>NC_136424.1:198935052-201685052 GCF_052625555.1 Lactuca saligna | reverse complement strand
CTAGATCCTTAATCGAATTTTCATGATGAAAAAAGTATAAAACTCATTCGAGGCCCAATGAACCATGTAAGTGAACCACTAAGGCATTGCCAAACATGTAAGTCATTTCAATGCCTAATAGGAATGAGATTTATATAACATCAGCCCGAAATATATGTAAAAGGACAACTAAGGCCCATTTCACATGTAAGGTATTTACAGACCTAAATAGCACGTAAATAGTATCCAGGATCTGTCGCACATGTTAATAGGTAAATGAGGCCCAATAAACATACAAATAGTATTTAGGACCCATCAAACATATAAATGGGCCACTGCCTAATAACATGAAAATGGCAAAATTAGCCCGTTTATTATTGTATTGCTAGTTTTAGCCAAATTATTTACCAAGATAGCATAAAAAGCCCACTTATTGTAAAAATGACCTTCTTAGCCCAATAAGCCAAAAATTTACAGTTAAGGCCCAATCTTAGTAAAAATAACACTTTAGTCCCTATTTTGTTCAAAATTGGTATTTATGGCTAGTGTTTGGTAAAAATAACATTTTAAACCCATTTTTGTCAAAAAATATCATTTTTTGCTTGATTTTTGTGAAAATATACATTTTTCTGGTTTTTGAATTTTTTTACCCGGTTGTTGGAAAATTTGTAGAAAAATCATCATAAGTCGAAATTTGGATCTGTAAACTCTGGAAGTTTGGAAATTTTGTCTACTTTGTTCGAATGTTTTCTCATAATTTTTAATGGCCTCAAAAAAGTGTGAAATTGCTCATCTTCATAGGTTGGTCCGATATTATTTCAAATATGATAGGCAGTTTTGTAAAATTCACCAAAAATTGTACAAAAATCGTATGAAAATGTGAGAGTAGTCATTTTAAAGGTATTCTCCCCAAAAAAAAGTAAAAATAGAAAATAGGGGGTATGAACTCACCTTGAAGTTTGTATTCATTTTTTGAGTGAAGAAATAAGATGAGGTGGTTTTCAGCCTTGAATGCTTCCTAGGAAGCATGATCACGAAATGAAGCCATGTAAGGGAGTGTTCTTAGCTTAATTATGGAAATTAGTTACTTAAGTATGATGACAACTTACTAAGGATGATGATCTAGATGAGAACCTCTTGAAGACACACACAAAATCTCGAAAATTTAGAGGTGGAAGGAGGAGTTCTTGAGAGATTTTTTAGTGGAAATGAGATGGTGAGGGAGGATGGTTTGGCCGAGAGTGGAAGAAGAGAAAAGAGATAGTTTAAGATAAGCTAGTTTCCTTGAGACATGGGATTGGTTAATTACGTGGAGGGTAATTAGCATGGAAGACCACAAGGTAAATTTGAGGTGGCACCATTTAACTCCATGCACAATTTTTTTTTCATGCTGGGCCGATATTGGGCTAAGATAAATGAGGATGAAGTGGTTTGGTCCCATCCATGGCTTTTCTCAAATGTTCAGAAGCCCAATAATAATTTTTGGCCCATTGGGCCCTTATGGATGTTTACGACCTAATGAAATCCACTTGAAAGTGTTTATGGCCCATTAGGGTAAATGGAATCATTTATGGCCCAAAAGGCCCATTAGATATAAAATAAACCATTTTAGGCCCACTTGGCCCAAAATGTTAAAGTTTTATGAATGTGGGTCCAATTAGAACTCAATTAGGGTTTCTAGGCTCAAAATAGTCGAATTGAATTCCTATTTGGTCCATTAGGCCCAATAAGGGGATCCTAGTCCATACTGAACTTGAACCGGGATTTCTAGGGTTTTCAAATCATGGATTGACTATTTCGAATGTTTTGTATAGAGTTTTGAACTTCACATGTGATCCTTGATTCAGTTTCTTGTCATTGAATAACCATAGTGCATAGTATCAAACTAGAGTTACAGGTGTCACAAGAAATGATGTTTACAAGAGTATGAAATTTCCTAGCAAAAAGGCTAGTTGTGACAATTTCATTAGTAGAACCTTGAATTGAGTTAGATCTTGATTCACAGCTACAGACCAGAAACGAGCACACAAAATTTCTATGTGTCATGAACATGAAGTGGTGGTTTGGATAAATTGATTCCAGGTTACAGATCCATAGTCGAAGTTGATTCGATTGCACATACCATAGATTAAGGTATAGAAGACCTTACTGGCACTGTGAGAGCTTGAAACCCTTTCCAATAAACTCTTGAACAAAAGGGTAAATAACCCATTCTACAGTGGCGATAAAAAAAGACTTTTTGAACTTCGAGTGCAAGGAGATGTCACCAGTGTACCCCATCTGGAAGAACATCCCAGTGATAGAGATTGCAGGAATTAATTCAGGGTTGACACTGATCTCTGGTGTAATAAGCCCTAGAAGCTTGTAGAAATGGGGCATTGAAATTGATGTTTTATGGTTGGAAACCTCAAAGTAAATACCGTCGTCTAATTTGTTATAGAGAGTAGCAGAGAAGGCTTTATAAAGATGAATCAGTGGAACTTCTTCAACCATTGTTAATCCATTCACCAGTGATGAGAACCTGAGACATTCAATCATGGGTCTGAGTAGGGCATTGTAACAAAAAGCATCGAGATCGAGGATCATGTTCTGGTTTGACTTAACAGTCAACGTGATGATTGAAGCTGACTGGTCGATGACGGAAACTTGCTCAGAGCGAGAGCATTTTTTGCTTTGAAAATTCGAGAATTGTGTTTAAGGTGAGAGAAAATGAACCGTTTTAGAGCCTTTTATGCGGTATATGATCAGTAGAGATAGAAACCACCGTTTCACGGTGCTGCATGCTGAAAAATCATCCAATAAAATCATGCCAGCTCATCAATGACTATCAGAAACTGTTACAACAACTGTAACATCAGGGATTTCCCAGGTGTTAATATTATTTATTTTATTGAATAATGGGTTGTTTTAGTTTGGACCAGGATAGTTGGGCTACAAGAATTAGGCTGAGAAGGGCGTTACGCAGGGCGTACCATGCAAGGTACGCTTATCGTACTGAAGAGAATTGGATGGGGAGGCCATGCAAGTACGCCCAGCGTACCAAAGGGTACGCGGAACGTACGTGTGCAGGTCCAAAACCCTAAAGTTTAGTGTTTGATCCTTATTTAAAGGACCTTATGTTCTTGGACCAGCCTCCCTATCATCCTTAAGCAGCCACCTTGAAAACACTAACCCCCTTTTGTGTAATTTCGCTATTTGAGAACTTCTTTGTGTGATTTTGGTGTTTATGAAGAAAAGGAAGTTGAAGAAGGAGCAAGGATTAAAAAGGAGCTTGTAGATCTAGAAGATTGGCACCATTTCTGGCTCATTTGAGGTATCAAGCTTCAAACTTGATCATTGTATGTTTAGATTTGATGTTGGGGTGTTTTATGCCACTTTTGGACTCCATTGTTTAGGCTTCTTGCATCTTGATGATTTCAGACCATAAGAGCTGTCCTTTTGGGCTCTTAGAGGCACTAAGATTCATAAAAATCAGACCTTGATGGTTAAGTCACAACCATGCAAGTGTTTGATGGTCATAAAGCTTGTTAAAGGACCAAAATCATGTTTTGACCCCCAACCATACATGTAAGCACATAAACTTGGTGACTTTATTGTTGGATTAGTGTCTGAGTTCATAACTATTTTGGTATGTACTTGACCCGATGGTGCATGGTCCTTTTGGATTGCCTTCACCAAAGCAACTTGATAGGATGAATTATGGAGAGAGAGAATTAATTATGATTTATTAATATATTATGAGAATAATATATTAAAGGAGAAATCATATTGGTTAATTAATATTAGTCAATAATTAATTAAGAATTAATTTTGTGGCTAAAAGACATTAATTAAACTTAAGGGACTAGAACTGTCAATTGTATGATAGTTGAATATTGGGCTAATGGACTCCATATTAGAGGGGTGGATGAACTCTATGGGGAAACCCATTGGAAATCGTCCTAGGCATCTAAGAAGGGAGTCCATGGGTTGCTTAGGGCCTAAGCAGTCAAATTAGGGTTTCCTTGTTAGATAACCCTAATAGCCTCACTATTTAAGGATCCCTAGAGCACCAAAAACGTGGCCAAGAGTTTCCTTAGGGTTTCCACAAGTTTTTTGGTGCCTCCTCTTTTATCATTCTTCATCCTCTTGCTCTTGGTGTTTGTGAGCCATTAGAGGAGTGACACTTGTGACTCTAAGCTTTCTGAAGCCATTACAAGGAGGATTTGAGTTGTTATTACTATATAACAACAAAATGTATGTATTCTAATCTTCTTGGTGAATTTCGAAAATAGTATGACTCATTAGGGTAGTATTATGTGTTCATACTGTTGTGTAACTAATAGTAAAACATAGATCCAATTCTAGGCACTACTAGAAAAACAACCTTTTACGACGCTCATTGCGCGTCGTAAAAGGCTCAGACAATGCGCAAATGCACGTTAAGGAAGGCTCTGTCATAAAGAGAGACGACGCTCTTTTGCACATCGTCTATAGACGACGCGCACTTACGATGCTCATTTTCGACGCGCAATTACGACGCGCGTTTACGACACGCAATGCGTATCAAGGAAGGCCCTGTCATAAAGAAAGACGACATGCATTCGCATGCCGTTACCTTACGACACGCGTGTTAATGATACGCAATGTGTATCAAGAAAGACCCTGTCAAGAAAGGCAATGTCATAAATAAAGATGACACACATTTTTGCGTATCATAATTTTAAAAGTTTAAAAAGAAATATTATTTATAGATTTACTTATTTTCAAATTAAATTTGTATTTAATGTTTCATAATAGAAAATAAAATATCATATACAAAAAATAGAGTCAATTGCATAAATTTAATGTCATACAAATAATCGTTCCATGGAAAGATAAAACAAATCAATAGAAGTTGTTACAAAAATTTACAAACAAATTAGATACAAAAATACAATCCATTGCCCCTTTGCTTATTCAAGATCAAGCTGCAAGTAGCTAACTAATGTGTACAAATTCACCCTTGTTTCTAATCATTATCTGAAATACTTTACAAACATAATTCATCCATAGTACCTGAACTATAGTTAGTTGCAGCCTTGTTTCTTCTTCTTCTGAACTCATCTCTTGCAACCATTGCTCTAAGCCTACTCTGAATAGATACAACAACTCCTTGTCAAAACATGTACAGCCAGTTTCAATCAAGACACTTAATCAATCAAAAACTTCAACAATTAATTTATTTCCTTATTAAAGTTAGTTCTTTTATAGCTATATGTTTGAAGATATAAAGAAAAAAAATGTTAAAGGAGAATAAGGAAATACTGAATGGTAGAACCTCATTACTGTTATGAACACAATTATTCAAACCAGACTGCCAAATTCTAACAACTTCTCCAACTGTTCTATTTTCAATCCTGTCAAGCATAATTTTTTCACAAGTAAGGCAGAAGCATTGAAATAAATAAAAGTGGGCTTCTTGAATTATCCTTCATTTTGATAAATATACAAAGTTATATGATTTGTGTGTACCTAATGGGGCCATATCTTGGTCCACGGTGGAGTACAACAATGAAACGTGATCCCTCTTCATAACCTCGAATTCCAGTCCTTCAAATTTCTGGAGTACCATCTTCCTCCTTCAAAACAAGAAATATGGTGTCTTCCTTCTCAATTTGAACAGGAAATGACAATTTTGTGCCTTCATCACGGATCTATTAGATAAACAATATGTAAGGAAAATATCACTATAATAAATAGATAAAAATTGTATAATGAAAGAAAGACACACACACACACACGAAGGACCCCTAATCACCTGTAGCTTGCTAGGTTGGTCAGTCTCATGGTAAACAAAAAAGACTCATACATCAGATGCTCGCAACATTCTCGGTTCATCTTCGCTGCCTAGCTTCAAATATATATCTTAACCAAGTCTATTGGTGAATGTCATAAATGGACGCACACTGATTACCTAAAGTTGACAATGAAAAAGTTTAAGTTCTAGACAAAAATATAAACACATAGGAGACAAATGAAGATCATAAGTTCTGATTACCTAAATTGTTTTACATTCTTGAAATCTGCTTAGAAAACACAATAAATTGTTTGTCCAAAAACATCTTAAGAATAAAGAATAGAGGAAACAAACAGCAGGGGTATTTTCATCCAACAATAGTGTAAAAATCTACTTAGAAAACACAACATGAAGCAAAACCCCAAACTTTTTACACTTGGACAGGTAAATTCATGAAATAATCACAATATCACATAGATACAGTAGGAAAATCCATATGATCACATTCCATGGCTGTTGAATTACTTTAATAATAAAAATCAGTAATAGTTATTTCACCCCCGGGATAGCCAGATCCAAACTCCCTATGAATGTTTCCAGCAGTTTCATCAAAGACCCAATTTCTCAATGCTCGTTCCCTTGTCACCTGTATCATCAAATGGGTGATATTGTAATAACAGTGAGATCTATTTTGAAATACAACAAGTCGTCATTGAGTAATTGGAAATAAAATTCATATACCTTCGCGGCTTATGGGTACAACAACAACCAAGTTCCATAAATTTTTGCAATCTAAGTGGGAGACGTGATACCCAAATAAGGAATTGTCTCAAAGCCATGCACATGCAATCACTTTTTCCAATACATTGCAAGCTAATCACATTATGTTTTTTTGGTAATAATATCTTAAAGTTCCAAAATTTTTTGCCTAGGCCCCTTGTATGGTCATCACTTAGACATAATATTTTGATGTCCTTAATTAACGGCTTAAAATATTTTTAATTGATTTTGTGAAAGTTAGAAAAACTCCGTATTGCAAAGATCATAATTAAACACCCTGCTCCATAGATGTTAGTATTGCAAAGCTCATAGTATCAGCAGCTACAAGATTCAGCCCATCACCCCCTGCTCTGCTGGAAATCATGAAGACAAATGCAGAGTCGGAATCAACTTCGGAATTGGAATTTCCAATTCCGGACTTTCGGCTAAAACTCCGTATTGCAACAAACCGCTCTTCAGCTCTGATGGATCCATCAGGCTGCTCATAAGGGTATTTTCTCAACTCCATATAGTCCTGTATTTCAAAATTTTCCAAAAAAGTTTAAGTTTAAATAATAACAGATGGATATACATAAGCACAGCTGGCAGTTTTTTTTATGAAAAGATAAGGAAGTAAACCTGTAAGACATCAAGTGTATGTGTCATCTATGCAAACAGAAGAACACGGTGTCCAAACGTATGTAGCTTCTGAAGTAGCTGGTCTAAGACTACCAGTTTGCCACTTGCCTGAAAGAAATCATAAAGATTTCAAATTTATTACTAACATTTTGTATGATTTTATAAATAAATAGAGATGATATATTTTTTATACCTGAACCAAGTGTTCACCCTCTTCATGTGGTTCTGGCTCTATACCAGCAAAGAGGTGAGGATGACTACCTGCTTTACGTAGTTGTATTACCTGCATTAACACAAGCAATCAAATACTACTTCTCAAGTAATTTATATTTTTGGTCCCTATACTATATTGTGTTCTTTGAATACGGTCCAAAATGAAACTTTTTTTTTTCATTTTAAGTCCCTAATGCAATGATTTATAACACTTTTTGTCCAGTCATCAAATTTATGAAAAATGACTAATTTACCCTTGTCTAATTTTGGTAAAAAAAACTAACAAGCCATGAAAAAATGTTTACCTACTAAATGTTCATGATAGTAAGCATAGAAGGAGAGATGTTGGCTTACAATATTCTCCAAGGATTGATGACTACAAGTTCCAGAAGACAATGCTAGAAGCTTAGGAAGCTCTTTCCTTAGTATTGACATATACACCTTCTTCTGCAAGGTCACCATTGGAGACATCCTGATAAAACAAAATGGAATTTGGTAACAAATTTTTTTATCTAAAGTAATAATAAGGGTATTTCGGTCTTTCAATAAAAAGGAGGAATGGAATTGACAACGAAACAAACACGCACCATAACCGAATTAAAAGGTATATGAGAAAAGGTCGAACAATCCCCTACTGATGGTGGGCTGAACCTTATTGCAGGTGCACCAAGTTTCCGATCAAATTCAGGCATGCCAGGGACAACAGTGTCCGGAAAAGTTAGATCAGGGGTGTTATGGTCATTTACCGGTTTTCCACGTTCAACAACTAAGTCAGCTTCTTCATGGAGATTTCTATCCACCCCTGCAACAGTGCCAACAAAGTAGACTACAATGTCCACAAACATTTGAACCTAAGACCTCATTTAGGTGGTGTCTCGTATATGATGGAATCTGGAAAGTAATGTAATGGTTCGTTAATTTTAATTAAAATTATGTACATAATTAAGTAATTGTATTTACATAAAATATATAAAACTCATTTTATTTCATTCCTTCCTTTTTCCATTCCATGATTCCATTGGTTATTGGTGTTTAGCTGGTGTTCTTGATGGTTGGAATGAAATCCTTTATGCTCAAGTTTTGCCCAAACAATAGCAAAAGCTGTAAAGTACGTGTAAATTAAATATGAATTACACCTTTTTTCATTTTTTTACAGAATATAGAAGATAGAAGATAAATAATATTGATATAATTCTTTTTCTTATAATTTTCATTTTTTTTTCATTTTTAGATGATGATTAATCTGTAAAGAAAAAACTTTCCAGTTATACAAAATACGTTTTACCTAGATTTGGGTCCACATCTATATTCCAAGAACTCCACATGTCATGGCTAAAGTAATCTTTCTGAAAAAAAAAATTAACAAAAAGAAAGTGCCCCTACCATCATCGCTACCACCACTGGTGTTTTCAAAAAAATTTAAACTACAAAAACACAACAATCAAAATTTAACATGATCCGGAAGAAGATAATGCTTAATAGAACACAACTTGCCAATGAGGTCATACTGTCGACATTCAAAAATAATAATTGGTCACAAAATATTGTTAAAATAACTAAAAAGAACAACTATATTTGAAAAGTAAGGAGTCAAAATTGGTTTGTTGATAATGTAAATCCATATTTGAAGTAAGAAGCACCGTGTTGTTGGGGCCCCATGACTTGCGACTCCCCCCAATACTGATCCAAATTTGTTTTTGAAGTAAGAAGCACTATGCATAAAGAACATAACCATGCCCATTCCTCGTTTCATACTCTTCCAAAAATCAAATATGACAAGGAAAACATAGGCAACTTGATACATCAAAGGTGCATCAAGTATAAAAAAAGAATAGGGAAACTGATATTAACACTGTCATATAGTAGTTTGGTGCACTGAACACTGTCACCACATTCTTGTCCTAATATCAATCATAAAATTATTAATAAGCCTAATAATTATCATTAAAGAGGGATAGAGGGATGGAGGGCTAATTAAGTAAATATACATGACACCAGTTGAAACCCTCCATGAAAAGTTGGTGAGCTCTAGAGATGGGAGTAAGCCCATTTGTATAGTTGATGTGAGACGTGATGTCTTGTCCGAATGTGTACCCAGCCCCATGTGGAGAGAACCCCTACCCACATCTATCATCTGGATCCGACCTTAACAGATCACACATTGTTCCTTCATGTGGGACCTACAAATTCTTAAGCACACCAATTTAAGTATTACAATTTAAGTATCACTATCATCTAAGATTGTAGGATCCAATGTTTATGATATGTGTATACTAACTGGATGGTGCTTTTTTATAGCAAACATGGAGTCCCAACGACCTGTTGTATTAGTTCTAAGTGGAAAATCAAAAAGAGAGAAGGAATTTGCAAGGTCTTTAAAAGAAAGCTCATCCCTTAAAATCACAAATGATGTAAAGTTCCAGACCTATTTGCATTCTGAGATGGAAAAGCAATTGGAAAAAGATGAATTCAACATTGATACTTACATGGATCCTGAAATCACTAAAGAAGGGCATTGGTCCTTCAGAAAAAGATGAAAAAGCTGACTACTGAAGAAGGGCTTCGTGGATAAAATTGCAATCAAGCCCTAAATTGAATAGTTCTCCATTTAAAGAAAACACAGTATAGGGTAGAGTTGATAATTTGGAAGAAAAAAGACGAAGAACAGAAGAATATGAGGTCAAAGTAACAGAATGGAATAAATAAAGGAAAATTCTTACCTTTTTCTTCGAACGGAGGGTCAATTAACTTTCAATTTTTGGTGTTAGGGCTTAGCGATTGTAAGAGGAAGAAGACAGACGTACTCTCCTAGATGATGGTTGTATGCGCTTGATTTTGCGAAGACGAGTTAAAGGAAAGAACTAGGGTTTTCTTGTTGTAAGTCAGGGGAGAAGCCAAGAAAGTAATTAGAGGAGAAGGGGGGAATCGCTCAAGAAGAAAAATAGGATGTATTCATAAGATTGAAGGGAAAATTGGTTTAGAAGCTGGTCAAACGTAATGAAATGTTGAAACATTTGGAAACAACTTCTCCCAAATGGTTGGAGAAGATGGTCGAAGATAGTTGGCGGTGTGAGATTGGAGGTTGGGTGGTGGTGCGATGCTGCTATGAAGACCAACGCCCTAGGGCTTTTTCTTGCTAATCGGAAGAGGCGGGGTGTTTAATTTTTGGGATCCAATTTAGGCAGGTGAAATCCCGCTTAAAATGCGTGTTTCATTAAAAAATTATAAAGCGACACTCTTAGATGAGACACATTTTATGAAAGGTGCCCTCCTCATTTTTTTTTTTCTTTTCTGACACTAATTTTAGGGCACGCACAAATGCGGTGCCCTCTATCCTTCATATTTTGTAAAACTGACATTATTTTTTAGGGCACGTACAAATGCGTATCGTCTATCAGCGCGTCATTGTTTGCGCGTCATTAAAGGGCTTTTTTCTAGTAGTGAGGGTTGCATGCACACATAGGATTGTTTGTATAAAACCCATCAGTGGTATCAAAGCCTTTGGTTAACTTGTTTTCAATCAGTATTATACAATTGTATGAACTTGACATATTAGGGTTTATTGTCAATAAACTCTAGGAGGCTAGAATTTTCGAGATTAGGGCTTCCAAACCCTAATTTGCGAAAATTTGAACAAGATTTTAAATCCTTTCCTTAAGCCCCAAGATTTCAAAATCTAGGGTTTGGAAAACCCAATGATTTTCGAAATTAGCCTCCTCCCCAAGATAAGATCCTAAATTTTAGGGATTTGGATTATCCCACATCTTGTAATTATCCTTTAATAGTTAAATATGGTAATTAAAGATTTTGGGATATCTCATCCCTTATTTTCGAAATCTATGTAGAAGTTTAAGGGATTAGGATATCTTAAATGTATAAATGGTAATTATCCTCATGATTTAGAAAATCCCTTATGATTTAATAATTAAAATTAATAGTCTAATTCAAGATAATTATTAAATCGAGAGTTTTAATATTTAAAATTTTAATTTAAATGTCTTAAATTCGAAAATTTTAAGTGAGATTAAAACCTAATTGTTTTGAAAAGTTTCAAAACTTGCCCTCAAGTTTTGGAATTTAAATTGTTGATTAAAAGTTAATTTTGAAAGTCTAAATTCCAAAACCCTAATTTTGAAAAGTTCAAATTAAACCCTTATGGTTTTATTAAATTAATTAAGTGTATAATTAAAAGAGAGTTAATAAATCCATAATGATTTTGGTTAATTAAAAGTATAATTTAAACCACCTTGTATTTAAAAGTGTAAAATACACCCTTATACTATGTATAACATTAAAAGTTTAATAGTATATATGTATAACTAAAATGCTAGTCTTACCGTTAGTAGGCCTCATTCACGAAGCCGATCTATAAAGGGGGTATAAGGTTATGGCCTATAAAATGGTCGTTTAATGGGTGTCCACTCTCACCCACCGCTTCTTTGATTGGTGGAGGGTTGTTAGCCGAATGGGTAGGATAGGGAAACCCTTTCCATTAAAAGTATAATGAAGTACAAACTAACTAAAAGTTTTACAAAATTCCCAATCTTAGTTACTTTAGGCAAAAGTGAATCGATGCAATTCCATCAAATTACACTTTGTGCCATTGTAAAGACGTTAGTGGAGCGTGTGTGGTTAACCGACACACTAAATGGTTCTAACCAAAGGTAGAAAAGGGTGACTCGATGTTTTTCATACTTTGATGGAGCGTGTGTGGTTAACCGGCACATCGAATAGGTGACTGTAGCATGTGGGGGCACCATGTAAGTTTTCCTGGTTATTCACACCCGCTTTGTGATCCTCAGTATCCCAGTCACAAACTAGAGGGGCATATCGATTTAAACATGCCATTGAAAAGTTCAATGAATCTCAAAGGATCTAGGAGTTTTCATAGATTTAAAACTTAAATTTCTTTTTTATTTTTCATGGTGGAAATTGGTAAATCATCATTTACCTACCTTCAAATATTCTGCAACTAGATTACCGCATCCCTTTTCAAGGTTGTAGCCTATTGTGTTGGGTCCTAGCATTAATATCTCATTTGGGTGATTTATTAAGGACTTAATCAATCAACTAACTTGAATTTAGTTTCTCCCGTTTTGTAGATGTCAAAGTACGACAACTATAGTATTCCCAAATCCCATGGAACAAGCTTTCCACATGAAGATGATATTCCACGATTCGATCGAGGAACAAGAGATCATGCTTTACTTCCTCCACCTCCTCTAATTATTCTTCCTAACCCACAAGTTCAAAGGCTTGAAAAGTTCAAGCTCACTCAAGCCCTTTTGGCAAGTAAACATGGGAAACCTGTGTGTGTACATGTCTTAGAGATGAAGTCACACATTGAAAGGTTAAGGATGTTGGGTGTTGAGATTTATAACAAGTTGGCTATTGACTGGGTTCTTCAGTCGTTTCCTGAATCATATAGTGAGTTCGCAAGAGAGTACTATATGATGGATCATGATGTGACCCCCACTAATTTGACCTATTTGCTTATAGCTGCTGAATTAGAACTGATTTGGTGAGCTGGTCTAGCAATTTTGTCTGGTAAATCAAACTCCGAAACATCAATGGATGTTGAAAATGGTGACCTTGGAGATCCAGAAAAGATAGATTCTGAGATAGTTCCATGTGCCATTCCAAAGGAATCCATTTGCTTTTATTGCCAAGAGAAGGGGCATTGGAGATGAAGCTTCCCTATTTACCTAAGAGATCTAAGAGATGGGAGAGTCAAAACGTATGGCTCTAATTTAGGTAAAATCCATTAAATAACTCTTTTAAGTTCCTATTCTAGATTCTTAATACATGATGTGATAAGATTACATTTGATGTTTTGTAGAATCGAAGAAAAGAGAGGAAGCTTAAGGGAAGAAGTGAGCGGAATCTAATCGTGAAGAAATGGATTTTGATCGCATTATTTGAAGATTAGATTATTGAGCTACTACTTAGAGTTAGAATAAGAGTGCTAAGAAATATGTATTAGCATAGTTTTTCAATGAATTGCATTGTAAGGACAAATTTTTCCGCAATAAAATAAAATTTTGATTTTATATTATTTATTTATCCTTGCGATGGTGTGTATGAAAAATTGATGTTTTGAATGTTTCTATTATTAGCAATAATGGATTTGATTCTTAATTATGCGGAAATGTCGAGAATTTACCAAATAGGGAGAGTTTCTCATCACCCAAGTTTCAATTGGACAGAAACTTGGAATCATGCAACTTGGTTGCATGATGAATGAGAAATTTCATATTTGGAAATTAGACTAATTCGTTGACAAAGTATCAAGTGAAGGACTAGGAGATCGAGTACACAAAGTTGTGTGTTGATCAAATCCACCACAAGAGTAACAAAGATATTCGTCATGATTTACTAAAGGTTTAGTAAATATGATTATACTTATAAGATTAAGTGTGATACTGAATTGATTGAAAGAGTTTAAATCAATAGCAGAACGAATAAGAAGAATCAAGTAGACAGAAAGATAAAAGTTTCTCTATTCTAAGAAGAAGGGAGAGTACCTTTTATTATGTTTTATGATAGGTCTCAATGATTAAGAACCATATCTCAATTGATTCTCCAAGTGAGTCTTAGTATAATTGTATGTCTGGGAAGAGGAATCAAGAATTGAAGTAATGGTTAAATCACGAAGTCAATCATACTTCGTTCCAATAACAAGTATTAGAGTTAAGATTGTGACATTGAGTGACAAGTCTTAAGAAGGTTTATAAAATTCACCAAATGTGGAAAGTTGTGATGTCTTGGATAAGACAAAGACCAACTAGGACCAATTTTGTGAAGTGTTTTGTCTTGATAAAAGCTACACTAACTCTTGAATATTTGTTTGTCGAGAAATGTTTATTGACAAGAGAATATTATATGTCAAGGAGTCAGTGGGAGTCTTAATGGTCTTGAAAGGTTTCAAGAACAAATCAAGAGTAAACCTTATCGATCATCACTAGCACACGACTTGAGGTTTATAACCTATCGTGTTGATGTTATTTTGTTTATGTGCCATTCCAATTGAGTTAATTATGCATGTGAGTTCTATGATTTCTTATTTGAACGAATAAAAGGCAAGGACCTTGATCAATGAAATGTACATTGATA
Organism: Lactuca saligna; assembly: GCF_052625555.1. Classification (NCBI taxonomy): domain Eukaryota; kingdom Viridiplantae; phylum Streptophyta; class Magnoliopsida; order Asterales; family Asteraceae; genus Lactuca; species Lactuca saligna. The sequence goes on along the minus strand of NC_136424.1, from coordinate 201,670,591 downwards.
GGAAAGGGTGAGCTGCTTAACTGCTTGGAAGACATGGTGGACACTCGTGTTACCATAAGGCGAAAAATCAAGATTAAGAGTTCGGTACATATGAGTTTGGATTTGTCGCGAACTTTGGTTTTGACAAATTTGCATGGATAGGAACACATACACCATTAAAATCTAAGTGTCATAAGATTCCCTCCTTCATGAAAATGACTGTGAGGAAATGCTTTCACTAAGAGAGATTTCAAGAAGATAGTGATTGTGAAAATTGCATTCTTAAATTTGATTATGGTTACGGTATCCCTTTCCATGATTTGAATTGTGAGATTTGGCAATTAGTCTAAATTGTTTAGAGACACATATGAGTTGTCTAAGACAAAGGTGTATAAGCTTAGATAAAGAATAATCAAAGTATTAGGTATTACAAATATGAACTTATGAAATTCAATAGGTATTGTTTTTCTGGAAGTTAACCTATTTTCTGAATACATGTCAAAGCTAGTGGGAGCATAAGAGTTATGCTTATATGATAATAATCATCATGATAGTCGGAGCATAAATGTTGTGCTTGTATGATTATTATGCCAAGTATTGCAAGTTAGCAATATTAATTATAGAAAACAAGAGTTATACTTTGCAAAGTCGCAAGGGTTGAAAAGTTGTTTTGCTATAATTAAGGGAGAGAATATTAGGCTTCATTTCAAAATCTAAAGCTTAGATTGAGAATTTTAATAAATTTAGTCAAAGTATACATGGTGTGTTCTTAAATTTCGATTATCATTACGGTATCCCTCTTCATAGTTCGAATTGTGAACGTGACACATAAAATTTTATAGCAGAAGATTGATAAAGTATCAGATCTTTATGTAAGACATTATGCATCGTGTCCCATACGCTTCGGGTAAAGGATCGATTGCAAGTGCTATAATATTTGACCGTTCTAAAATTTTCCAAATGTCTAGCGCATTTAGAGGGAAAAGGACAAGAATCGGTTTTGACTAAGATAATTAAACAACTATCAAAGGACGATCCAAAGCTCGCTGAGGATTGGTCGCTTGTGAGTAGTTTGAAGTATGGTATTGGATGAACCATATCGACATTATTCTGAATAGATAAGATTCTATTAATAATGAGTTGTCATATGGAAAATATGGAAATGTTTCCATATTGGGAGTTGGATATTGAGAATCTATGTCTGGATTAGAAACTTTTATGCAAGAAGGATGTTCAAAGGAATGTACTTTGATTGAGAGACATCATATCTATAGAATTGTTTCTGATAGAGATTGGCAAAGTCTTGATGATTTTGAGCTATGACTTTACAAAAGGATCATTGCATAGAATGTTAGAACCTAGCATATTCTATAAGTGAGAAGAATTTGATATTCTTATACTTTTGATAAGAATTGGGAGTTGTGAAATGAGTATGATTGGAAATGTGTTCATTTGATCTATTTCACAAATTAAGGACCATAAGTAAACATTGTGTGCATGCTAAGAGCATGGGACAATTATAGTAATAATTCAAGTAATAAGTTAATTACCTGAAACAACAAATAATGAGTAATCAATATGGTGATTACATAAAATGTTTTATTTATACCCAGAGTTTGGGGCCGTATGGGATTAGTATTATTCTTGTGTTTCACTTTGCATGTTTTGAGTTCCTGAATAATTAATTATTTCAGAATAATTGAATTATTCGAACAGACCACAGTCGTTCATATGTTGGAAGTAGGTATGAATGAAGACTGTCGTTAATTGGTGTGTGGATTGTCTAAAGTGTATTAGACATAAGCAAATGTTTGCTGCAACGTTCATGAGTGCTTATGAATATGATTTGAGCATTGGATTAAACCCACGATCACTTGGATCACTTCATGGATTCTATCACGAGTGATTGGTGAGACGATAATATCTTATATTCTTGAAACTGAGATTTGTGAGTTGTATCTTGTGAGTCGGTTACACATTGATAATATGTAAACGTACCAGTAACTTGGTGTCATAAAATATATTGTTGTGTGTGATTCGGTGAATCAAAGTTTATCCGTTACTTTTATCCAAAGTGGGATGAAAGCGATATCTGTGAGCCCCTCGATGATTTAGTGATGACACCTAAGCGCTTGGCCAAGTTGGGACTAATTTGATGTGTTTAATTGTAGTCTGTTGTCAGTCGTCGTAAATCAGAAATCGGGAAACAACACATAGACAGAGAGAATGATTTAAATCCATGTCTCAGTCTATACGATATCTAGAATGGAGGAATATATGATCTCTTATCTAAAGGACGCGTATCTAATAAGATCAAAGTTGACAGCGGCTTTTGAAAGCCACGATTACGGATCACGATCTGAAGTCATATGCATAATAGTTATTAGACTTATCCAAGTGGGAGACTGTTGGATTAGTGTCTAAGTTCATAACTATTTTGGTATGTACTTGACCCGATGGTGCATGGTCCTTTTGGGTTGTCTTCACTAAAACAACTTGATAGGATGAATTATGGAGAGAGAGAATTAATTATGATTTATTAATATATTATGAAAATAATATATTAAAGGAGAAAGCATATTGGTTAATTAATATTAGTCAATAATTAATTAAGAATTAATTTTGTGGCTAAAAGACATTAATTAAACTTAAGGGACTAGAACTGTCAAGTGCATGATAGTTGAATATTGGGCTAGTGGACTCCATATTATAGGGGTGGACGAATTCTATTGGGAAACCCATTAGAAATCGTCCTAGGCATCTAAGAAGGGAGTCCATGGGTTGCTTAGGGCCTAAGCAGTCAAATTAGGGTTTCCTTGTTAGATAACCCTAATAGTCTCACTATTTAAGGATCCCTAGAGCACCAAAAACGTGGCCAAGAGTTTCCTTAGGGTTTCCACACGTTTTTTGGTGCCTCCTCTCTTATCATTCTTCATCCTCTTGCTCTTGGTGTTTGTGAGCCATTAGAGGAGTGACACTTGTGACTCTAAGCTTTCTGAAGCCATTACAAGGAGGATTTGAGTTGTTATTACTATATAACAACAAAATGTATGTATTCTAATCTTCTTGGTGAATTTCGAAAATAGTATGACTCATTAGGGTAATATTATGTGGTCATACTATTGTGTAACTAATAGTAAAACATAGATCCAATTCTAGGGTTGCATGCACACATAGGATTGTTTGTATAAAACCAATCATTTATGGGTTAGGAGGTCTTAAAGGACCTGGATCTACATTTTGGACGTGAAGACTTAATGGATAAAGTTACAAATGAAGTCCTGAGAAAGCTGGGGTGTACGATAAGCATACACCCTGGTACGATGTGCGTACTGGGTCAACTTCCCTGTTTTTAGTGAAGGCTAGCATACGCTGGGTGTACGTGACAGGTACGTCGCGCGTACGCATGTAGAATGGCTACATTGGTTTAATAAGTTAGAGTTGGGCCTTATGAATGGTTCAAATTAGGCCAAGGGGGTAAAATGGTCATTTTACCCTTAGTAGTGTTATAGATTTTGATTGAGTGTTATTGTGATTATCATAGTCGGGATTCATCGGAGTAGCTGTTAGAGATTACCTTCCGTGAGATTCGACACTCAGCTTTACAATGTGAATTACCTTCCAGTAGAAGTGGGTTGAAGGCACCAATGCCATCCAACTATTAGTTTATTATAGTTGAGATGATTGTTTTTGTCATAATGGTTTGGATTGTCTCTATCTGTTATGTTTTATGTGCTAGTACGATATGATGTTATGTGATAGTGGTAGTAGGGGGAATAGTCCCCATATCCGGTCGATAGGGCCAAATGGTAGGTTGGGCACCCCAATATGCCTGATATTATGACTATGTTGTGGTTTTATATAGTAGTAGTAGGGGTGAAATGGTCCTCGTAACCGGTTGAGATAAACCGGAGGGGTAGGTCGGACACCCCGATATGTCTGACAGGGGTAGGTTAGGCACCTCAATATGCCTAACAGGGGTAGGTTGAGCACCCCAGTATGCTCAGAAGGGTAGGTTGGGCACCCAGATGTGCCTAACAATGTGTGTTATGTGTAATATGTTGTATGATAGGGGAACTCACTAAGCTTTATGCTTATAGTTTTCAGTTTTGGTTTCAGGTACTTCCTCTTCGAAGGGAAAGGAGCCACCACAGTAGAAGTGCATTGCACACATGATTTCCGCACTATGATGTTCTTAGGATTGTACTCTGACATTATTATTATTCTGCGACATGTTTTATGACATTTGACTTATGGGATTATGGATTGATATGATATCGATGATGTTTTTTAGTAAACAATATTATAAGTAGCATAGTTAAAAATGAAATTTTTGGCCTTGAATTTTAGGATGTTTCAAGTTTGTATCAGAGCCTTGGTTTGAAGGATTCGGACACACCTTCCGGGGTGTCTAGATTTAAATTGAGGGTTTGGAAGATTTTTTCGAGAAAATAGTTTTTGTAAAATTTGAAATAAGGAGTTTGAGAAAGAACAAGGTGTGTGATGCGAGCGACCGGCCGAGCTCAAGTAAGTTTTCCCCTAGATGCCCATACATTTTATGTTATGACATGATTATGAGAACTGCATGCTAGATTTGTAACGACCCAATTTTCACGGCCAAAAATTTCAATTCCAAATCAACACTTTGGAAAACATTTGTGAATAACCATCCTTTGAATCATCATTTCATAAACATATTTCGTGTCTGAAACCAAAACATAAAAATAACCATAATGTTATAGTACAAACCCCAGAATATCTTGTAGTGTGGAAAACAAAGAGCGTGTGTGTGATATGCCACTACCGCACCAGCTCCTTCCCCTTCGCTGAAGACGCACCTAAAACAACAACTGAAAACCTTAAGCACGAAGCTTAGTGAGTTCCCCCACCGTACCACATATTAAATAACCACATAACATACATATATTGTCAGGCATATTTGGGTGCCTGACCTACCCCTTCGGTCCTCTCGACCGGATATTGAGTAGCATATCTGTGTGCTGGTCTCCCCTTTGGTCCTCTCGACCGGATGCTGACTAGCAAACCTGGTTGCTGGTCTCCCCTTCGGTCCTCTCGATCGGATGTTGGGGACTATTTCACCCCTACCACTACCACATAACACGTATCACATAATCTATCTAGCATGGTTGGGCATGAATGCCCCTTCGGTCCTATCGACCGGTAATATGGGGACTATCTCCGCTACTGTCACTAACACATAGCATCATATCATACTAGCACATAAACATATCACAGGTGGTAGCAACCCTAGATGAATATCACAGAGACAATCATCTAATCATACAACTCCTACTAGTGGGTCGACATTGTGGCCGTAGACCTACTGCTACTGGAAGGTAACTCACCTCAAAAAGTAGTTGCTGAAAGTCTGCTTGCTAAGCGCCTGACTGCTGAATCGGTAATCCTCTAGCTATAAATCATAAACATATATTAGCTACTCATAAACACCCTTAGCTCAGATGACTGACCTACCCCTGGTCCAAGGTCAACTCCTTGGTCAAAGTCAACTTCCAGTTGACTGGACCCGCCGAGTCATGGCTCAGACTCGCCGAGTCCTTCTCCTACTAACCCGGTCCTACTCGACAAGTTCCTCTTCTCACTCACCGAGTCACCCTTTACTCACTACTTGGGGCGAAAGAACCGACTCACAATCCGACTCGCCGAGTCCCCACGAGTAGATCTCCTACTCGTTTCCAAATCCTCACCAGAGCATCCTTTATGAGGGCTTGGGTTTCTGAGACTATTGCTACACGTTAAACTACTAATTCCGCATGCAGATACGAAGGGTTGGACCTTCAACACCTAAACCCCTCTTACTCAGTAACAGGCAATCTTCAGAGGACTCGCCGAGTTGTTCATCCAACTTGTCGAGTCTAAGACCATCTTCATAGAACTAGCCGAGTTCCACTTTGGGACTCGTTGAGTCCCTTCAACCCACTTCCCACACAGACCATATCTGAGACATGCAATGCTTCCAAACCATAGATCTATGTTCCTAGGGCATGCTTATCACGTAAAGTAGCAAACTTTACGTGCATCCATGGCCCTATGAGCTCCAAAAGGCAAATCCAAGCTCTTTATGAGGTCATACACTCAATAGGGACCTCAATCACTTCAACCACATAGACTTTATACTTCTAATACGTCCATAAGGTCTAGATATGAAGTCCTTTCGGATCATAAAGCACAAACACATGGAGTTTGGTGTTTTAGGGCTTGAAAACCACCAATTAGGGATAAAAAGGGAATCTAATGAACTAGTGATCAAGGAAGGGACTTTTCTACTTGAATGAAAGCCTCTTGCAGGGTAGATGTCGGATCTACTTCTCCTCCTTGCACTCTTCTATCTCCTTCTTCTTCTCTTAAGCTTCAAACTTCCTTCACAAGGAAAAAATCACTCACAAGGACAAAAAGGGGGCTAGGGTTTCACTCTACAGATCTTCTAGAAGTGTTAGGGAAAAGGGAGGCCGAGTTAGAGTGCTTAAATAGGGTGCAAACACCCGGGTTAGGGTTTTTGCCCAAACAGGGCCTAGTCGGCGTGTTCGGGAACCGACTCGCCGAGTCCGAGGCTCGGACCCTACATCTCATCCCGCTTCTATTCAGCGAGTTGGTCCTTCAACTTGCCGAGTCCAAGACAAAATGTATTATTTAAGAAATATTAGATACTAGGAATACGTACCAGGAACCAGGTGCTACAAGATTAGGGCTAAGGGTCTATGAAGGATGCCTTTTATGCCTATTGTATGTGTATGAGAACTGCCTGCTAGAATAGGGCTAATGATCTAGGAAGATGCCTGATATGTATGTTTTATGTGCTTATTGAGCTGCATGATAGTACCGATTAGACAATGATATGATAGCCTGAATAGGATATGCTTGGTTTGGGTTACTTAATGCCCGAATGCTACTAGCTTTGTGCTAATAGAAGTTCTAGCTATCTTTAGCTAACTAGTAAGCGAATACATTACATTACATTTTGCGAGGACTAAATAATTTCAGAAGGTTAGGTCTAGCCCTATTTTGCATCTCTTGTTTGAGTCCAACCGTTGTAGGGTAGGACCTCTTATTTGAAGAGTTATCTGATCTTAGTGATATGTAATGGTATTCACGAGCTAGTTAGGTGAAGGTGGTAGGAACTTCTTACGCAACTTATGGCGGATAGTGAATTGGAGAGTTACCCTAGGGTAAGCCTATGATGAGATTAGCAAAGAGTGCAGCGGTAGTAGAAGGTACTTGGTGAAGTTAAAGCAATCCTTGAGGAAAGAATATATGGATATGGAAGGTAGTATGTGCTCGTACTACTAAAAGTAGAGGATTCGTACTCGAATCAAGGAGGGCCGAGATAGAATCAGAGAACTTGTAGAATGTGTGAGGCATCTCGAGATTATGTACAACCCTGACAATTATTTGTTTTGTTTCAGAATGGTGATGATTACGCATCACAAAGTAGGAGGATCGGGATCAGGATCGAGATCAGGATCAGGTTCAAGTTCCGAATCCGAACCCATTGATGAGAGACTATGTGAGTTCCTTGTGTCAAAGATCACGAGAGGCATCCTTGAGGCGACCCCGGTGATTTTCGGTTCGATCAAGGAGTGGATTGTCATGTTAATGGAGGATCGCCTCAAGGCGTTCATGAGCAACATGGCATCCAACCAGTCAAGATCGCACACAATATCCTTCAAGGACTTCAGGGGGTGTGGTGCACCAGATTTTCTTGGGGCAAAGGACCCCATCATTGCAAGGAGTTGGATTCCAAACATGGATTCTTCTCGGTTGACTAGCTTCTACCCTGAGGGTTCGAAGGCCTGTTATGATGCAGGTTGTTTGAGGGATAGAGCTAAAGAGTAGTGGGAGTCAGTTGGTGATTCACTGGGAGGGTCAGCTATCGAGGCCATGACTTAGTCAGACTTTATGGCCTTGTTTAGGACAGAGTTCGTGCCGGCTATGGAGCTCTAGCAGCTGGCCAGGGAGTTCTTTGACATGAGACAAAAGACAGAGACAGTGTCGGAGATTACCACCAAGTTCCGGGAGAGGGCCTTATTGGTACCTCAGTATGTGAGGGATAAGGAGATGCGAAAGACCCGTTGTCATGACATGTTGAGAGTTGGCATTCAGAAACATGTGAGCTACTCAGCATGTCTGATATTGGATGACATGATTGCGAGGGCGAGGGAGAGGGAGATCAATATAGAGAACCTCATGAAGAGGAAGGCAGCTGAGGGGCAGGTTACTGGGGTTTCAGGGAAGAAACCCAAGGGATCCGACTCTCAGTCGAAGGGCCATCAATGCTGGAGCCGCTGCGGGAAATGCGGTAAGCCACATGAGGGGGTGTGTAGAATAGGGTCATCAGGCTGCTATAAGTGTGACAAGACTTGGTACTTTGGCAAGGATTATACTGCCATTACCCCCACATTCCAAACATCAGACTCAATTTGTTTCTACTGCAATCAAAAGGGCCATAAAAAGGCCGATTGCCCGAGATTGACAGCAGTAGCAGCAACGCTAGTGGTGGCACCAACTCCAACGACCTTGTAGATTACTGATGGCCTGTAGGGGAAGACAAAGACTCTAGTGGCGTGGAGCACGCGTCGTACCCTATGTGGTGACGGGTATGGTTTCTTCTCCCTAACTCTTATTTTATGTCACTTATGATATTTATGTATATGTTTTATGTGTTGTTTTGGATCATTCCATGTGAACGGTATCCCAGTCCAGATGTTATTTAATTCAGGGGCTACCCGATCATTTGTTTCTCTTGCCCTTAGCAAGAGGTTTCCTGAGTCCTCGGGCACATTGGATTTCCCTCTAGAGGTCGAGATTGCCAACTACCAATTAGTGCGAGCATCAGAGGTTCTTAGAAATTGTGTTTCGAGGCTGTATGAGGATCACTATCTGGTAGACTTGGTTCCCATTTCGTTGCGTGTGAACAAGGTTATTATAGGCATGGATTGATTGAGCCCCAAAGGGGCAGTGATCGACTGTGCGCATCAGTTGGTCCGAGTCAGGACCCCAAGTGGGGGAGAGCTGGTGATTCATGGCGAGAGGCCACAACGTAGACCAACTTTATGTTCAGCAGCGAGAGCTAGGCGCTACCTCCAGTAGGGTTGCGTAGGGTATATCGCATATGTTATGGATACCCGAGAAGCAGGTAAGGCGACGATGTGTGATGTACCTGTAGTTCGAGAGTACGCTGCTGCCTGGGATACCTCCAGAGAGATAGGTAGAATTCAGGATCGACCTGGTTCCTGGTGCGGCTTCAATAACCAAGGCACCATATCAGTTGGCTCCTCCCGAGACGCAGGAGTTGTCTACGCAGCTGTAGGAGCTGCTAGACAAGGGATTTATCAGGCTGAGTAGTTCGCCTTGGGGAGCCCCGATCCTATTTGTGAAGAAGAAGGATGGGTCGTATCGGATGTGTATAGACTACCGGGAGCTGAACAAGGTTACGGTGAAGAGCTGTGACCCACTAACGAGGATTGATGATCTCTTCGACCAACTTCAGTGGGCATCTTGGTTATCTAATATATATTTGTTGTCAGGCTACCATCAGATGAGGGTTAGAGACGAGGACGTTGTAACAACGCAAATTTTCAAATAAAATTTTCATTTTAAATCAAGTGAGTTCGTTCAATCAATAATATTTATTTCATGTTTCAAAACAAATACATATGTAAATTCCCCAAGATCTCAAATATCAGCAGTGTGTATGCATCATGCCGGCGCCTTCCCACGGTCCTCGCTAGTACCTGAAACACATACATAACAACTTGTAAGCATAAATGCTTAGTGAGTTCCCCAGTATACCACTTACACATATACGCCTTACCAGGCCCGGACCTTACGGTCCACAGTACAATGCCTTCCGGCCCATATGATAATCGCCTTCCGGCCCATAATATAATTGCCTTCCGGCCCATAATATAATTGCCTTCCGGCCCAAAGATAATTGCCTTCCGGCCCATAAAATACTTGCCTTCCGGCCCATAAGATGATTGCCTTCCGGCCCATAACATGATTGCCTTCCGGCCCATAAACATATATAACGCATAATACACTTACTCTAACACATATATCACATATATCATATATCATACCTGACCTACCTGTCACATAGTACGTTGCCTTCCGGCCCATAGAAACATATATAGCATGTATAGTAACTATTCCTTTCAATTATAGCATATATATATATAACACATAACATATTCAACCTTCCGGTCACACAATCAAACCCTTCCGGGTACAGTATAGTGAGAAGACTCACCTCGTAGTATGTAAACTATAAACTCTTGAAACCACTCGCACTCGGTCCGCCAATCTGCAGTCTCCCTATAATACCATATACCCTTATTAATAATCTTATCAAACAAGACAACTGACCCTACGAAATTACATGCAGGTCAACTCTGGTCAATGGTCAACTTGACCGGACTCGTCGAGTACAAAGGCGACTCGACGAGTCTAGACGTCCTCCCCAACTTCCCCTGTTGTTTCCCTTTATACTCGTCGAGTATCCCTCTTGACTCGACGAGGTCCTCGTGGAAGAATCGCGGGGCCACCCCGACTCCACTCGCCGAGTCTGAAGACGACTCGACGAGTTCCAATGAATCCTCAACTACTCGCCGAGTCTGAAGAACAACTCGGCGAGTCCCTGTAAATCTTCAAGCTACTCGCCGAGTCTGATCATTGGACTCGGCGAGTCCGTGCCATGCAGTCGATCACCTGCTCCCTGAAATACGCATGGTCCCGAGACATGCACCCATGGGACTTTCTGGACGTCTAAGTATCCTATTACTGGGGTATAAACGACTGGGTAACACACAATAATCTATCAAATCCCCAAATGGGTCTCATAAACCCTAGATTCGTGTACAACACCAAAACGACAGAAATGGTCCGAGTATTACCTGGAAACGTGTTCTCTGTGTCCCCAACCTTCAGAGCTCAATCCCCTTGATCCTCCTTGACCACAACCTTGCCTCTTCTTGCCTAACAAATCCTTCAAGTTTCCACTAGCCTTCACTCCTGTTCCAGATGCCCACAGACGTTTAGGTTATCCTCAATCGGCCAAAAGACGAGCAATGACGGCCCTAAAGACGTTATATACGATCCAGAATCAAACGGCTAGGGTTTCTGCTGAACAGCGTCGACTCGCCGAGTCCCTAATGGACTCGTCGAGTCCAGTCGCGAATCTGCGACCAAGTCCGTGATCCTACTCGGCGAGTCAGGCACTAACTCGCCGAGTCCCCTCCTAAAAATGCCCCAAAAATAGTTTTAAAGCAATACCTGAAATTCCGGGCTGTTACAACTCTCCCCCACTAGAACTAGACTTCGCCCTCGAAGTCTCACTCTGCGAATAACTCCGGATGTTGCTCCCGCATTTCACGCTCCGGCTCCCAAGTCATCTCCGATCCTTTCCGGTGTTGCCACTGAACCAACACCAGAGGTACCTCCTTGTTCCGCAGAACCTTGATCTTCCGATCCCTGATAGCTACTGGTCTCTCGGCGTAATTCAGGCTCGCATCCACCTGAATATCCTCTAACGGAACCACCGCCGATTCATCGGCTATACACTTCCTCAACTGTGATACGTGAAAGGTATTGTGAATCTGACCCAACTCTGCTGGCAACTCCAACCGATAAGCTACCCGACCTACCCTTGCAATTACACGAAACGGACCTATGAACCGGGGCCCCAACTTGCCCTTCTTTCTGAACCGGATCACTCCCTTCCAAGGAGAAACCTTCAAGAGAACGAAGTCGCCAACCTGGAATTCTAGCTCGGACCGGCGTCTGTCCGCATAACTCTTCTGTCGGCTTTGGGCGGTCAATAATCTCTGCCTAACCTGCTGAATTTGCTCTGTCGTCTGGAGCACGATCTCTGTACTGCCCATCACTCTCTGCCCCACCTCTCCCCAGCAAATGGGGGTCCGACACCTCCTACCATACAACAACTCAAAAGGTGGCATACCGATGCTCGAATGATGGCTGTTGTTGTAGGAAAACTCTGCCAAGGGTAAATACGCATCCCAGCTACCCCCGAAGTCTAACACACACGCTCGAAGCATGTCCTCCAATGTCTGAATCGTCCGCTCGCTCTGCCCGTCGGTCTGGGGATGGTATGCGGTACTAAAATGCAGTTTAGTACCCAGCTCCTCATGAAATTTCTTCCAGAACCTGGAAGTGAAACGTACATCATGGTCTGAAACAATCGAGATCGGAACTCCATGCCGAGATATACCTCTCTCACGTACAACTCCGCCAACTTTTCTGCTGATGAACTCTCGCTAATGGTAAGGAAGTGTGCACTCTTCGTCAACCCATCCACAATCACCCAAATTGTATCGACTCCTCTGGCAGTTCTCAGCAATTTGGTGATGAAATCCATCGCAATCTGTTCCCACTTCCACTCAGGAATCTCCAAGGGCTGCAACTTACCATGCGGTCTCTGGTGCTCGGCCTTAACCCTACGGCAGGTCAAACACCTCTCAACGAACCACGCGACGTCTCTCTTCATACAAGGCCACCAATATTCCTTTCTCAAATCCAAATACATCTTCGTAGCACCGGGATGGATCGAGAATTTCGATCTATGAGCCTCCTCCATCAAAATAGTACGCGTACCGCCCACGAATGGTACCCAAATCCGACCATGAAATGACAAAAGTCCTCGTCCATCCTTAACGAACTCTGAAATTAACCCAACGACTCTCTCTTTCTTCTGCATTTCGGATCTCACAGCCTCGGCCTGCGCCCCACGAATAGCATCCAATATCGGGGTCATCACTGTCAGTCTCAAACATACGTCTCGCAATGGAGTGCTCTCCGCTCTACGAATCAATGCATCGGCTACCACATTAGCCTTGCCTGGGTGGTATAGGATCTCACAGTCATAATCCTTGACCACGTCCAACCATCTCCTCTGACGCATATTTAGGTTGGGTTGATCCATCAAATACTTCAAACTCTTATGGTCCGTGTATATAGCACAACGAACCCCGTACAGGTAGTGACGCCATATCTTGAGAGCGAACACCACTGCCCCTAACTCTAAATCATGTGTGGGATATCTCGCCTCATGAGGCTTCAGCTGCCTCGACGCATAAGCTATCACATGACCTCTCTGCATCAACACCGCACCCAGTCCCGAAATCGACGCGTCGCAATATACGACAAAATCCTCCATCTCTTCCGGGAGAGCTAATACCGGGGCTTCGCACAGTCTCTGACGAAGTGTCTCGAAGGAAGTCTGCTGCTCGGGTCCCCATGAGAATGTAACACCCTTCCGGGTCAATCTGGTGAGCGGTACCGCGATCTTGGAGAAGTCTCTAATAAACCTCCGATAGTACCCCGCCAACCCAAGGAAACTCCTGATCTCGGAAGGTGACTTCGGTGCCTCTCAACTCATCACTGCTTCCACCTTGGCCGGATCGACCAATATCCCTGCCTGATTAACAACATGTCCAAGAAATTGGACCTCCCGCAACCAGAAGTCACATTTGGAGAATTTTGCATATAGCTTCTCCGACCTCAATACTTCAAGGACCTCCCTCAAATGTCTCTCATGCTGCTCTCTAGTTCGCGAATATACTAGGATGTCGTCGATAAATACAATCACAGACCGATCCAGCATCGGCCTGCATACCCTGTTCATGAGGTCCATGAACACTGCCGGGGCATTGGTGAGCCCAAAAGGCATCACCACGAACTCGTAATGCCCATACCGCGTCCTGAATGTTGTCTTCTGGACGTCCTCATCCCGCACTCTTACCTGATGGTACCCTGATCTCATATCGATCTTGGAAAACCAAGATGCCCCTTGCAACTGATCGAATAGATCATCGATCCTCGGTAACGGATAGCGGTTCTTGATCGTCACCTTGTTCAACTCCCGGTAATCAATACACATCCGGTGTGAACCATCCTTCTTCTTGACGAATAGAATCGGTGCTCCCCACGGCGAGCTACTCGGCCGAATAAATCCCTTCCACAGCAACTCCTGGAGTTGCGAGGACAATTCTTGCATCTCTGGAGGTGCAAGACGATAAGGCACCTTCGCAATAGGCGCAGCCCCCGGAATCAGATCGATACCAAACTCCATTTGCCTCGCAGGAGGTACTCCCGGCAACTCCTCGGGAAAAACATCTGGAAACTCACGCACCACTGGAACCTCCTCCACTGTCCTCGGTCTCTCGGAAGCCTCCCGCGTATCCATCACATACGCCACAAAACCTTTACATCCCTGCTGTAGGCATTGCCTCGCCCTAGCGGCCGAACAAAAAGCTGATCCCAAACGGGTACCCTCGCCGTACACCGTAAGAACTCCCCCACTAGGGTCTCGTATAGTCACCAGCTGGCGCTCACAGTCGATGACGGCGCTGAATCGGCTCAACCAGTCCATGCCCACGATGACACAGACATCACCCATCGCAATAGGAATTAGGTCAATCGGGAACGCAACCCCAAAAATCTCTAGCACGCATCCCCGAAGAACCTCCGTAGCACAAACCACCCTCTCGGCCGCTATAGAAACGCTCAGAGGCCGACTTAACGGCTCACGACTAATGCTGATATGCTGGCTAAAAGCTAAAGATACAAAGGATCTACTCGCACCAGAATCAAATAACACTAGAGCAGGCATAGAGTTCACAAGAAAAGTACCTACACATACACTAACATAAGCATAACATTTCAACTTTTAAATAAATACGCGAATTACAGTATACCTGCCACAACATCGGGCGCAGCGCGGACCTCCTCCGCAGTCAGCTGAAAGGCTCTCCCGCGAGCCCTCGGGGCCTCGACCTTCGCCGGTCGTGTCTCGGTAGTCCTGGTAGTAGGTGTAGATCCCTGACGAAGCTGCGGGCACTCGGCCTTCCGATGGCCTGTCTGGTTGCAATGAAAGCAAACCATAAACCCCTTAGGACAATCCCTGGCAATGTGTCCTTCCTTGCCACACTTGTAGCAACCACCCGCTCTACACGCCCCCTCGTGACTCTTGCCGCACTTTCCGCAAGTGCGGCCCTTCGAACCTCCCGTCCTTGAATCAGCGGACTTGAACCGCTTGGCTGCCGGCTGAGACTGAGCCGGTCGCCGGTCCACCTGCCGAGACTCGGCCTCCTCCCTGGCCTGGGTCTCCAACTCGATCTCGCGCTTCCTGGCATTCGCCTGAAGCTCAGTGAAAGTACGATATGTGGAGTTTGACACAAACTCCCGGATGTCCCTCCTCAACACGCCCAAGTACTGGCTCATCCGTGACTGCTCTGTAGACACCAACTCGGGGCAGAACATCGCCCTCTCATGAAACTTCCGTGTAACCACCGCAACGGAATCAGTACCCTGCTTAAGGGTCAAGAACTCCTGGATCAATCGTTCCCTCTCTACTGGGGGAACGTACTCGTCCCTGAACATCTCAGTAAACCTCTCCCTTGTCACCGCTGAAATCTCCGCCTGAGTGAAGTTCGCCGTCACGAACTTCCACCAATCCTTCGCTCCTAGACGGAGCTGGTTCAAGGCGAACCGTACCCTCAGGTGCTCCGGGCATGAACAAGTGTAGAAGCACCCCTCAATATTGGCGATCCACCTCATTGCAGCAATCGGATCCTGCGTCCCATCGAACATAGGGGGTTTCGTGTTGCTGAATTCCCGGAATAGCAACGAATCACCCCCTTGCGGCCTAGCAGCGGTAGCGACTGCAGCTTCAGCCAGTGCGGCGTACCGTTCCTCAAACTCCTCCATCAGGGTGGTCTTAATGGACCCAAACATCTCCGGGATCTCAGCCCGAACCGCCGCAGCTACCTCCTCTTGAATCATCTGACGAATCTCCTCGTCACTCATACTGCTCGAACTCGCTCCGTGGCGTGTCGTAACCATGATGTCTCTGAAATACAACATAAAATTATCAGAAACTCCATCAAGTACAATTGTACTCGATAACGCAATCCTACTCAGTCTCCGATATCCAGGGATTCTTACTTGGGTCGCCCACTGACCCGGTGTCTTCGGTAGTACGGGCCCAATACCACCGACCACACCGTGTCAGTATTCGTCCCAAATCTTCCTCCCCAAACCCCGAATAGTGAGTACTCTACTTCTCGTATGCACTATCTACCTGCACGCTACCGAATATCTCATACAAGCAACCTCCCTAGACTAAGGCATCACAAAACAGGCCATTCTAGTCCTATCATGTATACCTAGTCTTCTAGCATGCATAACAATTCATAATTCAATGCATAACATAACATTGTAAGGTATTCTGGGGATCTTTACCGTTCGGGCGCTGGCTGATCGTACACACTGCTTCTTTCTTGTTTACTACTTGACCATTTATAAAAGTTTATGTATTTATTATTTTTAAAAAGATTTTTCCTCAAATCCTCGGTTTGAGTTCAGTTACACCCGAAGGTACACCCGAATCCCTCTAACCAAGGCTCTGATACCAATTGTAACAACGCAAATTTTCAAATAAATTTTTCATTTTAAATCAAGTGAGTTCGTTCAATCAATAATATTTATTTCATGTTTCAAAACAAATACATATGTAAATTCCCCAAGATCTCAAATATCAGCAGTGTGTATGCATCATGCCGGCGCCTTCCCACGGTCCTCGCTAGTACCTGAAACACATACATAACAACTTGTAAGCATAAATGCTTAGTGAGTTCCCCAGTATACCACTTACACATATACGCCTTACCAGGCCCGGACCTTACGGTCCACAGTACAATGCCTTCCGGCCCATATGATAATCGCCTTCTGGCCCATAATATAATTGCCTTCCGGCCCATAATATAATTGCCTTCCGGCCCAAAGATAATTGCCTTCCGGCCCATAAAATACTTGCCTTCCGGCCCATAAGATGATTGCCTTCCGGCCCATAACATGATTGCCTTCCGGCCCATAAACATATATAACGCATAATACATTTACTCTAACACATATATCACATATATCATATATCATACCTGACCTACCTGTCACATAGTACGTTGCCTTCCGGCCCATAGAAACATATATAGCATGTATAGTAACTATTCCTTTCAATTATAGCATATATATATAACACATAACATATTCGACCTTCCGGTCACACAGTCAAACCCTTCCGGGTACAGTATAGTGAGAAGACTCACCTCGTAGTATGTAAACTATAAACTCTTGAAACCACTCGCACTCGGTCCGCCAATCTGCAGTCTCCCTATAATACCATATACCCTTATTAATAATCTTATCAAACAAGACAACTGACCCTACGAAATTACATGCAGGTCAACTCTGGTCAATGGTCAACTTGACCGGACTCGTCGAGTACAAAGGCGACTCGACGAGTCTAGACGTCCTCCCCAACTTCCCCTGTTGTTTCCCTTTATACTCGTCGAGTATCCCTCTTGACTCGACGAGGTCCTCGTGGAAGAATCGCGGGGCCACCCCGACTCCACTCGCCGAGTCCGAAGACGACTCGACGAGTTCCAATGAATCATCAACTACTCGCCGAGTCTGAAGAACAACTCGGCGAGTCCCTGTAAATCTTCAAGCTACTCGCCGAGTCTGATCATTGGACTCGGCGAGTCCGTGCCATACAGTCGATCACCTGCTCCCTGAAATACGCATGGTCCCGAGACATGCACCCATGGGACTTTCTGGACGTCTAAGTATCCTATTACTGGGGTATAAACGACTGGGTAACACACAATAATCTATCAAATCCCCAAATGGGTCTCATAAACCCTAGATTCGTGTACAACACCAAAACGACAGAAATGGTCCGAGTATTACCTGGAAACGTGTTCTCTGTGTCCCCAACCTTCAGAGCTCAATCCCCTTGATCCTCCTTGACCACAACCTTGCCTCTTCTTGCCTAACAAATCCTTCAAGTTTCCACTAGCCTTCACTCCTGCTCCAGATGCCCACAGACGTTTAGGTTATCCTCAATCGGCCAAAAGACGAGCAATGACGGCCCTAAAGACGTTATATACGATCCAGAATCAAACGGCTAGGGTTTCTGCTGAACAGCGTCGACTCGCCGAGTCCCTAATGGACTCGTCGAGTCCAGTCGCGAATCTGCGACCAAGTCCGTGATCCTACTCGGCGAGTCAGGCACTAACTCGCCGAGTCCCCTCCTAAAAATGCCCCAAAAATAGTTTTAAAGCAATACCTGAAATTCCGGGCTGTGACAGACGTATAGAAGACTTCTTTTCGGACTCACTATATGTGACAACCCGATATTTCAACTCTTTGTAATGGCCTAATAGGTCAAGTATTGTAACCATTTTTGAGTTAATCAAAATAAACGTTGATAATAAAATGTCCAAAAAGTTTCTATTTAACTACCTACTATGTTTTATATCATTAAACCGGGATCGTACGTAAAAGAGAATGCCCAAACCCGACTTCGTATATTGAAGTTAAGATTTTTCCAAATTCAGCTTACCAACAGTCAATTGAAAACTCGAATGAGATATCGATCGACTTTTGGCCGGAATGACCTAAACAAGAATCTAGGTCTCAACGATGGTTGTTCAGCGGTAAAAAGTCTGGCAAAAACCGTCGGCAAATTCCGAATTTATTTTTATTATTTATTTATTAAAATGACGTGATTAAGGAATTTCTTTAAAAATTCATAACTTCTTTATCTGACGTCGGTTTTTTCCAGACTATTTACCGCTGAACAACCATCGTCGAGACCTTCGATTCTAGTTTAGGTCATTCCGGCCAAAAGTCGCTCGATCTCTGATTCGAGTTTTTAGTTGACTGTTGCTAAGCCGAATTTGGAAAAATCATATCTTCAATATACGAAGTCGGGTTTGGGCATTCTCTTTTATGTACGATCCCGGTTTAATGATATAAAACATAGTAGGTAGTTAAATAGAAACTTTTTGGACATTTTATTATCAACGTTTATTTTGATTAACTCAAAAATGGTTACAATACTTGACCTATTAGGCCATTACAAAGAGTTGAAATATCGGGTTGTCACATCATCCCCCCGTTAGAGGGAATTTCGTCCCGAAATTCAAAGTAGTAACGACACTAGTGAACATGAAAGAGATGAGGGTATTTTTGTTTCATCTGATCTTCGCGTTCCCATGTGAATTCAGGTCCCCGCTTGGCGTTCCAGCGAACCTTCACGATGGGTATGCGACTTTGTTTTGTTTGTTTGACCTCTCGGTCCATGATTTCTACTGGTTCTTCCACAAAGTTGAGGCTCTCGTTGATCTCGATTTCGTCGAGTGGAATAACAAGAGTCTCATCGGATAGACACTTTTTCAAGTTTGAAACGTGGAAGGTTGGATGTATATTACTAAGTTCATGCGGTAGGTTAAGCTTGTAAGCCACAGGGCCTATTCTGGAAAGAATCTCGAAAGGACCTATGTATCTTGGATTTAGTTTCCCCCGCTTTCCAAAGCGTATTAAACCCTTCCACGATGAGACCTTTAATAAAACGTGGTCTCCTACCTGGAATTCCAAAGGTTTCCTCCTATGGTCAGCGTAGCTTTTCTGTCGGTCTCTAGAGGCTTTCAAATTTCACGAATCTGAACGATCTTCTCTGTCGTTTCTCGTATGATTTCCGGACCAGTGAGAGTGCTTTCAGGAACTCTTCCTTTAGCTGACTGGGTATCTCCAACTTCAGTCCAACACATAGGGGACCTTCACTTTCACCTCCTCAATTTGATGCTGTCATGTTCCAAGCAGCAGTCACCGCAGCGGTAGCAGCTGCCATGTCACAAATAAATAACTCGATTACCAATGACTCGAGAACTGGCACACACCTTTCCAACCATGGCAAGAGTCATGGGCAATCCCGAGAATGCACTTATAAGGACTATACTAATGCCAAACCCCATATGTTTTATGGAACTGGTGGTGTGATGGCTCTAAGATAGTGGATTGAAAGGATAGAAGCAGTCTTTGAAATCTGCTCCTGCCCCGAGCACAGCAAGGTCAAATTTGCAACCTTCACACTCATTGATAGAGCTTTGACTTGGTGGAACGGCCACGTTAAAGTACTTACTCTAATTGTGGTAGACTCCATTAGCTGGGAGAACCTCAAGGCCATGATGATGAGAGAATACTGCCCAAGGGGAGAGATTTAAAGGCTCGAACATGAACTCTGGACTCTCGGAATGGTTGGTACGGACATCGCGACATATACCAACAGATTCTGCGAGCTGGCAATCCTTTGCCCATATATGATTGCTCCTGAGAGCAAGAAAATAGAGAGGTACATATCGGGACTGACGACCCAATTACGGTCAAGCGTGTTAGCCTCCAAACCTGACACCTTTGAAAGTGCTAAGGAACTGGCACAATCTCTGATTGACTACGGGGGCCATCAGAACTCAACTGTTTCTGCACCAGAACCACAGAGAGGAAACAACAACAACAACAACAACAACAACAACAACAGGAAGAGAGTATGGAATAAAGGGAAGGGTGGGCCTTCCCAAGAACCCACAAAGAAACAACTGGTTTCGGTAAATGCTACCACGGTACCTACTACAACTCCTACAAATACCTACCCAACAAAGCCTTATGAAGGTAACCATCCAAAGTGCACCAAATGCACTTACCACCACCATGGACCTTGTCGGGAAATGCAGTGTGCCAACTGCAACAGAAAGGGACACACAACCCGTTTCTGCAAGGAGCTCGCAAGACCGATCACGCAAGTCCCCAGTGCAGGTATAGGCCAGACTTGCTATGGTTGTGGCGAGGTGGGCCACTACAGGAGGAACTGCCCTAAGGCAGCAGGCACCGTTGGTGTAGGACGAGTTTTGACTATAGGCCACGACGAAGCTATAGCAGACCCAACTGTAGTTGCTGGTAGGTTCCTCCTCGATAATTCATATGCATGCATATTATTCGATAGTGGAGCGGAGAGAAGCTTCGTGAGTCAAAACTTTATTCACTTACTTAAACCTAAACCTAGCAAACTAGAAAAATCATTCACTGTAGAGATGGCCAACGGAAAAACCGAAAACACTAACTACATATACAAGGACTGTACGTTAACTTTAGATGGTCATTCTTTCCCAATCAATCTCATGCCAGTTCCTATTAAAAGTTTTGACGTCATAGTCGGTATGGATTGGTGAAGTCTTCTTCGCGCCGACATTATGTGTTTTGAAAAAGCAGTTCGCCTTAATCTTCCTAACAACGAAACATTAGTGGTTTACGGCGATAAATCAAGTACGAACCTTCGTATCATTTCGTGCATCCAGGCTCGAAAGTGTTTACGGAAGGATTGTCGAGCATTCCTAGTGCACATCGTCGATACAAGCCAGGAACTGAAGGACATCAAGAACATTCCAGAAGTACGCGATTTTCCCGATATCTTTCCAGAAGAACTACCAGGATTACCACCACAACGCCAAGTCGAATTCAGAATCGACTTAGTTCCAGGGGCTACCCCAGTAGCGAAATCGCCTTATCGTCTGGCACCAGTAGAGATGCAAGAACTTTCCAGTCAACTTAATGAACTCCTGCAAAAAGGATTCATAAGACCAAGTTTCTCACCTTGGGGAGCACCGGTCTTGTTCGTAAAGAAAAAGGACGGATCGTTCCGTATGTGCATCGACTACAGAGAGCTGAACAAACTTACTATCAAGAACCGTTATCCTCTACCCCGCATTGACGATTTGTTTGATCAACTTCAAGGAGCAAACTACTTCTCGAAGATAGATCTACGATCCAGATATCACCAATTACGGGTACTTGAGGGGGATATTCCCAAGACAGCTTTCCGAACTCATTATGGGCACTACGAATTTGTCGTAATGCCATTTGGATTAACCAACGCACCAACGGTATTTATGGACTTAATGAATAGGGTATGCCGTCCCTACTTAGATCAGTTCGTCATTGTCTTTATCGATGATATACTTATCTACTCCCGAAGTAAGGAAGAGCATAGTCAACACCTACGAAAAGTCCTAGAAACACTACGATCGGAGAAACTCTATGCGAAGTTCTCTAAATGCGAATTTTGGATTCGAAGAGTCGAATTTTTGGGCCACGTAGTTAGCGAGAAAGGGATACATGTGGACCCCTCCAAAATTAAGGCCATCGAGAACTGGTCGGCACCAAAGACACCTACAGAAATTCGACAATTTCTAGGTCTCGTTGGCTACTATCGCAGATTTATAAAGAACTTCTCTAGCATTGCGAAACCTCTTACTACATTAACCCAGAATGGCGTGTCCTTTGACTGGGAAGCAAAACAAGAGAAGCGCTCCAAACACTGAAACAGGCCTTGTGCACCGCACCGATACTATCCCTCCCCGAAGGGATAGAAGACTTCGTAGTGTATTACGATGCATCAAATCAAGGACTTGGTTGTGTTCTTATGCAGAGAGGGAAGGTTATTGCTTATGCCTCCCGACAACTTAAGACCCACGAAGTGAACTATACGACACACGATCTCGAGTTAGGAGCAGTAGTATTTGCTCTGAAGATCTGGAGACACTACTTATACGGAACAAAGAGCACTATTTTCACCGATCATAAGAGCCTTCAGCACATTTTTGATCAGAAGGAACTCAACATGCGGCAATGACGATGGGTTGAGTTACTCAATGAATACGAATGTGAAATTCGTTATCATCCTGGCAAAGCCAACGTGGTAGCTGACGCCCTCAATCGAAAGGAATACACTGGTCGGAGGGTCAGATCTCTAACTATGACTATCCATTCCCACTTATCCACACAAATTAAAGAGGCACAAATGGAAGCTGACGAATCATAGACCAGGTGGCGCCGTTTGACTATGCCAGCCGAGGGCTGCTGACCCTGCACGGGAGGGTCTGGGTTCCGTATTAGGGAGGACTATGACAAATTTTGATGGATGATGCCCACAAATCCAGGGTTTCTATCCGTCCCAGGGAGACGAAGTTGTATAGAGATCTTCGTCCTGACTCCTAGTGGCCCTGCATGAAGTGGTATGTAGCCTGGTACGTTGAGAGTATTGGATTAGGTGTCTAAGTTCATAACTATTTCTAGAATGTACTTGACCCAATTAGCATGGTCCATTTGGGTTGCATGGCATCATGCATTTGGATAGACCAAAATGCGAGAAATGACACTTAAGGTTTATTGATATATTATGAGTTCTAATATATTAACAATATTATTTAATTAGTATTGATGAAGAATTAATTTGATATTAATTAAGTGATCAAAAGAAGACTAATTAAATACATGGGTTGATTGTGTAAATCACTCATACTTGTATAGTGGGCTAATGATCCATGGATTATCAAATTAGGCAAAAACCCATAGGATACTCCATAGAAGCTCCATGGTGTCTTTGAACCCATGGATCATGGAAATGAAGATCCATGTCAAATTAGGGTTTACATGGTGTAACCCTAATTATGACACACTATATAAGCAACATGTTGTAGACCAAAATCAGCACTAGTGTAAGAACAAGAGGGCATAGCCGATTTTTGAAGTGTTGCATTTCTCTCAAGGTTATTCCAAGTGTATTTGGTGTTGTGTGAGACATTTGAGGCATCACACTTTGGGTGCTAGGCTCACAAGGTTCTCATGGAATCCAAAGCACCACAAGGTATGTTTTCTTACTTTCTTTTATGATTAAAAGTTCCCACGTATGCTAGATAGGTTAAGAACCTTGGAAAATCAATTTTTCATGTATCATAGATAAAACATAGATCCAAGGTTTCTAGGGTTGCATGTACACCATAGGAGTGTTAGAATGCTCATAACCCAACAGTGGTATCAGAGCCTAGGCTTGTTTTCTTGTTATACTTGCAAAATTGGTTGAAAAATTAAAGTTTGCTGTTGCCTGCTCAGCAGACTCGCCGAGTCCATGAAGGAACTCAATGAGTCGAAGGCTAAACTCATCCAACTCGCCGATTTGGTTCATGCACTCGACGAGATGGACTCCCAGACATCAAATCTTCGACTATTTTGGCTGGAATTGGATTAGGAACATTACCCTAAGCTGTTTTTCACCTTATAAACTTTTTTTTGATGTGGTAATGTTCATGCTAATCCAATTTCAAAGATAATTTTCAATAGATTCATGTTTTGTAGTAGTTTAATTGTTAGGCTAATTAATGGAAAAGTTTTATTGAATTATCTTGTTCTTATGAGTTGCTTAGATTAATAGAAAAGTTATGTGAAATTGTAGTTTTCAATGCAAAGTAATCTAAGAGTTGGTTCTAAAATGTGTTTTTGTAACTTGTCCTCAAGTTATATGACAAGTCACATTTAAGATTCATAAAACTTATAAATATTTCCATAGGTTATGAATAAAGAAAACTCATATTCTTTTAATAGTTTAAAGTCTTCCATACCTTGTCCTTAACTTATGGAGCTTGAAGAGTTTTTGAATTAAAACTACTTTAAACAGATAAGTTATGGAATTGAATAGTTTTGAATAGATTCATAACTTTCCCTCAAGTTTTGAAATTTGAAAAGTTTTCCCTTATGAATACTTTAATTCCAAGTTAAGCCCTTAGAATATTAAAAGATAAAATTCAACCCTTATACTTTATAATATTATAAGTTAATAATATATATATATATATATATATATACATATATATATATATATACATATATATATATATATATATATATATATATATATATATATATATATATATATATATATATATATATATAAGAGTAAAGTCGTCTTACCATTAGTAGGCCTCATTCACGAAGTCAGTCTATAAGGGTGGTATAAGGTTACTGCCTATAAAATGACAGTTTAATGTGTGTCCAGTCTCACCCACCGCTTCCTTGACTGGTGAAGGGTCGTTAGCCGAACGGGTAGGAAAAGGACTATAATTCCCCCTTCACTAAAAGTATTAATGATAAATACTAAGTAAATAAACTCTTATTAATACCCAATCTTAGTTACTTAGGAAAACGTGAATTTGGTGCTAACCCACGAAATTACACTATGCACATTGCTTAAGTCGGTTAATGGAGCGTGTGTGGTTAACCAGCACACTAGCTTGATTTAACAAGGTAGACAAAGGGTAACTTAATCTTTATCATAGTATTGGTGGAGCGTGTGTGTGACAACCCGATATTTCAACTACATGTAAACGACCTAAAAAGTCAAGTATTGTAACCACGTTAGTTGTAATAAAATTTACTTCGGAAATAAAATATCCAAAAATCACTCATTAAATTACCTTTTATGATAGATGTCATTAAACCATGATGGTACATAAAAAGAACGCTCGAATCCGACTTCGTATAAGAAAGTTAGGAGTTTTTCAAGTTCGGATTAACGGCAGACGGCTAAAAACTCGAATCAGAGATCGAGCGACTTTTGGCCGGAATTACCTAAACGAGAATCGAAGGTCTCCTCAATGGTGTTTCAGCGGTAAAAAGTCTGACAAAAACCGACGTCAGATAAAGGAGTTATGAATTTCTAAAGAAATTTTCATACCGCGACCTTTTAAAAATAAATAATAAAAATGATTTCGGAATTTGCCGACGGAATCTAAACGAAAGTTGTAGAGTATGGTCTCACCTTCGGGGATATAAAGAACGTCGAAAACGGAGTTCGTATGAAGAAGATATGAATTTTTGAAGTTTATTAAATAAATTATATATAAATTTAAATCAAAAATCCGGTATTATCCGAAGGGGGAGTCAGCGTGCTCATCCGAGTTACGCGCCGCATAACCTCGTACGCCCCGCGTACGTGAAGGCCGTGGTCTCGGTTCGTCCACGTCGCCCCTATGCGAGCTGTCCGACCCGTCCCATCCGAAGCGAGGCAGTCGAGGACTCGGTCACGCTTGACGCACGAGTACGCCCCGCGTACGAGCGTACGCCCCGCGTACCGAGGTTTCTCAGACCCCTATAAATAGAGATGCGAGGGTTCTGGGAAAAACACCCCATCTCTCTCATTTCTCTCACGATATTGCCTCGATTTCTGTGCCCGCACTACCCCGAAGCCCCGATCACTTTGCTCGAGTCCCGAAGGTCATTCGTGCCCCCGAGATTCCCGAGAATCCTGAGGAAATCCACTTTCACAAGCCGAAATTATGTCCGGTTTTTCATCTCGCAACCTCCGATTTTACAAGTGAGTTCATACCCCTATAATTCACGTTTTTAAATGTTTTATAACTACTTTTACATGCTTTTAAGGGGGGGGGGGGGAGGGGGAATACAAGTAAAACACTCGGTTATTATCGGGTGTTATATAAACTTTCACTTTACGCGTTTTATCAAAGGAATCATATGTGATTTGAAACTATCAAAGGAAATCTTTTACATGCAAAGTATAACACGACAACATTTTATCTTTTAAAATGAGAAACAATTTAGGTATTTATATAAATCAGATACTTTGCTTATGTTACATTCGGTGTGCCGGTTTTGGCACTACAAAAACTACACTTTTCATAACAAGTGAACATTTTCACTAAGGGTTTATTTAAAAAATGAAACACACTTTTAGGAAACTATAATAGGTATAGTTTTACGAGAATACTACGAACTTTACATACATGGAAATACTATTACAATAAGCTCTTTCATATACAATAACTAACGAACATTTTCACACGTAAATCTGTTTTATACTAAGTTTTGTGAGACATTAACTTCACGTACATTCGAGTACACATTTCAAGTCCTGTATTATATACCACAATCCCTTGGAGGGGGAGCATGGTGTTTGTGTATAGATCTATACGGGCTTGACAACCCGCGCCCTGACTGTTAGCTACAGTCCACCTTTTGGGGTGACAAACGTCAGAACATTCCAACGCCTGAAGAACGTTGTGTATAGGAATTCCTTGTCAATAGCATGGTTATAAAACTCACATGGGGTATTAAAAACACAATGATTTACGGAGTTTTTCAGACAAATTCAAATCTTTATACTTACATACATTTACTAGAAACAACCATTTGTCGTGTAAAAAAGGTTACAATTATACTAGTAGAAAATATAGGATTTTCTAGGAACATGCAAACAAAGAACAAAAACATTTCATTTCATACAAACATTGTCATTAAATATTTATGAAACTCACCAGCTTAAATGCTGATCTACTCTTTCAAAACTACTTGTATGTCCCAGGGATTCAGTAATTACAGGTAACAAACAGATTTTGAAGAAGGGACGCTGCGGCGTCAGTTTAATTTCATATTTTGACATCATTATGTAATTGATTTTGAACATGTACACTTTTAAACAATGTAAACATTCAATTATATATATGATGGTTGTATTGCTTTCTTTACTATGTATTCATTTGTTACGTTACCACATGAAGTCATCCGCCCCCGAACGTTTCCGTCGTTCCGGTTTGGGGTGTGACAGCGTGTGCTTAACCGACACATCGATTGAGGGGTAAATATTAAGGGTACCAAGTATATTTGCATGGTTATGTTGGATAAGGTGTCTAAGTCCATAACTATTTCTGGTATGTACTTGACCCGACCCGGCATGGTCCATTTGGGTTGCATGGCACCATGCAATTGGATAGACTAAATGAGAGAAATAACACTTGGAGATTATTAATATATTATAAGTTCTAATATATTAATAATATTATTTGATTAGTTTGATCAAGAATTAATTTAGAATTAATTAAGTGATCAAAAGATAACTAATTAAATATATGGGTTGATTATGTAAATCATCCATATCTTGTATGGTGGACTAAGAGGCTCCATGGATTATCAAGTTGGGTTCCACCCATAGGATGCTCCATGGATGCTCCATGGGAGTTACAAACCCATGGGTCATGGAAATGAAGAGTCATGACACATTAGGGTTTACATGGTGTAACCCTAGATGTGTCAACACTATATAAAGATCTCATTCTCCATCAAAATCGGTTACACTAAGGAAACAAGAGGGCTTGACAGATTTCAAGAAGTGTGTGTTCTCTCATAAGTTTTTCCAAGAGCATTTGGTGTTGTGTGAAGCATTTGAGGCATCACACTTAGGGTGCTAGGCTCACAAGGTTTCAAGGAACACAAGGAACAACAAGGTAAGTTATTCTATCTATCATTCAAGTTAAAATTGTTCCCCATGTATGCTAGATAGGAATATAGCCTTGGAATTCAACTTTGCATGATAATTAGAAAAACATAGATCCAAGGTTATTAGGGTTGCATGTACACTTAGGAAGAGTTAGAATGCTCAAAACCCATCAGTGGTATCAGAGCCTAGGCTTGTTTGCTTTTTATTTGTGCTTAAAAGTTGAAAAAAGTTGAAAATCTTGTTGTCTACGAATGGACTCGTCGAGTCTATAGGGGGGACTCGTCGAGTTCACGTGTATCTTCAACCAACTCGGCAAGTAAGTTAATGCACTCGGCGAGTAGGGTCGATAGGTTGTAGAATTTCGACTTGAGTTGCTGGAAATGAATTAGAAACATTACCCTAAACTGTTTTGGTACTTGAAAACTTGTTTTAGATGGTGTAATGTCTTTGCTAATTCATTTACAACAACTAGTTATCAAAATTACAAAGTTTTAAGTGTAATTTTTGATTTATGAATGTGTTCATATTCATGTTCTTGTTCTTATGATGTTTTAGATGATCATAGGAATTATTTGTAACCTATGTGGTAGATTAATTCTTGATCATAATGTGTTTTAATGGAGTCCATAACTTGTCCTCAAGTTATGGAAAACCAAGAGTCATACTTGAATTAAAACCATTAAAAGAACACAAGAGTTAGAAAATGAAGAGTCTTCATTTTATTACTCTATTAAACTCATAAGTTACAAGAAATGAAAAGTTTTGAAAGTTACAAAACTTGCCCTCAAGTTTTGGAACAAGTAAAGTTAAGTTAAAACTTTAGTTCCAACCCCTAGAATTTTAAAAGTTAAAATTCAACCCTTATACTTATATTATGATGATTTAATAATTATATATATATATATATATATATATATATATATATATATATATATATATATATATATATATATATATATATATATATATATATGTATAAGAACAAAGTCGTCTTACCGCTAGTATGCCTCATTCACGAAGCCGGTCTATAAGGTGGGTATAAGGTTGTTGCCTATAAAATGGTGACTTAATGGGTGTCTACTCTCACCCACCGCTTGCTTGACTAGTGGAGGGTCGTTAGCCGAACGAGTAAGACAAGGACTTATAAATTCTCATTCAAAGTATGATGAATATTATAAAGTAACTAAATGTTTTATTAAATTCACAATCTTAGTTACTTTAGGAAAATGTGAATAAGGTGCTAATCCATGAAATTACACTTTACACTTTGTCTAAGTCGTTGGTGGAGCGTGTGTGGTTAACCGGCACACTAACTTGGACTTAACAAGGTAGGTAAAGGGTGACTTAAGGTTTATTATAGTATCGGTGGAGCGTGTGTCGTTTACCGGCACATCAATTGAGTGATAAACTTTAAGGGTACCAAGTGATTTGCATGGTTACTTCACACCTCGTTTTGTGATCCTCCGCATCCCAGTCACAAAACTTGGAGGTCACACTCGAGATTGAAACATGCCTTTGAAAAGTTCATTGAATCTCAAAGAATCTAGGAATTTCTAAGAACCAATCATAAAACCTAATATCTAATATTTCGGTTTTCGTGGTGGAAATTGGTGAATTGTCATTCACCTACCTTTCAAATATGTTATAGCTTGGATTACGGCATACCTCTTCTAAGTTATAATATATTGTGATTGGATCCTAGCCTTAATATTACATTTAGGTGTTTTATTAAGGACTCTCTTAATATCTAAACTAATCTTGTCCTCTTCCTTCAGATGTCTTCAAACAATGCTGCTTCTGGCTCGAATCCTAATGGCTCCTTTACTCTTATGAGCTTGTGTAGGAAAGTCACTTTTGATGGATCCAACTTCAATGAGTGGATCAGAAACATCAGAATGATTACCCGCTACGAGGACAAAGAATATGTCCTCGACAAGGAGCTTAACGAGATTGATGAGACCACTGCAACTCCTCAGGAGATCGCTGACTTTCAGGCACATGAAAGGGATACTACGAAAGTAGCATGCATCATGATGGCCACAATGAATGCAGAACTCCAAAAGTCCTACGAGGATTTCTACCCTTATGAAATGCACCAAGATTTGATGGAAAGATACCATCAAAGTGCACGACAAGAGAGGTACGAAATCATCTGCTCCATGATAACCACCATGATGAAGGACGGGGATTCCGTCACGAGCCACATGCAGAAAATGAAAAGGTATGTGGATCGATTGCTGAAGCTTAATGTGAACTTCCCTGAGGAGCTAGCAATAGATATAATTTTGCGCTCCTTACCATCGTGATATGATAAATTCCGCATGACATATCACATGAATAAGGAAGAGGTCACACTCAGCAAACTTCAGGGACTTCTCAAGACCGCAGAATCAGGTCTTAAGGGGAAGTCGGTTGTTAACACTCCTACTCCAAACTCCACTCCGGTTTTGGAAATCGGGAAAAGTCGAGAGAAGAAGAGAAAGAGCTCTTCGAAGGGTACCAAGGTTAGGACCCTTGATGGCTCTTCTTCAAGCGGAACTAAGAAAGGTTTTGTCACTCCTTCTTCTGACCTAAAAGAGGCTGAATGCTTCTATTGCCATGAAAAATCACATTGGAAGCGGAACTGCCCAAAATACCAGCAAGATGTGAAGGATGGGAAAGTTAAACCCAACCATGCAGGTATTTACACTATCATTTCTAATAACTCACCCCATTCGAAATCTTGGGTCCTTGATACCGGTTGTGGTATTCACATTTGTTGTGACTTGCAAGGACTAGGAAGAAGTGAGAATGTGGAGCAAGGAAGAATAAACTTAATCATGGGGAATAGGAAAGTTACACCTGTCACCAAGATTGGAGTTTATACTTTATCGCTAAGTAGTGCGTTAAATTTAGATTTGAATAAGTGTTGTTATTCGCCAGAAATGGCAAGAAATATTATTTCCTTTCATGCATTGTACAAACAAGGTTTCACGTTTTCATTTGATAATGAAGTTGGTTCGATTAATGCTTTCTTTAATAGTGTTCTTTATTTTAAAGCATTACCTTGTGATGGTGTGTATGAAGCTGTATCTATTGTAGATAACTCAGGAAATAATGTTTTGTGTATTGATTCTCCTAATAATAATAACTTGGATAAAGCATCATTATGGCATTGTCATCTTGGACATATAAGCAAGAAACGCATAGACCAACTCCAAAAGGATGGAGTCTTGGAGTCATTTGATCTAAAGTCAGATGATAGTTGCGAATCATGCTTACATGGAAAAATGACAAAGTCACCCTTCACAGGCTCGTGTGAAAGAGGTGAAGGTATGTTGGACCTTATACACACGGATGTGTGTGGACCATTCAAACATGCCACAAGGGATGCTAATCGTTATTATTTGACTTTTACTGATGATTACAGTAGATATGGATATGTCTACTTAATCAAGCATAAGTCAGAGACTTTCGAGAAGTTTAAGGAATTTAAACAGGAAGTCGAGAATCAATTGGGCAGGAACATTAAGATTCTTCGATCCGATCGAGGTGGTGAGTATCTTAGTTCAGAGTTCCTCGAATATCTAAGGGAATGTGGGATTGTCTCACAATTGACACCTCCCAGGACACCGCAGTTGAATGGTGTGGCTGAGAGACGTAATCGAACCTTATTAGACATGGTTCGTTCCATGATGAGTCGAGCTTCGCTACCAATCTCATTCTGGGGGTATGGCTTAGAGACTGCCGCCCATATCCTTAATCTAGTCCCTACAAAGAAAGTTGCCAAAACTCCTCACGAGATGTGGACTGGTAAAGTACCTAAACTAGACCACATCAAGATTTGGGGTTGTGAGGCTTTCGTGAGACACGAGACTCATGATAAGCTCGAACCTCGAAGCGAGAGGTGTATTTTCATCGGCTACCCACAGCAATCCTTTGGTTACCTCTTCTACAGACCTAGTGACAATGTGGTCTTTGTAGCAAGAAGAGGAGTCTTTCGAGAAAGAGAGTTTATAAGCCAAGGAGACAGTGGGAGGCAAATTGATCTTGAAGAAATTCAAGAGTCAAGTGGTGAAGGAACTTCAAACTCTAGCCCTCAACTTGAGGAGGAAACTCCTATTGAGCCAATTGATGAATATGTACCTCTGAGGCGTTCCACGAGAGTTAGGAGTGCACCAGAGCATTACTATGGATTTCATATTACTGCAGAAGGTGAGACACTTATTAGTGATGGGACACTAGTAAGTCAAGATGACCCTAACAGCTACGAGGAAGCCATGGCAGGCCCCGAGTTTGTTAAATGGAAAGAGGCTATGGATAGCGAGATACAAGCCATGTATGACAATCAAGTTTGGAACTTGGTTGAGAATGTACCAGGTCGTAAGACTGTAGGGTGCAAATGGGTCTTCAAGAAGAAGAACGACATGGATGGTAAAGTACACACTTATAAGGCTAGACTGGTTGCAAAGGGCTTCTCTCAAATTCCTGGAGTGGATTATGATGAGACCTTTTCTCCGGTAGCCAAGATTAAGTCTATTCGGGTTCTGTTAGCCATAGCCGCATTTCATGACTATGAAATTTGGCAAATGGATGTCAAAACCGCTTTCCTTAATGGAAAGTTGGCTGAAGATGTTTACATGAGTCAGCCAGAGGGTTTTGTCAGCAACGAGTACCCTAATAGAGTGTGTATGCTTGAGAAATCCATCTATGGATTAAAGCAAGCACCTCGCAGATGGAATCTTTTCTTTGATGAAAAGGTCAAGGAATTTGGCTTTTCTAGGAGTGAAGATGAATCTTGTGTGTATGTCAAGGATAGTGGGAGTATAGTTAGCTTTTTGCTATTTTATGTGGATGAAATACTACTCATAGGAAACGACATTCCAACCCTGCAGGAAGTAAAGTCCTGGCTTGGGAAGTGTTTCGCTATGAAGGACCTTGGTGAAGCTGCCTATATTTTAGGGATAAGGATCTTGAGAGATCGGAGTAAAAGACTAATTGGACTTAGTCAGAGTACCTACTTGAATAAGGTGCTGAAGAGATTCAGCATGCAGGACTCCAAGAAAGGAGAGTTACCCATCCAGAGTAACGCCAAGTTGAGTAAGACACAAAGTCCTAGCACTGAGGCTGAGATAGTAGAAATGAGTCGAGTACCTTATGCTTTGGCTGTAGGTTCGATCATGTATGATATGATGTGTACTCGACCTGATGTAGCCTTTTCCTTGAGCATGGTTAGCAGGTTTCAGGGGAACCCTGGCAAGGCACACTGGACTGCGGTAAAGAATATTCTCAAGTACCTACGAAGGACTAAGGACTGGGTCCTTACCCTCGGTGGGAGTGATGACTTGTGAGTTTTAGGGTATAGTGATGCTAGCTTCCAGACTGATAGGGATAATTTCCGCTCTCAATCAGGCTGGGTCTTTACCCTAAATGGAGGAGCAATTTCTTGGAAGAGTTCCAAGCAAGAGACAGTGGCAGATTCCACTTGTGAATCAGAGTATATTGCAGCGAGCGAGGCGGCAAAGGAGGCTATATGGCTAAAGAACTTCATCGGAGACCTTGGAGTTGTACCAGCTATTAAAGAGCCAATGGAAATTTTCTGTGATAGTGAAAGCGTTGTTGCCTTAGCCAAGGAACCAAGGGATCACGGGAGATCCAGGCACATCGACAGAAAATACCATTTTATTAGACATCGAATAGAAGAAGGACTCCTCATGGAAAAGAGGGTATCATCGGATGAGAACCCAGCAGATCCCCTCACGAAGGGACTGACTCGAGTTAAGCATCTCCAGCATGCTCGGAGCATAGGGCTGAAGGATGATATTAGATTTGGTAGTTAGATGACCTCGAAATTTTTACAGTGTAATTAACATTAGATGATGAATAAAAGGTGTTTTATTTATGAGTAAAGTGTTACTATCTCTTGTCAATCGTTTACTATATTTCTTTTGCATGTTTTGACTTCCTGAATAATTTTGTTTGGTATAACATATTATTCAAACCTCCACAGTCGGTCATATGTCGGAAGTAGGTATGAATCAAGACTTTCATGATTGGTTGCAGAGGTCTAAGGTGTTAGACAAGGCTACAACAATCATGAGTGCTCATAAGTTCTGAGCATTGGACTCAACCCACGCTCACTGGAATCACTTCATGGAATTCTATCTCGAGTGATCGTGAGACCGTAATATCATATAAATCTTCAAACCTAGAGATATGATTTGTTACTTACAAGTTGGTTATGCATTGATTGTACGAAAACGCATTGGTAACTCGATGTTATAAATCGTGCTCTTGTGTGTAATTCAATGAGTGGTAGAACAAACATATGAGTCGAAGTTTATCTGTTCCTTCTTGGATTAGAAGCTGATATCTGGGCCCCTCGATGATTTTGTTTTGACCTATGTACCGGGCCCGGTCAGAACTAAGTTGATGTGTTCAATAAAGTTCTTTGTGAAACAAACTGTTGGACAATAAGTAAGACATTGTTCCATGTATTTGTCCGACTGATATCTAGAACAGAGGATTATATGATCACTTATCTTAAATGGCGTACCTGTTGGATAAGGTGTCTAAGTCCATAACTATTTATGGTATGTACTTGACCCAACCCGGCATGGTCCATTTGGGTTGCATGGCACCGTGCAATTGGATAGACTAAATGAGAGAAATAACACTTGGAGATTATTAATATATTATAAGTTCTAATATATTAATAATATTATTTGATTAGTTTGATCAAGAATTAATTTAGAATTAATTATGTGATCAAAAGATAACTAATTAAATATATGGGTTGATTATGTAAATCATCCATATCTTGTATAGTGGGCTAAGAGGCTCCATGGATTATCAAGTTGGGTTCCACCCATAGGATGCTCCATGGATGCTCCATGGGAGTTACAAACCCATGTGTCATGGAAATGAAGAGTCATGACACATTAGGGTTTAATCCTAGATGTGTCAACACTATATAAGAAACATGTTCTCCACCTAAAATCGGCTACACTAAGAAACAAGAGGGCTTGGCCGATTTTTGAGAAGTGTGTGTTCTCTCATAAGTTCTTCCAAGAGCATTTGGTGTTGTGTGAAGCATTTGAGGCATCACACTTGGGGTGCTAGGCTCACAAGGTTTCAAGGAACACAAACAACAACAAGGTAAGTTATTCTATCTATACTTTAAGTTAAAATTGTTCCCCATGTATGCTAGATAGGAATATAACCTTGGAATTCAACTTTGCATGATAATTAGACAAACATAGATCCAAGGTTATTAGGGTTGCATGTACACTTAGGAAGTGTTAGAATGCTCAAAACTCATCAGTGGTATCAGAGCCTAGGCTTGTTTGCTTTTTATTTGTGCTTAAAAGTTGAAAAAAAGTCGAAAATCTTGCTGTCTACGAGTGGACTCGTCAAGTCTATAGGGGGGACTCGGCGAGTTCACGTGTATCTTCAACCAACTCGGCGAGTAAATTCATGCACTCGGCGAGTAGGATCGACTGATTGCAGAATTTCGATTTTAGTTGCTGGAAATGGACTAGAAACATTACCCTAAACTGTTTTGGTACTTGAAAACTTGTTTTGATGGTGTAATGTTCTTTCTAATTCATTCACAACAACTAGTTATCAAAATTACAAAGTTTTAAATGTAATTTTTGATTGTGTTCATATTCATGTTCTTGTTCTTATGATGTTTTAGATGATCATAGGAATTATTTGTAACCTATGTGGTAGATTAATTCTTGATCATAATGTGTTTTAATGGAGTCCATAACTTGTCCTCAAGTTATGGAAAACCAAGAGTCACACTTGAATTAAAACCATTAAAACAAACACAAGAGTTAGAAAAATGAAGAGTCTTCATTTTATTACTCTATTAAACTCATAAGTTACAAGAAATGAAAAGTTTTGAAAGTTACAAAACTTGCCCTCAAGTTTTGGAACAAGAAAAGTTAAGTTAAAACTTTAAGTTCCAACCCCTAGAATTTTAAAAAGTTAAAATTCAACCCTTATACTTATATTACGATGATTTAATAATTATATATATGTATAAGAATAAGGTCGTCTTACCGCTAGTACGCCTCATTCACGAAGCCGGTCTATAAGGTGGGTATAAGGTTGTTGCCTATAAAATGGTGACTTAATGGGTGTCTACTCTCACCCACCGCTTGCTTGACTGGTGGAGGGTCGTTAGCCGAACGGGTAAGAGAAGTACTTATAAACTCTCATTCAAAGTATGATGAATATTATAAAGTAAGTAAATGTTTTATTAAATTCCCAATCTTAGTTACTTTAGGAAAATGTGAATAAGGTGCTAATCCATGAAATTACACTTCACACTTTGTCTAAGTCGTTGGTGGAGCGTGTGTGGTTAACCGGCACACTAACTTGGACTTAACAAGGTAGGTAAAGGGTGACTTAAGGTTTATTATAGTATCGGTGGAGCGTGTGTGGTTTACCGGCACTTCGATTGAGTGATAAACTTTAAGGGTACCAAGTGATTTGCATGGTTACTTCACACCTCGTTTTGTGATCCTCGGTATCCCAGTCACAAAACTTGGAGGGCACTCTCGAGATTGAAACATGCCTTTGAAAAGTTCATTGAATCTCAAAGAATCTAGGAATTTCTAAAAACCAATAAAACCTAATATCTAATATTTCGGTTTTCGTGGTGGAAATTGGTGAATCGTCATTCACCTACCTTTCAAATATGGTATAGCTTAGATTACGGCATACCTCTTCTAAGTTATATTATATTGTGATTGGATCCTAGCCTTAATATTACATTTGGGTGTTTTATTAAGGACTCTCTTAAATCTATACTAAACTTGTTCTCCTCTTTCAGATGTCTTCAAATAATGCTTCTGGCTCGAATCCTGATGGCTCCTTTACTCTTATGAGTTTGTGTGGGAAAGTCACCTTTGATGGATCCAACTTCAATGAATGGATCAGAAACATCAGGATGATTACCTGCTACGAGGACAAAGAATATGTCCTTGACAAGGAGCTTAAGGAGATTGATGAGACCACTGCAACTCCTCAGGAGATCGCTGACTTTCAGGAACATGAAAGGGATGCTACGAAAGTAGCATGCATCATGATGGCCACAATGACAGCAGAACTCCAAAAGTCCTATGAGGATTTCTACCCTTATGAAATGCACCAAGATTTGATGGAAAGATACCATCAAAGTGCACAACAAGAGAGGTACGAAATCATCTGCTCCATGATAACAACCATGATGAAGGACGAGGATTCCGTCACGAGCCACATGCAGAAAATGCAAAGGTATGTGGATCGATTGCTGAAACTTAATGTGAACCTCCCTGAGGAGCTAGCAATAGATATAATTTTGCGCTCCCTACCATCGTGCTATGATCAATTCCGCATGACATATCACATCAATAAGGAGGAGGTCACTCTCAGCAAACTTCAGGGACTTCTCAAGACTGCAGAAACAGGTCTTAAGGGGAAGTCGGTTGCTATCACTGCTACTCCAAACTCAACTCCGATTTTGGCAATCGGGAAAAGTCGAGGGAGGAAGAGAAAGAGATCTTCGAAGGGTACCAAGGCTCGGACCCTTGATGGCTCTTCTTCAAGTGGAACCAAGAAAGGTTTCATTACTCCTTCTTCTAACCCAAAAGAGGCTGAATGCTTCAATTGCCATGAAAAAGCTCATTGGAAGCGGAACTGCCCAAAGTACCAGCAGGATGTGAAGGATGGGAAAGTCAAACCCAACCATGCAGGTATTTACACTATCATTTCTAATAACTCACCCCATTCGAAATCTTGGGTCTTTGATACCGGTTGTGGTATTCATATTTGTTGTGACTTGCAGGGACTAAGAAGAAGTGAGGATGTGGAGCAAGGAAGAATAAACTTGATCATGGGGAACTGGAAAGCTTCACCTGTCACCAAGATTGGAGTTTATACTTTATCGCTAAGTAGTGGGTTTAGTTTAGATTTGAATAAGTGTTGTTACTCGCTAGGAATGGCAAGAAATATTATTTCCTTTCATGCTTTGTACAAACAAGGTTTACCTTTTCATTTAATAATGAAGTTGGTTCTATTGATGCTTTCTTTAATAATGTTCTTTATTTTAAAGCATTACCTTGTGATGGTGTGTATGAAGCTGTGTCTGTTGTAGATAACTTAGGAAATGATGTTTTGTGTATTGATTCTACTTATAATAATAACTTGGATAAAGCATCACTATGGCATTGTCGTCTTGGACATATAAGCAAGAAACGCATAGACCAACTCCAAAAGGATGGAGTCTTGGAGTCGTTTGACCTAAAGTCAAATGATAGTTGCGAATCATGCTTACTTGGAAAAATGACAAAGTCACCCTTCACAGGCTCGTGTGAAAGGGGTGAAGGTTTGTTGGACCTTATACACACGGATGTGTGTGGACCATTCAAACATGCCACAAGGGATGCTAATCGTTATTATTTGACTTTTACTGATGATTACAGTAGATATGGATATGTCTACTTAATCAAGCATAAGTCAGAGACTTTCGAGAAGTTTAAGGAATTTAAACAGGAAGTCGAGAATCAATTGGGCAGGAACATTAAGATGCTTCGATCCGATCGGGGTGGTGAGTATCTTAGTTCAGAGTTCCTCGACTATCTAAGGGAATGTGGGATTGTCTCACAATTGACACCTCCCAGGACACCGCAGTTGAATGGTGTGGCTGAGAGGCGTAATCGAACCTTGTTGGACATGGTTCGTTCCATGATGAGTCGAGCTTCACTAACAATCTCATTCTGGGGGTATGCCTTTGAGACTGCCGCCCATATCCTTAATCTAGTCCCTACAAAGAAAGTTGCCAAAACTCCTCACGAGAAGTGGACTGGTAAAGTACCTAAACTAGACCACATCAAGATTTGGGGTTGCGAGGCTTTCGTGAGACGCGGGACTCATGATAAGCTCGAGCCCCGAAGCGAGAGGTGTATTTTCATCGGCAACCCACAGCAATCCTTTGGTTACCTCTTCTACAGACCTAGTGACAATGTGGTCTTTGTAGCAATAAAGAGGAGTCTTTCGAGAAAGAGAGTTTATAAGCCAAGGAGACAGTGGGGGGCAAATTGATCTTGAAGAAATTCAAGAGTCAAGTGGTGATGGAACTTCAAACTCTAGCCCTCAACTTGAGGAGGAAACTCCTGTTGAGCCAATTGACGAATCTGTACCTCTGAGGCGTTCCACGAGAGTTAGGAGTGCACCTGAGCATTACTATGGATTCCATATTACTGCAGAAGGTGAGACACTTATTAGTGATGGAACACTAGTAAGTCAAGATGACCCTAACAGCTACGAGGAAGCCATGGCAGGCCCCGAGTCAGCTAAATGGAAAGAGGCTATGGATACCGAGATACAATCCATGTATGACAATCAAGTTTGGAACTTGGTTGAGAATGTACCAGGTCGAAAGACTGTAGGGTGCAAATGGGTCTTCAAGAAGAAGACCGACATGGATGGTAAAGTACACACTTATAAGGCTAGACTAGTTGCAAAGGGCTTCTCTCAGATTCCTGGAGTGGATTATGATGAGACCTTTTCTCCGGTAGCCAAGATTAAGTCTATTCGGGTTCTGTTAGCCATAGCCGCATTTCATGACTATGAAATTTGGCAAATGGATGTCAAAACCGCTTTCCTTAATGGAAAGTTGGCTGAAGATGTTTACATGAGTCAGCCAGAGGGTTTTGTCAGCAACGAGTACCCTAATAGAGTGTGTATGCTTGAGAAATCCATCTATGGATTAAAGCAAGCACCTCGCAGATGGAATCTTTTCTTTGATGAAAAGGTCAAGGAATTTGGCTTTTCTAGGAGTGAAGATGAATCTTGTGTGTATGTCAAGGCTAGTGGGAGTATAGTTAGCTTCTTGGTATTGTATGTGGATGACATACTTCTCATAGGAAACGACATTCCAACCCTGCAGGAAGTAAAGTCCTGGCTTGGAAAGTGTTTCGCTATGAAGGATCTTGGTGAAGCTGCCTATATTTTAGGGATAAGGATCTTGAGAGATCGGAGTAAAAGACTAATTGGACTTAGTCAAAGTACCTACTTGGATAAGGTGCTGAAGAGATTCAGAATGCAAGACTCCAAGAAAGGAGAGTTGCCCATGCAGAGTAACGCCAAACTGAGTAAGACACAAAGCCCTAGCACTGAGGCTGAGATAGCACAAATGAGTTGAGTACCTTATGCTTCGGCTGTAGGATCGATCATCTATGCTATGATGTGTACTCGACCTGATGTAGCTTTTGCCCTGAGCATGGTTAGCAGGTTTCAGGGGAACCCTGGCAAGGCACACTGGACTGCGGTAAAGAATATTCTCAAGTATCTACGAAGTACTAAGGACTGGGTCCTTACCCTTGGTGGGAGTGATGACT
Organism: Lactuca saligna; assembly: GCF_052625555.1. NCBI lineage: Eukaryota > Viridiplantae > Streptophyta > Magnoliopsida > Asterales > Asteraceae > Lactuca > Lactuca saligna. The sequence goes on along the minus strand of NC_136424.1, from coordinate 201,630,226 downwards.
TGAGAGTTGTAGGGTATAGTGATGCTAGCTTCCAGACTGATAGGGATAATTTCCGCTCTCAGTCGGGCTGGGTCTTTACCCTAAATGGAGGAGCAATTTCTTGGAAGAATTCCAAGCAAGCGACAGTGGCAGATTCTACTTGTGAATCAGAGTATATTGCAGCTAGCGAGGCGGCAGAGGAGGCGTTATGGCTGAGGAACTTCATTGGAGACCTTGGAGTTGTACCAGCTATTAAAGAGCCAATGGAAATTTTCTGTGATAGTGAAAGTGCTGTTGCCTTAGCCAAGGAACCAAGGGATCACGGGAGATCCAGACACATCGACAGAAAATACCATTTCATCAGACATCGGATCGAAGAAGGACTCCTCGCGGAAAAGAGGGTATCATCAGATGAGAATCCGGCAGATCCCCTCACGAAGGGACTGACTCGGGTTAAGCATCTCCAACATGCTCGGAGCATAGGGCTGAAGGGTGATATTAGATTTAGTAGTTAGATAACCTCGAAATTTGTAAAGTGTAATTGACATTTGATGATGAATAAAAGTGTTTTATTTATGAGTAAAGTGTTGCTATCTCTTGTGGATCATTTACTATATTTCTTTTGCATGTTTTGACTTCCAGAATAATTTTTGTTTGGTATAACATATTATTCAAACCTCCACAGTCGGTCATATGTCGGAAGTAGATATGAATCAAGACTGTCATGTTTGGTTGTAGAGGTCTTGGACAAGGCTACAACAATCATGAGTGCTCAAAAGTTTTGAGCATTGGACTCAACCCACGCTCACTGGAATCACTTCATGGAATTCTATCTCGAGTGATCGTGAAACGGTAATATCGTATAAGTCTTTAAACCTAGAGATATGATTTGTTACTTACAAGTTGGTTATGCATTGATTGTACGAAAAACGCATTGGTAACTCGATGTTATAAATCACGCTCTTGTGTATAATTCAATGAGTGGTAGAAAAAACATATGAGTCGAAGTTTATCTGTTCCTTCTTGGATTAGAAGCTGATATCTTGGCCCCTCAATGATTTTGTTTTGACCTATGTACCGGGCCCGGTCAGAACTAAATTGATGTGTTCAATGAAGTTCTTTGTCAAACAAATCGGAAATCGGGAAACAAACTGTTGGACAATAAGTAAGACATTGTTCCATGTATTTGTCCGACTGATATCTAGAACAGAGGATTATATGATCACTTATCTTAAATGGCGTACCATCATCTTCTCAGTTTCGAGAAACCTTGTAAAGAGCTACGATTGTCGATCGGTTCCTGAAGTCATACTTGCAGTAATAGTTATTAGACTTATCCAAGTGGGAGACTGTTGGATAAGGTGTCTAAGTCCATAACTATTTCTGGTATGTACTTGACCCGACCCGGCATGGTCCATTTGGGTTGCATGGCACCGTGCAATTGGATAGACTAAATGAGAGAAATAACACTTGGAGATTATTAATATATTATAAGTTCTAATATATTAATAATATTATTTGATTAGTTTGATCAAGAATTAATTTAGAATTAATTATGTGATCAAAAGATAACTAATTAAATATATGGGTTGATTATGTAAATCATCCATATCTTGTATAGTGGGCTAAGAGGCTCCATGGATTATCAAGTTGGGTTCCACCCATAGGATGCTCCATGGATGCTCCATGGGAGTTACAAACCCATGGGTCATGGAAATGAAGAGTCATGACACATTAGGGTTTAATCCTAGATGTGTCAACACTATATAAGAAACATGTTCTCCACCTAAAATCGGCTACACTAAGAAACAAGAGGGCTTGGCCGATTTTTGAGAAGTGTGTGTTCTCTCATAAGTTCTTCCAAGAGCATTTGGTGTTGTGTGAAGCATTTGAGGCATCACACTTGGGGTGCTAGGCTCACAAGGTTTCAAGGAACACAAACAACAACAAGGTAAGTTATTCTATCTATACTTTAAGTTAAAATTGTTCCCCATGTATGCTAGATAGGAATATAACCTTGGAATTCAACTTTGCATGATAATTAGACAAACATAGATCCAAGGTTATTAGGGTTGCATGTACACTTAGGAAGTGTTAGAATGCTCAAAACCCATCAGTACCATCATCTTCTCAGTTCCGAGAAACCTTGAAAAGAGCTACGATTGTCGATCGGTTCCTGAAGTCATACTTGCAGTGATAGTTATTAGACTTATCCAAGTGGGAGACTGTTGGATAAGGTGTCTAAGTCCATAACTATTTCTGGTATGTACTTGACCCGACCCGGCATGGTCCATTTGGGTTGCATGGCACCATGCAATTGGATAGACTAAATGAGAGAAATAACACTTGGAGATTATTAATATATTATAAGTTCTAATATATTAATAATATTATTTGATTAGTTTGATCAAGAATTAATTTAGAATTAATTAAGTGATCAAAAGATAACTAATTAAATATATGGGTTGATTATGTAAATCAACCATATCTTGTATAGTGGACTAAGAGGCTCCATGGATTATCAAGTTGGGTTCCACCCATAGGATGCTCCATGGATGCTCCATGGGAGTTACAAACCCATGGGTAATGGAAATGAAGAGTCATGACACATTAGGGTTTACATGGTGTAACCCTAGATGTGTCAACACTATATAAAGATCTCATTCTCCATCAAAATCGGTTACACTAAGGAAACAAGAGGGCTTGGCCGATATCAAGAAGTGTGTGTTCTCTCATAAGTTTTTCCAAGAGCATTTGGTGTTGTGTGAAGCATTTGAGGCATCACACTTGGGGTGCTAGGCTCAAAAGGTTTCAAGGAACACAAGCAACAACAAGGTAAGTTATTCTATCTATCATTCAAGTTAAAATTGTTCCCCATGTATGCTAGATAGGAATATAGCCTTGGAATTCAACTTTGCATGATAATTAGACAAACATAGATCCAAGGTTATTAGGGTTGCATGTACACTTAAGAAGTCTTAGAATGCTCAAAACCCATCAGGTTATTCACACCTTGTTTTGTGATCCTTAGCATCCAATCATAAAACGTGAGATAGCACATTCCAGATTGAAACATTCCATTGAAAATTCAATGAATCTCAAAAGATCTAGGAGTTTCCAATCCAATTAAAAAACCTAATAAATTATTTCATTTTTCATGGTGGAAATTGGTGTACCGTTATTCACCTACCTTCAAATATTTTATATCCTGGATTACGACATCCCTATTTCTGGTTATATAATATTGTGTTGGGTCCTAGCCTTAATATTTCATATTAGGTGTTATATTAAGGATTTAAATCAACTAACTTGAATTTCTTCCTTTGTAGATGTCTAGTTCAGACAACAATCATCTTCCCAAATTTAATGGAACAAGTTTTCCTAATGAAAATGACTTCCTGAGTTTGGCTCATTGAAATCATACTTCTCTTCCTCCTCCTCCTCTAATTATTCTCCCTGACCCACAAGCTCAATGACTTGAAAAGTTCAATATCACTCAAGCCCTGGTCACAATGAAACATAAAGATGGAAGACATGTGTGCACTCATGTCTTAGGAACGAAGTCACACATTAACAGGTTGAGAATGTTGGGTGTCATTGTGCTAAGGAAGTTGGCTATTGACTGGGTCATTAAGTCACTTCCTGAGTCATATAGTAAGTTTATTAAAGACTATTATGTGAAAGATCACGACATGACCCTATTAGATCTTTGTTATTTACTTATTGTTGGTGAATTAGAAATGATTTGGCGCAATAGTCAAGAAAATATGGGTGGAAGGTCTACTTCTCAAGCTTTCATGGACATGAACAATGGTAACATTGGAAATCAAGAAAAGCTTTCTCTTCCCAATGGAAAGGGATCGACCTTGGTCAACCTGGTTGATCGGAAGGTAAAGAGAAAGTCTATGTCTCGGCTAGCCTTTTGTACCATTCCCGAAGAGTCTATATGTTTTCATTGTGAAGAAAAAGGGCATTAGAAGCGAATTTGCCCTACCTAACTGAAGGATGTGAAAGGAAGAAGAATCAAAAAGTTTGACTCTGATTTAGGTAAATCCACTATCTAACTCTGTTAAGTTCCTAATTGTTGATTATCAAAACATGATGTGACTAAGTTACATTTTGATGTTTGGCAGGATCAAGCAAAGGGAAGGAAACTTAAAGAAAGAGTATGCTAAATCTGATCGCGAAGATGGATTTCTATCGCATGATTGAAGATTAGATTTTTAAGCTACCACTTAGGGTTTATGATAGATTGCTAGAAAACATGTAATAGCATAGTTTTCATTTCAAGTTGCATTGTAAGGAAAAAGTTTTTTTTTTTACGCATTTATAAATAAATAAAATTTGTGTTTTATTTTATTATATCTTCTTGCAATGGCATTTTATGAAAAATTAATGTTTGTATGGTTCTAGAAATGATGGAAATGTGAATTTGATTCTTTCATTTGCGGTAGTGTCTAAATTTACCAAATAAAGAAGATTCTCATCAACCGAGTTTCAATTGGACCGAAAATTGGAGTCATGCAAGTTGTATACTATGATGAATGAGAATTTTCATCTTTGCAAAAATTAAGACTAATTCCTTGTTCACATGTATATGTGAGTCAAGCGAAGGACTAAGGGATGCAATACATAGTCTTGTGCACTGGTCAAAGTCCACCACAAAAGATCAACAAGACTATTCATCATGATTTACTAAGGTTGAGTAAATATGGTTATACTTACAAGTTCAAGTATAAATCTAAAACATTGGAAAAGTTTCGATGTATTGCAGGACGAATAAGAAGAATCAAATTAGGCAGAAAGATAAAAGTTTCTCAAATCTAAAAGGATGGCGGAGTACTTTAATATCAGGTTTTGTGTTCATCTTAATGATTAAGAAACCATATCACAATTAGTCCTTTTAGGACATCTTAGTGCATTCTTATGGCTAAGAAGAGGAGTCATGAATTGTTGAAATGGTTGAATCAAGAATATGAGTCATACTTTGTTCCATAAACAAGTCTTAGAGTCATACTCCAAGACTGTAAGTTGAGTGAAATATATAAATAAATGTTTATAACACTTGTCAAAAGTAAGAGTAAAAGTGTCCTACTCTTGTACCTTTGAAATTGGTAAGCTGTGATGTTTTGGATAAAACAAAGACCAACTACGACCAGTTGTGTGAAGTGTTTGTCTTGATAAAGAATTTGCAATATCTCTTGAATATTTGGCAAAGTGAGTCTTATATGTCATGTGGATAGTGGGAGTCTTAAAGATCTTGAAAAGCTTCTAGATATAATCAAGAAGAAAATAAACCTATAGTTTATCACTAGCACACGACTTGAGGTTTATAACCTATCGTGTTGACATATTCCTATTTCTGTGCCCATTCCAGTTAAAGTTGGCTTTGCATATGAGTTCTGAGAGTTCTCAATTGGTTTCATAACAACTTGGGAGCAATGGTAGGCCCTTGAGCTGCCAGGTGGCAATAAGTTAAGACTGCACAAGTTCGAGCCATAAGAGTTTGGATTTATCACTAACCTTGTCTTGTGATTGTGGTTTTCATAAATTCACATGGATAGGAACACATACACCATAAAATCTAAAGGTTTTCACTAAGTAGATTTTAAGTAGATAGTTATTGTCATATTTGCATTCTCAAAGTCAGTAGTGGATGATGTGTGGTTAACCGGCACACTAACATGGACTTGTGAGAAATGGAAAAGGTCTAAACAATTGAGACTATGATTACAACATCCTTTTTCATAGTTCGAAAATTGTTTAGGCACACATGTGTTCTATCTAAGGAAAAGGTGTGTGATTTTGATAAAGTTTTATCAAAGCATCTCATATCAGAAATATGGAATTTGGTAAGACTATCAATAAAGTATGGATTTTTAGAAGTCCAGCTGATTTCTGAGTACATGTCAAATCTATTGGAGTATAAGTGTTATGCTAATAATCATCATGCAAGTGGAAGCATGGTAATTATAATAAGTGTTGCAAGTTTAGAAATGTTAATTATAGAAAACAAAAGGTTTCAATTGGGAAAAAAGTTGTTTTACTATAATTAAGGGAAGGAAATTATACTTCATTTGAATTCTAAAAGCTTAAATTGAGGTTTTAATCATCTTTAGTCAATGATATATATATATATATATATATATATATATATATATATATATATATATATATATATATATATGAATTTTATGTTGGAATGGCTCAACATAAAGAAATTCTATATATGGGTCCATTATTTGCGTTCTAAAATTCGATTATAATTACGGTATCCCTTTTCATAATCTGAATTTTAGAACTCAATGGCAAATAGAAATAGAAATATTATAGCAAAATACTGGTCTAGTATCATGTCTTTATGAATCGTGTCCCATATGCTTTGGATAAAGGATCGATTGCATGTGCTATAATATTCATCTGTTCTAAAATTTTTCCAAATGCACAAAGCATTAAGAGGGAGAAAGTATTAGAACTAGATATGACTAATTTGATTAAGCAATTGTCGAGGATAATCTAAGGTTTACCAATGATTGGTTGCTCAGGGACAGTTGAAAGTATAGTGTTAATTTTGGAAGGACCATATTGATATATTCTAAAAAGAGGCAACTCTTGTTTAGCAGTAATAGTCAAAAGGGAAATATGGAAATGTTCCATAGGTGGAAGTTATTCATTAAATATGTGTAAGATTAGGAAACTTAATGCAAGAAGAATGTTCAAAGCAATAAACTCTGAATATGAGACATCGTTTCCATGGAGTTGATCTCTGTTGGAATACTCTGTAATGTCTGCTGAAAAGTATTTTTGACTCTATGCATAATCATTACAAGAGGACCAATGCATATAAGTTTAGAATCAAACGGAATTAGGTAAATGACAAGAATTTGAAATTCTCACATTTGCGGTAAGGATTTGGGATTGTGGCATGAGTATCATTGGAATTATCTTCAATCGATCTATTTCACATAGTAAAGATCATAGAAAAACATAGTGTGCATACTTGCTGTATGGCATGACTAGTGATTAGAAAAGCATAGTGTACGTGCTTGGAGCATGGGACAACTATTGTTTTAAATTCAAGTATTAAGTTGATAATTTGAAACAGTATATAATGAATGATGGGTAATCAATATGGTGATAAATAAAAGGTGTTTTATTTATATTCATAAGTTCTGAGACCATATTGGATTCGATTATTCTTGTGTTCTGCTTTGCATGTTTTGACTTCCAGAATAACTAAGTCGCACTTCCAAAATGACTAAGTTATTCAAACCATCTACAGTCAGTCATATGTTGGAAGTAGATATGAATCAAGACTATCATGGGTTGGCTTGCAGAGGGATAAGATGTTGGAAAAAGTGGTGCTACAACACTCATGAGTGCTCATAAGTTTTGAGTATTGGATTCAACCCACGCTCACTGGTATCACTTCATGGAATTTATCTCAAGTGATCGTGAGACGGTAATATCATATAAGTCTTCAAACCTAGAGATATGACTTGTTGCCTATGAGTTGGTTATACATTGATCGTACGAAAACACATTGGTAACTCGATGTTATAAAACGTGTCTTTGTATATGATGCAACAAGTAGAAGAACAAGCATATGAGTCGAAGTTTATCTGTTCCTTCTTGGATTAGAAGCGATATATGGGCCCCTCGATGATTTTGTATTGACCCATCTATCGGACCCGGTCAGAACTAAGTTGATGTGTTCAAATAAGTTCTATGTCAAACAAATCGGAAATTGAGAAGCAAACTGCTGGAAAATAAGTAAGACATTATTCCATGTATTTGTCTGGCTGATATCTAGAATAGAAGATTATATGATCACTTATCTTAAATGGCGTATCATCATCATCTCAGTTCCGCGAGACCTTGAAAGAGCTACGATTGTTGATCGGTTCCTGAAGTTATTTTTGGAGATATGGTTATTAGACCTATCCAAGTGGGAGACTGTTGTATTAGGTGTCTAAGTTAATAGCTATTTCTAGAATGTACTTGACCCCGGTTAGTATGGTCCATTTGGGTTGCATGAAATCATGCTTTTGGATAGACTAAAATGAGAGAAATAACACTTAAGGTTTATTGATATATTATAAGTTCTAATATATTAACAATATTATTTAATTAATACTGATCAATAATTAATTTGATATTAATTAAGTTATTAAAAGCAGACTAATTAAATATATGGGTTGATTGTGTAAATAACTCATACTTGTATAGTGGTCTAATGCTCCATGGATTATCAAGTCGGGCTAAAACCCATAGGATACACTGTGGATGCTCCATGGTGTCTTTGAACCCATGGATCATGGAAATGAATACCCCTGTCAAATTAGGGTTTACATGGTGTAACCCTGATTATGAAACACTATATAAGCAACATGTTGTAGACCAAAATTGGCACTAGTGTGAGAACAAGAGGGCATAGTCGATTTTTGAAGTGTTGCATTTCTCTCAAGGTTATTCCAAGTGTATTTGGTGTGGTGTAAGACATTTGAGGCATCACACTTGGGGTGCTAGGCTCACAAGGTTCTCAAGGAATCCAAAGCACTACAAGGTATGTTTTCTTATTATCTTTTATGATTAAAAGTTCCCATGTATGCTAGATAGGTTAAGAACCTTGGAAAATCAATTTTGCATGTATCATATATAAAACATAGATCCAAGGTTTCTAGGGTTGTATGTACACCATATGAGTGTTAGAATGCTCAAACCCCAATAGAGAGGTGCTTGACTTGCATGAAGGTCAAGGCAGAGCACCAACAACCTCACAACAAGATGTAGCTGTTAGAAATCCCCATGTGGAAATCATAATATATTACCATGGACTTCATCACAAAGCATCCTAGGACCGCAGGCAGAGTGGATTGCATATCGGTTATCGTGGATCGGTTGACCAAGAGTGCCCATTTCTTACCAATCTAGGAGAGCATTTCGACCGAGAAGCTGGCCAACAAATATATTCGAGAGGTGGTAGCCCAACACGGAGTGCTAGTCTCCATGATTTTTGATAGAGACGTGCAGTTCAGTTCAGGATTCTGGAAGAAGTTTCACGATGAGTTGGGTACTCGTATGCACTTTAGCACTGCTTTTCACCCACGAATGGATGGTCAGAGAGAGCGGACCATTCATAGATTGGAGGATATGCTCCGAGCTTGTGTTCTAGACTTTGGTGGTAGCTAGGATAACTACCTTCCCATGGAAAAGTTTTCCTACAACAATAGATACCATACGAGTATTGATCGTCCTCCCTTCAAGATGTTATACGGGAGGAAGTGGAGGAGCACGATATGATGGGGTGAGGTTGGACAGAGAGTCATGGGGAGTACCAAAGTAGTACTCAAGATGACGGATAGGATCCAATAGGTTCAGAGCAGGCTTCAGACTGCTAAGAGTCGGCAAAAACTTTATGCCGACAAGCGTTGTTTAGACGTGGAGTTTCGGGTCGGGGATATGGTCCTCCTGAAAGTTTCACCTTGGAAAGGTTTCATCCGATTCAGGAAGAGGATCAAGTTGGGCCCCAAGTACATCGATCCCTTTAGGGTTACAGCCTGGGTGGTAAGGTAGCATATAGGCTGGATCTGCTAGCCGACCTTAGCCGGATTCACAGTACTTTTAACGTCTCCCGGCTACAAAAGTGCCTGGTAGACGAATCTGCAGTGGTGCCTCTTAAGGATATTCAGGTGGATTATAACCTGAACTACGTCGAGTGACCGATAGCCATTCTAGATAAGAAGACAAAGGCACTCAAGAACAAGGAGGTAGAGTTGGTGAAGGTGCAGTGGCAACACCATAAGGTTTCAGAATAGACGCATGATCCGGAAGAGGAGATGACGGAGCACTACCCCGAGTTATTCCCAGTAGCAGCAACGGACTTCGGCGATGACGTCTAATTAAAGTAGAGGAGACTTGTAACATTCGGGATTTACCAGGTATTGATATTATTTATTTTACTGAATAACGGGTTATTTTGGTTTGGGCCACGATAGTTGGGCTTCAAGAATTACGCTGAGAAGTGTATTATTTGGGGCGTACCATGCTAGGTACACTCAGCATACTCAAGAGAAATGAGCAGGGAGGCAATGCATGTACGCCCAGCGTACCAAAGGGTATGCGCAGCGTACCAGCGTAGGTCCTCAACCCTAAATTTTTGGGTTTGATCCATATTTAAAGGACCTTATGTCCTTGGACCATCCTCCCTATCATCCTTAAGCAGCCAGCTCGAAAACCTTAACCCCCTTTTGTGTATTTTTGCTATTTGAGAGATTCTTTGTGTGATTTTGGTGTTTTAGAAGAAATAGAGGTTGAAGAAGGAGCAAGGACTAAAAAGGAGCTTGTAGATCCAGAAGATTGGCACCATTTCTGACTCATTTGAGGTATCAATCTTCAAACATGATCATTACATGTTTAGTGTGTTTTGTGCCAATTTTGAACTCCATTATTGAGGCTTCTTGCATCTTGATGATTTCAGATCATAAGAGCTATCCTTTTAGGCTCTTAGAGGCACTAAGAGTCATAAAAATCGGACCTTGATTGTTAAGCCATAAGCATGCAAGTGTTTGATGGTTATAAAGCTTTTGAAAGGACTAAAATCTTGTTTTGACCCCCAACCATGCATGCAAGCACATAAAGTTTGTGACTTTATGGGTTAGGAGGTGTTAATGGACCTGGATCTACATTTTGGACGTGAAGACTAAGTGGATTAAGTCATAAATGAAGTCCTAAGAAAGTTGGTCAGTAAACTAAGCGTACACCCTGGTACGCTGTGCGTAGTAGGTCAATTTCCCTATTTTCAGTCAAGGCTAGTGTAGGTTGGGCGTACATGCTAGGTACACTACGCGTACGCATGCAGAATAGCTACATTAGGCTTTTGGGCGTTAGAGGTTGGGCCTTGACTATTAGGCCCCATGGGCCACTATGGAGTATAGTTTTGGGACTGGGAACCTGGAAGTAGAGCATTGGGCCTATTGGGACATGTTAGGTCATTTGAAATTATTAGTGGACTTGTAATGGGCCCATTTGGGGAATACGGCCCAATTTAGAAAATTGTGCCATTAGTGGGCCCTTAGGGAGCTTTTGATGGGCCATAGGTGGGCTACGTTTAATAATTTAGAGTTGAGCCTTATGAATGGTTCAAATTAGGCCACGGTGCTAAAATGGTTATTTTACCCTAAGTAGTGTTATAGATTTTTATTGAGTGTTATTGTGATTATGATAGCCGGGAATCATTGGAGCAACTGTTAGAGATTACCTTCCATGAGATTCGACACGTAGCTTTACAATGTGAGTTACCTTCCAGTAAAAGTGGGTCGAAGGCACCAATGCCAGCCCACTATTAGTTTACTATATTTGAGATTATTGTCTTTGTGATAATTGTCTGGTTTGCCACTTTCTATTATGTTTTATGTGCTAGTACGATACGATGTTATGTGATAGTGGTAGCAGGAGGAATAGTCCCCATATCCGGTCGATAGGGCCAAAGGGTAGGTCCGACACCCCGGTATGCCTGACAGTATGACTATGTTATGCTTTTATGTGGTAGTAGTAGGGTTGAAATAGTCCACATAACCGATTCAGATAAATTGGAGGGGTAGGTCGGACACCCCGGTATATCTAACGGTTGTAGGTTAGGCACCCTGATATGCCTAGCAGGGGTAGGTTAAGCACCCCAATATGCTCAGCAGGGTAGGCAGGGCACCCAAATATGTCTGGCAATATGTGTTATGTATAGTATATGGTATGATGGGGGAACTCACTAAGGTTTGTGCTTACGGTTTTCAGTTTTGGTTTCAGGTACTTCCTCTTCGAAGGGAAAGGAGCTGACACGGTAGCAGCACATCGCATACATGATTTCCGCACTATGATGTTCTTGGGATTGTACTATGACATTATTATTATTCCAGGACATGTTTTATGACATTTGACTTATGGTATTATGGATTGATATGATATCGATGATGTTTTTCAGTAAACAGCTTTATAAGTAACTTAATTAAAAATAAAATTTTTGGCCTTGAATTTTGGGATGTTTCAACAACCATGCGGTGTCAGGGAAATTCAAAATTCGTGCCATGATTTGAATTTACATTAATACGACTAGGACATTTCTGAATCTCAACTTTCGGAATCGTTAACCATCAATCCAAACAGTAACTAGACTTTGTAAAATCACAAGGATTTTAGTGCAAGAGTGTGCCAAAGAAAAAGAAATAAAGCAAATTTAACATGTGGGATTTCGTGATATCAAAAAATTATGATATAAAATGCTAGTGGATCTCAGGCAACGATCTCTTTCTTCTGAGTCAAGAGAGATTCTGAAGTGCTTGTGTGGTTTCCCATTGAATTTCGAGCACTAGTTTGTTGAGAAATTATAAAAGGCTTCTCTTATTACGCTTAAACAGGTGGCTTCATCTTCAAACAAAGTCTGAAAGTTAACATAAGTCTGAACATCTTATAGAAGTACTTGTTTGACTAGTGTAGCCATAAAAACAAGTAAGCTTTGGATAATTAATTCTAATTAAACTAAGAAAACAAACTTCAAATGGGAATTTTTACTAATTTTTCAAGAGCAAAAGAACTTAAATAAAATTACTATCAACTAATAACTATTAAAACTAAACAAGTAAGAAAAACAACTTTTATTTCAAGATTTAAAGAGTACTTCCATTCAGTTCTTATTTCCCCTATCGTATGGTTGATTTCTAGTAGATGGAATATATTGATTACTAATTCATTATATTACTAGTTATTATGATCAAATACCTAATTACCTCCCGGTCCTAAATGCTTACTATCCTCAAAAATATTTTCCACTTATTTTGAACAACACTTATTTTATGTATCCCTCTGAATCCATCCCCAAAAACTTTCTTAACCTCAAATTATTTTTGGCTAAGATCCAAAACATACATATGATAAAAATAACCTAGAAATAACAATTATAATAAACAATAACTTGGCAAATTGCCTTATTTCTTCACTTTCTTCAAGATCTTCATACTTTGTACGTTCTTATTCACTTAACAACTTTTGACAACTTTTTTTTTCTTATTTTCATAGTATTTTTTTACTTTTTTTTTTTTTTTTTTTTTTACTTTTTTCCATATCTCACTTTTTTCTCTCAAACTAAAAAACTAAAAGAAAAAACATATGTTGAAGCAAAGGAACTTAACTCCAACCTTTATTGGTTAGAGGTATTAGTCTAAAGTGCAATGGCTACATAATGTAACAACCCGAAATTTGTTCGTCGCCAAAACCCGTTCTACCTGGAAAGTCGCCGTTATCGGATTCGTTCCGATTTCTCTTTGAAATTTATTGTATAAATTTATATGTTTATTTTATCCTAATGAGTGTTTAAAACACTCAGGAACTTATATTATTCGCCCAAAATGATTATTTCGCGAGTTTTTAAAAATGTTCCCGTCGGGTGACGGAAACTCAATCGGGTGCGACCAAAAGCCGCGGTTAGCGTCGGTATCGGGTAGAATTCCACCGCGTGCAAATTTTAGGAACTATATAAACCTGTATCAGCCTTCATTTGAAGTTTTTTCCTTCTCTCACTACTCTCTCTCTAACCTCTCTCCAAAATCCAAAGATTAAGTGTCCAAAACTCAATTTTAAGGCTTCAAATCCTTAAGGTACCTTCCTAGCCTTAATCTATAGCATGTTTAGCTTCCAAATTAGACACTTAAACATGAAATTGGACAAAATACATGAGTTTACGGCCTAAGGAGGTGCTTAGGCCGTGAACACCCAAGATGGTGGGTTTTGAGCCTTTAAACCCTTCCTTGACTAGTTTGGACCTTGGATATGGCTATGAGACTTTAAAATATGGATTCTAAACATGTAAAACTTGCATTTTGTGATGTTTGGAGGAGTTTACGGCCAAGGATCATTCTTGGGCCGTAAACTCACATAATGAGAGTTTTTAAGCCCTTAAACCCTTCCAAATCACCCCTATAGCTTAGATATGAATTATGGGACTTTGATTCTTGCATTTGGACACTTGAAACATTAACTTTGGGGGACTTAGATGAGTTTACAGCCAAGGAGAGTTCTTGGGCCGTAAACTCCCCAAAACTTGGCATAAATCCCATTCTAAGGTGTTAGAAAGCCATCCAACACCACCAAAAGCCTTGGAATAAATCAAGGGACCAACCAAAAATACTTTGAGGGCCAAAAACACAACATTTATGGGGTTTCTAAGGGTTTACGGCCAAGACATGTTCTTGGGCCGTAAACTCCAATATTTTTGGTGTTAAAAATGCAAACTACACACCCCTAAGGCCCTTAGATGAATTTTAGAAGTCCATTCATGCATGTTCTAGACCTTGAAACACCCTAGAACACCACACACTAGAGTTTACGGCCATGAAGGGGGTTTCATGGGCCGTAAACTCCACAAACACCTCAAAAATCACATGCAAACTCATGTTAGGCCTTGGATTAATTTTACCAATCACATGTGATTTGTTCTAGCATCATTAAACATCATTTTCTTGGACAAATAAGAGTTTACGGCCTTTGAGCCATGCTAGGCCGTAAACTCCCTTAAAGGGGGTCAAATTGATGTTTTGAATCATTCCAAGTCCTTAAACCAAGTCTAGAAATCATTCCCTAAGTGTTGGAAGTCCAAAAGGCACCATAAAACACCCATCATGAGTTTACGGCCGTAAACTCATGGGGAAGGGTGTTTTGGCCGTAAACTCCCTTAAGGGGGGTGTTCCTTTGATGTCCCAACTCATTTCCCAAGTCCCTTGTGCCATTCATGTCCCTAAACGCCACCCGGGTCCCCCCAAACACTTGTATCGGAGTGTTATCGCGACCTGAAGCAATTGTCCCTATCCGACAATCAATCTAAGTCCTAACTAGATACAAATGTGTATCTTTACTTCATAATTAGGAACCTCGTGCGTTTACAAGTCCCGGCTCAACTCTTAGCATCCAAACCGTCTCGTACCTCGTCCGGTGAGTTCATACCCCTACAGCTTTTTCAATGTTTTCAATGTTTTCAGGGGGGAAATACAAGCAAACCATAACCGTTTTCCAATAACAACATTGATGTGTTTCAAACAATATATGACAAATCTATAAACTCTTTTACTCCTTATGTATTATGCTGAGCATAAGGAATGACTACTCGATTTCAACTAAATGGATTTTAGTTAAGAAACAATCAAACTAATCAAATTATTATGGGAATAATTTGGGGGTCTTTACTGTTCTTTCTATCGTATACTAAATTATTAGATAAACTATGTTTGTTCAGTTTATCTCCGTATCATTTGAATATGTTATCCGATGATTTCATGTATGTATCTATGCTTTACTGTACTATGTTTCATAACTTTCTGTATGTCAATATCTTTCAAGAACCCTGTGAATAGTTTAGTACTAGCTTGTGAGATAGTCACTAACCTTTGTGGATGATCAGTAAATCCTCTCCGGAAGTGTAACCAGAGTCTCCTGGAGGGAGAGCGCGGAATTTGTGAATAGATCTATTCGGGACTGACAATCCCACACCTTAACTGCTAGCTACAGTTAGGCGGGCACGCCTAGGGTGACAAATTTCTGGATATCGTTCGACGTCTGACAAACGTCAAGGAGGTCACGTTGTCGTATCAGTATGGTTACCCGACTCACAATATGTATTAATACCAGCTTATTCACAGTTTGGGTTCAGGATCTTTATTTCGTTCGGGATAGTGATCCCATGGTTCTGTATCTATATTCTATGTCTCTTTCGGGATTGTGATCCCATGGTATTGTTTCTATGTCTCTTTCGGGATAGTGATCCCATGGTATTATCAAGCTATTCTATATCTATGTCCTATACGGGATAATGATCCCATGGTTTATTCTTATATCTCTTTCGGGATATTGATCCCATGGTATTAACTAAACTATTTGGTATCTAGTTCGGGATAGTGATCCCATGGTTTTATGTCTACTATCTGTACGGGATGTCTTTCCCCGTGATCTTTAACTATATCTTATACGGGATAGTGATCCCAAGGTTTTATATCGATAACTTATACGGGATAGTGATCCCATGGTTTTCTAAATCTATATACGGGATAGTGATTCCATGGTTTCTAAATCTATGAACCATTCGGGATAGTGATCCCAAGGTTTTCTAAATCTATATCTTATATGGGATAGTGATCCCATGGGTTCAAAAATTTGTATCTTATTCGGGATAGTGATCCTATGGTTTCAAATCTATATTTATATACATACATTAACTTATCTCGTGTTAGTTCGGGATGATAGTCCCATGATCTTGAACCGTACTTTCATATATCTCAAACTAACTTATATGTCTTTCGGGATAGTGATCCCACGATTTTCATTATATAGTTTTATGTGCTAAACTATACTTTGTGATATACTATTGATTTTACAATTAGGAAAATATGGGATTTTCCTGGGGTAAATACAATACATAATCGAATCGGTAACAAACGATAACTTAACCAACTTCACATAAGAAAATATGGGATTTTCTTGGATAACAAATCTTTTCGGAAACTAAAGGAAACCGATACATTTTCACAAAACAAAACCGCTTATGAACTCACCAGCTTTATGCTGATTTTCAAACCGCTTGTATTCTCAGGTCCAAGTTAGACAGGTGCCCGGTGATCTCTTTTGGCGAAGACGGAGTGCGTAGAAGACTCGTCTCAACTTTTGTTAATATGATGCATATGTATATTTGTATAACTTTACTTTTGAAACACATGTAAACTTTCATATATATGTAATGTAATGTTTGTTTACTGTGAATACTATGTACATTGGATTTGATACACAACGTGGTAGTCAACCCTGGAGACGTTTCCGCCTTTGGTTTTCGGGGTGTGACACATAAGCTCTCAAGTACACGATTATAAACAAATTATGTCCCTCAAACTAAGCAAGTCTGCATTTTTGTCCCATGATTTCACTAAGACTAGGATGCCACAAATACACTATAACATATATAGGCTAAATTAAGCATCAAAGCTCGCATCAGATCATCCCACACAACACATAGAAACGTAGGTCTCAATACAACAATATAACAGTTTTTGTTAACTAGATTCAATTTTAAACCATTGTTTTAAGTCTTTCTAAAATTATTTGTTAATCCTAGTCATTTTTTTAAAAAATTATCAGTATTCTTGTATTCCTATATTTAATCTCTACGCCACGCTTAATTGATGCAATGTCCCCATTGTATACTTAAACAATTAAAGAACACAAAAATAAAGAGGGAAAATGGAACATACTCCACTTGGGTGGTAGTGCACTACTAGAAAAAAAAGCCTTTTACGACGCTCATTGCGCGTCGTAAAAGGTTCAGACGACGCGCAAATGCGCTTCAAGGAAGGCCCTGTCATAAAGAGAGACGACGCGCATTTAGGATGCTCATTTACGACGCGCAATTATGACGCGCGTTTACGACATGCAATGCGTATCAAGGAAGGCCCTGTCATAAAGGAAGACGACACGCATTCGCATGTCGTAACCTTATAACACGCGTGCTAATGACACGCAATGCGTATCAAGAAAGCCCCTGTCAAGAAAGGCGATGTCATAAATGAAGATGACACACATTTTTGCGTATCATAATTTTAAATGTTTAAAAAAAATATTATTTATAGATTTACTAATTTTCAAATAAATAATACATTAAAAATCTCATAATACAAAATAAAATACCATAAATAACAAAGATAATTCATTTCACTAATATGTCAAATACAAATAATTATTCCAATAGTAAGTAAATGTAACACAATGCTAATATTTCATAATATTTATTATAGAAAACAAAACATGTACAACATTAAAAGAAACCCATGACTAAATTCTCCTTTGACAATCTCATTTGACAATTTCCTTTCTAAAAAGAATAACCTGATGCAGGAACTTTGAAAGGCTTCAGGGCATGGAAGGAGGTTGCTGGAGTTGTCAGAACCTGCACATGGCAAATCGGTAACTTAACATGCAATACAATACAAGATGATATGATAGAGCTGGTATGGTATCCAACTATATGTTTTTTTTTGTCTGTTTTCTTTGCCACTAAGCTTAGGAAAATGATATTTTAGTAGTCAAACATGACAGTTCATAAAGTCAAACACTGTCCCCATATCTATTACCTGAGTAGCACCAAATGTGGTCTTCAATGCTTTGCTATTTGATATAAGCTTAATTTTCTTCAACAAGTTGAGTAACTTCTTGTAATACGACTTTACATTTAGGTCCTGCCGAGTCACCAACCTGCCAATATGTATGTAATCAAAAATATGGTGAAATGAGTCTTAAAATAAAGAAATATGTCAAAAAATTTTCTATTGTTTTGAACACCTACATGATTAGAATGCCCAAAAACACATAAACATACTGAATTAACTTAATTCACAAATTGGATCCTTAGCAACCATTGCAATAAGTTTTCTTGATCGTCTCAGTAGACTTATTTTATTACCCATATTAACAAACAATTTTATGTAAGGGCTAAATACAAGAAATAGCAAAATATATCCATTTCTTTATATTACAACATGATACTTTTATTTTATTTTTTCCTTATTATTGATGCATCATATGATAAAAAAAAGTCAACCGAATTCCAACGTTATACTTCCAATCTTTTTCTTCTTACCGCATCATACTTTGAAAGATCAACCCAATTATAACAACGAAATTACTATAATAACTGAGTAGATTTTTCTTGAATTTATCCCTTTATTTAGAATCACACATCACAAAACAAAAGCATCTGTATATCAATTAAGCTTTTTTATACTCGTTTTTGGCAGAAATGAAAATGTCAAAGCAAAAGAAACACTAGACATATCATCATCATGCAAATGAAAAACAAAAATAGACAACACAAACCTTTGCATCAATTCAAATGCATACAGATCATATCATTCCGAGTTGCTTGGAGGCTTCTCCTTTGGATGCTTGGAGCTGTAATGGTCAACAAGCTGCTTCACATTTGCTAACTGCACCTGAAAAGTCAAAACCCCAAAGCATTTTCCATTAACTATCTTATATATTTACAAGTTATTGTCGCTTATAACTTATATTACAAGCAGTTGTCAAACAAGAAAGTCATTTTTTCATTAGGTACTAATTCCGGACAAAAGGGTAAAATGGTCATTTACTATCATTCAGAACTAAATGAAACTTAAATAAGCAAGAAATGATTCTATATCTATGTGTATCATCTAATTTAGTTCTACAACCTCCGAATAATAAGAAAGTAATATACACCCTAAATCTTAAAGGAGTTAACACATGTATGCTAATATAAAAGTTTTACTATCACTATAACAGAGAGCATAGATTAATCTATAGCTACATTTTTCTTGATTTTACTTCGTGTATACCATTTGACTTTTGAGAGAAGTCATTATCTGAAAATGGGAATAATATCAGTCATAAGACCCCAAAGAGGTTTAATAATCCATGGAATTTGAATAATCCCATAGTAAAAACTATGCTTCGGATGGTTGTAACTTTTGCACATCTTTCATTTAGTATTGTATGCTCACACGATACAGACCAACGCTCGTACCCTGATTGATTCCGTACACAATCACGACAGCTAGAACAAATCACCAGCTAAATTCATCGCTCATCAAATTCATGAATTTTCAACATAAATAATATTTATGTGCGGGTAACCCAACAACATACGGGTTCAGATCAGGTTCTGGAGATGGGAATTGGGGAGGGTCTAATTTTGGTAACAGTTTCCCAACTCCAAAGAAGATCTGTAAAGGACTTGATAAGTTTGTTATTGGTCAAGAAACAGCTAAAAAGGTTATCCTTCTTCTATCTGTAATGTTCTGATGGCCTAAAATAAAATATGTTTTCTTGTGATTTTGATATATGGTTCTTTACCATTTTGAAATAATGAAGCTTATTTATGTGGGAGCAGTTTACAAATAATTTGAAAATAGAATTTTTGTATTTGGTCCTAAATTAAATATTTAGCTGGATATGAAAAGATGTATGCTTATAATTCCATTAATACATACATACAGGTGCTCTCAGTGGTAGTTTACAATCACTACAAGAGGATCTTTATGGACAGTTCACAAAATGTTGATGTATATTGTAAAAGTCGAATAGAGTGTTTTGTAAAGTTTCGCATTTTATGTTATTTTACTAAGTCATTTTTATGTGAAGAAAAAATGTATAGACTTAGTATACTTTTTGATGGTTCCCTATAAATAGGGACTTAGGCTAGAAGTTGTAGAACATGCTTGAACTCACTTCTGCTTAACTCTGTAATCAGACTTTATCAATATAAGATCTGATTAATATTTACCCTCTGTGTTCTTCATCTTAAAATCATTCAAATCTATCTTTTCTGTTCTAAATTCTCGATAACAATTCTCAACAATTGGTATCAGAGCAGGATTCAAACTGCTTAGATCTGATTTTCGTATAAGAATCATTTGCTTTTTGAGTTACAAATTTACTCAAAATTTTCCGCGCATTTTTTATTTTGAAAATCACTTTTGATCTTCAGATTTGAATTGATTCTGCAATTAAATTGTTAAATCGAGTAATCGATTAGTGGTTGGTGATCAATTCGTTTGATAAATTCTGAAATTCATCAAGTTTTCAAGTTTTCAGATATTTTCTGTGTTCATCAATGGCGAACTTCAACATGAATTCAATGACATCTTTCTCTCACTTGCTTGGTTCCTCAACCAAAATTCCGATGTTAATTCCAGAATACTATGATCAGTGGGCTGATAGAATGGAAGATTACTTAAATGGAATTGATGAAGAACTTTGGAAATGTATCGATGGAACAGTACTAGCTCCTGCTAATGTTCAACCAATTGGATCATCTGCTGCATCTACTGATGTTGAAGAACAACGCAATCGATTGAAGAAAAATGAAAAGAGATGCATGAGAGAACTAAGAGGTGCTCTACCTCCTGTGGTTTACAATTACATTCGTAGTTGTAAAACAGCAAAAGAGATCTGGAATACTCTAAAAGAAAAATATCAAGGTAGTGAAAAGACGAAGATCAACTCTGTGAAGCAGTGCCTCGATGAACTGAAGGAATTCAGACAAAAGGATTCAGAAACTCTAGAAAGTTGTTATGATCGTTTGAATGAGCTTATGTTTCGCTGCAATAGGTATGGAATTACTAGATCAACCATGGAGTTCAATTTAACTTTCATAATGAGTCTTCGCAAGGAATGGCGCGGTGTCAGCATGATGATAAAGAATCAACAATGTTTTGATACAACAACATTGAATGATCTTTACAATCAACTGAAAACACATGAATGTGAGGTCACATAAATGTATGAGGAATCAAAACAAGCTATTGGTGGTCCTTTGGCTCTTGTTTCAAAAGTAACTGAAACTGATGAAAAAGAGGGTTCGGATATAGAAGGATTTTTGATGAACTCTGATGATGAAGCAGTAGCATACTATTCAAACAACAAAGTTAAAAAGTTTTTCAAAAAGCCTTTTAATCCAAAAGGAAAGAATAGTGATGTGAAAAGTGATGTAACAAGAACTGGAGGAGAAGAGAAGAAGAAAATGGAGAAAACAGATGGAAAACAGAAGAATGCGAATGAAGAGAAAAAGTTGAAGGGTGATTCAGGAATTTATTGCCACTACTGCAATGGTGCAAATCATTTCGCAGCTGATTGCATGTTGCGAAAGAAAGAAGAAAAGAAAGAAAAAGTCAAAGATGAAGCTTACTATTCTGAAAAAAATTAAAGACTTATGTGCAAAGAACAAAGGAGTGTCTTTGGTTTCTAAGGGAGAATCGGATGAAGAAGAAAATGGAATGTATCAGATCTGGTCTTCAGGCTCTAATGATGAAGAAATGAGACATCCAACACATGGAGCTATGTTCGCAAGTTTTGAGGACTGCGAAGAGAACATTTCTGGGAAATGTTTTATGTCTAAATCCACAGACAAATCTCCCATGACAACCAAGGTACGTGCAATTCTTGAATCTTTTAATATTCCTTTATCTGCTTATGATGTTGAAATTGTTTCGTTTGATGATACTGTGGCTTATTTTGATTCTGTTATTGTGTCTGCTAGTAATGAAGCTAAGAAATTGAGTGTGCAACTTAGTGAGACACAAAGGGAATTAGAAATAAAGAAGAGCAGAGTAGAAAAATTAGAATTACAAATCAAAAATATAGATTGTGATAGGAATAATCTTTCGAATGATGTTAGATTGTTACTAGCACAAAGAAACATCTATTGTAATTCAGCAAAAAGGTTGTATGCAAAATTAACTGCTTTACATCATTCTTCTGATATTAGCAAAGAACAACATAGGAAACTTTTAACTTTTCTTGAGTATGAGCGTGAAAAAGTTGATGTTGTTTCTTATGATTGCGAAAGTACAATTGCTCAATTTGACAAAATACCGGATGATCGATATTCATATTGTATTTTCAAAATTGATGAATTTCTGAATGCTGATGAGTTGGTTGATATTGTAAATGAAAGTTTGACAAAAAGTGAACAAGTGAAAATCTTAAAGAAAACCGAAAATTCAACTCTTACTTCGCAATTCAATTATGCTGATATTGATGAAAATTCTGATAATGTGAGTGAAATCAGTGAAATTGAAGAAGAAGAAGAGATTGATTGTTCGCAATTGTCAATCGTAAATATCACATCTAAGATCAAAGGTAAAGAAATAATAGTTGATTCAATAGTAGAGGATAAAGTTGATAAATCTTCAACTTCACAACATTGTAATTTTGATAATGTGGAAGTTGAAAGCTGGAAATCTAATGATACTAATGAAAATAAAGAAGAAAAGAAAAATTCAACAGAAACACATCAAAGGGTTGTAGTTGATCAAGTGTTTGAAAACACAAAAGAATTTGATAAAGTTTTAAATGATAAAGGCGCACATTATTTGGAAACCAACACAATGGTATATCCAAATTTTGTATGTACTGATAAAACTATTTTTCCAAATCAAGTTTTTGTCACTACTGGAAATGCTGAGAAAATTCATCCTGAGTTCAATAAAATGGTTGAAAAAGATAATCAAAAATCAACACCTGAAGGTTTCTTCGCAAATCAAAACACAGTAGAAAACAATTTAACTCAAAATTCTTATGTGTTTCAAAAACAAAAATCATTACAAAAATGGGTGGTTAAAAGTGAAAAGTCAAACAAACCTTTTGAAAAAGTTGAAAAATCAAAGGTTGAAGTGAAATTAAATTCTCAACAATTCAAATTGATGGTTGGAACTTATTCAACAGAAAATAATGTTTCAAAAAGACAAGCAAGAAAAGCAATATTTTGGCAAATTGTGAATAATGAAAAACAACAAATTTCAAAACCATCGTCAAAATTTCAAGATAAAAACACTAACACAACTTTGAGTTTTCATAAACAAATAAATTCTGTTGACAAAGTTTCATATATTCGCAAATATGACAACAATAGAAAATTTGAGAATTCACAAAAATTTGCAAATAATCAAAAGTTTCCAAATGTTGACAAATTCACGAATAATTCATAAAATTTGAAGAAATCAAATCAAGTCAAAGTGAAATTTTCACCACAACAACCAAATTTTCCAAATCCTTCAATGTCAACAAAAACCAAAGTTTCATACATCAAAGGAAAGTCTGATGTAAATATAATCAATAATTGGTTTGAAGGGAAAGGAAAGCAATATCAAAGTGCAAAGTTTTCAGAACAAGAAATCAAAAGTGCCTTTGATAAGTTCGCAAATAATTGTTCAACTGCTAGTACATCATCCCATCATTCGCAAGTTCCGGTTCAAAAATGGAAACCAGTTATCAAAAATGCGAATGTTGTGAAGGATAAGATTACAATCAATGCGAATCCAAAATTATTGAATGACTATATTTCAATATCTAGAACTGATGATGCTGATATAATGGATTCAGTTACAAACAAAGTGAAAACATGGTTTTTAAGTTCCAAAAAGTTGTTTCATTCTACTAATGATGGACCCAATAAGTCTTGGGTTCCTAAATTTTTTCAATAAATGCAGGTGCTATGTGACGAGCAATATGATCCAAAATGGTATATTGATAGTGGTTGCTCTCGTCATATGACTGGAAGAAAGGAAAACTTGCAAGATTACCGAAGTTTGGAGAATGCTGGAGTTGTCAAATTTGGAAATAATGACAAGTGTCAAGCGAAAGGATACAGGAAAGTCACAAATGGAAACTTCACAGTAAACAGAGTTGCTTATGCTGAAGGACTTCAACACAATTTGATAAGTGTATCACAACTTGTTGTGGGTACTGGAAATCAAGTAGTGTTTAATGAAGAAGGAAGTATCATCTCAAATGCAAAGACAAATGAAATACTTCTGAAATCCAAACGATATGGTGATATGTTTACATTGGACATCCAACCAATTATGGGAAAACCAGCTATGTGTTTACTATCAAAAGCATCAAATAATCTCAGCTGGCTTTGGCATCGAAGATTGTCACATTTGAACTTTCGAAATATAAATAAACTTGTAACTGAAGATTTAGTTCGAGGTTTACCAATATTAAAATTTGACAATGATTCTTTATGTGCAGCTTGCGAACAAGGAAAACAACATCGAAAAGGTCATCCGATTGTCATAGATTCAAAGATAGTAGATCCATTGGAACTTCTTCACATTGATCTATGTGGACCATCAACTGTTGCAACAATAAATAAAAAGCGGTATATTTTAGTTGTTGTAGATGATTTCTCTAGATTCACATGGGTATTTTTTCTCAGGTTGAAATCTAAAGTTTCTCAGACGATGATTGATTTTATCAAAAAGATTGAAATTAGTTCAGAGTTTAAAAATCAAACTCTTGACAATTTTCTTACAAACAAAGGTATTTCGCATAATTTCTCATCACCATATACTCCACAGCAAAATGGTGTAGTTGAAAGAAGAAATCGATCTCTATGCAAAGCAGCCAGAACCATGCTCACATATGCGAATCTACCTCAATATCTTTGGGCAGAAGCTGTGTCCACAGCATGATTTACTCAGAATAGATCATTCATTCACAAAAGATTCAATGTTTCTCCATATGAAATAATCAATAATCGGAAACCTAATGTAAAATTCTTTCATGTTTTTGGTTGCAGGTGCTTTATTATGAATCTCAAAGATAATTTGTCAAAGTTTCAAGCAAAAGCTGATGAAGGCATTTTCTTAGGATATTCACAGAATTCAGTTGCATACAGAGTGCTTAATAAACGAACAAGAAAAATTGAAGAAACTTTCAATTTAACATTTGACGATTACTATCTTAAACAGATTGATAGTAAATTCGATCAGATTCCAATACTTGTGGATTCAAATACTCAAATTGATAATTCTGAAATTAATGATTTTGATTATGACTTAATTTTTGGAATTCCTGACAGGGCAATTGATGCAGAAGATAATGCTCCTGATAATCAAACATCAGAATCTTCAAAACATACTGATGAATCAACAACAACTTCAACGTCGATAACTTGTGAACGCATACCAAATGCTCATATGGAGGAGGAACACACAAGTGTTCATGAAGATTTTATACCAACTTTTGAAGGGGAGCATTCACAAAATCAGCAAGAACATCAAGTTGAGGGGGAGCATTCACAAAATCAGCAAGAACATCAAGTTGAGGGGGAGCATTCACAAAATCAGCAAGAACATCAAGTTGAGGGGGAGCATTCACAAAATCAACAAGAATATCAAGTTGATTGGGAGCATTTGCAAAATCAAAATGCACATAATTCTAAGGGGGAGTATCCAAATGTAGATCATGTTGACAGAGAACTTCATGAAACAGAGACAAATAATCATGATAACAATGCAGACTTTCATGCATTTAATGATAATTTTTCTTTTGCAGGATCTAAAAATGAAGATATGCATGAAGATGCACTATTAGACTATGATCCAAATTATCCACCACTTGCGAAATGGACAAGAAATCATCCACAAGAACAGGTAATTGGCAATTTACAAGAAGGTGTGTTGACTAGAGCTCAAATTCGTGCGAAAAATGAGGTACTAAACACTAACCAAGAACTTTGTATGTTTAATGTCTTTATTTCGAAAATAGAGCCAAAAACAGGCAAGAATGCTATGGAACACTCAGATTGGGTTGTTGCTATGCAATCTGAATTAGCTGAATTTGAACGAAACAAGGTTTGGAGATTAGTTTCTAAACCTTCTGATGTTTCGATTGTTGGATTAAAATGGATTTTTAAAAACAAAACCGACAAAGATGGCAATATTATTCGAAATAAAGCAAGACTAGTGGTTAAAGGATATTCGCAACAAGAAGGCATTGATTATGAAGAAACATTCGCACCTATTGCAAGACTTGAAGCAGTTCGCATATTCTTAGCTTATGCAGCTCACAAAGATTTTGATGTTTATCAAATGGATGTTAAATGTGCATTCTTAAATGGCAAACTCGAAGAAACAGTGTATGTTGAACAACCACCAGGTTTTGTAAACACTGAACATCCTGATCATGTTTATATTTTAGATAAAGTTGTATATGGGTTAAAACAAGCACCAAGGGCCTGGTACGCAACACTTACAAATTTCTTGAAACAATCTAAATTTAAACAAGGATCAGTCGACCCCACGTTATTTCGCAAGAAAGTTGGGTGTCATCTAATGCTTGTTCAAATTTATGTTGATGATATTATCTTTGGTTCAACTGATCCAGCATTGTCACTTGAATTTGAAAATTTAATGAAAAGTCAGTTTGAAATGAGCATGATGGGAAAAATTAATAATTTTCTTGGTTTAAACATAAAACATAACATGCAAGGAATTTTCATTAATCAAGATAAATATACAAAGAACTTGCTTGAAAAGTTTGGAATGCTTAATAGCACGAAGCTCAAAGTCCCTATGGCAGTAGGAACACGACTAACTCCTTCGTTAGACACTCCTGCTGTTGATCTAACAATGTATCGTAGCATGATAGGGTCTTTATTGTACTTAACTGCGAGTAGACCTGATATTATGTTTTCGGTTTGTTGTTGTGCTAGATATCAAGCAAATCCAAGAGAACCACATTTGATGGGAGTGAAAAATATCTTTCGATATTTAAAGGGAACTGTTTCATTAGGCCTTTGGTATCCTGCGAAAACAGGATTTTTCATTCAAGCTTTTTCAGATTCTGATTTAGGAGGATGTACATTAGATCGAAAAAGTACGACTGGTGGATGTCAATTATTGGATGGAAAGTTGGTGAGCCGGCAATCAAAGAAACAAACTTGTGTGGCTATCTCAACTGCTGAAGTAGAATACATCTTTGCGGCTGCTTGCACTTTGCAAATCATATGGATTCAGGGTCAACTTCGTGATTATGCAATCAACATGAAAAAGATTCCTTTGTATTGTGATTCACAAAGTGCAATTCGCATTTGTCATAATCCAGTACAACATTCAAAGACAAAACACATTGCTCTTCGATATCATTTTATCAAAGATCATGTGGAAGATGGGAATATTGAAATTCATTTTTTCAAAACAACTGAACAACTTGCTGATATTTTTACAAAACCTCTTGATGAAAAATCATTTGTTCGAATTTTAGCAGGTTTGGGGATGCTTAATGCGAATTCAATTTAATCCACACAAGAATAAATGTTTTGTTCAGAAGATGCGTTCACATTGTTCAGAAGTTACTGTTCATTCAGAGGCTTCGCATGGATTCGCATCCATATCATTTCTCATCTGTGGTAATATCAACTTAGGAATATTTTACATATGTTACTTTCTTTTCTTTTGCAAAATCAAAAATACAAAAAGATTTTCATTTATTTGTATTTTCTTTTGAAAAATCAAAAATACAAAAAGATTTTCATTTCTTTGTATTTTTTTTGAAAAATCAAAAATCCAAAAAGATTTTATTTTTCTTTGTATTTTCAATTGTGTGCTAAGAAGTTACTGCAGGGCTAGAATGCGAAGTGGTCATACATTTTGTTTCTGTTGGAACGTATAAATTTTTTTTAAGATTAGTTAGGATGTCCCTAGAAGCATGCTGTTGTATGTAGACCAAAAGCCTCGACATGACTCTATGTGTGCAAAGAAAGCCTTGATGACATTATCACATGATAATTTCTACCCATAAAGGCTTATATTCGCATAAGTCACAAATAAGCTACCTTACTCTTCTCAAATGAGTTAAGAGTTTTCTGATTTGTCCATTATAACAGAGGTACACTTCGATTCTCATCCAATCTTTTTTAAACCAAACAATTCTTTGAATCCAAAAAAAAATTGAAAAGATTTGTCCTTGAGGTTTTTGATCAAACCAATCAAAACCTAGACAAATCACAAATCTGTGTTAATGACCTATCATCATGAGTCCGTGATGAAAGTGAAACCCAAAAATCATACACCTTAAGGAATTGACGGGGAACTTTGTTCCAGATTTTTACGAAACTTTTGTTTCTGTATCAAAATTTCGAAACTTCAAATCATATTCAATTCGCATGTGTGGTCTTGATCAAATATTCCGAACCCAGAATGTTTGGTTACCCAACAAGATCCAGAACAAACTTTTCATTTGAATATGATTTCAGTTTAAGTTTCATTCGCACATTCTTGTCATGATAAATATTTTTCCAAAACCAACCTGTCACTGACTACATTGGTCAAACAAGTAATTTCATTTATATTTTCACACCTTATGTTAAGGTTGATATATAATGAAATTTCAAACCAATCCAAAATGACTTTTAAAAAGAAGCCCTTCGATACTTTTCTATAAGTATTCGATTGTAATTCACGGGACACTATACAAGCAGTTGATTATCTCTCTTGATAATTAACAAAGTAACCTTTGCCCGGGGTTTTACTGCATTCATGTCAAATTGAATTGTTGACATCAGTACATTCCAAATATCTTTGTTTCTTATCTTATTTCGTTTGGCACAATGTACACACGAAATCCTTAAGGTTCTGAGTACAACCAACTCAGACTGATGATTTCGCAAGTCTGGCATATGAATTTACTTTAAATCCCAAAAGTGAATGAGCCTTGCTTCCATGCGAAGGGTTTTACCGGTTACTGTTCTATAACGGATACTTGACAGGCTGTATACTCAAAATCGTTGGTATTTTGTCCGGTTTTCAAGGAGATGTGACAGTTACTTTTTGGAATGTTGTTACCTTTTGCAGTCATGATCCGACTTTCAAGGTGCCACGTCGGATAACATTAAATGTATCCCGCTTCAATTTCAAATCAATTTTGAGCAACCTATAAAAGGGGGTTCAAGAACACTGGTTACGGTTACGCAAACTAGAACTCTCACAAACACTTCCAAGATTCAATCTTCATCCCAACTTCAACTTTCTTTTTCCAAACCCTAACAATGGCGGCCACTACTTCCAACACCGATGAGGTTCTTTCTCAGTCTTTGATGAAGATTCAAATCACTAACTACCAAGTTGATCCCAAAGTTTCTGCTTATCCTGAAGGGTTAAAGATGCTGATTGTTGCTCTAAAACGTTCTTCTTTGGCAACTGTAATGTTCAGTTCATCTCCGGTTTCGATGGTCTGGTTATCACGTGCCGCTTCCACGACTTCCTACAATCACACAGCGGATGTGATTACTTTTAATCTCATCAACAAAAAACGAGTTAAACTATCAAAGAACTTGTTTGTGGAAATTCTACAAATTCCAAACAACCCTCCTTTCATCAAACCTGTCAACTCCCAGGTTATTCATATGTTTAACGAAATGGGGTATCAACCGGAGTTAACAAAAATCAGTGATTTCAGAAAATCAGGGTTTCCATGTATGTGGAATTTTCTTTTTGGAATTTTTCTCCGGTGTCTTATAGGCAGAGTCGTTGGGTTGGATAGAGGAAGAATGGAAGTATATGCCATGGTGATGGGCATATACTATGACATTAGTGTTGATTACGCAACACAGCTATGGAAGGAATTTGTCAAAAGTTTAGAACACACAACTCTGGAGAAGGGAATTTCGTGTGCAAGATATTGGAGTTTGATTATTGAACACGTGTATGAGAAAGAAGAGATTCTGATGTTGTCAAATGTTGAAGTTGCTGAATTTTCTTTCTATCAATTTCCCAAAGCTGTAGAAGATGATGAAGCAATCTTTACACATGTGGCTCGTATTCCCGACGCAATGCTTCGCAAAGTCTCTCCCACTCACAAAATTTTGGTGAGATATTTGCGAACTGTTGATACAGATGAGCCAAATGGAGTTTTATTAGATGTTGCAACTCCATCAAAAACAAAGAAGGCTGGAAAGAAACTTGCGAAGGGTTCGTCTTCCTTAGTACCAGCTGAAGTCATCTCAATTGAGGAACCTTCCAAGACGTCGAAGAAGGAAATCTTACCTTCCAAATCTGGGGTACTGAAGCAGATTCGCAAAGCGGAAGTGAGTAGTAAGGGTGTTACTATTCACAATATTCCAGCGCCAGTATCTCCCACGAAGAAGCGACAACGAGCTAAAGACGTTGCGAAAAACATGCAACGTACAATGGTCAAGAGAAGGAAGATGGTGATTCATAATGAATCATCTGAAGAAGAAATTGTCCCAGAAACTCCACCTGTCACCACAATGGTACCTATTTCTTTACCTATCATTCCCACTTCGCAAATTTCTACCCCTGTTTCCCAAACCACACCACTCGAAATAGTTCTTACCAAATCAGTTACTGAGGAGGTTCCTATTTCTGATATGGTTGTCAACGTATCTGATACAGGGGCACCTATCCTTAGTGATGCACCATCCGTTCAAACAACCTTACCCATTTCCTTACTTGTTACCACTTTATCTACCACTTCAAACATTTTTGACCATGCTCTACAAAACCCTTTCACCACACTATTTCCTTCGCAATCACCTAAAAATCCTCAACCTTCGCAACCAATGTCTGATTCAGATGAAGAAGATATTCTTGATCATATGCTGATGATAGGAAAACAGTTTAAAATACTGAATCAAAAGTTGAAGACCATAATTCAATCACAGGCTGATTCAGGTCGAATGTCGTCAATATCTGCCATGGAGGTTGATATCATGATTAAAGGAGCAGAAAAACACATAATGGAGAAAATTGCTCAGTCTGATAAAAACAATGAGCTCAGAATTATGTCTCAAGGCAATAATTTTAATTCTGTAGTTCAAGATCTTCACGCAGTTGCAAAAGAACGTCATGTTCTTTTTGTACAAGATGTTAAAAAGGTTCGTGAAGACGTCAACTTCAAAATTCAGGAGTTGAAGTCTGAACTTGCGAAGGATCTACATGATGTCCACAACAAACAAGATGCAGTTCAACAACAAATTGTGGATATTGCTTCTCAGGTTCACAAGCTACATAATCTTCCTGCTCTTGCAGATCACAAAGCAGAAATCATGATGAAATTTGATCAGCTCATCCAGTTGGTCACTGATCTTAAAACAGCTCTTTCGCATTCTTCATCATCTCAAATTCTTACTCCAGAATTCTTGTCTCTAAAGATTAATAATTTAGAACATGCTATTCACAAAGCCCTTACTCCACTCACCAGTTTTACTTCTTTACTTCCAAAGGGTGCTCCGCCTGTTTCCACGGGGGTGCAAGGGGGAGAAGAAGGACGAAGCAAAGAAGAGGATGTGAAAACTGTGGGAAAAGTGATATCGACTCAGATTATTGCTACTCTTCCAATTCCTTCAAAGCCAATTTCTACAACAACAATCACCACAAGAACAATTACCAAGGGTATTGTTATTGGAAGACATGAAGGTGGTTCAAGCTCAAAACCCCAACATGATGTTGTAGGAAGAGGAAAAGGAATTTTATATGAAAAATCAAAAGAAGAGTTGAAAGCAGAGGCTGAGGCTGAGATGGAGAAGATGAGGCAAGTCCAAAGCATTATGAGGCAACGAGCAAGTGATCCTCCCTCCATAAACAAAGAAGATCCTGCAAAACTTTACTCTTATGAAACCATAGAGTCAAAAGTTGTGTGTAGGGAGATGTATGAGTTCGAGAAAAAGCCGAAAAGAAGTTATGATATTGCAAACTCAGATCACTGCCAGTTGGACTTCCCCATTAATGAAATGCTATTCATCAATGCACAATACAAGATTAGTGAGAAATTTGATAATCCGAATGATTACACTCAAATGAAAATCAGATTTCATGCTGTCTTGGGGAAGAATCCTGATGAAGTTTGGTCGTTAATGAAGATCAAGAAGGTTGTGACGATCAAGAAAGATATTATGTTTGAAGAGATGTTACAGAATTTCAGATACTTTGTTATCAGAGCTGACAACAAACAATATGACTTCACAGTTGCTGACTTTCCTTTGATGAATTGCAATGATTTGATTCAAGTAGCACTGATTTTGAAGCATATGGAAGAAAACAATCTTAAAGGCTCTGATACAGATGTGTTCAAAGCTGGCTTCGCACATGTGAAGACTTTCATAGACAATTACTTCGATTGTCTAGCCCTTACTGATGATGAATTAGCACATGTTGTGGGAAGGGAAGTGAAAGTTCCATGGGAGGAGACTTTGACACAATCTGCATTGTCAAAGTATGTTGTTGGAGAAATTTGCCTCAAACCATTTGGTATGGTGTTTTCAGGCAGAGACACAAAAGGTAATCAAAAGAAGTTTTTGTTCAAGGTCTCAGAGATTGAAAGATATAATTATTCGCAATATACGCACTTCATTGTACGTATGAACAATTGCAAGAAATATAATGAAGGAGACAAGAAGGATTTAAAGAAGGTGATCTCCTGGTATGGAGAGGTGCGAAAGGCAATTCACTCTGCAATTCAAAAGCTTATGAATTGAATTGTATCGACTGTTTACAAAGGGGGAGAATGTTGATGTATATTGTAAAATTCGAATAGAGTGTTTTGTAAAGTTTTGCATTTTATGTTATTTTACTAAGTCATTTTTATGCGAAGATAAAATGTATAGACTTAGTATACTTTTTGATGGTTCCCTATAAATAGGGACTTAGGCTAGAAGTTGTAAAACATGCTTGAACTCACTTCTGCTTAACTCTGTAATCAGACTTTATCAATATAAGATCTGATTAATATTTATTCTTTGTGTTCTTCATCTTAAAATCATTCAAATCTATCTTTTATGTTCTAAATTCTCGATAACAACTCTCAACACAAAACTAAGCACAATGTTCCCTATGTTGCTTAATTTGGAGAAAGCATTCTGTTTGTTCCATTTTGAGTATGAAAAAGTGATGAGTAAGGTATAATTATATAAATTGAGTGGAATGTGGAGCATGGGGACCAAATTTGTAATTTACTCTTATTTTTATTTAAGTAAAATGCTATAATCAGATTTTTATACCTGTAAGGACTCCTTTTGAACTTTTCAGCAACTGTTTCATCAACAAATATTAGACCCATGATCCCTGAAGCATTCCCATTTAGGACCGCAGAAAAAGCACTTACACTTTTTCAAGAGACCAATTATCCTTCCTGTTTGACCATGAAAACAAAAGGCAGAACATAAAACATTTAAAATAGGGTAAAGGGTAACAACTTATATGTACAAGAACATAAAATATACAGAAATCTCGAGACTTAAAAAACTGATATGTTTGACCATGAAAAGTCAACATCATACAGGGAAAAAGTAAATGCATATCTTTCTTACATTCTTTCAAGATTTAGTTCACTTAGATCTAGTATACCACCATTCAGATTGTTGAAACTGAGATCTCATTGTAAGTATATGAAAATAGATATAGAGAATCCTTCAGGAAAGTTAAATAGAAACCAAAGAAGCTTATCATGTAGAAATATATAAGATAACACTAACGGATATGGACTAAAGAGAGAGGACTTACAGATGTCTCAAATTGAACATTTGTGATATATAACCCAAAATACTCCCAGTTATAATCAGCTTCTCAACGTCCTGCAACATCCACCAAAGTTTATGAAGGTACTAGTTTTGAAATTAAAGTCTTGTTAATATATTTCTACACCCTATTACTTACAACTTATTCATGCTTGTCAACCTATTCATATTTGGAAAACGAAAGCCCTCTCCACTTAAATCAAAAATTTGCCTGCACACAGATTAGATAAAGACATGTTGATTAGTACTTACTGCAGGAATAGAAATTAAGAACTAAAGATCTTATGGAGGGAGTATATGTTTAACTTATAGTTTTGTTAAATTTCTCAACAAGAAAGACTTTCAGGTATTGGTCCTTCTAGACCACTAGAAGTAGCAAAAGATAATCAGCAAGACATATGGAAACGAGGACCAACATATACTATATAAAACCATAACACTACACCAAACACGCAATAAAATAATATGACAAGAAGCAAGAACAAGAACAAAACATAACAGGGTATATTTTGTTTAAGCATTTTAACAAACACTTTGTGTGCATATATACAAATAGAGCGTAAACTCCAAAAACAATTTAAGCTGAAATGAAGAAGTGAATAATGAAAGAGGTAATGATGCACACTTAAGTGTATATGAGTTTGCAAATTACATATTGGAATAGAATCTGAATTCAAACGAAGCTAAAGAAAATAGTTCACATTATTGCTATATTATTGAGGACTAATTAAACAAGTAATTTTGAAGAAGAGGGATGAATTAATACCACAAACTTCCGGCTTTGAACATAAGATGTCATTATCATCGACAGAGACAGGCAAAGGAGGAGTGGTGCGCAGATGACGAAGAAAGATGTAGGGTTTTCATTTAGGTAGGAAGAACACAATCCAGGCGAACAGTCGCCTTTGTGAAGCAGATGAGATAGAAATTTCATGTTCGACTTTTTCATGCTTCTGGTAATGGCACGTGGAGAAAACGCCATACAAAACCCCAACGATGGATTGCCTGTTGCTTTGATCAACATCAAAAAGCAGGAAGGAACAGGCGGCGGCGGTCGGAGTCCAAGGGATTGAAGAAAGCAACGCTCGATGTAGGAAGGGGAGGAAGATCGGCGATAATTTTTTTGGGGGAAAATAACACACCTAGGGCAAAATAGCGTAAACAAGGAAGGCTGGTTTCTAAAGACGAGTCGCGCTTATCGGAGGAAAAGCGAGCGGAGTTTGCCGGCAAGGCGACGTGAGGTCGCGGAACGGATCGATTGTAAAGAGCACTGAGTGAGTGAGTTTTTGTAATGTTCTTGAATGAGATGTTTGATGATACGGAAGATGAAGATGAGGGACCTAGGGCTTTTTCTTGCTAAGTAGAAGAGGCGGGAGGGGGGGGATTAATTTTTGGGATTCAATAGGTGGGGGTAATTTTCATCGATTTCATTTCCCGCCTAAAACGCGTGTTTCACTTAAAAATTATAAAGCGACACCTTTATAAGACGCACATTTTATGAAAGGCGCCCTCCGCATTTCTTTTTTTTTTCTTTTCTGACACTAATTTTAGGGCACGCACAAATGCGTGCCCTCTATCCTTCAAATTTTGCAAAACTTACATTATCTTTTAGGGCACTTACAAATGCGCGTCGTTTATCAGCGAGTGTCATTGTTTGTGCGTCATTAAAGGGATGCTTTCTTGTAGTGGTGGTGAGATCGAATTTTGAAAGTTGTGTGGTTGACATCTCGTGTAATGGATGGAAATGGTACTTCTGAGCCTTCCTCTTGTGAATTTAAATGTGTCAGATTCAAATAAACCAAAGAACCATCTTCAAAAGGTGTTGAACGTGGGCTACGGCATGGAGATGATGGTCTCGTCATGGGGGTAGGTATGAAAGAATATTGATTGTGATAAACTCAAATTTCATGGAGTGGTATTAACGACCATGTTGTGGGGACTTCTCAGAATGTCTTTTAGAGCCACAATATATTGTATCTTTAGTTCTCACTGGCTAAAGACCAATATCGACCTCTTATTTCTATAAAATTCTTTAAAACTCTTCTCTTCATCTTGTAGGCACCCCACATTTATTAAAAAAAATATGGTATGCAATTGTAATCTTCCAAAATCTCACGGAATTTTCTAGTAAGCTCTTTCTCTACTTCATATTTTTTCAACACTAAAAAATAAGATCAAAAGACTAGAGAAGCACATCATCATTCGGTTAAACTAAAATAAACTAAAAATGATTAAAAAATGTATAAAAAGAAAAGTAAAAAAGAAAAGAAAATGCAAACTCTTAAAACATCAAGTTGCCTCTCGAGAAGCGCTTCTTTTGAGGAGTCGTGAGTTGGACTCCTTCCTACTCTACGTTGTTGCGTGCGGGAGTGGGTTCTTCATTTTCTCCTTTTTCTCTTTCCTTATCTTCTTGCATATTTGGACTCTCCTTATGTAAATCTTCTTCGAGTTTTGTTTCGTCTTTATGTTGGCACTTTCTTCGTGATTGCATGTCATTCCCTTATTTTTTTCTCTTTTATCTTTGTATTCCTTTCTCATCTTCTTTATGTTCCTCTTTGTCTACATGCATCTTGGAAATTATTGGTTCCTTGAATTCCTCATCCATATCCTCCTCATTTATCTCCCCATTATCACCCACTCACCTTCTTCTTCATCACTTGCCTCTTCCACTTGAGCCTTTGGTCTAGTGAATGTTAACACTTCAAACATCATATGAATTGAAGCTCTTGGTTTGGAAAACTTTAATTCTGCCATTTGAGGCATCTCCTAAGCTTTCAACTTTTCCTCCATCAATTTCTCAATATCATCAAATTCATTAAGATTTTCTTCTTCCAAATCATTCACCCTTAACACTTTATCTCTTTTCATGTCATAACGCACTTTTTGATTCATTTAAAAATTTATTGCTTCATCTTCAATATGAAGCTTGAGATTTGAGTCATTGATGCCGACGAGGGCTCTTTCAGTGCTCAAGAATGGTCTTCCCAAAATTATGGGAAGTCCTTCACCTTCTTTCATGTCGAGAACCACAAAGTCGACTGGAAAAATAAATTTTCCAACTTTCACCAATAAATCGTTGATGATGCCACCATGTGGATG
Organism: Lactuca saligna; assembly: GCF_052625555.1. Taxonomy (NCBI): domain Eukaryota; kingdom Viridiplantae; phylum Streptophyta; class Magnoliopsida; order Asterales; family Asteraceae; genus Lactuca; species Lactuca saligna. The sequence continues at coordinate 201,593,271 of NC_136424.1, read as the reverse complement.
AGAAATTGAGTGATCCGACATTCGAAGTGGCATCCTTGTGCTTTGTAAATTTGGTAGATCACGTATCTCATAAAAAGAATATGGCATGAGATTGATTCTAGCCCCCGAATCAGCTAAAGCATTTATTGAAGTAGAATTGCCAAAGTCACAAGGTAAATTTTCCAACTTTCACCAATAAATCGTTGATGATGCCACCATGTGGATGAGAAATTGAGTGATCCGACATTCGAAGTGGCATCCTTGTGCTTTGTAAATTTGGTAGATCACGTATCTCATAAAAAGAATATGGCATGAGATTGATTCTAGCCCCCGAATCAGCTAAAGCATTTATTGAAGTAGAATTGCCAAAGTCACAAGGTAAAGTTAGTTGCCTAGGATATCCGATCTTAAGTGGAAACATATCAATGATTGCAGTTGAACATAACTCATTTAGCACGATGGTATATGCTTTTTCTAACTCCTTTCAATTAGTCATCATATCCTTAGTGAATTTGGGAATTTTAGCCAGGGACATTAAAAATGGAGCATTTATCGAGAGAGATAGTACTTGTTCTATGAAGTTCTTCTGTGTTGGTTCCAGAATATGCTTAAGGGATCGATATGGGAATGGAAAAGGAGGCTGGTACAATTTCAAAAGCGAAGAATTTTTATTTTCCAGTGGCCACATGGTAGTGACTGGTTAGATAGTTTTTCTTTTGCTGCTTCATGCTCAACTTCATCCGGCTGTGGACCGGGATGTTTGGTGTCTTCATTAACCATAATAAATGACTCAAAATCTTCCTCGTTTTCGATAAATATTTTCATAACATGTGGTTGTGATTTTGGATCGGGATTCTTAGGTGGTAACTTCTTGTTAACATGTGTTGTCAATTGTCCAAGTTGAGTCTTGGTATTCTTAATGGAAGCTTAATGATTTCTCATGGTAACATTAGTAGCATCAAGTCTTTTTTCAGAGGCTTCCATAAACCTATTAAGAATTGACTCAAATTCCATCTTCTTCTCAAGTGGAGGTTGTTCTTTTTGGTAGAAGCCTCCATCGGTTTGACTATGCTCATCATACATGTCTCCACTTGAGTAACATAATTGGGCCTTTCGATTCCTATTCTCATCTAGATCATAATCTTTGGTCACATGAGGCCCATTGCAACTGTCCCATCCAACTGGTATGACATGAATTTATTGGTCCATTTTTGTTATTCACCAATCCATGTTTTCTAATTTTTCTATTATCACACCCAAGTTCTCATTCCCTACATTTCCATTTCCTCTTGTAGTATATTCTCTTGGATAATGGTATTCTCTGGAGTGTTTTGCAAACTCTTCAATTAACTTTTTATTGTGGTCTGCATCTTCTTAGTCATTGGCCCATGAGAATCTAGAAGTTTCCTTATTGTAACGTTTACTCCATCATAGAAGATAGAAACTTCTTGTTGCACATTCAAGTCATGTTGAGAGCAATTCCTTAGAAGGCCCTTGTATTATTCACATGCTTCGTATATGGATTCACCGATTTCTTATTAGAAGTTGGGTATTTTCTTCTTTAGCTTCGAGATCTTTGAATGAGGACTAAATTTCTCCATAAACGCCTCTTTAAGATTGTTCTATGTTCAAATAGTTCCAGGTACGAGTGACTTCAACCAAATGTTTTCATCACTAGTAAGCGATACTGGAAGCATCCTTAGTAAAACCGCATATCCATTAACATTTGGGACATTGAAGTAGTTAGCAATGTCCAAGACTTCATCGATGTGCTTGAAGGAATCTTCATGGTCCTTCCCAAATAACAAAATATCTTTAAGCATGGATAAAATATGCCCCATAAGTTCGAAATTTTCTGTTGATGGAATTCCAGGTGGTTACCCAACCCGTTGTCGTTACGTAACCTTTTCTTGTACTCTTCCATTGTCATATCTATTATGCCTGCCATCTCTTCAGCCTCACTTTTTATGTCATCTTCCAAATCGTCTTCGGTTTCTGGTTTGTATCCTATTCCCTTTGCGTTTGGAGTTCTTAAAAAGCTTTTAAATTTGTCGAATTCAAAAGTGCTAGTTGATTCGTTAACCTTTTTTTCTTTCTTTATATGGAAAGCAGATTCTGGATCTTCCATTGGAGGAATTATGGGAGTTCTGGACCTTCGGTCATATATCACTAAAAGAAAAACACAACAAAAACAAAACGCATAAAATGAATAAAAATAACTAAAATAAAAATTGACTGTAACGTGACGACGATGTGGCCGAGATGTTCACGACGTGATTGTCGATCAAACTTAAAATTACAATAAATGAACAAAAATAACTTTTTGATGTTTTCACCCACAAAAAAAGATTGAATAACAAAAAAAATTAAACTAAAATTCAAATAAGTCGTTCCCTAGCAATGTTGCCAAAAACTTTGATGTGCACAGAAGTACCTACTAGTTTTAAATTTATAACCTAACTAACTTAACTAATAATGCACCTATAAGCAGTGTACGCAGTCAGATTATAAAAAAGCTTTGGTAAGTCGGGTGTCAAACATAGGGAATAAAATTTAATTTATAAAATAACTATTTCTAATTAAACTAAGAAAACAAACTTTAAATGGGGGCTTTGTAACGCCCGTGTTTCTAGGCTAGACATTACTGATAATGTAATAGTCTAGGTCAACATTTGTAACTTGTTTTGAAATAATAAAGATGTATTATTTGAGTATTATGTGCTTATACTTAATTATTATGATTTAATAAATTAAGGATAAAAATAAGCATAAAAAATAAATATTAGATAAACCCGATATCTATGAAGGAAGTTGTAGTGATTAAAACAAGGATTTCATAGATATAAAGAATACTGAAATCCGAGTTATAACGAAGAAGTTATGATCGAAGTTTCGCGACAAAACCGGCATGACGCTGTGTGACGTAAAAAGTGACTTTATGGTGAAGTGCTTTTTAGCCTTAGCGATCTAAATGAAAGTCGTAGTATACATTAAACCGAGAGCGTGCATAAAAAAAGTCCAAATCTGATTTTCTATGTGGAAGTTATGAATTTTCAAAGATTTGGCTTAGCAACATGCAGCCCAAAACGTGAATTTTTAGATCGAGTGATTTTTAGCGGAAACAACTTAAAAAAGAATCGAAGATCTTGTTGATAGTAGTTCAACGGTAAAACAACAGACGAAAACGGACGTCGGATGAAGAAGTTATGAATTTTTAACGGACGTTTCCTGTCCCAGCCTGTTAAAAATATAACTTTAAAAACTAAAGACTAAATTAGCCAACGGAGTCTAAACAAAAGTTGTGGAGCATAATGTCACCTACGTGTGAATATAAAGAATGTCAAAAACAGAGTTCGTATGCGAATGTTATGAATTTTTGAGGTTTTGGGCACAAACTACGAGGCTGGTCCGAAGGAGTACACACAACGCACTGAAGGAGTACGCCCAGCCTACTCGTGTAAGTGATCCGGAGTCCATCACCCACCTACTCCTTCGTATGAGAGACATGTTTCTTAGCCTTGGCGCATCTGAACTGATCCACATCGTATGCCCAACGAAGATATTTGCAAGGCAGTACGCCCCGCGTACCGAAGGCTTACGCCCAGCGTAATAAGGAGCTTCTGCCTCCTATAAATAGGGGATCTGAAGACAACTGATTTTTGGTTACAAATTTACTTCTTTCACCCTTCTACTCTCTTCCAAGATACACTAAATACCCCCAAGCCTATAATATTATCCTAGTATCGTAAGCAAGTCACGGAGAACCTAAAGATCCCAAGAAAAGAGTTTTTCGAGACGAAACTCTGCCCACGTGACACCCAGTGTTGGAGAAAACATTCCGGTTTTATCATAAACGATTGTTTTAAGACACGAAGTACTGCCCTATTATCATCAAATCAAGTGAGTGTGTGGTCACTTTCATCTTACACATAGATATGAAGTATTTTCTATAAAATACGTGCTATATGTAAAAATATTGTTTGTATATATGAGATGGATGTTGAATGATTTTTTATAGATGTTTAGAATGATTTAAACTGTATATGTATTTTTATCTAAAAATATGTTGGGTATAACATGGGTAGATGAAATAGTTGATGTGTGTTAAAATGATGAGAGGCCTCGTTGTTGACCACAGACTATTCTAGACAATCTCGTGGAACGCTAGCAGACTCGCAACATGTAAGTGTTTTTGAACTGAGTGTTCACCAGGTGTATTCCATCCCCCTGGTTGCCTTATTTGGCATGTATTGTTGAGGAATCCCTTAAGCAGTGTTGTCGCCCCGATGATGATCTTTAGACTAGGTCCCTTGTGATAGGTATTTAGGGACGTAAAGTGAGGATAACGGGAATGACTAATCAGAGATATTGTTGGTTGATGAAATTAATAAATTTATTTATTGTAGGTTGAAAACCCTATATGCTTACCAGGCTCCCAAGCCTGACCGAGAGCATAGTTGGATGATGAAGAGGTATTTTGGATTATAGTCCATTAGATGCAAATATTTGTTGTAAGGTCTATAATATACTATTTATGCTTTTGGCCTCTATCGATGTGGACATCCTGAGTTTTGTAATGAAATGAAAAATACATTTCGTTAAGAAATGCTTTGATAAATTTTTATCATATTTTTTTTAGGATTCCGCATATTTTATCGGAGAGATTACTCTAATTTTATTTTAAAAGCATAAACTAAATCGGTCTTTTCTGGCAGAGAAATTTGGTGGATGTCACAAGTTTCTACTGATTTTGCAAGATAGAATCACTTAAATCAAATTACTATCAACTAATAACTATTCAAACTAAACAAGCAAGAAAACAACTTTTACTTCAAGATTTAAAGAGTACTTCTGTTCAAATCTAATTTTCCCCTCTCCTATGGTTGAGTTTCAATAGATGGAATATATTGACTGCCAAATCATTAATTTACTAGTTACTATGATCAAATACCTAGATGTACCAATTTATGAATTACCACGCAACGATAAATCACATGTTAAACACAAGATCGATATAAACACAAATTGGACTATGAATGATAAATCTAATAGTTACATTCATATGATCAAGTTAAGTAATGAAATACAAATTAGGATTAATTATGATCTCTAACATATGTAAGGTTACTAGCTTTAAGTACCAAATATAAGATGTGATTAATCCTAGCTTTAATTATTTAATGATTATAAACAATTAGGTAACAAATTCATACAACTAGATTGATCATATATCACATAGAACTTGATTAATAATCAAAATAAACTAGAACTTCAACATGCTAGGTTTTTAATTATTAAATATGATTAAAATCAACATAAATCATCGAAATCACCACATAAGGATCTGGTTCATCTTCACCAAACAAAAGTATTAAGTTTTTAGCCTCTCATAATAACAGAAAAACACACTAAATCAATGAAATTTAGACTAGACATGAGTAATGCTTAGCAAACTGAATACATCAATGTAGATTTCTTCTAAATCTCTTCAACTCTTGAGCTCCAATAGATTTATAATCTTCTCCAGGTTTTCCATGGGGGTTTAGTCTTAATCCCTCTCCGAAAATAGGCTAGAAGCCCCCCCCCCCCCCTCGACCAAATTTTCGAATATATATAGTTTCCTAAAATCTGACCATCACGACATGGTAAATAGGCACCACATCGTGGTCTTCTGTTATATCTTGTATTCTCCAAGTAAGGTTATAGGTCATGAATCTTCCACTTTCTACGGCTTTGTCTAGAGCGGCCATGTCATGCTATTATAGATTTCAAGGTTTAGTTGTATTTGATTGTCTTGGCTCATTCATTCCTGCTTTCAGCTCCACATTAGCTTCATTTTCATCCCGAGCATGTATTTGCTACTACAAAACATAATTCAAACATAATAAGTACCTTATGTCCCAAAATAAGCATAATTGTATCTAAAAGTACTAAGAATATACACGAAATATATGACTAAACATGCACATATCATAATCATACATATCTACCAATATAACATGTCACTATAACATAGCAACATCCTATACACAAGGATACATAATAAAACCTAGTGGGTCGGTATTAGAGCCTTGGACCCATAAGGATACATAGTAAAACCTAGTGAGGAAATCTCACCTGAACTACTAAACATAAGCCCCAAAGCTACCTCAACATCAGAATAGCCAACCCAAACTTCCTATAACCAAACTGAGACCAATAGTTACTAAAATACTCAATTCTACCTAAGTTTGACTAAAAGTTAAACTGGTCAAAAAAATTCATCGGTTAAAGTCAACGTTAACCATACGTCGTGACCATTCCTTGGTCACGTTGTGAGAACAAAACGACAAAACAATCATGATTCTAGAAACGGTCACGTTGTGACACATCCTATCTCACATCATGACTTCTATTCAGAAGGCCAAAATATTCATTAAGTGCTTAATCTCTTCAGACCCAAGGCCCATAACCTAAGATCTAGTTCCTAATTAGCTACATAATGGTTAAAGTTTCCAACTTTATCCATTAGGATGGTCCGAACAACCAAGATCTAGTCTTTAAGTCCTAAGGTAACCAATAATGCATATTTCTAGCTACATCCATTAAGTCCAAGTCTCCAACCTTCATATCTGAATCAACATGATGTATAGATGGATAAAGTTTCCAACTTTATCCATAATAATATCTCAAGCTTTTAATATCTAAACTTTAATACCCCAAAATGACCTAAATAACCAAGATAAATTTCATGACTGAAAGAGAAGGCAAAAGATCAAAACTTTCCTGATCCAAGAGGTCCAAGAAAACATTATAAGCTAATCAAAATGTGTTGGAGTCCAAATCTGAAATATACAATGTTCTTGGGACCTTGTAAAGTAATAAAGTTGCAAACTTTATTCCCAACTCTCACTTAAAAATCATTAAAATGGACCAAAACACCAATACACTTCGATCTAAAGATTCAATGCAATAAATCTTGGGACTTTATAACTTACAAAAGGCAAATGGAAGTTGAGATATTCAATTTACAAGCTTCAAGGATCAATCTTGCATGAAAACATTGATCCAAAACCACCAAAAACTCCCAAAATGGATCTGAAAGGAGATGGGAGGCTCAAATCTTGAAAATGGAGGCTAGGGTTTCTCCCAAGAGGTTCTAGATATGATAGAGGCTAAGAAAATACCCTAAAACTTGAATCCTTACCTTTAAATACCTTGAAAACCCTAAAAATTTCATGGGACTTGGGCTGCACACTTCTCACATCGTGAGAATTACTTGTCACCTTGTGAGAACGGGTTTTCACCCAGTTTCACTCCAACTTCAAATGGTCATAACTTCTCCGTTTCAACTCCGTTTTTAGATTATTTTTATATGCATGGAAAGGTATTGATGAGCCCTACAACCCTATCTAATTACTTGTTAACTTAAAACACTCTGAACTAAAATCCTTAATTCATGAAAAAAAAACTCTGAAATATCACTTTTCCTATTTTACCCTTTGACTCCAAGACACAAACCAAGACTCTGATCACTTATCCAAGATTATCATCATATAAAAGGTCAAAACCCCATTCCCTTGAAGCACAAGCCCTTTACTTAATCCATTTATTCTCCACAATCCAAAAATAAGAAACTTCTCAAAACAGGATGTTACAACTCTTCGCCACATAAATTGGACTTTGTCCTCAAAATCCGTCTTGGTTAGAATCTCTGAAAACAATACCAAAACGTTCCATAAGATTCATCTAACCACTTCAAAATCAATGCATTTTTATAAATAAACCTCAAGAAACCACTCGGAAACCCATAACTGCCAACAAAGAAACCAAAAACTTGAAAATACTCAACCACAACTGCCAGTGAGAACCACTCAAACCGGAAACCACAAACCAATTCCATCAATATACTTCCCAGAACAGGGAACCCATCAGTCTAAAATTCAAAAACCATACCCTATGTTTGATGACCATACCTTCGCTGTACCTACCCCTAGTTCCCTAACTATAAACGCCGCTAATCCATGCAGAAAGAATAATCAAAACATCGCGATCGCGAGTTTCACCCAACCCCAAATCCGGAAATTGTTCCGAAAACCTTAAATACACACTTGACTTCCTGCAAGTCATCACTATCCTACTACTCCCACGAGCATAGTGATGGTCAATCCAAGAATCTCATGTTGCATCCAAATCCCTCATCAGCTCAGGTGTACATCTACCTAACAAAAGAACTCGAGACATTTACAATGAACTTCATGAATCAAGATTTCAGAACTGATATCCAACATTGGTAACCAACTCATAATAGATAGTCCGCAAGCTACGGGGATCAATATGCAAACATTCAGCAAGAGAATTCCGATTCACCATTAATACTCCCAACATACCTTTTATTGACCATGTGTGACAACCCCAAATCTATTCCCGTTACAAATCCCATTTTCACTAACGGAATGCGTCATTATATGTTATTTCTCGGTATTGTTCGGGTCGTCAATAAATAAATATTTAGTTAATTATACGTTCCGGTATTATCATGAGTAATTATAACTTGCAAATGTTAACCCCGTTTAACTAAATAAAGTTATATTACTTTTCAACCACTTCACCCGGGTAAAAAGTTTTAACCCCGTTAAACTTTAGCATCGGTTAGCCGTGTATCGGGTACAATACCCGAGACATATAAAAACACTTGAACACTACAATTGGACTCTTTTACCACCATTACATCTCTCTCTCACTACTTTCTCTCTCTAGACCCAAAATCGACTCCAAATCCGCGAATTCTCGACTTCCAAACGTAAGGATTCATCCCCTAACTTAATCTAATCATACTTTACTGCTTTTAGAGTCCAAAATCATGAGAATCAAAGACTATAAAGGAGTTTACGGCCAAAGAGGCTTCATAGGCCGTAAACCCCCAAAATCATACCAAAAGCCTTGTTTTTCCTTCCTTTAAGCTTATGGACTAGTTAAGGCATAAACCTAGGGGACTTTGGACACCAATACACAAGGATTTGACATGTAAAAAGGATTTTACGGCCCAAGCACATGCTTAGGCCGTAAACACCTCAAACACCCCAAAAACACTTGTTTAATGTCCCAAAAACTCATCTAGGGTGTTTAGCAATTTGGACTTGACACTAAGGAACACTTAAATGCACCAAACAACTCCATTTGAGGACAAAATGAGGAGTTTACGGCCAAGGCTAAGCTTGGGCCGTAAACACCCAAAAATTTGTGTCAAACAAGTCCCAAAACCCCTCAAATGCATGTAAGGATTTTATCTAAGGCCTTTGGAAGTGTGTTGTACAATTAAACTTCACATTTGGACACAAAATGAAGAGTTTACGGCCAAGGATATTCTTGGGCCGTAAACTCCCCAAAAATATATGCCAAATTGCCCCAAACTCACTATATGGCCTTCTAGGATTTATCTAAGGTGTATGAGACTTTGTTGTACCATTAAAACATACATATTGAAGGGTTTACAAGAGTTTACGGCCCAAGAACAAGTCTTGGCCGTAAACTCCCCAAAAATGTCACAAATTATGATGTTTAATCCCTTAAAATAGTCCAAGACACACACCACTAAATCAAGGAAGTGAAATAAGACCTTAAGCATACACTTTGGAGTGCCACTAGAGTTTACGGCCAAACCTAGGGGGTTTACGGCCGTAAACTCCCAAAGGATGGCCTTTGGGCCATAAACTCCAAGGGAGTGAGCTCGTAGACCCTCCCGTAAATCATCCATGACTTTGTACCACTCCCGGGAACCCCTTCTAGGCCTTAAAACCCCGAAAACGATGCTAGAATGTCCAAATACTATAATGAAAGGCACAAGATGATTAACTTCTTGTAAAATACATATTTCATAGGACATTAGGGTCCTAGGAGGTGCTCAAGAGGTTATTGGGTACCAAACGCTCAATCGACACTTTTACCCGATTTACCCGATTCACCCGATTTCCGCGATTTCAGGTGAGTTCATACCCCTTAATGAACCTTTCAAATGTTTTATATGTTTTAGGGGGGAGATACAAGTTGAATACACATGTTTATGAAAAGTTATACAAAACTATTTTTCAGATATCTGAGTTAATCACATGTGATTCACAATCTGTAGTTCAAATCACATGTGATTTGTCACTATGCTTTATAAATAAGTCAATTGTTTTCAAAACTATTTTGGATTAACAAACAAGTTTTAAATGTTCCTGTTGTACAATACTTTTGTTAAATAAAACTCTTTATGAGAATGAAATCATACTAATATATTTATATAAGTAAGGTTTGAAAGACTTAGGACCGATAGCACGCCTTATTTCTTGTTCTTGTTTGATTGTGGGCTTAGGGTAGTGGTTATCCGTCCGACTGTCATTGATTTCTTAGTTATATATCTCATATATTAGTACAGATTATGAGTACCTCTCAATTCATTAATTACCTGAATCACTATTTGATTAGAATCACATACACTAAATTAACTATAATGGGTATAGTTAAGGACTCTATCCCTTGTTACCACTATTACGCTACACTACTATAATTCTCTATATTATGAAGCAATACACTAATAAGAGAATACAATACAAGTTATACAAAAGATTACTACACTATAATACAAGAGAATGCACTAATCATGAGATAACTCACTAATCCACTACGGGATACTCTATACGCTATTCACTATGCCCGAAGTTTTCCGACAGGAAGACGACACTATATGTATAGATCTATACGGGGCAGATGCTATTACATCCCGAATGATAACTTCAGTCCGAGCCGCTCAGGCCTAGGGATGCTGTTACTCTACTACACTATGCATGACTGGGAAGGTCATGGGGATTCGCTATTACTCACACTATTGGGAATATTCTAAGAAAGACACTATAACCGCACTAAAATACTAAAAGAAAGATGAAGTAATATCCCGAAGTAAATAAGTATCTAATACTAAAGGATGCTACACCACTATTACATACTCTAAGAATAACTCACTATATTACATTACTTAATGTTCTGGAAAATATGGGATTTTTTAGGTTTCACCACTATTTATGATTTCAAACTTCAGTTTTCATACTAATAACTCTAATGCTTTTTATACAAGTACCCACACTAAAACTCTTATGAACTCACCAGCTTTATGCTGATATTCTTTTCAAAATAACTTGTATCTTCAGGTCAAAGATAGACAGGTACAGCAGCAATTTTTGGAGAAGATGGAGGATACAAGACTCATCTCTTATTTTTGTTTACTTTTGGTGTTTGTCAAACTTTACAAAACACACTTGTAAATACACTTACTATACGAATGAAATGGTTGTATGATTCTTGCTTTTACTATTATACAATTGTGATGATACTGTGCACTACGTCATCCACCCCGAAACGTATTCCGCCGTTATCGGTTTTGGGGTGTGACACCATGTAATCTGAACCATCTGGTCCCTGAGTCCCCCAACTCCCAACAATGCTCTAACACCAAAACATTCCAATAAGACTAACAATCTGAGACCTAAGAGTCCCAATCAAATGAATATTGGGTCACATCCATGTGAATCATACAACTACTGGTTCATGATACATCGTGAGACATTCTAACCACTAAAACGATCAGTTTACGGTACTACACCAATCATGTCGTCATTCCATCATTGGCCTAAAGACTCATGATCAGCACCATAGGGATCTAAAGACTATCAATCGTCAACCCACCTACTTCCAGGAACCCAATCAACATCTCTCTCAACACTAATCAAACACAACCTGAGCCATACCTTTCTATAACACACAATTCCTTTCTCATAATAGGCTACTCCAACGTAAAAATAGACGAAAACATGGTCACACACAACCAGAGAATGAGATAGGTTGTTGTACTTTTGTTCCATTTCAAAGGCTATAACCCAAATAAGAACCATGCCAATAATTTGAACCAAGTGTTCCTTTGCAATCTTGTTCATTCCACATACACCCCTCATGTCAATATCTAATGGACTTACAATAATCCACACACTTAAGATACCCCATAACCAACCCTAGATCTACAACATTCCTTCTATCCTTATAACCTTACCCAAAGGGAGAAGTACCAGTAGATCTCACAAAAGGAAGAACCTCAATCGTTAACACAAACCTCCTCATGAATGACTGAAACATGCTCCCACACCTTAATTGAAACTCAACAGATTCCACTAATAAGTAACTAGCTCGATAAAACTTCCAAATTTATCTAGAAATGTAGCTAAAACCCTGGTTCGATCAATCTGAATTCCGACCCTGTCAACACGGCATCCCAAAATTGGATTCTATACAGATCCCAAGCCACACCTGAAAAACTAAACAATGTCGCTCTGACGTCTAAACTTCCAATAACCAAGGACAAATGCCAAACCTAAGCCTGCTATGAACAATATTGTCAACACAACATCCCAAAATTTGATTCTATGTAGATCCCAAGCCACACCTAAAAAATTAAACAATGTCGCTCCAAAGTCTAAACTTCCAATAACCAAGGACAATTGCCAAACCCAATCCTGGTATGAACAATACTTCCATAACCAGCAATTGAGGGTACCCATACCCAGAAACCAAAATATACAACACACACATTTTGACGATAGGTTGACGCATCCATTGACGTCCACTGATACAACTCGAAACTTTCAAAGAAACTCAGCAATTGACGATGAAATAAATGACCAACAATCGAGAATGCATTGACGACTAATCCAATGAACCAATACACTACTAAACAAAACCCATGTCAAACTAAAAATACCAAACTTTGAAGCTGATTTACCGATCAACAATTGCCCATCCTAGAATATGGATAACAATCTATACAACAAACTCCTTGTCCACATCTTCCTCCTGCGAAGACAAATCATGCATTCCCTAGAACATATATCTAATAGAAACCTTCTATGCGGACCCGTCTTGACCAAATCTTAAACCAAAGTCTCGCATAACCGAACAATAGATCCCTATGACCCATTCTTTGGAAATCATAAACTCGAATAGATCGATGATCCTCCAATCAAAATACTCAGTTCTCCCAACTTAGGGTTTGAACTACCACCAACTGAAATTGAAAACAAACCAAATCTCAAACCGGATCAACCAGATAGATAGCATCCCAAAACCTTGGACTTTATAACAACAACATAAGATGATCTTCTAAATAAATACCAAGAAAACTTAAAGAGATTCTAAATCTGAGATGGAGACCTCAAAAACTCCCCAATCATAACTGCCTCTAACATCAATAATCCCATGAAAATTCACAAGCAATAAATATATCCATTCTTAACACTGATTCTCTATGTAGAAACAAATGGACTACTACACACCTCGTCTGCAAATCCCTAATCATCAATTCATCATAAGAATTATTCATAAATACAAGAGGTATTATTCTCATAGTTGGGATACATCAGACAACAAAAGTTTTTGTTCCCGATTCACTTCCTTAATCACCTGAAACAATCAACTAGCACCTGACCTGACTATATTAAAAGAAAGAAGACCCTTGATCTCATCTTAAGGAAACCATACCACAAGGATCTTGTTGTGTATTCCCATACTGCCATACTTGTTATCAAAAACTATAACTATCTAGCCCCGTTTTGGGTCTACATCCTAACTCTTAAAATCACATGTTTTCTCTCTCTTTCCTCCGAACACAAAAATTTGGAAGAACACAACCCCCATTATAGATAATCACATCCAAATGTATCAACCAATCACTCAACCTCTGACTGTAATCCTTGAGCCGATCATCACAATCGCTTCCTTCTTGAGTCATTTGACTTAATGGACACTACCTTGAGTAAGGCCCTTGAGACCTCAAAATCAACTAACTCACCTTGGTCTGCACCATTTAAACCAAATACTAACATGACCACTGAGTCCAAAATAATCATTTGACCTATCCATAACCTAAACAACCATAACCAAATAAAAAACTAGATAACATGAAAACACATTGCAATGAATCATGGTACCAAACTATACAATCTACCTTCAATCCAGCTCCTTAGAATCCTTGAAATTTTCCTAGATTCGAGTATAGATCATGTGCTTTCAGTAGTGCATGCCCAATACTACCTTCCACACATATCGGTACTTTCCTCTAGAATCATTCCAGATCCTCTAAGTAACTACTCATGTCTACTACCATCTTATCCAATCACATACACCCTCTCTCAAACGAATATACACTGCTAGACTGTGTACAAACTCCTTTAAGGCACTTCCTAGGCTCTTCTAAGATTCCTACCTCACCCTGCCATCAGCTGTTGAAGAACCCTTACTAAAGTCAGCTAACTACTTCATAAACAGAATTACATACAACAAAACTTAAATAATATTTTGAATAAAAGACCCAACCCTACAATGGTTAGACTCAGAAAAGAGCTATAATATAGGGCGAACTAAATCACTCTAAAATTATTTAACCATTCCTACATGTAACTTAACATATTCCCTTAATAGTTAGTTCACATCAATATGAGTCCCACATAATACAAAGCAAGCAACATTCGGGCAGTAACACCCTAAAACATAAAGGCATCTTCTAACTCACTTCTACCATTATGCTAGGAACTTCCATGAACAATGTCGGTTACCTTATGCATGAAAATTATACACAAAACAGGATCACATAGACTGTCGAATGAATGATTCTACCCTAAGCCCGTAACCAGAAAAGGAACATAAAATAAGTCTAAATCGATCCTTCTAGGGCTATATGATCTTAACCATATACAAATTTTCAAGAATACACTTAGCAATCAATTCCACCAACATAGATTCCAAATCTGACATAACATCCAATTCCTCCTAGGCTACAAGACATCATAAATCAGGTAAATTTATCCAACATTTGGAATCCATACTAGCATGCAGTTCCAAAAGCTCAATGAACAAGCGTATATGTGCATCTCTCTTAGCATTCTATAATACAATCCTGAGCAGGTCATTAGCCCTAATATGGCATGTAATTCCCATATACTCATACCAAAACAATAAGCATAACACATGTATGGGTATTTTGGATAAAACTTACTTAAGCTCGGCTGATTGCATGCATCGCTCCCCTTTTTCTTAAAAACAATTTTGGAAAATCATTTTTCTTTTTAAAAGATTTTAGAAATCCTCAGTTTGAGTTCAAACACACCCAAAAGTGTGCCCGAATCCCTCAAAACAAGGCTCTAATACCAACTTGTAACGTCCCAAAAATACCAAGAAATTTATTTCATTTTAATTGATTCAAACCATTCATTCATTATCCCAAAAGATAATCAGAGTAAAAGTATTCTCAAAACATTAAAGTAAACCATAAACAATCACAAAGGATACAATGCGATCAAGATGGGCCCTACCATTTGAAACCAAAATTACCTGAATACATTTAAACACAAAACTGTAAGCACAAAGCTTAGTGAGTTCCCCAAGATACCCCACACAACAAAGCTTATACAAACACATATGTCGGGTCCGCAGTCATCATACTTGATTACCCCGGACCCATAGTCATCGAACTGGAATACCCCAACCCAATCACTCATCGAAATGGAATGACAACATGCAACGGGTCCAATAAATCATTAGACTGGAATTCCCTAGCCCAATCAGTCATTATACTAGAATTCCTAAACCAATCAGTCATCTGACTGGAATGCCCCGATCTGTTGGTTTATGTACATAGCAGTAAAGCCTCAACCCAACCACACTATGCTGACATATATAATAGATAACAATAATCAGCAAGTACCAGTAATCATAAAAATCTACCAATATAATATATCACTATAGCATAATAACATCCTATACACAAGGATACATACCACAACCTAATGGTTGATATTGGTGCCTTCGACCAACGAGTACAGTGAGGAAGACTCACCTAAACTACTCAATAGAATCCCAACAGCTACCTCAACATCAGAACAACCAACCTAAATTTCCTACAACTAAACCGAGACCAATCCTTAGTTAAATACTAAATTCTAATCAAGTTTGACCAAACATCAAACTGGTCAAAAAGTCAACAATCAAAGTCAATGTTAGCATCAAGTCGTGACCATTCCTTGGTCACATCGTGAGAATGCAATCACAAAATAATCACGATTTTGGAAACCATCACATCGTGAAACATCCTATGTTACATTTTGACTTATGGTTAGAAGGCCAAAATCTTCATTAAGTTCTTAATCTTTTCATACCAAGGCTCATAAACTCAGATCTAGGTCCTAAATAGCTTCATAATGGATAAAGTTTCCAACTTTATCCATTAGGATGGTCCAAACAACCAAGATCTAGTCTTTAAGTCCCTAAGGAACCAACAATGCATCTTTCTCAACTAAATCCATTAAGTGCAAGTCTCTAACCTTCATATATGAATCAACATGATGTATAGATGGAAAAAGTTTCCAACTTTATCCATAATAATGTCTCAAGCTTTCAAGATCTAAACTTTAATACCCCAAAATGACCTAAATAACCAAGATAACTTGCATGGATGAAATGGAAGGTGAAAGATCAAAACTTTCCTAGTCCAATAGGTCCAAGAAAACATTATAAAGTGATTGAAATGTGTTGGAGTCTAGATATGAAACATATAGTTTTCTTAGGACCTTGGAGAGTACTAAAGTTGCAAGCTTTATTTCTAACTCTCACTTAAAACTCATTAAAATGGACCAAACACCAATATACTTAAACCCAAAGATTAAATGCAATAAATCTTGGATCTTTATAACTTATAAAGGTATAGAGGGTAGATGAGAGTTGAGATCTTCAACTGCCAAGCTTCAAGGATCAATATTGCATGAAAACATTTCTCCAAAACCACCAAAAACTCAAAAAAATAGATGATAAAGGAGAGAGGAGGCTCAAATCTTGACAAAAAGGCTAGGTTTTCTCCCAAGAGGTTCTAGATATGACGGAGGCTAAGAAAATCCCCTAAAACATGAATCATTGCCTTTAAATATCTTGAAAACCTTAAAATTTTCATGGGTTTTAGGCTGCATAATTCTCATGTCGTGAGAATATATTCTCACCTTGTGAGGACTCTCACATCGTGAGAATTACTTCTCACCCTTTGAGAATGGGTTTTCCTCCAATTTCACTCCAACTTCAAACAGTCATGACTTCTTCGTTTCGACTATGTTTTCGGTGTTCTTTATATACATGGAAAGGTATTGACGATACCTATAACCCTATCTAATTACTTTTGACTTAAAACACACCGAACTAAAATCCTTAATTAATGATAAAAGTCTGAAACATAACTTATCCCATTTTACCCTTTGACTCCAAGACACAAACCAAGGCTTTAACCCCTTAACCAACATTATCATGATCCAATAAGGTCTAAAACCCATTCCTTTGAATCCTAAGGTCTTTATTTTATCCATATATTGTCCGTAATATTGGAATAAGAAAATTCTCAATACAGGATGTTACATATCCTCTTCTTTTATTATTTTAAAATAACATTAATTATGAAAAAGATTTTGTAGATCCAAAGTTTGAGTCTGGAATCATACAAATGTTTATCCAATTCTCTCAAACCAAGGCTCTGTTGCCAACTTATAACATCCCAAAACCATGATAAATTTTTATTTTTAAAAGACATTTTCATAAAAACATAAGACTGTCAAAGATTGTTTTCAAACCAAAACCATATAAATCAGTGTATCAAAATAATTTCTCAGCATAAAAATCAGCTCAAGGATGTTACGATCATGCCTTCACATTGCCTCGATCATTTGATGTACCTAAAACATTGAAATCAAAAACTATATGCCAAAGCTTAGTGAGTTCCCCTAAAATGCCTCACACAACAATACATATATAATGCATGCATACCAGGCCCATAATAAAAAGTTGGATTGCCATCGAGCTTACATTCATTAGATTGGATTGCCCCCAGGCCAATAGAACTCAGATTAGATTGCCCTTGGTCCTATAGCATACAACTGGATTGCCCCGTGTTTGTTGGCCTACAACACAGAGTCGTACTACCTCAACCCAAACGACACATTATCGACAAATGCAAACAATAATCAATAACCAAAAAGCACATGTAATCATATATATATATATATATATATATATATATATATATATATATACACCAATATATCATATCGCTACAGTATACCAACCTCCAACACACAAGGACACATACTATAATACAAAGTATAGTGAGAAAACTCACCTCACAGTCTAGAAGATAACACCATTGATCAAATATCCAAAAACCATCACTTTAGGTCAACTATACAACAAACAGGGACCAAGTCTCAAACTACAACCCAAAACCCTCAATTTAACGTACTTGGTCAAAGTGAATAGTTAGCTTTTAAAAATCAACTCAGTTGGCTACCACGTCTTGACCAATACATTGTCACATCGTGGCAGCCTCACGACAAAACAGTTGCGTAACAACATAACGCCACGACGTGGAGGCTAATCTTCCACATCATGGGAATCATCCAAACCAACTTATTACATTAAGCTCTTAATCATTCAAGCCAACCATCCATACTTTCCGTAAGGCATTCTTACACCCAAATCATTATAAAAATCATTGCTTTATAGACATTCATGTCCAATGGATGTCTTGAACCCAAGCCATGTCAAAATGGTGTAAAATGAGCTTCAAATCTCATATAAGTAACTAAAACTCACTAACTCTCTAGATCTATAATACTAAACCCCAAAATGACCTCAAGTATTCATAAAGTTGCTAACTTTATGGGATTCATTCATCCAAACTTACCTAATCATGAAAAATACTAGCATGGAAGCCTACATATAGAAGTATAATGCATAAAGGTTGAGCTTGGCCACTTGCAATGGTCCAGAATGAGTGCACAAAGATGGTCGGGAGAGTTGTTTGTTGAATCAATGCCCAAGGATTATCTTCTTCTTCAAAACACCAAAAATCACCACAAAACCCAAGAATTTCAACAATGGAGGCTAGGGTTTCAATGAGGGAGACAGGGAGGTGATGGAGGCTGAGGGTGTGCAAACCGTAACCATCATATCCCTTAAATAGGGGCATAAACCATGGAAATTAGTGTTTTTCATTAAATGGTTGTCACCTCGTAGCCATCAAGTTGCCACGTTGTGATACCTACTTAACCTTCGCACACCTTTTGGCCATGGCCATGTCATGGAATCTCATTTCACCACGTCTTAGTCACCAAATCCAAAAACTTGAATAATAAAATATTTAAGAGGAACCTACCAAAAACTTGGTGTTACAGTTAAAATGGTTTTCTCACCTGGATCTTCATTTCTCTTTCTTTGTTAGAGAATTGTTGATAGTAACCTTATCAAAGTTTCCTCGTACTCATTTGTTCACTAAAGATTCCCATGGAAATGGACCAATAGGAAACCCTTCTGAATATGTATATTTTTTAAGTTTGATATACTAAAGGGTCTGTCAATTTTAATATTTATTTTATTTTGTGTATGCACGAAACAAATCTAGGATTTGGGTTCTAAAACGCATTTAACTAAGAAAAAACAAAACAACTTCATCTTCTCCCAATCCCCACCTTATATTGACTAACTTTTTCTCTATCATGTGTATGTATACTTTTTATGTGTGAGTGTCTCGTTCATGTGGTTGAGGTTTTGACCAAAACAGTAAAATAGCAACTAACCTTTTGTCAAGTGCATGTATTGTGTGTCTTGTGCATGTGTCTAATTATCTATAACCAGAATACCAAAATAACAATTAACTTTGTGTCTAGTGCATGTGATGATATTGTTTTATACGATTCATTGAAAATATGTTACTATTTTTTACACATAACTTGACAAAAACTAGTGTAGATAGAGGAAATCAAAACATAATTATTTTTATCTGCTCAAAATAACATTCTGTTTTTATTTCTTTCCATCATTGATATTTTTTTCTTATTAGCTAGGTAGTACGTTGTGTGTATGAGTGTTTATATGTAACTTATTTTATGTTGCCATTATCACTCTTTAACATCAATATTTTTTTTTCTTATTATATGATTTTTAATTTTTACATGAAATTACTTTTTCTATCATATTACAGTTAAATAGTTAAATGTTAAAAATGATCAAGAAAAGCCTAATAGTTTGTATTATTGATATATAGTTTAATATATACGAACAACTAACATGACATGTAATTGTATATACATACGCAATGAAAAAAGAAAACAATTTTATTACTTTTAAAGATAAATGATTAATATATATATATATATATATATATATATATATATATATATATATATATATATATATATATATATATATATAGGTTCAGGTTCATTTGAGACCATTCTAATTTTGTGAGACCGTGAGATCAAATCTAAAAATAATTTTAAAATACAAAATAAATGGAAAAATCCAAAAATTCTTTTTTTAAATATTATTTTCGGAACTTGAACTAACTAAAAAAAATATAAAAAAATAAAAAAAAAATTCCGTTTTTTTTTTTTTGAAAAATACGTGAAATATTCTAAATAGAATATTACACTGACATATTCTAAAAAATAATTTTAAAATGCAAAATAAATGGAAAAATCTAAAAATTCTTTTTTTAAATATTATTTTCGGAACTTGAATTAACTGAAAAAAAATTAAAAAAAAATAAAAAAAATTCTATTTTTTTTTTAAAGATACGTGAAATATTCTAAATAGAATATTACACTGTACATATTCTAAAAATAATTTTAAAATGCAAAGTAAATGGAAAAATTAAAAAATTCTTTTTTTAAATATTATTTTTGGAACATGAATTAACTAAAAAAAATATAAAAAATATAAAAAATGCGTCTCACGGTTTCACAAAATATAGGTGATCTCAAATGAACCTAACATATATATATATATATATATATATATATATATATATATATATATATATATATATATATTAAACTTGTGATAAATTTCAACAATAAACTGTTGAAAGTTTATCCAAGTTTGGTCTCTCTATTGTTGTTACGTAATATGTTGCCGGTCTATTTGATTTGCAGGGGGGGTTTTTGTAAATTTTTGCCACCAGTGGCAACACGACTGAAAGTTGTTTATTTGTTGATATTACCGAATGGACGTGTCAATTTATGGAGATTTCTCTTCCTTTGCTCATCTTCTTTCTTCTCCGTTTGTGTTTCTTTATGGTGAATGATTTTCTTTCATCGACATCCCTCTTTCTCTCTGTAAGGTAAAATTTGTCGTCCCTTCTTCTTATTTTTCCTGTTTTCTGGTTTGATTGCTTTGTTTATGTCTGTTGTCTTGTCGTTTATCTATATCATGTCCGCTTCCTCCAAGCGGACAAAGGTATCCATCCACTGCTCTAGACGGCGTCATACCGCCCACCACCTGTAATACCGAAGTTTCCTTTTCCTTTCCACCTCCTTCTGTATTTCGATTACGGCTCCACTCGATCTGCTCGACCTCCGGTATCAGCATGCAACTTTGTCGTCTCCGACTTCATGGATCTGCTGAAAAAATTAATCAATGACGAGATAAAAGATCTAGATAAAGATGATAGAGAATAAACACGAAGGAAATTGGTGGCGATGGCGTTTGTCATAGTCAGAGAAAAACGATGTTGGAGGGGAGCTGGTGACGCTGGCGCCAAAGTACCCCTATTATTCTGTCGGCTTCACCTCTGTTACCCTTATTCCTCCATTGACTTCGCTTCCGAGTTTCCTCCCGGTAAAAGCCCTAAGTTCGACCAACCATCGCCGCGTCGGAGTTAGCTTCAGAGACCCGGTCAGATATTGTATATCTCCGGGGAGCTTCACTAAAGAAAACGCGAGGAAGCTCCAACTGTACACAATGGAACGGAGTCGTTTGACGATGTGAATGGAAACGAAGTCGTTTCATGATGTGATGTATGGGTTCATCTGACTACAGAGGTCATTCTTCTTCTGTAACGCCTTCCTATACTTCTTCAACACCTAGTGCATCCCTAAAGTTTAGGAACCAAATGATTCAACTCAGCCATTGATGCGACTTCAAGCCAAAGATGAAACATCGACAAAATTGGTAAGTCCAATCAAAACAATAGCCTCGATAA
Organism: Lactuca saligna; assembly: GCF_052625555.1. Classification (NCBI taxonomy): domain Eukaryota; kingdom Viridiplantae; phylum Streptophyta; class Magnoliopsida; order Asterales; family Asteraceae; genus Lactuca; species Lactuca saligna. The sequence goes on along the minus strand of NC_136424.1, from coordinate 201,571,217 downwards.
TCTATTTTCTGCCACCACGAAACACGACTGAGTCAATTTTCTCTTTTGTGGTCGCCTTTTACATCTCCAGACAAATAACATGCCACATAAGGCTTTTTTCTCTATTAGGTGCAACATTCAAATTCACCCTCTATTGATTTTTTTTCGGTAACAACTAATTTATTTGAGGTTAGATAGGGTTTTTTTGTAACAATGAATTATGGAGTAGAGAATGGTTAAATTGAACACTGAAACCAAAAATATTACACGTCAGGTGAAACAAAGTATGTTGATGTCCGCTGGATTGAGCCTTTCAACATTGTATTTATTGACAAAGGTATGTATTGCTATTTCAATGTTTTAATAGAATTTCTCATGTTTGAAAGACTATATTAATGGGTTTTAGCCATAAGAACTTTCCTATGTGCGCATGCAAAACCCTAATGCTCGGATCTAGGCTTTCTAATTAAACATGCTTTGAATCCAAGACTTCTAATGGCTAATTAGGTTAAATAACAACATTAAAATAGATCTAGAATCATACCTTTGGATTCCTTGTTGATCTTGTTGTCTTGGAGCTTCTAGAGTCACAAATGTCACTCCTCTAATGGCTTACAAACACCAATAGCAAGAAAGATGATTTAGGAGAGAGGAGAGGGGAGGAATTCGGCCAGAGTATCTCTACTTTAGATGGTGTGTCGAATTCCCTCACCCCTAGGGTCTATTTATACTTGTAGACTCCTTAAGGATTACAGCTTTAACCTTAATTGGATAACTTAGACTTTAAGTTGATCCATATCCTTTCCTTGATAACCCTATGGACGATTTTGGCTTATCCAAGCCCTAGAAATCGTCCATCCTATCTTGGATAAGGATTTATAGTCTAAAGTGTAACTATCAAACAATTGACAGTTTATACCCTCTTATTTAATTAATCTCTTTAAGTCACCAAATTAATTCCAATTAATCTATGACTTATATTAATCAAATAACCAAATATTATTCCTTATAATATTTACTCTCTCTTAACAAATCATCCATCAAGTTGCTATGGTGAAGGCAACCCAAAAGGACCATGCACAACCGGGTCAAATACTTGCCTAATATAGTTGCAGCCTTAGACACTATTCCAACAGTCTCCCACTTGGATAAGTCTAGTAACTATACAAGTACAATTCGGTTTGCAATCGTAGCTCTCAAAGACGCTATCAAACTCTGATCTAATCAATCTTGTCCTTTAGATAAGTGATCGTACAGTCCTCTGTTAGATATCATGCTGACAATCCTATGGAATGGTTAGTCTAGCATTTGATTTCTCGATCTCCGATTTATTCGACATAGAACTTAATCAAACACATCAATTCAGTTCTGACCGGGCCCGGCACATAATTCAAATCAAATCATCGAGTGGCCAAGATATCTCTTCTACCCTCTTAGGATAAAATTTACAGATAAACTTCGACTTATATGTATTTACTTATTCATTAACCAACTATACACAACAATGCGTTTTATAACACCAAGTTACTGATGCGTTTTCGCATTATCAATGTACAATCAATTAACAAATAATAAACCATATATCTAGGTTTTAAGACTATAAGATATTATCGTCTTGCGATCACTTTTATATCGTATTCCATAAAGTGATTCCAGCAAGCGCGGGTTTGTTCCAATGCTTAAAACCAGTTCATAAGCACTCATGAATGTTGCAGCAACCCTTGCTATGTCTAACACCATTTAGATAATCTACACACCAATTCATGACAATCTTCATTCATATCTACTTCCAACATATGAACGATTGTGGACAATTTGAATAATTCGATTATTCCTAATAAACTCAATTATTCTGGAAGTCAAAACATGCAAAGTGAAACAATAGTTAAACAATTAACATATGACAGTAACTTTACTTATAAATAAAACTCCTTTATTTAATCATCAAATGTTAATTACATTTATCTATTATACGTTTCTAATACTATCTAATCTATACTAATATCATCCTTCAGCCCAATACTCCTAGCATGCTGCAAGTGCTTAACCCTGCTCAGTCCCTTCGTAAGCGGATCTGCTGGGTTATCTTCTGATGATATCCTCTTAACTATGAGTTGTCCTTCTTCTACACGATGTCTAATGAAGTGATATTTTCTGTCGATATGTTGAGATCTACCATGATCCCTCGGTTCCTTGGTCAAGGCAACCGCACCTTCGTTATCACAGAAAATCTCCATGGGCTCCTTTATGGAAGGCACAACTCCAAGATCACCAATGAAGTTCTTTAGCCATATTGCCTCCTTCGACGCTTCGCTCGCTGCGATGTACTCTGATTCGCACGTTGAATCAGCTACGGTTTCTTGCTTGGAACTCTTCCAAGTTACTGCTCCTCCATTTAGGGTAAAGACCCAACCCGACTGCGAACGGTAGTTGTCCCTATTGGTCTGAAAACTGGCATCACTATACCCTTGCACCTTCAAGTCATCACTCCCTCCAAGGACTAAGAACCATTCTTTCGTCCTCCGAAGGTACTTAAGGATGTTCTTCACCGCAATCCAATGTGCTTTGCCAGGGTTCCCTTGATATCTGCTAACCATGCTCAAAGCGAAGGCTACATCAGGGCGAGTACAAGTCATATCGTACATGATTGAGCCAACTGCGGAAGCGTACGGTACTCGGCTCATTTCTGCTATTTCAGCTTCAGTACTCGGACTTTGAGTCTTACTCAACTTGGCATTTCCTTGTATCGGTAGTTCTCCCTTGTTTGAGTTTTCCATACTAAAACGTTTTAGTACCTTCTCTAAGTAAGTATTCTGACTAAGTCCAATTAGTCTCTTACTTCTTTCTCTTACTATCCTTATTCCCAAAATGTAAGAAGCCTCTCCGAGGTCCTTCATAGCGAAACACTTCCCGAGCCAGGACTTGACTTCTTGCAGAGTCGGGATGTCGTTTCCTATGAGTAATATGTCATCGACATATAGAACGAGGAAGCTTAATATACTCCTACTGGCTTTGACATATACACAAGATTCGTCTTCGCTTCGTACAAATCCAAACTCTTTAACTTTCTCATCGAAGCAAAGATTCCATCTGCGAGACGCTTGCTTAAGTCCATAAATGGACTTCTTAAGCTTACACACTCTATTTGGATGCTTTGGATTCACAAACCCCTCTGGCTGAGCCATGTAAACATCCTCAGCCAACTTTCCGTTAAGGAAGGCGGTCTTGACATCCATTTGCCAAATTTCATAATCATGAAATGCGGCAATTGCTAGCATCACTCTAATAGATTTAATCTTCGCAACTGGTGAGAAGGTCTCATCATAGTCAACTCCCGGAGTTTGAGTAAAACCCTTCGCAACCAATCGCGCTTTATATGTGTGTACGTTCCCATCCACTTCGGTCTTCTTCTTGAAGATCCACTTGCACCCAACGGTCTTACATCCGGGCACATAATCAACCAAATTCCAAACTTGGTTATCGTACATGGATTGGATCTCGCTATCCATTGCCTCTTTCCATTTCGCAGACTCCGGGCCTGCCATGGCTTCCTTATAGCTATTAGGTTCATCATGATTTACTAGTGTACCATCACTAATATACGTGTCCCCTTCGGTAGTAATATGAAAACCATAAAACTGGGGATGAACTCTAATTCTATCGGAACATATAAGAGGTAAGGATTCGTCAATCGGTTCAACCGGAGTTTCCTCCTCGGGTTGAATGCCAGCGGTAGAGGTTCCTTCATCTATCGACTCTTGAATCTCTTCAAGTTTGATTTGCCTCCCACTGTCTCCTTGGCTTATGAATTCTCGCTCTCGGAAAACTCCTCTCCTCGCAACAAAGACAACATTGTCCTTCGGTCTATAGAAGAGATATCCAAAGGATGTCTGTGGGTAGCCGATGAAAATACATCACTCACTTCGAGGTTCAAGCTTGTCGTGAGTATCTCGTCTTATGAAAGCCTCGCAACCCCAAACCTTGATATATGCCAACGAGGGAGCTTTCCCCGTCCACATCTCGTGAGGTGTTTTGGCAACCTTCTTAGTAGGGACTCGGTTAAGGATATGGGCGACAGTCTCTAAGGCATACCCCCAAAAGAAGATAGGTAGTGAAGCACGACTCATCATAGAGCGAACCATATCCAATAAGGTTCGATTACGCCTTTCTTCCACACCATTCAACTGTGGTGTCCTAGGAGGCGTCAATTGCGAAACTATTCCACACTCCTTGAGATAATCGTGGAATTCAAGACTTAGGTATTCTCCTCCTCGATCGGATCGAAGCATCTTGATTTTCCTGCCCAATTGATTCTCCACTTCATTCTTGAACTCTTTGAACTTTTCAAAGGTTTCTGACTTTTGCTTGATTAAATAGATATACCATATCTACTATAGTAATCGGTAAAAGTCACATAGAAGCGGTTCCCATCCTTCGTGGTTGATCTAAAGGGTCCACATACATCGGTATGTATTAGGTCCAATAGCCCTTCACCCCTTTCACAAGTATTTGTGAAGGGTGACTTAGTCATCTTTCCAAGTAAACAAGACTCGCATGTGTCATCTTCCCTAAGGTCGAATGACTCCAACACTCCATCCTTTTGGAGTTGGACTATGTGTTTCTTGTTGACATGTCCAAGACGGCAATGCCACAAGGATGCTTTATCCAAACTAGTGGAAGAATCAATATTCAAAACATCATTTCCTTAGTTATCAACAATCATAACAGTTTCATATATTCCATTACATGGTATAGCTTCAAAGTAAAAGACACTATTTAGATAAGCCAAAATAGAACCATTCTCGTTATTAACAGAAAATCTAAATGCTTGTCTATATAAACCATGAAATGAAATGATGTGTCTAGCCATTTCTGGCGAATAGCAACAATTGGTCAAATCTAAACATAAATTATTCCTAAGCACTAAAGAATACACTCCAATCTTGGTAACAGGCGACGATCTTCTGTTCCCCATGATTAGATTGATCCTTCCTTGCTCCACATCCCTACTTCTTCTTAGTCCCTGCACATTTGAACAAATGTGATAACCACATCCGGTGTCAAGAACCCAAGAAATAGCATGATTAGAATCATTAGATTTAATTGTGTATATACCTGCAAAAGATGGCTTGATCTTTCCTTCTTTGATTGCTTGCAGGTATTCTGGGTAGCTTCTCTTCCAATGTCCTATCTTGTGGCAGTGGTGGCACTCTGCCTCCTTCGGGTTAGGATAGGGCTTAAAGGGATCAACTTTGGTCCCACTAGAAGAGGCACCATTTCGGGCTTTAACCTTGCGATAGTTCTTTGATGAAGCCTTCCTCTTCTTTCCCTTTCCTTAACCAATTGCCAAGACAGGAGCAGCAGACGGATTGGGAGTAGGTGCAACAGACTTGTCTTTGAAGTTGCTCTCAGCGACTCTCAAAAGACCTTGGAGTTTGCTTAGGGTGACCTCCTCTTTGTTCATGTGGTAGGTCATCCTAAATTGGTTGTACATCGGAGGCAAAGAGTGAAGCACCATGTTGATCGCCAAGTCTTCCCTAAAGTCAACATTTAACTTGCGAAGGCGATCGACATACCTTTGCATCTTTTGCAGGTGCACGGTAAGAGATTCTCCATGAACCATCTTAGTGGAGATCATGTTAGTGAAAATCTCATAACGCTCTTGTCTCGCGTTTTGGTGGTATCTCTCCAATAAGTCTTGATGCATCTCGTATGGATACATGTCCTCGTAGGACTTTTGGAATTCGGAGTTCATGGTGGCAATCATGATGCAATGTACCTTCGTTGCATATCGCTCATGAGTCTCGAAAGCGGTGATTTCGGCCGGAGTAGCGATTTCGGGGTTGATTTTCTCAAGCTTTTCATCGAGGACATACTCCTTATCCTCATAGCGAGCAATGGTGTGAATGTATCTTATCCATTCGCTAAAGTTCGTTCCATCGAAGGTGACCTTTTGGCAAAGGCTCATCAACGTGAAAGAACTCGCAGCAGCGTTGTTTGTGTTCGACATCTATAGAAAGGACAAAGATAGATTAGAATAAGAATCCCTAATTATCACCCAATAAGAAGAATTAGGGTTAAGATCCAACAATAACATTTACATATTAGAAAAGGGATGCCGTAATCTAACATGAAAATAAATTGAAGGTAAGTGAATGACGATTCACTAATTCTCCATTACAAAACCTAGACTATTAGTCCTAAGTGTATTGAGAATTCCTAGGTTCGGATGAGATTCATTGAAACTATTCAATGGCATGTTTAAATCTCGATATGTCCCTCTTGTTTGTGACTGGGATGCCGAGGATCACAAAGCGGGTGTGAATTACCATGCAAATTCACATGGTGCCTTCATTGTAACAATCACCTATTCGATGTGCCGGTAAACCACACACGCTCCATCGAACTATGATAAACAATGAATCACCCTTTGCCACCTTTGCTTAGAACCAATTAGTGTGCCGGTAAACCACACACGCTCCACTACCTTCTTAGCAAGGGTGCAAAGTGTAATTTCATGGGATTGCATCAATTCACTTTTCCTAAAGTAACTAAGATTGGGAAATTTTTAAAACGTGTAGTTACTTTGTATTTTTTATTATACTTTTAATGAGAGGATGAGGTTGCCCTATCCTACCCGTTCGGCTAACGACCCTCCACCAATCAAGCAAGCGGTGGGTGTGAGTGTACACCCATTAAGCGCCATTTTATAGGCCGCAACCTTATACCCACCTTATAGATCGGCTTCGTGAATGAGGCCTACTAACGGTAAGACTAGCATTTAGTTATACATATATATATTATTCTAGTAATATCATATTAGTATAAGGTTGTGTTTTAAACCTTTTAAAACGTAGGGTTTGAAATTTAAGTTGTCTAAATTAAAACCTTTTAATCACAAATATAAATTTCAAAACTTGAGGGCAAGTTTTAAACATGTTAAAACATGGAGGATCAAATAACAAATAATTCCAATTAACAATTAATATCCTAATTATCTATATTTGATTTATCCAAGATTTCTTTTAAGATAATTATCAAAATAATTAATTAATTATCATATAAGGAAATTAAATATTTTATTAGATGATAAATATCTTTAATTAGATCAAGATTATAGTCATATATATCAAAAAATCGGATTAGGGTTGATCTAATATGATTAAGGTAAGTTTCCATAAGATAAACATGAAAAAATCCCGGTTTTGCCTAATCCTGACGCCCGGACTTGCCGAGTGCACAAAGGGACTCGCCGAGTCAGGCCTACTCGCCGAGTCCACTTTGGAACTCGCCGAGTCCATGACTCAGAAACCCAAAAATCAAATTTTGCAGGTTTGTTTCAGTTAATCAAGCAACAATTTAAAGAAAACCAAGCTAGGCTCTGATACCACTGATGGGTTTTAGCCATAAGAACTTTCCTATGTGCGCATGCAAAACCCTAATGCTCGGATCTAGGCTTTCTAATTAAACATGCTTTGAATCCAAGACTTCTAATGGCTAATTAGGTTAAATAACAACATTAAAATAGATCTAGAATCATACCTTTGGATTCCTTGTTGATCTTGTTGTCTTGGAGCTTCTAGAGTCACAAATGTCACTCCTCTAATGGCTTACAAACACCAATAGCAAGAAAGATGATTTAGGAGAGAGGAGAGGGGAGGAATTCGGCCAGAGTATCTCTACTTTAGATGGTGTGTCGAATTCCCTCACCCCTAGGGTCTATTTATACTTGTAGACTCCTTAAGGATTACAGCTTTAACCCTAATTGGATAACTTAGACTTTAAGTTGATCCATATCCTTTCCTTGATAACCCTATGGACGATTTTGGCTTATCCAAGCCCTAGAAATCGTCCATCCTATCTTGGATAAGGATTTATAGTCTAAAGTGTAACTATCAAACAATTGACAGTTTATACCCTCTTATTTAATTAATCTTTTTAAGTCACCAAATTAATTCCAATTAATCTATGACTTATATTAATCAAATAACCAAATATTATTCCTTATAATATTTACTCTCTCTTAACAAATCATCCATCAAGTTGCTATGGTGAAGTCAACCCAAAAGGACCATGCACAACCGGGTCAAATACTTGTCTAATATAGTTGCAGCCTTAGACACTATTCCAACATATATGTCTATGGAACTGGATTCTAAATGTTGAATCTGACACCTGATTTCTTTTGATTTATAAATTATTGCTTTTACAGATTTAGTAAAATCTTTGTTTTTTTTTAATTTTTTAATTTTCGGTTTCATCTCAGCTTCAATTTCTGAATCATGAATCGGAAGTATGGATTTAGTAAAATCTTTGTCTTTTTTTTTCTGTTTCATCTCATCTTCAATTTCTGAATCATGAATCGGAAGTGGCAGAAATTGATTAATTTACCGATACTGCGGTTCACTGTTCACCGATTGGAGTAGACGTAACTCAAGCCTCAAGCCAAGATGGTAAATCGAAGTCTTCAATAAATTAGGGTTTGATTTCCTGGGTATGTTTTATATTTTGAAGGCTTATTTGTACATTTTACATGATTGCGCTGCTAATAAGGTTAGGTTATGCAAAGAAAGCAACTGAGGTATTGTCTTTTTTAATTAAAAATTTAGTCATATTATTTATAGTGACAATATGCAATGTGGTAATGTTTTTCCCTGGTTAGTAGCCTTTTTTGGCAGTTTTTCACTTACAATATTATTTACATTTTTTTTTTTTGGCATCTTAATGTCTTAATGGGTACAATTGGAAATGTTAGATTAGGGAATGTCTATTCCCACTTGGAGTTTGGGAATTGTCAACCACATCCATGAAGCTGGGACAATTTTGTTTTCTGTAATAGCAACAAATATGATGAATAATATTGGATTCTAAATTGTAGAAAATAGCAATTGAAATCACGATCTTACATATAACTAGGTCAAAGAAGGAGAATCATCTGGCAAGATTGCTGAGGTGGAATCCGGTGAATGAATTGTTTCCTAATACTTTCTTATGGTTCAGGTCGTATATAGTTTGCTTATTTACAAACCTAATTTTTTTTTCTTATCTCCATTATTGACCTTGTATATTTTTATTTTATTTATTTACATAGATTTGGTCAAAGTTTAAAAATGGAGACTGGTTTCTATTACTCGCATGTTATACTCTACTCTGGTGAGCATATTGTCATGAAACGGCCCCATTTTTGCTGGTATTAGTTCTTTTCACCATTTCTTCATCTTTGATACTTCTGTATAGTTTTGTGGTCACTCCAATTTAACTTGATTTGTCAAACAAATTTGCAATTTAATGTATGGTATTTGTATTTCATTATATTTCAGTTATTTTAATTCAGTGTTCATCGACTGATTTTTATTTCTTTCTTCAAATGTTTAATTTTATTATTTTATATCAAAATTGTTATTCCAAATCAGTGATTAATAAGAGGCAATGAGCTAGGGCAAGTCGATTGACGAGAATAAGTTATCCCTAAACTTCATAATTATAGTTGTTTGTTTATATGTTTGTGGTTGTGTATGGCTTTCTGACTTATTGGATTTCTATTAGTGTATGAAGTCCTTATAAGAAAACTTGGAAAATGTTATGTACCTACCTAACCAAGGTAGGTCATATTGTGTCACATTATGCTTTTTAAGTTTGTTTTTGTTTATATTTTTTCATTCATAAAATTTTTCTATTACGTTTATCGTATCTACAAAAGGTATAGTGAAAATTAAATAAACCATTAGTTTATACAATATAAATTTTATTTTTATGATCTTACCTGTTATCCGAATATACTTGAATTATTGGTTTGGCACAATCTTATAGTTTTTTTGGTTTGCAACTCTTTTAGGGGGTTGAAATTCAAATGAATACATCTGCATTTTACAGTAGCTTATGAAAGTCGGAATGCTGAGGTAAATGGAATCAAATGTCCAGTAGTCACCCCTTAATGAATGGACACTTTTGTAATCTAGTTGAATGATATATTTTGATCCTTATCTCCTAATATATTTACGTGTTACCACTAATTCTAATGAATGATATCTTTTGATCCTTATTCCCTAATATAATTATCTGCTCTATTAACATATTCTTAAATAGATACGAAATATCTTTGAACAAAGATTACAACCGGTATCATAGGAACACATCTGCTCCCTCTACCCCGCGAAGTGGGGGTTACCAATCTAGTTAAAATTAAAGATGTTTTGATAAACTTTTAACTCAAAACAACCCATTTTTAAACTTAACAAATATATATATATATATATATATATATATATATATATATATATATATATATATATATATATATATATATATATATATATATATATATATATATATATATGAATCAACTTATATTGCATTTATGATAATGGTAATATTTTCAGGTTCTTTGATTGTTCTCTAAAATAAATCATATTTTTGAAGAAATAAACTAATTGCCGTATATGAACAACTTATAGGAAAAAATAATTTGTGGCATGTGTATAGGGAACAAATCGTCATCCGGAAATAATTTGTCGCATGGGTCATTAAGAACCATGTCATTGTACATTGAAATATATTATGAGAACCATTTGGTGTGGTTTTAATAATAGGTTGAACTATATTTTTGAAAGTACGTATTTGTAGGATATTATAAACTATAAAAGCGACAATACATTAAATAATATATTGTTCATCCAAAAAAAATGAATCATTTAATTGAAACTAATGCTTAGTGATAATTTCTAATACATTGTATCTTATTTTCAATATGACATATTCCTAAAACAAAATAATTTATGAATTGAAACTAATCAATACCCGCCGAAAAAATTAGTTGTCAAAAACAAACTATTCGAACGAAAAAATTAGTTGTCAAAAACAAACTATTTGCACCTATCATTTGACACATTGAGTGTTGTTGGCACATTGAGAGAGACAATTAAGGTTTTAACCTTTTACGATTTATCATATTTTAGTTTCACTTTTTGTTGAGATTTTCATTACATCTCACAACTTTAAATGCTTATGAACAAACTCGACATGTTATTTAACATATATTTTTATTGCACCCTCAAATGAACATATATATTTTTAGAAAAATTCAATATCTTTCTATCTTTTTTTCTATTTATCATCCTACTCATATAAGATTATTTCATGTAAATATCACTAATTCTCTTTTTTAATCATATCTCTTGATTTTAACACTTGTCTTTAGCTAATGAATATAAGGGTAAATAGAAAGAAAAATATAAGAGGATATTTGATTTCTCATATTTATATGTACATATGTAGACTTTCTTCTCACGTTGCAGCCAAAGATCTTTTAGTTGACCAAGGTTTCGTCTCAAATGAAGACTTATTGTCTAAGAATGAGTCGATAAAAAATTATCTGATTTACATAGCCTTGCCGGTAAAGATTTACCTCAAAAAGTTAAAGTTAAATGGAATTTCTTTAGGCATTTCAAGCAACGTTTTTCTCATGATCATGGTCCTCGGGTTTGGTGTGATGCTGAATTTTCCAACCAGTTGTCTTATTTATGAGAGTTTGGAAGTTCATTTTACTCGAGACAAAATTTAAAGGTGTGGTTTGGGACTGTGGTAGTAACCGTGCTCCGAGTTTGGATGGGTTTTCTTCTTCCTTTTCTAAGGCTTTTTGGTCGACCATTGAGGTAGATGTTGTTCACTTTGTTGAATACTTTTTTGCTACAACTCACTTTTCTAAAGGATGTAACTCATCTTTATTGCTTTGATTCCTAAAGTTTCTTCTCCAAAATTTGTTTATGATTTTAAGTCGATTAGTTTGATTGGTTGTCAATACAAAATCATTGTCAAACTGTTAGCTAATCGGCTTAATCAAGTTATGGAGTGATATAAAAAACATAAGAAATGATTGTTAGGTTTAAAGTTGATTTCAAGAAAGCTTATGATTCTTTGCAGTGGAATTTTCTTGATTTGGTCATGGCTGAGATGGAATTTCATTATAAATGGAGAAGATAGATTGAGGGATGTTTTATAAATGCTCGTGCTTTTATTTTGATTAATGGAGCCTGTGACATTCCTAAATTTTTTGGTCAGAAAAGACTGATTTATTTTATGCTTTTAAAATAAAATCAATGTAATCTTCCAAATGATGTTGCAGAATTTGTTCCCAAAATAAAATATAATAAAAATTTATCAAAATATTTCTTAAAGAAATATATTTTCATTATATAACAAAACCTTAGGATGTTATTCCGATACAGACCAAAAGCATAAACAGTACATTATAAGCCTTACAATAGTTATTTACAACTACGACCTATAATCCAAAAATTCATCATCATCATCCAACTATGCTCTGGGTCTACTACTTGTAATACAGAAAGTTGAGTGGGTCAGGCTTGGGAGCCTAGTGAACACATAGGGTTTTCAACCCACAATAAATAAATTTATTAAGTTGAATCATCAAATAATCAACCCAATTTCTCATCCCCATTATCTTCTTATTCTTAAAGATCTTAAGAATCATCTGTCATTCATTCATTCATTCCTAACGATTATCCTAAGGAATAGACACGAAGTCCATCGCTGCCAGGGTTCTTAAATTACAACTGGTGAACACGTAGTTTAAAACATCTTGTAAACACGTAGTTCAAAAATATTTAATGAATACCTAGGTCAAAAACACCTAGTGAACACTCATTTCAAAAATACCTAATGAACACAATCACCTAGTGAACACTCAGTTCAAAATACCTAGTAAACGCTATCACCTAATGAACACATAGCTCAAAAACACCTGATAAACACATAGTTCAAAACATCTGTTAAACACTCAGTTCAAAAATACTTGATGAACACATAAGTTCAAAAACACCTACAGGTTACGAGCCTAATAACTTTCCACTGGATTGTCTAGAAAAGTCGGTGGTCATCATCTATATTCCACTAGATGACTGGAACATCATTAACATCGAGACCTCTCAGCATTTTATTTCGTCTCACATCAACTATTTCATCTACCATGTTATACCCAACATATTTATAGATATAAAATACATATACCGTTTAGAATCTGTATAAAACACTCTTTCATTTACCCATGTTTTACCCAACATATTTGTAGATATAAAACACATATACTGTTTAAATCATTTAAAACTTATATAAAGCATTCATTCAACATCCATCTCAAATAAACAAACAATATATATTCACATAGCACGTATTTTATATAAAATACTTCATATCTATGTGTAAGATGAAAGTGACTATACACTCACTTGATTTAACGATAATCGGGCAGCACTTCGTCTCTTAAAACGACCGTTTCTGATAAGACCGGGATGCTTTCTCAAAAACCGGGCTTCATGCGAACAGAGTTTCGGCTCGAAAACTCTTTTTCTTGGGATCTTTAGGCTTCGAGACTTGCTTCGGGTATTAGGGATGATATAATAGGCTTGCGGGGTAATTTTTGCAATATAGAAGAAAGTATAGGGGAGAGAAAATGAAAGTTGTAAACAAAATTCGGAAGGCATGCTTTCTATTTATAGGGGGCTGGCTCCATAACACAGCGCATTCCGGTTGGTGTGTGGCTTCGGACGTGTCAAGATGCGAGATATGTGTCCACTGCATGCAAACGCGGGGCATTCCCTCGAACGCATCGCGTTCCCTTCGGATAAGCTTCGAAGTTTCTACCCAGAACTTCAAAAATTCATATCTTTTGCATACGAACTCTGTTTTTGGCGTTCTTTATATTCACGCGTAGGTGAGATTATACTCTACAAATTTTGTTTACTCCATCGGCTAATTTTGAATTCATTTTTAATATTATATTTTTAACAGACCGAGATAGGAAAAATACGTTAAAAATTCATAACTTCTTCATACGACGTCTGTTTTCGTCTGTCTTTTTGTTGTTAAACTACTATTGACGAGATCTTTGATTCCTGTTTAGGTTGTGTTGGCTTAAATCACTCGATCTATAATTCGAATTCCGGGTTCATAACTTCTTCATACGACGTCTGTTTTCGTCTGTCTTTTTGTTGTTAAACTACTATTGACGATATCTTTGATTCTTGTTTAGGTTGTGTCGGCTTAAATCACTCGATCTATAATTCGAATTCCGGGTTGCATACTGCTAGTCTGAAACTTAGAAAAATCATAACTTTCTCATACGAAGTTAAATTTGGGCGTTCTTTTTATGCACGTTCTCGGTTTAACGAACACTACGAAATTCATTTATTTCATTAATGCTAAAAAGCACTTTATGGTAAATTTACTTTTTACATCATACAGCATCGTGTCGGTTCTATCTCGAAACATCAACAGGTCATAACTTCTTCGTTATAACTCGGATTTCGGTGTTCTTTATATATCCGGAAATCCTTGTCACGACCACTACAACTTGGTTAAGATTATTCATTCTAAATAATCTTCTATCAAAAAGTCATTTTCTACGCTTATCGTCTTTAAATTGACTAGCTCGGATCTACGGGCGTTATAGAGCCCGTAAAACGAGTTTTAGATTTGTAGGGGTCTTTTTCAAGATGACATATTGTCCCCTATTCTTTTTATGAATGTTATGTTAGGTTTGCATGTGGTCATTCAGAAGGCTCTTACAGTTAGTCTCTTAAGAGGCGCTTCAATTAGGCATTATTTTTTCATGATTTCTCATTTGATGTATGCATATCATGTCATCTTCATGGGGAATGGTCTTTTTACAATTCTAGTAACTTAATTAGCATGTTGGATTGTTATTTTCTTTCATCGGGTCTCAAAATAAATGTTCATAAAAGCATGTTGCTTGGCATTGGTGTTTCTCATAGGGAAATCGCATATATGGCTTCGGTTTTGGGCTACATCTTCTTTTTTGTTGACTTATCTTGGTGGTCTGGTCGGTTATAATATGATATGTATTGTTAATTAGAAGGGTGTTGTTGATAAATTTAAATCTAAATCTCTACTTGGAAGGCTCATACTCTTTCTATTAGTGGTAGGCTGACTTTGATTGAGGCAATTATGAAACTTACAAACTTATTACATGTCCTTATATAGAATGTCGATAGTTGTTGAAAGAACTCTAAAGTCGTTTCATAATAATTTCTTCATCGGATGGGACTTTGAAGATAGAAAGATTGTTTGGGTTGCTTGGAGCAAGTGTTTGCTTGCAGAAATCTTGGCGGTTTGGGCATTGGAAATATTTTCTCTAGATTGGTTATCGGTTTTAGATGGCCTCCTCAAAAGAATTATTTGGTTTCTGATGAGATTCGATTGCTAGATTGATTATTGGTTTTTAGAAGGCCTCCTCAAGGAGGTGAGTTTGATTCCTTGAGGTATCATCTTGATCATGTTATTTTGGTGGACGAGCAGGATTCATGGATTTGGTTTGCCGGTCCTTCTATAGGTTTTTAGTTGCGTCAACTAACCTTTTGATTGATTATGTTATTTTAGAGTTGGCTCCTTATTGACTAGATGGAATAGTTATATTTCATCCAAAGTTAATATTCTCTTTTGGCAGCTGTATTTAAAAAGGTCCTTACTAGAATTAGTTTGGATAGATGTGGTATTGAGATTGATTCCGTTTTATGTCCACTTTGTAATTTGGATGTTGAAATAGTTTTTTTTTTTCTTGCGGGATGACGTCTGATTTATGGACTCTTATGGGTAGATGGTGAGATTTGGATTTCTCAATTTTCTTATGTATCCATGAGTGGCTCTCGTGGATTGATTCTGTGGGATTATCTCAATTTGATAAGATGCTTGGAAACGATTGTTTTTATTATGTTTTGGGCGATTTGGTCGTTTCGAAATCGATTACTGTTCACAAAGATTAAACCTGTCAAGGTGGAGATTTGAGGTTTCATTCAATCTCAATCATCCTTTTGGATTAATTCTAGATGTTCTAATTTCAATGTTAAATGGATTTAATGGGTGTATAAAGTAATTACTTGATGTACTTTGGTTCTAGTTTTGGCAAGGGGTGTTGATCGGGTAAAATTTTCGGGTTTCAGGTAGAACGGGTCGGATAGTTTGGGTATTTCCTTAAAATAATATTACCTGAAACCCGACTTATATTGTAATTCGGGTTTTAGGTCGGGTCGGGTATTTTCGGGTATACCCGAAACTTACTTAAGTTTCACTTGTGATTTTTATTTTTATTTTTTGCAGTTCGGTTGCTTTAATAAAAAATTGGGTAACAAAATATTGCATATAATTAACAACTGCATATACAATAACAATACAAGTCATTATAATATGTTATGCGATTTTTGCATTCCTTTTCAAATTTTGATTAAAAAAACAGTTTATGGAGTATATGATCAGTGTTTGATCAAATTTGGATTAACCAAACATGTTACATGATTTAATGCAAAAGGTGAGTACCTAAAAGTTATAAATAAAAAAAATTTAGCATGTTATCTAAATTGTAGGAATCAATTATATAGTTATATTTCAATTTACAAAGAAGCAATGACAAAAAAGAAACATGTGCATAGTTGGAAAAACAAAAAAAACGGATCCGCAGTGTACAAAGAAAATGAATGGGAATCTAACATCTCATTCTTTTTCATTATATGTGCTTTTTTGTAATATTCCATTCAAAACTCCATATCATTTTCAAGAATTTCTTTTGTATTTACTATATATTGATATCAGGTTACCTAATTACCCGATTATTCAAACCCGAAACCCGATTTACTTGACCCAATCTACCCGAATTCAAAATGGGTCGGATCGGATAATTGGGTATCGGGTACTTTCAACAGACCTAGTTCTGGCTAGTTTTTAATTTAAAGTCCTAGTTATAAAAAAACATATATTATTATTTTACACCAAACTTTTGTTATTAAATGTATATTGTGTATAATGTATGATTTAATATAATCTTCAACCATTGTTGTGCTTGTTTAATTTAAACAATATTTATTTTGTTATTTTATAATTTTGATTAATAATAATTTTTAAAATATTAATCATTGTTTTTAAGAAATTATATATTTTAATCTATATAAATGGTAGTTAAATATATTTTCAATATTAATTTTTATTATTCTAATGATTAAGAAACTATCCATTTGATATTATTTCTATCATTAAAAAAAGTTTTAGACATCTTTAAAGTTGTTGGACATTTCAATATACATTTACATTTATCACAATAGTTAATTTTTTCAATATATTTAAAAAGTGGTAGTGGACAGATTTTTAGTATATTTGAAATGTTTAAGTTTTTATGTTTAGCACCATCTTTAAAAGTATCAAATACAATATAGGTGTTGTTTGTTTTTTTGAAACGAAAATGTTTGAAATCTGCAGACTACTTTTGTAATCTTCACCCTCTTTAGAAGAATGAAGAGAGGGGGGGGGGGGGGGGGGGGGGGAACCAAACGGTTGCAATATATTATAAAAAGTTAGTTTTTTAATCTCTGTAGACTGTTAAAATAAGATGTGAATATGTTTAAAGCAGAGGGTCAAGTATTGCATCATGCAGCACACGAACAACAGTTTTTAAGTTAAAATCTTCTGAAAAATAAACATCTATGAAAGGCTAAGTGTTGTGCGTATGCTTTGTAGCGCAACAATAATTGGTTAGAAAAAGTTTTTAGAAAAAAAACAAACAACACCATAATGTCGTTGCATTGTGAGAGAATCTCCAACCAAACATTACTAAACACTAAAATAATATAAGTAATAGTGCAAATAATATTTCATTTCTAACCATACATTTTTACACATTTTTTTCAACCAAAAAATATATGTTATAGGATATTCCATTTTAGGGTTAATAGTTTGTCAAAAACATTTATAGTTTGTCAAAGACACATTTAACGTATTAGGTATTTACATACTTATTTACAAATTTTTGCTGTTTGATTACACTTAGAATATATCTAATCATATTTAACAAACTATAAATTGTTAATAATCAACATGAATGACACTTTGTACCAAATCTTGATCCTGTACCGGTACCGTACCGAAACTGGTACCAAACCGTACCTAATTTATAAATATGGGACGATACTCGGTACTTCAAATTCATGAAATTCAGGATTTGGTACCAGTACTAGTACCGAAAACCGATACCATTTTCGGTACTTGTGATGTTAATTCGATTCGATACTCAGGATGGACTTTTGAAAATCTTCAATAAAGTCCAATGCTCATCCCTATTAATCACTATATGTAAAATATACCTAATCTCATAATTAATTAACTAAAAACAAATAATGAAAATCTTCAATAAAGTCCCAAAATTTTGATCAAGTTTACGTTTTAGTCTTAAATTAACTTTTTTACAAAAAAAATCCTAAAAATTGGCAAAAGTTTGCATTTTAAGCATTTTTTGCATGTTGGAACCGGTAACAAATTAACTTCTGACTATTTCGTAAACTGAACCAAAATATTGATACTTATTTGTAAACAAAAATAGTATGACTTTTCTACAAACAAAAATGTTGTTTTTGTTTGTAGTTGTTGTTGTTGACGCCGTTGTCGTTGTCGTCGTTGTTTTATTAAAAATGTAAATAAGTAATACTTAACAATTTAAAAGAAGTTGTCTATTAGTTTAAGGTACAGCCAACAGATCCATTACAAACATCTACATAGATAGCTGATATCGAAATTCAAAAGTATTAATTACAATATATTGTATAATAAAAAGTAATATGACATGTATTGCTTTATCACACTACATCTATATGTATCAAAAAAAAAACCACATGAATAAAGTAATATATAAGGGCAACACACATGTTAGTAATTCAAATACTTACACACAACACATAAACACAGAGCATACTTTCACACACAAATACACATGATATCAGACCAATCTTGATCAGATTCCAATTGCGAACCTGAACTTGATTTATGCAAATCATATTTACAAACAATTTAAAGAATACGCTACTTCTTTTAAGTTGATAAATGTTAACATAACAATTTTACAAATATGTAACCTCTTTTAAGTTGATAAGTATTAATATTATGAATTAAAAACAATAATAACAAATGTGAAATGATCATATACAAAGTGAGAATATAAACATATTTATATGTATTATTAACTCCTCCATTTTCACCCAAAAATGTCTTTAGTTTTTTTTTTCACTTAAACTTATTTATATGTAGTATTAACAATATTAATAATAACGAATTCAAAAATAATATACTTATTTACATTTTTAATATAATAATAATAATAATAAGGTTTTTGTGTGCAAAAAAGTTGTAATATTTTTGTTTGAAAAAAAGTCTCAATATTTTGGATCAATTTACGACCAATGTTCAATTTAATTTGTTACCGATTCCAACCGGTAAAAAAGGGTTAAAATGCAAAATTTTACCGGTTTTTAAAACTTTTTCGTAAAACAAAAAACTAATTTAAGACTAACACGTAGACTAAACCAAAATTTGATACTTTATTGGAGACTTCCAAGAAATAAAAATAAAACTTGAGAGACTAAACTTAAACTACGAAACTTTAACATAACTTTGATGTATGTGGAGATGCCATAACTCTAATGTTCTCTTTAATTACATAAGAAAATTTGGTTAATTACTACATTCAAAAACAATAAAACACTAAATAATTAATTTTAAATTAAATTAATAGAACTATAGTTAATAATATATTAAATAGAAAATTATAGATATTTGCATTCATGCATAACCTGATCAAAATCGGCATACAACAAGAGGAGATCATCAGAAGGGAGGTGCAATCTGGAGCCAATACATTTTTTTGGTTGGACGATTGGTTATGTGTGGGTTTGCTAAAATCCATATTTCCGGATTTGTATCGGTTAGAGTCTCAAAAGAAATTCAAAGTGACTGACATAATTTTTGGTGAAGGATTTTCTTGGTCATGGGATGCACAATCTTCTGATCATCAGCTACTCTTATTATCTCAGACTACTGGATCTAAAAATCTCAATCAACAAAACGATGGATGGAATTGTAGCCTAGCTTCGCATGAGAGATATAGAGTGGAGATTCTAAGAAGACGAATAGGAAAGATACATACTAGCTCTGTAAGTATTAGGATCTCTTGGATTAAAGAAGTACCAATAAATGTGTTATGTTTTGTATGGAGAGCTGCAATGAATAAAATCCCATCTGCATTAGAGCTAAGGAAAAGATAGGTAGATATCGGTACGGATAGATGCGTTTTGTGCAACACAGAGGAGGAAACCATAGATCACGTGTTTTGTTATTGAAACTTCGTAGAAATTGTGTAGGAGAAGGTTCATAGGTGGTGTGAGGTTCAACTTTTACAATGGCCTAATTCGGCTCGAGAGGTTATGGACTTCATATCTCAATGGGGAAATTGCCCCAAGAAAAGGACCACACTAATTGGGATTTGTTATGGTACGCTGTGGAGAATCTGGAAGCTTCGTACTGATCTCGTGTTCAACAAGAGAAGAAGCCCTCCATTGGTGGCTATAGACCATGTCAAATCAATGGTTTTTTTTTTTTTTTTTTTTTTTTTTTTTTTTTTTTTTTTTTGGTTTAAACACAGGGGTAAATCGGATAAAATTAGATGGTTTGATTGGAATATTTGTGCATTCCGTTGTCTGTAACCAGTTACATTTCTTCTCCTTGTATTTTATTTTTGCTTCTATCTAGTTCCTTGCTAGCAGAAGCTTTTGTTATAGATATTATTAGTTGGTTCCAAAAAAAAAAACATAACCTGTAGTTATGGCCATTCTATGGTTTTTTTTTAATAAATGATAGTTTTTAAGCTAATTAACAAAACAACAATTAACAATAACGGTAATCCGAGAATTATAATTAACTAGAAGTTACATCAATTTTAAAATAACATTATCTTGAAAACAATTATTGGTACTCAAAAACGGATTATGGTTGAAATTAAATAATGACCAAATAAATAATTTTTAAATATTTTTAATATAAAGTTGTCTAATAGATGTCCTTAAGACTAGTCCATATGGGCTCGTTGAGGGGCGTTAGAGTCGACGTGGCTCGCCCTCATCAATGTGGTAACGAGGAAAATACTACCCCCATCCGTTATGTTGTCATCCATTGCTATTGAAATGAGTCGTAGCACACATACTTTTTCAATTCGAATGGTCAAATTTTGAAAAAAAATATTTACATATTAATTTTTACCTATATATCCTACATTTAAATACCATTTTTACTATATCTCATTTTACATCAAAAACCAATTTCTTCGTCAACTATGGACTGAAACCCAAACACCCATCCACCAAACACAAATACACCTGCCTCGATAGGTTTCACTCAATATGAGAGCTATATGAACATACTCAACTTTCATAACTCACCACAAAATACTATTTCAAGGAAACTATTTAAATCTCACATCACCCTAATGCAATTTCCTACATCACCATACATGCAACAAAACTCAAACCTTCAACAAAACATTTTCAATACTTCCGCTTCCATTTCACAAAGAACCAAATGACCAACACAAGATATGGTGCCCGAAACATAACAGGGAGGTAGTTGAAAAGGTAGAGGGAAAGGAAAAAGAAATGCAAAAGAGATCGCAAAAACTGAAGAACCTCTACTTTGGTGGACACAGGAGGAGAAGTACACTTTAACGGTCACGTGGTGCGGGACTTTAAAAAATCCAACCATAGGAAATGATATGTGGAGAGTTGGTTTTTAGGAAGCCATGCTCGGAAAATTTCACACGCTTATGAAAAAAACCTCCATATTGTAATGTTGATATGCTTAGTAGCAGGTGGACTCCAATAAGTCATAGGTGCACTAAGTTTAATGGGATTTTCAGGTAACTTTCTTCACAAAATCAAAATGGTGCCAACGATTTTGATGTGTTTAGAACCTCAAGGGAGCAACATCACATCAAAATGGGTCACATTTACTAGTATGAAAAAATATGGAAGATTATGAGAAAATATACAAAATGGATTAAAACGCCAACATCGTCGGAGTTACAATCAAAGAGGTTACACAGTTCAAGTCTATTTGACGTTTCCGACGTACGAACTAACATCGTGTTCAATGCCGACACCGATGTTAGAAAATTAGGGTAATAGAATGCTTGGATCAATGAGAGTTAGGAAACACTTTCATATTAAAGCATTTCGAGGGTACGCTAAAAAATCTCTAATTAGATAAAACTAAATGTTCTTAGAAGAGAGAATGTAGAAGATGATATGATCATGTGTGTACTAAACTGATTTCGAAAATGATAATATAACAAGAAACTAACTTCTTGTCTTAAAACTGCCATATGACAGTTACAGGAATGTAACTTCCTATCCAAAACCTGTTATAAACATTTATAAACTAACTTAAAATCGGGTCTAGAACTTGGATCACAAAACTGGGTTTATCACTTAAAATCAGCTCTGAGCCTTGGATCCCGCTCCCAGGGGCGCTGCCCTCGACCCCCATCAGTTTAGGGGCTTTACCTCTAAATAGCATTATACTTTTAACCAAGACAAACTTAAACAAACGTGCACTCCGCACCACCCTAACTTGTTTAATATTTATCAAAGTAACATTGATCAACAAATTAATCCCATTACACTTGAATATTATTAGTAATACTAAATCACTAACAACCAATGACATCCCTGATGACATTGAAGAGATCTCCCCCCCCCCCCCCCCCCCCACACACACACACACACATACATACATACACACACACGTCGACAGGACACGAAAAAACGAAGTACGTTGAATGACATGCAGATGAGGCCAAAAGAAGGGCTCAAGTGTTGACCTAAAAGAAAGAAAAGTTTGACCAACGCAATTAAATGGAAAAAGAAAGAGTCGAAGCACAATGCCAACAGTTGGAATTCCTTTGTTATCAATTAGAGGAAGATCAAATGTTGAATGATTTGAAAATTCTTCGGACGAGCGAGGAATATATGTCACCATGAGATTTGGGAGTGCTTCATGTGATGAATGAGAAAATCCACAAGAGATATTTGGTCTAGGACTATCGTTTTATGTTTTTAAATTAAGATTATCATATTTTATTTTCTTGTAACTTTTTATTTTCATGTAATGTATTTTTTTTAAATGTTATGTCTAAATTAAGATTTATTTGAATGAAATGTTTTATGTTTGCTTCTATAATTTTCACTTGGTGTTATAACACTATATATGACATGTCATACGAGGTGACAACTTTTGGATGAGATAACATTCCTTAACACAATGTTCACACCCAATAGCCTAAGAACATGAAAATTGAGATACATATTTAACTTAACTCATATTTATTTAAGTTTTATATATTAAACAAATTTCAAGTTTCAATCATTATAACTACTATAACCGGATGAGTGACCCCGCTTTGCGGGGTCCGCAATTACGGATTTTTTTGGTTCTAACCAAATTTACACTACGTAGGGATAGCTTTGTTCAAAACTGTTAAAATAAAATAAAATAAAAAAAACAATTGGATATAGCTCCTGCACTCAAATATGACATAATGTGATAATTTGTGACATTAAAGTTTTTTTGGGAAACAAAACTGTAAACTGCCACGTACTATTTTTATAGTTAGAAATTTTTAATTCTAACATTTTTAGACTAAACTGCCCTATGCATACTGTTTCTATAGTTAAAAATTTTGATTTTCAGATTTTTGGACAAAACTACTCCTGCATACTGTTTTTAAAGTTAAAAAAGATTGATTTTAATAGTTTTGGACAAAACTGCCCCTGCGTGTTATTTTTATAGTTAGAAAAATGTGATTTTAATAGTTTTGGACCAAAAATGCCCCTGCATAATGTTTTTATACTTAAAAAAATTTGAATTTAACAATTCTAGAGTGGAACGATAAACACCAAAGTCTTTTCCAAAAAAATTGTTTTTTTTTTAAACGGAACGAACTGTCGATTTCAAACTAAAATTATCTTTTTTGTAGCTTTCTTTTGAAATTCATTCATATTGACAACCCGCATTCATATTAGATATAATTGAAACAATGAAAATCCGATGTACCTAAAAAGAAGAAATATCTGAAATAACAGGTAAGAATTGAAACTTATAGCTGCAGAATCCGTTTTGAGCCCATTTAGTAAGGTTGTGCAAGTGTTTCTTTAACAACATATACAAATTATCTTCCCAACCCAATTTAATCAGAACATATTTGTGACATTATTCAATTATATCATATATGATTTGATTTCATGTGAATGAAAATAACAAATTTTATTTGTCATAATTACAGCTTACTAACATTACGAACAACCTTAATTAACAAGAAGTGGTCTTACGTTTGAAGTATAAGCCAACTAAAGATTACAAGTAAATTATAAATCTGCCGTCTATAAACAAAGAAAATAGAAAAAACAGTTGTTCAATTTTTATATCATCCAAAAAAACCCAATAAGCATGAATTATTATCTTAATAATCATAAAAATATTAGAATATGCCTAGTCGACATACCAACAACTGCAAACATTGTTCCCGAAGGAAATCCTTCCACCACACATTGTTGAGTTCTTTTTGTGAGCTTCTTATTTCTGTCAATGGAAGTAGCATTTGATATAGTAAGCTTGCAACACGAATACCAGATACTTGAAAGAATTGCATAATGAAAAGACTGATTGAAAAGAGTTTGCATAAGGAAAAGACTCATTGAAAAGAGTCACTGATAATCAATTATTATATTATAATAAAAAAGATATACACGTATCAAACATTGCCAATGAAAAGAGTCATTGATATCTAAAACGAACAAAAATGCTCACCAAATAGAAACATTCAAAACCTCATAATTTCATTGCAACTTGAAAATCTGTTGGGATGAAGTAAAAAACATGAAGTTGTCAGTTTGCGTAAATAAACCCAATCAAGAATTAGACTCATTGATATTTCAAAGGACCAAAAATGCCCACCAAACAGAAACATTCAAAACCCCATAAAAGAAATTGAATTTCAAAATCTGTTGGAATGAAGTCCAAAGCATGAAGTTGTGAGTTTGAGTAAATAAATCCAGAATGATGAATTGGTCAGAAAATGAAAAAGAGAAGTTAACACAAGTATGAGTGCGGTTTCGGAAGACAAAGATAGTCAAATCTCTAGAGATTTTTTAAGGAAAAGTTTGAAACGTTTTCTATGGTTTAATGGGTTGTTCAAGTCAAAATTTTAATGAAATATATTTAAAGTGATGCGATATGAGGGCAAAATGGTGTGAGTTCGATGAAATTTACAACTGTGTTTGTTATAAACAATGTACACGAAAGCAATATCAATCCGGTTAATATGGTCATGGATCAATATGAAAACACAAACCACAAACTATTTACACATCTTAAAGCTTGACAAAAGTTGAAAAATTCCCCAAATGAAATAACGATGTTTAAAAAAATTGGATTAAGGGTAGCTTTTTGTTTTTGAATTTTCTTAAATTTTATTTTAAATTGTCATTTTTTAATTAATGTAATGATTTTTTTAATATAATGAAAATCTAGTTAAAAAAATGTGTTTATCATATTTTTAAATTAAATTAAATTATAAAAAATGATGTAAAGTTGAATATGAGTGGTATGTCTCTTATGTTTTTAATGATATTATGTGATGATGAAGTGACACTCATCATTTTAATGATTAATGATATGTATTGTGAATGATCTTATCTTTTATTATACGGTCCAAGATAATAAAGTTTATTATTTTTATTTAGTGTAAAACATATTTTTATTTTATTAATTTTTTTAGAAGAAATATTTTTTATTATTATTTAAAAGCAAAATCTAACAAGATGCTAAAGGTACACGACATTACAACCAACAACACCAAGATTAGAACATCATGTCAACCAATTTAGCAACAACATATCTTAGATTTCTTATTAATCCAATAAAATAATAGGAAATACCCTAGATACAAAAATTTCATGTTTCTTTTCATTGCAATTGAAAATCAGTTTATTTTTGTAAATCGTAGACAACCAAACATTTAGTTATTTTAACAACACTCATGATCAGTGCGCAAATATTTTCTTAGTTTAATAAGAAACGTGAATGCATATGTCCCGATATAAATTAAGATGCACAGGCATAAGAAGCTAAACTAATTTGCTCATATTATCATTATTAAAATACTAATTTACTCATATCATATGGTAATTATATATTTAAAATAAAACTGTTTAATTGGTTACAGACTCATCTGACCCCATTTCTCCTCAAGCATTCCAACGTTAAAATTTAGTAACACACAAAGATAGGAAACACTATGGACAAGGTCATTTTTATGATTTTTATAGATATAATATAATATGTACAAATTTCAATACACACTGAAGTCTATATTTAATCGATATTTAATGGTTCATGACACTGAAAATAAGAATTTATGAATCTGGAATAGTAAAAGATTCACTCCAACAGTCATAAATTCAAAATTCAAATTTCCGCTGCTCCAACGGTAATCCCGCGCAAGGGTTTTGGTATAAATATGTCTAGACGATTTTGAGGCTCCTCATCGCATTTTGAGCATCTCACTCATACGCAGATTCACGAATTCAACGTTATCCAAAACCCTAGGTTCCCGTTCACCTTTGTTAATTCAGATCTCATGGATTTCCACAGTCTTACCAGAAAAGAGCTTCAATTTCTCTGCAAACTCAACAAGATCGCTGCCAACACCAAAAATCATGTCATGGCGGATGCTCTTCGAGATCTTGATAATGTGAGTTCTTAGATTTCGATTTGATTTGTTTAATTCGTATTATTGCTGTAGCTGGTTTTTTGTCTCGATTTTGCTTGCATAAATCTTCAGTGAGAGCGTGTTTAGGTTTTTTATAAGTTATTGGAGATTTGGTCATGTACTGTTACATCTGATTGCAGTTCGTTTATAGGTTTAACTCGTTACTTGTAAATTGTTTGTGGTTTCGTTATAGTTTATTAATCGGTTTTTGTATTAGCAATTCAATTTAGTGAAAAGTTTTTGAATGTTTGAAGTCTTGTTAAATTCTCCGAGAAACAAATCCTTTTTTTTTATATAATTTTGGCGATTTCATAGTGTTCTTCGTAATTTCTTCAATAATTTCTCTATTTTAGCGTAAACTCCGGTTGTTATGATAAAACAATCACTGATTACAGAAAAATTCGTTTATGATATTGATAGGTTGAAGGTATTGAGAAGTTTATCAACGTCTCACAATCTGAAACAGTTGATTTGAACGAGTCCAAAGAAAACGTCGAGGTTTCTTCACCTAAAGTCCCAATCACCAGAAACAGAACAACTACTATGCAAAAGGTGGAAACTACCGAAGTTGAAAATTTGAAACCAACAAACACCAGGACAACTCGCAGGACAGCTAAGAAAGTTGCCGGAGGAGGTGAAGAAGCAAAGAACGAAGCTCTGGAAACTCCAGCCCTTTCCAGCACAAGGAGGAAGGCTCTAGCAACTTCATCTTGCCGGAGTGTTAACAAACAACTGAATGATTGCGAACTAGATTCAAAAGAAGATAAGAAGTCGCCGGAAGCGGTTGTAGCAAAGGGGCGGAGGAAGGTGGCGACGACTTCAACCACCGTGAAAAAGGAGATTGCTGTGCAGAAAACATATGGCACGAGACGTTCCACTAGACAAACCGAAAAGAAATCTGGAGAGCCTAGAGTGAGGAAGCAAAGTGAAAAGGCTATTGAGATCATTGCATTGTCGGATGATGATGATGATTCATCCGATGAGGTTTCGACTGTTGAAGTTCCAGAAAGCACTTTGAATGCAGGTAAGCAAAACACATTCTCGATTTGATTATAATTTCTGTTTCGTTCCACTTATTTATCTTTGGTAAAACGATTATGCAGTAATTCCAAATGCAGAAGTGGAAGACATTTGTAATGCATTGGAGGAACTTGATGTTGATATAAGCGAAGAAAAAGAAGATTCTGGGGAAGTTGACAATCTAAAGCTGGAATCAGAAGAAATCCCAAATCCAAATGAGGAAAACAATTTAGAAGAAGAACTGAATGATGGAAAACCAGAAATTGATGACATCTCAAGCCCTATTGAAAATGGGCATTTAGAAGAAGAAAAACTCGGAAGTGAGGTTACGGAGTTAGAAGAACAAGATAGCATTCTAGATGATAATGCTAATTCAACAGGTGAGAGGTTTTTTCAATGTCTTTTATGCTCTTTTATTCAACACCATTCTATCAAACTGATGTTAAATTACATGATTATTTGGTGCAGGAGTTGATGTTATAGAAGAAGAAGAAGCAATACAAGAGAACATTGAGGATTTAAATGGGCCAGAAGAATTGAAAGTCAAAGCCGTTTCAGAGATGAACAATGGTAATTAGACATTCAGGATTCAGTTTATAGATTCACCATGTTATGATATTCTAGCAATTGCTTAATTACATCTTGTGTTCCTTTAGGTTCTTCAATCATGGATAGTGATATGATTCTTGATACCTCTGAGAATCCAAATGAAAACGAAAGAAACGCTGATGAAGAAATCTCAAATGATATCAATTCATCGGAAAACATGGGTATGTATACATCAATCATAAATATTTGTCTATAGGCTCATGTTTGATTCATGTAGTCTTATCAAGTGCAATATGTACTTTCATTTCAGATGAAGAAAACTCCGATGTTATTGCTGCCATTGATAGCATCTCCCCTGTGAAGATTGATTTGATAGTTCATGAAGTTGATGCAAAAGTAGAAGAAAAAGAAGAAGTTTGTGAATTTGATAATGAAAAATCAGAATTGTCGGAAACCTTGGATGTGATCCCAACCATCGATAGCCTCTCCCCCATAACAGAAGAAGATGACGATCATCAGCCGGAAATTTCCACTGAGGTGGCTGTCGAACATTCCGGTGAAATATCAGACGTTTTTGAATGTTCTTCTTCCATCAAAGAGAATGATATGCTCAAAACTCCATCAAATTCCACAACCAGGAGAAAAACTCCGGCGAGCACTCGGAGAAAGGTTGCTACGCCTTCAGCCACCGTGAAAAAGGAAGCTACTATACAGAAAACTCCGGCGACATCATCAATCCGGATTGTGAACAGTCAAATGAAAAATCAGAACATGGACTCGTGCACACCTGCAACGGCGGTTCCAAGCAGCCGGAGAAATGTTTCTAATGAAGCTACTATCCATAAAACTTCGGCGACTTCATCTCGCCGGAATGTGAACAGTCAAATGAAAGAAGGTCAGACGATGGGGTCGTGCACACCTGCATCGGTTGTAGCAAGCAGTCGTAGAATGGTTGCGACGCCGTCAACCACCGTGAAAAAGGAAGGTACCATGCAGAAGGAAGTCAGCTCTAGAAAGTCAACAAGGTTGACTGAAAAGAAATGTGGAGATTCATTAGTGAAGAAGGTGATTGAAAAGACTGAAAAGATTGATTCACTGTTGGATGAAGTGAATGCGATATTCCAAGAGGTTTTCTCTGCAGAAAACGCCATAGATTCAGGTAGAAAGATTTCAACCAATTCTTGATTTGTTTTTTTTTTTTTTATATTATAAATACTTTATTGCTAAAATTAATAATTATGTTTTCAGATGCAAAAATGGATTCAAATGAAACTTCAAAGCCATGTGAAAATGTGGAATTTGGAGAAGAGAAACTCGAATTGATTCCAGAAGAACACTCTGAGAGCTTTCACGATGATAATGCTGACGTGGAATCAGATGAAACTTCAAAGGCATGTGAAAACGCGGATTTTGAAGAGAAGATACCAGAATTCATTCCCGAAGAACACTCGAAGAGCTTTGTTGAAGTTGATGCTGACGTGGAATCAGATGTAACTTCAAAACCACGTGAAAATCTTGATCTTGAAGAACACTCGGAGAACTTTCTAGAAGATAATGCTGACGTGGAATTAGATGACACATCAAAACCATGTGAAAATGTGGATTTTGAAGGATCTTCTTCCATTCAAGAGAAAAACCAACACTCTCCAAATCCGACAACTTTGTTTGATCTTATCAGCCACCCAACCCCGGCACATTCGACCACCAGGAGGAAAACTCCGGCGACTTCATCTCGCCGGAACGAGAAGTGTCAACTTAAAAACTGTGATGAAGATGCAAAAGAAGGTGAGAAGATGGAGTGGTGCACACCCGGTATAGCAACTGTAAGGAGCAGCCGGAGAAAGGTGGCAACACCTTCAACCACCATGAAAAAGGAGGGTACTTTGCAGAAAGAATTCAGCTCGAGAAGGTCAACTAGGTTGACTGAACAGAAATCTGAAAAGTCAACAGTTAAAAACGAAAGTGAAAAAAAGGTTATTAAGATTGATGAAGCCAATGTGAATTTCGAAGAGGTTTTGCCTTATGAAGTTCCAGAAAACGCCATGGATGCAGGTAGAAAGACCAATCGAAGTTTATTTTTAATGTTCTTTAATGTTCTTGTTTTTTTTTATTGCTAAAACCAAAAAATCTTAGGTAATCCAGATGCAAAAGTGGAAGATGTTTGTAATTCGTTTCAGAAGCTTGAAATGATTCCATGTGAATTGATTCAAGAAGGAAACTCTGAGAGCATTCTTGATGATGATGCTGACGTGGAATCAGAAGAAATTTCAAAGCCTGGTGCAAATTTTGATTTAAAAGAACACTCGGAGAACAATGTTAATGGTAATTTTTAATTTCCAAAATCTGTCAAATTACAACAATGCCTTTTTGATTTAAAAGTATATAAGGGAATATTGTGATCGTTTTTTTCAGCGTCATCAACCATGGTCAACGAAAAAGTTGACTCAGATTCATATGAAGAAGAAAACCAAAATTTTCAAAATCAATCTACCTTGATTGTTACTAAAATTAGTGTCCCAACTCCAATGAAGAAGATTGGTGGATTTATGTCGGATGACAAAGAGAACAAGATGAAGAAAGAAAAGGATGAGAATGTTGTTGTTATGAAGGAGAATTTACAAGATGTAAGTTTGAGGCAACTAAGGAAGCAGCTCAAGGCGTTGACTTTGAAGACTTTGAATGTGGATAATAAAGAAGCAAGGCCAGCACTTCAAACACTGTGTGAGAACCAACTGGTGGGTGGTGAAACCAAGAATTGAAGAGAGATAAATTGTGTTGGTTTTGTGTTTATTTGGTTTGATAGGTAATATAATTCAAGGGAGTTTTAAAATCCTTGGATTTGGATCCTCATGCTAAATTGATAACTTTGTATGAGAGAGGTTATATAAGTAATTGAGATATGTGGGTAATTTTGGAATCCAACATGTATTTTTTTAAGAGAAATTTACAAAAATAGTCATTTACACTAATGACATTACAAAAAAAGCTCCCATCTGCGAAAGTACAAGTGCCTAAAGCACAACTGTGCTTTGTGCTTTAGGTGCTTGTACTTTTGCAGGTGGTTTATTATTATTTTTTTTAAAATTTTTTGTTGTATACATAGGGGTAATTTCGCAGATGGAATAGGTCCATCTGCGAAATCCTCTGACTCTATCTGCGAAATCGTTGTTAATTTTGAATTTTGATTTTTTTTTTTTTTTTAGGTTGACTATTAAATGGTTTGTTTTGACTATGAAATCAGGTTGCTATATAAATAGTTTTGTAGAAAAAATATCATTTTGGTTGTTATTTGTTTGTTTAGGAACTCTCTCTACAATTTGCTCAAAAAATGATTGAATATATGGTTTGTCTTGTAACCGGTGGACGATGGCAAGTTAATGAAACTATTCTGGAATACATATGTCCACAAGGAGATATTTCTGAACTTGTTTTGATATTTTTTGAGTATATTAGTTATAGTGATTTTGTATCTTTGGTAAGAAGGAAAATTGGTTTGTTAGACAAATATAGAATTAGTCTTCGTTTCCACCATCCTGAATTAAATTATTATATAACTATAGTTGAAGACATGGATGTTAGAATGTTGATAAACGTAATCAAATGTAGTGGAGGAAGGGCTGTGAAAGTGTTTGTGGTGGTTGATGAAGTTGAGGAGGTTAATGGGGGTGGTGAAATTGGAAACCAGGTTGTTGGTAATTTATGCAGTTATAAAGGGAGCAACGATCCGATAGGTACTTTCAATACTCTTAGTGTACCTCAGTTTCACAGTATTGCTGAAAATGTTAATGTTAGTTATTCACCTATTCACTATGTGGAACCTGAGAATTACAAGTCTGTTGGTGATGATGATGTTGGTGCATATCTTAATAATGTGGGTGGTCGTTGTGATGATGTTGCCGAACAAGAAGTTAAACTTATGAATAGGCGTGTGGTAGATAAAACTAAAAAGAAAAAAAATCAAGTCAAAAAAATGAAAAAAAATCATGTTTACGGGCATTATGTTGATGTTGGTGATGTATGTTTAGATATAAGCGAGCTACAAAGCAATTCCGATAGAGATGAGTTGGGTGATGAAGTTAAAGCTAAGTTTCCCGATAACTTTTTTCACTGTATGCCCCTTGTACCAGCATGGCCAATTGATTTTAATGAAGATATCCCAACACAGATGGTAGACATGAATCTTCAAAAGATTTAATGTGAGAGTATATTTAAGAACAAAGAACTTTTAAAGCAGTGTATTGGTAAAAAATGTCTTCGAGAAGGTTTGCAGACGAGGATAAGTAGATCCACCAAATCAAGGTATGAAGTTGTGTGTGTTTCGAAAAATTGTTCTTGGTTACTAAGAGCAAAAGCAATTAAAAATTCTGATGATCTTTTCCATGTGAATAAATTTGTTGATGTACACACATGTTCTTCAACATTGTTGTAACCTAATCATCGACAAGCAAACAAATATGTTTTGGGTGAATATGTTGCTGATGTTTTGGCTGAAGACTATAGTAGAGTTTATCGGGGAAAAGAAATTGTTAATGATATGAATGCTCAATTGAATATCAATATCTCATACCATCAGGCATGGCGTGCGAAGCAATATGCATTGTTGTCGTTAAGGGGTTCGAAAGAGGATTGTTTTACCAAACTTCCGGCGTATTGTCACAACTTGGCCAAACATAATCCGGGTACTGTCACACATATTAAAACAGATGTTGATGATCACTTTGAGTTTTTGTACGTCGCACTCGGTTGCTCGGTTAGTATTATCATATTATATTAATTTTTAATTTTTATTTTGGTGTATTTGAATAGATATACAATGTATTGTAGGTACGCGCTTTTGTCAATTTTTGTAAACCGACCCTAGTAGTAGATGGAGCTCACCTAAAGGGCGAGTTCAAAGGTACCATGTTACTTGCAGTTACTAAGGATGGACAAAACCAAATATTACCGGTTGTATATGGTATATGCAAAAATGAGTGTACCGATTCTTGGACATGGTTTTTTCAAAAACTACGTGATTGCATAGGAAATATGCAGGAGCTTACAATTATATCTGATAGGTCTCCATCTATACCAACATCCGTTGCCAACATTTTTCCTCATGCTCATCATGGAATATGTGGTGTCCATTTGTATTTCAACATAGTCTCTAGATTCGGCAAGAGTGAGATGGTTAAAGGAATTTTTTGGGAGGCGTGTAGGGCGTACACAGTTGATGCTTTTGATGCCGCCATGGATGTTATGAAAAAGACAAAAGAACCAGTATGGGAGTATTTGAAAAGTATAAATCCAGAAACTTGGTCCAGAGCACATTTTAAAGGGAACCGATACAATCTTATGTCGTCCAACAGTGCGGAGTCTATAAATGCATTATCTAGACACGCACGTAAGGTGCCAATACTTATGTTGATCGATTTTTTTTGTGCTACAATGCAACAATGGTGGTTTCAAAGACGTAACTTTGCAGGTATTAAGTAAAATTTTAATATTAATGTTTTATTAATTTTGATGTTATTGATCTTAACTTCTTCATTTTGGCTCTTTTTTTAGCGGAAGCAACAACAATTATTACCCCTTGGGCGGATGAAATTGTAAAAGAGAACAAGAAAAGGTTTAGCAAATGGGATGTTCGCATGATCTCAAATACGAAATGCGAGGTAAAAAAGGGGGCACAAAATGTGATTGTTGATTTCAAACATATGACATGTACATGTAGGCATTGGCAACTTGATGGGATACCTTGTGGTCATGTCATAAGATGTTTAACAGTGAACAATTACGAAGACTGCTCGAGGTATGCATTAAATGCTTACTTTACCGAAACACTGAGGAAAACATATGAGGAATCAATAAACCCTCTGCCAAAGCCATCCGAATGGGAGATTCCTGATGATTTGATGATTGTTAAGCCACCAATAATGGATAAACGTCAGCCAGGTAGGTCAAGAAACACATACCGCATTCCATCCCAAGGCGAGGGTCCAATTATAAAAGAGTGTTCTACATGTGGTCAAATTGGACACACAAGAAATAATTGTATTGGAAGGGCGTCCGGTAGCGGAGCACGTCACATAATTTCTACTGCAGAAATGATATTTAATATTGGTGGTTCAGCGAGTTGCTCACAAACCTATAACGCTGATTTTGATATAAAACATCCTTGAAATGAAGAGTAATGACGAGTTGTTAACTTATTATGTATTGTAATATTTTTATTAAATCTTACAAGACGTTGCTATGCTTTCATATTTTTGTTTAGTTTGTTGATTATATCAATTAGTGAAGACTTTATATTAAAAAATATAGTTTGCAGATTTTTTTTTAACAGTTACAACATGTTATTTAAAAAAACAACAAACGATCCTTTTGCAACCTAATCTGTAAGTAATTTTTAAACTCAGGGAACTGCAACGGGTACTTATCTTTCTCCATTGTTATATAGTCATCCCTAATTCTCATTTTGTCTTTGAAACGATCCTTTTTTACCATAATGTGTATCAACTGCTCATCCTTCTCAGGAAGCCGTTTTTCAATGGTGTAAAAAAAGGGTCTACTGAATCACAATAATAACAATCTACTTCGTTGCATGAGCAAATTTCAATTTTGTGTGAGGAAGTCATAATAAAGTTGATATTGTATTAAACTAGACAGTAATGACAAGTCCAACTTTGAAATGACTAGACAGTAATGACAAGTCACTGTAGTAACCTGCACATAACAGTGGGACCCTTAAGGGACAAGAGATAAATTACAGTTTGACATGACAAAACACTGCATAAAGCTGAAAATCGTAGTCCAAATATAACCATTTCGTAGTCATAGTATTAATTCATAGTCTATTTACTTATATAAATAGATGTTTAAGATCTAAAAACCAAACACCTGAATCACCTAAACGAAACGAATTCCCATTATTAGAAATGTCATCGAATGCAGCAAGTTCTTCGAATGAAGTACCTGGTTCCAATTCTGAAAGGCCATGGACGACAAACGAGGTGTTAGTTCTAACACGATGCTGGCTAAGTGTTAAGGATGGTGTATCGTTACTTGCTCCCCCGCATTGCCTAATTGGTGATGAATGGAGTCGCATCACATCTTTGTTTAACCATGAGATGGGAGAAGGGCAAAAAAGAGAAAAATCAGATGTTGTTACTAAGTGGACGGATGTAAAGGAAGAAGTGACATGGTTCAATCGAGCATGTGGTTATGTGAAACGTAACAATGTTCGTTATCGTAACGAAGAAGAGTTCTTGGAAGTTGTTACAGAGTTTTACATCTGTCAGCATGACGGCAGAGACTTCGAATATGAGGAAGTTTGGAAGCTTGTTAGAGATAAACAGTATTTCAAGTAGACGGCTCTATTTTGTGTTAAGAATAACCCATGGACTTGTGTTTTACGTTAATGCTTTGTTCGTATTATGTCGTTGTTTTTCATGTAATTGTTGTGATGTTTTTAATGGTTCATGGAATCCTTGTTACTAATGTATTCTAATATATTGTGATAACTAATGCAATGACCATTTATTAACTCAAGTTAATCATACGAGTTGCTCACATAATAAACTAAAATACATTTTAAACAAACGAAATACATACGAAATACATAAAAAATACATGAAAATAACCTAGTACTCAAATAATAAACTAAAATAGATTTTAAACAAATGGGATATATTTCAAAATATTCCAAGGGGCTTCAAACTGGAATTCCAACCCGTTACTTAATGACTTGTATTCCTCCTTAGCAGCTTCCAAGATAACCTCCTCAGTAGCATTTAAACGGGTATCGTCAATTTTGGTATAAAGATCGTTGAATAATAGAACTTCGGTTTTCATTTCATACCATCTTGCTAAGATGTCTAGTTCGTCACGATCGTTTCTTGTAGCCCTTTGGTTTTCAGCATTGAAAATATTGGTTAAACGGGTCCAAAACATTGGATCGTTCAACTTGCTTGTCTCGTACACATGAATATAAGCATGTGTAAGAACCAAGAACTCTTCATTGCTCCATGATATAGAACTCATTTTGATTGACACTAAGAGAGTGGAATATAAAAAACAATATTTGAACAGCTGTATTGGTTTATTTAATAAAGTATTTATGGAACATAAGGTCAATTTATAGTAGAATCTACACAAAATCGCAGTCCAATCTTCTAATATGTCTGCATTTCATAGTCAAAATTAACTGACGAATGCAGTGTACTATACTAATAACATAACAGAGCACTGTTCGAGTTGACAAGTCATCCCCGGTCGAATGACAACACAATACATTGCTGCTTGAATTGACAAGCCATTGCAGCAGGAAATGAAGGAGTCGTTATAAATAGATTTTAATATGCGTTGTAGTTGTTTCGTATTACTTCCCTCCCTCCAATTATGGACTCACCACATACATGGAGGAACGCAGAGGAGGTCGCTTTGGTTCAAGCTTGGATTATAACTGTAGAGGAGGATTTTCCACCGGGTCCCCCACAAGTTCGTGCTGGATCATTTTGGTCTCGTGTCTGTCATTTGTTTCACCATTTAATGGGGCGTAGTCAATATCGAAGAAGAAACGATGTCAAAGCCAAGTTTCTGGATTTGAAAATGAAGGTGAAAGAATTTCAACGTATTTACATCGAGTTGGATAATGAACATGCAGATACGGATGAAGACATTCTACGGCAGGTGGCTTTGGAACTATACCGTTTTGAATATGATGGTAGCGAGTTTACCCACTTAGATGCATGGAATGTTTTAAAGAATGTCCCTTATTTTTAATATGCATGTTGGTTATGGTAATGGATTTTCGTTATTTAAGTTGCTTGTTGTTGTATGTCTGTAGGCATCACTATTTAATAAAAGTCCATTTCTTTTAATGTGTGTTGTTTCCTCAATAGCCAATACATAATACGACATAAATTAAATAACTAATACATAATAAGTCATAAAATATGAATGAGGTACATAAATAACTAATACATAATACGACATAAAATGTAAACAGGTTTCACGGATAACTAATACATAACACGACACTAATACATAATACTACATAAAATATACAGGTGCTACATGAATAACTACTGCATTGAGGGAGGTAACAGGACCACCGTTTCATTTGGTATTTCCCAATGCACATGTGATGGTATAGTATTCACCAACTCAGATCCATATGCAAGTCGATACACATAACTAGTGAACTTATAATCAACCAATCTGTTTATGGATTCAGATGTACGGGTTCTTAGACATGCTATAGCGTGGGCACATGGTATACCGCTTTTTTGCCATTTACCACAACTACATACCCTTCGTTCAAGTTGTACGTTGGTGGTGGCAAAATTGTCATCGACTTGATATGTATCCCCATACAAACGTCTTGCATTCTAATTGTAAGACTTGTTGACACATTTTTGAACTTTACTCTCAACGTAAGGGGTCAACCCACC
Source organism: Lactuca saligna (assembly GCF_052625555.1). Classification (NCBI taxonomy): domain Eukaryota; kingdom Viridiplantae; phylum Streptophyta; class Magnoliopsida; order Asterales; family Asteraceae; genus Lactuca; species Lactuca saligna. The sequence goes on along the minus strand of NC_136424.1, from coordinate 201,533,570 downwards.
AGAAAATCTCCCTGTAAAATTTGATATTTTAATAAAAATAATAAAACATTAAAAAAAGTAAATAAAACAATCTCCCTTACCCGCCACGTCGGCCCGTTCAGCATACTTTGATTGTATCGACGTGTTGATTAACTCAATTATCGTTGTTATAGGAAACTCACGTTTGGATATAATTTGCAAAATATCAGGGACGTCAATCGATTTAACATTGAAGCGTATTTTTGGGAAAAATGCTCATGTCCATTTTGAAATAGGAATATCGTCAAGCCAGTAAATTGGACTCCTAAGCAAGGAAAAGAAAGGTGATTTCCTACATGCAGTTTGCAACCTTTCCAAACACAAGTAAAAATAATCAACGCTATATGCATTGCATGACTTCCAAAACAACGATTCAACTTCCGTACTGTTATGTCCCACACAGTCACGTATCTTTCGAGCTATATCTTTAGGACAATATCCATGATAGGAATCCGGGTAGGCACTATAAACACCAAATTTTATTTTATCACATAGGTTGCTTATGAAACCAACCTCTATGTCGTCACCTAAACAATCTTTTAACCTCATCATGAACCATCTCCATGATTCTTCACACTCTAAGGTTCCCAAACCAATTGCTAAGAGTAGTGGTTCATGATTTCGATCTAAAGCCACTGCGAAGTACATTGTTGTCAGATAGCTCCCAATAAGGGGTAAATAACCCACATATATCAGCGGTATCATGCACCTAAGGAAGGTACGAATCTACATAAAAACGAACACATATTAGTGATGAGTAAAAACTAATCGAGATACATTACCATGAAATATTATATAACTCAATAAAATTAGTTTGTTATACCACGCAACCTAAAGCCACAAAACAGAATTGAAAGCGGTTGGTATCGGTTTTCTTGATGGCTGTGAAGGTATTAGGATTTGTTCGTTGAAGGTTATGCAAGAAAATTGGTAGTTGAGAAAAGCTTCCGATGTTAGTACTCATTTTCAAAACCGATGAAAGTGCTCTACAATCATCACACAAATGCAATATCAATAAAATGAGATTATAAATAGAAAATATTGTATCTCTAATGTTCACAATTCATAGTTTAACCTTTTAAATTCGTAGTCAAACCAGTTCATTTCATAGTCAAATTTCACTGACCGACATGACAATACTACAGAACGTACTTGTCTGGATTTCGTAGTTCAACTTTTTGAATTCATAGTCAAACCAGTTCATTTCATAGTCAAATTTCACTGACCGACAAGACAATACTACAGAATGTACTTGTCTGGATTTCGTAGTTCAACTTTTTGAATTCATAGTCAAACTAGTTCATTTCATAGTCAAATTTCACTGACCGACAAGACAATACTACAGAATGTACTTGTCTGGATTTCGTAGTTCAACTTTTTGAATTCATAGTCAAACCAGTTCATTTCATAGTCAAATTTCACTGACCGACAAGACAATACTACAGAATGTACTTGTCTGGATTTCGTAGTTAAACTTTTTGAATTCATTGTCAAACCAGTTCATTTCATAGTCAAATTTCACTGACCGACAAGACAATACTACAGAATGTACTTGTCTGGATTTCGTAGTTCAACTTTATGAATTCATAGTCAAACCAGTTCATTTCATAGTCAAATTTCACTGACCGACAAGACAATACTACAGAATGTACTTGTCTGGATTTCGTAGTTCAACTTTTTAAATTCATAGTCAAACCAGTTCATTTCATAGTCAAAAAGATTTGTCTGTAACATGATTTCTACTATAAAAGGGTGTCACTCAGTATGAAAACTGTATCAGTCAAAGCAACTCCTATTTATAAGAAAAACAAGGCTAATGGCATACTGCAATTGCGGAGGAGAACGTATCGTTAGGATTTCGGGAACATCTAAAAATCCAGGAAGATTGTTTTACGCTTGCCCATATTTGGTATCATGTTGTTAACGTCATTCAAATTTAAACCCTCGTGTTTACATCACAAAGATTTATTTTCTTACTGTGAATATTAAATTTAACAGGGACCAAAATGCGGGTTTATCAATTGGGTTGATGAAGAGAAGGACCAATCTTCTATGGTAATAGCTAAAGTAGCTAACTCTAATAAGCTCTTTCAATCAGAAAATAAGAAGTTAAAGATAGCGTTGGTTTGTAGTTGGGTGTTGTTCTTGGCAGTTCTTGTTTACAAGTTGTAAGCTTTTCAATATTGTTTTTATGGTTTTGAAGTTGTTAGGTCAATAAATTGTTGTATTTGTAACGTTAAAACAAATGTTGTAGTCGTTCTTATGTTGTATGTAATGTTAAGTAATTAGTAGGTCATTAATTTGTTGTAATTGTCGTAACGTTATATTTTTTTCCGTCCGTTGAGTAAACTGTAAAAATAAACTAATAATGAAATCCAACATTAATTTGTATATACATTTATATAATCCAACTACATAGGACCAAGACAAGACCCCCAAATAATTTTTGCCATCCGGATACGGAACTCTAAAGCTGCGTTCTTTGGGTTAATAAGAACACGTATTGGTTGACCTGAAACCAATTGCTCCATAAACATACAAAGAAATACACCGCAATCTCCCAAATGACTACTTTGTTGGGGAACGTTTTCTTCATAAATGAATTGCATATTCAATGGAATCCTTGGGATGTTCCTCCGAGCCCAATACTTAATCTTGTCCAAATAATTTGCCACCCGACGTTCAAATTTGGAAAAGATTCCTTCAGATTGGAATTTTTCATAAGCACCTCTACCAAGACTGTCATAAATATGCACTTCCATTGACGCTAATCGTAGTTCCCCAAATAGCCAATGATTAGGGGATGAATGAATCGGCAATAAGACCTGTATAAGGATCAGAAAATAAAATTATGTTTATTTACATCACAATACAACAAAAACATAACAAAAAAACGATATTATTTTCAATATAAACTATTAAGTTTACCGTATCAACATCCCACCAAGCAACCATGAAGTTGGGGTACGTAGCAATACCAGCCATAAACGCCCTCCAGTCCTGTCCTTCTTCCAAAGCATTAGAAACAAAAAAAATTGGAGGCATTATTGTATGTCGGTCGCTCTCAAACCGTCTCTCCATCAAAAGTCGGTACCAAATGGTTATATGCTGCACACATGATACTTTTGTTATTGACTAAAAACAATTAACTTTTAAAAGAATTAATTAACAATTAATTTACCACTGACTCCAACCATCCGTCGTGTGTATGCCCAAACAATGAGCTCCAAAAATCTCTATCTAACACGAAATTAAACAAACGATGCTGGACATCATATGAATGCAATACATAATTTTGGATGACATCCTCACCGCCTGCTACGTAAGGTTGCAGGCGCAACATGGAGAAGTCATGAGCAACACCAAAAACTGGAGGAGGAACGGGGCTTGTTGATTTCATATCAACCTTCTTTTTTGTTCTTCTTTTTTGCTTCGGTGTCGTGTGCAACTAAAAACAATATTGAAATGTTTAAATCTATATCTTTCATATAATTCACAAAAAAATAAAATCATCGGTTTATAAATAAGACGAATACCTCGGTGTAAGGAGGGCACAAATATTGTGATGGTTTTCGACTCCTCGGTTTATCGGGTGTAACTTCTTTGTCATCATCATCATCATGAAAATAATCTACATTTCCCGTTATTATTAGTTCGTCTTCGTCCGGCACATCATCATCAAATTTGTTACCCGCATTGTCATTCCTCTCCTCCCACTCCTACATTAAAAATAATACTTTATACTTAATAACGAAATACACATAATTTAATAAGCAATAATATCTAAATAAACAAAATATTTATATTAATGTAACTATAATAACCTCTTTAACTCCACTATAATCATTTACATCAAACACATCATCATCAAATTTGTTCCCTGCATACTCATTCCTCTCCTCCAACACCTACATTAAAAATATAACTTTTTACTCAATAAAAAAAGACACTTTAATAAAAAGTAATTATTATAATCGTAAAGGTAACATCTATAACAGCCTTCTCGTCTTGAGTATCACCAAAAACATTTTCAGTTGTATTGTTTTTATTCATCACTTCATCTTGTACAACCTATATTTTCAAATATAAAATATGAACACAGGTATTCATATATGTTAATAAAATTTAATAAATAGTGTATCGTGTAACTAACCTGTTCATTATAATTTCTTTGTGACTCTGTACTACCTTCATAAAAAATGTCGCTCCAAAATTGGTCATTATTCACTTCTTCAACAAAAACCTCTGTAGGTTGTCGGTTCAGAAACACATGCTGCTCCAGTGCATGTAGCCGTTTCAACATCTCGTCTAGCTTGTGTTTCCCACTGCCCCGACCTCTACCATGAGAGCGACCACTGGACGACATACTAGACGAAGATTCGTCTTGTCTCCTAAAATGGTCCCGTACTGGGGATGGAACTGCTTTCCCTTCACCATATACATACTCTTGAAATGACATATAATAAAAAGATGTCATCTCATCATCACCCGGTAGTATGTTTTGTCTTGGTGGTAGCCCCGCCTAAAAAATTAAACATATTAAAAATGCATATAAAAGTATAATAATCAACTTTATTAATAATAAACGAATTAATTTTAAACCTGCATCTTTGACCAAATCTTGTTCACGTCAACCCATTTCAATTTTTTGGTTCCGCTCCATCGTTTCATCCGAGGCAAGTCTTTATTTTTTCTCGATGCAAATCCACATGCACGAACAACCGGAATCATCTCATATATCCATATCTACAATTTTTTACAATTACAGTAATAAAAGTTAAAATTAAAATAAAAAACATAACAATAAAACAATTTAAATATAAGAAAATTTTTATACCCTTATTGGAGCCGTAAATCCTGAGACGGAGTACTTTAAAGTTTTACCACCCTCAGAAACTGATAAATTATTATGTATCTTATTCCATGTATCTTCAAGGTCAACATAGGTAAAATCCCAGAGATAGCTACCCCAAGCGAAGCTAACAAAACAGAAAAACAAAATTGATTATTATATAAATTATAACTTTAATAAAATAGAATTTTTTAACGTAAACAAAATATACCTATTCCAGAGATCCAAATTCTCAGCCAAATAAAACCAATCTTGTGCCACCCGATCGTTAACTTCTTTACCCAAAAAACCTTCACACAAAATGTACATCAAACATACTCTAACTGCATCAACATCGTTAAGTGCTAGGAATGTTCGATTTAAAATTAATCTTTTCAGGTCGCCAATTTTCACCGAACTATTAGTATGGTCCGGAAATAGCCGTTCACGCAGTAAACATCTTTTTTTACTACTTATTAATTTTTCTGACCCTTTTCTCCCAATGTTTTTTGGATACTCCCCAAAATTGAAGCCGGTAATCAAACAAAACTCTTCCGGCCCATACACCATTTTCGTATTGCCTACTCGAAAATATAAACGTTTTATTCCACCTGGATATAAAACAGGGTCCGACCGGATCTGATGAAGGAACATTTTATGAAACAATAATGCATCCCCTTGTAAACGAGGGACATCAATAAAATAACCAAAGACGGTATCTCTGAAAATAGCACGTCGGGCATCATCTAAAACTTCAAATACTTCCCATATGTTACCGCCACAGCCTTTTAAGTTTGCAAAGGCTTTCGTATTCATTAAACTAAAATCATGCTGCAGAAAAAACACAAAAACAAATTAGATAACTAAATTTTTTTTTTAAATATATGATTACGAACTGCAAATACAATTTCTTAATTACTAATATATATATTTCCGATAAAAAACAATAACATACACATATATAAACAATTTTCCAAATTATACAACTAATATATTAACGATAGAAAACAATATCATACATAATTATATAAACATTTTATTAAACATATTTTCAACTTAAACGACAAATATATCAACGATAAATATTCAACTTAAACAAATTTTCAAGTTAAACGACAAATATATAAACAATTTTTATCTTTCTAATTAAAACTAACATTTTATAACCATATAAACAAAAAAAAATGTAAAAATAAAACGACAAACAAACTAACAGTTTTGCAAGTTATACGGCAACTTTATACAAATTTTCAACTTACTCGACAAATACAAACAATTTCTAACAATATATATACAACAAATTTTCAACTTATACAAATGTTTTACTTATACAACAAACACAAACAATTTGTAACAATATATATACAACAAATTTTCAACTTATACAAATGTTTTACTTATACGACAAACACAAACAATTTCTAACAATATATATACCACAAATTTTCAACTTATACAAATGTTATACCTATACGACAAATATATATACAAACGACTATTTTGCACTTTATATAAACAACTATACGATTAGAATATACAAGATTTCAGGTTATATAACAACTAAAAAAGCAACAAAAATAACAAATTGTAAACATTATCTACGCAGTCTCTACTTGCATTTAAACTTCAAGTATACTAAAAAAATATTAAAACTATCAAACACAACAAAATTACCCTTTTTTAACACTAAATAATACAACAAATGATAAAATAAAGAGATTGTTGACATTAAAAGAGTTAAAATCTAACCATATTTGCGGGATTGTTGACATAATCCTCCATTTTCTTCAAAAACTAGCCAAAATTCCGAGATACGCCCAAAGTTAGAGAGAGTTTTTGTGTAGAGAAGGGTGAAAAATGAAGAAAAAAAAACGTTTTTATAGTGAAAATCGAAGGTATTTCGCAGATGAGAGCCCATTTCGCAGATGGGCCTTCTTATCTGCGAAAGTACAAGTACTTAAAGCACAGTTGTGCTTTAGGCACTTGTACTTTCGCAGATGAGAAGCCCATTTCGCAGATGGGAGCTTCTCATCTGCGAAATTAGTGGCTATTTTTGTAATTTCGATTTTTTGGCTATTTTTGTAATATCATTAGTGTAAATGGCTATTTTTGTAAATTTCTCTTTTTTTAACTAGTTGGTTACTCTCCTTTTACTTCATAGCCAAAATTTTGTCAATAAACAATAGCCACCAAAATTGCATACAAAACTTCTCTCTAATGGAGGCCCCGAACAAAAAAATCCAAGCCGGAACATGTCATATGTCGTGTAAATTCTCCGCAGATTAGCCATCATTGGTTGGACCGACAAGGTTTTTGTTTGATACGATGCAGGAGTTTAGTTTGATCGGTTTTCGCTTTAGTCTATCATTGTTGTTCCCCATATCAAAGCGGACTTGGGAAAACGTTTGGCAATATTTACCACAGCTGCTTCATCCGGTCCCTCGTCTAGCAAAATGCATTCAAACGATTCTACGCAACGAACGACCTCAAGTCAGGGGGAAGAATCTAATTCTTTTTTAGTTTCATTACTGACCTGATTAATGTAATAATGTAATTTGATATCATTAAGATATGTACCAACATCAAAATCACTAATTTATTATGCGGTTCCACATACAAAATCGGTGGTTGTACTATGTTTTCATTTCTAGTGACACTATGATATTATTGCTCCTTTTTCTGATGGATATGTTTTCTCCGATGACCTTTGTTCACCATCACTTTTATCAACCACCACATACACATACACAACTTTACCTCCAACTGCATTGATTACCTTGATCAACTTTCTAATATCACGCTCATAAACAATGGCACAAAAGTATAGCTCCTCAAAATGTTGGTAAGGGAATCCACAATGTTGATCTATGTAACTGCATGTTATAATGTTATTTGAAAGCTAAGAGGGCACATTTGTATGATTAAGCCTTGAATTCTTGATTTTTAAGGCTATTAATCTTTTTGATCTATATTACCCAAAACTGAAATCACCTTGTCGAGGAAACTATAGAACCGAAATCCACCCCAAGCAAGCCTACTAAGGCCGAAAACACACTTTAAATACCCACAAAGGTCGGAATCACTATGGAATAAGACCTAGGACCAAAATCACATAGGGTTTGCGGTCTAGGAGGTGAATAAGATACGAAAAGTTGACTTTAGGATTTGATTTCTCCCCGATTTCCAACAAATACCAGTATCCTACGCATTGTCCACTAAATACCATGATTTAACCTCCAGTTAACCAAGCACACATCTTATAACCTCCATTCTTTTATTGTGAACGGAAACACTCCCTCACACATCACAAACTATTTTCTTACTCATTGTGAAATTCCAATTACTCTCAGGAGTTCAAGCTTCACACTTTTAGGTTTTTTCATGTTTTAGGTGGGGCGTGGGGGGGGGGGGGTATAAGTAAAATTTGTTTATCCCACAAATAATTTCATGTTTTCATCTTTATGTTAAAGGTAAAATATTATTTGCATAAGTTATGATTATACTAGTTTTTGGTATAAATATTTGTGTTATACATATTTTTAAAATAAACATAATCTATGATATGAAACCATAAGAGAATTTATGATTGTAAAACTACATGGTTTTTGGAAACTTTTTCTAAAAGATAGCTTTTTTCTAGCAAAAATGATTACATTATAGCCATTTACAAATTTGGTGGGTTTTAACCCGATAACATTAGGTTTTGATTTCATATATTTATACTAGACAAAAATACACATTTATATTTATATAAAAGATTATATAAAAATAGCCTCAAACAAACAAGATAAACTATATTCGTATAGTTTGTAAGATATACAAACCACACCTACATTTTAGAAGATACATAAAATTGTTCAAAGATATACTTATTTCGTTTTACAAGAAAGGAGTCATAGTTCACATAAATCAATTAATGCTCTTGTGAGAAATTCTCTTCACCGTACCTACCTAGCGTACACCTTAAGTCCTGCATTATAACTAGCGTACACCTTAAGTCCTGCATTTACCTCATACCTCAGTATCGCTACAGTTAGACCGAAAAGTCCAGGGTAACAAATGTCTTACCGATTCTGACACCTGAAAAATGTCGTTAAGGCATAACAGTCACATTAGCATGGTTATAATAACTCACATAGGGATTAACGATATTATCTCGGGTTACGGGAAGCTTACACTTCATTAGTTTTATAAAAAGATATAACTACCTACCAATGTTCTGAACAATTATACTCATACATTTTTGGCCTTAGGGTTTAAGACTATAGTTCACATTTAAGAAAATATTGGATTTTCTAGAAACATACATTATCATTTTACAAGGAAAGGATTACATACAAATACAATTATAGTATACTATTTTCTAGTACGATGCAACTTACATTTATGTTAGGACCATTATTGTTCACTCTATGATATCTTAGTGTATACGTTAGGGTTATATAAAATGAAGAATTGATAGGCAGTCAAATGAGTGATGTCTGCTTTACTTCCTGTTCGTTGTTTGGTTGTTGGCTTAGGGCAAAACCATTCATTCGACTGTCCGTTCGATCCTAATTATATATAACTTGTATACACTAAGTGATCATAAAAGGAACCAGTAAGGGTTACATTACTTACCTGAATTTCATACTTTGCTTCACAACTTTTAAGCATAAGAAAAACTTGTACATTTTTTGTCTTAGGGCCTAAGACTACATTGCATTTGTAAAAGAAAATATTGGATTTTCTGGAAACATACATCATTATTTTACAAGGAAAATATACAACAGAAATACATATAACTACAACTCACATAAGAAAATATTGGATTTTCTACAAGTATACAAATCATTTTACGCGAAAATGTTATAAATCCTTCTCACACAAAAACGCTTATGAACTCACCAACTTAATTGTTGACACTTTTCAAAATCAATTGTATTCTCAGGAACCCAGTAGACAGGTATTCAACCCTTCCTGAGGGTCGGCTTCGTCATTTCATGTTATCTACTTTTCAGTTATTTGTATTTAACTTTTGAACAAACAAAGTTGTAAATGATGTAAACTTGTATTCTCAATGTATGAATTTTTGTGTTGCTATGTTTCATTACTATTAAAATGTTATGATACTTTACATGTAGTCACTCCATCCGCCTCCAAACGTTTCCTCCGTTCTGGTTTGGGGTGTGACAGATTGGTATTAGAGCATTGTTTATAGTGAACTAGTATATTAAACCATACAACATATACAACTATAAATACAATGGGACTAAAAAACTCTGATCAAGAGTTACACTTTTGAAAAAAATATATATATTTTTATAGAGGTATACATACATACATACATACATACATACATACATACATACATACATACATACATACATACATACATACATACATACATACATACTAGAACAGTGTCATAATAAGAACAAAACAAAAGTATTAAGATAAGTTGGACACTACGATAAAACCTTCGTGTATGTAATCAGATCTGGGATGAATATAGCATGATCAACTATATTTATCTGAGAGGTGACTAACGTATGTCTGGGAATAGTTGTGGTGAACAACAAATCTAAAACTTACCAACTATATATACCAAGAAACGCTAGAACCAAACATAAAGCTTAAAATACTATAGGAGTATTTTATGATACTATAAATAAATCAATTGATAACTAAAGACCCTTACTGGTAGGTCTATAAATACTTAGTGTATACATTAAGGTTATATATAATTAAGATTTTATAGACATTGAATTTGTGATTTCGTTCTACTTTCTGTTCCGTGTTTGGTTGCGGTCTTAGAGTAGGATCACATATTTGAAGGTCTATACGATCTTAGTTATATACAACTTGTATACACTACATGATTATAGGAGGACCCGGTAAGGAGTCATACCCTAAAAAGTTTCTTTTAGAAATACTTCTATTAATTCCATAGATTCTTTATGTACCACTATTCTCGTACTAACGATATATGTAGACATCGCGACCCCACTACAACAGCCAACAGAGGAATCGAGGAAGAACCAGGGGGAGTTCATGAGGAGGATTCTGAGAAGAGATCAGACAAAGGGAAATAGAGAGGTCGTTAATGTAACCTTACCCTATCAAGGACATGCATGAGACATTTTCACCCTTATCTTTCCAAGATACATCCCCATAATATACATACACCCACTACACCATACTCCAAACTCTAGCACCATCACTAATTGTACCATAAGAGGCCCGCTTAGAGATTCGGGTTCCGGCTATCCATCACGATGTAATGGAGATCAGTGACAAAGCCTAGAGCATTACAATGCAAATCCAACAGAACCACGAAGAACAAAGAACACCATATGTATGCCGCACCTACAAGTAGATCAGCAAGACAATACATACCACCTACACTCTTTAAAAGAAAGGATAGTGATCATGATAACAACAAATCCTTGTAGCTAAAACTAGGACAATCATAGCAGAATAGGGAGTAGAGGAAACCACCCGCATGACATACAAGACGGCAAGACACCTTACGCATCACTTTAATAACTAATAAGCTAATATAACGTAGTAAATTAGTGACTACATTACTTATACTATGTGTTAAGTTTATCACACCTTATGTCCCAACTAATATGGATAAGTCAAATCATAGAGTTTCATAGAGGCAGTACAATCAGAATTCATAAGTTTATTGTTACATAAACTCCTACTATGAATTGGTTACCAGATAGTTTTAATTTGGAGCATGATGCGTATAGAAACTAATATTGTTAGTTCAATAACATCCAACTTATAATCACTACTAAAGACTTACCACCTTTCCATCTTTAAATTCTTTGACAGAGAGACGCCTCCACGTAAATCAAAAAGACGTTTCAACAACACACCACCAACTCTACCACCTTTCCATCTTATTTTGGTCCTTTTTGACCTAGAATGGTGTGATACATGCATATCCATAAAGTTACCACTTTATGAGCCATGGGAGTGCATGACCATCTATAAATTATGAGACTTTTGGACTTGTCGGATCAAGCACTTATAGGATTAAGTGGTTCATTAGCGGGATCATGATGAGACATAGGTGTGGTTGTAGTGCGGTGACAAGGAAGCCATAGCGATCTTAAGTCGGGATACGACACGGTTAATGGGCTTGGCTGCGATGCGGTGGTCAGTGCTGGTTGGCCGTTAAATTTTTGAATAGTTTGATTTTGGTCAAACCTTGGTAGAATTGAGAGTTAGCTAAGGACTAGTTCCGGTTTTGGATTGAAGGATCTCGTGTTAGTTGTCTCTGTTGTTGAGGTAGTTGTTAAGCTTTTGCTATTTAGCTCAAGTGAGTCTTCTCGCTATACTTTGTACTACAATATATATCCTATGTATGTTAGGATGTTGGTATGTTGTAGTAAACTTTTATGCAGGTAGATTTGTAATAATTATATGTTGTTGCTTGTTTAGTAGTTGTGCTTATTTGCATATGTTGACATATTTTGGATGGGTCGAGGGTGGTCTAACTACGTGCTAATGGCCAAGATATCGGGCAATCCAGTTAATGATGTAGGCCCCAAGGGAGCGATCAACTTAATGTTGTAGGCTCAGGAAGCAGACTAGCCCTGTGCTGAAGGACATTATGTGCATGCACTGTATGTGTATTTTTGTGTGAGGTATTTTGGGGGATTCACTATGCTTTTGCTTACAGTTGTAGATTATTTTTTAGGTACTTTATCAGTTCGTGAGAAGGTGAAGGCTTGGCTGTATACATCATCACCGGTTTAATGAATTGAGATTTGGTGTATGTTTTATATGTATACACTTTTGAAATCTGTAAATTTATAACCCTTATTTATTCGACTAAACTAAAACACAAATTAGGCAGTGTACCTAGTCACACAATAGTGTAGTAAAGTAAGTACGAGATCGAACATAGGGAATGGAGTCATTTTGGAAATTAAAATTGTTAAAACTTAATCTAATTATTAAACTAAAAACTAATCAAAAGTGGTTTTTATCTGCTTTTTCAAGTTCATAAAAACTTAACTATTTATTAACTAGAAAGCAACTAAAAATGAGTTTTAACAAGAGAATTAAGTCACTTTCGTTTAGCTTCGGATCCCCTTTCTTTTCCTATGAGTAATTTCGACTATGGATTACTTCTGTTGATTAGCATTTATATAATCACTAACTCTCATGGTCAAACTAATTATCTCACTTCAATTTATGACACTTAATCACAATGGTCATGCATACTACGGACACTTAATTGATTTTTTTGAATATTTGGATTATGAATCACTAGATCTAGGTTTGTCTTCCTATGGTTAATTTGGACAAACTAGCAATTATTATGGTCAAATAATGCTCTCTAACACAGTTAAGAAACTAACTTTATTACCTATACTAGGACATGGTCAATCTCTAGATCTAGCAATCTAATGGTCATAAACAATTGGGAATGCAAATTCATGCAATCAATGACTAGTTAACTACAAAAAATTAACTAGCAAGGTAATAGACATAGAAACATTAACATGTAAGGATTGATCTAGCAAATACAAGTAAAAATAACCATTAATAATCCCTAGATCTAATATTAAGTCATAATAAATTGAGGTTCATCTACACTAAACGAAAGCTAAGGGTATTAGCCCATGATCGTAATAGAAAACAACTAATAAAATATTAAATTAAGCTAAATATCATGCAAACCGAATGCTTGAATCGATTCTTGCTAATCACTCTTCTTCTCTCTTCCTCTTGGTCGAAATCAGGTCATCTATGGTTTATCCAAAAGTATTCTGTTCAAAAAAATTTGTCCTCTTGGCCTTCTAATTCATCCTTTAAATAGATGGAAGAAATGTCATAAATTACCACCATGTTGTGGCCAAATACTTGCCATGATGTGGAAACGGTTCCTTATTGTAATTGACAAGGTAATCTTCTTTTATCGATATTCTTCCAAATGCCACGATGTGGGCTAGATTTTACCACGTCGTGGTCATTTCCTTGAAACACGTTTTTGAGGACTCTTTGGTCTTTATTCGCAAGCTTCACCCTCGAACTTCCAATTTTGTTCATTTTGGTCCCTTTTCTTAAAAAAGATCTTCTTTTTGCTGAAATATATAATTTATGCAAATAAGTACCAAAAGTCCTTGTATATAGATGAAAACACCACTAAAGTATAATGAAATAACCCAAAAAAATATGTATAAATATGACAACCTCAAAATACCCTGCACTTGTCTTTTGCTTGCCCTCAAGCAAAATTTGTTTTAATATATCACATTGATCGTTTCCTGCCAACATCACACAAAATAACCCAAATTGAACTCGCTAATTACACATCACCTCAATGCATGTATTTGTGTTTAAAACCTAACTACTTCCCAAACCTTAAAATACTCACAATCCTCATAAACACTTCCCACTTATTTTGAACAACATTCATTTTATGCATCTCTTCGATTATATCCTCAAAAGACTTTCTTAACTTCAAGGTATTTTTGTTAATTTCCCTAGCATAAATATGATAAAATAACATAAAAATAAGAATTACAACTATGAATGATATGCCTTTTGATTTTTGGCAATTTTGCCTTATTCTTCTCTTTTTTCATCTTGAATCTTCAATATTTGAACTTTTAAACTTTTCTTCTTGATCTTCATACTTCGTAAGCTTTTAGTCACTCAAGAAACTTTGACAACTTTTTTTTTCTATTTTTTTTCATAACTCAATTTTTTCACTCAAAACTAAAAACCTAAAAAAACATATGCGTAAGAAAAGAAACTTAACATCAACCCTTATTGGTTAAAGACATTAGTCTAAAGTCCAATGACTACATATGCTTTCCTGAATATATTTTTGGTACACGATGCTAAACTTTTTATCTCCCTTAAATTATACAAGGTTGCGTTTTTGTCTCATGATTTCACTAAGACTGGAAAACCAGAAATACACTATAAGATATTGGCACAACTAAATCTTAGAGTTCGCATCAAATCATCCCACATAACACTAGCAAACTAGTCCAAATACAATAATATCAAAATAAAAATAATAATTTTACTAGACTATTTTTGCAAGTCTATAATTTGTTTTTAAATTGTAGTGTTTTTCAACTTTTATGCTTGAAAATCCCTTTTAAACCCTCTACGCCACACTTATTTCATACAATGCCCTCATTGTATGCGAAAGAAAAATAAAAACAATAAAAAGGGGGAAAATTAATAGACTCCGCTGGGGTAGTAGTGGTGAGATCAAATCGATGGTCGTGGGATAAATTTCATCATCTTTATCTTGTAAGCTAAAAACTGGAGATCCGTAGCTTTTTAATATGTTGACATATAGATCAAGATTGCCATCGTTCAAATGTGGTGTATGAATTGAATAAAGTTGCAATTCGCAAAATCTATTCCATAGAATATTACCAAATATTCCCGAATTCAGAGTGCTCCATAAAAAGAAAGGATCTCTCTCTCTCTCTCTCTCTCTCTCTCTCTCTCTCTCTTACTCTATCCTTGGATTCCTTTTGATTGATAGAAAAAGTGATGATCTGATGAATGAATCTATGCGTTAAAGATCTTATAAGGCTTGCTGGAGTATCATCTTGGTTATCATCCTAGTTTTTATGTACTGTTTGCTAAATAAAACCAAATGCCTTGAACAAATAGTTATTTTGGTAGATCAACAAATGAGTCGTTTAGAAAAGTTTTAAAAGTTGGGATGATAGTAGCTAAACGATCATAAACTCCACTCCTTCAAGCTCACTCAACAATCGAGCACTCACGATCTTCTCCTCCATCCCTAAAACTAAGCCCCCCTTGTCATTCACATATCCATTAAAGTTGAAGATAATTGTGGAGAAGAATTCCACACATAACTCCTTAAAAATCGGTTCTTAAAATTTAAACAATCGTTCCCAACCATTGCAAATGAAGCGATAAATTTTCCTAATGTGGAATTTTGTGAGGCAAGTCCCAATTCTTCTACCCAACTCCAATTTATAACTAGAGCTACCATGATTTCCCTTTTCCTCAGTTTATTAAATCTAAACTGAGAACACTCTAACTTTTCATTCTCAATTTGTGAGGGCCAATCAAATCATTTTCGAATTTGTGGATCCATTGGAGAATCCCTTCGTACTTGATTATTTGAACACTTCTTAGGATTCATACTCGGGAAAGCATTAAATGAAAACAACAAAAGGAACCAAACAAAATTTCTTTATAAATTAGAAAGAAAATTTGTGCTACCCAGTTTCCACGACATGGTGCATGAAATTTCATGCCGTGGATGAAGAACATATTGAGTAAACCTCGATTTCAGCAAAAAAATCCATCCTAAAGTCAAAAGATTCGCACGAAATTGATAGGTTCGAACAATTAGCTAATATAATGGAATAAAATGACTAAATACCACAAATTCTTGGATGCTAACTAAATTATTCAAGAATCTTGACATTAACATGTAAATGAAAACCTAGATTCAAAGTTGGAAAGTTTAAGAATGTAACAAGATTGATTTCAAATATTTAACAAATCAATGGATAAATTTGATAAAATCTACTCAAGTTATGAAGAACACGTCATCGGATTTGAAAAATAGTGGTAAAAGTAAAAAGTAAATCTCTAAGTTTGAGGGATATACTTTTTCACCTGGTTTGATTGCCACGGCGTGGCATCAGACTAGGCATATCATGGTAAGGCTCCGGTTAACGAAAAACCAAAAAAAACCACTCCGCCACGAAACGGGAAAGTGTCAACCACGTCGTGGTGAGTGTCAGAATTCAATTTTAAACCAAAATTTCAAAAACCCAAATTTAAAGAAATTAAAAGAATCAATTGAAAAATATCCAAGGTAAAAGCTGAAAACTATCCTAAATAAAAGAAAAAGAAAGAAAAGTTAAATCAGCCTCGTGCTGCCTCCTGGAAGCACTTCTTTTTTATGAGTTGTGAGCAGAACTCCTTCCACTCTAAGTTTTCTTCGGTGGGAGTGGAATCTCCTTGAATCCTTGCATCTCCAGCCTCTTTCTCTTGAAATCAACTCTCCTTCGATATGTGTATTCTTCAAATTATACTTGTTTTTTTTTTTTGCTTATCATTAGATCCTTTCAAACTTTTCTTCTTCTTGTCCTTACGATCCATCTCTTCCCTGTTCTTCTCATGAGGATTAATAAAGGTAAAGGTCTCAAATTCATTGGAACATGTAATCCTTGGCTTAGTGCGCTTTACTATTTCTTGTAGAAAATATTCTTCATCTACAAGCTCACACCTACTCATCATCTTTTCTTACATCGTCTTCTCTAATTCCGCAAGCTCCTTTTCTTCTTGTTCATCTTGGTCCAATTCATCAATTTCCTCCTTAAGGATTACATCCTTATTAGCATCTGAATTGATTGACTTTTCCTTTACTCCAAAATTTATGTCCTCATACACAACTCGTAATGTGAGTTTAGAATTATAGATGTCTACTAACGCATAAGCAGAACTTAGGAAAGGTCTTCCCAAGATTATTGGCCAATCTTCCTCATCTATCATGTCCAATACTATTAAATTGACTGGAAACATAAAATTTCCAACCTTAATCAACAAGTATTCAATGATCCCTCACAGATAAGTGATAGATTGATCGACCATGTGAATCGCAATCCCAATGCTCTTCAAGTTTGGTGAATCGAGCTTCTTTTAAAAAAAATAGGGCAAGAGGTTGATGTTTGCTATAGAATAGACCAATGCATTTGTTTTTATTAAATTTCTAAATTCACAAGGCAATGTTAATCGCCCTAGATCTTCTATTTTGATTGGGATACCATCTTTAATAGCAACTGAACTTTTCTCATTAAGTATCACATTTGAGATCTTATCTAGTTAACCCCGATTTCCTATTTAAATTTTCAAGAATTTCTCATGCTTGGGTATTTTTGCAATCATCTCCATAAATGGCATATTGATTGAAAGTGACTTTACTTGTTCCATTAAGTTCTTATGTTCTTGATGTAGAGGATTATTCTAGGTACTCGAGTGGTGGATGATATAGTTCAAACGATAAATCTTTTAGAATGGTTTCCAGTTTCCGTGTGGTGGTAAAGAGGTCACCATGCTGTGACAATTGCACAAAGCTTGATTATTTATTTATCATTCCTTCTTCAGTTTGTACAGACTACATTTGGTGGTACCTAAGAATACTAAGGGTTGTTTCTTTTCTCCAAATTCAATTATTGCAACTAACACTTGTGCTTTTGAACTTGAACCACTATTAGTCAAATTAATACTTGGCAAAAGTTCTTGAGTGAGTCACTTCCATCTCTATGTTCATAATAGATGCTTGTTGGTTTCATAAGGTAGCATTTGAATTGTGATGCCTATTTTCACTTGCTTCCATAAATCTATTCAACACTAACTCGAGAGTGAGTTTCAACTTGAACCTGCTCTTTTTTATAAAACCCACGACCTTTTCGCCGATATTTGTCTTCTTCTTTTCGATATTCTTCATAAGGCTTCCATTCTTTCTTTGGTCTCCTGCAATCTTCATCAAACCTATCACCACTTGAGTAGCAAACTTGAGCTTTCCTGTTCCCATTTTTATCCAAACCACAATCCTTAGTAAGATGTGGCCAACTACAATTATCACATCCGACTTGTATCACATGAATTGATTGCCCCATTTTTGTGATCCTCCAATCCGTAGTTTCTAACTCTGCAAGAACTGAAGCTACATTTTATTTTCCTTCATCCAACTCACCTTGCTTCTAGTAACATCTTCTCTTTGGTTATGATATTCTTGTGAGTGTTTAGCAAATTTGTATATGAGAGCTTTGTTAGTAGTTTGATCATTCTTTGTCATTGGTCCTTGAGAGTCTAGGAGTTGTCTCGTGCTCACATTTATCCCATCATAGAAAATTGAAATCTCTTGCTGCACATTGAGATCATGTTGAGGGAAATTACGAATCATTCCTTTATATCTTTCCCATGCTTTATAAAGTGATTCGCCATCACTCTGTTGGAAGTTTTCCATATTTTTCTTCAATCTAGCAGCGTTTGAAGGAGGGGTAAATTGTTGAATAAACTCTTCCTTCATCATACCCCATGTAGAGATGGATCCTGGTGCTAGTGACTCCAACCAATCCTTTTCCACATCTTTTAGGGTGATTGGAAGCATTCTCAACATAAATGCATCTTTAGAAATGTTTGGCACATTGAAATAATTTTCAATTTCCAAAACCTCCTTAATGTTTTTGTACACATCTACATGTTTCTTTCCATAGAACGAGATATCCTTTATCATGTTGAGGATATGTCCCTTAAGTTTGAAGTTCATCATGACTGGAATTTTGGGTGTCACAATTCTTGGACCAACATCATCCCGTATACGCCTCTTATACTCCTCCATCATCATTGTCGCTATGTATCCTATTGTGTTGTCGGGTTCTCCTCTCTCACTTGGATTGTCTCATTCTGACTTACTTCCTGCTTCTGGTTTGTATCCTTCTCCCTTCTTGTTTGGAGTCTTCTCGAAAGTTGGAAATTGATTAGATTAGAAACTGCTACTTTATACTTCGACATTTCTATCCTTTTTCTTGTGAAACGCAAATTCAAGATCGTCGAGTGGTGGCACAATTGAAAACTTAGATCCTTTGGTCATGAGCTACTGAAACAAAACACAAGCAAACACATAAAATGAATAAAAACTAAATACATCGAAAAGTGCACTGCTAGTTACCACGTGTAAGATAAATCTTCATGTCGTGGTTGTTGCCTTCACATAAAACCTATTTAAATAGAAAAATTAACTTTGTGGTTTTCACCCCACAAAAAGTATCGATTACTGATAGCAATTAAAACTATAACTGAACAACCATTCCCCTACAACAGTGCCAAAAACTTGGTGTGTGTTTTATATTTATAAACTTTTGAAAACTTTAAATTTATAGCCCTTATTTATTCGACTAAACTAAAACACAAATTAGGCAGTGTACCTAGTCGCGTAGTAGTATAGTAAAGTTAGTACGAGATCAAACATAAGGAATGGAGTCAAATTGGAAATTAAAATTGCTAAAACTTAATCTAATTATGAAACTAAAAACTAATGAAAAGAGGTTTTTATTTGATTTTGCAAGTTCAAAAAAAACTTAATTATCTATTAACTAGAAAGCAACTAAAAACAAGTTTTAACAAGAGAATTAAGACACTTTTGTTTAGCTTCAAATCCCTTTTCTTTTTATATGAGTAATTTCGACTATGGATTACTTCTATTGGTTACCAATTTTATAATCACTAACCGTCATGGTCAGACTAATTAGCTTACTTTAATTTATGACATTTAATCATAATGGTCATGTAGAATAAGGACACTTAATTGATTTTAGTGAATATTTGGACTATGAATGACTAGATCTATGTTTGATTTCATATGGTCAATTCGGACAAACTACCAATTATTATGGTCAAATAATGCTCTATAACACAATTAAGCAACTAACTTTATTTCCTATACTAGGACATAGTCAATCTCTAGCTCTAGCAATTTAATGGTCATAAACAACTAGGAATGCAAATTCATGCAATCAATGGCTAGTTAACTATATATAATTTATGGGCAATGTAATAGAGATAGAAACATTACCATGTAAGGATTGATCTAGCAAACACAAGTATAAACTAACATTAACAATCCATACAACTAATATTAACTCAGAGTAAAATGAGGTACATCTACACTAAACAAAATCTATGGGTATTACCCCATGATTGTAATAGAAAAACAACTTATTCAAATAGTAAATTAAGTTAAACATCTTGGAAACTGATTGCTTGAACCGAATCTTGCTAATCACCCTTCTTCTATCTTCCTCTTGGTCAAAATTAAGTCATGTAGGGTTTCTCCCGAGGTATTCTCTTCAAATATTACGTCCTCTTGGCCTTCTAATTGATCCTTTAAATAGATGGAAGAATTGCCATAAATTAGCCACCACGTTGTTGCCAAATACTTGCCACGTCGTGGAAAAGGTTTCCTTATCGCAATCGGCAAGGTATTATTCTTTGATCAAGATTCTTCTAAACGCCACAACATGGGCCAAAGTTTACAACACCGTGGTCATTTCCATTATACGTGCTTTTGAGGCCTCTTTGGTCTTTATTCGCAAGCTTCACCCTTCAACTTCCATCTTTGTCCATTTTGGTCCCTTTCTTCAAAAATATATTCTTTTATCCAGAATATGTAATTTATGCAAATAAGTACAAAAAGTGCTTGTATTTAGACCAAAAATACCACTAAAACATAATGAAGTAACTCATAAAAATATGTATAAATATGACAATATTAGGATCCCACGATACTTTTCTTTATAACTCTAATTTAGAACTATGGTTTACAAACGAAGGGTTTTGCATTGAACATATATTTATGCAAATGTGTATTTATTCAAGTTTAAAAATGAAACTATATTATGAAAATTTGGGTTGTTACAGGGAAACTGTAGCTATGGTAGCCTCAACTGCGATTCGTTTATATACGGATTGGTGCTTGTCCAAAATCCAAATCGTAGTTAACAAAGAGAATATTGCAAGCAGGTGTTTTTACCTATAGTTTAATGCAAAAATGATTTTCTTTATAATAGCGAAACTGCAATTGAGTGGGCAAACCACAGGCGTGTTTTCCTAAACTACAGTTTAGGTAGCTAAATTTCGTTATTGGCTAATATTTGGTTATTAAGTGAAAAGTCATTATTAGCCTTTTTGGCTAGATTATTAACTTTCTAAAAAAATTGTTAAAGTATTTTAAATCTATCAAAACATACTTTTGTAAATAGTGCTATTTTAATTAAAAATATGTAAATTAAAGTAGAAACTAAAATTGTTTGACGTGATGTGGTTTAACAAAAAATTCCTTATTTTAAGAGAAAAATTTACAATTAGGATTTGTGATTTGCAAAATGCCAAAATGTTATCATGTTATGCTACTAATACTTCTTCCTATGTTTTTATTTTGTTGCATAGTTTTTGAAAGGTCCCTATATAACTTAAAGGGAAATTTTGAAGGGTAGCTGTAAGCTTAGCTGTGTTTTATGGATCCGAATGTTGGCCAAATAGGTAGATTTAGGTAGCAAGAATGAGGATGTTTTGGTGGATATATGGTAGAACCCAAGACATGGTTAAACCCGTCAATTAGAAATGCATTAGGAGTAGTCGGAATCAATGAGACATTAAAGGAAGGAAGATTGTGGTAGTTATGAAATGTGTGTAGGCGACACCAAAATGATGAACTTAAGAGTGTCAAAATGATGGGAAGAGGAGGACAAGTCGCCCGCAATGGAAATGGTTTGTTATTGTGAAGTTGTACTTGAAGGAGTTGAGTATTTATGAAGAAATAACCTCATATAGGAGGGCATGAAGGCATACAATCAATGTATTTGAGTAGTATTCACCTCAAAGTGTTTGTTCCAAAAAAATTTCCATGCTTTATTGTCAATATTTGAATACTTTAACTGATTCTTATTGTCCTTTTAGACTGATTTTGTTTTTGAATGTAATACTATTACTCTATCTTGTGTTTACATTTAATTGTTGTCTTGTTTGTTGTATTTGCCCCTCTTGTATGACTGATGTGTGCTTCTTTCCTTATTATTAATATTTCCTTACAAAAAGTGACTGCTAAAATGTTATATTTAACGTCTAACCATACAACAACAACAACAAAAAATCCCAAGTCTCATACAAATAGGGTAAGGAAGAGGTATGATGGTAGGCACTCATAGTTGTTTCCAAATAATACCTATGGCAGAAGAAGGGAAAAAAATAAAAAAATAACCCTACTATTGATTTGGATGTTAGGGTCAAATGAAAAAGTGAAAATTAACCCTACTATTTGTCACACCCAACAATGATTGTCACATGAAATGGTTTTTAAGGTCTTCGTTTTTGTTCCATCATCATAGTTTATGGGTTCATACGGTTGGTTTCAAGATGAATGATAGTTCAAGAAAAGTGATCATAAGTTATCCGAACAGAACTGATGATTCAAACAATGTACATGTCTGATCCATATTCCATTGAAAATCCCTTTCAACTGAAGAACTTGTACCACTTTGTCTTATTTGTTTCCTAGAAATTAGGAAACAAGATCAATAATATCTTTTGTCAGTGTACTACTCTATTGATCATGATGTAACTATTGTACCTTATTTCATTCCTAGTATCATGACTTGGCCTATATAAAGGCTAGTCGAATCTTTGTTTAGATGTACCTTTCTGAACACTTCTTCTAAGAAAACGTTATTCAAATCACTTGTCAAAAACATGCACATTGTTGTTCCATCTTACTTTCAAGTTATATGCTTGGTCATTTAATATCTCTCACATTGAATACAACTTCGTTATATCATTTAGACTTGACTGGATAAACTCCATCCTTGATAGGAACTACATTAAGTGCTTCCATTCGTTGATGTTAGCTCAAGGTATAAGTTATTATATGCGACAACCCGATATTTCGACTCTATGTAATGACCTAAAATGTCAGGTATTGACGTATTGTAACCACTTTTGAAAATAATGAAATTAACTTTGAAAATAAAATGTACAAAAGTCTCTATTTGGTTACCTACTATGTTAGATATCATTAAACCATGAGCATACATAAGAAGAACGCCTAAATTTGACATGGTATGAGGAAGTTATAAATTTTTGAATGTTCGGTATAGCGGTAGACAGTTAAAAACTCGAAACTGAGATCGAGTGACTTTTGTCCGGAATGACCTAAATGTGAATCGAAGGTCTCGACAATGGTATTTCAACGTTAAAAACTCTGGCGAAAACAGACATCAGATGAAGAAGTTATGGATTTTTAACGAACTTTTCCTACCCCGACCTTTTAAAAATAAATAATAAAAATAATTTCAAAATTTGCCGATGGAGTCTAAATGAAAGTTATAGAGCGTAGTCTTACCTACGTGTGGATATAAAGAACGTCGAAAACGGAGTTCGTATGAAAAAGATATGAATTCTAGAAGTTTACTAAATAATTAAAATATAAATTTAATTCAAAATCCGGTACTATCCGAAGGAGGAGTCACCGAACCGATCTGAGTTACACCCAGCGTACCCTCGTACGCCCCGCATACTCAAGTGCTAGGCCTTGGAACATCCATGTCGCCCCTCTACGCCACATTGTCGCGTCCCATCCAAGCTCCGACAGCTGAGGATGTGGTCATGCATGACGTACACGTACGCCCAGTGTACCAAGGCGGTTCCGCCTCCTATAAAAGGGATGCGAGGGTTCCGGGTAAAATTGCTCAATTCCTCTCTTTCTCTTGTGTTTTTTACCCTGTTTTGTGTGCAAGAAATATCCCGAAGCCCCGGTTTTCATACCCAAGCCCCGAAGGAAGTTTACGCTCCCAAGATTCCCGAGAAAATCCACTTTCTTGAGTCAAAGTTCTGCTCGGTTTTCGTCTCACCTTATCCAAGCTATCAAGTGAGTTCATACCCCTATAAACTACACTTTCAAATGTTTTATTAATGCTTTTTATACACTTTTTTTTTGGGGGGGGGGGGGGATACAAGTAAACACACGGTTATTATCATGTGTAACCTAAAGTTTCACTATATACTATTTTTATCAAGTAAATCATATGTGATTCATAACTACTACATGAGAACTTTCGTATGCGATATATATATTATCGATAACATCTTGTCTTTTGGAAATGAAACATGTTTATATATATATATACACACACACACACACACACACGAATCAAACACTTTATTTATACTTTAAGTATATGTGATCATTTATGTCACTATAAATATTATACTTTACATAACAAGTGAGTATTACACTAGGGTTTACTATACGAACGATACACACACTTTGAAAAACTAAAATAGGTATAGTTTACGAGAAAATCATGAACATTTACACACTAGAAACATTATATCAAAGAGTTATTTTCATACACAAGAACAAATGGACATTTTCATATGTAAATATGTTTTATACTAAGTTTTGTGAGACATTTCACGTACTTTCGAGTATGCATTTTAAATCCTGTATTATATACCAAAATCCCTTGTAGGGGGAGCGTGATACTTATGTATAGATCTATACGGGATTGACAATCCCCACACCTAAGTTGTTAGCTATAGCTAGGCCGGCAGGCCTGGGGTGACAAACGTCATAACTTTCCAACACCTAATGAACATTGTTATAGGCATCCTGGTCAAATAGCATGGTTATAAGACTCACATGGAGTATTAAAAACACATTTATTTACAGGGTTCTTCAAATGCATTAGCAATTTATACATAAACCTACTATTTTAGGCATGAAAAGCACTATTGCATTACAAGTTTTGGAATAATTAAACTACCATCTACTATAGTAGAAAATATGGGATTTTCTAGGAACATTAAAAAATGTACAAACCATTTTCATTCTATTTCATAAAAATATTGTTACTAAATACTTATGAAATCACCAGCTTAAATGATGATCTACTCTTTCAAAACTACTTGTATTTCTCAGGAATTCAGTAAACAAAGGTGAACAAATAGCTTTTGAAGAAGGGACGTTGTGGCATCAGTTTAGTTTCATTTTGACATCATATTGTAATTTGTTTTTGAAACAAGTACCTTTCAACAATGTAAACTTTTAAATTATATATATGATTGTTGTATTACTTTCTTTACTATGTATTCAATTGTTGTGATACTACATGAAGTCATCCACCCTCGAACGATTCCACCATTCTGGTTTGGGGGTGTCACAGATTGGTATCAGAGCATTGTTTATAGTGAACTAAGTATATCGAACCACATAAGATATACAAACTATAAATGCATAGGGACTCAAAGTATCTGACAAAACATTTTTACACCTGAACCGCGTTTCATTTTAACTTAAAATATTTAAGTCGTAAAAACACAAATACATGCATACAATGATTCATTTTCATACTTAGAGTAATATAGAAGTATTATAAATAAATTGTGCAGTGCAGGTGTGCCTTAGGATATGTAATTGGAACTGGGATGAATATAGCCTAATCAACTATATTTGTCCGAGAGACGACTAACGTATGACGAGGAGTGTCTGTAGTGGACAAAAAATTTAAAATTTACCAAGAGCATATCATTAAGAATACTATGGGAGTATTTGGGTATCTTCAACCATGAAACTTAGGGGAAAATTTTACATGCTTTAGCTTATAGTTAATTCTTAACCCTATTCACGTATAGACTTAATGGCTGGATTTCATCACCCCGGCCACCCCTACTACCCCAACCAAGGTAATGAAGGATGGATTGTAGACAACCCTGATGAGGAACCCATGGAAGACGAGGAAGAGGAAGATTCAGATAGCTCAGCTTCAGAGCCCGAGGTAATCAATCCGTCAGCCGTCCATCTGTCACACCCTGGAAACCAAGGCAGAAACATTTCCGGGGCGGACTCCACGTTGAGTATCAAATCTAGTGCACATAGTAAGTAAAGTAAACAACCATTACATTACATATAAAAATTTACATTTGATCAAAAGTAAAGTTGTACAGTGTTATATATATGTATATATAAACAAAAGCAAGACATGTCTTCAACGCACTCCTTCTTCGTCAAAAAGGAATCATCGGGTACCTGTCTAATGCGGACCTGAGAATACAAGCATTTTCAAAATCAGCATAAAGCTGGTGAGTTCATAAGCGGTTTTGTTTAGTGAAAATGTACGAGTTCCCTTTTGGTTTATGAAAATGTTACAACCCAAGAAAATCCCATATTTTCTTAAAAGTAATGTTTGATTAACTGTTAGGTTACACGATTCTGGTTATATTTAACTGTTATCCCAGGAAAATCCCATATTATCCTAATGTGAAAGATGTATACTGAAAACCTGGTTATCCTTGTAACGTGTGTGTGTGTGTGTGCTAGGTCACTAACCCAAAATGAAATGTAAAAGATGTACTCTGAAAATGTATTAGTTTTAACACGTTTATAAAACTAACATATACCAAGTATATTAATTACTTAACCCATTATTACTATTATGTAAATATCTGTTATCCAAATTGCGAGTTCCATAACCATAAAATTGACTAATTAGGGCAATAAATAGTCCATCACCCTATATGACTTTCGTCGCCCTTGAACCTTTCGGTTCGGCTTTAGCTAGCAGCCAGGTGCGGGTAGTTAGCCCCGTATAGATCTATACACTCAAGTCACGCTCTTTATCTAAGAGATTCTGGTTATAGAGGTGGTCCTCCACTCGCGTATCTCTGTGGAGTGTTCACTGAGGACGTGTCTCCAATCATAGGATTAACAAATTTACTAGTAATAATACTGAAAGATCAAATGACTATCCTCCACTCGCGTATCTCTATGGAGTGTTACCGAGGACAAAACCATGTTCAAATGTTATGCTTTTAACTGTTATAATGTGGGAATACATTTGTGAAAATACAAATACAACAATTTATAATGTAATTCACAAATAACATGATAATGTGTCTTGTAAGTTCAAACGGTTGTTTGTTACGAGTGTTAGTGTTAAAAGCATATATAGTATAAAACACAGTGTATATAAAATAAGTTTTGAGTACAAGTATCACTTGTACTTTGCTTGTATCCCCAATGAAAACAATGAAAACAGTGAAAATGGGTAGGGGTATGAACTCACCAGACTAGAAAACGCGAAAGTTTGGATGCTATGTGATGGTTCGGGGCTTGATTACACGTGAGGTTCCTATGTAAAATGAAATGATATGCAATTGTATCTAATTAGACTTTGAACAACTAATTAGACATGAATATGCACTCCAAGATGTGAAAACACTTCAATTCAATTGTTAGGAGTCATTCGAGTAGCATCTAAGGGTGTGTAGGGCCTAAATATGGAGTTTACTCTTCAAGAGTAAACTCCTTAAGGACTTTACGGACCATTGAACATATCCCCATGAGTTTACGGCTGCAAACTCATGGGTGGTGGGTTCTTGGATCCCAAATGGTCATACAATGCACACGGGAAGGTTCTAGGGTCGATTCCATGGCTTAGGAAGTGATCGGGACTTGAAATGGCCTTGGAAATGAGTTTATAGTCTAAGGAGATGTTCTTGGGGAGTTTACTACTTTAAACTCATGAGTTTACAACCGTAAACTCATGTTTTTCCAAGAATCAAGGGCTTTGGTGGTTGTAGGTTAATCACATGTGATTCTAGGTCCAAATCCAAGCTATTCAAGGGGTTAAAGGCACCTTAACACCCTTTGAGGGGTGTTTACAGGCTAACGAGGTGGGTTTACAGTCCAAGAATGTTCTTGGGCCGTAAACTAAAGTTTATCCTATTTGATGATGATTTGGTGCATCACATGAAGGTTTATGAGGTTCTACATTCCCATGGAAGCATTTTGAAGGTGTTTAAGGGCATTTTGACTCATTAACATGAGTTTATGGTCCATGAATGAGGGTTTACGGTCCAAGAACATGCTTGGGCCATAAAATCATGTCCATACATCATATGATACGATTTTGTGGTCCTAAGCTCATGCATGCAAGTTTCTAGGTCGAATCTAAGCCCTAGAAGTGTCTTGGAGGGGTTTTGAGGCTTCAAAACCCTCATATGAGGTGTTCACGGCCTAAGGAGGTTCCTAGACCATAAACACTTGTTTATGGTCTCATTCCTCATAAAACTTCCGAATTTGAAGGTCTAAGATGCTAATTCATGAGTTAGGGAAGTTACCTTAGTGATTTGGAGCTTGTTTTGGATGATTTTGGCTAATTTTCGGATTTGAGAGAGAGAGTAGTGAGATAAAATTTTTAGAGAGAGAGTAGAAGCTTTAAAATGATGTCACTCAATCCCTTATATAGGGGTTGAGTTTGTGACCCGGTGGAATTCTACCCGATACCGCCGTTAGACGGTGCTTTTGGTCGCACCCGATAAAGTTGCCGTAATTACGAATTAAATAAAACTAAATATTTTCTAAATAAAATAGAAAATATTTTAATGTTTTAAAATGTATTCCAACACCTTTTTAAAACATTAATAGAAGTCGCAATAATTTATTTAAAACAAAGTTAACGGAAAATTTTGGAACTTAACGGCTTTATTAACGAAAACGGGTTACAAATAATGGAACGAACTTCGGGTTGTCACATTATCCCCCCGTTAGAGGAAATTTCATCCCTAAATTCAGAATTAAGATACAAATCATGGATCTGGGAAGAGATGCGGATACTTCTGTTTCATTGAGTCTTCACGTTCCCAAGTGAATTCTAGTCACTGCTTGGCATTCCAGCGAACCTTCACTATCGGGTTGCGACTTTGTTTCGTACGTTTGATCTCTCGATCCATGATTTCGATGGTATCCTCCACGAAGTTTAAGTTCTCATTGATCTTGATCTCATTAGGAGGAATCACGAGGGTTTCATCGGATAGACACTTTTTAAGGTTTGATACGTGGAAAACGGTATGAATGTTGCTAAGCTCGTGAGGTAAACGAAGTTTATAGGCTACCGGACCGATCCTGGCGAGGATCTCGAAGGGTCCATTGTACCATGGATTAAGTTTACCACGCTTTCCAAAGCATACCATGCCTTTCCAGGGCGAGATCTTCAACAGGACATGGTCTCCAACCTGGAACTCCAGAGGTTTTCGTTGGTTATCAGCATAACTCTTTTGGTGATCTCGTGAAGCTTTCAGTTGATCTCGGATTTGGATGATCTTTTCGGTAGTTTTGCGGATGATTTCAGGACCAGTGAGAGCATTGTCGGGAAATCGACTCTTGGCTAGCTGCGTGTCCCCTACCTCAGCCCAACACAGAGGGGATCTGCACTTACGACTGTAGAGGGCTTCAAACGGAGCAACCTTGATACTGGTGTGGTAACTGTTGTTGTACGAGAACTCGATCAAAGGCAAGTGTGTGTCCCACGACTGTCCGAAATCGATGACACATGCCCTAAGCATGTCTTCTAGGGTTTGGATAGTTCTCTCACTCTGTCCGTCGGTCTGAGGGTCATAAGCCGTGCTCATGTCTAGTTTAGTTCCAAGAACCTTCTGGAGTGACTACCAAAATCTGGAGGTAAACCTACTACCTCAATCGGAGATAATGGATGCAGGTACACCGTGCAGTCGAACTACCTCTTTGATGTAGATTCGCGTGAGTCTTTCCATTGATGATTCTTTGATCGGAATGAAGTGAGTAGATTTGGTCAAACGATCGACAATTACCCAAATGGTATTGTACGCACTCGGACACTTGGGTAACTTGGTGATGAAATCCATGGTAATCATCTCGCATTTCCACTCGGGTATCTCGGGTTGCTGGAGTAGACCCGAGGGTTTCTGGTACTCGACTTTCACTTTGGCGTAAGTCAAACACTTGCCCACAAACGTAGCGATCTCGACTTTCATGTTCGGCCACCAGTATTGTGTCTTGAGATCTAGGTACATCTTGTCCGAACCTGGGTGAACATAGTATCTGGTCTTGTGTGCCTCTTCCATGACAATCTCCCTGAATCGTCCGAACTTTGGAATCCAGATTCGGTCCATGAAATAGTAGACTTCGTCGCCTCTGATCTCAAGTTTCTTATCCATTCCCCTTAAGGCTTTGCTTGATTTGTTCTTGGGTTTGAGGGATTCTATCTGGGCGTCTCGGATTTGCATGGATAATTGGGAATGGATAGTCATCGTCAGTGTCCTCACTTTACGGCTTGAACTTTCCTTTTGGCTAAGGGCATCTGCTACCACATTGGCCTTGCCGGGATGGTAGCGAATCTCGCACTCATAATCGCTGAGTAGCTCTACCCATCGCCGTTGCATCATGTTTAGGTCTTTCTGATTGAGGATGTGCTTCAGGCTTTTATGGTCAGTGAAGATCGTACACTTGGTTCCGTAGGGATAATGTCTCCAAATCTTCAGTGCAAAGACTACGAATCCTAACTCCAAGTCATGTGTGGTATAGTTGACCTCATGTGCCTTTAGCTGTCTCGAGGCATAAGCAATTACCTTTCCCCTTTGCATAAGCACATAGCCTAAGCCCTGATTAGACGCATCACAATAGACAACGAAGTCTTCTATCACTTCGGGTAGGGATAAAACAGGTGCGCTACACAAGGCTTGCTTTAGCGTCTGGAACACGGACTCTTGCTTTTCACTCCAACAAAAGGGTACTCCTTTCTGTGTTAGAGTGGTTAGGGGTTTGGCGATTTTGGAAAAATTCTGGATGAATCTCCGATAATAGCCGGCGAGACCCAAGAATTTACGGATTTCTGTGGGTGTTTTTGGTGCCGACCAATTCTCTATCTCTTTTATCTTGGAAGTATCCACATGAATTCCCTCCTCACTTACCACGTGACTGAGGAAAGTTACCTTCCGGATCCAGAATTCACACTTAGAAAATTTCACGTATAGCTTCTTGGATCTAAGGGTTTCCAACACTAACCTCAAGTGTTGCTTGTGGTCTTCTTCACTTCTGGAGTAGACAAGGATGTCATCAATGAACACGATGACAAATTGGTCTAAGAAAGGACGACACACCCGGTTCATCAGTTCCATGAACACTGCCGGTGCATTGGTTAGACCGAAGGGCATCACTACGAACTCGTAGTGTCCATATCGAGTTCTGGAAGCTATTTTGGAAACATCACTCTCCTGAACTCGTAGATGATGGTACCCTGACCGGAGGTCTATCTTTGAGAAGTAGCTGGCTCCTTGAAGTTGATCGAAGAGGTCATCTATTCGCAGAAGAGGATATCGGTTCTTTACGGTCAACTTGTTCAGCTCACGGTAGTCGATACACATCCGGAAGGATCCATCTTTTCTTCTTTACAAATAATACCGGAGCTCCCTAGGGTGAGGAACTCAGTCTGATGAACCCTTTGCTGAGTAACTCATTGAGTTGGCTGGACAACTCCTGCATTTCTGCTGGAGCTAAACGATATGGAGACTTGGCTATGGGGGTAGCTCCAGGAATTAGGTCAATGTGAAATTCGACTTGACGTTCGGGAGGAATTCATGGAAGCTCTTCCGGAAAGACATCAGGAAAGTTACAGACTTCGGGGATGCTCGCGAGATCTTTAACTTCCTGTTTCTCATTAATGACATGGGCTAGGAATGCTTGTCATTCCTTTCGCAAGAGTTTCTGAGCTTTGATGCAGGAAATGATGCGAAGGTTGGAGCTGAGTTTATCGCCATAGATTATGAGAGTCTGACCCGTAGGAAGATTGAGACGGATGGCTTTTTCGTAGCAAAGGATATCAGCATGATTGGGACTCAACCAATCCATGCCAATGATAACATCAAAGCTCTTAATGGAGACTGGCATAAGATCGATGGGAAATGAATGATCGTTCAGGGTAAGGGTACAACCTATGAATATGTCGCTAGCGTTTTCTTTCTCACCGTTAGCCATCTCGATAGTAAACATTTCGGTTAGTGGTTGGGGGTTAGGTTTTAGATTATCTTTGAACTAATGACTAACAAAACTTCTTTCAGCACCTGAATCGAAAAGAATACTAGCATAAGAGTTGTCGAGAAGGAACGTACCCGAAACAACAGTAGGATCGGCGACTGCCTCCTCCCGTCCCATGGCTAGGACTCTCCCGGTATTATCAGCTTTCGCTTTATAGGGGAAGTTCCTCTTGTAATGCCCAACTTCTCCACAGTTATAACAGGCTTGACCAACACCTGCTCAAGAGGATTGATTTGTAGATTGGGCTGGTGCCTTGCAGAATCGGACTTTGTGCCCCTTTTTACCGCAGTTGGTGCATGACAGTTCACGGCAAGGGCCGGGGTTATGGTGGTACTTGCATTTTTCACACAGAGGGAGGTTACCAGCATATCTACTGGTAGGGGTCTGAGCTGTAGATCCGACAACAGAAGCAGCGACAACGGGGGTAGTAGCAGCATGGACTGCTACAATCTGCTGTTTCTTTGAGGATCCTTGGGAAAGTTGTCCTTTCTTCTTCTTCCAAAATTTCCTTTTCTCACCACTCCTCTTGGTCAGTTCGGGGGTGGCGGTCATTTCCTCAACATCATCACTATGATCAATCAGGATATGGGCTAAAGTTTTGGTGCTATCATATGTATTCGGCCATGCAGATAAGACCTGTCCCTTGGTTGGCTGGGTCAGCCCCCAAATAAATCTTTCTTTTTTCTTACTCTCTGGGGTAACCATTCCTGGATATAGCAGTGCCAGGTCATCAAACCTCGAGGTGTATGCAGCAATGTTGGAACCCTTCATCTTCAGGTTCCAGAGCTCGTGCTCTAATTTCTGAATTTCACCCCGGGGGTAGTACTCAGCTAGCAGAAGTTCTTTCATGGCTTCCCAACCCATAGCATTGGCTACAAGTAGGGTCAGGGATTTGACTCGGTCGTTCCACCAAGTCAGGGCTTTATTGCTGAAGGTACAGGCTGCGAACTTTACTTTATCGGACTCCTAATAAGCACATATTTCAAAGATGGATTTGATTTTCTCGAACCATCGAGTGAGGGAAATGACACCTCCAGTTCCATCAAAGGAATTGGGTTTTGCGCTCATGAAATCTTTATAAGAACCCCCTTTTCAGTGTCCTTGGCTATCTTCAAGGTTTTGGGGCTGGGGACCACCTACTGTACTACCAGGGTTCATTTGTGACACGGCAGTTGTCACTGCGGCAGTAATGGCTGTTTGAAGCGTTACGAGATCAATTTGAGGAGAAGGTGGCGGTGGAGGGTTGTTGCTCTTTGAGCTGGGTCTCTTTCTTGGAGGCATCTTGATCTAATAAGATCAGGAAAGAGATGATGATAAGTCCTCCAAGTTGAATCAATGGATATGACAGTTATATATCCCGAATAAGCGATAAACCAGGAAAGAGTTATCAAAAAAGATAATTTATCGCTAAGGAATGATCAGGGAACATCGCTTGAATGAGGATTTCTACAAAGGATTGGCTCGAGAAATACTCCCATAGTATTTCATGGTTCGCTACGACACTAGTTCGATGTTTGTGGTATTTGGGTAAGTATAGGAATGCTGCACACCATAGTCACTCCCAAGCACATGTTGGCCGTGTCTCGAATGAATATAGTTGGCCAGGCTATATTGATCCTAGACACGACTACATAACTACCCATGTTTAACCGCAGCATACAACACCTATTTGCTTATGTTTTGTTCTACTTGTAGTTACGGATCTCGACGGTTAGGTATACTTGTATACTTTTGAAAATACTTATACTTTGAAGTATACTTTTAGTTCAGATCACTTAGGCCCCTTAGTGTTTATAGTTTTATACGATGTAAGGTTTGGTATAATTCATTCACTATAAACAAGGGCTCTGATACCAATCTGCCACACCCCGAAAACCAAGGCGGAAACATTTCCGGGGCGGACTCCACGTTGTTCTACTTGTAGTTACGGATCTCGATGGTTAGGTATACTTGTATACTTTTGAAAATACTTATACTTTGAAGTATACTTTTAGTTCAGATCACTTAGGCCCCTTAGTGTTTATAGTTTTATACCATGTAAGGTTTGGTATACTTCATTCACTATAAACAAGGGCTCTGATACCAATCTGCCACACCCCGAAAACCAAGGCGGAAACATTTCCGGGGCGGACTCCATGTTGAGTATCAAATCCAATGCACATAGTAAGTAAAGTAAACAACCATTACATTACATATAGAAATTTACATTTTATCAAAAGTAAAGTTGTACAGTGTTATACATATGTATATATAAACAAAAGCATGACGTGTCTTCAACGCACTCCGTCTTCGTAAAAAAGGAATCATCGGGTACCTGTCTAATGCGGACCTGAGAATACAAGCATTTTCAAAATCAGCATAAAGCTGGTGAGTTCATAAGCGGTTTTGTTTAGTGAAAATGTACGAGTTCCCTTTTGGTTTATGAATATGTTACAACCCAAGAAAATCCCATATTTTCTTAAAAGTAATGTTTGATTAACTGTTAGGTTACACGGTTCTGGTTATGTTTAACTGTTATCCCAGGAAAATCCCATATTATCCTAATGTGAAAGATGTATACTAAAAACCTGGTTATCCTTGTAATGTGTGAGTGTGTTAGTTCACCAACTCAAAATGTAATGTAAAAGATGTACTCTGAAAATTTATTAGTTTTAACACGTTTATAAAACTAACATATACCAAGTATATTAATTACTTAACCTATTATTACTATTATGTAAATCTCTGTTATCCAATTTGCGAGTTCCATAACCATACAATAGACTAATTAGGGCAATAAATAGTCCATCACCCTATATGACTTTTGTCACCCTTGAACCTTTCGGTTCGGTTGTAGCTAGCAGCCAGGTGTGGGGTAGTCAGCCCCGTATAGATCTATACACTCAAGTCACGCTCCCTATTTAAGAGATTCTGGTTATAGAGGCGGTCCTCCACTTGCGTATCTCTATGGAGTGTTCACCGAGGACGTGTCTCCAATCATAGGATTAACAAATTTACTAGTAATAATACTGAAAGATCAAATGACTATCCTCCACTCGCGTATCTCTGTGGAGTGTTACCGAGGACAAAACCATGTTCAAATGTTATGCTTTTAACTGTTATAATGTGGGAAAACATTAGTAAAAATATAAATAGAACAATTTATAATGTAATTCACAAATAACATGATAATGTGTCCTGTAAGTTCAAACGGTTGTTTGTTACGAGTGTCAGTGTTAAAAGCATATATAGTATAAAACACAATGTAGATAAAACAAGTTTTGAGTACAAGTATCACTTGTACTTTGCTTGTATTCCCCCAAAAAACCGTGAAAACAGTGAAAATGGGTAGGGGTATGAACTCACTAGACGAGAAAACGCGACGGTTTGGATGCTATGTGACGGTTCGGGGCTTGATTATGCCCGAGGTTCCTATGTAAAATGATATGATATGCAATTTTATCTAATTATACTTTGAACCACTAATTAGACGTGAATATGCACTCCAAGATGTGAAAACACTTCAATTCAAGTGTTAGGAGTGATCCGAGTAGCATCTAAGGGTGTGTAGGGCCTAAATACGGAGTTTACTCTTCAAGAGTAAACTCCTTAATGAGTTTACGGCCCATTGACTATATCCCCATGAGTTTACGGCCGCAAACTCATGGGTGGTGGGTTCTTGGATCCCAAATGGTCATACAATGCACACGGGAAGGTTCTAGGGTCGATTCCATGGCTTAGGAAGTGATCGGGACTTAAATGGCCTTGGAAATGAGTTTACGGTCTAAGGAGATGTTACTGGAGAGTTTACTACTTTAAACTCATGAGTTTACAACCGTAAACTCATGTTTTTCCAAGAATCAAGGGCTTTGGTGGTTGTAGGTTAATCACATGTGATTCTAGGTCGAAATCCAAGCTATTCAAGGGGTTAAAGGCACCTTAACACCCTTTGAGGGGTGTTTACGGCCTAAGGAGGTGGGTGTATAGTCCAAGAATGTTCTTGGGCTATAAACTAAAGTTTATCCCATTTGATGATGATTTGGTGCATCACATGAAGGTTTATAAGGTTCTACATTCCCATGGAAGCATTTTGAAGGTGTTTAAGGGCATTTTGACTCATTAACGTGAGTTTATGGTCCATGAATGAGGGTTTACGGTCCAAGAACATGATTGGGCCGTAAACTCATGTCCATACATGATATTATACGATTTTGGGGTCCTAAGCTGATGCATGCAAGTTTCTAGGTCGAATCTAAGCCCTAGAAGTGTCTTGGAGGGATTTTGAGGCTTCAAAACCCTCATATGAGGTGTTCACGGCCTAAGGAGGTTCCTAGACCGTAAACACTTGTTTATGGTCTCATTCCTCATAAAAATTCCGAATTTGAAGGTCTAGGATGCTAATTCATGAGTTAGGGAAGTTACCTTAGTGATTTGGAGCTTGTTTTGGATGATTTTGGCTAAGTTTCGGATTTGAGAGAGAGAGTAGTGAGATAAACTTTTTAGAGAGAGAGTAAAAGCCTCAAAATTATGTCACTCAATCCCTTATATAGGGGTTGAGTTTGTGACCCGGTGGAATTCTACCCGATACTGCCGTTAGACGGTGCTTTTGGTCGCACCCGATAAAGTTGCCGTAATTACGACTTAAATAAAACTAAATATTTTCTAAATGAAATAGAAAATATTTTAATGTTTTAAAATGTATTCCAACACCTTTTTAAAACATTAATAGAAGTCGCAATAATTTATTTAAAACAAAGTTAACGGAAAATTTTGGAACTTAACGGCTTTATTAACGAAAACGGGTTACAAATAATGGAACGAACTTCGGGTTGTCACAAGAAACACTTTCACTAAGTAGATTTTAGTAGTTATAAATTGTGATATTTACATTCTCAAATTCAATTATGATTATGCCATCCCTCTTCATAATTCGAATTGTGAGAAATGGCAAAGGTCTAAACATTAGAGACTTATTATTGTAAGTTCTGAAATTGTTTAGACACACATGTGAGCTATCTAAGGAAAGGTGTATAAGTTTGAGAAGCCTAGACAAAGTCTAATCGAAGCATCTTATATCAGAAATCCAAACTTTGGTAAGAAAGTCAATAAGTATTTATTTCTAAAAGTCCAATTGATTTCTGAATAGATGTCAAAGCTAGTGGGAGCTTAAGTGTTATGCTAGTTACATAATAATTATTATGCTAGTGGGAGCATGATTATTATGGAAAGTGTTGCAAATTAGCAATGTTAATTATAGAAAACAAAAGTTTCAATTTGCAAAGATGCAGGGTTTGAAAAGTTGTTTTGCTATAATTAAGGGAGAGGAATTCATACTTTATTTTCAAAATCTAAAAGCTTAGATTGAGTTTTTAATCAAAATTTGTCAAATATATATATATATATATATATATATATATATATATATATATATATATATATATATATATATATATATATATATATTTGATGAGTAAGTACAAGCAAGCATTTGGGTCGAAGTTTATATGTTCCTTTTACCCCATGTGGATTAAAGCGATATTTGTGGGACCCTCGATTATTTAGTGATGACACCCCTAAGTGTTTGGCCAAGCCTGGACTGATTTGATTTGTTTAATTAGTCGGTCGTCATAAATCGGAAATCAGGAAACAACAGATGGACAGAAAGAATGGTTATAATCCATGTCTCAGCTAGAATGGAGGAATATATGATCCCTTATCTAATGGACGCATCATTGACTAGGTCAGAGTTCGACAGTGGCTTTTAAGAACTACGATTTCTAGTCGGGTTGTGGAATCGTACTTGAAATAGTAGTTATTAGACTTATTCAAGTGGGAGACTATTGGATTAAGTGTCCATGCCCATAACTATAATTGGTATGTACTTGAAACGAGAGTAGCATGGTCCATTTGGGTTGCATATCACTAGGACAATTTGATAAGATGGACTTTTGAGACGAGGTTATTTATGATTTGATAGGATGATTTAATTAGTATTGATCAACAATTAATTTGGAATTAATTTTGCGATCAAAAGAGACTAATTAAATATATGGGGATTGATTGGTAAATCATTCATTCTTATGGTGTGGTCCAACAATCCATGATTCTTTAGGTTGGCTAAACCAATGTTACAAACCATGGATGATCCATGGGGGTTTAAACCCATGCAGCCTAAGGAATATGGAAGTTCATACACATTAGGATTTTCATGGTGTAACCCTAATCTTGCCACACTATATAAGGAGCCCCTTAGCATCCAAAATGTCCAAAGGTGTGTTGTGATTCCATTTGAGGTGCAACACTTGGGGCACTAAGTTCTTAAGGCCAAACACAACAAGTTCTACAAGCCACAACCAAGAGGTAAACACCTAACTAGTATTTTATCTTGTTTATGTCAATTGCAAGCTAGTTATAGGCTTAATGCTTTGGAAAAAACATTGTATGTATAATTAGAGGAAAAACATAGATCCAAAGAATTTAGGGTTGTATGTGCACCATAGGATGTTGTAGTGTAGTAAAACCCAACAATATGATCATGGAAACAAGAAGGTCACCAAGACTGCTGAGATAGAAGCCAAGAAGGAAGGAGGCAACAAGAATGTCACAATTAGAAATTTTGTGCCTTGTAACTTCAACACTTAAGTAAGAATTATGAATCTAGGACATGAAAACATGCATGATGCTTACTCTATAACAACAAATTTTCAATCAAACACTTCATACAAGCACTACAAATAGTCAACAAGCAATTGGAAACCCTAGAAGTTATTGTTTAGGTCCATTTTGGACTAGGACTTCCTTATAGGGCCCAATTGTTTCGACCCACTTCCAACTATTTCACTATTTTGGGCCATATTGGGCCTAGAGTGAAATAAATCAAATATTATGAACCATTTTGGGCCATATTTAACCTAATGTAGCCCTAATAGGTTATAAGAATCATATCTATGGTTATTTGGACCAAACACCACTTAACATAAACATGAAAAAGGCTTAAGAATGCAAGGCCCAAATTATTTTCTCTTCCTCTCCAATTCTCGGCCCAAGCCCATGTAAAAAGGGAGAGTTGACTTTTGTAGCCACCTCATTTTTACATGTTGGTCTTCCATGCATCTTATCTCATATTTCCACGCACATATCACTTCAAGATCTATTTCTTTCTCCCTCTTTTTCCTTCGGCCGAGAGCAAGAAATGAACATACACACCTCACAAAACTATCTCTAAATTACTCAAGAATCATCCACTCTCTCCATCCAAAATCTCGAAAATTTGGCTTGAAGTCTAAGGATATTCATAAAGTAATTCATCACCTAAGGTAAGTTAATGGCTAACTTATGATCTAACTCCCTTCACTTCATCAAAATCTCTTCTAAATTCATTCAATCTTGTGATCTTGCACCTTCAAAGCTCCTTAAATTCGAGATCTTCCAAGGAAAGGTTGCTAGGGCCGAAATAGCAACAAACTCTTCTCTTTTCTTCTTCAAATCAAAACCACAAGAAAAGGTGAGCTTCATACCCCCTATTTTTCAGTTTTTATAAGTTTTGTGTGGGGGGGGGGGGGATACAAGCAAATGTGTAGATCTATGAGTATATGTATGCTTTGTGTGATTTCTATGCTTATATATATGTTCTATGTGATTGTGGTGTTGGATCTAGTCAAAATGAGCTTAGAAACCGATATCAACAATATGTTGAATGAAATAAGTACAACTTATATTATTTCATACAAATCAATTATAGAAAAATAACCAAGTTGATTAATACGAACCTCATTGGGCTTAAAACCTATTTTTAGGCTCAAAATGCTAAAAATATAAAACTAAAGGGCCCAAAATGACAAAATACAAATTCTGAGGGTTGAGATGAGTCAAAACAGATTCAAAAATGTATTTTCTGAAAATTTACTCTTTTGATGGGCCAAAAATGAACTTTTCGGCCCAATAAAGCCCAAATTGCGAGATTTTTAATTTAGAGGGGCTGAAACTGCACGTTTCTGTAAAACAGGGGACTATTAGTGTACCAAGTCCATTTCAAAAGTGTAAAAATTGCGAAAAATTGAGGTTTTAGCCGAGAAAACTTCTTTTTGAGGGACTAAAACTGTTTTTCAAATAAATTTGAGCTGAAAAATGCCTTTTCTACAAGTTTTGATACTATAGTGTCAAGAAAAATGATTTAAGGACTAAAATGGAAAATTCTATCATACAAAGGGCCAAAAATTGTAATTTATCCAAAAGAAAGGGGTTACAAAAAGAAAAATTTTAGTGTTTTGAAATAATAAATCTGTTATGATAAAATACCAGTACCATGACTACTGGCGAAATATAATACACCTTCAACACCAAAATCATTACGAAACGAATTGATTCGGTCTCGAATCCACAACGAACCCAACAATAATAATACGACGATACGTCAATACACACGCGGAAATTTCCGGAATTCAATACACAAGTGGGAATACACCAGACGTCGATACACCATCTTTCGGCCTGAAAGTTTCAAATCGTGCTTGTTGGTCCTAGTTAGCCTAATGACATGATCTTTAGGCTCGAAGGGAACCCGCTTACATGTTGTTGGGTCTTATATGGGTTTTATGGAAATATCGGGGTTTCATACCCTCTTTCCTCCTCGGTCGTGGGGCTATGAGAAGTCGGGGTGATTGGATTAAGTGAATAATATGGACGACACCTAAGGAATCGTTTGTATAGTTGTAAACTAGCCGTTTTCATTAATGCGTGCTTATAACAATTCACAATCCATAATTAATCCAATGTCACTTGGAATCATCAAATACACACGTCGCAACGGTACAACAAATTATAAAACGCGTAATTCAAAGTGTTAGGAAAACATCGGGGTTTCCTAGGGTTTTCAATTCATACACCTACGAGATGCATACCAAGTATAACAATTTTTATTACATTTATAGCAACAAACAAGCATACTTACGGATCTTCACACTTTTTATACAATATTTTTTTTTACAGAAAATATCGAATTTTCTGACGGCTTTCAAAACAATACCTAACATTATATTTCAAACATTACTTATGAACTCACCAACATTCCATATGTTGACGTTTTTCAAAATGCTTGTATTTTCAGGTAACAGGTAAATCGAAGGGAAAAATGTACTCAGGGATATCTTGATGTTTGTTTAACTAGTATCGAACAATCTACTTTTTGGGAATGTAATGTTTTGAAACAAAGTACTAAATGTAAACACTACCAGTTGTACTATTCCAATGCATGGTGATGAATGATGTTATGTTTCATGTATATTCACTGTGATGGTATTCAATTGAGTCAGTACATCCCTCGGACGTATCCTTCGACTGGTTCGGCGGTGTGACAGGTTGGTATCAGAGCTTTGTTTATAGTGAACTAGCATATCTAACCACACATTGATATGAAACTATAAACCAAAAGAGGGACAAACACAACTCTGAAAAAAACAAGTAGAAAACAACAAGAAACCACCCTTGCTTGCATTAGGAATAAGAATATAACGCCGAACCAAACAAGATAATGCTAGTGTCCCGGTTAATTCAGGACTGTTCTTAGTGGTACCAAGGAGTGGATGTAGCCTGATCAAATACCTTCTCTCCAAGGTATAACTAACACATGTTCTGATGAGATCGTGATAGCTAGGGAACCTAAAACTATACCCCTTTAGCACCAAAAAGAGAACGCCTGCTTAGTCGGTACAATAGTTATAGCATCCTAGGAATAATGTTAGCATATTTACACACTCTCGCAGACAGCATGGCTGGTTTTCATCACCCCGGAGATCCTTACTTCCCTAACCAGGGAAACAACGGATGGTTAGACGAGCAAGAGCCTGAGGAAGACCCCGAAGAGGAATCCGACGGGGAACCGGAGGCAGGAGTCAAGGGTGAGCCTGCCGAACCAGAAGAGGAATAGGAGGAGGAAGAAGATGAAGGAGGCTTCGAGGAGGAACCCGATGACGGTGAAGTGGGTGATTCAGACGCGGAGTCCGAAGTCATCAACCCCCTTACCCGATTAGGGTGCCTGCTTACCGGGTGGGCCTCACTGGTCCTACACCTCCCTGGGTATTGATATTTGGAGATGGAGCAGACAATAGGGATAGCGACCCCCGTACGACATGTCACGCGAGTTCTTTGACCTGAGGGACGGAGGACCAACTGATCGAGCCCTTCCAGTCATGGTGAGACGGTTACGGAACACTGGCGACCTTGCTCAGGGCACTACTGATCAGGTACGCCTGTTGTGGACTAGGGTCGAGCGTGCAGAACAGGAGACACGTGACATCCTTCGAGAGTTCCACATGAGGCAGGTGAGGTGGGAGTCTAGACTCCAGGACGCAGAACGATAGGTGGCTCGTCTTCAGGGAGCATCCACATCCTTAGCACCACCCCGAGACACAGCTCATCGCGGTTAGGGATAAACTTATCTTACTAGATCATTAGGAATTATGCTATGTACCTCGACTCTATGTTTAAGTGACTACACTACTCATAGAGCTGTTATGCTGTCGAACTAGTGTCACTCATGTATGCTCTCGCGAGCAAAATTTTCATGTATCAAATGCGGATAATATTAATGAACTTTTGCGTGTTTATTATGACATTACAAATTGCTATGTGTTGAGAATCTATGATTGTATGATAAATGGTAGAAGTGTTTAAGTTCATACCACGCACTTAGTTAGTAGGATCACAACCTCACAGAAACCACGTACACTCAACATCTTTCCGTTTCATGACAGAATGATGCCTCGCCGACCTACTCGCAGAAACCCTGGACCAACCCCACCCGAAGCTGACTCCACTGCATTCCAGGCGGCTGTATCTGCTGCGGTCACTGCAACTATGGCACAAATTCACCATGGGAACAACAGAGGAGGCAACGGGCAAGGGGTCGGAAGTTCGAAAAACGGAATGAATCAAGGACCCACCAAAACGTGTACCTACAAGGACTTCGCAAACGCCAAACCACGAACCTTTAACAGTACTGGAGGAGTGATCACCCTGAAGCGATGGATCGAGAAGGTGGAATCGGTATTCGAGATATGCGCTTGTCCCGAGGGGATGAAGGTGAAGTTTGCAGCCTGCACTTTTGTCGATCAAGCGCTCACCTGGTGGAACGGAGACGTGGAAGCCATGACACTTCCTGTAGCCAACTCCATGCCGTGGATAGAAATGAAAGAAATGCGGATGGCTGAGTACTACCCTCGTGATGAGATCCAGAAAATGGAACAAGAACTGTGGAACCTCACTGTACGGAATGCTGACATCGATGCCTACATAGCAAGATTTAGTGAACTATCTCTGTTATGTCCGGGCATGATCACCTCGGAAGGAAAGAAGATCGAGCGATTCATCTGGGGACTAACCTCTCCGATCCAAGGAAACATAATAGCTGCAGTTCCCGAAACTTTCGACAGTGCTAAGAGATTGGCGAAGAAGTTGTATGACCACAACAACAAGAAGGGTGACAAGCCAGCGGAGACTGAGGCCAAGAAGGAAAGTGATGGTAAGAAGAGGAAGAACAACAAAAGAAAGGGGCGTCAAGGCTCCGAGACTTCCAAGAAGCAGCAGACAGTGGCGATCAATGTTGCCACCGCGCAAGTTCCAGCTACACCACATGCTCCAGCCTCAGCTGCTCCAAATGCTCCTAGACCTTATTCCGGTAATCTTCCCAAGTGTAACAAATGTGGATTCCATCAAAATGGAGAATGCAAGGAGATACAATGCAT
This sequence comes from Lactuca saligna, assembly GCF_052625555.1. Lineage (NCBI taxonomy): Eukaryota > Viridiplantae > Streptophyta > Magnoliopsida > Asterales > Asteraceae > Lactuca > Lactuca saligna. The sequence continues at coordinate 201,489,574 of NC_136424.1, read as the reverse complement.
CAGTTGCAATCGGAAGGGACACACTGCAAGGTACTACAGGGCTTACCCTCTTTAGAATCAACAACAGGGAGGCAACAACAACAACAACAAAAACAACACCAAAGCTGGCGGCAACAATGCTGGACCTAGTCACACCTGATATGGTTATGGAAGGACTGGGCATTTCCGTAGAAACTACCCCAACAACAACAATCCCGGAAATGGAGGAACCGGAAGAGTGCTGACTATGAGTCAGGGGGAAGCAATTCAGGATCCCGCCGTTGTTACCGGTGCGTTTCCCCTAAACTACACATATTCATGCATCCTATTTGACACTGAAGTGGAGCGAAGTTTTGTGAGCAATAAGTTTAAGCATTTGTTAAGACAACAACCCCAGAAGCTCAATGAAACCTTTACGGTGGAAATGGCCAATGGGAAAACCGAATCCACTGGGGAAATCTACATCGGATGTACCCTAACTCTAAATCAACACGTCTTTCAAATAGACTTGATGCCTGTTTCCATTAGGAGTTTTGATGTGATTATTGGAATGGACTGGTTAAGCCCCCACCATGCTGAAATTATGTGTCACGAGAAGGCCATTTGCCTTTATCTTCTCAATCACGAAACCCTCGTTATTTACAGAGATAAACCTAGCACGAACCTCCGCATCATCTCATGCGTCCAGGCACAGAAACATCTACGAAAGAAGGATTTGACATTTCTGGCTCACATAGTGGATAAAACCAAGGAAGAGACTAACATTCGGGATATTCCAGTAGCACGTGATTTCCCAGACGTATTTCCTGAAGGTCTTCCTGGAGTACCCCTAGAGAGACAAGTTGAGTTCCGAATTGACCTCGTTCCAGGGGCAACCCCTCTCGCTAAATCGCCCTACTGGCTAGCTCCTGCAGAAATGCAGGAATTGTCCAGTCAACTCAGCGAACTCCTGGGCAAAGGATTCATCCGACCTAGTTACTCGCCGTGGGGAGCTCCAATCCTATTTGTCAAAAAGAAGGAAGGATCTTTTAGGATGTGCATCGATTACAGAGAGTTAAATAAACTCACTATCAAAAACCGCTATCCACTCCCACTAATCGACGATCTATTTGACCAGCTCCAAGGAGCTAGTTACTTTGCTAAGATAGATCTACGGTCCGGATACCATCAACTCAAGATCCTGGAAGAGGATATTCCAAAAACCTCTTTCCGAACTTGTTACGGACATTATGAATTTGTCGTAATGCCCTTTGGTCTAACAAATTCCCCTGCCACATTTATGGATCTGATGAACCGAATCTATCGACCATTCCTCGAAAATTTTGTCATTGTCTTCATTGATGACATTCTTGTCTATTCCCCAAGCGAGGAAGAGCATGGTCAACATCTCCGACAAATTCTAGAAACTCTGCGATCGGAAAAGCTGTACGTAAAACTCTCCAAGTGTGAGTTTTGGCTCTGTAGTGTGAATTTCCTAGGTCATGTTGTTAGCCAAGATGGAATTCATGTGGATCCCTCTATGGTCAAAGCTGTCGAAGGATGGGCAGTCCCGACAACACCCACGGAAATCCGCCAATTTTTAGGTCTAGCAGGCTACTATAGGAGATTCATTCAAGACTTCTCTAAGATCGCCAAGCCACTTACCTCACTTACACAAAAAGGCGTACCATTCAAATGGACGGACAAACAAGAGATTGCGTTTCGAACGCTAAAGCAAGCCCTTTGTAGCGCCCCGGTACTATCTCTACCGGAGGGAACGGAAGACTTCGTAGTCTACTGTGACGCGTCAAATCAGGGTTTAGGTTGCGTTCTCATGCACCGTGGAAGGGTGATAGCTTACGCATCCCGCCAAATAAAGACGCACGAAGTGAATTATACAACCCATGATCTGGAATTAGGAGCAGTGGTCTTTGCTCTGAAGATTTGGAGGCATTACCTTTATGGTACGAAGTGCACCATTTTCACGGATCACAAAAGTCTCCAACATATCTTGAATCAAAAAGAGCTGAATATGAGGCAACGAAGACGGGTTGAATTATTAAACGATTACGAGTATGAAATCAAGTACCACCCGGGCAAGGCCAACATGGTAGCTGATGCATTGAGCCGGAAGGAGTACTCTAATCGTCGTGCGAAAACACTCCCAATAACCATCCAATCCCACTTAACCACTCAGATTGGGGTAGCCCAGTCGGAGGCCATGAAAACGGAAAACAAAGCAAGCGAAGCACTACGCGGAATGGAGAAGAATCTAGAGGTAAAAAAAGATGGGGTATACTACTTCATGAACCGTATTTAGGTCCCTAAACTCGGAGGATTTAGGGAGGTAGTCATGAATGAAGCTCACAAGACGCGATACTCGATCCATCCCGGCTCAGACAAGATGTATTTGGATATTAAACAACACTATTGGTGGCCTAACATGAAGGCGGAGATTGCCACCTATGTTGGTAAGTGCATTACTTGTGCTAAGGTAAAGGTGGAGTACCAGAAGCCCTCAGGATTATTACAGAAGCCGGTAATCCCTGAGTGGAAATGGGAAGGGATTTCTATGGATTTCTTGAGCAAGCTACCCAAGACGTCGGATGGACTAGATACCATACGGGTAATAGTCGACCAACTGACGAAATCTGCCCATTTCCTGCCAATAAAAGAATCCTACAAGATGGAGAGACTGACACGTTTATACATTCGAGAAATCATGAGACTTCACGAAGTACCAGTGTCTATTATTTCGGATAGGGACAGTAGGTTCACTTCACGGTTTTGGCAATCACTCCAGAAAGCACTCGGAACCCATCTCGACATGAGCACCGCTTACCACCCACAAACGGATGGTCAAAGCGAACGAACCATCCAAACGCTCGAAGACATGCTTCGTGCATGTGTGATAGACTTTGGGAAGTCTTGGGATACTCACTTACCTTTAGTCGAGTTTTCGTATAATAACAGTTATCACTCGAGCATCAAGGTCGCTCCTTTCAAAGCACTATACAGATGTAAGTGTAGTTCGCCGTTATGTTGGGATGAGGTGGGCGACACCCAGCTAGCAAAAACACTCGCATCGGACAAGGCTCTAACGGGACCGGAGATCATCCGTGAAACCACGGAAAAGATCGTTCAAATCAGAGCTCGATTACAAGCATCGCGCGACCGACAAAAGAGCTACATCGATAAACGGCGAAAGCCCTTAGAATTCCAGGTTGGGGATCGAGTACTGTTAAAAGTTTCACCTTGGAAAGGAGTCATTCATTTGGGGAAACGGGGAAAACTGAACCCACGGTACAATGGACCTTTCAAAATCGTCGCCCGAATAGGTCTAGTGGCATATAAACTGCAACTACCCGCCGAGCTAAATAATGTACACCCTGTGTTCCATGTCTCTAATCTAAAGAAGTGTCTATCGGATGAAACACTCGTCATTCCCCTTGATGAGATCGAAATCAACGAGAATCTCCTGTTCGTTGAAGAACCGGTCGAAATCATGGACAGGGAGGTGAAGCGTACTAAGCAAAGTCGCATCCCGATCGTGAAGGTACGGTGGAACGCAAAGCGTGGGCCAGAAGTCACGTGGGAACGCGAAGATCAAATGAAGCAAAAGTACCCTCACCTATTCTAGCATTCTCAAATCTAGCTTTCAAACAGAATTTCGGGACGAAATTCCCTCTAACGGGGGGATGATGTCACAATTAGAAATTTTGTGCCTTGTAACTTCAACACTTAAGCAAGAATTATGAATCCAGGACATGAAAACAGGCATGCTTCTTACTCTATAACAACAAATTTTCAATCAAATACTTCATACAAGAACTACAAATAGTCAACAAGCAATTGGAAACCCTAGAAGTTCTTGTTTAGGTCCATTTTGGAATAGGACTTCCTTATTGGGCCCAATGGACCAATAAACTTCCAATTTGACTATCTTGGGCTTAGAACCCTTAAATGGGTTCTAATTGGACCCACTTCCAACTATTTCACTATTTTGGGCCATATTGGGCCTAGAGTGAAATAAATCAAATATTATGAACCATTTTGGGCCATATTTAACCTAATGTAGCCCTAATAGGTTATAAGAATCATATCTATGGTTATTTGGACCAAACACCACTTAACATAAACATGAAAAAGGCTTAAGCATGCAAGGCCCAAATTCTTTTCTCTTCCTCTCCAATTCTCGGCCCAAGCCCATGTAAAAAGGGAGAGTTGACTTTTGTAGCCACCACATTTTTACATGTTGGTTTTCCATGCATCTTATCTCATATTTCCATGTACATATCACTTCAAGATCTATTTCTTTCTCCCTCTTTTTCCTTTGGCCGAGAGCAAGAAATGAACACACACCTCACAAAACTCTCTCTAAATTACTCAAGAATCATCCACTCGCTCCATCCAAAATCTCGAAAATTTGGCTTGAGGTCTAAGGATCTTCATAAAGTAATTCATCACCTAAGGTAAGTTAATGGCTAACTTATGATCTAACTCCCTTCAGTTCATCAAAATCTCTTCTAAATTCATTAAATCTTGTGCTCTTGCACCTTAGAGGCTCCTTAAATTCGAGATCTTCCAAGGAAAGGTTGCTAGGGCCGAAATAGCAACAAACTCTTCTCTTTTCTTCTTCAAATCGAAACCACAAGAAAAGGTGAGCTTCATACCCCCTATTTTTAGGTTTTTATAAGTTTTATGGGGGGGGGGGGGAGGGATACAAGCAAATGTGTAGATCTATGAGTAGATGTATGCTTTGTGTGATTTCTATGCTTATATATATGTTCTAATTGTGGTGTTGGATCTAGTCAAAATGAGCTTAGAAACCGATATCTACAATATGTTGAATGAAATAAGTACAAATTATATTATTTCATACAAATCAATTATAGAAAAATAACCAAGTTGATTAATATGAACCTCATTGGGCTTAAAACCCATTTTTGGGCTCAAAATGCTAAAAATATAAAACTAAAGGGCCCAAAATGACAAAATACAAATTCTGAGGGTTGAGATGAGTCAAAACAGATTCAAAAATTTATTTTTTGAAAATTTACTCTTTTGATGGACTAAAATGTGAATTTTTAAACTTAATGGGCCAAAGATGAACTTTTCGGCCCAATAAAGCCCAAATTGCGAGATTTTTAATTTAGAGGGGCTGAAACTGCACTTTTCTGTAAAACAGGGGACTATTAGTGTACCAAGTCCATTTCAAGAGTTAAAAATGCTTTTCACATATAAAAAGGACCAAAGATGCAAAAAATTTCTATTGTGGGCCAAAAGTGTAAAAATTGCAAAAAATTGAGGTTTCAGCTGAGAAAACTTCATTTTGAGGGACTAAAGCAGTTTTTCAAATAAATTTGAGCTGAAAAATGCCTTTTCTACAAGTTTTGATACTATAGTGTCAAGAAAAATGGTTTAAGGACTAAAATGGAAAATTCTATCATACAAAGGTCCAAAAATTGTAATTTATCCAAAAGAAAGGGGTTTCAAAAAGAAAATTTTTAGTGTTTTGAAATAATAAATCTGTTATGATAAAATACCAGTACCACGACTACCGGCGAAATATAATACACATTCAACACCAAAATCGTTACCAAACGAATTGATTCGGTCTCGAATCCACAACGAACCCAACAATAATAATACGATGATACGTCAATACACACGCGAAAATTTCGGGAATTCAATACACATGTGGGAATACACCAGACGTTGATACACCATCTTTCGGCCTGAAAGTTTCAAATCGTGCTTGTTTTTTAGCTAGCCCAATGACATGATCTTTAGGCTCGAAGGGAACTCACTTACATGTTGTTGGGTCTTATATGACCTAATTCCGTGTAAACGGACTTTCAATGGCTTTTGTGCCGTTGGGCCCCAAGGTTCCTTTGGTACCGCTAGTAAAGTCGAGAATTCACAAATTCAGGTCGGGCCAAGGGCCCTTCGCATTCACGATAGCCTTGAACGACTTATGGAAATATCGGGGTTTCGTACCCTATTTCTTCCTCGGTCGTGGGGCTATGAGAAGTCAGGGTGATTAGATTAAGTGAATAACACGAACGACGCCTAAGGAATCGTTTGTATAGTTGTAAACTAGTAGTTTTCATTAATGCGTGCTTATAACAATTCACAATCCATAATTAATCCAATGTCACCTGGAATCATCAAATACACACGTCGCAACGGTACAACAAATTATAAAACGCGTAATTCAAAGTGTTAGGAAAACATCGGGTTTTCCTAGGGTTTTCAATTCATACACCTACGAGATGCATACCAAGTATAACAATTTTTATTACATTTATAGCAACAAACAAGCATACTTACGGATCTTCACACTTTTTATACAATATTTTTTTTTACAGAAAATATCGGATTTTATGACGGCTTTCAAAACAATACAAAACATTATATTTCAAACATTACTTATGAACTCACCAACATTCCATATGTTGACGTTTTTCAAAATGCTTGTATTCTCAGGTAACAGGTAAATCCAAGGGAAAAATGTACACAGGGATATGTTGATGTTTGTTTAACTAGTATCGAACAATCTACTTTTTGGGAATGTAATGTTTTGAAACAAAGTACTAAATGTAAACACTACCAGTTGTACTATTCCAATGCATGGTGATGAATGATGTTATGTTTCATGTATATTCACAGTGATGGTATTCAATTGAGTCACTACCGCCCTCGGACGTTTCCGCGGTCTGGTTCGGGGGTGTGACAAAGATGAATTTGTGAAATAAAAGGAAAGGGGGACAGTCTTCAAGATCTTTTAAGAAACAGCACATGGTAGCAGTTCATGCTGCTACCGCTAAACCTCATCTGCTCCAATTGCAACCATTACAACCAACAAAGCACCTGCGAGGCCCTACGCAAGTTCCCACCCTAAGTGTGACAAGTGTAGTTTCCACCATGTCGGGGCATGTAAGGACTTCCAACGCAGAAACTGCAATAGAAAAGGGAACACTACCTGATATTGAAGAGAGCCTCCGCAACAAAACAACTCTCAAACCTGCAATGTTGGGGCCACTCGCACGTGTTACGGATGCGGAGAGGTTGGCCACTTCAAGAGAAATTACCCAAAAGCCAATAACCACGGTACGGGTAGATTAGGAAGAGTACTAACTGTAGGGCAAGGTGAGGCAGTGCAGGACCCCGCGGTAGTAATTGCTACATTTCTCCTCAACAACACTTACGCATGCATTTTATTCGATAGTGTGGCTGAGTGGAGCTTTATAAGTCACAAATTCAAACACCTACTAAATCAAAACCCTTAAAAGCTAAGAGAATCCTTCACGGTGGAGATGGATAATGGGAAGACTAGAAAAGATATTTATGTAGGATGCACGTTAACACTAAATAACCACTAATTTTCAATTGACTCAATGTCGGTTAAGATTCAAAGTTTTGCTGTGATAATTTATATGGACTGGTTAAGCCCTCACCATGCCGATATTATGTGCCACGAGAAGGTTGTTCGCCTTCACCTAACCACCAATGAAACCTTAGTCAATTTATGCTTATAAAGCTGGTACAAACCTTCGTCTCATATCCTGCATCAAGGCACAAAAGTGTCTGCACAAGAAGAATCATGCATTTCTCGCCCATGTTGTGAATAATAAAAAAGAGGAAAAGAACATTAATGATATTTCGTATGTGCGCAACTTTCTAGATGTATTATGTGACAACTCGATATTTCGACTCTATGTAATGACCTAAAAAGTCAAGTATTGTAACCACTTTTGAAATAATGAAATTAACTTCGAAAATAAAATGTAAAAAAGTCTCTATTGGGTTACCTACTATGCTAGATATTGTGTCAAGGTTTAAAGAAATACTAAGAACACTAAAATCCGAGTTATAACGAAGAAGTTATCACCATTCTAAGATTTCTGAAAAAACCGACAACACCGATTAACAAAAAACGTGAAGTTTCAATACAATAGTTTTTAGCTTTAAGTATCTAAATGAAAGTTGTAGATATCATTAAACCATGAGCGTACATAAAAAAATGTCCAAATATGACTTCGTATGAGGAAGTTATGATTTTTCCAAGATCCGGTTGTAGCAGTAGACAGCTAAAAACTCGAAATAAAGATCGAGAGACTTTTGGCCGAAACAACCTAAATAAGAATCAAATGTCTCAACCAAAGTAGCAAAACGGTAAAAATTCTGACGAATATGGTCATCGGATGAAGGAGTTATGGAATTTAAACGGACTTTTCCAGGTCCGGCCTATTAAAAATAAAGTCAAAATTAGCCAACGAAATCTAAACGAGAGTTGTAGAGTATATTCTCACCTACGCGTGCATATATAGAATGTCGAAATTGGATCTCGTACACGGAAGATACGGATTTTACAAGTTTACGGCACGAAAAACGAAGGTGTCAGATGTCTCACGAGGTGAGTTTCTGACTGATGTGCTCCAGAGTGTCATCCACGTCCAATCGTCGAAGAGGATCAGGCTGACTAAGCCTCACGATGTGAGCCACCCAAAACTCACGACGTGAGACCCCAAAACTCAACCTACAAATAGAAACCGATGGTTTCGAGTTCTAGTGGTCAATTCTCTATTCTCTTGTGCTGAAACTCTGCTTCTAAGGCCCCAAGACCCTCCCGAAGCCCCGTTTTTCACACTCATGTTCTGAAGGAAGGTTCTACACTCCTGAGACTACCGAGATTCCCGAGAATCCCGAGAAAATCAACTCTTCCAAGTCGAAGTTCTGCTCGATTATCATTTCGTTTTCTTCAATCAATCAAGTAAGTTCATACCCCTACAAACACACTTTAAATTCATTTTAAATGCTTTTAGGGGGGGGGGATACAAGTAAACACCCGGTTATTATCGTGTGAAAATATCTATCCTTTGCTATGTATTCTATATTGTTATTTAATCAATCTTATGTGATTTATAACTAGTATACAAATGGATTTACTACACGTTCAGCTGTTTCACCAAACATATTACTCCAAAGGACTTTCTCAAAAGTTTTTACATGTTAAAATTCTTTATCAAATTGTCTTACATACTTTATGTTTCCTTTCAAACGCTATTAGAATCGTGTTTCAAACAAAGGTTTTCTTATACTTAAACCTGTTCTTATCAAACAAACTTCTTTCAAATCGTTTTACAAATTGACATCAAGTCCCCATTTCTTAGTTACTAAACTTTTCAAGGGTTTTACAAAACTTTTTTTATACTTTTATATTGTCAAATGCATGCATATACAGTTCTAGTTATAAAAGTAATGTTTAAAGGACTTAGGATGACTAGCTCGCTTTATTTCCTTTTCGTCGTTGAGATGTGGCCTTAGGGCATCGGTTATTCGTCCGAATGTCATCTAAATATTAGTTATATATATCATGTGTGTATATATATATATATATATATATATATATATAGACATAAAAGTTCCATCAGTTGGTTCAGGCACTTTGAGTAGCAAAGGCATACTTCGGTTATACAGATACAATACTAGTAACTATAATAAGTATAGTTAGGAGATACTACTTTCCATTCCAAATACAAGGAATCATAAAAGAGTCAGTTCATTCATGAGTCTTTACTAATACATTACAGGCTATATGAAATACAAACACATTACAATTACAAAAGATACAAATACATAGATAGTTTACTAGATATTCATGAAATTTTACATACTACAAGTACAATGTCAGGGAAATACTTTCATATACAAAAACAAATGGACTTTCATACGTAAATCTATTTAATACTAAGATTTGTGAGACATTCAGCTTCACCTACTTTCGATTATGCAGTTAAAGTCCTGTATTATATACCATAATCTCTTGTAGGGAGAGCGTGATACTTGTGTATAGATCTATACGGGATTGACAATTCAACACCTAGACTATTAGCTACAGTTAGACCGGCAGGTCTGGGGTGACAAACGTCATAACATTCCAATGCCTGAAGAACGTTGTTGCAGGCAGTCTGGGTCATTAGTATGGTTATAAAACTCACATGGAGTATTAAAAACATGTTGATTTAAAGGATTATCAAATGCCTTAGTTATTTTATACATACATAAATCTACTATTTTAGGCATGAAAAACACTATTTCATTTCAGTTTTGGGGATTTTTAAACTACCACCCAGTTATCGACAAATATTGGATTCCGAAAAGCAAACATTCAAAACAATCGGTTCTTGGTAGAAGGCTACTTTTTATACTAGTAGAAAATATGGGATTTTCTACAGTTTTTCAAATGTTTACAATTACTTAAAAATATGTTCATTGGTACAAACTTTCCTTCAAACATTTACAGGTCTTTCTTTACAATTTTACAAATCAAAGTCACAAATACTTATGAATTCACCAGTTTTATTGCTGATACTCGCTATCAAAATAACTTGTATTCTCTGGTCACAAATAGACAGGTACGACGACCAGGTTTTGTGAAGACGGAGCAGTCAAGACTCGTCTTTTATTTTGAATATTCATTATGTTGATTTATACTATGAAAGAACTCACATGTACTTAAAATTACACTATTAATGTAATGGATGACGTTGTCGCTTGTTTACTACTTTGCATTGTTGTGATACATTGCATGATGTACTCCGCCCCATAACATTTCCGCCGTTCTCGGTTTTGGGGTGTGACATATTCCCATAAGATCTCCCGGGGATACCTCCCGTGAGACAGGTCGAATTTCGAATTGACCTGATACTTGGGGCCACATCAATTGCCAAATCACTTATAGGTTTTCCCCTGCGGAAATGACGGAGTTATCGAGCCAGCTAAACGAACTCCTCGACAAAGGGTTTATAAGGCCAAGCTTCTCACCCTGGGGAACTCCGGTCTTGTTTGTCAAGAAGTAGGATGGATCTTTCAGAATATGCATCGATTATTGGAAGTTAAACAAGCTCACTATCAAGATCCGTTACCCTCTCCCCTTGATTGATGATCAATTAGACCAACTTCAAGGATCCATTTGCATTTTCAAAATAGATCTATGCTCCGGATATCACCAACTATAGGTACGAGAAGAAGATATCCCCAAAGCTGATTTTTGAACTCGCTACGATTATTTCGAGTTCATGGTAATGCCCTTCGGTTTAACAAATGCACCTGCAACATTTATGGGCGTCATGAATCGAGTTTGCCGACCATTCCTCAACAATTTTGTAATTGTTTTCATCGATGAAATACTCGTTTATTCACGAAGCAAGGACGAGCACAATCAACATCTAACGTAGGTCTTGGAAACCCTAAGGGCGGATAAGTTGTATGCAAAATTCTTCAAATGCGAGTTCTGGATTTGCAGGGTAGATTTCTTAGGGCACGTATTTAGCAAGGAATGGATACATGTGGACCCTTCTAAGATTAAGTTTATTGAGGGTTGGCCAACCCCGAAAACACCAACGAAGATTAGACAATTCTTGGGCCTTTCTAGTTATTACAGAAGGCTAATTCTGAATTTCTTCAAAATCACCAAGCCTCTCACCGCTCTCACCCAAAAGGGCATACCCTTCAACTATGATGCAAAACAAGAAGCTGCTTTCTAAACCCTGAACCAGGCCTGTAACGCCCGTAGATCCTGGCTAGTCAATTTAGAGGCAATCAGTGTCGAAAACGACTTTTCGGAAAAAGATTATTTAGAATAAATAATCTTACCCAAGCTTTAGTATATGTTACAAGGTTTCTGTACATATAAAGAACGCCAAAATCCGAGTTATAACGAAGAAGTTATGACTAGTCGAAGTTTTTCGGCAAAACCGGCACGACACCGGGAGACGTAAATAGTGAATTTACATTGGAGGACTTTTTAGCCTTGGTGATCTAAACCAAAGTTGTAGTATACATTAAACCGAGAACATCCATAAAAAGAACGCCGAAATATGACTTCGTATGAGGAAATTATGATTTTTCTAAGATTCGGCTTATAAGTGCACGACCAGAAACTCAAATTTTAGTTCGAGGGGTTTTGGCTTTCGCGGCCTAAATGAGAGTTGAAGGTATCATTAATAGGAACTCAACGGTAAAAAAATAGATGAAAACGGAGTCCGTATGAAGGAGTTACGAATTCTTCGCGGTCATTTAACAGTCTAAGCGCCTCTTAGTATTAAATTTGAGATCGGTCGAGAATTAGCCGACAGAGTCTAAATAAAAGTTGTAGATCTTAATTTTACCTGCACGTTGAAAAATAGAACGTCAGAATCGGAGCTCGTATGCGAGAGTTATGATTTTTCTAAGTTTGAAGGCTGATACGCGATAGGAGGTGACGTGGCACCAACAGAATTGGACACGTGGCACCACCAGAAGGCTGCCACATGATCCAGCTCTGCGACTAGGTCCTCCTACTAGGCTAGTCCATCAGTCAGCACCCCAATAAATAGTGGTGTCGGGTTCCCTCACCTCCTCACACCTTCAAAGCCTTCTTTCTCTCTCTAGTTTCTCTCTCTAAGCTCCCTTAAGCCCCCTAAAGTCTAGGTAAAACCCCTAGCATCCGAAGGAAGCCCCGAGGCTCCCAGAGTCCCGAGAAAAGAGCTTTTCAGCTTGGAACACTGCTCCAGTGAAGCTCAGTTTTCAAGAAAACCCGCTGCAAGTGAGCTGTACTTTTCCTATCATTAGTATAGCTTATGTTTCAATATAGTAATGTTATTAGGACTTATAAGGAGTATTTGGGATATTATTATGGGTTATATAAGTATTGTTTAACGCTTATATAATACTAAGAATAGCTAGACTATTAAATTAGTCTCGTCAAGTGTTAGACTAAACTCTAGTGGTAATGATACTAGGTTTCGTCAAGGGATAGTTGTTTTAAGAGTAACGAAGTGTTGTCCGAGTTTCGACTTACCAGCTTATCAAGTGAGTGCATAGTCCCTTTTATCTTACACATAGATATGAAGTATTTTAATATAAATTACGTGTTATGTGTGCATATTGTCTAAATACATGCTGTGTATAATATTTTCATACATGTTTTAAATGATTTAAACTGTATATGTATTTTATATCAACAAAATTTGTTGGGTAAAACATGGGTCGATGAAATAGTTGTGATAACACGATGAAAGACATCAATGTCAATAGTGATCCAATCATCTAGTGGAGTATAGATGACGACCACAGACGATACTAGACAGTCCAATGGAACGCTAGTAGTCTCGTAATCTGTAGGTGTTTTTGAATTAGGTGCTTATTAGGTATTTTTGAACTGAGTGTGTTTACTAGGTATTTTTGAACTGAGTGTGTTCACTAGGTATTTTTGAACTGAGTGTGTTTACTAGGTATTTTTGAACTGAGTGTGTTCACTAGGTATTTTTGAACTAAGTGTGTTCACTGTATATTTTTTAATTAAGTGTGTTCACTAGGTATTTGAATTGAGTGTGTTCACTAGGTATTTTGAACTAAGTGTGTTCACTAGTTACTTTTGAACTAAGTATTAACCAGATGTTTTGGACTATGTGTTCACCAGTTGTAATCTATAAGCCTTGGTAACGATGGACTTCGTGCCGATTCCTTAGCATGATCCTTAGGAATGAATAAACGAGGAATAGCTGATTCTTAGGGTAGATCTTTAAGACTAAAGAAGATAATGGGGATGGGTAATTGGGTTGATTGTTTGATTGTTTAAACATAATAATTATATTATTGTGGGTTGAAAACCGTATATACTCACCAGTTTTCCCAACCTGACTGAAAATAGGAGTCTTGAGCTAGCGGAAGCTACTGGCAGATACGATGCCACGAGTAGAAGCCCTAAGGATGTCATGGGAAGAATTTTTGGAACAGTTGAAAATGCAGTACTGTTTAGAGATAGATATGATAGACCTGAACAACGTGTTTCAGAACCTGAAGAAAGGGAAGAAGAGTGTTGATGAGTACGCCACCGCATTAACCGAGAGGATGAAGCTATTTCCCCACTTGGTTCATACTGAACTCTCCAAGATTGATAGATTTTCTACCGGATAGCCCACTAACTTTGGCCCAATTGTCAAAATGGCAACTACCTTGAAAACAACTGTTAGGGCAGTTAAGAACGTAGAGACCCAGATAAGAGAAAAGGGTCTAGAAAAATATAAAGCAGGAGAGAAGCGGAAGTTTGAAGGATCTTCAAGGTCCAACAAGGAGAGCAAATTATCAAAGCTTGGAGGAGGAGAAGGAGGTGAAGCAATGTGGTGTGATAAATTAAAGAAGAAAAACTTTGGAAAATACGGCGAGGAGGTGACATGTTTCAAGTGTGGAAAGTCTGGTCATTACGCCAATGAGTGTACATCCAACAAGAAGTTGTGTTATGAATGTAAAGAAGGGGGGCATCTTTCAAATAATTTCCCAAAGAAGAATGAAGCAGTAAGGCCAAAAACACCACCAGGGCCAAGGGCATTCCACATGATTCTTGATGAAGCGGAAAACAATGCGAGGAATCAAGGATGAGGAAGTTCGAAGATCGAGTTATGAAGTAGAAAAAGGGATACAATCATATGATGTAGCCTATTAGAGGCATAGTCTAGGGTGAACTTGAACACCTATGTAATAGTTTCAAGAAATAATAAAATCTTCATTTTGTTATCTGGTGTGTTAAACTGTTCTCTGATTTTCTTGCATGGTTACTTGGAAAACTGCCAGACAATACTTGGGACGAGTATGAGTAGGTGTGAAAGGTAGTAGATGCATATACTATCGAAAGCACAGGACTCACACTTGGATCAGGGAAAGTCACAAGGTTACCAAGAAGTTAGTAATTGATTTTGTTTTATTCAAGTATGTCGTTACCATGATTTCAGTAATGACTAAGAAGATGATTGTTATTCCAACCCTGGTGGTCATATCAATTTGACCCTGACTACACTGAGTATGTTATGTGATTCAGAGAATCAAGTTCGAGGTAGCATCTGACTTAAGACGAAAGATTGAAATAAAAAGCGATCAGTATAGGTATCGTGAAAAGTTGCTTGTAGCTACAAATGATACCTTTTAAGATGAGATTAGAACGTGAAGGAAAGTATAGTCTATTAAGGAAGAATCTAAGAGACCTGAGTCTAAGCATTGCAACATATGATGATATGTCATTAGAATATAACACATCGTTCCATTTTAGTAATAAAAGAAGTTTAATGAGGATCCAGATTGTGACTTGAATTTCATACTTTAGAGTATGACGTGTGATAGGGAGCAAGTGCAGGATCGGGTACCGCCTACAGTCATGGAGTCCAAGAGTTAGATACTCATTTGAAGAAACAAGGAAGTTACGATTATTACCTAGGATGAAGAGATAACATATGGAATCATTATACTTCCTTGTTTCATTGATGATTCAGGGACGTAATCATCCTAAGGGGGAGATAATTGTAACGCTCGTAGATCCGGGCTAGTCAATTTAGAGGCAATTAGTGTCGAAAATGACTTTTCAGAAAAAATATTATTTAGAATAAATAATCTTAACCAAGTTGTAGTATATGTTACAAGGTTTCCGTACATATAAAGAACACCAAAATCCGAGTTATAACGAAGAAGTTATGACCCGTCGAAGTTTGTCGGCAAAACCGGCACGACACCAGGAGATGTAAATACTGAATTTACGTTGGAGGAATTTTTAGCCTTGGTGATCTAAACCAAAATTTTAGTATATGTTAAACTGAGAAAATCCATAAAAAGAACGCCCAAATCTGAGTTCGTATGAGGAAGTTATGATTTTTCTAAGATTCGGCTTAGGAGTGCATGCCCGAAACTCGAATTTTAGTTCGAGGGGTTTTTGGCTTACACGGAATAAGTGAGAGTTGAAGATCTCATAAATAGGAACTCAACGGTAAAAAGATAGATGAAAACAGAGTTAGTATGAAGGTGTTACGAATTCTTCGCGGTCATTTAACAGTCTAAACGCCTCCTACTATTAAATTTGAGATCGGTCAAGAATTAGCCGATGAAGTCTAAATAAAAGTTGTAGATATTGATTTTACATGCGCTTTGAAAAAAAATAACATCAAAATCGGAACTCGTATACGAGATTTATGACTTTTCTAAGTTTGAAGGCTGATACGCAATAGGGGGTGACGTAGCACCACTAGAATTGGACACACAGCACCACCAGAAGGCTGCCACATGATGCAACTCGGCGAGTAGGTCCTCCTACTCAGCTAGTCCATCAGTCAGCACCCCTATAAATAGAGGTGCCGGGTTCCCTCACTTCCTCACACCTTCAAACCATTCTTTCTCTCTCTAAGCTCCCTTAAGCCCCCTAAAATCTAGGTAATCCCCCTAGCATCCGAAGGAAGCCCCAAGCTCCTAGAGTCCCGAGAAAAGAGCCTTTCAGCTCAGGAATGTTGCTCCAGCGAAGCCTAGTTTTCGAGAAAACCCGCTTGAAGTGAGTTGTACCTATCCTATCTTTAGTATAACTTATGTTTCAATATAGTAATCTTATTAGGACCTTATAAGGAGTATTTGGGATATTATTATGGGTTATATAAGTATTGTTTAACGCTTATATAATAGTAATAATAGCTAGACTATTAAATTAGTCTCGTCAAGTGTTAGACTAAACTCTAGTGGTAATGATACTAGGTTTTGTCAAGTGATAGTTGTTTTAAGAGTAACGAAGTGTTGTCCGAGTGCCGACTCACAGTTTATCAAGTGAGTGCATAGTCCCTTTCATCTTACACATAGATATGAAGTATTTTAATATAAATTACGTGCTATGTGTGCATATTTTCTGAATACATGCTGTCTATGTTGGGTGAAATAGTTTTATACATGTTTTAAATGATTTAAACTGTATATGCATTTTATATCTACAAAATGTGTTGGTTAAACATGGGTAGATGAAATAGTTGTGATAACACGATGAAAGACATCAATGTCAACAGTGATCCAGTCATCTAGTGGAGTATAGATGACGACCATGGACGATACTAGACAGTCTAGTGGAATGCTAGTAGGCTTGTAATCTGTAGGTGTTTTTTTTTAATTAGGTGCTCATTAGGTATTTTTGAACTGAGTGTGTTCACTAGGTATTTTTGAACTAAGTGTGTTCACTGTATATTTTTTAATTTAGTGTGTTCACTAGGTATTTGAACGAGTGTTTTCACTAGGTATTTTTGAACTAAGTGTGTTCACTCTATATTTTTGAACTAAGTGTGTTCACTAGGTATTTGAACTGAGTGTGTTCACTAG
The DNA here is from genome assembly GCF_052625555.1 of Lactuca saligna. Classification (NCBI taxonomy): domain Eukaryota; kingdom Viridiplantae; phylum Streptophyta; class Magnoliopsida; order Asterales; family Asteraceae; genus Lactuca; species Lactuca saligna. The sequence continues at coordinate 201,472,456 of NC_136424.1, read as the reverse complement.
GTATTTTGAACTAAGTGTGTTCACTAGTTACTTTTGAACTAAGTATTAACCCGATGTTTTGGACTATGTGTTCACCAGTTGTAATCTATAAGCCTTGGTAATGATGGACTTCGTGCCGATCCTTAGGATGATCCTTAGGAATGAATAAACGAGGAATAGCTGATTCTTAGGGTAGATCCTTAAGACTAATGAAGATAATGGGGATCGGTAATTGGGTTGACTGTTTGATTGTTTAAACATAATAATTATATTGTAGGTTGAAAACCCTATGTACTCACCAGATTTTCCAACCTGACCCACTCAGTTTATTTATATCACAAGTGTTGATATGAAGTCACATTACACTAAGAGATTAAAGAGATGTAGATCACTAGTGTAAATAAATGTAAGTTCTGTTTATGCTTATGTTTTTGTATTGACAATGACAAACCAAACATTTTAAAATGAGTCAAATATGTTTCTTTGAAAATGTTTTGATAACATATTTATCGTGTTTTTTTCTGGGAACAAATTCCGCAACATTTTTATGAAAAGAAGTACTCTGATTTTTACAAAGTGTAAACAAAATCGGTCTTTTCTGGTCATGAAAAATGGGGATGTCACAAGGCCCTCTACAGTGCTCCGATGTTGATGCTGCCATAGGGAATGGAAGATTTCATTCTATATTGCGACGCTTCCAACCAGGGTTTGGGATGTGTGATAATGCAGTGTGGAAAGGTGATTGCCAATGCGTCCAGGCAACAGAAAAACCATTAGGTGAATTATACTACCCACGATATCGAGTTAGGAGTGGTGGTCTTTGCTTTAAAATTTTGGAGGCACTATCTCTATGGGACAAAGCGCACAGTTTACATAGACCACAAAAGCCTCCAACACATTCTAAATAAAAAGGAATTAAACATCAGGCAGCAAAGATGGGTCGAGCTGCTCAACGACTACGAACGTGAGATCAAGTACCATCCTGACAAAGCTAACGTGGTGGCTGATGCCTTAAGCAGGAAGGAATACTCAGGCCACCAAGAAAAACACTGATAATGACCATCGATTCCCACTTGTTTTCACAGATCAAAGAGGCTCAGCTAGTAGCCTTGAAGTCGAAGAACGCCACTAGTGAAGCATTGTGTGGGATGGAAAAGAATCTTGATATCAAAGAAGACGGAGTCTACTATTTCATGAATCGAATCGGGATCCCAAAATTTGTAGGGTTCAAAGACGTAGTCCTGAGTGAAGCACATAAGACACGATACTCCGTCCATCCAGGTTCAGATAAGATGTACCTGGATATCAAACAACATTATTAGTTGCCAAACATGAAATCGGAGATTGCTACCTACGTGGGTAAGTGCTTGACTTGTGTAAAGGTTAAGGTAGATTATCAAAAGCCCTCGGGATTTTTACAACAACCAATGATACCCGAGTGGAAATGGGAAAGAATAACGATGGATTTTACAACCAAATTGCCTAATCAAAATTTTCCTACAACAATAGCTACCACACAAGCATTAAAGTCGCTCCCTTTGAGGCCTTGTGCGGTCGGAAATGCAGATCACCTCTCTGTTGGGCTAAGGTGGGAGACACCTAGCTGGAAAGAGGGAAAATACCAAACATCACTCAAACTAGACCCGAGATCATCCGGGAAACCACTGTGAAAATCATCCAAATCATGGCACGGATCCAAGCATCCCAGGATAGAATGAAGAGCTATATAGACAAGAGACAAAAACCGTTGGAGTTCAAAGTAAGTGATCGTGTTCTGCTAAAAGTCTCTCCTTGGAAGGCGATGATACGTTTTGAAATTCGGGGAAATCTAAACCCAAAATACATTGGAACATTCGAGATCCTTGCTAGGATTGGTCCAGTAGCCTACAGGTTGCAACTACCCTCGGATCTCTACAACGTACACCCTGTCTTTCACGTGTCAAACCTCAAGAAGTGCCTATCGGATGAAACCCTCGTTTTTCCACTTGATAAGATTCAAGTGAATGAGGATATTCACTTTATTGAGGAACCAGTCGCAATCATTGATAGGGAAGTGAAGCATACGAAACTTAGCCGCATGCCTATTGTAAAGGTTCAATGGATGGCAAAACGCGGACCTAAGTTCACATGGGACCGCAAGTATCAAATGAGGCAAAAGTACCCGCACCTCTTTTCTAGACCTTAAGGATATCCCACGAGAGAATTTCAGGACGAAATTCCCTCTAATGGGGGGATGATGTCACAACTAGCATTTTTGGGCTAGAAATCCCTATCCATATACAACCAACATCCTTTGTGTAACTCTATGACGCTATGTTAAATGTGAACCAAACTTCAAATGTTATATCAGTTCATACATCCAGGAATTGTCTCCAGTCGAAACTTCCTTTTGAAAACTCTAAACCTAATCCAATAATTTGTATCCAATCAACTTTAGGACTTTAAACTAAAAACTCTCTTATTGCTCCGTGAACATCTTCTTACATCTTTATGGGGTTTAAATAACTGTTGGAGCTCATAATGGGCCAAAAATCATTAATTGGGCCATAGTTGGGCCAAAAACTCTTTATCAACAGAGCATTGGGCCATAAGATTCATATTGGGCCTTATTGGGCCGTGAAGAATTATTTTGGATGTCTCTAGAGAAAGATATCCGGGGGTATGAGGATCATTTCGGTGGTGCCTTTCGGGTCAATGATTTAAGTTTTGGGTGGTTCAAGAGTGATTTCGGGGATGAAATCTAATTCAAGTGGGGGAGAATTGCAACATCCGGATATCCAGGTATGGGAATTTGAGTAAGTTATATTGGGGAATGAGGAGACTCGGCGAGTTGATGCCTCAACTCGTCGACTAGGATCGCGTTTTGGGGACCAGTTTAATGAAGGGACTCGACGAGTCGGGTATTTGGACTCACTGAGTAAAGTGACTCAAATTTTACAAATTATTAGTTTTTCATAAAATCAAGTAATTATCATAAAATTTGACAAACTTCATGTTTTCTTTTTTCTTTTTTTTCCATCAACTTGAAAAAAAAAATATATTTGCATCAAATATAGTAGAAAACAACCCATGGCTCTGATACCACTGTTGGGTTTTGGTATCATACAACATCCTATGGTGCACATACAACCCTAAATACCTTGGATCTATGTTTTCACTAATTATACATGCAAATGGTTTCCAAGGCATTAAACCTATAACTAGCATGCATTTGACATAAACCATATAATATACTAGTTAGGGAAATATACCTTTTATGTGGCTTGAAGTCTTGATGTATTTGTCCTTAAGAGCTTAGCACCAATAGTATGAAATGCCTCAAATGGAATCACAACACACCTAGGACAAAGGTGGCTCTTGAGAGAGAATTCCATGCACCAAAACACCTCCATATTTCTCTAAGAAAAGAAGTGGTAATTTTGGCTATGGAGTAACCTATTTATATGTAGGATTCCAAGGGTTATGGGTATAACCCATAATCCATACCCATGGGTTTTATGATCCATGGTTCATGTGGCTCAACTCTTTATGTATCCATACATAAACTTGGTCCAACATGGATCATAAGCCCAACACATATAAATATAACTAATTTTCATATTTAGTCCCCATAGATTTAATTAGTCTCTTTTGATCATTAAATTAATTCCAAATTAATTCTTGATCGATACTAATTAAAACATATGATTTCATATTAATATATTATAACTTATAATATATTAATAAACCATAAATTACCTTCTCTCAAAAGTCCATCCTAACAAATTGTCCTGATGATATGCAACCCAAATGGACCATGCTACTCTCGGGTCAAGTACATACCAATAGTAGTTATGGGCCTAGACATCTAATCCAACAGTCTCCCACTTGGATAAGTCCAAAACTATTATTGCAAGTACGACTTCATAACCCGACTAGCAATCGTAGCTCTTAAAGCCGCTGTCAAACTCTGAACAAATCAATGACGAGTCCATTAGATAAGGAATCATATATTCCTCCATTCTAAATATCATATGGACTGAGACATGGATTATAATCATTCTCTTTGTCCATTTGTTGTTTCCCAATTTCCGATTTATGACGACTGACTAATTGAACAAAGCAAATCAGTCCTGACCCGACCGAGCACTTCCATTTGTCATCATCAAATCATCGAGGGGCCCACAGATATTGCTTTTATCCCGAAGGTAAAAGGAATGGATGAACTTCTACTCATATGGCTTGTTCTACTACTTGTTGAATCATACACAAAGGCACGTTTTATAGCACCGAGTTACCAAATGCGTTTTCGTGCAATCAATGTACAACCAACTCATAGTAACAACTCATATCTCTAGGTTTGAAGAATATAAGATATTATCATCTCATGATCACTCGTGATAAAATCCATGAAGTGATTCCAATGAGCGTGGGTCGAATCCAATACTCAGAACTTATAAGCACTCATGAGTGTTGTAGCCCTTTGTCCAATATCTTAGACCTCTACAAGCCAACTCATGACAGTCTTGATTCATATCTACTTCCAACATATGACCGACTGTAGATGGTTTGAATAACTTAGTCATTCCGGAAGAATAACCTAGTTTATTCTTGAAGTCAAAACATGCAAAATGAAACACAAGAATAATTGAATGCAATATGGTATCAAAACCTATGAACATAAATAAAATACCTTTTATTTATCACCATATGATTACACATTATTCATTGTATACTGTTTCAGCTATCAACTATATTCTTTAATTTAAAACAATAGTTGTCCCATGCTCCAAGCATGTACACTATGTTTTGTAAACACTAGTCATGTCATACACCAAGTATGCATACTATGTTTGTCTATGATCTTTACTTTGTGAACTAGATCAATTGAACATAACTTCAATGATTCTCTTTTCACACTCCCAAATCCTTACTGCAAATACAAGAATTCCAAATTCATGTCATTTACTGAAATCTGTGAGATTCTAAACTTATATGCATTGATCCTCTCGTAATGATTATGCACAAAGTCAGATAGACTTGACAACAACCATTACAGAGAATTCCAAAAGAGATCAGCTCCTTAGAAACATCCTTCTTGCATTAAGTTTCCTAATCTTAAACAGATTGAAAATTCTAACTTTGAAACATTTCCAGATTCCATTTTGACTCTCACTTTTGAACAAGAGTTGCCTTCTTACAGATTATGTCAATATAGTCCTTCCAGAATTATCACTATACTTCCAACTGTCCTTAAGTAACCAATCTTTGGTAAACCTTAGATTATCCTCGATAATTGTTTAATCCTTTTAGTCATATCCAGTTCTAAACCTTTTCCCTTCTTAATGCCCCAGGCATTTGGAAAATTTTAGAAAGGATGAATATAGCACATGTAATCGATCCTATATCCAAAGCATATGGGACACGATTCATGATGTCTCACATAAAGACTAAACCAGTCTTTTGCTATAACATTTCCATTTCTATTTGCCAAGTTCAGATTATGAAAAGGGATGCCGTAATCATAATTGAATTTAAGAACGCAAATAATGGACCCATATACAGAATTTCCTTATGTTGACCCATTCCAACATGAAATTCATATATATTTCCTTGACTAAATGATTAAAACCTCACGATCTAAGCTTATAGATTTGAGATGAAGTATAATTTCCTCTCCCTAAATTATAGAAAAACAACTTTTTCCCAATTGAAACCTTTTGTTTTCTATAATTAACATTGCTAACTTGCAATACTTATCATAATTATCATGCTCCCACTAACATGATGATTATTAGCATAACACTTATGCTCCCACTAGCTTTGACATGTACCCACAAGTCAACTGAACTTCTAGAATTCAATACTTTATTGACTTTATTACCAAAGTTTAGATTTCTGATACTAGATTTCCTTGATAAGACTTTATCAATATCATACACCTCTCTTAGATAGCTCACATGTGTGTCTAAAAAATTATGAAGAGGGATGCCGTAATCATAATGTTTAGACCTTTTGTCATTCCCACAATTTCTATCTACTCAAAATCTACTTAGTGAAAGAGTTTCCTTACTATCATTTTCATGAATCGAAGAGCAACCTTATGACACTTAGATTTAATGGTGTATGTGTTCTTATCCATGTGAATTGTCAAAACCATAGCCACAAGACAAGGATAATGACAAATCCAAACTCATATGGACTAAACTCAATCTTAACTTCTTGCCACCTGGCAGCTCAAGGGCCTGCCATTGCTTCCAAGTTGTTGTGCAACACATTGAGAACTCTAAGAACTCATATGTGAAGCCAACTTTAACTGGAATGGGCACAGAATATGTCAACACGATAGGTTATAAACCTCAAGTCGTGTGCTAGTGAAGAACTTTAGGTTCTATTCTTGATTAGTTCTTAAGACTTTCAAGACCTTTAAGACTCCCACTGTCCTCTTGACCTATAAGACTCCCTTGTCAAACATCCAAGAGATAGTGTGGATTCTAACCAAGACAAATACTTCACACAATTGGCCTAAGTTGGTCTTTGTTTTATCCAAAACATCACAACTTACCAATTTCAAATGTACAAGAGTAGAAAACTTTTACTCTTACATTTGACAAGTGTTTTAAACCTTCTTTGAGACATGTCACTCAAGTTACAATCTTGGAGTATGACTCTAAGAATTGTTTTTGGAACGAAGTATGAATCATCTTCTTGATTTAACCACTTCAACAATTCATAGTTCCTCTTCTTAGCTATAAGAAAGCACTTAGAGGATGAATTGTGATAAGGTCTCTAAATCATTAAGATGATCATAAAAACTGATACGAAAGTACTCTCCCATCTTTTCAGATTTGAGAAACTTTTATCCTTCTGCTTAATTTGATTCTTCTTATTCGCTCTGCCTTACATTGGAACCTTTTTCCAATGTCTCAGAATTACACTTAAGCTTGTAAGTATAACCATATTTACTGAACTTTACTAAATTATGACGAATAATCTTATTGATCTTTTGTGGTGGACTTGACCAATGCATAAGAATGTGTACTCGACCCCTTAGTGCTTTACTTGACTCACACATCCATGTGAACAAGTAATTAGTCTTAATTTTCCAATACTTGAAAGCTCTCATTCATCATGCTATACAACTTGCATGATTCCAAATTCCGGTCCAATTGAGACTTGGGTGATGAGAATCTTTCCTTATTTGGTAAATTTAGACATTACCACAAATGAAGGAATCAATTTCATATTTCCACTCTTGCTATTAATGGAATCATATAAGCAACAATTTTTCCTCAAATGCCATTGTAAGGATATTTTAAAATAAATAAAATCAAAAATTTTCTTTTATTTTAAAACTATGCGGAAAAACTTATCCTTACAATCCATATGAAAACTTGTTGTTATCTATTCCTAAGCAATATCTCATAACTCCTAAGAAGTAGCTCGAGAATCCGATCTTCAAACTACGTGATAGAAATCCATCTATGCGATCAGATTCAGCGTATTCTTTCTTTAAGTTTCTTCACTTTTCTTTGATTCTTAAAACATTACCATGTGACCCAGTCACATCATGTATCAGAAATCTCATAATAGAAACTTAACAGAGTTAGATAGTGGACTTTACCTGAAGTAGAGTCAAACTTGTTGACTTTAACCTCCTTAGGTAAATTTGGCAGCTTCGCAACCAATGCCCCTTCCTTTGGAAATATAAACATATGGACCCTTTGATAATGGTACATAGGACTATCACAGACTTAGCTTTTCTCTTTACCATTTGGTCAACCGAGGTGACTATGGCCGATCCCTTTCCATTGGGAAAAGAATGCTATTTTGGATTTCCTGTGTCCCTATTGTCAATGTCCATCAAGTTTTAAGGAAGTTGATCTTAACAAATAGATAAGATCATTAAGGGTCATGTCATAGTCTGTTTCATAGGTGTCCCAAAGGAACTCACTATGTGACTTAGAAAGTGATTGAACCACCAAATTTCTCAAGACTTTGACACCCAACTCTCCCGGCTTGTCAATATGTGACTACATCTCCAAGATGTGACCACACCTAGACCTTGCCTTACCAATAGGGCTTGAGTGATCTTAAACTTTTCAAGAACTTGTGGGTTAGGGAGAATAACTGGAGGAGGTGAAAGAAGTATGATTTCCAAGGGAAATCATCTTCATTAGGAAATCTTGTTTCAAGAGATTTGGGAAGATCATAAATGTCTAAACTAGACATCTTTTGGGAGATATTCAAGATAGTTGATTTAAAGTCCTTAATATGACACCCAATATGAAATATTAAGGCTAGGACCCAACAAACTATTTTATAACTTAGAAGAGGGATGCCGTAATCCAAGCTATAAAATATTTGAAGGTAGGTGAATGACGATTCACCAATTTCCACCATGAAAAACGAAATAATAATTAGGTTTTAATTGGTTTTGAAACTCCTAGATCTTTGAGATTCATTGAACTGTTCAATGGCATGTTTCAATCTCGAGTGTGCCCTTCAGGTTTTGTGACTGGGATGCCGAGGATCACAAAACAAGGTGTGAAGTAACCATGCAGATTACTTGGCACCCTTAAGTGTTTACCCCTCAATCGATGTGTCGGTTAACCACACACGCTCCATCGATACTATGATAAACATTAAGTTACCCTTTGCCTACCTTGTTAAATACGAGTTAGTGTGCCGGTTAACCACACATGCTCCACTAACCGACTTAAACAAAGTGCAAAGTGTAATTTCATGGATTAGCAGCTTATTCACATTTTCCTAAGTAACTAAGATTAGGTATTTATAAAAGGTTTAGTTACTTAGTATTTATCATTAATACTTTTAATGAAGGGAGAATTATAGTCCTTGTCCTACCCGTTCGGCTAACGACCCTCCACCAGTCAAGGAAGCGGTGGGTGAGAGTGGACACCCATTAAACTACCATTTTATAGGCTGTAACCTTATACACCCCTTATAGACCAGCTTCGTGAATGAGGCCTACTAATGGTAAGACTGACTTTACTCTTATACATATATATAAATATTATTAACTTATAATATTATAAAGTATAACGGTTGAATTTTAACTTTTAAAATTCTAAGGTCTAGTTTGGAATTAAAGTATACATAGGGGGTAACTTTACAAATTCCAAAACTTGAGGACAAGTTTTGAAACCTTTCAAAACTCTTGGATTTTTCATAACTTATGAGTTTAATTAAGGTTTAATGAAAAAAAAACAAGTTCCATAACTTGAGGACAAGTTATGGAAGACATTAAATCATTTAATGATGACATTAAAAATAGAGACTCTTCTATTTTCATAACCTATGAGTCTTAATGACACTTTAAAAAGAAAAACTCTTCACTTTCCATAACTTGAGGACATGTTATGGAGTTCATAAAAACCATTAAGATCAAATATTCCAATTAACACAATAATCAAATAATTTTTCTATGATCTAGATTAAACTCATAAGTAAAGATAATTCATATCAACAATTTTCAAGAAATTAGATAATCATATAAACTAATACAAATCTTGAAACTTTGATAATTATCCTTTGAAGACTCTTGGACTTCATAACCTAAAGAGTTAATAAATGAGACATTTCACATCCATAACTTATGGAAGCTTCAAAACTCTTAAGATCATAACTTTAAAAAAAAACTTTTGAGTTCCAAAATTTTATGACAAAATTTGTAACTCCATAAAACCACTTAGATCAAACTTTTAAAACAAATAAAATAATCATATCATTCTATCTTTTAATAAATTGATCTAATTCAACTCTTGTAGTAAAGTGACTCAAATTTTACAAATTATTAGTTTTTCATAAAATCAAGTAATTATCATAAAATTTGACAAACTTCATGTTTTTTTTTTCTTTTTTTTTTCCATCAACTTGAAAAAAAAATACATTTGCATCAAATATAGTAGAAAACAACCCATGGCTCTGATACCACTGTTGGGTTTTGGTATCATACAACATCCTATGGTGCACATACAACCCTAAATACCTTGGATCTATGTTTTCACTAATTATACATGCAAATGGTTTCCAAGGCATTAAACCAATAACTAGCATGCATTTGACATAAACCATATAATATACTAGTTAGGGAAACATACCTTTTATGTGGCTTGAAGTCTTGATGTATTTGTCCTTAAGAGCTTAGCACCAATAGTATGAAATGCCTCAAATGGAATCACAACATACCTAGGACAAAGGTGGCTCTTGAGAGAGAATTCCATGCACGAAAACACCTCCATATTTCTCTAAGAAAAGAAGTGGTGATTTTGGCTATGGAGTAACCTATTTATATGTAGGATTCCAAGGGTCATGGGTATAACCCATAATCCATACCCATGGGTTTTATGATCCATGGTTCATGTGGCCCAACTCTTTATGTATCCATACATAAACTTGGTCCAACATGGATCAAAAGCCCAACACATATAAATATAACTAATTTTCATAATTAGTCCCCATAGATTTTAATTAGTCTCTTTTGATCACTAAATTAATTCCAAATTAATTCTTGATTGATACTAATTAAAACATATGATTTCATATTAATATATTATAACTTATAATATATTAATAAACCATAAATAACCTTCTCTCAAAAGTCCATCCTAACAAATTGTCCTGATGATATGCAACCCAAATGGACCATGCTACTCTCGGTTCAAGTACATACCAATAATAGTTATGGGCTTAGACATCTAATCCAACAGTTAGATCTATGGTTTGGTGAAGCATATCTGACCATAGAAGGTCAGATGAGGGTTGTCATGGGAGCAACTCGCCGAGTCCATAGGCAGACTCGACGAGTCGAGTCGGGGTTGCCCCACGATTCGCTGTCGAGTAACTCGACGAGTGGAAAGGGAACTCATCGTGTCTAAGAGGTTTAGAAAGGGATTTAGGGAACCCACATGGACTCGCCGAGTCACTCTTGTGTACTCGCCGAGTCTGGTCAGTGTTGACTGTTGATTTGAGTTGTCTTATGTTAACTTTGAGAGTTTTGGTCAATAGAGGTAATAGAGGTCAGGGAGGGGTAAAATGATCTTTTACCTATTACTTGACTAGAGAGGGAAAGAGTAATCGCCGGTTAATTAGAGTTGGGACTTCGAGTATTAATTAGAGGTATTTGCCTTATGTGTTAGGTGGTGGCGAGTCCGAGGTTCGCATGTGCAGATAATTGCTTTCGGATTGCCAGATGAGTCTTCTCACTATACTCTACCTTGAGTAGGTAACCAGAGTTATGTGATAGAGTATTTGTATGTTGTGTATCTTATGTGTTGTACTGCATTATTTCTATGTGATTTATGTTGTGCATGTTTACAGAGTTTGAACCGAAAGGTTCCCAGAGTTAGAACCTGAGGGTTCATAGAGTTTCGGTGCACGGACCCATAGAGTTATAGCCTCGAGTGGCTAATATGTGTTATATGTGGTATTTTAGGGAACTCACTAAGCCTCGTGCTTACAGTGTTTTGTGTTATGTGTTCCAGGTTTCTTTCAGGATCACGGAATGACACCGGCTTGATTGTACACACCAGCGAATGAGTCATATTTTGAGGATCCTGGTTTATTATGCAAGTGAAAACGGAGTTATGTTTTGTAATTTGATTATGAATGAGATATTAAGAAAAGTGTTTTTAAGAATTAAACCATTATTTTTAAATGAAAAATTGTTTTGAAATTTACGGCGTTACAAATTGGTATTAGAGCCTTGGTTTGAGGGATTCGGATGCACCTTCGTGTAAATCTGGAGTCAAACTGAGGAAGTAAGAAACGTTTTCAAAGAAGTAATTTTATAAAGTGAATAAGAGTTTCAAAGAGAAAGCAAAAAGCGCAGTGTGTACAATCAGCCAGAGCCCGAACGTTGATTTCCCAAAACACCCTTATTTTGTGTTATGAGATATTTGTGATACCTTTTATGAGATATTATGCATGCTAGAGACAGGCTAGGCAATTCATATTTTAGGACTAGAGTGGCTTGATTTGTGATGCCTTAGCCTAGGGTTGCTGTTATATGTGATGAGCGAGAGTGTCCAGCAGGAAATTTTTAGGGGATTCGAGTAGGGGAGTAATATGGAAAAGGTATCTATATGAGCATACGAGGAGCTTGCCGAGAGGGTAGCCAGATGCCCACGTGATGCAGAGTTGTTAGAGTTCAGTGATATCCATCACATATGAGGAAAGTGAGTGGATAATAACCTAAGGAGGTTTTTCGTGCTGAAGGGGACTCTTCAATGCCTGAATGTTGTTTGCTTCGTGCTTTGTGGAGCTCTCAATGATGGGAGTTAGCTACTAAGTGAATATGACGATATTTAGGAGGTAGATGGTTGGCATCATCAGGAGTTCTTTAGCAGCTGATGGCAGAGAAGTGTGGGAATCTAGGAAGAGCCTAGGGAGTAATCTTAGCCAGATGAGTGCGTTGGCAGAGTAGAGAATTTTGCTGGGGAGCAAGCACACGCGATGGGATTAGTGAACGAGAAGGTCGAGTAGCTACTTAGGAACTCGGGAATAGTCTGTGTGGAAAGTATGGGTAGATGTGGCAGGTAGTATGGGCCCGTACTACTGAAAGCAGAGGACCCATACTTGATACAGGGAGTATTCTGAAGGTCCTAATGAGCGGATTGAGGAGTGATGTTATGGTTCGAGTACCATACATCAGAGCGGATTGAGGAGTGATGTTATGGTTCGAGTACCATACATCGAAGCGGATTGAGGAGTGATGTTATGGTTCGAGTACCATACATCAGAGCGGATTGAGGAGTGATGTTATGGTTCGAGTACCATACATCGGAGCGGATTGAGGAGTTATGTTATGGTTCGAGTACCATACATCGGAGTGGATTGAGGAGTGATGTTATGGTTCTAGTACCATACATCGGAGCAGATGGATGAGTGATGCTATGGTTCGGGTACCATACACCGGAGCATGTTGAGAAGAGATGTCATGGGATGAGTACCATGGTTTGTAGTGAATGATGCTGGTGGTTCTTCGGTTATCCAGTCATGATTTATGAGGTAAAGATTTGGACGCTATGAGTTTTAGGTCTGTGGGCCATGGTTGAGTTCAAAGAGGCGTCCCTTGAGAGGGAGGTCGAGAGCCTTTCAGAGTATTCTGGTAAGGAGTCAGAGGGAGGGGATAATTTCGGTCTGAGTTGAGCAATCAGTCGATAGAGGATATGTCACCTTGTATGACCTGGGCGGTGCTATTTATGTTCGTGTGCGAAACATGAGAGACATGATGTTTAAGTTTTGGGATTGGGTGTAAACCCTGTTGGTTGTCATTGATGATGATTTTCCACCAGAGTATCAGGTAGCATGTGTGGCGAGAGATAGTGATTTATCATGAGCAGATAGTCAGTTGGGACTGAGATAGTCGAGGACCACGTTACACCTATTTGAGTATAGTAGGGCGCATTGTAGTGGTATCAGTGGGGGGTCCATTCGATTTTATCAGTGCAGTGGTTTTTCTATCTATGTTGGATGTTGAATACAGGAGTGGGTCCTTGTTCTTAGGATGATCCATGTGTTGGAACGTGGGTTGATGAGTCAAGGTGGGGGAGTATGATGATTTCGTAGTTCAGTTTATGAGTCAGTGATGTTATTGGTCAATTGAGTTGTTTGGTATTGGATTGGTACGAGACTTGGAACGACTAGAGGCAGTCGTGACGAGAAGTTTTTGAGGATTTCATCTGAGTTTTAGAGTATATGAGATCGATTGATTTCCTTAAAGGGGATTATCGGGCGTTGCGTAGCACTTTCCAGGGGCAGGTGCGATTTTGCTGGTAAAAATAGTTGTGGGATGGTTGTGTGTCAATTGGTGATGGTTCGAACCCTGAGTGGGGGAGAACCAGGTATCGTATGGAAGAATTCTTGAGACCAGAGTTATTGGTGATCGAGGAAAGGGTCAGAGTGAGCTAATGTAGGAAGTACTTGTTTGAGAAGGATGAATGTCTCCACGGCAGGTGGTCATTGGTCAGGAACCTGGTAGTGGTCAGGGTCGTTGCAAGTAGGCAGAGAATGATTGAGCAGCCAACTCTAGGTTCGGTATGCGTATTCTTGCTTGGATTTTGAGCGGCAGGAAAAAGGGTTTCGGAGAATTATCAGCGTATTCCGTAGCGTTTGCGTTTTCTTGTGTTCCAATTGAGTATTTGGATACATCGAAGTTGCGTATTGGAAAAAATGAAGATCTAATTATGGGGTTTAGAGGAAATGTATTATTATATCTATATGATGCTTGGGGCAGGAGATTAGTGGTTGTGGTAGGATCTTGTGATGTTCTGATGGGGTGTTTCGAGATATCTGGGTATGATATCTTGATTTCGGAGTTATTCGAGAATCTTGAGTTGAGACAACTTGTGGTGTATCAAGTATCTTTGGTTCCAGTGGGAGCCTTGGGAGTTGTCATCAGGAAGGATTATTTAAGAATGTGGACTTTCTGAAGAAAGAGGTATTTTATTATGACGATTGTCATCATAATTTATGATGCATAATGGGGGCAAGTGTGTGTAGATATCTATGATAGTCCGCGGAGCATGAGCTAGTGGACATAGTGTGGTGTGGTATGAGAATTAGATTATGGGGTAACGAGAGAGAGTGTTGTGATGCTACTGGTAGCTGTAGTATTCACTAGTCAGAGGATGTTGTGATGCTACGGGGAGCTGTAGTATTCACTGGTTCGAGGGTGCTGTGATGCTACATGGAGCCGTAGTACTCACTGGTCAGAAGCTTTTGGTGATGTTGAGGAGCCGTAATATTCTAGGCGGCAAGAGAGTGTGATGATGAAGTGTTCTCCGATCTGAGTATGATGCATAGGAGTTTTAGGCTTGAGTAGCCTAGTATCGAGTTGTTGGAGCTTGGTGGTTAAGCGAGGGGTGAGACGGGGGTCTCCTTCTCTCTCGGGAATTATTATATTTTGAGTTGAGTTGAGCTGTGTTTGTTGCAGCATGAGGAATTAGGAAATGGTATTCGCGCAGGGCATAGGGTGAGTCATGAGACCAATGTCTTATTGGGACAAGAGGTTTCAACTTTGGGTCAGACCCAAACTCTCGAGTTGAGTTTAGCTTTGATAGTGGGAGGATATCGAGATGAGATTCTACACTTCTAAGGTAAATTCTCGGATGGGAGGTACTGTTATCGTCGGATATTTTTATCTGTATAGGTCAGTACTCAGGAGCAAGAGATATCGCGAGATGCACCAGAGATGTGCGTAGCTAACATCCGAGGTCGGGGTTGAGTTGATCTTCGGTTGGGTTGCAGTCCTTGTATGAGTTAATGAGAATTTCGTGACTGGTGTGTTATTGGGCTGAGATAGTTGATGCGAGGAGGAATTCGGTGAGACATTTTGGATCATGATTATGGGTAACTGTGGAGGTTTATTTTTTTAGGCTGAGGTTAGACCTCGTGTGGTGTTAAAGGAGATATGGAATTTAGAGCGAACGCTTATGAATGAGATGTTGAGGATACTTTTGAGCAAGCATGGTTATGCTTCTGTGTCTGAGGGCAGAGTGTCAGGATTTTTGGTTCGGATGGTTTCTGATAGCAGTTTTAGAATATGTGCCCCGATGGAGTGTGAACCCTTTTATTCGTAGGGGTGGGGTTCGTCAGTTATGGCATAATCATTTTGGTGGAGAGATAGTCGGTTGTTGGATATAGTCGTATGAGAATCGGAAAACCAGTGAGAAAGCAGGGTTGTTATTCGAGGAGCAATTATCATGGTGATCGCTCGAGTAGGCAGTCTGGAGGCGGTTTAGGTCACTAGAGATTCCGGTCATCGGGAAGGCATATTTCTAGCGGCGAAAGTGTTGGTTTAGACTTTGTTTTGGAGGTTTCATGTAATTTTGGATGTCTCTAGAGAAAGATATCCGGGGGTATGAGGATCATTTCGGTGGTGCCTTTTGGGTCAATGATTTAAGTTTTAGGTGGTTCAAGAGTGATTTCGGGGACGAAATCTAATTCAAGTGGGGGAGAATTGAAAAATCCGGATATCCAGGTATGGGAATTTGAGTAATTTATATTGGGGAATGAGGAGACTCGGCGAGTTGACGCCTCAACTCTTCGAGTAGGATCGCGTTTTGGGGACCAGTTTAATGAAGGGACTCGACGAGTCGGGTATTTGGACTCGCCGAGTCGGTGCTGTCAAGGAAAACCCTAATTTTTACGGGTTTGGGACCTATTTAAAGGCCCTTATGGCCTTCAGTGGCGGCCACCTACACCTTTGAGAGACTGCTATCGAACCAGAGAGCTAAGAGAGTGAGGAAGAGCCATTTTGGAGCATTCTTGAGGTGGTTGTGCAATGGAGTAGTCATTTCCAGCAAAGGGACGCTATGGGGGTGTCGATTCAGAGCTTCTGAGCTTGCATCTTCACCATAGAGGTATCAAATCGTTCTCCTTTTTCTGTTTTGGGTAAGATTCGTGATTTTAGGGTTTTCTAGCTTCTTTTATGGATTGATTTGTGGAGTATAGTGTCCCATTGAGTGTGAAGCCATATATCTGGACCCAAAGAGGTCCACAAAGTCCCTTCCATCCTACTTTATGCATTCTATTTGAAGGTTTGAGCTAGGGTTGTTATGTAATGGAGGGTTTCACCCAAATGAGCTTGTAGAACCTTGCATGAATGCCCAAGGTTCGACCTTTTCGTGGTTATTGGCTTTGAGGGAGTTAGATCTATGGTTTGGTGAAGCAGATCTGACCACAGAAGGTCAGATGAGGGTTGTCATGGGAGTAACTCGCCGAGTCCATAGGCAGACTCGCCGAGTCGAGTCAGGGTTGCCCCGCGATTCGTTTCCGAGTAACTCGACGAGTGGAAAGGGAACTCATCGTGTCTAAGAGGTTTAAAAAGGGATTTAGGGAACCCACATGGACTCGCCGAGTCACTCTTGTGTACTCGCCGAGTCTGGTCAGTGTTGACCGTTGATTTGAATTATCTTATGTTGACTTTGAGAGTTTTGGTCAATAGAGGTAATAGAGGTCAGGTTGGGGTAAAATGGTCTTTTACCCATTACTTGACCAGAGAGGGAAAGAGTAATCGCTGATTAATTAGAGTTGGGACTTCGAGTATTAATTAGAGGTATTTGCCTTATGTGTTAGGCGGTGGCGAGTCCGAGGTTCGCATGTGCAGATAATTGCTTTCGGATTGCCGTGTGAGTCTTCTCACTATACTTTACCTTGAGTAGGTAACCAGAGTTATGTGACATAGTATTTGTATGTTGTGTATGTTATGTGTTGTACTGCATTATTTCTATGTGATTTAATGTTGTGCATGTTTACAGAGTTAGAACCAGAAGGTTCCCTGAGTTACAACCTGAGGGTTCACAGAGTTTGGGTGCACGGACCCACAAAATTATAGCCTTGAGTGGCTAATATGTGTTATATGTGGTATTTTGGGGAACTCACTAAGCCTCGTGCTTATAGTGTTTTGCGTTATGTGTTCCAGGTTTCTTTCAGGATCACGGAACGGCACCGGCTTGATTGTACACACCAGCGAAAGAGTCATATTTTGAGGATCCTGGTTTATTATGCAAGTGAAAACGGAGTTATGTTTTGTAATTTGATTATGAATGATATATTAAGAAAAGTGTTTTTAAGAATTAAACCATTATTTTTAAATGAAAATTTGTTTTGAAATTTACGGCGTTACACATGCAAACTTGCACATTACAAATCAAACGTCTATGCAATTATGTGTTAACCATCAAGTGAGGACCATTAACCTCTTTCTTCTCTCCTCTCTCTTAAACTGGCCAAGACCCTCACAACCTATATCACTCTTCAATTCAAATTTACTTCCATTCCTCATCCCTCTCAATCCTCTAAAAATCCTCCCATTCTTTCTCCTAAAAACCATGAAATTTTGTGTGTTTTCAAGAGGTTTTCTTCAAATTTTATCCTTTTGGTAAGTTGTTATCAACCTCAAATTGTTTTGTTTTCAATCCATGCTAAGATCATTCATTATATAACACCATTTCATGTTTTTCTTCCTAGAACTCTTTCAACATCGAAAACGCTCTTCAAGAAGCTAGCTAAGGCTGAAACTCACCCCATTAATCCCCTTCAAAACCGAGAAAACCCAAGGTGAGCTTCATAACCCTCATTTTCGTGAGTTACTATCTTTTGGGGGAGAATACAAGCTAGTTTTGTGTAGAATCTTAGTACTTATTCATGCATGTGTATATTTTTCATGATATGCTGTCTGAATATGCTATGAAACTATGTTAGACACTCATAAACTCGAAATATCTTCGAAATTTTGAAGATATTAGGAAACAAGTTACTTTATGTAACTCACCATGATGCTTGAAAAGATTAAACGTGTTAAATGATACTAGAAAACTAAAGAAAGTATACAAAGGGGTCATACTTGACAATAAAGATAATCAAAATGAGTTTTATTGACATTTACTGTAGTTTTGGGCCTAAAGTGTCATTTTTCATAAAAAAAAATGAATTTTATTGACACTCTCGGTTTTACTGGGTCAAAAGTGTCATTTTTGACAAAAATGGCCCATTATTTGATAATCTTGGTTTAATTGGACTAAAAATGTCACTTTTAATAAAATTGGGCTTTTATTGTCATTTTCGGTATTATTGGGCCAAAATGGTAATTGTTTTTATAAAAGTTGGAATTTTATGTCATTTTCGGTATTATTGCGCCAAAACGGTTATTTTTGATACAAATGGACCATTTACGATAATTTTAATCAAATTGGGCCGAAAATTGATAAATCAGCAAACATGGACCATTTTTTAATACTTTTGTAAAAATAGGCCTTACATGGATATCTTAGTAAAAAAAATTCAAATTGGGCCATTATTGACATTTTGGATAAAATTGGGCCACTTATGCACATTTTAGTAAATTTTGGGCCTTAAAGTCTAATACACACAAATTGGGTCTCATATAACAAATCGTATATAAATTGGGCCTTATGTGCCAATTACATTCTAAGTGGGCCATATTTAATAATTCTATTCTAATTGGGGGCCCTTTTATGACAAATTTTATGTTAATGGGGCCGTTAGTGAAAATTCCAATGCACTCGAATAATTCATGATATTTTGAGGGTAACGATGTGTTATCCACGATAACAACAAATATTTTGACACTTTTGATAAAAACAATTACAGTCACTCCATCATATTAGTATGGTTATAACGACTCACATAGAGAATAACAAAAACTATTTTAAGTTTTACACTAAATATTCATACCACTCAGTTTTGCAAAGCACAAACACTGTGCTGATTATTAGTACTATCCACCTCACTCCGGTCTTTGGGTTTAAGATCACAATTGCTCATGACACAGAAAATACTAGATTTTTTGTGAATCACTTTCTATGAATTTTTCTAACAAGATAAAAACAAGGATACACATGCTATAATACAAGATTTGAAACAAAACTCACAAACTATTTTTATAGAAAATATTGGATTTTCTAGAGTTTTCAAACCAATATAAAGTTTTCATATAAACATGCTTACGAACTCACCAACATTTGATATGTTGATGCTTTTCAAAATAACTTGCATTCTCGGGAACTCATTAAGCAGGTTGGTAGCTTCGACCTTTTGGCAACTTGCTGTATTTAGTTTTCACCATACACATTATTTTTAAGATGTAATTTATGGATGGATACAATGATGCAAACCATGTATGTTGTTATATATTAAGTATGGTGATGATGATTGTCTATGTTTCATTTATATATACTTGTTATAATATTACAAGATGAATTCATTCACCCCCAGTCGTTTCCGTCGTTCCGGTTCGGGGGTGTGACATAATCCTCTTAGGATAGAAGGAGCAGATAAACTTCGACTTATACGCTTGTACAAAATATTAGTTGAATCATACACAACAACACGTTTTATAACATCGAGTTATTGATGCGCTTTGGCACTATCAATGTACAACCAACTCATATTCTCCAACTCATATATCTTGGTTGGAAGACTATCCGATATTATCATCTCACAATCACCAGTAATAAATTCCATTAAGTGAGTTTAATCAAATACTCAAATCTTATATCAAGAGAACTCATGAATGTTTGTAGCAATCTTTTGCTATGTCTAACACCTTAGACAATCTTACAAAAAACCCATTCATGATAGTCTACTTTCATAACCTACTTCCTAAGTATGATCGACTATGGATGGTTTGAATAATCTTATTATTCTGAAAGTCAAAGCATGCAAAATGAAACTATAGTAAATAATTGACACAAGACAGTAACTTTACTTATAAATAAAACTCCTTTTATTCAATCATCAAATGTCAATTACATTTTGGCTATTACAAGTTTCTAAATGTCTATCTATTCATTAAAACTAATATCATCTTTCAACCCGATACTTCTAGCGTTCTGCAAGTGCTTAACCCTACTCAGTCCCTTCGTAAGGGGATCTGTTGGGTTTTCTTCTGATGATACACTCTTCACCATGAGGAGTCCCTCTTCCACTTGATGTCTAAGGAAGTGATATTTTCTGTTGATGTGCCTGGATCTGCTATGATCTATTCGTTCCTTGGATAAGGCGACTGCACTCTCGCTATCACATAAAATCTCCATGGGCTTTTTTTCAGTTGGTACAACTCCAAGGTCTCCAATGTAGTTCTTTAGCCATATCGCCTCCTTCGATTCTTCACTTGATGCTATATACTCTGATTCGCATCTTGAATCAGCTAAAGTCTCTTGTTTGGAACTTTTCTAAGTTATTTCTCCTCCATATATGGTAAATATCCAACCCGACTGAGAGCGGAAATTATCTTTGACGGTCTAATAGCTAGCATCACTATACCCTTTCACTCTCAAGTCATCACTCCCACTGAGAGTAAGAATCCAATCCTTAGTGCTTCGCATGTACTTAAGAATGCTCTTTACAACAATCCAGTGAGCTTTACAAGGATTCCCTTGATATCTTCTAACCGTGTTCAATGCAAAGGCTACATTTGGGTGAGTGCACATCATAACATACATGATCGATCCAACTGTAGAAGCATATGGTATTAGACTCATTTTTGCTATCTCAGCATCGGTATTCAGACTTTGAGTCATACTCAGTTTGACATTGCTTTAGATAGGTAATTCTCCTCCCTTGGAATTTTCCATGCTGAAACATTTCAAAACTTTGTCCAAGTAGGTAGTTTGGCTAAGTCCTATTAGTCTTTTACTCCTGTTTCTCAATATCCTTATCCCTACAATATAGGCAGCTTCCCTAATGTCCTTCATAGTGAAACACTTCCCAACCCAGGATTGAACGTCCTGAAAGGTTGGAATGTCATTTCCTATGAGTAGCATGTCATCCACATAGAACACCAGAAAGCTAACTATACTCCCACTAGCTTTGACATATACACATGACTTATCCTCGCTTGTTGAAAAACCAAACTCTTTGACTTTCTCACCGAAACAGAGATTCCATCGGCGAGATACTTCTTTCAATCCATAAACGGATTTCTCAAGCTTACACACTCTACTAGGGCACTTTGCATCGACAAAAACCTCTGGCTGATTCATGTAAACATATCCAGCCAACTTTCCATCAAGGAAAGCGGTTTTGACATCCATTTTCCATATTTCATAATCATGAAACGCGGCTATGGCTAACATAACCCTTATAGATTTAATTTTGGCCACTAGTGAGAAGATCTCGTCATAATCAACTCCAGGAGTCTAAGTAAAGCCATTCGCAACCAACCGTGCCTTATATGTGTGTACTTTCCCATCCATGTTGGTCTTTTTCTTGAAGATCCATTTGCACCCGACCATCTTACGACCTAGTACATTATCAACCAAGTTCCAAACTTGATTATCATACATGGATTGAATCTTGCTGTCCATTGTCTCTTTCCATTTAGTAGACTCAGGATCTGCCATGGCTTCCTTGTAGTTGTTAGGTTCATCCAAATTTACCACTGTACTATCACTGATAAATGTATCACCTTCAGCTGTTATATGAAAACAATATAACACAGGTGGGAAACTGACTCTACTGGAACGCCTCAGTGGTATGGACTCGTCAGTTGGTTCAATAGGAGTTTCCTCCTCGAGGTGAGCACTAGTGTTTGAGGTTCCTTCATTACTTCAATCTTGAAGCTCTTTAAGGTAAATTTGCCTCCCATTGTCCTCTTGGCATATGAGTTCTCTCTCGCAGAAAACCCCTCTCCTTAAAACGAAGACAACATTGTCACTCCATCTATAGAAGAGATATCCAAAGGATTTTTGTGGGTAGCCGATGAAAATACATCGCTCACTACGAGGTTCGAGTTTGTCGTGAGTCTCTCATCTTACGAAAGTCTCGCAACCCCAAACCTTGATGTGTGTTGACGAGGGAACCTTCGATGTCCACATCTTGTGAGGTGTTTTGGTCACTTTTTTAGTTGGGACTAGATGAAGGATATGGGCAGTAGTCTCTAAGGCATACCCCAGAATGAGATAGGTATCGAAGCTCGACTAATCATGGAACGAAGCATGTCAAACAAGGTTTGATTGCGCCTCTCAGCCACACCATTTAGCAGTGGTGTTCTAGGTGGTGTCAATTGTGAAATAATTCCACATTCCTTAAGATAGTCTCGATTCTAAGATACTCACCACCTCGATCGGATCGAAGCTTCTTTAGCATCCTGCCCAATTGATTCTCCACTTCTTGCTTAAACTATTTGAACTTCTCAAAGGTTTCTGACTTATGCTTGATTAAGTAGACATAGCCATATCTGTTTTAATCATCAGTAAAAGTCACATAGAAGCGATTAGCATCCCTTGTGGTGGTTATGAAGGGTCCACACACATCGGTGTGTATGAGATCCAACAAACCTTCACCCCTTGCACAAGAACCAATGAAGGGTGACTTGTTCATCTTTCCAAGCAAACAAGATTCACATGTGACATCTGACTTTAAGTCAAATGACTCCAACACTCCATCCTTTTGGAGTTGGGCTATGCTCTTCTTTTTAACATGTCCAAGAAAAAAATGCCATAAGCATGCTTTATCCAAACTATTGGATGAATCAATATGCAACACATTATTTCCTAAGTTATTAAAAACCATCACAGTTTCATATATACCATTACAAGGCAATGCTTCAAAATAAAATGTAGCATTATAATAAGCATTAATACTTGAAATTTCATTATTAACCGAAAAACTAAAACCTTGTTCATACAAACCATGAAAAGAAATAATATTTCTCGACATATCAAACGATTAGCAACAATTATTCAAATCTAATTTTAATCCACTACTAAGAAATAAAGAATAAACTCTAATCTTGGTGACATACAACTTTTTCATATTCCTCATGATCAAGTTCATCTTCCTGTGCTCCACATCCCTAAATCTTTTTAGACCCTACAAATCAGAACAAATGTGAAAACCATATCTTGTATCAAGGACCCAAGAATTAGCATGTGATGAGTTATTAGACAGAATAGTGTAAATACCTGCAAAGGAGGGCTTTAGCTTCCCATCCTTTATGTCCTGCAAGTATTTGGGATAGCTTCATTTCCAGTGCCCTTTTTCATAACAATGGAAGCACTCGGCTTCCTTTGGATTGCAAGAAGGTTTAGCAGAACCAACTTCGGTCCTACTGGAAGACGATCCATGATGGGACTTTCCCTTGTGGCTCCTGGAACGAGTCTTCCTCTTCTTTCCCTTCCCATGTCTAATCGCCAAGACACAGGCAATAGCAGTTGGAGTAGCTACGACAGATTTTCCTTTCAAACTGCTTTCAACAGTTCTCAAGAGACCTTGCAGCTTGCTTAGAGTAAACTCCTCCTTGTTCATATGATAGGTCATACGAAACTGGTCATAAAAAGGAGGCAAATAATGTAGGATAATGTCAATGGACAACTCTTCATCGAAGTTGACATTCAACATCAGCAAGCAGTCGACAAATCTTTGCATCTTTTGCAAGTGGGACGTGATGGATACTCCATCCTTCGTTTTGGTAATGATCATGGAGGCAATGATCTCATAGCTATCCTGCCGAACACTTTGATGGTACCTTTCCCTCAAATCTTGGTTCATTTCATAAGGCCAAAAATCCTCATAGGACTACTGAAGCTCAACAGCCATCGTAGCGATCATTATACATGACACTTTGGTCGCGTCCCTCTCGTGAGTCTTATTCTCACCAATATGTTCGGGAGTAGCATTGTTTTCATCAATCTTCTTTGGCTCTTTGTCAAGGACATATTCATTGTCCTAGTAGCGAATGGCCATGCGGATGTTTTGAATCCAATCATTAAAATTCGATCCATCGAAAATGACCCTTCCACATAAGTTGATGAGGGAGAAAGAGCCAGAGGGAATTGGGTTGGAAGCATTGTTTGAAGTAGACATTTGAAAAGAAAGACAAAGTTTTATAAGATAAGGATCCTTAATATATCACACAAATGAAATATTAAGGCTAGGACCCAACAAAATATTCTACAATTCGGAAGAGGGATGTCATAATCATATTGTAAAATATTTGAAGGTATTTAAATGATGCTTTACCAATTTCCACCGTTAAAAACAAAATTAAAGATTAAGTTTTAAATGACTTTAAATTCCTAGATTCTTTTGAGATCCATTCAAATTTGCAATGCCATATATAAATCTCAATAATGCCCTTCAAGTTTGTGACTAGGATACCGACGATCACAAACAATGTGTGAATAACCATGTAAATGTGCTTGGTACTATTGGTGTTACAAATCACTTGATCAATGTGCCGGTTAACCACATACGCTTCACTGATCCATGATTAACATTAAGCTACCCTTTGCTGCTCTTGCCAATCCCAAATTAGTGTGTCGGTTAACCACACATGTTCCACTAACAACTTAGCAAGGTGCAAAGTGCAATTTCCATGGAGTAGCATCATTTTCACATTTTTCCTAGAGTAACTAAGATTGGGAATTAATAAAATTTTAGTTACTTTAATAATTATCATTATACTTATTAAGGAGAATAAATGTCCTATCCTACCCATTCGGTAACGACCCTCCACCAGTCAAGGAAGAAGTGGGTGATAGTGGACACCTATTAAACAACCATTTTATAGGCAATAACCTTACACCCCCTTATAAACCAGCTTCGTGAAAGAGGCCTACTAACGGTAAGACTGACTTGTCGTATACATATGTAAGTATTAAACTTTAATATTATAATAGTATAGGGTTGAATTTTAAATTTTAAAAAATCTAGGGATTCGAATTAAAGTTTCATAAATGAAACTTCTCAAATTCCAAAACTTGAGGGTAAGTTTTGAAACTTTCCAAAACCTCTTGAGTTATAGAATTTATGTTATTTAAATGTGACTTTACAAGTACGATAACTTGACGACAAGTTATGTAACTCTTCAAGACTTTTGGAATTCTATAACTTGAAGTTTTAATGTTTCATGAATGACACTTTTCACATTTAATAACTTGATGACAAGTTATGAAACTCTTCATGAACCATTTGGATCAAATTTAACTAACACAGTTAATTATATAATTTATCTTCTAACAATTTCACCTAATACTAATCATATAGCAATATAGCTTCAAATTTTACAAATAATTAGTTTTTCCTAAAATCAAGTAATTATCTTAAAATTTGACAATTATCATGTTATTAGATGGGGATAATCATTACCATATCAGTAAAATCACCATTTTGATGATCCAAAACTGTTTGTGGTAATGATCCTAATCCAAATCAAGCCTAAAACACGAAAATTCTGCTCACTGACGATCGATCTCGTCGAGTGCACTTGTGAACTTGATGATTTCATCTTCATAAGGGATCTATCCATCAAGTTCATTGATGGAATCGTCAAGTAAGCCCTGGTAGAATCCAGAATTGTCATGTTTCATCTTTTGAAAGTCACACAATTGCATTAATATAATATAAAACACCCATTGCTCTAATACCACTGATGGGTTTTATGTACTCTATCATTCCTATGGAGCACATACAACCCTAATGCTTTAGATATAAGTTTTCTCTAAGTATACATGCAATAAACATTTTCCAAAGAATGATGCATAAACTCGCATGCAATGTGATATTTGAATCATAAAAACTAGTTAGAATGTTACCTTGTGTAGTAGCTTGTAGAACTTGGCCTTAAGAAATCTTAACACCTAAAGTGTGACGCCTCAAATGGTTCACAAAATGCCAAGAGCAAATGGATGAATATAGAAGAGGTTAAGGAGACTCAAAATCGGTTATGCCATATTCTCATGCTTGGGGTGTCACAATTTTGGACACTCAGGCACATATTTATAGTGTAGAATTCTAAGAGTCACACGTAACCCTAATTCACACACTTATGTTTATGATCCAATTGATTTAGACCACCACTTCATGGATTAAATCATAATTAAGCTTATCCCATCAACAAATCAATCATGGATCATTAGCCTAATCCATATGTATGACTGATTTACACAATCAGTCCCCGATATAAGCCCCCGACTATTAGCAATGAACTCAGATATATGTCCGATCACCTGCTCTCGCTTGCGGTTCTCTGGTCTCATGGCCTCTACCTAGGCCTCCCGAATGGTGTCCAACACCGGAGTCATCACTGTCAACCTCAAACAAACATCTCGTAATGGGGCACTCTATGTCCTACGACTCAACGCATCGGCTACCACGTTAGCCTTGCCCGGGTGGTATAGGATCTCACACTCATAATCCTTTACCATGTCCAACCATCTCCTCTGACGCGTGTTCAGGTTCTGCTAATCCATTAGATACTTCAAGCTCTTGTGGTCTGTATATATATAGTACACCGAACCCCACACACATAGTGATCCAGCTCTTGAGGGCGAACACCACAACCCCCAACTCCAAATCGTAGGTAGGATACCTCGTCTCATGAGGCTTTAGTTGCCTCGATGCGTATGCTATCACATGTCCTCTCTTCATCAGCACCGCACCCAGTCCCGATATCGATGCGTCATAATATACCACAAAGTCCTCCATTCCCTCCAGAAGGGGCAATACCGAGGCTTCGCATAATCTCTTGCGTAGTGTCTCGAATGAGGCCTGCTGCTCTGGGTCCCAACTGAATGCTACGCCCTTCCAGGTCAACCTGGTGAGAGGAATCGCAATATTGAAAAATATTTGATAAATCTCCGATAATCGCGATTTTGGAAAAGTTATGAATGAATCGTCGATAGTAGCCGGCTAGACCCAAGAATTGACGAATTTCCGTGGGTGTTTTCGGTGCCGACCAACTCTCTATCGCTTTAATCTTGGAAGGATCTACATGAATACCCTCCTCGCTTACTACGTGACCGAGGAAAGTTACCTTCCGTAACCAGAATTCACATTTGGAAAATTTTGCGTACAGCTTTTCGGATCTAAGAGTTTCCAACACTAGCCTCAAGTGCTGTTTATGGTCTTCTTCACTTCGGGAGTAGACGAGGATGTCATCAATGAACACGATAACGAATTTGTCTAGGAAGGGACGGCACACCCGGTTCATCAGGTCCATGAACACAGCAGGTGCATTGGTTAGACCGAAGGGCATCACTACAAACTCGTAGTGTCCATACCGAGTCCTAAAAGCTGTCTTGGGAACATCATTCTCCTGGACTCGTAACTGATGGTACCCTGATCGAAGGTCTATCTTAGAGAAGTAACTGGCTCCCTGGAGTTGATCGAAGAGGTCGTCTATTCTTGGAAGAGGATACAGGTTCTTAACGGTTAACTTGTTCAGCTCCCGATAGTCGATACACATCCGAAAGGATCCATCTTTCTTTTTGACAAACAGAATCGGAGCTCCCCAGGGTGAGGAACTTGGTCTAATGAATCCTTTACTGAGCAACTCATTGAGTTGACTGGATAACTCCTGCATTTCTGCGGGAGCTAAGCGATACGGGGATTTTGCTACGGGAGTAGCTCCAGGAATTAGGTCAATACGGAACTCGACCTGACGCTCGGAAGGAATTCCTGGAAGTTCTTCGGGAAACACATCGGGAAAGTTACAGACTTCGGGAATGCTCGCGAGGTCTCTAACTTCTTGTTTCTCGTTGATCACATGAGCTAAGAATGCAATACACTCCTTTCGAAGGAGTTTTCGAGCTTTGATGCAAGAAATGATATGAAGGTTGGAACTGGGTTTATCGCCATAGATTATGAGAGTTTGATTCGAAGGAAGATTGAGACGGATAGCTTTTTCGTAACAAAGAATGTCAGCATGATTGGGACTCAACCAATCCATGCCAACGATAACATCAAAGCTCTTAATGGAAACGGGCATGAGGTCCATAGGAAATGAGTGATCATTTAGGGTAAGCGTACAACCTATGAATACGTCGTTAGCGCTTTCTTTCTCACCATTAGCCATCTCGACGGTAAACGTTTCAGTTAGTGGTTGAGGATTTGGTTTTAGATTATGTTTGAATGCATGACTCACAAAACTCCTTTCAGCACCCGAATCGAAAAGAATACTAGCATGTGAATTGTCGAGAAGGAACGTACCCGAAACAACAGTGGGATCGGCAACTGCTTCCTCCTGTCCCATGGTTAGGACCCTTCCAGTGTTACCAGCAGTTGACTTCTTGGTACAATCCCTTTTAAAGTGCCCGACTTCACCACAGTTGTAGCAGGCTTGACTAACACCTGCTCCCGATGATTGATTAACTGATTGGGTAGGAGTTCTGCAGTATCGAACTGTGTGCCCTTTCTTACCACAGTTGGAGCAAGACAATTCTCGACAGGGACCAGGATGATGATGGTATTTACACTTGTCGCATTGAGGAAGATTACCAGCATATTTACTGGTAGGAGTTGAGGCAGTGGATCCCATGGCAGAAACAGCAACAACAGGAGTAGTAGTAGCAGCATGGACTGCTACCGTTTGTTGTTTCTTGGATGATCCTTGAGAAGATTGACCTTTCTTCTTTTTCCAGAATTTCCTCTTTTCACCACTCCTTTGAGTCGGCTCAGAAGTGGTAGTGATTTCCTTGACATCGTCGTTGTGATCAATCAGAATTTGTGCTAAGGTCTTGGCACTATCATAGGTATCCGGACGAGCAGCCAAAACATGACTCTTTATTGGTTGAGATAATCCCCAAACGAACCTTTCGATCTTTTTGTTTTCAGGAGTGACTAACCCCGGGCAGAGAAGTGCGAGATCATCAAATCGGGAAGTATATGCAGCAATGTCGGAACCTTTCATCTTCAGGTTCCAGAGCTCGTGCTCTAATTTCTGCATTTCACCACGGGGGCAATACTCATCCATGAGAAGTTCCTTCATGGCTTCCCAGCCCATGGCATTGGCTACAAGTAAGGTCAGAGATTTGACTCGGCCATTCCACCAAGTCAAAGCTTTATCCGCAAAGGTACAGGCTGCAAATTTGACTTTATCGGATTCCGCACAAGCGCAGATTTCAAAGATGGACTCAATTTTCTCGAACCATCGAGATAAAGAAATGACACCTCCAGCGCCATTAAACGATGTTGGTTTCGCATTCATGAAATCCTTATAGGAACCCCCTCTTTGGTGTCCCTGGCTACCCTCAGGGTTTTGAGATTGAGTACCACCACCTGAACCACTAGGGTTCATTTGTGACATAGCTGCTACCATTGCAGCTGTCATCATTGTCTGAACTGATGCTAGGTCAAACTGAGGAGGAGGTGGCGGCGAAGAAGGATTGTCGTTGTTCTTTGAGCTAGGTCTCTTTCGGGGAGGCATCTTGATCTAATAAGATCAAGGAAAAGAGGATGGTAAGTCCTCTACATTGAATTGATAGATATGATAGTTATATGATTCGAGTAAGCGATAAAGCAGGAAAGAGTTATCGAACAGATAATTTATCGCTAAGAGTGATCATAGGGAAACTACTTGAATAAGGACTACTATAGAGGATCGGGATCGAGAAATACTCCCATAGTATTTCATGAATTGTTTACGACAATGATTCGATGTTCGGGATATTAGGGTAAGTTTTAGGCATGTCACATACCACAGTCACTCCCAAGCACATGTTAGTCGTGTCTCGAATGAATATAGTTGGCCAGGCCATATTGACCCTAGACACGACTACATAACTGCCTAGGTTTAACCGTACTACACAACACCCATTTACTTATGTTATGTTCTACTTGTGGTTACGGATGGCGACGGTTCGGTATACTTGTATACTTTTGAAAATACTTATAATTTGAAGATACTTTTGATTCAGAGCACTTAGGCCCCTTTAGTGTTTATAGTTTTATACCATGTAAGGTTTGGTATACTTTATTCACTATAAACAAGGGCTCTGATACCAATCTGTCACACCCCGAAAACCGAAGGCGGAATACATTTCCGGGGTTGACTACCATGTTGAGTATCAAATCCAATGTACATCGTAAGTAAAGTAAAACAAGCATTACATTACATAATAACAGTTTTACAGTTGTTTCAAAAGTAAAGTTTGTACAGTGGTAATACATAGTATATATAGACAAAATGTAACGGGTCTTCATGTACACCGTCTTCATGCAAAAGGATCTTCGGGTACCTGTTCTAACGCTGACCTGAGAACACAAGCGGTTTGAAAATCAGCATAAAGCTGGTGAGTTCATAAGAGGTTTTTGTTTGTGAAAATGCTTCGGTTTCCTTTCTGTTTCTGAAATGTTATGTACACCAAGAAAATCTCGTATTTTCTTAAAAGTTGGTTATTGTTTCCCAAATGTAAAGTACAGTAAGTTTGTACACTGAAAACATGTTTACTCATATGAAAATGTACAGTTGGTTATCTGACTGGTTAAACTGTTCTGTTTACTTATCGTGTGTTACCAGGAAAGTCCTATACTTTCCTTATTGTATATTACAAATTGTAAAAGATGTAATGTTATCCATTCTGTGACTCTTTCTAGTTATGTAAGTGTTACCCAGGAAAGCCCCATGCTTTCCTGCATGTATGTATCTTATGTAAACGATGTGAAAGATGTAAAAGATGTAATCGTGATTAGATTCCATGTTTTCCCCAGGAAGGTCCCGTACCTTCCTGAATGTTAGTTATAGTAAGTAAAAGATGTAAAAGATGTAAACGATGTATAAAGTAATCCATTATTACTGTAAGTAAATCTCTGTTATCCTAATTGCGAGTTCCATAACCATACAATAGACTGAAACCTGTGGCAATAAGTAGTCCACATGTGGCAATAAGTCGTCCACATACTTATGACTTTCATCACCCTTGAATCATTTCGGTTCGGCTGTAGCTAGCAGCCAGGTGTGGGGTAGTCAGCCCCGTATAGATCTATACACTCGATTCACGCTCTCTAAATACCAGAGATTCTGGTTATGAGTGTAGTCCTCCACTCGCGTAATCCAGGTGGAGTGTTCTCCGAGGACGTGTCTCCAATCATACCGGAATAACAAATTTACTAGTAATAATATGAAAGTCCTCCACTCGCGTATGTGCGTGGAGTGTTACCGAGGACAAAACAGTGTACAGGTATTATATTCAAATGTTTTAATGTCATGCTTTTAACTGATAAAATGTGGAAAACCCTTTGTGAAATACATGTAAAACATACTAGTTTAAAGACTTATTTCACAAATATATGTTACGTGATTTGTATGTTCGATCTGTTATCAGTTGTAGTTATCAGTTATAAAAGCATAAGAATATGAAACACACATTTGAAAACATGTTATGAGTACAAGAATTCCCTTGTACTTTGCTTGTGTTCCCCCCTGAAAACAGTGAAAACAGTGAAAAAGGGTAGGGGTATGAACTCACCGGACTCGGAAACGTGTCGGTTTTGAATGCTAGACGTCGGTTCGGGGTTTGATTACTCGCGATGACCCTATGTAAAATGATATAATGTCCATATATATACAATTAGAGATACATTCACTAATCATATGGAACATTACACTCCAATGAGGTTAAATACCTCAAAACGAGCGTTTGGAGTGACCCGGGTGACATCTTTGGATTTGTAATGACACAAGGGACTTGGGACATGAGTTTACTCCCCATAAGTAAACATTTTAAAGAGTTTACAACAATGGAACACCCACATACATGAGTTTACGGCCGTAAACTCATGTGGGTGAGGTTTTGGTGTTTTAAGGGCTCAATTGGACTTAGGGATTGCTAGGAATGATTATCTAAACACCTTGGAACACTTGAAATGGATTTAAGACACTTAAAACATGAGTTTACGGCCACACTCATAGAGTTTACGGCCGTAAACTCACAATGGCTAAGAAAAATTGATTTAAGCTACTTAGGGCAATCACATGTGATTCAAACTAATTTTCTAAGCTTTATTATGAATTTAGAACATCAATTAAGACCTTTGTTGGAGTTTACGGCCTAGAGGAATGTTCTAAGGCCGTAAACTCTCTTTTACCTTTGAAAAAGATAGTTTTTGGTGCTTAAAACAATCACATGTGATTCTAGAATTTTATACAAGCCATTTGGGTGTGTTGGATGCATCTTAAACATTGTTTCATGAGTTTACGGCCAAAGAGTATGCTCCTAGGCCGTAAACTCTCATAAATCATACTTTTGTTGTGTTTCAATCCTTTAAACCATTTTTAGATGCATCTTGATTTTACCACAAAGCCATAGATTGAGTTTGGAAGCATTTGGACATGTATAAAGGCGTTAAATCACCCTTTTAGAGGAGTTTACGGCCCAAGAGAGTGTCTTGGCCGTAAAATCTTCTTTGTTACACAAAATTCAAGTTTTAAGTGTTCCAAGTCTAGATTAGCAAGTCCAAGGTTTATGTCTAAGTCCCAACTAGGTTTTTGGAAGGGTTAAATGGCTTAAATACCCCTTGTATATGAGTTTACGGCCCAAGAGAGTTCCTTGGCCGTAAACTCACTTTTGTCCTTCTAAATCCATGTTCTACATGTTATAAGTTCATCCCTTTAAGCCCTTAAGCCATATCTAGAGTCCAACTATGCAAAGGAAGGGTTTTAGGGCTTAAAAACCCTTGAAATATGAGTTTACGGCCCATGAATGTTCCATGGCCGTAAACTCATGAATGTTGGCCTATTACATGAATTGAACTCGAATTTGGATGCTAAATATGATAGAGATTAAGGCTAGGAAGGTACCTTAGAGATTATAAGCCTTAATTTTGAGTTTTGATCTCTTAAACTTGGATTAGGAGAGAGGTGGGTAATGTTTAGTGATAATTTGACCAAAGGCTTCAAATGAAGTCCTAAACACGTTTATATAGTGTTTAAGTTTTGGACACGGTGGAATTCTACCCGATACCGGCGTTAGACGGGGTTTTTGGTCGTACCCGATTGAGTTACCGTAACCCGATACGGTAAATTCTATAATTATTCCGATCACTAAAGTTGGGTGTTAAATTGATTTCTAAATGTATTAAGACACCCATTAAGTCATTTTAAATGTGTCCTAATTAATGACTTAATTAAACGGAGAAATCGGAAATTGGAAATCGGAATGACGATCGGTTACGCGAGTTGATTTATGAAAAAGTTACATTAAAATGAAGCGGAAATTTCGGGTTGTTACATTATCCCCCCGTTAAAAGGGAATTTCGTCCCGAAATTCAAGTTTAGAACATAAGACAAGACACAAATCATGGATAAGAAAAGAGTTGTGGATACTTCTATTTCATGGAGTCTTCCCGTTCCCAAGTGAATTCCGGTCCCCGCTTGGCATTCCAGCGAACCTTCACTAACGGGATGCGACTTTGTTTTGTACGTTTGACTTCTCGATCCATGATTTCGATCGGTTCCTCCACAAAGTTGAGGTTTTCATTGATCTCGATCTCGCCTAAGGGAATTGTTAGGGTTTCATCGGATAGGCACTTTTTAAGATTTGAAACATGAAAGACAGGATGAATGTTACTGAGTTCTTGAGGTAGGATGAATGTTACTGAGTTCTTGAGGTAAATGAAGTTTATAGGCAACTGGCCCAATCCTGGAGAGGATCTCAAAGGGTCCAATGTACCTCAGATTAAGTTTCCCACGCTTTCCAAAGCGTACAGTGCCTTTCCAGGGCGAGACTTTTAACAGGAAACGGTCTCCAACCTGGAATTCTAGTGGTTTCCGATGATTATCAGCGTAACTTTTCTGACGATCACGTGAGGCTTTCAGTCGGTTACGGATTTGAATGATTTTTTCGGTGGTTTCGCGGATGATTTCAGGACCAGTGAGAGCACTGTCGGGGACTCGACTCCTGGCTAACTGTGTATTCCCCCACCTCGGCCCAACACAGAGGGGATCTGCACTTACGACCGTATAGGGCTTCGAACGGAGCAACCCTAATGTTGGTGTGATAACTGTTGTTGTATGAGAACTCGATCAAGGATAGATGTGTATCCCACGACTTTCCAAAGTCAATGACACATGCCCGAAGCATGTCCTCCAGGGTTTGGATTGTTCTCTCACTCTGTCCATCGGTCTGAGGATGATACGCCGTGCTCATATCTAGTTTGGTTCCAAGGGCTTTCTGGAGAGATTGCCAGAATCTGGAGGTAAACCTACTATCTCGATCAGAGATAATGGAAACAGGTACACCGTGAAGACGCACTACCTCCTGGATGTAAATTCTATAATTATTCCGATCACTAAAGTTGGGTGTTAAATTGATTTCTAAATGTATTAAGACACCCATTAAGTCATTTTAAATGTGTCCTAATTAATGACTTAATTAAACGGAGAAATCGGAAATTGGAAATCGGAATGACGATCGGTTACGCGAGTTGATTTATGAAAAAGTTACATTAAAATGAAGCGGAAATTTCGGGTTGTTACAAAACTGGACCTCTCATAACCAGAAGTCGCACTTAGAGAATTTGGCGTAAAGCCTCTCTGATCTCAAAACTCTGAGGATCTCCCTTAAATGCTCCTCATGCTGCTCTTTGGATCTCGAATACACCAATATATCATCAATGAACATGATTACCGAACAATCCAACATCAGCCTGCACACCCTGTTCATGTGGTCCATGAACGCCGTCGGTGCATTGATGAGCCCGAAAGGCATCAACACAAACTCGTAATGTCCATAACGAGTCTTGAACCCTGTCTTCTAAATATTCTCATCACGGACCCTCATCTGATGATATCCAGACCTCAAATCAATCTTGGAGAACCAAGATGCTCCCTGCAACTGATCGAACAAATTGTCGATCCTCGTTAAGGGGTAACGGTTCTTGACCGTCAGTTTGTGCAACTCCCTGTAATCAATGCACATCCGGTGTGAACCATCCTTTTTCTTGATGAAAATGATCGGCGCTCCCTACGGTGAGCTACTCGGCCGTATAAACCCCTTTCCCAACAGTTCCTAAAGCTGCGAGAATAACTCCTGCATCTCTGGAGGTGCAACGCGATAGGCGCTGCCCCCGGAACCAAATTGATACGGAAATCCACCTGCCTCTCTGGTGGCACACCCGACAACTCCTCGGGGAAAATAGCTGGGTACTCACGCACTATTGGGACCTCATCGACCGACCTCAGTCTCTCTACACCTACTCCTGTATCAACCACGTAAGCCATAAACCCACTATAGCCCTGTTGTACACTCTGCCTTGATCTTGAGGTTGAACAAAATGCTGACCCATAACAGGTACCGTCGCCATAAACTGTAAGAACTCCTCCACTAGGATCTCATATGGTCACCAATTGTCACTCGAGGTCGATTACCACTCCAAATCTACTCAACCAGTCCAAGCCCACAATGACAAAGACATCTCCTATAACAATCGGGACCAAGTCAATCGGAAACTCAGCGCTGGAAATCTCGAGCACACATCCTCTAATCACATCCATGGCATACACTTCTCTCTCGTCAGCTATGGAAACTCGCAA
The DNA here is from genome assembly GCF_052625555.1 of Lactuca saligna. NCBI lineage: Eukaryota > Viridiplantae > Streptophyta > Magnoliopsida > Asterales > Asteraceae > Lactuca > Lactuca saligna. The sequence goes on along the minus strand of NC_136424.1, from coordinate 201,436,695 downwards.
GGGTCGACTTAACGCCTGTCGACAAATACTGATGTGTTGACTAAAGCCTAACGACACAAAAGACTGACTCGCACTCGAGTCAAATAATACCAAAGCAGGCACAGAACACACAAGGAAAGTACCTACGCATAACATAATATAAACACCATATCTCAAACATCATATTAAATACGTGAAAGAATACATATCAGCCACAACATCGGGCGTCGTGCGGACCTCTTCCACGGTCAACTGGAAAACTCTCCCTCATGCCTTCGGTGCCTCGGCCTTCACTGGCCGACTCTTGGTAGCTCAAACACCAGTAGGAGCAGATCCCTGCAGCTGCGGACACTCAGCTTTCTGGTGTTCGGTCTGGTTGCAGTGAAAACAGGCTGCAAATCCCTTGGGGGGCAATCTTTGGCCATATGCCCCTCTTTGCCACACTTGTAGCAAGACCCTTCTCTACACATTCCCTCATGACCCTTGCCGCACTTGCCACAAGTATGACCCTTCTGGTTCCCTGATCTCGAATCGGCAGGCGTGGCCTACTTGGCTGCCGGCTGGGACTGAGCCGGTCGTTGATCCCCCACCTCAGTCTCCAGCTCTATCTCCCTCTTCCGAGAATTTTCTTGAAGCTCAGCAAATGTTCGGTATGACGAGTTCGCTACGAATTCTCATATGTCCCTCCTCAGAATACTCAAATACTGAATCATACGTGCCTGCTCGATAGACACGTGCTCAGGGCCGAACATCACCCTCTTATGGAACATCCTGTTGATCAAAGTAACATACACAGTACCCTGCTTGAGGGCCAGAAACTCCTGGGCCAAATGTTCCCTCTTCACCGAGGGAACGTACGCATCACGAAACATAGCGGTGAACCTCTCCCAGGTCACGGCGGCAAGCTCAGTAGATAAAAAATATGCCGTTACAAACTTCCACCAGTCCTTCGCTCCCAAGCGATGCTGGTTCAGCGCGAACCGGACCCTCAGATGCTCTGGACATGAACACGTATAAAAGCATCCGTCAATATCAGAAACCCATCTCATGACTGTAGCCAGATCATGTGTCCTATCAAAATCTGGTGGCTTCATGTTGCTAAACTCCCGGAACAGCAACGAATCGCCACCCTGAGGTTTGGCAGCAGCAACAACTACGGTAGCTGCATCGGCTGTGGCCTCAGTAACCGCGGCGTACCTGTCATCAAAAGTCACAATCAGAGTGGTCTTGATAGACCCAAACATCTTTGGAATCTCTGCACGGATAGCCGCAACCACCTCCTCATGGATCATTTGGCGGAGCTCCTCATTGCTCGCACTGCTGGTTCCTGGTCTGTGGCGTGTCCCAACTATGATGTCTCTGAAATACAACATAAAACATATCAAAGACTCGCTCGAGCATACTCGCACTCGATAAATTGACCTGGGACTCCAAGGATTCTTACTTGGGTTGCGTACTGCTTTGGTGTATACAGTAGTACGAGCCCAATACTACCATCCCCACCGCATCAGTATTCATCCCAAGTCCTCCTCCTAGGATCCCAAGTCCCAAGTACTCTATTCTGACCATGCATAGTCTACTCTCTAGCAGATCTCTCATAGCTAGTCGCTGCTATCTACTGGCTCTCAAGCATCTACTAGCAAAACTCCTAGGCTAAGGCATCACAAATCAGGCCACTTTAGTCCTAATAAGAATACCTAGCCTATTCTATCATGCATATCATATCATAACATATCTTATAGCTCATAATGTAAAGGGTATTTTGGGAAATCGTCGTTCGGGAGCAGGCTGATCGTACACACTGCTCTGCTCTGCTCTTTCAAAAACTTTTTACTCTTTGGGAAAATTTTGTGAATTTTTCTTTTGAAAATATCTCAAATCCTCAGTTTGAGTTCAGATGAACCCGAAGGTGTACTCGAATCCCTCAAACCAAGGCTCTGATACCAACTTGTAACACCCAAATTTTCAAACAATTTTTACATTTTCAAAAAAACATACTTTCATTCATAAATTTTATAAAAATGTCATTGTATCACATATCAAGCATAGAAACATAACCCAAGATCATAATGCATAAAAACTACTCATGTGTGTACTAATCATGCCAGCACCTTCCAACGATCCTCACTGGTACCTGAAACACATAACACAACAATGTAAGCATAAATGCTTAGTGATTTCCCCAAAATACCACATATAACACGTATTAGCCACTCGAGGCTATAACTTTGTGGACCCTCTGCTCTAATTCTATGAGCCTTCCGGTTCTAACTCTGTAACTCTGGAACATACACAACATATATGACATAGAAATAATGCAGTGCATCACAATCACATAAATGGCTTACAAGATACTCTATCATATAACTCTAATTACTACTCTAGATAAAGTATAGTGAGAAAACTCACCTCGGGTAAATCAATAATCTCGAACTCTATAAAAATATGATCTAGCCTCCACCTAATCATACGAAATAAAAACTCTTAATCAATATGTCTCTCAAGGCTAAACTATTCGCTCTCTTAATACTCTCAGAAGGGTAAAAGACCATTTTACCCCTCTCATGGCTTAAAGACCCTAAAGTTAACCAAACCCTAAAAGTCAACAAAAGTCAACTCTCCAGGTTACGCTATGTGTACCAAACATGTACGCTGGGTGTACTCGGCGTCCTCACAGAAACGGGGTACGCGACCCCTTACGCTGCGCGTACTGGGATTACGCCCTGCGTAACTCATAGTTTTAGACTCCTTAACTTTTAGGGTCTTAAACAGTTAAGACACATGTCCAACTTTTAGATCTGACCCTCCCTAAGCCTCTTAATCCATAAAGTTGTTGACTTTAAGCCTTTGCATGGTTGGGAAGTCACTAACACCCATAACATTCCATTTCCAACCCTAGAAAGCGCATAACTTAAGCACGACCCCATCAAAACGAACAAGTTGGGATTTTTACGGATGTATAACACAATTATCACTGAAATGGGATAGATCTAGGTCCATGGAGTCAATTACACTCATAAAGTCTCCACCTTTAGGACTTTTAACCCTATAAATGGTCCATGCAACATCCAACCAAATAAAGAGGAAAGTTTTGAACTTTATACCACTAGAAAAAGCTCCTTCCTCTGAAGATCCTAGATCCAAACTTACACTTCAAGCCCTAGCCTCTACAAGCTCATCTCCTTCTTCTTCACTAACACACCAAGGCACTTTTTAGCTCCAAAACACTCACACTCAAGCAAAGGATGATGGAAGGATCTCTTAGGGTTTCACTCTCTGATATGGATGCTGATAAATGAGCCTTAGCATCCGTTATATAGTGCACAATCCAAATTTTAAGGTTTGCATATGGGCCCGCTATGCCTAGCATAATCCTGGGTACACCCAGCATATTCAGGTGAGTCCACGTCCAACCTAAGCGCATGAGTATGCGTAGCGTACGCCCCAGTAGGCCCATCGTACTCGTTTGCTACAAAAACTCACTCTAGAGAATAATCTAGACAACTTAACAAAAGGTAAGGGTTAAATAGCTTTACCTGAGTTTTGGGATGTTAGACATGATATCGTAGTTAAGCCACATATGTTATAAAGTCCTACATGATGCCTCAAAGTTGGTGATGCTCAAGATGTTTGTTGGGCTACTAGTGTTCATGTTGTACCACTATCGCTCAAGGTGATCCATCATACGGGTAGTTAATGCTCGTGTGTTTTATGACATTAATAAATGTTCCAGAAGATACTACATGGCAGAATATGATTGGTTGTCACCTTTCATGGGCGTATAGGTTAATGGGCTTGGCCAATTAGGGCTTTATATATGATCCCTGAAGTATAAATAGGGATGTACGTTAAGTGATTTTTGTTGGGATTTATGTATTATGACACTCCTATGGTGCACATACAACCCTAGATGCTTTGGATCTAAGTGTTATCTAGTTATACATGAAATAAATTTTCCAAAGCATGAAGCCTACCACTAGCATACAATTTGGCATATCAATCATAAAAGTAAGTTAGAAGATTACCTCTTGTTGTAGCTTGTTGAATTTTTAGCCTTTAAGAAATTAGCACCCTAAGTGTGATACCTCGAATGGTTTACAACACACCATGAACAAATTGAGGACTTGAGAGAGAGGTTAGGCACACCAAAAATTGGTTAGGTCTTATAGAATACTAGTGTGTATGATTTTCCGTTAGTCAGTTAAACATTTTGTGTAGAATTCCAAGAGTTAAATCCTAATCCACTTCCTTGGGCCTTAATCCAATATTCCATATGATAAGCGCTTTGGACTAACTCTTCATGGAGTCTTAAATGAACTTAGTCCATTACTAACATATATCGATCATTATCACAAACTATACATGTATCACTGATTTACGTAATTAGTCATTTTTAATTTCATTAGTATCTTTTCATCATTAAATTAATTCAAAATTCATTATTAATCAATAATAATTAAATAATATTATTTTTTACTAATATATTGTACTTATAATATATTAGTAAATCATAAATAACATCTTACTCAAATATCCATCCTATCAAATTATCCTGGTGATATGAACCCAAAATGGACCATGCTACTCTCGGTTCGAGTATATACCAATTATTGTTATGGTCATACACACACAATCCAACAATTTTGTATCTTGAATTCTAGATTGTTATGGGAATCTCTGTGAATGTTGTACTTGTAACCTCTATTTCAGAACATAGAAATAAAGAATACTCTCCACCTGCCCATGGATATAGGTAACCTTGATTGAACCATGTAAATATTGCATGTTGTGTGCTTTTGGTTTTGCTAGTTATCTACTTTACTTCCTAAAAAATGGTATAAAAGGTTCGAAAGTAGCATCAAATTTGTACTGAGTCCTGATAAGTATCGTCTGATTTCCTAAAAAGTAGAATTAGTACCACACAAGTGGCATCAAATGGGCACCTTTAAAGAGATTGTTCATTGCTTAAGAAAAGGGAATAATGGTCTTGGACCAAGTAACAACAATTTTGTTTTGGTTCAAGGAAATTCCAATAAAGGGAATGATTGTGAATTTTTGATAATGTGTGCATATAGTTCTGTTGATGCTTGGATCTTGGAATCTGGAGCATCCTATCATATAACATGCAATCATGACTGGTTTAACTCCTCCAAAGATTTGAATGGCACAGTCAATATGTGTGATGATTGAGTGAGTAGTATCTAGGGTAGTGTCACGGTAAAGATCGACATGCATGATGGTATGGTCAGGCAACGGGATTGCTGATTTGCCTAGAGTTTTGAAAGAATCTGATTTCTCATGGCACTTTAGCGAATGATGAATTGAATTACTCTGGAAAGGTATAGTGATGAATAGATTGGATTTATGTAAGGATTTATTTGACAACTTTTCAAAACGAAAGGTATAGTGATGCATCGTATTGTATGGATAACAACATATAAAGCCGAATGGCATGAAAAATGAACCAAAAACTAGTGGCTTATGCTGAATGCATGCGATTATTTGCTGATTTATTAGAGCACTTCTAGTCGAAAGCATTCAACATTACTTCCTATCTGGAGAATAGATCTCCATCAACTTCAATTGATTATAAGACTCTTTAAGAGGTGTGTTCAGGGAAACCCTATGAGAATTCTGGTTTACAAATGTTTGGATGCCTTGCTTATGATCATATGAATGATGGTAAACTGGAGCCGCTGGCAATGAAGTGCATATTTCAAGGATATGCATCTGGAGGGAAAGTTCCTCATCTGTGGTGTACAGAAGAAGGAAATACTCCAAAATTCATTATTAGAAGAGATGTGACCTTTGAATCTGCTATGTATAACCAGAGAGGATGTGGTAAAAGTGTTGAGAGGAATGATTAGGGTGCTAGCCATATGGTAGAGTCCAAAGCAAAAACCCCGTATAATTTTGTGATAAATGATGAACAACAGGGTGGCATGAAACAAAATAGATGTGAAGAATCCTTTGTTAAATGCATGGAAGTAGTGTATGGTGATGTTGATATTGGGAAATATAACCTAATGAAGCTTCTATAGAATGAGATTGTGACGAACGATTTAGGAGATGAAAAGAAGATAACAAGAATGGAGATTCAAAGTGATACAAGAGCATTATGATTATACATTTCTCATTACATTGAGAAAGTATTGAGGTCGTTCTATCATGATCCGTCCCAATGTGTTGGTACTTCTTTGGCGATTCGAGGAAATCGGGGAAAAACTCATTGGGAAGTGGTCAAGTGCATATTACAACACTTGAAGGGAACACATGATATTTTTCTAATGTATGATGCCAATGCACCTCATATACATTTTGTTGGATTGATAGACTAAGACCATGAAAGTCATCTGGTGATAAGTATATCATTGGTGGTTGGTCTCTTTTAAAGTCTTCTTTTGAATGTGGAGAAGCCAATCATGTTCTATGACAGCTTATGCATTTAAAAATCTGGTGCCAAGGAGTATCCAGAGGACATAGTGACAAGATCATTTCCAAAAGATAAGTTCATGCTTTGATTGGACTTGGTTAATGTCCGTGGGAGGTAAGCCTCTTTGGGGCTTTGTAGCAGGAAGGGAGAGGAAGTTCTTGTTCAAGGTGGAGTTCATAGGATACTCAAGTGAAGGTGGAGATTGTTAATGTGAGTCACTCATTTGGAGCATTCTCACGGAGCAGTTGGAACACTTAGACCTAAAGGGAGCACTTGAGGTTCATGGAGCATGTGAAAAAGGAATAGTTTATCTAAGATGGATTTGGATCAATTACCAAACAAATGGATAATATAAAAGGGGGTTTAGACCAACTTAGAGTGGCTTGGGGAAACTTGGAGTGACATGGGCCAACATGGGGGAATTTTGAGCAACATGGTCCAACATGCTGCACCGTAAAGATGTTGAGCCATGAAGATGTCAAGCCATCTGAAGATGTTGTTCCAAGTCAAGAGGTTGATCCAAGTAAAGATGTTGGAGAAATATGGAGAAGTTAAGCCATCAAGGAGAAGTTGTGCCACCTTTGGGTGCTATTGAGCAAAGCATGAAAGATGTTGTGCCATCCTTTCAGAAGATTGGTGAGATGACATCATGGATCACATCATGGATCACAGTAATAAGCATACATTGAACATAAAAACAATACGGTACTATAATAAGTACTTTTTTCTTTGAAAGAAGCAAATTACAATATTCCTTAGTCTAGGGTTCAAGAAAAGTACAAAACAAGCATTAATAGATAGGTAACAAGAGAAATAGAAAAAATATAAAAGATGACTACAATCCGATGATCATCCTTGTAGTACATTTCGAGTTGGTAAGTACTTTTCGAGAAAAAAAGATTTATTTGGATATACAGTTAGTTATTTATCCATATACTTAATGTATCTTTATAATCCTGACTTCTATAACTAAGTTCTTGATAAAAAGATATTCCCTATAGGCATTTCAACTTTCATATATTCCTGTATATTTTATAAGTATTTCATGTTTCCTACACATATTCCATTCACTGTGAGTTCCATAACCGAGTTATTTCATACTGATATGCCTCTGCCGATGCTTCATCAGTGCGTCAATTAGTAGAAAAGACAATTATCACCCAGTGTGACTCGACCATCAAGTTTGTAGCTAGAAACCGTAGGTAGGGGTGTCAAATCATATATATCTATTCGTAATTCTCCCACTCTTGCATTTATTGGTTATAAGGAAGAGGTCTTTCTAAGTATAGTGATACTTAGGCTGATAAAAAAAGGCTCACACGGATTTAAAGAATATTAATAATCCTAACTTTAATAACAAGTTTTTTGTTATTATTTTCGTAGCAATACATAATACCATAATCATTCCTTAATTCAAGGTTCCACAATAAGAATACTGCATTGGGTATTGAAATAGATTTATTTACAATAAAATCCTACTATATCATTTATGAAATAGATTCCCGATATTGATTTCATAACATTTCTATAATGTTATTAGAAATAAACATGTATTGCATGTATTCCTTTCAAAAACGTTAAGTGATTTTAAATGGGCCGTGACACTCACTTCTAAGGTTAGTAGCCAAGAAACTGAAGGGAAACGATTTTTTGGAATTTGGCGGTTTTGCACTCCGATGAATATTAACTTTTACCAATGAACAATGTTGTTGACCGACATTATTAGTATCAAATCGGAGCTTGATCAAAATACCACACAAATCTGGCTGGAAAACTACTCTGTCGACCACGGACAACGGCAACGAGTGGTTGCCGACGAAGGCAGTCGACATTCATTGGGTATGCTGATCGGATGATAGAGTCTCAACGAAGTTGTGCTGGTGATTACTCAATCGAAGCAACACTGGCACCCGACTATTACAGTAACCGATAGAGGAGAGAGAGAGAGAGAGAGAGAGAGAGAGAGAGAGAGAGAAGTGAATTTAAGAGAAAATAAGGGATCCCCTCACTCATATTTATACTTTTTCCAATTATAATCCAAGGGCATAGAGAGAAAGCAATCCGATGATCCTCATCAATCCTAGCATTTTAAGATTATCCGATTAAGGCGACACGCTTACGAAAAATTTCAAGAGACGTCATGTAATGACCTGAAAACCCTTCCATTAATGATGTTAGCTTTCTGTTAGTCTAAATTTATTTTTGTAAAATTATTTCAACTCTAAAGGTATAGAATAAAATAAATTAAAGTAAAATGGTGTCAATTAATACTTAAAATAATTAATCGATATATTCAACGACTATCTAATTTAATTAATTTATTTTTGAGGAAAATAAATTCAAAATAATTCATTATAGTGTATAAATGACGTAGAGGGGTTAAAATTTCATTGAGAGAAATTGATTTATTAAGGAAATTGATAAATGGTTGAAAGAATTAACTGGAAATGAGTTGAGGGGTAAAAACTAAAAATACGAATTAAAACCCTTATATGTTACATTTTCTTTGTGAGAAATAACTATGTACGATTTTGTTCAAGCATTACTATCGATCGTTTTTTTGGGCTATTGTGCTTGCGTTGAACATTAGAGAGAATTAGATTGAGAGATTGCTACTGAAAGTCCAATGAGGGAGGCAACGATCGTCGATCAATAAAGGAGGGAAGAAAAAAATGATCAAGAAAGGAAGAAGAAAAAAAACGGACGACATGAAGTTGATAGGTGGATCGACCGGTCTTGATTCGAGACTGCAATTGAGGCCTAAATTAGTTTTCATCATTGGTAAGTTTCTTGATTTCCTTCTTCCTCAAGCTTCATACTTCAATTGGTTTGAATTTTATAGCAATATTGAAGCCAACTTTCTTTCTTTTGGTGTTAGTGATCATGTTTTCTTTCACTTCAATCTTACGACTTCTTGTATAGCCGAATTTCCGGCCATATTCTAGCCTAGTTTTTTCTGTCAAAAGTCTCCCAAAAACGCTCTCTTTTGTAATCGTATTAGTGTGTAAATACTAATTGGAATTATGGATTGATTGCCTTCTATTTGGTGTCAAAATTTCATATTTGTTTTACATTCAATTCTAATGATTTCATGTCATTTCATGAGTATAAATTTCTGCATAAAAATCATATTTTTAACGATTCATAAGTTACTTAAAACATTCCGCAAATGGCTTAATGGTGGAGAAAACTCAAGCCTTTAATGTTGTTTTCCCTTTTAGCAAGGTACTTGATATTTCCCATAGTTTGACTCATGGTTTGAGGTTGAACTTGTTATTTTAACTTGTTGATAGGTTGCTACTATTAAGAACCCAATTTCCATCTTTATAGTTGATTTTGGTTATGGCTTAATGGGTTAAGTTATCATTTAACCCTTAAAATTCAAAGCTGGGAAATTTAGGAGAATTTTCATTTTGTCCATGTTTTCAAATAAATCTAGAAAAATCATCAAGAGTCAGTTTAGGTTCATGCTAGTGGTTTGAATTTTAATTTTTCTAGAATTTTGGACACTTGGTAAGCTAGTAATTCTTATATGAATTAAAGGGAGCTAATTTGTTAGTTTAGGTTCATGCTAGTGGTGAGTATGCACTTTTTGGTTTGAAAATGATATTGGTATTCTACTTGTTGCATGCTAGAAACTTGATTCTTAAAAGGTGTAATTATCAGATTTGATGATATATGCTAAATTTGAGAAAATGCCTTGATTGTTGTGATGAGTTGTAGTCGTAATATGCCTTAGATAATAAACTATAATCTACATAAGTAATTACAAGATAATGGTGAGGTGTGGGTTATCCATGTGAGTGAAGTGGTTAATAATTAACTAATTAATAATAATGGTGACACAAGTACACATGATAAAAGGGTAGAAACCTAACTTTAGGTGAGTACCTTTTTGGAATATTGCAACAGAAGGATATCAAGGAGAAAAGAGCATAAGCCAAGACCATGTCAAGTGGTTTTTTGGACAACCATTTCGAGTTATGGTTCAAGTTCACTAAGGTTCACAGGATTGGAGTGATGTTGGCAATTTCGATCGGGGCTGGATCAAGCATCATGTTTTCATAAGTTTTTATCAGATCCATGTTGTGAGTGAACGAAATAATGGCTTCATTAGGTGCTTTAGGATCTTAAGGGGGAGGGTGTACACTGAGAGTTATATGTTGCTTGCTAAATGCCTTTACGACTCTTATTTCTTTATGCTTTCGAAACATTGCCACTTTTTTCTCCCGGAAAGTGTAATCGTTAATATCACTCGATGTTAGGGAAATATCTCATGACCCAAAAGCTTAGTTATCCCAGAGCATTCATACTTTGAATAGTGTTGAATGTATCGAGGAAATGGAAGGTTCTCTTAAGGAAATGATTGGACTTTACGTGTTCAACAAGCGTTGCAAGTTGTTGGTTTATTGTTGGTTAGTGACAGATCGGGAAGAAAAGCATTATTTGGTCTAAGAATGCTAGTGGTTTATGGAAATTAGAATTAAAAAAAAGGACTAAAATTTCTAACCTAAGCCACTCAAATAGCAGACTTCGTGGTAATGGCAACAGAAAATATATATAGGTGTGAACGTTAGTATGGGCCCAATATTATAACAAACACATGATATATATTTGTGACGGGAAGAATCACGAAGAAACCCGAGTACCTAGTGGTTAGTATTTAGATTTGGAATAGTCGTACGTATGGTAGACCTTTTTTGTATCATTGTTTTCTTTTGTGATTATTTTGTTGTACCTCAAAGTCTGTTGATTTAGACATTAGATAGTAATGCAACTTTGTGAGATCTACTCCCGGTGTAGGAAAATGTTTGATGCATCTGGAATCCTTGTGAATGACAATATTTTTTCATTAACGTTGACTTCCTTTTGGAATCTGGTCGTTTGATATTGTTGTATATCTGGTTTGTCTTTCCACCAACCAGACCAAAATTCTTTGCGTCAAAAAGCATGTGCGTATTTCACTTTTCGAGGATGTGTATGTCTATGGGGATAAAATTATTTTGTCGAGATTATTCCTATAAATGCTAAGATGTTAGCACTCAAGTGCCCAGCGAGGTGATGCGAGGTTTTGTCTACTTGTGTGATTGAGAGTTCAAGGAAGACGGTGAGTGTCTTTTATGTGGAGCTTGGTAGGGAATAGAGAAATGTTTTTCCTAGATGAGTTGTCGAGTGTATAAACACCATGTTTGGTAGAGCTCTAGTTTGACCTTATTCCTGGTGTCGCTACTAAAGCCAAAACAAATTTTATGTTTATTCATTTGGTAAGGAAGGAAAGGATAATGTAGCTTCACGAGTAGTTCGAGTGTAGATTATTCCACCAAATTCCTCGTCATGGGGAGCGCTGGTCCAATTCCATTAAAAGGGAAAACGATACAAGCAGTCGGGTATCAATTATATAAGATTGAATAAGATCATGATAAAAACAAGTAAGTATCAACATCCTATTTTGGTTTGGGGTGTGATCATGCAACAAAGGAAGGTGATGGTGTCCGCTTAGTGAGGAGATAACTCTAAGGTTCATTTCCATCATTTGTGCTTTGTAGTGAGCAAATATCTAGTAAAGAGGTGCAAGGTTTCCCTTGGCTAATGCGATGGAGGGATAAACATAATAAATGGCTATTATTTGTGGAAGTGATCAAGGACTTTCAACTGTAGACTATCGAAGAGTGTTGCTTAAAACTACTAATTCGACGAGAAATACTTGTTTTGACAATCGAGGAAAGTTAAGAGACAGATGCTTTGTTGTTCGACAAGTTGTGAGACGTCAATTTGTTAAACGACAAGGAGAGCTGGTAGATATGTTGGCTAGAGAACAATCAAACAACGGTGAATGAAATGATTCAATATTAGCAAAGTCTAATGGGATCACGACTGCTCAGAAGTGACCTAGGTGGTAGAAAAAACATGAAGGTTTGATACCCTTGGTTATTCGTATCTGTAACATCCCAAAAACCATATCGTAAAAATTTTATTTTTAATTTCAACCGACCAACACCATTTATTCTCATCAACTATTTAGAAGTATGTTAGAGTGAAAATAGTTATGAAAGTACAATCCCAAAATCATAAAGTGAACAAACATGGTTGGATGCACTATGATCAAGTCAGACCCTTCACTTTCGAATACCATAAAATTGTAATCACAAAGCCAAGTCAGTTCCCTAAAATACCACATACCATACATATTTGTCAGCTCAACATTGTATTGGGTCTATTTAACCCCCCAAATCTTTTTTATCCCCAAATATATATAGCATACATACATACAGGCATACCATACACATCATTGGCCATAGCCATGACAGTAAGTGCATTCCATAATAATGGGCCTAACCTTCCTAACCAATGAGCCAACATGTATTTGGACATAGTCCATCATACCAAGCGCCTAGCCCAACACACAATGGGCATATCCCAATATACAATGGCCCTAGCCTAACATACCATGCAATAGTCGCAAAGAGAGCTTGCATATAACAAATACTAGTGAGCCGACATTGGTGTCTTCGACCCAAGAGCACAGTGAGGAGACTCACCTCAATCTAGAGATAATTGAATCACATGCGAGGCTACTACTGGGTAAAAGACCATTTTACCCTTCCTATAACGCATCCAACAATTCATGGCCCGAAACGTAAAAGACCCAAGGCCCAAAAATGGTCCAACATCCATCCTCGTGCGTACACGTCGTGTACTAACCTATTATGCCCTGCATACAATGATGAAGCCCAATTCTCAACCCCAAACCTCTTAATGCCTTAAGAAAATTGTGTAACTTCTAGATCTGATTCTTATGGGACGTCCTAAGTCATAATTGATGGGTTTTCTGAGTTATAAACAAATATTACATGTTGCAGAAAAACACTTAAACCCTTAAGTTCACATACAACTTAGAAATAATCTATGTTTTCTCTATTGAAATAAACTAACTATGAATATCAAGAAAACCGTAGGAGGGAGTCTATGAAATCGAAATTCATACATAAAATTAGGGTTACATACCTTGTAATTATTATTATAAATAATAAAAGTAGAATCCTTCCACATAGATCTTGGAAAGCTAGCACCAAAGGAATGGATGCCTCTAATGGCTTGCAACAAAACTCCAGTAGTAAGAATGCCCGAGGAGAGAGGAAACTAGAGCATAAATTCGACTCTGTGAAAGCAAGTATATGGTCATGGAAGTCCCATGGAATCTCTAGACCATCATTTTGTTCCTTTGAAGCCTTTTTGGCCATGCATGTGGATAAAGTTCAAGGCTTTACATGATTATTTAGACTTTAGAGTCTAGATCTATGATCTTAGAGTTTAACTCCTAGCTTTGATGGTGTTTGGATTAAGACCTTGAACTTTTAGATTAGGGTTTGAGCTTAACCCTTTTAGAAGATGTATCAAGGGTAAAGTTAGAAACTTTACCCTTCTAGAGGCTTTTTTTGTTGAGATCTGAAGTTTAGGGTTCAGATCTAAAGGACAATGGCTTAATAAGTTCAGAAAGGGTTAGCAGACTGGGGAACTCTACGAGTTCAGGGATGGACTCGACGAGTTGAAATAGAATATCACGATTATGTAATAGGGAAGGACTCGATGAGTTCATTGAAGGACTCAACGAGTTGGAATGCAAAATCATGATTCTTTGATGTATAGAAACCCGCCGAGTTGGAAGACAACTCGACAAGTTGAGTCAACTCGGAGTGTTGACATTGAATTTGACTTGATTGAGAATTTGACCATTGTTAACCCTAAAGGATTATGAGCTTGAGACGATATCTAAGGGGATTGTTTTGATTCATGTATTGTGTAGAGCTGATTCCAGGTCAGAGATGTTTTAGCTATCATTCGACATTAGAGGTGAGTTTTCTCCTGTAGGAACGGATCGAAGGCACCAATATTGGGCCGTTTATATATGTTAGCATGTTCTAGACTAAGTTCCGATGTCGGCCAGTGCCCGATGTAGTTGTATATGTGTTTCCGGACTTCGGTCTAATATCGGGGAAAGCCTGAGGAAAAGCCAAAGGAATGTTTATATGTTTCTGGATTTCGGTCTGGTGACAAGCAAGATCCGAGGAATGTTCATATGTTTATGTTATGTGTTTCTCTATGTGTATTTTTTGAAATGTTATACGTATACCAAACTTTTCTCAATGCCGGGCAGGGACTGATGTCGGGTGGGCCCGGTGCTAGATTTTGGTCCGATGCCAGGCGGGGCCCGATATGGCGGGCAAGGCCCATGTTATGTTATTATGTGATTATGTGGTTATGTGTATGGTATGTGGTAGTGTAACATCCATCTCTCGATGTATTATTTAATATGAAAATTAATATTGGTTTTGGGCTTATGTTGGGCAATGGACCCTTTTGGAATGGATCTTTGAAGTTTGGGTCAACGTGTGGGTAGCTCATAAGTTGTACACGGGGCGTACGCGCAGCGTACCATGAGGTACGCCCACTGTACACGGACAGATGCAAAACCCTAATTTTCAGGGTTTAAGATATATATAAACCCCATTATAGCCTACCCTTTGGCCTCCTAACCTATCCCTCACACTCAAAAAACCCTAGTTTGTCCCTTATTCCAGTGCTTTGTGTGATTGAACTCTTGAGTTTATTTTTGGTTAAGAAGGGCTTAGGAGAAGTGAAGCAAGGTTGAAGAAAGAAGCACTGTAGTATCTTGAGCCCAAGGGTCTAGAACAAGCTCAACTTTTGGTACTCAAAGGAGGTATAAAGCTCCTATCTTTATTGAATCGTATATCTAGGGTTTTGAAGATTTGGACATTTTTAGATCCAAAGATTTGATATTGAGCATGCAACTCCATTTTTGAGCTTACGGTTGCCACCCTTGAAGCTCAATGTGTTCCTTTAGCTATAAAGTTGCAAGCCTTGAGGCTTTTATGAAGCCATACAAGAGATCTAGCCATATTCATGGTAGTTATTTGTCACTTTTTAGTGTTGGGATCATTTGATTAATTGCAAGCCACCAAGTGATCTAGTTTATGGGCTAGGTCGAAGTATTGGACTCAAATATGTAGCTTGGACGTAATGTCTTAAGGGATTAAGCAGTTTTAGAGAAAAGAGCTTAACTGGAGGTTACGTTTGGCGTACACGTCAGTACGCGCAGCGTACCAGCCCTTTCAGTTGTATATGTAGTGTATGGAGAGGTACACTCAGTTAATGCACTTGTTGTACACTCAGTTAATGCACTTGGGTCGTGTTGGGCCTACATAAGTAAGTTAGGGGTTTAAGGTTTAGTAAGGTTGGGAAGGAAAGCCCAATTTGAAAAGTTGGGCCCAATTTAGAAAAAAGGGCCATTTGTGGATTAATGGGCCTTAGTGAGTTTAGAAGGACTAGAAAGGATTGGGCCTGGGTCATTGCCCAAATTGGATTTGAAGGGTAAAATATTCATTTTACGCATAGAAGAATCCTCATTTCTGACTAAGTGTTCATTTGGTCATGATAGACGGAGAGCAGCCGGAACAACAATAAGGGATTTCTTACTCGGGTTTTCAGCAGTCAGTCATATGAGGTGAGTTTTCCTCAAGTAGGAATGGGTCTAATGCACCAATGTCGGTCCATTTATGTAGTTGCAGTATGTCAGGGCAAGCCCGATGCTGGGGATAGGCTGATGCAATTTATATGTTCCGGACTTCGGTCCGATGTCAAAGAGGTCCCGAGAAGTAGTTAAGTATTCGTGATGTGTTTGTGATTGATGTGTGATATATGATATGATTTATGTGTTCCTGAGCAAGCCTGATGTATGCTAGTTTATATGTTATATGTTATATGTTTCGGACCTCGATCCGATGCCAGGGCAAGCACGATATGTGTTATATTATATGAGTTATGTGTTCCTAGGCAAGCTTGATGTACGCTAGTTTATATGTTATATGTTATATGTTTCGGACCTCGATCCGATGTCGGGGCAAGCCCGATGCAGATTCTATGTTTATGATATATGTTATGTTGTGTATGTGTCAGGGTAAGCCCGATGTTGGGGTGAGCTCGATGCCCGATGCGGTTGGATGCTGGGGTGAGCCCGATTTTGGATGGGAGTCCGATGTCGGTATTCCTCCCAATGCAGTTAGGAGTAGTCCCAGAGTTATGTTATTTGTGATATGCGCTTTGTATGGTATGTGGTAGTTTGGGGGAGCTCACTAAGCTTCATGTTTACAGTTTCAGTTTTGGTTTTAGGTACTTCAGCTAGTAAAGGGAAGGGCTTGAGCTGATGGCATGGTACACACCATAGTGGATTCGCCTGGGAGTTCACCCTAATGTTTGTTATGAGACTGTTATATGTTTATTAGACTTTATGAGTTTTCGAGATACATGTTTTATGGTTTTACACTATGGAAATGAGATCTATGTTTGATAAATGATTTTGAAAACAAAATTTTTGGCTTGTATTTCTAGGGTGTTTCAAGTTGGTATCATAACCTTGATTTGAGGGATTCGGGCACACTTTCGGGTGTGTCTAACCTTAAACTAAGGAAGTGGTATAAAAGTTTTCAAAAGAAAATAGTTTTAGAAAAAGCGAAAAAAAAATTAGAAAAGAACTTTGAAAAGAGAAAACGGTGTGGTGCATGAAAAGAACATGTTTTATGGTTTTACACTATGGCAATGAGATCTATGTTTGATAAATGATTTTGAAAATGAAATTTTTGGTTTGTATTTTTAGGGTGTTTCAAGTTGGTATCAGATCCTTGATTTGAGGGATTCGGGCACACTTTCGGGTGTGTCTTAACTCAAATTAAGGAAGTGATATAAAAGTTTTCAAAAGAAACGAGTTTTAGAGAAAGCGAAAAAAAAATTAGAAAAGAACTTTGAAAAGAGAAAAGGGTGTGGTGCATGCAATCAGCCGAGCTCAAGTAAGTACTCCCAAAATACCCATACAAGTTTATGCTATGTTATGATTATCTAGCTTTATGATAATTGCATGATAATGCAGAATTGTTAGTATGATAGCCAGAGTAGTATACGTATGGTTGATTATGTGTATTCGATGCTCGGATACTGCTTGCTTTGTGATATTAAGAGTCTTATTTACCTCTTACTAATTAGTAAATGAATATGTTACGTTACATATTCTGAGGATTCAATAATTTCAGAAGGTTAAGTCTAGCTCTATGGGGCCACTCTTGTCTGAGTCCAACCGTTGTAGGGTAGGATCTCTCATTCGAAGAATTAGCTAGTCTTAATGATATGCAATAGTATTCACGAGCTAGTTAAGGGGAGGTAGCAGGGACTTCTTATGTAGCTGATAGTGGAGAGTGGGTTGGTGATTACCCGAGGGCAAGCCTAGGATGAGATTAGCAGAGCGCAATAGTAGTAGAAGGGACTTAATGGAGTCAAGACAGTTCTTGAGGAAAGTACGGCTAGATGTGGAAGGTATTATGGGCGCGTACTACTGAAATTAGAGGATCCGTACTCGAATGAAGGAAGGATGAGACAAGACCAGGGAACTTGTAATTTATGTGATCCCTCAAGTTATAGTATTATTCTGACATTGTCATTATGTGTTTTCAGAATGGTGATTTTACGCCTGAGACCAGCAGTCGGCAGTTCAGGTGCCAGGGAAGGATCAGGTTCAGGATCTGGATTTGAGCACTTAGATGAGTAGACTAGGGAATTCATCTCCTTAGAGATCACACGTAGCATATTTGAGAAGACTCCTATGATCGTTGGTTCGATCAAGAAGGGTATTCTGGAGCTTATGGATAAGAGGTTGGCTGTGTTTCGCATTGAGGTAGCGACCATGATGGGATCGTGCACACTCATATTTAGAGATTTCAGGGAATGTGGAGCTCCTGATTATGAGGGGGCTTGAGACCCCATTGCTAGTACCAGATGGTTGGTAGATGTCGCCAACGCATTTCTTACCAGCAGGTGTCCTGAGGGGGACAAGCTTAGGCTCGCGTCTTATCTTCTGAAGGGCAGGGCACGTGACTGGTGGGAGGTCGAGAGAGCCATTGGAGATGACACCGTGTTGTATGCTAAGGCCTGGGTGATTTTACGACCTGGTTGAGAGCCGTGTTTGCACGGGTTATTGAGGTGCAACAGCTTCCTAGGGAGTTTCAGGACCTGCAGGCTGCAGCAGACGATAAAGACTATGGTGGAGATTACCACCAAGTTTAGGGAGAGGGCCCTCCTTGTTTGGCAGTATGCAGTAGACGTACATATGAAAAACCCGATATCATGAGATGCTTCGGATCCAGCTGCAAGATGTTGGAAGATATGATGTAACACCCCGGATTTTCTCGGTATGTTTGGTTATTTTAATTTAATTATCCTTGTTATGTTGGGTTAATTTAATTAACCAATGTCTGATTTCTTATGTTATTGGACTCTTTTGATCATCTTGTAAACTCCTTTTATTGAAGTCCACGGACTATGGGCCTATTTGCAAAGTCCATCTAGTAAATAGTACTTAATGTGTTAATTGAGTCATTTGCAACACACACAAGAAAAACACTCTAAACCATCCCTCTCTCTCTATCTCTCTCTAAAATCGTCCTCTCTCTCTCTTTGTGATCAAGAGCAGCCAAGGGGCTGTTTTTTGGAACTTAATTCTTGTTCATTTCCAGCCTTGATTCATATTGGTATGAACCTCCTTATCATTTCTTACAACTTGATTCATAACCTTGTTCTAGTTTTATGATTTCATCTTCACTTCTTCTCCTTCTAATTTGATTTATAATTGTATGTTATACATCATATCAAGATCCTATCTTCACCCCATATATGGTGGATGATGGATCTAGGGGATTACATGTGGCAAAAGATCATGGAAACCCTAAAATGGAGAATGGTGATTTTATGTGCTTTATGTTCATTTTCATGTTGATTGTTATTACAATCTTGTGGCAAAATGAAATGCTAATGATACCTAACCATTTTTAGTACCACCATGATCATGGGGACTAAATTGGGATGATGAACACATCTTAAAATGTGTTTGAAAGGGAGAAGGATGAATAAGCCAAAAAGGAATCACGGGTGGCTGCGATTCTGTTTTCCATCAGATCTATAGTTATTATGTAAAACTAATATCTTCATCTCTAGAACTGAAACGGACCCCAAACCATTTCTAAAAGTTCAAAAATTGAGTTGGATAACTTTCTTAAGTGGGCCAACCTCACTGATAAGGACTTTATCTATGGTAAAGAATGGCATCTTTGCTGTTAGCTCTGATCCGGGTCTGTTCTGATATATCATTTTGTTTGCATCATTTCTAAGGCTTGGAAAAAGCTCCAGAGTGATTCCAAGTTTCCATATGTTCCTTATATTATGAATTTAAGATATGGAGAAGATGGGGTGTTATTTCCAATTATAAATTGGTTAGAATGGATCCACACTCCAGATCAGTGGGCAGTCACCAACTTTTGCTAGTGTTGTGATTGTCCACAATGTGAATTTTATATCTGGCGTTTCGGAGACGATTTTCATTCAATTCCAACTCTGAGACTTTCATTCGTATGTCCTTTACTTCTCTTAATTTTGGATTGGACGAATTCTACTCACAAGTTAGGTAGAATTGGACAACATCATTTGACTGTATTGTTGGAGACAGAAGTGATACACCATTTTGTAAAATTCATATTTAATTCATCTTTTTGAGTTAGAATGAGTTCTTTATAGTTGTGGAATCCTGAGCAATCATAGATTCCTATAAATTTTAGTTAAAGCTATGTTTCTGTTTTAGATTTTGGAGTAAATCCGTTTTAAACAGAAGGTCTGTTTTAGAGACCTTGTTGTGATT
Organism: Lactuca saligna; assembly: GCF_052625555.1. NCBI lineage: Eukaryota > Viridiplantae > Streptophyta > Magnoliopsida > Asterales > Asteraceae > Lactuca > Lactuca saligna. Next base: position 201,416,530 of record NC_136424.1, on the reverse strand, counting down.
ACTCTTTTCTCAACTCATAGCTTCGTTACTTCTCCTTTCTAACCTTTAGTCCTTCTTAGTTGAGGTTTTGAAGTTTGCTCAATCTTGGTAGCATTATTTGATTGTTAGCTATCCTTACTACTCACTCAAGGTGAGTTCTCTCACACCGTTGTATTGCTGCTTGTGTTTGCTAGTTAGCTCGTGTGTGATTATTTGAATATATTATAAAAGCATGCTATATAAGTATTGTTTTAATTCATACATGTGCACTGTATGTAACTAATCATGGATATGGGGACACTACCAAAGGATACGGATTTACCGGTGCGGTGACCAGGTAAGATCACCAACATAATACTCATCGTGAGGTGCGGTGATTAGGGCCAAGTGATACGGGATCTTCTCGGTGCGGCTCAAACCTACAAGTCCTTCTTGTATTATTTGCATTGATTCGTTCTTTGCCCTTATTAAAAAACTATAATTGGAAAATGGATTAGGGTTAGTAAATATGAATGTTAGTACAATGTTGGTGTTTGAATTCACTAAGCTTTGTGCTTACAGTTTCCCTTATAACTTTTCATGTGTTAAGATTAAAGAGGGTAGGGCTTGACATAGAGCACCGGGACATCACTACTAGTTATTTTTGTTGGGACCTTATTATTATTATTACTTCCACACTTATTTTATAAGATTATTAGGTAGATGGATTATGTTATGACTATCTCAGTTGTTTTAATTTAATTTAAGATGGGTTTTAAAAGTTTAAAATTTTTGCAAAAAATTGGGTGTCACAAGTTGGTATCAGAGCCACAGTTTGAGGGAACTTGGCATTCTTGTGGATGTTCTAGACTCAAATTTTAGGCTCTATAAGAGTTTATTTTCTTTTTAAAAGATTTTTCAAACTTTCTGAAGACTAGTAGTGGAAGATGTCGCGGTGTGTCAATCGGCCAGCCAAGTAAGCCTTATTTCTTATGTTAAATGTTTATGTTAAACTGTTGACTATGAATTGGATTCTACTAGTCTTATAATGTTAGATTACACACTTATTTAATGTTAACATGTGAGTGAGTTGTACAATTAACGGCTAGAGTGAGCTGGAAATTTGGAAACTAGACGCGAATGCGAAATTCGAACTTGTGTGGAAGGTAGTAGAAGGGCCCCTATAATTCTTCCAATGATACCCTGGCTTTTCAAATAGCAGCGACAGTATTCCTAACTTGCTCCACTTGGAGCTGATGATGGCGAGCAGGTGGAGGCATCTGTATCCGTAGAAGGAGGAAAATATTTAGAAATAATTCAGCCTAGATATTTCTAGGAAGCCGACACACTCAGCTTGCCGAAAATTTCTCAACCTTGCCCCGACCCGAAACCGGCACCGAGTTGGAAGAATTGTAGGGCTCCCCCTGCGAGTGCAGTTCCTCAGATTACTTCTGCTGCTCCCGTTTGCTATCACTGCAATGAGACGGGAAACAAGAAGCCCGAATGCCAGAAGTTAAAGGCTGGTAAAGGAGGCAGGGGTACAAATCCTGCAATTGCATCGTCTTCTAAGGGACTCACTATGGTGACACGAGGTCGTGCTCACCAGATGACTGCGGATGAGCCGCTAATTACCGTGACAGTGGCAGGTAAATTTCTTTTTTTTTTTCTTTTCTCTCCTGCCGTTATTTAATAAATCGTAGTTAGAATTGTTTACATGATTGTATATGGTAAATCAAGCACTTATTTGCTAGATTCCGATCCCGCTGTTGTTATGTTTGATAGCGGTGATACCCATTCTTTTATATCTCGCACGTTTATTAATCGTTTGGGGTGTAGTATCAGAAAAATTGCTCGCCCAATGGTTGTCAAAGTTGCCAACAACCACACTATTTATGTCACCGATGTTTATTGAGGTTGCACTCTTGAGTTTTCTGTAGTTGAATTCCCTATTGGTCTTATCCCTATTGCGATGCGAGAGCTCTGCGTTATCGTAGGCATGGATTGGCTTGATGGGTTTGATGCGGAAATCCACTGTCGTAAGAAGCCAGTTCGTGTTCGAAACCCTAGAGGTGGAGAACTTATTATTCAGTGGGACATTCCCCGCCTGGCTATGGCTTCTTTCTCTTCTGCTATAGCACAAGATGACGTTCCTATCGTTTCCGACATCAGCGATGTCACTCCCCCAAATTGGAACGGCGGAAACGTTCGGGGGGCGGATGACTTCATGTGGTAACGTAACAAATGAATACATAGTGAAGAAAGCAATACTACCATCATATATATAATTGAAAGTTTACATTGTTAAAAGGTACATGTTCAAAACCAATTACAATATGATGCCAAAATATGAATTTAAACTGGTGCTGCAGATTCCCTTCTTTAAAAGATGTTTGTTACCTGTAATTACTGAATCCCTGGGACATACAAGTAGTTTGAAAGAGTAGATCAACATTTAAGCTGGTGAGTTTCATAAGTATTAAATGACAATGTTTGTATGAAATGAAATGTTTTGTTTTTGTTTGTTTGTTCTTAGAAAATCCCATATTTTCTACTAGCATAAATGTAGTCTTCTATCATGACCAATGTTTGTTTCTAGAAAATGTATGCACGTATAAAATTTCCAATACGTCTGAAAAACCCCGTAAATCAATGTGTATTTAATACTCCATGTGAGTTTTATAACCATGCTATTGACTAGAATTTCATAAACACAACGTTCTTCAGGCGTTGGAATGTTCTGACGTTTGTCACCCCAAATGGTGTACTGTAGCTAACAGTCAGGGCACGGGGTTGTCAAGCCCTTATAGATCTATACACAAACACCATGCTCCCCCTCCAAGGGATTCTGGTATATAATACAGGACTTGAAATGTGTACTCGAACGTACATGAAGTTAATGTCTCACAAAACTTAGTATAAAAACAGATTTACTTGTGAAAATGTTCGTTTGTTCTTGTAGGTGAAAGTAAACTTCTTGAAATAGTGTTTCTAGTATGTAACCGTTCATGATGTTCTCGTAAAACTATATAGGTATATTTTTAATGTAGAAGACAAGTTTGTAAACAAAGCATATATATGTATATGGTTATATATATATATATATATATATATATATATATATATATATATGTATGTATGTATAAATTTTAAAAGTTGATTTGGTATGTTTCGTAATTTTTGTTCATATTCTTACGTTTATATTAGTAACTTTGCATGAAATAATCCTTAAGTTTGATACTAAAGACCTTTTTGTACTTATCACTTTTGTAAAAATTGTAATTAAACATATTTAAATGATTGTGTTTTAACTTCCTTAATGTATGAACATTGCTCAAAAATGTTAGAAGGTGTTAATAAATCTATAATCCACTTTTGACAGTTTTACCCTTTACTGTCCTTGCTTTTAGAAAACTCATAGAAAAATCATCGTAAGTCAAAAACTAAATCCATCACCTCTGAGAGTTTATAAAATGAGTCTACTTTGTTCCTAAGTTTTATTATGATTTTTAGTGGTCTCAAACTAGTGTGAAAATGAACATCTTCACAGACTGGTCCGAAATCACTTCTGAAATGACAGGCAGTTTTATAAAAATCGCCATAAATTGTAGAAAAATCGTATGAATGCGTGCAAGTAGTCCTTAGAAAGTTATAAACTTGAACAATCTTCATATTGTACAGTTTTGAAAGATATTAAGTTTAAGATGGTAAAAACAGTCCGTGAACAGCACTCAACTTTTCTGTAGAAAGTTGTCATTTAAATTTAAGTTATGTTTAGTGTTCTAACTTGTATTCCCCCCCCCCCCCCCCCCCTTTAAAAATTGAAGAAAACATGAAAATGTAGGGGTATGAACTTACCTTATGTTAATACTTGAAGAATGGAAGGTTGAAGATGAATAACTTTTTGGGTGTTGGTTTGATGCTCCAAAACAGCCACTGGTGTGGCTATGTTGCTGTCATGAAAACTTCACAACAAAAGAGTAAGAAAAATGGTAGTTTACTCACTGTTTTGAATCTATATTTTTGAGTAGCCTAACAACTAACTCCCAGGGGTATTTGGTGGTAAAAATATCAAGCAAAAAGAAGGCGTAGATGGGTGAAATGGTGGCTGAAACACAAAAGGGACAACAGCCCTTTAGTTCATGGTTTTGATGGCTTTGGAAGGAAATTCTTGTGCTTGAAAATGAGATGAAGGTTTAGAGTAATTCCCTGGAGTATTGGCTGGTGAAATAAGGGTAAAATAAAGAGGAAATTTTGTGGATATGAAGGAGGAAAGAGTGGAAGAGGATAAGGGGACAAAACCTAGACTAGCTTGTGATGGGATGTGACTTTAAGTGATGTGATCTTGTCTAGCCACTTGCATGGGTGGTTGATTAGAGATAGAGTTAGTTAACTAACTAACTACTAGTTATTTAGTTAGTTAGGAGTTCTAGTTAAGGAGATGGAAGGTATTAATCTCGAAAATTAGAAGAGGGATTAATAAGCATTCTTAGTAAAATGTCTTAAGTGATTAAGCACTTATTAGTTAAATTGGCACATATCTCCACCAATTTTGTTATCTTAATTGATTTAGGTATCATATTCCTTACATGAAATCACTTAAATCATGACCCATTTCTAGTCATTCACTAGATAATAATACATATGTACAACTACATACATGTATACTTACCATAAAATAAAAATGTAGTTTTTATGTATTTGAAATTTAATGTTTATGTTTTATTCTTTTTATTCAAAAACACTAAATACATTCTAATTATACCTTATAATAATTCATTTTATATTTTTATTTAGTTAAATATAAAATTTATTGACCAATGTATAATTTCGTGACATTTGACCGGTTAACCATATCGTTAAACACGTTTTGTCACTTTGGTTCCTATATTTGTCAAATTTAGATCCTTCACATCTATTAAGCAAACGTTTTACATAGAACCTAACTTACTTATCAACTAGAGAAATGTTGATACAATAACTAAGTTTGTTGTGTTTAAATGATGTTATATGCTAATTTCACAAACCGGTGATGGTTCGTAGTCATACATCATAACGAAATTTATCAATAGTTACTTGTTTTATATTTCACAATAACTTATTTACTAAAAGAGGTTAAATTCCTTCAACCATTCTTGATAAAATACTCATATTGCTTAATAATCAAAACATAGCATCGCAGGATCGTTCCTATTTTTACCAATTGTTACATTCTCCCCCGTTAAAAGAATTTCTCCACGAAATTCAACTTGTAGACGGGATATCACTAAAAAATTGGGGGTGTTTTTTTTATTTGATCCTCGCATTCCTTAGTGAATTTTTGTCCTCGCTTGGCGTTCCAACGAGCCTTCACTATGGGCATGCGACTTTGTTTTATCCTTTTGACCTCCAGATCCATGATTTCCACCGGTTCTTCGATGAAGTTTAGACTCCCATTGATTTCAATTTCATCCAGTGGAATAACAAGAGTCTCATCAGACAAGCTCTTCTTTCGATCCTAGGATGCCTTCAATCATTCACGGGTTTGAAAAATCTTCTCTGTAGTTTCTCGTATGATCTGGGGGCTGGTGAGAGTGTTGTTAGGAACTTGCATGTTAGCTATTTGTGTGTCACCTACCTCATCCCATCAAAGAGGTGATATACACTTGCTTCTGCAGAGAGCTTCGAATGATGCGACTTTGATGTTAACGTATTAGTTGATGTTGTATAACGATTCGATGAATGGTTCTTCCTCTTTGTCTTTCAGTTTAAGGGTCATAAAAAGGACTTCTTTAATGACTAATGAAAACACGAGGCGAATCGCTTGTCCCTTATCCAAAATGATAGATAGTGGTATACTATGCAGTCTCGCAATTTTCTTGTGATGTGCTTTTGTCAGATTTTCTATTTTTCTTTGTATCCTTGATCGGTAGAAAGTGTGTGGGTTTCGTTGATTTGTTTACGATCGCTCAAGTGGTAGCATGTACATCCACTGTCCTGGGTAACTTCTCATGGAGTTCATGGTATGACTCATAACTGATTCATCTATCATCTCTTTGTGATTATAACTCGTATATAATTATGATTGAAAAGACAGTTGAATCGGTAATTCTATTCTAAGCCCACATCCAAACAAGGAAAAGGATTTAAAGCGGTATTACCAACCCTAAGTCCATAGAATCTTAATTATATAGGGCTGAAATATATACACTTAGTAATCATAGATTCACTAGTATGGATCCATAGTCTCTACTTGATTGGGGTGATTAACTTGGGTGAGATGGCATTTACAATAGCCCTTTTCCACAACTACTGCACTTAGGTTGATTTTTGAACTCGGGTTGCCGTACGGATGGTATTCCCGGGAGATCTTCTGGGAATATATCGAGAAGGTTACGGGCTTTTTCAACATCCATGATGTTTTTCTCTTCTTGTTTCTTATCCACAGCACGGGCTAGGACGGCATGGTACCTCCTGTGTAGGTACTTCTGAGTCTTCTTGTAAAAGGTGAGTCGGGGGTTTGTGTCCGGTTTGTCGCCATAGAAAACGAGGGTTCTATTACTCGATGGGTTTAGGCGAATGGCCTTTTCGTAATACATGATATTTGTATGGTGAGGAAACTAACTAATACGTTGTTAAAATGAAAATTTTGTAAAATTTTATTGTGCCCGGTTTTAGGATGATTTAAACGAATTAGTTGATTTAGTGTTAGAGTGCACCCTATGTACACATCTCTAGTGCTTTTGATTATTCCAATTCTACTGTAAATATTTCGTTTAAGTTTTTGAGGTTTTTGGTTGAGAAATTGATTAAATCTTCGACTCACAATACTCCTCTACGCGTTACTATTATATAATATCCATGCATATGTGCTATCGAGAATGAACATACCGGAATCTCAGTGGGGTCTATTCCTGCTTTCCCACGCTCTATTGCTAAAACACTTCCGACGCTCCTGACATCTTTGTTTTTAGTCTCCGGGAACTCCTTTATGAAATGCCCTACTTCTCCACATCTGTAGTGTAACAACCCGAAATTTGTTCGTCGCCAAAACCCGTTCTACCCGGAAAAAGCTGCCGTTATCGGACTCGTTCCGATTTCTCTTTGGAAATAAATTATATGTTTATTTTATCCTAATGAGTGTCTAAATCACTCAGGAACTTATATTATTCGCCCAAAATGATTAGTTCGCGAGTTTTCAAAATGTTCCCGTCGGGTGACGAAAACTCAATCGGGTGCGACCAAAAGCTGCGGTTAGCATCGGTATCGGGTAGAATTCCACCGCGTGTAAATTTTGGGAACTATATAAACGATTTTTAGCTTTCATTTGAAGCTTTTTCTCTCTCTCTCTACTCTCTCTCTAACCTCTCTCCAAAACTCAAAGATTAAGTGTCCAAAACTCAAATTTAGGGCTTCAAATCCTTAAGGTACCTCCCTAGCCTTAATCTAATGCACCTTTAGCCTTCAAATTCGGGATTAAACAAGAAAATTGGACCATGCAAGTGAGTTTACGGCCTAAGAAGGTGCTTAGGCCGTAAACACCAAAAAGATGGGGTTTTGAGCCTTTAAACCCTTCCTTGACTAGTTTGGACCTTAGATATGGCTATAAGACCTTAGAATACATAATCTAAACATGTAAAACATAATTTTTATGGGGTTTCCATGAGTTTACGGCCAAGGCATGTTCTTGGGCCGTAAACTCAAAAATAAATGGTGTTAGAATGCAAACTACACACCCCTAAGGCCCTTAGATGAATTTTAGAAGTCCATTCATGCATGTTCTAGGCCTTGAAACACTTTGTAGCTCCATATATTAGAGTTTACGGCCATGGAGCTTGCTTGGCCGTAAACTCCCATCAAAGTGGGTCAAATTGATGTTTTTAATCATTCCAAGTCCCTAATCCAAGCCTAGAAATCATTCCCTAAGTGTTGGAAGTCCAAAAGGCACCATTGAACACCCTTCATGAGTTTACGGCCGTAAACTCATGGGGAGGGGTGTTTTGGCCGTAAACTCCCTTAATGGGAGTGTTCCTTTGATGTCCCAACTCATTTCCCAAGTCCCTTGTGCCATTCATGTCCTTAAACGCCACCCGGGTCCCTCCAAACACTTGTATCGGAGTGTTATCGCGACCCGAAACATTGATACTTATCCGGCAATCAATCTATGTCCTAATTAGATACAAATGTGTATCTTTACTTCATAATTAGGAACCTCGAGAGTTTACAAGTCCCGGCTCAACTCTTAGCATCCAAACCGTCTCGTACCTCGTTCGGTGAGTTCATACCCCTACGGCTTTTTCACTGTTTTCAATGTTTTCAGGGGGGGAATACAAGCAACTAAAAACTGTTTTCCAAACACAATCTTGATGTGTTTCAAACGTTAGCTAACAAATCTATAAAATCTTTTACTCCTTATGTATTATGCTGAGTATAAGGAATGACTACTCGATTTCAACTAAATGGATTTTAGTTAAGAAACAATCAAACTAATCAAATTATTATGGGAATAATTTGGGGGTCCTTACTGTGCTTTCTATCGTATACTAATATCTATAATAGATTATTAGATAAACTATGTCTGTTCAGTTTATCTCCGTATCATTTGAGTGTATTATCCGATGATTTCATGTATGTATCTATACTTTACTGTACTATGTTTCACAACTTTCTATATGTCAATATTCTATCCGAACCCTGTGAATAGTTAGTACTAGCTTGTGAGAACAGTCACTACCCCTTTTAGGGATGATCAGTAAATCCTCTCCGGAAGTGTAACCAGAGTCTCCTGGAGGGAGAGCGCGGAATTTGTGAATAGATCTATTCGGGACTGACAATCCCACACCTCAACTGATAGCTACAGTTAGGCGGGCACGCCTAGGGTGACAAATTTCTAGAATCGTTCGACGTCTGACAAACGTCAAGGAGGTCACGGTGTCGTATCAGTATGGTTACCCGACTCACAATATGTATTAATACCAGTTTATTCACAGTTTAGGTTTATGATCTTCATTTTGTTCGAGATCGTGATCCCATGGTCCTGTATCTATATTCTACATCTCTTTCAGGATTGTGATCCCATGGTATTGTTTCTATGTCTCTTTCGGGATAGTGATCCCATGGTATTATCAAACTATTCTATATCTATGTCCTATACGGGATAATGATCCCATGGTTTGTTCTTATATTTCTTTCGGGATAGTGATCCCATGGTATTAACTAAGCTATTTGGTATCTAGTTCGGGATAGTGATCCCATGGTTTTATGTCTACTATCTGTACGGGATGTCTTTCCCCATGATCTTTAACTATATCTATACGGGATAGTGATCCCATGGTTTCTAAATCTGTAAACTATTCGGGATAGTGATCCCAAGGTTTTCTAAATCTATATCTTATACGGGATAGAAATCCCACGGTTTCTAAAACATGTATCTTATTCGGGATAGTGATCCCATGGTTTCGAATCTATATTTACATACATACATTAATTTGCCTTGCGTTAGTTCGGGATGATAGTCCCATGATCTCGAACCGTACTTTCGAATATCTCAAACTAATTTGCATATCTTTCGGGATAGTGATCCCAAGGTTTTCATTATATAGTTTTGTGTGTCAAACTATACCTTGTGTTATACATTTGATCTTACAATTAGGAAAATATGGGATTTTCCTGGGGTAAATACAATACATACATACAGGAAAGCGCGGGGCTTTCCTGGGTAACACTTACATAACTATAAAAAGTCACAGAATGACTAACATTACATCTTTCACAATTTGTACATACATTCAGGAAAGTACGGGACTTTCCTGGTTACACACAATAAGTAAACATGTTTTCAGTATACAAACCTATCATACTTTACATTTCAGAAACAGAAAGGAAACCGAAACATTATCACAAACAAAAACCGCTTATGAACTCACCAGCTTTATGCTGATTTTCAAACCGCTTGTATTCTCAGGTCCAAGTTAGACAGGTACTCGGCGATCTCTTTTGGCGAAGACGGAGTGCGTAGAAGACTCGTCTCAACTTTTGTTTATATGATGCATATGTATATTTGTATAACTTTACTTTTGAAACACATGTAAACTTTCATATATATGTAATGTAATGTTTGTTTACTGTGAATACTATGTACATTGGATTTGATACACAACGTGGTAGTCAACCCCGGAGACGTTTCCGCCTCTGGTTTTCGGGGTGTGACAGATTGGTATCAGAGCCCTTGTTTATAGTGAACAGAGTATACCAAACCTTACATGGTATAAAACTATAAACACTAAAGGGCCTCAGTGCTCTGAATTTAAAAGTATCTTCAAAACTACAAGTATTTTCAAAAGTATACAAGTATACCGAACCGCCGAAATCCGTAACTAGAAGTAGAACAAAACATAAGTAAATGGGTGTTGTACACTGCGGTTAAACCTGGGCAGTTATGTAGTTGTGTCTAGGGTCAATATAGCCTGGCCAACTATATTCATTCGAGACACAGCCAACATGTGCTTGGGAGTGATTGTGGTACGCAGCATGCCTAAAACTTACCTAATATCTTAAACAACGAATCGCCGCTGCAGCGCAACCATGAAATACTATGGGAGTATTTCTCGAACCAATCCTTCGTGGAGAATCCTCGTATACGCGATGTTACTTGATCGATCCACTAGCGATAAAATGTTCTGTCTTGATAACTCCTTCCTGCTTTATCGCTTAGTATGGTGCTATATCTACCTTGATGAAATATCCCCTGTTCAATATCTCTTGATTCAATTCAGAGGACTTATAATCCTCTCTTTCCTGATCTTTCTAGATCAAGATGCCTCCGAAGAAGAGACCCAGCTCAAAGAACAACGATAATCCTCCTTCGCCAACACCTTCTCCTCAATTTGATCTCGCATCACTTCAAACAGTTCTGACTGCTGCAATGGTGGCAGCTATGTCTCAAATGAATCCCGGTGGCTCCGGAGGTGGTCCCCAACCTCAAAACCCAGAAAGTAGCCAGGAACACCGAAGAGGGGGTTCCTACAAAGACTTCATGAATGCAAAACCTACAACCTTTGATGGCACTGGAGGTGTCATTTCCCTGACTCGATGGTTTGAGAAAATCGAGTCAATCTTCGAAATATGTGCTTGTTCGGAATCTGATAAAGTCAAATTTGCTGCCTGTACCTTTCTTGACAAAGCCTTGACTTGGTGGAACGACCGAGTCAAATCCTTAACTCTACCGGTAGCAAATGCCATGGGATGGGAAGCTATGAAGGAGCTTCTACTTGCAGAGTACTGCCCTCGGGGCGAAATTCAGAAACTGGAACACGAACTCTGGAACCTTAAGATGAAGGGTTCCAACATAGCTGCTTATACTTCAAGATTCGATGACCTGGCTTTACTCTGTCCGGGAATGGTTACCCCGGAGAGTAAAAAGATCGAAAGATTCATCTGGGGATTGACCCAGCCAACCAAGGGGAATGTCCTGGCTGCGAAGCCAGAAACGTACGACAGTGCTAAATGCCTTGCGAAAATCTTGATCGATCATGAAGACAACTATGATGAGGAAACTACCACTCCTGAGTCGGACACAAGTGGAGGTGAAAGTAGAAAGAAATCTCGGAACAAGCGAAAGGCCCAGAGTATGAGAGGGTCTTCGAAGAAACAGCAAACTGTAGCAGTCCATGCTGCTACTGCCCCTATTGCTGTCTCAGCTGTCGGTTCTACAGCTCAAACTCCCACCAGTGGGTACACTGGCAATCTTCCTTGGTGTGGTAAGTGCAACTACCATCACCGCATCCCTGGTCCATGTCGCGAGAAGAGTTGCGACAACTGTGGCAAGAAGGGCCATCTGTCTCGAACTTGCAGGAAACCGACCAAGTCAACGAACCAATCATCGGGAGCAGGAATCAGTCCAGCCTGCTACAACTGTGGTGAAGCAGGGCACTTCAAGAGGAATTTCCCCAAGACAACTACCACCACTGATCCCTCTGTTGCCGCAGGTATACTTCTCTTTGATAACTCTTATACCTGCAACTCTTTTCGATTTCCAGTATTTGGAAGAAAACCTGTTATCCATCTATCCAAATGTTTTCTAAACCCGATTCCTCGTGTGTGATCGAGATGTGCATTATCGAGACGACTAATCAATGAGATGGAGAACACTAACTTCGCACCTATAGATTGAATCCTCAGTCCGGAGGACTATTCTTTCCGCTTGGTTAAACGAGAAACCTTTCGCGATGATACTTTGATGCTACGTTTAGCATGGAATGATGGAGTTCCATTCATGCTATTATCCTGGTTTCGAGAGGGTCGCCTGTCTATATCTCTTTTCTCGACCTAACTCTCATGAATTTCGGCATCAAGCTTTCATATTGTGTCATGCTTTACAATTCCAGAGTTTTCCTGGTACGAATTACCGCATACCTCGTTTCTGTGGTCTTTTGGAAACGAGAAGTTAGTAGTCCTTTCTACTAAATGTCTGTCCCGAAGTGTTTCCGGGAAACTTCTTTCGAACATCTAAAGTTTAAGTTCCATATCGTATATTTCGAAATCTTCATAGAAACTCAATTCCACTTGAAAAGGCGATGATCCAAAACATCGAACCCATTCGAGTTTCGTTTCAAACTCATGATCTATGTCCTATTCCTTGAATTTCGGGACGAAATTCCCTCTAACGGGGGGATAATGTAACAACCCGAAATTTGTTCGTCGCCAAAACCCGTTCTACCCGGAAAAAGCTGCTGTTATCGGACTCGTTCCGATTTCTCTTTGGAAATAAATTATATGTTTATTTTATCCTAATGAGTGTCTAAATCACTCAGGAACTTATATTATTCGCCCAAAATGATTAGTTCGCGAGTTTTCAAAATGTTCCCGTCGGGTGACGAAAACTCAATCGGGTGCGACCAAAAGCCGCGGTTAGCATCTGTATCGGGTAGAATTCCACCGCGTGTAAATTTTGGGAACTATATAAACGAGTTTTAGCTTTCATTTGAAGCTTTTTCTCTCTCTCTACTCTCTCTCTAACCTCTCTCCAAAACTCAAAGATTAAGTGTCCAAAACTCAAATTTAGGGCTTCAAATCCTTAAGGTACCTCCCTAGCCTTAATCTAATGCACCTTTAGCCTTCAAATTCGGGATTAAACAAGAAAATTGGACCATGCAAGTGAGTTTACGGCCTAAGAAGGTGCTTAGGCCGTAAACACCAAAAAGATGGGGTTTTGAGCCTTTAAACCCTTCCTTGACTAGTTTGGACCTTAGATATGGCTATAAGACCTTAGAATACATAATCTAAACATGTAAAACATAATTTTTGTGGTGATTAGAGGAGTTTACGGCCAAGGAATGTTCTTGGGCCGTAAACTCATCAAATGAGGGTTTTCAAGCCCTTAAACCCATCCAAATCACCCCTACAACTTAGATATGAATTATGGGACTTTGATTCTTGCATTTGGACACTTGAAACATGATTTTTGAGGGACTTAGAAGAGTTTACGGCCAAGGGGAGTTCTTGGGCCGTAAACTCCATAAAACCTTGCATAAAACTCATTTTAAGGTGTTTGTAAGCCATCCAACACCACCAAAAGCCTTGGAATAAATCAAGGGACCAACCAAAAATACTTTGAAGGCCAAAAACACAATTTTTATGGGGTTTCCATGAGTTTACGGCCAAGGCATGTTCTTGGGCCGTAAACTCAAAAATAAATGGTGTTAGAATGCAAACTACACACCCCTAAGGCCCTTAGATGAATTTTAGAAGTCCATTCATGCATGTTCTAGGCCTTGAAACACTTTGTAGCTCCATATATTAGAGTTTACGGCCATGGAGCTTGCTTGGCCGTAAACTCCCATCAAAGTGGGTCAAATTGATGTTTTGAATCATTCCAAGTCCCTAATCCAAGCCTAGAAATCATTCCCTAAGTGTTGGAAGTCCAAAAGGCACCATTGAACACCCTTCATGAGTTTACGGCCGTAAAATCATGGGGAGGGGTGTTTTGGCCGTAAACTCCCTTAATGGGAGTGTTCCTTTGATGTCCCAACTCATTTCCCAAGTCCCTTGTGCCATTCATGTCCTTAAACGCCACCCGGGTCCCTCCAAACACTTGTATCGGAGTGTTATCGCGACCCGAAACATTGATACTTATCCGGCAATCAATCTAAGTCCTAATTAGATACAAATGTGTATCTTTACTTCATAATTAGGAACCTCGTGAGTTTACAAGTCCCGGCTCAACTCTTAGCATCCAAACCGTCTCGTACCTCATTCGGTGAGTTCATACCCCTACGGCTTTTTCACTGTTTTCAATGTTTTCAGGGGGGGAATACAAGCAACTAAAAACTGTTTTCCAAACACAATCTTGATGTGTTTCAAATGTTAGCTAACAAATCTATAAACTCTTTTACTCCTTATGTATTATGCTGAGTATAAGGAATGACTACTCGATTTCAACTAAATGGATTTTAGTTAAGAAACAATCAAACTAATCAAATTATTATGTGAATAATTTGGGGGTCCTTACTGTGCTTTCTATCGTATACTAATATCTATAATAGATTATTAGATAAACTATGTCTGTTCAGTTTATCTCCGTATCATTTGAGTGTATTATCCGATGATTTCATGTATGTATCTATACTTTACTGTACTATGTTTCACAACTTTTTGTATGTCAATATTCTATCCGAACCCTGTGAATAGATAGTACTAGCTTGTGAGAACAGTCACTACCCCTTTTAGGGATGATCAGTAAATCCTCTCCGGAAGTGTAACCAGAGTCTCCTGGAGGGAGAGCGCGGAATTTGTGAATAGATCTATTCGAGACTGACAATCCCACACCTCAACTGCTAGCTACAGTTAGGCGGGCACGCCTAGGGTGACAAATTTCTAGAATCGTTCGACGTCTGACAAACGTCAAGGAGGTCACGGTGTCGTATCAGTATGGTTACCCGACTCACAATATGTATTAATACCAGTTTATTCACAGTTTGGGTTTATGATCTTCATTTTGTTCGGGATCGTGATCCCATGGTCCTGTATCTATATTCTACGTCTCTTTCGGGATTGTGATCCCATGGTACTGTTTCTATGTCTCTTTCGGGATAGTGATCCCATGGTATTATCAAACTATTCTATATCTATGTCCTATACGGGATAATGATCCCATGGTTTGTTCTTATATTTCTTTCGGGATAGTGATCCCATGGTATTAACTAAGCTATTTGGTATCTAGTTCGGGATAGTGATCCCATGGTTTTATGTCTACTATCTGTACGGGATGTCTTTCCCCATGATCTTTAACTATATCTATACGGGATAGTGATCCCATGGTTTCTAAATCTGTAAACTATTCGGGATAGTGATCCCAAGGTTTTTTAAATCTATATCTTATACGGGATAGAAATCCCACGGTTTCTAAAACATGTATCTTATTCGGGATAGTGATCCCATGGTTTCGAATCTATATTTACATACATACATTAATTTGCCTTGCGTTAGTTCGGGATGATAGTCCCATGATCTCGAACCGTACTTTCGAATATCTCAAACTAATTTGCATATCTTTCGGGATAGTGATCCCAAGGTTTTCATTATATAGTTTTGTGTGTCAAACTATACCTTGTGTTATACATTTGATCTTACAATTAGGAAAATATGGGATTTTCCTGGGGTAAATACAATACATACATACAGGAAAGCGCGGGGCTTTCCTGGGTAACACTTACATAACTATAAAAAGTCACAGAATGACTAACATTACATCTTTCACAATTTGTACATACATTCAGGAAAGTACGGGACTTTCCTGGTTACACACAATAAGTAAACATGTTTTCAGTATACAAACCTATCATACTTTACATTTCAGAAACAGAAAGGAAACCGAAACATTATCACAAACAAAAACCGCTTATGAGCTCACCAGCTTTATGCTGATTTTCAAACCGCTTGTATTCTCAGGTCCAAGTTAGACAGGTACTCGGCGATCTCTTTTGGCGAAGACGGAGTGCGTAGAAGACTCGTCTCAACTTTTGTTTATATGATGCATATGTATATTTGTATAACTTTACTTTTGAAACACATGTAAACTTTCATATATATGTAATGTAATGTTTGTTTACTGTGAATACTATGTACATTGGATTTGATACACAACGTGGTAGTCAACCCCGGAGACGTTTCCGCCTCTGGTTTTCGGGGTGTGACAGATTGGTATCAGAGCCCTTGTTTATAGTGAACAGAGTATACCAAACCTTACATGGTATAAAACTATAAACACTAAAGGGCCTCAGTGCTCTGAATTTAAAAGTATCTTCAAAACTACAAGTATTTTCAAAAGTATACAAGTATACCGAACCGCCGAAATCCGTAACTACAAGTAGAACAAAACATAAGTAAATGGGTGTTGTACACTGCGGTTAAACCTGGGCAGTTATGTAGTTGTGTCTAGGGTCAATATAGCCTGGCCAACTATATTCATTCGAGACACAGCCAACATGTGCTTGGGAGTGATTGTGGTACGCAGCATGCCTAAAACTTACCTAATATCTTAAACAACGAATCGCCGCTGCAGCGCAACCATGAAATACTATGGGAGTATTTCTCGAACCAATCCTTCGTGGAGAATCCTCGTATACGTGATGTTACTTGATCGATCCACTAGCGATAAAATGTTCTGTCTTGATAACTCCTTCCTGCTTTATCGCTTAGTATGGTGCTATATCTACCTTGATGAAATATCCCCTGTTCAATATCTCTTGATTCAATTCAGAGGACTTATAATCCTCTCTTTCCTGATCTTTCTAGATCAAGATGCCTCCGAAGAAGAGACCCAGCTCAAAGAACAACGATAATCCTCCTTCGCCAACACCTTCTCCTCAATTTGATCTCGCATCACTTCAAACAGTTCTGACTGCTGCAATGGTGGCAGCTATGTCTCAAATGAATCCCGGTGGCTCCGGAGGTGGTCCCCAACCTCAAAACCCAGAAAGTAGCTAGGAACACCGAAGAGGGGGTTCCTACAAAGACTTCATGAATGCAAAACCTACAACCTTTGATGGCACTGGAGGTGTCATTTCCCTGACTCGATGGTTTGAGAAAATCGAGTCAATCTTCGAAATATGTGCTTGTTCGGAATCTGATAAAGTCAAATTTGCTGCCTGTACCTTTCTTGACAAAGCCTTGACTTGGTGGAACGACCGAGTCAAATCCTTAACTCTACCGGTAGCAAATGCCATGGGATGGGAAGCTATGAAGGAGCTTCTACTTGCAGAGTACTGCCCTCGGGGCGAAATTCAGAAACTGGAACACGAACTCTGGAACCTTAAGATGAAGGGTTCCAACATAGCTGCTTATACTTCAAGATTCGATGACCTGGCTTTACTCTGTCCGGGAATGGTTACCCCGGAGAGTAAAAAGATCGAAAGATTCATCTGGGGATTGACCCAGCCAACCAAGGGGAATGTCCTGGCTGCGAAGCCAGAAACGTACGACAGTGCTAAATGCCTTGCGAAAATCTTGATCGATCATGAAGACAACTATGATGAGGAAACTACCACTCCTGAGTCGGACACAAGTGGAGGTGAAAGTAGAAAGAAATCTCGGAACAAGCGAAAGGCCCGGAGTATGAGAGGGTCTTCGAAGAAACAGAAAACTGTAGCAGTCCATGCTGCTACTGCCCCTATTGCTGTCTCAGCTGTCGGTTCTACAGCTCAAACTCCCACCAGTGGGTACACTGGCAATCTTCCTTGGTGTGGTAAGTGCAACTACCATCACCGCATCCCTGGTCCATGTCGCGAGAAGAGTTGCGACAACTGTGGCAAGAAGGGCCATCTGTCTCGAACTTGCAGGAAACCGACCAAGTCAACGAACCAATCATCGGGAGCAGGAATCAGTCCAGCCTGCTACAACTGTGGTGAAGCAGGGCACTTCAAGAGGAATTGCCCCAAGACAACTACCACCACTGATCCCTCTGTTGCCGCAGGTATACTTCTCTTTGATAACTCTTATACCTGCAACTCTTTTCGATTTCCAGTATTTGGAAGAAAACCTGTTATCCATCTATCCAAATGTTTTCTAAACCCGATTCCTCGTGTGTGATCGAGATGTGCATTATCGAGACGACTAATCAATGAGATGGAGAACACTAACTTCGCACCTATAGATTGAATCCTCAGTCCGGAGGACTATTCTTTCCGCTTGGTTAAACGAGAAACCTTTCGCGATGATACTTTGATGCTACGTTTAGCATGGAATGATGGAGTTCCATTCATGCTATTATCCTGGTTTCGAGAGGGTCGCCTGTCTATATCTCTTTTCTCGACCTAACTCTCATGAATTTCGCCATCTAGCTTTCATATTGTGTCATGCTTTACAATTCCAGAGTTTTCCTGGTACGAATTACCGCATACCTCGTTTCTGTGGTCTTTTGGAAACGAGAAGTTAGTATTCCTTTCTACTAAATGTCTGTTCCGAAGTGTTTCCGGGAAACTTCTTTCGAACATCTAAAGTTTAAGTTCCATATCGTATATTTCGAAATCTTCATAGAAACTCAATTCCACTTGAAAAAGTGATGATCCAAAACATCGAACCCATTCGAGTTTCGTTTCAAACTCATGATCTATGTCCTATTCCTTGAATTTTGGGACAAAATTCCCTCTAACGGGGGGATAATGTAACAACCCGAAATTTGTTCGTCGCCAAAACCCGTTCTACCCGGAAAAAGCTGCCGTTATCGGACTCGTTCCGATTTCTCTTTGGAAATAAATTATATGTTTATTTTATCCTAATGAGTGTCTAAATCACTCAGGAACTTATATTATTCTCCCAAAATGATTAGTTCGCGAGTTTTCAAAATGTTCCCGTCGGGTGACGAAAACTCAATCGGGTGCGACCAAAAGCCGCGGTTAGCATCGGTATCGGGTAGAATTTCACCGCGTGTAAATTTTGGGAACTATATAAACGAGTTTTAGCTTTCATTTGAAGCTTTTTCTCTCTCTCTCTACTCTCTCTCTAACCTCTCTCCAAAACTCAAAGATTAAGTGTCCAAAACTCAAATTTAGGGCTTCAAATCCTTAAGGTACCTCCCTAGCCTTAATCTAATGCACCTTTAGCCTTCAAATTCGGGATTAAACAAGAAAATTGGACCATGCAAGTGAGTTTACGGCCTAAGAAGGTGCTTAGGCCGTAAACACCAAAAAGATGGGGTTTTGAGCCTTTAAACCCTTCCTTGACTAGTTTGGACCTTAGATATGGCTATAAGACCTTAGAATACATAATCTAAACATGTAAAACATAATTTTTGTGGTGATTAGAGGAGTTTACGGCCAAGGAATGTTCTTGGGCCGTAAACTCATCAAATGAGGGTTTTCAAGCCCTTAAACCCATCCAAATCACCCCTACAGCTTAGATATGAATTATGGGACTTTGATTCTTGCATTTGGACACTTGAAACATGATTTTTGAGGGACTTAGAAGAGTTTACGGCCAAGGGGAGTTCTTGGGCCATAAACTCCATAAAACCTTGCATAAAACTCATTTTAAGGTGTTTGTAAGCCATCCAACACCACCAAAAGCCTTGGAATAAATCAAGGGACCAACCAAAAATACTTTGAAGGCCAAAAACACAATTTTTATGGGGTTTCCATGAGTTTACGGCCAAGGCATGTTCTTGGGCCGTAAACTCAAAAATAAATGGTGTTAGAATGCAAACTACACACCCCTAAGGCCCTTAGATGAATTTTAGAAGTCCATTCATGCATGTTCTAGGCCTTGAAACACTTTGTAGCTCCATATATTAGAGTTTACGGCCATGGAGCTTGCTTGGCCGTAAACTCCCATCAAAGTGGGTCAAATTGATGTTTTGAATCATTCCAAGTCCCTAATCCAAGCCTAGAAATCATTCCCTAAGTGTTGGAAGTCCAAAAGGCACCATTGAACACCCTTCATGAGTTTACGGCCGTAAACTAATGGGGAGGGGTGTTTTGGCCATAAACTCCCTTAATGGGAGTGTTCCTTTGATGTCCCAACTCATTTCCCAAGTCCCTTGTGCCATTCATGTCCTTAAACGCCACCCGGGTCCCTCCAAACACTTGTATCGGAGTGTTATCGCGACCCGAAACATTGATACTTATCCGGAAATCAATCTATGTCCTAATTAGATACAAATGTGTATCTTTACTTCATAATTAGGAACCTCGTGAGTTTACAAGTCCCGGCTCAACTATTAGCATCCAAACCGTCTCGTACCTCATTCGGTGAGTTCATACCCCTACGGCTTTTTCACTGTTTTCAATGTTTTCAGGGGGGGGAATACAAGCAACTAAAAACTGTTTTCCAAACACAATCTTGATGTGTTTCAAACGTTAGCTAACAAATCTATAAACTCTTTTACTCCTTATGTATTATGCTGAGTATAAGGAATGACTACTCGATTTCAACTAAATGGATTTTAGTTAAGAAACAATCAAACTAATCAAATTATTATGTGAATAATTTGGGGGTCCTTACTGTGCTTTCTATCGTATACTAATATCTATAATAGATTATTAGATAAACTATGTCTGTTCAGTTTATCTCCGTATCATTTGAGTGTATTATCCGATGATTTCATGTATGTATCTATACTTTACTGTACTATGTTTCACAACTTTTTGTATGTCAATATTCTATCCGAACCCTGTGAATAGATAGTACTAGCTTGTGAGAACAGTCACTACCCCTTTTAGGGATGATCAGTAAATCCTCTCCGGAAGTGTAACCAGAGTCTCCTGGAGGGAGAGCGCGGAATTTGTGAATAGATCTATTCGGGACTGACAATCCCACACCTCAACTGCTAGCTACAGTTAGGCGGGCACGCCTAGGGTGACAAATTTCTAGAATCGTTCGACATCTGACAAACGTCAAGGAGGTCACGGTGTCGTATCAGTATGGTTACCCAACTCACAATATGTATTAATACCAGTTTATTCACAGTTTGGGTTTATGATCTTCATTTTGTTCGGGATCGTGATCCCATGGTCCTGTATCTATATTCTACGTCTCTTTCGGGATTGTGATCCCATGGTATTGTTTCTATGTCTCTTTCGGGATAGTGATCCCATGGTATTATCAAACTATTCTATATCTATGTCCTATACGGGATAATGATCCCATGGTTTGTTCTTATATTTCTTTCGGGATAGTGATCCCATGGTATTAACTAAGCTATTTGGTATCTAGTTCGGGATAGTGATCCCATGGTTTTATGTCTACTATCTGTACGGGATGTCTTTCCCCATGATCTTTAACTATATCTATACGGGATAGTGATCCCATGGTTTCTAAATCTGTAAACTATTCGGGATAGTGATCCCAATGTTTTCTAAATCTATATCTTATACGGGATAGAAATCCCACGGTTTCTAAAACATGTATCTTATTCGGGATAGTGATCCCATGGTTTCGAATCTATATTTACATACATACATTAATTTGCCTTGCGTTAGTTCGGGATGATAGTCCCATGATCTCGAACCGTACTTTCGAATATCTCAAACTAATTTGCATATCTTTCGGGATAGTGATCCCAAGGTTTTCATTATATAGTTTTGTGTGTCAAACTATACCTTGTGTTATACATTTGATCTTACAATTAGGAAAATATGGGATTTTCCTGGGGTAAATACAATACATACATACAGGAAAGCGCGGGGCTTTCCTGGGTAACACTTACATAACTATAAAAAGTCACGGAATGACTAACATTACATCTTTCACAATTTGTACATACATTCAGGAAAGTACGGGACTTTCCTGGTTACACACAATAAGTAAACATGTTTTCAGTATACAAACCTATCATACTTTACATTTCAGAAACAGAAAGGAAACCGAAACATTTTCACAAACAAAAACCGCTTATGAACTCACCAGCTTTATGCTGATTTTCAAACCGCTTGTATTCTCAGGTCCAAGTTAGACAGGTACTCGGCGATCTCTTTTGGCGAAGACGGAGTGCGTAGAAGACTCGTCTCAACTTTTGTTTATATGATGCATATGTATATTTGTATAACTTTACTTTTGAAACACATGTAAACTTTCATATATATGTAATGTAATGTTTGTTTACTGTGAATACTATGTACATTGGATTTGATACACAACGTGGTAGTCAACCCCGGAGACGTTTCCGCCTCTGGTTTTCGGGGTGTGACAGATTGGTATCAGAGCCCTTGTTTATAGTGAACAGAGTATACCAAACCTTACATGGTATAAAACTATAAACACTAAAGGGCCTCAGTGCTCTGAATTTAAAAGTATCTTCAAAACTACAAGTATTTTCAAAAGTATACAAGTATACCGAACCGCCGAAATCCGTAACTACAAGTAGAACAAAACATAAGTAAATGGGTGTTGTACACTGCGGTTAAACCTGGGCAGTTATGTAGTTGTGTCTAGGGTCAATATAGCCTGGCCAACTATATTCATTCGAGACACAGCCAACATGTGCTTGGGAGTGATTGTGGTACGCAGCATGCCTAAAACTTACCTAATATCTTAAACAACGAATCGCCGCTGCAGCGCAACCATGAAATACTATGGGAGTATTTCTCGAACCAATCCTTCGTGGAGAATCCTCGTATACGCGATGTTACTTGATCGATCCACTAGCGATAAAATGTTCTGTCTTGATAACTCCTTCCTGCTTTATCGCTTAGTATGATGCTATATCTACCTTGATGAAATATCCCCTGTTCAATATCTCTTGATTCAATTTAGAGGACTTATAATCCTCTCTTTCCTGATCTTTCTAGATCAAGATGCCTCCGAAGAAGAGACCCAGCTCAAAGAACAACGATAATCCTCCTTCGCCAACACCTTCTCCTCAATTTGATCTCGCATCACTTCAAACAGTTCTGACTGCTGCAATGGTGGCAGCTATGTCTCAAATGAATCCCGGTGGCTCCGGAGGTGGTCCCCAACCTCAAAACCCAGAAAGTAGCCAGGAACACCGAAGAGGGGGTTCCTACAAAGACTTCATGAATGCAAAACCTACAACCTTTGATGGCACTGGAGGTGTCATTTCCCTGACTCGATGGTTTGAGAAAATCGAGTCAATCTTCGAAATATGTGCTTGTTCGGAATCTGATAAAGTCAAATTTGCTGCCTGTACCTTTCTTGACAAAGCCTTGACTTGGTGGAATGGCCGAGTCAAATCCTTAACTCTACCGGTAGCAAATGCCATGGGATGGGAAGCTATGAAGGAGCTTCTACTTGCAGAGTACTGCCCTCGGGGCGAAATTCAGAAACTGGAACACGAACTCTGGAACCTTAAGATGAAGGGTTCCAACATAGCTGCTTATACTTCAAGATTCGATGACCTGGCTTTACTCTTTCCGGGAATGGTTACCCCGGAGAGTAAAAAGATCGAAAGATTCATCTGGGGATTGACCCAGCCAACCAAGGGGAATGTCCTGGCTGCGAAGCCAGACACGTACGACAGTGCTAAATGTTGCGAAAATCTTGATCGATCATGAAGACAACTATGATAAGGAAACTACCACTCCTGAGTCGGACACAAGTGGAGGTGAAAGTAGAAAGAAATCTCGGAACAAGCGAAAGGCCCGGAGTACGAGAGGGTCTTCGAAGAAACAGCAAACTGTAGCAGTCCATCCTGCTACTGCCCCTATTGCTGTCTCAGCTGTCGGTTCTACAGCTCAAACTCCCACCAGTGGGTACACTGGCAATCTTCCTTGGTGTGGTAAGTGGAACTACCATCACCGCATCCCTGGTCCATGTCGCGAGAAGAGTTGCGACAACTGTGGCAAGAAGGGCCATCTATCTCGAACTTGCAGGAAACCGACCAAGTCAACGAACCAATCATCGGGAGCAGGAATCAGTCCAGCCTGCTACAACTGTGGTGAAGCAGGGCACTTCAAGAGGAATTGCCCCAAGACAACTACCACCACTGATCCCTCTGTTGCCGCAGGTATACTTCTCTTTGATAACTCTTATACCTGCAACTCTTTTCGATTTCCAGTATTTGGAAGAAAACCTGTTATCCATCTATCCAAATGTTTTCTAAACCCGATTCCTCGTGTGTGATCGAGATGTGCATTATCGAGACGACTAATCAATGAGATGGAGAACACTAACTTCGCACCTATAGATTGAATCCTCAGTCCGGAGGACTATTCTTTCCGCTTGGTTAAACGAGAAACCTTTCGCGATGATACTTTGATGCTACGTTTAGCATGGAATGATGGAGTTCCATTCATGCTATTATCCTGGTTTCGAGAGGGTCGCCTGTCTATATCTCTTTTCTCGACCTAACTCTCATGACTTTCGGCATCAAGCTTTCATATTGTGTCATGCTTTACAATTCCAGAGTTTTCCTGGTACGAATTACCGCATACCTCGTTTCTGTGGTCTTTTGGAAACGAGAAGTTAGTAGTCCTTTCTACTAAATGTCTGTCCCGAAGTGTTTCCGGGAAACTTCTTTCGAACATCTAAAGTTTAAGTTCCATATCGTATATTTCGAAATCTTCATAGAAACTCAATTCCACTTGAAAAAGTGATGATCCAAAACATCGAACCCATTCGAGTTTCGTTTCAAACTCATGATCTATGTCCTATTCCTTGAATTTTAGGACGAAATTCCCTCTAACGGGGGGATAATGTAACAACCCGAAATTTGTTCGTCGCCAAAACCCGTTCTACCCGGAAAAAGCTGCCGTTATCGGACTCGTTCCGATTTCTCTTTGGAAATAAATTATATGTTTATTTTATCCTAATGAGTGTCTAAATCACTCAGGAACTTATATTATTCGCCCAAAATGATTAGTTCGCGAGTTTTCAAAATGTTCCCGTCGGGTGACGAAAACTCAATCGGGTGCGACCAAAAGCCGCGGTTAGCATCGGTATCGGGTAGAATTCCACCGCGTGTAAATTTTGGGAACTATATAAACGAGTTTTAGCTTTCATTTGAAGCTTTTTCTCTCTCTCTCTACTCTCTCTCTAACCTCTCTCCAAAACTCAAAGATTAAGTGTCCAAAACTCAAAATTAGGGCTTCAAATCCTTAAGGTACCTCCCTAGCCTTAATCTAATGCACCTTTAGCCTTCAAATTCGGGATTAAACAAGAAAATTGGACCATGCAAGTGAGTTTACGGCCTAAGAAGGTGCTTAGGCCGTAAACACCAAAAAGATGGGGTTTTGAGCCTTTAAACCCTTCCTTGACTAGTTTGGACCTTAGATATGGCTATAAGACCTTAGAATACATAATCTAAACATGTAAAACATAATTTTTGTGGTGATTAGAGGAGTTTACGGCCAAGGAATGTTCTTGGGCCGTAAACTCATCAAATGAGGGTTTTCAAGCCCTTAAACCCATCCAAATCACCCCTACAGCTTAGATATGAATTATGGGACTTTGATTCTTGCATTTGGACACTTGAAACATGATTTTTGAGGGACTTAGAAGATTTTACGGCCAAGGGGAGTTCTTGGGCCGTAAACTCCATAAAACCTTGCATAAAACTCATTTTAAGGTGTTTGTAAGCCATCCAACACCACCAAAAGCCTTGGAATAAATCAAGGGACCAACCAAAAATACTTTAAAGGCCAAAAACACAATTTTTATGGGGTTTCCATGAGTTTACGGCCAAGGCATGTTCTTGGGCCGTAAACTCAAAAATAAATGGTGTTAGAATGCAAACTACACACCCCTAAGGCCCTTAGATGAATTTTAGAAGTCGATTCATGCATGTTCTAGGCCTTGAAACACTTTGTAGCTCCATATATTAGAGTTTACGGCCATGGAGCTTGCTTGGCCGTAAACTCCCATCAAAGTGGGTCAAATTGATGTTTTGAATCATTCCAAGTCCCTAATCCAAGCCTAGAAATCATTCCCTAAGTGTTGGAAGTCCAAAAGGCACCATTGAACACCCTTCATGAGTTTACGGCCGTACACTAATGGGGAGGGGTGTTTTGGCCGTAAACTCCCTTAATGGGAGTGTTCCTTTGATGTCCCAACTCATTTCCCAAGTCCCTTGTGCCATTCATGTCCTTAAACGCCACCCGGGTCCCTCCAAACACTTGTATCGGAGTGTTATCGCGACCCGAAACATTGATACTTATCCGGCAATCAATCTATGTCCTAATTAGATACAAATGTGTATCTTTACTTCATAATTAGGAACCTCGTGAGTTTACAAGTCCCAGCTCAACTCTTAGAATCCAAACCGTCTCGTACCTCGTTCGGTGAGTTCATACCCCTACGGCTTTTTCACTGTTTTCAATGTTTTCAGGGGGGGAATACAAGCAACTAAAAACTGTTTTCCAAACACAATCTTGATGTGTTTCAAACGTTAGCTAACAAATCTATAAACTCTTTTACTCCTTATGTATTATGCTGAGTATAAGGAATGACTACTCGATTTCAATTAAATGGATTTTAGTTAAGAAACAATCAAACTAACCAAATTATTATGGGAATAATTTGGGGGTCCTTACTGTGCTTTCTATCGTATACTAATATCTATAATAGATTATTAGATAAACTATGTCTGTTCAGTTTATCTCCGTATCATTTGAGTGTATTATCCGATGATTTCATGTATGTATCTATACTTTACTGTACTATGTTTCACAACTTTCTGTATGTCAATATTCTATCCGAACCCTGTGAATAGTTAGTACTAGCTTGTGAGAACAGTCACTACCCCTTTTAGGGATGATCAGTAAATCCTCTCCGGAAGTGTAACCAGAGTCTCCTGGAGGGAGAGCGCGGAATTTGTGAATAGATCTATTCGGGACTGACAATCCCACACCTCAACTGCTAGCTACAGTTAGGCGGGCACGCCTAGGGTGACAAATTTCTAGAATCGTTCGACGTCTGACAAACGTCAAGGAGGTCACGGTGTCGTATCAGTATGGTTACCTGACTCACAATATGTATTAATACCAGTTTATTCACAGTTTGGGTTTATGATCTTCATTTTGTTCGGGATCGTGATCCCATGGTCCTGTATCTATATTCTACGTGTCTTTCGGGATTGCGATCCCATGGTATTGTTTCTATGTCTCTTTCGGGATAGTGATCCCATGGTATTATCAAACTATTCTATATCTATGTCCTATACGGGATAATGATCCCATGGTTTGTTCTTATATTTCTTTCGGGATAGTGATCCCATGGTATTAACTAAGCTATTTGGTATCTAGTTCGGGATAGTGATCCCATGGTTTTATGTCTACTATCTGTACGGGATGTCTTTCCCCATGATCTTTAACTATATCTATATGGGATAGTGATCCCATGGTTTCTAAATCTGTAAACTATTCGGGATAGTGATCCCAAGGTTTTCTAAATCTATATCTTATACGGGATAGAAATCCCACGGTTTCTAAAACATGTATCTTATTCGGGATAGTGATCCCATGGTTTCGAATCTATATTTACATACATACATTAATTTGCCTTGCGTTAGTTCAGGATGATAGTCCCATGATCTCGAACCGTACTTTCGAATATCTCAAACTAATTTGCATATCTTTCGGGATAGTGATCCCAAGGTTTTCATTATATAGTTTTGTGTGTCAAACTATACCTTGTGTTATACATTTGATCTTACACTTAGGAAAATATGGGATTTTCCTGGGGTAAATACAATACATACATACAGGAAAGCGCGGGGCTTTCCTGGGTAACACTTACATAACTATAAAAAGTCACAGAATGACTAACATTACATCTTTCACAATTTGTACATACATTCAGGAAAGTACGGGACTTTCCTGGTTACACACAATAAGTAAACATGTTTTCAGTATACAAACCTATCATACTTTACATTTCAGAAACAGAAAGGAAACCGAAACATTTTCACAAACAAAAACCGCTTATGAACTCACCAGCTTTATGCTGATTTTCAAACCGCTTGTATTCTCAGGTCCAAGTTAGACAGGTACTCGGCGATCTCTTTTGGCGAAGACGGAGTGCGTAGAAGACTCGTCTCAACTTTTGTTTATATGATGCATATGTATATTTGTATAACTTTACTTTTGAAACACATGTAAACTTTCATATATATGTAATGTAATGTTTGTTTACTGTGAATACTATGTACATTGGATTTGATACACAACGTGGTAGTCAACCCCGGAGACGTTTCCGCCTCTGGTTTTCGGGGTGTGACATGTAGCAAGTCCGACTCATCCCAGCTTTTGTGTTCTGAGTGGTCTGTTGAGCCGGCACCCTACAAAAATTTGTGGTATGCCCCTTTTCATTACAGTCCTTGCAGTGCATTTCCCTGCACTTTCCTTTTTTATGAAAGCTACACTTGGTGCATTTTCTTAGGTTTCCAACATATGGTCTTGTCGGCACTGACGTAGTAGGGATGTTTGTCACACCCGAAAACCGGAACGGCGGAAACGTTCTGGGGTGGATAATGTCATGTCAAGTATCACAACATATGCAGTATAGTGATGAAAGTACAACAACCATTGCATTAATAGTAATAGTTTTACATGGTTTACATTACAATACATCAAAATAATACAAGTAATAATATAGGTGTAGCTGGGTCTAAATTGTCTTCGTCAAAAGCTCCGGGGATGTACCTGTCTAATGCTGACTTGAGAATACAAGCTATTTGAAAAGAGAGTATCAAGATTTTTACAAATGCTGGTGAGTTCATAAGTATTTAGTGTCATTTTATTCAAATAACTTTAATAAAAGTGGTAGTTTTAGAGTATCCATTAAATAAGTGTCTTTTCCAGAAAATCCTATATTTTCTTTAATAAAGTTAGTCGTCTACCAAGACTGGACGGAGTTATATGGTAAAATGTAGTTTTCCCTTAATCGATATCATTATCAAAATACAGAATTTGATTATTAAAGAAAGCAAGAGAAATCATGGAAATAACGTATGCCTCAACTGTGAAGACTGTTGACTAAGGCAAAAGGAATTATAGACTCCAGGAGGGTATCGAATGAACGGGATGCCTGAATCAGTCTAATAAAAGGAGACACAGAACCCAGACTGTATCAAATGAAAGATGCTTATATAGTTGTTACAATTATATAGTTGTTACAATTAGGGTAAACCCTCCATGCATATCTGGTGCCGATTTCTCACATCAATAAGATGCTTATATAGTTGTTACAATTAGGGTAAACCCTAATTTTCATGGCTTTCCATTTCCTTGGATCCATGGGTTCAAATACACCATGGAGCATCCAATGGGTTTGAGCCCAACTTGATAATCCATGGAGCATTAGCCCACTATATAAGTATGGATGATTTACATAATCAACCCATATATTTAATTAGTCTTCTTTTGATCACTTAATTAATTCTTGATCAATACTAATTAAATAACCTTATTAATACATTAGAACTTATAATATATTAATAAACCTTAAGTGTTATTTCTCTCATTTTAGTCTATCCAAGTGCATGATGCCATGTAACCCAAATAGACCATGCCGGGTCGGGTCAAGTTTTACCAATTATAGTTATGGACTTAGACATTAATCCAGCAGTCTCCCACTTGGATAAGTCTAAAACTATTATTGCAAGTATGACTTCAAAACCCGACTAGCAATCGTAGCTCTCAAAAGCTTCTGTCGAACTCTGCCTTGTAGATGAACTCTGACCTTTGTCAATGACTTGTCCATTAGATAAGACTCCATTATAGATATCATATGGACTGAGACATGGATTATAATCATTCTCTCTGTCCATTTGTTGTTTCTCGATTTCTGATTTATGACGACTGACTAATTGAACAAATCAAACCAGTCCTGGCCTGGCCGAGCACTTCCATTTGTCATCATCAAATCATCGAGGGGCCCACAGATATCGCTTTTATCCCGAAGGTAAAAGGAATGGATAAACTTCGACTCATATGCTTGTACTAACTATTTGTTGAATCATACACAAAGGCACATTTTATAACATCGAGTTACCAATGTGTTTACGTGCAATCAATGTATAACCAACTCATAGTCAACAACTCATATCTCTAGGTTTGAAGAATATAAGATATTATCGTCTCATGATTCACTCGTGATAAAATCCATGAAGTGAATCCAAATGAGCGTGGGTTGAATCCAATACTCAGCCCTTATGAGTACTCATGAATGTTGTAGCAACTATTGCATTGTCTAAAGCACTTTAGACAAATCATACAAGCCAAATTCACGACAGTTTTGATTCATATCTACTTCCAATATATGACCGACTGTGGATGGTTTGAAAAACTTGGTCATTCGGGAGAATGACCTAGTTATTCTGGAAGTCAAAACATGCAAAGTGAAACACAAAATAATACTAGTCCTATATGGCCTCAACACTTTGAGCGTAAATAAAACACCTTTTATCTAAGCACCATATTCATCACTCATTATTCATGTTTCGATTAAACAACTTAATACTTGAATTGAAACAGTAGTGATGCCATGCTCCAAGCATGCATATTATGTTTCTCTAAACAATAGTTATGCCATACTCCAAGTATGCACACTATGTTTACATGTGGTCATCTCTTTGTGAAATGTATATCAATTGAACATAATTTCAATGATCCTCATCTCACAATCCCACTCCTTATTGTAAATGTAAGAATACCAACTTCTTTGCATTTACCATAATCTATGCAATGATCCTCTTGTAATGATATTCACACAAGTCACAAAGACTTGGAAACAAACATTACAAAGTATTCCAATGGAAAGCAATTCCTTGGAGATGAAGTCTCAAATTCAAAGTACATTCCTTTGAACATCCTTCTTTGCATTTAGTTCTTTAATCTTACACAGATTCAAAGAATAACCTCCACCTATGGAAACAATTCCATATTCCCATCTTGACCATCACTTTTGAACAAGAGTTTCCTCTTTCCAAAATATGTCAATATGATCCTTACTCTATACTTCCAATTGTCCATGAGTAACCAAACTTTGGAAAACCCCAAATTGTTCTCGACAATTGCTTGATCATCTTAGTCATATCCAGTTCTAATCCATTTTCCCTTCTTAAAGCCCTAAGCATTAGGAAAATTTAGAATGGATGAATATTATAACACATGCAACCAATCCTATATCCGAAGCATATGGGATACGATTCATGCTATAATATTTTTATTTGCCATGTTCTCATAATTCGAACTATGAAGAGGGATGTCGTATTCATAATTGAATTTTGAGAAAGAAACATATATAGAAATTCCTTATGTTGAACCATTCCAACATAACATTCATATATATTCTTGACTAAAGTTGATTAAAATCTCAATCTAATCTTGTAGAATTTGAATGAAGTAAAAGTTTCTCTCCTTTAATTATAGTAAAACAACTTTTCAAAGCGAGTTGAAACTTTTGTTTTCTATAATTAACATTGCTAACTTGCAACATAATCATCATGCTCTCATTAGCATAATGATTATTATCTAACTAGCATAACACTTTATGCTCCCACTAGCTTTGACATGTACCTAGAAATCAGTCAAATTTCAGATACTAGATTACCTTGATAAGACTTTATCAAATCATACACCTGGAGTCTAACCCTTTCCTTAGATAGCTCACATGTGAGTCAAAACCTTTCCCAACCACACACGCTCCACTAACGACATGAGAATGCAAACTTCACACTTGCTATCCATTTAAATCTACTTAGTGAAAGAGTTTCCTCACTATCATTTTCATGAATCGAAGAGAAACCTTATGAAACTTAGATTTTGATGGTGTATGCGTTCCTATCCATGTAAATTTGACATAACCATAATCACACGGCAAGGTTAATGACAAATCCAAATTCATATGGACTGAACTTGTGCAGTCTTAATTTCTTGCCACCAGGTAGCACAAGGGCCTGCCATTGCTTCCAAGTTGTTATGCAACCAGTTGAGAAATCTTAGAACTACAATGCAAAACCAACTTTAACTGGAATTGGCACAGAATATGTCAAGACGATAGGTTCCAAACCTCAAGTCGTGGTCTAGTGATTAACAAAACTCTTGATTATTTCTTGAATCTATCTTAAGATCCTTTTAAGGCTCCCACTGACCTCTTGACATATAAGATTCTCTTTGTCAAGAACCATTCCTTGACAAAAACAAATATTCACGAGTTAGTGCAGATTCTTATCAAGTTAAACACTTTTCATAATTGGTCTTAGTTGGTCTTTGTTTTATCCAAAACATCACAACTTACCAATTTCAAATGTACAAGAGTAAGAACACATTTTACTCTACGTTTAACAAGTGTTATAAACCTTTCTTAAGATTATGTCACTCAAGGCATAATCTTGGAGTATGACTCTAAGATTTAATTTTGGAACGAAGTATAATTTATTTTTTGATCTAACCATTTCAACAATTCACGATTCCTCTCCTTAATCAAACAAAATGAACTAAGGTATCCTCATAGGATCAATTGTGACATGGTTTCATAATCACTAAGATAATCATAACACAAAATACACAAGTACTCTCCCATCTCTTCAGATTAGAGAAACTTTTATCTTTCTACCTTATTTGATTCTTCTTTTTCATTCTGCCATACATTGAAACTTTTCCAATGTTTCAGAATTACACTT
This sequence comes from Lactuca saligna, assembly GCF_052625555.1. Lineage (NCBI taxonomy): Eukaryota > Viridiplantae > Streptophyta > Magnoliopsida > Asterales > Asteraceae > Lactuca > Lactuca saligna. Next base: position 201,384,024 of record NC_136424.1, on the reverse strand, counting down.
AAACTAGTAAGCATAATCATATTTACTAAACTTTAGTAAATCTTATCAACCTTTGTGGTGGACCTAACCAGCACACAACCAAGTGTACCCAATTCTTTAGTCCTTCACTTGACTCACATGCGAATGTGAACAAGGAATTAGTTTTAATTTACCAAAGATGAAAATTCTCATTCATCACACAATACAACTTGCATGATTCCAAGTTTCTATCCAACTGAAACTTGGGTGATGAGTATCTTTCCTTATTTGGTAAACTATGACACTAGCACAAATGAAAGAATCAAATCCATTTCCTATATTGCTTATCAATGGAAACATATAATCAACAATTTTTCACAAATGCCATTGTAAGGATACTTAAAATAAATAAAATCAAAACCATTTTTCTTTTATTTTAAAACTTTGCGGAAAAATTAATCCTTACAATCCATATGGAAAACTTGTTGTTATCTATTCCTAAGCAATATATCATAACTCTTAAGTAACAGCTCAAAATTCTGATCACCGAACCATGCGATCGAAATCCATCTTCGCGATCAGAATCAGCATATACTTCCTTTAAGTTTCTTCACTTTTTCTTTGATTCTTAAAACATCAACATGTGACCTCGTCACATTATGCAATAAGAATCTCAGAATAAAAACTTAATAGAGTTAGACAATAGACTTTACCTAAAGTAGAGTCAAACCTATTGACTTCACCATCCTTAAGATGTTTCAGGTAAATTTAGCAGCTTCGCAACCAATGTCTTTCCTTTGGCAACAGAATCTTATGGACTCTTTGGAAACGTACATGGAACTGTCACAGACTTAACCTTTCTCTTTACCATTTGGTCAACTGAGTTGACTATGGCCGATCCCTTTCCATTGGGAAGAGAAAGTTTTTCTTGGACCTCCGATGTCACCATATTCAATGTCCAAATAGGTTTGGAAATTAGATCTTCCAATCCAATTTGCTTTACTAATGCTCCAAATCATTGCTGATTTAGCATCATCAAGCAAATAGGTAAGATCATTAAGGGTCTTGTCGTGACCTGTCATCAGGGAGTGACTGAAGAACCAAGTCAGCAGCCAGCTACCTCGAGACTTCGACACCCGACTCTCCCCAAGATCTAAGCACATATAGACTTTGCTTGCCAATAGGGATTGAGTGACTTAGAACTTATCAAGTCTTAAAACTTGTGGGATAGGGAGATTTATTGGAGTAGGTGGATGAAGTGAAGTATGATTTCTAGTCCCACAAATGCCCAACAAAGGGATTGATCTTTCACCTTGATTGCCATCTAGGATATCATCTTCATTAGGAAGATTGTACCTAAAGATTTGGGAATACCATAGCTGTCTAAACTAGACATCTATAATGGGAGAAATTCAAGTTAGTTGATTTACAGTCCTTAATATAACACCCAATATGAAATATTAAGGCTAGGACCCAACAACCTATTTATAACTGGAAGAAGGATGCCGTAATCCAAATTATAAAATAGTTGAAGGTAGGTAAATGACGATCTACCAATTTCCACCATGAAAACGAAATATTTTATTATTATGTTTTTTTGGTTTTGTGACTGGGATGCCGAGGATCACAAACAAGGTGTGAATAACCATACAAATTGACTTGGTACCCTCAACAATATTACCTAATCGATGTGCCGGTTAACCACACATGCTCCACTGATCTATACTAAAGTCAAGTTACCCTTTGCCACTCTTACTAGTCCATATTAGTGTGTCGGTTAACCACACACGCTCCACTAATGACTTGGTAAGGTACAAAGTGTAATTTTATGGGCTAGCACCTTTTCACATTTTCCTAAGTAACTAAGATTGGGAATTTATAAGTGTTTAGTTACTTAGTATTTTTCATTATACTTTTAATGAATATTTAAAGTCGTATCCTACCCGTTCGGCTAACGACCCTCCATCAGTCAAGGAAGCGGTGGGTGAGAGTGGACACCCATTAAACTACCATTTTATAGGCAGTAACCTTATACTCCCCTTATAGACTGGCTTCGTGAATGAGGCCTACTAACGGTAAGATTGACTTCCTCTTATACATATCTACATAATTAAAATTATAATAATAGTATAAGGGTTGAATTTTAAACTTTTTAAAATTCAATGTTCAATTTGGAATTAAAGTATACATGAGGAGTAACTTTTCAAATTCCAAAACTTGAGGGCAAGTTTTGAAACTATTTCAAGACTCTTTAAATCATAACTTATGAGTTTAATGGTTCATTAAAATGAAGACACTTCATTTCGATGTAACCCCTTATTCTTTAAAAACACTTTAAAGAAGTGTCTCTTCAACATCCATAACTTGAGGACAAGTTATGGAGTCATTAAAGTATTTAATGGAAAAAACTCTTACATTTTATGTAACCTACAAAACTTTTATGAGTTTTTAAGATTCATAAATATGACTTTTCACATAACTTGAAGACAAGTTACAAAATCATATTTTATGAACTTTTAGACTAATATGGATTGTAAACAACTAAAACATAATTTTTTTCATTATCAATCTAACTTAACTCATAAATCAAGGAAACATAAAATTCTTGAAAAATTCATAACTTGAGGACAAGTTATGAACTCCATACAATTTTTTCAACAAGATCATGAATTATATCAACCAACTATTTGCACACAATTCCTATGATCTAACAAAACTCATAAGCTTGATCATTCATAATCAACAATTTTCAAGAATAACATGAACACATATAACCTTGAAACTTCTATTATGGCATTGAAATTGGTTTAACATAATCATTACCACATTCAAAACAAGTTTTATAAGCCCAAAACAGTCAAACGTAATGATTTAAGACCAATTCCAGCACCAAAACTTGAAAATATGCTGTCTGGGGGTCCAACTCGTCGAGTGCGTGAACAAACTCGGCGAGTTGGATGCACTTTGCCTTGGACTCGGCGAGTCTGCTGGGCAGACAACACCAAAAGTCGATTTTTAAGCAGTTTAAGCAAGTACAACAACAAAACAAGCCTTGGCTCTGATACCACTGTTGGGTTTTGAGCAATCTAACATTCCTAAGTGTACATGCAACCCTAAATACCTTGGATCTATGGTTTCTCTATTATACATGCAAATATCAACTTTCCAAGGTATTGTTCTATTCTAGCATACAAAACTTTGAATAACACAAGTTAGAATAACATACCTTTTGTTGCTGCTTGTCTTCATGAAGTTTGAGTGCCTAGTGCCCCAAGTGTGACACCTTAAATGGTTCACACAACACCATAAGCACTTGGAATAACTTAGAGAGAAAGTAGAACACTTCCAGAATCAGCTTGCCCTCCATGCATATCTAGTGCCGATTTCTCACCCTAATTGTCATGGCTTTCCATTTCCTTGGATCCATGGGTTCAAATACACCATGGAGCATCCACGGAGCATCCAATGGGTTTGAGCCCAACTTGATAATCCATGGAGCATTAACCCACTATATAAGTATGGATGATTACATAAACAACCCATATATTTAATTAGTCTTCTTTTGATCACTTAATTAATTCCAAATTAATTCTTGATCAATACTAATTAAATAACCTTATTAATATATTAGAACTTATAATATATTAATAAACCTTAAGTGTTATTTCTCTCAGTTTAGTCTATCCAAGGGCATGATGCCATGCAACCCAAATGGACCATGCCGGGTCGGGTCAAGTTTTACCAATTATAGTTATGGACTTACACATTAATCCAACACAAACAACCTTCGGACAGACATTCGATCCCACCAGACCACATCTCAACGAAAAAAAGGAAATAGGGCGAACAAACCTTCCTAAGTCCTCAAACCATTATTTACATGCATCTATACAAGCATAGGCATACATCTAACTAACCGAAGTGCTTAACGAAGTAGGAGTGTTTAACGAGTGAGTAAGAGCGTCTAACAAGTGAAGGAGCATCGAACAAGTATGATCGTGTAACGAGTGAGTAGGAGCGTCTAACAAGTATGAGCGTATAATCAGTGAGTAGGAGCGTCTAACACGTATGAGCGTATAACGAGTGAGTAGGAGCGTCCAACAAGTGAAGGAGCGTCTAACAAGTATGAGCGTATAACGAGTGAGTAGGAGCGTCTAACAAGTATAAGTGTATAACGAGTGAGTAGGAGCGTCTAACAAGTGAAGGAGCGTCTAACAAGTATAAGTGTATAACGAGTGAGTAGGAGCGTCTAACAAGTGAAGGAGTGTCTAACAAGTATAAGTGTTTAACTATGCAGAAGTATAACGAACCAGTAGTATCTAACAAATACGAGTAATAAAACATGGAAGAAACCTTAACGAAAACTTTAGAAAACCTTTCTACTTTAAGAAATCACAACTTGGTAAAATAAGTTTGAAAACACTTAGAAATTCTTTGGAAACGTTTGATAAACCATTTTAAAATGAAACTTTGATAAAACAGTATAAGTAAGAGTTTTGAACGAGTGAAAACATTTTAGAAAACCATTTATAGTATCCTTCTTGGTAAAATAGTTTACATTGTGGTAAATCCTTGTGCATGCGGGTTATCAATCACATATGATTGGTATAATAACTGGCATGTTTAACTTGTATTACCCCCTGTAAAACATGTAAAAACATTTAAAAGTTTCATTCAGGGGTATGAACTCACCTGTTGTAAGTGGATCCGACGGAGGTGCCGGTTGGGTGCTCGGTGTCAAGTAAAGACTTGGACACACTTAGAGACCTATTTAACATATGATAACATATGTTCACATACAATTAATACATTTAATACTAATTAAACAAGTATACGCACTATAAGGAGCGGAAAACACTTTGGTTAAGTGTTTGGGGTGTCCCGGGTAACATTTAAGGGTGTGAATGGCTTAGGAATGGAGTTTAGTCTCCAAGAGTAAACTCTATACTTAGTGTTTACGGCCCTGGGACTACTCCATATGAGTTTACGTTCGTAAACTCATGGTGACGGGGTTCTAGGATGTTTAAAGGCCTTATATTGATCGTAGATTTATGCTAGGTCCAAATACAAAGTGTATGAGTGGGTTTAAGGCTCTTAAGGGACCATTTAAGGAGTTCATGGCCATAAACAAGGAGTTTACGGCCGTAAACTCTCACTTGGTCATTTCTTTCATGGATCTAAGCCTTAAATGATAGAGGGTAAATTCCTATGCATTTTTCTAAGTCAATTGGGGAGTTTAGGGCACCATCTAACCCCCTTTATAGGAGTTTACAGCCCAGGAACCCTTTCATGAGGGGTTTACGGCCGTGAACTCCTCATGGAGTTGTTTTAATCGAGTTTAAGGCCCTTAACTTGTTGGTGGTTGATGCTAAAATTCAATCTAAGGCTATTGGTGTGTTTAAGTGGCCTTTAAACACTCAAACATGATTTTACTCCCCATGAAGAGGAGTTTACATCCCAAGCATGTTTTTGGGTAGTAAACTCATGTTTTCTCCCCAAAATGCTAGTTGAAGGTGTTCTAAGTCCGATTCCATAAGCCTACAAGCCATATCTAAGCCTTAGGGACAATTTGGAGGGGTTTTGGGGCTTAAAAACCCCATTAATTGGTGTTCATGGTCCAAGAGTGTTCTTGGGACATAAACACATGGTTGTGTCCCTATTTTATGTTTTAAACACGAATTTGCATGCTAGATAGGCTATATAACAAGTTAGGATAGGTGGCTTACTCGTTTGGGGCTCGAAACGGATGATTTTTGGCTCGAATTTAAGTTATAGAGAGAGAGAGAGAGTGGGGAGAGTGTAAAAAGTCTCCTATGGATTCCACTCACCCTTATATAGGGGTTGGAGTTGGAGATCAGTGGTATTCTACCCGATACTGCCGTTGAACGGGGCTTTTTCGTCGCACCCGATTAAACGGTCAAATTTTTGACTTGGTGGTAACTAAAACTTTTCAATGGGAAACTCGTAGTGTTTATAATTTATTTCTACCCTTACCAAGTAATTATAAAAGTCCCAATATAATTAACCTCTTCTAAAGGGTTAACGGACAGTTAAATAAAATGAAGCTTTTAACGGAAAAAGGGTTAAAACTGACAGAATAGATTTCGGGTTGTCACATCATCCCCCCGTTAGAGGGAATTTCATCCCGAAATTCAGGTTTAGGAAAGGAAGCAGGTATTAATAACCGAGTAGAAGCAGGAGGGTACTTCTTATTTGGCCTGTCCTTGCACTCCCAAGTGAACTCTAGCCTGTGTCTGTCATTCCAACAAACCTTCACCTACGGGATGCGGATTCCGTCTCGTGTAGTTAGCGATTTTCGACTGGTGTATCTAAGAGGTTAGGGTTCTCAATGTTTTCTATCAAGGTGAGTGGGATACAAAAATTGACGTTGGGAAACACTGAACAAGTATAAAGAGTGGATCGGTCTATGATGAAGCTTGTGGAGTATCCAAAAGTAGTAGTGGTCTGAAAAGGGTTGGACCAATCTCCGTGAGGATTCTCAGATGGTCCTAAGCTCTCTGAAGGATAGAGCTTTTCAGTACTTAAAACATAAAGTACTTCTATGGCAAGATCATCACTGGCATGATCGCCATTCCGAAGTTCCTAACGTTCTCTCTCATACTGGATGTGTAGTCATTTAGGTTGGTTCTTAGGAAGCTCGGGTTGTCCTTGTTTTTTCCTTTCCTGTCAATTAGCTTTTAGAGACTTTCTAGATCGTCGGATGGATTGCTTGTCTACGGTTATCTGTTTACTACAGAGTGTCTATCTCAAGCTTGTGCAAAATGAACCTGCTTTAACGAATCTTGAGATACGGAAACCCTCAGTGTCGGGGAGATAGGGTTTCACCAGAAAAGCGTTGGACTATCTCTTGAGATGATTCTACTATCTCTGCGTGAGATAGTATTCATGGAACACCCGATAGTCCAATGAATCTTGTGAGACATGTCCAAATTTCCAAGGCGTTAGTTTATTCTAGTGCGGAAAGCGGTTGCTCTTGTATAACCCACCGACTAACACCTAGACTGGTGTCAAGTCTACAATCTCTTCGGGATCTGGGTTATAAGACTTGACGCAGCTACTTCCACATTTCAACCAAGTGTTCTTGGCTGCGGAGGTTATCCTGTGGTTCTCGGTATTCTAGTGTTCACTTCGGAGGATGCAGTCTATCACCTACAAGGCGGCGGTGACTTCCTCCATGAGAGAGGGTGGAGGATCCTAGGCACTACTCGTTGGTAACGGGGTGGACGAAGTGCCTGAGTAGTGCGAGCATCTATTGCGACTACTTTTCCGAAGGTTCTGAGCTTTCCCGGTCTAGGTCAAATTTGGAGAGTATAGATTTCCATTACTCGGACTTTAATCTCTTTACTAACTGAGGGTGTTAGTTATCATGTGAGCTTAACCGGTATGACAACAAATTTCGGATTTGTGATCATTATAGTAGCTCAACCCGCAGTGGTTTTCTTGACTCCAGCTCCTATTTTATGGAATAGGATGAAGGGCTTTACTATGAGGTTCACGGTAGAGATCATACTCAGCTTAATCACTAATACTTGGTGTATGCAAGCCGTATATATTTAAGGTCAGCAGGATGTTCAGTTGTGCGACTCCACGCCATACCCACAACCCAATGAGGCACAGGGAGCAGGGAGGAAGCACACATCTTAAATATTTTTGATCTCAACTATATACCACCTTTAAGCATATACCTGGTTATAGAGGTCAGTCCCATGAGTTCTATCCTCTGGTTTCACGAACGTAGTGTGCGAGGTGCAAGGGGTCTTTCTGGGGTTCACTAAGTATGCGTCGGGTGGTTATCATCTTCTGGAGTATCTTGCAATGTCTTTTGCTTCGGTTTCCATCTGTCCAAGAGGGGTTGGTGAACAGCACGCGGTACCCCTCTCTTGGGTACTTCGGAAGGTTCCAGGTAAAAGGGACGACTAGCGGATCGCATTAGGTTTGATTATTTGTATTATGTTTAGGTTCAGAAGAACCTTTATTTGCCGAAATGGCTATGGAGAAAGTTCTTTTTACACAGCACTAGGGAGTTACACATGGTTGCAGGAAGTTAAACCATGATTAGATAGAGGCGTCGACGTTGGCATACTTCGATATGATATAAAATGAGGATCGATGGAGTCATGCGCCCAAAAGGCACATAAGTTCTAGGCGTTTCAGGTTTCGTCATGTGTATCGTAGTCGCGGACACTTGGACCGATAGAGTTGACACAGAACTATATAGGGTCCTGAGTGTTTCTGAGTAAGGTACCTTTTCATGAATGGATTCTCACGAGGCATTTCTATAACCACCTCACATATACTAGTCGTGTATAATTAAGGTGGGGACGACTGTTGACTGAGTGACTTCCCCCCTAAATCCAGAACCAAACAAGGAACAGGAAATGAGGCGGCATTCATTCACTCTAGGTCTATCCATCTTAACTATACATGTCCGTAACGTATATGTTTAGCCATTATAGTTTTACCTGATGAATATTATATTTTATAACAGTGCTGCGAATTTTGCCTTAATGGGGAAGACATTTACATTTGAATTAGACTTTTAATGTTTTCGGTTTAGTTATATGAGATTAAGAGACGTACCAAAAATTCCACCGGGTTTCTTGATGCTTCTCCTTAAGCATTATAGCTAGACTCCTCCTGTGTCCTTGTCTTTTCCTTCGGTTGGGCAGTCCCTTTTGAAGTGTCCAATCTCACCACATAGACGGAAAACTGGATTGGCCGTCAAATTGGTGGTTGATGTAATGAACTCAACCCGGGTTCTGCAGACGCCAGCAGTATGCCCCAACATGTGGCACCTAGCACAATAGAGTTCCCGCCATACACCGTGATTATGGTAGCTACACTTGCCGCAGTGGGGAACGTTTCCTAGGTATGGTCTTTTTGAAGTAGGGATGGAAGGGTTGGTAGGGGTATTGACTGCCTCAGCTCGTTGCCCTTTGGAAGGTCCTTGAGCCGAGGTACTTCCCTCCTCGATTTTGATCTTTCTCTTCAGTGGATTTGAGTGAGGTTCTTGAGTGCCTGGGTATACAGAGTTTTGTTGCTACTGTCCATTCGCGGGATCGGAATTCCCGATAGGGCTCTTGCTAACATTGGCATTGTTAGCACTCAGGTGAGCCATGACAGCTGCTACGGCTGCCGAGACTGCAGCTTGAAACGTAGCTTCATCGAATAGGAGAGTAGGTTTCTTGCTTGTGGATTGGTTACGCTTCTTTGGAGGCATGGTTTTTCCTACATGGAAAGGAACACAAGATAATGAGAGACAATGGCTAACCCCGAGCATATCTGTCCTGATGGTATTAGACATAAATTTTTCCCGTGCCTCGGGTACTGGTTGTCTGAGTGTCCAACTACATCCCTATGACGTAGTCCTGGTATGCAAGGTAGGAGTATGGGTATCGGAAAGGCCATAACATGCGAGTCATTCCTGCTAAGTTACCTTTATATTGGGAAAGGTTTCACTCTCCAACTTGGAGAGATTTGAGAACCGTTCGGAACAAAGACCGCAGGAAGAAAGGCTCATGAGGGCTTATGGCTAAACAACCTCAACAGAGGTGTGGGGATCGCTCTAATCGTGTTCTGGCATCGGGAAATGACGATTTACCTAACACATAGCATGAGTAGTGTAGCCACTAACTCACAAAATTGTATTATTTTATAGGTGTATTACTGTGACGGACACGAGGAAAAGACACTTCCCGGGTTCCATGTATTGGCTCCCTCTATCTACCTCGTATCTTTGACTGGGACCGGCGTTGGTTTCCTTCGGGTAGTTACCTAGGGTTCTCTTCTCGTATGGACATATTGAATTTCTACTCTGCCATACTTCCAAATCCGACTCTGGGTGTCATCACTTCATGATGGATGACTGGAAATCTCAGAAGTTTAGGTGAATCTCTCACTGATGTCCCTAAAAGACATACACACTTAGTGATTTCAATAGTCCAGACCCAGTTCATTTATTTCCGAACTGGAAATCTTCTCAATGAACTTCTTCGAGGTCGGAATCAACTCTTCTGTCAAGCACTGAAGTGGATAGGGTTTTCTACAGGGTTCGTGCGAGAATGGAAATGTCTAAAGAATGCTAAGAGATTGTTAACATTTCACTGAGTGATCCATATCGAATCTTGCTACGATTATACAGAGTATACAAATCATATATAACTTAGATCCGATAGGCCTTCGAATATGTGATACTACTCTAGATCCACATCCCAACGAGGAAAAGGAAACAGGGTGAAACCACACATTCTTAGCCTATGGGATCCTTATTATATATAACCTTGGAAGTATACTCTCTGTAATTGTAGGTATATCAATAAGGATCTTTTTAGTTCTTCACACAAGGTTAGTTATGGATCCTAAAATACCCTTATGGTATTTTAAATTTCTTGTTTGTTTCTTATCTTGTGAATATGATTCTGGGATTAGTGTGAGTCTTTTAGTATTCCAAAATACTCCTATAGTATTTTAAACTTTATGTTTGGCTCCAGCATTCCTAGTTGGTAAGTTTCAGACCTGTTGCAACACCACTATCACTCCCAAGCACACGTTCATCGCATCTCGACTAAATGTAGTTAATCATGCTACATTTATTCCAGCATACGATTACATAACTGCTCAGGTTTGATGGTAACGCTCAACATCCGAAGACTTTTATTCATGTTCTTCTTGTGATACTTTTGGTTCGAGTGTTTGGGTTTTGGATGTTCTTATACATTGGTAAAATATGGTTATATTTTAATGTATAATTCTTGGTCAGAGTGTTTTATCCCTATTTATTTATAGCCTGTATATCTTTTATGAATTGATATACTTAGTTCACTATAAACAATGCTCTGATACCAATATGTCACACCCCAAAACCGGAATGGCAGAAACATTCTGGGGTGGATGACGTCATGTCAAGTATCACAACATATGTAGTATAGTAATCAAAGTACAACAACCATTGCATTAATAGTAATAGTTTTACATGGTTTACATTACAATACATCAAAATAATACAAGTAACAATATAGGTGTAGCTGGGTACTAAACTATCTTCGTCAAAAGCTCCGGGGATGTACCTGTCTAATGCTGACCTGAGAATACAAGTTATTTGAAAAAGCAAGTATCAGCATGTTTACAAATGCTGGTGAATTCATAAGTATTTAGTGTCATTTTATTCAAATAACTTTAATAAGAGTGGTAGTTTTAGAGTATCCATTAAATTAGTGTCTTTTCTAGAAAATCCTATATTTTCTTTAATAAAAGTAGTCTTCTACCAAGACTGGACGGAGTTATGTGGTAAAATGTAGTTTTCCCTTAATTGCTATCATTATCAAAATACATAATTTGATTATTAAAGAAAGCAAGAGAAATCAGGGAAATAATGTATGCCTCAGCAGTGAAGACTGCTGACTAAGGCAAAAGGAATTATAGAATCCAGGAGGGTATCGAATGAACGGTATGCCTGGCTCAGTCTAGTAAAAGGAGAACATGACCCCAGACTGTATCAAATGAAAGATACAGCTAGTAAGGTGTAAAACAGAAAATATAGACCCCAGACAATATCAAATGAAAGATACAACTAACAAGTTCTAAACTAGGAGACAGACCCTAGATAGTATCAAATGAAAGATACAGCTAGTAAGGTCCTATACAGTGAACACAGTGAATAAAGTGAAATACTGTGTATAAAAACCGTTACCTTAAATCCATGAATTATAAGGTAACCCCGAGATACTCGTAACCATACTGATCGACACTAGAGAATATTTACGCCCTGCGAGCATCTATAAAATGTGACATTTGTCACCACATGGCTTGGTAGGTTATGGACTGTAGCTAGTAGTCAGGGTGCAGGGGTGTTAATCCCTTATAAATCTATACACACAATGTCTGCTCTCCCTACAAGAGACCATGGTTACCAACTCGACAACGGAGAAGGCTGTGTATTGAGGATGTATCTCGTATAGTGAGATCTAATGTAAAAATACTAAACTAGTGATAGTGACTAATAACTGAACTGACTAATGTAAACCCATATGACCATGCTTGTATACATAATATATAATTAATGGTCAAACAACCTTCGGACGAACATTCGATCCCACCAGACCACATCTCAACGAAGAAACAGAAATAGGGCAAACAAACCTTCCTAAGTCCTTCAACCATTATTTACATGCATCTATATAAGCATAGGCATACATCTAACTAACCGAAGTGCTTAACGAAGTAGGAGTGTTTAACGAGTGAGTAAGAGCGTCTAACGAGTGAAGGAGTGTCTAACAAGTATGAGCGTGTAACGAGTGGGTAGGAGCGTCTAACAAGTATGAGCGTATAACGAGTGATTAGGAGCGTCTAACAAGTATGAGCGTATAATGAGTGAGTAGGAGCGTCTAACAAGTGAAGGAGCATCTAACAAGTATGAGCGTATAACGAGTGAATAGGAGCGTCTAACAAGTATAATTGTATAACGAGTGAGTAGGAGCGTCTAACAAGTGAAGGAGCGTCTAACAAGTATGAGCGTATAACGAGTTAGTAGGAGCGTCAAACAAGTGATGGAGCGTCTAACAAATATAATTGTATACCGAGTGAGTAGGAGCGTCTAACAAGTGAAGGAGCGTCTAACAAGTATAAGTGTATAACGAGTGAGTAGGAGCGTCTAATAAGTGAAGGAGCGTCTAACAAGTATAAGTGTATAACGAGTGAGTATGAGCGTCTAACAAGTATAAGTGTTAAACTATGCAGAAGTATAACGAAACAGTAGTATCTAACAAATAAGAGTAATAAAACATGGAAGAAACCTTAATGAAAACTTTAGAAAACCTTTATACTTTAAGAAATCACAACTTGGTAAAATAAGTTTGAAAACACTTAGAAATTATTTGGAAACCTTTCATAAACCAGTTTAAAATGAAACTTTTATAAAACAGTATAAGTAAGAGTTTTGAACGAGTGAAAGCATTTTAGAAAACCATTTATAGTATCCTTCTTGGTAAAACAGTTGACATTGTGGTAAATCCTTGTGCATGCGGGTTATCAATCACATATGATTGGTATGATAACTGGCATATTTAACTTGTATTCCCCCCCCCCCTATAAACCATGTAAAAACATTTAAAAGGTTCATTCAGGGGTATGAACTCACCTGTTGTAAGTGGATCCGACGGAGGTGCCGGTTGGGTGCTCGGTGTCAAGTAAAGACTTGGAAACACTTAGAGACCTATTTATCATATTATAACATATGTTCACATACAATTAGTACATTTAATACTAATTAAACAAGTATACGCACTCTAAGGAGTGGAAAACACTTTCGTTAAGTGTTTGGGGTGTACCGGGTAACATTTAAGGGTGTGAATGGCTTAGGAATGGAGTTTACTCTCCAAGAGTAAACTCTATACTTAGTGTTTATGGCCCTGGGACTACTCCCCATGAGTTTACGGCCATAAACTCATGGTGAGGGGGTTCTAGGATGTTTAAAGGCCTTATATTGATCGTAGATTTATGCTAGGTCCAAATACAAAGTGTATGAGTGGGTTTAAGGCTCTTAAGGGACCATTTAAGGAGTTCACGGCCATAAACAAGGAGTTTACAGCTGTAAACGCTCACTTGGTCATTTCTTTCATGGATCAAATCCATAAATGATAGAGGGTAAATTCCTATGCATTTTTCCAAGTCAATTGGGGAGTTTAGGGCACCATCTAACCCCTTTATAGGAGTTTACGGCCCAGGCACCCTTTTATGAGGGGTTTATGGTCGTGAACTCCTGATGGAGTTGTTTTAATCGAGTGTAAGGCCCTTAATTTGTTGGTGGTTGATTCTAGAATTCAATCTAATGTAATTGGTGTGTTTAAGTGGCTTTTAAACACTCAAACATGAGTTTACTCCCCATGAAGAGGAGTTTATGGCCCAAGCATGGTCTTGGGCAGTAAACTCATGTTTACTCCCCAAAATGCTAGTTCAAGGTGTTCTAAGTCTGATTCCATAAGCCTACAAGCCATATCGAAGCCTTAGGGACAATTTGGAGGGGTTTGGGGCTTAAAAACCCCATTAATTGGTGTTCACGGTCCAAGAGTGTTCTTGGGACATAAAAACATGGTTTTGTCCCTATTTTTTGTTTTAAACACGAATTTGCATGCTAGATAGGCTATATAACAAGTTAGGATAGGTGGCTTACTCGTTTGGGGCTCGAAACGGACGATTTTTGTCCCTATTCTACCCGATACTGCCGTTGAACGGGGCTTTTTGGTCGCACCCGATTAAACAATCAAATTTTTGACTTGGTGGAAACTAAAACTTTTCAAGGGGAAACTCGTAGTGTTTCTAATTTATTTCTACCCTTACCAAGTCATTATAAAAGTCCCAATATACTTAACCTCTTCCAAAAGGTTAACGGATGGTTAAATAAAACGAAGCTTTTAACGGAAAAAGGGTTAAAACTGACGGAATAGATTTCGGGTTGTCACAATGGTGGTAGTATGGAATGTCACTATTTGTTGTCTTTTTGGTAGGTCCTTGATTTGGGGCGTCATTGCAGGAACATACTCGGGGTGTCCCTGGTTGTTATTACTATTGGAACTTTCGGCGTCGTTCCCGCTTTTGTTTGTGTTGTTTGCGCCGAGGTGTGCCATGACTGCTGTCACGGCGGATGTTACCGCAATTTGAAATGTTGTAGGGTCTATTTATAGAACTAGTGTTGCACCAGTATCCTGATTACCTTCATGTGTTGGCATGATTCTATTTCGCGAGTGGCCTCCTCTGTTCTCAGTTTTGTGATGTCTGTCCAGGTTGTAGTTGTAAGGGTTCTTTGTCCTATAACGACTATCTCTTTTTCTAAGGAGTGTAGGTGATCCGTATTGTTCTTTAGATCTGCTTGCCGGTCTATGGGTGATATGGCCGAAAGTACAGTGCAGTGACTTTATGTCGGTTGTGGATCATCGGTTGTCCTCTCCAGTCTATATGTGTGGCTAGGTAGTTAATTGCGAGTTTCTTCCTAAAATGAGAGGTGGAGGTTCTCACACTCCTCTTGATAGGGTAAGGTTTATTGATGGTATCTCCCGAACTTCTTTCTCCATCTGGTCCTTTCTCGGAAATCTTCTTACTCGTATTTCATCTATTGGTACTCTTCGAAATCTTCTTCTGGATCCTTCTTGATCCATCTATTGGCTTCGGTGGCAAGATAGTAAGGGTCTATGTGGAGATGAAGTCTAGCTGATATGCCTATGCGAGAATAGGGGTACGAAGCATATGAAGAATCTAAGTGTGTAATTCTATTGTAACGCAAAATACTCCTATAGTATTTTAAATTTGTATGTTAAAGTTTTATTTGTATGGTTTGTTGGTAAGTTTTAGACTCGTCATCCACTACGACCATTCCTCGGCATACGTTGGTCACCTCTTGGATAAATATAGTTGATCAGGCTATATTCATCTCAGACATGATTACATACCCCGAGGTTTACTCGCAGTGTTTAACTTATCTTAATACTTTTTTTGTTGCCAATATGACTCCTTACTAGTATGTTTGTATGCATTTACATTTTTCGTGAAACCTCGGTCCATTCCTGGTCCTTCTATGGTTGCCTTGTGTATACAGGTCATATACAGTCAAGATTAAATAGTCAGTCAAATAAGTGATCTTACCTTATATCCACATCCAAACAAGGAAAAGGAAGTAAAGTGAAAATCACAAATTCTAAGTCTATAAAACTTTTAGTATATACCAACTTAACGTATACACTTAGCAAACATAGACTTAACAGCAAAGGACCCCTAATGTTCCTGTTTTGAAATTGTTAAGTCAGAGAGTTTTAGTCCCTATGCATTTATAGCTTGTATATCTTATGTGGTTTGACATACTTAGCTCACCATAAACAATGCTCTGTTACCAATCTATCACACCCCCAAACCGGAACGGCATAAACGTTCGGGGGCGGATGACTTCATGTGGTAACGTACAAATGAATACATAGTGAAGAAAGCAATACAACCATCATATATATAATTGAAAGTTTACATTGTTAAAAGGTACATGTTGAAAACCAATTACAATATGATGCCAAAATATGAATTTAAACTGGCATCGCAGCGTCCCTTCTTCAAAACCTGTTTGTTACATGTACTTACTGAATCCCTGGGACATACAAGTAGTTTTGAAAGAGTAGATCAGCATTTAAGCTGGTGAGTTTCATAAGTATTAAATGACAATGTTTGTATGAAATGAAATGTTTTGTTCTTGTTTGTTTGTTCCTACAAAATCGCATATTTTCTACTGGCATAAATAGAGCCTTCTATCAAGACCAATGTTTGTTTCTAGAAAATGTATTCACGTATAAAATTTCCTATACGTCTGAGAAACCCTGTAAATCAATGTGTTTTTAATAATCTATGTGAGTTTTATAACCATGCTATTGACTAGAATTGCCTATACACAACGTTCTTCAGGCGTTGGAATGTTCTAACGTTTGTCACCCCAAATGGTGTACTGTAGCTAACAGTCAGGGCGCGGGGTTGTCAAGCCCGTATAGATCTGTAAACAAACACCATGCTCCCCCTCCAAGGGATTCTGGTATATAATACAGGACTTGAAATGTGTACTCGAACGTACGTGAAGTTAATGTCTCACAAAACTTAGTATAAAAACAGATTTACTTGTGAAAATATTCGTTTGTTGTAGGTGAAAGTAAACTTCTTGAAATAGTGTTTCTAGTATGTAACAGTTCATGATGTTCTCATAAAACTATATAGGTATATTTTTGATGTAGAAGACAAGTTTGTAAACAAATCATATATATGTATATGGTTATATATATATATATATATATATATATATATATATATATATATATATATATATATATATATATGTATGTATAAATTTTAAAAGATGATTTGGTATGTTTCGTAATTGTTGTTCATATGCTTATGTTTTTATTAGAAATTTTGCATGAAATAATCCCTAAGTTTGATAATAAATACCTTTTTGTACTTATCACTTTTGTAAAAATGGTAATTAAACATATTTAAATGATTGTGTTTTAACTTCCTTAATGTATAAACATTGCTCAAAAATGTTAGAAGGTGTTAATAAATCTATAAACCACTTTTGACAGTTTTACCCTTTATTGTCCCTGTTTTTAGAAAACTCATGGAAAAATCATCGTAAGTCAAAAACTGAATTCGCCACCTCTGAGAGTTCATAAAATGAGTCTACTTTGTTGCTAATTTTTATTATGATTTTTAGTGGTCTCAAACTAGTGTGAAAATGAACATCTTCACAGAGTGGTCCGAAATCACTTCTGAAATGACAGGCAGTTTTATAAAAATCACCATAAATTGTAGAAAAATCGTATGAACGCGTGCAAGTAGTCCTTAGAAAGTTATAAAATTGAAAAATCTAATTATACCTTATAATAATTCATTTTATATTTATATTTATTTAAATATAAAATTTATTGACCAATGTATAATTTCGTGACATTTAACCGGTTAACCATATCGTTAAACATGTTTTGTCACTTTGGTTCGTATATTTGTCAAATTTAGATCCTTCACATATATTAAGCAAACGTTTTACATAGAACCTAACTTACTTATCAACTAGAGACACGTTGATACAAAAATTAAGTTTGTTGCGTTTAAATGATGTTATATGCTAATTTCACAAACCGGTGATGGTTCGTAGTCATACATCATAACGAAATTTATCAATAGTTACTTGTTTTATATTTCACAATAACTTATTTAAATAAAAGAGGTTAAATTCCTTCAACCATTCTTGATAAAATACTCATATTTCTTAATAATCAAAACATAGCATCGCACGATCGTTCCTATTTTTACCAATTGTTACAAGCGATGTCTTTCCGGAGGAACTCCCTGACTTGCAACCTATTTGGCAACTGGAGTTTCGCATTGATTTGGTGCCAGGTGCGACTCCGGTAGCGAAATCTCCTTACCGCTTGGCAACACCTGAAATGAAAGAGCTCCAAGATCAACTTCAAGAACTAAGTGATAAAGGGTTTATACGGCCAAGCTACTCTCCTTGGGGTGCTCCTATTCTCTTTGTGAAGAAGAAAGATGGGTCCCAGTGAATGTGTATTGATTACAGGGAGCTAAAAAAGCGCACGATAAAGAATAGGTACCTGTTGCCACATATTGATGATCTTTTCGATCAGCTTCAGGGAGGGTCTTTGTTTTCCAAGATTTATTTACGTTCCGGTTACCATCAGATGCGGGTTCATGAAGAAGACATTGAGAAAACAACATTCCGTACTCGATATGGGCACTTTGAATTCGTGGTGATGCCTTTTGGGCTCACCAATGCACCCGCAACGTTTCTGGATCTCATGAACCGAGTGTGTAGCCTGATGCTTGACCGTTCGGTCATAGTGTTCATAGATGATATCTCAGTCTATTCTAAGAGCAAAGAGGAGCATGAGCAACACCTTCGGGAGATTCTGGAAACTCTGGCAAGAGAAAGGCTTTATGCTAAATTCTCAAAATGTGAATTTTGGTTGGAAGAAGTTTAGTTCTTAGGGCATGTGGTAAACAAACACGGTATTAAGGTCGATCAAGCTAAGGTTGATGCGGTTAAACAATGGAAGATTCCAAAAACACCTTCTGAAATTCGCAGTTTCTTAGGTTTAGCCAATTATTATCGGAGGTTCATTGAAAATTTCTCTAAAATCGCCTTACCACTCACCCGATTGACCAAGAAATCAATGAATTTCGTTTGAGGCCCAGAGAAACAGATGGTGTTTGATGAGTTAAGGAAACAATTGTGTGACGCTCCGATTTTGGCCTTACCTAATGGAGTTGAGGATATGGTGGTTTACTGTGATGCATTGCTTCAAGGTCTTGGTACCGTGTTAATGCAACGAGATAGGGTGATAGCCTATGCCTCCCGACAACTGAAACCCCACGAATGAAACTACCCCACTCATGATTTGGAGCTTGGGGCTGTTGTTTTCGCTCTTAAGATTTGGAGACACTATCTCTATGGAGTGAAGTTTATCATATACACTGACCATAAGAGTCAGAAATATTTGTTCGAGCAGCGGGATTTGAACATGAGGCAGATTTGATGGTTGAATGCGGTAAAAGATTATGATTGTGAAATTCACTACCACCCCAGTAAAGCTAATGTGGTAGTTGATGCTCTCAGTCGTAAACAATCTGCGAACCGATTCGAGCTAAGTGTCTCCGGATCACGATGGTGTCATCTTTGTTAGATCTAATCCGGGACGCCGAAAAGACGGCAATACTGGAGGAAAACACTAGGTGTGAGAAGATTGGGAAAGAGTAGCCTAAGATGGAACGAGGCAGGCGGGGTTTGCTGACTCGCTACGGTAGGGTTTGGGTTCTATATACCGGGGGAAATCGGAAAACCCTAATGGATGAGTCTCATAAGTCAAAATTTTCTATCCATCATGGTGCTACTAAAATGTATTGGGACCTTCATGAGGCTTACTGGTGGAATGGAATGAAGAATGATGTAGCTCGATTTGTGGAAGAATGTATGACCTGTCGGAAGGTCAAGGCGGAACACCAGAAACCGCATGGGAAGTTGCAACCATTGGAGATTCCTGAATTGAAATGGGAGCATCTAACCATGGACTTTATTACAAAACTTCCTAGAACTGCCCGAGGATCCGATACGATATAGGTGATTGTTGATCATTTGACTAAGAGTGCTCACTTTCTGGCTATAAAAGAGAGTTCATCGGCGGAGAAATTAGCCGAGATCTTTGTTCGGTAGCTTGTCTCATTACATAGGGTGCCCGTTTCTATCATCTCCGATCAAGACACCAGATTTACCTCTCAGTTGTGGAGGAAGTTTCAAGAGGAATTCGGCACACGATTACGTTTTAGTACCGCCTTCCATCCGCAGACAGACGGGCAGAGTGAGCGGACGATTCAGACCTTGGAGGACATGCTTAGGGCTTGTGCGATTGATTTTGGGGGTAATTGGGATGACCATCTACATCTAGCTAGGTTTTCTTATAACAACAACTATCACACGAGCATTAAAATGCCTCCGTATGAAGCCTTCTACGGGAGGAAGTGCAGGATGCTCGTTTGTTGGGGCGAGGCTGGGCAAAGGGTACTTGGGAGTACCGATATCGTGCTACAGACTACGAAGAAAATCCAAGTAATTCGGGATCATTTGGTCACAAAGAGCAGTCGTCAGAAAAGTTATGCAGACAAAAGATGCTCCAATCTTGAGTTCCAGGTGGGAGATTATGTGTTGCTTAAAGTCTCCCCCATGGAATGGTGTGATTCGATTTCGGAAGCGGGGAAAGCTCGGACACAGATTCATTGGACCCTACAAGGTCATAACCCATGTGGGGAAGGTGGCTTATCGTTTAGAGCTTCCTGACGAGCTTAGTCTAATTCATACTACGTTCCACGTGTCTCAGTTACGAAAATGCGTTATTGATGAGACCACTGTGATACCACTGGAGGACATACAGATTGACGAGCGTCTCAATTATGTTGAGAAACCAAATGCTATTTTAGAACGAAAGACGAAAGCTCTCTGCAACAAGACTATAAACCTGGTTAAGGTGCAGTGGCAACATAGGAAGGGTTTGGAGTGGACTTGGGAACCGGAATGCGAGATGCGGGCTCATTATCCGGATCTATTTCTAGGTGTTGACTTCGAGGTCGAAGTCTGTTCTTAGTGGGGGACAGTTGTAACACCCCGGTTTTTCTCGGTACGTTTGGTTATTTTAATTTAATTATCATTGTAATGTTGGGTTAATTTATTTAACCAATGTCTGATTACTTATGTTATTGGACTCTTTTGATCATCTTGTAAACTCCTTTTATTGAAGTCCATGGACTATGGGACTATTTGCAAAGTCCATCTAGTAAATAGTACTTAATGTCTTAATTGAGTCATTTGGAACACAAACTTGAAAAACACTCTAAACCATCCCTCTCTCTCTCTCTCTCTCTCTCTCTCTCTCTCTCTCTTTCTAAAATTGTCCTCTCTCTCTTTGTGATCAAGAGAATCCAAGGGGCTGTTGTTTGGAGCTTAATTCTTGTTCATTTCTAGCCTTGATTCATATTGGTATGAACCTCCTTATCATTTCTTACAACTTGATTCATAACCTTGTTCTAGTTTTATGATTTCATCTTCATTTCTTCTCCTTTTTATTTGATTTGTAATTGTATGTTATACATCATCTCAAGATCCTATCTTCACCCCATATATGGTGGATGATGGATCTAGAGGATTACATGTGGTAAAAGATCATGGAAACCCTAAAAGGGAGAATGGTGATTTTATGTGATTTATGTTCATTTTCATGTTGATTGTTATTACAATCTTGTAGCAAAATGAAATTCTAATGATACCTAACCCTTTTTCGTACCACCATGATCATGGGGACTAAATTGGGATGATGAACACATCTTAAAATGTGTTTCAAAGGGAGAAGGATGGATAAGCCAAAAAGGAATCACGGGTGGCTACGATTCTGATTTCCATCAGATCTGTAGTCATTTTGTAAAACTCATATCTTGAGATGTAGAAGTCAAATGGACCCCAAACAAGTTCCAAATGTTCAAAAATTGAGTTGGATAACTTTTTTAATCAGGCCAACCTCACTGATAAGGAATTTATATATGGTAAAGAATGGTATCTTTTCTGTTAGGTCTGTTTTGATATGTCATTTTGTTTTCATCATTTCTAAGGCTTGGAAAAGGATCCAGAGTGATTCCAAGTTTGTATATGTTCCTTATATTATGTATCTAAGATCTGGAGAAGATAAGGTGTTAATTCCAATAATAAATTTGTTAGAATGGATCCACACTCGAGATCAGTGGGCAGTCACCAGCTTTTGCTAGTGCTGTGATTGTCCATAATGTGAATTTTATATCTGGAGTTTGGGAGATACTTTTAATTGAATTCAAACTCTGAGACTTTCAATTGTATATCCTCTACTTCTCATAATTTTGGTTTGGTCAAATTCTACTAACAAGTTAGGTAGAATTGGCCAGCATCATTTGACTATATTGTTAAAGACATAAGTGATACACCATTTTGTAAAATTCATATTTAATTCATCTTTTGGTGTTAGAATAAGTTCTTTATAGTTGTGGAATCCTGAGCAATCATAGTTTCCTATAAAATTTAGTTAAATCTATGTTTCTATTTTAGATTTTGGAGTAAATCTGTTTTAAACAGCAGGTCTGTTTTAGAGACCTTGCTGTGATTACTCTTTTCTCAACTCATAGCTTCATTACTTCTCCTTTATAACCTTTAGTCCTTCTTACGTGGGTTTTGAAGTTTGCTCAAGCTTGGTAGAATTATTTGATTGTTAGCTATCCTTACTACTCACTCAAGGTGAGTTCTCTCACACCGTTGTATTGATGATTGTGTTTCCTAGTTAGCTCGTGTGTGATTATTTGAATTTATTATAAAAGCATGCTATATAAGTATTGTTTTAATTCGTACATGTGCACCGTATGTAACTAATCATGGATATGGGGACACCACCAAAGGATACGGATTTATCGGTGCGGTGGGTAGGTAACATCACCAACGTAATACTCATCGTGAGGTGCGGTGATTAGGGCCAAGCGATACGGGATCTTCCTGGTGCGGCTCAAACCTACAAGTCCTTCTTGTATTGTTGGCGTTTATTCGTTCTTTCCCCTTATTATAAAACTATAATTGGAAAATGGATTAAGGTTAGTAAATATGAATGTTAGTACAATGTTTGTGTTTGAATTCACTAAGCTTTGTGCTTACCGTTTCCCTTATAACTTTTCAGGTGTTAAGATTAAAGAGGCTACGGCTTGACATGGAGCACCGGGACATCACTACTAGTTATTTTTGTTGGGACCTTATTATTATTATTACTTCCACACTTATTTTATAAGATTATTAACTAGATGGATTATGTTATAACTATTTCTGTTGTTTTAATTTAACTTAAGATGGGTTTTAAAAGTTAAAATTTTTTGGAAAAATTTGGATGTCACATATGATAGCGAGGGCACGAGAGAGGTAGATGGATCTAGAGATGGAGAGGAAGAGGAAGCTAGAGGGAGTTCGGACAAGAAGCCTAAGGTATCAGATCACAGATCTCAGAGCCAGCAGAGCCACAGTCGTTGTGGCAAATGTGGCAGGATGCACGAGGGAGCATGCATGGCAGGGAGTTCAAGTTGCCATAAGTACGGTCGAACTGGTCACATGAGCCGAGATTGTACAACTACTACCATCACCACACCAGCATCAGAAATGATTTTCTTTCAGTGCAATCAAATGGGACACACGCAATCCCAGTGCCCGAGCTTAGCAGCAGCATGGAAGGTGGTAGCACCTTCTCCAGCCACATTGAGGATTATTGATGGCTATCAGGTCTGGGTTGAGGTGCCTACGGCATCGAGTATGGCTTTTCAGCTTACTATAGAGGAGGCACGAGCAGCTCCTGACGTGGTGACGGGGTCATTCTTAGTGAACGGCATTTTAACTATAGTATTATTTGACTCGGGGGCTACCCAATCATTTATGTCGCTCGCACTTAGAAAGCGCTTTAGCAGAGTTCCAGGGAAGTTGGATTGTCCACTCGACGTTGAGATAGTTGATGACAGGATTATCAGTGTAACCAGAGTTCATAGAGGATGTACTTTGCAGTTATTTGATGAGCAGTTCTCAGTGGATTTGGTACCTATTCCCCTCAGAGGGAATAAGGTTATAATAGTTATAGAGTAGTTGAGTCCCAATGGGGTAGTGATAGATTTTGAGCAGTAGCTGGTTAGAGTTTGCACTCATAGTGGGGGAGAGTTAGTGATTCAGGGTGAGAGGCCACAACACGGACCATTTTTCTATTCTGCAGCGAGAGCGAGACGTCACATTCACAAGGGTTGTGTAGGATATGTCTCTTATGTCATGGATACCCGGGATAAGGGTAAGGCGATAGTCGGCGATGTAACAGTGGTACGAGAGTATCTGGATGTATTCTCGTAGGATTTTCCTGGGATAACTCCGGAGAGACAGTTTGAGTTCCAGATTGGCATGGTCCCTGGTCCAACTCCAAT
The DNA here is from genome assembly GCF_052625555.1 of Lactuca saligna. Classification (NCBI taxonomy): domain Eukaryota; kingdom Viridiplantae; phylum Streptophyta; class Magnoliopsida; order Asterales; family Asteraceae; genus Lactuca; species Lactuca saligna. The sequence continues at coordinate 201,360,000 of NC_136424.1, read as the reverse complement.
AGCCAAGGTACCATATTGGTTGGCTCCTCCCGAGATTAAGGAGTTGTCTATGCAGTTGCAAGAGCTATTAGACAACAGTTTTATCAGGCCAAGCAGTTTGCCATGAGGAGCCCCGATCCTGTTTGTGAAGAAGAAGGACGTGTTATACTGTATATGCATAGATTACTGGGAGCTGAATAAGGTAAAGGTGAAGAACCGTTACCCACTCCTGAGGATAGATGATTTGTTCGACCAACTTCAGGGAGCATAATGGTTTTCCAGGATTCAATTACAGTCCGGATATCACCAGATGCGGGTCAGTGATGATGATGTGCAGAATACCGCTTTTAGGACCCGTTTTGGTCATTATGAGTTGGTGGTGTTACCTTTTGGTCTCACTAATGCTCCAGCTACATTCATGGATCTCATTAATCACGTGTGCAGACCGATGCTGGATCGATATGTAATAGTATTTATTGATGACATCTTGGTCTATTCCAAGATTGAGGAGCAGCACGAGGAAGACCTGAGGAGGCTGCTAGAGACCTTGAGGAGGGAGAAATTTTTTTGCAAAGTTCTCCAAGTGCGAGTTCTGGTTGCACGAGGTGCAGTTTCTGGGGCACTTTGTTAAGCAGAAGGGTATATTAGTTGATCCGGCTAAGATAGAATTCGTGATGTTGTGGGAGGTCCCGAGGTCTCCATTTGAGATTCAGAGCTTCCTGGGTTTGGTAGGGTACTACAAGAGATTCATCAAGGATTTCTCCAAGATAGCAGTTCCACTGACCCGACTGAACAAGAACTCGGTGGTGTTTCGTTGGAGTCCTAAGCAACAGGCAGACTTTGAGATGCTTTGGCAGCGACCGTGTGAGGTGTCGATTCTCACCCTGCCAGAGGGAGTAGATGACTTTGTAGTCTACTGTGAAACTTCGATCACAGGTATGGGAGAAGTATTGATGCAACAGGGGGATGTCATAGCTTATGCTTCGAGACACTTGAAGCCTCGCGAGGCTAAGTACCCGACGCATGAATTAAAGCTGGGGGTGGTGGTGTTCGCCCTCAAGATTTGGCGAAATTACCTCTACGGGGTCTGGAGTACTATCTACACGTACCATAAGAGTTTCAGGTACCTCATGGATAAGTCGAGATTGATCATGAGGCAGCGTCAGTGGTTAGATGTGGAAAAGGACTACAATTATGAGATCCTTTACCACCCGGCCAAGGCCAACGTAGTGGCCGATGCCCTAAGCCACAAGGCGGTAGCGGCCCCAATCTGGGATATATGTTTGAGGATAATAGTGATCACTCCACTGCTGGAGTAGATTAAAGAAGCGTAGGTCGAGGGCCTGAAGGAGGAGCGCCAGAAGTGTGAAACGATAATGGGCCGACTAGCTTTGTTTGATTACAATTGCAAGGATTGCTGACCTTGAATTGGAGGGTCTATGTACCATACTAGGGTGGAATACGGCAGGTGCTGATGGATGAGTCCCACAAGTCTTGGTTCTCCATCCACCCAGGGGCGATGAAGATGAATAGAGATCTACGACTCAATTATTGGTGGCCCTGCATGAAGTGGGACGTACCTTGGTATGTAGAGAGATGGTTGGCCTGCAGGAAGGTCAAGCCAGAGCACCAGAGGCCCCACGGAAAGATGCAGCCGTTGGACATTCCCGTATGGAAATGGGAGGATATCACTATGGATTCATTACTAAGCTTCCCAGGACCGCGTGTGGGGTTGATTCGATATGGGTCATTGTGGATAGGTTTACCAATAATGCTCATTTTATACCGATCTAGGAGAGCATCTCGACAGAGAAATTGGCTGAGATTTATGTGCGGGAAGTAGTGGCACGTCATGGAGTTCCTGTATCAATGTTGTCACACCAAGATGTCTGGTTTACATCTAGGTTTTGGAAGCGGTTTCACGACAAGATGGCTACTCGTCTCCATTTCAGCACCACTTTCCACCTGTTGAGAGAAAAAAGTTGAGACAAAATTGAACAAACGTTAGAACAAGTATAGTTGCGGAATTAGTTAATCTCAAAAGGATCTAAAAGCTCAACAATAATAAGTTAATATGTTAGATAGTTAGATAGTTAGTTGCGGAAAAGTATGGAAACATAAATGATAGCAGGTAATATATCAAATAAACACATAAGTTGATTCGTAACATGGAACGCATTCAAACCAAGTTAGTGAGTGAGATCAATCTTAGTGATAAAGTCATGAATGAATTGCTTCGAATAGAAACATTAATCGGTTATGTTCGAGAGGATTTTATAGAGTAAGAAAGATATGAGATGTGTAAGGAAAACTCGAAGACAATTCAGATTTAGAGATGAGTAAAAAGAGATCTGTACTGATTGATAAAGAGTGGTCTCTATTTATAGAGACTCAAGAAATACAAGTGATTCACTCTCTAAGAGTAGCCATGCAAGGCATACTAGACAATAGAGAGTATTACCGAAAGATAGATAAAAGTAAACTAAGTACAAAAAGTTGATTGCGATCGTCTAGAAGACTTCGGATGTGGCTGCTGATGGAGGCTTGGCTGCAAATGCTTGTGGACTGCGGTAGGCAAAATTAAGAGGGTCACTTCATGTATTAACAATTTCCCCCTAAGTGACCTCTAATTTTATTTACTTATCGAGTTTAAGAAACTTAATCAGGATCCACCAAAACTTCCTGACATTTTCCAACCAAGTGATCCTCCTTAAAATCTTCAACATGACTTTGGTAGTAGTATGTTTTGATTTTTCAACTGCGGTTCGACAGATTGCAAGTTGTTTCTTTGTGAGTCGGTTCATGTAGACCATGGGAATGAAGTATTTGACTTGATCGATCTTCCTTTTGAGGATGACTCCTAGTTCAGGGAAGTTTGTTGCACCTAACGATCTTTCTTCATAACCTTCGGTTAGCATTGGTGCGGGATCAAGTGGAGGTAGACAAACTTTTTGGCAATGACTGGGTAGATATACACATCTATCTTTGTGAAGTCACAAACAGTTTCTTTCAGGTAAGTACTTTCCCTTTCAAATGCTATCTTCATCTTCGGATGCTTTTCACAATTGTTCTAGAACACCTTTTCTATCAGGAACACTTCTTTTGGGTTCATACGAGGGAAGTCAGCTTGGGTGCGGACATAGTCCTGATTCCTTCTAGTGAGAGTGTATTACACAAAGCCAACCTTCATGAATTTTTGAGGATTGAAGTTCTTGACTGTTGATGGTTTGTCGTTGGACCAGATCTTCTCAATCGGAAAGGCATGCTTTGCATAGAACCGGTATAGTCTCTCGAACTCCATTGGTAGTCTTTTGTGATCATGAAGGCTAGGGTCAAATTGCTCAAATACTGTGAAGTATTTAGCATTTGGGGTGATAGGAACATCCCAATAGCCATCAGGGGGAGGTTTAACATATATGAGGTATGGTATATAGTCGTCATCCAGTAGTCTGCGGTAGGGATTGACCCAAGAGTTTATCAAGGATTCATCAATAACAGTGTCAAAACTGCATTCTCTCTATATGAGCTCAGCAAATTTAGCTGCTTTCCAGTCATCTTTCTTCTATTTAGTGAAGGGGGAGTCATTTGAGCTTGGAGATGACATATACTCAACAATATTCTTGAAATGAGGTGGAGTTTCAGGTCGTTCAGGGGAAGGAACAAGTTTTTGTTGCGGTGGAGGAGATTGATGGCTTTGAATCTTGTGATGAGATGGTTGCAATGAGGGTTACGGTGAAGGGATTTTCTGAGAAGCACTGATGGATTGACGTTCTTCTTCATGGTGTTCTTCTCTATGGACTTCTTCACTTCCCCCTCTTGAGGAGTTCATACCCGGAGCCTCCTCAAGCCATTGTTTAAGTCCATCGACTTTGGCACACACCTCCTGGAATTGGGATTTGAGAACATCAACCAGTTGCTGATTGCCAGGGATGGAGGGGTTAAAGAGTAGAGCATGAATCTCCTTGGTCAGTTGAAGAATTTCAGGTCCATGGAAGTTTAAGGATAAAGATCATTGGTGTCTATTGATGGTTGCATAGAGGAATGAAATAGTGGACTCATATGCAGTGTGAGTCTCATCTATCAGTTTCTGAGACAGAGTAGATTGGTTTGCAATGGTTCCCTGCAAGTTGTCTTTGATTGCGGATACCGCAGAGATGAGGCACTCCGCAGCAGCCATGATTTCTTTGTGATCAGCTTAACAATTGTAATCAAGGGACCGAATTCCCATTTCCACCTTCAGAGAGATTCTCTCAGTAGCTAGTCGTTCCCTTGGTTCCATTCGTTCAATCCTTTCGATCGAGGACTCCGGCACATGATTGTTTTTAGATGGTAGGTGAGTAGACTTGACTGCTGCTAGAATTTGGTCAAACTTGGATTGAAGATTTACGAATTCTTTTCTGGACACAAGTATCCTTTTCTTCTTCTTCTTCTCTTTAGGCTTAGAAGTTGAGTGATGAGAACCACTTGATTCCTCTTCTTCAACGTACATCATGAGGTCATCATCCAAAGGGCTGGGCTGATTGACCTCTTGTAGATCAACATCATCAAAACTGAAGGTGGGAGCAGAGCTAACTTCGATTTTAGTGCCTGCCTCATGTAAGTCTCTGGTAGTTGGAGATGGAGGAGGCTTTGAAGGAGGCTGATCAGTAGTCACCTCTTGAGCCTTGTGGATGTTATCAACCATGTTATTCATCAGGTTTTGAACTTTGCAGATGGTAGCTACGGTATTGGCAATGTTGATTGCATCTGCCCAATACTTTGCTACGGTCTGGACTTGTTGTTTCTGCTGAAGTTGCTTTGTTTGTTGTTACTTTATTGCTTGGAATGCCCTACGAAAAGCGGCATATTTATTGTGTTCAGCTTCATTTGATGGTTGATACTGACCCCATGAGTCATTCAGATCTATATCGTTAAATCCTTGGTATCGCACCAAGGTGTCCCTCGTGTTCATGGATCCTTGCACATTTGTGCTCACCGTGCCTAAACCACCTGTTACTAATGTAAGCAGAGTAGGATTTCCTGAGCTTCCTCATTCTCCTTAACCTAGGGTCAATTCTGGCCTCGGCTCAATTCTAGCAAAGGCTGAATAATCGTCTTGTGGTAGGGAAGGTGTTTGGAGTGTTTGGGTAACAGAGAAAAGAATGGAGCGCAACTCCTTAGGGGAAAAGAAATGAATACAGGAATCCGTGGAGACCTTAAAGAGGGAGCCAGATCCATCCTCTTGGGATTGACCTAGGGGAGAGTCTCCACGTTGCGGTGAAACAGACTCACTCTCTAAATTTGAGTTGAATTCGATGGTGGTGTAGAATGGGTGCGTGGGCACCCAAGGACAACCGGAGCCTGTTGAGAGGCTGAGGTATCAGTCCGGTCATGCATTTGGTTTGTGGGATCCATTTTTCTTTTCTTAAGGACAACAATGGTTTCATCATCCTCAGTAGAATCACTGCTAGAGGAAGAGGGAGCCTGATGTTTTCTTGGTTCAACATTTTTTTATCACTGGTGGAGTGAGTTTTCTTTTCTTTGACTGATTGTCTTGTTTGGGAGCATCGTTTTTCTTAGGAGTGACTTGTTTCTTGTTGTTGCGAGGACCTTCACGGGGTGAGGCTAGCAGTTTGCGTCTTTAAGACAGTCACAGGTTGGAGAGAGTTGTGGATGATGGGACTACGGTACTACTTGGGTCAATGATTGCGGAGAGGGTTTCAAGAGGCGGGGTAGGAAAATATGGGGCAATACCTTCCGTAGCCTCAATATGATCTGAGACATCAGTAGTATGAAGACCCAGAGTAGAGAGAATGTGATTGGTAGTCTTCTAATTGGTCCAAAAACAGTCTGATCAGATGAGGGATTGTAGCTTTTAAGATCCTTGGTGACAAAGAAGTTGATTTCATTGCCCATGCTAATTCCTGCATCCTCATGGAGGTCTAAGATGCAGAGAGACCAAAACCTTGCAAAAGTGAGTTCGGTAGGGTTTTCTCTTGGGCTTTATTTTGGAATGTATTGCAGAAAATCATCCCATAGAATCTGATCGTACTTGATGTCATGTCCTGTGAAAATGCTCCATAAGAGTTCTAGGAGCTTGAGATCCATGTTGTTGGTGCCTCCGATTCTGCCGGATATACTATGGATAATGAAATGACAAATGAATAGCCATACTGCGGGCAATTGGTTTTTCTTGAATTCCCCAATTCCTTTGATTTTCTTCTGATAACCCATTTGTTAGAGCACAGAAAGTGTATCCGTCATCGATGGAGTAAAGATCTTGATGGATGGATGAATAAGAAGGTTAATGGCTGTGAGAAATTTCTCTTTGGTCAGAATGACCAAAGATTCATTGATTAGTTTAACAAGCACTTCTTGAAGATTCTCAAGTGGTCGATAGGCTGAAAAAGCACACTTGAAGAGGAACAACGTCTGTGAATGAATCGAAGGGTCCAAACAGTGGGTGATTGGACAGGAACTTGATAATCAGTCTGGTAGGAGCATTGTATGAGGAGTGTTCTTCGAACACAGCCTTGAAGTTGCTTGATGGAATCGTCGGTGTGATTCTTGAGGCAGAGTCTGAACCAGTAGGGTTTACTGATCCAGAGGATTTGGATTGTTTCTTGGATGCACCTAATTTATCCATTTTTGAAGTTCGATGAAGCTTTGAAGAAAGAAAAATAGAGTGCAAGAGAAAGGTTTATGGTTTAGAGAGCATAAACTTTTCTTTGGAAAGAAGAAAGGGGTTTTATAGTGTCTTAAGGGAGCGGGAAAAGATTTTACCCTAAGTGAATTTGGGTAAAACTTTTGGCTGTTTATTTCAAATTAATAGCATTAATCTCAGCCACAGATTAAGATAAAGATTAAATTTGTATTTTGAGATTTACCAAATAGAGGTTTGCATTTAATGAAATGTCATATTTATGATCATGTCTGGAGAACGTGTGGTGAGGTTGAGGTCAATCCGTTGGGTAAAGAGGAAGTTGTAACGGATTTAATATTTTTGGGTAATAGGAAGAGACAGATTAAAAGATATGTTTTTGGAAAATCTTTCTTTTTGTCATCATACCTAAAATAGGTCTGTCACTAGGTTTATACAAAAAGAATGAGACAGATGCACAAAGAATGTTTTTGTTTGTTTTTTTTTGTTTTGTATTTTTTTTTTGAAAAAAAAAATTCTCTATTGAATGAAGGATCATTGAATAGCACACCATATTTTTTTTTTTAAAAAAAAATTAACAGTTTTGAAAATCATTTATGGTGACTGTAGATTGAAACTTCACTGCGGATGGATCATATGTCGTCGCATGGATGACTGCGGTAGAAAAACTGAGAGGAACCCTTGAACAAGCATTAGTAATAACAAACAATAAATACCATTGAAGTATAAGTATGATATATGGTTGCAGTACATAGGATATACCAAAACCATCTATCATAGATAACTCCAACTAGGACTGCAACAGAGACCACTGGTGGTCTGCGGTAGCAAACAATTCAAGAAGAATTGAGGGTCTGGATTCATGATTCCTAACATTTGTAAGAAACTGTTGAGTTTTGTCGAGTCAAGTCCCTTTGTAAATACATCAGAAATCTCTTCATGATTATGGACAAAAATTAGTTCTAGGTTACCTTTCAATATGTGGTCTTTGATGAAGTGATATCGTAGTTCAATATGCTTGGTCTTGGAGTATTGAATAGGATTGTGAGAAATTTCTATAGCACTTTCAAAGTCACAATAGATTGGTATCCACAGCATTCTGTATCTATAGTCCAATAGTTGTGTTTTCATCCATAAGACTTGAGAACAACAGCTGGTTGTGGCCACATATTCAGCTTCTGCGGTAGACAATGACACAGAATTTTGCTTCCTTGAGGACCAGCTGACTAGTTTTCTACCTAGAAATTGACATCCACCTGAGCTGCTCTTGCGATCAAGTTTGCAGTCGGCATGATTAGCATCTGTGAATGCTTGAAGACTAAAATCATTTCCTGCGGGGTACCATAATCCCAGAGATTTGCTTCCCTTTAAGTACCGTAGGATTTGTTTGGCTGCGATCATATGAAACACTTTAGGGTTAGCCTGGTACCTTGCATATACACCCGTTGCAAAGACTATGTCAGGACGGCTGGCGGTGAGATACATCAATGAGTCAATAAAACCTCTATAGTTCTTGTGATCAACTGATTCGCTTGAGGGATCTGCAGAACTCTTGTATCCGAAGGCCATGGGAACCTTTGTCGAAGAGCATTTGTCCATAGAATATTTCATTAATAGTTCTGAGGTGTATTTTTCTTGATGAATGAATATCCCTTGAGGGACTTGTTTCACTTGAAGTCCTAGAAAGAAGTTAATCTCGATATTCATGCTTATTTGAAACTTGTTAGTCATGAGCTTAGCAAATTCATCCACCATCTTTTGATCAGTTGAGTTGAATACTATATCATCCACGTATATTTGTACAAGCATAAGGTGATCACCATTTGCTTTTCTAAATAAAGTGGGGTCAATCACTCCTCATTTGTAACTAGACGAGACAAGAAATTCAAAAAAAAAGGTCTCGTACCATGCTCTTGGGGCTTGTTGTAGACCGTAAACTGCTTTTTCAAGCTTGTAGCAGTGGTCTGAGAATTCAATACTTTCGAACCCCGGCGGTTGTTGAAGATAAACTTCTTCCTTCAATTTGCCGTTGAGAAAATCACTTAATTTTGACATCCATTTGATGAAAGTTGATGTTTTTTTGTGCTGCATATGCTAAGAAGATCCAGATGGCTTCCATTCGTGCTATCGGAGCATACGTTTCATGATAGTCAATTCCTTCAAGTTGACTATATCATTTGGCAACTAGTCTTGCCTTGTTCCAGACAACCACACCAGATTCATCCAACTTATTCTTGTACACCCATCTAGTGCCAACTATGGTGTGGCCCTGTGGTTTTGGAAGGAGCTGTCATTCCTTGTTTCTTTTAAAATTTTTTAGCTCTTCTTGCATTGCAGATATCCAGTCTCGTTCGAGTAGAGCTTCTTTGATCGTTCGTGGCTCGACCGAGAACAGAAATGATGCGTAGTGTCAATGATCGGATAAGTCCTTGGAAGATCGAGTCTGGATTCCTAAGGACGGGTTGCCAATAATTTGACCTGGTGGTTGGTCTCTTGTCCATACGTGTAGATGGGGTTGAAGATGATCAGCTGCTTTGGTGGAGGGCATGTCTTTAATGTCAGAACACTCTACGGTTGGAGACAGCATTTCCCCCTGGATTTGAGAACATTCTGCTGAATTATCTTGACCTGGGAAGGAGGGATCTGAGTTATCTTGGGCAGATAGTGAAGGTCCCCCCTGGAGTGCAGAAGGGAGTTTGCCTCAGACCTACGAGGGTTCCCCCTGGATTACGGATGGGTGGGTAAAAATCCTTGAATATGTTCTTGTAACAATGTTTTCTATGTTTTCGTCATCCGAATCCGATGAAACGTTTGATGGTTGAAGCTCTCTGCAGATTGGAGTTGCATCTTCTAGTACCGGAACCTCTATGGTTGTTGTTTGGTCTGGAGTTGAATTTTCCCTCTCAACCAGTAAGGTGGAAGTATTTAGCGATATTTCTTCGGACGCGGTTGGACCAGATACATCTGCATCTTGTTGTTGAGCTTCTAGAGACACGAGAACTTCAGATAGCTTGGTTGTATCTACCGGATCAAAGAGATCATCATAGTTCACTTCAACTAGATTTAATGGACTCGAAGAGGCAGGAATATCACTTTCTAGAATTGTTGTGGTTTCAGTTGATGGAGCTGAGTTGCGGATGTGATGGTCATTAAACTTCACATCGAAGCTTTCAATTATCAACCTTGTGCGTCTAATGAGAACTTGATAAGCAGCCTTATTAGTGGAGTAGCCAAGGTAGATACCTTCATCAGACTTCGGTGCAAATTTATTAAGGTGATCTTTGTTGTTGATTACAAAGCATCTACACCCAAAAATATGAAAGAATTGAACATTTATCGTGCGGTTGTTAAGGTCTTCATAAGGTGTTTTGTTGAGACGTTTGCACACAATGCTTGGATTTTGTACAAAACAAGTTGTGGCCACTGCTTCAGCCCAGAGGTAGAGAGGAAGTTATGCAAAATTAAGCATAGATCTGGCAGCTTCTACTAAAGTGCGGTTCCTTTGTTCTACCACCCCATTTTATTGTGGTGTGTAAGGAGTTGATAAGTTGTGTGTAATCCCTTTGGAAACCAAGAAACTATTTAGAAAATGGTTAGTAAACTAGGTTCCATTATCACTTCGGATACGTCTAACTGGTAATTTGATCTAAAGTTCGATTTCCTTGATGAAGTTGATTAAGACATGCGGTGTTTCTAACTTGAGTCGAAGAAAGAAGACCCATGTGAAATGTGTGAAGTCATCCACAATAACCAGTATATATTTTTTTTGTGATGAAGTTTGGCTATGGTAGATGGACCGTAGAGATCAATGTGGAAGAGTTCCAATGGTTTGGAAATTTAGGAATCAATCACCGTGGGGTGACTTGCCTTCAATTTCTTTCCACACTCACATGCAGGACAAAGAGTATCATTGTTGAATTTTAGGATTCGAAGACCTCTGACTAGTTCTCCGGAGACCAATTTTTTGATGTATCTGAAGTTAAGATGAGTGAGCTTGCGATGCCATAGCCAACTGACTTCGGATATGGCTTTGGATAGTAAGCATAATTGCGGTTTTCCTATGATCAGAGACACATCCAGAGGGTCATCGAATTCAACACGATGGCCTGCTTTACATAGTTCACCAACACTGATGAGATTGTGTTTAAGGCCTTCTACATAAGAAACCTTTTGAATATAGAAGTTTCCCATAGTGATAACACCATAACCTCGGATTCTCCCATTAACATTATTCCCAAAAGTGACATTTCCACCGTTGCAAGTTGGCCTAAAATATCGAAGGTATTCTAACCTTCCCGTCAAGTGCAAGGAGCAGACACTATCAATTAACCATTCTTCTTCTTGTTCCTCCTTGCACAAGGCCTGAAAATTACATGGTTAATTTAGGCATCCAAACTAGTTTGGAGCCTGGGACAATAAATGAGTTTCTGATTGATGCATGAAAAGAGGTTGCAGGGACTGGTTTCGTGTCAACTTTTAATCCTAGTCCTCGGTGTTTGTGAGTTTTTGCAGCATAGTGCCTTTTTTGAAAATTTACGAGGTTTCTGATGATGATCAATTTGGACATGAGAAAACTTTTTGTGACAATGACATTGACAATGACATTTTGAAATTTTGTCTTTTGTTTTGACACTTTGTTTGGTTAACGGTCGGAAGGGTGTGGTTGATTTGTGACTGGTCTGAGGATGGTAAGATTTGACACGTGAGTTGTTGGATTTAGAAAAAATTTGTCTTGAAAAAGATGTTACACGTGTAGATACCTTGGACTTTTTCTTGAGATTTATTAAAATACCTTTCCATTTGTTGAAATTTTGATGTGAGTTTAAAAGTGTTGGAGTGGGTAAAATACCCTTCCATTTTGTATCATTTGAGGAATATATTTGAAAACCATTGTTTTAAAAAGATCTTTCTTTCTTTTGGGTTTTGTCAAACGAGTTAGGAATGGATGTTGAAACTTCAATTCCTTTTTGAATGGTTTCTTGATGGGCGAGTTTTTCGAAAAATAGTGAGCAAAAACAAACTTTTCTGGACTCTTAGATTTTGGAAATCTGGTATGTCTTTTGTTTTTAGAAAAGATTTGTCAATTTGTGCCTTGAGATTGAATATGCTCTTTAAATGCCCTTTTTGCTAAGGTTTTTGGAGATCCACAGTCATTAGTGTTCAACTGAGGTTTCCTGGAAGCCTTTGAAATTTTTTGACACCGAGGGCTTGACTCATCAGAACGTGAAAATTCAGGGTTTAGAGAACATTGTGCTACTTCAAAGTTTTCTATGGGTAGTTCATGCTAAATTGGTTGAAAAGTGACGGAACCTTTAATTGTGGACGTAGGTAAGGAAGACTTAGCTGTCATAGCGTAAGTCTGAGTTGTGACTGAAATGAGTTTTTTCTGAAAATCAAGGTTGCGGTGAGAGGCGCTGTGGTCTGAGGACAATGGTGGAAAGTCCTGTGAGACTTCGGCACTTTCTATGACAATTTCTTCATCAACAACAAATGAGGTCTTAGAATTTGGAGGTTGATCACATGTGCGATCTGAACCCTCATGCATAATTTTCTCAATGACACAATTATTACTTAGATTATGGAATCTACCGAAGTGTGTGCTAATATCTTCGAGAAAAGTCTTGTCATTGACTGGAAAATGAAATTCTCGGTCCGGAGGGACATAAAGTCGATCTTTGTTAAACCAGGGTATGGAAGCCTTTGCGGTAGGATATCCATTGGACCAACCCCAATTGTATGTATTATCCACAGTTCCATTATTAACTAAATTTTCAATAGCTTCACTTTCATTGAACAATTTTTCTATTAAAAGATTTAAACATAGAATCTCACTCTGAGCTAAATCTCTTTGGTTCAAAGATATTTCTAGTTGTGTATCACTCAACATTCTTGCATCTTTTTCTAACTCCAAATCTCTTTCTAACATATCCATTTTGAGTCTTTTGTTGTCCAGTCGTCCTCTCACATGAAACATCTATTGGTACGCTATGTTCTTCTCATCTAAGGCTTTGTTGTATTCTGAAAGGACGGCAGCACAAGTGTCATTAAGATTGTATATGAAAGGTTGACAGTCATGCATGTTGTAGTTTAGAGTTCGGATCATAAGTTTTACCTATTCGAGGATGCTTAGAGTTCCATCCTGTGCAATGTAGCAGTAGTTCCTTTCCAACTTTGTAGACCCATCATCATCATCAGTTGCTAGCATGTAGATCGTGCCTTTCCCTTTGATGTTGCTGATGTTTTCTTCTTCATCTCCGGTTGACCAAACTTGATGTTCTCTTTTGACATGAACCACATATGCCCTAGCCTTTTCCTTTTCTTCTAGTTCTTGTCCCATTCTAAGGTAGAATGCTCTGCCTTTCACTACGTTAGCTTTGTAATCCTTTGCAAAATGATTCTCTTTGTTGCACTTGTGGCATATTACAACATCACTTTTGTCTTCTGAAGTGGTACCGAAGTCAAGGGTTTGAATGGATAGGGAATGAATTTTTTTTGTCTCCTTGAACTATCATCTTGGCAGTAGTCCAATGTCTTCCTAACCCGTTGAGAAACTGAAGGTTTGTTTCATGGTTACTGCGGATGGTGCCAGCATTTGATAAGTTAGTAACTATCAGATTGAACCTTTTAAAGGATTCCTCTAAACTTTCACCAGCATGAGCCTTGAAGTTATTGAATTCATTGAGTGTAGTTGTGAGCTTCTTATCTTGAGCTTGTTTTGAGCCTTCATACAAGTTCTTGAGAACATCCCAGATCTATTTTCCTGATATATAGTTTATGATAATGTCAAAGTTGTCAGGAGCAACTCCACAAGAGATTTCATAAAAAGCAACAACATCATTTTCCATTTTATCGAGATCATCCTTGGTGGGATGGTTCAAGACTGGTTGTCCTCCTCCTAGTCCGGCTATGGCACCATCAGTTTGAATAGGTGTAAGAACAGGTTCATGTGGTCCTTTTTCAATAGATTTCCATACATCTCTAGCAAGTCTCCATAAGTATCTTTCAATTCTTTGAGACGAGTGATGATATTCATTTGCAACCAATATTGGAGCTCGATTTGAGCCACCAAAACTGTTGGAAACATTTAGAGAAAGTGCTTGTGCCATTTTTGTTTTCAAGAAAAATGAGCTTCAGTGGTATAGAAGGCCCTTTGGAAAATCAGAGTTCTGTTTTTCAAAAAGCAACCACTATGGCTCTGATACCAATTGTTGAGAGAAAAAACTTGAGACACACTTGAACAAACATTAGAACAAGTATAGCTGCAGAATTAGTTAATCTCAAAGGATCTAAAAGCTCAACAATAATAAGTTAATATGTTAGATAGTTAGATAGTTACTTTCGGAAAATTATGGAAACATAAATGATAGCAGGTAATATATCAACTAAACACATAAGTTGATTCATCACATGGAATGCATTCAAACCAAGTTAGTGAGTGAGATCACTCTTAGTGATAAAGTTACGAATGACTTGCTCCGAAGAGAAGCATTAATCGGTTATGTTGGAGAGGATTTTAGAGAGTAAGAAAGATATGAGATGTGTACGGAAAACTTGGAGACAATTCAGATTTAGAGATGAGTAAAGAGAGATCTGTATTGATTGATAAAGAGTGGTCTCTATTTATAGAGACTCAATAAATACAAGTGATTCACTCTCTAAGAGTAGCCATGCAAGGCATACTGGACAATAGAGGGTATTACAAAAAGATAGATAAAAGTAAACTAACTACAAAAAGTTGATTGCGATCGTCTAGAAGACTTCGGATGTGGCTGCTGATGGAGGCCTAGCTGCAGATGCTTGTAGACTGCGATAGGAAAAATTAATAGGGTCACTTCATGTATCAACAACACCCTCAGACGGATGGGCAGAGAGAGAGGACGATTTAGACTCTCGAGGACATGCTTTAGGCATATGTGTTAGATTCCGGTGGCAGTTGGGATATGTATCTTCCATTAGCGGAATTTTCGTATAACAACAGTTACCACTCTAGTATAGACCGGCCCACCTTTGAGATACTCTACGGGAGGAAGCGTAGGACCCCAATCTATTGGGATGAGGTCGGTCAGAGATTCATGGGGAGTATGGAGGTAGTACTTAAGACCACGAAGCAGATTCAGCAAGTCCAGAGTAGGCTCCAAACTGCTCAGAGTTGGCAGAAGAGTTATACCGACAAGCAGCGCTCATACTTGGAGTTTCAGGTTGGCGATATGGTCCTCCTGAATGTGTCACCTTGGATGGGTGTCATCAGGTTTCGGAAGCAGGGCAAGCTAGGCCCGAGGTTCATTGGTCCATTTAGGGTTTTGGCCTAGGTGGGTCGGCTTACTTATGAGTTTGATCTTCCAGTAGAGCTTAGCCAGATCCACAACACATTCCATGTTTCTCAGTTGCGGAAGTAGTTAGTGGATGATTCAGCAGTGGTACCCTTAGAGGATATTCAGGTTGATGACTGGTGGCAATTGTGAATCGAAAGACTAAGGAGCTAAGAAATAAGAAAGTAGAGTTAGATGCTGTTTGTTTTTCTATAAAAACCTCTTCAAACCACTTATTGTTGCGCGGCACAGCACACGCGCAACACTTTCCCTCTTGCAGCAGTTTGTTTTTTGGAAGACTTTAGACTACAAAACCTCCACGCGTGTGCTGCGTGGCGCAACACTTGACTTGCCTCTTCTAACCTCTTCAGCTTTCATTTTTTCTAAGTGTTTTTTTAAGATTTTTTGTATAACTTTTTTTTTTAATTTTTTTTAAAACTTTGATTTTCTGAAATGTTTATTTACGGATGTGATACAATTTATTTTTATAATTTTCATGATTTGTTCTAACTTAATTTTTTTAATTTTTTTTTACCGTTTTATTAATAATATTTTCAATTTCAGTTACATCTTTTTTAACGTATGTAATTTTTTACGAACTTTGTAGACAACGTTTGCAATACTTTCTTAATTTTTTTATTATTTTCTTTTTTAATGTTTGTTAAAATTAGTTTTTTTTTTCTATAATAAAACTATTAGCTTCTTTTACATTTTTTTAAGTTTTTTTTTAAAAGAAAGTTTTATATTTTTGTTTTTTACATGTTCTTGTTATTATTATTTAAATGTTTTAAGACTGGAATTATTAAATTTCAGTGTTGAGAACTATTTTTAGTTTATAAAATTAGTTTATTTAAATTATAGTTTACTGCAGCAGTCTACAGATGTCAAAAAACAAACATGCTTCTTATTATAGGCTGCAGCCGTTTGTTCCACCTCTTCTACTAGAAAGGATTGCAGAGGTGGTCTGCAGACTTCATGAATTTTTGCTTCGAAAAAAACAAACAACACCTTAGTGTCAGTTCAGTGGCAACACATGAATGGTTTGGAGTTGACGTGGGAGTCCGTGGAGGAGATGAGGGAGCACTACATGGAGTTGTTTCCAGATTTAGCAGTAGCAGACTTCGAGGACGAAGTCTGATACAAGTGGGGGTGAATTCTAACTTCTGTCTCTCGAGGTATTATTTGATTATGCAAATTAATATTGGTTTTGGGTTTACGTTGGGCAATGGCCCCTTTTGGAACGGATCTTTGAAGTTTGGGGTAAGGTGTGGGCTGCCCATAAGTTGTACGCAAGGCATAACCCGGTGTACGCGGGGTGTAGTAATCACATTGGATATACGGGACTCGGGGGCGTACACGCAGTGTACCATGAGGTACGCCCAACGTATACGGGCAGATGCCAGTCCCTAATTTTCAGGGTTTAAGTTATATATATATATATATATATATATATATATATATATATATATATATATATATATATATATATATATAAACCACATTATAGCCTCCCCTTTGGTCTCCTTACCTGTCCCTCACTTCAGAAAACCCTAGTTTGTCCCTTACTCCATTACTTTATGTGCTTGACCTCTTGAGTTTATTTTTGATGAAGAAGGGCTTAGGATAAGTGAAGCAAGGATGAAGTAAGAAGCACTTGAGTATCCTGAGCTCAAGGGTTTGGAGCAAGCTCACCTTTTGACACTCAAAGGAGGTATAAAGCTCCTATATTTCCTTCTTGAATCATAGTTCTAGGGTTTTGAAGATTTGGACCTTTTTAGATCGTAATATTTGATATTGAGCATGCAACTTCGTTTTTGAGCTTAGGGTTGCCACCCTTGAAGCTCAATGTGTTCATTTAGCTATAAAGTTGCAAGCCTTGAGGCTTTTATCAAGCCATGCAAGAGATCTAGCCGTTTTCATGGTGATTCCTTGTCACTTTTTAGTGTTGGGCTCATTTGGTGGCTTACAAGCCACCAAGTGATCGACTTTGTGGGCTAGGTCAAAGTATTGGACTCGGACCTGTAGTTTGGACGTAGTGTCTTAAGGGATTAAGTAGTTTTGGAGAAAAGAGCATAACTGGAGGTTACATTGGGCATACACATTAGTATGTACAGCGTATCAGCCCTTTTAGCTGTATGCACAACATACAGAGAGGTACTCTCAGTGTACGCTCAGTCAATGGACTTGTTATTGGGCTCGGTTTGGGACAAGTATTAGACATCGTAGCTGTGGGGCATGTTGGGCCTGTAGAAGTCAGTTAAGGGCTTAAGGTTTAGTAAGGTCTGAAAGGAAAGCGCATTTTAAGAGTTGGGCCCAATTTAGAAAATTAGGCCATTTGGGGATTAATGGGGCTTAGTGAGTTTAGAAGGACTAGAAAGGATTTGGCATGGATCATGGCCCAAATTGGATCAGAATAGTAAAATAGTAATTTTACCCGTAGAAGAATACTCATTTCTGACGAAATGTTCATTTGGTCATGATAACCGTAGAGCAGCCGGAACAGTAATCAGGGATTTCTTACTCTGGTCTTTAACATTTAGTCATACGAGGTGAGTTTTCCTCCAGCAAGAATGGGATAAGACACCAATGTTGACCCGTTTATGTAGTTGCAGTATGTCGGGCATGTCCGATGTCGGGGATAGCCTGATGCAGTTTATATGTTTCGGACATCGGTCCGAAGTCGGGGCAGTCCCAAGAAGTATTTAAGTATGTGTGATGTCTTTGTGATTCATGTGTGTTATATCATATGTGTTATGTGTTCCGGGGCAAGCTCGATGTATGCTAGTTTATATGTTATATGTTATATGTCCTGGGGTTCGGTCCGATACCGGGGGAAGCTCGTTGCAGATTATGTGTTTATGTTATGTGTTATCCTACGTATGTGCTGGGGAAATCCCGATGTCGGTGTAAGCCCGATGCCCGATGCGGTCAGATGTCGGGGTGAACCCGATGTCGGGCAGGAATCCGATACCGGGTAAGCCGATGTCGGGATTTGTCCTGATGCATTTGGGAGTAGTCCCAGAGTTACGTTATTTGTGATGTGTGCTTTGTATGGTATGTGGTAGTTTGAGGGAGCCCACTATGCTTCGTGCTTACAGTTTCAATTTTGGTTTCATGTACTTCAGCTAGTAAAGGGAAGAGCTCGAGCTGATGGAATGACACACACCACAATCGATAGCCTGGGAGTTTAACCTAATTTTTGTTATGAGACTGTTATATGTTTATCATATTTTATGAGTTTTTGAGATACATGTTTTATGGATTTACACTATGGCAATGAGATCTATGTTTGATAAATGATTTTGAAAACAAAATTGTTGGCTTGTATTTTTGAGGTGTCTCCGGTAGTTAGGGGAAACTCACTGTGCTTCGTGCTTACATTTTTCAGTTTTGGTTTCAGGTACTTCCAGTTGCATGGGAAATAGCTAGAGATGACTGCAGTGCACACACCATATGTTAGCATGGGATGTTTTTACTTTGATATATTTGACAGATGTTTATGATATTGAGACACATGACTTATAATTTTTATGCGATGAATTGTTAAGTATGGTTTTATTAATTGTTTAAAACAAAATTTTTGGATTGTATTTTTAGGGTGTTTCACTCAATCAATTTATGATCTCGCACTGATGCATCAGTTAACCACACATGCTCCATCATTAATTTTAAACATGAGGTGTTTCACTATTTCACCCTTATAGTCCCAAATTAGTGTGCCAGTTAACCACACACACTCCACTAACGACTCATAAGGAAACAATGAGCGTTTTCATGGATTAGCATACAATTTTATATTTTTCCTATAGGAACCAGAGTGGGATTTATAAAAGGTTTTGAGACTTTATATTATGATACTTTTAAGAGGTTATGTCCTATCAAACCTGTTTGGCTAATGACCCTTCACCATACATGGTAACAGTGGGTGAGAGTAGATACACATTCAGTGGTCATTTTACAGGCCTCTTTCTTATACCCCATTTAGAGTATGGCTTCGTGAATGAGCCGTACTAGCGATTTGACTGACCTATCTTATACATATAATATATTAAACTTATAATCATATATATCATATAATATGTATTTTAAACTTTTTAAAATACGAGGGTTTGAAATTATTTTTTTAATAAAAAATTAATAATAATTGATTTTAAACTAAATAATGATTTGATCATTTATATTAATTAAACAATTAATTAAATAAATTTGAATCACATTATTTAACAATTAAACAATTGATTAAATAATTTAATTTTGTGGATTAAATAATTATTTACCAATTAAAAAATTAATATAAATCATTCAAATTTAATCCTAATCCTTTATACTTCTTTTGATCAATTCATTTTAGTACACAATGAAATATAAAATTTATGGCTCTGATACCACTAATGTGTTTTCTACGTTACAAACAAAAATTACATGTCGCGGGAAAACACTTAAACCCTTAAGTTCACATGCAACCTAGAAATGATCTATGTTTTCTATATTTAAAGCAACCAACTATGAATATCAAGAAAACCCTAGGACAGAGGCTATAAAATCATAATTCATACATAAAATTAGGGCTATATACCTTTTGATTATTATTATTATAAATAATCAAAGTAGAACCCTTCTTCTAGATCTTAGAAAGCTAGCACCAAAGGAGTGGGTGCCTCTAATGGCTTATACCTAAAATCCTAGTAGCAAAAAGACTTGAGGAGAGAGGATACTAAATCATGAATTCAACTCTATGAAAGCAAGTATAAGTGTGTCAAAAATAGGCATCCATGGTGTCATATTTATACTTGCTTAAGGAAACATCTATGGAAACCAAAGAGTCCTTTGAATGATTAATTCTAATTAATCTTAGAATTAAATCCAAATGAATTCTAATTAATCAATTAATCATAACTATTTCCAATTAATATATTAATCAAATAATTTATTAATAAACCATATATTTCAATTTCCAATTATTTTATTATTCATATAATAAACTAATAAACTATCCTCTATCTCCAACTGTTATTCTAATTAGTTATCAATTTTGAGGGCAACCTAAAAAGGACTTTGTTTCTAATTCAAAAATATATCAATTTAGTTATTGGCTTAGACACCTGAATCCAATAGTAAAGTTCCTAACTTTATGACATACCATGGTTTAATGGTGCCCAAACCAAAGCCCTAAGTCTCTAAATTCATCAAAAGACCACCAACTCATGCATGGAAGTATTATACTCTTCAAGATGATTTTTTTATGTCTTAACGACCTCAACAAAGACCATAAATGAGGCTCAAATGTTATGGAGTAAATTCTACTCACAAGAACCACCACCAAGGGACAAAAACATGTCAAATCATATCCCAAAATAGATCTATATGACAGAGCCATCAAGATTAAAGCTTTATACCTCCAGAAGCTAGATCAATGTGAACAAGGCATGGATCTAAAAGATCCATGACAACCAACACTTCTCTAAAGAGTTCTTCTTCTCCCGAATGCAACAAAAACCCACTAAAATCTCTCAAAGGCTTAATAATCTTTTAGATGAGGCTAGGGTTTCATGGGAATAACTTAAGAGGGCAGAGATTGAAGGTAAGGAGGGCTAGAAATGAGTTAGGCCCTTTAAATAGGGCCTAAGACCCAAAATGAGGGTTTGAGTCTGGGTCACGTATGCCTAGCGTACTAGGTTGGCCTCCATGATAACTCCTGCCCAGTACGCCCAATGTACTAAATTCTATTTTCGGTGTTCCTTATATGCTTGGAAAGGTAATAAGAAGCGCTTCTATCAACTCTCATTTGCCTTTAAACCTTTCGAACATAAATCCTAAATTAATTAAAAGCTCGAACCTTCATTTTTACTATTACACACTTGGGCTCCAAATCACAAACTGAACTTTTAGATTTCATAATCCACACTAGGAGTGGAAAATATGTACCATGGAAAACCAACCAACATGTGTACCAATTGAACAAACTATATTGGTAGCCAATATGTTTGGTAGCCAACATGTTTGGCTGGTAGTACCATACCAATTAATTAATAATGGTACAATAATGGTACAAAGTTTTAAATGTCACGGTATTACCGTACCAACCGATTTACTTTTCATATAAATAAAATATTGCATATTTTAACTTTAAATGTATTTGACGATTAAGAGTTCAAGTGTTTTTATATTAACATTTACGGTCTAGTAACATTTAAAGTTTAAACTCATATTAACATATCCCATTTACTCTATTATTTAGTTTAAACTCAGGGTTCAAAATTATAAAATCTTTTTTGTATTGAATTTCCAATCCAACCATTCAGAAAACTCTTATTTACAAAACTCACATGTGTCTTTTAAGTGCACAATATCATATATAAATCTTAATTCGTAAAACACTCATACATGTTGTTATATACCATTACCAACATGTACCAACCGAACTTACTGGTAACCAATTATGTTGGTACCAACTGTACTTGGTACGATAGTGGTAACTAAAATTACATACCAATTATAATTGGTATGGTACACGGTTCGGGAAAAAATACATGGTACCGTACCAATTCCACCCCTAATCTACACTACCTACATCAAAAGAGGACTAACATATCTTTCCCCAGAGCCTGAAGTTTTATCATAATTAATCTTCGGGCCATAGCCCCAAATTAAGAAATGAGTCAAAACAAGGTGTTATAGTATCGAAATCTGATTTCACAGATGGAATCATTTTAAGGAGGCGAGAATTGCAATGAACAGAAAACCCTGACGATAACTATGTTAGCTCTCTAATACTCGAAAATTAGGTTTGTAAAATTATTTCGATTCTAAAGGTATAAAATAAAATAAATTAAAGTAAAAGAGTCTCAATTAATACCAAAAATAATTAATCGACATATTCAATGAGTATATAAACTAATTAATTTATTTTGTTGGAAAATAAGTTAGAAATAATCCATTAAACTATATAAAATGGCAATAAGAGAAACTTGATTTATTTAGGAAATTGATAAATGGTTAAAAGAATTAACTGGAACTAAGTTGGGGGGGGGGGGGGGGTAAAAAGTGAAAATATGAATTACAACCCCTATTTTCTTTGTGACCAATAAGCATGTACGTTTTTGTAAAAGCATTCCAATTAATCATTTTTGGGCTATTGTGCTTGCATCGAACATTAGAAAGAATTAGATTTAGTAATTGAAATTGGAAGTTTAGTAAGGAAGGAAGTGATCTTCGATCAGCAGAGGAGGGAAGAAAAAATGATCGAGAAAGGAAGAAAAAACACAACGACATGAAGTTGAGAGATGGATCAACGGGACACGATTCGGGTTGCAATTGATTCCAAAATTGCTTTTCATTATTGTTAAGTTTCTTAATTTCCTTCTTCCTCAAGTGTTCATACTTTAGTTGGTTTTTGCTGTCAAAAGTCTCCCAAAAACACTATCTTCTATATTGGTTTTAGTGTGTAAGTCTTGGTTGGAATTGTGGATCGATTTTCTTCTATTTGGTGTTAAAAAATCATGTCTCTTTTACTTTCAATTCTAATGATTTCATGCGTATAATTTTCTACATAAAATCATATTTTAAACCATTCACAAGGTACTTAAAACATTCCCTAAATACCTTTATAAGTGGCTTAATGGAAGAGGAAACTCAAGCTCTTAATGGTGTTTTCTCTTATAGCATGCTACTTGGTTTTTCCCATAAAAGCAATGTACTTTGAGTCATGGTTTGAGGTTAAAATTGTTATTTTAACTTCTCGACATGTTTCTATTGTTAAGAACTCAATTTCCAACTTTATCAGTTATTTTGGTTATGGCTTAATGGGTTAAGGTGTCAATTAACCCTTAAAATTGAAAGTTGGGAAATTCAGGAAATTTCCCATTTTGTCCCTGTTTTGAAAAAAAAATATAGAAAACTCATCAGGAGTGTAGTTTGTCCTTGATTTTTTCAAGGACCTGATGTTGTATTTAACCAAGCTAAAAATCATCATTTCCACTACTTAGTGAGAAATTAGTTGCAAGGATATGCAGTTTTGTGAAAATTCATATAAAACTCTACAAACATCGTATGGACTTTTGCAAGCACTTTTTGAAAAGCTAAGAGTCTGATATACTTGAATATGATTTTTTTTGTAACTTAGATAGGTCTCATTAGGGCTAAGGTTTCCTTGATCAGGCTACTGTTTCATGTTAAAATTTGAGAATTTGACCTAATAACTGATTTGCATGTTAAGGTAGTAAATTGCCATTTGTTGTTCATGTAAACATCTAGTAATCAATTTATTTGTGTTTTAATTGGGGAAGGTTTGACACCTCGGTTCCTACAAGAGTTAAAGTGTAGAGAGGACACATTTTTTAGAAAGGCTAGTCATTTCTTGTGGTTAATTATCACTTGTTTGAACGGTATCATGCTTCTACACTTGTTTGGTTGATGTGATGAATGTTTGATGCTATTTTCGAGATTGTATGAGATGTATAAAAGTCTTATCTTGTAATGTATGTGTAATAATAATCAATGTAGGACTCTTGGGATGAAAGTAATTCTTATATGAACTAAATGGAGCTAATTTGGGAGTTTAGGTTCATATGAGTCGTGAGTGTGTGCCTGTTTGTTTTAAAATGAGATTGGTATGCTACTTACTGTTTTGTCACATTTGAATAAAACTAAGAATTACATGCTAGAAAGTTGATTTCTAAAAGGTGTAATTCTTTATTTTGATGATATATTATAAATCTGAGAAGATGCCTTGATTGTTGTGATAAGTTGTAGTTGTAATACGCCTTAGATAATAAATTATGATCTACATCCATGATTACAAGATAATTGTGAGTTGTGTGTTACTCGTATGAGTGAAGTAATTAATTATTAATTAACTGGTAATAAAGTTAACATAAGTACACATGATAAAGCATCATGTTTGGTTGTAGACATGCTCCTGGAGGTATTGATACCACCATCGAATAGAAATGCATTGGCTACAGCTGTGTGATGTCGAAGTAGTGAAGACAAAGAACTAGGAACAATGTTACGGGTGGGAGTCGTGCCCTATTTGGTGCACTACATCGTCGGGTCATGTTAGTAGTGATTATGGTCTTACTTCGGGGGAAAGTTAGCAGTGGGTAGACCAGTTTAGCGAGGGACATTAAAAAGTAATTATATTGATGAACACAAATAGATAATTACTGTGACGAAAGATTTTCAACATTAATATACAAGTATTATACAATTAATATATTAATAACTTTATTAATGTTTGATGTTTGTTTGGGGATTGGTACAAGTAGCTTGACTTTTGATGGCCTGGTGAGCTTGGGTTCTTACGAGTATGTATAGTCCTTTGAATAATCTAGATGATACTAGTTTGATACTTCTTGTATTGTTTCATTTACAAATGGCTATTGGTGTTTGTTTTGTTTAGATTTTTCAACTAATTGTTTTTATGGGTTGTTTTTGGAAATGTTTTCCAAATAAATATTGATGATGTTTTTATAAACTTCCACTAACATTCTTCAGATAATAAATTGTTAAAATAAAAGAAAATTTTTGGGTGAAAAATCATTTTAATAAGCAACGTTTTCATTAACTAATTCAAATACTAAACATTTTTCTGGGAAAAACGGTTAGATTTCTATTTGTAAAGAAATAGAGTGGATATTTGCAATAAAGGTTTGAAAAAAATTTCGGTCACTTTCCGTTAACAGTTACGAACATTCATTTTTTAAAAGAGTCGAGACGAGATGAGATCGAAAGCTAGCTTTTCAATGAAATACTACATGAAAACTCTATTTGTAATATATAACTAACTTGTCGATATGAATCCCGTAAGTGATCCTATAGGTCGTACGAAGATTACTTAGGGAAGAAGGCGAACCTTATCCATCCGACCCTATCCTTAACAGATCATGGTATATATGGGTGTAAAAAGTTAGGAACATGATAATTTCCTAAAACGAATGAGACTCATTGGAAAACTAGCTAGGAATAAATATTCATTTCCTGAGACATCTCATTTTTCAATGGAAGTTGTCTTGTGACACCTATCAGGCGGTGAGCTATTACCCGATTGTTCATATTCTTAAAACAATCGTATCTTTTGCATATGAACTCCGTTTTCGATGTTCTTTATGTCCAAATTTCCCTCTTTTTAAGGACTAGGTGATGAGCCTAATGATAGCTGATAATAATTACTAATACATATATCTCTTTCAATCATATGCATTAACCTATTTCGTATGTATATTGAAACTATTCATTTTTTAGGGATTCATATCAATCCATGACTTGATTGATATTTTCAATGTATTTCAAGTATAAAAACCTATTAACAACAAAAACATGAATTATTTCATATGGGGTCTTTTACAAAAGTGATTAGTTTAGCATTGTTTGTTTAATGATGACCTACTTTCTACAGTTATCACATTCTCCCCCTGTTAAGGGAATTTTGTCCTGAAATTTTAAGTTGTACTGCTCTCTACCGAAGTATTAATAAAGAGTTAAGCGTATTCGATCTTCATCTAATCTTACCTATCTCATGTGAACTCAGATCCTCGCCTCGAGTTACATGGTACCTTTTCTATAGGGAAACGACTTTGTTTTAGTCTGTTGACTTCTTGATTTATGATTTCAAAAGGTTCCTCCACAAAATGGAGTTTAGAATCATCCTGGATTTCATCGAGAGGAATGGAAAGTGTGTAACGTACATTTTTGAGTTCCTAAGGAAACTTGAGCCTAGATGTTATAGTAACAATTCTAGTTAGAATTTCAAAATGTCCTATATACCATATATTTATATTGCCTCGTTTTCCAAACCTTATCCTTACTTTCAAAGGAGACACCTTTAACATCACCCGATCTCCTACCTAAAACTCCAAAGGCTTGCATCGACGGTCATCGTAACTTTTCTGATGGTCATGTACCGCCTTTATTTATCGCGAATCTAGAAAATCTTTTCCCTTGTCTCATGTATAATCTCAGGACCAGTAAGTTGAGCGTCTCTCACATACTTCCTTCCTATTTGGGTGTCTCTTACCTCTGCCCAACATATTAACGATCGACACTTTTGTCTGTAAAGCGTTTCAAATGGTGTGGCTTTGATGCTAGTGTAATAACTATTATTATAAGAAATATCAACTAATGGTAGGTGAATCTCAACGCATTTCCAAAGTCTATCATACAAGCTTAGAGCATGTCTTATAAAGTATGCATGGTCATTTCACTCTAACCATCATTTTGTGAATGATAAGTCATGCTCATATCCTAACATTTTCCTAAGGATTTCTGTAATGATTTCCAGAAATCACAAGTTGAATATATTATCCCTACTAGATATAATAGATATGGGTACACCATGCAACTTGACAATATTCTTAAGATAAGTTCTTGTCAACTTCTCCATTTTATCCGTTTCATTTTTCGGTAGGATGTGAGCAGACATGGTTAATCTGTCGACCAGTAGCCATATGGCATCATAACGACGTGAAGTTTTAGGAAAACTTAAGTATGAGATCCATCGCTATTTGTTCCCATTTTCCACTCGGGTATTTCTGGCTACTTAAGTAGTCTTGAGGGTTCTCGTATTTAACCTTGAATTTAGTAGTCAAACATTTGCTCATATAGGAGCTAGTTTTTGATTTCATATTAAGCCACCAATATAGTCTTTTCTAATCCAGATACATCTTGTTTGAATTGGGATTGATAGATTATCTTGCTATATGAGACTCATCCATGACTAATTTCCTTAGATCACTGAACTTCAGTATCAAAATCTGGTTCATAATGAATTAGGTCTCATAACCCCTAAGCTCAAACTACTTATCCATGCCTCGTAAAAATTCATTTACATGATTTTCTTCTCTTATATCTTTGATTTGTGCATCTTGAACTTGTATGGTAATGTTAAAGTGAATTGCCATTGTTAGAGCTCAAACCCTCTATGTTTGGCTCCTTTCCTCCGGCTAAAAACATTTTCTACTACATTTTCCTTGTCAGAATGATAACAAATTTCACATTCATAGTCATTCAGTAACTTTATCCATCTTTGTTTCCTCATGTTGATTTCCTTCTGTTCGAAGATGTGTTGAAGACTCTTGTTTCACTACAAGAAAATAGCCCTTTAGTGACGCGCAAACAATGACACTCGCTGATAGACGACGCGCATTTGTAAGTGCCCTAAAAGATAATGTCAGTTTTGCAAAATTTGAAGGATAGAGGGCACGCATTTTTGCGCGCCCTAAAATTAGTGTAAGAAAAGAAAAAAAAGAAATGTGGAGGGCACCTTTCATAAAATGTGCGTCATGTGAATGTGTCGCATTATAATTTTAAGTGAAACATGCTTTTTAGGCGGGAAATAAAATCGACGAAAATTTACCCCGCCTATTGAATCCCAAAATTAATACCCCCGCCTCTTCTACTTAGGAAGAAAAAGCCCTAGGTCCTTCATCCTCATCTTCAGTATCATCAAACATCTCGTTCATCGGATCTCTACTCGATCTCCTTCTTATCAGTATCACCAAACATCTCATTAACCACCTCCGCCCTATCTATAACAAATCTCTCTCTCTCTCTCCCATTAACCACAACAAATGGGAGAGAGAGAGAGAGAGAGAGAGATGATTCTGATAATGTATCAGTTCGTCCGATTGGACGCATATTTACTATTAAATATGGGGATTTTCTTTTATGCATCATTACCCTCTTCTATTTCAATCATTCCAAGTTCATCGTATAACAAGGCTTCATTGGTTTTATTAGCTAATGATCTCTTTCTAGATGTTAATCGATCTCCAGTTAATTCGTTCACCCCCTTTTTTTAGGGTTTTTTGCTCCCCACACTTCCTTCTTCGTTCTCACCTAGATGCAAAAATCGATGAAACATGCGTTTTCCGACCATTAATAGCTAAGATGGAAACGAAATCCCCAAAAATTCGAAAACCCCGACTTGTTCTCCTTCTTTCTACTTTTCTTTTTTCGGATCTTCACGCACACAAAGATGACGACAAAATTAAGGGAATGAAGATTGGAGAGCTTCCACCAGATACTCATTCACATCCCTATTATGCGATTCTATTAGAAAAAAAAAATCAAGTCCACAATCGAATTAGGCCGTCCAAGGTTTTCTAACCCTATATTATTGTGAAATTTCAAGCACATCTCTCTAAACTGGGACGAGGATGGAAAAAGACAGGTTGAGCTAACAACTTGAACATTCAGGTCCTGTTTTGATTCTTTGTGATCTCTCTCTCTCTCTCTCTCTCTCTGATATTAGGGTTTTTTCATTTATAGAGCAAGTATTTTGACGAATGGCATCCCTAAAATCAATTTTTATAATCACTTGTTGGCTGACTTGTGTGAACTGTACCAAATTTTGAGGTGTTAGTCCCATCTCTTTCATCGATACATCTTTTTACAGGTTCATGTTTTCATAAATTTTGTTATCAAAGCAATTTTTGAGTGTCAGTGAGATTCATCCATCAACTGAAATGGCAAAATTAATTTTTTGTATGTGGATTGTAATTCATTAATTTCTAACCACGTGGACCGATATTAGTGTAAACTTTTTATATGATTATGTGGAACATGGATATGCACACAATGTGTTTGTATAAATGCTCAAAAGAATCTTAGAGTTGTCATGGGTCTGTCTCCTTTTCACAGTTGAGGTTTTTCTTCTTTTTTAATGTTGATGCTTACTCATTTGGTAGATGGCTGCCAAATGTGCTTGAACATACCTTTCATGTTCACCTAATATGGAGGTAGCTTTTAACCTCTTTCTAATATTTTATTTATCATATCCATCTTTTAATAACGATTTTCTATTTATAATACTAGATGGGTGATTAAGATGATAGCTGTCATGCGTACAAATGTTGAGAATTTGAAAAATGAATTTGATTTAGCTAAAAGAACAGTAGAGATTAACTTCCATTTCCAAACTTTCAACTCATACTTCTTTGTTTACCACTACATTCCTTCACTTGTGTTATTGGATTTTATTATAAAGTAATCTTTAGCTAAGAATATTTATTTCTGTTCTTTTCAATGTGATCCAACATAAAAGAAATCACGAGATGCATGTTGCAATGTTGGGTTAATGACGAGTGCATATGATTATATACTAAGTCTGGTGCAAAAGTAATTACATATCATAACTTGAAAGTAATATAAAAAAATGAAAACACTGAATAGCAAAGAGTTTAGGTCATCACTCATCTCCGCTGAAAGACAGTCAGGTATAACTAGAAAACTAAGTAAATTAAGTTAATGAATAAAGCAAAAAATGTTATTTTTTTATAAAAATAAATTGTATTCGTCTAAAGTTTATTAAAGGTGACAACTAATAGAAATGATCTGATTGGCAATGGCAATGATAGCTTATGCTACTACTTCTATCCTTAATTGCTGTCCCATGGATGCTGCTACCCAAGCCTTTCAGTTTAAAGGCACATCATAACAGAGTATGTCATGTTCTTTTTATTGTTTTAACCATGTTTATATTTTTTGATTAATATTTAAAGACCATATTATATATTTTATTTAATGTTCCAGGCACACCAAGGTGATTCCTATGTGGAACTTGAAGGGACAGATGAGTCATTAGTGGAGGGAGGTCATCATGGCTCCCATGATCATGAAGAACTGTTTGAGCTCAGTGAAGTGTTTGTTCATCAACTTATTCATAAAATTGAGATTGTATTTGGGGCAGTGTCAAATACTTGAGAAAATGATAAGGTATATTCATCTATTTTTTTTTTGTTTCAGGTTAAGGTTCGAGAAGCTAGGACAGACTGGGGGTGGGGGTGGTTGTAAATTTGGTGAAAAAGTCGGGCCTTCCAGAAGCTGGGACAGATTCGGAGAAATCATTCTTGTGTAAATCCAATGCCTCGAGCTTAATCATAGATCCAACAGAAGCAGGAAGCCTTCCAGACAGATTATTGTGTTCTAAATTAAGAACTTTTAGTTCTTTGAAATGCCACAAACAGTCTGGAATTTGTCCGCTTAGATAGTTATGAGAGAGGTCAAGTATAACTAAAAAGCCATGGATAACCTCACATAAAAAGGAGATTCCTCCAGAAAATTTGTTTCTGGAAAGATTTAGTAATGTCACAGTGGAAGAGACATTAGTTATTAGACCATCAAAGTTGTTGGAGCTTAAATCTATCACTGAATTGTTGTGAAATATTGATGACAGATCTGGTACTTTCCCACTTTATGTTGTTGGAAGAAAGATTCGGGAATGTTAACCGGGAAGGCCACGAGCCCCAAAACTCGAGAGGAATAGTATCTGAAATACCATTATTTGCAATATCAAGACTGGTAAGGTTTTTCAAATTTTGAATCCTGAGCTTCAAAAACGTTTTCCTCAAGGTCTTCCAACACTTAATCCTATCAAGGTAACTTTATTTGCGTTTTATTGATCTTTTATTTTTCATAACTAATTCAAAAATACATGACTTCTGTTGACAGGATATGGGCATATAAGAACCTCAGTTTGTGGACCTGGTAAATCAGATTGAGAAACTTGAACAACAATTGATTTCTCACCCATTAAACAAGGTATGAATTTTTGTTTAATGTTTTAGTTTTAATTAAATCAAATTTCATGATTTGTTAAATGTTTCAGTCTCAAGATGAAAATCAGATCCAATGAGACGAATGTCAAACCTTTGACCAAGGTGTTAATTGATTATCTACATGTAAGTGACCAGGACTTCAAGGGAGATCTTACTGAAAAAATTTGCTCCATTGTAGAAAAGTAAGTTGAAGGTTTCATTTTTATCTTTTAATTTGGTGAATGTAATATTGTTATAGCATATTTTGATGATTTTCAAAGTATCATACACACAATAACATTTCTTGATTGGTGTTGTAGGCTTTCCCCTGATAAGATTTCGTACATTGATCAGATGCTCATGGTTCTTTCTGAGGTATGTATTATGGTAGTAGGTTCTTGTAAATGATGAATTTCATTTTCCATGCATTTCTAGTGACCTCTAAAGTGTTATAAAAACCTTGGTGGAATGGAAGTTATTATTATGCTACTAAAGACTTATAAGGGACTCCTAATTCTTGTTTAGGGTTAGTTACTTATTTATACAACAATGTTTCACATTTTTTCTGATTAATAATGTTTGTTGTTATACATAATATGCAATGGTGTTTCAAAATAGGACAATGGTTCATGCAACCTGCTATGACTTATGTGTATGATGTGGCATAAGTTTTTAAATTTTTTAACACATCAGCTGCTTAGTTGTATTTTAACAGACAGAAATAAATGATTTATGGCATGTCAATTCCTCGACTCCACTTCATTATGCAAGATGATCACCATTGGTTCTACCATTGTTATTGGATATTTGCAGAATTGGTTTTTTTAGAGAAGATATCCTGCTAGTTTTTTTTTCTTTATTATTATTTTTTTTATATTTTGTGACATGGATTTTTTGCGGGTTAAGCGATTAAGCGATATCTCACCTCATATGAACCATAACCGATATGGGAGGTTTGTTAAGTTCATTTTGTTTTCTGATGCAAAAAAAGTGGCTAATATCTTTGTGTTGTGCTGTGGTGTAGCGTTTTCAATATCTATAATTAAGACAGAGCAAGCAATTCTGCAATGCCTCGATGTTGCAGCTAAGGCTCCGCACTGGCCTATTGGTGTTGATGGTTAGTAATTCCACCTGGCCTCGTTAAGGTAACAACATATCTGTTATTCAAACTTCAAAACCCTACTTGAATTTATATTCCATTCATCATCTAGAAACTAGTTTCAATTAGAAACCATGTCAACCTAGTCAAGTTAGTTGGCTTAATTGCCCTATGTAGAAGGAATTCATATGAACAAAAAATTTCATGAAAATGCTTTTGTCTTCACCCTCAGTTCAGTCACCGGTATGTCAAATGACAAATCTACCCCCATAGGACGCCTCCCCATGTTCCCATATGCATAGAAAAACATAATATATTCAACAGGGAGCTTCAGTACATGAACAAAGTGAGGAGACATTATCCCTATCAACCCTACAAATAGTAACATTATTTCTACCAATAATTCCCTTGGTGTTGGTCAAGCTCATACATAATAGCCTTTTGGACATGTATGTCATCATATTACATCCTCCAAATACTACCTTAACATATATTAGTTTTTTTGCAGCACTCAATCTGATCTGGAAGCTAATTTGTTTAAGGTATATATATTTATCCCTGTTATCTCCATTATAGCCATGTCTGAGTTTTTACAGTGTACCCTCCACATCCTTATCATTATAAATACTATGTTTTGTTTTGAAAATGAACTTGCCTCTACAATGGATGTTGCTCTTGGGATTTTGATTATTGAGTAAAGACTTGGAGTTGAATTTTATTTAAATCTTGCAGCATTATCAGCAAGATGCAGTAAAGACTTGGAGTTGAATTTTGCTAAGTCATATAATAAGCTGCTTGGAGCATTAGTCTTAAAGAATTATGAAAGGCAAGATGCAACTTTAGTTAGTCGGAATTCGATGTACATAGTAGATTAGATGCAAATTTATATATTGTAAGAAATAGAATTGTATGACATTAAATTTATGCAATGGATTCTATTTTTTGTATATGATATTTTATTTTCTACTATGAAATATTAAATATAAATTTAATTTGAAAATAAGTAAATCTATAAATAATATTTTTTTTAAACATTTAAAATTATGATACGCAAAAATGTGTGTCATCTTCATTTATGACATGGCCTTTCTTGACAGGGGCTTTCTTGATACGCATTGTGTGTCATTAACATGCGCGTCGTAAGGTAACGACACGCGAATGCGTGTCGTCTTCCTTTATGACAGGGCACGTCGTAACTGCGCGTCGTAAATGCACGTCATCTATAGACGACGCGCAAAAGCGCGTCGTCTCTCTTTATGACAGGGCCTTCCTTGACGCTCATTTGCGCGTCGTCTGAGCCTTTTACGACGCGCAATGAGCGTCGTAAAAGGCTGTTTTTTCTAGTAGTGTTTTCAGTGAATATGGTGCACTTTGCACCCTAAAGGTAATGTTGCCATATCTTAAGCGTAAAGACTATTTCTCCCTACTAATGACCATGAATGGTGTAGTTATTCTGATGCACTTTGAGTTTCCTAAAAGCGTAGGCAATGACTTTGTTTCTTTCCATTAACACACATCCTAAACCTTTATGTGAAGCATCATAATACATGAAAAAATCTTCTATTCCTTCTAGGAGAGACATGATCAGTGCATTACAAAGCATCAGCTTTAATTTTTGAAACACATCCTCTTGTTTGTATTCCCAGCCAAATTTCTTATCTTTCTAGGTTAAGGATATGCGATGGTTGGCTATTTTGGATAAATTCTTGATGAGTCTCTGATAATAGCTTATGAACCATAAGAATTAGTGAAACCACATTTGAGTCTTTTGGGCTTCCCAATCATTAGATGTCTCTATCTTAAAGGGATCTACATAATTCTTTTGTAATCGACCACATGCCCAAGGAAATGTACCCCTCTAATCTAGAACTTGCACATAGAGAATTTGGCATACAACTTTTCCTTTGTTAGCAGTTCTAAGATGAGCTTTAGAAGTTCACCATGTTCTTCCTTGGTTTATCAGTATATCAGTATATCATCGATTAATACTATCACAAATTTATCCAATTAAGGTTTGTAAACATGATTTATAACATCCATGAATACCGCTAGTGCATTGGTTAATCCAAATGCATAACCAAGAACTTGTAATGACCATATCGAGTCCTAAATGTAGTTTTTGGAATATCTTCCTCAAGCACTTTGAGTTGATGGTATTATGATCTTAAATCAATCTTGGAATAATAGTTAGACATTAGAGTTGATCAAATAGATAATCAGTGTTTAGGAATGAACATCGCTTCTTTTTGGTAGTTTTTTTAAATCAATAAAATTGATACAAATCCTAAATGATCCTTCCTTCTTCCAGAAGAATAATATTGGCGATCGCCAAGGTCGGAAGTTTGGTCTAATAAATCGTTTATCATGAAGCTCCTTAAGTTGACTGGATAGTTCTCGCATCTTAGATGACACCAATCTATAAGGAGAATTTTCCATTGGTGCTACTCTAGGAATTTAGTCAATACGGAGAATTTTCCATTGGTGCTACTCTAGGCATGGTCCATTTGGGTTGCATGGCACCATGCAATTGGATAGACTAAATGAGAGAAATAACACTTCGAGATTATTAATATATTATAAGTTCTAATATATTAATAATATTATTTGATTAGTTTGATCAAGAATTAATTAAGTGATCAAAAGATAACTAAATAAATATATGGGTTGATTAAGTAAATCATCCATATCTTGTATAGTGGGCTAAGAGGCTCCATGGATTATCAAGTTGGGTTCCACCCATACGATGCTCCATGGGAGTTACAAACCCATGGGTCACGGAAATGAAGAGTCATGACAAATTAGCGTTTACATGGTGTAACCCTAGATGTGTTAAAACTATATAAGAATCATATTCTCCACCAAAATCGGCTACACATATGAAACAAGAGGGCTAGGCCGATTTCTAGAAGTGTGTATTCTCTCAAAAGTCTTTCCAAGAGAATTTGGTGTTGTGTGAAGAATTTGAGGCATCACACTTGGGGTGCTAGGCTCATAAGGTTTCAAGTAACACAAGCAACAACAAGGTAAGTTATTCTATCTATCATTCAAGTTAAAAATTGTTCCCCATGTATGCTAGATAGGAATATAGCCTTGGAATTCAACTTTGCATGATAATTAGACAAACATATATCCAAGGTTATTAGGGTTGCATGTACACTTAGGAAGTGTTAGAATGCTCAAAACCCTTCAGTGGTATCAGAGCCTAGGCTTGTTTGTTTGTTATTTGTGCTAAAAGTTGAAGAAAGTCGAAAAACTCGATGTCTGACTGCTGGAGTCGTAGAGTCCATGGGGGGACTCGTCGAGTTCACTTGTATCTTCAACCTACTCGTCGAGTAGGTTAATGCACTCGACTAGTAGGGTTGACAGAGTGCAGATTTTCGACTTTAGTTGCTGGAAATGGATTAGAAACATTACCCTAAACTGTTTTGGTACTTGAAAACTTGTTTTAGATTGTGTAATATCTTTGCTAATTCATTTACAACAACTAGTAATCAAAAGTACAAAGTTTTAAGTGTAATTTTGTTTTATGAAAGTGTTCATATTCATGTTCTTGTTCTTATGATGTTTAGATGATCATAGGAATTATTTGTAACCTATGTGGTAGTTTAATTCTTGATCATAATGTGTTTTAATGGAGTCCATAACTTGTCCTCAAGTTATGGAAAACTAAAAGTCACTTGAATTAAAACCATCAAAAGAACACAAGAGTTAGAAAAATAAAGAGTCTTCATTTTTATTACTCTATTAAACTCATAAGTTACATGAAATGAAAAGTTTTGAAAGTTTACAGAACTTCCCCTCAAGTTTTGGAACAAGTAAAATCTTGTTAAAACTTTAGTTCCAACCCCTAGAATTTTAAAAGTTAAAATTCAACCCTTATACTTATATTATTATGATTTAATATATATATATATATATATATATATATATATATATATATATATATATATATATATATATATATATATATGTATGTATAAGAACAAAATCGTCTTAACGCTAGTACGCCTCATTCACGAAGCCGGTCTATAAGGTGGGCATAAGGTTGTTGCCTATAAAATCGCAACTTAATGGGTGTCCACTCTCACCCACCACTCGCTGGACTGGTGGAGGGTCGTTAGCCGAACGGGTAAGACAAAGACTTATAAATTCTCATTAAAAGTATGATGAATATTATAAAGTAACTAAATGTTTTATTAAATTCCCAATCTTGGTTACTTTAGGAAAAATTTGAATAAGGTGCTAATCCATGAAATTACACTTTACACTTTGTTTAAGTCTTTGATGGAGCGTGTGTGGTTAACCGGCACACTAACTTGGACTTAACAAGGTAGGTAAAGGGTGACTTAAGGTTTATTATAGTATCGGTGGAGCGTGTGTGGTTTACCAGCACATCGATTGAGTGATAAACTTTAAGGTTACCAAGTAGTTTGCATGGTTACTTCACACCTCGTTTTGTGATCCTCGGTATCCCAGTCACAAAACTTGGAGGGTACGCTCGAGATTGAAACATGCCTTTGAAAAGTTCAATGAATCTCAAAGAATCTAGGAATTTCTAAGAACCAATCAAAACCTAATATCTAATATTTCGGTTTTCGTGGTGGGAATTGGTGAATCGTCATTCACCTACCTTTCAAATATGTTATAGCTTGGATTACGGCATACCTCTTCTAAGTTATAATATATTATGATTGGATCCTAGCCTTAATATTACATTTGGGTGTTTTATTAAGGACTCTCTTAATATCTAAACCAATCTTGTCCTCTTCCTTCAGATGTCTTCAAACAATGCTACTTCTAGCTCTAATCCTAATGGCTCCTTTACCCTTATGAACTTGTGTGGGAAAGTCACTTTTGATGGATCCAAATTCAATGAGTGGATCAGAAACATCAGGATGATTACCCGCTACGAGGACAAAGAATATGTACTTGACAAGGAGCTTAAGGAAATAGATGAGACCACTGCAACTCCCTAGGAGATCGCTGACTTTCATACTCATGAAAGAAATGCTACCAAAGTGGCTTGCATCATGATGGCCACAATGACAGCTGAACTCCAAAAGTCTTATGAAGACTTCTACCCTTATGAAATGCACCAAGATTTGATGGAAAGATACCATCAAAGTGCACGACAAGAAAGGTATGAAATCATTTGCTCCATGATAACAACCATGATGAAGGACAGGGAATCCGCACGAGCCACATGCAGAGAATGCAAAGGTATGTGGATCGATTGCTGAAGCTTAATGTGAACTTCCCTGAGGAGCTTGCAATAGATATCATTTTGCACTCCTTACCATCGTGCTATGATCAATTCCGCATGACATATCACATGAATAAGGAAGAGGTCACTCTCAGCAAACTTCAGGGACTTCTCAAGACTGCAGAATTAGGTCTTAAGGGGAAGTCGGTTGTTAACACTCCTACTCCAAACTCCACTCCGGTTTTGGCAATCTGGAAAAGTCGAGGGAAGAAGAGAATG
The DNA here is from genome assembly GCF_052625555.1 of Lactuca saligna. Taxonomy (NCBI): domain Eukaryota; kingdom Viridiplantae; phylum Streptophyta; class Magnoliopsida; order Asterales; family Asteraceae; genus Lactuca; species Lactuca saligna. The sequence goes on along the minus strand of NC_136424.1, from coordinate 201,322,958 downwards.
AGTTCTTCGAAGGGTACCAAGGTTAGGACCCTTGATGGCTCTTCTTCAAGTGGAACCAAGAAAGGTTTCGTCACTCCTTCTTCTAACCCAAAAGAGGTTGAATGCTTCTATTGCCATGAAAAATCACATTGGAAGCGGAACTGCCCAAAATACTAGCAAGATGTGAAGGATGGGAAAGTTAAACTTAACCATGCAGGTATTTACACTTTCATTTCTAATAACTCACCCCATTCTAAGTATTGGGTCCTTGATACCGGTTGTGGTATTCACATTTATTGTGAATTGCAGGGACTAAGAAGAAGTGAGAATGTGCAGCAAGAAAGAATAAACTTAATCATGGGGAATAGGAAAGTTACACCTGTCACCAAGATTGAACTTTATACTTTACCGCTAAGTAGTGGGTTAAATTTAGATTTGAATAAATGTTGTTATTCACCAGAAATGGCAAGAAATATTATTTCCTTTCATGCATTGTACAAACAAGGTTTCACCTTTTCATTTGATAATGAAGTTGGTTTGATTAATGCTTTCTTTAATAATGTTCTTTATTTTAAAGCATTACCTTGTGATGGTGTGTATGAAGTTGTATATGTTATAGATAGCTTAGGAAATAATGTTTTGTGTATTGATTCTCATAATAATAATAATAACCTGAATAAAGCATCATTATGGCATTGTCGTCTTGGACATATAAGCAAGAAACGCATAGGCCAACTCCAAAAGGATGGAGTCTTGGAGTCGTTTGACCTAAAGTCAAATGATAGTTGCGAATCATGCTTACTTCGAAAAATAACAAAGTCACCCTTCATAGGCTTGTGTGAGAGGGGTGAAGGTTTGTTGGACCTTGTACAGACGGATGTGTGTGGACCATTCAAACATGCCACAAGGGATGCTAATCGTTATTATTTGACTTTCATTGATGATTACAGTAGATATGGATATGTCTACTTAATCAAGCATAAGTCAGAGACTTGAGAATGGTTTAAGGAATTTAAACAGGAAGTCGAGAATCAATTGGGAAGGAACATTAAGATGCTTCAATCCGATCGAGGAGGTGAGTATCTTAGTTCAGAGTTCCTTGACTATCTAAGGGAATGTGGGATTGTCTCACAATTGACACCTCCCAGGACACCGCAACTGAATGGTGTGGCTGAGAGGTGTACTTGAATCTTGATAGACATGGTTTGTTCCATGATGAGTTGAGCTTCGCTATCAATCTCATTCTGGGGGTATGCCTTAGAGACTGTCGCCCATATCCTTAATCTAGTCCCTACAAAGAAAGTTGCCAAAACTCCTCACGAGATGTGGACTGGTAAAGTACCCAAACTAGACCACATCAAGATTTGGGGTTGCGAGGCTTTCGTGAGATGCGATACTCATGATAAGCTCGAACCTCGAAGCGAGAGGTGTATTTTCATCGGCTACCCACAGCAATCCTTTGGTTACCTCTTCTACAGACCTAGTGATAATGTGGTCTTTGTAGCAAGAAGAGGAGTCTTTCAAGAAAGAGAGTTTATAAGCCAAGGAGACAGTGGGAGGCAAATTGATCTTGAAGAAATTCAAGAGTCAAGTGGTGAAGGAACTTCAAACTCTACCCCTCAACTTGAGGAGGAAACTCCTGTTGAGCCAATTGACGAATCTATACCTCTGAGGCGTTCCACGAGAGTTAGGAGTGCACCTAAGATTTACTATGGATTCCATATTACTGCAGAAGCTGATACACTTATTAGTGATGGGACGCTAGTAGGTGATACACTAACAGCTACGAGGAAGCCATGGCAGGCCCCGAGTCTGCTAAATGGAAAGAGGATATGGATAGCGAGATACAATCCATGTATGACAATCAAGTTTGGAACTTGGTTGAGAATGTGCCAGGTCATAAGACAGTAGGGTTCAAATGGATCTTCAAGAAGAAGACCGACATGGATGGTAATGTACAAACTTATAAAGATCGACTGGTCGCAAAGGGCTTCTCTCAAATTCCTTGAATGGATTATGATGAGACCTTTTCTCCAGTAGCCAAGATTAAGTCTATTAGGGTTATGTTAGCAATAGCTACATTTCATGACTATGAAATTTGGCAAATGGATGTCAAAACCGCTTTTCTTAATGGGAAGTTGGCTGAAGATGTTTACATGAGTCAGCCAGAAGGTTTTGTCAGCAACGAGTACCCTAATAGAGTGTGTAAGCTTGAGAAATCCATTTGTGGATTAAACCAAGCACCTCGCAGATGGAATCTTTGCTTTGATGAAAAGGTCAAGGAATTTGACTTTTCTTGGAGTGAAGATGAATCTTGTGTGTATGTCAAGGCTAGTAGGAGTATAGTTAGCTTTTTGGTATATTATGTAGATGACATACTACTCAGAGGAAACGACATCCCAACCTTGCAGGAAGTAAAGTCCTGGCTTGGGAAGTGTTTTGCTATGAAGGACCTTGGTGAAGCTGCCTATATTCTAGGGATAAGGATCTTGAGAGATCGGAGTAAAAGACTAATTGGAATTAGTAATAGTACTTACTTGGATAAGGTGCTGAAGAGATTCAGCATGCAGGACTCCAAGAAAGGAGAGTTACCTATCCAGAGTAACGCCAAATTAAGTAAGACACAAAGCCCTAGCACTGAGGCTGAGATAGCAGAAATGAGTTGAATACCTTATGCTTCGGCGGTAGGATTGATCATGTATGCTATGACGTGTACTCGACCTGATTTAGCCTTTGCCCTGAGCATGTTTAGTAGGTAACAGGGAAACCCTGGCAAGGCACGCTGGACTGTGGTAAAGAATATCCTCAAGTACCTACGAAGGGCTAAGGACTGGGTCCTTACCCTCGGTGGGAGTGATGACTTGAGAGTTGTAGGGTATAGTGATGCTAGCTTCCAGACTGACAGGGATAATTTCCGCTCTCAGTTGGGCTGGGTCTTTACCCTAAACGGAGGAGCAATTTCTTGTAAGAGTTCCAAGCAAGAGACAATGGCTGATTCAACTTGCGAATCAGAGTATACTGCAGCGAGCGAGGTGGCAAAGGAGGCTATATGGCTAAAGAACTTCATCGGAGACCTTGGAGTTGTACCAGCTATTAAAGAGCCAATGGAAATTTTCTGTGATAGTGAAAGTGTTGTTGCCTTAGCCAAGGAACCAAGGGATCACGGGAGATCCAGACACATCGACTGAAAATACCATTTTATTAGACATCGAATAGAAGAAGGACTCCTCGTGGCAAAGAGGGTATCATCGGATGAGAACCCAGCAGATCCCCTCACGAAGGGACTGACTCGGGTTAAGCATCTCTAGCATGCTCGGAGCATAGGGCTGAAGGATGATATTAGATTTAGTAGTTAGATAACCTCGAAATTTGTAAAGTGTAATTGACATTAGATGATGAATAAAAGGTGTTTTATTTAAGAGTAAAGTGTTGCTATCTCTTGTCAATCATTTACTATATTTCTTTTGCATGTTTTGACTTCCAGAATAATTTTGTTTGGTATAACATATTATTCAAACCACCACAATCGGTCATATGTCGGAAGTAGGTATGAATCAAGACTATCATGATTGGTTGCAGAGGTCTCAGGTGTTGGACAAGGCTACAACAATCATGAGTGCTCATAAGTTCTGAGCATTGGACTCAACCCACGCTCACTAGAATCACTTCATGGAATTCTATTTCGAGTGATCGTGAGACGGTAATATCATATAAGTCTTCAAACCTAGAGATATGATTTGTTACTTACAAGTTGGTTATGCATTGATTATACGAAAACGCATTGGTAACTCGATGTTATAAAATGTGCTTTTGTGTGTGATTCAATGAGTGGTAGAAAAAACATATGAGTCGAAGTTTATCTGTACCTTCTTGGATTAGAAGCTGATATCTGGGACCCTCGATGATTTTGTTTTGACCTATGTACCGGGCCCGGTTAGAACTAAGTTGATGTGTTCAATTAAGTTCTTTGTCAAACAAATCGGAAATCAGGAAACAAACTGCTGGATAATAAGTAAGACATTGTTCCATGTATTTGTCCGGCTGATATCTAGAACAGAGGATTATATGATCACTTATCTTAAATGGCGTACCATCATCTTCTCTGTTCCGAGAAACCTTGATAAAAGGTACGATTGCCGATCGGTTCCTGAAGTCATACTTGCAGTAATAGTTATTAGACTTATCCAAGTGGGAGACTGTTGGATAAGGTGTCTAAGTCCATAACTATTTATGGTATGTACTTGACCCGACCCGGCATGGTCCATTTGGGTTGCATGGCACCATGCAATTGGATAGACTAAATGAGAGAAATAACACTTCGAGATTATTAATATATTATAAGTTCTAATATATTAATAATATTATTTGATTAGTTTGATCAAGAATTAATTTAGAATTAATTAAGTGATCAAAAGATAACTAATTAAATATATGGGTTGATTAAGTAAATCATCCATATCTTGTATAGTGGGCTAAGAGGCTCCATGGATTATCAAGTTGGGTTCCACCCATATGATGCTCCATGGATGCTCCATGGGAGTTACAAACCCATGGGTCATGGAAATGAAGAGTCATGACACATTAGGGTTTACATGGTGTAACCCTAGATGTGTTAACACTATATAAGAATCATATTCTCCACCAAAATCGGCTACACATATGAAACAAGAGGGCTAGGCCGATTTCTAGAAGTGTGTATTCTCTCAAAAGTCTTTCCAAGAGCATTTGGTGTTGTATGAAGCATTTCAGGCATCACACTTGGGGTGCTAGGCTCATAAGGTTTCAAGGAACATAAGCAACAACAAGGTAAGTTATTCTATCTATCATTCAAGTTAAAAATTGTTCCCCATGTATTCTAGATAGGAATATAGCCTTGGAATTCAACTTTGCATGATAATTAGACAAACATAGATACAAGGTTATTAGGGTTGCATGTACACTTAGGAAATGTTAGAATGCTCAAAACCCTTCATATGTGCCATCATACAAGATATGATTCTAAGGCTTTTCTTCAACTTGTATCCATAGATGATTACGATTTCACCATTGGGTAAGGTTAGTCATTCAACTTTCTTTTAACAAAATATCTCAACTCTATGGATGGATAACCAACCATGCTGATAATTATAGTAAATCTTCTAATTTTTATTAGTATTAACTTAAACTGAAAGGCATGGTTATTTAGATTTAGTATACAATTCTATAATATTTCTTGTTTACTTTTGAGTTAACCATTACCCATCTCTACCACATAAGTTTCGTTAAGTCTACTAGATTTGTTACTTAATAATTCTCTATACTTAGGGGTTATAAAACTCTTATCAGCGCCAACATCAAAAACTATTAATACATATACATTATTAATAAGTAACGTACCTGCTACCATATTTTCATCATTGATTGAAACTCTAGGGTGTATCACATGTCATTCCCCTACCATTTCCAATTTCGTCCCTTCACTTTTGACATTCTTTTTTGAAATGGCATACTTCTCCATATTCATAGTAACCATGATTTCCACTAGCATTGTTTCCAAGTTCGATTACCGGAGTTATATTGTTGCAATACTTAGGAGTGTGAACCCTTCCAATTAAAATAGTTGTGGTGCATCTCTCGACATGCACCCATATGGTGAAAATTACATTTGGTACACTTCTCTTCATTTCTAGTGTATTGCCTTCATGGAGTGAGTGTTGATACAACTACTGCATTCATCTTCCTAGTACTTTAACTTTTCCTTTATGATTGTGTAACATCCGGATTTTCAGGGTTATTATTGTGTAGTTTAATCTTCTGATTAAAGGAGAGACTCGACGAGTTGAATATCCAAATCGCCGAGTCGAGAAGGGTTTTTCACGTGGATTTAATGAGTGGACTCGACGAGTCAGGGGAGGGACTCGCCGAGTAGGTATTGGGCAAGGAAACACTAATTTCTCGGGTTTGGGACCTATTTAAAGGTCCTTATAGCCTTCATTTGCCGCCACTACACCCTGAGGAACCCTAGAGAACAGAGAGAAAGCTTGTGGTGCAAGAGGAGGGTCAATTCATCATATTTTGGTGTGTTCTAGCAAGGGGAAGAATGGATTTCGTGTTAGGCTATTTTGTGGGACTCAAATCTTCCATCATTTCATTCAGAGCTACTGTAAAAGGTAACGATTCATGTTCATCTTCGTTTGTGTGATAGATTTCATGAATCTATGGTTTCTTCTCTTCTTTTGGTAATAGATCTAGAGTATGTGATGTCCCTTTGTGTGTATATCTTCAGATCTAGACCTTGAGAGGTCCAGAGAGTCCTTATTCCCCAGCTTTATGCAGTCCTCTATGAGTTTGGAGCTTAGGTGATCATTTTAAGGGTTATTTCTCCATATATGGCTAATTGTGGGTTTCATGAACGTAAAGTTTGAACCTTTAGGTGACTTTTGAGTGCTACAAGGTTAGATCTACTAGTTGGTAAAGCAAATTTGGTCTCAGAAGGTCGAATGACCATAGTCATGGAGGAAACTCACCGAGTCCATGGAGAGACTCGACGAGTCGAGTCGGGATTATTCTGCGATTCATACTAGGTATAACTCATCGAGTAGGGGTTGGCTCGACGTGTCAAATGAGGCTAGAAGGAGGATTCAGTGGACACGTGTGGACTCACCGACTAGCCCATATGCACTCGACGAGTCGAGTCAAAGTTTGACCGTTGACTTTCGTTGACTTTGGGGTTTTGGTCAAGACTCACTTCAAAGAGTTCAGGGAAGGGTAGAATGGTCTTCTACCCAATCTTTAGAGCAAAGACAATGAGAGAGTATTAATCGAGGATGTTATTTGAATAATAGGAGGAGGTCAGGTCGGGACGTTGAGCACGAATGTTCATCCGACTTCGTTCGAGGTGAGTCTTCTCGCTATACTTTACCTTGAGTGGTAATTAGAGTTATGTGATAGAGTTATTATATGTTATTTATGTCATGTGTTGCACTCCATTATTATATGTGATTTATGTCATGTGTATATCGGAGTTAGAACCGAAGGTTCACAGATCTAGTACTAGAGGGTCCATAGAGTTAGGGCCCAAGGGCCCACATAGTTATAGCCTCGAGTGGCTAGTGTTTTGTGTTATGTGTGGTATTGTGGGGAACTCACTAAGCTTCGTGCTTACAGTGTTTTGTGCTTTGTGTTTCAGTTTTTCTTAGGATCACAGGATGGCACCGGCTTGATTGTACACACCAGAGAAAGAGTTATGTTTTAGAGGATCCTGGATTACTATTTATTTGATTATGGAGTTATGCTTTTGTAATTTAACACAAATGAGATTTTTACAAAAAGTGTTTTAAGATCAAAGAGAATTTAAATAAAATTTTAGTTTTGAAAATTTTCGGTGCTACAAGTTGGTATCAGAGCCTTGGTTTGAGGGATTCGGATGCACCTTCGGGTAATTTGGACTCACACTGAGGAAGTAAGAAAAGTTTTCAAAGAAATGATTTTCTGAAAGTGAATAAGACTTCAAAGAGAAAGCAAGAAAGAGCAGTGTGTACAATTAGCCAGAGCCCGAATGGTGATTTCCTAAAATACCCTTGCTTTTGTATTATGTGATATTTATGATACATTTGATGAGACATTATGCATGCTAGAGACAGGCTAGGTATTTCATAACTTAGCACTAGAGTGGCCTGATTTGTGATGCCTTAGCCTAGGAAATTGATGTTATATGTGATGTGCTTTTGAGAATGTGATGAGTGAGAGTATTCAGTTGGAATCCTTTTAGGGGATTTAAGTAGAGGGGTAATCTAGGAGACATGCCTAGATGAGTGTTGTGGTGCTTATCGAAAGAATAGTTAGAACCCATGAGTGGTAGAGTTGCAGAGTTTTGTGGTACTTTGGAGAATGAGCAGAGCCAACACAGTTATCACCCAGAGTGAGTTCTATGTATTCTTTGATGCCTGAATGTTGCTTGCTTCGTGCTTTGTGGAACTCTCGATGATGGGAGTCAGCTACCGAGTGAATATGATGATATTCAGGAGGTAGATGGCTGGCATCCTTAGGAGCTCTTCAGCAGCTGTTGGAGGAGAAGTGGGAGGACCAAGGAAGAGTGTAGGAAGAAGCCTTAGTCAGATGAGTACGCTGGCAGAGAAGAGCATTTCACTGAGGAGCGAGAACGAATGACGGGATTGGTGAACGAGAAGGTTGAGCTCCTACTTAGGAGCTCTGGAATGGTCCGTGTAGAATGTATGGGTAGATGTGGCAGGTAGTATGGGCCCGTACTACCAAAAACAGAGGAACCATACTCGATACACGGAGTATTCTGAAGGTTCTAAGGATCAAATTGAGGATGATGTTATGGTTTGAGTACCATACATCGGAGCAGATTGAGGAGTGATGTTATGGTTCGAGTACCATACATCGGAGCAGATTAGGGAGTGATGTTATGGTTCGAGTACCATACATCAGAGCAGATTGAGGAGTGATGTTATGGTTCGAGTACCATACATCAGAGAAGATTGGGGAGTGATGTTATGGTTCGAGTACCATACATCGGAGCGGATTGGGTAGTGATGTTATGGTTCGAGTACCATACATCGGAGCATATTGAGGAGTGATGTTATGGTTCGAGTACAATACATCAAAGTAGATTGGGAAGTGACGCCATGGTTTGAGTACCATGCATCTTAGCAGATTAAGGAGTGATGTTATAGTTTGAATGCCACACATTGTAGCAGATTGAGAAGAGATGTCAGGGGTTGAGTACCATGGTTCTTAGAAAATGATGCTTGTGATTTTCCGGTTGTCCGATCAGGAATGATTGGTGCAGTGTGGATGCGATGAAGTTTTAGGCCTGAGGGCCATGACTGAATCAGAAGAGGCATCCCATGAGAGGGAGGTCGAGAGCATTTCAGAGTACCTTGTTAAGAGGTCAGATGCAATTTCAAGACTCAAGGATTAGTAGAGAAGGCATTTATGGGGGGTTGCGGTTTGAGTGAGCAATCAGCCGATGGAAGAGATGTCACCTCCTGTGACTTGTTGGGTGCTATTTATGTTTCTATGGGAAGTAGGAGAGCTGTGAGATTTCAGTTTTGGGTTTAGGAGTAAACCATACGGGTTGACATTGACGACGATTTCTCCACCAGAGTATCAGGCAGCATGTCTGCTGCGAGGAAATGATCTACCATGAGCAGGTAGTCAGTGGGGAATGAGATGATCAAGGACCACGTTGCACCCTAATTGAGTATAGTAGGGCATGTGGTAGTGGTATCAGAGGGTAATCCAGTCAAGTATCTTAGAGCGGTGGCTCTTCTGTCTATGATGGGCATTGAGTATGGTAGTGGAGTCCCTATTCTCATGATGATTCACATGTTGGAACGGGGGTTGAGAAGTCGAGGATGAGGGGTTTGATGATTAATTGTTTCAGTCTAAGAGTCAGTGATAGTACTGGATAGTTGGGATGTTTAGTATTGGGATGGTATGAGACTTCAATGTCTAGAGGCAGTCGTGATGAGAAGTTCCTGAGGATTTCTTCGGAGATTTAGGGTATTTGAGTTTTCTTGATCTCTGCGTGGGGAGATCATTGGGTGTTGTGTGGCACCTTCCAAGCGTAGGTGCGATGTTTCTGGAGTAAACCATCTGTGGGGTAAACTGTTGATGCGTCAATTGATGATGGTTCGAACCCTAAGTTGGGGAGAACCAGGTATTTTATTGGGGAAACCATAGATTTGTGCAAGAGCGGTTAGGGGTTGGATACAGAGACCCGCGGCTCGAATTCATGAGACCAGGGTTATTGGTGATCAAGGAGAGGTGTAGAGCGAGATAATGCATGTGGTGCGTGTCTGAGAAAGGATGAGTGTCTCCACGGCAGGTGGCCGATGGTCATGGTCGTTTCGAGTGGAAGGCTCGTAATGATGGTATGGGCAGTTGTGGACTTATGGGTCGAAGAATGGATAGAAGATTATCGAGCAGCCAACTCCCGGACCGGTATGTGTATTTTGCTTGGACTTTAAGCAGTAGGGGAAAGGGTTTCGAAGGATCATCGGCGTGTTCTTAAGTGTTAGCGCTTTCTTTGTATTCCAATTGAGTGTTTGGATACACTGAAGTTGCGCATTGGGAAAAATAGAGAATTATTTATGGGGTTGAGGGGAAATGTATTGTTGTATATGTATGGTGCTGGGAGTAGGAGATCAGTGGTTAAGGCAGGACATCGTGATGTTCAGTAATGATGTTCCGTGGTACCCGTGTATAATGTTCCAATTTCGAAGTTATTTATAATCTTGAGTTTGAGACTACTAGTGGTGTATCATCTATCTATGATTCCAGTAGGATCCCTTAGGGTATTGACATCAAGAGGGGTTAATTAAGGAAGTGGACCTCCGCAGAAGTAGCTATTTTGTTATAGCGGTTGCCTCTAGAGTCTGTGATGCATATGTGGGACAAGTGTGTGTAGCTGTCTATGATAGTCTAGGGAGTATGAGTTAGTGGACGTAGTGTGGTGTTGTGATGCAATGGGGATTCGTAGTACTCACTGGAGAGAGAGAGTTGTGATACTACGGGGAGTCGTAGTACTCACTGGAGAGAGGGAGTTGTGATACTACGGGGAGCCGTAGTATTCACTAGTTAGAGGGTGTTGTGATACTACGGGGAGCCGTAATGTTCACTTGTCAGAGGGTGTTGTGATACTGCGGGTAGTCGTAGTATTCAATAGTCACAGAGTTTTCTGATACTGCGGGGAGCCGTAGTGTTCACTAGTCAGAGGGTGTTGTGATACTGCAGGGAACCATAGTATTCAGTACTCAAAGGATGTTGTGATGCTACAGGGAGCCGTAATACTCATAAGTCATAAAAAAGGAGTCGTGGTACTACGGGGAGCCGTAGTACTCACTAGTTAGAGGCTGTCGTGATGTTGTGGGGAGCCATAGTACTCGCTAGACAGAAAGAGAGTGTGATGATGGAGTGTTCTTCGATCAGTGTATGATGCAGAAGAGTTTTAGGCTTGAGTAGCCCTAGTATTGTGTTTTTGGATCCTGGTGGTTGAACCAGGGGTGAGACGCGGGTCTCCATCTCTGTTGGGAATCATTATATTTTGTTTTGAGTTATGATTGTCGCAACATGAGGAAGTTGGAAAAGTGGTATTGCACGGGGAGAAGGCCAAGTCATGAGAAGAGTATCTTATTGGGAAGCGAGGTTCCAACTTTGGGTCGGACCAAACTCTCATGTTGAGTTTGGCATTGATGGTGCATGGGTAAATGAGATGAAATTCTGGAATTCTGAGGTGAATTCTTGGATTAGGGTATTGTTGTCGTCCGATGTCTAAAAACTATATAGGTCAGTAATCGGGTACAGGAGATACCGCGAGATGCACATGAGATATGCGCAGCAGACATCAGAGGTCGGGGTTGAGTCGATCTTCGGTTGGATTGTAGTTTTCGTATGAGGTAAAGAGAATTTTTGACTTGTGTGTCACTGGGCTGAGATAGTTGACACGAGATGGAAGTTAGTGAGACATTCGGAATCATGTCATGGGTAACCATGGAAGTTCAACTATGGGGTTGAGGTTCTATGAGTTTTCCTATAACAAAAGCCATCATTCAAGCATCGGTATGCCACACTCTGAGTTGTTGTATAGGAGGTGGTGTTGGACCCCCAAATTGCAAGGGAGAGGTAGGGCAACGTGTGATGGGTAGTACAAAGATTGCGCTTCAGACGACCGAGTAGATTCAGCAGGTGTCACACCCCCAAACCAGAATGGTGGAAACATTCGGGGGTGGATGACTTCACGTAGTATCACAAAGATTGAATATTGTAAAGAAAGTAACACAACCATCATATATATATAAAAATGAAAACGTGTATTGTTGCGTTATACATGTTATCAAAAGAATATTACAATATGATGAATAAATGTTTAATGATAAAATCATCCTTTGTGTTCCTTCTTCCAAAAGCTGGTAGTTTACCTGTATCACTGATTCCCTGAGAAATACAAGTGGTTTTGAAAAGTGTCAACAATTAAGTTGGTGAGTTCATGAGTGCTCCGAGTTGAAAAGTATATTCCTTTTGGTGGTAAATTGGTAAACGAGGTTTTTAGAAAATCCAATATTTTCCTGTAAAATAAAAAAGGTTCCAAAGCTGAAAATGTATTAGTAACTTTTATAAACAATAATGACAATAATTTAGTATGTAATTATAATGTAGGAAAACTGTGATGCACATATGAATCTCGTAAATCAATCTTGTTTTATACTTTTTATGTGAGTTTTATAACCATACTATTGACACTGATGGCCTGTAACAACATTCTTCAAGTGTTGCAGTGTTATGACATTTGTCACCCCAGACCTGCCGGTCTAACTATAGCTAGTAGTTTAGGTGCGGGATTGTCAATCCCGTATAGATGTATACGCAAGTATCACGCTCTCCCTCCAAGAGATTATGGTATATAATACAGGACTTGAAATGCATACAAAAATGTACGTTGAAGTTTGAATATCTCACATTGCCTAGTATAAGTAGATTTACAATGAAATGACCTTACTTCTTTTGAAAGTGTTTCGTTTTTCAAGATGTATATGTAAAATGTAGGACTGACTTGTTAACTATACCCATTATAGTTTTTCAATAGTATATTCCATTTTAGTAGAAATCACTTAGTGACATAATCACTCTTGTATACATAAGTTGTTTGTATCGATATTCGGAGACAGAGATTTCATTTTATGTTTATAAAGCGACACTTTAACGTGTAATGTACTTGTATTTCCCCCCCTAAAACATGAAAAAGAATTGAAAAGTAGGGGTATGAACTCACTCGTTCAGTTTGAAGAGAGGGGCTAGAGTTGAGCAGAGTTTCGATCGCGGATAGTTGCGTCGTCGGGCTCTTCGGGGATCTCTGCAATGTAAATCCTTCGTCGGGGGCTCGAGTGCAGAAACCGAGGCAATAAAATGGTCTCTGGAACAGGGAGAAATGCTGAGACATTGTGAAGGTGTGCCAAAACTCGAGTTTTATGCCCTCTATTTATAGGGCTGAAGATCCTCGTACGCGGCGTGTACTTCCGGAGTACGCGGGGCGTACTCAGTACGCGGGGCGTACTTCGGTTACGCGGGGCGTAATAATGCTTCATGGCTTACGACTCCTGGCTAGCTGGGCGTAGCTTGGGCGGGCCGATGGGACTCGACTCTGGGTCTAGTACGCGGGGCGTAATCCCTGCTTCCAACTTCTAAATTCCGTAACTTTCGCGTACGAGCTCCGTTTTTCGCATTCTTTATATCCACGCGTAGGTGAGATTATGCTCTACAACTTTCATTTAGACTCCGTCGGCTAGTTTTGAATTTATTTTTAATGATATAATTTTAATAGGCCGGGCCTCCTAAAGTTCGTTAAAATTTCATAGGTTCTTTATTCGATGTCGGTTTTCGTTTGTCTTTTGATTGTTTTATTACCACCGAGGAGATCTTCAACTTCCGTTTAGGTGGCGATAGCTAAATAACACTCGATCTTCAATCCGAGTTTTTAGCCCTTTACTACTGTTACGAAACTTTGAAAATCCGTAACTTCTTCATACGAGGTCCAATTTGGGCGATCTTTTTATGCACGCTCATCTTTCAACGAGAACTACGACTTTTGTTTAGACACTTTAAGGCTAAAATGTATTTTATTGAGATTCCACTTTTTACGTCCAATAATGTTTTAACGTCGTGTCGTAATTATACGAGTGGTTATAATTTCTTCAATATAACTCGGTTTTGAGTGTTCTTTATGTTTTTGGAAACCTGGGCATGATATCTAATATTCGATGCATCCCAACTTAGATACCTGAACACTTTATTTTCGAGGTTAATTTCGTTGTTTTTAGCTTTCGAGTGTTTACAATGCTTTTGGGAAAAATAGGGTTGTCACATCATACCCCTGTTAAGGGAATTTCGTCCCGAAATTTAATCTAAGATAGATATTACAAATTAGGAAAAAGATGCGGGTACTTTTGTTTCATTTGATCCTCTCGTTCCCAGGTGTATTCAGGTCCTCGCTTGGCATTCCAGCGGACCTTTACGATAGGTATGCGGCTTTGTTTAGTCCTTTTGACTTCCCGATCCATGATCTCTACCGGTTCCTCTACAAATTGGAGGTTTTCGTTTATTGAAATTTCGTCTAGAGGGACGACAAGGGTCTCGTCGGATAAGCATTTCTTTAGGTTTGATACATGAAAGGTAGGGTGTACGTTGTGGAGTTCCTGAGGTAGTCTAAGTTTGTAAGCCACTGGATCGATCCTCGCAAGGACCTCAAATGGTCCGATGTATCTGGGGTTCAGTTTCCCACGTTTTCCGAAGCGTATCAATCCTTTCCAAGGCGAGACTTTTAGTAGGACACGGTCTCCAACTTGGAATTCCAAGGGCTTTCGTCTCTTATCTGCATAACTCTTTTGTCTATCCCTTGATGCCTTTAGACGTTCTCGGATTTGAACAATATTCTCTGTAGTTTCCCATATGATTTCTGGCCCATTAAGTGTGTTGTCAGTTGCTTGTCCTTTTGCTAGTTAGGTGTCTCCCACTTCGGCCCAGCATAAAGGTGACCTGCACTTGCGGCCATAGAGGGCTTCGAACGGGGCAGCTTTGATACTGGTGTGGTAGCTATTGTTGTACGAGAACTCGACCAAGGGTAGATGCGTGTCCCATGCTTTGCCAAAATCGATTACGCAGGCTCTCAACATGTCTTCTAGGGTTTGTATGGTTCTCTCTCTCTGGCCGTCGGTTTGAGGGTGATAGGCGGTACTCATGTCTAGTCTTGTCCCCAAAGCTCTTTGTAGCGACTGCCAGAATCTTGAGGTGAATCTACTATCTCGGTCCGAGATAATGGATACGGGCACACCGTGCAGTCGTACAATTTCCCTGAGGTATGTCCTTGTTAACTTCTCCAATTTATCCGTCTCTTTGATCGGTAGGAAATGTGCTGATTTAGTTAACCTGTCGACAATTACCCAAATGGTGTCGAGTCCGTTTGTCGTTTTGGGTAACTTGGTTATGAAATCCATAGTTATCCGCTCCCACTTCCATTCGGGTATTTCTGGTTGTTGTAATAAACCTGAAGGTTTTTGGTATTCTATTTTGACCTTAGCGCACGTCAGACATTTACTCACGTAGGTAGCAATTTCGGCTTTCATGTTCGGCCACCAGTACAACTTCTTGAGATCGAGATACATCTTGTCGGAGCCGGGATGTATGGAGTATCGTGTTTTATGGGCTTCATCCATGACGATTTCTCTGAATCCACCAAACTTTGGTGTCCATATTCGATCCATGAAATAACGAACTTCGTCGTTCTTGGTTTCAAGATTCTTATCCATTCCTCTTAAGACTTCTCCTATCACCTTTTCAGATTTCAAGGCTTCTATTTGGGCTTCCTTGATTTGCGTGGACAGGTGGGAACGGATCGTCATAGTTAGGGACTTCACTCGGCGACCTGAGTATTCCTTCCTACTGAGTGCATCCGCCACTACATTAGCCTTTCCGGGGTGATATCGAATTTCGCATTCATAATCACTTAGTAGTTCTACCCACCGTCTTTGTCTCATGTTGAGTTCTTTCTGATTGAGGATGTGTTGAAGGCTTTTATGGTCAGTGAAGATCGTGCATTTTGTGCCGTAGAGGTAGTGTCTCCATATCTTTAGAGCGAAGACGACTGCTCCTAGCTCAAGATCGTGCGTTGTGTAGTTCACTTCATGCGTCTTCAGTTGTCTTGAGGCATAGGCGATGAACTTCCCTCGTTGCATCAGGACACACCCGAGTCCTTGGTTTGATGCATCACAATAGACCACGAAGTCCTCCGTTCCTTCTGGCAGGGTTAGGATGGGCGCACTACATAATGCTCGTTTTAGCGTTTGAAATGCGGCATCTTGTTTTTCTCCCCAGTCGAAGGTCACATTTTTCTGAGTTAGTGTGGTGAGTGGCTTGGCAATCTTGGAAAAATTCTGTATGAACCTTCGGTAATACCCGGCGAGTCCTAAAAATTGTCGAATCTCTGTAGGGGTTCTTGGAATCGTCCAATTCTCTATTGCCTTGATCTTCGAGGGATCCACGTGTATTCCTTCCTTGCTTACTACGTGTCCTAGGAAATCCACCTCTCTAATCCAAAATTCGCACTTGGAAAATTTTGCGTAAAGTTTCTCTGCCCTTAATGTTTCCAGAACCTGGCGGAGATGTTGGCTGTGTTCTTCCTGGTTTCTAGAATAGATGAGTATATCATCTATGAACACGATCACGAATTTGTCCAGGAAAGGGCGACATACTCGGTTCATCAAATCCATGAACACTGCTGGAGCGTTTGTCAATCCGAAGGGCATCACTACAAACTCGTAGTGACCATATCGTGTTCGGAAAGCCGTTTTGGGGATGTCTCCTTCTAGTACTCATAGCTGGTGATAACCGGATCTTAGGTCGATTTTTGAGAAGTAGCTCGCTCCTTGTAGTTGGTCAAAAAGATCGTCTATACGTGGAAGGGGATATCGGTTCATGATTGTCAGTTTGTTCAGTTCTCGATAATCGATGCACATGCGAAAAGATCCGTCCTTCTTTTTCACGAACAGGACTGGTGCACCCCATGGTGAGAAACTTGGCCTAATGAATCCCTTGCTCAACAGCTCGTTCAATTGACTGGACAGTTCCTGCATCTCGGCTGGAGCTAAACGGTACGGTGACTTTGCTACTGGGGTGGCTCCGGGAATCAAGTCGATTCTGAATTCGACTTGACGTTCTGGTGGGATTCCTGGGAGATCTTCTGGGAAAACGTCTGGGAAGTTGCAGACTTCTGGAATATCTTTAATGTTCTTTGGTTCTTTCTTCTGGTCTACTACGTGGGCTAGAAAGGCATGGTATTCCTTGCGATGACATTTTCGTGCCTTAATACAGGAGATGATTTGAAATTTTGCACTAGGTTTGTCTCCATATATGATGAGATTTTCACCGTTGGGAAGATTGAGACGAACGGCCTTTTCATGGCAAAGAATGTCGGCATGGTGAAGACTCAGCCAGTCCATACCGATGATTATATCAAAACTTCTTATCGAAATGGGCATAAGGTCGATTTGAAATAAGTGTTCGTTTAAATTTAATGTGCACCCGACGTACATATCACTTGTGCTTTCTGTTTTTCCATTAGCCATTTCTACTGTGAATATTTTATTAAGTGGTTGGGGTCTCTGGTTAAGTAGATGTTTGAATTTATGGCTCACAAAACTTCTCTCCGCACCGCAATCAAATAGTATGCATGCATAAATGTTGTCGAGGAGAAACGTACCCGTAACTACTGTTGGATCAGTTACTGCTTCATTTTGACCTATCGCCAGCACTCTCCCAATACCACCAACATTCCTTGTTTTGGGGCAGTCCCTCTTGAAATGCCCGGTTTCTCCACATCCATAACATGCTTGGCTTACTCCAGTACCAGGAACTTGAGTGAATGGCCGCGCTGGTGCCTTACAGAAACGGGCTGTGTGCCCTTTCCTGTCACAGTTTTTACAGTACATCTCACGGCAATTACCGTGGTGATGGTAGTTGCATTTGCTGCACTTTGGCAAGTTCCCTACATATTGTTTCGTTGGCGTCGAAGTTGTAGGAGTTGTGCCGGGAGTAGTAGCAGCATGCACTGCCACCATTTGTCTCTTTGAAGGTTCTTGCGAGGTTAGTCCCTTCCTCTTGTTCCAGTATTTCTTCTTGCTGTTGTTATTGTTGTCATTGTTCCCTTTGGTTGGTTCAGTTGCGATAGTCGTGACTCCTTGGCAGACGCCATGATCCACAAGAGATTGCGCCAGTTCTTTGGCACTGTCTAAGGTCATGGGCTTGGAAGCTAGCACACTTCCTCGCAGTTGGGGTGATAATCCCCAGATGTATCTCTCCACTTTCTGGCTTTCTAGAATCAACATCCTAGGACAAAGCGTTATCAAATCGCTGAACCTATTGGTGTAGCCTGCGATGTCCGATCCTTTCATCGAGAGGTTCCACAATTCTTGTTCCAGCTTCTGAATCTCGCCCCTTGGGCAGTATTCCCGTAGGAGCATTCGCTTCAAATTCTCCCAACCCATGGAGTTTGCCACCACCAGGGTTAGTGTCTTGACGTGGCCGTTCCACCATGTCAAGGCGCGTTTAGAGAATGTACAGGCAGCAAATTTTACTTTGCTTTCTTCCGGGCATGCGCAAATTTCAAATACGGCTTCCGTTTTCTCTATCCATTGGGACAGAGCCAATACTCCTCCAGTTCCATAAAAGGGAATAGGTTTTCCATTAGTGAAGTCTTTGTAAATGCAGACTCCAGTACGGCCTTGGCTTGGACCGTTGGTAAAGCTATTTATTCCACCTCCCGACCCATTGTTGCTCATTTGGGCCATCGTCGCGGTTACAGTGGCCGTTACAGCAGTTTGGAACATAGCTGCATCCATAGTTGGAGGAGGTGGTGGAGGTGGTGCTGGAGTTGAGTTTCTGCGTGTTGTTCTACGAGGAGGCATGTTCTGGTAGAGAAAATAAGAATGAATACTATAAGTTTCTAATGTTTTGACAATCGTGTAGTTGAGGGTTAGTCGTATCTTGTAATTTGTTTTGACTTTAGTTTTTGGTTTCAAATTAGCTATAATAATTTAATTAATTTCAAGAGGTATATAAAGAGGCACTGCATATATATATATATATATATATATATATATATATATATAGATATATATATATATAGATATATATATATATATCACACCTAAGGTGTGTTTCATTAGGCTTCTAGGAAAATTTGACCTATTTAAGAGGTCTCCGTTTTACAGGTACCAAAGAAAATAAGAGAAAAACTTTATCCGCGGTCCTAGTCTATATCAAAATTTGTTGGAGCTTGAACAAACTCTACTTGTGGCGTTCGGGGCTGGATTCGGCATCTGACCGTTTGACTCCCATCAGTCGCCTCTCGAATTCCGCTTGTTGTTCTTTCATCTCCCTTATATCATCTAGAGCTGTTATCATTTGGTTCTGTAGTGTCCCCGTGTAGATTTGGATATTCTCATGTAGTCCTTCCAAACGGCTGATGTCGGAGGCGTTCCCTTGGGTAGCAGCATTGATCTCTAGAATTATGGTTGCTTGTTGATCTACCTGGTAGCTCTGGTTAGCTATAGCGTTCACAACAACGGGAAGTGCTCGATCAGCTGAGCCTCCTCCACTGACATTGTAAAAATCCCGACACATGCCAAATGGAGGACGCACGCCTTGCTGACGGCTCCAGTAGTAGAGGTGGCTCCCCCAGATGGGAATGGGTCCCGGTTGATGTGGCCTGATCACTGGAGGATGGGGGATGGGAGGGTCAATTACTTCTGGTTCGGAATCTGTTCCGCTAGAAATTTCCACAATCTCCTCGTCGACTTCGTATTCCTCTCCGACTTCGATTTCGAATTCTTCCTCGACTTCTTCTTCGATTTCTTCTTCGATTTCCTCTGGGTCTTCCTCCGGGTCTTCTTCTATCTAGCCGCCGTTACCTTGATTTAGGTAGTAGGGGTCTCCCGGTAAAGGAAATCCGGCCATTTGTCTGTACTGGGATAGAGGTATGAGATTTTTATAAGAAAAGAATTTCTAATTAACGACTTCCTAAGCCTATTTATATCTTTACTGAGCGCAATGTTTTATCGTTTAATAATAGACTTATATTATTTCAATTTAGCGAATTTAGATTTTATAAGTTTTTGGCTTGTTGACTACTACGACCATTCCTCGACGTATATTGGTCAAATCCAGGATAAATATAGTTGATCAGGCTATATTTATTCTTGATTTGATTACATATCCCAAGGCTCAATCGTGGTATTGCAACTTGCCATACTACTTTTTAGAAAAACTTGTCATAACGCGAGACTGATACGTGCGGTAAAAATGTATATATTTAAAAGAAAATATATTTCTATGAAAATGTTGTTATCAGAGGGTTTTTGGTTCCCGTTGTATTTATAGTTTGTATATCTTATGTGGTTAGATATACTTAGTTCACTATAAACAGTGCTCTGATACCAATCTGTCACACCCCCAAACCAGAATGGCGGAAACATTCGGGGGTGGATGACTTCACGTAGTATCACAACGATTGAATATTGTAAAGAAAGTAACACAACCATCATATATATATAAAAATGAAAACGTGTATTGTTGCGTTATACATGTTATCAAAAGAATATTACAATATGATGAATAGATGTTTAATGATAAAATCATCCTTTGTGTTCCTTCTTCCAAAAGCTGGTAGTTTACCTGTATCACTGATTCCCTGAGAAATACAAGTGGTTTTGAAAAGTGTCAACAATTAAGTTGGTGAGTTCATGAGTGCTCCAAGTTGAAAAGTATATTCCTTTTGGTGGTAAATTGGTAAACGGGGTTTTTAGAAAATCCAATATTTTCTTGTAAAATGAAAAAGGTTCCAAAGCTAAAAATATACTAGTAACTTTTATAAACAATAATGACAATAATTTAGTATGAAATTATAATGTAGGAAAACTGTGATGCACATATGAATCTCGTAAATCAATCTTGTTTTATACTTTTTATGTGAGTTTTATAACCATACTATTGACACTGACGGCCTGTAACAACATTCTTCAAGTGTTGCAGTGTTATGACATTTGTCACCCCAGACCTGCCGGTCTAACTATAGCTAGTAGTTTAGGTGCGGGATTGTCAATCCCGTATAGATCTATACGCAAGTATCACGCTCTCCCTCCAAGAGATTATGGTATATAATACAGGACTTGAAATGCATACAAAAATGTACGTTGAAGTTTGAATATCTCACATTGCCTAGTATAAGTAGATTTACAATGAAATGACCTTACTTCTTTTGAAAGTGTTTCGTTTTTCAAGATGTATATGTAAAATGTAGGACTGACTTGTTAACTATACCCATTATAGTTTTTCAATAGTATATTCCATTTTAGTAGAAATCACTTAGTGACATAATCACTCTTGTATACATAAGTTGTTTGTATCGATATTCGGAGACAGAGATTTCATTTTATGTTTATAAAGCGACACTTTAACGTGTAATGTACTTGTATTTCCCCCCCTAAAACATGAAAAAGAATTGAAAAGTAGGGGTATGAACTCACTCGTTAAGTTTGAAGAGAGGGGCTAGAGTTGAGCAGAGTTTCGATCGCGGATAGTTGCGTCGTCGGGCTCTTCGGGGATCTCTGCAACGTAAATCCTTCGTCGGGGGCTCGAGTGCGGAAACCGAGGCAATAAAATGGTCTCTGGAACAGGGAGAAATGCTGAGAGATTGTGAAGGTGTGCCAAAACTCGAGTTTTATGCCCTCTATTTATAGGGCTGAAGATCCTCGTACGCGGCGCGTACTTCCGGAGTACGCGGGGCGTACTTCGGTTACGCGGGGCGTAATAATTCATCATGGCTTACGACTCCTGGCTAGCTGGGCGTAGCTTGGGCGGGCCGATGGGACTCCACTCTGGGTCTAGTACGCGGGGCGTACTCCCAGAGTACGCGGGGCGTAATCCCTGCTTCCAACTTCTAAATTCCGTAACTTTCGCGTACGAGCTCCGTTTTTCGCGTTCTTTATATCCACGCGTAGGTGAGATTATGCTCTACAACTTTCATTTAGACTCCGTCGGCTAGTTTTGACTTTATTTTTAATGATATAATTTTAATAGGCCGGGCCTCCTAAAGTTCGTTAAAATTTCATAGGTTCTTTATTCGATGTCGGTTTTCGTTTGTCTTTTGATTGTTTTATTACCACCGAGGAGATCTTCAACTTCCATTTAGGTGGCGATAGCTAAATAACACTCGATCTTCAATCCGAGTTTTTAGCCCTTTACTACTGTTACGAAACTTTGAAAATTCTTAACTTCTTCATACGAGGTCCAATTTGGGCGATCTTTTTATGCACGCTCATCTTTCAACGAGATCTATGACTTTTGTTTAGACACTTTAAGGCTAAAATGTATTTTATTGAGATTCCACTTTTTACGTCCAATAATGTTTTAACGTCGTGTCGTAATTATACGAGTGGTTATAATTTCTTCAATATAACTCGGTTTTGAGTGTTCTTTATGTTTTTGGAAACCTGGGCATGATATCTAATATTCGATGCATCCCAACTTATATACCTGAACACTTTATTTTCGAGGTTAATTTCGTTGTTTTTAGCTTTCGAGTGTTTACAATGCTTTTGGGAAAAATAGGGTTGTCACATCATCCCCCTGTTAAGGATGCAACTTGCCAAGTTGAGACGGGTTTTTCAAGCGGATTTAATGAGTGGACTCGACGAGTCAAAAGAGGGACTCGCCGAGTAGGTGCTAGGCAGAGAAACCCCAATTTCTCAGATTTGGGACCTATTTAAAGGTCCTTATGGCCTTCATTTGTGGCCACTACACCCTTAGGAACCCTAGAGAACAGGGAGAAAGCTTGCGGCGCAAGAGGAGGGCCAATTCATCAGAATTTGGTGTGTTCTAGCAAGGGGAAGAATGGATTTCGTGTTAGGCTTTTTTGTAGGACTCAAATCTTCCATCGTTTCAATCAGAGCTGCTGTGAAAGGTAAGGATTCATGTTCATCTTCGTTTGTGTGATAGATTTCATGAATCTAGGGTTTCTTCTCTTCTTTTGGTAAGATATCTAGAGTATGTGATGTCCCTTTGTGTGTATATCTTCAGATCTAGACCTTGAGAGATACAGAGAGTCCCTATTCCCCAGATTGATGCAGTCCTTTATGAGTTTTGATCTTACGTGATCATTTTAAGGGTTATTTCTCTATCTATGGCTAATTGTGGGTTGCATGAACGTACAGTCTGAACCTTTACGTCACTTTTGAGTGCTAGAAGATTAGATCTACTAGGTGGTAAAGCGGATATGGCCTCAGAAGGTCGAATGAGCATAGTCATCGGGGAAACTCGCCGAGTCAGGGTTACCCCGCGATTCATGCCAGGTGTAACTCGTTGAGCTAGGGGTTGGCTCGACGTGTCAAGCGAGGCTAGAAGGAGGATTCAGTGGACACGTGTGGACTCGCCAAGTCGCCCATGTGCACTCGACGAGTTGGGTCAAGGTTTGACCGTTGACTTTCGTTGACTTTGGGGTTTTTGTCAAGACTGACTTAAGAGAGTTTAGGGAAGGGTAGAATGGTCTTCTACCTAATCTTTAGAGTTGAGACAATGATATAGTATTGATCGGGGATTTTATTAGAATAATAGGAGGAGGTCAGGTCGGGACGTTGAGCACGAGAGTTCATCGGACTTCGTTCGAGGTGAGTCTTCTCACTATACTTTACCTTAAGTGGTAATTAGAGTTATGTGACAGAGTTATTATATGCTATTAATGTGATGTGTTGCACTCCATTATTATATGTGATTTATGTCATGTGTATATCAGAGTATATCGGAGTTAGAACCGGAAGGTTCATAGAGCTAGGACCATAGGGTCCACAGAGTTAGGGCCGAAGGGCCCACAGAGTTATAGCCTCGAGTGGCTAGTGTTTTGTGTTATGTGCGGTATTTTAGGGAACTCAGTAAGCTTCTTGCTTACAGTGTTTTGTGCTTTGTGTTTCAGGTTTTCTTAGGATCACGGGACGACACCGGCTTGATTGTACACAACAGAGAAAGAGTTATGTTTTAGAGGATCCTGGATTACTATTTATTTGATTATGGAGTTATGTTTTTGTAATTTAAACAAAAATGATATTTTTTCAAAAAGTGTTTTAAGATCAAAGCGATTTTAAATAAAATTTTAGTTTTGAAAATTTTCCGTGTTACAAATTGTGATCCTCCAGAGTTTCATCAAACCTTTGCATATTATCTCTAGCTCTAGTCATGTCTGCCTTCTTCACTAGCATGCCTTGACGAGTACACTAGTTAGTCAAGCTGAAACCTAGACACTTGGCAATATCAATGGTAGTTGGCCTTGAAAAGTGATATGAGCTTGAATTTAAGGAATTAAACCCTAAATATAACTCTCGGTCCTTTTATAGTCATGAGTAAGTAATATCGGGTATATGGTGGCCATATCATTAAATCAAGTGGTATATGCAGTAATCTCTACACCATTCACGGTGAGATTCAAGACTTCTTGTTTTAACTTCTTCATTTCTTCTCTAGGGAAATATTCTTCTACGAGCATTTGTTTCAGTTAATTCCATGGAAGAGAATATGTTGTATCCACACCCATAGTATGGGAATAATTATTCCACCAAGACAGTGTCCCATCCATGAACGAGCAAGTGGCAAATTTCACCTTCCAGTCCTGGGCACGAGAGCTTATATGCAACAGAAATTCTGTTATTTTCAATCCATCAGGTCATTCCTACTACCCCTTCATTTCCATAGCAGAACCGAGGATTTTCAAATCATAAATTCTTTGTAAGTGTAAGACCTTGGGTTCCCTCTATTGTCACCATGTGAACTACTACAACCACCACCTCTATTTCTACCATTACCACCACCACCAACACCAGTACCATCACCACTAGCTTCATCACCACCACCTAGTGTTGCTCTCCTTATAATTATGTGTTTCGCCACATGTTCAGTGACTTGTTGTGTGGTCAACTGTTAAACTGGTGGTGAAATTAAAGTAAACATTGGTTCCAATTCTACTAGTGGGGTTGGTTATTTGGCTAGTCTACCTCTGTTTCATTATCTTGCCCATTTTTGTGGTATGGTCTCTGGTCTGGTTCCTGTATTGCCTCATGTCACTCTAGTCCTTGGAGACATGATTCAATATTAATATATTCGATTATGGAGAGTATTTTCACACCCCGAACCGTCAGAACGGATGGCGGAAACGTCAGGGGGCGGGTGACGTCATACGTAGTATCACAACAATCGTATCATAGTAATCAAAGTAAACGTAAACATTACATTACAATATGAATCTTTACATCTGTTAGAAAACATAGTTTGTGAACATCAAAAGTAACAAAATATAAAGACGAGACTCCAAAATGCTCCGCCTTCTCCGAAATCTGGCGAAGGTACCTGTCTATCGCTTACGCGTCAAGACAACTTGAGACCCACGAAGTTAATTATACTACCCATGGCCTCGAATTAGGAGCAGTAGTGTTCGCCTTAAAGAACTAGAGACACTACCTCTATGGCACAAAGTGCACCATCTTCACCGATCACAAAAGTCTTCAGCATATCCTCAATCAAAAAGAGCTCAACATGCGACAAAGAAGATGCGTAGAGCTACTGAACAATTACGAGTGCGAAATCCACTATCATCTGGGCAAGGCCAATGTTGTAGCCGATGTCCTAAGTAGAAAGGAATATTCAGGATGTCGGGTGAAGTCATTAACAATGACGATCCATTCGCACCTGTTCACACAAATCAAGGAAGTTCAACTTGAAGCCTTGAAACCAGAAAACGTGATAGGTGAGGCATTGAGAGGTATGGATAAAAACCTAGAAGTCAAGGAGGACGGAGCTCACTACCTCATGAACCGGATCTGGACACCGAAGTTCGGTGGGTTCCGAGAGGTTTTCATGAACGAAGCACACAAGACACGATATTCCATCCATCCAGGTTTGGATAAGATGTATGTAGACCTCAAGAAGTTGTACTGGTGGCCGAACATGAAAGCCGAGATTGCTACATATGTGGGCAAGTGTCTGACTTGCACCAAGGTCAAGGTAGAATATCATAATCCATCAGGACTACTACAACAGTCGGATATACCCGAGTGGAAGTGGGAACGGATAACCATGGACTTCATAACCAAGATGCCTAAGACATCGGGTTGGCATGACACCATATGGGTAATCGTAGACAGATTCACCAAGTCTGCGCACTTCCTGTTAATAAAGGAAACCGACAAGATGGAGAAGTTAACCAGGACGTACATCAAGGAGATTATGCGACTGCATGGTATGCCAATATCCATTATCTCCGATCGAGATAGTAGATTCACCTCGAGATTTTGGCAGTCTCTACAGAAATCTCTGGGAACTAGGCTAGACATGAGTACGACCTACCATCTACAAACCAACAGGCAGAACGAGCGCACCATAAAAACATTAGAAGACATGTTGAGGTCCTGTGTGATAGACTTTGGTAAGGCATGGGATATCCATTTACTGCTTATCTAATTCTCATATAATAATAGCTATCACACTAGCATTAAAGTCGCTCCATTCGAAGCTCTCTACAATCGCAAGTGCAGATCACCCTTGTGTTGGGCCGAAGTGAGGGATACTCAGCTAGCTAGGGGGCAAGTCCCTGATAGCACCCTTATTGGGCATGAAATCATAAGGGAGACCACAGAAAAGATTGTTCAAATTCGGGAAAGACTGAAGGAGTCTCGTGATCGCCAAAAGAGTTACGCAGACAAGCGACGCAAACCCTTGGAATTCCAGGTCGGAGATCGGGTACTACTGAAAGTTTCCCCTTGGAAAGGAATGATATTTTTCGGTAAACGTGGGAAACTAAACCCGAGGTACATCAGACCGTTTGAAATTCTTTCCAGGATTGGTCCCGTGGTGTACAAACTCTGATTACCACAAGAGCTTAATAACGTACACCCTACCTTCCACGTATCAAACTTGAAAAAGTTCCTATCAGATGAGTCTCTAGTGATACCTCTCGACGAAATAGAAGTAAATGAGAGTCTCCATTTCATGGAAGAACCAGTCGAAATCATGGATCGAGAGATCAAGTGAAGAAAACAGAGTCTTATTCCCATCGGAAAGGTCCACTGGAATGCTAAACGGGGACCTGAGTACACTTGGGAACGTGAAGATCAAATGAAACAAAAATATCTGCATCTCTTCCCAAACTCTTGAAGTCCCAGCCAAAACGTAAATTTCGGGATGAAATTCCCTCTAACAGGGGGGATGATGTGACAATAGTCAATTTATGGTCAAGTCAAAGTCAAACAAAGTCAACAAGTCAAACCAGACAACTCAATTAGCCCTTGTATATTAGGCTTTACATTGTCTATTTACTAAACAACCCGCTATTTTAATGAGAAAACCTCAATTGGAAAATTCGTATGTTTCAATTTCCATAGCCATGGTAATACTAAACATTGAACCAAAGCGATAAAACACTATTACACACTCATCGGGAGTGTGAGGACACTAAAACATGGCTTAATGGGGTCTACGGACCTTGCATTGTGAAGCCGAACACTCAAAAAGGTCACAAACAAAACCTCCCTCAATTGTATTCACTCTATCTCTCTCTATTTTAAATCTCTCCCAAATCTCTCTCAAAAGTTCCCATAACTTTTGATAGTCTTTCGGGCCATCCCGACCCTTAACCAGGTCAAAAAGGGCTTGAAACGGGGTAAAAACGAGTACGACAACGTTAAGGAGCAGAAACTCCTCTTAGGGCCGAAACCTCTTAGCAACCGAAACCCTAGGGCCGAACCCTCTTGGCAACCGAAACCCTAGGACCGAAACCAAGAAGCAGCCGAGATCCCAACAGCCGAAACCAAGACCTCTGAAACCAGAAACCTAGAGCTGAACCCTCCCAACAGCCGAAACTGAGACCTGCTGATGGACCGAGACTCGCCGAAGGACCAAACCCACTGAGGACCGAAACCGCCGAACCGAACCTCGCATCTTCAAGCCCCGCCTTCGCACCTTTGGTTCTTTCTTTCTATCCTCTCGTTCCCTTCCCTACTTTCGGTTCTCATGCCCATCAAAACTTCGCTTTCGGATCAAAGCTCCTTAGGAGCCGAACCATCGCGACTTCGGCCAGAGTTTCTGATTTTTTCCATTTTTGCCCGATTTTCAATATTTTTAGCATTTTAAGCCAGTTTTTCATCATTTTAAAGTGGTATTTTCACCCAAAACTTTATTTTAATATATTAAGACCCATATGTCTTAATTATTCACATTTTTAATGCAAATCCTATCCAAGATTTATTTGTTGGAGTAATGAAGGTCGAGTGTTGACTTTCCTTTAGCTTATGACACAAGCAACCCCTCACACCCACTCCTTAACCAGCCACACTCCTCCTACCATGCCTAGGTCTTGTCAATGTAATTTTTCATCATTTCCAACCTTTTTCCCACATTATTATAGCTGGAACATCACTGCACACTCCTCACTTCACTCATTTCTCTTATTTTACCAAAAGATCAAACACAACTTTCTCTCACTTTCTCTCTATAAAAATTCGAGATTCAAGGCTGGTCATCAACCTTTCTGACACTTTTGGTAAGTATAATTAATCCTCCTTGCATTTTACTCAAATCATTGATTGCTTACACAAACTCCATCATTATTGTGTTGCATTCTTGAATCTTCAAAGTAATCCCTCAAGTGTTCCTAAGTTGAACACATCTCTTCTCCAAAATCCATCCACCAAAATCATTCAATGTGAGTTCATACCCCTATATTTTCATATTTTCTTAAGTTTTAAGGGGGGGTACAAGTTTAATCACAAAGAACATAACTGCTTCAAACAGCTTACATCAGAAAAGTTGGACTCCATTCACGGACTGTTTTGGTCAACTAAACCATTTTAGTTTTAAAAACTGTACAAGGTGCAAGTATTTAAAGTTCTTATCTTTAAAATGGCTACTTGCACATCTCCATACGATTTTTCTACCATTTGTGGTGATTTTTACAAAACTACCTATCATTTCAAGAACCAATATGGACCAGTCTGTGTTTATGGACGTTTTCACCTAAGTTGGAGGTCACTAAAAATCATGGGAAAATTTATAAAGAAGCTAGACTCATTTTCCAAACTCCCATAATTTACGAATTCTGATTTGGATCTATTATGAATTATCCATAAATTTTCTAAGAACAGTAACCTAATCTGTTAATAACAGAAAAATACTAACAATTTCATTTCACCTTGTAACATGTCGAGCAAGGTTTACATCTTTATGTGAATAGATGTTATTGTAAGTAAATGACATTTCGTCTTGGTATATAGACATACATCAGTTTATAAATGGATTTTGATACATATATAAAAGAATAAACTATATTAAAGATAGTTTACGTACATTACCACTACTACCCTTGTTTTGACAAACTATAATAGGTATAGTTTATGACACATTACATAACACTTTCATACAAAAAGGGGTATATTTATACAAAAAGGCATTTTCATTACATTACACGTAAATTCGTTAATGACATTGTGAGACATTCACTTCACATTTACCAGTAAGTCTTCTATTGTAACAAGAGTCTCCTGGAGGGAGAGCATGATAGTTTTATATAGATCTATATTAGGATTGACAAACCCACACCTTAACTGCATGCAATAGTTAGACCGGCAGGTTTGGGGTGACAAACGTCATAAACATTTCCGACACCTGAAGAACGTCGTGTCATGCCAACTAGGTTATCGCATGGTTATAATAACTCACAGAAAGTATTAACAGACATAAGAATTTACCGGAATTTCGTTGAATTCAAACGTGTTTATGTCGATTTAAACTTACATTATTTTCCAGAAGTAAGAAAAGTTACTTATACATTTTGGTCTTTGGTTATAAGACTACGTTACACATTTTAAGGAAAATATCGGATTTTTCTGGAACAAACATGACATTTACAAGAGAAAGGCTTTTATCAAGTTTAAAACAAAAGCTTATGAACTCACCAGCCTTTGTGTTGACACTTTTTCAAACAACTTGTATTCTCAGGGAATCACTAAACAGGTAGCTAGGTGCATTTTGAGGAATGGACGTTAAGGCGTCAATATTTCATATTTTGACAACATATTGTAATTGATTTGGAAACATGTAAATCATACAATGATGTAACTCTTTCAATTATATATATATATTGGTTGTGTTTGCTTAATTACTATTGCAATTATGGTTATGATACTATACATGAAGTCCTCCACCCCCGGATGTTTCCGCCATCCTTGTTTTGGGGGTGTGACAGGGGGAGATAGAGGCACTTCATGTACAGTATCAAAACAATTGAATATAAATGAAACACAGAAACACAAACATTCATAGATTAAGATTTCATGTTTACGTTGTTTACAAAAATCTGTTTGTTCAAAGGTTGAATACAAATAATGGAAAAGTAGAAAGCATGAAACGACGACGCCGTCCCTCAAGAAGAGGTGGATACCTGTCTACTGATTTCCTGAGAATACAAGTAATTTTGAAAAGTGTCAACAATTAAGTTAGTGGGTTCATAATAATTCTGTGTGAGAAGGATTTGTAATGTTTTCGTGTAAAATGAATTTTTGTATACTGCTAGAAAATCTGATATTTTCTTCAATACGAACTATAAATGTAGGTATTTTCTTTGCATCTTTACTTTGTAAAATGATAATGTTTGTTTCTAGAAAATCCAATATTTTCTTAAATATGAAATGTAAATGTATGTATTTTCTTTGTATCGTTTCCTTGTAAAATGATAATGTATGTTTTCCATAAAATCCAATATTTTCTTAAATATGAAATGTAAATGTATGTATTTTCCTTGTATCGTTTTTTTGTAAAATGATAATGTATGTTTCCAAAATATAATATTTTCTTAAATATGAAGTGGAAATGTTTGTATTTCTTTGTATCGTTTCCTTGTAAAATAATAGTGTATGTTTATAGAAAATCCAATATTTTCTTATAACCGAAACGTAAGTCTCAATCCAGAGACTAAAAATGCAAGTAGTGTTGTACTGAAAGAGGTGTTAAGTAATTTATCAATATATAAAACTACTTGAAGGTATGTTTATCCCGTAAACCAAATGTTTGTTAATACTCTAATGTGAGTTATCATAACCATGCTAACGATTAGTTGGCCTGCTACGACGTTCTTCAGGCGTCGGAATTGGAATACATTTGTCACCCTAGACTGGTTGGTCTAATTGTAGCGAATAGTTGAGGTGTGGGGTTGTCAATCCCATATAAATCTATGCACAAGTGTCACGCTCTCCTTATAGGAGACTCTGATTATAATTCAGGACTTAGTTGTGTACTCTGTTGGGTACGGTGAAGCTAAATATGTCACAAGTTTGTATCAACTAGTTTACATGTATTATACTTGAAAAATCATTTTCTCGTAAGTGAAATAATTATACCATTAAATAATTGTATGTTTCTTCTAAAATGAAAGTGTATTTTTGTGACTCCCCAAACTATATCAATTATAGTATATCATGTTTGTTTGTTAAGAGCATTTATATAACCATTTATATAAATATGTAGTAATTATCTTGTCTAGTTTCAAAATGTAAGGTCAAAACAAGCTTCAAAAACCATGTAATTTTACAAATCATAATTTTTCTTATGATTTTATAAAATAGATTATGTTTGTTTTGTTAGTTTTTCATTTCAAACTAATATATATCCCAAATAAATGTACAAAAACTAGTATTAACCATATATTATGAAAATAATATGTTATCTTTAACATAAAGATGAAAACATGTAATGATTTATGTGATAAACAAAGTTTTACTTGGGTTGAACACGACCAGTGTCAAAATAGAGCAAATCAACACGGGTCGTGTTGAGTGGAAAATGATCTTCAATCCTCAATTCCAACTCCAAAGTTTGATGCTCAAAACTCCTCAGCAAGTCCAACACAACCCTTATCAAAATAGGCTAAAGTCACATGGGTCGTGTTCAGTGAATTCAACAACTCTCCTTATGGTCAACACTGCCCGTGCCCATTCTGCAGTGTAAATCCAACATGGTTCGTGTACTCCTCTGTCACCGGGTCCAAACTTGGTTTTTTCAACATTTACGTTATTCGCCCAATAATCCCGAAATCCTCACCAGTGCTTCCCGACACCTCCCAAAGCACATTCTAACCTCCGGTTTACCTAAAAAAGACATGAAAGTGTGTAAATAAGGTTGTTCTAGAGACTAACATGAATATGATGAAATGCAAGACAAATGAATAAAAATTATGCTAAATAGATGCATAAAAACGGACTGAAAGATACGCAAAAAGGTGCATAAAATGCACCTAACAAATACACTTGAAGATCTTTGAACTTGGAAGTTGGACTTGGTTATTTGAGAGAAAAATGAGGTTTACAGTAGATGAAATGGGAATGATGTTGTTTGTGGTAACTGATCTCATCCACTATAAGGAGGCTAATTGATATGACTTTTACCTAGTTATCTACTGGGTAATATATTTATTTGTCGAATGTTTTGCTTGGGATACTGTCGAGTTTGCATAGGAAACAGGGTGAGATTTCACATCTTAAAATCAAACCTTATCCTTTGTATCCCGCTGAAATCACTCTAGGATGGATTTCCATGGAGTTTTCGGCCATACTTGTCACACCCCAAAACCAAGAACGGTGGAAACCTTCTGGGGTGGATGACGCCATGTAGTGTATCACAACAATGTAAAGTAAGCAACAACATCATCCATTGCATTAATAGTATAATTTTAATTACAAGTGTTCTTTCATAGTATAAGACCACATAATGAATAATCAAAACAGAAGAGGAGTCTTGATTTCTCCGTCTTCACAAAACCTAGTCGTCGTACCTGTCTATTTGTAACTTGAGAATACAAGTTATTTTGAAAGAGAGTATCAGCAATAAAGTTTGTGAATTCATAAGTATTAATGTATTTTTGATTTATAAAACTGGAATGTAAAGACTTGCAAACATTTGGGAAAAGTTTGTATAAGTATGAACAGTTTGAATGTAGTTGAAAACGTTTGAACACTCTAGCATATCCCTATGATTCCTATTAGTATAAAAAGTATTCTTCTACCAAGACCTAACTGTTTTGAAAGTAGCCTTCTACCAAGACTAGACTGTACACCTATTGATATTATTTTCTACCTCATCGATTATGTGAATGTGGCACATGGTAAAGGTATTAATAATATATTAACCGAATTTTTTAATCCGTTTGCAATTATCGTATGCAAAGTGTAAGTACTGTAGTATTTGTAGTGAGTGACTACTTTGTACTAATTTGCCTTAAATGAGGGTTAAGGTATAATCGGATGGCTAGAACCCATACTATATGCTCTCTATCATGAGATTTTGGGAACCAAACGCGAACCTGCATTTATACAAGCCGAGAACATCCACATTACTATGATCATGTATACCCAATATAATAATCACAATACCGAGTGATTCATTGGTATACTTAGATCCTGAACTTGTTCCATGCTATAGCACCTTGTTATGTCTACTTTGTTATAGTGTATTGTAAGTATATTTATGTAAGCGTATCTATGTATATACATGTAAGCATATCAGTGTAAACGTATTCATTTAAGCGTATCTATGTAAACGTATTCATGTAAGCGTATTCATGTAAGCGTATCTATATAAACGTATTCATGTAACATGTAATGTATTAGTATAGCCTCATGAATGAACTGACTCTTGTGTGATTCATTGTATTTGGAATGGTAAGTAGTATCTCTTAACTACACCTATTATAGTTACTAGTAATGTACGTGTATTACCGAAAGTATACCTTTGCTACCCAAAGGTACTGAACTGACTACTGGAACTTTTATTTCTATATATTTATACATGATATATAACTAATATTTAGATGACATTCAGACGAGCAACCGATGCCCTACGGCCACATCCCAATGAGGAAAAAGAAATAAAGCAAGCTAACCGTCCTAAGTCCTTTAAACATTATTTATATAACTATACGTATCTAGGCATGCATTTGACAATATAAAAGCATAAAAGAAGTTTTTGTAAAACCTTTGAAAGTATAATACTAAGAAAAATTGACTTGATGTCAGTTTATAAAACGATTGAAAGCATTTTGTTTGATAAGACAATTTAAGTATAAGGAAAACCTTTGTTTCAAACACATTTGTAACATAGTTTGAAAGGAAACATACAGTACGTAAGACAGTTTGATAAAGAGTTTTAAACTTGTAAAAATGTTTAAGAAAGTCATTTGAAGAAATCTATTTGGTGAAACAGTTAACGTATAGTAAATCTATTTGCGTGCTAGTTATTAATCACATGTGATTGATATAACAACTCGCATGATTCAACTTGTATTCCCCACCATAAAGCATTTATAAACATTTAGAAATATTTAAAAGGTTAATTAAGGGGTGTGATCTCACCTGCAGCGA
The DNA here is from genome assembly GCF_052625555.1 of Lactuca saligna. Taxonomy (NCBI): domain Eukaryota; kingdom Viridiplantae; phylum Streptophyta; class Magnoliopsida; order Asterales; family Asteraceae; genus Lactuca; species Lactuca saligna. The sequence continues at coordinate 201,288,981 of NC_136424.1, read as the reverse complement.
GTGGATCGAATGGAAGTGTCGTACACGTGTTCGGTGTCAAGTGAAGACTTAAACACGCACAATGATCATAATAACATATGAAGACATATGTATATATATAATTAGTGGTTATTACACTAATTAAACATGTATAAACATCCTAATGTGAGGAAAACACCATGGTCAAAGTGTTTGGAGGCTATCGAGTTGCAACAAGGGAGTGCAAGGCCTTATACGAGAGTTTATGGTCATTGGATAATGTCTTAAGGGGTTTGCGGCCCAGGGGAATTTACTCCTAGCCGTAAACTCTCAATTGGGTCACCAAATGAGGCTCAAAACTATTATAACTTAAGTAGTTAAGTGTTCCAAGGCTTAAACAAGAGGTTGGGTGGGTTTAAGGTCCATGAATGGCCTTGTTTGATGTTTACGGCCTGGGGACCACTTCCCCATGAGTTTACGTCCGTAAACTCATGGTATGAAGTAAAAAATCGTGTAATGAAGTCCTTAGTTCAATGGTGTAATTTTCTATGCTAAGTTACAAGGCTCACTAAGGGGTTAGGGTGTCATTTGCACCCTTAAAAGGGGTTTACGGCCCAAGAACATGTCTTGGCCGTAAACTCCTTGAATTCTTTGATTCTTTATGTTTTCTAAGCCTTAAACATTATAAACCTAGTGTACAATGAGTTAGAACAAGAGTACTTACGATCTATGAGCTTGAATGGTCCGTTTTGGTCAAAAACACGAGTGTGTGTTCTTGGTGTTCTTGGTGGAACTTGAAGATCTACAAAATGGAATGATTTCACGGATGAAACCATGTAAGATTACTAGTTCATGCAAGATAAAAACTAGTTAAGTCAATAAGTTTACGAGTTTTGAAGATCGGGGACGAAGATCGGGATGATACTTGAGAGGATTTGGGCCAAGAGGAGGAAAGGAATGAACAAAGTCGCCAGAAATCGACCTTATAGGAGGAGTTTACGGCCCACATGGAGTTTACGGTCGTAAAATCCAATGTGGTGGCCGTGAACTCCTGGTCAAGATGTTCCGAACTTGTTCTTTGAGCTATAGATTCAGCAGATAAACCCTGACACTTATTCCTTAAGTGTACAAGGTTCATAACGCCAAAATAAACTCCTAATTGTGCGAAAAGATAATAGCAATGAGTTTGGCTTTTAATGATGTGTTTGACTGAACTGGATGGAAAATTTCGGGTTGTCACATCATCCCCCCATTTGAGGGAATTTCATCGCGAAATTAGGATTTAGGTAAAGGAGTATGCATGAATAATCGAGTAAGGAAGTGGGGAAACTTCCTAATCGATTGGTTCTCGCGCTAATAAGTGAATTTGGGTCCTCGGTTGGTATCCCAATGAACCTTCACTAATGGGATGTGGCATTGTTTCTGTTGGATTAGTGTCTAATTCGATAACTAATTTGGTATGTACTTGACCCGATGGTGCATGGCCCTTTTGGGTTGCCTTCACCAAAGCAACTTGATAGGATGAATTATGGAGAGAAAGGACTAAATATGATTTATTAATATATTATGGGAATAATATATTAAAGGAGAAATCATATTGTTTAATTAATATTAGTCAATAATTAATTGGTAATTAGTTTTGTGACTAAAAGAGATTAATTAAACTTAAGGGACTGGAATTGTAATTATAAGATAATTATAATTTGGGCCATGGATTGCCTTGTATCAAGGGTTGGATGAATTCTATGGGGAAGCCCATAAGGAAATCGTCCAAGGGCTTGATTAAAAGGAGTCTATGGGTTGCTTAGGGCTTAAGCATCCAAATTAGGGTATCCTTGTTAGATAACCCTAATAGCCCAACTATATAAAGACCCCTTAAGGCTCAAAAACGTGGCTAAGCTTTGTGTTAGGGTTTCACACGTTTTTTGGCAGCCTCCAACCTCTCTCCTTTTCATCCTCTTGTTTATGGTGTTTGTAAGCCATTAGAGGAGTGACACTTGTGATGCTAAGAATTCCAAAGTCAAATCAAGGAGATTTGGGATTGTTATTGCAACATAACAATCAAGGTAACATTATAAACTCATTCTTATGTTAATATGATTACTTGCATGCTAGAATTAGGGTCTATAGTCTTGGATTCAAAGCATGTACAATAGAGAAACCTAGATCCAAGCATTAGGGTTTGTATGAGCAGATAGGATGTCTTATGACCAAAACCCATCAGTGGTATCAAAGCCTTGATTGGTTTCTATTTTATTGATGCGTATTTGATCGAAATAAGCACTGAAAATCGATTTTTTGAGCTTCTGAGTGTTTGACTCGCCGAGTCACTTGGTGAACTCGCCAAGTCAGCTGTACTCGACGAGTCCAGGTCCAGACTCGACGAGTCAAAGGGTCTGACAGCTCAGATTCGTGATTTTCTTCCTGTTTTGGCTTTGGATAATTACCATAAACATGTTTTTGTGATAAAATCCGAATTTTTTCAATATTAGGTGATTATGCTTACCTAAATAGAAGATAATTGTTAAAATTTAGATAATCACTTGTTTTATTAGATAAAGTTTGATTATTTGTAATTTAGATTTGAATTATCTTGTGAAAAAGTTTTAATTTTCCCCTTTAGGTTTTATAGTTTAAATTTGAACCCAAAAGTTTTGTTGTTTTGAAATTTAAATAGTTAAAACCCTAATGTTTTGAAAAAGGTTTCAAAACTTGCCCTCAAGTTTTGGAATTTAAATTTTGATTAAAAAGTTTAATTGTGATGTATATTTAAATTCTAACCCTAATGTTTTGAAATGCTTCAAAACTTCCCTCAAGTTTTGTAATTTAAAAGTTGATTAAGAGTTTAATTAGGAATGTTAAATTCTAAAACCCTAGTAATGTTTTGAAAAGTTCAATTTACACCCTTATGGTTTTATTAATTAATTAAGGTGTAGAATTAAAGGAGGTTTAATAAATCCATAAAAGTTTAGGTTTACAATTTAATTGAATTAAAAGTATAATTGTTGAATTAGACCACCTAGTATTTTAAAAGTGTAAAATACACCCTATACTATATATATATGACACTAAAGATCTAACATTATATATATGTATGAGTAAAAGTAAGTCTTACCGTTAGTAGGCCTCATTCACGAAGCTGGTCTATAAGGGGTGTTTAAGGAAATTGCCTATAATATGGCGATTGAATGGGTATCCACTATTACCCACCGCACTCTTGACTAGTGGAGGGTCGTTAGCCGAACGGGTAGGATAGGACGAAACCTTCCATTATAAGTATAATGAAATACAAAGTAACTAAATGTTTTACAAATTCCCAATCTTAGTTACTTAGGCAAAGTGAATTGATGCAATTCCATGAAATTACACTTTATGCCCTTGCAAAGACGTTAGTGGAGCGTATGTGGTTTCCCGGCACACTAAGTGGTTCTAAGCAAAGGTAGCAAAGGGTGACTCAATGTTTGTCATAGTTCGGTGGAGCGTGTGTGGTTTACTAGCACATCGAATAGGTGATTGTAACATGTGAGGGCACCATGTAAGTTTGCATGGTTATTCACACCCGCTTTGTGATCCTCGGCATCCCAGTCACAAACAAGAGGGGCATATCAAGATTTAAACATGTCATTGAAATGTTCAATGAATCTCAAAGGATCTAGGAGTTTTCATAGATTTAAAACCTAAATTTCTTTATCGTTTTTCATGGTGGAAATTAGTGAATCGTCATTCACTTACCTTCAAATATTCTGCAACTAGATTACGGCATCCCTCTTCTAGGTTGTAGCGTATTGTGTTGGGTTCTAGCTTTAGTATCTCATTTGGGTGATTTACTAAGGACTCAATCGATCAACTAACTTGAATATGTTTTCTCCCATTTTGTAGATGTCAAAGTTCGACAACTATGGTCTTCCCAAATCCCGTGGAACAAGCATTCCACATGAAGATGATATTCCACGATTCGATCGAGGAACAAGTATCATGCTTCACTTCCTCCTCCTCCTCCAATTATTCTCCCTAACCCACAAGATTGTAAAATTGAAAGGTTCAATATCACTCAAGCCCTTTTGGTAAGTAAACATAAAGAAGGAAAGTCGGTGTGTGTGCACACGTCTTAGGGATGAAGTCACACATTGATAGGTTAAGAATGATGGGATCCGTTGTCGGTGAAGAGATGGTTGTTGATTGGGTTCTTCAGTCACTTCCTAACTCGTATAGTGAGTTCGTAAGAGAGTACTATATGATGAACCACGACGTGACCCTTATGGATCTCACCTATATGCTTATTGCTGCTGAATCAGAAATGGTTTGGCACAATAGAAAAGCAAAGTTGATTGGTGAATCTGCCTTCAAGACCTCTATGGATATAGACAATGGCAATGAAAGACATGCAATGATCGAAAAGTTTGATCATAAGAGAAAGGCGATGTCTGAAGTAGTTCCATGTGTTGTTCCAAAAGAGTCAATTTGCTTTTATTGCCAAGAGAAGGGGCATTGGAGACGAAGTTGCCCTATTTACCTAAGAGATCTAAGAGATGGGAGAGTCAAAAGTATGACTACGCTTCAGGTAAAATCCACTATCTAACTTCGTTAAGTTCCTATTCATTGAATCAAAATACATGATGTGATAAGATTGCATTTGAATGTTTTTGCAGGATCGGTGAAAAGAAAGGAAGCTTGATAAGAGAGCAAGATGAATCTAATCACAAGAGATGGATCTCGATCGCATGGACTTGAAGATTGGATTTTGAGCTTAGATAGTTATGATAGAGTTGTTAGAAAATTTCCTTTTACATAGTTTTCAATAGATTTTGCATTGTAAGGACTAATGTGTTTCCGTTGCTTTTATAAATAAAATAAATTTTGACTTATTTATTTGTTTACTTCCTTGCAATGAAATCGTTATGAAAATTGATGTTTGCATATTTCTACAACAAATGGATATGATTCTTAATTATGATTATTTATGGAAATGTCGAGAATTTACCAAATCGGGAGAGTTTCTGATCGCCCAAAGTTTCAATTGGACTGAAATTTGGAATCACGCAACTTGGTTGCATGATGAATGAGAAATTTCATATTTGGAAATTAGACAAATTCGTTGAAAAAGTATCAAGTGAAGAATTAGGAGATCGAGTACACAAAGTTGTGTGTTGATCAAGTTCACCATAAGAGTAACAAAGATATTCATCATGATTTACTAAAGGCTTAGTAAATATGATTACACTTACAAGATTAAGTATAATTCGAAATTGATTAAAACGGTTTAAATCAATAGCAAAACGAATAAGAATCAAGTAGTCAGAAAGATAAAAGTTTCTCCATTCTAAGAAGGGACAGTACCTTTTATGCTTTATGATAGGTCTTTATTATTAAGAACCATATCTCAATTGATGTACTAAGTAAGTCTTAGTACAATTGTATGTTTAAGAAGAGGAATCAAGAATTGAAGAAATGGTTAAATCAAAAGTCAATCATAATTCGTTCCAATAACAAGTCTTAAAGTTAAGATTGTGACAATGAGTGAAAAGTATTAAGAAGGTTTATAACATTCATCAAATGTGGAAAGTTGTGATGTCTTGGATAAGACAAAGGCCAACTAGTATCAATTTGTGAAGTGTTTTGATAAAAGCTACACTAACTCTTGAATATTTGTTTTGTCAAGAAATGGTTATTGACAAGAGAATCTTATATGTCAAGGAGTCAGTGGGAGTCTTAATGGTCTCTAAAAGTTTCAAGAACGAATCAAATAAACCTTATCGATCATCACTAGCACATGAGTTGAGGTTTACAACCTATCATGTTGACGTTATTTTGTTTCTATGCCATTCAAATTGAGTTAATTATGCATGTGAGTTCTATGAGTTCTCATTTTGAATGCATAAAAGGTAAAGCACCTTGATCAATGAAAGGTACATTGATAGGAAAAAGGTGAGATGCTTAACTACTTGGAAGACGTGGTGGGCAGTTGTGCTACCATAAGGCAAGAAATCAAGATTAAGAAAGTTCAGTCCATATGAGTTTGAATTTGTCGTAAACTTTGGTTTTAACAAATTCACATGGATAGGAACAAATTCACATGGTTACGGTATCCCTTTCCATAATTTGAATTGTGAGGTTTGGCAATTAGTCTTAATTGTTAAGACACACATATGAACTATATAAGGAAAAGGTGTATAAGTTCAAGAAGCCTTGATAAAATATTATCAAAGCATTAAGTATTAGAAACATGGACTTAAGAAATTCAATAGGTATTGTCTTTCTGAAAGTTAAGATGTTTATGAATACATGTCGAAGCTAGTGGGAGCATAAGTGTTATGTTTTATAGTAATCATCATGATAGTGGGAGCATAAAAGTTATGATTGTATGATTATTATGGAAGGTTTTGCAAGTTGGCAATATTAATTATAGAAAACAATAGTTATACCTTGCAAAGTCGTAAGGGTTGTATAGTTGTTTTGCTATAATTAAGGGAGAGAATATTATGCTTCATTTCAAATCTAAAGGCTTAGGTTGAGAAATGTTAATAAATTTAGTCAAAGGTACATAGTGTGTTCTTAAAATTTCAATTATGATTACGGAATTCCTTTTCACAATTCGAATTTTGAGAACATAGCAAATAAAACATTGTGCATCATGTCCCATACGCTTCGGGTATAGGATCGATTGCAAGTGCTTTAATGTTTGACCATTCTAAAATTTTCCAAATGTCTAGCGCATTTAGAGAGAAAAGGGACTAGAATTGGTTTTGACTAAAATAATTAAACAACTATCAAAGGACAATCCAAATTTCGACGAGGATTGGTTACTTGTGAGTAGTTGGAAGCATGGTATTGGATGGACCATATTGACATTATTATGAATAGATAAGATTCTATTAAGAAATGAGTCGTCATATGGAACATATGGAAGCATGTCCATACTGGGAAGTAAATATTGAAAATTTATGACTAGATTAGAAACCTTTATGTAAAATGATGTTCAAAGGAATGTACTTTGAGTGAGAGACATCGTATCTAAGGAATTGTCTTGTAACAATCTCCGATAGAGGACTTTGTAATATCATTGGCAATACTCTTTGTGACTTTGGTGCAGTGACATTACGAAAGAATCATTGCATAGGATGTTAGAATCTAGCATATTCTATAAGTAGCAAGAATTTGATATTCTTTCACTTATGAAAAAGGATTTGGAGTTGTGAAATGAGAATGATTGGAAATGTGTTCAATGTGATCTATTTCACAAAGTAAGAACCATAGGTAAACATTGTGTGCATGCTAGGAGCATGGGACAAGTGTAATAATTCAAGTAAGAAGTTGAGTACCCGAAACGACAAATAATGAGTAATCGATATGGTGATAAATAAAAGATGGTTTATTTATGGTCAAAGGGTTGAGGCCATATGGGATTATTATTATTCTTGTGTTTCACTTTACATGTTTTGACTTCCAGAATAATTGAGTTTATTAAGAATAATCAAATTATTCGAACGGCCCACAGTTGTTCATATGTTGGAAGTAGATATGAATGAAGACTATCGTGAATTGGTGTGTCGATTGTCTAAAAGAGTATTAGACATAAGCAAATGTTTGTTGCAACATTCATGAGTGCTTATGAATATGAATTTGAGCATTAGATTAAACCCACGCTCACTTGGATCACTCCATGAATTGTATCACGAGTGATTGGTGAGATGATAACATCTTATATTCTTGAAACTGAGATGTGTGAGTTGTATCTTTCAAATCGGTTGCACATTGATAATATGTAAACGCACTAGGAACTTGGTGTTATAAAACACATTGTTGTGTGTGATTTGGTTAGTAAGTGCAAGCAAGCATTGTATCAAAGTTTATCCGTTCCTTTTATCCAAATAAGGATAAAAGCGATATCTTTTGGGCCCCTCGATGATTTAGTGATGACAAACGTAAATGCTCGGCCAGGCTAGGGCTAATTTGATTTGTTCAATTAGTTAGTCGTCATAAATCGGGGATTGAGAAATAGTACAAAGAGAATGATTTGAAATCATGTCTTATGATATCTAGAATGGAGGAATATATGATCCCTTATCTTAAGGACACGCATATCTGATAGGATCAGAGTTGACAGCAGCTTTGGAAAGCTACGATTGCAGATCAGGATCTAAAGTCATACGCAGAATATTTATTAGACTTATCCAAGTGGGAGACTGTTGGATTAGTGTCTAAGTCTATAACTATTTTGGTATGTACTTGACCCGATGGTGCATGGTCCTTTTGGGTTGCCTTCACCAAAGCAACTTGATAGGATGAATTATGGAGAGAAAGGACTAAATATGATTTATTAATATATTATGGGAATAATATATTAAAGGAGAAATCATATTGTTTAATTAATATTAGTCAATAATTAATTGGTAATTAGTTTTGTGACTAAAAGAGATTAATTAAACTTAAGGGACTGGAATTGTAATTATAAGATAATTATAATTTGGGCCATGGATTGCCTTGTATCAAGGGTTGGACGAATTCTATGGGGAAGCCCATAAGGAAATCGTCCAAAGGCTTGATTAAAAGGAGTCTATCGGTTGCTTAGGGCTTAAGCATCCAAATTAGGGTATCCTTGTTAGATAACCCTAATAGCCCAACTATATAAAGACCCCTTAAGGCTCAAAAACGTGGCTAAGCTTTGTGTTAGGGTTTCACACTTTTTTGGTAGCCTCCAACCTCTCTCCTCTTTATGCTCTTGCTTATGGTGTTTGTAAGCCATTAGAGGAGTGACACTTGTGACTCTAAGCATTCCAAAGTCAAATCAAGGAGATTTGGGATTGTTATTCCTACATAACAATCAAGGTAACATTATAAACTCATTCTTATGTTAATATGATTACTTGCATGCTAGAATTAGGGTCTATAGTCTTGGATTCAAAGCATGTACAATAGAGAAACCTAGATCCAAGCATTAGGGTTTGTATGAGCACATAGGATGTCTTATGACCAAAACCCATCTGTTTCTTCTACTTGACCTCTCGGTCGATGGTCACTATGGTTCTTCCACGAAGGCAAGGCTCTCGTTGATCTCGATCTCATCGAGTGGGATTACGAGAGTCCTGATGGAAAGGTACGTTTTCAAGTTTGAGATGTGAAGGGTAAGGTGTATGTTACTGAGTTAGCGGTGTAGGCTGGGTTTGTGAGTTACAAGACTGATTCGGGCAAGAATCTCGGAGGTCCTAACTCTCTTGGATTTAGCTCTCCATGCTTTCCGAAGCATATCAAGCCTTCCCAGAGTGAGATTTCCTAAAAGAGTATGGTCTCTCACTTGGAATTCCAAAGGTTTCTTTTTCTTGTTTCTCTTCCCGGTCAAGGGCCACTCCCTTCTGGGTCAAAGTCGTAAGAGGTTTCGTAATTCGCGATGAGTTCTGGATGAACTCTCGACAATAGGTCAGCGAGACCTAGAATTTGGCGAATTCCCGTCGGCATCTTCGGTGCTGACAATTTCTCAACGGTTTTGATTTTTGGAAGGGTCCTCAAGAATTCCCACATCACTAATTGTGTGTCTTAGGAATTCGACTCTTCAATTCTAAAACTCGTATTTAGAGAACTTCATGTAAAGCTTCTCTGATCGTAATGTTTCCATGGTTCGTTGTACATTCTCTTTATGATTTCCTTCTTACTACGAGAGTAGATAAGTAAGTCATTTACAAGGACAATGATGAACTGATCCAAGTAAGAATGGCGTACCCTATTCATTAAGTTCATGAATACTACGGGCATATTGGTCCTATCTGAGGGGTATCACTAGGGACTCATAGTGTCTGTATCAATTTTGGAAGATTGTCCTCGGCACACCCTTCACTAACACTCGTAACTGGTGATATTTTGATCTTAGGTCCATTTCTGAAAGGTACATCGTTCCTTGCGGTTGGTCAACCAATCCAGCTATGCGAGGCAGAATGTAATGATTTCTAATGGAAGTCCTATCGGGGTCTGCACCACGAGGACTTCTCAAGGTGTTACCCATTCTAGTACTTCTCTCGCCCAAGCATGTTTAACTGCGGAGTTCTGATGGGATCCAGTGCATTAGTGCTGGTATGATCGCACCCGCTGAAGTCTGTCTTCTTGAAGAATAAGACCGGAGCTCTCAAAGGTGATGAGCTTGCTCTTCTCATTCTATTGTTTAGTAGTCGTTAAGCTGTCCGAACAGTTCTTGTATCTCCTTTGGTGTGAGACCGTAGGGCGATCGGGTTACAGGAGTCGTATTGGGTTCTAAGTTCGTTCGCATGATGATGCAAGCACTCGTAATCTTGGGCAGTCTTCGTCCTGAAGTTCATATTAGAAGTCATTCGTGGTTCATCAATTGCAGTCTCGTGTATACAATTCGTATATAATTAATATTGAAAAGGTAGTCGAATAAATGATTCTTCCTTAACCGCACATCCCAACGAGGAAAAGAAGTTAAAGTGGAATCATTAATTCTAAACCTGTAGAACCTTGATTATCTACCACCCCTATGTATACATTTTTCAGCGATAGATCAACCATACGGGTCTTTGGATTGAACTTCACGTACTGTACGAGTCGTACTTTAGGGAGGTTTGTTGAGGTTTCTTCGGAAAGGAAAAGAAACATGAGGTACTCTATGAATGAGCACTTGTGTGTTCTGGAATGACGGCTTCACTAGAAAGATGCTTTCGAAGAAACACATGTGCGCACGAAACTGGTATTTTGCGAATCGTATTGACTCGAGTTGTATGATAATATCGGACATACTTGAAAATAAAGACATTAGATTAGAACATAAAGGCATTACAGACCAAAGACAACAGTGCAACTTTTAACAAAGTTATAGTACTTTAGAGTAACTATAGGAATGCTGTTGCGAACAAGGTACAGTACAAAAGGCAAGTATACGCAGTACGAGGGTCCCTTAACTGACGGGATCCCGAAAAAGATAAGACTCTAGTTGCACTAGTTTTAAACATGTTTTATGGGTCTATTACAACGAAACGCCTTAATTACATTAACGTGGGTCCGGAGTAGTCTCTCCTGCGACCGTGATCCTTAGTATTTTCTGGTCTGCGCCAGAGTTCTTTGTTACTGAACAATCCTTTTTTAGGTGCCCAGTCTCGCCACATTGGTGGCATGTCTGACTTGTACTAGCATTGATGGCGGAAGTGAGGTGTCGAGTCAGAGTTATGTGGATACAAGTGTTTTCTTTGTTCATCCACTTTGAAACTTTTCTTTTATGGGGTCCGGTTTTACCACCATCACCGTGTGCAGGGCTGATCCCGATGCCAGGGACTTGAGAAATGGGTCGTGCTGGTGCTCCACAGCTACGGGCATGGTGCCCTACCTTGTAGCAATTGCAGCATTACATTTCATCACAATCCCCGTTATGATGAAAGCTACACTCGTTACACTTCGGAATTTTTCCTTCGTATGGTCTGATCGGTGTTGGGATGGCAGGAGTTGCCACTTCTTGTTGTTGTGTAGCAAGTCTTTGGGATCTCTTGCGCTCCTTTTGGGCTTGGCGCTTTCGTTTATTCCTCTCGGTTTTTCGGCTTTGCAAATCCGTGATTGTTTCCAACTGTTGGCCTCCCGGATCGATACAACAATCATAGTTGTCGACTCCTTTGCCAGTCTTGTTTACGGTGTCAGAGTTGATGTATGAAAGGAAAGCTGTCACAGCAGCTGTTACCGCGACCTATAATGTAGCGGCGTCGATATGAAGGATAGGGGTTTCGTTGCTCGGTGGACTATTCCTGGATGACGACATGATTCTGTAATATGAAAGAAAAAGGGTTCGTGAGCTATTATGGTTGAGCCCTTTTTATGTTTGATTCTGACTAAGAGATGAGTTATTATACATGAAAACCTAGCTTATACACATTATGATATAATCAAGATTGGGCGGATAATAAAATGTGTGATTCTACTCTAGTCCCACATCCCAACGAGGAAAAGAAACTAAATTAGAAATCTCACATTCTATTGTCTACCAGGTCTTCATTATATATAATTTGGAAATGTATCAGAGAGGAAGGTCATAATAATAATCTTCTTACGAATCCTTTTCGGTGAACTAGAATTCCTAGTAAAGCCTACTATTGACCCTAGATGTACTTTGATCGTTCAATGGAAGAGTAAGAGTATGTTCTCAAAGGTTTGACCTACATCCCTATGATGCAGTCTTAGTAAAGCGTAGAAGTAAGTTTGTAGAGTGGTCTCAAGATGTTTTCCGTTCAAGCCTAGGTATTATAGTTTGGTGGATAGTATGATCCAATCACTGAAAGAGACTTGAAAATGATTCCCGAGTTAACTTACTATAGTCCAATGACTTGACTAAAGAAAGCTTCAGATAGACTCCAATGAAGGTATGATGAAAGCGTTTGAGCAAAGAGTGACACGAAAGTTAGCCGACTGTCAATATCATCAATGTTTACAATGTAATAAGTTCAGGAAAATTGACCTTGCAGTAGGTCTTACATCACATCTGGAGTAGAAAAGTCTTTGATAGTATAAGGACCTAACTAAAATTATTTACAGTACAAGGTAGTCACGTAGAAAAGTGTTACACAAAACAAAGACAGGAACACAGTTCTTTAAAACAAGGAAGGAAAGTAAAGCATCTCCTACTGGCGACGGTCACCCCTATGGTGAACCCTTAGTTCAGCTAGTTGACATTCCATATCAAGCAGGTATCTTTCGTATACCCTCTGATGTACTCGGAGCTCTATGACTTCGGCTTGGGTTTCTACTAGTGCTTGCAGAAGGGTTTCGTGGTCTCTCTCAAATCTCTCACGAGCATGCTCAAGGAAATTGGTGTGAAGGATATGCATTCCACCATTGGTATCAACTTCTGTGATACGATGTAGAGCTGTTCTGCCTTAAATTTCGTTTTGGGAAACTCTACGGATCACGATTGGTAGAACTCTGTCTGATGAGCTCCCTTCGTTTACGTTGTAGAAGCTTCAGTCTCCATTAAACGGCATAATTTGATCTTGCTCTCCGCTCCACATTTCCAAGCATTCTACCCAAAGAGGTGTCGGGCCATGAAAAGCCGGACGAGGGTTAGGATTTGGAATGGGAGCTACCAGGGGTAGGTTCTCAACCTCGGGTTCGAAGTTATCATCATCCGAAAGGTCTTCAGCATGGTGATTGTCACACCCTAAAACCGGAACGGCAGAAACGTTCTGGGGTGGATGACGTCATGTCAAGTATCACAACATATGCAGTATAGTAATCAAAGTACAACAACCATTCATAAATAGTAATAGTTTTACATGGTTTACATAACATAGAAACCTCAAAGTAGTGCAAGTAATAATATAGGTGCAGTTTGTTACTAAATTGTCTTCACCAAAAGCTCCTGGGATGTACCTGTCTATTGCTAACCTGAGAATACAAGTTATTTGAAAAGCGAGTATCAGCATTTTTACAAATGCTAGTGAGTTCATAAATATTTAGTGTCATTTTATCCAAATAACTTTATATCAGTAGTAGTTTTAAAGTATACAGCGAATTAGAGTCCTTTCCAGAAAATCCTATATTTTCTAATTTAAAAGTAGTCTTCTACCAAGACTGGACGGAATTATGTTATAAAAAGCGATTTTTCCCTTAACACTATCATTATCAAAATAGGGTATTGATTGTAAAGAAAGTAGAAGAATATCATGGAAAACAACATATGCCTCAGCAGTGAAGACTGCTAACTAAGGCAAAAGAATTCATAGACTCCAGGAGAGTGTCGAATGAACGATGCACCTGACCCAGTCTAACTAGAGGAGACACAGACCCCAGACAGTATCAAATGAAAGATACATCTAGTAAGGTCTAAAAACAGTGAATACAGTGTTAAAAACCCGTTACCTTAAGGCCATGAATTATAAGGTAACCCTGAGATACTCGTAACCATACTGATAAATACTAGAGAACTTGACGCCCTGCAAACGTCGGTATGAATATGACATTTGTCACCCTTTCGCTTGGTAGGACATGGACTGTTGCTAGCAGTCTGGGTGCGGAGGTGTCAATCGCATATAGCTATACACACATTGTCCGCTCTCCCTACAAGAGACTCTGGTTACTATCCTGACAATGGAGAAGTCCGTGTACTGAAGCTGTATCTCGTGTAGTGAGATCTGATGTGAAATACTGGACTAAAGATAGAGACTCACAACTGAACTAACTAATGTAAACCTATATGTCTATGCTTGTATACATAAATATAACTAATGATAAAACGACCTTCGGATGGACATCCAATCCCACCAGACCACATCTCAACGAAGAAAAGAAAATAGGGCGAACTAGCCTTCCTAAGTCCTTTAAACATTGTTTATATAACTATACAAGCATAGGCATACATTTAACTAAGTAGAATCATTTAACGAAGTTTAAGTGTTTAACGAAGTTGAAGTGTTTAACGAAGTTTAAGTGTTTAACGAAGTTTAAGTGTTTAACGAAATTTAAGTGTTTAACGAAGTTTAAGTGTTTAACGAAGTAGAAGTGTTTCACAAAGTATAAGTGTGTCATGAAGTATAAGTGTATCGTGAAGTATAAGCGTATCGTGAAGTATAATAGTATCGTGAAGTATAAGCGTATCGTGAAGTATAAGTGAATCGTGAAGTATAAGCGTATCGTGAAGTATAAGCGTATCGTGAAGTATAAGCGTACCGTGAATTATAAGCATATCGTGAAGTAAACGCGTATCATGAAGTCAAAGCATATCGTGAAGTATAAGCGTATCGTGAAGTATAAGTGTATCGTGAAGTAAAAGCGTATCGTGAAGTAAAAGCGTATCGTGAAGTAAAAGCGTATTGCGAAGTAAAAGTGTTAACAAAGTAGTAGCATTAACTACGAGGAAGTATAATCGTAGCAGTAGTATCTAATAAAGTAGGAGTATAAAACATGGAAGAAAACTTTGATGAAATCTTTTGAAAACCTTTATACATTAAGAAAATCATTCATAAACAGGTTTTGATTGTAACCTTGATAAAATAGAGAAAACCCTTGTTCAAAATGTTTCTGTAACAGAGTTTGAAATAAAAGGTACAGCACAAGAGGCAATTTCAGAAAAGCTTTGTACACATAAAGACATTTTAGAAAACCATGCCATTTACAGTATCATTCTTGGTAAAACAGTTGACAGTGTAATGAATCCTTGTGCATGCAGGTTATCAATCACATGTGATTGATATGATAACTAGCATGTTTAACTTGTATTCCCCCCCCCCCCATAAAACGTGTAAAAACATTTAAAAAGGTTAATTCAGGGGTATGAACTCACCTGATGTAAGTGGATCGAATGAGGGTGCCGGTTGGACGTTCGGTGTCAAGTAAAGACTTGAACACTCTTAGTGACCTATTAACATGTGATAACATATGTTTACATACAATTAGTACATATAATACCAATTAAACAAGTATATGCATCCTAAAGTGAGAAAAACACTTTGATCAAATGCTAGGGGTGTCCCGGGTAACATTTAAAGGTGTGTATGGCTCGGATAAGGAGTTTAAACTACTTAAATGTGAGTTCATGGTTGGGAGGCCACATCCCCCATGATTTTACGGATGTAAACTCATGGGAGGAGTGTTTTTGGATGATTTCAAGTCCCATGTGGTTCTAGAAATGGTTTTAAGAAATTGTACAATGCTATAGGGTTGTTTAAGCGTCCAAGAGTTTACTCCCTTGGATTTTACAGCCCAAAGGCCACTCCTTGGGAGTTTACGGCCGTAGGCCCCATGGCTTAGGCGATGAACTCTTGTGCACCCTCCAATCTTTGATTTTAAGGTCCTTGTTTCAACCCCAACAATTTCTAGTGTAGGTATGGGGCCATTTAGGGAACTTAAACTCTCATTTGACATGGTTTGGGGGAGTTTACGGTCTAAGCATATGCTTGGGCCATAAACTTTAGTTTGCCCCAAAAATGATGATGTTTAATTGCTCCAAACTCGAAATGGAAATCCCCTAAGTCATATCTAAAGCTTAAACATGATTTGGAAGTGTTTTTGGGCACTTTTGCATGGTTAGAGGGTGTTTACGGCCTAAGCATGTGCTTGGGCCGTAAACCCTCTTTTTTGCTCTAAAAATTGTTTTTTCAGGTTCAAACACTCCTAGGCTTAATCCTAAATTAGTTTCCAGCCTTAAGTAGGAGTTTTAGTGCAAGTTTGGCATCATTTTAGGGGTTTACGGCCCTAGAGTGTTCTTGGGCCGTAAACTCCTTACACCTTGCCTTCTTGGACGATTTTTGTGTTATAAATACATGCAATGGGTTGTAAAACAAGCTAGGATGCAAGAACTTACGATTTGGAGGCGAAAACTCGCGGATTTGAGTCAGAAACGAGCTTGAGAGAGAGGGTAGAGGGAGGAAATGGGTTTAGGGTGGTAAAAGTTTCAAATGGAGTACCCAAGTCCCTATATATATACCTTGGGTGTTGCACCCGGTATACGACTACCCGATACTAAAGTTTACCGAGGTTTAAACTTTTTACCCGGTTAAATGGTCTAAATAAAAATTAACTTTTTCCAACTAAATGGAAATGTAATTTACGTGTTTTTATTTATTTATCAAGACGATAACGACATAAAATATATAAATAAATAAGACATTTATTTATTTGATGACCTTAATTGACGGAACTTTTATAAAATGGAATATTCCATTAACGGAAACGGGGTAATATAACGGAATAAACTTTGTGTTGTCACATCATCCCCCCGTTAGAGGGAATTTCGTCCCAAAATTCAGGTTTAAGCAAGGAAGTAGGTATGAATGACCAAGTAAAGGTAGGAGGGTAATTCCTATTCGGTTTGCCTTGCACTCCCAAATGATCTTTGGCCTGTGTCTGTCATTCCAACAAACCTTCACCTATGGGATGCGGATTCCGTCTCGTGTAGTTAGCGATTTCCTATAGGTATGTCTACGAAGTTAGGAGTCTCAGTGGTTTCTATCAAGATGTGTGGGATACGAAGTGTGACATTAGGCAAGCACTTATCAAGTCTAAGAAGTGGATCGATCTAGGATGAAGCTTATGGAATATCTGAAAGTAGTAGTGGTCTGATGAGGGTTGGACCAATCTCCGTAAAGGATCATGGATGGTCCAAAGCTCTCGGAAAGGTAGAGCTTTTCAGTACTTTAGAACATAGTGTACTTCTATGGCAATATCATCACTGGTGTGATTGCCATTTCGAAGTTCCTAACATTCTCTCTCATACTGGAAGTGTAGTCCTTCAGGTTGTTTCTAGATCATCGGATGGATTGCGTGTCTACGGTATCTTTTTGTTGTAGAGTGGCTATTTCAATCTTGTACAAAATGAACCTGCACTAATGAATCTTGAGATAATCCTAACGGAAACCCTCAGGGTCGGGGAGATAGGGTTTCACCGGATGAGTGTTCGACTATTTCAGGAGGTGGTTCTACTATTTCTGTGTGAGATATTATTCGTGGAACACCTGAGATTCCATTGAATCTTGTAAGACATGCCCTAATTTCCAAGGCATTGGTTTATTTTAGTGCGGAAAGTGTGTGCTCTTGTATAACTCATCGACTAACACATAGACTGGTGTCAAGCCTATATTCTCTTCAGGATCTGGGTTATAAGGCTTAACGCAACTACCTTCGCACTTTGATCAGGTACTCTTGGTTGCGAAGGTTATCCTGTTTTTCACGGTATTCTAGTGTTCATTTTGGAGAATGCAGTCTATCACTTACAAGGCGATGGTGACTTCCTCCATGCGAGAGGGCGGAGGATCCTAGGCACTACTCGTCTGTAACGGGGTGGACGAAGTGCCTGAGTAGTGCGAACACCTTCTGCAACTACTCTTCCGAAGGTTTTGAGTTTTCTTAGTCTAGGTCAAATCTAGTGAGTATAGGTTCCCATCATTCGGAACTTTAACCCCATTCATCCACTCTTCTCATGGTTTAACCTATCTCAAATTCTGGATTTCCATGATATCCGCTGAGATGCTTAATTTGTGGGATTAAGCATGAATGGATGATCGTAGTCAATGTCCTTGACTCTTACGACTCAGATTTATTTATCAACTGAGGGTGTTAGCTACTATGTTGGCTTAACAGGGATGACAACAAACTTCAGATTTGTGGTCATTATAGTAGCTCAACCCACAGGGGTTCTCTTGACTCTAGTTCCTATTCTATGGAACATGATGAAGGGTCTTATTATGAGGTTCATGGTAGGGCTCATACTCGGTTATAGTGGTCAGTCTCATGAGTTCTATCCTCTCAAATCCTGAACCTGGTTGTGAGGTGCGAAGGGTCTTTCTGGGAAATCTACGAGGTATGCTTCAGGTGGTTATCGTCTTCTGGCATGCCTGCAGTGTGTTTCGCTTCGGTTTCTATCTGTCTAAGAAAGGTTGGTTAACAGCGCGCGGTACTCTTCTCCTGGGTACTTCGGGAGGTTTGAAATAAGAGTGACGACTGACGGATCGCATTAGTTTTCATTATTTTTGTCTTGTTTAGGTTCGGAAGAACCTTTATTTTCCGAAATGGCTACGGAGAAAGTTCTTTTTACACAGCACTAGGGAGTTACACACTGTTGCACTAAGTCAAACCATGATCGATAGAGGCATCGAAGTTGGCATACATCGACATGATATAGAATGAGGGTCAATAGAGTCATGTGCCAAACGGGCACACCAGTTCTTGGCGTCTCGGGCTTCGTCTCGTGTATCACGGTCGCGGATACTTGGACCGATAGGGTTGACGTGGAACTATAGAGAGTCCTAAGTGTTCTGAGTAAAGTACCTTTTCATGAATGGATTCTCACGAGGCATTTCTATAATCGCCTCACATATACTAGTCATGTATAATTAAGGTGGGGAGGACTGTTGACTGAGCGACTCCGTCTTAAATCCACAACAAAACAAGGAAAAGGAAATGAGGCGGCCTTCACTCACTCTAGGTCTATCCATCTCAATTATACATGGTCGTAACGTATATATTTAGCCATTATAGTTTTACCTGATGAAATTTTTAATTCTTATAACAGTGGTGTGACTTTCACCTTAATGGGGAAGTAATTATATTTAGAGTTAGCCTTTCAGTGTTTTCAGTTAACTATCTGAGATTGAGAGACGTACCAAAATCTACCAGGTTCCTTGATGCTTCTTCCCAAGCATTAGAGTCAGACTCCTCCTGTGTCCTTGTCTTTTCCTTTAGTTGGGCAATCCTTCTTGAAGTGTCCAATCTCACCACACAGGTGGCAAACTGTATTGGTCGCCACATTGGTGGTTGATGTAATGAACTCAACCGGGGCTCTGCAGGTACGTGAGGTGTGCCCCTTCCTGTTGCTCCTAGCACAGAAGAGTTCCCGGCATATACCTTGATGATGGTAGCTGCACTTACTGTAGTGGGGAAGGTTTCCTAGGTATGGTCTTGTAGATGTCGGGATGGAAAGGTTGGTAGGGGTATTGACTGTCTCAGCTCGTTGCCCTTCGGGAGGTCCTTGAGCCGAGGTACTTCCCTCCTCGATCTTGATCTTTCTCTTCAGTAGATTTGAGTGAGGTTCTTGGGTGGCTGGGTATGCAGAGGTTGGTTGTTGTTGTCCACTACTAGGATCGGATTTTCCGATAGGGCTCTTGCTAACATTGGCGTTGTTAGCATTCAGCTGAGCCATGACAGCTGCTACGGCTACCAAAACTGCAGCTTGGAATGTAGCTTCATCGAATAGGAGAGTCGGTTTCTTGTCGGAGGATGGGTTACGCTTCTTCAGAGGCATGGTTTTCCTACACAGAAAAAGGAACATAAGTTGATGAGAGACGAAGGTTAACCCTGGACGTATCTATTCTTACTGTATTAGGCATAAATTTTTCCCGTGACTCGGATTTTGGTTGTTTGAGCGTCGACCAACATCCCTATGATGTAGTCCTGGTGTACAAGGTAGGAGTGTGAGTATCGGAAAAAGCTATAAGATGGGAATTGTTCCTACTACATTACCTTTATACTAGGAAAGGTTTCACTCTCCAGCCTGGAAAGATTTGAGAACAGTTCGGAACGAAGTCCGCGAGATGAACGGCTCATGAATACTTATGGCTACATGTCCTCAATAGAAGTGTTGGGGCCCGCTCTAAACGTATTACTGGCAACAGGAACAAGGCAATTTACCTAACACATAGCGTGAGTAGTGTAACCACTAACTCACTAAATTGTATTATTTTATGGGTGTATTAGCGTGACGAACACGAGGAAAAGACACTTCTCGGGTTCCATCTGTTGGCTCCCTCTGTCTACCTCGTATCTTTAACTGGGACCGGCGTTGGTTTCCTTTGGGTAGTTACCTAGGGTTCTCTCCTCGTATGGGCATATTGAATCTCTACTCCACCTTCCTTCTGATTCCGACTCTGAGTGTCATCGCTTCAGGATGGATGACTAGAAATCTCGGACGTTTAGACAAATTTCCCACCATGTCCCTAAAAATATATAGGCACTTGGTGATTCCAATAGTCTCGTCTTGGTTCATTTATTTCCTAAGTAGAAATCCTCTCAATGAACCACTTCTGGGTCTGCATCACTTCTTCTGCCGAGTACTGAAGTGGATAGGGTTTTCTACAGGGTTCGTGCGAGAATGGAAATGTCTAAAGAATCTTAAGAGGTTATTAACATTTCACTGGATGATCTATATCGATTCCTGCTATGATTACGTAGGGTATACAAATCATATATAGCTTAGATCCGATAGGCCTTCGAATATGTGATACTACTCTATATCCACATCAAAACCACACATTCTTAGCCTATGGGATCCTTATTATATATAACCTTGGGAGTATATCCTCTGTAATTGTAGGTATATCAATAAGGATCTTTTTTAGTTTTTCACACAAGGTTATCTTATAGATCCTAAAATACCCCTATGGTATTTTAATTTCTTTTTTGTTTCTTATCTTCTGAATATGATCCTCGGATTAGTGTGAGTCTTTTAGTATTCCAAAATACTCCTATAGTATTTTAAACTTTATGTTTGGCTCTAGCATTCCTAGTTGGTAAGTTTCAGACCTATTGCAACACCACTATCACTCCCAAGCACACATTCATCACATCTCGAATAAATGTAGTTGATCAGGTTACATTTATTCCAGCTTACGATTACATAACTGCCCAGGTTTGATTGTAGTGCTCAACATCCGAAGACTTTTATTCTTGTTCTTCTTATGATACTTGTGTTCTAGTGTTTAGAGTCTAAATGTTCTTATACTTTGGTAAAATATAGTTATATTTTAAACTATAATTCTTGGTCAGAGTGTTTTATCCCTATGCATTTATAGGTTGTATATCTTTTATGAATTGATATACTTAGCTCACTATAAACAATGCTCTGATACCAATCTGTCACACCCCAAAACTGGAAGGGCGAAAACGTTCTGTGGTGGATGACGTCATGTCAAGTATCACAACATATGCAGTATAGTAATCAAAGTACAACAATCATTGCATTAATAGTAATAGTTTTACATGGTTTACATTACATAGAAACTTCAAAGTAGTACAAGTAATAATATAGGTGCAGCTTGGTACTAAACTGTCTTCACCAAAAGCTCCTAGGATGTACATGTCTATTGCTGACCTGAGAATACAGGTTATTTGAAAAGCGAGTCTCAGCATTTTTACAAATGTTGGTGAGTTCATAAGTATTTAGTGTCATTTTATCCAAATAACTTTATATAAGTAGTACTTTTAAAGTATACAGCGAATTAGAGTCCTTTCCAAAAAAAATCCTATATTTTCTAATTTAAAAGTTGTCTTCTACCAAGACTGGACGGAATTATGTTGTAAAAAGCGACTTTTCCCTTAACACTATCATTATCAAAATAGGGTATTGATTGTAAAGAAAGTAGGAGAATATCATGGAAAACAACATATGCCTCAACAGTGAAGACTGCTGACTAAGGCAAAAGAATTCATAGACTCCAGGAGAGTGTCGAATGAACGACGCACCTGACCCAGTCTAACTAGAGGAGACACAGACCCCAGACAGTATCAAATGAAAGATACGTCTGGTAAGGTCTAAAAACAATGACCACAGTGAATACAGTGTTAAATACCTGTTACCTTAAGGCCATGAATTATAAGGTAACCCTGAGATACTCGTAACCATACTGATAAACACTAGAGAACTTGACGCCCTGCAAGCGTAGGTATGAATATGACATTTGTCACCCTTTGGCTTGGTAGGCCATGGACTGTAGCTAGCAGTCTGGGTGCGGGGGTGTCAATCCCGTATAGCTATACACACAATGTCCGCTCTCCCTACAAGAGACTCTGGTTACTATCCTGACAACGGAGAAGGCCGTGTACTGAAGTTGTATCTCGTGTAGTGAGATCTGATGTGAAATACTGGACTAAAGATAGAGACTCACAACTAAACTGACTAGTGTAAACCAATATCTCTATGCTTGTATACATAATATATAACTAATGATCAAACGACCTTCGGATGGACATCCAATCCCACCAGACCACATCTCAACGAAGAAAAGGAAATAGGGCGAACTAGCCTTCCTAAGTCCTTTAAACATTGTTTATATAACTATACAAGCATAGGCATACAATTAACTAAGTAGAAGCATTTAACGAAGTTTAAGTGTTTAATGAAGTTTAAGTGTTTAACGAAGTAGAAGTGTTTCACAAAGTATCAGTGTGTCGTGAAGTACAAGTGTATCGTGAAGTATAAGCGTATCGTGAAGTATAAGCGTATCGTGAAGTATAAGCGTATCGTGAAGTATAAACGTACTGTGAAGTATAAGCATATCGTGAAGTAAACGCGTATCATGAAGTCAAAGCGTATCGTGAAGTATAAGCGTATCGTGAAGTATAAGTGTATCGTGAAGTAAAAGCGTATCGTGAAGTAAAAGCGTATCGTGAAGTAAAAGCGTATCGCAAAGTAAAAGTGTTAACAAAGTAGTAGCATTAACTACGAGGAAGTATAATCGTAGCAGTAGTATCTAATAAAGTAGGAGTATAAAACATGGAAGAAAACTTTGATGAAATCTTTGGAAAACCTTTATACATTAAGAAAATCATTCATAAACAGGTTTTGATTGTAACCTTGATAAAATAGAGAAAACCCTTGTTCAAAATGCTACTGTAACAGAGTTTGAAATTAAAGGTACATCACAAGAGGCAATTTGAGAAAATCTTTGAACACATAAAGACATTTTAGAAAACCATGCCATTTACAGTATCATTCTTGGTAAAACAGTTGACAGTGTAATGAATCCTTGTGCATGCAGGTTATCAATCACATGTGATTGATATGATAACTGGCATGTTTAACATGTATTCCCCCCCCCCCCATAAAACATGTAAAAACATTTAAAAAGGTTAATTCAGGGGTATGAACTCACCTGATGTAAGTCGATCGAATGAGGGTGCCGGTTGAGCGTTCGGTGTCAAGTAAAGACTTGAACACTCTTAGTGACCTATTAACATATGATAACATATGTTTACATACAATTAGTACATATAACACCAATTAAACAAGTATATGCATCCTAAAGTGCGAAAAACACTTTGATCAAATGCTAGGGGTGTCCCGGGTAACATATAAAGGTGTATATGGCTCGAATAAGGAGTTTAAACTACCTAAATGTGAGTTCATGGTTGGGAGGCCACATCCCCCATGATTTTACGGACGTAAACTCATGGGAGGAGTGTGTTTGGATGATTTCAAGTCCCATGTGGTTCTAGAAATGGTTTTAAGAAATTGTACAATGCTATAGGGTTGTTTAAGGGTCCAAGAGTTTACTCCCTTGGATTTTACGGCCCAAAGGCCACTCCTTGGGAGTTTACGGCCGTAAGCCCCATGGCTTAGGTCGTGAACTTTTGTGCACCCTCCAATCTTTGATTTTAAGGTCCTTGTTTCAACCCCAACAATTTCTAGTTAAGGTATATGGCCATTTAGGGAACTTAAACTCTCATTTGACATGGTTTGGTGGAGTTTACGGTCTAAGCATATGCTTGGGCCGTAAACTCTATTTTGCCCCAAAAATGATGATGTTTAATTGTTCCAAACTCGAAATGGAAATCCCCTAAGTCATATCTAAAGCTTAAACATGATTTGGAAGTGTTTTTGGGCACTTTTGCATGGTTAGAGGGTGTTTATGGCCTAAGCATGTGCTTGGGCCGTAAACCCTCTTTTATGCTCTAAAAATTGTTGTTTTGAGGTTCAAACAATCCTAGGCTTAATCCTAAATTAGTTTCCAGCCTTAAGGAGGAGTTTTAGTGCAAGTTTGGCATCATTTTAGGGGTTTACGGCCCTAGAGTGTTCTTGGGCCATAAACTCCTTACACCTTGCCTTCTTGGACGATTTTTGAGTTATAAAGACATGCAATGGGTTGTAAAACAAGCTAGGATGCAAGAACTTACAATTTGGAGGCGAAAACTCGTGGATTTGAGTCGGAAACGAGCTTGAGAGAGAGGGTAGAGGGAGGAAATGGGTTTATGTAACGCCTGCAGATCCGGATTAGTCAATTTAGAGGCAATAGGGGTCGAAAATGACTTTTAGACAAAAGATTATCTGGAATAAATAATCTTAACCAAATTGTAGAATATGTCACAAGGTTTCCGTACATATAAAGAACGCCGAAATCCGAGTTATAACGAATAAGTTATGGCCCGCCGAAGTTTTACGGCAAAACCGGCACGGCACCGGAAGACGTAAATAGTGAATTTACGATAGAAGACTTTTTAGCCTTAGCAATCTAAACAAAAGTCGTAGAATATGTTAAACTAAGAGCGTTGATAAAAAGAACGCCCAAATCTGACTTCGTATGAGGAAGTTATGATTTTTCTAAGATTCGGCTTAGCAGTGTACAGCCCAAAACTCGAATTTTAGTTCGAGCGGTTTTTGGCTTACGTGAAATAAATGAGAGTTGAAGATCTCATTAATAGGAACTCAACGGTAAAAAGACAGATGAAAACGGAGTCCGTATGAAGGAGTTACGAATTCTTCGCGGTCATTTAACAGTCTAAACGCCTCGTACTGTTAAATTTAAGATCGGTCGAGAATTAGCCGACGGAGTCAAAATGAAAGTTGTAGATATTATTTTTACCTACGCGTGGATATAAAGAACGTCAAAAACAGAGGTCGTATGTGAAAGTTACGGATTTTAGAAGTCGGAAGTGTGTTGTGCGAAAATGGGTGATGTGGCACAATCTTGGCCATTGCTTTCTCCCCAAGTCTTGCCACTAGATGGTGACATGTGGCACCAAGTTCAGCCATTTTCACCCTATAAATACCACCTCTCCCACCCTCATTTTCTTCACACCTTTCCCATTCTTTCTTCTCTTTACTCTCTCTCTAAAACCTCTCTCTAGCACCGAAATCCCCCGAAAAGCCTAGGGAACCTCCCTAGCACGAGGCGGAAGCCCCGGAGTGCTCGACGGCTCCGAGAAGAAGAGCTTTTCGGCTCGGAAACGCTGCTCCAAGCAAAGCCTGGTTTTCTATAAAACCCGCTGTAAGTGAGCTACGCCTACGCTATTTTTAATATAGTTTTTATTTAATTATATTAACGTTATTAAGAACATATAATAAATACTTGGGCTATTATTATGGGTTATATAAGTATTTTTTTTTACGCTTATATAATAGTAATAATAGCTAGACTATTAATTAGTCTCGGCGAATAATAGACTAAAATCTATTGGTGATAATACTAGGTTTCGTCGAAAGAAATTATTTTAAAGTAAACGAAGCACTGTCCGAGTACCGAGTCACCACCTTCTCAGGTGAGTGCATAGTCCTTTTCATCTTACACATAGATATGAAGTATTTTATATAAACTACGTGCTATGTGTGCATATTATCTGAATACTTGCTGTCTATGCTGGATGAACGTTTTATACATGTTTTAAAGGATTTAAACTGTATACGTATTTTATATATATGAATATGTTGGGTATGATGATGGGTAGATAAATGATGAGAGATAGAAGATGATGTGAGTATACATTGGCAGCTATAGACTTAGTGCCTATGGGACAAACACCGGTAGCTATGGACTTAGTACCTGTTAGACGTGGTAGCTATGGATTTAGTACCTGTTGAACATTGGTAGCTATGGACTTAGTACCTATTAGATAAAGACTGGTAGCTATGGATTTAGTACCCGATGAATAGACTATAGCAGCTATGGAATTAGTGCTTTATGAACGAACATTGGCAGCTATGGATTTAGTGCCAGTCCTAGAACCCTGGAAGTAAGGGACTTCGGAATAAACGAATGAAGAATAGATGACTCTTAGGATAAATCCTTAAAGAGTAAAAAAAAAGATAACGGGGATGGGTAATTGGGTTGATTCTTTGATTTAACATAATAATTATATTATTGTGGGTTGAAAACCCTATGTACTCACCAGGTTTCCCAACCTGACCCACTCAGTTTATTTATATCACAGGTGTTGATACGAAGTCACTTTACACTGAGAGATTTAAAGAGATGTAGATCACTAGTGTAAATACATGTAAGTTCTGTTTATGCTTATGTTTCTGTATTAACGATGACATCCCAAACGTTTTAAGATGAATAAAAATACGTTTCTTCGAAAATGTTTTAATAACGTATTTATCATGTTTTTCTGGGAACAAATTCCGCAACCTTTTTATAAAATGAAGTACTCTGATTTTTATAAAGCATAAACAAAATCGGTCTTTTCTGGCCGTGAAAATGGGGATATCACAGTTTAGGGTGGTAAAAGTTTCAAATGGAGTACCCAACTCCCTATATATATACCTTGGGTGTTGCACCCGGTATACGACTACCCGATACTAAAGTTTACCGAGGTTTAAACTTTTTACCCGGTTAAATGGTCTTAATAAAAATTAACTTTTTCCAACTAAATGGAAATGTAATTTACGTGTTTTTATTTATTTATTATGACAATAACGGCATAAAATATATAAATAAATAAGACTTTTATTTATTTGACGACCTTAATTGACGGAACTTTTATAAAATGGAATATTCCGTTAACGGAAACGGGGTAATATAACGGAATAAACTTTGGGTTGTCACAGTGATCATTCAAAGGGATTGGATGATCATTCTAGGGTTCTTCTCCAAACCATCCAGCATTGCCTTCATTCGGAAGGTACAGGTTGTCGTGGGGATGGAGTCCAGCCATGTTATCTACGCGAGAATTGGGGTAAGGAAATATTTTTTAGACGAACTATCTAGATAATTATTAGAAAATCTTCATTAGTTAAATCACTATTTGTAAAGTGCATACCAGTCATATGTAATCAAAACAGGATAGGCCTTCGAATAAGTAACCTTAACTCTAAATTCACAAGGAACCGGGGTAAAGCAAAAATTTCACAGATTCTAAGTCTATAACATCCTAGTTACATATAACCTTAGTGTATCCACTTAGCAACTATCAACTTAGTAATGAAGATCCTTTTTAGTTCTCAAGTAAGTAATTATAGTAACACAAAACACCCCTATGGTATTTTAGACCTAGGTTCTGTTATAACATTGTAGTAGTGTTGGTTAGTTTTTAGACTTGTTGACACATCACATCCATTCTTGGGCATGTGCTAATCACTTGTCGGAACAAAATAGTTGATCAGGCTATACCACTCCCAAGACTGACCATACATCCCCGAGCTTACCTGTGATATTCAACAATCGTAATACTTTTGTTCTTTTCATTGTGACACTGATTTTAGTATGAATACAGGCACGTATACTTTGTTAAATATTTTATTATTTAAAAGTATAAACTCTTGGTCAGAGTATTTTTAATCCCATTGTATTTATAGTTCGTATATCTTTTATGGGTTGATATACTTAATTCACTATAAACAATGCTCTGATACCAATTTGTCACACCCCAAAACCGAAAACGGCGAAAACATTCTAGGGCGGAGGACGTCATGTAGTGTATCAGAACAATGTAAAGTAGTAAACAAGCAACAACATCATCCATTGCATTAATAGTATAATTTTAATTACAAGTGTTCTTTCATAGTATAAGACCACATAATGAATAATTAACACAAAAGAGGAGCCTTGATTTCTCTGTCTTTACAAAACCTGGTCATTGTACATGTCTATTTGTGACCTGAGAATACAAGTTATTTTGAAAGCGAGTATCAGCAATAAAGCTGGTGAATTCATAAGTATTAATGTATTTTTGATTTATAAAACTGGAAAGTAAAGACTTGTAAACATTTGGGAAAAGTTTGTATAAGTATGAACTGTTCGAATGTAGTTAAAAATGATTGAACACTCTAGCAAATCCCTATGATTCCTATTAGTATGAAAAGTAGTCTTCTACCAAGACCTAACTGTTTTGAAAGTAGCCTTCTACCAAGACTAGACTGTGCGCCTATTAATATTATTTTCTACCTCA
This sequence comes from Lactuca saligna, assembly GCF_052625555.1. Classification (NCBI taxonomy): domain Eukaryota; kingdom Viridiplantae; phylum Streptophyta; class Magnoliopsida; order Asterales; family Asteraceae; genus Lactuca; species Lactuca saligna. The sequence continues at coordinate 201,260,670 of NC_136424.1, read as the reverse complement.
TCGATTATGTGAATGTGGCACATGGTAAAGGTAATAATAATATATTACCCGGATTTTTAATCGTTTTGCAATTTTCGTATGCAAAGTGTAAGTATTGAAGTATTTGTAATGAGTGACTACTTTGTATTAATTTGCCTTAATTGAGGGTTAAGGTATAATGTGATGGCTAGAACCCATACTATATGCTCTCTATCATGAGATTTTGGGAACCAAACGCGAACCTGCATGTCTACAACCCGTGAAAATCCACATTACTATGATCATGTATACCCAATATAATAATCACAATACAGAGTGATTCATTGGTATACTTAGATCCTGAACTTGTTCCATGCTATAGCACCTTGTTATGTCTATTCTGTTATCGTGTATTGTAAGCGTATTTATGTAAGCGTATCTATGTAAACGTATTCATGTAAGCGTATATATGTAAACGTATTCATGTGAGCATATCTATGTAAACGTATTCATGTAACATGTAATATATTAGTATAGACTCATGAATGAACTGACTCTTGTGTGATTCCTTGTACTTGGAATAGTATAGTTACTAGTAATGTACGTGTATCACCGAAAGTATACCTTTGCTACCAAAAGGTACTGAACTAACTACTATAACTTTTATGTCTATATATGTATACATGATATATAACTAATATTTACACAACATTCGAACGAGCAACCGATTCCCTAAGGCCCCATCCCAACGAGGAAAAGGAAATAAAGCGAGCTAACCGTCCTAATTCCTTTAAACATTATTTATATAACTATACATATCTAGGCATGCATTTGACCATATAAAATCATAAAAGAAGTTATTATAAAACCTTTGAAAGTTCAATAATAAGAAACGACAACTTGATGTCAGTTTATAAAACGATTGAAATTATTTTGTTTGATAAGACAGTTTAAGTATAAGGAAAACCTTTATTTGAAACACATATGTAACAGAGTTTGAAAGGAAACATACGTTATGTAATATAGTTTGATAAAGAGTTTAAACATGTAAAAACGTTTAAGAAAGTCATTTGAAGAAATATGTTTGGTAAAACAGTTAACGTGTAGTAAATCCATTTGCATGCTAGTTATTAATCACATGTGATTGATATAAAAACTAGCATGATTCAACTTGTATTCCCCCCACCCCGCCCATAAAGCATTTATAAACATTTAGAAACATTTAAAAGGTTAATTAAGGGGTATGAACTCACCTACAGCGAGTGGATCGGATGGAAGTGTCGGACACGTGTTCGGTGTCAAGTGAAGACTTAAACACGCACAATGATCATAATAACATATGAAGACATATGTGTATATATAATTAGTGTTTATTACACTAATTAAACATGTATAAACATCCTAATGTGAGGAAAACACCTTGGTCAAAGTGTTTGGCGGCTATCGGGTTGCAATAAGGGAGTGCAAGGCCTTATACGGGAGTTTATGGTCATTTGACCATGTATTAAGCGGTTTGCGGCCCAAGGGAGTTTACTCCTGGCCATAAACTCTCAATTGGGTCACCAAATGAGGCTCAAAACTATTATAACTTAAGTGGTTAAGTGTTCCAAGGCTTAAACAAGAGGTTGGGTGGGTTTAAGATCCATGAATGGCCTTGTATGATATTTACAGCCTAGGGACCACTTGACCATGAGTTTACGGCCGTAAATTCATGTTATGAAGTACCAAATCATGTAATGAAGTTCTTAGTTCAATGGTGTAAGGTTCTATGCTAAGTTCCAAGGCTCACTAAGGGGTTAGGGTGTCATCTGCACCCTTAAAAGGGGTTTACGGCCCAAGAACATGTCTTGGCTGTAAACTCCTTGAATCCTATGATTATTTATGTTTTCTAAGCTTTAAACATTATAAACCTAGTGTACAATGAGTTAGAACAAGAGTACTTACGATCTAGGAGCTTAAATGGTCGGTTTTGGTCAAGAACACGAGTGTGTGTTCCTAGTGGAACTTGAAGATCTACAAAATGGAATGATTTCACGGATGAAATCATGTAAGATTACTAGTTCATGCAAGATAACAACTAGTTAAGTCAATAATCTTACAAGTTTTGAAGATCGGGGATGAAGATCGGGATGATACTTGAGAGGATTTGGGCCAAGAGGAGGAAAGGAATGAACAAAGTGGCTAGCACTCGACCTTATAGGAGGAGTTTACGGCCGTAAACTCCCATGTGGTGGCCGTGAACTCCTGGTTAAGATGTTTTGGACTTGTTCTTTGAGCTATAGATTCAGCAGATAAACCCCGACACTTATTCCTTAAGTGTACAAGGTTCAGAATGCCAAAATAAACTCCTAATTGTGCTAACAGATAACAGCAATGAGTTTGGCTTTTAATGAAGTGTTTGACTAAACTGGATGGAAAATTTCGTGTTGTCACAATACTTGACCGAAATCTCCTCATTCCCTTTGAGATTTCGGTCCTAACTCCCTCACACAAGTAGTTTTTGGCCTTACTGTGGTCAATAGGGGTGATTTCGGTTTTGGTGTCACCCATTAAGGGTGTTTTTGATCCTATATCCCTTTTAAATGGTGATTTCGGCCTAGGTGCTTGGTTTGGTGTTGATTTTGGTCTTGGGGTCCCTCATGGGAGGGTTTTCGGATTAGAGATCACCCGTTAAAGGGTTATTTCGGTATTGAGGGTATTTTGTTAATATATGATTTTAGTTATAGTTTGTTGACTTGTCAATGTTACTTACGACATGGTTTCTTAAGGGGTGTGTGTGTGTATATATATATATATATATATATATATATATATATACACACACACACACACACACACATATATATATATATATATATATAAACTTATAATAAGAATGCCTTTATGGTTTTCAAAGTGTATATAAGTATATTCATATATGTATATTCAATCCCAAAAATGATGCCCCTTAGGCTTTGAAAATATTATTGAAACAAAGCCACGTTGTGAATTCACTTCCACGTGGTTACAATTTAAATCTTGATTGATCCAAATTTTCCAGGTTGTCACAAACACCAACAACTTTTTTATGAAAACTTAAAAATATATATAAAGACAAAAGGCATTGTAAATAAATTTTGGTGTGCATTTTATGCTGTATATATATAGAAAAAAATAAAAACATTTCGCCTCCTAAAAATCTTAAATTGTGTATGACTTTTGCCCCAAGTTACCAACTTTCTAACAAGTAGATCCATATAATTTTTAAAGACAAAATTGCAAAAATGGTCTCTGTGGTATGCAAATTTTTAGGGTTTTAGTTCAAACCTCGAGTATTTTGGATTCATGGTCCTTTTGGAGTGGTTTGTATGTGGAATTGGTCCCTGGACTTAATTCTTATTAAAAAGGATCTGTTAACCCCCACATGTGCCACACACGTGAGGGTATATCCATCATTTCATATGTGAGGGACCATTTTTTCATGACTATTTTTCTACCAACACAAGGTAGTATCCTTTATCTATTGAGTTCGAACCAAGCCCTCAAACCAGGTGAGTCTCTCCTCCACTCCATCTCTATTGACCTCGGAAACTTGAACCATTTAGGCCGGAGCAGCCTCCGACGGCCCCCTATATAGTTTGTCGGAATTCGTCTTTTTGAAGGATTTTGTGTTCTTCAAATGTTGTTGTCGAGTTGTATGAGTTATAAATCTTGTCTTCCATCTCTAATGATGTTTTTTACTTCCTTTAGCACTTAAAGTCAAGTATGGTTAGTTAGAATCATGAAGATAGCCACAAAAGGTTTGCTTCCTCTTTTCTCTTGATTGATTCTGTAAAAGCTTAATATCTTGTTCATCTTATAATTTGACAATCTATCATCAAGTATTACAGTTTTAGTTTGGATTATTGTGTTGTGATTGTTGGTATACCGAAGCTAGACTTTGGTTGTTTGGTCTTCGTTCCTGCATAAAACACATGCGATTGCGAGCTACACTTGTTACGTTTTGAAACGTAGGTGGAAATTTATTTATGGATAGTTTAGCTAAGTTCATGAGCTACACTTGTTACGTTTTGAACGTTGAATTTTAAAATTATGTTTTTATTTAAATTAATGTACCGTTTATAATTAAAATATTTATTTATGTTTAATAAGTGTGTTTTTATTTAATATAATTTGTTTTTATTTTTAATGTAATGTATGTTTTTTATTTAAATTATGGTTGTATTTTAAATTATAGTTTGTATTTTGTTTTTTATTTAATATAATGTAAAAAAATATTAAAAAAAATTGTATAGTGGTAACGATTTCCAATGTTTAGTGGGTTAGTGGTGAAACTGACCTGGTGCATATGTAACAGCACTTTTTCGATATTTATGAGTGTGACTACTCTCCCAAAACCCCAAAGCCTAAGTATTGATGCATTGGTGAACAATAAATGAATAATTAAACAGTTATTACTTGGACGGCATCTAACTACCCTGCCGCTCCTTATCTGAGATTGACCCTTTTGACATAACAAAGTCATTAGAATCAGAAAGAATACAAAAACTTTAAGCATGATGCGCAAATTATTGTAAAAAGGACCGATTTTGAAATTTCTCAAGTGGAAAGTATAGAGATTTTTTGATCGAGTTTGACAATAGATCAGATGGGTTGAAAAAAACAGATTTGGTTTCTAAAATTGATGTGTCGTGTTAAATAATTTGTAGGTATATTGCACAAATCAATTACTTTATAACTAAATTTGAAAACTAGTTAAAAATCTCAGCATGAATCATTTTACCCAACATTATATACAGAAATAGATAAAATCTGATCTATTAACAATTAAAATTACTAACAACAAATCTCACTCAACAAACCTAACATATTACTCGACAGTAATTATTAGTCATCAGCAAACAAACCAAATAGTAATAAGCAACAGATTAAAATTGTTGGGTTTAAAACTAACTTGGAAAATGAGATTAAGTGTTTGTGGTAAGATGTCTCTTTCCGAGAGAGAGAGAGAGAGAGAGAGAGAGAGAGAGAGAGAGAGAGAGAGAGAGAGAGAGAGAGAGAGAGAGAGAGAGAGAGAGAGAGAGAGAGAGAGAGAGAGAGAGAGAGAGAGAGAGAGGTGGGTCATGCATATAGAAGTAGTGCTTATTATATAAGCTGATTATAAGTCTACTGAACACATTATTAGAACATTTATAGATAGAAAAACGAACACACAGTAAAGCAGATATGGGATTGCAGGTGAAGGTAGGAGGTGTGAAAGATGTAGAATTGTCAGAACCTGTGAGCCCGATCGGGCAGTACTTGAACAGCTCGGTGCTTTCTATTCACATTATCGGTGTCTTGGAGTTTGACAACCCCATTGATGACGCTTCAAGGCTTGCACTTTATATTATCGATGTCTTTCTTCCCATTAACCATCGTTTCTCTTCCATTATGGTACCCTTAATTCCCTATCCTACTTTTTTCTCTACTTTTGGTTATCATCTCGATTTCTTTTTTCATGTAAATATGAGGTGCATGGGTTACGTTGTTTTGTACGAACACTTTAATAAAAGGGAAAATACTTATCATGAGATACCATCCAATTTATTGTTAGTGTTCATCATAACTTTTTTAACCGGATATCATAAGTGATAGTCGGTCAAAATGGTTATGATGATCAAAAACAACAAGTTTGATTACAAAAATAATAATAATAATAATAATAATAATAATTAAATATAAACTAACTCAATAATTGGTTACTCTTCTGAATCATTATGTCAAAAAAAAAATGATATGACACCCGAATTCAGAAATAGATGCCACCGAACAAGCCCTAAAAAACTAGAAAGTGTTGACAAAGCTACCCTAATGACAAATCTTAAATAACATCGTATCACCGCTATTACAAAAGTGTAAATGTTGTGATTCAGCTGATCTAAACATTTATTATATGACAAGGGACTTTTTTGGTCATCTGGGTTCACAGCCACTAACAACTTCCTCCAGCTCAGTCAGCACACCCTTGAGATGCCTCTTTGTCATCCACTCATTCAAACCATAAGCATTAAATTGGGATAATTAATCCAAGGTAACTAACTATTGATTTTGTTCACATTGATCATTTTTATTATTTTTTTTTTGCACACACTATCCCATCAAACTTGTTATTTGTATTAATTCACCATAACCTTTTTGATCGTTTATAACATGTCATAACCTGTCAAAAAAATTATGATAACCGATCAAAGGGTTATAGTGAAAACAAATAACAAGTTTGATGATATATTGGATACAAAAAAATAGATCAAATGTGAACAAACTCAACAGTTGACTACACTTCTGAATCGTTATGAAAAATACCATTTCACCAACCACATTGGAACAGTGGCGAGTCCACATATTACAAAGGTAGGTCACTTGACCTACCTTATTATTTTTTTTTAATAAGTATAGAGAAATGAAAATTGTGACCTACCTTAATTATGTTTAGTGAACTAAACAATTGTTTTGGCAAAAGAAAATATGTATAAATCAAGATTTTTAAATCTTATATTTTATATCTCAATAGCCCAAATAAATAATCTATCCAAGGTGGAGATGAACAAACTTCGGTTTTAACCGAAATAGGTTTTTTTTTTTAACTGATCTAGTTTTTAACTAGTTTTTTTGAGATTCGGTTATGTTTTAAAGGTATTAATAATGATATAATTGTGAAACTATATCAACATATATCTGTCGGGTATAATTTTAAGAACTTTAATTTTTTTTTGCTTGTACGATCTGACCCGACCCGAAGTCACAACTAGTATTTTTTTTTCTATCGATATCATTTTAATAGTAAACCATATCGTTTTACGTTTTAGATTTGCCACTTATTGGAAAAAGTAAAAAATTTCAATACTTGCAACCTTTTTGTTATTGATTATAATATCCACAATCTCATTAGCCTTTAAGATAATCTAATATATATATATATATATATATATATATATATATATATATATATATATATATATATATATATATATATATATATATATATATATATATATATATATATATATATAATAATGACCCAACGAATTAAACAACAAAAACCATATGAGCTTTTAACATACACGGTGATAGCCGTAACTAAAGATAATAGAATTTCTATTGTACCTTCTTAATCCTTGACAAAAGGTAATGAAATACAAAAAAGCCATGCTATTACGGAAATTAAAACCAATACTCACTAAAAGTAAAACCAATACAAACAGGGCTATTACCGAAATTCACATATAATTATATGCCATTTTTTGTTCTACGATTTTAACAGGTAGAAGACAAAGAAGAAGGGAAGCGCTGGAAGCGAGTCCAAGTGAAGGTGGAAGACCACATCGTAGTCCCTTCTTTTCCTGAAGCATTATCACCCGAATCTTACGATCATTATTTCAATGATTACCTATCAAATATCTCGATGGGACCTCTCCCACAAACACAACCGTTATGGGAAATTCACATCATCAAGTACCCAACAAGCAATGCATCTGGAAGCGTTGTCTTCAAGCTTAACCATGCACTTGGTGATGGTTACTCTATTATGGGTGCTGTTCTCTCTTGTCTACAAAGAGCAGATAATCCTTCTCTCCCCTTATCATTTCCAGTTATTCGGAAAACTCTCAAGCCCGAAAATGATCTCAAGAGCTTTTTTAGTGTTGTAGCATTGGGCCTGAGTGGTGCACGTAACACGATCTTGGATTTCGGTTGGAGCATCTTAAAGAGCAGTTTCTTGGAAGATAGCCGAAGTCCCATACACTCCCGCAAAGAAGGGGTGGAGTTCAGGCCGATCAATATAATGACAATGACATTTTCTTTGGATCAAATCAAGCAAATTAAGTCCTCCTTGCAAGCGGTATGTATATGTTTTTACTTTCTTTTCATTTATTTATGTATCATCCAAATATCCGTACGTTATGTACATTAAATTATATAGTTAAATTTAAACAACTATATGTTATTGTAAAATCATTTGTTATTCAAGTTAAATACTAACAATAATAATAACAATAACAATAAATAAAATTATAACCGTTCTATATGTCATGAAAAAACAAATACACATTATAATCAATCTCCTCACTTGCCTCTACCAAGGGTAAATTATTAAAATTAAATATAATTTTTGGTTTTATGTAACTTTTAACTTTTGTTATAATTTTATGTTATTATTAATATTTATTAATGCTATTTAATTTTAAAATCAATTGTTATTAATAAAAAAATTATAAAATGCTACCGACAAATTTAAAATAATTATTAATTAACAAAATTTAATGTACCTCTTCGCAAAAAAAGTTTTCATTATTAATTAAGGTAAAACATAATTTTCATAAAAACCCAAGTTAAGAAGATTCGTTTGTTCCAAAATACAATTGTATGAAAATCAAAGGAATATAATAAATGCGGAATCTCCAACGTTGATGATGAGTGTGTATAGTCACGCATTCGTCTTTCCAAGATCACCAATGGTACCTGAAAAGATTTAATCCACAACTGTAAGTCAAAGCTTAGTGAGTTCCCTTCAAATATCACACACCATTATACATATACAATGCATGAGCACATGTGAGCCTCCAGTCCGACTGGACCACCTCGTGAGGCCTATAGTATACCTGGACCGCTCACCTGGGCATCCAATCCACGACCGGTCTGCCTCCCATGACTACTACATACAACTGGTTTGCACCTGGCCTACAACACACCACTGGCTCGCACATGTATCTTGGCCTACTGCACAAAGCAGGAATGCCTCAACCTACCACCTAATATGTCGTCATATAAATCAAACAAGAACATTAACACAAACAACTATCTACACTAGTCTACCTGTCTAACAGCTAACTACTGTATATCGAGCCTTATACAACATTCTACATCGCCATTGGCAGAACACTAATGAATGGATAACTATATGTAATCAGAGGTTAGATAGAAAGTCGAACATGTGTTCCCACTCTAGAGCCACAACCAAACAAGGAACAAGTAAAAAAGCCTAGATCAAGAGTTCTTAGATTATCCTACATGACTGCATACAACCCCTAGGGAACTTAAATAGACAATCACCGACCCTAGGTACTCTAACCAGCATATCACTACTCATATATCCTAACATACAACGATATATACTATAACACATAGTATAGTGAGGAAACTCACCTGAATCGAAGACCCAAGGAACAAAACAACACACACAATTCCTCTACTAATCTGTCCTGCAAATTGACTAGCACCAAAAAATAAAGCTCCTAAATCAACAACCCACTTCCTTCAAGCTTGACCCAACGTTAAACTCATTCAAAGTCAATGGTCAACATTTATCCAAGTTAATTCTCACCAAGACATGGATACCTCTTGGTTATGTTGTGGGCATGCTAGGGCAAGATAGATGCAATGTAGAGTACCACCACCTCGTGGCCACTAATAGATTACCATATTCTTCACTGAGAGCTTAATCCTTTAAGCTACTCATTCATACCTTCCAATACTCTTTTTTACACAAAATACATCATAAAAATCATTTCGTTATAGACAGGCACATCCAATGCATGCCCTTTTCGAACTAGGTCACTAATGAAAGAAATGAACTACAAAACTCATGCATGAGACTAAGTACTCCATAGATCATTAGATCTGGAACATATAACCACAAATAGACTTCAAGGATCCATAGTGTTGTCAACTTTATGGAGTCCACCCCTTAAACCACCTTGAATCATGGAGAATAAAGTTCTAAGCCTAGATTTATAAGAATAGTACATAAAGATAGAAACATAGAGACTTACCAAAAGTCCAAAAGATGTACAAAATGATGGTGAAGAGGCTTGCTTGCTGGATCTTTGCTGATAGGTCACCTTCTCCTTCTACAAGTTACAATCTGAGGCTTAACACTTCAAGAACACCACAACCATACGAAGAACACTCAAATAAGGATAGGGGTTTCAAGATAATAGGGTGGAGACTGGAGAGAATGACCTAACCCTGAAGTTAATGTTCTTAAATATTGATTAAACCTTAAAATTTGTGGGCTTATGCTATATTAGCTGCCACGTCATGGAATTCCTCTTGCCACGGCATGGTAGCCATCAAGACGTACGTTCTAATAATGGACATGCCACGTCGTGGTCTTCCATACTCCACGTCGTGGCACCTGGCTTTTCCAAAAACCTTATCTTTATGCCTCCAAGTCCTCAATTAATCTATTATGGAAACGTGTGTTACAAAAAACTTGAAAAGTCATACAAGTTTCAAAATATTATGTTGCAAGTAAAATTGGCTTCCTTTATAGTATACTAGGCAAATGCTTGTGTGTTGCCAAAAATACAATAATATACCAATAACATTGATACATATACAATATTAAATATAATCATGATTTTGTTATTAGTTTTGAGTTGACAATTTTTACACTAATTACTAAAGGCTTATAGCCCAAGAGAATTAGATGTTAGATGAAAGCAGTCAATCAGTTGTAGGTTAAGGATTGTAGTCTTTCTATAGACAAGATAAGTATTTTAGGTGTAGGTGGAAAGTATTTATGAATGTAACGTCCCAAATTTTCAAACCAAAATTTTTCATTTCAAAGAAGAATAGTTATTCAAAATTAGTTTTCGAAAGTATATTAAAACATCCATTTGATCAAAACATGTCATACCGTGTACGAAAGGCAGAGTAATAACAAATCATAGTAAAATATTATCAGCGGAAGTCTTCAAAAACAAATTCCATAGATGAGGTACAGTCAGACTGCACTCTTCCCCTTTCCACTAAACAACCTAAAAAACATTCAAATTTAACGAGTAAGCACAAAGCTTAGTGAGTTCCCAAAGATACTACATACATATAGGAATGTAATGATCCCAGTATAGTTGTAGTCCCAGTTCAGTCTTTTATACGATGATCCCATGATAGTATTACATATAATTGTTATGGTCCCACCATAGTATTTCATACTAGTGTTATGGTGCCAACATAATCTTTCATACTAGTGCTATGATACCACCATAATCTTTCATAAAACTGTCATGGTACCACCATAGTCTTTCATACAAAAGTCACAATGACAAACTATCAAATCTAAGATACCTAGTATCATACATAGTATACTGAGAAAACTCTCATGATCCTAATATCGAACTGACACTAATACATACTTGATTACTCAAATCCATCACATTTTAACCAAAATTTAAGTTGGTCAAAAGTCAATCGTGAACGACCATGCACGTCTTGACCCATGACTTGACATGCCACACGGCAAAATAATCATGTTTGGTTTAAAAGGCGCATCCCGAAACCTCAATAGGCACAATGTCCTCAACATCTAAACAATTTTTGATTTTTAAGTCCTTAATCCCATAAGACTTAAGCTCCAAAATTCAAGGATATAATGAAATAATGTCTTAACGCATAAAGTTTCCAACTTTCTCTTTTTTCATGTCCCAAATATCACCAAATCTAAACCTAGGTTACAAAGGACCAATATATAACTAAATCCTTGCATGACACAAAATACAAGACAATAATTATTTATTAGTGCTACAAAGCGTCTATAATACCTAAAATTAAAACATTTAGACTCATATTTGTCTAAACTCCATAAAAATACCATTAAAGGGACAAAAAAAAGGATACCAACCTAGATCTAACATGTATAAGCCATAAGGTTTGAACTCAAATACTTACAAATCTTGAAAGAGTCATAAGAAGGTAGAAAATTCAAGTTTTGCTTCATCTGATACCAAAGATGCAATCAACTTCATAAAAACCATCCAAATATCACAAAATTAAGCCTAACATACAAGAAATGAAAGCTAGGATTTTGGAGAAACGTTTCTGGGGAATGGGGAATGCCAAATAAGGCACTCTAAAGGTTAATAACCTTATATATGGCCCAAAGATCGAAACTTAGGGTTTTTTGTAAACAACGGCTATGCGCCATGATCTCCAATTAAGGCACACCACACATAAGGATTTTCCTTCATACAATGACATTAAAACTCATGTGTCGTACTTTTAGGTTTTTTCGCAAAAACCTACATTATTATATTCTTAATACGAGACAATTCCGTAAACAAGTGTTAAAATTCGCATCTATTTGAACTAGATGTTGTCCTGAAAATACACATAAAATATGCATCCACAAAATAACTTAGAATACTTCTCACACATTTCCTCTTTGGGTTTTCCAAGACCATTCATAATTTCACTTGTCATGCCACTGCATTCCCACTAAGACAATCAACTTAGTTTAGCATCCCAAAACTACTAAACTCTAAACACAGTAAACATAACTTAAAATCATTATGAGAACTTCCCAAAAAAAGAATCACTTCAATCTGAAACCTTTGAAGCTAATACCCCAGATTGAAGATCATCACTCAGACATGAAAGTCAATTGTCCTTGAACCTTCCAGTCATAACAACTTAAATAGGTAGAATCCCATATACATGCCTAGAAAGATTTGATTGCACGATTAACCTTCCGATAAGTCAACGCTATTCAACATGCACAACATATCACATATTCAAGCACTAACGACCAATTGTGGCCTTCCAAACAAATCATATGGTCCCTTCGTACTCCCTAATACAATTGTTATGGCTTGACCATAGTCTTACTACAATTTCTATTTTTCAAACATAGTCTTCTACAATTGTTACGGTCTAATCATAGTCTTCCAACAATGGTTATGGTCATATCATAGTCTTCCTACAATTGTTATGGTCCGAAGATGGTCTTCTTATAATTATTATGGTCCAACAATATTCCTCCCACCGATCCTCACTCGTGAATTCTTTGGTCAGAGCCTTTACACTTGAAGAAGTTGATGTAGGGTCACTTCATTAACAGATCCTCTACTACCTCATGTAAAAGATCCTTGTGTTCCTTTTTAGTTATCGAACAACTTAGATATCAATGATAAACATTATAACCATTTAAAATGTATGATGAGGTAAACAAACACACCCTAAGTTATTGTCATTAAGGAATTAACTATAAAATAATAATTTTATAATAATATAAAACATTTATGTAAAGCTTTATTGTCATTCTAATTATTATTATTATTATTATTATTATTATTATTATTATTATTATTATTATTATTAATAGATAAATAATCATTTATTTGAAGTTGGTTATCCTGATTATCTAAGAGTCTTATGTATTATAAAATGTTCTTTTATATCAAACTAAAAATCTTACATATTAAAGAAGATAATGGTGTTGGAAATTCAGTTTTGCTATGGTTAATCACAGATGGTAGGTCATGTGCTAAATCTTTATCTTTTAGTTATGTCGTTTATTATTAATCTTTATCACTTCCATGGTTGTTATTACACATAAAACTACAGATATAAATGTCATTTCATGACATGATTTTGGTACGACAACATTATTGTATCTTTAGTTGGCTTGTCTACTACGGAAGACTAAAATGCGGATTGTCATTTATTGTTCAACAATATGCCGCCTGAGTCTTAGTAACAATCTTCACTCTTCATTTGACTTCTCCAAAATAGTCTGTTGTTTTCTTGAAAAATCGCTTGATAGTGAACATCCACTCTATTTTCCTTGTAATTTCTATATGGATTTTTGCTCATGCTTGGGGATATTCCACTGCGGTTAAAATAATTGACAAAGTCCTTGGAGCATTGATTATCCTGGATCAAACCGAAGAATAATTTCTGATTAAGTTCGTCCATAAAGTATTCAACTCCTAAAATTTTGGAATAGGAGAAGTTAGTTCATTTCAACATCAATAGAAGCAAAGTCTAAGGTTAGTCTATGAAGATAGCTATGAACTAGAGCTAAGGCGAAGCGAGAAAATCTTTGGAATGGATTCTTCGTAATACAACTTTCCAAAGTACAAAAGACTTTTAGGATTGGTACCATAAAACTACAATAAAGTCTTTATATATTGGCCTTATAATCGATTTAGTCATTATATTTTTTTTATTCAATTAAGTGTCAAATACCGATAATCGTATTCAATTTAACCCTTTCACGCGGTCAAAAGGTCATCTAACTTTTGAAAATTACATTTTTGGCTAAGATTTCAAAATTTGTTACAAATTTGGTCCAATATTTATGCTTTTGGCCCAGATTTTAAATTTTGTTACAAATTTGGTCCAAAAATTACCATTTTTTCCCAAATTTTATAATTTTATTATGAATTCATCCAAACTTTCATTTTTTTTACAACTTTTTTTCTCAGATATTTGTTTCTAATATGTTTTTTCTTTATAAACTCATATTTATACAAAAAAAACATATTTTCACATAAAAATATTATATTTTATGCTGCAACGGAGCCACCATGCCTGTCCGCTCATCGAGAAGAACTAAGTTGCAGAGAATAAGGGGAGAAAAAAAAAGGCATGGTAGGAGAAGAAAGATGATAAGAACATGATTTGAAGCTTTTCAAATCCCTAATCCTAATTAAATGATTTGGTCTTAATTTTGTATTTAGAAAGGGTATTTTAGTAACACTATTTGTGATTTCGAATTTTAGAGAAATTTTTTAGTATTATATTAGTTTAGGTTTAATTAAAATAGATGTTTGGATATATATGTAAATATTATAGTTTTAGAAGGACGTATATGTAGTTTAAAATTTTATAAGGACATTGACGTAATACTTAAAGTTTAACAGTATATATATGAAATTTTATATTGGTTTAGTTTTAATTAAAATATAAGTTTGGATATATATGTAAATATAGCAAGTTTTTGTAAACCATGGGGATCATCTTTATAATTTTCTCTAATAATAATATATTAACCAAGATAACAAATAATTATAAAAAGAAGAAGGCCTGTTACAAGTATCAGAATCTTACAAAAGCTAAAATTTCCTATGGAAACATGTTGGGAACAAAATGTAATAATATGCGAGGCACAAAAAGTTAATGAGTAAAAAAACCAATCAACAATTAGTGATCATATTTGAAGGTGAAGGGGCTTTTAGATCCTTCCCACTTATTTATCATGAAATAAATGTTCATAATTAGAAATCTATTTTTCCAACATGCTGCTCTGTCTTACATTTCTGAATGTAAATTTATTGTTTCAAACAGACAATAAATGATGTAGTTTGCGGAATGATTTTCCTGGGGATAAGATTGTACATGGAAGAAACAAGTGAAGAAACAAGAAGTGCAAGGTCTACCGCTTTGGTGGTGCTTAACACTAGATCTATTAGTGGTTACAAGTCTGTGGATGAGATGCTTCGAAATCAGGAAGCTAAAAGTCTGTGGGGAAACCAATGTCTTTTCTTGCACATTCCATTACCCGAGCTTCACCAAAATGGCAATCCTTTGAATCCGCTCAAATTTGTTCAAGAAACACAGAATGTCGTCAAAAGGATGCGAAACTCCTTTGCTGTTTATCTCAATGGAATGCTACTTGAATCTATAAGAAAATTTAGAGGTCTAGAGGTATGTCTACATCATGCGTTAGCTCTCAAGCGTACTCATATTTTTCTATGCATCTGATTTTAAGTTGCTCTGAAATGTTAAGGCAACCTCTCGATACGTTCATAAAACCCTAAAGAATTCAAGCATACTGGTGACAAATGTGATCGGGCCACTTGAGAAAATAACTCTTTCCAATCAAACGGTTAAAGGAATGTATTTTATGGGAGTGAATTTTCCACAGGTATCATCAATATTTTATTTCTAGTTTACTTTTAGTCCATTTTAATAATTTAGCGTGCTCAAAATATCCATGCATATTTTCCGATTATAACTTCTGGCAGAGTCTTACTATAACAATAATAAGTTACACGGACCAGTTGAGGGTTGCAGTAGGAGCTGAAAAAGATTTCATAGATCATGTGAAGTTTCGTACATGCACTGAGAAGGCATTCAATATGATTTTTGATGCTGCACTTAAGCCTAATTGACATGAAGGTTCTTACAAATGTCTTGATCCATGGATTTCGTTTGTCACTTGTTCAATAAACATTGATTTTCCTACGAGATAGTCATGTCTTGATTACATATTGGCGTGATTATAATGTAATATATATGTACTATCATTCTTGTTTCATTATTGATTGTCGAACTTATTATTATTATTTTGGTTTTTGCTTTTGTGTTATTTATTGGTGTGATTACATGTATTCTCTTCCTTATTGAACATAGGTACTTTCTAGAAATCTCTTTGAAATACATCGGCAGGGCTTGTGTTTAGCTTGAATTCTGTGATTAAGACTCTTGATCAATCTTTCTTAATCCATCTCCAATGTTTTAGACTATTTAATGGATTGTGATGTTAGCATTCCTCTCATCACACAAATTTACCCAATTCAAATTTGCACTCCATTAAATCCTTATGAGTTCAGTGCATTTTAATCATTTTACTATATATATATATATATATATATATATATATATATATATATATATATATATATATATATATATATATATATATAATCACGTCAGATTTACCCAAATGAAAACAACAAATATGTCTAAAGAGTTCAAATTAAAAAGAACTATGATAGGTTTTATTTCAACAAAATGAATAGAACACAAAAAAAAATGACAAGAAAAGAAAAGTTATACAAGTAAACAGAAGGGAAAGCTATCCCACATCGACTGAACTATAAAAAGTGTGGAGGTCTCCCTCCATTATTTAACATCCTCCTTGTGTTCACGGTATTTGTATTTGAATGGGTTAATTACACAATCAAATTGGCCCACTGAATTGAGCTCTTATTATTGTGTGTTGTCCAAATGTTGAGTTTTGTTTTTAAGTTTAAAATTTTAAAACCCGATTATGACTGGTCCAACCAAAACGGTTTCCACCGGTTTTTGATTAAACCGGTAGTTTTTTCCGGTCCCCAAAACAGATGGTTTTTTAGGCTAGTTGAACCGGATTTGTGGTTGGTTTCCGGTTGAAACTCTTTGGTCTGGTTTTCAAAATAGTGCATATGCGAACATTCAGAGATCATCATTTAAATTGGTTTATTAATAATTTTGGTTTATTTTCGTTATTTTTTTATTTTTTTACTTATTCATTTTTTTTTAAATATATATTTTTAAATATCTTTGCTATATACTTGAAGATACTAATGTTTTTTTTATTTATTTTTTATTTTTTTTATTTTTTAAACTAAATATTGGTTTAAGTTTTTATGTTTAACAATTATAAAATTTTAAATAAGAAGAATTTTAAAGATTATAGTATTTTTCGTTCATACTTTTTTGATTCATATTTTTTTTGAATTATAAAATTTTGAATCAAATCAGTTTTGAATAATATGATTTTTGATTAATAATATATTCAATTAAATAAAATTTTTGTTTAAAAAAATTATGAATTATTATATATTTTGAATAATTCAATTTAATATATTGAAATTTTTATTTTGCTCCAAATTAAACTTTTAATAATATTTCTTAATTCAAGTCTTAAAATTGTTGGCAAGTATTAGTGGTTCTGTTATTCATAATTGATTTGTACAAAAAACTTTATATGTAATAATTCCTAAAATTCAAGATATGACTAATATGTTTTATAATATATATATATATATATATATATATATATATATATATATATATATATATATATATATATATATATATATATATATATATGTAGTGAAACGAGGAACCTAAAAGCCAATTACGAACTTTGAATTTTAAACTATCAGTTAGGTCAAATTCGTTAGTCAAGTGCATCGAAATAAAATCATTCGATGGTTTATTTTCATCAATGACTTTTGCCTTTTTCTCCTCAGTTCGTTTCACATCGACTTTCGCTTTTGGAGGTGCTCTCCACTGTCGAACAGAAGCATTCGACTCCTTGGTTGAAGAGCTTCCATTTGAAGACTCATTCAAGCGACTTTCATAAGCAACCTTGATTTCTTCTTGTGAAAACTTCCCAGTTTGATAAATTTGCATTTTCCCTCCAACCAGTGATTGATGTTTTTGACATTTGTTTTTCCTTTGGAAAACGAAGCGTTACTTGGTTTATTCGAAGGAGGATTGGGAAATTAGGTTGTTTGGGTATGAATGATGTATGTTTTGTTCCTTTTACATCCAATTTTTCAAATTTGTGTTTTAGAAACACAAGTCTAACATGTGCTTGAAAACGATTTTGAAATTTTTTATGATATCCAACATTTGGTCATTGAAAAGCTTGTGGAACATTCAAAACTCGTCTTTGATTGGAAAATTGAGAAAAATTCATTTGTTCATTAGGTTCAATGTAGCACCTGGTTCCCGATACGTACTCCTTGCTATTTACATTTTAAAATAATGCATTTTGCCTTGGACTAAACGAGTTGATGGGCCAACTCGCTGAGTAGGAGTGGGATAAGGCGTGGGAATTGGACTTTGGACTCGACGAGTCGGTCCCCGGACTCGGCGAGTAG
Source organism: Lactuca saligna (assembly GCF_052625555.1). Taxonomy (NCBI): domain Eukaryota; kingdom Viridiplantae; phylum Streptophyta; class Magnoliopsida; order Asterales; family Asteraceae; genus Lactuca; species Lactuca saligna. Next base: position 201,242,314 of record NC_136424.1, on the reverse strand, counting down.
ACCATGTTTGGGCAAAAACCCTAATTCGGGTGTTTGCACCCTATTTAAACGCTCTAACTTGGCCTCCTTTGTCCCTAACACTTCCAGAGAGCAGTAGAGCGAGACCCTAGCTCCCATATTGTTCTTGAGAGTGTTTTTGGCTTTGTGAAGGAGGTTTGGAGCTTAGAAGAAGAAAAAGGTGGTTGAAGAGTGCAAGCAAAGGAGTAGATCTAAACTCTACTCAGGGAGAAGCTTCCATTCAGGTAGAAAAGTTCCTACCTTGATCTTTAAGTCATTAGTTACCATTTATGTCCCAATTTGGTGGTTTTCAAGCCCTAAAACACCAAACTCCATGTGTTGTGCTTAATGATCCGAAAGGACTTCAGATCTAGACTTATTGGATGAATTAGTAGCATAAAGTTATGTGGTTGAAGTGATTGAGGTCCCCATTGAGTGTATGACCTCATTAAGAGTTTGGTTTTGAATCGTTGCGTGTCTCATATTTGGCCTATATGGGAAATGGGTCATTGGGACTCGGCGTGTCCCAAGGAGGAACTTGGCGAGTTCCATGAAAATGGCCTTAGACTCGGTGAGTTGGACGAACAACTCGGCGAGTCCTATGATGATTGTCTGGAATTCGGCGAGTTGTTCTTCAAACTCGACGAGTCGGGTCGCGAGTCAGTTCAATCGTCCCAAGTAATGAGTTAAAGGTGATTCACTGAGTGGGAAGATGGACCGGTCAAGTAGGACCGGGTTAATAGGAAAAGGAATCGGCGAGTCTATGCCATGACTCGGCGAGTCCAGTCAAATGGACATTGACTTTGACCAAGGAGTTGACCTTGGACCAAGGGAGGATCAGTCTTTTGACCTAAGGGTATTTATGGGTGTCTAACCTATGTTTATGCTTTATAGTCGGAGGATTTGCAATCCAACAGTCAGGCGCTCAGCAAGCAGACTTCAGCAGCTACTTTTAAGGTGAGTTACCTTCCAGTAGCAGTGGGTCTAAGGCCACAATGTCGGCCCACCAGTAGGAGATGTATGATAGATGATTGTCTTTGTGATATCATCTAGGTTTGCTACTACCTGATATGTTATATGCTAGCATGACATGTCGTATGTGATAGTAGTAGAGTTCGATTGTTAGGACCGAAGGGTAGTCAGACACCCCAGATACATCTGACAGTATGTGATGATGTGTTTGCATGCTGGCTTGTTATATTATATGCGATAGAGGTAGTAGGAGGGGACCAGTCCCCGAGTTCGGTTGTTAGGACCGAAGGGTAGTTCAGGCACCCTAGATATGTCTGATATTATGTTATGTTATTATATATGTGATAGTAGCAGTAGGCGTGAAATAGTCCCCGAGGATCGATCGTTAGGGCCGATAGGTAGTCAGCACCCCAGAACGGCTTGAAACGGGTAGGTCGGCACCCCAGAATGGTCGTACCAGGTAAGTCGGGCACCCCAAAATTGCCCGGCAATATGTATGATATGTGATTGTATGGTATGTGGTACGATGGGGGAACTCACTAAGCTTCGTGCTTACAGTTTTCAGTTTTGGTTTCACGTACCTCTTCTTCGAAGGGGAAGGAGCTGGCGCGGTAGCAGCACATCGCACACACGCTTTGTATTCCGCACTATAAGATCTTCCTGGGGATTTGTACTCTGACATTGTTACGTTTTTATAAACTAGTTTCCAGAAACGCACATCTTTTATGAAATGATATGATCGGTGAATGTTTTATTTCTAATATTTTGCCAAGTATGTGTTTTAAAAATGTAATTTTTGGCTCGTATTTTTGGGATGTTACAAGTTGGTATCAGAGCCCTGGTTTGAGGGATTCGGACATGCCTTCGGGGGTGTCTGAACTCAAATCGAGGGATTGAAAGATTTTAAAGAAGAAATATTTTCTACAAAAATAAGTAAAGAGTTTTAAGAAAGAACGAAGTGTGTGATGTGCGCGACCGGCCGAGCTCAAGTAAGTATTCCCCAATGTACCCATACAAGTTTATATATGTTTATCAGTTCCAGTAGAACAACATGCTAGAATAGGACTAAGGATCTAGGAGTGATGCCTTATGTGCCTGCTTTATGTGCTTCAGTATATGAAAATTGCATGCTAGGATTGAGTAGACAGTAGTAGGATAGCCTATTTAGGTTATGCCTGATAGCATGAGCTTAGCATTGTATGCTAGTACAGTTTCCCATTATGAGGATGGAATTGCTTGAGTAGTCTCCTATGTCTGAATGTTGCTTGTTTTGTGATTTGTGGGACTCTAAGTGATGGGAGTTAGCGATTAGGTGAATGCGTCACGTCACATGCGAACAGGGTTGAATAATCTCAGAGTGCTAGACTTGGCCCTATTGCGCAGCTCTTGTCTGAGTCTAACCGTTGTAAGGACGAGTCTTTTACTTGAAAGATTATCTGAGCCTTGCCGCATGTGATGGTATTCAGGTGATGGCTAATTGGCATCACAAGGAGGCTTTCAGCAGCTGAGGACTAGATCGGTTATAGTCAGAGGATTCCCTAGGGCAAGCCCAGAATGGGAGTAGCAGAAATTATTAGCAGTAATAGTGACTTGGTGGAGTCAAGGCAGTACTTGAGGAAAGTACGGATAGATGTGGAAGGTAGTATGGGCCCGTACTACTGGAAGCAGAGGATCCGTACTCGAATTAAGGAAAGCTGAGATGAGACCAGGAAACTTGTGGTAGTAGTAGTAATTCCTCCAGATATATCAGTTAATTCCTCCAGATATATCAGTGTTCCTGACGTTTATTATGTTGTGTTTCAGAATGGTGGTATTGCACCCTAGACCAACAGTTGGCAGTTCAGGAGAGGGATTGGGTTCGGGATCAGGTTCCGAGCCGGTAGATGAGGGGCTACGCGATTTCATCATGTTAGAGATCACCAGGGGCATCCTTGAGTCGACCCCCATTATCTTCGGGTCGATCAAGGAAGGGATAGTAGAGTTAATGGAGGATCGCCTCCGAGCATTCAGGAGCGACATGGCATCTGGCCAGTCGGGATCTTGCACACTATCCTTTAAGGACTTCAGGTGTAGTGGTGCACCGGATTTTCACGGGGCGTAGGACCCCATAACTGCCAGGCGATGGATTGCAGACATTGAGTCTGCATAGATGATTAGCTTCTGCCCTAAGGGGTCAAAGGTGAGGTTTGCAGCAGGGTGTTTACGAGATCGAGCTAGGGATTGGTGGGAGTCCGTGGGTGACTCGTTGGGAGCCTCGGTTGTCGAGGCTATGACTTGGTCGGACTTCGCGACCAGGTTCAGGGCAGAGTTTGCGGCGGCTGTCGATCATCAGTAGCTGACCAGGGAGTTCTTGGATATGAGGCAGACGACGGAGACTGTGGCGGAGATCACCACCAAGTTCCGGGAGAGGGCATTATTGGTACCCCAGTATGCGGGTGATGAGGGCATGAGGAGGACCCGCTACCATGACATGCTCCGAGCTGATATTCGAGAGCATGTCAGTTTTTCAGCTTGCCCTACCTTGGACTCTATGATTGCCAGTGCGAAGGAGAGAGAGATAGATCTAGAGCACATCCGGAAGAGGAAGACAGAGGAGGGATAGGCAGGAGGGGCTTCGGGGAAGAAGCCCAAGGGACCAGATGGTAGGCCAAAAGGCCAGTAAGGACCGAGCCGCTGCAAGAAATGCGACAGACCTCATGAGGGGGCATGTAGACTGGAATCGTCGGGCTGCTATAAGTGCAGCAAGATGGGGCATTTGAGCAGGGATTGCACCACCCCTGCACCTATGATACAGACGTCTAAGTTGTTGTGTTTCCACTGCAACCAGAGGGGCCACAAGAAGTCCAATGGGGCGGTGATAGATTGCACACAACAGCTAGTGCGGATCAGGACCCCAAGTGGGGGAGAGTTGGTGATCCATGGCGAGAGGCCACAGTGTGGACCCACAGTATATTCAGCAGCGAGAGCTAGGCGCTACCTTCATTAGGGTTGCGCGGGATATGTCGCGTATGTTTTGGATTCCCGGGAGGCGGGTAAGGCGACGGTGAACGAGGTTCCAGTGGTGCGAGACTACGCTGATGTGTTCCCATGGAGCTTCCTGGAATACCTCCGGAATGACATGTAGAGTTCAGGATCGACCCCTTTCCCAACAGCTCCTAAAGCTGCGAGGATAACTCCTGCATTTCTGGTGGAGCGAGGCAATAAGGCGTCTTGGCGATGGGTGCTGCTCCCGGAACCAGATCGATACGGAACTCCACTTGCCTTTCCAGAGGCACACCTGGTAGTTCTTCGGGGAACACATCCGAAAACTCGCACACTACTGGAACCTCGTCAACCGAATTTGGCCTCCCCGCGGCCACTCGTGTGTCCATCACATAGGCTATGAATCCACTGTAGCCCTGCTGTAAACTCTGTCTTGCCCTGGAAGCCGAACAAAACGCTGACCCACACCGGGTCCCCTCGCCATACACAGTAAGTACTCCCCCACAAGGGTCTCGTATAGTCACCAGCTGTCTCTCGCAGTCAATGACTGCCCCAAACTTACTCTACCAGTCCATGCCCACGATGACGCAAACATCTCCCATCGCTATAGGAACCAAATCTATAGGGAACTTGACACCAAAAATCTCGAGCACACATCCTCGAATCACGTCAGTGGCGTATACCACTTTCTCATCAGCTATGGAAACCCACAGGGGTCGACTCATCACCTCCCGATCAATACCGATATGCTGGCTAAAAGCCAAAGATACAAAAGACCAACTCGCACCCGAGTCAAATAATACCAAGACAGGTATAGAATTCACAAGAAAAGTACCTACGCATATCATAATATAAGCACAATATCTCAGCATAAAAGTAAATGCACGAAAGAATACATACCAGCCACGACATCAGGCACCGCACGGACCTCCTCCGCAATCAACTGAAAATCTCTCCCACGAGCCTTCGGAGCCTCGGCTTTCACCGGCCGAGTCTCGGTAACCCTACAGTAGGCGCAAATCCATGGCGAAGCTGAGGGCACTCGGCCTTACGATAGCTAGTCTGGTTGCAAAGAAAGCAAACCATAAATACCTTGGGGAAATCCCTAGAGATGTGCTCCTCCTTGCCACACTTGTAGCAAGCGTCTAATCGACATGCCCCCTCATGACCCTTGTCGAGCTTTCCGCAAGTGCGGCCCTTCTGACCTCCCGTCCTCGAATCAGCGGAGTTGGTCCGCTTAGCTGCCGGCTGGGACTGATCTGGCCGCCGATCCACCCGTTGAGACTCGGCCTCCTCCCTGGCCTGAGTCTCTAACTCGATCTCTCTCTTCCAGGCATTTGCCTGGAGCTCAGCAAAGGTCTGGTATGACAAGTTCGATACGAACTCCCGAATATCCCTCCTTAGTACACCCAAATATCGGCTCATCTGAGCCTGCTAAGTGGACACCTGCTCGAGGCAGAACATCGCCCTCTCGTGGAACGTCCGAGTGATCACAGTGACTGAATCATTACCCTGCTTGAGGGTCAAGAACTCCTAAACCAACCGTTCCCTCTCCACTGGGGGAACATACTCGTCTCTGAACATAGAAGTAAATCTCACCTAAGTCACGGCTGAAATCTCCGCAAGAGTGAAGTTCGCCGTCACGAACTTCCACCAATCCTTTGCTCCCAGGCGGAGCTGGTTCAAAGCGAACCGTACCCTCAGATGCTCCGGACATGAACATGTGTAGAAGCATCCCTCAATATCAGCAATCCATCTCATCGAAGCGATCGGATCCTGCGTTCCGTCAAACTCGGGTGGCTTCGTGTTACTGAACTCCCGAAATAGCAACGAGTCACCTTCCTGTGGTCTGGCAGCAGACACAGCTGCGGTAGCTGCAGCGGCTGCAGCCTCAGTCACCGCGGCATACCGCTCATCGAAAGTCTCCATCAGTGCGGTCTTGATAGACCAAAACATCTCCAGAATCTCGGCCCGGATTACCGCAGCCACCTCCTCGTGAATCATCTGACGAAGCTCCTCGTCATTCACACCGCTCGTACTAGGTCTGTGGCATGGCCCAACCATAATGCCTCTGAAACACAACATAAAAATATCAGAGACTCCATCGAGCCTAATCGCACTCGATAACGCAACCCTACTCGGCCTTTGATACCCAATACTACCGACTACACCGCATCAGCATTCACCCCAAGTCCTCCTCCCTAGACCCCGGATCATGAGTACTCTATTCTTGCTATGCACTGGCTACCTACTCGCTCTCAAAGTATCTCATAGCAGCAGTTTCCCCTAGACTAAGGCATCACAAATCAGGCCACTCTAGTCCTAATATGAATACCTAGTCTACTAGCATGCATATCATATTTTGGGGATTTTACCGTTCGGGCATTAGCTGACCGTACACACTGCTTCTCCTTTGGTTATTACGAAATCTCTTATAAAAAATTTTATGCTTTTATTAATTAAAAATTTTCCTCAGATCCCCAGTTTGAGTTCAGTTACGCCCGAAGGTGCATCTGAATCCCTCAAACTAAGGCTCTGATACCAACTTGTAACAACGTAAATTTTGAAAACAATTTTTCATTTTTGCAAACATCAAAAACCAACATTTAATATTCTGAAATCATATGTGTAACAAATGTCTTTCTAACAAAATACATCCCATGATCATAAAACAGTTTCTTCATCAGTGTGTACCATCACGCCGACGCCTTCCCACGGTCCTCGCTAGTACCTGAAACACATAACAAAACAACTGTAAGCATAAATGCTTAGTGAGTTCCCCAAAATACTACTTACGCACCTACGCCCTTCTGGGCCCTGACCTTCCGGTCCATGTGACTCAGGGGACTTCCGTCCCGACTCGGTAAACCTTCCGATCCTACCTGCGTCAACCTTATGGTCCATAATGCCTTCCGGCCCATATCATACATACGCCTTCCGGCCCGTAACATAATGCCTTCCGGTCCATATCAAGCATCTCACACATAGCACATATAAACAATTAACTTATCATATACAATGCGTATAACTCATAACATATCCGACCTTCCGGTCACACAATAAAAGCCCTTCCGGGTACAGTATAGTGAGAAAACTCACCTCTTGGAAAGTCTAGAATCTCGCGTACTCGCTATCTCCAAATCCCAATGAAGACTCAACCTCGCCTAATCATAACGAATATTATTTTAATTAATATAGACTTCCACAACTAGACTTTACCCCTTATCATCATTCCTTAGAGGGTAAAAGACCATTTTACCCTTCCTTGACTCAAAGTCCACATGTTGACCAAAACCCTAAAAGTCAACAAAAGTCAACATTCCAGTATCCGGGGAGTACATCTTGATGTACACGGGGAGTACATCTTGATGTACGTGGGGCGTACATCGCCAACCCAGAAATTGGGGTCTCCACCAAGTACGCTGCGCGTACTGGGAGTTACGCCCAGCGTAACCATCAGACTTAAGCATTCATCATTTCTGGTCTTAATCGGTTAAGCCATTACTTCAACTTCCAGATCTGGCTTTATTTAAGCATCTTTACTCATAAAGTCGAAACCTTTAAGCCTTGGCATGGCTGTAAAGGATCTTATACTACTTAACACCTTTCCATTTAAACTCAAGGATATAGATCTCATGCATGGCCAAACATTCACATCCAAGATTACATTTTTATGAATCTACAACTCAAATAGACCAGAAATATGATGGATCTAAGCTAATGGAGACCATTTGCTCATAAAGTCTCCACCTTTAGGACCAACACCCTAAAATATGGTCCATAAAGCATATCACAAAAACTATATGACAAGATCCAAACTTTTACCTTAGAATGAAGCCCCAACCTTTGCAAAGCCCGGATCTAAACTTGAACACCAACTTCTAGCCTTCCCAATGAACTCTTCTTCTTCTTTGCTACCTTGAAATGGCACCACCAAGCTTAGAACACACACAAAAAGGGCTAGGAACAAAGGAACACTCTCTTAGGGTTTCTCTCTGGGGGATGGTGGCTGGGGAATCAAGCCATCACATTCCTTTTATAGCCAACCACCACAATTAGGGTTTTTGTGTCTTGACCGGTTACGCCCAGCGTACCCGAGGGGCAACGCGTATAAATGAAGCGCGCAAGTACGCACAGCGTACACCTTGTACGCCCAGCGTACTCGCTCATCATGCAAAACCCTAAATGACTTAAATCAAAATTGAAGGCTTAAATAAACGGGTACCTGGATTTCGTGCTGTTACATACCACGCGAGTATTGACCGTCCTCCCTTCGAGATGTTGTACGGATGGAGATGCAGGACCCCGATATGTTGAGGAGAGGTTGGCCTGACGGTCATGGGAAGCACCAAAGTGGTGCTCCAGATGACAGAGAAGATTCAGCAGGTCCGGAGCAGGCTTCAGACTGCTTAGAGTCGGCAGAAAAGTTACGCCGACAAGCGTCGTTCAGACTTGGAATTCCAATTCGGGGATATGGTTCTTCTGAAAGTATCTCCATGGAAAGGCGTCATCCAATTCAAAAATCGGGGTAAGTTAGGCCCTAGGTACATCGGGACATTCGGGGTTGTAGCCCGGGGGGCAAGGTGGCGTATAGGTTGGATCTACCAGCCGAACTCAGCCAGATCCATAACACTTTCCACGTCTCTCAGTTGCGGAAGTGTTTGGTGGATGACTTGGCAGTGGTGCCTTTGGAGGATATTCAGGTCGACGACAGTCTGAATTACATTAAGCGTCCTGTGGCAATCCTCGACAGGAAGTCGAAGGATCTGAGGAACAAAAGGGTGGAACTCGTGAAGGTGCAATGGTAGCACCAGAAGGGTTCGGAGTGGACTTAGGAGCCGATGGAAGAGATGATGGAGCACTACCCTGAGCTATTCCAGGATCGAGCAGCAGAATTCAAGGTCGAAGTCTAAGATAAATGGGGGAGATTTGTAGCACCTGGTTCCCGATACGTACTCCTTGCTATTTACATTTTAAAAATAATGCATTTTGCCTTGGACTCGGCGAGTTGATGGGCCAACTCGCCGAGTAAGAGTGGGATAAGGCGCGGGAATTGGACTTTGGACTTGGCGAGTCGGTCCCCGGACTCGGAAAGTAGACCCTGTTTGGGCAAAAACCCCTAATCCGGGTGTTTGCACCCTATTTAAACGCTCTAACTTGGCCTCCTTTATCCCTAACACTTCCAGAGAGCAGTAGAGCGAGACCCTAGCCCCCATATTGTTCTTGAGAGTGTTTTTGGCTTTGTGAAGGAGGTTTGGAGCTTAGAAGAAGAAAGAGGTGGTTGAAGAGTGCAAGGAAAGGAGTAGATCTGAACTCTACTCAGGGAGAAGCTTCCATTCAGGTAGAAAAGTCCCTACCTTGATCTTTAGGTCATTAATTACCATTTTTCTCCCAATTTGGTGGTTTTCAAGCCCTAAAACACCAAACTCCATGTGTTGTGCTTAATGATCCGAAAGGACTTCAGATCTAGACTTATTGGATGAATTAGTAGCATAAAGTTCTGTGGTTGAAGTGATTGAGGTCCCCATTGAGTGTATGGCCTCATTAAGAGTTTGGTTTTCGCCTTATGAGCTTATAGGGCCATGCATGCACGTAAAGTTTGCAACTTTACGTGATAAGCATGCTCAAGGAACATGGATCTATGGTTTTGAAGCGTTGCATGTCTCATATTTGGCCTATATGAGAAATGGGTCATAGGGACTCGGCGAGTCCCAAGGAGGAACTCGGCGAGTTCCATGAAGATGGCCTTAGACTCGGCGAGTCCTATGAAGATTGCCTGGAACTCAGCGAGTTGTTCTTCAAACTAGGCGAGTGGGATCGTGACTCAGTTCAATCGTCCCAAGTAATGAGTTAATGGTGATTCAGTGAGTGGGAAGAAGGACTGGTCGAGTAGGATCGGGTTAATAGGAAAAGGACTCGGCAAGTCTATGCCATGACTCGGCGAGTCCAGTCAAATGGACATTGACTTTAACCAAGGAGTTGACCTTTGACCAAGGGAGGATCAATCTTTTGACCTAAGGGTATTTATGGGTGTCTAACCTATATTTATGGTTTATAGCCGGAGGATTTGCGATCCAGCAGTCAGGCGCTCAGCAAGCAGACTTCAGCAGCTACTTTCGAGGTGAGTTACCTTCCAGTAGTGGTGGGTCTAAGGCCACAATGTCGGCCCACTAGTAGGAGACGTATGATAGATGATTGTCTTTGTGATATCATCTAGGTTTTCTACTACCTGATATGTTATATGCTGATAACTCTATTTTATGAATGTGTTAAATTGTCATAATTATGTTGAATTGATGTGTAATTGTCCATGAATGGCACTACTTTGATGAGTTGTTGAACTTCATATGCAGGTCAATATATCGTACTAAAAGTGGGCGGAACCTGCAAGTAAAACGAATTGCTCAAGGAATAAAGAAATGTTGCCGGGAAAGTTGACCACTCTTCATTTTTTTGATCATATCTCAATTTCTGGAGCTCCGATTGACATGACTAAAGAAGTTCTGGAAACTAGACAAGATTTGCTACAACCTTCGTGTTTTGTGTTTCTTCTAGTTATGTCATTTTGACCACCAAAACTTGCATGGAAGATGAAGGACGCCTCCAGGCGTCTAAGACGTCCCCTAGGACGTCCAGGTCAAACGGTAAGCATTTGGTCATTAATTCAGAGCAAAAAAGAAGGAGGAACCCCGTCGGTGTCTTACATGGTGTCTAAGACGTCCCCTAGGACGTATGGGCATTTTAGGGACGTCTCGTGTTGGAACGGTGTGTTTCGGGAAGTTTAGAAAACAATGAGTAGCGTCCTAGAACGCGTCTAAGACGTCCCCTAAGACGTCTGACATTTTTAGCCAATTTTTAGTGTATTTCAAGGACGACAGATGGCATGCAAGGACGTACAAAGAACGCATGAGCATTATACACGACGTCTAATACGTCTCCTGGGACGTCCAACGTCCCACATCGCTCAATTTCATTATTTTTTGTCTCACACTATAAATTGGGACTTGTGCATTCGTTTTTATGGTTCCCACCTGCGATTTTCAGAGTTTTTCCCTACGTTTTAAGGCTTCTAAAACCCTTGGAAACATTTGGAAACACAAATCCATTCCATTTCAATCCAATTTCAAGGCAAGATTCGATTCAATTCATCATCAAGCAACATTTGAAGATCATTCAATCGGAGATTCTCATCAATTTTAGTAACTTTCAGAAACCATTACTTCTTCACAAGGTTTATTTGTTCCATAGTTTGATAATCATTAGGTTACAACTGTTGGATGATTTTAAGTTTGTGTGTGAATTCTATTATGCATTTCAATCATTCCGTCAAAGTTATTGTTTTTATGAATTTAATGGAAGGCTAAACCGTTAGGGTTACTTCACTTCCAGGGATGTTTATGACTTTTGGATGAACACACTTGATTATTACTTGATTCTAATTAATTCCAATTGTTACTTTATGCTTCACATGAGGATCTTTTGGTAATAACGATTGAAATTGGGTTGTATGAAGTTGTTTGATGTCATAATTAAGATAGTTTATTGCCAATTCATCATTTGCTCCAAATTCAACTAGTTTAGGAATAAAGACAAGTGATTGAATCAACATATATTATTCCAATTTATGATATTGAATCTCAATATGGTAATAGGTAGTTGTAAGACATTTTATTGGTAGTTCACTAATTGTTCCCATTTCATTTAGACATAAAGGAGTAAGACAATTAGTTGAATGAACATACTATGTACCCAAACTATGTGTTCCAAGTTAATAAACCCCAATTACATCTATGTAATTGAATTAGGATTCTAGGGAAGAAAGTGTGTGAATCTAAACTGTCTATAACTGAACCGGGAGTACTCTAGTTTTCTCATTGAGCTTTTAATTTTTAATTAATAAATTTCCTAGCTTTTGTTTGAATTTTGTTTTAATTTTTTTTGTGACAATTGATAGTAATACTTTTCTTTTTATTGACTACTTTGACACAAAGTTTAACCACAAACTCCTTGTGGATTCGACCCGACTTACCATATCTACTTAGGTTAGTTGGTTTATTTTTGACCAAGACAACGACCTCGATCATATGCTAGCATGATATGTCGTATGTGATAATAGTAGAGTTCGGTTGTTAGGACTGAATGGTAGTTAGACACCCCAGATGTGACAACCCGAAATTTCCATTTAGTCAAACCCTAAAAGTCAACCACTTCGTATCATCAATTAATCTCAGTATTTCTTATTTTTAAGAAATATAAATTTCGTTTGATTATTTTAATATTATTTTTAAACAAACGGGTGAAAGAAAGTGTCGTCTCGGGCTTTGATTTTTGAAAACCGCAAACACTTCACGTATTAGAAACACCCGACCAAACTTTTATGTTTTGGGTTTAGAATTCACCCAAAAATCGTAAACTCATACATATGTATGAGTTTACTCCCCAAAAACTAGTCATTTGTGTCTACTCCCCAAAAGTCAAAAGAGTAAACTCCAAAAACTCTCTCAAGTATCATCCAAGATTTAATTCCAAATCTTCAACCTTGTAAGTGTTCTAAACATTTCAAGTTAGTAAAACACTTAATCTAGTGTTTGTGCATCTATTCATCCATTGATTTCCGGTTTTTGTTTAGATTTTCGAAAACACCAAGAACACACACTAAGTGTTCTTGGCCTTTTAGCTCAAATCAAGCCTTCTATTAGTAAGTTCTTCCATCCTTGAGTGATTGTAAACTAGTATTACATTTAAACACCAAGAAAATATGTCAAGAACATAAGACAAGAGGTGTTCACGGTCCAAGGAGATGCTTGGGCCGTAAACACCATAAAGTACACCAAAGTGTGCCTAAGTCCTTATCTAAGCCCTAGTTTGATGTATAAACCATCCTTGACATGTTTAAACCTTCCTTTGATGTATCTAAGCCTTGAAAAACATCAAAATACAACATTTATAGGTGTTTACGATTTGGGGATCTCCCAAAACCGTGAACACCCTATAGTGTGTTAAAATGGGTCATTTTCCTTCCTTAGGCCTATAAACTAGCTTATACACTTACCTAATTGTGTTAAGGACTTGAAAACATGGCTATACAATCCTCAATATGGGTTTACGATTTTAAACCCAAAGGAAATCTCCATGAGGCCGTAAACTCCCTAAGCCTTGACCATCAAAACCGTAAACTCCAAGGGAGTTTACCCTTGGATTCCAAACACACTAGTTTTGCCCTACCAACACTTGGATGCAATCCTTGTGATTTTTAACACTTGAAACAAAGTGTTTTCATGTTCTAGGGTTTCCCAACCTAATTTATTAGTTATAAATTGGCTAATTAGTTATATATATGTTCATTATATGATAACTAGGCTCGTGCGTGTGTACAAGTCTTCATTTGTCACCTAGCACCGTACCCGACACTTCAATCCAATCCACTCACCACAAGTGAGTTCATACCCCTTTAATTAACCTTTGAAATACTTTTAAATGTTTTAAATGCTTTTATGGGGGGGGGGGGAATACAAGTTGAATACTTATAGTTATTACATCAATCACATGTGACTAATAACTACAAAACCAATGATTTTACTACTATTCAAACTGTTTATCAAAGCTGTTTTACTTCAAACTGTTTTACGAACTCTTATACTTATCAAATATTTTTACTTAAACTTTGTTATACTTATTATAAATTGCATGCCCTTATATGTATAGTTATATAAGCAATGTTTAAAAGGCTTAGGAAGACCTCACGACGTATTTCCTTTTCCTCGATTTGGATGTGGTCTGGTGGGATATCGGGTAGCCGTCCGAAGGTCGTTTCAATATTAATTATATATCATGTGTACATATATAGTCATAAAAGTTCTTCCATGTTCATACATACTAGTTACATCATTTGTAAGTTATCATCGGGGTAACACAGGATCATACTTATACTATTGTTAGATTAATGAGTCAGTTCATTCATGAGTCAATACTTATTACTATGAGAACATATACAACTATACTAGAAAGAGAACATATACAACTATACTAGAAAGAGAACATATACAACTATACTAGAAAGATAACATATACAACTATACTAGAAAGAGAACATATACAACTATACTAGAAGGAGAACATATACAACTATACTAGAAGGAGAACATATACAACTATACTAGAAGGAGAACATATACAACTATACTAGAAAGAGAACATATACAACGATGCCAGTACGAGTAACATTACATTACATATACATGAATACATTATCCATTGTGATCCGTAGCGGAGCATGACTTCAATGTCATGACTCGTGTTGTAGCCAGAGTCTCTTGAATGGAGAGCGTGAGTTTGCGTATAGATCTATATTGGATTGACTATCCTACACCTTGCTGCTAGCTACAGCCGGACCTGCAGGTCTGCGGGTGCCAAACGTCATTTCATTTTACGACCTACATTTGTCGTTGTTTATCCACTCGATAGTATGGTACAATTAATCACATGATACCTTAATATAAATCCGGTTTAAGGTAGTTAGTACAGCAGTAGTTCCTATAATACAACACTACAGTACTATATTAATTTACCCTTTCCATATTTAGTGATCTTTTCACTTAAATATTAATGTACAAACTATATTTTGAGAATGATAGTTACACTGGGGAAAATTACACACTTTTACAGTAAACGAACATACAAAACAGTTACGCCTTGGTAGAAGGCTACTTTTAATAGAAAAAATCTGTCACACCCCAAAACCAAGAACGGCGGAAACATTCTGGGGCGGAGGACGTCATGTATAGTATCACAACACATTATAACAGTAAACAAGCAAACAACATCATCTATTGCATTAAATATATAATTTTAATACAAGCGTGTTCCGTAAAGTTATAGACACCAAAAATGTAAATCAAAATAATAAGATGAGTCTTGAATGCGCTCCATCTTCTCAAAAGCTGGCATCGGTACCTGTCTACTGATGACCTGAGAATACAAGTTATTTTGAAAGAGTTTATCAACATAAAGCTGGTGAGTTCATAAGTATTTTAGTGTCGGTGGTTGTATCAAAATGTTTGAACGTAGTTATAAGTATGAGTTTGTAAATGTTTGAATCTCATAGAAAAACCTATATTTTCTATTAAAAGTAGCCTTCGACCAAGGCGAAACTTTTTTGTATGTTCGTTTACTATAAAAGTGTGTAATTTTCCCCAGTGTAACTATTATTCTCAAAATATAGTTTGTACATTAATATTTAAGTGAAAAGATCACTAAATATGTAAAGGGTAAATTAATGTAGTATTGTAGTGTTATATTAAGGTACATCTGATTAATTATACCATACTATCGACTGGATAAACAACGACAAATGTAGGTCGTAAAATGAAATGACGTTTGGCACCCGCAGACCTGCAGGTCCGGCTGTAGCTAGCAGCAAGGTGTAGGATAGTCAATCCAATATAGATCTATACGCAAACTCACGCTCTCCATTCAAGAGACTCTGGCTACAACACGAGTCATGACATTGAAGTCATGCTCCGCTACGGATCACAATGGTTAATGTATTCATGTATATGTAATGTAATGTTACTCGTACTGGCATCGTTGTATATGTTCTCTTTCTAGTATAGTTGTATATGTTCTCCTTCTAGTATAGTTGTATATGTTCTCCTTCTAGTATAGTTGTATATGTTCTCCTTCTAGTATAGTTGTATATGTTCTCTTTCTAGTATAGTTGTATATGTTATCTTTCTAGTATAGTTGTATATGTTCTCTTTCTAGTATAGTTGTATATGTTCTCATAGTAATAAGTATTGACTCATGAATAAACTGACTCATTGATCTAACAATAGTATAAGTATGATCCTGTGTTACCCCGATGGTAACTTACAAATGATGTAACTAGTATGTATGAATATGGAAGAACTTTTTTGACTATATATGTACACATGATATATAATTAATATTGAAAAGACCTTCGGACAGCTACCCGATATCCCACCAGACCACATCCAAATCGAGGAAAAGGAAATAGGTGTGCGGTCTTCCTAAGCCTTTTAAACATTGCTTATATAACTATACATATACGGGCATGCAATTTATAATAAGTATAACAAAGTTTAAGTAAAAATATTTGATAAGTACAAGAGTTCATAAAACAGTTTGAAGTAAAACAACTTTGATAAACAGTTTGAATAGTAGTAAAATCATTGGGTTTGTAGTTATTAATCACATGTGATTGATGTAATAACTATAAGTATTCAACTTGTATTCCCCCCCCCTCCCCCCCCCCCCCTCATAAAAGCGTTTAAAACATTTAAAATTATTTCAAAGCTTAATTAAAGGGGTATGAACTCACTTGTGGTGAGTGGATTGGATTGAAGTGTCGGGTACGGTGCTAGGTGACAAATGAAGACTTGTACACACGCACTAGCCTAGTTATCATATAATGAACATATATATAACTAATTAGCCAATTTATAACTAATAAATTAGGTTGGGACACCCTAGAACATGAAAACACTTTGTTTCAAGTGTTAAAGATCACAAGGATTGCATCCAAGAGTTGGTAGGGCAAAACTAGTGTGTTTGGAATCCAAGGGTAAACTCCCTTGGAGTTTACGGTTTTGATGGTCAACACTTAGGGAGTTTATGGCCTCATGGCGTTTTCCTTTGGGTTTAAAACCGTAAACCCATATTGAGGAGTGTATAGCCATGTTTTCAAGTCCTTAACACAATTAGGTAAGTGTATAAGCTAGTTTATAGGCCTAAGGAAGGAAAATGACCCATTTTAACATACTTTAGGGTGTTCACGGTTTTGGGAGATCCCCAAACCGTAAACACCTATAAATGTTGGATTTTGATGTTTTTCAAGGCTTAGATACATCAAAGGAAGGTTTAAACATGTCAAAGATGGTTTATACATCAAACTAGGGCTTAGATAAGGACTTAGGCACACTTTGGTGTACTTTATGGTGTTTACAGCCCAAGCATCTCCTTGGACCGTGAACACCTCTTGTCTTGTGTTCTTGACATATTTTCTTGGTGTTTAAATGTAATACTAGTTTGCAATCACTCAAGGATGGAAGCACTTACTAATAGAAGGCTTGATTTGAGCTAAAAGGCCAAGAACACTTAGTGTGTGTTCTTGGTGTTTTCGAAAATCTAAACAAAAACCGGAAATCAATGGATGAATAGATGCACAAACACTAGATTAAGTGTTTTACTAAATTGAAATGGTTAGAACACTTACAAGGTTGAAGATTTGGAATTAAATCTTGGATGATACGTGAGAGAGTTTTTGGAGTTTACTCTTTTGACTTTTGGGGAGTAGACACAAATGACTAGTTTTTGGGGAGTAAACTCATACATATGTATGAGTTTACGGTTTTTAGGTGAATTCTAAACCCAAAACATAAAAGTTTGGCCGGGTGTTTCTAATACGTGAAGTGTTTGCGGTTTTCAAAAATCAAAGCCCGAGACGATACTTTCTTTCACCTGTTTGTTTAAAAATAATATTAAAATAATAAAACGAAATTTATATTTCTTAAAAATAAGAAATAATGAGATTAATTTATGATACGAAGTGGTTGACTTTTTGGGTTTGACCAAACGGAAATTTCGGGTTGTCACATCATCCCCCTGTTAAGGGAATTTCGTCCCGAAATTAAAGTCTAAACAAATAAAGTAGTTACAAATACTAAGCAAAGAGATTAGGGTATTTCAGTTTCATCTGATCCTCACGCTCCCAAGTGAATTCCGGTCCTCGCTTGGCGTTCCAGCGAACCTTCACAATCGGGATACGGCTTTGCTTCGTCTGCTTGACCTCACGGTCCATGACCTCTACTAGTTCTTCCACGAAGTTGAGGCTCTCGTTGATCTCGATCTCATCGAGTAGGATTACAAGAGTCTCATCGGACAGACACTTTTTCAAGTTAGATACGTGGAATGTAGAATGTACATTACAAAGCTCATCGGGTAAATTGAGTTTGTATGCTACAGGGCCAATTCTTGCGAGAATCTCGAAGGGCCCTATGTATCTTGGATTAAGCTTTCCACGCTTTCCGAAGCGTATCAAGCCCTTCCAAGGTGAGACTTTGAGAAGGACTTGGTCTCCTACCTGGAATTCCAAAGGTTTCCTTCGCTTATCAGCTTAGCTCTTCTGTCGTTCTCTAGAGGCTTTCAATCGTTCACGAATCTGAACGATCATCTCTGTCGTTTCCCGAGTGATTTCCAGGTCGGTGAGAGTACTGTCAGAAGCTTGCACCCTAGCTAATTGGGTATCCCCCACTTCAGCCCAGCACAGAGGGGATCTGCACTTTCGGCCATAGAGGGCTTCGAATGGAGCAGCCTTGATGCTCGTGTGATAACTGTTATTGTAGGAAAACTCGACAAGGGGTAAATGAGTATCCCATGCCTTTCCAAAGTGAATCACATAGGCTCTCAACATATCTTCCAGTGTTTGGATGGTCCTCTCACTTTGCCCGTCTATTTGTGGATGGTAGGCCGTACTCATGTCCAGACTAGTTCCTAGGAAACTTTGTAACGATTGCCAAAACCTTGAAGTGAATCTACTATCTCTATCTGAGATAATAGATAAGGGAACATCGTGCAGTCTTACAATCTCCCTAATGTAAGTTCTTGTAAGTTTCTCCATCTTGTTAGTTTCTTTGATAGGCAGGAAGTGTGCAGATTTGGTCAGTCTATCGACGATGACCCATATGGTATCAAGTCTACCCGTTGTCTTGGGCAACTTGGTTATGAAATCCATAGTGATCCGCTCCCACTTCCATTCTGGAACTTCTGGTTGTTGTAGTAAACCAGAGGGCTTCTGGTAATCGACCTTAACCTTTGCGCAAGTAAGGCATTTACTTACGAAGGTAGCAATCTTTGCTTTCATATTAGGCCACCAGTATAGCTTTTTGAGATCTAGATACATCTTATCTAAACCTGGGTGGATGGAATACCGAGTATTGTGTGCCTCGGTCATGACCAAGTCTCGGAAACCACCGTGTTTCGGTGTCCAGATCCGGTCCATGAGATAATAAGCTCTACCACCCTTAACCTCTAAGTTCTTATCCATTGCTCTCATTGATTCACCTGCCACGTTTTCAGGTTTCAAAGCGTCGAGTTTTACAGCCTTAATTTGTGTGGACAAATGTGAATGGATAGTTATAGTCAAAGATTTGACTCTACGACCAGAATATTCCATCCGACTTAGGGCATTAGCTATTACATTGGCTTTACCCGGATGATAACGAATTTCGCATTCGTAGTCACTGAGTAGCTCAACCCACCATCGTTGTCTCATGTTGAGCTCCTTCTGGTCGAAAATATGTTGCAGACTCTTGTGGTCTGTAAAGATAGTGCTCTTCGTTCCGTACAAGTGATGTATCGAGATCTTCAGAGCAAACACAACTGCTCCTAGTTGCAGATCGTGGGTCGTGTAGTTGACCTCATGTGTCTTCAGCTATCTTGAGGCATAGGCGATGACTTTACCTTGCTGCATCAGAACACACCCGAGCCCTTAATTCGATGCATCGCAATAAACTAAGAAGTATTCTATTCCTTCGGAGAGGGATAGTACTGGTGCGGTGCACAAGGCTCGTTTGAGCGTTTGGAACGCTCTCTCCTATTTCTCTTCCCAGTCAAAGGCCACACTTTTCTGGGTCAGCGTTGTAAGAGGTTTTGCAATTCGGGAGAAGTTCTGTATGAACTTGCGGTAGTAGCCAGTGAGGCCTAGAAATTGACGAATTTCTGTAGGCGTCTTCGGTGCCAACCAGTTCTCAATGGCCTTAATTTTGGATGGGTCCACGTGTATTCCTTCTTCGCTTACCACGTCTCCTAAGAATTCGACTCTTCGGATCCAAAATCCGCATTTAGTGAACTTCACATAGAGCTTCTCCATTCTTAAAGTTCCTAGAATCTGTCGCAGGTGATCGCCATGCTCTTCCTTACCGCGGGAGTAGATCAGGATGTCATCTATGAAGACAATGACGAACTCATCCAAGTAAGGTCGACATACTCTATTCATCAGATCCATGAAAAATGCGGGTGCATTGGTCAATCCGAACGGCATCACCACGAACTCGTAGTGTCCGTAACGAGTTTGGAAGGTTGTCTTTGGGATATCCTCCTCTAGCACTCATAACTGGTGATATCCGGATCTTAGATCAATTTTGGAAAAGTAGTTCGCCCCTTGCAGTTGGTCAAATAGATCGTCTATGCGAGGCAGAGGGTAACAATTTTTGACCGTTAGTTTGTTGAGTTCTCTGTAATCGATACACATACGGAATGATCTGTCTTTCTTCTTAACGAACAAGACTGGTGCTCCCCAAGGCAAGAAACTTGGTCTTATAAAGCCCTTGTTGAGCAGCTCGTTAAGTTGACCAGAAAGTTCTTGCATCTCTGCTGGTGCTAATCGGTAGGGCGACTTGGCTACTGGGGTAGCTCCTGGGACTAAGTTGATTCTGAGCTCGACTTGTCGTTGCGGAGGTAATCCTGGTAGTTCTTCTGGGAAAATGTCGGGAAAGTCGCTCACTACTGGGATGTTCTTTAGTTCTTTCGTTTCGAGGCTCGTATCGACGACGTGAGCAAGGAATGCATGGTAATCTTTACGTAGATACTTATGTGCTTGAATACTTGATATAATACGAAGACTCGCACCGGGCTTGTCGCCGTATACGATAAGAGTTTCGTTAGGCGGGAGGTTTAGACGAACTACTTTCTCGTAGCACATGATGTCGGCGCAATGAAGACTCAACCAATCCATGTCGATGATAACGTCGAAGCTTTTAATCGAGACTGGCATAAGGTCGATTGGAAATGAATGGTTATCTAGAGTTAGGGTACATCCTAAGTATATGCTATTTGTACTTTCTGTTTTTCCATTAGCCATTTCTACTGTGAATAGTTCCTTAAGTACGTGTGGTTGTTGTTTAAGCATGTGAGCAAATTTATGGTTCACGAAGCTTCGCTCCGCTCCACAGAATGCATGCATAGGAGTTATCGAGGAGGAACGTACCAGTCATCACTATCGGGTCAGCAACTGCTTCCCCATGGCCTATTGCTAGTACCCTCCCTGCTCCACCAGCATTCTTCGTTTTAGGGCAATCCCTCTTATAGTGGCCTGCCTCGCCACAACCATAACAAGTCTGGCTCACGCCAGAGCTGGGGACTTGGGTGATTAGCCTCGCCGGAGATTTACAGAAACGGACTGTGTGTCCTTTCCTGTTGCAGTTAGCGCACTGCATTTCACGGCAGGGGCTATTGTGGTGGTAGTTGCATTTGCCGCATTTAGGCAAATTTCCAGCATACTGCCCCACCGGAGCAGTAGCAGCAGTAGGGGTGGTTGCGGCATGCACTACCACAATTTGCTGCTTTTTGGCAACTCGTTGTTTCTTCTTCTCCTCCCAGAACTTCCGCTTAGTGTCAGCGGGTTTGGAGGGTTCCGGGATGGCTAGGGTTGTTGTTGTTGCAGGGTTTTGACTCCATGGTCAATGAGTCGTTGTGCCAGTCGCTTGGCACTATCGAAGGTAGCGTGGTTTGATGATAGGGCATTCCCCTGATACGGAGGCACTAGCCCCCATATGTACCTTTCGATCTTTTTCCCTTCAGTGGGAACCATATTAGGGCAGAGGGCCACCAGTTCGTTGAATCTGGAGGTATATGCGACTATGTTGGAACCCTTCATGGTTAGGCTCCAAAGCTCCTGCTCCAATTTCTGGATCTCGCCCCTCGGACAGTATTCCTCAATCATGAGGTCTATCATGGTTTCCCATCCCATGTCATGCGCCACCATGAAAGTTAGTGCCTTAACATGGTGGTTCCACCACGTCAGGGCTTTTCCTTCAAAGGTGCATGCAGCGTATTTGACTTTGCTCGCAGTAGGGCATGAACAGATTTCGAAGACTGAGTCAGTCTTCTCGAACCATTGCGAGAGTGCAATGACTCCGCTGGTGCCCTGGAAGGACTTCATCTTGTAGTTGGTGAAATCCTTGTAGGAGCACTCTCTCGAGCGCACAGGGATTTCAACAGGAATAGAGTCAACAGGGGTTCCACCTCTGCTGGCATCAGTAGAGTGATACTGAGCCATAGCAGTTTCCATTTCTACAGCTACGGCAGTATTCAAGGTTGCAGTATCGATGACCGGAGGAGGAGGTGGTGGAGGTGCAGGGTTATTCCTGGGAGATTTGCGAGGAGGCATCTTTTAGCTATAAGTTTATGAAGATAAACAAAATGGTATGAATCAATTGTGAATGGTGTGAGAGTGACACATGGACTAACTAACCATAGCCCAACAGTTGAATGAGTGTTTGAGATCGCAACAAGGAAGATTAGTAGGAAAACCCAAGTGTACAGATTTTTCCCACAGATTAGGTAGTTGTCAATAATACTGGTATTACTGATGTAATAAATTCAAGGAAAATCAACCTAACAGTAGGTCTTACATCATACCATACGGAAAGTTTGACAGTTCCTAGATTCCTAGTTAGAGTACTGAAAGTTAGGAATATTTTACAAACAAGTGCTACTTAGAGCATAGATACTAAAGGCTAATCCTTAACCCAAAAGATAAAGATGTACTAGACATCTTCTAACGGCGATGGGAATTCCTCGGGCGAACCCTGAGGTCTCCCACTTGACGAACCACCTCTTGAAGGTGTCGTTCATGAGCCCTTTGATGGGCTCGAAGTTTCATGACTTCGGTTTGAGAAGCAGCCAGCTGTTGCTGCAGGGTTTCATTGGTTCTCCTGGTCCGTTCCATTTCTTCCTCAAGACGGCGGATGCGGACTGTGTTGACACCAAAATTGGCATCAATCTCCATGACTCGGTCAATGGCTGCTCGACCTTGTTCATCATTACGAGCTATTCTGAGGATGATGACGGGCAGAGATCGATCCGCAGAGCCACCTTCACTGAGGTTGTAAAAGCTTCGGTCCCCAAAGTAAGGTAAGGGTTGACCCTGTTCATCGCTCCAGCGATTCAAGTTGGTTGCCCACAAGGGTGTAGGACCTGGAAAAGCTGGTCGGGGGTTGTTGTTTGGGGCTTGACCTACTAGCGGTAGGTTGTTGACTTCAGGCTCAAAGTCAGATCCATCAGAAAAGCCTTCTGCTTGATGATCATCCAAAGGGATTTGATGTTCATCATCGGACTCTGCCTCAAGCCATCCAGCATTTCCGTTGGGTGGAAAGTATGGGTCGCCATGATGGAATCCAGCCATTTAAATCTACGCGAGAAGAGAGGTATAAGAATCTAGTGTATAAATAGCTTGTAGTAGCACAAAATACTCCTATAGTATTTTAAGATTAATGTTATGTTCTAGTGTTCTCATTGTGGTATTGTTGGTAAGATTTTAGACTTGTTGCAACCACACAACTACACTTAGGCACATGCTAGTCAACCCTCGGATAATATAGTTGATCAGGCTATATTTTCCTAGTTTTGACTATATGTCTCTAAGTCCACTTGTGTTGTTCAACAATCGTAATTCTTTTATACTATCCTACTGACACTGATTTTAGTATGAATGCAGACTTGTATACTTAATTAAATATTTTATTATTTATAAGTATAAACTCTTGGTCAGAGTATTTTAATCCCAATGTATTTATAGTTAGTATATCTTTTATGGGTTGATATACTCAATTCACTATAAACAATGCTCTGATACCAATCTGTCACACCCCAAAACCAAGAACGATGGAAACGTTCTGGGGCGGAGGACATCATGTATAGTATCACAACACAATATAACAGTAAACAAGCAAACAACATCATCCATTGCATTAAATATATAATTTTAATATAAGCGTGTTCCGTACAGTTATAGACACCAAAAATGTAAATCAAAATAATAAGATGAGTCTTGAATGCACTCAATCTTCTCAAAAGCTGGCATCGGTACCTGTCTACTAATGACCTGAGAATACAAGTTATTTTGAAAGAGTTTATCAGCATAAAGCTGGTGAGTTCATAAGTTTTTAGTGTCGGTGGTTGTATCAAAATGTTTGAACGTAGTTATAAGTATGAGTTTGTAAATGTTTGTAAATGTTTGAATCTCATAGAAAAACCTATATTTTCTATTAAAAGTAGCCTTCTACCAAGGCGTAACTGTTTTGTATGCTTGTTTACTGTTATACTGTGTTGTGATACTATACATGACGTCCTTCGCCCCATAACGTTTCCGCCGTTCTTGGTTTTCAGGTGTGACACTAGATACGTCTGACAGTATGTGATGATATGTTTGCATGCTGACTTGTTGTGTTATATGCGATAGAGGTAGGAAGAGGGGACTAGTCCCCGAGTTTGGTTGTTAGGACCGAAGGGTAGTTCAGGCACCCCAGATATGTTTGATATTATGTTATGTTATTATATATGTGATAGTAGCAGTAGGGGTGAAATAGTCCCTGAGGATCAGTCGTTAGGGCGGATGGGTATTCAGCACCCCATAATGGATTGACATAGGTAGTCAGCACCCCAGAACGGCTTGACATGGGTAGGTCGGCACCCCAGAATGGCCGCACCGGGTAAGTCGGGCACCCCAGAATTGCCCAGCAATATGTATGATATGTGATTGTATGGTATGTGGTATGATGGGGGAACTCACTAAGCTTCGTGCTTACAGTTTTCAGTTTTGGTTTCAGGTACCTCTTCTTCGAAGGGGAAGGAGCTGGCACGGTAGCAGCACATCACACACACACTTTGTATTCCGCACTATGAGATCTTCCTAGGGATTTGTACTCTGACATTGTTATGTTTTTATAAACTGGTTTTCAGACACGCACATCTTTTATGAAATGATATGATCGGTGAATGTTTTATTTCTAATGTTTTGCTAAGTATGTGTTTTAAAAATGAAATTTTTGGCTCGTATTTTTGGGATGTTACATTCAAAACCATTTCTTTGAAAATTATTTTATGAAAACCTTTTGTTTTGAGGATGAGGAACAAAATTCTTCGATTGTTGATTTTTCACAAAATTCTCATGTTTTGGGTTTTGAAAATTTGGTGTAGAATATGAATTCGAAAATTGTGGTTTACTTTTTGATAAATCTGATTGTGTTTGAGCGGGTGTTTTGTTTCCATAAGATTTGTTTTGAGATGATGTCTAAGTTGATTTAGACACAATCTTTTCAAACGATTTAGTTAACAAAACATTCTGTTTCTTTCGAGAATTAATATTTTGCTAATAAACCTTATTTCTTGTTTTGTTCATTGAAATCCCATTTCAGTTTGTTCTTTGAAACTTTGTTCATCCATTTTTTAGTTTTTAGATATTGTTTCTTTTGATTGTTTATCATATTTTGGTTTGTCAGTTTTAACTACCCAATTTCTTTGTGGTTTTTGTCTTTGGAATGTGAACGAGTTTTTGTTGAGATCATTTTCGATAATGCTTTGGTTGGAGAAAAATCCTTATTTCGAAGCTTTCTTGTTATCCTCATCAACAATTTTGTAGATTTCAGGTTTAACTTTATCATCATTCCCAGAGGTAACAAACATTAAACACCTGATTTGGAAAGATAACTTCATCTATTATTTCTCCAATCAAGTTGCTTTGGTGAAGGCAACCCAAAAGGACCATGCACAACTGGGTCAAGTACTTACCAAATATTGTTACATGCTTAGACACTAATCCAACACAAACTACTAGATCTCAACTGTAGGACAAAAAACAGACAAACTTCCATGAAACCTAGATCTAAGCTTTACATAAGCAAGATTATAGCTTTATACCTCAAAAGATTGGGAAATAAAGTAGATGATCAGGATTTATGAGCTTTTTCTTGAATCACCACCTTGCACCAAGTTTCTCCTCCTTGAATCAGCTTCAAACACACACCAAAACACACAAAATGGGCTCACAATACTCCTGGAGGCTCTAGAGTTTTGAGATTTAAGGTTAGAGGGCTATGGAGGTAGAGAATGAGGTCAACACCCGGGACTTAAAGTGTTTAAATAGGTCTCAAACCCTAAAAATTAGCATTTGGGCTCTGCACGTAAACGTGCTGTGTTCCCCCAAGGGAACGCCCCGCGTTCGAGCTCCGCCTTCGGAACCCAGGTTTGGTAGAAACGGTCCCTCCTCCCATTCCAACTTTGCAAAACAAGGCTAAAAGCAATAATTAATACGTATAAGGGATCAAAATGGAAAATTACCTGAATCGGGTGTTACAATATTCTTGAGATTAGACATGTACATCACACTCAGCATGAGAGAGTGAAGGGACGATACTTTCTTCTCATCTATTTTTATAATGGCATAAACAACTCCATTGGTGAGCCACTGTTTTGTTCTGGTGTATTTTCATTATGATAATGTAAACCGGAAAAAAATCATTCACATATAGGATTCAATAATTTGTGTCTTAGGGTTTCTTTCATATTTTTTTCTCTTAATTTTATATGTAAATAGTTGATGATTGTTGATGTTATTATTTTTTTGTCTTACAGTTGTTAATGAACTTTCACAGTGCCTTAAGAATATGAGTGATGGTACGATTGTGGAAAAAAGTGAAGGATGGTGAAAACATGTTTACGACTCTTAAAAAAAGAATGCTCCTTTAGTTCGTCTTTTTGACATACATTCTTTTCACTCTGGCGAGAAGAAATCTGATTTTTAAAGAGTGATGATTTGATTTTCTATAAATGTTCTTGTAGTGTATTCTTTCAAGAATTCATTCGATTTTTTTATTATTTTTGATGTAAATACTATTAGAATTGTGTTTTGTATTCGATTTGGGATTCTTGATTCTTGAGTTTTAATATTTTATTCTTGACTATTGAATGTTTAATTCTTGATTGTTGGGGTTTTAATTTAATTTGATGCTTAGTGCTAAAAATTGAAAACTTTAAATCGAAAAACCTAATTTTTAGAACAAAAACATACAATTTTTAGATTAAAAACCTATTCTGTCAAGAATGAAAATGTATTTGATTATATCTCAAAAACATTTCTCCTAGAATAAGTGTTTTTTTGTGAAAAATAAATAAATGCATTTGTTGTCTAAAATAAGGATACACAAAATATCCATATTACCCTTAAGATGTTTTTGAATTTTGAATTGTTAAAAATAAATTAACATTAAATATAATAGTATTCTTTCAAGAATGATTGTATTATATATATATATATATATATATATATATATATATATATATATATATATATATATATATATATATATATATATATATATATATATATATATATATATCAAATGGTATAAAATTAGTTAAAACCGGAGTATGACCATAAGTACAAAACTTAATAGAAATTTCTTTTCAAATAAGCAAATCTTCAATATACCACATGTTATCCTCTAATTACTATTTGGCTTGTCATCTTCTAATATAAATTATATCACATCATCATTCTAATAGATGTTAAACTTTTTCAACATTTATTATATTTCCTAAAATATATTAACGATATTAAAATTAATAATTCATAGATCCAAAAATGTTAATTTTAATTCAAACATTCAAAAGAATTCATAATCCGATTATTTTGGTTACAATATCAATTGCCTTCAATATCGAATAATATCCTAATTTGAAAATGGTATTTTATGTTGTCTAGCAAATCAAATACCTTTCGAATCTTTCATGATTTTAATAAATCCTATAAATAAGGTTTATATTACTCTACATATCTTCTTTAGACACCAATCTCCATTTAAATACATGTTGCTAGCAGAAGGTTTTGCCTTGCAGTCTAATTGAAAAAAATATTTTGTTACAATTTTTTTGACATTTAATGTATATTCATTTTATATAATAATTATAAACATATCAACTATGTTTTCGCTTCAAACCTCTTAACCTATATAAACAAGTAACTTTTGATAATTAATAATAACTAAACACATAGTTCTTTATGCAGTGTTGTTGGAACAAAAAAGTATTTACCTGCATTTTAATATGTTTATAGCATATCTTTAATTTACACATATATACACATTCATTTTACTAAAATTGTCCCTATGGTTTGGCTAAAATTACTCGTTGAGTCCTTAACATTTTTTTGCACTCGGACCGTCCTCAAAGTATGATTTTATTGTGTTTTTCGTCCCTATCCGACCTGAAAGGACTATATTGCCCTCTCCAATTTATTTTTTTACTTATTTTTATTATTTCTTTTATATTTCTTAAAAAAAAAAAAACAGAATGGGACCACACCCAACCTTTGCCTTCTCACATGTTCAAGACTCTTCCAATTTACTAGCCATTCATCACCACTCCTTTACTCACCCCGTAAATCATCGCCATCTCTGGCGAGACCAGAACTCCGGTGAACACCACACGTCATCATCTGTCGGCCGCCACTATCATCTATTCCCCCTAAATTGGTAAACCCTCATCAGTGACCTAACACTCACCTTCAGTGTGCTTTTTCCCTCTTGTTCCTCCATTGCACTGCCGACGAAGATCTTAAATCGAAAATCGAAGATCTGCCATGCAATGTAAGCTCTTGAACTGAAATCGGATATCTTCGTTGAACTTGTATCTTAAATCTCCCACCATCTTCATCGTCTTATTGAAATTAGAGCAACCACCACCATAATGTTACTAAAACTGGTGATTTTCTGAAATATGAGGCACCACCACCATCGCCTTAGGTGAATCAAGCCACCACCTTCATCGCTTCCGAAAATCGCCAGTTCTTCGACCAAAGTTCTTCGACCAAAGTCGTTATGCTTAGACTTTCTTCTTTGAAATTTCGTATGTATGGTTAACAGATTTGATCAGAGCATCCTTCTTCTTTTCAGCTTTTCCGGGACAGGATATGACCAGATGAGTTTATTAACCGAGACCGAGATTCATCAGTAGTTGACACTCAGTTAATTGATGAGCTGTTGATGAAATCAAATTACACAGATCGACGAATTAGAGGTCGATGTTAGTGCTTTCAGATAGAGGATTAGCTTTTCATTGATTCATCAAATAGTTAGTTGTTCATGATTTCTTGCAGGATTAGCTTTTCATTGATTCATCAAATAGTTAGTTGTTCATGATTTCTTATTTGATTTTGATTTTTGTTACAGGTTTTTTTGGTTGGATTTCAGGTTTTGATTGTGATTACATGAAGTTTGCTTGTTTTTTTGGTTCAAATTCAATTGATTTTGTGTGGCGACTGGTGGTGGTTTTCTGAGGTGAATGGTGGTGATGTTGGGAGGTTAACGGAGGTGATGTCGAAGGTTATGTTGGTGGTTAATCAAAGGTTGACGGAGGTGAAAGGTGGAAGGGAATGGAGGAGTGTATGTGTGGGGCCATATATTTATTAATTTATTTTTTTAATTAATAAATAATAAATAAATAATATAAAAACTGAAAAAGAAAAGACAAAGGATAATATAATCTTTCCAAGTACCATACTTAAGGATTGTCCGAATGCAAAAAAAATGTTAAGACCAAACACGTAATTTTAGCAAAAAAAATGTTAAGACCAAACACGTAATTTTAGCATAACCATAGGGACGATTTGAGTAATTTGTTCTTCATATTTCACTCTTAAGTCCTACTAAATTTAATTAGCAACTTATTCTTCAAACCTCATAACCTTATATCAACAAGTAATTTTTGATAATTAATAATAACTAAACAGATTGTTCTTTGTGCAGTGTTGTTGGAAATATATTTTTATAAATGTCATATTTACCTGTATTATAATCAAAAAATATTTACCTACATTCATTTAAGTATACTTCACTCTAAGTCCTACGTAAATTTAATTAGCAACTTATTACATTATGTACAACATCTATTCATCATAAATACATATAAATATGCACTTTTACATGCTATAAAAATAATCAGAATTTTATTTAATTTATCACATTAATCCAGCTTACTTACAATCTAAAAATACATTGTTTTTTATTCTGTTGACATTTAATATTATTTTTTTGCCTATGTAATAAAGTTTTTAAATACATCAACCATGGTTTCCATAGATTATGACATTCTTTTGTCCTTGAGTTTTTTTAAAGTTTAAATTTTGGTCTGAATCAACGTAGTTTTCTTTTGCAATTTTTAACTGTAGTAACAACTTTGGTCCTGAGTTTGTTCAAAAGTTCTATTTTCAATATCGTCCTGTTGCAGTTTTGGTGCGTATGGGGACCCATATCTCATAACATTTGATGCACAAAAACGACAAAAGAAAATAATCTGCCAACCAAATCTGAAATTCTAAAGTGTTATGTTTATTTTGCATAAATAAAGTTTGTGGCATATAATTGGTGGTTTGCCTGGTCCATAACATACAGAACGGGAGATGTTTATTGCATATAATCTATGTTCAATTATAATTTGAAAATGTATGTGTATCATATCATGTCAAGTTATAATTTGAAAATCCGAAAATCCTTATTCTGATTTTTTCAATATGCAGTAGGAAGTTCTTACACATTTTATGATAGGCAAGTAAACTCAAGCTACTCACTACTCTTTTTTCAAATCATCAAAATCTTGAATCTGTATAACAATTTGTATTATAGTTTTCCATGTTTACCCTTTTGAAGCAAAACAGATGTTGTTCATCCAGCTAACAAATATTGTAAATTTAATGGTAAGGGATACCTTGTTAGCTACAAAATCAACACATAGGTCAATATTAGAGGCTAAACGGTCAATTGATCTTATAAAGCACAGATTGTGAAGATTGGGATTATGAGGTTGAAGTGTCGATTGATCAGATAAAGCACCAGTCCCTTCCTTTTGATTGCAAACACTAATAATCATGCCAGAAATCAGGACACAGATGTTTTCCCTCTATCTCAAATTTAAAATTCCACATGCCAACGTAAAATCGATTCAATAATGTAAAAACAAAAAGTTAAAAACAATCAATCTTCATCATCAGCTGTTATTGATGAAAGTATGAAACTTTAACCCTAAAAGTAACTCTACACACGATTATCGATCTGGTCAATGTTATAATAGAAGTTTTTATCTTTTAAAAACTTGATCATATTTGTTATTTTTGACAGTGTATGGTTGAAAGGTTACCCGGATTAGGGTCCGCAAACAGGGGATGGTGGAGGAGAACGTTGATTGATTTGAGGCGGCAACCAACAACGATATTGGGAAGTAAGAAACTCAAAATTACTTGTGTTTTACCTGTTGATTTTCATTTGAGCAACTGCATTGAAATCCAGAACCATTGTAAGAAGAAAAGAGAGGGGAGAAAAGAGGTCACCCTAATCTCACAGAAAGTCTATTAACGATGAATCGCACAGGGAGACCCGACGTTGAATGTATCCGGAAGCGAAGCATGACTTGTCGGCTGTGGATGTGGCCCGAGTTGAAGTAGAGTCACACGAAATTAGGAATCGTTGGCTTCCGCAATGGTGGAGGCAGACTCGTCAGGGTCTTCTGTGGTGTACCGCCGACTCGCCATCGTCGGCTATGGCGGAATCGAAGAGTTGCTGAATCGAAGAATCAAAGAGTCAAATAGCAGATCGTGAAGAAAGAAAAGCAGATGAAAACACGCAGTTGAGGTTGTGGATGAAACTTATTGGAGAGCGAGGCGGTGTGACAGCGGAGTCGATGAGTCACGAATTTAGCCAGAAGAAAGCCACTGTGATGATATTTGGAGGAAAACCATTGGCTGAGATTGCGGTGATAGAGAAATACAACACATAGAACACACAACATAAAAAGAAAACAAAAAAAGTAAAAAAAAAAAAAAAATCCATCCAATCATATGAAAGCCCTTTTCACCGCACTTTTATATATATATATATATATATATATATATATATATATATATATACACGGTCTAATTTTGTAAGACCGTGAGACGCATTCTTTTATTTTTTTATTTTTTTTTAGTTAATTCAAGTTCCGAAAATAATATTTCAAAAAAGAATTTTTTGATTTTTCCATTTATTTTGCATTTTAAAATTATTTTTAGAATATGTACAGTGTAATATTCTATTTAGAATATTTCACGTATTTAAAAAAAAAATAGGATTTTTTTTATTTTTATATTTTTTTTAGTTAATTCATGTTCCGAAAATAATATTTTAAAAAAAATTAGATTTTTCCATTTATTTTGCATTTTAAATTTTTTTTTAGAATATGTCACTGTAATATTCTATTTAGAATATTTCACGTATTTTTCAACAAAAAAAACAGAATTTTTTATTTTTTATTTTTTATTTTTTTTTTTAGTTAATTCAAGTTTCAAAAATAATATCTAAAAAAAGAATTTTTGGATTTTTCCATTTATTTTGCATTTTAAAATTTTTGGATTTTTCCATTTATGTATATATATTAGTTACAACTCAAGAGTTTTTAACTTATGATTATTAATTAGTAATCACTAATAACTTTTAATTTTCCTTTTTTTTATAAGGGAAGAGGGAATCGTTTCCCGTTGAACCCACCGAACTCACTGGCACATCAGTTTTTCTATTTGATTTTTCCTTATCTTTTCGAACCCATAACACATGTAAATTCTATCTTTTTCAACCCACTCAATTAAAAAAATATATACAAAATAATCAAGGTAAAATCTTAATTAGCAATAGAGTTACCGCCGGTACCACTCCCTCTTCGGCGGGTTATTTAATTGGTTTCACGAACTCACTCCATCCTCTCTATCTACTTTCTCTTGTACCATGTGTTTTAAGACTTGTACCTTAGTTGTTTAGTATTTTTTTTTTTAATTGAGTGAGTTGAGAAAGATAAGATTTCTGTGTGTTGTTGGTTGGGAAAAATGAAGAAAAATCAAAGAGAAAAACTGATATGGCAGTGGGTTCAATGGGTTCGGTGGGAACGACTCCTTCCTCCCTAAGGTTGTAAAGTTTTGCTCGTTAAAAACATTAATGTATTTTGAAGAGATTTGTGATTTAAATATGAAGAGTTAATATAAATTTTATAATAGATATTTTAGTGTTTTTTATGTTAATAAAAGTTATAGTGTTTATTTTTTTCATATAATTGTATATACCACAATGGCTTAAAAATTAAACTATAATGTTTAATAAAACTAATATGTTAACTAGATGTTTGCTTTACTACTAATATTTTGTTTCAAAGTAGAAATATCAAATAATAATTTGGTAAAAGTTATTATTTTAACTATATAATTATATTTTCGCACAACGCGTAGGGATTCGCCTACTATGTATATATATATATATATATATATATATATATATATCTTCCTAATAAAAGATTTTCTAAAGAGACACGTGTCCCCCTTACGAACAACCATCAATCCGTGTGTCCTTTCACATAAGCTTTGATTTCTTTCGAGTTCACTGCATCAAATAACGAATATCAAAAGTCAAATATCGAAAGTTAAACAAAATCAATATGATAATAAATAATATCGTGGTCATCTTCTACTAATTAGCAACTCGATTACTTTATTTCAAGCAATCTTTTTAAATTTCTTTATCTTTTACCAAATATATTAGCATCATTTTAGCATTACACCAAATACCAATGTTCTTTTGTAATTCTTCAAAAAAAATCACTATAATTTTAATTTTTAAACAAAAATAACTAATATAATTTGTTTTTTTTTACCCAAAACTTATAACTATTTTTAAAATATTTTTGCAAATCTATGACTAATGCTATATTTCTTAAAATTTCAATTTTGTTTTACTTTGTCAATCGTGGAACAGAGAGGTTATAAGCTAATATATATATATATATATATATATATATATATATATATATATATATATATATATATATATATATATATATATATATATAATTCATTTTAATCCACAATGAATAAATAATCTCTAAGGATGATTCACAAATAACATGCCGATTTTAATCTAACAATTTTTTAATATGAAGAAGTATCTTTTCTAGCTAGATAAATTGTGAGATTAGCAGGTCAAAGAAGTACTTAACAAGCTAGTTACAAATGGAACAAGTTTCTAGAAAATTTAGCAGCAAAACACACCGAGAGTGAGATCGATATAGATTTGAGGGTGAATTTCGGATGTGTGCAAGATGTAGAAATGTCAGAACCAGTGAGCCCAACGGGGTAATACTTAAACACCTCGGTGCTTTCTGTTGGGTCAAAATATAGTTTATATTTTACTTTTCTGGGCAATTATATTTTTGTGTAATATTTATGAATTTATGGCCTAGTTCCCCCTCAGGTACGCTGGGCGTACCCAAGGTTACGCCCGATGTAACTTATTCAGATCCAAACCCTAATTTCCTTTGGAGGGGCTATAAAAGGAATGTGTGGCTGGACTTCTCAGCCACCATCCATCAGAGTGAAACCCTAAAAAGAATGTACCTTCGTTCTTTAGCCATTGTGTGTGTATTCTAAGCTTGGTGGTGCCATTCCAAGGTTGCAAAGGAGAAGAAGAGCTTGTTGGATAGGCTAGAAGCGGTGCTCAAGTGTAGATCTGAGCTTTGCAAGGGTTAAAGCTTCATTTTCAGGTAAAAAGTTCGGATCTTGTCACTTGGTTCATGTTATATGCTTAAGGTGTCATTTTCTAGGGTTTAAGTCCCAAAGGTGGAGACTTTTTGTGCAAATGGCCTCCATAAGCTTAGATACTTCATATTTCTGATCTATTGGAGTTGTAGACTCATAAAAATGGCATCTTGGATGTGGGTATTGCACCATGCATGAGATCTAGGTCCTTGAGTTGGAATAGAATGTTGTTATGTGATGTTGGAGCCTTTACAGCCATGCCAAGGCTTAAAGGTCTCGACTTTATGGGTTTAGACACACTAAAAGAGTCGGATCTAGAAGTTGTAGTAATGGCTTAACCGATTAAGACCAGAAATGGAGAGTGGTTGAGTCTAGTGGTTACGCTGGTCGTAACTTCCAATACGCGCAACGTACTGGGTGGAGACCCCGATCCAAGGGGGTTGGCGATGTACGCCCCGCGTACATCTACCAGTACGCCCCGCGTACTCTCAGGGTTGACTTTGTTGACTTTTAGGGTTTTGGTCAAACATGAGGACTTTAGGTCAAGGAATGGTAAAATGGTCTTTTACCCTCTGAGGAATGATGATAAGGGGTAAAGTTTTAGTGGTGGAAGTCCTAGCGTATTAAATAATAATATTTTTATGTTTAGGCGAGGTAGAGTCATCGTTGAGATTCGGTGATAGTGAGGACGCGAGATCTTAGACTTTCCACGAGGTGAGTTTTCTCACTATACTGTACCCGGAAGGGTTTGACTGTGTGACTGGAAGGTCGAATATGATATGAGATATATGCATTATGTGTGATAAGTTAATCGTTATATGTGTCATGTATGATATGCTTGATATGGGTCGGAAGGCGAATATGTTATGGGCCGGAAGGCGTTGTGATATGGATCGTAAGGTTGATGTGGGTAGGACCAGAAGGTTAACCTAGTCGGGACGGAAGTCCCCTGAGACACATGGACCGGAAGGTTAGGGCCTGAAAAGGCGTATGTGTGTAGGTTGTATTTTGGGGAACTCACTAAGCATTTATGCTTACAGTTGTTGTGTGATGTGTTTCAGGTACTAGTGAGGACCGTGGAAAGGCGCCGACGTGATCGTACACATTATCGGGGGAAAACTATTTTTATGATCTTTGGGATGTATTCTGTTGTGACAATATTGTTTAAGTTTGAATTTGAAATATTAATCGATGTTTTGATGTTTACAAAAATGAAAATTTGGTTTTAAAATTTACGTCGTTACAACAATTGGTATCAGAGCCAAGTTGTATCAGTCAAAAGGTTTTATTGTTTCATTTGGAATCTGAATAATTGGTGTTTACGGTCATAGATTATGGTCGTAAACACCGAGTTCTTGGGCCGTAAACTCTATTTTGGAGCATTATTTGATCTTATTTTCGAAATATTATTGCGTTTTTGGATAGATCTCGCAAAAATAAGGGGGGTTTGTTCTTCGTGTTTTTCATAAAAAAGGGGTTTTTGATCGAGTTTTGGAGCTTCAAAGTCAAAAAATCGGTGTTTTTTTATCGGAGTTTGCGGTCGGCGGCTAGGGTTTCGAAGTTCACGGACGGAAACTGGTCGGAGGAGGCTTGCGGCCGGCAGTTTGCGGCCAGCAGTTGGCGGCTCGGCTCGGAAGATCGGCTCGGCTTCAATAAAAAGGAAGCGAAGTTGCAGGAGTTCAGCACCTTATCCAACTAAGCTACCTGATCACTTGTTATAATCCTTCAAAAATTAAACTATAACCCATCATTTTCGCAGCAACTTTTCTTATTTTATAACTTTTAATCCAAAATTCAATTCCTTTTAAATTTTAAATTCCTTTTTCATCCAAAATTTAATATATATATATATATATATATATATATATATATATATATATATATATATATATATATATATATATAAACAAAAAATAAATAAATAAATAAATAAATAATAATAATAAATAATTAAAAAAATATTTTTGACTTTTATTTTTTGACTTTTTATTTAAAATTTTGACTTTGACTTCAAAGTTTGATCTTTGATTTTAAACTTTGACTTTTTCGTTTAACTTTTAAATTTTCAAATTTAACTTTTCGGTTTGACTTTTCAAGTTTGACTTTTGAGTTTAATTTTTTTAAATTCGACATTTAAGGTTGACTTAAAAAAAAAGGGGGGGGGGGGGGGGGGGAGTGGGGCATTTTAAATTTGACGTTTAATTTTTATCTTACCTTCTAGTTGTGCTTTTTAATCGATTTTAAGGTCTACAAGGGAATTTGAAATCATGAAAGACAGTCGTCAGGAGATGTTAAGACAAAATTTCAACTTTTTCGATTTTATCCCTGGAGAAACGCTCGAAACTCAGTTGCAGCGATTTACTACACTCACTACTGAGATGAATATAGTCGGGATCTTCTTGACTAAGTCCGAGATAAACAAAAAGTTGCTAAATTCACTTCCGAAATCGTGAGATAGGAACGTGGCCATCATCAAGAAGACAAAAGATCTCAATCATCTTAGTCTTGCTGATGTTATTCAAGAACTTGATGTTTTGAAGTGTAGAGAAACAATGAGTTCTGAAAACATTCTGGTCACTGAAGTTACATGTACTCCAGCTTGTGAAGCCACAATTAAATTTCTTCAGGAACAAATTGATATATTTAAAAGAGAAGTTGAAGACCTGAGATATGAAGGATATCAACTCAGGAATGGACAAAAACCCCTGAAGGCTGAGTTAGAAGCTAAAACCAAGGACTTTAGGAAACTTCAGGAAGAGTATAGCAACAAGTGTGAAAATTATGATTATGTTAAGAGACAGCTTGTTGCTGTAACTGAAGAACTTGACGCTTTAAAAATCAAGTGTGGAAAAACTGATGTCAGTTTCAAAAATTATACTGCGTCAAGTCAGACAGTCGAGTCCTTATATGAAACCCAATTAAAATTCAAAGAAAATCAAAACAAGGGTCTAGGGTATGATAGTGTACCTCCTCCTTATAATGATAACTACACATTCATCCCTATGACACAGGACGATACTGACAGGGAGCCACATCTTCAATATGGAAAACGAGTTGGATTTGTGTCAGGATGAGTTATTAATATTGAAGATTCTAATGTTGCTACTTCTTGTGCAGGCAAAGTAACAGAGGATGAGAACAAGGAGAGTTCTTCTGAACAAACAAACGACCCCTTGATCTTTGGATCTGTTGCTTCTAATCAACCTCCCGTTGGTAAATACAGGCCACCATTTCAAGCTAAACAGAGTGCCTGTTGCAACTATGCATGTGGAAAAAGCAAGAGACAAGGCAAGGATATGCCACCAGGGGCAGGAAGAGACAACTCCCCAGTGAAGAAAAGGACATGTTTTCACTGTGGAACACCTGGACACATTGCCAGAAATTGTCCTAATCGCATGTATGTTCCCTACTACGCACAAGGATGGAAAAACGCGCCAAGTGGGAGATACTTCAAATGAAACCCTTCCAGGTCACGTTCAGACAATGATGATTGGAACGCGCAGAAGGCCAAAAATTCAACTCCCAAGGCCAAGCATCCGAATCCCAAGGGCAAGAAGGAAATGTCAGCCAACAAACCCAATCCAAGAGATGATCCAGTAAAACAAAGACCGGTTAGGTCAAAGTCATCTCAATGGCCGACATCAAGATCAAAAGCAAGCACTGAGCCACCCATCAGATCGAAAAAGAAATGGGTTAAACCCAACTACAAATGGGTTCCGAAGGCTCAATCTCCCAAATCAACTAACGATTCTAATATTTCTATGTCTTCTGTTTGTGATAAACAGGACATGTCATGGGAGAGAGTAACGTGCAAGGATGACAAATGTCGACCTAGTTTTAAAATGGATTGGGTTCCAAAGACCAACTAATCCCGCTCTGTGTCGGAGCAGCTATGGAGGCATATCATCAGACTTCGGTGTGTTGGTAGTAGCTGTTCTAGGCATATGATAGGAGGCATCTCTCAACTGTACAACACTCAGAACATAGTTTGGGAGTATGTGTCCTTTTCGGGAAGGGAAGAAAAGAAGTGATCATTCACGGGGTTAGTTCTTAATGACGTGAAGAATTTTCGGATCTGTTCTGAGATTACGCGTGCTGTTCTCAGACCTTCTGAATGCAGATTCAATCGGTGAATTACGGTTTGCGTTTTCCTCTCTATACTCCTGTGTTTTTCTTAAACTGATTCGCTTTAAAGACTAATTTTTGTTTTAGGATAGTTTAAATTTGCGCATTTACTTTCGTTTCTCTTCTATGCACAAATTTAGGGGGAGAAATAAAAACAAAACAAAAATTAAAAAATTAAAAAAAATCCAAAAACATTACAAAATTAGAAAATTTTAAAAAAATGGTGTAAATGAAATGTGCTTGAGGGAGATGTTTTGGGAAATGAAATTATCAAGTGATAACAGGCAACCTGAGTCTGCGTAATGTACCCGAAGTTGAAGGGTCTATGCTTTGGTTTGATGCGTCGGTAGGCACGAAAGATTCTAAATGGACTTGACTAGGAAGAGTTTAACTTAGGAAATTTATAGACTTGACAAATCTTGACCTAGTTAGATACGTTCAGCCTGACAATACGACGCTCGGATAGGTTGAGCAGGGAGATATATATGGGATTCTACTCGTCACATTAAATGAACCCGTACTTGGAACCGTGGTTTAACTTTCCTCGATGTGCGGATTCTGTCCTTAATTCCGGTTGGATGGGGCGACTGGTAAATTCCAATAAATTAGGTCTGTAGAATATCATTTTCTTTCTCTCTGTCTGTTAGTCATATGTTGCACCCTTTGCGTGATTGGAAGAGATCTGACCTGGATTGCAATATATGCAACTCTATCTCTCTGCATGCTATATATATGAAATTCTTCTTATCTGTTAGCCATATGTTGTCTCCTTTGCGTGACTTCAAATCCGACCTGGTACATAGTATATGCAACATTCTACTTCTCAACCCCTTTAAAGTAAAAAGTTATAGAATTCTGAATCTATCTTCTCTTTGAATGATTGTCTGCTCACCCGGTGTAAGGAGTACTTTGGAAGTTCTTGATGGTTGGGGCATATCAGGAAGCGGGAAACACGTTCTAGTATCTAAGAAATTAGGATCAGATGTAATTTTAGGATTTTAAGTTTATCCTGTCTTGTAACAAATAGTATGTCCTAAATTTGTCACAAATTTTCGTGTTTAAGTGGACCACAATACCGACGATCGACCAGACAAAGACGTGAAGATAGAAAGTACCGACAAGTGGATAAAGGTTGTCTAAAAAACTTTGATCCCAAA
The DNA here is from genome assembly GCF_052625555.1 of Lactuca saligna. NCBI lineage: Eukaryota > Viridiplantae > Streptophyta > Magnoliopsida > Asterales > Asteraceae > Lactuca > Lactuca saligna. The sequence goes on along the minus strand of NC_136424.1, from coordinate 201,202,681 downwards.
TCACTCTTAAAGTTAGATATCAATTTTATTTTTGTTAAATTTGTCATAGTTTCTTCTAATTTAAATATTAGGGAAAAATTAAAAATTAAAAATAATGAAAATAAAAATAACAAAGAAAAATCAGAAAAATTAAAATCCAAAATAGTGTTATTTCTGTTTAGTTTCTTGTTCAGAAAAATAATAAAAAATCCAAAAATATTTTTGTTTTCGTTTTAATTTGTGTGCTAAGTTTTCTTTTAGTTTTGTTTTGTCTTGAAAAGTGATTTCAGGTGAAGATGAAACTCATGGAGTTTGTGTTGAAGATTTCTGAGCCAAAAGCTTCGTCTGTAAGCATCGAAGAATTCTCATTCGAAGGAGCAAGAAATGAAGATTATTCTTTCACATTCAATCTTTCAACCCCAGAAGCAAGGTGAAGCTGAAATTGAAGATTATGTGATGGATTGCATTGAAGCCTTCTCAATCAGTCTGCTGCTATAGTTGTACCTGCTGAAGTGATCCAGAAGATTTGTTCTCTCTGATGTTTTCTCTGAAGATTCTTAAGCTGAAAGCGCTATCTTTCAAGAATCAGTACGTCAAGCCTCCTTACCCAATGTTTGTTCAATGCCAAATTCTGAAGAAAGGCTTAATTGCTCAAGATGAACTCATTTATTGAAGATTCATATGCTCATCGTGATGCTGTGAAGAATTTGAAGATTAAAGCTGAAGCCAAAGCTCCCAATGAAGATTATCACGAAAGTCAGCTACTTTTTAGGGGGAGCTTGTTGGGTTAATTAAGAAAAGAAAGCTATAAACCAAGGGGGAGATTGTTGGATCAAAATATGGTTTATACTTTACTTTTCTGGGCAATTATAATTTTGTGTAATATTTATGAATTTATGGCCTAGTTTACGACTGAGTTTACGGCCGTAAACACCTTACGACCGTAAACTCATTTACGCCCATGTGTGTCCGGTCCATATTCAAGTATAAATAGAGGTGTTAGGGTGAGGAGTAAAGGTTGTTGAACTAGAAGGAGTTTACGGCCAGAGAGAAACAGGAGCTTTTATGTGTGTGAATCTTTTGTATTCGGATCATAATTCATATCAATACATACAAAGATTCATATTGTTCTTCTTCTCTTTCTCTTCTTATTTTATCAGATATCATCCGTTTGATTGGGATTCCGCACCATCAAACGGATCTGACTGATACACAGGCAGATTCGGGATTTACACTTTCTATATCTCTAACTAGTTTATAACCCGTGTGAACCACGATTATAAAACTAATTAAACTTTTATAGTAAAAAATCAAAATTATTAATCATTTATTTTAAATAAATTACTAATGAAGAGATATTTTTATTAGTTATGTGAAATTATAATCATTAATTAAAAAAAAATATGTAAAATTAATTTTTATTATATATTAGATATTTTTTATTTGTGAATTAATGAAAGCAATAATATAAAATTTAAAATTTTAAATAGAGAATAAATATATTGGCAAATAGCATCACATTAATGAGGAGGTCTAATAAATTTTAAATGGAGAACTAATAGATTGACAAGTGGCAACACATTAATTAAAAGATCTAATATGGTGACACATGTAAAAATAGCTACTCTTTTATTAGTATAGGGAGATTTGCATCTTGGAGTTTGAGAACCCCATTGATGATTCTTCAACGCTTGCACTAATTAACGATGTCTTTCTTCCCATTAACCCTCGTTTCTCATCCGTTATGGTATATCAAAGTTCCTTGTTTTCTTGAAGGATTATCATCCGAATCTTATGATTATTATTTCAGAGATTACCTATCCAAAATGGCGATGGATCCACTCCCACAAACAAAGCCATTATGGGAAATTCACATCATCAAGTACCCAACAAGCAATGCATCTGGAACGTTATTTTCAAGCTTCATCATTCACTTGGTGATGGTTACTCTCTTATGGGTGCTCTTCTCTCTTGTCTACAACGAGCAGATAATCCTTCTCTCCCCTTAACATTTCCGGTTCTTCGGAAAACCATCAAGTCAGAAAACAGTCCCTGACTAGTGTACTAAACACTTTATTCGATTTTGGCTGGAGCATTCTAAAGAGTAGTTTCCTAGAAGATAGTCGGAGTCCGATACACTCAGGAAATGAGGGGCTGGCGTTTGGGTCGATCAATATTATGGCAATGGCATTCTCTATGGATCAAATCAAGCAAATTAAGTCCCGCCTTCAAGTGGTATGCATTTTTAACACACATATATGCATATGTACACAAGGTCAGGTTATAAGGCTAAGGTGTATGGTTAGGGGTGGAATGGTGGCCGTGTGATTTCACAAGCCATTTCACAAAACACATACTACTTCTTAAAACCGAGAGAGAGAGAGAGAGAGAGAGAGAGAGAGAGAGAGAGAGAGAGAGATCATGGATACCGCCCACTCCACCATACAACTACTAAGGGAAAACCCCCTCAAAGTCAGTTCCTATGCATACACAAACACAAGCATCCATACTTTTTAGACCGGAGGGTATGGGAGTGAAGCTTCCCTCACTTTTTGTGGGCCAAAACCTCATTTCCTTTATTTTTCTTTCCCTCGTCTAAAACCCAAGGAATGGGTAGGAAGACTTCCCTCATTATTTTTTTAATAAAATTAATTGATTTTTATGATTTATAATTTTTAGATTAAAATTAACCAAAAAATTTAATTAAAAAGAAATTGCATTTCATTAATTAAAATAAAAATTACAATAAACCTAAAATTTTAAAAACCTACAAAATTAAAAAAAAGAAAACACACACACACAAACTAAAATTTAAACAAACCAACAACGACCTACAAAAAATATTTTTTCAGAATTTTTTCTCTCTTCTTCATCACGAGCTCGAGAGCCGATCATGAGAGATGATCGGTGTTTTCCATCAAAAACTCCATATCCTCCATTTATTGTCTCTATGCCCGCTCATTTTTCCTTGCTTCTTCTTTTTCTTCGTCGAAAGCCAAACGTACGGAAAAATTAAGATTATATCGATCAAAGGACGTTAATCAACGGCTCATTCACAAAAGGAAAAAAATGCATCAGCTAATCATGCAAGGAGAGAGAACGCGGGAGAAGCTCCCCTCACCCGTTCCCTCGCCACCCTTCCCCGCACCAATAGTGCAGTGTTCCGCCAGATAGGAGGCTTCCTGCGGGTCTTCCCCGCAACCATTCCGTCAAGCCTTAGCATAACGGGTTATTAATTAAATAACCAGAGAACAATTTTTTTAGTACAATTTTTTTTTTAATTTTAATTTAAAAAAGATAGAAAAACATAATCCTTACATAATCCTTACAAAGAAACGTTTAGAAGAAAAATACAATAAAAAATCCAACGAAAAACCTTTTTCTTTTTTGTTTTGTGCACATGTGAAATTCTTTATATATGATTTTTTTATATATTTTTTCAAAAAGAAAAATATAGAAATACTATAGTTTACTTTTTTTAACGGTTTAAAATAAAGCATATATCATATATATTATACTCAGATATCTTTCAAATTATTATATGCATTTAAAACCTTTATAGCATTTTAAAGTTTTAACTTCTAATTTAATATAATTGATATATTAATTTTAAGATATGTTATTGAATGCAAACTATTATCTATGGATGCATAAAATAAATATTATAATACCTCTGTTAGGAATAGCCTAATTGGTACATGGGTAGCCTTTTAGTTTGTGAAAATAGGGTTCAATAATTGGTGCTAAGAAGAATGTTAATACGACATTTAACTAATCAAGTTATTTATGATAACAAGAATTTGAGTATTAATAATAGGGCATTTCTTTATGGGTGTTGCTAATAAGACACTTCTTAGATACTCTATTGATCACTTTTTAAAAAGTCAACAAATAATTTACTGTTTATAATCAGTTTTTTCCGGAAAACAATGCAATTTTAGCTAATAAAAACATTTAAAAAATTAATTAGAGTGTCTATATTGTCATATAGGGTGTCTTTTTAGCCAACCCCTTCTTTATACACACCAACCTATTTTTAACCCCGATACTCCAACCTATATATTTTGGTACAAAAAAACTCTAATCCTTAAACTCCAATAATAAACCAATTTATTAAAGAAAAAAGGGCCACTTACCTTCTTGGACAATGAGCCAGACGCCTTTTTTTCGCTGCTAATGCACACATAGGAGTAAACCTTTTTTTGTTTTTTATTAATATTATTATTATTATTATTATTATAAGATACTAGTTTATAAAATTAATTAGACTTTTCTAGTAAAAATCAAAATTATTAATCATTTATTTTAAATAAATTACTAATTAAGAGATATTTTTATTAGTTATGTAAAATTCTAATCGTTAATTCAAAAAAATATGAAAAATTAATTTTTATTATATATTAGATATTTTTTATTTGTGAATTAATGAAAACAATAATATAAAATTTAAATTTAAAATTTAAAATTTAAAATAGAGAATAAATATATTAACAAATAGCATCACATTAATAAAAAGGTCTAATAAATTTTAAATGGAAAACTAATACATTGATAAGTGACAACACATTAATTAAGAGATCTAATATGGTGACACATGACAAAATAGTTACTCTTTTATTAGTATAGGGAGATGGTCAATTTTTTGGGTGATTAAGTTCTATTATTCAGTTTTTTATTTTTTTATTTTTTTTTTATTTTTTTTTTTAATTTTAATGTTTCAACCATGTATATCAACTTTTATTTATTTTTAAATATCTTTTTTCTTTTAAAAGATTTGTTAAACCCATATGTTTAATAATGTTTATTAATAAAGGATAAATACAATTATATTTATGATTATTAATTTAATATTTAGGCTTATTATTTTTAACTGTTTAAATCTGTTTAAATCTTCGTTTGTATTGTTTTTAATGATTTGTAGGCATATTTTTTTCAATAAAGATAATATATTTATATTATATAAAAGAAATATAATTATTGTTACTTTATATGCTACATAAAAAATTGAAAACATTTATATGATTACATCAATAAGAATAATTTATTTAAGAAAAATACAATTTTTTTTCTATTTGATTTGATATATAATTTTAATATATAACAACACGTTATCGAACAATGTTATACGCTAATATATGATTAAATGGACTTTAAAAAATAGATTTTACTTTTAATTTTTGTCCTAGTAATTTTATTAAATAATATATTTTACAAATTACAATTAGGTTTTTTTTATTAAAAAATAAAATTTTATTTATATTATATTTATTAATTAAAAATAAATAAATAATCATTACTTAATTATTATTTTAATAATGACTTTGATAAAAAAAAGTATTTTTAATCATTATTGAAAAAATAAATAAAAAAATAGACCTAAATAATAACAATTAACCAATCAAGTTAAGATTAAAAAAAATTATTATGTTAAATCCAAAATATAATCGAAAATACAAAATAAAGTTAAAAATATTTTTTCATATACTATTTTTCAAAATAATAAATATTATAAATGTAGAACAACATAATGCCCACGAAATAAATTATTAAATAAATAAGGCTTTAAAGTATTCCAACATATGATTCACCAAAGTTTATCAATTTTATACTCTAATATATATGGGTAAATGGTACAAAAAATACTTTTTTTACACATAAATTCGATTTTGACACCATGTTTTTTTTTGTGTTAATTTTGACACTGTGTTTTCCAATTTGTTACAATTCTGACCACTTGACCGATTAACAAGGTTATATGCTGATGTGGCATGATGACATGTCAGTTTTGATGACATGGCAAAATTAATTTTTTCCCACAAAAAACACTAAGTTTTCATTTTTTTTTTCAATTTTGACACTAAGTTTAATTTTTTATTTCAATTTTGACACTATGTTTTTTTTTTGTTCCAATCGAACATTATTTATCAAATTTTGTTCAAATTTTGTCTATTTTCCATTTGAAACCGTATACATATATTTTTTATTATATTCTAAACCGTATAAACATATTTTTTTTCGTTTAAAAACCACATTTTTATTTAAATACAAGGTGTTTTTTTTCTTATATTCAAATCATTAGTTATATCATGAGAATCAAACTAACAATAAGCTTCTAATAAGATGTAAAAATTTGATGGGTTGCAAACTTGATATCCGAGTTTTGATCGACTACACGCCTCCAAACCTCCAAACACATTTTAAAGTTGCATATTTAATATAAAATACAATTTTTATATAACTAATACATATTTATATATAAAAATATGGTTTGAGTGTAAAAAAAATTGTATTTGTATAAAACTATGGTTTTTAAATGAAAAAAAAAACATATTTATACGGTTTAAATGTATTAAAAAAATATTTATACGGTTTCACATAGAAAATTATCAATACTGAACAAAATTGGAAAAAATGATGTTCGATTTGGAACAAAAAAACATAGTATCAAAGTTGAAAGAAAAAATTAAACTTTGTGTTAAAATCAAAAAAAAAAAAATAAAAACTGAGTGTTTTTTGTGAAAAAAAATTCAATTTTGACACGTCAGCATGCCACGTCATCAAAACTGACCCGTCATCATGCCACGTCAGCATGTAACATGGTTAACTGGTCAAATGGTTAAAATTGTAACAAATTAGAAAACATAGTGTCAAAATTGACACAAAAAAAACACGGTATCAAAATCAAATTTCTGTGTAAATAGAGTGTTTTTTGTATCATTTACCCTATATATATATATATATATATATATATATATATATATATATATATATATATATATATATATATATATATATATATATATAAAACTAGGTTAATGCAAAAGCATAAATAATTTTTGAAAATGCGAAAACATATTTCATCTTATCTTCCTATTCTAATAAAAGAATAACTTTAATCTCCTTTTGACATGTGTCATCTGATAAGTCTATTTTATGAATGTGTTAAATTGTCATAATTATGTTGAATTGATGTGTAATTATCCAAGAATGGCACTACTTTGATGAGTTGTTGAACTTCATGTGCAGGTCAATATATCGTACTAAAAGTGGGCGGAACCTGCAAGTAAAACGAATTACTCAAGGAATAAAGAAATGTTGTCGGGAAAGTTGAACACTCTTCATTGTTTTCATCATATCTCAAGTTCTGGAGCTCCGATTGACATGAATAAAGAAGTTCTGGAAACTAGACAAGATTTGCTACAACTTTCGTGTTTTGTGTTTCTTCTAGTTATGTCGTTTTGACCACCAAAACTTCCACGGAAGATGAAGGATGCCTCCAGGCGTCTAAGACATCCCCTAAGACGTCCAGGTCAAACGGTCAGCATTTGGTCGTTAATTCAGAGCAGAAAAGAAGGAGGAACCCTCGTCGGCGTCTTACATGGCGTCTAAGACGTCCCCTAGGACGTCTGGGCGTTTTAGGGACGTTTCGTGTTGGAACGGTGTGTTTCGGAAAGTTTAGAAAACAAGAAGTAGCGTCCTAGAACGCGTCTAAGACGTCCCCTAAGACGTCTGACGTTTTTGGCCAATTTTTAGTGTATTTCAAGGAAGACAGATGGCATGCAAGGATGTACAAAGAACGCATGAGCGTTATACAAGACGTCTAAGACGTCCCCTGGGACGTCCAACATCCCACATCGCTCAATTTCATTATTTTTTTGTCTCACACTATAAATTGGGACTTGTACATTCATTTTTAGGGTTCCCACCTGCAATTTTCAGAGTTTTCCCTACGTTTTTAAGGCTTCTAAAACCCTTGGAAACATTTGGAAACATAAATCCATTCCATTTCAATCCGGATTCAAGGCAATATTCGATTCAATTCATCATCAAGCAACAATTGAAGATCATTCAATCGGTGATTCTCATCAATTTTAGTAACTTTCAGAAACCATTACTTCTTCACAAGGTTTATTTGTTCCATATTTTGATAATCATTAGGTTACAATTGTTGGATGATTTTAAGTTTGTGTGTGAATTCTATTATGCATTTCAATCATTCCATCAAAGTTATTGTTTTTATGAATTTAATGGAAGGCTAAACCAGTAGGGTTACTTCCGGGGATGTTTATGACTTTTGGATGAACACACTTGATTATTACTTGATTCTAATTAATTCCAATTGTTATTTTATGCTTCACATGATGATCTTTTGGTACTAACGATTGAAATTGGGTTGTATGAAGTTGTTTGATGTCATAATTAAGATAGTTTATTGCCAATTCATCATTTGTTCCAAATTCAATTAGTTTAGGAATAAAGACAAGTGATTGAATCAACATATATTATTCCAATTTATGATATTGAATCTCAATATGGTAATAGGTAGTTGTAAGACATTTTATTGCTAGTTCACTAATTGTTCCCATTTCATTTAGACATAAAGGAGTAAGACAATTAGTTGAATGAACATACTATGTACCCAAACTATGTATTCCAAGTTAATAAACCCCAATTACATCTAAGTAATTGAATTAGGATTCTACGGAAGAAAGTGTGTGAATCTAAACTGTCTATAACTGAACCGGGAGTACTCTAGTTTTCTCATTGAGATTTTTATTTTTAATTGATATATTTCCAAGCTTTTGTTTGAATTTTGTTTTAATCTTTTTTTGTGACAATTGATAGTAATACTTTTCTTTTTATTGACTGCTTTGACACAAAGTTTAACCATAAAATCCTTATGGATTCCACCCGACTTACCATATCTACTTAGGTTAGTTGGTTTATTTTTGATCGAGACAACGACCTTGATCAAAATTTGGCGCCGTTGTCGGGGAGCTTGTGTGCTTGAGCTATTGTGTTTAAGTAGTTATAGCCTTTTACTTTCATTTTAAATTCTTGTTTGCAGTTCACGTTTTGTTTTATTTGTGTTGTGTAGGCACAACGGTGCATGCATACGAGACATAGTGGACGCTCTTCACCGCTTGCATTTGATCCGGAAATCGAATGAACAACTCGCTCAAATCGGGTCTCCAAAAGGAACATCAACACTATGAGTGTAGATAATGTTGTTGTGGAAGATGTGGTCGAGGGGCGTGAGGATGCAACCAACAATCCACCACCACTAGTTCCACCACAAGCTCCTCAATTCCCAAACAACAACAATGGGAATAACAACAATGCCGGTACACCAATCATCCAACCAGTGCAACCACAACCAAATAGAAACAACCGTGGCCAAAATGGTGGGAATGGAGGAAATTGGGCACAAAATATGGGAGGCAATGTAGGAAACCACAACAGTGGTAATGTTAGAAATCAAAACTAAAATCCTAGAAATGTTGGTCCTCAATTCGGTAATGGTGGTAATGGTGGTAACGAGGATGACTGGGACTTTGATGATGGAAGTGACAACGGACTTGGTTGGAATCAGAACCACAACGGTGGTAACAGGCGAAAATCAAGGCAATCGGGGTGGAAATTGGAACTACAACAATAATTGGAACAACCAGAATTTCCCCAATGGTGGCAACAATGACTACAACGATGGATTCGGAAATCAAGGCTTTGGGAATCAATATCGAAGGAATCCAAATGGTGGATTGAATAATGCAAATGGAGGATACTATAAGGAAGGCAACCAATTCCCTCATCTTTATTTTCCACAGCCTAATAGACAATCTGTGGCGTCTCATTTTCAGCTGGGAGAGTATGATGATGCTTCAAGAAGAAGATGTATTCGACGTCAGTTTCATCTATCTAAATAGTAGACAACGAGATTCTTTGTGATTGTTTCATATTAACCTGAATTTGTACTTCCAAGATAAAAGAACACCCTAGAAAAAAGTTTAGAGTCTTCCTTAATTCCTTTATATGTCGATTTTAACTATTTTTTCCTTCTACGTATGAGTTTTTTCTTTTCAAATTAGCATCTTTCTTACTGATTTAAAATTTGTTTTTGTGACTGAAGAAACCAGGTAAAAAGAGAATTTTGGCAATGGATTGATTAAGAACATTTCAAATTGAATCCGAATTTTGAAGATGAGCTTGCATATAATAAATATAATGTTTCATGTCTAAAGAAAGTAGTAAATGAAATGAAGAAGAATTCACATAGAGATACGGTTAAAATAACTTGTAATTGTAACGACGTAAATTTTAAAACCAATTTTTTTCATTTTTGCTAACATCAAAACATCGATTAATATTTTAAATTCAACGTAAACAATATTGTCACAACCGAATACATCACAAAGATCATAAAAATAGTTTTCCCCGATAATGTGTACGATCACGCCAGCGCCTTCCCACGGTCCTCGCTAGTACCTGAAACACATAACACCACAACTGTAAGCATAATTGCTTAGTGAGTTCCCCAAAATACAACCTACGCACATACGCCTTTCCAGGCCCTGACCTTCCGGTCCATGTGTCTCAGGGGACTTCCGTCCCGACTGGGTAAACCTTCCGGTCCTACCCACGTCAACCTTACGGTCCATATTACAACGCCTTCCGGCCCATAACATATTCGCCTTCTAGCCCATAACATAATGCCTTCCGGCCCATATCAAGCATATCATACATGGCACATATAACAATTAACTTATCACACATAATGCATATATCTCATATCATATTCAACCTTCCGATCACACACTCAAACTCTTCCGGGTACAGTATAGTGAGAAGACTCACCTTGTATATCTCGATAACTCGCGAATCCTGGAAATCACTCGTGCTCAATCCCCCGAGCTATAATCCTCCTATAACATCATATATCTCTAGTTAATACTTTTACCACTAAGGTTGACTACCCCTATCAAGTCAACACTAGTCAACTCTGGTCAACGGTCAACTTGACCGGACTCGGCGAGTACACTAGATCGACTCGGCGAGTCTAAGCGTTTTCACCAACTCTCTAGGATTCTCTTTTGACACGTCGAGTATTCCCCTGACTCAACGAGTTCCACCTGGCGTGAATCGCGGGGCAACTACGACTCAACTCGCCGAGTCACAAGAACAACTCAGCGAGTTCCAGCTCGACTCAGTCCACCTGTCAACCCTCTCTAACTCTCCATGACTCACTGAGTCAACCATAACTCGGCAGGACCACTCACTGAGTGGTTAAGGACAATCTTCATGCTACTCGCCGAGTCTGTTATTCAGACTCGACGAGTCCATGCCATGCATCAACTCAATATCGCTTCTGAGGTCAGATCCGCTACATCCACTCATAGATCTGGCCCTCCTAAGCTCATTCATCACGTAAAGTCATAGTCTTGGCTACCATGCAGCACCTACAAGGCTCTTTTTGGAGAAATGACCTCTAATATGGCAACCCTAGTCTCCAACCCAAAAGGAAGGACATAAAGCATAGCATAAGGGACTTTCTGGACCTGCTAAGGTCCAGATCTAGGTACCATATCCCCATGGGACCTCTCACACTTCAATTACAAAGCAAACAAGGCAAGAAGAAACCCTAGATTTGACCATATCAACAAAAATACGGAAATAAGCTCTGAATGATACCTCAAGAAGCTTCCCCTGGCGAAATGGAAGTAGATCCAAGCTCCCCAACTCTTCTAGCTTGACTTTCCCCTTCCTTTCTTGCAAATACACACAAATTTGGTGAACAATGGCCTCTTATCTCACTCACAGGAACCCTTAGCTGCTTTGGTGCTCTTAAGGTCAAGGTAGCCGCAATGAAGGGCCATAAGGTCCTTAAAATAGGGCTTAGGACCGGGAAATTAGGGTTTCATTAAACAGCGCAGACTCGCCGAGTCCATTCCATGGACTCGTCGAGTCCAGGCGCGAACCCACGTCCAAAACCGCGATCCTACTCGGCGAGTTTGAGCTCCAACTCGCCGAGTCCCCTCACAAAACACCAAAAATATATGAATAAAAGATACCTGGAAATCCGGGCTGTTACAGTAATCTTCTGTAATGATATTAAAGCTATAATATTATTAATCTGCCTCTATTAAATCATATAATATGATCTTACTACTAAACTAAAACCAAGACAAGTGACACATGATTCTAATGTGTGGAAAAGCCACATACGAGAAGACATCATTAATGATATTCCCACATGGGAGGCCATATGAACAAAACCTGAAAAAACCTATCATAAGGATTTAATATGTATAAAAAAACAATGAATTGATTTGAAAAAATAAATTAAGGACTAAATGTGTATATATTGAGAACTGAACATGGAATACTCGTTCATAAGCATTGTGTACAAAAAGAAGTTCATGGACTTAATTTGCAAAAAAAAAAAAAAAAGTAAATATATACAAATAACAAAATATATTACAATGTTAAATTATTTTCTATAGTTTTATTATTTTGAAAAATATTTTCGAATGATATATTTTTAATAACTAATATTGTTATCTTAGCTATATATTTTATAATTAGTGAAAATAATTAGTATATAAAATTGTTCAACAATTTTTAATACCTCCAATTGATCTTTCCTCAATTTCTGCTAAAGTCAAAGGCTTGGATTCCGAATTAGTGGCGGAATCCAGGCCTTTGACTTCAGCAGAAATTGAGGAAAGATCAATTGGAGGTATTAAAATTGTTGAACATCTCAGGTCAATCGCCTTGGAGTTGAAGCAAAGAGCTAAACTAAAATGGGAGGTAGAAGGCGATAAAAATACACAATTTTTTCATGGCTATGTGAATCTCAGGAACCAAAAAAATCATATTCACTGGATTATGGCAAATGGAGTTTTGTTAACTGAGCCGTCTGAAGTTAAACAAGAGGCGGCAAAATTTTTTGAGGAAAAATACAGAGAACATTGGCAAAACAAACCGTTGTTTTGCAATCCAAGATTTAATAAACTTTCTGAATCTGATGCTAGTTTTCTAGAAGGAGAGTTCTCAATTGAAGAAATAAAAAATCTAGTTTCGTCGTGTGAAGGAGATAAGTCTCCTCGACCGGACGGTTTCAGTTTTAAATTACTCAAGAAATACTGAGATTTATTAAAAGGAAATATTATGGGGTTGGTGAAGTACTTTGAAGGGGATTGCAAAATCACTAGGGGATGCAACTCCTTCTTCATATCCCTTGCGGCTAAATCTGAAGACCCAATCACTTTGGAGATTTTAGAGCTATAAGCCTGATTAGATCCTTATACAAAATCATTGCAAAGTTGTTAGCAATCAAACAAAAAAAAGTCATCGATAATATCATTGATGAATTTTAATTGGCCTATGTTGAAGGAAGAAATATCATTGAGGGTCCAATGGTGGTTAATGAGCTCTGCACTTGGGCAAAAGCAAAAAGGAAAAAAAAAATGTTGTTTTTCAAAGCTAACTTTAATAAAGCTTTTGATTTTGTAAATTAGGTATTTTTGGACTCAAATGTGGATCAAATGAGCTTTGGTAATAAATGGAGATATTCAATTCGTAATTGTTTAGAATCGGGAAGAGCATCGGTGATTATCAATGGAAGTCCAACTAATGAATTCTCTATGGAGAAAGGGGTGAGGAAAGGTGACCCGCTTTCTCCCTTCCTATTGATCATTGCGATGGAAGGGTTAAATGTAGCAATGAAGACAACGGTCGAGAAAGAAGTTTTTGATGGAATCAAATTCTAAAACTTTAATATCTGTTTGTCTCATCTCTTTTACTCAGATGACGCCTTTTTCATCGGTGAATGGTCGAGACATAATATTGCTAACTTGGCTAGGATATTGAGGTGCTTCCATGTTTCATCGGGGTTGAAAGTTAACTTTAGAAAATGTAAAGTGTTATGAGTCGGAGCATTACCTAATGAAATATCGAATTGGGCTACCCCTCTTGGATGTGAGCCATCATCTCTCCCGTTTACTTATCTAGGCATTCTAGCGGGAGAAAACATGACCCTGAAGAATGCTTGGAGGTTGATTATTGAGAAATTCCATTCTAAGCTCTCTATATGGAAAACGAAATCGCTTAGCTTTGGTGGAAGAGTGACGTTAGCAAATGCGGTTCTTGGTAATCTTCCAACTTTTTTATGTCCATATTTGTTGTTCTGAGAGGAGTGATTGAGACCCTCGAGAAAATTAGAAGAAGATTTATTTGGAGCAATAATTTGGAAAAGAAAAGTATAAGTTGGGTGGCCTAGGAAAAACAAGGTTGGGTGGGGGGGGGGGTGTACTGGGTTTGGATCTATCAAAAGTCTTAAAATATCTCTGCTAGCTAAATGGATGTGGCGATTGAAAAGTGATAATTCAACACTATGGGAGAAAGTTATTCGCTGCATCCATGACCTAGACAAAAGACATTGGTCTATTTTTGCTAATAGATCCAGAATGGGTGTTTGGAAGAATATAGTCAAAATAAGGCCTACCTTAAAAAAACTCAATATCGACCCTAAGGAGATTGTGTACTGGAACCCAACGAAATTCCGTTGGGCCTCTGATTTCGTGATTGACCATCGTTTTTCTGTGAGATTGTTATGCGATCGGATTGAATTTTCAGGTCATGTGGTGGGTGATGGATCATTTGAATGGTGTAAGGTGATCCTGTTAAAAGTTTTATGCTTTATATGGACAGCGAGGTTGGGCAAAATCCCACCAGTATTAGCACTTAAACGGAGAGGTCTCACAGTTCCATCGCTTATATTTGGTTCCTGTAACTATCACTATCAGGAGGATTCGAGTGATCAATTTTACTCATATACCCATTGGCGAAAGAGGTGATGGATTCTTTTTTTTTTTTGGTGCAAAATCTCTGGTGATGGCTTTGATTCGGTAAAAGATATGTTACTTTTCATATCGCGATGATCTAAATGCAAAAAGAAAAGAAAATTGTTGAATGTGATCTTGTGCCCACACTGGAAAGGATAAAGTCGATACCTTTCATTTGATGCAAACATAAGGGATAGCTAAAGAACATTGACCGGAGACTATAGTATTTAGGTCCCTTAATTTCTTTGTCTATAATATTTTGTGTTTTCCATATGTTACCTTTTTCATGTTTTGTGCTTGTACTTTTCCTTATGTTGTATTGATGTGAGTTTTACCGTTTACAAAAAAAGATACAACATTTTAATATAATTAAGCGGTAAGATACATAATATTAAAGCAAAAAGACATTTGGTATAAAGAATACCCTTTAAATAACCACTAGGGATTTCAAAATGGTTGGATTAACAAGTTTTGTAATTTGTACTTCCAATTTCAAAAACCAATTTAAATTTCCTTATAAAAAACATTTTGAAAAAGCACATTTTCTTCAAACAAAGAGTGCTTATAGGGGTCAAAATTATATGGCTGGAAAAAGTTTGTACGTGTTTGTATGGTGAAGATTATCCATTATTTATATCCACAAATTTAAAGTATGTAGTCAACTCTAGTAATAATACCAATTTAATTTATATCATTGAATAGTTCTTTAATAACTTCTCAACCCATCGAAATAAATTTCCAATAAACAGAAATCAATTATTAGTCGTTATTTACAATAATCTTAAAAACGAGTAGTTAAGAATACATCTACAAAGAACACAGTAAAAGCATAGAAACAACTAAAAATTTGTCTAGAAGGGTAAAAGTCTTGCTTTAATTAAACGGCACCTACTACGCATGTGCCGCTCATAACTGAGATTGACCCCTTTGCCATCACAAAGTCGTTAAATCCAGAAAGAATACACAATCAGTATGCATGATGCACAACCTATCGTAACATACTGCTTTATATTTATTAAACTTCGGTGTGAAAAAGCAAAATCCTTGAATAATGCGAGACCTAAAGGGTACAGATAGATAACTTGTGAGCACACCATGTCATAGAGTACCCTTTAGGCTTGTTAGGAATCGAATACATTATATATCATTTAGCAGCAAGCAGAACACACAGAGAGTTGGATATATATGGAGTTGAAGGTGAAGGTAGAACGTGTGGAAGATAAGGAAATGTCAGAACCGGTGAGCCCGACCGGCCAGTACTTCAACAGCTCGGTGCTTTCCATTTCTGTTATTAGCATCTTGGAGTTTGACAACCCCATTGATGACTCTTCAAGCCTTGCACTCATTAACGATGTCTTTCTTCCCATTAACCCTCGTTTCTCTTCTATTATGGTAACCCTACCATTCCTACTACTCTCAGTCTTACTCTCTCTCTCTCTCTCTCTCTCTAGATACCTTTGTGTCTCTCTCTAGGCATTGATCAGGTTGTTGAATGTCGATGATGATCATCATCTTGCAAAACCAGGAACTACATCATGGTTATATATGGTTCTTGCTTATGTTTCATAGATGTGAGTGAGAAATGGTTAGAGAGTAGTAAAAATAAGCGATAATGTTTTACTGTTTTCTCTATATATACTTCTTGTCAATAGCATGCCGAATTAGACGAAGGTTTATATATTGAGATATTGTTAAGTTCTTTGGTAGGAAGGAAGTAACAAATAGAACCCGATACAGTCCAAAAGTACTCATAAATCTAATGTATTTTTTTTATTAGTATGACTATAGAGTATAGACCCATCAGATAATGGAATCATGATTATGGATCAGGTGGACAGTTGAACACATACCAAATTTTCACATATACAGTAACTGTGATTATAATGATGAAGTTTCTATTGCACCTTTTCAAGGTTTAGTAAAACCAATACAAACAATGCTATTATGGGAAATTCACTAGTTATATACATGTTATTATTATCAGGTTGAAGACAAAGAGGGAGTGAAACACTGGAAGAGAGTCGAAGTGAAGGCTGAAGACCATATCAATGTTCCTTGTTTTCCCGAAGGTTTATCACCGAAATCTTACGATCGTTACTTCAATGATTACCTATCGAAAATGGCAATGGATCCACTCCCACAAACAAAGCCTTTATGGGAAATTCACATCATCAAGTACCCAACAAGCAATGCATCCGGAAGCGTTGTGTTCAAGCTTCATCATGCACTTGGTGATGGTTTCTCTCTTATGGGTGCGCTTCTTTCGTGTCTACAAAGAGCAGATAACCCTTCTCTCCCCTTGACATTTCCAAATTTTCAGAAAGCTGTCAAGCTAGATAAAGAAGAAAAGAGCTTAATAAGTGTAGTACCACAGGCTCTTAGTGGTGCGATAAATACAGTTATGGATTTTGGTTGGAGCCTTTTAAAGAGTAGTTTCTTGGAAGATGGTCGAACTCCGATACGTTCAGGCGAAGAAGGGGTGGAGTTGAAGCCGATCGATATTATGACGATGACATTCTCTTTGGATCAAATTAAGCAAATTAAGTCGCGTCTTCAAGTGGTAAGCATTTACTTCGTTTTAATTCACTTAAAGATCTATTATTGGTCTAAATAATACAAAGGTTAAGTTCCACCGCGTTTCTTCTACAAATAATGCATTATATAAGGTATTAGATATATTAAATATTAGTTGATCATATGCATTTATTTTATTTAATATGGTCGTCAATGGTCATGAGGAAAACATATCGGCACCCCAACATATATTATTGAATAGCCTTTCATATAGCAAAGTATAGATAAGGGCCATAAAGACATCAATGAGAAAATATTAATTAAGTAGGATCTCGTGTACCTATAGACCATAGGTGGAAATCAAATGACTATAAATGAACGCACCGATATGACGTGATCTTCTAAACTAATTTATAGGATGTTATGCATACTATAGTTGAGATAAAGATGAAACAGTCAAACCGTGTGTATTGTATTAATTATATTTGGTACAAAACGTTATTGCTATTACTTGGTACAAATTGATAATGATAAACTTCTAGATAATTTTGTATTGTAAATTTAGTACCAAACTATCAACTGTTTCTAGTTTGGTTGATAGAATATTGATTGGTTTACCATAATACATAACAACCCTAATAACAAAACAAACATAGAGAATAAGATAATAATAAATATTGGATATAAATGCATAACTATAATATTTCTACTTCCCTAATTCTTTGACAGTTGAAATATTTGTTTTCTGTATTGAAAACATAGCAGGACCATTTATGTACGTTTTATAGTTATTGTATGTAGGTTATATGTGTGATCAATAAAATTTAAAAATCAATTATCCGTTCAAAAAGTAAAAAAAAAAAAAATCAATTCTACTATTCTAGCTAGCGTCTACTTCGGTTGGATTTCACCCTAATGCCTTTTCGTTCCAATTCACATATTTCTTATAATGCGGTGGATATGATATGATAGAAAGTTAGAAACTCAGGTGCCGTTGATAAAGAAAAAAAAAAAAAAAAACTACTAGTATAATGGCGAATTATACATACAAGCATTATGCGCATCCCTAACATAAAAAAAAAAAAAAAAACATAAAAGATTGCAATTTAATAAATACACTACAAAACAAAAAAGATAAATGGCTACCAAATCTTAGCCCCATCTCATTAATTCAAGACAATCTTTAATCGCCTTATAGACTAAATATAGTGAGTCATACTACATCCTATACCAAGCAAGTACCTTTTCAAATTGCTTTTTTAAGAACGTTTGACAGCATGGCTAGATTTTTGTAGGTGAGCTATTTGGTATAAAAATTTATGTAGGTGATTTTACCAAAATTCTCAGAGTATTTACTATTTGTTTCACGTTACTGTATATATTGTTTGTTTTGATTAACTTTATAATGACACGTAATCATTCATTAATTACTACCATGTATTTTCATGGAATAACAAGATTACAACGACATCTCACAGTAAAATCAATCTTATAAATAGTACAGCTTGTTATTAATAACTAAAAACCGGGTTTTGAAGTTCATATCGGGACACCGGTTTTGTAGGAAAATCAATCTTATAAGGAATACTCAGAGTCCAATAAAGCTGAATCTGTAATAACATGCAATTTGCTACAATTTATTAGATAATGTTAATAATATCATTAGTGATTATATCGGTAGGTGAATGTACAGTTAGGTCTCTCTCATTTATTTATGATAGAAATAAATGTGCATTGGTAGATGTAATTTTGATATCTGTGTGTAGTTGAATGAAAGAGTAATTGTTAGTTTTTATTATGTGTTTCTTTTATTCTTTTAAGTGTTGTGAAATAATATATTAAAAATGAAACGCCAACAGGAAATTGGCTGTGTACAAAAAGGCTTATATATCGAGTTACAAGAGAATCAAATAAGAAGGCATCTAAAAATAATACAACCAAACAGTCGATTTCAAAACCACATTAACAAACTAAAAAACGTCTAATTCTAATTCGGCTTTCCAATGTAAGTAGAGTAGATGAAATAGCAATGAACCTTGAAGCACTATCACCAAATCACAATGTACACTTCATTCATTTTATTATCAGGTCTCGATATAATCAACATTTACATCAAGGATTAATGTTTGAATAGATTTGAAGAGTCTAGAACTCTATTTTCTCAATATGAACTTGTTGCGTTCGTCTTACACTTCTCAATATGAATTTAATATTGTTGTTAAACAGACAATAAATGACGTAGTTACTGGAATGATCTTCCTGGGGACTAGATTATACATGGAAGCAACAAATGAAGAATCAAGAAACGCAATGTCCACAGCATTGGTGTTGCTTAACACTAGATCTATTGGTGGATACAAGTCTGTGGATGAAATGGTTCAAAACGAGGAAGCTGAAATTCAATGGGGAAACCAATTTGGTTTCTTGCATGTTTCATTACCCGAGCTACACGAATACGACCACTCATTGAATCCACTCAAATTTGTTCAAGAAACACAGAATACAATCAAGAGGAAGAGAAACTCCTCTGGTGTTTATCTCACTGGAATGCTACTTGACTCTGTGAGAAAATATAGAGGTCCAGAGGTATCGCTATCTACATCATTTATTAGCTCTGATATATTGTACTCTATATCTTTCTGTGTATCTTAACTTTGTGGGTAATTCGTGTAAAGGCGACAGCTGAATACATTCACAGCACGCTGAAGAATTCAAGCATGACTGTGTCAAATATGATTGGGCCACTTGAGAAGATGACTCTTTCTAATCAACCAATTAAAGGGTTATATTTCATGGTTGTCAATGTTCCACAGGTATCATTACTTTTTTAACTAATTAACCTAATCGGGTGTTTCAAATTATTTAGGATGCTTCATATATAATACTGTTTTGTACTCAACTCACGCATTACACAAACTGAGAAATGTGTTCATGGATTCTAACTTTCTGGCAGAGTCTTACGGTGACAGTAATGAGTTACATGGACCAGCTGAGGATGGCAGTAGGAACCCAGAAAGGTTTCATAGATCATGCGAAGTTTCGGACATGCATTGAAAAGGCTTTTACTATGATGTTTGATGCTGCACTTAAGTGTAAATGAAAAGAAAGTACATACAAATAATCTTGATCCACGGTTTTCATATACTTTAAAGTTCACCTCAAGCAAAACCTCATAAATCATTTTATATTAAAACCAATAATCTCTGTGGTTTTTATATTTATCTATATTGGAACGTGTTTCTTCGGATGATCTTATACCATAATTAAGTGCCCATCTTCCTTTTGGTTATTTATTGATGTGACCATGATGTAATATCTATTTTCATTCTTGTTATTGATTGTTTAATTTCTTTTTGTAATTTTCAATGTTGCTTTTGTTTTTACTTTTGATGGTTTATTTGGAATTTCCATATAAATCAGAATTGTTAATGTTTGTGTGTACATGTAGAGGGACAACTTTTTCGAACATAATTGAGGGTGTGTTTGATTTGACTTCTAATTGGGTCCAAAAGTGGATCGAGTCCAAAATATTCAATTGACATGTTTGATACACCTTCTAAAATATTGCACTCGGTCCATTAAAGTTGGTTGATTCGGTCCACGATTCTTCCTGTTACGACATATACGTTGCCTCTCTCAGCTTAATAAAGTTATTATACATTAGTTTTTAACCCGTAGGAACCACGGTTATACACTTAATTAAACTTTTAAAATAAAAACTAAAAATTATTAATCAATTATTTTAAATATATTATTAATTAAGAGATTTTTTTAGTTATATAAATTTTAATCATTGACTTAAATAAATATGTCAAATTATATCATTTTATAATTTGTATTATGTTTATTTTAATTTTTATTCTAATGTTATTAATTTAATGTAATTAGAGTGAGAAATTTAAGATTTGAAATTTGAAATGGAGAATCAATAAGTTTACAAATGTCATGTATTAATTAGGAGAATAATATGATGACACATACCAAAACAAGAATAAAATACACATTAATTAAGAAGCTTAATAAGATGACATATGTCAAGAGCAGAATAAAATTATTCTTTTATTAGATAGGAAGATTTTCTGGTTTGGTCATGTTTGGCCTTTTAGCTCTATAACTAGGTTTAATCTAATTCATTTTATATATATCAGTGTTGTAAAAATGTCGATTAAGATCCAATTAATCTTCAATTAATCCCTAGCTAAAGGCTATATAACAGACTTGAAGGCACCTAGCAATTAGTCCATATCTACAAAATGAATGAAATAGTAGCAAGCAATGAAGTTTTAATATGAGGAAGTTCTACGTAATTAGAAATTATTTGCGAAAGAATTAGTATTCTAGTAATCATATTAACTTATTTTGTTATGATATTAGTGATATTTGCGAACTTTTTTATGATACTACTCATGTTTAATGTTTTAAAATTCAACGAATAAACAATTTATTGTCGCCGCTTCATCCCTCGATTAATACTATCTTACTTGATTAATCTTTTAACCCTGTTCCACCGGTTAATGTCGAGCATTATATATATATATATATATATATATATATATATATATATATATATATATATATATATATATATATATATATATATGTTGTCTTTTCCTTTTCATTGTAATTCTAGTCTCTATTTTTCAATAATGAAACCATAGTAGTATTTTGTTAAAAAGTTTACATGGTATCAGACTCGTATTTGATCAATCGTTTATGATACTAAAGACGAGGGGCACATAAAGTTGTGTTGTATTTAGTGTGACAAGCCGAAAAACTTCTCGCATGCACTCTTCAATTCTTTCCAATATTAGACTTATTTTACTATATAGTAGTACCCTTTAGAGTCTAATGAAGCATTCTAAATGTGATATAATCAAGTTAGGAGTGATAAAAAGGGTTAACTTGAAGTGTAGGAATCAAAACCGGGCCAAACACTCCAACACATGGAGTGTGCAACTACACACTTGAGTGTGCAGCCACACACTCTTGTTTGCGGCCTCACACCCTTCCCAACCGCACACTCCATATATACATACCACACTTGAATCATTTTTGAACACTTCCTTCATTTCTTCAAGCATAGAACACGAAATCCTCTCAAGTATCATCCATTCTCCTTGAAGATCTTCATAAAAAGGTACCAAGAACACCAAGAACACCATTTGGCCGCACACATGGCAGCACACACCATCTGGCAGCACACATGGTTGCACACAGGGCCGCACACATGTGCTGGTAGCACACTAGGCCGCACACACACGTATAGTGTGTATTTTGGCCATACACCCTCTTGTATAGCCTTATAAACCCTCATACAATCATATATGATTATAACACTTCATTATAAATGTTTACTAGTCCCTATGATGGTCCCAAAATAATCAATTAGTTGTTCATAACAATAATTATATCCATACATGTGCCAATATATGCTAAATAGGCTTCACGTGTATACTCGAGTCACCACTTGACCCCTAGCATCAAATCCAACTTTGTCATCAGAACAACTCACTACAGGTGAGTTTATACCCCTTTAATTAACCTTTGAAATACTTTTAAATGTTTTAAATACTTTTATGGGGGGGGGGGGGGGGGGGGAATACAAGTTGAATACTTATAGTTATTACATCAATCACATGTGATTAATAACTACAAAACCAATGAATTTATCACTGTTTCAAAATGTTTATCAAACTGTTTTACTTCAAAATGTTTTACAAACTCTTTTACTTATCAAATACTTTTATTTAAACTTTATTATACTTCTTATAAATTGCATGTCCATATATGCATAGATATATAAGAAATGTTTAAAAGGCTTAGGAAGGCCATTCGCCCTATTTCCTTTTCCTCGAATTGGATGTGGTCTGGTGGGATGTCGGGTAGCCGTCCGAGGGTTTTTTCAATGTTAATTATATACCATGTGTGCATATATAGACATAAAAGTTCTTCCTTATTCATGCTTATCAGTTACATCATTAGTAAGTTACCATCGGGGTAACACAGGATTACACTTATACTATTGCTAGATCAATGAGTCCGTTCATTCATGAGTCAATACTTATCACTATGAGAACATATACATTACATTTCTACGAGTACATATACAAGTATACTAGAAAGGGAACATATACAAGTATACTAGGAAGAGAACATATACAACAATACTAGAACAGGAACAATACATTACATATACATACATACACTTACATAAATGTGATCCACTGTATCGGAGCATGTACTAAATGTCATGGCCCGAATTGTAACCAGAGTGTCTTGGAAGGAGAGCGTGAGTTTGCGTATAGATCTATACTGGATTGACTATCCTACACCTTGCTGCTAGCTACAGCCGGACCTGCAGGTCTGCGGGTGCCAAACGTCATACCATTTTACGACCATTCATTTGTCGTTGTTACTCAGTCGATAGTATGGTACAATTAATCACATGATGCCTTAATATAAATCCGGTTTAAGGTAGTTAGTACAGCAGTAGTTCTCATAATACGATACTACAGTACTACAATCATTTATCCTTTATATACATTTAGTGACTATTTCACTTAAACAATAATGTATAAACTATATTTTGATAATGATAGTTACACTTGGAAAATTTCACACTCTTACGATAAACAAACATACAAAACAGTTACGCCTTGGTAGAAGGCTACTTTTAATAGAAAATATAGGTTTTTCTGAGAGATTTCAAACTTTTACAAACACTTACAAGCATTCACATACTTTTATCACCAATGTTTACAAACTATTGTTTAAAACTATGTTCAAACGTTTTGATACAAACACCGACACTAAAATACTTATGAACTCACTAGCTTAATGCTGATAAACTCTTTCAAAATAACTTTTATTCTCAGGTCATCAGTAGACAGGTACCACGACCAGCTTTTGAGAAGATGGAGCGCATTCAGGACTAACTTGTATTAAAATTATATATTTAATGCAATGGATGATGTTGTTTGCTTGTTTAATATTACTGTGTTGTGATACATCACATGACGTCCTCCGCCCCAGAACGTTTCCGCCGTTCTCGGTTTTGGGGTGTGACAGATTGGTATCAGAGCATTGTTTATAGTGAAATAAGTATATCAACCTATAAAAGATATACTAAACTATAAACCCATTTTGGATTAAAACACTCTGACCAAGAGTCTATACATTGAATACCAAAATATTTAATTAAGTATACTAGGCTGCATTCATACTAAAACCAGTGTCACAATGACAAGAACAAAAGTATTACGATTGTTAAATATCACAGGTAAGCTCGGGGATGTATGGTCGGTCTTGGGAATGGCATAGCCTGATCAACTATGCGGGTCCGAGGAGTGATTAGCATATGGCCTAGAATGGTTGTGATATGTTAACGAGTCTAAAAACTTACCAACACTACTATGATAAGAACATTAGAACAGAAAATAAATCTAAAATACTATAAGAGTATTTTGGGTTACTATAACTACATACCTGAGAACTAAAAAGGGTCTCTATCAAGTAGGTCAATCATTGTTAAGTGTGTACGCTAAGGTTATATGAAATTTAGGTATTATAGACTCAGAATCTGTGACCTTTGCCTCACTTCCTGTTCCTTGTTTGGTTGTGGATTTGGAGTTAGGGCCACTTATTCGAATAGCTATCCTACTCTAATTTCATATAACTAGTATACACTACACAAGTATTCACATAACTGATGAAGATCATATTATAATTATCTTAGTTTAGTACGCCTATTTATAAAAGATTCTTATATCCCTTTTCTCGCGTAGATATCATGGTTGGATTTCATCACGGCGACTCGTACTTTCCAAATGAAGGCAACGCAGGATGGCTCGAAGCAGAGTCCGATGATGAGCACCAAATTCCGTTGGATGATCATCAAGCTGAAGGCTTCACGGATGGATCGGACTCTGAGCTCGAAGTCAACAACCTACCTCCAGTAGGTCAAGCCCCGAACAACAACCCTCGACCAGCTTTTCCAGGTCCCACTCCCTTGTGGGTAAATAACATGAATCGTTGGAGTGACGAACAGGGTCAACCCTTACCATACATTGGGGACCGAAGCTTTTACAACGTTAGCGAAGGTGGTTCTGCGGATAGAGCTTTGCCCGTTATGGTCCGCAGAATTGCTCGAAATGTCAAGCAAGGTCGAGCAGCCATCGACCGAATCATGGAAATTGATGCCAACTCAAGCGTTAATACCGTCCGCATTCGACATCTAGAAGAAGCGCTCGAAGGGACGAGGAGAACCAATGACGCACTGTGACAACAATTAACCACCGAAATCGCGAGTTCGCCCAAGAGCTCACGAACGAGACCTCCGAGAAGTGGTTCATCAATTGGCAGATATAAGGATTCATCCTAGGGATTCCCGTCGTCGTTAGAAGATGTCTAGTACATCTTGTCTTTTGAATTAAGAAATAGCCTTTATTATCTGGGCTTGTGGTAACGCTTGTCTGTAAAATATTTCTAACTCTCAGTACGCTAACTAGGAATCTAGTAACCCATTACATCAATAATACCAGTAATACCAGTAAAATTGACCTACTGTTAGGTCAATTTTTCCCTGGAACCCATTACATCAATAATACCAGTAAAATTGACAGCTAACTGGCCTATGAAAAAATTTTTACACTTGCGTTTTCCTACTATTCTTCCCTATTGTGAATACAATTCATACACTCATTCAACTGTTGGACTATGGCTATTTAGTCCATGTGTCACTCTCAACTTGCTTACAATTGATTCTTACCATTGTATCCGTCTTTATAAACTTATAGCTGAAAGATGCCTCCTCGCAAATCTCCCCGGAATAACCCTGCACCTCCACCGCCTCCTGCGCCTCCGGTCATCGATACAACAACCCTAAATGCTGTCGTAGCCGCAGCAGTGGCAATTGCCATGGCACAGTATCACTCTACTGATGCCAACAGAGGTGGAACCCCTGTTAAATCTATTCCGGTGGAAACTCCTGTGCGCTCGAGAGAGTGCTCTTACAAGGATTTCACCAACTGCAAGCCGAAGTCCTTTCATGGGACCGGCGGAGTCATTGCCCTCTCGCAATGGTTCGAGAAGACCGAATCAGTCTTTGAAATTTGTTAATGCCCTGCAGCGAGCAAGGTTAAATATGCCGCCTGCACCTTTGAAGGAAAAGCTCTGATGTGGTGGAACAGCCACGTTAAAGCTTTAACTCTTGTTGTAGCCAACGACATGGGCTGGGAAACGATGAAAGACCCCATGATTGAGGAGTACTGCCCAAGGGGCAAAATTCAGAAATTGGAACAGGAGCTTTGGAGCCTAACCATGAAGGGCGCCAACATATTCGCATACACCGCCATATTTAGCGAACTAGTGGCTGTCTACCCTAATATGGTTCCCACTGAAGGGAAAAAGATTGAAAGATACATCTGGGGGCTGGTGCCTCCGTACCAAGGAAATGTTCTATCATCAAACCCTACTACTTTTGACAGTGCCAAGCGATTGGCACAACGACTCATCGACCATGGAACCCACTCCCCAACAGCGACAACAACTCAAGCTGTCTCAGAACCCTCCAAACCCGCTGACTCTAAGCGGAAGTTCTGGGATGACAAAAAGAAACAGCGAGCTACCAAAAAGCAACAAGTTGTGGCTGTACATGCTGCAATAACCCCTACTGCTGCTACTGCTCCGGTGAAGCAGTACGCAGGAAGTTTGCCTAAGTGCAACGAATGCAAATTCCACCACAACGGCCCCTGCCGTGAAATTCAGTGTTCCAACTGCAACAAGAAAGGACACACTGTCCGTTTCTGTAGGTCTCCGGCAAGACCGATCACTCAAGTCCCTGGCTCAGGCATGAGCCCAACCTGCTATGGATGTGGTGAAGCAAGCCACTACTAGAGGGACTGCCCCAAAGCAAAGAATGCAGGTGGATCGAGGAGAGTACTGGCAATAAGCCATGGGGAAGCGGTTGTTGACCCGACGGTAGTGACTGGTACGTTCCTTCTCGATAACTCCTATGCATGCATTCTGTTCGATAGTGGAGCGGAGCGAAGCTTCGTGAACCATAAATTTGCTCACATACTGAAACATCAACCACACGCACTTAAAGAACAATTCACGGTAGAAATGGCTAATGGGAAAACTGAAAGCACCAAGAGCATATACTTAGGTTGTACCTTAACTCTAGGTAACCATTCGTTTCCAATCGACCACATGCCGGTTTCAATTAAAAGTTTCGATGTAATCATCGGCATGGATTGGTTGAGTCTTCATCGCATCGACATCATGTGCTTCGAGAAAGCAATTCGTCTAAACCTTCCGTCTAACGAAACTCTTATAGTCTACGGTGACAAACCCAGTACAAGGCTTCGGATTATCTCCAGTATCCAAGCATAAAAATATCTACGTAAGGAGTGTCGCACATTCCTTGCTCACGTTGTCGATACAAGCCTTGAAACAAAGGAACTAACGAACATCCCAGTAGTGACTGATTTCCCCAACATTTTTCCAGAAGAGCTACCAGGATTACCTCCGCAACGACAGGTCGAGTTCAAAATCGACTTAATTTCAGGAGCTACCCCAGTAGCCAAGTCTCCCTACCGATTAGCACCAGCAGAGATGGAGGAACTATCTGGTCAACTTAACAAACTGCTCAACAAGGGCTTCATAAGACCAAGCTTCTCACCTTGGGGAGCACCAGTCTTGTTTGTTAAGAAGAAAGACGAATCATTTCGTATGTGTATTGACTATAGGGAACTCAACAAACTGACGGTCAAGAATCGATACCCTCTGCCGCGCATAGACGATCTATTTGACCAACCGCAAGGGGCGAGTTACTTCTCCAAAATTGATCTGAGATCCAGATATCACCAGTTACGAGTGCTAGAGGAGGATGTTCCAAAGACAGCCTTCCGAACTCGTTACGGACGCTACGAGTTCGTGGCGATGCCATTCGGATTGACCAATGCACCCGCAGTTTTCATGCATCTGATGAACAGAGTATGCCGACCTTACTTGGATCAGTTCATCATCATTTTCATTGACGACATCCTGATATACTCCCGAAGTAAGGAAGAGCATGGCGATCACCTGCGACAAGTTTTAGAAACTTTACGAATGGAGAAACTCTATGCAAACTTCTCGAAATGTGAATTTTGGATCCGAATAGTCGAATTCTTAGGACACGTGGTAAGCGAAGAGGGAATTCACGTGGACCCATCCAAAATTAAGGCCATTGAGAACTGGTCAGCACTGACGACACCTACAAAAATTCGTCATTTTATAGGCCTCGCTGGCTACTACCGCAGATTCATACAGAACTTCTCCCGAATAACGAAACCTCTTACAACCCTGACCCAGAAGGGCGTGGCCTTTGACTGGGAAGAGAAGCAAGAAAGAGCATTCCAAACGCTCAAGCGAGCCTTGTGCACCGCACCAATACTATCCCTACCCGAAGGAATAGAGGACTTTGTGGTCTTTTCCGATGCGTCAAACCAAGGGCTCGGTTGTGTCCTGATGCAACAGGGTAAGGTCATCGCCTACGCCTCGAGACAGCTGAAGACACACGAAGCCAACTACACCACACATGATCTTGAGCTAGGGGCAGTTGTGTTTGCCCTGAAGATCTGGAGACATTACTTGTATGGCACAAAATGCACTATTTTTACTGACCACAAGAGTTTTCAACACATATTCGATCAGAAGGAACTCAACATGCGTCAACGACGGTGGGTCGAGCTACTCAATGACTACGAATGCAACATTCGTTATCATCCGGGTAAAGCCAACGTAGGAGCGGACGCCTTAAGTCGGAAGGAAAATTCTGGTCGAAGAGTCAAGTCGTTGACAATGACTATCCATTCGCACTTGTCTAAACAAATTCTGGCGGCTCAACTTGAAGCTATGAAACCTGAACATGTGGCGAACGAATCCCTTAGAGGAATGGATTAGAACTTAGAAGCCAAGAGTGGCGAAGCCTTATATTTCATGAACCGGATCTGGACCCCGAAGCATGGTGGTTTCCGAGATTTGGTCATGACTGAGGCGCACAACACTCGGCATTCCGTCCACCCAGGTTCAGATAAGATGTATCTGGATCTCAAAAAGCTATACTGGTGGCCTAATATGAAAGTAGAGATAGCTACCTTCATAAGTAAATGCCTTACTTGCGCAAAGGTCAAGGTTGAGTACCAAAAACCCTCTGGTTTACTGCAACAACCAGAGATCCCAGAATAGAAGTGGGAGCGGATCACTATGGATTTCATAACCAAGTTGCCCAAGACAACGGGCGGACTTGATACCATATGGGTCATCATCGGTAGATTGACCAAGTCTGCACACTTCCTACCTATCAAAGAAACTGACAAGATGGAGAAACTTAAGAGAACATACATTAGGGAAATCGTGCGACTACATGGTGTTCCTATATCCATTATCTCCAATAGAGATAGTAGGTTCACCTCAAGATTCTGGCAATCACTACAACATTCCGTGGGAACAAGGCTGGACATGAGCACAGCCTACCCTCCACAGACCAACAGACAAAGTGAGAGGACCATCCAAACACTGGAAGATATGTTGAGAGCCTGTGTGATTGACTTTGGAAAGGCATGGGATGCTCATTTACCTCTTGTCGAATTTTCCTACAATAACAGTTATCATACGAGCATCAAGGCTGCCCTATTTGAAGCCCTCTACGGCCGGAAGTGCAGATCCCCTCTGTGCTGGGATGAAGTGGGTGACACCCAGTTGGCTAAGGGGCAAACACCTGACAGTACTCTCACAGGTGCAGAAATCATTCGGGAAACAACGGAGAAGATCGTTCAGATCCGCGAACGATTGAAAGCCTCCAGAGACCGACAGAAAAGCTCCACCGATAAAAGTAGAAAACCTTTGGAATTCCAGGTGGGCGACCTCGTTTTATTGAAAGTCTCACCCTGGAAGGGCTTGATACGCTTCGGAAAACATGGAAAGCTAAATCCAAGGTACATTGGGCCTTTCGAGATTCTCGCAAGAATCGGCCCAGTGGCTTACAAACTCAATCTACCAAACGAACTTCGTAACGTACATTCTACCTTCCACGTTTCCACCTTGAAAAAGTGTCTATCCGACGAGGCTCTTGTAATCCCACTCGACGAGATCGAGATCAACGAGAGCCTAAACTTCGTGGAAGAACCCATAGAAGTCATGGATAGTGAGGTCAAGTAGATGAAGCAAAGCCGTATCCCGATTGTGAAGGTTCGTTGGAACGCCAAGCACCGGCCGAAATTCACTTGGGAACGCGAGGATCAGATGAAACTGAACTATCCTCATCTTTTTAGTAAGTTATTTGTAATAATCTAGTAACTTAAACTCAAATTTCGGGACGAAATTCCCTTAACAGGGGGATGATATGAAAACCCGAAAAACATCTCGCATGCACTCTTCAATTCTTTACAATATTAGACTTATTTTACTATATAGTAGTACCCTTTAGACTCTAATGAAGCATTCTAAATGTGATATAATCAAGATGGGAGTGTTAAAAAGGGTTAACTCGAAGTGTAGGAATCAGAACCGGGCCAAACACTCCAACACATGGAGTGTGTGGCTACACACTTGAGTCTGCGCCGACACACTCTTGTTTGCGGCCTCACACCCTTCCCAACCGCACACTCCATATATACATACCACACTTGAATCATTTTTGAACACTTCCTTCATTTCTTCAAGCATAGAACACGATATCCTCTCAAGTATCATCCATTCTCCTTGAAGATCTTCATAAAAAGGTACCAAGAACACCAAGAACACCATCTGGCCGCACACATGGTAGCACACACCATCTGGTAGCACACATGGCCGCACACAAGGCCGCACACGTGTGCTGGCAGCACACTAGGCTGCACACCTGGTCGCACACACTCATATAGTGTGTATTTTGGCCATACACCCTCTTGTATAGCCTTATAAACCCTCATACAATCATATATGATTATAACACTTCATTATAAGTGTTTACTAGTCCCTATGATGGTCCCAAAATCATCAATTAGTTGTTCATAACACTAATTATATCCATACATGTGCCAATATATGCTAAATAGGCTTCGCGTGTATACTCGAGTCACTACTTGACACCTAGCATCAAATCCAACTTTGTCATCAGAACCACTCACTACAGGTGAGTTTCTACCCCTTTAATTAACCTTTGAAATACTTTTAAATGTTTTAAATACTTTTATGGGGGGAATACAAGTTGAATACTTATAGTTATTACATCAATCACATGTGATTAATAACTACAAAACCAATGAATTTATCACTGTTTCAAAATGTTTATCAAACTGTTTTACTTCAAAATGTTTTACAAACTCTTTTACTTATCAAATACTTTTATTTAAACTTTATTATACTTCTTATAAATTTCATGTCCATATATGCATAGATATATAAGAAATGTTTAAAAGGCTTAGGAAGGCCATCCGCCCTATTTCCTTTTCCTAGAATTGGATGTGGTCTGGTGGGATGTCGGGTAGCCCTCCGAGGGTTGTTTCAATGTTAATTATATACCATGTGTGCATATATAGACATAAAAGTACTTCCTTATTCATGCTTATCAGTTACATCATTAGTAAGTTACCATCGGGGTAACACAGGATTACACTTATACTATTGCTAGATCAATGAGTCCGTTCATTCATGAGTCAATACTTATCACTATGAGAACATATACATTACATTTCTACGAGTACATATACAAGTATACTAGAAAGGGAACATATACAAGTATACTAGGAAGAGAACATAT
This sequence comes from Lactuca saligna, assembly GCF_052625555.1. Taxonomy (NCBI): domain Eukaryota; kingdom Viridiplantae; phylum Streptophyta; class Magnoliopsida; order Asterales; family Asteraceae; genus Lactuca; species Lactuca saligna. The sequence goes on along the minus strand of NC_136424.1, from coordinate 201,170,779 downwards.
ACAACAATACTAGAACAGGAACAATACATTACATATACATACATGCACTTACATAAATGTGATCCACTGTATCGGAGCATGTACTAAATGTCACGGCCCGAGTTGTAACCAGAGTCTCTTGGAAGGAGAGCATTAGTTTGCGTATAGATCTATACTGGATTGACTATCCTACACCTTGCTGCTAGCTACAGCCGGACCTGCAGGTCTGCGGGTGCCAAACGTCATACCATTTTACGACCATTCATTTGTCGTTGTTACTCAGTCGATAGTATGGTACAATTAATCACATGATGCCTTAATATAAATCCGGTTTAAGGTAGTTAGTACAACAGTAGTTCTCATAATACGATACTACAGTACTACAATCATTTATCCTTTATATACATTTAGTGACTATTTCACTTAAACAATAATGTATAAACTATATTTTGATAATGATAATTACACTTGGAAAATTTCACACTTTTACGATAAACAAACATACAAAACAGTTACGCCTTGGTAGAAGGCTACTTTTAATAGAAAATATAGGTTTTTCTGAGAGATTTCAAACTTTTACGAACACTTACAAGCATTCACATACTTTTATCACCAATGTTTACAAACTATTGTTTAAAACTATGTTCAAACGTTTTGATACAAACACCGACACTAAAATACTTATGAACTCACCAACTTAATGCTGATAAACTCTTTCAAAATAACTTGTATTCTCAGGTCATCAGTAGACAGGTATCAAGACCAGATTTGAGAAGATGGAGCGCATTCAGGACTCATCTCTTTATTTTGATTTACATTATTTTTGGTCTCTATGACTGTACAAAACACACTTGTATTAAAATTATATATTTAAGGAAATAGATGATGTTGTTTGCTTGTTTACTATTACTGTGTTGTGATACATCACATGACGTCCTCCGCCTCAGAACGTTTCCGCCGTTCTTGGTTTTGGGGTGTGACATTTAGTTCGTCATAATTTTTGATAATCTTGGATATGTTTTTTTGATATGTTTCTTTATTTGGTTTGGTTGATTCGCAGTACAAGAATAACAACCTATTCCGACCACATTTTTTAACCCTATGTCGACGAAATTTCATCGGGATAAGCTATACCGAAGACCTCATCAGCATAGCCTTGTCGCATAGGTGGAAATTGTCATGGAGATAGTTATGGCGAGATAGTTACCCTCTATGCTGATTACACCTTGGCAACACAAGTTTTGTCGGGAATGATTTTTGAAAATAATAATGTTTTATTAATTACTTTTACCTTTGACATGAAATTGGAATATGCCAAATCTATATCGACGACATTACATTGTGATATGTTGACTATATAGTGACAACATGTTGTTGGCAAAATTTTTTAAGTATATTTTTAGACTAAACTATAGCAATGACATGTCGTCGGTTGCACCCCTTTTTTAGTGCCCGACGTCCTACTTTTAGCATGTGCGTACGAGTTTTGTCATTATTTCTATTGCTTGTGTGGTATCTGGTTCATGGTTGTAGGATTTCCTGTGGATCCCACGACTCGCGTACGGCAAAGAACCGAGGATAAACACGATCTGCGTCTTGTAAGACATAAGATCATTAAGCATGGGAAGTATTCATAGTGCGATCATACTAACACTAATGCACAAATCCTATCAAAACTCCACAATTAAGCGTTCTTGGGGGAGAGTATTACTCGGATGGGTGACCCCCTAGGAAGTCCTCGTGTTACACACCTTTTTTTTACTGCCCAATGTGTCTTATACCGACGACATGTCATTGGGATAGCCAAAATACTTTTTTTTTTTTTAATACAGATTCTGTAATTTAACATTCTTGTTTTTTTATCAAGTCCATACATTTTGCAGCATATATTCATAATATACAAACATTCAATAAATAATTCCAACACACATTGTTCAATTCAAGTCTATTACATACCAAAATGAGATACAATAAACTAGCTCTTTTTAAACTAACATAAAATCAATCATCATCATCATATTCTTCTTCCGTCCCCTTAGTTTCCTTGGTCTCGTTGGTTTGTCAAGAGGTATTTCCTCGCATGTCAAAATTAGATAGAAAGTTAGGAATTGGTGGTGGTGTGAAGTTAATAATACATGCCGCCAACGAGTCATTATATTGTTGCATTTCTTGGGTTAATACAACAAATTGGTAATTAATCACTCGTATTTTGAGATTGAAATTCGGATGATTTGGAATTAGACCTATGTTGGCGGTTGGTTTATTTCCCACTCCGCGACTATGTGTGGGTCTCGTCGCGGGGGCACGACTAATAAATTCTTTCTCATTTATTATTTCGCCCTCCTCGACCTTTGTTTTCATTTTCTCATACTTTTCTTAAATCGTCTCCTAAAATAAAGAAAAGAAATAACATAGAATAATTAAAACAAACAAGTAAATGTAAACACTAAAATAATAATAATATACCTTAAACAAAAAATCTCAATTATCGTATTAATTTCGTTTATCACTTAATCATCTTGTGCTTGACTTGTACACCAACCCAAGGCTTTTTTGAAGCACATCTGTCTCTGACCCTCAATATGCTGCAACTACGATCCTTGTTGTTTCATAATAAGACAAAAACAATAAATATATTTGTATAACTGTTAATAACAATTTTATATAATACAAATGTATTTTATTACCTCTAAATGACATCTTTGAGCATATGAACTTCAACCTTGAGCACTTGTATGAGTAAGTTTTGCCATAGCACATTCTTTTTCCAACATACGTCTATATCACAGCATCAAAAACAACAAATCAATCATGTTATTCCAAGCATCGACATACCAATTAGTCGGTGAATGTCTTCTTGCAGTTTCCACATCCGCATATCTTTTGATCCTATCAAAATAATTTTCGCATCATGCTTGCGATCGCTATATGCTCTTTGCATGTCGGCTTGGATACCCGCTCGAACTCGTTCCCACAATTTTGTATGTAGAAACCTATCAAAATCAAAACATGTCTACAAGAAAACATATTTGATTAGTAAAATAAATATTTAATAAGTGTAAATTTCAATACATATAAAAAATATTGTATGCGTACTTCTAACAAGAGATATATAACATCTTTGTACTTGAAAGGAAAACGACGCCAAGATGGATAATGCAACAATACCTTTTATCCTACCTTATTTGAGATCAATCTAACTAATAGTTGCTCGTTATCCCCTATAAATTGTTAGGGATCCCCGGAGGTATCAAGTCGTCCGACTAAAGGTTGCTTATTGTTATCTTCATACGCTTAAGAAAAATTAAGTTCCTCCCTAGGCCACACACATTCTTTAGATTTGGTACATTCACACATAGAATTGGAAATTTAGAAATATCGAACTTTAAAAATATAATCAATACTTACGAATTTCATGTAACTTACAAGATTTACAACCCAATGATAAACTGTGTGCACCCCCATACAGAGGTTTGTCCCCACCATATCTTTCATTTCCCATCGAGACATGTAATGCCATATGTTTAACAAATATTATAGACATTCAAAATATATAATATACTTCAAAAAAAATTTATAAGCAACATTTAAAAATTTAATATTATAAGAAATCATGATGTGTACTAATCGTAACATACTGTCAATAAGAATGATCACTAGAACAATATGTTGGATTAATGTCTAAGTCCATAACTATATTTGGTACGTACTTGTGTGGCAACCCGAAAAACTTCTCGCATGCACTCTTCAATTCTTTCGAATATTAGACTTATTTTTTTGTATAGTAGTATCCTTTAAAGTCTAATGAAGCATTCTAAATGTGATATAATCAAGGTAGGAGTGTTAAAAAGGGATAACTCGAAGCGTAGGAATCAAAACCGGGCTAAACACTCCAACACATGGAGTGTGCGGCCGCACACATGGAGTGTGCGGCCACACACTTGAGTGTGCGGCCACACACTCTTGTTTGTGGCCTCACACCTTTCCCAACTGCGCAATCCACCTATATATGTCACACTTAAATCATTTTTGAACACTTCCTTCATTTCTTCAAGCATAGAACACGAGATCCTCTCAAGTATCATCCATCCTCCTTGAACATCTTCATAAAAAGGTACCAAGAACACCATCTGGCCGCACACATGGCAGCACACATGGCCGCACACTAGGCCGCACACCTAGCCGCACACACACATATAGTGTGTATTTTGGCCATACACCCTCTTGTATAGCCTTATAAACCCTCATACAATCATATATGATTATAACACTTCATTATAAGTGTTTACTACTCCTTATGATGGTCCCAAAATCATCAATTAGTTGTTCATAACACTAATTATATCCATACATGTGCCAATATATGCTAAATAGGCTTCGCGTGTGTACTCAAGTCACCACTTGACACCTAGCATCAAATCCAACTTTGTCATCAGAACCACTCACTACAGGTGAGTTCATACCCCTTTAATGAACCTTTCAATTGTTTTTATATGGTTTAGGGGGTGGGGGATAGAAGTCAATTATACTTGTTTATGGAAATTAATCACATGCGATTTACTATCCGTAGTTCGAATCACATGTGATTTATCACTATGCCTTATAAAAGGATATTTCGTTTTCAAATCTATTTTGAATAAATAAACAACTGTTTTTTTAAATGTTCCCTTTGGATAAGATTTTTCCTAAATAAATTTTATTATTAAAAGTAACCACACTAATATATTTATATAAGTAAGACTTGAAGGACTTAGGACCGATAGCTCGCCTTATTCCCTATTCTTGTTTGATTGTGGGCTTAGGGTAGTTGTTATCCGTCCAATTGTAGTTAATTTCTTAGTTATATATCATGTATATTTGTGTTGGATACGAACATTTTCATTTCATGCGATGTTTAAACCACTAAATTGGTAAGAACTATACACACTAAGTTAACTATAATAGGTATAGTTAAGGCCATTACTACTCGCTATCACTACTACTCTACACACTATAATACACACTATTACGAGACGATACATTAGTAAGAGAACACACTACGAGCTATACAAAAGACTACCACACTATAATACAAGAAAAGGCACTAAACAGAAGATAACACACTAACTCACTACGAGATACTCTATTCGCTACATACTATGCCCAGAGTTCTTCCGACCGGAAGACGACACTACATGTATAGATCTATACGTGGCAGACACTAGTACATCCCGACTGTTAATTTCAGTCCGAGCCGTGCAGGCCCAGGGATGCTACTACTTCACTATACTGTGTATGATCGGGAAGGTCATGGGGTTCTCTATTGCTCACACTATCGGTAACATACAAGGAATACACTATATCCATACTAAAATACTAAACTAAAGTCTAATTTAACATTCCTGAAGTAAATAAGTATCTATCACTAAGGGGAGTTTGCACCTCTATCACTACTACAGGTATATCCTATCTTATTAAATTACTTATTGGAGATCCAGTGATATAGTTTTACAATAAACGGTTTTTCACAGATGAAGATTTCTTGTTTCCTTAAGTTTTTTCACTTACAATGTATTCTCAGGAAAATATAGGATTTTCTAGGGTTTTTTATTACTTATGAATGTAAATTGCAACTTTTCATCCTATCAGTTCTAATGCATGTATACAAAACTCACACTAAAATCTTATGAACTCACCAGCGTCATGCTGATATACATTTTCAAAATAACTTGTATCCTCAGGTCAAAGATAGACAGGTTCAGGTGCAACATTTTGGAGAAGATGGAGCATACAAGATCCGTCTCGTATTTTTGTATTACTTTTGGTGTTTGTTGAACATTACAAAAACACACTTGTAATTAAACTCACTATGTAAATGAAATGGTTGTATGTTTCTTATTTTTACTATTATTCAATTGTGATGATACTGTACATGACGTCCTCCACCCCGAAACGTATTCCGCTGTTATCGGTTTTGGGGCGTGACAGATTGGTATCAGAGCATTGTTTATAGTGAATCAAGTATATCAACCTATAAAAGATATACGAACTATAAACACTTTGGGACTAAAACACTCTGACCAAGAATATATACTGTTAAGTATCTAAAAGATTTAACTAATTATATATATATACACACACCACTACAAAATACAGAAGTCAGTATCACACTAGAACAGAACAAAAGTATTAAGATTATTGGATAGCATAATTGGACTTAGAGACATATGGTCACATTTGGGGGGATGTAGGCTGATCAACTACGTTTTCCTGGGGGTGACGAGCATGTGCCTAAGCTTGGTTGTGGTTTTACAACAAGTATAAAACTTACCAATACTACCACAATAACGTTAGCATAAGAATACTATAGGAGTATTCTGTACCTCTAAAATATACATGTATGAGAACCAAAAGGGTTTGTTGCTAGTGGAGCAATAGTTGCTAAATGGATACTTTCCGGTTACATGTGACTAGGGCGTTATAGACTTAGAATCTGTGATCTTTGCTTTACTTCCTGTTCCTTGTTTGGTTGTGGATTTAGGGTTAGGGTCACTTATTTGACGGACTATCCTGCCCCGGTCACATGTAATTAGTATGCATTATGCAAGTATTGGTCTGACTCGTGACGATCATCTTATAAGTATTTTAGGTTAGTGCGTCTATTAATCTTCTTTTCCCCTTTTCTCGCATAGATATTATGGCTGGCTTCCACCTTCCAGGCGACCCGTACCACCCAAACCAGGGCAATGGAGGATGGCTCGACGAAGAGTCGGATGACGATCACCCAATCCCTCTGGATGACCACCGAGCGGAAGGATTTTCAGATAACTCCGAATCCGAGCCAGAAGTTAATAACCTACCTCCCGGAGCTCCGAACCCCAACCCCCGTCCGACATTTCAATGTCCCACTCCTATGTGGGCCACATCCTTGCACCGATGGAGCGAGGAGCAGGGACAGCCCCTACCTTACAATGGAGACCGAAGCTTCTACAACATAAATGAAGGAGGATCAGCGGACCGAGTTCTACCCATCATGGTCCGAAGGATCGCCGGGAATGTTGAACAGGGTCAAGCAGCCATTGGTCGAGTTGTAGAAGTGGATGCCAACTCGAATCTCAACACTGCTCGCATCCGCCGACTCGAAGAAGCCGTGGACAGGACAAGGAGGAATAACGAGGCTCTGCAGCATCAACTAGCTGCATCTCGAGCCGAAGTTAGGGAACTCCGAGCACGTTAAAGGATTCATGATCGACACCTTCAAGAAGTTATGAGTCAGCTAGCAGATCTGAGGGTTCGCCTAACAAGTAACCGTCGCCAGTAGAAGACATCTAGTACCCCACTCTTTTGTTTAAAGGACTAGCCTTTCCTCTCGATGTTTCGTAGATCTCTTGTCTGTAAACATTCCTAGCTTAAAAGTACTCTAACTAGACCTCTAAACTGCCAACATTTTCTCTATGGTTTGATGTAAGACCTACTGTTAGGTCAATTTTCATGAACTTGTGTTACATCCTTAATACTAGTGTATAGGCAGTTAACTACTCTATTGCTATGACTCTCATTCTGATATTAAATTATGTGATTTAATCCATGAAACACTCTATTCATACTCGCAATAGACTCTTACTATTGCTATCATTTCTATGGTCTCCTAATGAAAGATGCCTCTACGAAGACGTTCAAACAGAGGAAGACCATCAACTCAAACCCCTCCACCACCACCTCCTCTTCCGCAATTCGATCTAGTGCTGTTCCAAACGGCTGTGACTGCAGCTGTGACAGCAGCCATGGCTCAAGTGAACTCCGGTGATGGGAGCGGTGGCAAATCTAGATTTGGTGAAGTCCATCAAAGAGTGCAGGGATGCACTTATAAGGACTTCATGAACTGTAAACCTACCTTCTTCGATGGTACCGAAGGAATTCTGGCACTATCCCAATGGTTCGAAAGAACCGAATCTGTCTTTGAAATGTGCTCTTGCCCCGAAGAGAGCAAAATCAAGTTCGCAACTGCCACCCTCACTAACAGGGCATTGACATGGTGGAACGGCCATGCCAGTGCACTCTCCTTGGTTACAGCCAATGCCATGGGCTGGGATACTCTAAAGGACCTCATGAGAAAGGAGTACTACCCTAGGGGCGAAATTCAGAAACTTAAGGAGGAACTCTGGAACATCAAGATGAAAGGGACCGACGTAATAGCGTATACGGCCAGGTTCAATGACTTGGCGGCTATGTGTCCCAATATGATACCGTCCGAAAGCAAGAAGATTGAACGGTACATCTGGGGTTTAGTGCCCCCGTATCGAGGAAATGTTCTAGCCTCACGCCCTACCACCTTCGACAGCGCCAAGGAATTGGCCCAGAGTCTGATCAACCATGAAATCTCTTCCACTCCAGCAACGGCAACCAAAACTACCACTGCACCACCCGATTCTTCTGATAGAAAGAGGAAGCGATGGGATAAGAAGAAGGGCAAGAAGACTCAAACCTCCTCCAGGGACCATCAAATTATGGCGATCCATGCTGCCACTACTCCAGCCGCTCCTGCACCGCCAAAGCCTTATAGTGGGAATCTGCCCAAATGTCCAAAGTGTCCTTACCACCACAACGGTCCCTGTCGTGAATTGCAGGGTTCCAACTATGGTCGGAAGGGCCATACAGTGCGATTCTGCAAAGCCCCTCCCAAACCTATTTTGCAAGTTCCCGGTTCGGGAGTGACCCCGACATGTTACGGCTGCGGTGAAGCTGGTCACTTCAACAAAAACTATCCGAAGGCTGTGAATCCTAGGTGAACTGGAAGACTACTCTCTATTGGTCACAATGAAGCGGTAGCGGATCCCACAGTAGTCATGGGTATGTTTCTTCTCAACAACTCTTATGCCTGTGTCTTATTCGATAGTGGTGCAGAAAGAAGCTTCGTAAACCAAAACTTTAAACACCTACTCAAACAAACCCCTCAACCACTAAAAGAAACATTCGTCGTAGAAATGGCTAACGGGAAGACCGAAAGCTCTAACGAAATCTACGTAGGTTGTACCCTCACGTTAGACGATCACTCATTTCCAATCGATCACATACCAGTCTCAATCAAGAGTTTCGATGTCATTGTTGGTATGGACTGGTTAAGTCTCTATCGTGCCGATATCTTATGCTTTGACAAAGCCATTCACCTAAATCTTTCGAATTGTGAAACCCTATTGATCTATGGAGATAAACCTGGTACGAGTCTTCGTATCATCTCCAGCATTCAGGCTCAGAAATACTTACGTAAGGAATACTGCGCCTTCCTTGCTCACGTCGTCGACACAAGCCAGAAATCAAAGAACCCAAAGGACATCCCCGGCGTATGTGATTTCCTTGATGTCTTCCCAGAGGACCTTCCAGGTTTACCTCCCAAACGTCAGGTTGAGTTCAGAATCGACCTAGTTCCAGAGCTACTCCCATAGCGAAGTCTCCCTATCATCTAGCGCCTGCCGAGATGCAAGAACTATCCGGTCATCTTAACGAACTGCTCAACAAGGGCTTTATAAGACCAAGCTTCTCATCTTGGAGAGCTTCGGTCTTGTTCGTGAAGAAGAAGGATGGATCGTTCCGTATGTGCATCGATTATAGGGAACTCAACAAGCTCACGGTTAAAAATCGCTATCCCCTCCCTCGTATCGACAATCTATTCGACCAACTACAAGGAGCAAGTTACTTCTCCACGATTGATCTTAGGTCCGGGTATCACCAGTTATGGGTTCTTGAGGAAGATGTTCCGAAAACAGCCTTCCGAACCCGTTACGGGCACTACGAATTCGTGGTGATGCCCTTTGGACTGACCAACGCACCTACAGTATTCATGGACTTGATGAATAGGGTGTGTCGTCCATACTTAGATGAGTTCGTCATCATCTTTATTGATGATATACTCGTCTATTCTCGGAGCGAGCTAGAGCATAGGGATCATTTGCGACGAGTCCTGGAAACCTTACGATCAGAGAAGTTATATGCGAAGTTCTCTAAGTGCGAATTTTGGATCCGAAGAGTTGAATTCCTAGGACATGTGGTTAGTGAAGACGGAATCCACGTTGACCCCTCCAAAATTAAAGCTATTGAGAATTGGTCAGCACCGAAGACACCTACAGAAATTTGCCAATTTCTAGGCCTTGCTGGCTACTACCGCAGGTTCATCCAAAACTTCTCTCGGATTGCGAATCCTCTCACCATGTTGACACAAAAGGGTGTATCATTCGATTGGGAGTAGAAACAGGAGATGGCATTTCAGACCCTGAAACAAGTCTTATGCACCGCACCAGTATTATCCCTGCCCGAAGGAGTTGAAGATCTTGTTGTATACTGCGATGCATCAAATCAGGGGCTCGGTTGTCTCTTGATGCAACGAGGTAAGGTCATCGCCTATGCCTCAAGATAGCTAAAGACGCATGAGGTGAACTACACTACTCACGACCTCGAGTTAGGAGTGGTCGTCTTCGCACTAAAAATATGGAGACACTACTTGTATGGGACGAAGAGCATTGTGTACACTGATCACAAGAGCCTCCAACACATACTAAATCAGAAGGAGCTCTACATGAGACAACATCGATGGGTCGAGCTACTTAACGATTACGATTGTGAAATTCGATATCACCCGGGAAAAGCCAACATGGTAGCAGACGCCCTGAGTAGGAATGAGCATTCTAGTCGAAGAACCAAATCGTTAACAATGACTATCCATTCGCATTTGTCATCACAGATCAAGGAGGCTCAGCTTGAGGCCTTGAAGCCTGAGAATATGACGGGAGAATCCCTGCGCAGAATGGATAAGAGTTTGGAGGTCAAGGTTGATGGAGCCTACTATCTCATGGATCGAATCTGGACTCCGCGCCATGGAGGTTTCAGGGATCTGGTCATGAAGGAAGCACACAACACTTGATACTCCGTCCACCCAGGTTCAGATAAGATGTATTTGGATCTCAAAAAGCTATACTGGTGGCCTAAAATGAAAGCAGAGATCGCTACCTTTGTGAGTAAGTGCCTAACTTGCGCGAACGTCAAGGTCGAATATCAAAAGCCATCAGGAATCCTCCAACAACCAGAGATACCGAAATGGAAGTGGGAGCGGATTACAATGGACTTTATAACCAAACTACCCAAGACAGCGGGTGGCTTGGATACCATTTGGGTCATCGTAGACAGATTGATCAAGTCTGCACACTTCCTACCCATCAAGGAAACAGACAAGATAGAGAAACTCACAAGAACATACATTAATGAAATAGTATGGCTGCATGGTGTTCCTATATCTATTATCTCAGATAGAGATAGTAGGTTTACCTTAAGGTTTTGGCAATCACTATAAAAGGGACTAGGGACGAGGCTGGATATGAGTACAGCCTACCATCCGCAGACTGACGGACAAAGTGAGAGGACGATCCAAACTCTAGAAGATATGTTGCGAGCTTGCGTGATCGACTTCGGTAAATCGTGGGATACACACTTACCTCTTGTGGAGTTTTCCTACAACAATAGTTATCATACGAGCATCAAGGCAGCTCCATTCGAAGCCCTCTACGGCCGGAAGTGCAGATCCCCTCTATGCTGGGCTGAGGTGGGTGACACTCAGTTAGCTAAAGGACGAGTTCCTGACAGCGCTCTCACTAGTCCAGAGATCATTCGAGAAACGACCGAGAAGATTGTACAGATTCGTGAACGATTAAAAGCCGCTAGGGATCGACAGAAAAGCTACACCGACAAACGAAGAAAAGCCTTGGAATTCCAGGTCGCGATACGCTTCAGAAAGCGTGGAAAGCTGAACCCAAGGTACATAGGGCCTTTCGAGATTCTCGCCAGAATTGGCCCCGTAGCTTACAAACTTAACTTAATCCACGAGCTAAGTAACATACATCCTACCTTCCACATCTCAAATTTGAAGAAATGCCTGTCCGACGTGACTCTCGTGATTCCAATCGACGAGATCGAGATCAAAGAGAGCCTCAACTTCGTGGAAGAACCCGTCGAAGTCATGGACCGTGAGGTCAAGCAGACGAAGCAAAGCCGTATCCCAATTGTGAAGGTTCGCTGGAACGCCAAGCGCGGGCCGGAATTCACTTGGGAACGCAAGGATCAGATAAAACTGAAATATCCTCATCTTTTTACTTAGTTATTTGCAATAATCCAGTAACTTAAACTCAAATTTCGGGACAAAATTCCCTTTACAGGGGGATGATGTGGCAACCCGAAAAACTTCTCGCATGCACTCTTCAATTATTTCCAATATTAGACTTATTTTTCTATATAGTAGTATCCTTTAAAGTCTAATGAAGCATTCTAAATGTGATATAATCAAGGTAGGAGTGTTAAAAAGGGTTAACTCGAAGCGTAGGAATCAAAACCGGGCTAAACACTCCAACACATGGAGTGTGCGGCCGCACACATGGAGTGTGCGGCCCCACACATGAGTGTGCCGCCACACACTCTTGTTTGCGGCCTCACACCTTTCCCCAGTGCACACTCCACCTATATATGCCACACTTAAATCATTTTTGAACACTTCCTTCATTTCTTCAAGCATAGAACACGAGATCCTCTCAAGTATCATCCATTCTCCTTGAAGATCTTCATAAAAAGGTACCAAGAACACCAAGAACACCATCTAGCCGCACACATGGAAGCACACATGGCTGCACACAGGGCCGCACACAAGTGTTGGTAGCACACAGGGCCACACACAAGTGCTGGCAGCACACTAGGCCGCACACCTGGCCTATTTTGGCCATACATCCTCTTGTATAGCCTTATAAACCATCATACAATCATATATGATTATAACACTTCTTTATAAGTGTTTACTAGTCCCTATGATGGTCCCAAAATCATCAATTAGTTGTTCATAACACTAATTATATCCATACATGTGCCAATATATGCTAAATAGGCTTCGCATGTGTACTCAAGTCACCACTTAACACCTAGCATCAAATCCAACTTTCTCATCAGAACCACTCACTACAGGTGAGATCATACCCCTTTAATGAACCTTTGAATTGTTTTTATATGTTTTAGGGGGGGGGGGGAGACAAGTCAATTATACTTGTTTATGGAAATTAATCACATGCGATTTACTATCCGTAGTTCGAATCACATGTGATTTATCACTATGCCTTATAAAAGGATTTTTCGTTTTCAAAACTATTTTTAATAAATAAACAACTGTTTTTTTAAGTGTTCCCTTTGGATAAGATTTTTCCAAAATAAATTTTCTTATTAAAAGTAACCACACTAATATATTTATATAAGTAAGACTTGAAGGACTTAGGACCGATAGCTCGCGTTATTCCCTATTCTTGTTTGATTGTGGGCTTAGGGTAGTTGTTATCCGTCCGATTGTAGTTAATTTCTTAGTTATATATCATGTATATTTGTGTTGGATACGAACATTTTCATTTCATGCGATGTTTAAACCACTAAATTGGTAAGAACTATACACACTAAGTTAACTATAATAGGTATAGTTAAGGCCATTACTACTCGCTATCACTACTACTCTACACACTATTATACACACTATTACGAGACGATACATTAGTAAGAGAACACACTACGAGCTATACAAAAGACTACCACACTATAATACAAGAAAAGGCACTAAACAGAAGATAACACACTAACTCACTACGAGATACTCTATTCGCTACATACTATGCCCAGAGTTCTTCCGACCGGAAGACGACACTACATGTATAGATCTATACGTGGCAGACACTAGTACATCCCGACTACTAATTTTAGTCCGAGCCGTGCAGGCCCAGGGATGCTTCTACTTCACTATACTGTGTATGACCGAGAAGGTCATGGGGTTCTCTATTGCTCACACTATCGGTAACATACAAGGAATACACTATATCCACACTAAAATACTAAACTAAAGTCTAATTTAACATTCCCGAAGTAAATAAGTATCTATCACTAAGGGGAGTTTGCACCTCTATCACTACTACATGTATATCCTATCTTATTAAATTACTTATTGGAGATCCAATGATATACTTTTACAATAAACGGTTTTTCATAAATGGAGATTTCTTGTTTCCTTAAGGTTTTTCACTTACAATGTATTCTCTGGAAAATATAGGATTTTCTAGGGTTTTCTATTACTTATGAATGTAAATTGCAACTTTTCATACTATCAGTTCTAATGCATGTATACAAAACACACACTAAACTCTTATGAACTCACCAACATCATGCTGATATTCGTTTTCAAAATAACTTGTATCCTCAGGACAAAGATAGACAGGTTCATGTGCAGCATTTTGGAGAAGGTGGAGCATACACGATCCATCTCTTATTGTTGTATTACTTTTGGTGTTTGTTGAACATTACAAAAACACACTCCTAATTAAACTCACTATGTAAATGAAATGGTTGTATGTTTCTTGTTTTTACTATTATTCAATTGTGATGATACTGTACATGACGTCCTCAACCCCGAAACCTATTCCGCCATTATCCGTTTTGGGGCGTGACAACTTGACCCGACCCGGCATGGTCCATTTGGGTTGCACTTCACCTACACAATTTATATGGATAATCTTTTGAGAATAGTATATTTATGATTATATTAATATATTATAAGTTTTAATATATTAATATGGAATTATATTATTTAACTAGTATTGATCATGAATTAATTTAGAATAAATTAAGTGATCAAAATGAACTAATTAAATATGGACTCTTATATATATATATATATATATATATATATATATATATATATATATATATATATATATATATATATATATATATAACTAGTACTTTGTAGTATAAGAGCTTCATAATATGCTAGTTAGGATTAAAGCCTTTGAAAGTTCTTATTTGCATGTATGATAAAGAAAACATAGATCCAAGGTTTATAGGATCGCATGTACACCATAGGAGTGTTAGAATGATCAAAACCCAACACAATATACTTCTATGACATTAACATCAGTGTAATAGTTTTCACTATTTATTTCTTCATCATTATCTGACTAGTACATATCACCACCATCATCTTCATCGTTTATGAAATCGTCGTTTTTTATAGTAGGATCAATATTCCTCCTAGCAGCGACACTCTATTCACAAACTTCACTTAAAGTTGTCTAGATAGATAAGGTGCCCAAGTCGAAAACCAAGGTAAAATCAGTTGATCGAGTATCGTTGTATCTCATTAAGAACACCGATACTTAGATCATCCTAAAGTTTTTGATGATGAACCTCTTCCACAACTCTCTAGTTTTTGTTTTGAGTAGGTTCTTGGAGAGAAGCCACTTGTTTAACTTGTGTGGCTAATATATATTGTTGATCATCATACCATGTTTTACTAACATACTATTCATGTATGGTATCGATAACAAACATATTTTTTTTTGTAATTAAATGATTGTTACGTAAGGATACATTGAATAAATTTATTAAAATATTTTCTTTCCATATCTTTATTCTATTGTTAGGATTAGCAAAACCGATAAGGTTAATATAAGGGTTCACCAATATGAAGGTAATGTGGTTGTTTGCTGGTGGACTGCGATGACTGAGCAGCCAATGCTAATGCTCCTCTAAGATCCATGAAATCCTTCAAAACTGTGGATTCTCGAGCTTGAAGTTCTTGAAACAGTTTGTATAAGGACAAAGTTTTGATTTGTCCATCTCCTTGAATGACCATTTTTGCCATCATCTATAGTCTTCCTAGACCATGCAGAAACTGAAAATTAGATTCACTATTAATGCGAATCATACATTCATTTAAGAGTTAGGTGACAATTACATTAAATCTTTTGAAGTAACCATCAAGACTTTCTCCAGCAAGAGTTTTGAAGATGATGAAATCATTGAGTGTAGTTGTTATCTTCTTATCATGTATCTGTTTAGTTCCGAACATGCTCTTTATAACTACCCACATGTCCCTTACATATCGACAATTAATAATTAGATCATAAGTGTTAGGTAAAACACCACAACATACTTCATGAAAACTGATTTTATTATTTTCTATCATGGAAATATCATTGACGGTGGTTCTGGATATTATGATAACTCCACACAGCCTGATATAGTTTTCATCAGTGATAGGGGTAAGGATTAAATGTGAGATCCTTCATCAGTGGGTCTCCGTGTGTCTTTGCCAAGTCTTTTAAGATATATTTCCATTATTAGAGACCAATGATTGTACTCTTTTACAAAAATTACTGAAGCTCTGTTAGAGATGTTCAAAGAATAATTTTATGCCATATTTCTACATTTTTTGAAAACATGAGCAAAGTTGGTATAGAAGGCCTTTAAAATTATATTTTTTTTCTTAAAGAACAAGATTAATGTTTTTGGAAAAAAATAAAAAGCAACCTGTAACGACCCAAAATTCAAGACCAAAAATTTCTTTAATAAAACATTACTTTAAGCAAAGTCATCATTCCAAAACATAATCAGAGTATTAATTTTCAAAACACATGTTCATTATCAGAGTAAACATTCCCAGGCTGTCTAATCTATGGTGTGTGCCATGCGATCACCCCGAGCTCTTCCCTCCGCTAATGGAAGTACCTGAAACCAAAACTAAAAACCATAAGCACGAAGCTTAGTGAGTTCCCCACCCTACCACATACCATGCATAATCACATACTGCACATATTGGGCCACGCCCGCTATCTTGGGCCTCGCCCCCTGCTTCGGGCCTCGCCCGCTACAACGACCCCGCCGCTCCAGGCCCCGCCTAGCTTCGAGCCCCGCTCGGTTACAGATCTGCTTCACTTAGGCCTCGCCTGTCAAAGGGCCTCGCCCGCCAACAAATAAGAACACATAAACATATCACAACACATAAGCTAAACTCATACTACTGATCCTATCCTAGGCGTCACCTATCCTGGGCCTCACTCCTATCCTGTTACTGATGAGTCATGGAACCCTGTCCACGCTCCTACTGGTACTGAGATATGGGCCCATCCCATCCTCACTCCTTCCCTAACTTGGGCCTCGCCCCTGTTCTGCTACTAGTGAGATGTGGAACCCCATCCACACTCTGCTATTGGTGAGATACGAAACCTCGCCCACACTCACCTCCCTACTAGGCACATACATGTATTACATAGACAAAAAGTATAAATTATCATATAAACAAATCCTTGGGCACCCGCCCGCGAATAATGGACCTCATGCTGAATAACATGCTAGCATACTATGCCTAGGGCTAACCCTCGGGCCTTCTACTTATAACTACATGGGCCAACATTGTGGCCTTACACCCATTCACACAAAGGGAAACTCACCTGTACTGGCTGAACTTGCTGATGATCTCACTGGCTACTGCCCGGCAACTCAATGAACTCCTGCTCCCTTTGCTCCCCAAACTACTAATATCAATGCAACACTGAGTCTAACTGACCCCTGAAAGACAACCAAGTCAACCCTGGTCCAAGTCAAAGTCCTGGTCAAGGTCAACCTTCCAGGTCAACCCTACTCGCCGAGTCACCCTACTGACTCGCCGAGTTCATATATTCCGAATCCTTCCTTTCGCGTCTAGACTCACCGAGTCAGTCCAAGACTTGCCGAGTCTACCGATTTCTGAGTCCTGACCTGTCCAACTCACCGAGTCTCCACCCAAATCACTGATTTGAGTCTCAACTCGAAGGTTTTGGGGTTTCGCAACCTGACTCGCCGAGTCCAAGAATAGATTCGCCGAGTACGAGGCAATCTTTGTCTGACTCGATGAGCTGTTCATCCTACTCATTGAGTTGCTCTTCACCTTCATGCTACTCACCGAGTCCACTTAAAGGACTCGCCGAGTCCATTCATATCTCCTTACATGCAGATGACTTTTGAGTCATGCATGGACTCCAAACTGTAGATCTACCACTCCCAGGCCTATTCCTCACGTAAATTTGCAAACATTATGTGTAGAGAAGGAGATCTAGGCAAAATACACCATAAACTAGGGTTTAAGGCAAAGAGGCTCCATAATCAACTCAATGGCTGCTACTTTATGCTTATCAAGACCATAATATGCTTAGATCTGAAGTAGCAACTTCAGATCTGGCTTCTAACTCAAAAGAATAACATTATGGCTAAAAAGCCCCAACAACCACACATAGATCAAGATGCAAAAAGGGTCCAAGAACTAGTTTATTACCTCCAAATGCTCAGAAATATCCTCACAATCCCAGATCTCTAGTCCTTTCTTGCTCCTCCAAGTTCCTTCTTCCTTCTCCAAGCTTTAATGCACCCTCCAAGACAAAAAATGGCTCAATCAATGGATATGGCGGCTAGGGTTTGATGTTATGGGTGAAAGAGGCAGTAAAGGAACCCTAGAGGAGAGAATGGGACGTTTAAATAGGCTCCAAGTCTCAATTTTAGGGTTTTCCTCACACAGACCAGACTCGCCGAGTCCCCTTAGCCGACTCGCCGAGTCGGTCACTTACTCCTCAACTCGGATCCCGCTCGAACTCGCCGAGTTCATCCTTGGACTCGCCGAGTAGTCCTTTAAAACTAGGGTTTTCTTTCCACTCTTGGCCTTCCAAACTTTGGGTGTTACGCAACCACTATGGCTCTGACACCAATTGTTGAGAGAAGAACTTTGTAGATAAAAGATTATGTTGCAAAATGAAGATAATCTCAATGGGTCTTTGTTAAGCTAAACAAAAATTTAAATATAGAATTATATAATAGAAATGTAGGAACAACATATATATGATGAACATGTAACAAGTAAACAAATACTTTGTTGAATCTTAACCAAGCTTGCTTGCAAGCTTAAAGTTAATTAATAACGAACAACAACAATAGAAATGGATAAAGAGACATGTATTTAGAAAACATATTGATTACAAGGAGGATTCTGACTCCAGACACGCTTTTGAACAAACACCAATACCCTTTATTTATATATAAGAAAAGTATTACGTATTGACTGGACCATGCCATGGTATGGAATATAGACATCCAAGCCTCACATGCCTTGACTTACAAACTCGTCCAAAAGATCTCGTCTAAAAAAGTCGCAAATGTTACTTTTTTTATTTGGTTAGGAACACAAAAAACGACTTGGTATCTTTGTATCATCTACCTAACAAGTCCTCATATCATCTTCTCCAACAAGTCTTCACATCATCAACAAAACATACTCCGCATATCCAAACATATCATATTTATATATCTTTTACAAACACGTAATCAAAAATCCTTAGCTGCCAAGGGTCACTTCATGCTTCAACACATATGTTGTTCCAAATTCATTCAATCCATCATATTTGTATCTTATGTTTTTGGACTAGTGGATTCTTCAATATAATCAATTAATAATCCTTTCTTCTTTGTCGATCTAATAATGTTTTCCAGAGCGTTGATTAGCTCTTTGAGAATTGATGATGAGCTTCTGGTCATATAATTTATGCAAATGAAAGAATAGTGCAATTGGTTATCTAAAATTATATAACTTTTGCAAAAAAAGCAGATCTGATCCAAAATTACGTTGAGATCAAGAAATCTCGTCACGACCTACGACATAAAAGCACCTAAAAATGCAACGTGGTATCGCTTTTGCAACGGAAATTGATGAAAATGAAAATTGAAATTCTAAATAGAAAAAATTCATAATTTTCTTATTATTTGGTTGAAATCAATTACCTAGCAACGACACCAAAAACTTGATATGGGATGGATAGTCTATAAAATAAACTTATTTAAAATGAAAATCTAGTTTTAAATTTATAAAACCTAACAAATCGAACTGATTATTAGCACCAGGTATTGTACCGGAGTAAAAATAATACAACTCTAATAAATGAGAGTATTGAACTCAATGGGAATATAAGTATACCAAATACAATATAATAAAATAAAAAACTTTAAAATTAATTGAATCAATGTAACATCCAATTTTGGGATGTTTCTTATTTTGGAATTTTTGATTGTATCGTGATCAAGTAAAGGTTTTGGGATTCAAAGGAATAGAGTTTAGACCATATAGTATATTGATAATGTTGAGTAAGTGATTAAAGCACTCGAATTGTGCTTTCAAGCAAAAGGTAAAATACAAAAGGTGATACTTCGGGATTCTTGGAAGAATTAATGATTTTAGTATGGTATGTTTTTAGACAAAAGTAATTAGATAGAATCATGGGTCTTGTCAATACATTCTTGTGCATATAAAGATTGCTAAAAACAGAGTTGAAATGAAGAATTTATGGTTGTTTGAATCTGGAGTGGATTTTGGGTAAATGAGTTCACCACGGCATGGTGCGGAGTTCTCCTTGGCGTTCAGCGTTGTGCAACCCAAGCCCATTAAATTAGGGTTTGGATCATATTTAAGGGCTTCAAATCCTCATTTTAGGTTATTTTCTAGCCTCTATTGCACCAAGAATCCCTCTGTTTAGCAAACCATAACATCTCTTCATGATTTGAGCTTCTCCCCTCTCCTATCTCATCTTTTGGATAATTTTGATGGTGTTTTGATGAGGCTTAAAGATCAAGAAAGTTCTTTTGGTTGCATGGAATGTTGTTTCAGGATTGAATCCATCAAATTCACTCCATTTGTGGACTATTGTGAGTACAAAGGTTATATATTGCTCTTTAGTTTCTTAGATCATGTCATTTGTGGTTTTTTTGGCACTTTTGGCCCATTTTATGATTAATATTTGAATTGACTAGAATCCAACATCTTTTGATCAGTTTGGAATGCTCCTTGGACCTCTTGAACTAGGAAAGTTAGTGTCTTTTACATTCCCTTTAAGCCATGTAAGTTACCTTGGTCCTTTAGGTCATTTTGGTGTATTAAAGTTTAGATCTTGAAATTTTGTGGAATCATTATGGATAATGTTTGAAACATTATCCATCTAAACATCATGTTACTTCAGATCAGAGGGCTGGAGACTTGGACTTAATGGATTTGAATGAGAAAGATGCATTCTTGGTCCCTTTGAGACTTAACGATTAAATTCTTAGTTGTTTTGACCATCCTAATGGATAAAGTTGGAAACGTTATCCATTATGAAGCTATTAGGTACCTATAACACCCAAAAATCTGGCCGTCAAATTTAAGATTTAATACATAATCTTAGCTAGAGATGTAGAAGTCATAATGACTATCTCAGGGATATAAGGAGCACTTAAATCAGACTTCGGATGAAGAAGTTATGCTTGTTTCAAGTTTTGCGATCAACTTGACATAACTATGCACATCATAAAAAGTAACTCTGAGATAGGTTGCTTATTATCTTAAGCAATCTAAAAAAAAGTCGTGGTAATCATAAAATCGAACTTGTTCATATAGAGAACATCCATATCTAACTTCGTATGAGGAAGTTATGATTTTTTAAAGCTTCAACGTAGTTGTGTTAGCATAGAAGTTGAACTTTAGATCGGTTGATTTTTAGGCAAAACAATCCAAATAAGAGTTGAAGATCACGTGATTAGGAGTCTGTTGATATAAAGACTATCGAGAACAAAGTTTTTATGAAGGAGTTATGATTTTCGCACAAACTTTAACAATATAATCTCTATAAAAACATTAATTTAAAATAGATTGAGAATTAGTTGCTGAGGTCTAAAGGAAAGTTGAGAAATATAAAGAACTTCCAAAACAGAGCTCATATACGAATGTTATGTCCGTTTGAAGATTTCATGAAATTACATATTATGATTACGTCGCACCTCCATAAGGCGCCATGTGGCATGGTTAGTAGCCGACTCCTCCACAAGATAAGGTGATGTGGCACCATGAAATTAAGACACATGGCACAATGGATTTGTGACATGTGGCAGATTCTAGAAGGAAAGGATGTGGAAGAATGAGGCGACGACACATGGCAACCAAGAAAGGAAATTGCATCATCAATAAGTGTGATGCACCCACTGAGATGCATGTTGTGCTTCCCTTTGTTCACTGTAAATTATTGTTGGAATCCTCATTCTTTCCACAACAAAGTTTCTGAGTATTTTAGCGGGGCCTTGGAGTTTCCACAAGACCAATGACATAAATCTTTTATGCCGGAGTTCAACCTGCAACTTTCCTATTTTTTTTTTAAAATTTATGTAAGTTAAGTTGAACTTACTATGCTTTGAGTGTAACTTATGTTTAAGTTCATTATCGTTATTATGAACCTACAAACAAGATTTATTAGTGATTCCATGTCATAATACTGCTTTATCTAAGTACGGGAATGATTATAAGGCTAGATTTAGCAATATGTTTAAAGTGTGACTTCGAAAAAGTGTATTCTATATACCAAATGGACCTTACTTCCGATATGATCTTACATGGTTATTTATTACTTGATAGATCTTGATGTAAAGATTGGGATTGTTAATGAATCTAGACTATCATTTGTCACCAAGAATATAAGACTAAAAATTAGTAAGATTTGTACCTAGGTCATATCAAAGGAAAAGCTAACGTGTTAGGTGAAGCGTTGCCCAAATTACAATTCATCCACTTTTAACGAGTTGGTGTATAGTTACTTTCAACTTATGCATAGATACAAGTATTCTAAATGTTATGTGTTTTGTTTATTTATGTTATATATATATATATATATATATATATATATATATGTATGTATACACACACATATGCAACATGGTATGATCATTACTTGATTCAACTGCATATTTATCATACTTCAAATACGATTGGTTAGTGAAGGGTTGTGTAAAATAATAAATGAGAGGTAGTGATAGGAAAATCTTAGTTAGTGAAAGGTTGTGTGAAACAATAATGCAACGTTGTAACGATACTACTATCATACTGCTATGCGTAGTCATCTAGAAAATTATTGATTAGTGAGGGTTGTGTGAAGTAATAAGTTTTGACCATGAATACTATCATAATACTATACCCAATCATCTAGGGAAGCATAGATGGCAACCACTCACTGTTCTAGATAGTTAAGTGGAACACTAGCAGACACATTACTTGTAGTTGTTAATGGACTAAGCGTTCAATCCATGTGCTCCAAACCCCTCATGGATGCCTCATTGATTCTTATTGATAATGGAATCTCCAAAGCATTATTGTTTACTCGGTGTGTATAAAGATCCTTTAGGATAGATCCCTCGAGATCATCATCTTAGAATAAGGAGGTGAAGATAATAGGAATGTTTAATTGGGTTTATTTGATTTCTATGAAATACATATTTAAAATATTATAATATTTTGGGTTGAAAAACCTATGCACTCACTAGGCTCCCAAGCCTAACCCACTCATTTTCTTTGTTTCACAGTTAGCGGTATGAAGCTTTAGAAATAGTGATGTTTGAATCTGCCGATATATTTATGGAGTTCTAGGCCATTAAAATAACTTGATGTATGACTTGTCAGACTAGTTTATTGTTTATGTTTTTGTATCAATTATGACATCCCAAGCTTTTAAATATGAATAAAAACCCTTTCTTCGGAAATGCATTTGATATTGATATCATTTCAAATTAATAACATTTTTGGACAAATTTCACACTAATAAAAGAATACATTCTTTTAAAAAAGCATAAATGAAAAGTTTTTATTTACTTGTAAAATTGGAAGCTTAGGTTTAAGGGTTAAGTGCTTAGCCCATTAAGTTGTTGGAACTAGTCCCATAGTGTGGCATTTTGCTCGCCATGATGTGGAGGCTAGTGTCACCACGATTGTTTTGTCGTGTAGTCGTCACGTTGTAGCCTATGGGGATCCATGACATGGAGGTCAGTTGGGGATGGCTTTAACAATTAACTTTGACCGTTGAGTTTTTGAACAGTTTGAATTTTTGTCAAATTTGTAGAGCTATTGAGCTAAAATCTGAAGTTTAGCTTGTGATTGGTTTAGGAGGTCCACGTAGTTGATTATGTGGGACTTTGAGTGGTGGACTTCAGTTTTTCATTCATGTGAGTCTTCTCACTATATTACCTATGCTATAGTGGTGTGAATGCTAAACTAGCTAAGTATTATTTTTTGATTGCTATTATGTGTAATTATTGAGTTGCTGATAACTCCAATACTTATAATAGTATGCAGGGTTGCTGATACCCCACAGAGTTGCTGATAACCTATATATGTTTATGTTGTAGTGTTTAATGTGATATTTAGGATTTCTGATAGTCCTAAGGACTGTTGATAGTCCCAAGGTTGTTGATAACTGTATGTGATATTTTGGAGAACTCACTAAGCTTTGTGCTTACAGTTATGGATAAAATGTTTTTCGGGTGCTTATCGGATCGCGAAGGCGGGATAGTACAAACACATCAACAGTTTTATGATTTGAGATTTTACATTTTCTTCTTTATAACTTTTATTTTGAGTTATGGTTTATGAACAATTCTTTTGACTTGAATGTAACTTTATAAAAATTGGTGTTTTTCTATTTTAAAAATAAAAAATTTATTTTGAAATTTGGGACATTACAAGGTGATATCAGAGCCCTGGATTTAGGGATTTCGATGAAAACTCATGTGATTCTAAACTCTTACTAAGGATATGAGGATTTTCACAAGTCTTTTGAAAAGAATAATTTTAAAAAGGAGAAAAGGATATGTGATCTGTATAGTCATTCGAAACTCAATTAAATGATTCCGAATATATACATACATGTTTGACATGATATTGATGTTGGATAAGGTGTCTAAGTCCATAACTATTTCTGGTATGTACTTGACCCGACCTGGGCATGGTCCATTTGGGTTGCATGACACCATGCAATTGGATAGACTAAATGAGAGAAATAACACTTGGAGATTATTAATATATTATAAGTTCTAATATATTAATAATATTATTTGATTAGTTTGATCAAGAATTAATTTAGAATTAATTATGTGATCAAAAGATAACTAATTAAATATATGGGTTGATTATGTAAATCATCCATATCTTGTATAGTGGGCTAAGAGGCTCCATGGATTATCAAGTTGGGTTCCACCCATAGGATGCTCCATGGGAGTTACAAACCCATGGGTCATGGAAATGAAGAGTCATGACACATTAGGGTTTAACCCTAGATGTGTCAACACTATATAAGAAACATATTCTCCACCAAAATCGGAGACACTAAGAAACAAGAGGGCTTGGCTGATTTTTGAGAAGTGTGTGTTCTCTCATAAGTTCTTCCAAGAGCATTTGGTGTTGTGTGAAGCATTTGAGGCATCACACTTGGGGTGCTAGGCTCACAAGGTTTCAAGGAACACAAACAACAACAAGGTAAGTTATTCTATCTATACTTTAAGTTAAAATTGTTCCCCATGTATGCTAGATAGGAATATAACCTTGGAATTCAACTTTGCATGATAATTAGACAAACATAGATCCAAGGTTATTAGGGTTGCATGTACACTTAGGAAGTGTTAGAATGCTCAAAACCCATCAGTGGTATCAGAGCCTACGCTTGTTTGTTTTTTATTTGTGCTTAAAAGTTGAAAAAAAAAAGTCGAAAATCTTGCTGTTTGCGAGTGGACTCGTCGAGTCTATAGGGGGGACTCGTCGAGTTCATGTGTATCTTCAACCAACTCGGCGAGTGAGTTCATGCACTCGGCGAGTAGGGTCGACTGATTGCAGAATTTCGATTTAGTTGCTGGAAATGAATTAGAAACATTACCCTAAACTGTTTTGGTAATTGAAAACTTGTTTTTGGTGGTGTAATGTCTTTGCTAATTCATTTACAACAACTAGTTATCAAAATTACAAAGTTTTAAGTGTAATTTATGAATGTGTTCATATTCATGTTATTGTTCTTATGATGTTTTAGATGATCATAGGAATTATTTGTAACCTATGTGGTAGATTAATTCTTGATCATAATGTGTTTTAATGGAGTCCATAACTTGTCCTCAAGTTATGGAAAACCAAGAGTCACACTTGAATTAAAACCATTAAAACAAACACAAGAGTTAGAAAAATGAAAAGTCTTCATTTTATTACTCTATTAAACTCATAAGTTACAAGAAATGAAAAGTTTTGAAAGTTACAAAACTTGCCCTTAAGTTTTGGAACAAGTAAAGTTAAGTTAAAACTTTAAGTTCCAACCCCTAGAATTTTAAAAGTTAAAATTCAACCCTTATACTTATATTATGATGATTTAATAATTATATATATATATATATATATATATATATATATATATATATATATATATATATATATATATATATATATATATATATATATATATATATATATATGTATAAGAATAAAGTCGTCTTACCGCTAGTACGCCTCATTCATGAAGCCGGTCTATAAGGTGGGTATAAGGTTGTTGCCTATAAAATGGTGACTTAATGTGTGTGTACTCTCACCCACCGCTTGCTTGACTGGTGGAGGGTCGTTAGCCGAACGGGTAAGACAAGGACTTATAAACTCTCATTCAAAGTATGATGAATATTATAAAGTAACTAAATGTTTTATTAAATTCCCAATCTTAGTTACTTTAGGAAAATGTGAATAAGGTGCTAATCCATGAAATTACACTTTACACTTTGTCTAAGTCGTTGGTGGAGCGTGTGTGGTTAACCGGCACACTAACTTGGACTTAACAAGGTAGGTAAAGGGTGACTTAAGGTTTATTATAGTATCGGTGGAGCGTGTGTGGTTTACCGGCACATCGATTGAGTGATAAACTTTAAGGGTACCAACTGATTTGCGTGGTTACTTCACACCTCGTTTTGTGATCCTCGGTATCCCAGTCACAAAACTTGGAGGCCACTCTCGAGATTGAAACATGCCTTTGAAAAGTTCATTGAATCTCAAAGAATCTAGGAATTTCTAAGAACCAATTATAAAGCCTAATATCTAATATTTCGGTTTTCGTGGTGGAAATTGGTGAATCGTCATTCACCTACCTTTCAAATATGGTATAGCTTAGATTACGGCATACCTCTTCTAAGTTATATTATATTGTGATTGGATCCTAGCCTTAATATTACATTTGGGTGTTTTATTAAGGACTCTCTTAAATCTATACTAAACTTGTTCTCCTCTTTCAGATGTCTTCAAATAATGCTTCTGGCTCGAATCCTAATGGCTCCTTTACTCTTATGAGTTTGTGTGGGAAAGTCACCTTTGATGGATCCAACTTCAATGAACGGATCAGAAACATCAAGATGATTACCCGCTACGAGGACAAAGAATATGTCCTTGACAAGGAGCTTAAGGAGATTGATGAGACCACTGCAACTCCTCAGGAGATCGCTGACTTTCAGGCACATGAAAGGGATGCTACGAAAGTAGCATGCATCATGATGGCCACAATGACAGCAGAACTCCAAAAGTCCTATGAGGATTTCTACCCTTATGAAATGCACCAAGATTTGATGGAAAGATACCATCAAAGTGCACGACAAGAGAGGTACGAAATCATCTGCTCCATGATAACAACCATGATGAAGGACGGGGATTCCATCACGAGCCACATACAGAAAATGCAAAGGTATGTGGATCGATTGCTGAAGCTTAATGTGAACTTCCCAGAGGAGCTTGCAATAGATATAATTTTGCGCTCCTTACCATCGTGCTATGATCAATTCTGCATGACATATCACATGAATAAGGAAGAGGTCACACTCAGCAAACTTCAGGGACTTCTCAAGACTGCAGAATCAGGTCTTAAGGGGAAGTCGGTTGCTATCACTCCTACTCCAAACTCAACTCCGGTTTTGGCAATCGGGAAAAGTCGAGGGAGGAAGAGAAAGAGATCTTCGAAGGGTACCAAGGCTCAGACCCTTGATGGCTCTTCTTCAAGTGGAACCAAGAAAGGTTTCATTACTCCTTCTTCTGACCCAAAAGAGGCTGAATGCTTCTATTGCCATGAAAAAGCTCATTGGAAGCGGAACTGCCCAAAGTACCAGCAGGATGTGAAGGATGGGAAAGTCAAACCCAACCATGCAGGTATTTACACTATCATTTCTAATAACTCACCCCATTCGAAATCTTGGGTCCTTGATACCGGTTGTGGTATTCATATTTGTTGTGACTTGCAGGGACTAAGAAGAAGTGAGGATGTGGAGCAAGGAAGAATAAACTTGATCATGGGGAACAGGAAAGCTTCACCTGTCACCAAGATTGGAGTTTATACTTTATCGCTAAGTAGTGGGTTTATTTTAGATTTGAATAAGTGTTGTTACTCGCCAGAAATGGCAAGAAATATTATTTCCTTTCATGCTTTGTACAAACAAGGGTTTACCTTTTCGTTTAATAATGAAGTTGGTTCTATTGATGCTTTCTTTAATAATGTTCTTTATTTTAAAGCATTACCTTGTGATGGTGTGTATGAAGCTGTATCTGTTGTAGATAACTCAGGAAATAATGTTTTGTGTATTGATTCTACTAATAATAATAACTTGGATAAAGCATCATTATGGCATTGTCGTCTTGGACATATAAGCAAGAAACGCATAGGCCAACTCCAAAAGGATGGAGTCTTGGAGTCGTTTGACCTAAAGTTAGATGATAGTTGCGAATCATGCTTACTTGGAAAAATGACAAAGTCACCCTTCACAGGCTCGTGTGAAAGAGGTGAAGGTTTGTTGGACCTTATACACACGGATGCTAATCGTTACTATTTGACTTTTACTGATGATTACAGTAGATATGGATATGTCTACTTAATCAAGCATAAGTCAGAGACTTTCGAGAAGTTTAAGGAATTTAAACAGGAAGTCGAGAATCAATTGGGCAGGAACATTAAGATGCTTCGATCCGATCGGGGTGGTGAGTATCTTAGTTCAGAGTTCCTCGACTATCTAAGGGAATGTGGGACTGTCTCACAATTGACACCTCCCAGGACACCACAGTTGAATGGTGTGGCTGAGAGGCGTAGTCGAACCTTGTTGGACATGGTTCGTTCCATGATGAGTCGAGCTTCGCTACCAATCTCATTCTGGGGGTATGCCTTAGAGACTGCCGCCCATATCCTTAATCTAGTCCCTACAAAGAAAGTTGCCAAAACTCCTCACGAGATGTGGACTGGTAAAGTACCTAAACTAGACCACATCAAGATTTGGGGTTGCGAGGCTTTCGTGAGACGCGAGACTCATGATAAGCTCGAACCTCGAAGCGAGAGGTGTATTTTCATCGGCTACCCACAATAATCCTTTGGTTACCTCCTCTACTGACCTAGTGACAATGTGGTCTTTGTAGCAAGAAGAGGAGTCTTTCGAGAAAGAGAGTTTATAAGCCAAGGAGACAGTGGGAGGCAAATTGATCTTGAAGAAATTCAAGAGTCAAGTGGTGAAGGAACTTCAAACTCTAGCCCTCAACTTGAGGAGGAAACTCCTGTTGAGCCAATTGACGAATCTGTACCTCTGAGGTGTTCCACCAGAGTTAGGAGTGCACCTGAGCATTACTATGGATTCCATATTACTGCAGAAGGTGAGACACTTATTAGTGATGGAACACTAGTAAGTCAAGATGACCCTAACAGCTACGAGGAAGCCATGGCAGGCCCCGAGTCTGCTAAATGGAAAGAGGCTATGGATAGCGAGATACAATCCATGTATGACAATCAAGTTTGGAACTTGGTTGAGAATGTACCAGGTTGAAAGACTGTAGGGTGCAAATAGGTCTTCAAGAAAAAGACCGACATGGATGGTAAAGTACACACTTATAAGGCTAGACTGGTTGCAAAGGGCTTCTCTCAAATTCCTGGAGTGGATTATGATGAGACCTTTTCTCCGGTAGCCAAGATTAAGTCTATTCGGGTTCT
Source organism: Lactuca saligna (assembly GCF_052625555.1). Classification (NCBI taxonomy): domain Eukaryota; kingdom Viridiplantae; phylum Streptophyta; class Magnoliopsida; order Asterales; family Asteraceae; genus Lactuca; species Lactuca saligna. The sequence continues at coordinate 201,141,143 of NC_136424.1, read as the reverse complement.
GTTAGCCATAGCCGCATTTCATGACTATGAAATTTGGCAAATGGATGTCAAAACCGCTTTCCTTAATGGAAAGTTCGCTGAAGATGTTTACATTAGTCAGCCAGAGGGTTTTGTCAGCAACGAGTACCCCAATAGAGTGTGTAAGCTTGAGAAATCAATTTATGGGTTAAAGCAAGCACCTCGCAGATGGAATCTTTGCTTTGATGAAAAGGTCAAGGAATTTGGCTTTTCTAGGAGTGAAGATGAATCTTGTGTGTATGTCAAGGCTAGTGGGAGTATAGTTAGCTTCTTGGTATTGTATGTGGATGACATACTACTCATAGGAAACGACATTCCAACCCTGCAGGAAGTAAAATCCTAGCTTGGAAAGTGTTTCGCTATGAAGGACCTTGGTGAAGCTGCCTGTATTTTAGGGATAAGAATCTTGAGAGATCGGAGTAAAAGACTAATTGGACTTAGTCAAAGTACCTACTTGGATAAGGTGCTGAAGAGATTCAGAATGCAAGACTCCAAGAAAGGAGAGTGGCCCATCCAAAGTAACGCCAAACTGAGTAAGACACAAAGCCCTAGCACTGAGGCTGAGATAGCACAAACGAGTCGAGTACCTTATGCTTCGGCTGTAGGATCGATCATGTATGCTATGACGTGTACTCGACCTGATGTAGCTTTTGTCCTGAGCATGGTTAGCAGGTTTCAGGGGAACCCTGGCAAGGCACACTGGACTGCAGTAAAGAATATTCTCAAGTACCTACGAAGGACTAAGGACTGGGTCCTTACCCTCGGTGGGAGTGATGACTTGAGAGTTGTAGGGTATAGTGATGCTAGCTTCCAGACTGATAGGGATAACTTCCGCTCTCAGTCGGGCTGGGTCTTTACCCTAAATGGAGGAGTAATTTCTTGGAAGAGTTCCAAGCAAGAGACAGTGGCAGATTCTACTTGTGAATCAGAGTATATTGCAGCTAGCGAGGCGGCAAAGGAGGCGTTATGGCTGAGGAACTTCATTGGAGACCTTGGAGTTGTACCAGCTATTAAAGAGCCAATGGAAATTTTCTATGATAGTGAAAGTGTTGTTGCCTTAGCCAAGGAACCGATGGATCACGGGAGATCCAGACACATCGACAGAAAATACCATTTCATCAGACATCGGATCGAAGAAGGACTCCTCGTGGCAAAGAGGGTATCATCAGATGAGAATCCGGCAGATCCCCTCACGAAGGGACTGACTCGGGTTAAGCATCTCCAGCATGCTCGGAGCATAGGGCTGAAGGATGATATTAGATTTAGTAGTTAGATAACCTCAAAATTTGTAAAGTGTAATTGACATCTGATGATGAATAAAAGTGTTTTATTTATGAGTAAAGTGTTGCTATCTCTTGTCGATCGTTTACTATATTTCTTTTGCATGTTTTGACTTCCAGAATAATTTTTTGTTTGGTACAACATATTATTCAAACCTCCACAGTCGGTCATATGTCGGAAGTAGGTATGAATCAAGACTGTCATGTTTGGTTGTAGAGGTCTTGGACAAGGTTACAGCAATCATGAGTGCTCATAAGTTCTGAGCATTGGACTCAACCCACGCTCACTGGAATCACTTCATGGAATTCTATCTTGAGTGATCGTGAGACGGTAATATCGTATAAGTCTTCAAACCTAGAGATATGATTTGTTACTTACAAGTTGGTTATGCATTGATTGTACGAAAAACACATTGGTAACTCGATGTTATAAATCGCGCTCTTGTGTGTAATTCAATGAGTGGTAGAACAAATATATGAGTCGAAGTTTATCTGTTCCTTCTTGGATTAGAAGCTGATATCTGGGCCCCACGATGATTTTGTTTTGACCTATGTACCGGGCCCGGTCAGAACTAAATTGATGTGTTCAATGAAGTTCTTTGTCAAACAAATCGGAAATCGGGAAACAAACTGTTGGACAATAAGTAAGACGTTGTTCCATGTATTTGTCCGACTGATATCTAGAACAGAGGATTATATGATCACTTATCTTAAATGGCGTACCATCATCTTCTCAGTTCCGAGAAACCTTGTAAAGAGCTACGATTGCCGATCGGTTCCTGAAGTCATACTTGCAGTAATAGTTATTAGACTTATCCAAGTGGGAGACTGTTGGATAAGGTGTCTAAGTCCATAACTATTTCTGGTATGTACTTGACCCGACCCGGCATGGTCCATTTGGGTTGCATGGCACCATGCAATTGGATAGACTAAATAAGAGAAATAACACTTGGAGATTATTAATATATTATAAGTTCTAATATATTAATAATATTATTTGATTAGTTTGATCAAGAATTAATTTAAAATTAATTATGTGATCAAAAGATAACTAATTACATATATGGGTTGATTATGTAAATGATCCATATCTTGTATAGTGGGCTAAGAGGCTCCATGGATTATCAAGTTGGGTTCCACCCATAGGATGCTCCGTGGATGCTCCATGGGAGTTACAAACCCATGGGTCATGGAAATGAAGAGTCATGACACATTAGGGTTTAACCCTAGATGTGTCAACACTATATAAGAAACATATTCTCCACCAAAATCGGACACACTAAGAAACAAGAGGGCTTGGCCGATTTTTGAGAAGTGTGTGTTCTCTCATAAGTTCTTCCAAGAGCATTTGGTGTTGTGTGAAGCATTTGAGGCATCTCACTTGGGGTGCTAGGCACACAAGGTTTCAAGGAACACAAACAACAACAAGGTAAGTTATTCTATCTATACGTTAAGTTAAAATTGTTCCCCGTGTATGCTAGATAGGAATATAACCTTGGAATTCAACTTTGCATGATAATTAGACAAACATAGATCCAAGGTTATTAGGGTTGCATGTACACTTAGGAAGTGTTAGAATGCTCAAAACCCATCAATTGATGTTATAGTATGATTTACATGCTAGAAGTATCCAAAAGATCTACTTATGGTTACATGTTAGAGTCCCTGCTTAGCGGAAATGCCTTTTGTGTGTGATATATGAATTGCTATAGATTCATGATTGTGTGTAAGCTAAGGATCTTCAAGAAATTCCATGTTACGATTGTCTAATCTTTTTTGATGACTTTTGCATGTTATTTTTCTGCTCAAATGTTGCTTGCTTTGTGCTATGTGAGACCTATATTGATGTTAGCTAACTATTAAGCGAATGTGTTATGTTGTATGCCACAGATATTAAATAGTTTTAGAATGTTTGATTCAGCTCTTTTATGACAACCCGAAAAAAAATTTGCACTATAAATCTAGTAGTCAACTCAACTAAGTTTCAGACTCACTCCTGCTATCATTTAGCCTTGTTTAGAGTCCGTTCAAAGGTTCAAAGATCAGTATGTTCAAGCATTGAGTAAAGGATTGGATCGTGTACACGTAAAGCACCAAAATTGAGCCCTACACTCCAATATAAGGAGTGTATGGCTGCACACATGGGTGTATGGCCGTACACCCCTCTCTTGGTAGCACACTCACATGTATAAGTATAGATCTCAACTTTCTTTTATTCCTTTTCACCCTCCCAAGTCTAGAAATCGATTTCTCTCTCAACTAGCATCCGATTTTCAGCCTAGATCTTCAAGAACGTAACTACTCTTTCCCTTTTGCTTAATACTGGTTAAAACACTAGTTCAAGCCCTAAAAATGCCCAAAATTCATGATCGTATGGTGTGTGCGGCTGCACATCCATGTGTGGCCACACACTCCTAAAAACACCCTTAAGGGGCCTTCAAAGTGCATTCGAGCTTCACCACTTGAAGAGAAATTGTCCCACAAGACTCCCTACCATTGGAAAACTTTTTGTGCACTATTTACCGTGAGCGTGCAGCGGCACACTCCTTTGACACACACCCATGGCCGCACACTACTCAAAGTGGCCATACACTCCCCTTAGTTAAATCACATGTGATTCCAATGCTTGGTCAAAGTCTTTCCTAGTCCCTTGAAGTGTTTCCTTGCATTTGGTTGCTTCTAAACGCTATATTTATGTTAATATATTCCATTATATGTCATTTAGGGCTTCTTAAATCTCGGGAGTTCGTTCGTGGAGCTTCTCATCCTTACGTATGTATTCGTTTGATTCACCCACATCAGGTGAGTTCATACCCTGTAATCAATCTTTTAAACTGGTTTAAATGCTTTTAAGGCGGGGGGGGGGGGGGGGGAGGGGGGGGGGGAGGGGGGATACAAGTTGAACACAATTGATAATTGTGTAATTTTTTTGTTATAACATCTTTCTAAGGTTGCTTATGTCTTATATGAGTGATTAAAACATTTCAAAAACTCTTTTAAAGTCATGTTACTTTTTAGTTTAACAAAACTCCATTTTTAAAGTACAAGCATAACTTAGTAGTAATATGAGTCTTTTCAATAACAGTTCAAGTAAATCACTTGTAAACTATAATGGGTATAGTTTAGAGGTTCAGTTCATACTAGATACAATACACGATAACATAATAGAACATCAGAAGACACAATAAAGAGAAACAAGGAGGAAGATACAATACACGGTAATAGAAAGAACATACTAAGATACTATAATACAGCAAACTTACTGTAACAGCTCGGAATTTTTAGGTATTTATTTTAGAGTTAATTATGGAAATTGTGAGTGGACTCAACGAGTTGGAGCCCAGATTCGCCGAGTAGGATCACAGATTTGGGCGCGGGTTCGCGTCCGGACTCGACGAGTCCAAGAGTGGACTCGGCGAGTCCACGCTGTGTGGTGAAACCCTAATTTCCGGGGTTTGCGGCCTATTTAAAGGGCCTTATGGCCGTCATTTGTGCTGACCCAACCCTTAGAGAGAAACCCTTGAGAGCTGGAACATTTTGAGAGAGAAAGGGAGCCTTATTGACCTTGTGTGTGTGATCTAGCAAAGAAGGACAAGCATCTAAGCAAGAGGAAGCAAAGGAGGTTGCTATTCAGTGGATTTGAAGCTTACAACATCGATCTAGAGGTATGAATTCGATCCATTTTCTGATTTGTGGAGTATAGGGAGATCTAGGGTTTCTTATGGACATTTATGGAATGATTTGATGCCAAATAGTCCCCTTCTTGTGTTGAGACTCTGGATCTGGATCCATAGAGGTCCAGAGAGCCTCACTCTTCCAACTTTATGTATAGTAATGGAGTTTATGGCCTTGAGTTATTGAAATTGAGACAAAAACATCATTTAGGGTCATATAGAGATTGTATGTGCATCAAGATAGTGACTTTACGTGCTAAATAATCTTGGAGGGACTGGATCTATGGGTTAAAGGACTGGATCTGACCTCATGAACAAGTTTTAGTCATTGCATGGCACGGACTCACCGAGTCCAAAGAACAGACTCGGCGAGTAGTATGAATGTTGCCCGATCATACAGCGTGTGGTCTTGCCGAGTTGGGAAGTGTTGACTCAGTGAGTCAGGGGGAAATCAGAGTGGACAGGTGGACTGAGTCAAGTTGGACTCGCTGAGTTGTTCTTGAGACTCGGCGAGTTGATTCGTGGTGGCCCCACAACTCATGCCAAGAGGGACTCATCGTGTTAGGGGAGTACTCGACGTGTCAAGGGAGGATTTTAGGGAAATTAGTGTATACGTTAAGACTCGCCGAGTCGTTATATGCACTCGCCGAGTCCGGTCAAATTTGACCGTTGACCAGGGTTGACTTTTGTTGACTTATTAAGGAGTAGCCAACCTTAGTTGGGAAAGTGTTAATTAGAGATGTATTGTAATTTAGGAGGACTATATCTCGGGAGATCGAGCGCTAGTGATTTTAGGACTAACGACTAATCAAGATACGGGAGGTGAGTCTTCTCACTATACTTTACCTTGAGTAGTTAACCAAAGTTATGTGATATAGTGTTTGTATGCTATATATATTTGTTATGTGTTGCACTGCATTATTCTTTGTGATTTATGTTGTGCATGTTTACAGAGATAGAACCTGAGGGTTCATAGAGTTTGGGTGCACGGACCCATAGAGTTATAGCCTCGAGTGGCTAATATGTGTTATATGTGGTATTTTGGGGAACTCACTAAGCTTTATGCTTACAGTGTTTGATGTTATTGTTTCAGGTACTAGTGACAACCACGGGAAGGCACCGGCTTGATCCGTACACACACACAGAGTTTATACATTTGTGATCTTGGGATTTTGTATTTTCTTGAATTGGATAATTAATATGGTTGTTTATCAATATTAAATGAATTATGTTTTACGAAAATTTGAAAATTTGGTTCGAAATTTTACGGTGTTACACTTACTAATATGCTGTAGCATGGAACAACTACGAGATCTAATTATACCAATGAATCACTAACACATTGTTCTAAACAAAAGGTGGTAGTTATATTGGGTATACATGATCACATAACTTTAATGTGAAGTAACACGGTTTAGCAACTGGCTTGCTAAAGTCGCATTTGGTTCCCAAAATCTTTTGACAGGGAGAGCGTATAGTATGTGAACTTGCCTTCACATTAGGACCTTCATAAAACAAACATATTTTAAGGTAACTAGTAGGTCAGGATTGTCAATTCATTAGACAACTGAGTACTTATATTTTCCCATTACGTTCATAAAAGTGATAGTTCCACTTGAAAGTTAATGCAAACTATTTTCAAGTCAAGATAGTTATAAAAAAGGGAAAAACTTACATCTTTTCAGACGTCAAACGGAATGGTTGGGTCTAGTACATTCAGTAGAAAGGGACCATAATGCTAAGATTATGATTCATTATGTATACATCAAGAAATATATATTAATAATATTTGATAGGTAATAGGATGTATGCTTTCTGCTTCATTTCGTGTTCCTTGTTTGGTTGTGGGGTTAGAGCTGATTCACCCAACCTATTATCCATTCGATAGTGGTTATATATATATATGTTCCGTATACATTAAGTCATCATAAGGGGTACCAGGTATGGGTCAGGTCATAGGACACTAATTCAATGCACAGTTTTCTAGTACAAAACATACTTTTCAAATCCGAACTTTGGATATACAAAACTAAAAACTTACCAGTGAAGGGTTTAATCCATTTTATTAAACCATCATTTTAAAGGACCTTAGGTAGTTAACTCTATAATACCTTAGTTTATACATCGATGATTATATATAATTAATATCCAATAGGTAGTTGGATGTGTTCCTTCCGCCTAATTCCCTGTTCCTTGTTTGGTTGTGGGCTTAGGGCAGATTCACACAATTAACTACCTGTTTGATATTCGATTATATATAGCTAGTATAAACTAAGTGATTAATGAAGGAACCACTGTGGTTACTATATTATTATAATAAATAAGGGGTTTATCAAAGAATATTTTCATAAATTATAGAGGAACAATTACAGTTATGTCACAACTAGAAATTTTGTATCTTATAATCACTATACTCAAGTAAATGTTGAATTCAAAAATTCAAGAGCGTGTATGATGCTTACTCAACGGAAAAAAAAAACTAAACCTCAATTCACTACATCAAGCAATTGGAAACCCTAGAAGTTCTTGATTTGGTCCATTTTGGACTAGGACTTCCTTATTGGACTCTATGCACCAATAAGCTTCCAATTTAACTATCATGGGCTTAGAACCCTTAAATGGGCTCTAATTGGATCCACATTAATTTAATTCAACATTTTGGGTCATTTTGGGCCTAGAATGAAATGAATTAAAAGCTTTGATCCATGATTAACCTAATCTACCTTAATAAAGCATAAAAATCACAATTTTATCTTATAAGGCCAATGATCACCCAAACTAACTCTAATATTGGGCTTAGGGGCAAAAAGCCCAAAAATCCTTTCTTCCCTCTCCATTCTCGGCCCAAGCCCAAGGAAAAGGATGAGCTGACTTTGGATTGCCACCTCACTTTTATTTGATGGGTCTCCATGCATGCTACTCATACTTCCAAGCATCTATCTTATCAAAGTCACTCTCTTCTTTCCTCTCTTCCCCTCTCGGCCGAATCCCAAACACACACACAAACATTTTCACTCATCTTTTCTCTAAAGGAACTCTCTCCATTTCTCTCCAAATTTTCGAGATCTAAGAGGCATTCAAGGGAGTTCTTCCACAAAGATCATCATCTAGGTAAGTTGAAACTTGGATCCACACTTTAGACTTCTTCTTATGCCCAAAAATCTCTTCTTAACTAGTATGAAATCATAATCTTGTGTCTTAGAACCTCTCAAACTCGAGATCATCAAGAAAGGGTTGCTTAGGCTGAAAATCATCCTATTTCCTTTCCATTTCTCCTCCAAAACCGAAACCACATCCAAAGGTGAGCTTCATACTCCCTATCTTTCGGTTTTATAAGTTCTGTGGGGGGGGGGGGGATACAAGTGAAAGTGTAGATCTATATGTGTTTTGTATACCTTGTATGATTTCTATGCTTATATGTGTGTTTTTGTGTGTTTATGATGTTGGATCTAACTATAAGCCCCTAAAAATCGAGATATACTTGATGTTAAATGATACTAGCATCAAATATATTTCTACATACAAATTATTCCAAGAAAAATAGCTAAGTGGCTTAATAACATCTTCTTTGGGCTAAAAACTCAATTTTTGGACATAAAATGTTAAAAATATAAAGTTAAAGGGCCCAAAATGACATATTACGAATTCTGATGGATGAGAAGAGTCAGAACAGTTTCAATAAAGTATTTTCTGGAAATATACTCTTTTGGAGGGATGAAAATATAAATTTCAAGCTTAATGGGCTAAAAATGACATTTTTGGCCCAATAGGGCCCAATATGCGAAATTTTCTGTTTTGAAGGGCCAAATCTATATTTTTCTGCAAAACAGTTGACTACTAGTGTCCCAAGTCCTTTTCTAAGGTCAAAAATGCTTTTCATAATTAAAAAGGACCAAAGTTGCAAAATTTTTCCAATTTGGGGCAAAAGTGTAAATTTGCGAAAAAGGAAGGTTTCAACCGAGAAAACTGTATTTTCAGGGACCAAAACTGTTTTCAACTAAAAATATGCTGAAAAATATCAATTTCAATAAGTTTTGGTGTTAAAACGTCAAGAAAAATGGTTTAAGGACCAAATCCGAAATTTATTTATTTAAAGGGTTGAAAAAGTAAATTTATAACAAAAAGAGGGGCTGTAACAGAAAAGTTGAAATGTTAATTCAATACATCCGTTGTGATCAAACACTGACACTATGACTACCGAAGAATTATATTACACCACAACACCAAAAATCGTTATCAAACGAATTGATTCGGTCTCGAATCAATGACAAACCCGAAACTACTAACACGACAATAACTCGACTCATACACGGAAACATTTGGGAATTCAACACACACGTGAGAGTGCACAGACGTCGACGCACCATCTTTGGGCCCCAAAGTGTAAAATCTTGTTTGTTGGGCCTAGCTAGCCCAATGACCTGATCTTTAGGCCCAAAGACTCCAACCTTACAAGTTGTTGGGTCTTACATGATCCAACACAGCGTAAAAGGACTTTCAATGGCTTTTTACTATTGGTCCCCAAGGGTCCTTTGGTACTGCTAGTAAAGTCGGTTATTCACATGCGAGTGGGCCAAGGGCCCTTCGTACTCTTTTTTTTATCCCCAACTGGATAACGGAGTTACCGAGGTCTTCGTGCCCTCTTTCTCTTCGGATATGGGACTACAAGAAGTCAGGGCGGTTGGATTACGTGAGTAATACTGATGACGCCTAAGGGATCATTAGTATAAGTTGCAAACTGGCCGTTTGCGTAACACGTGTTTATAGTAATTCACCATGCGCAATAATCCGACGTCGCGTGGAATCAATGACTTCACACGCCACGATCGTTCTACAACTACATGGAATTCAAAGTATTAGGAAAACGTCGGGTTTTCCTAGGGTTTTACAATACATACAGTTTCGAAATGTACACAAGTTTAATGAACATTTTTTTTAGAAACAAACAAGCATACTTATGGATCTTCACAAACCTTTTCAGAAACTGTTTTCAGAAAATATCGGATTTTATGGTGGTTTTCAAAATAATACAAAACGTTGCTTTTCAAATACCGCTTATGAACTCACCAACATTTCATATGTTGACGTTTTTTTCAAAATACTTGTATTCTCAGGTAACAAGTGAACCAAAGGAAAATGTACTTAGTGATGGCTTGCAGTTTGTTTAGCTATGAACCGAACAATTTGTTTTTGGGAATGTAATGTTAAAACAATGTACTTAGTGTAAACATTACCAGTTGTACTATATTAATGCATGGTGACGAATGATGTTATGTTTCATATATATTCAATGTTATGGTATTCAATTAAGTCACAACAGCCCTTGGACGTTTCCGCCGTCTGGTTCGGGGGTGTGACAGGTTGGTATCAGAGCTTTGTTTTTAGTGAACTAGCATATCTAGCCACACATTGATATGCAACTATAAACCAAAAAGAGTACTAACTTAACTCTGAACAAAACAAGTAAAAATACAACAATAAAACATCTTTGCTTGTAGTAGGAACAAGGAACATAACGCCGAACCAAACAAAAATAATACTAGTATCTCGGTTAAATTCAGGACTGTTCTTAGTGGTATCAAGGGGTGGATGTAGCCTGATCATCTACATTCCCTCCAAGGTATAACTAATACATGTCCCGATGAAATCATGATACCTAGGGAACCTAAAACTATACCCTTCTACCACCAAAAACAGAACTCCTGTTTAGCTTGTGCAATAGCGGTAGAGTCATAGGAAAGTGATAGCTTATTCGTATACCTTCTCCCAGTCTCCATGGAGGGAGAGCATCAGGGCATTCAGTTTCACCAAGCCCTAGTAGCACACGGGATACTCGAAGACGAACCAGAAGGGAATCAAGAGGGAGTCCACGGCGTCAAACCTGACGAGTACATGGACACCGACTACGAGTTCGAGGAGACCGACGATGACATGGAGGAGGATCAGGCCCCAGACATGGATCACGTCGCATCTCCTGTTAGTGAAGTGCAACAGGATCACCACGCCCCACCAGTGAATCCCGCGAGGGAGAATCGCTCCCCAGAAGCCGAGATTGCCGACTTGCGGCGACAACTGTTCACCGTGGAAGCACGCGCAGTGCAAGCAGAGCATGAGAGGGATGAGGTCATTGTAGAGATGACTGAGATGGCTCAGCTGTTGGCTCAGCACTTCGGCATATGATTTCACCGTTATGTTAGGACGCAGCTCATCGCGGTTAGGCGCAAATTCCTCATGGGAACAACGGAGGAGTCAATGGACAAGGAGCCGGAAGTTCTAACAACGGAACGAATCAAGGACCCACCAAAACATGTACCTACAAGGACTTCACAAACGCCAAACCATGAACTTTTAACGGCACTGGAGCGGTGATCACTCTAAAGCGATGGATTGAGAAGGTGGAGTCGGTATTCGAGATATGCGATTGTCCTGAGCAGATGAAAGTGAAGTTCGCGGCCTGCACTTTTGTCGATCAAGCGCTCACCTGGTGGAACGGACATGTAGAAGCCATGACACTCCCTGTAGCCAACTCTATGCCGTGGGCGGAGATGAAAGAAATGTTAATGGCTGAATACTGCCCGCGAGGCGAGATACAGAAGATGGAGCAGGAGCTGTGGAACCTCACTGTGCAGAACGCGAATATTGATGCATACATATCGAGATTTAGTGAACTATCTCTGTTGTGCCCGGGTATGATCACCTCGGAAGGGAAGAAGATTGAGCGATTCATCTGGGGACTAACAGCACCAATTCAAGGGAATGTGATAGCTGCAAACCCCGAAACATTTGACAGTGCAAAAAGATTGGCAAAGAAGCTGAATGACCATAACAACAAGAAGGGCGAGAAGCCAGTGGAGACTGAGAAAAAGAAGGAAGGTGATGGCAAGAAGGGAAAGAACAATAAGAGGAAGGGGTGTTAGGGCCCCAAGACCTCTGAAAAGCAGCAGACAGTGGCAGTTAACGCTGTCACTGCACCGACTCCGGCCGCACCACATGCTCCAGCCTCAGCGGCTACAAATGCTTCAAGACCTTATTCCAGTAATCTTCCTAAGTGCAATAAGTGCGGTTTCCATCACAATGGAGAATGAAAGGATTTTCAGTGCACCAGTTGCAACCGAAAGGGACACACTGCAAGGTACTGCAGGACTTACCCTCCCCAGAACCAAAATCAGGGAAACAACAACAACAACCATCGCAACAACAACAACATCATCACCGGCGGCAGCAATGCAGGACCTAGCCACACCTGCTATGGGTGTGGAAGGACTGGGCATTTCCGCCGAGACTGCCCTCACAACAACAATTCAGGAAATGGAGGAACAGGAAGGATGCTAACCATGGGTCAGGGGTAGGCGATTTAGGACCCCTCAGTTGTTACCGATACGTTTCTCCTAAATCACACTTATGCATGCATCCTATTTGACACCGGAGCGGAGCGAAGTTTCGTAAGCAATAAGTTTAAACATTTACTAAAACAACAGCCCCAAAGGCTAAATGAAACCTATACGGTGGAAATGGCCAATGGAAAAACCGAATCCACTGGGGAAATCTACATCGGATGTACCCTAACCCTTAATCAACACGTCTTTTGAATAGACCTAATGCCAGTATCAATTAGGAGTTTCGATGTGATCATCGGCATGGATTGGCTAAGCCCCACCATGCTGAAATTATGTGCCACGAGAAGGCCGTTCGTCTTCGTCTCCCAAATCACGAAACCCTAGTAATTTACGGAGAAAAACCCAGCATGAACCTTCGCCTCATCTCGTGCATCAAGGCACATAAGCACCTACGAAAGAAGGATTCGGCATTTCTGGATCACATAGTAGATAAAACCAAGGAAGAGAGTAACATTCAAGATATTCTGGTAGCGTGTGAATTTCCAGACGTGTTTCCTGAAGATCTTCCAGGAGTACCCCCAGAGAGACAGGTTGAGTTTCGAATCGACCTCATTCCAGGAGCAACTCCTCTCGCTAAATCACCCTATCGGCTGGCTCCTGCTGAAATGCAGGAATTGTCCAGCCAACTCAGTGAGCTTCTGGACAAGGGATTTATCCGAGCTAGTTACTCGCCATGGGGAGCTGTAATACTCTTTATCAAAAAGAAGGACGGATCCTTTAGGATGTGCATCGACTACGAAGAGTTAAATAAACTCACTGTTAAAAATCGCTACCCACTCCCACGAATCGATGATCTATTCGACCAGCTCCAAGGAGCTAGTTATTTTTCAAAAATAGATCTACGGTCCGGATACCACCAACTCAAAGTCAGAGAAGAGGATATTCCAAAAACCGCTTTCCGAACCCGCTACGGACATTATGAATTTGTCGTAATGCCCTTCGGTCTAATAAATGCACCTGCTGCATTCATGGATCTGATGAACCGGATCTGTCGACCATTCCTAGACAACTTTGTCATTGTCTTCATTGATGACATTCTCGTTTATTCCCGAAGCGAAGGAGAGCATGGCCAACATCTCCGACAAATCCTAGAAACGCTGCGATCAGAGAAGCTATACGCAAAACTCTCCAAGTGTGAGTTTTGGCTCCGGAGTGTGAACATCCTAGGTCACGTAGTTAGCCAAGAAGGAATACATGTGGATCCCTCTAAGGTCAAAGATGTTGAAGGGTGGGCAATCCCGACAACACCCACAGAAATTCGTCAATTCTTGGGCCTAGCAGGCTACTATAGGAGATTCATTCAAAACTTCTCTAAGATCGCCAAACCACTTACCTCTCTTACGCAAAAGGGCGTACCATTCAAATGGACAGACAAACATGAGATTGCATTTCGGACATTAAAGCAAGCTCTCTGTAGCGCCCCTGTACTATCTCTACCGGAAGGAATGGAAGATTTTGTAGTCTACTGAGACGCATCAAATCAGGGTTTAGGTTGCGTCCTCATGCAACGTGGAAGGGTGATAGCATACGCATCCCACCAACTAAAGACGCACAAAGTAAATTATACGACCCATGACCTAGAATTGGGAGTCGTCGTCTTCGCTCTGAAAATTTGGAGGCACTACCTGTACGGTACGAAGTGCACCATCTTCACGGACCACAAGAGTCTCCAACACATCTTGAACCAGAAGGAGCTGAACATGAGACAATGGAGATGGGTTGAATTGCTAAACGACTACGAGTGTGAGATCAAGTACCACCCAGGAAAGGCCAATGTCGTAGCTGACACATTAAGTCGGAAGGAGTACTCTAATCGCCGCGCGAAAACTCTCTCGATAACCATTCAATCTCATCTGGCCACTCAAATTGCAACAGTCCAGTCGGAGGCCATTAAGACGGAAAATAGAGCAAGCGAGGCATTACGCGGGATGGAGAAGACTCTAGAGGCAAGGGAGAATGGAGTATACTACTTCATGAACCGAATTTGGGTCCCAAAAATCGGAGGATTTAGGGAGCCTGTTATGAAAGAAGCCTACAAGACACGATACTCCATTCATCCCGGTTCAGACAAGATGTATTTGGACATTAAACAACACTATTGGTGGCCTAACATGAAGGCGGAAATTGCGACCTACGTTAGTAAGTGTCTTACGTGCGCCAAGGTAAAGGTGGAGTACCAGAAACCCTCAGGATTGTTACAGCAACCGGTAATCCCGGAGTGGAAATAGGAGAGGATTTCTATGGATTTCGTGACCAAGCTACCCAAGACGTCGGATGGACTGGACAGCATATGGGTAATAGTCTACCGACTGACGAAGTCTGCCCATTTCCTGCCTATAAAAGAATCCTACAGGATGGAAAGATTGACACGTCTGTACACGTCTTGGATAGGGACAGTAGGTTCACGTCACGATTTTGGCAATCACTCCATAAGGAGATGGGAACAAACCTCGACATAAGCACCGCTTATCATCCACAAACGGATGGTCAAAGTGAGCGAACCATCCAAACGCTCGAAGACATGCTCCACGCATGCATGTTAGACTTTGGGAAGTCTTGGGATACCCACCTACCTTTAATCGAGTTCTCATATAACAATAGTTATTATTCGAGCATCAAGGTGGCTCCTTTCGAAGCACTTTACGGGCATAAATGTAGATCACCGTTAATTTTGGGCCGAAGTAGGTGTAACAGCCGGATTTTTCAGGTATCTTCTATATTTATGTTTTTGGTGTTTTGAGAGGGGACTCGGCGAGTTGGAGCTTAGACTCGCCGAGTAGGGTCGCGGATCTGGTCGCGGGATAGGATATGGACTCGACGAGTCTGCGTTGTGTAATGAAACCCTAATTTCTCGGGTTTGAGACCTTCTTAAAGGGCCTTATGGCCGTCATTTGTGCTCACCAGTCCCTTGAGTGAAACCCTAATCGAGTGTGAGCATTTGGAGCAAAGTATAAGGCTATTATTGATCTTGGAGGTGTCATTTTTGCAAGAAAGGAGAGAACTAGCTAAGGGAAAGCAAGTGGAGCCATCTTGGAGGTGTCATTTGTTCTCGGGTTTGAGACCTTCCTTGTTGATGTTTATTTAGATTTAGGGTTTGTTGAACCCTTTTGTGGCAAGATCTAGTGCCCCCTTGGTCCCTTATGTGGTTCAAACCATAGATCTGGACCCTTGGAGGTCCAGAGTGTCGCTTTGCCCAAGCTTTTTGGGAATCAATGGAGGTTTTGGATTCGAATCCTTATGCCTTAGGTCAAAACTCTATTTATGAGCCATGGGGTGTGTTATGGGCACCAAGATATAAGCTTTACGTGATGAATCAATCTAGGGAGGCCAGATCTATAGATTGTGGAAGCAGATCTGACCTTAGAAGCAAGTTAGAATGGTTGCATGGCATGGACTCGCCGAGTCTGTTCATCAGACTCGGCGAGTAGTTTGAAGATTGCCTTGGGTTCGCTCAGTGAGTGGTCCGATCGAGTCATGGGTTGACTCAGTGAGTCAGGGTGAGTTGGAGAGGGACGACAGGTGGACTGAGTCGAACTGGGACTCTCCGAGTTGTTCTTGAGACTCGGCGAGTTGAGTCGGGGTGGCCCCGTGATTCTTCCAGGTGAAACTCGTCGAGTGATGGGGGGGGGGGATACTCGACGTGTAGGAAGGGAATTTTAGAGAGTTGGTGGAAACGTCTAGACTCGCCGAGTCGCCATAGCGCACTCGCCGAGTCCGGTTAAAGTTGATCGTTGACCGAAGTTGACCTGTGTTGACTTCTTAGGGATAGTCAACCTTAGAAGATATAAAGTGTTAACTAGAGACATATGATGTTATAGGAGGATTAGAGCTCGAAGGATCGAGCACGAGGGATTTCCAGGATTCGTGAGATACCGAGATACGCGAGGTGAGTCTTCTCACTATACCTTACCTTGAGTAGGTAATCAGAGTTATGTGATAGAGTATTTGTATGCTATGTATGTTATGTGTTGTACTGCATTATTTCTATGTGATTTATGTGGTGCATGTTTATCAGAGCTAGAACCTAAGGGTTCACAGAGTTTGGGTGCACGGACCCACAGAGTTATAGACTCGAGTGGCTATTATGTGTTATATGTGGTATTTTGGGGAACTCACTAAGCTTTGTGCTTACAGTGTTTGATGTTATTGTTTCAGGTACTAGTGACGACTGCGGGAAGGCGCCGGCTTGATCCGTACATATACACTCGGAGTTTTTACATTTGTGATCTTGGGATTTTTTATTGACTTGAATTGGATAATTAATATGGTTGTTTTGAGAATATTAATTGAATTATGTTTTATGAAAATTTGAAAAAAATTGTTATGAAATTTACGGTATTACAATTTGGTATCTGAGCCTTGGTTTGAGGGATTCGGGTACACCTTCGGGAGCATTTGAACTCAAACTGAGGATATGGAAAGATATTTTCAAAAGAAAACCTAACTTTTCTAAGAGTAAAAGATTTTCTTGAAAAAGAAACAAATTCCAGGAAGAAACGTGTGTACGATCAGTCAGCGCCCGAATGGTGAATTCCCAAAATACCTTTATATTATGTAATATTGACATTGATATGATGTATCTGCATGCTAGAGTAGGCTAGGTATTGCTTATAGGACTAGAGTGGCCTGATTTGTGATACCTTAGCCTAGGGAGAGGTGAGCTGCTATGAGATGCTTGACAGTGAGTAGGTAGCAGCGAGGGGCTTATGAGAGATCTATTAGAGAGTGGTCTACGCATGATAGAGTACTTGGGATTTGGGATCCGAAGAGGAAGATTTGGGGTGTGTACTAAGACGGTGTGGACAGTAGTATTGGGCCCGTACTACTGAAAGCACCGGGGCGGTGCACGGTCCAAATAAGAATCTTTGGGATACCAAGAATCAAGGAGGGATGGACTGTCGAGTGTGAGTATGCTCGAGTGAATTCTAATATATCACATGTTGTATTTCAGAGGTTGATCATGGTGAGGACACGTCATATGCCGGAGGGTGCCTGAGCTAGTGATGAGGAGATTCGACAGATCATTCATGAGGAGGTAACTGTGGTCATCAGAGCTGAGATACCAGAGATGTTCGGGTCTATTAAGACCGCACTGATTGAGACATTTGACGAGCGTTACGCTGCTCTTTCTGAGGCTACTGTTGTAGCGGCTACCGCAGCGATCGCTGTGGCGAGACCCCAGTGAGGTGATGCGTCGCTGTTTCGGGAGTTCAGCAACACCAAACCACCAGAGTTTGATGGGACACAGGATCCGGTCGTAGGTATGAGGTGGATATCTGATATGGAGGGGTTCTTCTTCACTTGCTCATCTCCTGAGCATCTGAAGGTTCGGTTCGCGCTGAACCAGCTTCGCTTGGGGGCGAAGGACTGGTGGAAGTTTGTGACGGTGCATTTTACGCCTGCTGAGCTTTCGGCAGTGACCTGGGAGAGGTTCACTACTATGTTTCGGGATGAGTACGTTCCCCAAGTGGAGAGGGAGCATTTAGCACAGGAGTTTCTGACCCTCAAGCAGGGTACTGAGTCAGTTACAATGATCACGAGGATGTTCCATGAGAGGGTGATGTTCTGCCCTGAGCACGTGTCCACTGAGCAGGCACGTATGAGCCGCTACTTGAGCATTTTGAGACGGGATATTCGGTAGTTCGCCGCGAACTCCTCGTATCGGACATTTGCTAAGCTTCAGGCAAATGCCCGGAAGAGGGAGATTGAGCTTGAGACACAGGCCAGGGAGGAGGCGGAGTCTCAGGGGAGGGATCGGTGGCCGGCACAGTCTTAGCCGGCAGCCAAGCGGGCCAAGCCTGCTGATCCCAAACCTGGGAGCCAGAAGGGCCGCACTTGCGGGAAGTGCGGCAAGGGTCATGATGGAGTCTGTCGAGCGGGATCTTGCTACAAATGTGGCAAGGAGGGGCATATGGCCAAGGACTGCCCCAAGGGGTTTGCAGTGTGTTTTCACTGCAACCAGACCGGACACCGGAAGGCGGAGTGTCCGCTCTTGCGCGGAGCATCTCAGGGATCTGCTCCTGCCGCCATCAGAGCTACAGAGAGTCGGCCCGTGAAGGCCAAGGCGTCGAGAGCTCAAGGGAGAGCCTTCCAGCTGACTGCGGATTAGGTCCGCGCTGCACCCGATGTCGTGGCTGGTACATTTCCTTCTATGTAGTTATTTTGGTGTTGAGATATTATGCTTATATTATGTTATGCATAGGTACCTTCCTTGTGAACTCTGTGCCTGCTTTAGTGTTATTTGACTTGGGTGCGAGTCGGTCTTTTGTATCTTTGGCCTTTAGTCAACATATCAGTGTTAGTCGTGAGGCATCGAGTCAGCCTCTGCGGGTTTCCATAGCTGCCGATAGAGTGATTTATGCAACGGAGGTCCTCCGGGGATGTGTGTTAGAGATTTTTGGGGTTGCGTTTCCGATTGATCTGGTTCCTATTGAGATGGGTGATGTATGTGTCATTGTGGGCATGGACTGGTTGAGCCGATTCGGCACGGTTATCGACTGTGAGCGTCAGCTGGTGACCATACGAGATCCTAGTGGGGGAGTTCTTTCAGTGTACGGTGAGGGTACACGTTCTGGATCAGCCTTTTGTTCGGCCGCTAGGGCGAGGCAGTGTTTACAGCAGGGTTGTAAGGGTTTTGTGGCATATGTGATGGATACGTGGGTGATCTCCAAGAGACCAAGTTCAGTGGAGGAGGTTCCGGTGGTGTGTGAGTTTCCGGATGTTTTTCCCGAAGAGTTACCGGGTGTGGCTCCCGTGAGGCAAGTAGAGTCTAGTATTGATTTGGTTCCGGGGGCCGCGCCTATCGCTAAGGTGTCTTATCGTCTTGCACCTCCAGAGATGCAAGAGTTATCCTCGCAGTTTTAGGAGCTGCTGGAGAAGGGGTTTATTCGGCCGAGTAGCTCGCCGTGGGGAGCGCCCATTCTGTTTGTGAAGAAGAAGGACGGCTCGCATCGAATGTGTATTGATTATCGAGAATTGAACAAGCTGACGGTTAAGAACCGTTACCCGTTGACGAGGATCGACGATTTATTCGATCAGTTACAGGGAACATCTTGGTTCTCCAAGATCGATTTGAGGTTGGGCTATCATTAGGTGAGAGTGCGGGGCGAGGACATCCAGAAGACAGCGTTCAGGACGCGATATGGGCATTATGAGTTTGTGGTGATGCCTTTTGGGCTAACCAATGCCCTGGCTGTGTTCATGGATCTCATGAACAGGGTATGCAGGCCGATGTTGGATCGGTCAGTGATTGTATTCATTGATGATATTCTGGTATATTCGAGATCTAGAGATCAGCATGAGGAGCATTTGAGGGAAGTTCTTGGGGGTTTTGCGATCGGAGAAACTCTATGCAAAGTTTTCCAAGTGCGATTTCTGGTTGCGGGAGGTCCAGTTTCTGGGACATCTTGTTAATCAGAAAGGGATATTGGTTGATCCGGCCAAGGTTGAGGGGGTGATGAGTTGGGAGGTGCCAAAGTCACCCTCTGAGATCAGGAGCTTCCTTGGGTTGGCAGGGTACTATCGGAGATTTATCAAGGATTTCTCCAAGATCGCGGTGCCACTCACCAGATTGACCCGGAAGGGTGTTGCATTTCCATAGGGTCCCGAGCAGCAGACCTCCTGTGAGACGCTTCGCCAAAGGTTGTGCGAAGCCCCGGTATTAGCTCTTCCGGAAGGGATGGAAGATTTTCTGGTATTTTGTGATGCATCGATTTTAGGGCTGGGAGCGGTATTGATGCAGAAGGGACATGTGATAGCATATGCATCGAGGCAGTTGAAGCCTCATGAGACGAGATATCCCACGCATGATCTAGAGTTGGGGGTAGTGGTGTTCGCCCTCAAGATTTGGCGTCACTACTTGTATGGGGTTCGTTGTACGATATACACAGAACATAAGAGCTTGAAGTACTTGATGGATCAGCCTAACCTAAATATGCGGCAGAGGAGGTGGTTAGATGTGGTCAAGGATTATGATTGTGAGATCCTGTACCACCCGGGCAAGGCTAATGTGGTAGCTGATGCGTTGAGCCGCAGGGCGGAGAGTACTCCACTGCGAAATGTATGTTTGAGATTGACCCTGATAGCTCCAGTTTTGGATGCCATTCGTTGGGCACAGGCCGAGGCTGTGCATCCGGAGATGCAGAAGAGAGAACGGGTCGTTGGTTTCGTTTCAGAGTTCGTTTCGGATAGTCGAGGGCTTATGACTTATCAGGGCCGAATTTGTGTACCGTTTATGGGCAGTCCGCGTACTACTTTGATGGAGGAAGCACATAGATCGAAATTTTCGATCCATCCCGGGGCTACGAAAATGTATTTGGATTTGAGGAAAGAGTATTGGTGGCCCTGTATAAAGTGGGACGTCGCATGGTTTGTCGAGAGGTGTTTGACCTGCCGAAGGGTTAAGGCCGAGCACCAGAGACCGCATGGCAAGTTACAGCCATTGGAGGTTCCCGAGTGGAAGTGGGAACAGATCACTATGGATTTCATCACCAAATTGCCGAGGACTGCCAGAGGAGTTGATGCAATTTGGGTGATTGTGGATAGGTTGACGAAGAGCGCTCACTTCCTTGCTATCAGTGAGAGTTCTTCGGCGGAGAAGTTGGCGGAGGTTTATGTGAGAGAAGTGGTATCTCGGCATGGGGTGCCGATCTCGATTGTTTTGGACCTTGATGTGCGTTTCACTTCCAGATTCTGGAAGAAATTTCATGAGGAGTTGGGTACTAAACTGCATTTTAGTACCGCATATCATCCCCATACAGATGGCCAGAGTGAGCGGACGATTCAGACGCTTGAAGACATGCTTCGAGCATGTGTGTTGAATTTCAGGGGTAGCTGGGATGCATATTTACCCTTGGCGGAGTTTTCCTACAATAACAGCCATCATTCGAGCATTGGTATGCCCCCCTTTGAGCTGTTGTATGGTAGGAGGTGTCGGACCCCCATTTGTTGGGGTGAGGTTGGGCAGAGAGTGATGGGCAGTACAGAGATTGTGATTCAGACGACAAAGCAGATACAGCAGGTCAGACAGAGGTTATTGACCGCCCAGAGCCGACAAAAGAGTTATGCGGATAGGCACCGGTCCGAGCTTGAATTTCAGGTCGGTGACTTCATTCTCCTGAAGGTTTCCCCTTGGAAAGGAGTGATTCGGTTCAGGAAGAGGGGCAAGTTGGGGCCCCGGTTTATAGGACCATTTCGTGTGATTGCGAGGGTAGGCCAGGTAGCCTATCAGTTGGAGTTGCCAGGAGAGTTGGGGCAGATTCACGACACTTTTCATGTGTCGCAGTTGAGGAAGTGTATAGCCGATGAATCGGCAGTGGTTCCATTAGAGGATATTCAGGTGGATGCAAGCCTGAATTATGCTGAGAGACCAGTGGCCACAGAGATCGGAAGATCAAGGTTCTGAGGAATAAGGAGGTACCTCTTGTTTTGGTTCAGTGGCAACACCGGAGGGGATCGGAGATGACCTGGGAGCCAGAGCGTATGATGCAGGAGCAGCATCCGGAGCTGTTTTCAGAGCGAGACTTCGAGGGCGAAGTCTAGTTCTAGTGGGGGAGCATTGTAACAGCCGGATTTTTCAGGTATCTTGTATATTTATGTTTTTGGTGTTTTGAGAAGGGACTCGGCGAGTTGGAGCTCAGACTCGACGAGTAGGGTCGCGGATCTGGTCGCGGGATCGCGCCTGGACTCGGCGAGTCAGCGTTGTGTAATGAAACCCTAATTTCTCGGGTTTGAGACCTATTTAAAGGCCCTTATGGCCGTCATTTGTGCTCACTAGTCCCTTGAGTGAAACCCTAATCGAGTGTGAGCATTTGGAGCAAAGTAGAAGGCCATTACTGATCTTGGAGGTGTCATTTTTGCAAGAAATGAGAGAACTAGCTAAGGGAAAGCAAGTGGAGCCAGTTCTGAGAGTTTAGAGTCCAGAGCATCACTATTATGGTAATAATTTCGAGTTATCTTCTTCCTTGTTGATGTTTATTTAGATTTAGGGTTTGTTGAACCCTTTTGTGGCAAGATCTAGTGCCCCCTTGGTCCCTTATGTGGTTCAAACCATAGATCTGGACCCTTGGAGGTCCAGAGTGTCCCTTTGCCCAAGCTTTTTGGGAATCAATGGAGGTTTTGGATTTGAATCCTTATGCCTTAGGTCAAAACACTATTTATGAGCCATGGGGTGTGTTATGGGCACCAAGATATAAGCTTTACGTGATGAATCAGTCTAGGGAGGCAAGATCTATAGATTGTGGAAGCAGATCTGACCTTAGAAGCAAGTTGGAATGGTTGCATGGCATGGACTCGCCGAGTCTATTCATCAGAGTCGGCGAGTAGTTTGAAGATTGCCTTGGGTTCGCTCAGTGAGTGGTCCGATCGAGTCATGGGTTGACTCAGTGAGTCAGGGTGAGTTGGAGAGGGACGGCAGGTGGACTGAGTCGAACTGGGACTCATCGAGTTGTTAAAAATCGCTACCCACTCCCACGAATCGATGATCTATTCGACGAGCTCCAAGGAGCTAGTTATTTTTCAAAAATAGATCTACGGTCCGGATACCACCAACTCAAAGTCAGAGAAGAGGATATTCCAAAAACCGCTTTCCGAACCCGCTACGAACATTATGAATTTGTCGTAATGCCCTTCGGTCAAACAAATGCACCTGCTGCATTCATGGATCTGATGAACCAGATCTGTCGACCATTCCTAGACAACTTTGTCATTGTCTTCATTGATGACATTCTCGTTTATTCCTGAAGCGAAGGAGAGCATGGCCAACATCTCCGACAAATCCTAGAAACGCTGCGATCAGAGAAGCTATACGCAAAACTCTCCAAGTGTGAGTTTTGGCTCCGGAGTGTGAACTTCGTAGGTCACGTAGTTAGCCAAGAAGGAATATATGTGGATCCCTCTAAGGTCAAAGCTGTTGAAGGGTGGGCAATCCCGACAACACCCACATAAATTCGTCAATTCTTGGGCCTAGCAGGCTACTATAGGAGTTTCATTCAAAATTTCTCTAAGATCGCCAAACCACTTACCTCTCTTACGCAAAAGGGCGTACCATTCAAATGGACAGACAAACACGAGATTGCATTTCGGACATTAAAGCAAGCTCTCTGTAGCGCCCCTGTACTATCTCTACCGGAAGGAACGGAAGATTTTGTAGTCTACTGCGACGCGTCAAATCAGGGCTTAGGTTGCGTCCTCATGCAACGTGGAAGGGTGATAGCATACGCATCCCGCCAACTAAAGACGCACGAAGTAAATTATACGACCCATGACCTAGAATTGGGAGTCGTGGTCTTCGCTCTGAAAATTTGGAGGCACTACCTGTACGGTACAAAGTGCACCATCTTCACGGACCACAAGAGTCTCCAATACATCTTGAACCAGAAGTAGAGGAACATGAGACAACGGAGATGGGTTGAATTGCTAAACGACTACGAGTGTGAGATCAAGTACCACCCAGGAAAGGCCAATGTGGTAGCTGACACATTAAGTCGGAAGGAGTACTCTAATCGCCGCGCGAAAACTCTCTCGATAACCATTCAATCTCATCTGGCCACTCAAATTGCAACAGTCCAGTCGGAGGCCATTAAGACGGAAAATAGAGCAAGCGAGGCATTACGCGGGATGGAGAAGACTCTAGAGGCAAGGGAGAATGGAGTATACTACTTCATGAACCGAATTTGGGTCCCAAAAATCGGAGGATTTAGGGAGGTTGTTATGAAAGAAGCCTACAAGACACGATACTCCATTCATCCCGGTTCAGACAAGATGTATTTGGACATTAAACAACACTATTGGTGGCCTAACATGAAGGCGGAAATTGTGACCTACGTTAGTAAGTGCCTTACGTGCGCCAAGGTAAAGGTGGAGTACCAGAAACCCTCAGGATTGTTACAGCAACCGGTAATCCTAGAGTGGAAATAGGAGGGGATATCTATGGATTTCGTGACCAAGCTACCCAAGACGTCGGACGGACTGGACAGCATATGGGTAATAGTCTACCGACTGACGAAGTCTGCCCATTTCCTGCCTATAAAAGAATCCTACAAGATGGAAAGATTGACACGTCTGTACATTCGAGAGATCGTGAGACTCCACGGAATACCAGTGTCTATCATCTCGGATAGGGACAGTAGGTTCACATCACGATTTTGGCAATCACTCCATAAGGAGATGGGAACAAACCTCGACATGAGCACCGCTTATCATCCACAAACGGATGGTCAAAGCGAGCGAACCATCCAAACGCTCAAAGACATGCTCTGCGCATGCGTGTTAGACTTTGGGAAGTCTTGGGATACCCACCTACCTTTAATCGAGTTCTCATACAACAATAGTTATCATTCGAGCATCAAGGTGGCTCCTTTCGAAGCACTGTACGGGCGTAAATGTAGATCACCGTTATGTTGGGCTGAAGTAGGTGTAACAGCCGGATTTTTCAGGTATCTTCTATATTTATGTTTTTGGTGTTTTGAGAGGGGACTCGACGAGTTGCAGCTCAGACTCGCCGAGTAGGGTCGCGGATCTGGTCGTGGGATCGCGCCTGGACTCGGCGAGTCCAGGATATGGACTTGGCGAGTCAACGCTGTGTAATGAAACCCTAATTTCTCAGGTTTGAGACCTTTTTAAAGGGCCTTATGGCCGTCATTTGTGCTCACCAGTCCCTTGAGTGAAACCCTAATCGAGTGTGAGCATTTGGAGCAAAGTATAAGGCTATTATTGATCTTGGAGGTGTCAGTTTTGCAAGAAAGAAGAGAACTAGCTAAGGGAAAGCAAGTGGAGCCACTTCTGAGAGTTTGGAGTCCAGAGCATCACTATTGTGGTAATAATTTCGAGTTATCTTCTTCCTTGTTGATGTTTATTTAGATTTAGGGTTTGTTGAACCCTTTTATGGCAAGATCTAGTGCCCCCTTGGTTCCTTATGTGGTTCAAACCATAGATCTGGGCCCTTGGAGGTCCAGAGTGTCCCTTTGCCCAAGCTTTTTGGGAATCAATGGAGGTTTTGGATTCGAATCTTTATGCCTTAGGTCAAAACTCTATTTATGAGCCATGGGGTGTGTTATGGGCACCAAGATATAAGCTTTACATGATGAATCAGTCTAGGGAGGCCAGATCTATAGATTGTGGAAGCAGATCTGACCTTAGAAGCAAGTTGGAATGGTTGCATGGCATGGACTCGCCGAGTCTGTTCATCAGACTCGGCGAGTAGTTTGAAGATTGCCTTGGGTTCGCTCAGTGAGTGGTCCGATCGAGTCATGGGTTGACTCAGTGAGTCAGGGTGAGTTGGAGACGGACGACAGGTGGACTGAGTCGAACTGGGACTCGCCGAGTTGTTCTTGAGACTCGGCGAGTTGAGTCGGGGTGGCCCCGCAATTCTTCCAGGTGAAACTCGTCGAGTGATGGGGAGGGGGGATACTCGACGTGTAGGAAGGGAATTTTAGAGAGTTGCTGAAAACGTCTAGACTCGCCGAGTCGCCATAGCGCACTCGCCGAGTCCGGTCAAAGTTGACCGTTGACCGTTGACCGTTGACCGAAGTTGACCTGTGTTGACTTCTTAGGGATAGTCAACCTTAGAAGATATAAAGTGTTAACTAGAGACATATGATGTTATAGGAGGATTAAAGCTCGAAGGATCGATCACGAGGGATTTCCAGGATTCGTGAGATACCGAGATACGCGAGGTGAGTCTTCTCACTATACCTTACCTTGAGTAGGTAATCAGAGTTATGTGATAGAGTATTTGTATGCTATGTATGTTATGTGTTGTACTGCATTATTTCTATGTGATTTATGTGGTGCATGTTTATCAGAGCTAGAACCTGAGGGTTCACAGAGTTTGGGTGCACGGACCCACAGAGTTATAGCCTCGAGTGGCTATTATGTGTTATATGTGGTATTTTGGGGAACTCACTAAGCTTTGTGCTTACAGTGTTTGATGTTATTGTTTCAGGTACTAGTGACGACCGCGGGAAGGCGCCGGCTTGATCCGTACACACACTCAGAGTTTTTACATTTGTGATCTTGGGATTTTGTATTGACTTGAATTGGATAATTAATATGGTTGTTTTATGAATATTAATTGAATTATGTTTTATGAAAATTTGAAAAAAAATGTTATGAAATTTACGGTGTTACAGTACGTGACACCCAGCTAGCAAAAAACACATACGTCGGACAAAGCACTAACGGGACCGGAGATCGTTCGCGAAACCACGGAAAAGGTCGTTCAAATCAGAGCTCGATTGCAAGCATCGCGTGACCGACAAAAGAGCTATGCTGATAAACGGCGAAAGCCCTTAGAATTTCAGGTCGGGGACCGAGTACTGTTGAAAGTCTCACCCTGGAAAGGGGTTATACGTTTCGGAAAACGGGGAAAGCTGAACCCACGATACATTGGACCTTTCGAAATCGTCGCCCGAATAGGTCCGGTAGCATACAGACTGCAACTACCCACAGAGCTAAACAGTGTACACCCTGTGTTTCATGTTTCTAATCTGAAGAAGTGCTTATCGGATGAAACCCTCGTCATTCCTCTTAACGTGATCGAAATCAATGAGAATCTTCTGTTCGTTGAAGAACCAATTGAAATCACGGACAAGGAGGTGAAGCGTACTAAGCAAAGTTGCATCCCGATCGTGAAAGTACGGTGGAACGCAAAGCGTGGACCAGAATTCACGTGGGAATGCGAAGACCAAATGAAGCAAAAGTACCCTCACCTATTCTAGCATACTCGAATCTAGCTTTCAAACAGAATTTCGGGACGAAATTCCCTCTAACGGGGGGATGATGTCACAACTAGAAATTTTGTGTCTTGTAATCACTATACTCAAGTAAATGTTGAATTCAAAAATTCAAGAGCATATATGATGGTTACTCAATGGAAAAAAAAAAAACTAAACCTCAATTCACTACATCAAGCAATTGGAAACCCTAGAAGTTCTTGATTTGGTCCATTTTGGACTAGGACTTCCTTATTGGACTCTATGGACCAATAAGCTTCCA
This sequence comes from Lactuca saligna, assembly GCF_052625555.1. Classification (NCBI taxonomy): domain Eukaryota; kingdom Viridiplantae; phylum Streptophyta; class Magnoliopsida; order Asterales; family Asteraceae; genus Lactuca; species Lactuca saligna. Next base: position 201,113,780 of record NC_136424.1, on the reverse strand, counting down.
ATTTAACTATCATGGGCTTAGGACCCTTAAATGGGCTCTAATTGGACCCACATTAATTTAATTCAACATTTTGGATCATTTTGGGCCTAGAATGAAATGAATTAAAAGCTTTGATCCAGGATTAACCTAATCTAGCTTAATAAAGCATAAAAATCACAATTTTATCTTATAAGGCCAATGATCACCCAAACTAACTCTAATATTGGGCTTAGGGGCAAAAAGCCCAAAAATGCTTTCTTCCCTCTCCATTCTCGGCCCAAGCCCAAGGAAAAGGAAGAGTTGACTTTGGATTGCCACCTCACTTTTATTTGATGGGTCTCCATGCATGCAACTCATACTTCCAAGCATCTATCTTGTCAAAGTCACTCTCTTCTTTCCTCTCTCCCCTTCTCAGCTGAATCCCAAACACACACACAAACATTTTCACTCATCTTTTCTCTAAAGGAACTCTCTCCATTTCTCTCCAAATTTTCGAGATCTAAGAGGCATTCAAGGGAGTTCTTCCACAAAGATCATCATCTAGGTAAGTTGAAACTTGGATCCACACTTTAGACTTCTTCTTATGCCCAAAAATCTCTTCTTAACTAGTATGAAATCATAATCTTGTGTCTTAGAACCTCTCAAAATCGAGATCATCAAGAAAGGGTTGCTTAGGCTGAAAATCATCCTATTTCCTTTCCATTTCTCCTCCAAAACCGAAACCACATCCATAGGTGAGCTTCATACTCCCTATCTTTCGGTTTTATAAGTTTTGTGGGGGGGGGGGGTGGGGTGGGGTGGGGGGGGGGGGCGAATACAAGTGAAAGTGTAGATCTATATGTGTTTTGTATGTCTTGTATGATTTCTATGCTTATATGTGTGTTTTTGTGTGTTTATGATGTTGGATCTAACTATAAGCCCCTAAAAATCGAGATATACTTTATGTTAAATGATACTAGCATCAAATATATTTCTACATACAAATTATTCCAAGAAAAATAGCTAAGTGGCTTAATAACATCTTCTTTGGGCTAAAAACTCAATTTTTGGACATAAAATGTTAAAAATATAAAGTTAAAGGGCCCAAAATGACATATTACGAATTCTGATGGATGAGAAGAGTCAAAACAGTTTCAATAAAGTAATTTCTGGAAATATACTCTTTTGGAGGGATGAAAATATAAATTTCAAGCTTAATGGGCTAAAAATGACATTTTTGGCCCAATAGGGCCCAATATGCGAAATTTTCTGTTTTGAAGGGCCAAATCTGTATTTTTCTGCAAAACAGTGGACTACTAGTGTCCCAAGTCCTTTTCTAAGGTTAAAAATGCTTTTCATAATTAAAAAGGACCAAAGTTGCAAAATTTTTCCAATTTGGGGCAAAAGTGTAAATTTGCGAAAAAGGAAGGTTTCAACCGAGAAAACTGCATTTTCAGGGACCAAAACTGTTTTCAACTAAAAATATGCTGAAAAATATCAATTTCAATAAGTTTTGGTGTTAAAACGTCAAGAAAAATGGTTTAAGGACCAAATCGGAAATTTATTTATTTAAAGGGTTGAAAAAAGTAAATTTATAACAAAAAGAGGGGCTGTAACAGAAAAGTTGAAATGCTAATTCAATACATCCGTTGTGATCAAACACTGGCACTACGACTACCGACGAATTAGATTACACCACAACACCAAAAATCGTTATCAAACGAATTGATTCGGTCTCGAATCAATGACAAACCCGAAACTACTAACACGACAATAACTCAACTCATACATGGAAACATTTGGGAATTCAACACACACGTGAGAGTGCACAGACGTCGACGCACCATCTTTGGGCCCCAAAGTGTAAAATCTTGTTTGTTGGGCCTAGCTAGCCCAATGACCTGATCTTTAGGCCCGAAGACTCCAACCTTACGAGTTGTTGGGTCTTACATGATCCAACACAGCGTAAAAGGACTTTCAATGGCATTTTACTATTGGTCCCCAAGGGTCCTTTGGTACTGCTAGTAAAGTCGGTTATTCACATGCGAGTGGGCCAAGGGCCCTTCTGTAACACCCCCCTCTGGCACGTATCACAATATTGTCCGCTTTGGGCCACTCGGCACGAGGACTTCCCAGGGGTCACCCATCCCGGTACTACTCCCGCCCGAGCACGCTTAATTGCAGCGTTTTTATGGGATCTGCTGCCCTCACGGCTTTAAAACGCGTTATGATAGAGAAGGTATCCACACCCCTTATAAGGAATGCTTAGTTCTCCTTCCCAGCCAATGTGAGATCAGATCTAACCTACCTTCACCCCCCATTATAGGGTTCGACGTCTTTGTCGAACACATCGACCCGTGCCGTAGCTCTGATACCATTTGTAATACCTCCTCTAGCACGTATCACAATATTGTACGCTTTGAGCCACTCGGCACGAGGACTTCCCAGGGGGTCACCCATCCCGGTACTACTCCCGCCCGAGCACGCTTAACTGCAGAGTTCTTATGGGATCTGCTGCCCTCACGGCTTTAAAACGCGTTGTGAGAAGGAAGGTATCCACACCCCTTTATAAGGAAATGTTTCTTTCTCCTTCCCAGCCGATGTGGGATCATGTGCAACCCACCTTCACCCCCCATTACAGGGTTCGACGTCCCTGTCAAACACATCGACCCATGCCCTAGCTCTGATACCAACTTGTAACGTCATAAAATTTCCAACCAAAATTTTTCGTTTTTACAACCATCAAAACATGAGTAATAAGTTTAAATTCCAAAGTAACAATGTAGTCACAACCGATTACATAACAAAAGATAAAATAGTTTTCCCCGAGAGTGTGTACGGTCACGCTGGCGCCTTCCCACGGTCCTCACTCGTACCTGAAACACATAATGCAACAACTGTAAGCATAAAGCTTAGTGAGTTCCCAAAATACAACATACGCACATACGCCTTTCCAGGCCTTGACCTTCCGGTCCATGTGTCTCAGGGGACTTCCGTCCCGACTGGGTAAACCTTCCGGTCCTACCCACGTCCACCCGTACAGTCCATATGACCACGCCTTCCGGCCCATATCAAACATATCATACATGACACATATAGCAAATAAGTTAACACACATAAGGCATACATTTCATATCATATTCGACCTTCCGGTCACATAGTCAAAACCCTTCCGGGTACAGTATAGTGAGAAGACTCACCTCGTATGTCTCGCTAAGTCGCTAATCGTGAATCCTAGAATCACTCGGGCACGAACCCTCGAGCTGCAATCCTCCTATAATATTACAAGTCTATAATTATTACTTGTACCACTAAGGTGGACCATCCATATCAAGTCAACACAGGTTGACTTGGTCAGCAGTCTTTAGACAATTTGGACCAGACTCGGCGAGTCCACAGTAGCTACTCGGCGAGTCTACATGTTTTTACCAACTCTCAAGAATTTTCCCTTTGACTCGTCGAGTACTCCCCCGACTCGACGAGCTCCACCTGGGCCTGAATCACAGGGCCACCGCGACTCAACTCGCCGAGTCGAAGGTCGACTCGGCGAGTCCCAACCTGACTCGGTCCACCTGTCAAAACCTTTCCAACTCTCTGCGACTCACTGAGTCGCCCACAACTCGGTCCGGACTACACACAAGATGGTCTCAAGGACAATCTTCAAGCGACTCGTCGAGTCTATTCTTCAGACTCGGCGAGTCCATGCCATGCACCAGCTAAAACTGGCTTTTGCGGTCAGATCCGTTCCATACATACATAGATCTGGCCTTCCCAAGCTTATTTGTCACGTAAAGTCTCAGTCTTGGTTGCCATGCAATGCATACAAGGCTTATTTTGAAGAAACAACCACTTATTTGGCAAGTTTAGCTTCTAACTCAAAAGAATGGACATAAAGCTTGTCATGAGGGGTCTCCTGGACCTGCTTAAGTCCAGATCTAGGTTCCATGTCTCCATGGGACCTCTCATACTTCTTATTCAAGCCAAGAAATGCAAGAATAAACCCTAGATTTGGCCCATCAACACAAAACACGGAGATTGGCTCAGAAAATTACCTCAAGAAGACCCCCTTGATGAAATAGCAACAGATCTAAGCTCCCCAACACTTCAAGCTTGCTCCTCTCCCTCCTTTCCTTGCAATATCACACAAAATGATGAACAAAAGGCCTTCAAACACACTCACAAGGGCTTACAGACGTATGGAGGCTCTTAGGGTTCAAGGTGGCCGCATATGAGGGCCATAAGGTCCTTTAAATAGGGCTTAGGACCGGGAAATCAGGGTTTCATCAAACAGTGCGGACTCGCCGAGTCCATCCCTTGGACTCGCCGAGTTCGGATGCGAACCCCCGCTCAAAAACGCGACCCGACTCGGCGAGTCGACTACCAACTCGCCGAGTCCCCTCACAGAATGATAAAAATATATGAAATGGAGATACCTGGGGATTCGGGCTGTTACAAATCTCCCCCACTAGAATAAGACTTCGCCCTCGAAGTCCCGCTTAGGCAAAAAGCTCCGGATGCTGCTCCCGCATCTCCTGTTCCGGCTCCCAGGTCATCTCTGATCCCTTCCGATGTTGCCACTGAACCAATACCAGGGGTACCTCCTTGTTTCTCAAAACCTTGATCTTCCGATCTTTGATGGCCACAGGTCTTTCGGCATAATTCAGACTTGCATCCACCTAAATATCCCCGAACGGCACCACCGCTGATTCGTCGGCTATACATTTCCGCAGTTGCGACACATGGAAAGTATCGTGAATCTGTCCCAACTCTGCTGGCAAGTCTAAACGGTAAGCTACCCGACCCACCCTTGCGATCACACGGAAAGGACCAATATACCGGGGCCCCAGCTTGCCCCTCCTCCTGAACCGAATCACTCCTTTCCAAGGAGAGACCTTCAGAAGCACGTGATCACCAACTTGAAACTCAAGCTCGGACCGTCGCCTGTCTGCATAACTCTTCTGCCGGCTCTGAGCGGTCAACAACCTTTGCCTGACCATCTGAATTTGCTCAGTCGTCTGAAGCACGATCTCCGTGCTACCCATAACCTGTTGTCCCACCTCACCCCAACAGATGGGGGTGCGACACCTCCGCCCATATAACAGCTCAAAGGGCGGCATACCAATGCTCGAATGATGGCTGTTGTTATACGAGAACTCTGCTAAAGGCAGATAGGTGTCCCAGCTCCCTCCGAAGTCCAACACACATGCCCGAAGCATGTCCTCGAGTGTCTGAATTGTCCGTTCACTCTGGCCGTTTGTCTGAGGATGATATGCCGTACTGAAATGTAACTTAGTACCCAACTCTTCATGGAATTTCTTCCAGAACCTGGAAGTGAAACGCACGTCGCGATCCGAAATAATCGAGATCGGCACCCCGTGCCGAGATACTACTTCCCTCACATATAACTCAGCCAACTTCTCCGCAGAAGAGCTCTCACTAATAGCTAGAAAATGAGCGTTCTTTGTCAGCCGATCCACAATTACCCAAATCGCATCGACTCCTCTCGCCGTTCGCGGTAACTTGGTGATAAAATCCATAGAGATTTGGTGATAAAATCCAGGGGGATGGGTGACCCCCTGGGAAGTCCTCGTACCGAGTGGCCAAAAGCGGACAATATTGTGATACGTGCCAGTGGGGGGTGTTACACCTTCGTACTCTTTTTTTTATCCCCAACCGGCTAACGGAGTTACCGAGGTCTTTGTGCCCTCTTTCTTTTCGGATATGGGACTACAAGAAGTCAGGACAGTAGTCCCACGTGAATAATACTGATGACGCCTAAGGGATCATTAGTATAAGTTGCAAACTGGCCGTTTGCGTAACGCGTGTTTATAGCAATTCACCATGCGCAATAATCCGACGTCGCCTGGAATCAATGACTTCACACGCCACGATGGTTCTACAACTACATGGAATTCAAAGTATTAGGAAAACGTTGGGTTTTCCTAGGGTTTTACAATACATACAGTTTCGAAATGTACACAAGTTTAATGAACATTTTTTTTACAAACAAACAAGCATACTTATGGATCTTCACAAACCTTTTCAGAAACTCTTTTCAGAAAATATCGGATTTTCTGGTGGTTTTCAAAATAATACAAAATGTTGCTTTTCAAATACCGGTTATGAACTCACCAACATTTCATATGTTGACGTTTTTTCAAAATACATGTATTCTCAGGTAACAAGTGAACCAAAGGAAAATGTACTCAGTGATGGCTTGCAGTTTGTTTAGCTATGAACCGAACAATTTGTTTTTGGGAATGTAATGTTAAAACAATGTACTCAGTGTAAACATTACCAGTTGTACTATATTAATGCATGGTGACGAATGATGTTATGTTTCATATATATTCAATGTTATGGTATTCAATTAAGTCACAACAGCCCTTGGATGTTTCTGCCGTCTGGTTCGGGGGTGTGACAAGTTAACTCTGTGAGTACCAAGGGAATACACTAGGGTTATATACAAAAAGGATCTAACTACTAATGGGATGTGTGTCATCCGCCTCATTCCCTATTCCTTGTTTGGTTGTGGGCTTATGGCAGATACACACAATCAATTGCTTGTTGACTCCGAGTTTTATATAACAAGCGAACTTTTCTAAACATAATGTACAGCTTACATAATTTATAACTTACTACATTTTTTGACTACATTTTACAACAAATTTCTACAACTTACTTACATCACTGAAATCTTATGAACTCACCAACTTAATTGCTGATAAAATCTTTCATATAACTTGTATTCTCAGGGAACTAGTAGATAGGTACATGCACTGGGAATTCAGAAGATGGAGCAGTATAGCTCCAAGTCTTGTTTTGTTATTTGCTTATGTACTCTATGTTTTGTGAACACACACATTGTAAAAACTTTCTTTCTAATGAAACTGTTGTTCATTACTTTGCTTAGTATGATGCATGTCTTTTGATACTAAACATGATGTCCTCCAACCCAGAACGTTTCCACCGTTTCGGTTTTGGGGTGTGACATCTATTGCGTAGCTCTTGTTTTATTCCAACCATTATATTGTGGTATCTTTCATTCGAAGGTTGGTTAATCCTTGGTACATGTAATCATACTAGTAAGATCGTTAGTTGACATTGGTAGAAGTTTCTTTAACAACGGATAACAATGTAGGGTGGGAATTCCTAGTGACCTAGGTAGAGTGCTAGAATGTGTTACTGTAGGCACTTATGTGTGGGGAAACCTAATATGAGAATATTGGAAGTTTGTGGTGGATTTTCTAAGCATTTGGGTGTTCTGGTACACCTAGTAGTCGTGGATTCCTTAGTGACCTAAGAAAAATGTTAAGGTATTCTAGTGCGTGCATATGTGTGAGAAGAGTCCAAGAGGGAGATTCTGGGAAGAATGGTAGTGTGTGCTTGTGGGAACACGAGTATCTGCGGTTGTTAGTGGACATGTGTAGGGACTTAGGAGGTTTAAGACAATTTTGGGGAGACATACAAATAGGTGTGGAAGGTAGTACGGGACCATAGTACAGAAAGCACATGATCCGTACAATGACCAGGAAGAGTCTAAAAGGTTTCTAAAGAGCTAGTAGAGGGTAGATACCAGTATATTGATTCCCTACGATTACAATTGGTTTTGAAAAGTGTCAACAAGTAAGTTTGTGAGTTCATAAGCATTTAGTGCGGGAAGGATTTGTAATGTTTTCGAGAAAATGATTTTTGTATATTTCTAGAAAATCCGATGTTTTCTTTGAAAACGACCTGTAAGTCTTATACCCAAGACTAAGAATGTATGTATTTTCTTTGTGTCTTTTCCTTGTAAAATGATAATGTATGTTTCCAGAAAATCCAGTATTTTCTTATGTACGAATTGTAGATGTATGTATTTCCTTTGTATACTTTCCTTGTAATTGTAAAATGTATGTTCCTAGAAAATCCAATATTTTTTGATGTATGAAAACTGTAGTCTTAAACCCTAAGACCGAAATGTATAAGTGTTGTTATAGTGAACAATAATATGTAGTTATATAATTTTAGAAAAACTAATGAAGTGTAAGCTTCCCGTAAACCGAGATAGTATCGTTAATCCCTATGTAAGTTATTATAACCATGCTAATGTGACTGTTATGCCTGAATGATGTTCTTCAGGTGTCAGAATCGGTATGACATTTCTCACCCTAGACTTACCGGTCTAATTGTAGCGAACAACTAAGGTGTGAGATTTTCAAACCCGTATAGATCTATACACAACGGTCTCGCTCTCCCTCCACGAGACTCTGGTGTAATGCAAGACTTAAGGTGTACGCTAGGTAGGTACGCTGAAGAGAATGTCTCAGAAGAGCATTAATTGATTTTTACGTGAATTATGATTCCTTTTTCTTGTAAAACAAAATAAGTATATCTTTGAAACTATTTATATAATCTTTTATATAAATATGAAAGTGCATTTTTGTCTAGTATGAAAATATGCAATCAAAACATAACATTTTTGGGTTTAAAAACCGACTATATTAGTAAGTGACTATAATGTAACCACTTTTTCTAGAAAAACTATCTTTTAGTAAAAGTTTCCAAAAACCATGTAGTTTTACAATCACAAATATTCTTAGGATTTTATAACAAAGATTATGTTTGTTTTAACAATATGTATATCACAAATATTTATACCAAACTATTATAAACTATAACTTAAGCAAATAATATTTTATCTTTAACATAAAGATGAAAAGATGAAATTATTTGTGGGATAAACAAAGTTTTACTTCTATTCCCCCCCACCCTAAAACATGAAAAAGCTTGAAAATGTGGGGGTATGAACTTACCTTGAGTGATTTTTTTGTATAGCTTGAAGTTTTGTGAAGAGATATTTGAGCCCTAAACACTAGTATGTGCATGATTAACTCGTTGAAGCTTATATTACCCTAAGGATATGAACACACAAGAATGTGTGTAAAGATGATGAAATATACATAATAATGTGTAGAATCACTATGGGTTCCCAAAATGACTTACAAAAACTCTAAGGACGACTTAGATGATGAAAGTCTTGAGGAGAACCAAGCTTGCTTCTTAAGAGAATTTTTGAAATATGAAGTTAGAGTGTAACAGGGAATCGAAGATGGAAAAAAATGAAGAATGTTGGTAAATGGAAAGGTCCTTATGTCGTGGTTTAAATGCAAGGAGTGGGTATTGATACTGGTAGTCATTGGAATGTTTTGCATAGTTGTTTGCTGGGTAAAATCATGTAAAGCTGAATTCTTCATCCTAAGGTAAATCTTTGACTTACAGAATATCTAATAAAAAAATCCCCCACTGGAGACTACTTTAATTGGATGAAAACCCTTTAAAGCTTCTTTACTTGATCAAAATCACCCCATTCTCTTGGTGATTTCAGTCCTAACACTCCACACTAGTATGATTTCGGCCTTAGTGGACCTTTCATGTAGTTTTCGGCCATGATGGACTTAGGCAATTGTGTTTTCGGTCCTAGGATGTCTTGATGGGTTTTGAGCATTCTAACACTCCTAAGGTGTTCATGCAACCCTAAATACCTTGGATCTATGTTTTCACTAATTATACATGCAAAAGTGTTTCCAACGTATTAAGCCTAAAACAAGCATACAAAGATGTAAACTACACAAGATACTAGTTAGTGTAACATACGTTTTCATATGGATGGAAGTCTTGATGCATTTGGCCTTAAGAGCTTTGCCCCAATAGTGTGGAAGCCTCAAGTTGAATCACAACACATCAAGGACAAAGGTAGGACTTGAGAGAGAATCTCCATGCACTCTAAAACCTTCATGAACTCCAAGAACATGCAGCCACACACTAGGGTTGGCGGTTTTTAGGACATTATATATGTATTTATATGTGTTCAATTCTAAGAGTCATGGGTAAAACCCAAAACCATATCCATGGGTTTTATGATTCATGGTTCGCGTGGTCCAACTCTTTATGTATCCATACATAAACTTGGCCCAATATGGATCATAAGCCCAACACATATAAATATAACTAATTAACATAATTAGTCCATATATATTTAATTAGTCTCTTATTGATTACTATATCAATTCCAAATTAATTCTTGATCGATAATAATTAAAACCATATGATTTCATATTAATATATTAGTACTTATAATATATTAATAAAGCATATATAACCTTCTCTAAAGAGTCCATCCTAACAAATTGTCCTGATGATATGCAACCCAAATGGACCATGCTACTCTCGGGTTAAGTACATACCAATAATAGTTACGGGCTTAGACATCTAATAAAACAGTCTCCTACTTGGATAAGTCTAAAACTATTATTCCAAGTATGACTTCATAACCCGACTAGCAGTCATAGATCTTAAATTCGTTGTTGAACTCTGAACAAATCAAATGACACATCCATTAGCTAAGTGATCATATATTCCTCCATTCTAGATATCATATGGACTGAGACATCGATTATAGTCATCCTTGTTGGGTTTTGAGCATTCTAACACTCCTATGGTATACATGCAACCCTATAAACCTTGGATCTATGTTTTCTTTATTATACATGCAAATAAGAACTTTCCAAGGCTTTAATCCTAACTAGCATATTATGAAGTTCTTATACTACAAAGTACTAGTTAGATGACATACCTTTTGATGTAGCTTGATGTCTTTAAGCTTTAAGAGCTTAGCCCCAATAGTGTGGAAGCCTCAAATGGAATCACAAATCACCAAAACACCTTGGAAGACTTTAGAGAATATGGATACTTGGTTCTCTCTAGTGAAATCCGCTAGCCCTTCTTAGTGTACCACACTAGTGTCAATTTCACCAACCAATGACATCTTTATATAGTATGGATACTAGCGTTAAACCCATGACCTTTCATTTCATATGATCCATAGGTTAAACACTCCATGGACTATCCATGAAAGCTTAGCCTAACCTAAATGAACTTGGCTCATTCCATATATATAAGAGTACATATTTAATTAGTTCATTTTGATCACTTAATTAATTCTAAATTAATTCTTGATCAATACTAATTAAATAATATGAATCCATATTAATATATTAGAACTTATAATATATTAATATTAATCATAAATATACTATTCTCAAAAGACTATCCATATAAATTGTGTTGGTGAAGTGCAACCCAAATGGACCATGTCGGGTCGGGTCAAGTACATACCAAATATAGTTATGGACTTAGACATTAATCCAACAGTCTCCCACTTGGATAAGTCTAAAACTATTATTGAGTATGACTTGAAAACCTAACTGGCAATCGTAGCTCTTAAAGCTGCTGTCGAACTCTGATCTTTTCAAAGAACTTGTCCATTAGATAAGGGATCATATATTCCTCCATTCTAGATATCATATCGACGGAGACATGGATTATAGTCATTCTCTCTGTCCATTTGTTGTTTCCCGATTTTCGATTCATGATGACTGACTAATTGAACAAATCAAATCAGTCCTGGCTTGACCAAGCACTCACATGTGTCATCATTAAATCATTGAGGGGCCCACATATATCGCTTTTATCCCGAAGGTAAAAGGCATGGATAAACTTCGACTCATATGGCTTGTTCTACTACTTGTTGAATCATACACAAAGGCACGTTTTATAACACCGAGTTACCGAATGCGATTTTATGCAATCAATGTACAACCAACTCATTGTAACAACTCATATCTCTAGGTTTGAAGAATATAAGATATTATCGTCTCATGATCACTTGTGATAAAATCCATGAAGTGATTCGAATGAGCGCGGGTTGAATCCAATACTCAGAACTTACGAGCACTCATGAGTGTTGTATCCCTTTGTCCAACATCTTAGACCTCTACAAGCCAACCCATGACAATCTTGATTCATATCTACTTCCAACATATGACTGACTGTGGATGGTTTGAATAACTTAGTCATTCCTAGTTTATTCTGGAAGTCAAAACATGCAAAATGAAACACAATAACAATTGAATCCAATATGGTATCAAAACCTATGAACATAAATAAAACACCTTTTATTTATTACCATATGATTACACATTATTCATTGTATACTGTTTCAACTATCAACTTTATTGTTGAATTTAAAACAATAGTTGTCCCATGCTCCAAGCATGTACACTATGTTTTCTAAACACTAGTCATGCCATACACCAAGTATGCATACTATGTTTGTCTATGATCTTTACTTTGTGAACTATATCTATTGAACATAACTCCAATGATCCTCTTTTCACAGTCCCAGATCCTTACTGCAAATGCAAGAATTCCAAATTCATGCGATTTACTGAAATCTGTTAGATTCTAAACTTATATGCATTGATCCTCTTGTAATGATTATGCACGAAGTCAGAAAGACTTAACAACAACCATTACAGAGCATTCCAAAGGAGATCAGCTCCTTAGAAACATCCTTCTTGCATTAAGTTTCCTAATCTTAAACAGATTGAAAAATTTTAACTTTGAAACATTTCCAGATTTCATTTTGACTGTCACTTCTGAACAAGAGCTACATCCTTACAGATTATGTCAATCTGGTCCTTCTAGAATTATCACTATACTTCCAACTGTCCTTGAGCACCCAATCTTTGGTAAACCTTAGATCATCATCGACAATTGTTTAATCCTTTTAGTCATATCCAATTCTAGACCTTTTCCCTTCTTAATTCCCCAGGCATTTGGAAAATTTTAGAATGGATGAATATAGCACATGTAATCGATCCTATATCCGAAGCATATGGGACGCGGTTAAAGATGTCTCACATAAAGACTACACCAGTCTTTTTCTATACTATTTCCATTTCAATTTGCCAAGTTCTCATAATTCAGATTATGAAAAGGGATGTCGTAATCATAATCAAATTTTAGAACGCAAATAATGGACCCATATACGGAATTTCCTTATGTTCAGCCATTCTAACATGAAATTCATATATATATATATATATCCTTCACTAAATACGATTAAAACCTCAATCTAAGCTTTTATATTTGAGATGAAGTATAATTTCCTCTCCCATAATTACAACAAAACAACTCTTTCCCAATTGAAACTTTGTTTTCTATAATTAACATTGCTAACTTGCAATACTTATCATAATTATCATGCTCCCACTAACATGATGATTATTAGCATAACACTTATGCTCCCACTAGCTTTGACATGTACTCAGACATTAACTGGACTTCTAGAAATCAATACTTTATTGACTTTCTTTCCAAAGTTCAGATTTCTGATACTAGATTGCTTTGATAAAACTTTATCAAAATCATACACCTTGCCTTGGATAGCACACTTGTGTGTCTTAACAATTTAAGAACTGTGAAAAGGGATGCCATAATCATAGTCTCGATTGTTTAGACCTTTGCCACTTCTCACAAGTCCAGGTTAGTGTGCCGGTAAACCACACACGCACCACTAACGACTTTGAGAATGCAAATATTACAATTGCTATCTAGCTAAAATCTACTTAGTGAAAGAGTTTCCTTACCATCATTTTCATGAATCGAAGAGAAACCTTATGACGCTTAGATTTTATGGTATATGTGTTCCCATCCACGAGAATATGTCAGCACCATAATCACAAGACTAGGTTAGTGACAAATCATAACTCATATGGATGGAACTTGTGCAAACTTATCTTCTTGCCACCTGGCAGCTAAAGGGCCTGCCATTGCTTCCAAGTTATTATGCAACCAATTGAGAACTCTTAGAACTCATATGCAAAGCCAACTTTAACTGGAATGGGCACAGAATATGTCAACACGATAGGTTATAAACCTCAAGTTGTGTGCTAGTGATGAAATAAAAGTTTTTGGTCTTGATTACTTCTTGAACCCTTTCAGGATATTTTAGACTCCCACTGTCTCCTTGACGTATAATACTTTCTTGCTAAATATTCAAGAGATAGTGTGTCGATTCTAATCAAGATAAACACGTAACACAATTAGCCTTAGTTGGTCTTTGTTTTATCCAAAACATCACAACTTACCAATTTTAAATGTACAAGAGTAGAAAACTTTTACTTTTACATTTGACAAGTGTTTTAAACCTTTCTTTAAGATATGTCACTCAACCTACAGTCTTGGAGTATGAGTCTAAGACTTGTTTTGGAACGAAGTATTACTCATCTTCTTGATTTAACCATTTCAACAATTCAAGATTCCTCTTCTTAGTCATAAGAATGCACTAAGATTTCCTTAGAGAACTAATTGTGCTATGGTTTCTTAATCATTAAGATGATCACAAAACTGATACTAAAGTACTCTCCCATCTTTTCAGATTTGAGAAACTTTTATCCTTCTGCCCAAGTTGATTCTTCTTATTCGCTCTACCTTATATTGGAACCTTTTCCAATGTCTTAGAATTATACTTAAGTTTGTAAGTATAACCATATTTACTGAGCTTTAGTAAATCATGACGAATAATCTTATCGATCTTTTGTGGTGGACTGGACCGGTGCACAAGAATGTGTACTCGATCCCTTATTCTGTTACTTGACTCACACATCCATGTGAACAAGTAGTTAGTCTTAATTTTCCAGTACTTGAAAGTTCTCATTCATCATGCTATACAACTTGCATGATTCCATGTTCCGGTCCAATTGAAACTTGGGTGATGAGAATCTTTCCTTATTTGGTAAAGTTAGACATTACCATAAATGAAAGAATCAATTTCATATTTCCATTCTTGCTCTTCATGGAATCTTTATAAGCAACAATTTTTCCTCAAATGCCATTGTAAGGATATTTTAAAATAAATAAAATCAAAAAGTTTTCTTTTATATTAAAACTTTGCGGAAAAACTTATCCTTACAACCCATATGAAAACTTGTTGTTATCTATTCCTAAGCAATATGTGACAATAGTCAAATTTGGATCAAGTCTAAGTCAATCAAAGTCATCAAGTCAAACCGATCAACACAATTAAACGTGGTAGATTAGGCTATGTGTTATGTAAATGCTATATAACTCACTATTTTAATTAGAAAACATCACTTGGAAAAATCGTGTGTTTAATTTTCCCTAGCCTTAGTGCTAAACGATGAACAAAAACGAGGAAACATTGTTACATACTCATCAGGAGTGTGTAAGATCCTAAATCATGGCTTAACGGAGTTCACGGACCTTGCGTTGCGGAGGCCCACACTCACAAATGCCACACACGAAACCTCTCTCAATCGTTTTCACTCTATCTCTCTCTATTTACAAATCTCTCTAAGTATATGAAATCTCTCCCAAATCTCTCTTTGTATGAGAAATCTCTCCAAGAATGTGAAATCTCTCCCAAATCTCTCTTTGTATGAGAAATCTCTCCAAGAATGTGAAGTCTCTCCCAAATCTCTCTTTGTATGAGAAATCTCTCCAAGAATGTGAAATCTCTCCCAAATCTCTCTCAAAAGTTTCCGTAACTTTTTGGAGTCATTCGGGTCATTCCGACCCTTAACCAGGTCAAAAACGGCTTGGAACGGGGTAAAAACGAGTAAAATAGACTTAAGAGCCTGAAACCTTCTTAGGAACCGAAACCCTTCTTAGGACCGAAACCCTTCTTAGGACCGAAATCCTATAGCTGAAGAGAAGCCTCTCGGGCCGAAATTGAGAAGAGAAGCCTCTCGAGCCGAAACTCGCGAGGACCGAGCCTCGGCTCTCGGTCTCCCCTCTCGGCTCTCGGTCTCCCCTCTCGGCTCTCGGTCTCCGCCTGTCGGTCTCTTCTCCTCCTCTCGGGGTCTTCTCCACCTCTTGGTTGATTTTCTCGAGCTTCTCATAGAGGACATACTCCTTATCCTCATAGCGAGCAATCGTGCGAATGTATCTTATCCATTCGCTAAAGTTCGTTCCATCAAAGGAGACCTTTTGACAAAGGCTCATCAAAGTGAATGAACTAGCAGCAACGTTGTTAGCGTCGACATCTACAAATAGAAAGGACAAAGATAGATTAGAATATGAATCCCCAATTATCACCCAATAAGAAAATTAGGGCTAGGATCCAACAACAATATTTATACATTAGAAAAAGGATGCCGTAATCTAATATGCAAACAATTGAAGGTAAGTGAATGACGATTCACTAATTCTCCACAAAGAAAAACATAACTTTAAGTCCTAAATGTATTGAGAATTCCTAGGTTTGGATAAGATTCATTGACACTTTTCAATGGCATGTTTAAATCTCGATATGCCCCTCTTGTTTGTGACTGGGATACCGAGGATCACAAAGCGGGTGTAAATTACCATGCAAATTCACATGGTGCCTTCATTGTAACGATCACCTATTCAATGTGCCGGTAAACCACACATGCTCCATTGAACTATGATAAACAATGAATCACCCTTTGCCACCTTCGCTTAGAACCAATTAGTGTGCTGGTAAACCATACACGCTCCACTAACTTCTTAGCAAGGTGCAAAGTGTAATTTTATGGGATTGCATCAATCACTTTTCCTAAAGTAACTAAGATTGGGAAATTTTAAGAAAACATGTAGTTGCTTTGTATTTCATATTATACTTTTAATGAGAGGATGAGGTTGCCCTATCCTACCCGTTCGGCTAACGACCCTCCACCGATCAAGCAAGCGGTGGGTGTGAGTGTACACCTATTAAGCACCATGTTATAGGCCGCAACCTTATACCGACCTTATAGACCGGCTTCGTGAATGAGACCTACTAACGGTAAGACTAGCATTTAAGTTATACATATATAGATATTAATCTTGTAATATTATATTAGTATAGGGTTGGATTTTAAACTTGTAAAATTCTAGGATTTGAAATTTAAATTGTCTAAATTAAACTTTTAATCACAAAACATAAATTTCAAAACTTGAGGACAAGTTTTAAACATTTAAAATGTAAAGGATCAAAATAACAAATAATTAACAATTAATCACATAATTATCCATATTTGATTTATTTATTATTTCTTGAAAAACAATTTACCAATTTAATCAAAATAATTAATAATTATCATATAAGGAAATTAAATAATTTACTAATTGATAAATATCTTCAATTAGATCAAGAATATAGTCATATATATCATAAAATCGGATTTAGGTTGATCTAATATGATGAAGGTAAGTTTCCATAAGGGATCGTACAATCCTCTGTTAGATATCATGCTGACAATTTTATGGAATAATTAGTCTAGCATTTGGTTTCTGGATCTCCAATTTATTTGACATAGAACTTAATCGAACACATCAATTCAGTTCTGACCAGGCCCAGCACATAAGTAAAATCAAATCATCGAGCAGCCGAGATATCGCTTTTTCCTTCTTAGGATAAACGTTACAGATAAACTTCGACTTATATATATTTACTTATTCATTAATCAACAATACACAACAATGTGTTTTATAACATCGAGTTACCAATGCGTTTTTGCATTATCAATGTACAATCAATTAACAAATAACAAACCATATATCTAGGTTTTAAGACTATATGATATTATCGTCTTGCGATCACCGTTTTCTATCACATTCCATAAGGTGATTCCAGCAAGTGCGGGTTTGTTCCAATGCTCAAAACTAGTTCATAAGCACTCATGAACGTTGCAACAATCTTTTGCTATGTCTAATACCACTTAGACAATCTACACACCTATTCATGACAATCTTCATTCATATCTACTTCCGACATATGAACGATTGTGGACAATTTGAATAATTCGATTATTCCTAATAAACTCAATTATTCTGGAAGTCAAAACATGCAAAGTGAAACAATAGTTAAACAATTAACATAAGACAATAGCATTACTTATAAATAAAACTCCTTTATTTAATCATCAAATGTTAATTACATTTATCTATTACACGTTTCTAATACTATTTAATCTATGCTAATATCATCCTTTAGCCCAATACTCCTAGCATGCTGCAAGTGTAAGCGGATCTGCTGGGTTATCTTCTGATGATATCCTCTTCACTACGAGTTATCCTTCTTCTACATGATGTCTAATAAAGTGATATTACCTGTCGATATGTCGTGATCTACCATGAGCTCTCGGTTCCTTGGTCAAGGCAACCGCTCCTTCATTATCACAGAAAATCTCCATGGGCTCCTTTATGGCAAGTACAAATCCAAGATCACCAATGAAGTTCTTCATCCATATTGCCTCCTTCGACGCTTCGCTCGCTGCAATGTACTCTGATTTGCACGTTGAATCAGCTACGGTTTCCTGCTTGGAACTCTTCCAAGTTACTGCTCCTCCATTCAGGGTAAAGACCCAACCCAACTGCGAACGGTAGTTGTCCCTATCGGTTTGAAAGCTCGTGTCACTATATCCTCGCACCTTCAAGTCATCACTCCCTCCAAGGACCATTCCTTCATCCTCCGAAGGTACTTAAGGATATTCTTCACTGCAATCCAATGAGCTCTGCTAGGGTTCCCTTGATATCTACTAACCATGCTCAAAGCAAAGGCTACATAAGGGCGAATACAAGTCATAGCGTACATGATTGAGCCAAATACGGAAGCGTATCGAACTCGGCTCAGTTCAGCTATCTCAGCTTCGGTACTTGGACTTTGAGTCTTACTCAACTTGGCATTACTTTGTATCGGTAATTCTCCCTTCTTCGAGTTTTCCATACTAAAATGTTTTAGCACCTTCTCTAAGTAAGTGTTCTGACTAAGTCCTATTAGTCTCTTACTTCTTTCTCTTACTATCCTTATTCCTAAAATATAGGAAGCGTCTCCGAGGTCCTTCATAGCGAAGCACTTCCCGAGCCAGGACTTAACCTCCTACAGAGTCAGGATGTCGTTTCCTATGAGTAATATGTCATCGACATATAGAATGAGGAAGCTTATTATACTCCCACTGGCTTTGACATATACACACGATTCATCTTCGCTTCGTACAAATCCAAACTCTTTGACTTTCTCATCGAAGCAAAGATTCCATCTGCGAGACGCTTGCTTAAGTCCATAAATGGACTTCTCAAGCTTACACACTCTATTCAGATGCTTCGGATACACAAACCCCTCTAGCTGAGCCATGTAAACATCCTAAGTCAACTTTGCGTTAAGGAAAGCGGTCTTGACATCCATTTGCCAAATCTCATAATCATGAAATGCGGCAATTGCTAGCATCACTCTAATAAACTTTATCTTCGCAACTGGTGAGAAGGTCTCATCATAGTCAACTCCGGGAGTTTGAGTAAAGCCCTTCGCAACCAATCACACCTTATACGTGTGTACTTTTTCATCCACATCGGTCTTCTTCTTGATGATCCATTTGCATCCAACGGTCTTACATCTGGGTACATTATCAACCAAACTCCAAACTTGGTTATCATACATGGATTGGATCTCGCTATCCATTGCCTCTTTCCATTTCTCAGACTCCGGGCCTGCCATTGCTTCCTTATAACTATTAGGTTCATCAACGTTTATTAGTGTACTATCACTAATATACGTGTCCCCTTCGGTAGTAATATGAAAACCATACAACTGGGGCTGAACTCTAACTCTTTTGGAACGTCTAAGAGGTAATGATATGTCAATCGGTTCAACCGGAGTTTCCTCCTCGGGTTGAGCACTAGCGGTAGAGGTTCCTTCATCTATCGTCTCTTGAATTTCTTCAAGCTCGATTTGCCTCCCACTGTCTCCTTGGCTTATGAGTTCTCGCTATCGGAAAACTCCTCTCCTCGCAACAAAGACAACATTGTCCTTCAGTCTATAGAAGAGATATCCAAAGGATTTCTGCGAGTAGCCGATGAAAATACATCGCTCACTACGAGGTTCAAGTTTGTCGTGAGTATCTTGTATTACGAAAGTCTTGCAACCCCAAACCTTGATATGTGCTAACGAAAGAGCATTCCCCGTCCACATCTCGTGAGGTGTTTTGGCAACCTTCTTAGTAGGGACTCAGTTATGGATATGGGTGGCAGTCTCTAAGGCATACCCCCAAAAGGAGATAGATAGCGAAGCACGACTCATCATAGAGCGAACCATGTCCAACAAGGTTTGATTACGCCTTTCTGCCACACCATTAAATTGCGGTGTCCTAGGTGGTGTCAATTTTGAAACTATTCCACACTCCTTGAGATAATCATGGAATTCAAGACTTAGGTACTCTCCTCCTCGATCGGATCGAAGCATCTTGATCTTCCTGCCCAATTGATTCTCCACTTCATTCTTGAAGTCTTTGAACTTTTCAAAAGTTTCTAACTTTTGCTTGATCAAGTAGATATACCCATATCTACTATAGTCATCAGTAAAAGTCACGTAGAAGCGGTTTCCATCCTTCGTGGTAGATCTAAATGGTCCACACACATCGGTATGTATGAGGTCCAATAGACCCTCACCACTTTCTCATGTACCAGCAAAGGGTGACTTAGTCATCTTTCCAAGTAAACAAGACTCGCATGTGTTATCTTCCCTAAGGTCGAATGACTCCAACACTCCATCCTTTTGGAGTTGGGTTATGTATTTCTTGTTGACATGTCCAAGACGACAATGCCACAAGGATGCCTTATCCATACTATTGGAAGAATCCATGCATAAAACATCATTTCCTAAGTTATCAACAATCAAAACAGTTTCATAAATTCCATTACATGGTATAGCTTCAAAATAAAAAACACCATTCAGATAAGCTAAAATAGAACCATTCTCATTATTAAAAGAAAATCTAAATCCTTGTCTAAACAAACCATGAAATGAAATGATGTTTCTATCCATTTCTAGCAAATAGCAACAATTGTTTAAATCTAAAGATAAACCATTCCTAAGCACTAAAGAATACACTCCAATCTTGGTCACAGGTGACGATCTTCTGTTCCCCATGATTAGATTTATTCTTCCATGCTCCACATCTCTATTTCTTCTTAGTCCCTACACATTAGAACAAATGTGGTAATCACAACTGGTATAAAAAACCCAAGAAATATCATGAGATGAATCGTTAGATTTAATTATGTATATACCTGCGAAAGACGGCTTGATCTTTCCTTCCTTGATGGCTTGCAGGTACTCTGGGCAGCTTCTTTTCCAATGTCCTATCTTGTGGCAGTGGTGGCACTCTGCCTCCTTTGGGTTAGGGCAGGGCTTAGCAGGATCAACTTTGGTCCCACTAGAAGAGGCACCATCTCGGGCTTTAACCTTGCGATAGTTCTTAGATGAAGCCTTCCCCTTCTTTCCCTTTCCTTGTCCAATTGCGAAAACAGGAGTGGCGGGCGGATTGGGAGTTGGTGCAACAGACTTGTCCTTGAAGTTGCTGTCAGCGACCCTCAAGAGACCTTGGAGTTTGCTTAGGGTGACCTCTTTTTTTTCATGTGATAAGTCATCCTAAATTCATTGTAACTAGGAGGCAGAGAGTGAAGCACCATGTCGATCGCCAAGTCTTCCCCAAAGTCAACATTTAACTTGAGAATATGGTCGACATACCTTTGCATCTTTTGCAGGTGCACGGTAAGAGATTCTCCATGACCCATCTTAGCGGAAATCATGTTAGTGAAAATCTCATAACGCTCTTGTCTTGCATTTTGATGGTATCTCTCCAACAAGTCTTGGTGCATTTCGTACAGATACATGTCCTCGTAGGACTTTTGGAATTCGGAGTTCATAGTGGCGATCATGATGCAATGTACCTTCGTTGCATCACACTCGTGAGTTTAAAAAGCGGTCATCTCGGCCGGATTAGCGATTTCAGGGTTGATTTTATCGAGCTTCTCATCGAGGACATACTCCTTATCCTCATAGCGAGCAATCGTGCGAATGTATCTTATCCATTCGCTAAAGTTCGTTCCATCAAAGGTGACCATTTGACAAAGGCTCATCAAAGTGAATGAACTAGCAGCAACGTTGTTAGCGTTCGACATCTACAAATAGAAAGGATAAAAATATGTTAGAATATGAATCCCAAATTATCACCCAATAAGAAAATTAGGGCTAGGATCCAACAACAATATTTACACATTAGAAAAAAGATGTCGTAATCTAATATGCAAACAGTTTGAAGGTAAGTGAATGACGATTCACTAATTCTCCACCAAGAAAAACAAAACTTTAAGTCCTGAATGTATTGAGAATTCCTAGGTTTGGATGAGATTCATTGAAACTTTTCAATGGCATGTGTAAATCTTGATATGCCCCTCTTGTTTGTGACTGGGATACCGAGGATCACAATGCGGGTGTGAATTACCATGCTAATTCACATGGTGCCTTCATTGTAACGATCACCTATTCGATGTGCCGGTAAACCACACATGCTCCATCGAACTATGATAAACAATGAATCACCCTTTGCCACCTTCGCTTAGAACCAATTAGTGTGCTGGTAAACCACACACGCTCCACTAACTTCTTAGCAAGGTTCAAAGTGTAATTTCATGGGATTGCATTAATTCACTTTTCCTAAGGTAACTAAGATTGGGAAATTTTAAGAAAACACGTAGTTACTTTGTATTTCATATTATACTTTTAATGAGAGGATGAGGTTAACCTATCCTACCCGTTCGGCTAACGACCCTCCACCGATCAAGCAAGCGGTGGGTGTGAGTGTACACCAATTAAGCGCCATTTTATAGGCCGCAATCTTATACCATCCTTATAGACCGACTTCGTGAATGAGGCCTACTAACGGTAAGGCTAGCATTTAAGTTATACATATATAGATATTAATCTTGTAATATTATATTAGTATAGGGTTGGATTTTAAACTTGTAAAATTCTAGGATTTGAAATTTAAATTGTCAAAATTAAACTTTTAATCACAAAACATAAATTTCAAAACTTAAGGACAAGTTTTAAACATTTAAAACATAAAGGATCAAATAACAAATAGTTAACAATTAATCACATAATTATCCATATTTGATTTATTTATTATTTCTTGAAAAACAATTTACCAATTTAATCAAAATAATTAATAATTATCATATAAGGAAATTAAATATTTTATTAATTGATAAATATCCTCAATTAGATCAAAAATATACTCAATCTGGACTCGCCGAGTCAGGCCAACTCGCTGAGTCCATCACTCAGAAACACAAAATTCGAATTTTGCAGGTAAGATTCAAACAATCAAGCAACAATTTAATAGAAACCAATCTAGGCTCTGATACCACTGATGGGTTTTTGATCATATGAACATTCCTATGTGCACATACAAAGCCTAATGCTTGAATCTAGGTTTCTCGAATTAAACATGCATTGAATCCAAGATTTGTAATGACTAATTAGGTATAAGAACAATACAAAACCAGAGTTAAAGCATACCTTGAAACACTTGTTTCATCTTCTTGTTCTTGGAGCTTTAGAGTCACAATTATCACTCCTCTAATGGCTTACAAACACCAACTAGCAAAGAGAATGATTTGAGAGAGAATAGAGAGGAGGAAATCGGCCAGGGTTTCCTTGTTGTAGAAGAGGTGCCAATTTCCCTATCCCAAGGGGTCTATTTATACATGTAAGGCTCCTAGGGTTTTACCCTTAAACCCTAATTGGATAACTTAGACTCTAAGCAATCGTAATCATTTCCTTAGATATGCCTTGGACGATTTTATGGCTATCCTTAGCCTTAGAAATTGTCCACCCTCTATCCTATAAGGATTTACAACCCAAAGTGTAACTATCAAACAATTGATAGTTTATACCCTCTTATTTAATTAATCTATTTAAGTCACCAAATTAATACTAATTAATCTATGACTTATATTAATGAAATAACAATATTATTATTCCTTATATTATGGTCGTAATATAATGATAATATCTATTCTCTCATAATAAATCATCCTGTCAAGCTGCTATGGTGAAGGCAATCCAAAAGGACCATGCACAATCGGGTCAAATACTTGCCTAATATAGTTGCAGCCTTAGACACTATTCTAATAGTATATAGATCTATATTGGGTTTGACACGCCACACCTTGCTGCTAGCTATAGTGGGACCTGCAGGTCTATGGGTGACAAATGTCATTTCACTTTCGCGACGCCTGAGAAACATCGTGGCAGGTTCATTTAGTCAGAGTATGATTATAGCATCTCACATTAGGAGATAACAATACATAAAGTTTACAGGATTTTTATAAAACCTAAATGGGTATTATGTCGATTTAAAATCACTTTTTATGACAATTTAAACTCATAGCATTTCCACTAAGTAAGAGAGGTTACTTATACATTTTGGTCATCGATTATAAGACTACATTACACAGATTTTAAGGCACATATTGGATTTTTCTGAAACAAACGTGACATTTACAAGAGAAAGACTTCTGTTAAGTTTTAAAGCAAAAACTTTTGAACTCACCAACCTTTGTGTTGACACTTTTTCAAACAACTTGTATTCTCAGGTAATCACTAAATAGGTAACCAAGTGCTTTTGAGGATGGGACGTTAAGGCGTCAAACTTTTCATATTCTGTCAACATATTGTAATTGATTTTGAAACATGTAATTCATACAAGTGATGTAACCTTTTCAATTATATATATGTTGGTTGTATTTACTTAAATTACTATTGCAATTGTGGTTATGATACTATACATGAAGTCCTCCACCCCCGGATGTTTCCGCCATCCTTGGTTTGGGGGTGTGACAGATTGGTATTAGAGCACGGTTTATAGTGAATTAAGTATGTCAAACCACATAAGATACACAAACTATAAACACATTTGGGACTAAAAGTCTCTGATTCTTAAAACATTTTAACGAGTTTTACTTTTAGAAGACAAATAGTTTCTTGTTTAAAAGTATACCTACATGCATTATATACTCACGTAGTGTCATAACTAAGGTGAACATAAAGTGAAAGAGGAGGAGTTGAACACTACTAGTATGCCTTAGCATGTGTAATCAGTTCTGGGAAGGATATAGCCTGATCAACTATATCCGTCCGAGAAGTAACTTACGCATACTGGGGGATAGCTATAAGGGGCGACAAATCTAATAACCTAACTACACTCTACAAAGAACATGCTAAGAACCAAATATAAACATTGAAAAAATACTATTGGAGTATTTGTATATTTCTATAGCACCATGTTATTATTTTCTGATATGTGCTTCTTACCCCCCCCCCCCCATTTCTCGTGAAGACGATATGGCAGGATTACACATACCCGGGGACCCATACTTTCCCAATCAGGGAAACGTGGGATGGATCGATGAAGAGCTCGAGCAACAAATCGAAGAGGATCCTGAAGAGGAAGACGAAGAACAAGAAGAAGAGGAGGAAGACGAAGAAGAAGAAGAGGAATACGATGATATAATAATGGTTGGGAATGAAATGGAGGAACACCCGAAAGTATTCAACCTTCCTAACATCGCGAGGGTACCCGCACACGGCTTTGGATACAACAGACCTGAGCCCCTTGGGTAACGACGATCGAAAGGTGGAGCCGAAAACAATGCCAGTGGTCACCATATAGCGACCAATGAGGTTATTATGACCTCATCCATGGTGGACCGGCTGACAGAGCCCTCCGCGTCATGACACAGCGAATATAAAGTATGGATGATCGTGGTAGGACGACGACCGATAGAGTTTACCACTGC
Source organism: Lactuca saligna (assembly GCF_052625555.1). Classification (NCBI taxonomy): domain Eukaryota; kingdom Viridiplantae; phylum Streptophyta; class Magnoliopsida; order Asterales; family Asteraceae; genus Lactuca; species Lactuca saligna. Next base: position 201,088,331 of record NC_136424.1, on the reverse strand, counting down.
TCACACCAGAGATCTGGAATGAGACTCCCACTATAGAGACCAACTCATTTAGGACCTTCTCGTTGCTCGATCAGAAGCAAGGGAGTATCGGGAAAGATACTTAGCACTTGAAGAGAATATGGTCGCAGCTGAACAGAGATTGGCAGAACTACAGGGCGCATCAACATCATCCCAGGCTCCATTTGGGAAGGATCGTCGTGATTAGAAATTGTTACTATTCTTACATCTTTGTAGTAAGAGTTTATGAGTACGCGTTGGTGCTACTCTTTTGTATGTCGGTTGACCCGTGACTAAGTGATCACACTAGTTAAGGGGTTTTTTTTGTACTTCCAAAACCTTATCTTTTATTTTCATGTAATGTAGACCCTTGTGAGGTCAAACTTTCTCAAAACAATATGTACTAACAAGTTATCAATGGATTTGGCATGTATTTTGCTTTCTGGAATGTTGATAAAAACAAACACATGACTTTGCTTGGGTCAAGACTATGAAATTCATATGTTTAATTGCATAACCTTTTCAATGAATTACCTACTAAAGTAATAAACTTGGGTCGAAATACAATTGAGATGAAACAAGTAAAGCTCGACTCCTTATTACTATTGAAGTGTTACCGACTGGTCATTTCCTTTTTTTTATAATGACAAAACCATGCCACCAAGGAAAAGACCAAGACCTTCCGGCAAGATAGTTCCGACCCTCCGCCACAACCTCCGCAGTTTGATCCTATAATGTTTCAGGCTGCATTAACGACAGTCATGGCGGCAATAATGTCGCAAATGGGAACAAATGGTTCTGGCGGTTCTGGATCTGGAGCTACCAATTCAATTCATGGGGACAGCACGGGGCGTACAAAGGAGTGCTCTTACAAGGACTTCACGAATGGCAAGCCCGACCCTTTCAATGGAAGCGGGGGAGTCATCACACTGGTGCAATGGTTCGAAAGGACCGAGGCAGTTTTCGAAATCTGTGCTTGTCCCGAAGGGAGCAAGGTCAAGTATGCAACATTCACTTTCACCGGAAAACTCTTACTTGGTGGAATGGCCAAGTTAACTAACTTACTCCTGCAGTGGCTAACTCTATAAGTTGGGAGGATTTGAAAGCTTTGATGTTAAAGGAGTATTGCCCGAGGGGCGAAATACAAAAACTTGTAGAGGAACTTTGGAACCTCAGGATGTCAGGCACAGATCTTGAAACTTATACTGCCTGTTTCAATGACCTAGCACTCCTCTGTCCAACAATGGTCACTCCAGAGGAGAAAAAGGTGGAGCGATACCTCTGGGGGCTGTCATCCCAGATTCAAGATGGTGTGTTGGCCTCGAAACCCACTACCTTTGAGAGTGCCAAGGAATTGGCACAACAACTTATAGATCACATGGCTAGCCATGGTACCGTGATAGCCACCACCAACCGAACAAAAGGAGGGAACAACAAGAGGAAGTTATGGAGCAATAAAAAGAAACACCCAACGTAGGACCCCGCAAAGAAGCAACAGACTGTTGCTATCCATACTGCCACCACTGCTACCTCTCTGACACCACCAAAGCAATATGCAGTGAGTCTCCCTAAGTGCAACAAGTGCAACTACCACCACAATGGTGCTTGTCGGGAAATGCACCGCAGAATCTGTGACAGAAAAGGGCACACTGCTCATTTCTGTAAAGCACTAGCACGACCGGTCAACCAAGTTGCCAATGCAGGGGCAAGCCAAACCTGCTAGGGATGTGGTGAAACAGGACACTTCAGGAGGAACTGCCCCAAGGCATAAGCCCTTAATGTTGGGGGTATAGGAAGAGTCCTAACTTTAGGGCATGGAGAAGTAGTCAAGGACCCCTTGGTGGTTACTGGTACGTTCCTCCTCAATAACTCTTATGCATGCGTACTTTTCGATAGTGGGGTAGAAAGAAGTTTCGTAAGTCACCAGTTCAAAGATATACTTACGCAAAATTCCCAGCCACTAAAAGATTCGTACGTCGTAGAAATGGCAAATGGAAAGGTTGAGCGCGCTAGCGATATTTACATAGGATGTACTTGATGGGTTTTGGTCATAAGAACATCCTATGTGCTCATACAAACCCTAATGCTTGGATCTAGGTTTCTCTATTGTACATGCAAGTTATCCAATACTATAAACCCTAGATCTAACATATGATAATCAATATAACATATAATTAGGGTTTAGATCATACCTTGATTGTTATGTAGCAATAACAATCTCAAATCCTCCTTTGACTTTAGAAAGCTTAGAGTCACAAATGTCACTCCTCTAATGGGTCACAAACACCAAGAGCAAGAGAATGAAGAGGAGAGAGGATGGAGGCTGCCTAAAAACGTGTGAAACCCTAGAAGGATGCTTAGCCACGTTTTTTGGTCATAAGGGATGTACATATAGTTAGGCTATTAGGGTTATCTAACAAGGAAACCCTAATTTGGATGTTGAAGCCCTAAGAAACCCATAGACTCCTTAATTAAGGCCTTGGACGATTTCCTTATGGGCTTCCCCATAGAATTCGTCTACTCCTTAATTTAAGACAACCCATAGCCCAAATTGCAATTATCTTATAATTACAATTCCAGTCCCTTAAGTTTAATTAATCTCTTTTAGTCACAAAACTAATTGCCAATTAATTCTTGACTAATATTAATTAAACAATATGATTTCTCCTTTAATATATTATTATCATAGTATATTAATAAATCATTTTTAATCCTTTCTCTCCATAATTCATCCTATCAAGTTGCTTTGATGAAGGCAACCCAAAAGAACCATGCACCATCGGGTCAAGTACATACCATAATAGTTATGGACTTAGACACTGATCCAACAGTCTCCCACTTGGATAAGTCTAATAACTATTCTGCGTATGACTTCAGATACTGATCTGCAATCGTAACTTTCCAAAGCCGCTGTCAACTCTAATCCTATCAGATATGCGTGTCCTTTAGATAAGGGATCATATATTCCTCCATTCTAGATATCATATGAGATATGATTTGTAATCATTATCTTTGTACTATATCTCGATTTCTGATTTATGACGACTGACTAATTGAACAAATCAAATTCGCCCTAGCCCGGCCGAGCATTTACGTTTGTCATCACTAAATCATCGAGGGGCCCAAAGATATCGCTTTTATCCTACTTGGTTAAAATGAACGGATAAACTTTGATACAATGCTCGCTTGCACTCACTCACCGAATCACACACAAACAATATGTTTTATAACACCAAGTTACTAGTGCGTTTACATATTCATAGAGTGATCCAAGTGAGCGTGGGTTTAATCCAATGCTCAAATCTTATTCATAAGCACTCATGAACGTTGCAGCAAACATTTACTTATGTCTAATACCCTTTTAGACAATCCACACACCAATTCACGACAGTCTTTATTCATACCTACTTCCAACATATGAACGACTGTGGCCCATTTGAATAATTTGATTGTTCTAAACCAATTTAATTATTCAGGAAGTTAAAACATGCAAAGTGAAACAGAAGAATAATACTCATCCCATATGGCCTCAAACCTTTGAGTATAAATAAAACACCTTTTATTTATCACCATATCGATTACTCATTATTTGTCGTTTCGGGTAATCAACTTCTTACTTGAATTATTACTACACTTGTCCCATGCTCTTAGCATGCACACAATGTTTACCTATGGTTCTTACTTTGTGAAATAGATCAAATTGAACACATTTCAAATTCATTCTCATTTCACAACTCCAAATCCTTTTCCATAAGTGAAAGAATATCAAATTTTTTCTACTTATAGAATATGCTAGATTCTAACATTTTATGCAATAATCCTTTCATAATGTCACTGCACCAAAGTCACAAAGACTATTGCCAATGATATTACACAGTTCTCTATCAAAGATTGTTACAAGCCAACTCCTTAGATATGATGTCTCTCATTCAAAGTACATTCCTTTGAACATCCTTTTGCATAAAAGTTTCTAATCTAGACATAGTTTTTCAATATTCAATTCCCAATATGGACACGCTTCCATATTTTCCATATGACAACTCATTCTTAATAGAATCTTATCTATTCATAATAATGTCGATATGGTCCATCCAATATGGAAACATTTCCATATTTTCCATATGACAACTAATTCTTAATAGAATCTTTCCTATTCATAATAATGTCGATATGATCCATCCAATACCATGCTTCTAACTACTCACAAGCAACCAATCCTCATCGAACTTTGGATTGTCCTTTGATAGTTGTTTAATTATTTTAGTCAAAACCGATTCTAGTCCCTTTTCCCTCTAAATGCGCAAGACATTTGGAAAATTTTAGAATGGTCAAATATTAAAGCATTTGCAATTGATCCTATACCCGAAGCGTATGGGACACGATGCATTATGTTTTATTTGCTATGTTCTCAAAATTCGAATTGTGAAGAGGAATGTCGTAATCATAATCGAAATTTTAAGAACACACTATGTACCTTTAACTAAATTTATTAACATTTCTCAACCTAATCCTTTAGATTTGAAACGACACATAATACTCTCTCCCTTAATTATAGCAAAACAACTTTACAACCCTTACGACTTTGCAAGGTATAACTCCTGTTTTCTATAATTAATATTGCCAACTTGCAATACGTGCCTTAATAATCATACAATCATAACATTTATGCTCCCATTATCATGATGATTATTATAAAACATAACACTTATGCTCCCACTAGCTTTGACATGTATTCAGAAACAACTTAACTTTCAGAAAAACAATAATGACTGAATTTCTTAAGTTCATGTTTGTAATACTTAGTGCATTGCTAATCTTTTATCAATGCTTCATGAACTTATACACCTTTGCCTTAGATAGTTCATATGTGTGTCTAAACAATTAAGACTAATTGCCAAACCTCACAATTCAAATCATGGAAAGGGATACCGTAACCATAATCGAATTAGAGAATGCAATTTTACAATCACTATCTTCTTAAAATCTTTCGTAGTGAAAGCATTTTCTCACAATCATTTTCATGAAGGAGGAAATATTAAGACACTTAGATTTAAATGGTGTATGTGTTCCTATCCATGTGAATTTGTTAAAACCAAGGTTTATGACAAATTGAAACTCATATGGACCGAACTTTCTTAATCTTGATTTCTTGCCTTATGGTAGCACGGCTGCCCACCATGTCTTCCAAGTAGTTAAGCAACTCACCTTTTCCTATCAATGTACTTTCCATTGATCAAGGTCCTTGCCTTTTATTCATTCAAATGAGAACTCATAGGACTCACATGCATAATTAACTCAATTGGAACAACACATAAACGAAATAATGTCGACACGATAGGTTGTAGAGCTCAACTCGTGTGCTAGTGATGATCGATAAGGTTTATTTGATTTGTTCTTGAAACTTTTCAAGACCATTAAGACTCCCACTGAATCCTTGACATATAAGATTCACTTGTCAATAAACATTTCCTGACAAAAAAATATTCAAGAGTTAGTGTAGTTTTTATCAAAACACTTCATAAATTGGTCCTACTTGGTCTTTGTCTTATCCAAGACATCACAACTTTCCAAATTTAATGAATTTCATAAGCCTTCTTAATACTTGTCACTTATTGCCACAATCTTAACTTTAAGACTTGTTATTGGAACGAAGTATGATTGACTTTTTGATTTAACCATTTCTTCAATTCCTGATTCCTCTTCTTAGACATACAATTGTACTAAGATTCACTTAGAGGATCAATTGAGATATGGTTCTTAATCATTAAGACCTATCATAAAGCATAAAAGGTACTCTCCCTTCTTCTTAGAATGGAGAAACTTTTATCTTTCTGCCTACTTGATTCTTCTTATTCGTTTTGCTATTGATTTAAACTTTTTCAATCAATTCACAATTACACTTATTCTTATAAGTATAATCATATTTACTAAACCTTTAGTAAATCATGACGAATATCTTTGTTATCCTTGTGGTGTACTTGGATCAACACACAACTTTGAGTGTTCGATCTCCTAGTCCATTCACTTGACAATTAGTCTAATTTCCAAATATGAAATTTCTCATTCATCATGCAACCAAGTTGCGTGATTCCAAATTTCTGTCCAATTGAAACTTGGGTGATGAGAAACTCTCCCTATTTGGTAAATTCTCTACCTTACCATAAATAAGAATCATATCCATTTGTTGTAGAAATATTCAAACATCAATTTTCATAACGATTTCATTGCAAGGAAGTAAACAAATATATAAATAAGTCAAAATTTTATTTTACTTATAAATGCAGCGGAAAACATTTGTCCTTAAAATGCAAAATCCATTGAAAACTATGTATTTCAAAAAGAAAATTTCTAACAGCTCTATCATAACTATCTAAGCTCAAAACCTAATCTTCAAGTCCATGCGATCAAGATCCATTTCTTGTGATTAGATTCATCTTGCTCTTTCACCAAGCTTCCTTTCTTTTCACCGATCCTGCAAAAACATCCAAATGCCATCTTATCACAACATGTATTTTGAATCAATGAATAGGAACTTAACGAAGTTAGATAGTGGATTTTAGCTGATGTGCAGTCATACTCTTTGACTCTCCCATCTTTGGAATTTTTCAGGCTCTTGGCGCAGACTTCTATCCAACGCCCTTTCTCTTGGCAACAATCATAGGTCGCTTCTGTTAGAATGTCACACCCCGAAAATCAAAGGTAGAAACATTTCTGGGGTGGACTCCACGTTGTGTATCAAATCCAATGTACATAGTAATCACAGTAAACAACCAATACATTACATATATATGAGAGTTTACATTTGTTTCAAAAGTAAAGTTATACAAGATATATATATGCATCATATTAACAAAAGTTGAGACGAGTCTTCTGAGCACTCCGTCTTCACCAAAAGATATCGTCGGGTACCTGTCTAACTTGGACCTGAGAATACAAGCGGTTTGAAAATCAGCATAAAGCTAGTGAGTTCATAAGCGGTTTTGTTTTATGAAAATGCATCGGTTTCCTTTAGTTTCCGAAAAGGTTTGTTATCCAAGAAAATCCCATATTTTCTTATGTAAAGTTAGTTTAGTTATCATTTGTTACCAATTCGATTACGTGTTGTATTTTACCCCAGGAAAATCCCATATTTTCCTAATTGTAAGACCAGTTGTATATCACAAAGTATAGTTTATTACACAAAACTATATATTGAAAATCTTGGGATCACTATCACGAAAGAGTTATAAGATAGTTTGACACATATGAAACTGCAGATTTAAGATCATGGGACTACCATCCCGGACTAGACACAAGATAATTTTATATATATACTAAATATTGATTGGGAACCATGGGATCACTATCCCAGACAAAATATAGGTTTAGACCATGGGATTATCATCCCGTACTTGATATAGATTGAAATCATGGGATTACTATCCCGTAATAGATATAGATTAAAAACCATGGGATCACTATCCCGGACAAGATATAAGTGTAAACCATGGGATTACTATCCCGTAATAGATACAGATTCAAAACCATGGGATTTCTATCCCGTATAAGATATAGTTAAAAATCATGGGGCAAACATCCTGAATTAGATATGAAATACCATAATATTCACGAATTGTAGATAGAAAATAGTTTGATAACCTTGGGACTAACATCCCGAACTAATTACAAGATAGCTTGATATACTAAGAAATATATTTGCAAAGCATGGGATCACTATCCCGGACTAGATACAAAATAGTTTGATAATACCATGGGATCACTATCCCGAAAGAGATATAAATTCTAAAACCCAAACTGTGAATAAACTTATATTAATACACGTTGTGAGTCGGTTAACCATGCTAATACAACAACGAGACCTCCTTGATGTTTGTCAGACGTCGAAACGATATCCAGAAATTTGTCACCCCAGGCGTGCCCGCCTAAGTGTAGCTAGCAGTTAAGGTGTGGGATTGTCAGTCCCGAATAGATCTATTCACAAATTCCACGCTCTCCCTCTAGGATACTCTGGTTACACTTCCGGGGAGGATTTACTGATCATCCATAAAGGGTAGTGACTATCTCACAAACTAGTACTAAACTATTCACAGGGTTCTCATACGATATCAACATACAGAAGATTATGAAACGTAATACAGCGAATATAGATACATACAATGAAATTATCTGACAATACATTCAAATGATACGGAGATAAATTGAATCAGACATAGTTCATCTAATAACTTTATATAGATATCAGTACATGATAAAACGAACAGTAATGAACTCCAAATTATTCCCATAATAATTTGATTAGTTTGGTTATTTCCTTAACTAAAATACATTTAGTTGTAATTGATAAATCACTCCTTATGCTCAGCATAATACATAAGGAGTAAAAGAGTTTATAAGTTTGTCAGATATAATTTGTAACATATGAATGTTGTGATTTGAAAACAGTTATAGTTTGCTTGTATCCCCCCCCCCCCTGAAAACATTGAAAAACACGAAAAAGGGCGTAGGGGATGAACTCACCGGACGAGAAATGTGACGATTTGGATGCTAAGTGTTGGTCCGGGGCTTGCAAACACATGAGGTTCCTAAGTATAATGTAAAGATACACATTTGTAGGGACAATTGTTTCTAGTCGCGAAAACACTCCGATACAAGTGTTCGGAGGGACCCGGGTGACATTTAGGGACACATATAGTTAGAATATTTAATTGGGACATCAATGGAACACTCCTTAGGGAGTTTACGGCCACAAGACCCTCTACCCATGAGTTTACGGCCATAAACTCATGGTGGGGTGAGATGTGGCACATAATGGCTTGTAACACTTAAGGATATTTTTCTAGGTTTGGATTTAAAGGCTTGGAATGGATTTAAATCATCAAAATGACATATTTATGGGAGTTTACGGCCTAGCATAGGCTCCTGGCCGTAAACTCCTAAATACCCATGAAAAATTGTGTTTTTGGATTCCAAACTAATCACATGTGATTGCTAAAATTGTTTCAAGGCCTTTCATGAAATTTTATGGGACTTTTGAGGGGTTTTTGGAGTTTACGGCCATGGGGAACCTTCTATGGCCGTAAACTCTTAAAATGAAGGGTTTTGATGTGTTTAAGGCCCTTAAACTATTTTTGGTTGGTCCAAAGATTTATTCCAAGCCTTTTGGTGGTGTTGGATGGCCTTATAACACCTTATAAATGAATTTGCACCATGTTTCATGGAGTTTACGGCCCAAGCACAAGCCTTGGCCGTGAACTCACAATAATCCCTCAAAAATTATGTTTCAAGTGTCCAAATGCTAATACCAATATTCTATAATTCATATCTAAGCCATATTAGTGATTTAGAAGGGTTTAAGGTCAAGAATACCCCATAAATATGAGTTTACAGCCCAAGCTTGTGCCTTGGCCGTAAACTCCTTCAAATCCATCAAAAACCATGTTTTAAATGTTATAAGTCCTTTCCATGAAGCCAATAAGCCATATCTAAAGTCCATTTGTGTTTAGGAAGGGTTTTAGGGCTTAAAAACCCCATTTACATGAGTTTACGGCCCAAGCTTGTGCCTTGGCCATAAACTCCTTCAAATGTCTCAAAATCCAAGTTTAAAATGTTACAAATCCATCCCATGATGCCATCTAGCCATATCTAAGGTCCAATAGTGTTTAGGAAGGGTTTTTGTGCTCCAAAACCCATGTTATATGAGTTTACGGCCTGGGATAGTTCCATGGCCGTAAACTCATGAATATGGTCCTAATTCATGCTTTGAAATCGAATTTGAAAGCTAGGGATGATACATAACAAGCTAGGGGAAGTACCTCAAAGATTTGGAGTCTAAAATTGATGATTTGGACCCTTAAACTTGGATTTTATGAGAGAGGTTAGAGAGAGAGTAGAGAGAGGAAGAAAAAGCTTCAAATGAGTGCTTAGATCACTTTAAATAGTGTCTAAGTTTTGGACACGGTGGAATTCTACCCGATACCGGCATTAAACGTGGCTTTAGGTCGTACCCGATTAAGTTTCCGTCACCCGGCGGGGATGTTTCTAAAGCTTATGAAATAATTATTTTGGGTTAATTACATGAGTTCCTAAGTGGTTTAGACACTCATTAAATTATAATAAACATATAAGTTTAAATAATTAAACCCAAAGTGAAAACGGAACAAATTCGATAACGGTGAATTTTTCGGGTAGAACGGGTATTGGCGATGAACAACTTCGGGTTGTTACATAGAACGTCCTTGGAAGCATGGTCAGTTGATTTTCCCAACAAATACGCTCCATTGCTTCGCCAAATCATTTCTGATTCTGCAGTAATGAGCATGTAAGTTACGTCAATGAGGTTGTCGTCATGATCCATCATACAATACTTTCTTTTGAACTCATTATATGATTCAGGAAGTGACTGCAAAACCCAATTTACAGCCAACTCATTCGGGAATGACACACCCAAAATTATCAACCTAATAATGTGTGATTTCATTCCTAGAACGTGGGCACACACAGGTTTACCATGTTCATGTTTCATTTCCAATAGGGCTTTAGTGATGTTGAACCTTTCAATTCATTGATCTTGTGGGTTAGGGAGAACAATTGGAGGAGGTGGAGGAAGTGAAGCATGATATATTGTTCCTCGATCGAATCGTGGAATACCATCTTCATGTGGAATGCTTGTTCCACGGGATTTGGGAAGACCATAGTTGTCGAACTTTGATATCTACAAAACGGGAGAAAACGAATTCAAGTTAGTTGATCGATTGAGTCCTTAGTAAATCACCGAAATGAGATACTAAGGCTAGGACCCAACACAATACGCTACAACCTAGAAAAGGGATGCCGTAATCTAGTTGCAGAATATTTGAAGGTAAGTGAATGACGATTCACTAATTTCCACCATGAAAAAGAAAAATAAATTTAAGTTTTAAATCTATGAAAACTCCTAGATCCTTTGAGATTCATTTCACATTTTGATGGCATGTTTAAATCTCGATATGCACATCTTGTTTGTGACTAGGATGCTGAGGATCACAAAGCGGGTGTGAATAACCATGCAAACTTACATGGTGCCCTCACATGTTACAATCACCTATTCAATGTGCCGGTAAACCACACACGCTCCACCGAACTATGAAAACATTGAGTCACCCTTTGCTACCTTTGCTTAGAACCATTTAGTGTGCCAGTGAACCACACACGCTCCACTAACATATTCGCAAGGGCACAAAGTGTAATTTCATGGAATTGAATCAATTCACTTTGCATAAGTAACTAAGATTGGGAATTTGAAAAACATTTAGTTACTTTTGTATTTCATTATACTTATAATGGAAGGTTGCGTCCTATCCTACCCGTCCGGCTAACGATCCTCCACTAGTCAAGAGTGCGGTGGGCAAGAGTGGATACCCATTCAATCGCCATTTTATAGGCAATTTCCTTAAACACCCCTTATAGACCAGCTTCGTGAATGAGGCCTACTAATGGTAAGACTGACTTTTACTCATACACATATATAATGTTAGACTTTTAATGTTATATATAGTATAGGGTGTATTTTACACTTTTAAAATACTAGGTGGTCCAATTTAATAATTATACTTTTAATTCAATTAAATTGCAAACCAAAAATTTTATGGATTTATTAAACCTCTTTTAATTATACACCTTAATTAATTAATAAAACCATAAGGGTGTGAATTGAACTTTTCAAAACATTACTAGGGTTTTAGAATTTAACATTCCTAATTAAACCTTTTAATCAATTTTTAAATTCCAAAACTTAAGGGTAAGTTTTTGAAACATTTCAAAACATCAGGGTTTAGAATTTAAATATACATCAAAATTAAACTATTAATCAAAATTTAAATTCCAAAACTTGAGTGCAAGTTTTGAAACCTTTTTTCAAAACCTTAGGGTTTCAACTATTTAAATTTCAAAACAACAAAAATTTTGGGTTCAAATTTAAACTATAAAACCTAAAGGGGAAATATGAAACTTTTCATAACAACAAGGATCAACTAACAAATAATCTAAATTAACATTTAATCACATAATTATCCATATTTGATTTAATTAATGATTTCTTGCAAAACAATTTACCAATTTAATCAAAATAATTAATCAATTACCACATAAGGAAACAAATATTTTAGTAATTGATAATTATCTTCAATTAGACCAAGAATATACTCATATATATATATAAAAAACGGATTTATATTGATCTAATATGATAAGGCAACTATCCTTAAGCGAAAACAGCAAGAAATCCCGAAAATACCTCTATCTGACGCTCCGACTCACCGAGTCATACTCTGGAACTCGCCGAGTAGGGTTGACTCACCGAGTCCAGGAGTGACTCGTCGAGTCAGGTTGAACAGTGAGGCCAAAACACTATTTTCAGCAACATAAAGCGTCAATACAATAGAAACCAATCTAGGCTCTTATACCACTGATGGGTTTTGGTCATAAGAACATCGTATGTGCTCATACAAACCCTAATGCTTGGATCTAGGTTTCTCTATTGTACATGCAAGTTATCCAAGACTATATTCCCTAGATCTAACATATGATAATCAATATAACATATAATTAGGGTTTAGATCATACCTTGATTGTCATGTAGCAATAACAATCTCAATTCCTCCTTGTATTGACTTTAAAAGCTTAGAGTCACAAATGTCACTCCTCTAATGGCTCACAAACACCAAGAGCAAGAGAATGAAGAGGAGAGAGGATGGAGGCTACCCAAAAACGTGTGAAACCCTAGAAGGATGCTTAGCCATGTTTTTGGGTCATAAGGGATGTATATATAATTAGGCTATTAGGGTTATCTAACAAGGAAACCCTAATTTGGATGCTTAAGCCCTAAGCAACCCATAGACTCCTTTAATTAAGGCCTTGGACGATTTCCTTATGGGCTTCCCCATTGAATTCGTCCACTCCTTAATTTAAGACAATCCATAGCCCAAATTGCAATTATCTTATAATTACAATTCCATTCCCTTAAGTTTAGTTAATCTTTTTTAGTCACAAAACTAATTACAATTAATTCTTGACTAATATTAATTAAACAATATGATTTCTCCTTTAATATATTATTCTCATAATATATTAATAAATCATTTTTAATCCTTTCTCTCCATAATTCATCCTATTAAGTTGCTTTGATGCAGGCAACCCAAAAGGACCATGCATCATCGCATCAAGTACATACCAAAATAGTTACGAACTTAGACACAAATCCAACAGTACTCTCACTCTAGACAACCATTCGTTCAAAATTGAACTAATGCCAGTCACCATAAAAAGTTTCGACATAAACATTGGTATGGATTCGTTAAGCCCTCATCGTGCTGACATTTTGTGTTACAAAAGGGTCATCCGCCTCAATCTGCCAAATGGCAACATCCTCATCGTTTATGGTAACAAACCTAGTGCGAATCTACAAATCATCTCTTGTGTTAAAACCCAAAAGTACCTCCGAAAGCAATACCATGCATTCTTAGCCCACATCGTAGACAATAAACAAGAGGTGAAGGACATCAAAGAAATTCCAGAAGTATGCAACCTCCCTGACGTATTCCCAGACGACCTGCCAGGTGTAATACTCGCACGACAAGTTGAATTCCGAATCGATTTAATTCCTGGAGCTACCCCCGTTGCCAAAGCTCCATATCGCCTAGCACCGGCAGAGATGCAAGAACTATCCAGGCAGTTGAACGAACTGTTGAGCAAAAGGTTCACCAGACCGAGCTTTTCATCCTGCGGAGCACCAGTTCTATTTTTGAAAAAGAAGGATGGATCCTTTCGCATGTGCATCGCTTATAGGGAGTTGAACAAACTTACTATAAAATATCGATATCCCCTACCCCGAATTGATGACCTTTTTGACCAACTTCAGGGAGCGAGCTACTTTTCAAAAATCGACTTGAGGTTGGGTTACCATCAATTGCGAGTTCAAAAAGAAGATATCCCCAAGACGGCATTCAGAACTCGCTATGGACACTACGAATTTGTAGTGATGCCATTCGGATTAACAAACGCGCTTGCGGTGTTCATGGATTTGATGAACCGAGTGTGTCGAACCTTCTTAGATAAATTCATGATTGTGTTCATCGACGATATATTGGTCTATTCGAGAAGCGAAAAAGAGCACATGCAACACCTACGACTAGTTCTGGAGATTCTAAGACCTGAGAAGCTTTACACCAAGTTTTCAAAGTGTGAATTTTGGATCTGAGAAGTTGGATCCTTGGCCATGTAGTAAGAAAGGAAGGAATACATGTGGATCCCTCAAAGATCAAAGCAATTGAAGATTGGTCAGCATCTACAACGCCAACAGAAATCCGACAATTTTTAGGACTCGCAGGATACTACCGAACAATCATACATAACTTCTCCAAGATTGCTAAACCCCTCACCACCCTGACTCAGAAAGGCATGGTGTTCAAATGGGAATATAAACAAGAATCCGCCTTCCAGACACTGAAGCAAGCTCTATGCAGCGCACCAATCTTGTCTCTTCCGGAAGGAACTGATGACTTCGTGGTATATTACGATCTTCAAATCAAGGCCTCAGATGCGTGCTTATGCAGAGAGGGATAGTCATCGCTTACGCATCAAGGCAACTTAAGACCCACGAAGTTAACTATACCACCCACAACCTCAAATTGGGAGCGGTAATGTTCGCCTTGAAGATCTGGAGACACTACCTCTATGATACAAAGTGCACCATCTTCACCGATCACAAAAGTCTTCAGCATATCCTTAATCAAAAAGAGCTCAACATGCGACAAAGAAGATGGGTAGAGCTACTAAATGATTATGAGTGCGAAATTCGTTATCATCTTGGCAAGGCTAGTGTTGTAGCCGATGCCCTGAGTAGAAAAGAATACTCGGGTTGCCGGGTGAAGTCACTAACGATGACAATCCATTCACACATGTTCACACAAATCAAGGAATCTCAACGTGAAGCCTTGAAACCCGAAAACGTGACAGGTGAGGCATTGAGAGGGATGGATAAAAACCTCAAAGTCAAGGAGGACGTAGCTCGATACCTCATGAACCAAATCTGGATACCGAAGTTCGGTGGGTTCCAAGACATTGTCATGAACGAAGCACACAAGACACGATATTCCATCCATCCAGGTTCGGATAAGATGTATCTAGACCTTAAGAAGTTGTACTGGTGGCCAAACATGAAAGCTGAAATTGCTACCTATGTGGGCAAGTGTCTGACTTGTGCCAAGGTGAAGGTAGAATACCAGAAGCCATCAGGACTACTACAACAGCCGAATATACCCGAGTAGAAGAGGGAGTGGATAACCATGGATTTCATAAGCAAGCTACCTAAGACATCGGGTGGGTTTGATACCATATGGGTAATCGTAGACAGATTGACCAAGTCTGCGCACTTTCTACCAATAAAGGAAACCGACAAGATGGAAAAGTTAACCCGGACATAGATCAAGGAAATTGCGCGACTGCATGGTGTACCAAAATCCATTATCTCTGACCGAGATAGTAGATTCACCTTGCGATTTTGGTAGTCCTTACAGAAATCTCTGGGAACTAGGCTAGATATTAGTACGGCCTATCATCCGCAAACCGACGGGCATAGGGAGCGCACCATACAGACGTTAGAGGGCATGTTGAGAGCTTGTGTGATAGACTTCGGTAAGGCTTGGGATACTTATTTACCACTTATCGAATTTTCCTATAATAACAACTATCACACTAGCATTGGAGTCACTCCATTCAAAGCTCTCTACGGTCGCAAGTGTAGATCACCTCTGTGTTGGGCTGAAGTGGTGGATACTCAGCTAGCTAGGGGGAAAGTCCCTGATAGCACCCTTACTGGGCCTAAAATCATAAGGGAGACCACATAAAAGATCGTTCAAATTCGGGAAAGACTGAAGGCGTCTAGTCATCGCCAAAAGAGTTACGCAGATAAGCAATGCAAACCCCTAGAATTCCAGGTCGGAGACCAGGTATTACTGAAAGTATCCCCCTGGAAAGTAATGACGCGTTTCGGTAAACGTAGGAAACTAAACCCGAGGTACATCGGACCGTTCGAAATCCTTGCCAGGATTGGTCATGTAGCGTACAAACTCCGATTACCACAAAAACTTAGTAACATAAAGCCTACCTTCCACGTATCCAACTTAAAGAACCGTCTGTCTGACGAGACACTTGTAATACCTCTAGAAGAGATCGAAGTCAACGAAAATCTCCACTTCGTGGAAGAACCCATTGAGATTATGGATTGGGAAGTCAAAAGAACAAAACAAAGTCGTATCCCCATCGTAAAGGTCCGCTGGAATGCTAAACGAGGACCAGAGTTCACCTGGGAACGCGAAGATCAAATGAAACAAAAATACCCGCATGTTTTTCCTAACTCTTGAAGTCCCAGTCAAAACGTGAATTTCGGGACGAAATTCCCTTTAACGGGGGGATAATGTGACAATAGTCAAATTCGGATCAAGTCTAAGTCAATCAAAGTCATCAAGTCAAACCGATCAACTCAATTAAATTTGGTAGATTAGGGTATGTGCTATGTAAATGCTATATAACTCAGTATTTTAATGAGAAAACATCACTTGGAAAAATCGTGAGTTTAATTTTCCTTAGCCTTAGTGCTAAACAATGAACAAAAACGAGGAAACATTGTTACATACTCATCGGGAGTGTGTAAGATCCTAAATCATGGCTTAACGGAGTTCACGGACCTTGCGTTGCGGAGCCCCACACTCACAAAGGCCACACACGAAACCTCTCTCAATCGTTTTCACTCTATCTCTATCTATTTACAAATCTCTCCCAAATATCTCTAAGTATGTGAAATCTCTCCTAAATCTCTCTTTGTATGAGAAATCTCTCCAAGAATGTGAAATCTCTCCCAAATCTCTCTTTGTATGAGAAATCTCTCCAGGAATGTGAAATCTCTTCCAAATCTCTCTTTATATGAGAAATCTCTCCCGAATCTCCCTCAAAAGTTTCCATAACTTTTTGGAGTCATTCGGGTCATTCTGACCCTTAACCGGGTCAAAAACGGCTTGAAACGAGGTAAAAACGAGTAAAATAGACTTAAGAGCCCGAAACCCTTCTTAGGAACCGAACCCTTCTTAGGAACCGAAACCCTTCTTAGGACCAAAACCCAATAGCAGAAGAGAAGCCTCTCGGGCCGAAACTCGCGAGGACCGAGCCTCGGCTCTTGGAATCCCCTCTCGGCTCTCGGTCTCCGCCTCTCGGCCTCTTCTCCGCCTCTCGGGGCCTTCTCCGCCACTCGGTCTTCTCCCCGCCTCTCGGTTCCTTACCCTCTCTCGGTCCTTCCCTTCCCTCTCTCGGTTCTTCTTCTCTACTCTCGGTTCTCCTTCTCTCCTTTCGGTTCATCTTCTCTTCTCTCAGTTCTTTGCACCAGAGGACCGAACCTCGACCAGACTTCGGAAAAAAACGACACTTTTCACCCATTTTTGATATTTTTAACATTTTGAGCCCGTTTTTCGTGATTTTAACACGGGATTTTCTCCAAAAATTATATTTTAACATAATTACCCCTATATATTCATAATTTAATCATATTTTCATGAAAATCCCTATATAAATAATAAAAATAGAGTGGGTGAATAATTGAGGTGGAGTGTTGACTTTACTTTACCTTATGACAAAAGCAACCACCCCCATACCCACTCTATGACCAGCCACACCTTCCCATCTTACCTAGGTCAGTTCAATGTCCTTCCCACTCAATTATTAGCTTTTCCCACATTCTTAGAGCTGGAATAACCTATCCCCTCTCCTCACTTCTTTCATTTTACCTCATTTCACCAACGATACAACACAACTTTTCTCTCTAACTTTATCTCACTATTCCAAGACTCCAAGACTGATCTTCAAGCTTTACCCTCCCCTTGGTAAGTATAATTCACCCTCCTTGTGATTATTACACATCATTCTACTCAAATCATTGATTTCTTACACAAACATCATCACATTCTTGTTAGATCTTCAAATCTTCAAGTGATTTCTTCAACTGTTCTTGGGTTGAACACTTCTTTTCTCCATCATCCATCTTTTGAAATCACTCAAGGTGAGTTCATACCCCTACATTTTCATGTTTTCTCAAGTTTTCAGGGGGCGGGGGGAATACAAGTTAAAACACCAAGAACATAACTAAACTTTTCTAACAGCCTTCATCAAAAAAGTTCAACTCCATTCATGGATCATAAATGTCTTAACCATACATCTTTTTGGGAGATATTCAAGATAGTTGATCTTAAGTCCTTAATATGACACCCAATATGAAATATTAAGGCTAGGACCCATCAAACTATTTTATAACTTAGAAGAGGGATGTCGTAATCCAAGATATAAAATATTTGAAGGTAGGTGAATGACGATTCACCAATTTCCATCAAGATAAATGAAATGTATGATTAGGTTTTAATTGGATTTGAAACTTCTAGATCTTTGAGATTCATTGAACTATTCAATGGCATGTATCAATCTCGAGTGTGCCCTTCAGGTTTTGTGACTGGGATGTCGATGATCACAAAACAAGGTGTGAAGTAATCATGCAAATTACTTGGTACCCTTAAGTGTTTACCCCTCAACCGATGTGCCGGTTAACCATACACGCTCCATCGATACTATGATAAACATTAAGTTACCATTTGCCTACCTGGTTAACTACGAGTTAGTGTGCCGGTTAACCACACATGCTCCACTAACCGACTTAAACAAAGTGCAAAGTGTAATTTCATGGATTAGCACCTTATTCACATTTTCCTAAATAACTAAGATTGAGTATTATTAAGAGTTTAGTTACTTAGTCTTTATCATTAATACTTTTAGTGAAGGGAGAATTATAGTCCTATCAAACCCGTTCGGCTAAAGACCCTCCACCAGTCAAGCAAGCGGTGAGTGAGAGTGAACACCCATTAAGTTGCCATTTTATTGGCAACAACCTTATACCCACCTTATATACCGGCTTTGTAAATGAGGCCTACTAACTGTAAGACTTTACTCTTATACATATATATATATATATATATATATATATATATATATATATATATATATATAAATATTATGAACTTATAATATTATAAAGTATAAGGGTTTAATTTTAACTTTTAAAATTCTAAGGGCTAACTTGGAGTTAAAGTATTCATAAGAGAACACTTTTTCAAATTCCAAAACTTGAGGTCAAGTTTTGAAATTATTCAAAACTAATTAATTCCATAACTTATGTGTTTAAAGTAGTTTTAATCCAAAAACTCTTCAAGTTCCATAACTTGAGGACAAGTTATGGAAGACTTTAAACTAATAAAAGAATTAACTTATCGTTATTTTATAACTTATGGAATTAATTAATTTATTAATGTTACACATTTTATTACTTAATG
Source organism: Lactuca saligna (assembly GCF_052625555.1). Lineage (NCBI taxonomy): Eukaryota > Viridiplantae > Streptophyta > Magnoliopsida > Asterales > Asteraceae > Lactuca > Lactuca saligna. The sequence continues at coordinate 201,068,934 of NC_136424.1, read as the reverse complement.
AAGTGACTCTTGAACTTCCATAACTTGAGGACAAGTTATGAAGTCATAAAACCATTCAATGAAACACGACTCTTCATTTTTGTAACCTTTGCCAACTTTTATGAATTTTATGAAACTTAAATGTGACTTTTCATATAACTTGAGGACAAGTTACAAAAACACATTTTAGAATCAACTCTTATATTAATTTGGATTGAAAACAACTATTTCACTCAACTTTACTATTAATCTAAGCAACTTATAAGAACAAGATAATTCAAATCAAACTTTTTCATGTAATTAGTCTGAACTTTAAACTAATACAAAACATGAATCTATTGACAATTATCTTTGAAATTGGATTAGCATGAACATTACCACATCAAAACAAGTTTATAATTCGAAAAGCATCTTAGGGTAATGTTCCTAGTCCAATTCCAGCCAAAAGGTCGAATTTATGCTGTCTGGGGGTCCAACTCGTCGAGTGCACGAACCAACTCGGCAAGTTGGATCGGTTTTGCCTTGGACTCGCCGAGTCCCTTCATGGACTCGGCGAGTCAGCTTGGCAGACAGCAACAAAACTCGATTTTTCAGCTTCTATTGCAAGTATAACAAGGAAACAAGCCTAGGCTCTAATACTACTGTTGGGTTTTCAGCATTCTAACACTCCTATGGTGTACATGCAACCATAAAAACCTTGGATCTGTGTTTTCTCTATTATACATGCAAATAAGAACTTTCCAAGGCTTTAATCCTAACTAGCATATTATGAAGTTCTTATACTACAAAGTACTAGTTAGATGACATACCTTTTGATGTAGCTTGATGTCTTCAAGCTTTAAGAGCTTAGCCCCAATAGTGTGGAAGCGTCAAGTGGAATCACAAATCACCAAAACACCTTGGAAGACTTTAGAGAATATGGATACTTGGTTCTCTCTAGTGAAATCGGCTAGCCCTTCTTAGTGTACCACACTAGTGCCAATTTCACCAACCAATGACATCTTTATATAGTATGGAGACTAGGGTTAAACCCATGACCTTTCATTTCATATGATCCATGGGTTAAACACTCCATGGACTATCCATGAAAGCTTAGCCCAACCTAAATGAACTTGGCCCGTTCCATATATATAAGAGTCCATATTTAATTAGTTCATTTTGATCACTTAATTAATTCTAAATGAATTCTTGATCAATACTAATTAAATAATATGATTCCATATTAATATATTAGAACTTATAATATATTAATATTAATCATAAATATACTATTCTCAAAACACTATCCATATAAATTGTGTTGGTGAAGTGCAACCCAAATGGACCATGCCGGGTCGGGTCAAGTACATACCAAATATAGTTATGGACTTAGACATTAATCCAACAATCCTATCTATCCATTTGTTGTTTCCCGATTTTTGATTTATAACAACAGACTAATTAAACAAATCAAATCAGTCCATGCTTGGCCAATCACTTAGGGGTGCATCACTAAATCATCGAAGGGCCTTCAGATATCGCTTTTATCCTTATGAGGCAAAAGGAATGGATAAACTTCGACTCATATGCTTGTGGTAACTACTTGTTTAATCATACACAAAGGCACATTATATAACATTAGGTAACTCATGCGTTTTCGTATAATCAATGTATAACCAACTCATAGTCAACAACTCATATCTCTAGGTTTAAAGAATATAAAATATTATTGTCTCATGATTCACTCGTGATAAAATCCATGAAGTGATTCAAATGAGGTTGGGTTTAATCCAATACTCGAAGCTTATTCTAGGAGCACTCATGAACACTGCAACTAAGTCTTGCCACCTAGACAGACTACATACCAATTCATGACAATCTTGCCTTAATACCTACATCCAATGTATGATCGACTGTGGATGGTTTGAATAACCAAGTTATTCGGGAAGTCAAAACATGCAAAGTGAAACACAAGAATAATACTAATCCTATATGGGCCCAACACTTTGAGAGTAAATACAAAACACCTTTTATCTAAGCACCATATTGAATACTCATTATCCATGTAATGTTTCGAATTATCAACTTAATATTTGAATTAAAAACAATAGTCATGCCATGCTCCAAGCATGCACACTACGTTTACCTATGGTCCTTTCTTTTGTGAAATAAATCAATTGAACAGGACTCCAATGATGCTTATTTCACAATCCTAATCCCTTTTATAAATGTAATAATACTAAGCTCTTGCCATTTACTGTAATCTGTTAGATTCTAAACTTTTATGCAATGATTCTCTTATAATGACTATGCACAAAAGTCACAAAGACTTAGCAATATACATTACAAAGTATTTCAATGGAGATTAATTCCATGGAAACGAAGTCTCATATTCAAAGTATATTCCTTTGAACATCCTTTATTGCGTTAAGGTTTCTAATCTTACACAGATTCAGAGAATCACTTCCACCTATGAAAACAATTCCATATTACCAAAGTTTACATTATACTTCCAATTGTCCACGAACAACCAATCTTTGGTAAACCCCAGATTTTCCTCGACAATTGTTTAATCATTTTAGTCATATCCGGTTCTATTTCTTTTTCCCTGTTAATGCCCTAAGCATTTGGAAAATTTAGAATAGATGTAAGCGATCCTATACCCGAAGCATATGGGACACGATTCAAGCTATAAAGTTTTTATTTTTTATGTTCTCACAATTCGAACTATGAAGATGGATGTCGTAATCATAATCGAATTTTGAGAACGCAACATATATAGAATTTCCTTATTTTGAACCATTACAACATAACATTCGTATATATCTTTGACTAAATTTGATTAAAATCTCAATCTAAGCTTGTAGAATTGGAATGAAGTATAAAATCCTCTCCCTTAATTATAGCGAAACAACTTTTCTGTAGAGAATTGTTATCGAGAATTTAGAACAGAAAAGATAGATTTAAATGAATTAAGATGAAGAACACAGAGAGTAAATATTAATCAAATCTTATATTGATAAAGTCTGATTACAGAGTTAAGCAGAAGTGAGTTCAAGCATCGTAGTACAACTTCAAGCCTAAGTCCCTATTTATAGGGAACCATCAAAAAGTATACTGAGTCTATACATTTTATCTTCGCATAAAAATGACTTAGTAAAATAACATAAAATGCGAAACTATACGAAACACTCTATTTGACTTTTACAATATACATCAACATTCTCCCCCTTTGTAAACAGTCAATACAATTCAATTCATAAGCTTTTGAATTGCAGAGTGAATTGCCTTTCGCACCTCTCCATACCAGGAGATCACCTTCTTCAAATCCTTCTTGTCTCCTTCATTATTTTTCTTGCAATTGTTCATACGTACAATGAAGTGTGTATATTGCGAAGAATTATATCTTTCAATCTCTGAGACCTTGAACAAAAACTTCTTTGGATTGCCTTTAGTGTCTCTGCCTGAAAACACCATACCAAATGGTTTGAGACAGATTTCTCCAACAGCATACTTTGACAAAGCAGATTGTGTCAAAGTCTCCTCCCATTGAACTTTCACTTCCCTTCCCACAATATGTGCTAATTCATCATCAGTAAGGGCTAGACAATCGAAGTAATTGTCTATGAAAGTCTTCACATGTGCGAAGCCAGCTTTGAATACATCTGTATCAGAGCCTTTGAGATTGTTTTCTTCCATATGCTTCAAAATCAGTGCTACTTGAATCAAATCATTGCAATTCATCAAAGGAAAGTCAGCAACTGTGAAGTCATATTGTTTGTTGTCAGCTCTGATAACAAAGTATCTGAAATTCTGTAACATCTCTTCAAGCATAACATCTTTCTTTATCGTCACAAACTTCTTGATCTTCATTAACGGCCAAACTTCATCAGGTTCCTTCCCCAACACAGCATGAAATCTGATTTTCATTTGAGTGTACTCATTCGGATTATCAAATTTCTTACTGATCTTGTATTGTGCATTGATGAAAAGCATTTCATTAATTAGGAAGTCCAACTGGCAGTGATCTGAGTTTGCAATATCATAACTTCTTTTCAGCTTTTTCTCGAACTCATACATCTCCCTACAAACAACTTTTGACTCTATGGTTTTGTAAGAGTAAAGTTTTGCGGGATCTCCTTTGTTCATGGAAGGAGGATCACTTGCCCGTTGCCTCATAATGCTCTGGACTTGCCTCATCTTTTCCATTTCAGCCTTAGCCTCTGCTTTCAACTCTTCTTTTGATTTTTCATATAAAATTCCTTTCCCTCTTCCTACAACATCATGTTGGGGTTTTGAGCTTGAACCACCTTCATGTCTTCCAATAACAATACCCTTATTAATTGTTCTTGTGGTGATTGTTGTTGCAGAAATCAGCTTAGAAGGAATTGGAAGAGTAGCAACAAGCTGTGTTGATATCACTTTTCCCACAGTTTTCGCATCCTCTTCTTTGCTTCTTCGTTCTTCTCCCCCTTGCACCCCTGTGGAAACAGGCGGAGCACCCTTTGGAAGTAAAGAAGTAAAACTGGTGAGTGGAGTAAGGGCTTTGTGAATAGCTTGTTCTAAAGTATTAATCTTTAGAGACAAGAATTCTGGAGTAAGAATTTGAGATGATGAAGAATGCGAAAGAGCTGTTTTGAGATCAGTGACCAACTGGATGAGCTGATCAAATTTCATCATGACTTCGGCTTTGTGATCTGCAAGACCAGGAAGATTATGTAGCTTTTGAAGCTGAGCAGAAATGTCCACAATTTTTTATTGAACTGCATCTTGTTTGTTGTGGACATCATGAAGATCTTTCGCAAGTTCAGACTTCAACTCCTGAATTTTGAAGTTGACGTCTTCGCGAACCTTTTTAACATCTTGGACAAAAAGAACATGACTTTCTTTTGTAACTGCCCGAAGATCTTGAACTACAGAATTAAAATTATTGCCTTGAGACACAATTCTGAGCTCATTATTTTTATCAGACTGAGCAATTTTGTCCATTATTCTTTTTTCTGCTCCTTTAATCATGATATCAACCTCCATGGCAGATATTGACGACGTTCGACCTGAATCGGCTTGTGATTGAATTATGGTCTTCAACTTTTGATTCAGTATTTTAAATTGTTTTCCTGTCATCAACATATGATCAGGAATATCTTCTTCATCTGAATCAAAAGGAATATCATCAAGTATCCCCCCAAAGGCACCTCCTTCGATTTCTGGTTCAAACATTGGTTGCGTAGGTTGCGAAGGTTGAGGATTTTCTGGTGATTGCGAAGGAAATAGTGTGGTGAAAGGGTTTTGTAGAGCATGGTCAAAAATATTTGAAGTGGTAGATAAAGTGGTAACAGGTAAGGAAATGGGTAAGGTTGTTTTAACAGATGGTGCATCACTCAGGATAGGTGCCCCCGTATTAGATACGTTGACAACCATATCAGAAATAGGAACCTCCTCAGTAACTGATTTGGTAAGAACTACTTCGAGTGGTGTGGTTTGAGGAAAAGAAGTAGAAATTTGCGAAGTGGGAATGATAGGTAAAGACATAGGTACCATTGTTGTGACAGGAGGAGTTTCTGGGATAATCTCTTCTTCAGATGATTCATTACGAATCACCATCTTCCTTTTCTTGACCATGGTACATTGCATGTTTTTTGCAACGTCTTCCGCTCGTTGTCGCTTCTTCGTGGGAGATACTGGGGCTGGAATATTCCGAATAGTAACACCTTTACTACTCACTTCCGCTTTGCGAATCTGTTTTAGTACCCCAGATTTGGAAGGTAAGAGCTCCTTTTTCGACTTCTTGGAAGGTTCCTCAGTTGAAATGACTTCAGCTGGTACTGAGGAAGACGAACCCTTCACAAGTTTCTTACCAGCCTTCTTTGTTTTAGATGGAGTTGCAACATCTAATAAAACGCCAATTGGCTCATCTGTATCAACAGTTCGCAAATATCTCACCAAAATTTTGTGGGTAGGAGAGACCTTGCGAAGCATTGCGTCTGGAATACGAGCTACATGTGTGAAGATTGCTTCATCATCTTCTAGAGCTTTGGGAAATTGATAAAAAGAAAATTCAGCAACTTCAACATTTGACAACATCGGAATCTCTTCTTTCTCATACATGTGTTCAAGAATCAAACTCCAATATCTTGCACACGAAATACCCTTCTCCGGAGTTGTGTGTTCTAAACTCTTGACAAATTCCTTCCATAACTGTGTTGCATAATGAACACTAATGTCATAATATATGCCCATCACCATGGCATATACTTCCATCCTTCCTCTATCCAGCCCAACGACTCTGCCTGTAAGACACCGGAGAAAAATTCCAAAAAGAAAATTCCACATACACGAGAAACCTGATTTTCTGAAATCACTAATTCTTGTTAACTCCGGTGGATGCCCCATTTCGTTAAACATATGAATAACCTGGGAATTAACAGGTTTGATGAAGGGAGGATTGTTTGGAATTTGTAGAATTTCCACAAACAAGTTCTTCGATAGTTTAACTCTTTTGTTGTTGATGAGATTAAAAGTAATCACATCGGCTGTGTGATTGTATGAAGCCGTGGAAGTAGCACGTGATAACCAGACCATTGGAACCGGAGATGAACTGAACATTGCGGTTGCCAAAGCAGAACATTTTAGGGCAACAATCAGCATTTTTAACCCTTCAGGATAAGCAGAAACTTTGGGATCAACTTGGTAGTTTATGCTTTGAATCTTCATCAGAGACTGAGAAAGAACCTCATCGGTATTGGAAGTAGTGGCCGCCATTGTTAGGTTTTGGAAAAAGAAAGTTGAAGTTGGGATGAAGATTGAATCTTGAAAGTGTTTGTAAGAGTTCTTGTTTGCGTAACCGTAACCAGTGTTCTTGAACCCCCTTTTATAGGTTGCTCAAAATTGATTTGAAATTGAAGCGGGATATATTTAATGTTATCCGACGTGGCACCTTGAAAGTCGGATCATGACTGCAAAAGGTAACAACATTCCAAAAAGTAACTATCACATCTCTTTGAAAACTGGACAATACCAACGATTTTGAGTATACAGCCTGTCAAGTATCCGTTATAGAACAGTAACCGTCAAAACCCTTCGCATGGAAGCAAGGCTCATTTACTTTTGGGATTTAAAGTAAATTTATATGCCAGACTTGCGAAATCATCATCCTGAGTTGGTTGTACTCAGAACCTCAAGGATTTAATGTGTGCATTGTGCCAAACGAAATAAGATAAGAAACAAAGATATTAGGAATGTTGTGATGTCAATAATTCAAATTGACATGAATTCAGTAAAACCCCGGGCAAAGGTTACTTCATTAATTATCAAGAGAGATAATCAATTGCTTGTATAGTGTCCCGTGAATTACAATCGAATACTTGTAGAAAAGTATCGAAGGGCTTCTTTTTCAAAGTTATTTTGGATTGGTTTGAAATTTCATTACATATCAACCTTAACATAAGGTAAGAAAATCTAAATGAAATTACTTGTTTAACCCAGTGTAGTCAGTGACAAGTTGGTTTTGGAAAAATATTTATCATGACAAGAATTTGCAAATGAAACTTACACTGAAATCATATTCAAATGAAAAATTTGTTATGGATCTTGTTGGGTAACCAAACATTCTGGGTTCGAAATATTTGATCAAGACCACACATGCGAATTGAATATGATTTGAAGTTTCAAAATTTTGATACAGAAACAAAAGTTTCATAAAAATCTGGAACAAAGTTCCCGTCAATTCCTTAAGGTGTATGCTTTTTGGGTTTCACTTTCATCACGGACTCATGATGATAGGTCATTAACACAGATTTGTGATTCGTCTAAGTTTGGATTGGTTTGATCAAAAACCTCAAGGACAAATCTTTTCAAAAAAAAATTGTATTGAAAGAATTGTTTGGTTTAAAAAGATTGGATGAGAATCGAAGTGTACCTCTGTTATAATGGACAAAACAGAAAACACTTAACTCATTTGAGAAGAGTATGTTGGGTTATGAGCATTCTAACACTCCTAAGTGTACATGCAACCCTAAATACCTTGGATCTATGTTTTCTCTATTATACATGCAAATATGAATATCCAAGGTGTTATCCTAATCTAGCATACAAAACAATCAATAAAGCAAGATAGAATACATACCTCTTTGATGTAGAATGTCTTCATTAAGCTTGAGTGCCTAGTGCCCCAAGTGTGACACCTCAAATGGTTCACACAACACCATAAACACTTGGAATAACTTAGAGAGAATTCTACACTTCATGAAATCGGCTAGCCCTCTCTAGAATAATCCAGTGGCCGATTTTGGGGAGAATAATATCTTTATATAGTGTTACAACTAGGGTAAACCCTAATTGTCATGACTTTCCATTTCCTTGGATCCATGGGTTCAAATACACCATGGAGCATCCATGGAGCATTATATGGGTTTTGGCCCAACTAAATAATCCATGGAGCATTAGCCCACTATATAAGTATGGATGATTTGTACAATCAACCCATATATTTAATTAGTCTTCTTTTGATCACTTAATTAATCCTAGATTAATTCTTGATCAATACTAATTAAATAATCTTATTATTCTTATTATTAATATACTAGAACTTATAATATATTCTGTCACACCCCGCTAAAGCGGAAATGCAAGGTATGACAGCGATAACGGTTTCATTGCAAAAGATAAAGATACATCACCATAGCAGTATTTAAAAGTTTACAACCCATAGCTTCAAAAGAACAAAATACAAGTTTTTCAAAATAACATTGTTCAAAATATAGCTTCATAATAGCTTCAACACGATGCAGCATGCTCTATGATGATGAATCTTTACATCCACTTACTAATTATTTCCTGAAAAAGCATGTAAAACGAGCGTCAACTATGAAAATAGTTGGTGAGTATCACAAGTTTATAAAATCGAGCGTACAATAAGGCTTTTCGTAAATACAAGTACATTGCTTCAATGATAAACAAGTTGATTGCTATTAATGAATACAAGTTTATTGCTATAACGAGAAACGCGTTTGTATGTGTATGAGCAAACAATGAGTCTCAACCAAACCTATGACTGAAGCCCTATCGAGATCTATGCTTATCGTTCCATAGATGAATATGGTATCATGCACTCCAGCGATTCGGGCGAGTGAGGAGTTGTCAATTCCTAATAGCGCTATCCATAACGACCATTGGCTCAAAGAGTTAATGGTTAGAGATAAGGGAAGGGCCTTTGTACGATAAGTTCTCATGTTCCGTGTTGCATAGACATACATAAAGAAACATAGCAATACAATAGCAATCATGTTTGATACAATTCAATTTAAGTACAACATGCAAACAATAGTTTTTCTGGACATGCTTTTCCACCCCAAAACATAAAAACCGAAAATAGGGGAGTGCGTGAATACTCACGATGTTTTGTGTAGACACAAGCGGTACTTCGGGATGCACCAACGTCTTACTACCGGGATCCTACGACACCAAACACACGCACTAGTGAGTTTCCATGTCGATATCTAATGCTAATATACTAAACTCTACATATAGGGAAATGCCAATTTATGTTTTAGTATTGGATTTATATCATTTTGTTACACTTTTTCTGATGTATTGAAATTTTACAAGTCGTGCGATTAATTACAACCTTGGAAGGTTAATTTTCCAAATTTTAAGTCTCAATAACAACATAAATTCACGAAAAATAGTATTCGAGGGATAAAAATTCTCAAACTTTTTATTTAACTGTTAATACACAACACTAAGCTGGGAAAATTATAAAAATGGATTTCCAAGCTGTTTAATTATATTTTATAATTTTTGAGCATTTATTTCAATAAAAATTGAAATAAATAGTAAACAGTTTCCAAAATTACCCAAACTTTTTATTTAATTGTTATTATACATAAATAGGCTGGGAAAAATATAAAATATATTTTTCAGTGGTTATTTGTATTTTTCCTTGTTTTATTTCTTTAAATAGTCATTAATTAAAGAAATATTATTAAACAGTTAAAATAAATTACCATAAATTTTTGTAACATCATTTACAGTATAAATATCTTGGGAAAAATATCAAAAGTGGTTTTCATAATGTATAAACTGGTTTTGGGTATTTATGTATATTTAAGTGAATTTTAGTGCAATTAACTTTAGAAAATAAGGGAAAAATAGTTTACAGTGGAGAAAAATATTCAAAATTTTTATGTAACCTCCTACTATATAATATGATATCCTGGCAAATTTCCATGAATTTTGGATAATCAGAACTATTTTTCCCATTTTTAAGCCATTATAATTACCAAAAATTGGGAAAAATAGCTAGACATGATGAAAAATCTTGAAATTATTTTCTTGAGTCACCCATCACAAGTAAGGTATGCGAAAATTGTTAGATACAATTTTCACATCCTAAAAAGTGGTTTTGTAATTTATCATGTCCTAAATAAAAGAAAATTAGAAATCATATGAAACAATAACAAAAATTGCTGAAATTTGGTGAGGGGTCATTATTCCCCATAAGTATCATCCATGAATTTATTTAGGATTTATTGACCTCTGGAAGTATTTTATATGATTTATGCCCTTGGTTTTAGCAATAATTCTAATAAATCAAATAAATAACAAAAGCTCTTGAAATTTTCCAGATTATCTCATGCATGCAAGGGCTTTCAAAAGTCAAAATGTTAAGAATGTATTCAGAAGAGAAATGAGGGTAATGATTCCAAAAAATTTAAGAAAAGTTGCATGCAATAATGCATGAAGTGTAGATGTGGCTGAGGTTCATGAATTTTTGTAGCCCATTCAGTGAGGTTTTAAGCCACGAAATTTCAACCATAACTCACTAGATATGTTAAGTTTCTAAGGTATTTTTCCTAAGATTTATGGTTGGGTTTAAGACCATTGTTTAAGCAAGATAAAAATAGTGATCACAGAAAAAGAGCTGTATGCGCAACCTTTTTGTAAAATCTGCCAAAAATCGGATATTTAATATTTTACAGTAAGACCAGTTGGGTTTGAAAGTTAACTCGTGGAACTAACCAATACAAAAAGAATATCATGATTTGGTTAAAAAATGACTGAGTTATGACTGTTCAAAGTCGAACAAAATAATCTGGCAGATTGCATGTTTGCTTGTGTGCATTTTTAGGGTATTTCAATAAGAACATCATGCATGTCCTTGGTAAGGCCCGATTTCTAACACATGCATGGAATGAATGAGCATCCAAGATGTACTAGAAATGGTTTAATGCTTTCGTTCATGCATGAACACACAAGAAATGGAGAAGAACATGAAATATTATGTTTTGATGTCACATGATCATATGTGCATCTTTTTCACTCCTTGCATGGGTTTGATCCCGGATTTTCACCATTTCAAACACATGCATTGTGTTATGGTGAGAATCTACAAACCACAAGGGGAGAATAAAGATTTCTAGCCATGGAAAGGCATAGAATCCTAAAAGAAGAGAAAACTAAGAAGGAAAAGAAGTAGAATCATCAAACTATGGAAGAAGATGATGTTGTTTACCTTGGTTATGATCTTGAGAGAAGTAAGAACACTTCAAGGTCTTCAAAGTCTTGAAATTTGGCAGAGAAATGAGAGAAACTTCGTGAGTTTAGAGAGAGAGAGGAAGAGGGTGAAGTGTGTGAAGAGAGTGAAGTGAGAAGAGTGAAGAGAGAAGAGGTGGAGTGTGGGTTTGAGTTTAATCATGAGTTTTGGGAAGAGAGTGCATGGGGAGAGGGGAGATGGCCAGATTTTTGAGGCATTAAAGCCTCCTCTCTCCTAAATTCAAATTTTTATAAAAAATCCCTCCTTAATTTTTATAAAAATCTAATTTTTATAAAAATCTAATTTTTATAAAAGTGATTCTTTAAGCAATTTTTGATTTATTTAAAAATCTTGTTTTTAACTAATAAATTATGATTAATACTTGTAATTTATATTTCTATTTCATTGGTATAATCCATAATTTGATTAATAAAATTTGATATTAGAAAGTTTATAGCCAAATTTTATAAAGTTTTTAAGCTTTAAGATTTATAAATTTGGATTTTTGGCTGTTTAGAGTTTTTGGAACATTGATTGATATTCAACAACATGTTGAAGTATAATTAGAGTGTTTTAATTTATTTTTAGAGTTTTATACCCTATTTCAATTATAACAAAGTTTGAAGCTTATTCTAATTATAGTATTGGCATTTCCTATTGTAGCTAAGCAACTTACTAGAATTGTAAGTATCAAGTATATTAGTCCTAGACCTTAGTTGGATCCTAGTTTATGCAAGATTTTTGACCTAATTTATACTACTAGGTCATGGCATGTTGTGCATGAATGGTTATTATAAATATGCATGAGTCCAAGAATGACCTGAATTGACAGTTGTCACAGTATCCCCCACTTAAAAAGAATTTCGTCCCGAAATTCATTCTATATCATCGCTTGTCATCGCATGGGAATAGTTGCGGATACTTTTTCCTTTATGTAATCCTCGCGCTCCCAGGTGTACTCCGGCCCGCGTTTTGAGTTCCATCGAACTTTCACAATCGGGATCTTACTCCGCTTAAGTTGTTTTACCTCCCTGTCAAGGATTTCTATCGGTTCCTCAACGAAGCTCAGCTTATCATTGATCTTAATTTCCTCCAGGGGTACTATTAATGTTTCGTCGGCTAGACATTTCTTAAGGTTGGAGACGTGGAATGTGTCGTGAATGGCGCTTAACTCTTGGGGCAATTGGAGTTTATACGCTACCGGACCAATCCTTTCAAGGATTTCAAAGGGTCCAACATATCTCGGGCTTAGTTTTCCTTTCTTACCAAAACGCACAAGCCCTTTCCAAGGCGACACTTTTAAAAGTACCTTGTCTCCTACTTGGAATTCTAATGGTTTTCGACGATTATCCGCATAACTTTTCTGACGATCTTTAGCAGCTTTAAGCTTATCTTTGATGATAGTAATCTTGTCAGATGTTTCCTGGATAAGTTCGACTCTAGTCAACTGTCTGTCACCGATTTCTGTCCAGCATAAGGGCGAACGACACTTGCGTCCATACAATGCTTCATATGGAGCACATTGGATACTCGTGTGGTAACTGTTATTGTAGGAAAACTCAATTAGGGGCAAATGAGTATCCCAATTTCCTTTGAACTCAATGACACACGCTCGTAGCATGTCTTCCAATGTTTGTATTGTTCTCTCTGTTTGCCCATCTGTCTGAGGGTGGTAAGCTGTGCTCAAATCTATCTTGGTTCCTAGTGCCCTCTGTAACATCCACCAAAATCGAGATGTAAAACGACTATCTCTATCAGAAATGATAGATAGGGGTACACCATGCAGAGAAACAATTTTGTCGATGTAGATTTGGGCCAATTTTTCCATCTTGAAATCTTCTCGAATAGGGAGAAAGTGAGCGGATTTCGTCAGTCGATCCACTATGACCCAAATTGAGTCGTGACCTCTAGCAGTTCTAGGGAGTTTGGTAACGAAATCCATAGATATTTGCTCCCATTTCCATTGGGGAATTTCAGGTTGTTGCAACAACCCGGAAGGTTTCTGATGTTCAGCTTTGACTATTGAGCATGTCAAACACTTCCCGACGTACAAGGCAATATCCTTTTTCATTCCAGGCCACCAATAGTACTCTTTAAGATCCTTGTACATCTTATCTGCTCCAGGGTGGATGGAGTATTTAGATCGATGAGACTCTTCTAATACCATGTCTCTCAGGTTGTTAACCCTTGGAATCCAGACCCTGTCTTTAAAATAACGAACTCCATCAGGTTTGGTTTCAAATCTTTCTTCCAAACCATGTAAAGTTTCGCCTGGAAGATTTTCCTTGCATAACGCTTTCTCCTGGGCATTAATGATTTGAGATTTCAAGCTTGTCTGAATTACCATTCCCAAAGCTCTCACACGGGAAGGTTTCACTCTTACCTTCCTACTAAGAGCGTCGGCTACTACGTTAGCCTTTCCTGGGTGGTATCGTATCTCACAATCATAATCACTAAACAACTCTACCCATCTTCTCTGCCGCATGTTTAACATTTTCTGATCCAGGATATGCTGAAGGCTTTTGTGATCGGTATAAATGGTGCATTTGGTTCCGTACAAATAATGCCTCCATATCTTAAGGGCGGAAACTATTGCTCCTAGTTCTAGATCATGGGTGGTATAATTCTTCTCGTGCGGTTTGAGTTGTCTGGAAGCATATGCAATGACCCTATCTTTTTGCATTAGCACACATCCTAATCCTTGATGAGACGCATCACAATACACCACAAAGTTCTCTGATCCTTCTGGTAAAGCCAGAATTGGTGCATTGCACAGCTTGTTTTTCAGGATTTGAAACGCCTCTTCGTGTTTCTCTTCCCAGAGAAATTTTCTATCCTTTTGGGTCAAAGATGTTAATGGTTGAGCAATCCTAGAGAAATTCTCAATGAAGCGTCTGTAGTACCCAGCTAATCCTAGGAATTGTCGTATTTCTGTCGGGGTTTTGGGGGCCTCCCATTTCTTGATTGCCTCTATCTTAGCTGGATCTACATGGATTCCTCTTTCACCGATCACATGACCAAGAAAATGTACTTCCCGAATCCAAAATTCACACTTAGTGAACTTGGCATACAATTTTTGTTCCTTCAACAGCTCCAACACTAGCTTTAGATGTCTATTGTGATCTTCTTTGGTCCGCGAGTAAACAAGTATGTCATCGATAAAGACAATTATAAACCTGTCTAGGTATGGTCTACAGACCCTATTCATCAAATCCATGAATACAGCGGGTGCGTTCGTTAGTCCAAAAGGCATGACTAAGAATTCATAATGTCCATAACGGGTTCTAAACGCTGTCTTGTGAATGTCCTCTTCGTGAATTCTTAGCTGATGATACCCTGACCGAAGGTCGATTTTTGAGAAGTAGGAAGCGCCCTGCAACTGATCGAACAAGTCATCTATTCTAGGGAGGGGATATCGATTCTTGATTGTCAACTTGTTCAATTCTCTGTAATCAATGCACATTCGGAACGAACCATCTTTCTTTTTGACGAATAACACTGGGGCTCCCCAAGGTGAAGAACTTGGTCGAATAAACCCTTTGTCTAGAAGTTCTTGAAGTTGTCCGGATAGTTCTTGCATCTCGGATGGTGCAAGGCGATATGGTGCTTTTGCTACCGGTGCCGCTCCGGGAACTAAGTCTATCCGAAATTCGACCTGTCTATAAGGGGGTAGACCGGGCAATTCCTCCGGAAATACTTCGGGATAGTTTTGAACCACTGGAATCTCCTTGAGTTGCTTAGCTTCTAGTTCTCTTTCTAGCACGTGGGCCATGAATGCAATACAATTCTTCTTCAGGTACTTGTGAACCTTCACGCTTGATACTATGTTTAAACTTCTTCCTGGCTTCTCACCGTGTATGATAAGGGTTTCTCCATTAGGGAGAGGCACTCTGATGACTTTCTCATAACAACCAATGTCTGCTCTATTTTTGGATAACCAATCCATCCCTACTATCACATCAAAACTACCTAGCTCTATAGGAATTAGGTCAATGCTAAAGAGTTTATCAGCTAAATTCAGAGTACAACCAGGAATTATATCACTAGCCCTAATTTCATACCCATCAGCAAGTTCAATAGCATATGCAATCCTCATCTTTACCGATTTCAAGCCAATTAACGGTCTAAATGCTAAAGAAACAAAACTCCTATCTGCTCCCGCATCGAATATTACTGATGCAAAGTGGTTGTTCAGGAGGAACGTACCTGTTATCACTTCAGGGTTCTGACGAGCTTCTTCTGCACCAATCACAAAGGCTACACCTCTTGGTTGTCTAACTTGATTTCCTTGAAAGTTTTGCCTGGCTTGGCCTTGTCCATGGTTACCAGGTCCATTGTTCAGTTTAGGACATGCTCTACGGAGATGATCAATACTCCCGCACTCGTAACATGTCCTTTTTCCCTCCTTATTCACCTTACAATACTTCGAGTAATGGCCTGTTTGCTTACAGTTTTGGCACACCGGGCAAGCTCCCTTGTGATGGAAGTTACACTTATTGCACTTCGGAAGCGGCCCTGAGTACTGCTTTTGCTCCTGCACTTCTTGTCCTTGAGTTTTTCACTGGTTCTTGCTCCTGGGCTCTTACCATAAAGTTTCTTGAGACTTTCTGCTTCCTCCCTGACTTGCCTCCATACTTCTTCTCTCCCTGATCTGCTGGCTTCCTCTTGCTACTAGAGCTTTCCATTGTCGATGCTCCCATCCTTATCACATCACAATCAATAATAGCCAACCAAACATATAATATGCTGTCATCGCATGACCTGCCTCTCGTCTAGCAGCACTAGCAGTGTCAGCAGTCTCCATCGAATGCTGATACAGGATTTCCATTCCTGCCAAGACTTCATCCAAAACTTCTCGATGCCCAGCTATCGCAGCGAGACTGTGACGTAGGCCTGCTGCTATCGACTGCAATCTCCGGGACTCCTCCGGGGTCATACCTGGCTGTCGGACAGGTATCCCTATGACTTGCTGAGGTGAGGATGCTCTTGGTCCTGCATCGCTGGGTCCTACCCCGCTAGGTCCTGCCGTGCCATGTCCTGCTGTGCTGGCGGGTATCCTTCCTGGAATGGGGACACTCTTCCTCGCTGTCCTCCGAATGCGAAGTCCATAGAGCGGTGGCTGTGGCAACACCGATGTCGGTGATGCCTCGCGTCGTTGACTCGGGGCGTTGTCATTGCTGATCTCCACCGAGTTCCCAGTATCTTCCGTATCCTCTGATGGGTCTTCTTCTATCGAGGCGGGGGGATTACGTCGAGGGATAACAGTGACGTAGCCGGATTCATCGGCTGAGGCGGTAGCGCGGGAAGATGACGATCTTGACATAGTGGACTGTGACATAGTTTCAATGAGATATGAAATAAATGACAATGCATGCCTATAATATGCAATGCTTACACACACCAAAATTAACCTTTTGAAATTTTTAAATAAGGTTTTCTCAAATATTTTTGTTGAACATATTCCCATTATAATTAGCTCAAGCTTTGTATAAATCTTTTCTTAATTAAACATAGGTGATCAGGCTATGTTTAATCAAGGTCCAATAATACAACTCCCAACCTAATTATACTTGTAATATGTTTGATGTAAAAGGAATTTCTTTGTAAGTTTTAGTTATAGGTTGTGTTTTCTTAAAGAAAAACCGATGTTCTCTATAACTTTAGCTCTGATACCACTTCTGTCACACCCCGCTAAAGCGGAAACGCAAGGTATGACAGCGATAACGGTTTCATTGCAAAAGATAAAGATACATCACCATAGCAGTATTTAAAAGTTTACAACCCATAGCTTCAAAAGAACAAAATACAAGTTTTTCAAAATAACATTGTTCAAAATATAGCTTCATAATAGCTTCAACACGATGCAGCATGCTCTATGATGATGAATCTTTACATCCACTTACTAATTATTTCCTGAAAAAGCATGTAAAACGAGCGTCAACTATGAAAATAGTTGGTGAGTATCACAAGTTTATAAAATCGAGCGTACAATAAGGCTTTTCGTAAATACAAGTACATTGCTTCAATGATAAACAAGTTGATTGCTATTAATGAATACAAGTTTATTGCTATAACGAGAAACGCGTTTGTATGTGTATGAGCAAACAATGAGTCTCAACCAAACCTATGACTGAAGCCCTATCGAGATCTATGCTTATCGTTCCATAGATGAATATGGTATCATGCACTCCAGCGATTCGGGCGAGTGAGGAGTTGTCAATTCCTAATAGCGCTATCCATAACGACCATTGGCTCAAAGAGTTAATGGTTAGAGATAAGGGAAGGGCCTTTGTACGATAAGTTCTCATGTTCCGTGTTGCATAGACATACATAAAGAAACATAGCAATACAATAGCAATCATGTTTGATACAATTCAATTTAAGTACAACATGCAAACAATAGTTTTTCTGGACATGCTTTTCCACCCCAAAACATAAAAACCGAAAATAGGGGAGTGCGTGAATACTCACGATGTTTTGTGTAGACACAAGCGGTACTTCGGGATGCACCAACGTCTTACTACCGGGATCCTACGACACCAAACACACGCACTAGTGAGTTTCCATGTCGATATCTAATGCTAATATACTAAACTCTACATATAGGGAAATGCCAATTTATGTTTTAGTATTGGATTTATATCATTTTGTTACACTTTTTCTGATGTATTGAAATTTTACAAGTCGTGCGATTAATTACAACCTTGGAAGGTTAATTTTCCAAATTTTAAGTCTCAATAACAACATAAATTCACGAAAAATAGTATTCGAGGGATAAAAATTCTCAAACTTTTTATTTAACTGTTAATACACAACACTAAGCTGGGAAAATTATAAAAATGGATTTCCAAGCTGTTTAATTATATTTTATAATTTTTGAGCATTTATTTCAATAAAAATTGAAATAAATAGTAAACAGTTTCCAAAATTACCCAAACTTTTTATTTAATTGTTATTATACATAAATAGGCTGGGAAAAATATAAAATATATTTTTCAGTGGTTATTTGTATTTTTCCTTGTTTTATTTCTTTAAATAGTCATTAATTAAAGAAATATTATTAAACAGTTAAAATAAATTACCATAAATTTTTGTAACATCATTTACAGTATAAATATCTTGGGAAAAATATCAAAAGTGGTTTTCATAATGTATAAACTGGTTTTGGGTATTTATGTATATTTAAGTGAATTTTAGTGCAATTAACTTTAGAAAATAAGGGAAAAATAGTTTACAGTGGAGAAAAATATTCAAAATTTTTATGTAACCTCCTACTATATAATATGATATCCTGGCAAATTTTCATGAATTTTGGATAATCAGAACTATTTTTCCCATTTTTAAGCCATTATAATTACCAAAAATTGGGAAAAATAGCTAGACATGATGAAAAATCTTGAAATTATTTTCTTGAGTCACCCATCACAAGTAAGGTATGCGAAAATTGTTAGATACAATTTTCACATCCTAAAAAGTGGTTTTGTAATTTATCATGTCCTAAATAAAAGAAAATTAGAAATCATATGAAACAGTAACAAAAATTGCTGAAATTTGGTGAGGGGTCATTATTCCCCATAAGTATCATCCATGAATTTATTTAGGATTTATTGACCTCTGGAAGTATTTTATATGATTTATGCCCTTGGTTTTAGCAATAATTCTAATAAATCAAATAAATAACAAAAGCTCTTGAAATTTTCCAGATTATCTCATGCATGCAAGGGCTTTCAAAAGTCAAAATGTTAAGAATGTATTCAGAAGAGAAATGAGGGTAATGATTCCAAACAATTTAAGAAAAGTTGCATGCAATAATGCATGAAGTGTAGATGTGGCTGAGGTTCATGAATTTTTGTAGCCCATTCAGTGAGGTTTTAAGCCACGAAATTTCAACCATAACTCACTAGATATGTTAAGTTTCTAAGGTATTTTTCCTAAGATTTATGGTTGGGTTTAAGACCATTGTTTAAGCAAGATAAAAATAGTGATCACAGAAAAAGAGCTGTATGCGCAACCTTTTTGTAAAATCTGCCAAAAATCGGATATTTAATATTTTACAGTAAGACCAGTTGGGTTTGAAAGTTAACTCGTGGAACTAACCAATACAAAAAGAATATCATGATTTGGTTAAAAAATGACTGAGTTATGACTGTTCAAAGTCGAACAAAATAATCTGGCAGATTGCATGTTTGCTTGTGTGCATTTTTAGGGTATTTCAATAAGAACATCATGCATGTCCTTGGTAAGGCCCGATTTCTAACACATGCATGGAATGAATGAGCATCCAAGATGTACTAGAAATGGTTTAATGCTTTCGTTCATGCATGAACACACAAGAAATGGAGAAGAACATGAAATATTATGTTTTGATGTCACATGATCATATGTGCATCTTTTTCACTCCTTGCATGGGTTTGATCCCGGATTTTCACCATTTCAAACACATGCATTGTGTTATGGTGAGAATCTACAAACCACAAGGGGAGAATAAAGATTTCTAGCCATGGAAAGGCATAGAATCCTAAAAGAAGAGAAAACTAAGAAGGAAAAGAAGTAGAATCATCAAACTATGGAAGAAGATGATGTTGTTTACCTTGGTTATGATCTTGAGAGAAGTAAGAACACTTCAAGGTCTTCAAAGTCTTGAAATTTGGCAGAGAAATGAGAGAAACTTCGTGAGTTTAGAGAGAGAGAGGAAGAGGGTGAAGTGTGTGAAGAGAGTGAAGTGAGAAGAGTGAAGAGAGAAGAGGTGGAGTGTGGGTTTGAGTTTAATCATGAGTTTTGGGAAGAGAGTGCATGGGGAGAGGGGAGATGGCCAGATTTTTGAGGCATTAAAGCCTCCTCTCTCCTAAATTCAAATTTTTATAAAAAATCCCTCCTTAATTTTTATAAAAATCTAATTTTTATAAAAATCTAATTTTTATAAAAGTGATTCTTTAAGCAATTTTTGATTTATTTAAAAATCTTGTTTTTAACTAATAAATTATGATTAATACTTGTAATTTATATTTCTATTTCATTGGTATAATCCATAATTTGATTAATAAAATTTGATATTAGAAAGTTTATAGCCAAATTTTATAAAGTTTTTAAGCTTTAAGATTTATAAATTTGGATTTTTGGCTGTTTAGAGTTTTTGGAACATTGATTGATATTCAACAACATGTTGAAGTATAATTAGAGTGTTTTAATTTATTTTTAGAGTTTTATACCCTATTTCAATTATAACAAAGTTTGAAGCTTATTCTAATTATAGTATTGGCATTTCCTATTGTAGCTAAGCAACTTACTAGAATTGTAAGTATCAAGTATATTAGTCCTAGACCTTAGTTGGATCCTAGTTTATGCAAGATTTTTGACCTAATTTATACTACTAGGTCATGGCATGTTGTGCATGAATGGTTATTATAAATATGCATGAGTCCAAGAATGACCTGAATTGACAGTTGTCACATATTAATAACCATAAGTATCTTATTTCTCTCATTATAGTCTATCCAAGTGCATGATGCCATGCAACCCAAATGGACCATGCCGGGTCGGGTCAAGTCTTACCAATTATAGTTATGGACTTAGACATTAATCCAACAGTCTCCCACTTGGATAAGTCTAAAACTATTATTGCGTATGACTTCAGGAACCAACAGGCAATCGTAGCTCTCAAAAGCTTCTGTCGAACTCTGACCTTGTAGATGAACTCTGATCTTGTCAATGACTTGTCCATTGCATAAGGGATCATATATTCCTCCATTCTAGATATCATATGGACTGAGACATGGATTATAATCATTCTCTCTGTCCATTAGTTGTTTCTCGATTTCCGATTTATGACGACTGACTAATTGAACAAATCAAATCAGTCCTGTCCCGGCCGAGCACTTCCATTTGTCATCATCAAATCATCGAGGGGCCCACAGATATCGCTTTTATCCCGAAGGTAAAAGGAATGGATAAACTTCGACTCATATGGCTTGTTCTACTACTTGTTGAATCATAGACAAAGACACGTTTTATAACATCGAGTTACCAATGCGTTTCGTGCAATCAATGTACAACCAACTCATAGTAACAACTCATATCTCTAGGTTTGAAGAATATAAGATATTATCGTCTCATGATCACTCGTGATAAAATCCATGAAGTGATTCCAATGAGCGCGGGTTGAATCCAATACTCAGAACTTATGAGCACTCATGAGTGTTGTAGCCCTTTGTCCAACATCTTAGACCTCTACAAACCAACCCATGACAGTCTTAATTCATATCTACTTCCAACATATGACCGACTGTGGATGGTTTGAATAACTTAGTCATTCCGGAAGAATAACCTAGTTTATTCGGGAAGTCAAAACATGCAAAGTGAAACACAATAATAATTGAATCCAATATGGTATCAAAACCTATGAACATAAATAAAACACCTTTTATTTATCACCATATGATTACAAAATATTTATTGTATACTATTTCAGCTATCAACTTTATTCTTGAATTTAAAGCAATAGTTGTCCCATGCTCCAAGCATGTACACTATGTTTTCTAAACACTAGTCATGCCATACACCAAGTATGCATACTATGTTTGTCTATGATCTTTACTTTGTGAACTAGATCAATTGAACATAACTTCAATGATTCTCTTTTCACACTCCCAAATCCATACTGCAAATGCAAGAATTCCAAATTCATGTCATTTACTGAAATCTGTTAGATTCTAAACTTATATGCATTGATCCTCTTGTAATGATTATGCACAAAGTCAGAAAGACTTAACAACAATCATTACAGAGTATTCCAAAGGTCAAGTCCTTGGAACCATCCTTCTTGCATTAAGTTTCCTTAATCTTACACAGATTGAAAATTCTAACTTTGAAACATTTCCGAATTCATTTTGACTATCACTTCTGAACAAGAGTTGCCTCCTTACAGATTATGTCAATATGGCCCTTCCAGAATTATCACTATACTTCCAACTATCCTTGAGCAACCAATCTTTGGTAAACCTTAGATTTTCCTCAACAATTGTTTAATCCTTTTAGTCATATCCAGTTCTAAACCTTTTCCCTTCTTAATGCCCCAGACATTTGGAAAATTTTAGAAAGGATGAATATAGCACATGTAATCGATCCTATATCCGAAGGATATGGGACGCGATTCATGATGTCTCACATAAAGACTAAACCAGTCTTTTGCTATAACATTTCCATTTCTATTTGCCAAGTTCTCATAATTCAGATTATGAAAAGGGATGCCGTAATCATAATCGAATTTTAGAACGCAAATAATGGACCCATATATAGAATTTCCTTATGTTGAGCCATTCCAACATGAAATTCATATATATTCTTGACTAAATGATTAAAACCTCACGATCTAAGCTTATAGATTTGAGATGAAGTATAATTTCCTCTCCCTTAATTATAGCAAAACAACTTTTTCCCAGTTGAAACCTTTTGTTTTCTATAATTAACATTGCTAGCTTGCAATACTTATCGTAATTATCATGCTCCCACTAACATGATGATTATTAGCATAACACTTATGCTCCCACTAGCTTTGACATATACTCAGATTTCTGATACTAGATTGTTTTGATAAGACTTTATCAAAAACATACACCTTCCCTTAGATAGCTCATGGGTGTGTCAAAACAGTTTTAAGAACTATGAAAAGGGATGCCGTAATCATAGTCTTGATCGTTTTGACCTTTGCCATTTCTCACAAGTCCAAGTTAGTGTGCCGGTAAACCACACACGCTCCACTAACGACTTTGAGAATGCAAACATCACAATTGCTATCTAGCTAAAATCTACTTAGTGAAAGTGTTTCCTCACCATCATTTTCATGAATCGCAGAGAAACTTTATGACACTTAGATTTAATGGTGTATGTGTTCTTATCCATGTGAGTTGTCATAACCATAGTCACAAGACAAGGATAATGACAAATCCAAACTCATATGGACTGAACTCAATCTTAATTTCTTGCCACCTGGCAGCTCAAGGGCCTACCATTGCTTCCAAGTTGTTGTGCAACCAATTGAGAACTCTAAGAACTCATATGCAAAGCCAACTTTGATTGGAATGGGCACAGAATATGTCAACACGATAGGCTATAAACCTTAAGGCGTGTGCTAGTGAAGAACTTTAGGTTTTATTCTTGATTAGTTCTTGAGACTTTCAAGACCTTTAAGACCCCCACTGTCCTCTTGACCTATAAGACTCCCTTGTCAAACATCCAAGAGATAGTGTGGATTCTAATCAAGACAAACACTTCACACAATTGGCCTTAGTTGATCTTTGTTTTATCCAAAACATCACAACTTACTAATTTCAAATGTACAAGAGTAGAAAACTTTTACTCTTACATTTGACAAGTGTTTTTAAACCTTCTTTAAGACATGTCACTCAAATTACAATCTTGGAGTATGACTCTAAGACTTGTATTGGAACGAAGTATGACTCATCTTCTTGATTTAACCACTTCAACAATTCAAGTTCCTCTTCTTAGTCATACGAATGCACTAAGATTTTCCTTAGAGAACTAATTTTGATATGGTTTCTTAATCATTAAGATGATCACAAAACTGATACTAAAGTACTCTCCCATCTTTTCAGATTTGAGAGACTTTTATCCTTCTGCCTAATTTGATTCTTCTTATCCGCTCTGCCATGCATTGGAACCTTTTCCAATGTCTCAGAGTTACACTTAAGCTTGTAAGTATAATCATATTTACTGAGCTTTAGTAAACTATGACGAATAGCCTTACATCTTTTGTGGTGGACTTAATCAGTGCACATGACTATGTGCTCGATCCCTTAGTCCATTACTTGACTCACACATCCATGTGAACAAGTAATTAGTCTTAATTTTTCCAATACTTGAAAGTTCTCATTCATCATGCTATACAACTTGCATGATTCCAAGTCCTAGTCCAATTGAGACTTTGGATGATGAGAGTCTTTCCTTATTTGGTAAATTTAGACATTACCACAAATGAAGGAATCAATTTCATATTTCCACTCTTGCTATTAATGGAATCATATAAGCAACAATTTTTTTTCCAAATGCCATTGTAAGGATATTTAAAATAAATAAAATCAAAAATTTTCTTTTATTTTAAAACTATGCGGAAAAACTTATCCTTACAATCCATATGAAAACTTGTTGTTATCTATTCCTAAGCAATATCTCATAAATCCTAAGAAGTAGCTCAAGAATCCGATTTTCAAACTACGCGATAGAAATCCATCTATGCGATCAGATTCAGCATATTCTTTCTTTATGTTCCTTTACTTTTCTTTGATTCTTAAAACGTTACCATGTGACCCAGTCACATCATGCATCAAGAATCTCATAATAGAAACTTAACAGAGTTAGAGTAGTGGATTTTACCTGAAGTAGAGTCAACCTTATTGACTTTAACACCCTTAGGTAAATTTGGCAGCTTCGCAAATAACGACCCTTTCTTTGGCAATATAAACATATGGACCCTTTGATAATGGTACACGGGACTATCACAGACTTAGCTTTTCTCTTTACCATTTGTTCAACCGAGTTAACTATGGCCGATCCCTTTCCATTGGGAAGAGAATGTTTTTTCTGTATTTCCAGTGTCACCATTGTCAATGTCCATAAAGTTTCAGGAAGTTGATCTTAACAATAGATAAGATCATTAAGGGTCTTGTCATAGTCTGTTTCATAGGTGTTCCTAAAGAACTCACTATGTGACTTAGAAAGTAGTTGAGCCACTAACTTTCTCAAGACTTTGACACCCAACTCTCCCAGCTTGTCAATATGTGACTACATCTCCAAGATGTGACCACACCTAGACCTTCACTTGCCAATAGGGTTCGAGTGACCTTAAACTTTTAAGAACTTGTGGGGTAGGGAGAATAATTGGAGGAGGTGAAAGAAGTATGATTTCCATGGGATATAATCTTCATTTAGGAAAGCTTGTTTCAAGAGATTTGGGAAGATCATAAATGTCTAAAACAGACATGTTTTGGGAGATATTCAAGATAGTTGATCTTAAAGTCCTTAATATGACACCCAATATGAAATATTAAGGCTAGGACCCAACAAACTATTTTATAACTTAGAAGAGGTATGCCGTAATCCAAGCTATAAAACAATTTGAAGGTAGGTGAATGACGATTCACCAATTTCCACCAAGATAAACGAAATGTATTATTGGTTTTTGAAAATCCTAGATCTTTTGAGATTCATTGAACTGTTCAATGGCATGTTTCAATCTCGAGTGTGCCCTTCAGGTTTTGTGACTGGGATGCCGAGGATCATAAAACAAGGTGTGAAGTAACCATGAAAATTACTTGGTACCCTTAAGTGTTTACCCCTCAATCGATGTGCCGGTTAACCACACACGCTCCATCGATACTATGATAAACATTAAGTCACCCTTTGCCTACCTTGTTAAATACGAGTTAGTGTGCCAGTTAACCACACACGCTCCACTAACCGACTTAAACAAAGTGCAAAGCGTAATTTCATGCATTAGCACCTTATTCACATTTTCCTAAGTAACTAAGATTGGGAATTATTAAGAGTTTAGTTACTTAGTATTTATCATTAATACTTTTAATGAAGGGAGAATTATAGTCCTGTCAAACCCGTTCGGCTAACGACCCTCCACCAGTCAAGCAAGCGGTGGGTGAGAGTGGACACCCATTAAGTTGCCATTTTATAGGCAACAACCTTATACCCACCTTATAGACCGGCTTCGTGAATGAGGCGTACTAGCGGTAAGACTGACTTTACTCTTATACATATATATATATTATTAACTTATAATATTATAAAGTATAAGGGTTAAATTTGAACTTTTAAAATTCTAAGGGCTAACTTGGAATTAAAGTATTCATAAGAGAAAACTTTACAATTTCCAAAACTTGAGTGCAAGTTTTGAAACTATTCAAAACTAATTAATTCCATAACTTATGTGTTTAAAGTAGTTTTAATCCAAAAACTCTTCAAGTTCCATAACTTGAGGACAAATTATGGAAGACTTTAAACTAATAAAGAATTAACTTTTTCTTTATTTTATAACTTATGAAATTAATTAAGGTTACATTATTTTTTTTTTATATTTATTTAATAAAGAGACTCTTGGTCCTCCATAACTTGAGGACAAATTATGGAGTCATAACTCCAATTAATTAGAACTAGACTCTTCATTTTTGTAACCTTTGCCAACTTTATGAGTTTTATGAGTCTTTAATGTGACTCTTCATGTAACTTGAGGATAAGTTACACAAACACATTTTATACTCAACTCTTAGATTAAAATGGATTGAAAACAACTATTTCATTCAACTTTTCTATTAATCTAAGAAACTCATAAGAACAAGATAATTCAAATCAAACTTTTTCATGTAATTAGTCTAACCTTTAAACTAATACAAAACATGAATCTATTAACAATTATCTTTGAAAATGGATTAGCATGTACATTACCACATCAAAAAAAACAAGTTTATAAGTTCAAAAACAACTTAGGGTAATGTTCCTAGTCCATTTCTGGCCAAAAACCTCGAAAGTATGCTGTCTGGGGTCCAACTCGTCGAGTGCATGAACACAACTCGGCGAGTTAGATGCATTTTGCCTTGGACTCGTCGAGTCCCTTCATGGACTCGGCGAGTCTGCTAGGCTGACAGCACCAATTTCGATTTTTCAGCTTCTATTGCAGGTATAACAAGAAAACAAGCCTAGGCTCTGATACCACTGTTGGGTTATGAGCATTCTAACACTCCTAAGTGTACATGCAACCCTAAATACCTTGGATCTATGTTTTCTCTATTACACATGCAAATATGAATATCCAAGGTATTATCCTAATCTAGCATACAAAACAATCAATAAAGCAAGATAGAATACATACCTCTTTGATGTAGAATGTCTTCATGAAGCTTGAGTGCCTAGTGCCCCAAGTGTGACACCTCAAATGGTTCACACAACACCATAAACACTTGGAATAACTTAGATAGAATTCTACACTTCATGAAATCGGCTAGCCCTCTCTAGAATAATCTAGTGGCCGATTTTGGGAAGAATAATATCTTTATATAGTGTTACAATTAGGGTAAACCCTAATTGTCATGACTTTCCATTTCCTTGGATCCATGGGTTCAAATACACCATGGAGCATCCATGGAGCATTATATGGGTTTTGGCCCAACTAAATAATCCATGGAGCATTAGCCCACTATACAAGTATGGATGATTTGTACAATCAACCCATATATTTAATTAGTCTTCTTTTGATCACTTAATTAATCCTAGATTAATTCTTGATCAATACTAATTAAATAATCTTATTATTCTTATTATTAATATACTAGAACTTATAATATATTAATAACCATAAGTATCTTATTTCTCTCATTATAGTCTATCCAAGTGCATGATGCCATGCAACCCAAATGGACCATGTCGGGTCGGGTCAAGTCTTACCAATTATAGTTATGGACTTAGACATTAATCCAGCAGAGTAAGGTAGCTCATTTGTGACTTATGAGAATAGAAGCCTTTATGGGTAGAAATTATCATATGATAATGTCATCAAGGCTTTCTTTGCACACATAGAATCATGTTGACGCTTTTAGTCTACATACAGCAGCATGCTTTTAGGGACATCCTAACTAGTCTTAATAAAAATTTATACCTTCCCATAGAAACAAAATGTATGACCACTTCGTATTCTAGCCCTGCAGTAACGTCTTAGCACACAATTGAAAAAAATAAAGAAAAATAAAATCTTTTTGCATTTTTGTTTTTTTTTTCAAAAGAAAATTGCAAAAAAAAAATGAAAATCTTTTTGTATATTTAATTTTTCAAAAAAAAATGAAAATCTTTTTGTATTTTTGATTTTTCAAAAGATAAGAAAGCAACATGTAAAACTTTCCTAAGTTGAGATACCCACAGATGCGAATTGATATGGATGCGAAGCCATGCGAAGCCATGCGAAGCCTCTGAATGAACAGTAACCACTGAACAATGTGAACACATTTTCTGAACAAAACATTTATTCTTGTGTGAAGGAAACTGCATTCGCATTAAGCATCCCCAAACCTACTAGAATTCGAACAAATGATTTTCCATCAAGAGGTTTTGTAAAAATATCAGCAAGTTGTTCAGTTGTTTTGACAAAGTGAATTTCAATATTCCCATCTTCCACATGATCTTTGATAAAATGATATCAAAGAGCAATGTGTTTTGTCTTTGAATGTTGTACTGGATTATGACAAATGCGAATTGCACTTTGTGAATCACAATACGAAGGAATCTTTTTCATGTTGATTGCATAATCACGAAGTTGACTCTGAATCCATATGATTTGTGAAGTACAAGCAGCCGCAGAGATGTATTCTGCTTCAGCAGTTGAGATAGCCACACAAGTTTGTTTCTTTGATTGCCAGCTCACCAACTTTCCATCCAATAATTGACATCCACCAGTCGTACTTTTTCGATCTAATGTACATCCTCCTAAATCAGAATCTGAAAAAGCTTGAATGAAAAATCCTGTTTTCGCAGGATACCAAAGGCCTAATGAAACAGTTCCCTTTAAATATCGAAAGATATTTTTCACTTCCGTCAAATGTGGTTCTCTTGGATTTGCTTGATATCTAGCACAACAACAAACCAAAAACATAATATCAGGTCTACTCGCAGTTAAGTACAACAAAGACCCTATCATGCTACGATACACTGTTAGATCAACAGCAGGAGTGTCTAACAAAGGAGTTAGTCGTGTTCCTACTACCATAGGGACTCTGAGCTTCGTGCTATTAATCATTCCAAACTTTTCTAGCAAGTTCTTTGTATATGTTTCTTGATTAATGAAAATTCCTTGCCTGTTCTGTTTTATGTTTAAACCAAGAAAATTATTAATTTTTCCCATCATGCTCATTTCAAACTGACTTTTCATTAAATTTTCAAATTCAAGTGACAATGCTGGATCAGTTGAACCAAAGATAATATCATCAACATAAATTTGAACAAGCATGAGATGACACCCAACTTTCTTGCGAAATAATGTGGGGTCGACTGATCCTTGTTTAAATTTAGATTGTTTCAAGAAATTTGTAAGTGTTGCGTAACAGGCCCTTGGTGCTTGTTTTAACCCATATACAGCTTTATCTAAAATATAAACATGATCAGGATGTTCAGTGTTTACAAAACCTAGTGGTTGTTCAACATACACTGTTTCTTCGAGTTTGCCATTTAAGAATGCACATTTAACATCCATTTGATAAACATCAAAATCTTTGTGAGCTGCATAAGCTAAGAATATGCGAACTGCTTCAAGTCTTGGAACAGGTGCGAATGTTTCTTCATAATCAATGCCTTCTTGTTGCGAATATCCTTTAACCACTAGTCTTGCTTTATTTCGAATAATATTACCATCTTTGTCGGTTTTGTTTTTAAAAATCCATTTTAATCCAACAATTGAAACATCAGAAGGTTTAGAAACTAATCTCCAAACCTTGTTTCGTTCAAATTCAGCCAATTCAGATTGCATAGCAACAACCCAATCTGAGTGTTCCATAGCATTCTTGACTGTTTTTGGCTCTATTTTCGAAATAAAGACATTAAACATACAAAGCTCTTGGTTAGTGTTTAGTACCTCATTTTTCGCACGAATTTGAGCTCTTGTCAACACACCTTCTTGTAAATTGCCAATTACATGTTCTTGTGGATGATTTCTTGTCCATTTCGCAAGTGGTGGATAATTTGGATCATAGTCTAATAGTGCATCTTCATGCATATCTTCATTTTCAGATCCTGCAATAGAAAAATTATCATTAAATGTATAATGTCTGCATTGTTATCATGACAATTTGTCTCTGTTTCATGAACTTCTCTCTCAACATGATCTACATTTGGATAATTCCCCTCAGAATTATGTGCATTTTGATTTTGCGAATGCTCCCCCTCAATTTGTTGTTCTTCCTGATTTGGTAAATGCTCCCCCTCAACTTGATGTTCTTGCGGATTTTGTAAATGCTCCCCCTCAAAAGTTGGTATAAAATCTTCATGAGCACTTGTGTGTTCCTCCTCCATATGAACATTTGGTATGGTTTCACAAGTTATCGTCGTTGAAGTTGTTGTTGATTCATCAGTATGTTTTGAAGATTCTGATGTTTGATTATCAATAGCATTATCTTCTGCATCAATTGCCTTGTTAGGAATTCCAAAAATTAAGTCATAATCAAAATCATTAATTTCAGAATTATCAATTTGAGTATTTGAATCCACAAGTATTGGTTTTTGATCGAATTTACTATCAATCTGTTTAAGATAGTAATCATCAAATGTTAAATTGAAAGTTTCTTCAATTTTTCTTGTTCGTTTATTAAGCACTCTGTATGCAACTGAATTCTGTGAATATCCTAAGAAGATGCCTTCATCAGCTTTTGCTTGAAACTTTGACAAATTATCTTTGAGATTCATAATAAAACACCTGCAACCAAAAACATTAAAGATTTTTACATTAGGATTCCGATTATTGATTATTTCATATGGAGTAACATTGAATCTTCTGTGAATGAATGATCTATTCTGAGTAAAACATGTTGTGGATACAGCTTCTGCCCAAAGATATTGAGGTAGATTCGCATATGTGAGCATGGTTCTGGCTGCTTCGCATAGAGATCGATTTCTTCTTTCAACTACACCATTTTGCTGTGGAGTATATGGTGATGAGAAATTATGCGAAATACCTTTGTTTGTAAGAAAATTGTCAAGAGTTTAATTTTTAAACTCCGAACCATTATCACTTTTAATTTTGCGTACATTCTTTTTCAAACTAATTTCAATCTTTTTGATAAAATCAATCATTGTCTGAGCAACTTCATATTTCAACCTGAGAAAAAATACCTATGTGAATCTTGAGAAATCATCTACAACAACTAAAATATACCGCTTTTTATTTATTGTTGCAACAGTGGATGGTCCACATAGATCAATGTGAAGAAGTTCCAATGGATCTACTATCTTTGAATCTATGACAATCGGATGACCTTTTCGATGTTGTTTTCCTTGTTCGCAAGCTGCACATAAAGAATCATTGTTAAATTTTAATATTGGTAAACCTCGAACTAAATCTTCAGTTACAAGTTTATTTATATTTCAAAAGTTCAAATGTAATAATCTTCGATGCCAAAGCCAGCTGATATCATTGGATGCTTTTGATAGTAAACACACAGCTGGTTTCCCCACAATTGGTTTGATGTCCAAAGTAAACATATCACCATATCGTTTGGATTTCAGAAGTATTTCATTTGTCTTTGCATTTGAGATGATACTTCCTTCTTCATTAAACACTACATGATTTCCAGTACCCACAACAAGTTGTGATACACTAATCAAATTGTGTTGAAGTCCTTCAACATAAGCAACTCTGTTTACTGTGAAGTTTCCACTTGTGACTTTCCCATATCCTTTCACTTGACATTTGTGATTATTTCCAAATTTGACAACTCCAGCATTCTCCAAGCTTCGGTAATCTCGCAAGTTTTCCTTTCTTCCAGTCATATGACGAGAGCAACCACTATCAATATACCATTTTGGATCATATTGCTCGTCACATAACACCTGCATTTAATGAAAGAATTTAGGAACCCAAGACTTATTGGGTCCATCATAAGT
Organism: Lactuca saligna; assembly: GCF_052625555.1. Lineage (NCBI taxonomy): Eukaryota > Viridiplantae > Streptophyta > Magnoliopsida > Asterales > Asteraceae > Lactuca > Lactuca saligna. The sequence continues at coordinate 201,036,782 of NC_136424.1, read as the reverse complement.
AGAATGAAACAACTTTTTGGAACTTGAAAACCATGTTTTCACTTTGTTTGTTACTGAATCCATTATATCAGCATCATCAGTTCTAGATATGGAAATATAGTCATTCACTAGTTTTGGATTCGCATTGATTGTAATCTTATCCTTCACAGCATTCGCATGTTTGATAACTGGTTTCCATTTTTGAACCGGAACTTGCGAATTATGGGATGATGTACTAGCAGTTGAAGAATTATTTGCAAACTTATCAAAGGCACTTTTGATTTCTTGTTCTGAAAACTTTGCACTTTGATATTTCTTTCCTTTCCCTTCAAACCAATTATTGATCATATTTACATCAGTCATTCCTTTGATGTATGAAACTTTGGTTTTTGATGATATTGAAGGATTTGGAAAATTTGGTTGTTGTGGTGAAAATTTCGCTTTGACTTGATTTGATTTCTTCAAATTTGATGAATTATTCGTGAATTTGTCAACATTTGGAAACTTTTGATTATTTGCAAATTTTTGCGAATTCTCAAATTTTCTATTGTTGTCATATTTGCGAATATATGAAACCTTATCAACAGAATTTATTTGTTTATGAAAACTCGAAGTTGTGTTAGTGTTTTTATCTTGAAATTTTGACGATGTTTTTGAAATTTGTTGTTTTTCATTATTCACAACTTGCCAAAATATTGCTTTTCTATCTTGTCTTTTTGAAACATTATTTTCTGTTGAAAAAGTTTCAACCATCAATTTGAATTCTTGAGAATTTAATTTCATTTCAACCTTTGATTTTTCAACTTTTTCAAAAGATTTGTTTGATTTTTCACCTTTAACCACCCATTTTTGTAATGATTTTTGTTTTTGAAACACATAAGAATTTTGAGTTAAATTGTTTTCTATTGTGTTTTGATTTGCGAAGAAACCTTCAGGTGTTGACTTTTGATTGTCTTTTTCAACCATTTTATTGAACTCATGATGAATTTTCTCAGCATTTCCAGTAGTGACAAAAACTTGATTTGGAAAAATAGTTTTATCAGTACATACAAAATTTGGATATACCACTGTGTTGGTTTCCAAATAATGTGCGCCTTTGTCATTTAAAACTTTGTCAAATTCTTTTGTGTTTTCAAACAATTGATCAACCACAACCCTTTGATGTGCTTCAGTTGAATTTTGCTTTTCTTCTTTAATTTCATTAGTATCATCAGATTTCCAGCTTTCAACTTCCACATTATCAAACTTACAATGTTGCGAAGTTGAAGATTTATCAACTTTATCCTCTACTATTGAATCAACTACTATTTCTTTACCTTTGATCTTAGATGTGATATTAATGATTGACAATTGAGAACAATCAATCTCTTCTTCTTCTTCAATTTCACTGATTTCACTCACATTATCACAATTTTCATCAATATCAGCATAATTGAATTGCGAAGTAAGAGTTGAATTTTCGGTTTTCTTTAAGATTTTCACTTGTTCACTTTTTGTCAAACTTTCATTTACAATGTCAACCAACTCATCAGCATTCAGAAATTCATCAATTTTGACAATACCATATGAATATCTATCATCCGGTATTTTGTCAAATTGAGCAATTGTACTTTCGCAATCATAAGAAACAACATCAACTTTTTCACGCTCATACTCAAGAAAAGGTAAAAGTTTCCTATGTTGTTCTTTGCTAATATCAGAAGAATGATGTAAAGCAGTTAATTTTGCATACAACCTTTTTGTTGAATTACAATAGATGTTTCTTTGTGCTAGTAACAATCTAACATCATTCGAAAGATTATTCCTATCACAATTTATGTTTTTGATTTGCAATTCTAATTTTTCTACCCTGCTCTTCTTTATTTCTAATTCCCTTTGTGTCTCACTAAGTTGCACATTCAATTTCTTAGCTTCATTACTAGCAGACACAATAACAGAATCAAAATAAGCCACAGTATCATCAAACGAAACAATTTCAGCATCATAAGCAGATAAAGGAATATTAAAAGATTCAAGAATTGCACGTACCTTGGTTGTCATAGGAGATTTGTCTGTGGATTTAGACATAAAACATTTCCCAGAAATGTTCTCTTCGCAGTCCTCAAAACTTGCGAACATAGCTCCATGTGTTGGATGTCTCATTTCTTCATCATCAGAGCCTGAAGACCAGATCTGATACATTCCACTTTCTTCTTCATCCGATTCTCCCTTAGCAACCAAAGACACTCCTTTGTTCTTTGCCCTTAAGTCTTCAATTTTTTCATAATAATAAGCTTCATCTTTGACTTTTTCTTTCTTTTCTTCTTTCTTTCACAACATGCAATCATCTGCAAAATGATTCGCACCATTGCAGTAGTGACAATAAATTCCTAAATCACCCTTTAACTTTTTCTCTTCATTCGCATTCTTCTGTTTTCCATCTGTTTTCTCCATTTTCTTCTTCTCTTCTCCTCCAGTTCTTGTTACTTCACTTTTCACATCACTATTCTTTCCTTTCAGATTAAAAGGCTTTTTGAAAAACTTTTTAACTTTGTTGTTTGAATAGTATGCTACTGCTTCATCATCAGAGTTTATCAAAAATCCTTCTATATCAGAACCATCTTTTTCATCAATGTCTGTTACTTTTGAAATAAGAGCCAAAGGACCACCAATAGCTTGTTTTGATTCTTCATACATTTCTGTGACCTCACATTCATGTGTTTTCAGTTGATTGTAAAGATCATTCAATGTGGTTGTATCAAAACACTGTTGATTCTTTATCATCATGCTTACACCACGCCATTCTTTGCGAAGACTCATAATGAAAGTGAGATTGAACTCCATGGTAGATCTAGTAATTCCATACCTGTTGCAGCGAAACATAAGCTCATTCAGACGATCATAACAACTTTCTAAAGTTTCTGAATCCATTTGTCTGAATTCCTTCAGTTCAACGAGACACTGCTTCATAGAGTTGATCTTCGTCTTTTCACATCCTTGATATTTTTCTTTTAGAGTATTCCAGATCTCGTTAGCTGTTTTACAACTACGAATGTAATTGTAAACCACAGGAGGTAGAGCACCTCTTAGTTCTCTCATGCATCTCTTTTCATTTTTCTTCAATCGATTGTGTTGTTCTTCAACATCAGTAGACGCAGCAGACGATCCAATTGGTTGAACATTAGCAGGAGCTAGTACTGTTCCATCAATACACTTCCAAAGTTCTTCATCAATTCCATTTAAGTAATCTTCCATTCTATCAGCCCACTGATCATAGTATTCTAGAAGTAACATCGAAATTTTAGTTGATGAATCAAGCAAGTGAGAGAAAGAAGTCATTGAATTCATGTTGAAGTTCGCCATTGATGAACACAGAAAATATCTGAAAACTTGAAACCTTGATGAATATCAGAATTTATCAAACGAATTGATCAAAAAACACTAATCGATTACTCGATTTAACAATTCAATTGCAGAATCAATTCAAATCTGAAGATCAAAAGTGATTTTCAAAATCAAAAATGCGCGGAAAATTTTGAGTAAATTCGTAACTCAAAAAGCAAATGATTCTTATACGAAAATCAGATCTAAGCAGTTTGAATCCTGCTCAGATACCAATTGTAGAGAATTGTTATCGAGAATTTAGAACAGAAAAGATAGATTTGAATGAATTAAGATGAAGAACACAGAGAGTAAATATTAATCAGATCTTATATTGATAAAGTCTGATTACAGAGTTAAGCAGAAGTGAGTTCAAGCATCGTACTACAACTTCTAGCCTAAGTCCCTATTTATAGGGAACCATCAAAAAGTATACTAAGTCTATACATTTTATCTTCGCATAAAAATGACTTAGTAAAATAACATAAAATGCGAAACTATACAAAACACTCTATTCGACTTTTACAATATACATCAACATTTTCATAGCAAATTGAAAATTTTATTTTCTATTATTAACATTGCTAATGTGTAACGACGTAAAATTTTAAAACCAATTTTTTCATTTTTGCAAACATCAAAACATCAATTAATATTTTAAATTCAACGTAAACAATATTGTCACAACCGAATACATCACAAAGATCATGAAATAGTTTTTCCCGATAATGTGTACGATCACGTCGGCGCCTTCCCACGGTCCTCGCTAGTACCTGAAACACATAACACAACCACTGTAAGCATAATTGCTTAGTGAGTTCCCCAAAATACAACCTACGCACATACGCCTTTCCAAGCCCTGACCTTCCAGTCAATGTGTCTCAGGGGACTTCCGTCCCGACTGGGTAAACCTTTCGGTCCTACCCACGTCAACCTTATGGTTCATATTACAACGCCTTCCGGCCCATAACATATTCGCCTTCCGACCCATAGCATAATGTCTTCCGGCTCATATCAAGCATATCATACATGGTACATATAATGATTAACTTATCACACATAATGCATATATCTCATATCATATTCGACCTTCCCGTCACACAGTCAAACCCTTCCGGGTATAGTATAATGAGAACACTCACCTCGAATATCTCGATAACTCGCGAATCCTGGAAATCACTCGTGCTCGATCCCCCGAGCTATAATCCTCCTATAACATCATATATCTGTAATTAATACCTTTACCACTAAGGTTGACTACCCCTATCAAGTCAACACTGGTCAACTCTGGTCAACGGTCATCTTGACCGGACTTGGCGAGTGGACTAGAGCGACTCGGCGAGTCTAAGAGTTTTCACCAACTCTCTAGGATTCTCTTTTGACACGTCGAGTACTCCCCTGACTCGACGAGTTCCACCTGGCATGAATCGCGGGACCACCACGACTCAACTCGCCGAGTCACGAGAACAACTCGGCGAGTTCCAGCTCGACTCAGTCCACCTGTCAACCCTCTCTAACTCTCCATGACTCACTGAGTCAACCATAACTCGGCATGACCACTCACTGAGTGGTTAAGGACAATCTTCATGCTACTCGCTGAGTCTGTTCTTTAGACTCGGCGAGTCCATGCCATGCATCAACTAAATCTCGCTTCTGAGGTTAGATCCGCTCCATCCACTCATAGATCTGGCCCTCCTAAGCTCATTCATCACGTAAAGTCACAGTCTTGGCTACCATGCAACACCTACAAGGCTCTTTTTGGAGAAATCGCCTCTAAGATGGCAACCCTAGTCTCCAACCGAAAAGAAAGGACATAAAGCATGGCATTAGGGACTTTCTGGACCTGCTAAGGTCTAGATCTCGGTACCATATCCCCATGGGACCTCTCACACATCAATTACAAAGCAAACAAGGCAAGAAGAAACCCTAGATTTGACCATATCAACAAAAATACGGAAATAAGCTCTGAAAGATACCTCAAGAAGCTTCCCCTGGCGAAATGGAAGTAGATCCAAGCTCCCGAACTCTTCTAGCTTGACCTTCCCCTTCCTTTCTTGCAAATACACACAAATTTGGTGAACAATGGCCTCTTATCTCACTCATAGGAACCCTTAGCTGCTTTGGTGCTCTCAAGGATCAAGGTAGACGCAATGAAGGGCCATAAGGTCCTTTAAATAGGGCTTAGGACCGGGAAAATACGGTTTCATTAAACAGCGCGGACTCGCCGAGTCCATTCCTTGGACTCGCCGAGTCTAGGCGCAAACCCGCGTCCAGAACTGGGATCCTACTCGGCGAGTTTAAGCTCCAACTCGCTGAGTCCCCTCACAAAACACCAAAAATATATGAATAAAAGATACCTGGAAATCCGGGCAGTTACAATTCTCCCGCACTAGAACTAGACTTTTCCCTCGAGGTCTCGCTCTGCAAATAGCTCCGGATGCTGCTCATGCATCTCACGCTCCGGCTCCCAGGTCATCTCTGATCCCTTCTGATGTTGTCACTGAGCCAACACCAGGGGTACCTCCTTGTTCCTCAATACTTTGATCTTCCGATCTCTGATGGCCACTGGTCTCTCGGCATAATTCAGGCTCGCATCTACCTGAATATCCTCTAATGGAACCACTGCCGATTCGTTGGCTAAACACTTCCTCAGGTTCAACACATGAAAAGTGTCGTGAATCTGCCCCAACTCTGCTGGCAAATCCAAACGATAGGCTACCAGGCCTACCCTCGCGATCACACGGAAAGGACCAATATATCGGGGCCCCAATTTTCCCCTCTTCCTGAATCGAATCACTCCTTTCCAAGGAGAGACCTTCAGGAGTACAAGGTCGCCGACCTGAAACTCAAGCTTGGACCGGCGTCTGTCTGCATAACTCTTCTGTCGGCTCTAAGCGGTCAACAACCTCTGCCTGACCTGTTGAATCTGCTCGGTCATCTGGAGTACGATCTCCGTGCTACCAATCACCCGCTGCCCCACCTCACGCCAGCAGATGGGGGTGCGACACCTGGCAGTAGGCGTAGATCCCTGGCGAAGCTGGGGGCACTCGGCCTTCCGATGGCCGGTCTGGTTGCAATGAAAGCAAACCATGAATCCCTTGGGGCAATCCCTAGCAATGTGCCCCTCCTTGCCACACTTGTAGCAAGCACCCGATCGACATGCCCCCCTCGTGACCCTTGCCGCACTTTCCACAAGTGCGGCCCTTCTGACCTCCCGATCTCGAATCGACAGACTTGGTCCGCTGGGCTGCCGGCTGACACTGAGCCGGCCACCTATCCACCCGTTGAGACTCGGCCTCCTCCCAAGCCTGTGTCTCCATCTCGATCTCATGCTTCCTGGCATTCGCCTGAAGCTCAGCAAAAGTCTGATATGACGAGTTCTATACGAACTCCCGGATATCCCTCCTCAGCACACCCAAATACGGACTCATCCGAGCCTGCTCCGTGGACACCTACTCAAGGCAGAACATCACCCTCTCATGAAACTACCACGTGATCACTGTGACAGAATCATTACCCTGCTTGAGGGTTAAGAACTCCTTAACCAACCGTTCCCTCTCCACCGGGGGAACGTACTCATCTCTGAACATAGTAGTAAACCTCTCCCAAGTCACAGCTGAAACCTCTACCAGAGTGAAGTTCGCCGTCACGAAGTTCCACCAATCCTTTGCTCCCAGGCGGAGCTTGTTCAAGGCGAACCGTACCCTCAGATGCTCCGTACATGAACAAGTGTAGAAGCATCCCTCGATATCAGCAATCCATATCATCGCAGCGATCGGATCCTGCATCCCATCAAACTCAGGTGGCTTCGTGTTGCTGAACTCCCAGACCAGCAACGAGTCACCTCCCTGTGGTCTGGCAGCGGCCACAGCTGCGGTAGCTGCAGCGACTGTGGCCTCAGTCAACGCAGCGTACCACTCATCAAATGTCTCCATCAGTATGGTCTTAATAGACCCAAACATCTCCGGAACCTCAGCCCGGATCGCTGCAGCCACCTCCTCATGAGTCATCTGACAAAGCCCCTCGTCAGTCACACTACTCGTACCAAGTCTGTGGCGTTGTCCAACCATGATGTCTCTGATATACAACATAAAAATATCAGAGACTCTATCGAGCATAATCGCACTCGATAACGCAGCCCTACTCAGTCTCCGATACCCAGGGATTCTTACTTGGGTTGCCCACTGACCCGGTGTCTTCAGTAGTACGGGCCCAATAGTACCAACTACACCGCATCAACATTCACCCCAAGTCCTCCTTCCCAAACCCTGGATCCTAAGTACTCTATTCTTGCCATGCACTAGCTACCCACTCGCTCTCAAAGCACCTCATAGCAGCAGGTTTCCCTAGACTAAGGCATCACAATCAGGCCACTGTAGTCCTAATATGAATACCTAGTCTACTAGAATGCGTATCATATCATATCATATCTCATAACACATATTGTAAGAGTATTTTGGGGATTTTACAATTCGGGCGCTGGCTGACCGTACACACTTCTTCTTCTTTTGGTTGATTCAAAAATCACTTATCAAATTTTATTGATTTATTAATTAAAATTTTCTCAAATCCCCGGTTTGAGTTCAGTTACGCCTGAAGGTGTACCCGAATCCCTCAAACCAAGGCTCTAATACCAACTTGTAACGACATAAAATTTTAAAACCAATTTTTTCATTTTTGCAAACATCAAAACATCGATTAATATTTTAAATTCAACGTAAACAATATTGTCACAACCGAATACATCACAAAGATCATGAAATAGTTTTTCCCGATAATGTGTACGATCACGCCGGCACCTTCCCACGGTCCTCGCTAGTACCTGAAACACATAACACAACAACTATAAGCATAATTGCTTAGTGAGTTCCCCAAAATACAACCTACGCACATACGCCTTTACAGGCCCTAACCTTCTGGTCCATGTGTCTCAGGGGACTTCTGTCCCGACTGGGTAAACCTTCCGGTCCTACCCACGTCAACCTTACGGTTCATATTACAACGCCTTCCGGCCGATAACATATTCGCCTTCCCGCCCATAGCATAATGCCTTCCGGCCCATATCAAGCATATCATACACGGTACATATAATGATTAACTTATCACACATAATGCATATATCTCATATCATATTAGACCTTCCCGTCACACAGTCAAACCCTTCCGGGTATAGTATAATGAGAACACTCACCTCGAATATCTCAATAACTCGTGAATCCTGGAAACCACTTGTGCTCGATCCCCCGAGCTATAATCCTCCTATAACATCATATATCTCTAATTAATACCTTTACCACTAAGGTTGACTACCCCTATCAAGTCAACACTGGTCAACTATGGTCAACGGTCAACTTGACCGGACTCGGCGAGTGCACTAGAGCGACTCGGCGATTCTAAGCGTTTTAACCAACTCTTTAGGATTCTCTTTTGACACGTCAAGTACTCCCCTGACTCGACGAGTTCCACCTGGCATGAATCGTGGGGCCACCACGACTCAACTCGCCGAGTCACAAGAACAACTCGGCGAGTTCTAGCTCGACTCAGTCCACCTGTCAACCCTCTCTAACTCTCCATGACTCACTGAGTCAACCATAACTCGGCATGACCACTCACTGAGTGGTTAAGGACAATCCTCATGCTACTCGCCGAGTCTGTTCTTCAGACTCGGCGAGTCCATGCCATGCATCAACTAAATCTCACTTCTGAGGTTAGATCCGCTCCATCCACTCATAGATCTGGCCCTCCTGAGCTCAGTCATCAGGTAAAGTCACAATCTTGGCTACCATGCAAAACCTACAAGGCTCTTTTTGGAGAAATGAGCTCTAAGATGGCAACCCTAGTCTCCAACCCAAAAGAAAGGATATAAAGCATGGCATTAGGGACTTTCTGGACCTGCTAAGGTCCAGATCTTGGTACCATATCCCCATGGGACCTCTCACACTTCAATTACAAAGCAAACAAGGCAAGAAGAAACCCTAGATTTGACCATATCAATAAAAATACGGAAATAAACTCTGAAAGATACCTCAAGAAGCTTCCCCTGGCGAAATGGAAGTAGATCCAAGCTCCCCAACTCTTCTAGCTTGACTTTCCACTTCCTTTCTTCCAAATACACACAAATTTGGTGAACAATGGCCTCTTATCTCATTCACAGGAACCCTTAGCTGCTTTGGTGCTCTCAAGGATCAAGGTAGCCGCAATGAAGGGCCATAAGGTCCTTTAAATAGGTCTTAGGACCGGGAAATTAGGGTTTCATTAAACAGTGCGGACTCGCCGAGTCCAGGCGCGAACCCGCGTCTAGAACCGCGATCCTACTCGGCGAGTTTAAGCTCCAACTTGTCGAGTCCCCTCACAAAACACCAAAAAAATATGAATAAAGGATACCTGGAAATCCGGGCGGTTACATAATGTGCAACACGTAACATAATAATCATGCTCCCACTAACATGATAATTATAATTTAACTAGCATAACACTTTATGCTCCTACTAGCTTTGACATGTAACCGGAAATTAGCTCGACTTCTAGAAATCAATAGTTCATTGACTTTCTTACCAAAGTTTAGTTTTCTGATACGAGATGCTTTGATAAGACTTTATCAAAATCATACACACTTCCTTAGATAGATCACATGTGTATCTAAAGAGTTTTAGAACTATGAAAAGGGATGTTGTAATCATAGTCATAATTGTTTAGACCTTTGCCATTTCTCACAAGTCTATGTTAGTGTACCGGTTAACCACACGCGCTCCACTAATGACTTTGAGAATGCAAGTATCATAATTGTTATCTAATGAAAATCTACTTAGTGAAAGACTTTCCTCACCAGCATTTTCATGAATCGAAGACAAACCTTATGACACATAGATTTTCTATGGTGTAAGTGTTCCTATCCATGCGAATTTTTCATAACCATAATCATAAGACAAGGTTAATGACAAAACCAAACTCGTATGGATTGAACTTGTTTAATCTTAATTTCTTGCCATCTGGAAACATAGGGCTTACCATTGATTCCAGGTTGTTATGCAAACAACTGAAAACTCATAGAACTCACAAGCATAGTGAACTTTGAACTGGAATAGACACATAAATAAGAAAATGTAAACACGATAGGTTACAAACCTCGAGTTGTGGGCTAGTGATTAACAATACTCTTGATTAGTTCTTGAAACTATCTCAAGATCTTTTAAGACTCCCACTGACCTCTTAATATATAAGATTCTCTTGTCAAGAACCATTCATTGACAAAACAAATTATTCAAGAGTTAGTGCGGATTCTTATCAAGATAAAAAAAACTTCTTCCAATTGGTCTTAGATGAATTTTTTGTCTTATCCAAAACATCTCAGCTTACCAATCTAAAATGTAAAAAAGTAAGAAAGATGTTACTCTACATTTGATAAGTGTTATAAACCTTTCTTAAAATTATGTCATTCAAGCTACAATCTTAGAGTATGACTCTAAGACTTGTTTTGGAAGAAGTATAATTTATCTTTTGAAATGACCATTTCCACAGTTCATGATTCCTCTCCTTAGCCAAACAAATGCACTAAGGTGTCTTTAGATGATCAATTGTGATATGGTTTTTATAATCACTAAGATAATCATAAAACAAAATACTCAAGTACTCTCTCATCTCTTCATATTGGAGAAACTTTTATCTTTCTACCTAATTTAATTCTTCTTATTCATTCTGCCAATCACTCAAACCTTTCCAATATTTCAGAATTACACTTATACTTGTAAGCATAACCATATTTACTAAACTTTAGTAAATCATAATGAATAACCTTATTAGGCTTTGTGGTGGACTTGGACAATGCACAACCTAATGTACCCGATCCTTTAGTCCTTTAGTTGACTCACATGTAGATATGAACAAGGAATTAGTCTTAATTTACAAAATATGAAAATTCTCATTCATCATACAATACAAGTTGCATGATTCCAAGTTTCTATCCAACTGAAACTTGGGGGATGAGAATCTTTCCTTATTTGGTATATTATGACACTACCACAAATGAAAGAATCAAATTCATTTTCCAATACTGTTATCAATGAAATCATATAAACAACAATTTTTCAAAAATTTCATCGTAAGGATACTTAAAATAAATAAAATCAAAACTTTTGTTTTATTTTAAAACTGGCGGAAAAACTAATCCTTACAATGCAAATACATATGAAAACATGTTGTTATCTACTCCTAAGCAATATATCATAACTCTTAAGCAGCAACTCAAAATTCTGATCATCGAACCATGCGATCGAAATCCATCCATTCGCAATCAGAATCAGCTTACACTTTCTTTAAGCTTCCTTACTTTTCTTTGATTCTACAAAACATCAAAATGTAATTACATCATGTATTAAGAATCTTCCAATAAGAAATTCATAGAGTTAGATAGTGGACTTTTACCTGAAGTAGAGTCAAACCCTTTTTGACTTTCCCATCCTTATGATCTTTCAAGTAAAATGGGTAGCTTCGCAACCAATGTCATTTTTCTTGGAAATAGAAACATATCAACTCCATGGAAATGGTGCACAAGACTATCTCAAAATTATCCTTTCCCTTTAACATTAGTTCAAATGACTTGACCATGGCCGATCCCTTTCCATTGAGAAGAGAAAGCTTTTCTGGACTTTCAATGTTACCATTAGAAATGTCCATGGAAGCATGGGAAGTAGATCTTCCAATCAAATTTGCATTACCATTGCTCGAAATCATTGTTGATTCAGTAGCATCGAGCAAATGTGTATGATCATTAAGGGTCATGATATGGTCTATCATATAGTAGTCCTTAAAGAACTCACTATACAACTTGGGAAGTGACTGAAGAACCCAATTAACAGTCAACTTCCTTAAGACATTAACACCCACTCTCCCGGCTTGCCAATATGTGACTTAATCTCCAAGATGTAAGCACATATAGACTTTGCTTAAGTGACCTTGAACTTGTGGGCCAGGGAGATTTATTGGAGGAGGTGGAGGAAGTGAAGTATGATGTCTAGTCCTATTAATGCACAACAAAGGGATTGATCTTTCACCTTTATTTCCATTTGGGATATCATCTTCTTCACGAAAGCTCTATCCAAAAGGATGTGGAAGACCACAGTTGTCTGAACTTAGACATCTATGAAGGAGAAATTTAAGTTTCAGTTGATTTAAGTCCTTAACGTAACACCCAATATGAAATATTAACGATAGGACCCAACAAACTATTTTATAACTTGGAAGAGGGATGTTGTAATCTATGCTACAAAATATTTAAAGGTAGGTAAATGACGATTTACAAATTTCCCATGAAAAACAAAATAAATTATTAAGTTTTGATTGGATTTGAAGCTCCTAGATCTTTTGAGATTCATTGAACTTTTCAATGACATGTTTAAATCTTGATTGTGTCCTCTCAAGTTTATGACTGGGATGCCGAGGATCACAAACAATGTGTAAATAACCATGCAAATTGACTTAGTACCCTTAGCTTTATCACCTAATCGATGTGCCGGTTAACCACACACGCTCCGCCGATCTATGATAAAACTTACGTTACTCTTTTCCACACATTGTCAGTCCCATGTTAGTGTGTTGGTTAACTGCACACGCTCCACTAATGACATAACAAGGGTGCAAGGTGTAATTTCATGGGTTAGCATCATTTCACATTTTCCTAAGTAACTAAGATTGGGAATTTATAAGAGTTTAGTTACTTAGTATTTATCCTTATACTTTTAATGAAAGGAGAATTAGAATCCTATCCTACCCGTTTGGCTAACGACCCTCCACCAGTCAAGGATGCGGTGGGTGAGAATGGACACCCATTAAACTTCCATTTTATAGGTAGTAACCTTATAGTCCCTTTATAGATTGGTTTCGTGAATGAGGCCTACTAACAGTAAGATTGAATTTACTATTGTACACACACACATATATATATATATATATATATATATATATATATATATAATCATTAACTTTAATATTATAATAGTATAAGGGTTGAATTTTAAACTATTAAAATTCTAGGGTTTGATTTGGAATTAAAGTGTACATGGGGAGGTAACTTTGCAAATTCCAAAACTTGAGGGAAAGTTTTGAAACTTTTGAAAACTCTTATATTTTCATAACTTATGAGTTTAATTAAGGTTTTAAAAATCTTTAATGAAGAGACTCTTGAACATCCATATCTTGAGAACAAGTTATGGAGTTCATAAAACTATTTGTGACAAAAAGATTCTTCATTTTGTAACTTATGGTTTTAATAACCTTTTTTAATGAGACTTTTCATATAACTTGAGGACAAGTTACAAAAACACATTTTATGAATAACTTCTGGATTAATTTTGGTTGAAAACAACGATCACAAACATGTCTAGAAATATACATAATCTTGATTAAACTCATATGAACAAGACAATTCAAATCAAACAATTTTCATGTAATTAACCTAATCACTAAAATAATACAAAACATGAAACTTTTGACAATTATCTTTTGAATTGGATTAGAATGATCATTACCAGATCAGAAACAAGTTTTATAAGTCCAGAACAGTTTAAGGTAACGATTCTAGACCAATTCCATCCTTAAAACTCGAAGATATGATGTTTGGGGGTCCAACTTGTCGAGTGCATGAACCAGATCTACGAGTTGGATGAATTTGTGCATGGACTCAGCGATTCCATTAGTGGACTCAGCAAGTCCACTGTCCAAAACAGCAAAAAATCGATTTTTTCAGCATTTTTCGGCACTTTGCATCAAGTATAATTGAAAACATGCATAGGCTCTGATATCACTGTTGGGTTTTGAGCATTCTAACACTCCTAAGGTGTTCATGCAACCCTAAATACCTTGGATCTATGTTTTTACTAAATATACATGCAAAGGTGTTTCTAAGGTATTAAGCCTATAACTAGCATACATAGATGTACACTACACAAGATACTAGTTAGTGTAACATACCTTTTCATATGGCTGGAAGTCTTGATGAATTTGGCCTTAAGAGCTTAGCCCCAATAGTATGTTAGCCTCAAGTGGAATCACAACACATCAAAAAAAAAGGTAGGACTTTAGAGAGAATCTCCATGCACTCTAAAAGCTTCATCAACTCCAAGAACATGCACCCACACACTAGTGTTGGCGGTTTTTTGTTCATTATATATGTATTTATATGTGTTGAATTCTAAGAGTCATGGGTAAAACCCAAACCCATACCCATGGGTTTTATGATACATGGTTCATGTGGCCCAACTCCTTATGTATCCATATATAAAGTTGGTCCAACATGGATCATAAGCCTAACACATATAAATATAACTAATTAACATAATTAGTCCCCATATATTTAATTAGTGTCATTTCGATCACTAAATCAATTCCAAATTAATTCTTGATCAATACTAATTAAAACCATATGATTTCATATTAATATATTAGTACTTATAATATATTCATAAATCATATATAACGTTCTATCAAGAGTCCATCCTAACAAATTGTCTTGATGATATGCAACCCAAATAGACCATGCTACTCTCGGTTCAAGTACATACCAATAATAGTTATGGGCTTAGACATCTAATCCAACATGTCTTATTTAGGAGATTTCAGTCATGAGGTATTCTAGCTTGGTGATTTCGGTTTTGAGGTATTCTAGGGTGGTGGGGTACTAGGCTAGATATTATAAATTAATATTCAAGTTTCATGATTTCTATTCCCAGTATTTGGCTAGTCTTTCTTTGTTAAAGCTTTTTTCCTTTCGAGAGGTTATACTAACTTATATAACACACGCACTTTATGGCTTTCAATGCTCTAGGGCACCAGGTTATGTTGTGAATTCACTTGTATAGGGTTAAGGTTTAGACCTTGCTTGATCCAAAATCTTTCAGGTTGTTACACCTAATATAAGTGATCATATAATGAATCCTCTGTTCTACAAGATATCATGTGGAAAAATGACATGGAACATAATCATTCTCAATGTCCAACAATTTGTTTCCCGATTTCTGATTTGTAATGACAAATAACTTAATCAAACACATCAATTCATTAAAGACCAGGCCCGAAACAAAATTCAACAGAAAATCATTGAGGGGCTCCAATATATCTCTTTCCCCCCTTAGGAAAAAAGGATCATATAAACTTTGACTTATATGCTTGTACTATTTACTCATCAAATCGTAAACAACAATATGTTTTATAACATTAACTTACTGATGCATTTACATATGATCAACGCACAACCAATCTGTAAACAACATCTCATATATCTCGGTTTAAAGAGTATTATACGATATTATGTTCTCAGTATTACTCATGACAAATTCCGTGAAGTAATTATGTGAGCATGTGTTAATCCAATACTCAAATCTCCATTGCAGAAGTACTCATGAATGTTGCATCAAATAATTGCTACGTCTAAGCACTTAGACAGTCTACAATCCAAATTATGATAGTATTAATCCACTACTTATTTCAAAAGTATGATCGACTGTGGATGTTTTGAATAGTCTAATTATCCGGGAAGTAAAACACGCAAAGTTTAAACACAAAGAGAAACAATTGACAAAAATAGTAAACAATACTCATAAAAAACATTCATTTATTCAGTCATCAAATGTCAATTACATTTATTTGTTACAAGTTTATAAATATCTATCTAATCAGTAAAGTTAATATCATCCTTCAGACCAATGCTCCTCGAATGCTACACATGCTTAATCCTACTTAGACCCTTTTTGAGGGGATCGACATGATTTTCTTATGATGATACCCTCTTAACGATGAGGTGTCCTTCTTCAACATGATGTTTGATAAAATTATATTTTCCGTCGATATTCCTAGATCTTCCAAGATCTCTTGGTTTCTTAGTGAACACAACCGCTCCTTCATTATCGCAGAAAATCTCCATCGAGTCCTTAATGGCTAGCACAACTCCAAGGTTTCAAATGAAGTTCTTCAACCATATAGCCTCCTTTGATGCCTCGGTCATAGCAATATATTCTTACTCACATATTGAATCAGCTACGGACTCTTGCTTGGAACTTTTCCAAGTTAGTGCTCCTCCATTAAGGGTAAAACCTAGCCGGATTGAAAATAGAAATTGTCTTTGTCTGTCTGAAAGTTGGCATCGCTATACCCAAGAACTCTTAAGTCATCACTACCATCAAACACAAGTACCCAATCCTTCTTCCTTCACATATACTTAAGAATGTTATTAGCCGCTATCCAATGAGATTCACCTGTATTTCTGTGATATCGACTAACCATGCTCATAGCAAAAGCCACATCAGGGTGAGTGCATGTCATAGCGTACATGATCGAGCCAATGACTCAAGCGTATGGAACTCGACTCATCTATGCTATCTCTACCTTGGTACTCGGACTCTGAGTCTTACTCAGCTTGGTATTACTCTGGATAGGTAACTCTCCCTTCTTTGAATTTTCCATGCTAAAATGCTTTACACCTTATCCAAATACGTGCTTTAGCTAAGTGCAATTAGTCTTCTACTCCTATTTCTCAAAATTCTTATTCAAGAATATAGGCAGCCTCTCCCAGATCCTTCATAGCGAAACACTTTCCAAGCAAGGACTAACCTCCTGTAAAGTTAGAACATCGTTTCCTATAAGTAGTATGTCATCAACATACAATAACAGGAAGGTGACTACACTCCCACTAGCTTTGACATATACACAAGATTCTATTTACTCCTAGAGAAGCCAAACTCTTTGACCTTCTCATCAAAGAAAATACTCCATCTACGAGAAGTTTGTTTCAATCCATAGATTGATTTCTCAAGCTTACACACTGTATTGGGGTACTTAGCATCCACAAAACCTTCTGGATGACTCATGTAAACATCCTTAGCCAAATTTCCATTAAGGAAAGCAGTTTTGATGTCTATCTGCCAGATTTCATAATCATGAAACATAGCTAAGGCTAACATAACCCGAATAGATTTAATCTTAGCCACTGGTGAGAAGTTCTAATCATAGTCAACCTCGGGGTTTATGTAAAGCCCTTCACAACCAGTCGAGCATTGAAGGTGTGCAGCTTTCCATCCATGTCGGTCTTCTTCTTGAAGATCCATTTGAACCCAATTGTCTTAAGACTTGGCACATTATTAAATAAATCCCAAACTTGGTTGTCATACATGGACTGGATCTCGCTGTCTATTGCCTCATTCCATTTAAAAGACTTAGGGCCCGCCATGGCTTCCTTGTAGTTAAAAGGCTCATCCAAATTTACTAGCATACTATCACTAATAAACGTATCACCATCTGTAGTAATATGAAAACCATAAAACTCTGGTGTCATTCTAACTTTAGTGGAACGCCTAAGAGGAAATGACTCGTCAGTTAGTTCAATAGGAATCTCTTCCTCGAGTTAAGCGCTAGTGTTAGAGGTTCCTTCATCGCCTGACTCTTGAATTTCACCAAGATCAATTATGCTCCCTTTGTCCTCTTTTCATATGAGCTCTATCTCGTGAAAGACTCCCCTTCATGCTACAAAGACCACATTTTCACTAGATCTATAGAACAAGTATCCAAAGGACTTCTACGGATAGCCGATGAAAATATATCGCTCACTTCCAGGTTCAAGCTTGTCGTGAGTCTCTCGTCTAACGAAAACTTCACAACCCCAAACCTTGATATGTGATAATGAGGGAACCTTCTTTGTCCACATCTTGTGAGGTGTTTTGGCAACCTTCTTTGTTGGGACTAGATTAAGAATATGGGAGGTAGACTCTAGGAATACCCCCCGAATGATATTGGAGGTGAAGCTCGACTCATCTTGGAACGAACCATATCCATTAAGGTTCGATTACGACTCTCAGCCACACCATTAAGTTGTGGTGTCCTATGAGGTGTCAATTATGAAATAATTCTACATTCCTTGACGTAGTCGTGGAACTTGATACTAAGATACTCACCACCCCTATCGGATCTAAGCATCTTGATCTTCTTGCCCAACTGATTTTTTACTTCATGTTTAAGCTCTTTGAACTTTTCAAAGGTTTCTAACTTGTTCTTGATACTAAGATACTCCATATTTAATATAATCATCAGTAAAAGTCACAAAAAATCGATTTGCATCCTTTGTGGTGGATCTGATGGGCCCACACACATCCGTGTGTATGAGATCCAACAATCCTTCGCCACTTTCACAAGAACCAGTGAAAGTAGACTTATTCATCTTTCCATGCAAACCATATTTGCATGTATGATCTGACCTTAAGTCAGATGATTCCAACACTCCATCGTTTTGGAGTTGGGAAATGCGTTTCTTGTTGACATGTCCAAGACGACAATGCCACAAGCATGCTTTGTCTAAACCATTAGATGCATCAAATGGTAACACACTATTTCCTAAATTGTCTACAACCATCATAGTTTCATATACACCCTCACAAGGTAATGCTTCAAAATAAATTACACCATTATAATAAGAATTAATATAACCATTCTAATTAATAAAAGAATATCTAAAACCTTGTCTATACAAACCATGAAATGAAATAATATTCCTTGTCATTTCTGACGAGTAGTAATAATTATTTAAATCTAAACTTAACCCACTATTAACCACTAAAGAGTAAATCCTAATCTTGGTAATAGGTGACGATATTCTATTGCCGATAATCAAGTTCATCTTTCCATGCTCCACATCATCACTTCTTCTTATCCCCTGCAATTCAAAACAAATATTAAAACCACATCCTGTATTAAGGACTGAAGAATTAGAATGCGATGACTTTTTAGATTGAATAGTTTAAATAGTTGTCGAGGTTGGCTTGATCTTTCCATACTTTATATCTTGCAAGTACTTGGGGTAGCTTCTTTTCTAATGCACATTATCATGGAAGTAGAAGCAGGTAGCCTATTTAGAATCAGAGATAGGGGAGATTCAGAACTAGATTTTCCTTTAAGGCCAATGCCAGACGCCAATCAGAGGTAGTAGCAAGAGGAGTGGAGGTAATACTTTTTCCTTTCATTCCACTCTTAACGTTTCTCATCAAGCTTTGGAGTTGACTCAATGTGACTTCCACCTTGTTCAGATGATAAATCATAACAAACTAATCATAAAAGGAATGAAACAAGTGCAAAACTATGTCAATCACCAATTCCTCATCAAAGTTCACATTGAGCTTCAAGAGAAGATCCACATATCATTGCAAGTGGGTCGTAACATACTCTCCATCCTTCATCTTGCTGGTTATGAGGGACTTCACTAATTCATACCTATCTTGATGAGCACTCTGATGGTACTTTTCCATCTAGTCCTTGTTAATCTCATATGACTAATCGTTCTCATAGAACCTCTGAAGTTCGAGAGTTATAGTGGCAACCATGATGAATGACACTTTGGTTGCATCATTGCAATGTCTCCTATACTCAACAATTTCTTCAGGAGTAGCTTTTGTTTCATCGATCTCCTTCAACTCTTTTTCGAGAACATGTTCCTTGTCTTCAAATCTCAAATCCATCTTGACATTGCTAATGCAATCATTATAATCCAATTCATCAAAGGTGACTTTTGAGCAAATGCTCAAGAGCAAGAAGTGGTTGTAGTTGTTTTTGGAAGAGCCATAAGCATTGTTGGAAGTTGACATCTCAATTGAAGAAAGAAAAACATTGATTTAATAAGGAAATCCTTAATATAACATCCAAATGAAATATTAAGGCTAGGATCCAACTAAATAATTCACAATTCAGAAGAGGGATGCCATAATCCAATTGCAAATTATTTAAAGGTAGGTAAATGACGACTTACCAATTTCACCACGAAAAACTAATTTTAAACGAATTAGGTTTTTAAATGAAATTGCTAGATATTGTGAGATTCATTGAACTATATAATGACATGTTTAATCTCAATTATGCCATTTCCATTTGTTATTGTGATACTGAGGACCACAAACAATGTGTTAGTAACCATGCAAATTAGCTTGGTACTCTCGATGTCATTTATGACCAAACTAATGTGCCGCTTAACCACACACGTTCCATTCATCAATGATAATTTATGAGTTATCCATTTCCTCCCTTTATTACTCCATATTAGTGTGCCAGTTAACCACACACGCTCAACTAAAGACTTTCATAAAGTGCAATGTGCAATTTCATGGATTAGCATCAAATTCGCATTTTTTTTTCTAAAGTAACTAGGATTGAGAATTTTTTTGTGAATACATTTAGTTACTTTAATTATTTCATTATACTTATTAATGAGAGTTTAGTGAGCTGTCAAACTCGTTCGGCTAACGACCCTCCATCAATCAAGAAAGCGGTGGGTGAGACTAGACACCCATTCAACCACCATTTTATAGGCAGTTTTCTTATAACCCCCTTATAGATTGGGTTCGTGAATGAGACCTACTAACGGTAAGACTAACCTTCTCTTATACATACATATATATATATATATATATATATATATATATATATATATATATATATATATACACACACACACACACACACACACACACACACACACATATATATATATATATATATATATATATATATATATATATATATACATATATACAAAGGTGTACTTTAACATTTCAAATACTAAGGTCTAAAATTTAGAATTTCCTAAATTAAACTATTCAATTTAAATTTTAAATTTCGAAACCACTTGTGTATTTTTAAAACTTTTCAAAAATACTAGATTAAATTTTTAATAATTAAATTAACAAATTAATTTTATCATTATCTAAAAGTTTAACCCAATCATGAATTCATGATAACGATACAAGATTACTGATTAATTTTTCCAACTTTAAACCATTAAAACGAATTTAAGGTAATTATCCTAATCAATCTATGAAAGATTTGTCGAAGCCGAAAATTTAGGATCTGACATTAACTCGTCGAGTCTGGGCAATGTACTCGCCGAGTTCCAATATGAACTCGTCGAGTTCTATGAAAAGAATGACGATATTGTTCCCTTATCCTTTGAATAATTCACAATTGCATCATATTCAACTGAAAAACATCCTAGGCTCTGATACCACTGATGAGTTATGAGCATAACTACAAATCATATGTGTTCATGCAACCCTATAAGTTTTGGATCTAGGTTTTCATTAGTTGAACATTCAAACTTGAATACAAAAGAGAAAACCTAATATGCATCTATAAAAATCACAATTAACCTAATACTAGGGTTTAGATACATACCTCAATTTTTATTTAGTAATAACAATTAATCATTGTAGATCTTGAACTCTTGAGAGCAAGTGCCTCAAATGTTATACCTTTAATGAATTACAAACACTCTTTGCAAGAGGATGAGAAGAGAAAGGATGAGATAGCACCATAATTTCGGCTATGCTAGGGTTAAAAGCAAGTGGCCGAAAATCCCAAGGGTTAGGCTCCTTTCATATTTGATGTTGCTTAGTCCCAAAGCTAGGGTATGTAGGTAGAAACCCAAATTTCCAACTTAAGGTCTAAGCAGCCCATGGACTCCTCATATAGAAGCCTTGGATGAAAACTTATCGGGCCTCCGTATAATTTTCGTTCACTCATATCTATGGAATCTAAGAGCCCTATTTCACAACTATAAATTAATTGCAAAACAGCCCCTATACTTTTAATTAATTCCTTTAATCCTAAAATTGATTCCAAATTAATTTCTGATTAAATATTAATTAAATAACATGATTTCTAATTAATATATCATTCTCATAATATATTAATAAATCATTTATATCAATTTATTATGACAAATAATAAATTCAACTTATCTCCAAATGTTATCCTGTCAAGTTGCAAGCGTGAAGGCAACCCAAAAGGATTGTGTTACTATCAATTCAAGTATATACCAATTGTAGTATTGGCTTAGACACCTAATCTAACAGAGTTCTCCACAACGTGGAGTGTTGTGTAGCCCAAGCCCATTAAATTAGGGTTTGCCTCATATTAAGAGCTTAGAACCCTTGTTTAAATCATTTTCCAGCCTCCATTGCACCAAGAAACTGCCTTTTTTAGCAAACTCTAAACTCTCTTCATGATTTGAGCTCATACCATATCCTCTCTCCTCTTTTGGGTACTTTTGGTGGTGTTTTACCAAAGCTTAAAGATCAAGAAAGTTCTTTTGGTTGTAAGGAATGCTGTTGGAATTGAGTGGAAACCTTCAAAGTCACTCCATTTTTGAACAATTTTGAGTATAAAGTTAATATCATGATTTTTTAGTTCTATGGATCTGGTCATTTTTGTTTTTGACACTTTTGGTCCTTTTTATGCGCGATCTTGGAGTGAGTGGACCCTAACATATTTTGATCAGTTTAGAATGCTTCTTGGACCTTATGGACTAGGAAGGTTAGGATCTTTTGCCTTCCCTTTAAGCCATGCAAGTTATCTTTATTCTTTAGGTCATTTTGGTGTATTAAAGTTTAGATCTTGAAAGTTTGTGGCATAATTCTGGATAAAGTTGGAAACATTATCCATCTAAACTTCATGTTGATTCAGATTCGAGGGATGAACCATCCTAATCGATAAAGTGAGAAACTTTATCCATTATAAAAGTTGTTAGGTACCAGATCTAAAAAGTTGGAAGCTTAGGTTTAAGGGTAAAGTGTTTAATGCTATAAGTTGTTGGTACCAGTTCCCACAGTGTAACATGTTGCTCACAACGATGTGGAGGCTCGTATGACCACAATTTCTTTGTTGTGTAGCTACCACGTCATGGCATATGGGTGTCCACAACGTGGAGGTCAGTTGGGGATGACTTTGACCGTTGACTTTTTGACAAGTTCGAGTTTTGGTCAAACTTGGAGAGGCGTTGATGTATAGTATGAGATTTATCTTGTGATTGATTTAGGAGGTTCATGTAGCTGATTCTATGGGACTTTGAGTAGTAGGTTTCAGCACTTCGTTTAGGTGAGTATTCTCACTATATTACATATGTCATAGTGGTGTGCATGCTATACTAGTTGTATCTTATTTACTGAATGATGTTATGTGTTATTATTGAGTTGATAATAACTAAAAAATTGCTGATAGTCCATAGGGTTGCTGATAACCCATAGGGTTAATGATGATCCGTAGATGTTTATGTTGTTGTGGTGTATGTGATATTTAGGACTGCTGATAGTCCTAAGGTTGTTGATAACCCATAACTGATTTTTATGTTGTATTATATTGATATTTTGGAGAACTCAGTAACCTTTGTACTTACAGTTGTTGATTAAATGTTTTACAGGTGCTTATCAAATTGAGAAGGGGGGACTGTACGCACACAAACCCATCAACAGTTTTATGATTCGAGATTCTGCATTGCATTCCTTATAACTTTGATTTTAAATTATGGTTGATGAAAATTTGGGTTGACTTGAATGTAACTTTATAAAAATGGGTGTTTATTCTATTTTAATAATGAAAAAATTATTTTGAAATTTGTAATGTTACAATTAGTTTCAATTAAAATACCTATAAACAATGGTATGTTTGATTAGATTTCGAATCACTATATGATTATGTTTAATTCGTGTGAGGTGCAATGGAGTTTTGACAAAAATTCACTAGTTCCTAAATATATTAGATTGGATGGTTAAGTCACTAACTGTATGATTCTATGATGTCTAGCAACAAAGATAACTCCCATCGATTTAGTCTATTCATTCATATTACGTAATGACTCAATAGCTATGATCAGTCTCAAGGTTAATGACAACTACTCAAATTATCGATGTTAACAGATCAATCACAAACATTTAATTTAACTCTATTGTGTTTAACCTAAAGATACGGTCGGCCTCTATACCAACTGTTTACCTCATTAATGGAGTTTTGGGCCACTATGTTAACGAAACAACATGATACAACACATGAGTCTTTAATTAAAGAAAATCATAATAAATTAAATTTGTATAAAAAATAATTTCAAAGAATTAAACCATAATCATAATAGATCATTTACATTTAAACAAAAGTACATGGATTGTAGCCCATAAACGAAGTAAAAAATTATATTAACTAAAGTAAAATAAACCAATACTCAAAGGAATGCTTAATGCTAGTCTTCAATCTTCAAAGGTGTAGAAACTAGGGTTTCTAGAAATCCTTCTTCCTCCTTTGGTGAAAAGCTATGAAAATATGAAAAATTTCCCTTTTCCTATAGTCTCTCTTTCTTGGATGAAATTTGAGTTCAATTTATAGGGTTTTGTAACCGACTTGTTTGGTCGTGCGACAAATGGATCGCGACGTGGTCTTTATATTTCAATAAATATCTTCTTAATATTTTATTTCTTTGGAATTATCTTTATTTAAATTATAAACAATTTTACATAATTTGTACACTACGAAAATATGTCCTTAATATGCCTTTTTGGCCTTAATTTCATCACTTGGTAATTTTTATTTGCAAAATACGAATTTATAACGATTAAGTATAATTTGTACCTTAAAATCATGTAGATAAATGTTAATTTTTTTTGGAAACACTCATTAATAAAAAGAAGGAACACCAAGAAAGCAGCTAGGAGAAGGGGCGAACACTACAGTCAAGTACAAAACAAATACAAATTGCCCATTGTTGAAAACAAATCAAATAAAAACACAAAATTTGGAGGAGTTTAACAGAAAACAATGAAGAAGAATGATTGCTTTGTACACAAAACACGTTTCATTATTAATTACTGCAACAACAGAACATTACATGGACAAGTACTATTTATAGACCTATGTGTAACTGTCAAATGACAGTTACTATCCCAACCAATGCACCGTTCAAATGAAACCCATTCAAACCAACACAATTGTTCAGTCTAATCGTTCAAGAACAAATACCATAAATACTAATAATAAATACTATTTTAATAGATAATTACCAAACTACCCTTGTCTAGGTTATATTTTCCAACACGTCCCCTTAAGCTAGACAAGATTCCTGAAAACATCATCAGAAATATTCTTCACCAAACACATCAACAACCATGCATTGCACACCTTCTAATTCATCACATAAACATCATCAGAAACATTGCCCAGAATCTTTACATCTGGTATATCATCACACCTTTTTAATGAAGCAACACAATCATCCACAAAGTCTTTATCATCTTATTCAATCATCAAAAACATAGTCTCCTCGGACAGCTTCACGAACTTGGCATCTTCTTGACTCTCATCTTGTTGCTTCTTCCTGCAAAACCTCATTATATGACCATAATTGTGACAATAATAACATAGTTTTTTTTACAAATGTATTCTTTTGAATGATCCTTCTCCCTTGGAAGTTCCACCATCGTGATCATCCTTGTTTTTGTCATCACACAAATCATTTCCAGGTTCCTTCCCTTTCAATTTGGTTGAAACTTGAAATGCTTGTTCCATCGGGGAATCATCAAATTGCCTCATTCTCAATTCATGGGATTGCAAGGTACCCACTAAACTTTCCAAAGATAATGTTTTTAAATCCTTTGATTCTTCTATAGCAACCACGATGTATTCAAATTTTCTTATTAAACTTCTCAAGATTTTCTCAACAATCCTTTTATCATCAATATCTTCTCCATTTAATCTAATTTGATTTGTTAACATAAATTTTTTGTTGTAGTAATCCTCAACCGACTCACACTCTTTCATCTTTATACCATCAAACTCGCATCTGAGAGTTTGTAGTTTCACAACTCTAACTTTATCTTCCCCTTTATAAGTTTTGTGTAATGTCTCCCAAGCCTCTTTTGATGTAGTTGAAGATGAAATTCATTCAAAGATAACTTCATCTACTGGCTGCTAAATAAGGAATAAAGCCTTCCTGTCTTTCTTCTTTGTATGTTTCAGTTCTGTGCGTTGCTTGGCTGAAAGAGTTGTTTGATCTCTTGGTTCAACAAAATCATTTTCAATCACACTCCAAAGATCTTGTGATTCAAATAAAACATTCATCTGAGTATTCCGTTGATTGTAATTCCTTCCAGTGAATTTTGAAATCTGAGATTGCACCCCACACACCGGGCTCTGCCTCTGATACCACTTTGTTGGAAATAAATTAAATAAAAACACAAAATTTGGAGGAGTTTAATAGAAAACAATGAAGAAGAATGATTGTATTGCTAATGTTTTGCTGAGATAGGAGTCTTCTTAACGATCGAGCTCGTCTCCTTGATTTCTAAAGACACCATTGTGAATTGTAATAATGCTTGTGCTATCTTGTCCAACTGGGTTTAACATTTGCAAACCAAACACAATGAAATCGACATCAACTTTATTTTGGGAAAAAGTACCTATCAACATTCGAGTTCTTCACAAAATAGCTACAACTTCTAGATTACACATACAGACTGGCGAGAGGGCAACAATATTTATTATTTGAATAGGTCGGACATCTTGAATGCTTAGCACGAGGTCAACATACAATAAAATTCGTACACTTCAACATCTCTACACTGTAAATACAACTGAAAGGACAAATATACTGCAATACATATATAGGATATGACCCTAAAAAATCACATATTCGTAATGAACAATTACAAATATGCGAAACATTATTGAATTGGACTCTAGAAGTTTGCCAAAACAAGCGTCAGCATTATTAACCTCCCATGAAACACAACATAATTCAGTCGACAAAAGTTTATTACTCATTAGATTCCAATCACAGATTCCTCATTTAATGGATATGTCCAACGTAGTTAGGAATTCCTACACCATATGTCGGAGGAGATTTCAAAATCCCATAAATCTAGGTTGGATTCCTCTTCGTTACATGATGGTGGAAGAACATCTAACACTACTTCTTTTCTCGAGAATCCTCCAAACAATTCATTTAGCTTCCGATACATCTCTGCTGCTTCAATCTATATACGCACAAATATACATACAGAAATCAATGTCTTTGCCGCTGTTCAATCCCTTTATACAACAATTTGAACAGTTATTTGCCTAATAATTCTATAAACAACTGACCTTTTTCTGATGTACATGGAAAGTAGAAGGTCCAGAAGTAGAAAAACTTGCGTATCCTACGGCAGTGCTGTATTGATCAATTGTCCGAATAATATCACAATAACAAGAATAAGTTTTCAATCCAAAGATTAAAACTACATCTATATCAGAACTAATTTCATGGATTTGGATATCAAAAGATTGGGAAGTGGAAGCCAGATGGCTGTCCCTTCCCTTCGGTTCATGTAATAATCTATTGCTGCTATAGTGCTTTTCTTTTTTGTCCTTCGTTTTCTCTAAGTTTTCTTTCAGGGTTTCAATGTATCGTATAGCTTCGTTTACTCTATCAGACATTTGTGGAGATCCCTGCATGCGTAAAATTTTTAAATGTAAGCGACGGTGTCACTAAATATAAAGTACAATTGTTTATAAATATATAATATAACCAAATACATGCATGCATCTTAGATTCTTAATGATAGTATATCACATTAAATTTAAATGTTTTATTGTACTAAGCTCTTACTAGAACAGCGGGATAAACATATACACAAGACATAATTTGTAATAACATTGGAGAATATATTCAGAAACGGGGAGGAACCTTAAAGGTGAGATTTTCAGGGAGGAGGGAAAAGAGCTGAGAGTAGAGGAACTTCATTTGGTTCCTCCTGTTCTTCTCAATAACCTTTCGATCTGGCCTTTCTGGAATCAAAGAAGAACCAAAGCAATTGCTCCTCTCCATAATTTTCTTCCTCTAACGACTGGTCGTAGAACAAAAAGGGCGTAAAGATAACCTTACATTCTTAAAATTTTAGACATCAAATGACAAGAGAGAAGTCGTTTGCATTAAACAGATGATGTATGGATAGTTATATATAGGATTGGAAAGGGTTGATAAAAAGGGGAAAAAGGCCGAAGTTACGTCACCTTTCTTTCATCATCTTCCTGTTGACTGGATGTGCTTTTTATTGTTTGTAATGGTGGGGCAACAATCCAATTGAAATTAGATCTCTTTAATTATTTTAGAGAAATTACATATTATCCTACTTTTTCTTCATATTTTTGGTGTTAGTTGTTACTAGCGTTTTTTTTTTTTTTTTTGAATTCCTTAAAAGTGTTTGTTCTTATGGATGGTTCGATCGATCTAATTATTTATTTGTAATTCAAAATTAGAAAAGAAAACTACGAATAAGCTAGATTATAGTTTAATATTAAATAGATAAAAGAAAGACAATCCGTATTAATGTTTTTTTATTTTATGAAACTTTTTGACTTATTTGAAAAAAAAAGAATTATAAAAATGATTAATAATTATAGAAATATGTAAAAGTAAATAAACAATAAAATATTATTCGTTTTTTTTTTTTTTTTTTTTTTTTTTTTTTTTTTTTTTTTTTTTTTTTGACAATTTGGTTATAATTTAATAACCAAAACAAATCAGAAATCCAAAATTAATTCAGTTTACTGTAACCAATCCAAAAATCCGAATAGCAAAATTCAAATTATTCAATTAAACAATTTGGTTTTATCCAAATAATGAACTAATCGTATAAGATTAAATATGTGAACCAATAATTCTCTATTTTAATTATTTTTTGTTTTTAAGATTTGTTTTGATTTAGTGAGTAGAAAAATAAATAAAAAGCAAATAAAAAGAAGTTAGATTTCTCATTATTTTAATTTAGTGCCAAGATAACAAAACGTGTAAATATATTTCATTAGGCGTATTGAAATGCACAAAAATATTTTAAAATTATATAATCAAAAACACGTATGTGTAAGAGTACTTTCATGGAAAAGGTTGAGATGAAATATAAAAGAGAAAATTATTTAGGATGGTAACTACTTCTTACTTGTATTACATATTGACAATTTCTTCTTTTATGTGAATAATAAAGCAACTAACTTGTTTTAACTGTTTAAATTACATCAATATTACCGGCTAATACTTGTTTTAACCGGTAACTCAAAGGGAAAGTGATTTAGGAGGGTAACTACCTCTTATCCGTGTTTACATATTGATAACTTCTTATATTTTGTACAAAAGAAAACAACTAACTAGTTTTAACTGTGTAACATCCCAAAAATCACGACCAAAAATTTCGTTTTTAACTTAATACTGAAACCATAATTGTGAAACCATTATTTTAATACTTCGGCATCGGGTCCCGCCCAACATCAGGCCCCGCATGGCATTGAGCCCCGCTCGATGTATCGATATGTCTCTCTTAAAACTCTGCTTGTCTTTGGGCTCCGCCCGCTAAACACATACAATCATATAACATGATAACACATAAAGAAACATATTATACTGTATCCATTTCCGAAGAAACATACTCTGCTAATAATAAGATACGGAGCATCGTCCGTACCCATTTAGTTTCAGCCAAGGCTTCAGCAGTGCAAGGTGAGTCTCCTAACTGTGTGAATGGGTCTAAGGCCACAATACCAAACCATGTAGTCTATGAGTAGGAAGACACGGGGGTTAGCCTTAAGCATTATATGCTAGTATGTTATTCCAGACCAAGGTTCGAGGTCGGGCGGGTGCCCGAGGAATGTTTGCATGTTAGATTATACTTGTTGTTTGTGTGATACTTGTATGTGCCTGGTAGGGAGGTGAGTGTGGGCGAGGTCTCGTATCTCGTTACTAGATGGGTACGGACGATGTTCCGTATCTCATTATTAGCAGAGTATGTTTCTTAGGACATGGATACAGTAGAGTATGTTTCTTTATGTGTTAGCATGTTATATGATCGTATGTGTTTAGCGGGCGAGGCCCGGAGACACGCGGGGTTTTAAGAGCGACAGATCTATATAACGATCGGGCTCGATGTCAGGCGGGGCCCGATGCCGGAGTATTAAAATAATGGTTTGACAATTATGGTTTTAGTATTAAATTAAAAACGAAATTTTTGGTCATGATTTTTAGGATGTTACACAGTTAAAACAAGTTAGTTATTTTCTTATCAACAAAAAATAAGAAGTTGCCAATATGTAAACACGGATAAGAGGTAGTTACCGTCCTAAGTCACTTTCCCTTTGAGTTACCGGTTAAAACATATATTAGTCGGTAATATTGGTGTAATTTAATCAGTTAAAACAAGTTAGTTGCTTTATTATGTACAAAAAAGAAGAATTTGTCAATATGTGCACACGGATAAAAGGTACTTACTATCGTAAATCATTTTCCCAAAAATGAATGAACATAATAAGATATGGATTTTAAGGTAATCTTATTAGATTATGCTGATCAACAACCTACAATAATCCAAATTTTCATTAAAACGATAATTTCTATTATATCCATATACAACGAACCAAATTCAAAATTTTACGATTTATCAAACCTATGACAACCAAAAATATATCTTATATAGGATATATATATATATATATATATATATATATATATATATATATATATATATATATATATATATATATTATTTGTAAAAAAACAAACTCCAGAAATTTTAGTATATTGTTTATAATTCTTCCATAAACAAATTATTAATAAAGAGACAATTAGATTTAAAGAAAAAAAGAATAAATAAAAAGAATAAAAGATGATCATTCTTGTTAGGACGCGTGAAGAATCGGATGTGAGTTCAAATTGCAAACCGACTCTAGGGTGTGACGTTATATACATGTGGATACATTTTGTGTTTAGTTTTTTTCCTCGCAACCGATTGTGAGATAACGTCCGGAGTTTAGACGGTTCTATATATAATAGCTATATATAATTGCTTTCAAGGAAGAATAGTAAACACAATATGATGATTCAAAATTAAATAGTTTAAGGATTTTATATATAATTGCATGACCATTAAAACCAACCAATTTATGTTTTTTTCCTTCATTATGTCTAAGAACTTAAAGCATTAAAATCCATGAACATTATTTAACCCTACCAAAAAAAAAATGAAAGCGTAATAGAATAAAGATAAAAGAAAAACATACAAACTCAATCAAGGTATTCATAAATAATTGTATAAAGTTTTTCAATTGAATGATCAAAAAATTAAAAAAAATATTGGTTTTTTATTTTTCCTATAAACTTCAATGATTTTTTACAATAAAAGTATATATAATTGACATTTTTTATTCCATAATTTAATTAAATTAAATTGTATTCTATTAAAACAAAATTAAAAGATATTAAATTTGGATTTGTTTTGTTTAAAATTAAGTAATTTAAAAGGTTCTATACCTAGTCTTACGTACATAACAACGAGATGTTCACTTTTCCCTCCCTCTCTCTCTCTTTCTCTCTCTCTCTCTCTCTCTCTCTCTCTCTATATATATATATATATATATATATATATATATATATATATATATATATATATATATATATATATATATATATATATATATATAGAGAGAGAGAGAGAGAGAGAGAGAGAGGAATGATCATTTGAGACCTTATATATTCCCGAAAACACGAAAACTAAAAGTTGAGCATTATATCAAAATTTTGAATGACCTAAATCAAATATGACAATTTCGTAGTTATCATAAATTCCAATGGTGTCTTAGTGTTTTTTAAAAGTAATCTCAAATATTAGGCAATAATAATTATTATTTCCTAATTACTAAATTAACTATTATAAAAAACTATCTTAATATTTCTCACATCTCTCTCTCTCTCCCACACACACACTCTCTCTCTCTCTCTCTCTCTCTCTCTCTCTCCCTCTCTCACACACACACACCTTCACAACCATCACAATTTCCTCTATCGTCAACATCTATAGTAGATTATGAAGTTTTTGCTCTTTTTCCCGAAGATTTGATGATATATGTAAACGGTTTTATTACATAAGATTGATAGTTTTTCACAAAAACAACAACGAAAGCTTTAAATAATTTCTTATAAATTTCGACTGTGATAAGAAAACAAACCACCAAGGTTCCATTTAAAGATGTTAGAATTGTTGGGTGTTTAGCAAAATAACATTCCTACGTGCACATGCAAAACCCTAAAGCTTTGGATCTAGGTTACTCTATTGTACATGCAAATTTATCCAAAGCTTGTCAACCTAAGCTAGCATACTATAAAAATAGAAATCTACAACTAACACAAGTTTACATGATTACCCTTTGACAGTATTCTTCATGACTTCAAGAGATTAGTATCACAAGTGTGATACGTATAATGGCTTACAAACACCAAGGAAAGAAGATGATCAAGAAGAGAGGGAATGGAGCCACAATTTCGGCTATAGGAACTCTAGGGTTTCTGGTGTAGCCGAAATATGAAGGCCTAGGGGTCCTTAAATAGCTGAGATGTAAGGGTTTTAGTCAAAAACCCTATTTGGATAACTTAGGCCCTAAGAAGCTCCAAGAACATTCTGGAATAGGGCCCTTCGACAATCTCAAGGTGGGCTTCCACCTCAAATTCGCCCACTCCCTTAATCCACAAGATCCACAACCCAAAGTCAATTATCTTATAATTGACAATTCCAGTCCGCTTTATTTAATTAATCTCTTTTAGCCACAAAACAAATTCTTAATTAATTATTGACCAATATTAATTAAACAATATGATTTATCTTTTAATACATTATTCATATAATATATTAATAAACGATAATATCCTCTCTCTCCATAAATTATCCTGTCCAGTTACTTTGGTGAAGGCAACCCAAAAGGACCATGCAATAACCGAGTCAAGTACATACTAAATATAGTTATCGACTTAGACACTAATCCAACAATTTCCCACTTGGATAAGTCTAATAACTATAAATGCAAGTACGACGTCAAGATCTGATTAACAATCGTAGCTCTCAAAAGTCGCTGTCGAACTCTGATCTTATCATTAACTTATCGTTTAGATAAGGGATCGTATAGTCCTTTGTTCTAGATATCGTGCAGATAATTACATGGAACATAGTCATACTTATTATCCAACAGTCTGTTTCTCGATCTTAGATTTGTTTGACATAGAACTTAATTGAACACATCAACTCAGTTCTGATCGGGCCCAACACATAAGTCAAACGAAATCATCGAGGGTCCAAGATATTGCTTTTACCCTCTTAGGATAAAAGGAACAGATAAACTTCAACTTATATGCATTTACTATTCACTCATCAAATCATGCACAACAATGTATTTTATTACATCAAGTTACTAATGCGTTTACGCATTTTCAATGCACAATCAACTTGCAAACAATAAATCATATATCTAGGTTTAAAGACTATATGATATTGTTGTCTTGCGATCCCTCGTGATAAATTACATGAACCGATGCCAGCAAACGTGAGTTTAATCCAATGCTAAAATCTTATTTCATAAGCACTCATGAACGTTGCAACAAACCTTTGCTATGTCTAATAAACTTTAGACATTCTACAAACCAATTCATGCTGGTCTTCATTCATACCTACTTCCATAGTATAATCGACTGTTGACTGTACGAATAATCTAATTATTCAGGAATTCAAAACATGAAAAGTGAAACAATAGGTAAATAATTAACATGAGACAATAGCTTTACTCATATATAATACTCATTTATTTAATCATCAAATGTTAATTACAATTGATCTATTACACATTTCGAAACTATCTAATCTAAATTAATATCGTCCTTTAGTCCAATGCTCCTAGCATGCGGCAAGTGCTTAACCCTACTCAGTCTCTTCGTAAGGGAATCAGTTGGGTCATCCTATGACAATACCTTCTTCACTACGATGAGTCCTCTTCTACCCGATGTCTAATAAAGTGATATTTCCTGTTGATATGTCAAAATATTCCATGATCCCTCGGTTCCTTGGTCATGGCAATCGCTCCTTTATTATCCCAAAAAATCTCCATAGGCTCCTTTATGGATGGCACAACTCCAAGGTCTCCGATGAAGTTCTTTAAACATATCACCTCCTTTGACACTTCGCTCAATGCTATGTACTCTGATTCACATGTTGAATCAGCTACCATCTCTTGCTTGGAGCATTTCCATGTTGCTGCTCCTCCAATAAGGGTAAAAACCTAACTCGACTGAGACTGGTAGTTGTTGCAGTCGGTCTAAAAACTAGCATCACTATACCCTCGCACCTTTAAGCCATCACTCCCACCGAGGACTAGAAACCATTCCTTGGTACTCCGAAGGTACTTAGGAATATTCTTAACTATGGTCCAATGTGCTCTACCAGGGTTCCCTTGATATCTGCTGAAGCGTAAGGTACTCGGCTCATCTCTGCTATCTCGACTTCGGTGCTCGGGCTTTGAGCCTTACTCAACATAGCATTGCTTTGGATCGGTAACCCCCCTTTCATGTAATTCTCCATACTAAAACATTTTAGTACGTTGTCCAAGTAAGTATTCTGACTAAGTCCTATTAGTCTTTTACTCCTGTTTCTCACTATCCTTATTCCTTGAATATAGGCAGCCTCTTCATGGTCCTTCATAGTAAGACATTTCCCAAGTCAGGACTTAACTTCCTGTAGGATCGGGATGTCGTTTCCTATGAGTAGTATGTCATTGACGTACAATACAAGGAAGGTAACTATACTCCCACTGGCTTTAACATATACACATGACTCATCCTCGCTTCACAAGAAGACGAACTCTTTAACTTTCTCATTGAAACAAAGATTCCACCTGCGAGATGCTTGTTTCAATCCATAAATGGACTACTCAAGCTTACACACCCTTGTAGGATAGTTTGCATTGACAAAACACTCCAACTGACTCATGTAAAGATCCTCAACCAACTTCCCATTAAGGAAAACGTTTTGACATCCATCTGCCATATTTCATAATCATGAAAAAAAGCTATGGCTAGCATCACCCTAATAGAATTTATCTTCGTAACTTGTGAGAAGGTCTCATCATAGTAAACACTAGGAGTTTGAGTAGAGCTCTTCGTAACCAATCACGCCTTATAATTGTGCAATTCCCATCCATGTATGTCTTCTTCTTGAAGATCCACTTGCACCAGACCGTTTTGCAACCTGGAACATTTTCAACCAAATTCCAAACTTGGTTGTCATACATTGAGTGAATCTCGTTGTCCATAGCCTCTTTCAGTTTTGCAGACTTCGGGCCTGCCATGGCTTCCTTGTAGTTATTAGGTTCATCTAAATTTATTAGTGTACTGTCACTAATAAACATATCACCTTCACTTGTTACATGAAAACCATATAACACAGGTGGAACACTAACTCTACTAGAACATCTAAGAGGTAAGGATTCGTCAGTTGGTTCAGCAGGAGTTTCCTCCTCAGGTTGAGAGCCAGAGTTAGAGGTTCCTTTATCGTTCGATTCTTGAAGCTCTTCAAGATCTATTTTCCTCCCATTATCCCCTTGGCTTATGAGCTCTCGCTCTCGGAAAACCATCTCCTTGCAACGAAGACAACATTATCACTCGGTCTATAAAATAGATATCCAAAGGACTTTTGCGGGTAGCCAATGAAAATCCAATGGTCACTACGAGGTTCGAGATTGTCGTGAGTCTCTCTTCTTACGAAAGCCTCGCAACCTTGTTGGGGTGCAAAGTTACTCATGTTTGACTATGTAATGTTTTGACTTATGTAAGACCACTTGCATATGGTGCATTAGCCTTTTGACCCATGAGTTAGTGAAAATGAGAGAGAGACATGTAAACACCTCTATATAAGGTGGGTTTACTCCACTTGTAGAGGTGTGCTTGAGAGATGTAAATGTTAGTGTGTAAGTGTGTGTTATTTATGTAGATGTAGATCTATATCCCTTTTTGTAACGCCATACATATTCAATACATCTCTTGAACACCCAAATCACCATGTTCATTGTGCACTCTTTAATTTCGCATGACAAGCCATGTTCTTTATGTCACTACAACTGGAATCAGAGCAGGTCTTCAATGATCAACTTGATTTTTGAAGAACTATTCTCGGTTTGGCAACTTTTTTCACAATTGAAGAATTTTTGGTGATTCTGTCTCTATGATCTCTCTTAATTTCATTGAATTGTGCGTTGTGTTTTTGATTTATGATCATTTGACTCGTTGGATCAAATTTTTCTTGAAAAACCCCATTATTGATCCAATAATTTTTTTGTGATCAAACCATCAAAATCCAAATCATTTTCTATTTGTTCGTTATTATTCATCTTGTGTAGTTGAGCCCATTATGTCGAGATCTGTTTCTATTCATATAAGAATGAATGGCCCAATTTTTTGTTTGATTATGATCCAAAAGAATGAGATCGAATACTGTTCATCAGTTGTGAACCCATACATTTTTCTTTTTAATCCAATATATTAAAAGTGTGAGCCCAGTGACTTGTTAAGTCCG
Source organism: Lactuca saligna (assembly GCF_052625555.1). Lineage (NCBI taxonomy): Eukaryota > Viridiplantae > Streptophyta > Magnoliopsida > Asterales > Asteraceae > Lactuca > Lactuca saligna. The sequence goes on along the minus strand of NC_136424.1, from coordinate 201,000,249 downwards.
TTCAATCTAATTCGTTGTTGGTCAATCTTTATCGTTGCCATACGACTCTTTATCGGTCATACTTTTTGAAGAACATCTCTCGAATGTTTATCATAAGTGTTCTTGAGTTTCACTTTTAGTTTTCGTTTCAACAATTTTAGAAAATCGACTAGCATTGTTTATTAATATAATTTGTGAATTGATTTGATATAATCGGTTATGAATAAGCTGTTCTTAAAAATCAACAATTGTTTTTTTTAAACTCGACCAAGAACACATAAATGTGACGATGAACAGATGATTGAACATGTTTTGATCTGAAATTATGGGTTATATTTATCAATATCGTGTTTGTTGACTTCCGATTTAAAAAAGTCAAACTCAGAAAAGAAAAGTCAAACTCAATTTTAATGTGATGAATCTATGAATTGAAAGGTGAAATTGGTTGGTACAAGTTATGAGTGGGTTGTAGATGTTGAAATCTTATTTGATTTGAGGATTAATTTCGAAAGTTACTTGAGTTCATATGCTTGTGTCGAACATAGTGACACAAGTGTTCTTGCTGATGAACATTATAGAATGATGGCTGGTTGAAGATGAAATACGGTTGTTGTTGAATCAAATTGAGTTATTGGTTACTGGGTTTAATGAATTCAATTTTGATAAGAAGGATTTAATGACGAGTGTGTTGGATGAAGAAGGGAATGGTTTGGATTGTTGATAGCTTCGATTTTGAAGTAATGTGTTGATGACAAAACTGTTATGGTATTATGAACGAAAGTTAATCCTGAGAAGCCTGTGTTAATGAAATGTCGATTAAAAGGATAATTGTAAATGATTCAGAATTGATTAAGAGGCTTCGTTAGCCTTCGAATTCATTAAAAAAGGGTGTATAGTTTTGAGTTTGGGGAATCAGTCGAAGGGTTGGTGTAAATGGTACGAAGTTTAACTGGGTGTGGAACTTCGTCACTGTGGAATTAACGAAGGGAAGAAAGAAAACATGATGTTTCGAAAGTAATCCCTGATCTTTCGAATGTTTTACACCATTTACACATATTCGAAACTTGATTTAAACATCGACATTTTTGAACGAAAGGAAATTTTCGAAAAACGCCCCTGAACATTCAAAATTTTGCCAAACATCGAAAATAGTAAAACATTCGACATTTTGACAGTTTCTATCTTACTTCGAAAATTGACTGAAATCTCGACTTTTTGATACTTTTCACCCAATTTCTAAAATTAGCTGATGTTTCGACAATTGGGGTATTTTTCGAATGTTTGGAGAACAAAGGGCAGAATTGTCAAAATTAGTCCCTAAAGTTTCGAACATTTGGCCGTTCATACCCAGATTTGAAAAACTACTGTTTTTTCTAAGAATTTGAAGAATATGCATTTCAGGCCCATGTAGTTTATGCAAATTGATGCTTTCTACCCTGCATTGGAAAAGGGGTGAGTTTTGCATTTTTGGTTGTTTTGGGCGTACCGGGTCACTGTAGAATTTTGAAATTGACAGTTTCTATCCATTTTTTAGGATTGGAAAAGGTGGTCCGTGAACGAAGCTAAAAATTGAATATTTTTAGGATTTTCTGAATAGAGCACGTTCTTTTTCCTTGAAGGTTTTATAATTAAAATTTCGATTATAAAAAGGGGGAGAAATTTATATGGAAATTTGATCTTGAATTTTTCATATTACGCGAATTTGAAGACCGAAGTGACCTTCAATTTTTGAAGCTTACGAAATGATGCAAATGGATGTTCGTAGTGATTTATTTTCCAAATGGGTTTGGTTTTATTGAAGATTTTGGGGTGTGTTTTTATGCTCATCTTTTGGGTGATCAATTTTGAGTTTCAGAAGCTCATGATCATTCATTGATGCTCGGTTTGTATGTTCTCACATCCTAGAGCCCAAATTGAAGAATCAAGGAAGAATTGAAGATTGAAGTTTTTTTCGACATGTGTCACCTTTGAGGCTCGGATCGAGTAGTTACTCAATTTTGGAAGATTTGAAGTGGGTCATGCTTTCCTAACTTTGAGGGGGAGAATGTTGGGGTGCAAAATTATTCATGTTTAACTTTGTAATGTGTTGACTTATGTAAAACCCACTTGCATGTGGTGCATTAGCCTTTTGACCCATGAGTTAGTAAGAGTGAGAGAGAGACGTGTAAACACGTCTATATAAGGTGGGTTTAGTCTACCTGTAGAGGTGTATTTGAGAGATGTAAAAGTGAGTGTGTAAGTGTGTGTTATTTATGTAGATGTAGATATATGTTCCTTTTTGTAACACCATACATATTAAATACATCTCTTGGACACCCAAATCACCATGTTCATTGTGCAATATTTAATTCTGCAAGCCAAACCATGTTCTTTATGTCACTACAAACCCCAAACCTTGATATGTGTCAATGAGGGAGCTTTCCCTATCAATATCTCGTGAGGTGTTTTGGCAACCTTGTTTGTAAGGAGTAAGTTACGGATATGGGTGACAGTCTCTAAGGAATATCCTCTAATGAGATCGGTAACGAAGCATGACTCATCATGGAACAAACCATGTCTAGTAAGGTTTGATTACGCCTCTCTACCACACCATTTAAATGCGGTGTCCTAGGTGGCGTCAATTGCAAAACGATTTCGCATTCCTTGAGGTAGTCATGGAATTCAAGACTAAGGTACTCTCCACCTCAATCGGATCGAAGCATCTTGATTTTCCTGTCCAACTGATTCTCCACTTCCTAATTAAACTCTTTGAACTTTTCAAAGGTTTTTTACTGGTGCTTGATTAAGTAGATATACCCATATCTGCTATAATCATTGGTGAAAGTCACATAGAAGGAGTTTGTATCTCTTGTGGTAGATCTAAAGGGCCCACACAAATCTATGTGTATGAGATCCAATAAAAGCTCACCCCTTTCAAAAGTACTAGTGAAGGGTGTTTCTTGTTGGAATTGGGCTATGTGTTTCTTGTTGACATGTCCAATACGATAATGCCACAAGCATGATTTGTCCAAACCATTGGAAGAATCGATACACAACACATAATTTCCTAACTTATCTACAACCATCACAGTTTCATATATTCCATTTCAAGGCAATGCTTCAAAATAGAAAAAATCATTAAGGAAAGCATTAAAAGAACCCTTTTCATTATCAAATGAAAATCTAAATCCTTATTTATATAAACCAAGAAAAGAAATGATGTTTCTTGGCATTTCAGGGGAATATCAACAGTTAGTCAAATCTAGTCCTAATTCATTACTAAGCACTAAAGAGTAAACTCAAATGTTGGTGATAGGCAACACTCTTCTGTTCCCCTTGATCAAGTTTATCTTCCCATGCTCCACATCGATATTTCTTCTTAGGCCCTACAAATCAGAACAAATGTGAAAACCACACCCCGTATCGAGAACCGAAGAAATAGCATGTGATCAATCATTAGATTGAATAGTATAAATACTTGCGTAGGACGGATTGATCTTTCTAAACTTGATATCTTGTAGATATTTCAGGAAGCTTCGTTTCCAACGCCCTTTGTCATGGCAGTAGTAGCAATATGCATCCTTCGGGTTCGAGGTTGGTGCAACGGGACCAACCGTGGTTCCACTAGAAGAGGTGCCATCATGGGACTTTCCTTGATGGTGGCTCTTTGAAGGAGCCTTCCTCTTTTTACCCTTTCCTTTCCGAATACCCAATACTGGGGCAACAGTAGAAATTGGTGGAACGAATTTTCCCTTGAGGTTGCTCTCAGTAGTCCTCAACAGGCCTTGAAGCTTCCTTAGCGTGACCTCCTCTTTGTTCATGTGGTAGGTAATGCGAAATTGGTTGTCGCAAGGAGGCAAGAAGTGAAGAATAATATCAATCACCAGCTCCTCATCGAACTTAACATTTAACTTCTACAGGCAGTCGAAATATCTCTGCACTCTCTGTAGATGAACAGTGATAGACTCTCTGTCCCTCATCTTGGTTGTGATCATCGAAGTGATGATCTCTAACCTCTCATGCCTGGCACTTTGGTGGTACACGTCATGTAAATCCTGGTGCATTTTGTAGGGATAGAATTTCTCAAAGGGCTTTTGGAGTTTAGCAGTCATGGTCGCGGGCATGATGCAATGGACTTTCGTGGCATCACGTTAATGGTCCTTAAAGGCAACAATCTCCTTGGGAGTAATAGTGTTAGCATCTACCTCTTTTGGATCCTTGTCGAGGACATAATCCTTGTCCTCATAGCGGGTGACCATCGTTATGTTGCGGATCCAATCATTAAATTTTTTTTCCGTCGAAGATCACCCTCCTACATAAATTCATGAGTGAGAATAAGCTGGAAGAGTTTGAGCCGGAAGCGTTATTGTTCAGGTTAAACATCTGAAAAGAAAAGAGACAAAGTTTGATTAGATAAGAATTCCTAATTAAACAACCAAATGAGAAATTATGGCTAGGATCCAATAACATTATTCACAATTTATTATAGGGATGGCGTAATGTAAACTACATATAATTTGAAGGTAAGTGAACGACGATTCACTAATTTCCACCAAGAAAAATGAAAGCAATTATGTTTTAAATGTTTTGAAACTCGTAGATCCTTTGAGATTCATTGAATTTTTCAATGGAATGTATAAATCTCGATATGCCCTTCAAGTTTGTGACTGGGATAACGAGGATCACAAACAAGGTGTGAGTAACCATGCAAATGCACTTGGTGCCCTCGATGTTACAGCCACCTAATCAATGTGTTGGTTAACCACACCCACTCATTGATCTATGACAAACATCGAGTCACCCATTGCCACCTTTGCTAGTTCTAAATTAGTGTGCCGGTTAAATGTTGGATTATGTGTCTAAGCCTATAGCTATTTTGGTATGTACTTAAACCGATTACGAACATGGTCCTTTTGGGTTGCCTTTACCATAGCAACTGATAGGATGAACTAAGGAGAAATAGGATTAATTATGGTTTATTAATATACTCTAGGAATAATATATTAATGGAGAAATCATATTGTTTAATTAATATTACTCAAGAACTAATTAAGAATTAGTTTTATGACTAAAATGATTAATTAAATAAAGGGGACTGATATTGTAATTATAAGATAGTTGCATAAATGGGCTAATGGACACCATTAAAGTTGGAGTGGATGAACTCTATGGGGAAACCCATAAGAATTTGTCCAAGGCCTCTAAGGAGGGAGTCCATGGGCTGCATAGAGCTTAAGCAGTGAAATTAGGGTTTTCTTGTTTGATAACCCTAAAGGCCTCACTATATAGGAGACCCCTAAGGCCCCAAATGTAACGACCTAAATCAGGTATGACATGAAAACCCTCGATGATTTCCAACTTTGGCAGAAATGGTGCCTTATAGTATGTCAGGCGTACTTATGGGTACACTTAGCGTACTCTCCATAAGTGATCGCGGGGACATCTTGCGTATGCGGGGCATATGTAGGGCGACGCCGGGCGTTCACAATTGAAGGCCGAAACACTAAATCCAGACTTAACCCCTATTTAAACACCTTTTAACCTCTTGGACCAAACCCTATCAGCCTTTTTAGCCCCATTTCGTCAACTTTTACTTGAGTTATTGTGAGAGTGAGAGTTTAAGCTTAAAAGAAGGTTTTGGTAGCCATTTTGGAGTCCTTTCAAGAAAGAGAGTTGCTAGGAAAGCTTGGTGCCTCAAGAATCTGCGTTATGGTCATCTTGCAAGGCTTCTAGAGGTAAAAAAAACTTGCACTTTTCCATTTTAATCCTTAGGTCTAGCTAGGGTTTTCTAATTTTGTCCCTTTGGTGGATTATAGACCTCTTTTGGTGAGTTAAGCAAATCCATGAGATTTGGATTATGGTCCCTTGGTCATTTAGAAGCATAAAAATGGAGTCTTGGTGGATCTATTAGTCTCATGCATGGGTTAAATCCCTTGGAAAGGTCTTAATGGAGGTGTTGGAAGTTTATGAGGCATGTAAGAGAATAAAGTTGGCAACTTTATGCTTTAGGACATTTTAACAAGCCTAGATCTGACTTTTGGACGTGAAGGAATCTAACATTAAGCACTTAATGGAAGAAGTGCTTAATCTGATCGTATGCTGGGTGTAGCTCGTTGTACGCAGTGTGTACTCCCCAAACTCTCAGTATACTGTGCGTACCAAGAGGGTACACCAAGCGTACGCAACACAGTTGGGCCTTAATATTTTTTGGATCTTTGAGCATATGGGTCTCATTTAGTTATATGGATTATTTTTATTCTATGAGTTATGGGCTTCATCATCTGTACGGGCCATGGATTTAATGGTTGGGTCTTATTGGGCCGAAAGGCCTATTAAGGATACTGGACTTGGACTCAGGTCCATTATCAAGGTAAGGATACTTGGGATTTGGGTATGGGTTTGGAGGTTGGGTTTCCACTTGGTTAATTTAAATTCCTAAGAATGATTATATTACTTTTATTATTATTTAGCTCAGGAGATTGTAGACTGTTAGGAGGGCAGTGTTTGTATTTAGTAGGTTGAGGTGAGTCACCTCACCATACTAATGGGTCCCATTACCAAGGTCGGCCTATTATATGATTATGATACATGTGTTAGACATCCTTTGATTTGATATGTTATGTGATTGTGTTTATATGTAAGATCTCCGGGGGGGGGGGGGGGTCCTGAGGCACTTAGGTGTAAGACCATCGAGGGTTTCCTTGGCATCCTACGTCATAGAACTTGGGGGGTTCCCATGACATTCGGCTAAGACCATGTGGGGGTTCCCATAGGATCCTAAGTAGGACACTAGAAGGCTTCCAAGTCTTCCTTATGTGCTTGGCATGCATGGTTTTCGTGTTTTGGATAGCTGTTTAGCTAGTATGTTATGCTATACGTATTTGTTTGTGGGTGTACTCTGGGGAACTTGCTAAGCTTTCAAGCTTACCGTTTGTGGATTTGTTTCAGGTACATCTGAGCCCAAGGGCAAGGGCAAGGCGTGATGGCGCAATGTGCACTCTATCTCTCCTTTACTAGTGTCTTTTGGGACACTCTGATCTTTTTAAAAGAAGATAATGATGTAATGAATGTGAATTTGAAAACAAATGTTTTTGGGAAATTATGGTTTATGCAAATGGTTTGATTATTTAAAAAAGAAAACTTTCTTTGTAAAAATTGGGTTGTTACAAGTTGGTATCATAGCCTTGGTTTGAGGGATCATGGCACACACTTGAGTGTGTCGGGACTCAAACTAAGGAAATGGTAAAATTGCTTTCAAAAGTAATACAAAAGTTTTCTTTCTAAGACTGAAAAATGAGACTGCAACGTGCATGATCAGTCGAGCGAAGTAAGTAGTTCTCCAATGTGTTATTCATGTTATACTGATCTTCGAGCCTAATTGATTATGTGGAAACTTGCTATGTGTATGCTTTTAAAATTGTATATGGTTAGGAGCTTATAGACTTAGAATGATTGATTTGGCCTTATTTCTTGTTCCTTGTATGATTGGGGTCCTAGGGTAGAGTATTTTATTCAAAAGTTTATTTGATCCTTTTCTATGTACAATTTGCATGCATTAACGCAACGTATTATGATCGGTTTAAATTATATGAATAGGAAAATATTAGGACAACTTGAGATTAGTATGCAGGGTAGTTGTGGAATATGGTTTGGTTAAGGGAGGATTTGGAGTTATCAGGCAGAGTAGTGGGGAAAGGTACAGGTAGGTATGGAAGGTAGTATTGGGCCCATATTAATGGAAGCATAGGACCTGTACCCAAACCAATGTTGGATGTTATGAATATAGTGAAGACCGGTGTGGGAAGATCACTTATATAGTAATCCTGATCACTGCAATTTATTATATTTTAGTTCAGCATGGTGGTGACACGATTTGGAGCCGCCGGATCAGGATCGGGATCTGGATCTGCGGCGGGATCAGGAGACACTACTAATGTCATTGATGAGAGGCTGTGTGACCTCAATACAGTCGAGGTTACCAAGGGCATCCTTGACACGACCCTAGTCATCTTTAGGACGACCAAGGAGGGTATTATAGATCTTATGGAGGAGAGACTCAGATCATTCAGGGTTGAGATTGATGTGGGTCAGGTCGGGGCCCGGCTTTTTTTAAGGCCAGCGACCCCATAGTTAGTCGATGTTGGATAGCGGATATCGAGAATGACCAGCATACGAGTTCCTGCCTGGATGCGGCAAAGGTTGGGTTTGTTTCTTGTATGCTGAGGGATTGGACACGAGATTCGTGGGGCGAGGTTACTAGACAGGAGGGGCCAATCAGAGTGGTTGAGATGTCATGGGTCGAGTTTTTCGGCAATTTGACTTGGAGTTTGCACCACTCATTGACGTTAACGACTGGTGTGGGAGTTTCATGGGTTTTAGCAGACCAGCGAGACTATGGCAGAGATCATCACCAATTTCGGGAGCGAGCTTTGTTGATTCCACATTATGTTACTGATTAGGAGATGAGGCGGACATGGTATCATTCCATGTTGTGGGATGATATTAGTGAGTTTGTGAGCTTTACAGGGTGCAAAACATTGAATGATATGGTGGAGGATGCCCATGAGAGGGAGATGGAGTTAGAGTCCCGCACGAAGCGGAAGACTGAGTAGGTACAAGCAGCAGGGGCTCAGGCTAAGAAGCCTAAGACCTCTGATTCTTCGGGTAAGGGCCAGCAGGGCAGGGGTTAGTGTGCCAAGTATGGGAGATCGCATGGAGGAGCATGTAGGGGCCAGGGCACGGTGTGTTACACCTATGGTCAGTCGGGCCACGTGAGCAGGGACTGCCCAAAGAAGGGTTGATATGTTTTCATTGAAACCAGATCGGCCACATGCAGGCCGATTTTACTAGGTTGCAGGGAGGGGGAGCAGCCGTGGTGGTGCCCGCGCCCGCCACTATGAGGATTACTGATGGCCGCCCTGTCAAGGCAGAAGCTCCAGCAGTGAAGAGTCGTGCATTTCAGCTGACTACTAAGGAGTCTCGGGCAGCACTAGATGTCGTGGCTGGTACGTGTGCATTCTTCTCAACTTTATATTTATTTATTTGAAATTCTTATACATATATATATATATATATATATATATATATATATATATATATATATATATATATATATATATATATGTATTATGCTTTTTAGGGACCTTTTTTGTCAATGGTATGTAGGCACATGTTTTGTTTGATTCAGGTGCTACCCGATCTTTCGTGTCTCTTGTGCTTTGCAAGAAATTCCAGGACACGTCGGGGGCTTTGGATACCCCGCTCGAGATGGAGATTGCAGATGATCGCACTATGAGTGTTGCGAGGGTATATCTGGACTGTATCCTGAATGTGCATGGCAAAAGTTTTTGCGTTGATTTAGTCCCCATACCATTGCGATGATTGAAGGTGATTGTTGGGATAGATTGGTTGGGGGACAACAGGGCCATGATTGATTGTGAGCATCAGTTGGTCCGGGTTCGAACCCCATGTGGGGGGAAACTGATTATTCGTGGTGAGAGGGTCTCATAGGGACCAACCTTCTGTTCGGATGCAACGGCTAGGAGGTTTTTGCAACAGCGTTGCATGGGATTTTTGGCTTATGTTTCAGATACGAGAGTGGGGACCGTGTCGGATGTGGCCAATGTACCAGTTGTATGGGATTTCCTGGACGTTTTTCCTGAAGAGTTACCAGGACTACCTCCGGAGAGGCAGGTGGAGTATCGCGTTGATTTAGTGCTGAGTGCGGCTCCGATAGCCAAGGCACCGTATCGGTTGGCACCTCCTCAGATGCAGGAGTTATCTATGAAGTTCCAGGAACTGCTAGACCAAGGGTTTATCCGTTTGAGTAGTTCTCCATAGGGAGCACCGATCCTCTTCATGAAAAAGAAGGATGGATTCCACAAGATGTGAATTGATTATAGGGAGCTGAACAAACTGATGGTGAAGAACCGTTATCCCTTGCCAAGGATCGATGACTTATTTGATCAGCTACAAGGTGCTTCTTTGTTATCGAAGATTGATCTTCCGGCCAGGTATCATCAAATGAGGATTCGGGAGGAGGATATACCGAAGATGGCTTTTAGGACTAGATATGGGCATTATGAGTTTTTGGTGATCCTGTTTGGGCTCACCAATGCCCCAACAACGTTCATGGATCTCATGAACCGGGTATGTAGGCAGATGCTGGATCGGCCAGTGATCATTTTTATTGATGATATTCTGGTCTACTCTAAGACGAAGGAGCAACACGAGCAGCATTTGAGGGAGGTAGTGGAGACCCTGAGGGCGGAGAAAATTTATGTGAAGTTCTCCAAATGTGATTATTAGCCACAGGAAGTATAGTTTTTAGTTCAATTCATCAATCATGAGGGAATTTCGGTCGACCCACCCAAGGTGGAGGCGGTGATGCGATGAGATGTACTGAGGAATGCCTTAGAGATTTGTAGCGTCTTGCGTTGAGTGGGCTACTATTGGAGATTTATCTTGGATTTCTCCAAGATCGCAGTGCCATTGAGCCGCTTGTCCAAGAAGAATGTGACCTTTCGATGGGGTAAGGATTAACAGATGGCGTTTGAGACCCTGAGATAGAGGTAATGCGAGGCTCGGATTCTAGTACTACCTTAGGGGTTGGATGATTTAGTGATGTAATGTGATGCATCGATTTCAGGGTTGGGTGCAGTATTGTTGTAGAGGGGGCATGTGATTGATTACGCCTCAAGGAAGTTGAAGCCTTACCGGTCGAATTACCCCACACATGACTTGGAGCCAAGGGCGGTGGTGTTTGCCACAAGATCTTGAGGCACTATTTGTATGGTTGTGCAGTTCACAATTTATATTGATCACAAGAGTCTAAAGTAGTTACTGGATCAGCAGAACCTCAATATGTGGCAAAGTAGATGGTTAGATGTTCTAAACGATTTTGATTGCGAGATCTTATACCATCCAGGAAAGGCCAACGTGGTGGCCGATGCATTGAGCTGCAAGATGGTAAGGACCCCGATTAGGGACATTTCTATGAGAATGACTGTAATTTCGCCCTTGTCATACATGATCAGAGAGGCCCAGTGTGAAGCTTCAGAAGTATGTTATTGACGAGTCTACAATTATTCCCATGGAGGATATTCAAGTGGATGGGAGCCTGAATTATGTTGAGAAGTCGGTTGCCATTTTTGATATAAAGACGAAGAGTCTTCAGAACAAGGAGGTGAAATTGGTGAAGGTGAAATGGCAGCACCGAAAGTGCTCTAAATGGACTTGGGATTCAGAGGAGGAAATGTTGGAATTTTATCCCGATATTTTAATATCTGCGGACTTCGAGGACATGGTCTAGTCCTACTGAGGAAGAGTTGTAATGCCCTAAATCAGGTATAACTTGAAAGCCCTCGATGATTTCCATGTTTGGAAGAAATGGTCCCTTGGAGTACGTCGGGCGTACTTATGGGTATGGTTAGCATACTCTGCATAAGTGATCGCAGGGACATCTTGCCTATGTGGAGCGTATGTAAGTGGATGTCGGGTGTACACAATTGAAGGCCAAAACCCTAAATCTAGACCTGACCGCTATTTAAACACCTTGTAACCTCTTGGACCAAACCCTATCGGCCCCTTTAGCCCCATTTAGTCTACTTTCAGCTGAGTTAGCATGAGAGTAAGATTTTGAGCTTAAAAAGATGGTTTTGGTGGCCATTTTGGAGTCCTTTCAAGAAGGAGAGTTTCTAGGCAAGCATGGGACGGTTTGGTGCCTTAAGGATATGCATTGTGGTCATCTTGCAAGGCTTCTGGAGGTAAAAGTCTTACACGTTTCCATCTAAATCCTTAGATCTAGCTAGAGTTTTCTAGTTTTGTCCCTGTATGCGAAAGTTATGGATTTTATAAGTTTAGGGCACAATTTCCAAGAAATTCCGCATGTGTAAGGCTAAGAAGCGGCCATGTCATCGGATCCTCGCAGCTCGCCCCTTGTCCGACCCGCATGTCACCACCCCTCGCATCCGAAGTGCAGGTCTAGTCCGAGACCAACACGTGTCCGACGCGTGTCCGCCTGCGAACCGAGCCACTTGGCCTTTGCTACTGCTGTCACGTGCCTTCTCCTTTTGGATCCAAGCCTTGCATCTACTGCCGCTCAGAGCCTTCACAATCGCTGATCTTCAGTTTCGTAACCTATACAAGGGGAGGTGCGAGTCCTCCCAACTAATTTTTGGTGATTGGCACTTTTTCACCCCTAAAGTTAAATTTTTACTATTTCAACTTCCCTGGAAGCTGCGAGATCATTTCCAACTCCCGAAACACGCCCTGAAGTGCCCAAAGAGCCCGAGAAATTCATCGTTTCCGTTTGAAGCTAAACCCTCGTAGGGCCCGGTTTTCAATAATGCTCACGGTTTTGAATGAAGAAATCTATTTATTATAAGGAAGTGCTACACAAGTTACTATTTAATCCCCGGTTATATCACAGTGAGTTCAATATATAGGAGCAACTGTATGTTATGTGTTATATGTGCTATGTGCTTTTCTATTGTTAGTATTTTTGTTATTTATGATAGAAAAGTTATACCTTTGACCGGGTAATCAGTGAAAGAACTTAGATTCACGGTGGTACTTGTATGTAGCATCTGCCCATGTAGAGCATGTCTCGTAAGATAATAACTTCTATTTTATGGCATTAGCAGAAGGTTAGACAGTGCTGAAAGTCTGAAATCTACCAAAATGTTTAATTAGAAAGTGTATGTCTTCTATGCCATTTGGGCCGAAGCTTTATTGATGTATATCAAGTATGGAAATTGTTATGTCTCATTGATTGTATATCTTTGAATCAAAATCATCAATTAATATGGAAAGCTTTTCACACGATTCGGATATGCCTTTGTTGTTCCTTGTTCCTCTTTGCTTCTGCCATATTGAAGTATATATATGGCATAACATTATACTATATCTATTATTGAACTCACAAGGCATCACCACTTACCATCTCAATGTTTAACAATTGCAGGAGATAAGCATCTAGTATAGTTATATACTGATAAAAGATTTTAAATAGTTTGAAGCTATTGTATTTTGTACTCCTGTATGTATAAAACTATAGTAGCCTAGGTAGTTATGTAATATATAACACTTTGTAATAGTTGGTTTGTATCCAATCGTTTGTAATCACTTTATCAATGTAAAAAATTCTTTTATTCCATTTGTTACCCAAGTGTCCGAGTGGGTACGATTCTGAAATCGTTGGTAAGCGGATTTGGTCAAACAATCAAAAATTACCCAAATGGTATCGTACCCACTCGGACACTTGGGTAACTTGGTGATGAAGTCCATGGTAATCATCTCCCATTTCAATTCGGGTATTTCGGGTTGCTAGAGCAGACCCAAGGGTTTCTGGTACTCGACTTTCACCTTGGCGCAAGTCAGACACTTGCCCACAAATGTAGTGATCTCAGCTTTCATGTTCGGCCACCAGTATTGTTTCTTGAGATCTAGGTACATCTTGTCCGAACCTGGGTGAACAGAGTATCTGGTCTTGTGACCTCTGATCTCAAGTTTCTTATCCAGTATTGTTTCCATGAAAATCTCCCTGAATCCTCCGGACTTTGGAATCCAGATTCGGTCCATGAAACAGTAGACTCCGTCACCTCTGATCTCAAGTTTCTTATCCATTCCCCTTAGGGCTTCGCTTGATTTGTTCTCGGGTTTAAGGTCTTCCATCTGGGTGTCCTGGATTTGCATGGATAAACGGGAATGGATAGTCATTGTCAGTGTCTTCAATTTACCGCTGAAACTTTCCTTTCGGCTAAGGGCATCAGCTACCACATTGGCCTTGCCGGGATGGTAGCCGATTTCACACTCATAATCGCTGAGTAGTTCTACCCATCGCCGTTGCCTCATGTTTGGGTCTTTCTGATTGAGGATGTGCTGCAGGGTTGGTCAGAGAAGATCGTACACTTGGTTCCGTAGAGATAATGTCTCCAAATCTTCAGTGTAAAGACTACGACTCCTAACTCCAAGTCATGTGTGGTATAGTTGACCTCGTTTGCTTTCAGCTGTCTTGAGGCATAAGCAATCACTTTTCCTCTTTGCATAAGCACACAGCCTAAGCCCTGATTAGACGCATCACAATAGACAACAAAGTCTCCTGTCACTTCGGGTAGGGACAGAACAGGTGCGCTACACAAGTCTTGCTTTAACGTTTGGAACGCGGATTCTTGCTTTTCACTCCAACAAAAAGGTACACCTTTCTGTGTTAGAGTGGTTAGGGGTTTGGCGATTTTGGAAAAGTTCTGGATGAATCTTCGATAATAGCCGACGAGACCCAAGAATTGACGGATTTCTGTGGGTGTTTTCGGTGCCGACCAATTCTCTATCGCTTTAATCTTGGAAGGATCCACATGGATACCCTCCTCGCTTACCACATGTCCGACGAAAGTTACCTTCCGAATCCAGAATTCACACTTGGAAAATTCCGCGTACAACTTCTCAGATCTAAGGGTTTCTAACACTAATCTCAAGTGTTGCTTGTGGTCTTCTTGACATCTGGAGTAGAGAAGTATGTCATCTTTGAACACGATGACGAACTTGTCTAAGAAGGGATGGCACACCCAGTTCATATGGTCCATGAACGCAGCCTGTGCATTGGTTAGACCGAAGGGCATCACTACGAACTCGTAGTGTCCATACCGAGTCCTAAGAGCTGTTTTGGAAACATCACTCTCTAGAACTCGTAACTGATGGTACCCAGACTGAAGTTCTATCTTTAAGAAATAGCTAGCTCCCTGGAGTTGATCGAAGAGGTCATTTATTTGCGGAAGAGGATATCGGTTTTTAATGGTCAACTTGTTCAACTCGCAGTAGTCGATACACATCCGGAAGGATCCATCATTTTTCTTTACAAATAAAACTGGAGCTCCCCAGGTTGATGAACCCTTTACTGAGTAACTCATTGAGTTGGCTGGATAACTCCTGCATTTCTGATGGAGCTAGACGATAGGGAGAATTGGCTACGGGGGTAGCTCCAGGAATTAGGTCAATGCAAAATTCGACCTGACGTTCGGGAGGGATTCATGGAAGCTCCTCTGGAAAGACATCAGGAAAGTTACAGACTTCGGGGATGCTCGCGAGGTCTTTAATTTCCTTTTTCTCATTAATGACGTGGGCTAGGAATGCTTGGCACTCCTTTCGTAAGAGTTTCTGAGCTTTGATGCAGGAAATGATGCGAAGGTTGGAGCTGAGTTTATCGCCATAGATTATGAGAGTTTGACCTGAAAGAAGGTTGAGACGGATGGCTTTTTCGTAGCAAAGGATATCAGCATGATTCAGACTCAACCAATCCATTCCAATAATAACATCAAAGCTCTTAATGGAGACTGGCATAAGATCGATGGGAAATGAATGATCGTTCAGGGTAAGGGTACAACCTATGAATATGTCGCTAGTGTTTTCTTTCGCCATATCGAAGGTAAACGTTCCGATTAATGGTTGGGAATTAAGTTTTAGATTAGTTTTGAACGAATGACTAACAAAGCTTCTTTCAGCACCCGCATCGAAATGAATACTAGCATAACAATTGTCGAGAAGGAACGTACCCGAAACAACAGTTGGATCGACGACTGCCTCCTCCCGTCCCGTGGCTAGGACTCTCCCGATGTTATCAGTTTTCGTCTTCTTGGGGCAATTCCTGTTGTAATGCCCAACTTCTCCACAATTATAGCAGGCTTGACCAACAGCTGCTCCAGAAGATTGGTTGGTTGACTGGGCTGGAGCCTTACAGAATCAGACCGTGTGCCCCTTTTTACCACTGTTGGTGCATGATATCTCATGATAGGGGCCGGGGTTGTGGTGGTACTTTCACTTTTCACACAAAGAAAGGTTACTAACATATTTACTGGTGGGGGTCGGAGCTGTAGATCCGACAACAGAAGCAGCAGCAACGGGGGTAGTAGCAGCATGGACTGCTACAGTCTGTTGTTTCTTTGAGGATCCTTGGGAAGGTTAGCCTTTCTTCTTCTTCCAAAACTTTCTCTTTTCACCACTAGTCTTGGTCGGTTCGGGAGTAGCGGTTGTTTCCTCAACTTCATCACTATGATCAATCAGGATCTGGGATAAACTTTTGGCACTATCATAAGTATCCGACCTTGCAGATAAGACGTGTCCCTTGATTGGCTGGGTCAGCCCCCAAATAAATCTTTCTATTTTATTACTCTCCGGGTAACCATTCCCGGACAGAGCAGTGCTAGGTCATCAAACCTCGAGGTGTACGCTTCAATATCGGAACCCTTCATCTTTAGGTTCCAGAGCTCGTGCTATAACTTCTGTATTTAACCCCGAGGGCAGTACTCAGCTAGAAGGAGTTCTTTCATGGCTTCCCAACCCATAGCATTGGCTACAGGTAGGGTCAGGGATTTAACTCGGCCGTTCCAGGCTACAAACTTTACTTTATCGGACTCCAAACAAGCATAGATTTTGAATATGGATTCGATTTTCTCGAACCATTGAGTGAGGGAAATGACACCTCCAGTGCCATCAAAAGAAGTGGGTTTTGCGCTCATGAAATATTTATAACAACCCCCTTTTCAGTGTCCTTGACTATCTTCTAGGTTTTGGGGCTGGGGACCACCTCTTGAGTTATTGGGGTTCATTTGTGACACGATAGATGTCACTGCGATAGTACTAGTTGTTTGAAGTGTTGCGAGGTCAATCTGAGGAGAAGGTGGTGGTGGAGGGTTGTTGGTCTTTGAGATGGGTCTTTTTCTTGGAGGCATCTTGATCTAATAAGATCAGGAAAGGGATGATGATAAGTCCTCCAAATTGAATCGATAGATATGACAGTTATATATCCCAAATAAGCGATAAAGCAGGAAAGGGTTATCAAAACAGATAATTTATCACTAAGGAATGATCAGGGAACATCGCTTTAATGAGGATTTCTACAAAGGATTGGCTCGAGAAATACTCCCATAGTATTTCATGTTTCGCTACGACACTGGTTCGATGTTTGTGGTATTTGGGTAAGTTTAGGCATGTCGCACACCACAGTAACTCCTAAGCACATGTTGGTTGTGTCTCGAATGAATATAGTTGGCCAGGCTATATTGATCGTAGACACTACTACATAACTACCCAGTTTAACCGCAGTACACAACACCCATTTACTTATGTTTTTTTCTACTTGTATTTACGGATCTTGACGATTAGGTATACTTGTATACTTTTGAAAATACTTATATTTTGAAGGATACTTTTAGTTCAGAGCACTTACGCCCCTTGGTGTTGATATTTTTATACCATGTAAGGTTTGGTATACTTCATTCACTATAAACAAGGGCTCTGATACCAATCTGTCACACCCCGAAAACCGAAGGCAGAAATATTTCCGGGGCGGACTCCACGTTGAGTATCAAATCCAATGCACATAGTAAGTAAAGTAAACAACCATTACATTACATATAGAAATTTACATTTGTTCCAAAAGTAAAGTTGTATAGTGTTATACATATGTATATATAAACGAAAGCAAGATGTGTCTTCGATGCACTCCGTCTTCGCCAAAATGGATCATCGGGTACCTGTCTAATGCGGACCTGAGAATACAAGCAGTTTGAAAATCATCATAAAGCTGGTGAGTTCATAAGCGGTCTTATTTTGTGAACATGTATGAGTTTCCTTTTGGTTTATGGAAATGTTACGACCCAAGAAAATCCGATATTTTCTTAAGAGTAATGATTGGTTAACTGTTAGGTTACACGATTCTGGTTATGTTCGATTGTGATCCCAGGAAAATCCCATATTTTCCTAATGTAAAAAAAATATACTAAAAACCTGGTTATCCTTGTAAAGCGTGTGTTAGTTCACCAACCCAAAATGTAATGTAAAAGATGTATGCTGAAAGTGTATTCGTTTTAACATGTTTATAAAACTAATAAATACCAAGTGAACTAGTTACTAGACCCATTATTACCATAAAGTAAATCTTTGTTATCCAAAATTGCGAGTTCCATAACCATACTAAAGACTAATTATGGCAATAAGTAGTCCATTTCACTCTATGACTTTCGTCACCCTTGAACCTTTCGGTTCGGCTGTAGCTAGCAGCCAGGTGTGGGGTACTCAGCCCCATATAGATCTATACACTCAAGTCACGCTCCCTATATAAGAGATTCTGGTTACAGGGGCGGTCCTCGACTCGCATATCTCTGTGGAGTGTTCACTGAGGGCGTGTCTCCAATTATAGGATTAACAAATTTACTAGTAGTAATACTGAAAGATCAAATGACTATCCTCCACTTGCGTATCTTTGTGGAGTGTTACCGAGGACAAAACCATGTTCAAATGTTATGCTTTTAATTGTTATAATGTGGGAAAACATTTGTGAAAATATAAATACACCAATTTATAATGTAATTCACAAATAACATGATAATGTATCATGTAGGTTCAACCGGTTGTTTGTTACGACTGTCAGTGTTAAAAGCATATATAATATGAAACACAATGTATATAAAACAAGTTTTGAGTACAAGTATCGCTTGTACTTTTCTTGTATTCCCCCTGAAAACAGTGAAAACATTGAAAATGGGTAGGGGTATGAAGTCACTAGATGAGAAAGCACGACGGTTTGGATGCTAAGCGTTGGTTCGGGGCTTCATTACACGCGAGGTTCCTATGTAATATGAAATGGTATATAAATGTATCTAATTAGACTTTAAACCACTAATTAGATATGATAATACACTCCCATGAGAGAAAACACTTCAAATCAAGTGTTTGGAGTGACCCAGGTGACATCTACAGACGTATATGGCTTGGATATTGATTTGGGACTTCAAGAGTAAAATCCCTATGGAGTTTTCCGCCCTAAGACCATAACCACATGAGTTCACGGCCGTGAACTAATGATTGGGGGTCTTGAAATGGAACGATAACACATGAGAAAATTAGCTAGGTTTTATTCTAGGGCCTTGGAATGGATTAAACTCACGTAAGGACCATTTATTGGAGTTTACGACAGTAAACATGGAGTTTACTGCCATAAACTCCCCCATGCTCAATCCTTAATTTATTTGGTGAAGCTAGGACAATCACATGTGATTCAAACTATTGTTCCAAGCCTTGGGATGAATTTTAGGCACCATTTGACCTATATAAAGTAGTTTACGGCCCTGGAACTTGTTCTTGGGGAGTCATGGCCGTAAACACTCAAAAGGAAGGTATTTATCATGTTTAAGGTCCCAAAACTAATTTTGGTTGGTTCTAGGATTTATTTCAAGACTAATGGTGTGTTTACATGGTTTTTTAACACTTGAAAATGAGTTCATCATCCATGAATGATGAGTTTACGGCCCAAGCATGATCTTGGGCAGTAAACTCATGTTTACTCCTCAAAATTCATGTTTAGGGTGCTCTAAGTCTAGAATGGTAAGCCACATCGTCGAATCTAAGTCCCAAAATTGGTTTGGAGGGGTTTAAAGGCATAAAAACCCTCTTATTAGGTGTTTATGGCCCAAGCATGCTCCTTGGACGTAAACTCATGATTGAGGTCCAAAATCAAAGATTAAATTAGGATTTGAAGGGTAAGGAGGTTGAACAACAAGTTAGGGAAGTTACCTCTAAATTTTTGGAGCCTTAATTCTATGTTTTTGGACCTTGAATCTTGGTTGAGGAGAGAGGTTAGAGAGAGAGAGAGAGTAGTGAGAGAGAGCTAAATTTTCAAACGGAAGCTTAAACTTCTTTGAATAGTGTTTAAGATTTGGACACGGTGGAATTCTACCCGATATCGGCATTATATGGTGCTTTTGGTCGCACCCGATTAAGTTACCGTAACCCGATAAGGTTGATTCTAAAATGTTTCCGATTACTAATATGAAGTGTTAATGTGAGTTTTAAGAATGTTTAGACACTCATTAAATCATAATAGAAGTCCCACAATTATGACCTAATTAAATGACGTAACGGAAACGAATTGAAAGCGATGAATATATTAACGAAAAAGGGTTAGAATTGATGAAACGAACTTCAAGTTGTCAAAATTGTCAAATTGTTCAACTCCTGAGAGTCAATGCACATGTGGTGTGAACCATCCTTCTACCTGATGAAGAGAATCAACGCTCCCCACAAAGAACTGCTCGGACAACTGAACTGCTTGCCTAGCAGTTCTTACAGCTGTGACGACAACTCCTAGATCTATGGTGGTGCCAACCGGTAAGGTGCCCTGCTGGTAAGGACCGCACTTGGCACTAGCTCGATCCTAAACTCGACCTGCCTCTCTAGAGTCACATCGGATAACTCCTCCGGGAATACGTCAGCATACTCCATGACCACTAGAACCTCTGAAAGTGAAATTTGATCCTTTACCTGTGTATCCACCACATATGCTAAATAACCCGCACACCCGTGATGAATATACCTTTGAGCCCTTGCAACTAAACTAAACCTTGATCCCATTTTGGTACCCTCGCCGTAGAGAATCAGTTCTCCCCCACTTTGGGTTCGAACTACCACTCGCTGACCCTCGTAGTCGATCATGACACTGAAGCGACTAAGCCACTCCATACCAACAATCACACACACATCCCCCATGGGAATTGGAATCAAGTCTTTTAGGAAAGATACCCCGAATATCTCCAATATGAAACCCCAATAGATGGAAGAAGTAGAAATCCCATCTTCGTTGACGATAAAGATTCGCAATAGACACTCTAGCTCTCCTACTAGTAAACCGAACTTCCTACTGAATAACTAAAAGACAAACTACTAACTCGTCCCTGAGTCAAATAATACCAAAGAAGGTAAATAGTTTATTAAGAGTGTACCTAATCATAGGTACAAATATATAAGCATAAAACAGATCTAATTAGTAAGATAAGGGATAGAAACATACCAGCAACCATATCTGGTGCTGCGTTGGCCTCCTCTGCTATAAGCTGGAAGGTACGTCATTCAGCCCTCAAAGATGCTACTCTACCCTGACTCCCATTAGTAATCCTTAGTGTAGCCAACGCTGAAGCCTACGTCGGCCTGGCTTCGAGCTGCAGACAGTTGGTCTTCATATCAGCAACCTGATGGTAGTGTTAGCAGATCCTCACATCCTGAACCGGTACCGTCTGGTGACAATCCCTATCAAGGTGCCCCTCATTGCTACATTTTCAGCATACACTACTCGATCTACAAACCCCTGAATGACCCTTCTTGCACTTGCCACAAGTGCGGCCCTGTTGTCCTCTTGACCAGGAATCAGCAGTCTTAGAACGCTTTGGTGCCAACTGTGACTGCACTGGGGCCTGCCTCTGCCCTGTCAGTTATAACTCAATCTCAAGCTCGTACCGCCTAGTGGCCTCATGCAACTCCAGCAAAGTATCACATCTTTGGGTAGCAACAAACTGATGGATGTTAGTGTTGAGCATGCTCAGATAATGTGCCATCTGAACCTGCTAAAAAGCAAACTCCAGGCAGAACATCGCCCTGTTTGTGAACATATGGGTGATCTTCGTCACTATCTCATCATCCTGTCTCAACTCCAAGAACTCCTAAGCTAACTGCTCCCGCTCGACCCGCGGAATGTAGCGAGCACATAACATATCCCTGAACTGCTCCCAGGTAACTGCAACTCTCTGATCATCTTTGTAAGACCCAATCATCAACCTCAACCAGTTCTTTTCCCCGGACATCGGTAGGTTCAGGGCACGTCTGACATTCTGGTCAGTAGGACTTGAGCACGTGAAGAAACAACCCTCCACGTTAGACAGCCACCTCATGGCTTTGATCAGATCCTAAGTCCCATCAAATATCGAGGGCTTCATGTTATCAACGTCCTGGTACTGAAAAGCTTGACTAGCTCCTCCCCCTGTCGTCGTTACAGCTGATGTAGCTATTGCAAAAGCCGGCTTAGCAAGGGTTGCATAGTGCTCGTCGAAATACTCAACCATGGCAGTCTTAAAAGACCCAAACAACTCCGGTAGTTGTGCCCGAAACATAGTAGCAACCTCATCATGCAGGATCTCTTGAATCCTGGCGTCCACCTTGTCTGACCTCATCGGAAGAACAACATCGGGCACCATCGGTCCCTCTTGACCGCCATCTCTTGATCTTGACCCTGATCCAGTCACAAAGTGTCTCGTAACAACCATACTGAAAAATACAACAGGAAGATATCAGATAATCCGCATAAATCAAGGGGAGCCAACTCCCAACTAAACCCTAGGGGTTGTGATTTCCTTGCTACTCATATGAGTCCTGTGCTTTCTATAGTAGGGGTTCGTACTACCTTCGACATGTATCCATATTTTCCTTAAGTATCATCACAACGCCCTATTAATATACATCAACATAGAGAACGCTCAATCCTCACTCCTAGAGGAATTCTAAATCCTCAGATAACATGTCATCTGATCCTACCCTAAGCCATTCATCAAACAAGAATAGGATATATGGACAAACCAAACATTCTAAGGCTATAAGATCTTAATTATGTACGATCGTGATGCATACACTAAGTAACTACAGTAATGATGTCAATTTCATATAAAGAAAAACTGTAGGCAATTATGCATCATATAATCAGGAAATTCTATCATGCAATTCCTGAAGATCCCTAGCCTAGAACTAGCATGTTGTTCTAATATATCTTATAATCAAATAATCCGTAAGGTATTTTGGGGTCTATTCGCGAACTCCGGCTGATCGTACACTTGCATCCCCCATTTAGTATTTTGAAAACCATTTGAAAAAAAAAACAATTTAAAATCTTGTCCTTAGATTGAGACTGGAGACACGCGACTATTTCTTCTAATTCAATCAAACCAATGCTCTGATACCAACTTGTAACACCCATAAAAATCATTCCAAATTTAAACTTTTTAAAACATTCAAAAACCAACAATTATTGAAAAACTTGTTTTCAAAATAGTTTAGTGTCAAAGTATCCCCAAATCAAATCATGAAAACTTAAGGAGGTGTACAATCACGCATTTGCCTTCCCAGGATCATCAAAATTACCTGAAACAAAATCAACAACTGTTAGACCGAAGCATAGTGTGTTCCCCAAAAATACCAACGCCATACAATCATGATCATATCATATAAAAAAAACAGCATGCATAATGAACCATCAGCCTAATTGGACCGCCTCACAGGGCCTTCAATCTATCTGGACCACTCTTCAAGCCATCGAGACATCTGGACAGCCTCTTTGGGCCTTCAGCCTATCCAGACCGCTCGCTAAAGCTTTGGCCTGACTGGTATGCCCTCCCAGGTCTGTAGTCTATCTGGTTCGCCCAGTGTACGTTGACCTTCCGCAAAAAACGAGTCCGCCTCAACCCAACCCCCGAATCAAACAAACATGTGCATATAAATATCATACGCTAGCATATATAACAATCACACTAATCTAACAGATCACTAATCATAGCAACATCATATAACTAGGATACCGACCTAACTAGTCACTAACATAGCATTATCTTATATATCAGGATACCGACCTACCATGTCACTAAGCATATCACCATCCTAACTACCAGGATGGAAATCAGTAAGCATATCATGTAGTAACCGCGGATACAAATCCTAAAGGGTTGGTATTATTGCCTTAGACCTTGTTAATATAGTGAGAAGAAATGACTTCACAATTGTCGAACTCTAGTGTTAAGATCGAACTATCGAATCACATCCACAAACTCCACAACCTATATTTACCATAGGACCATTTCCAAAAATTTGTAATTTACTAAAATACGCTACAAGTCAAACTGGTAACCCTTGGTCAAATTCAAAGTCAAAGTGAACGATTAAAGTCAATAGTCCATGTTAACCCAACTCATTGAATGCAGCTCACTGACTCGCCGAGTCCTTCCAAAACTCGTGAAATTGTGAATATCCTATTTGACTCTATAAGTTTCCACACAACCCGTTGAGTGCATGTGTGTCCAAGTGTCGGGAAAACCCTAACTGACTCGCCGAGTCGTCTTATAGACTCACCGAGTCAATGTAGAACCCACCACAACCAATCTTCACCTGACTCGTCAAGTTGACCATGCAACTCATTAAGTCCCTTAAGTCCATTTCTCATAAAAACGATTATAAGCTACCCCAAAGCTCCAAATTTCAGATCTAACCTCCTAGGGCATGATTACACGTAAAGTTGCAAGCTTTACGTACATGCATGGTCCTAAATGGCAATACCAAGCTAAGGAAGGGGTTAACCCAAATGGAAGGGCCAAGGCTTGCTAAATCTAGTAACTTTATGACTATAAGGACTTAGAGGAGTCCAAATATGAAGTTACAACCTCAAATCATGGTCAATACCCGAAATAACCCACAAATAACTAGAAAATGGCCATTAACCATCACATAAGGATATCTAGTTAAAGATAAGCCAAGGTAACGATTTGTTACCTTCAAAATGATGCCAACATGAAGTAGAATCTGATCCACAAGCTTCTCCTTGCTTCAAGATCCATAGACTTCAAGTTCTATTTACATGATCCACCTTCCAAGCTTCCTAACACAGAAAAATGGAGTGTAGAAGTGATTAGGGTTTTCTATAATCAAGGAGGCTGGTAAGGGAGGCTGAGGAAGGATAATGACCCTTTAAATAGGGTGTAAAACCCTGAAAATTAGGGTTTCATTTTCTAGCTCCTACTCGTCGATTTGGGGTCCTCAAACTCATCGAATAGACCACTTAAATGCACGCGGTCTGAATCATTTCTACACCACGAGGTGGGCTTCAAACTCGTCGAGTAGGTCTAAGAACATTACTATAAACTTTAAATTTTTTACCTAGGAGTCGAGATGTTACAAGTTACTTGAAAGATGTGTTGTTACAACTCCCCCAACATAAATTCGATTTCGTCCTCGAAATCCTTCCTTACCATCCCCGGAAACCCAACATCTTGAGGGGCACATCCACCACCATGATATTCGACGACTTTAAAAGGAGACTAAACCCAAAAGAAATCTTTTCAAACCATGAAAGACGAATCGATAATCCCATGCGGCAAAACGATCCTACTTCCTGAAAATCCACAATCTGGAAACATCAATTTGGTCTAAGTCCCTGAAAAAATGCCTATACTAACTATCATTAAATCCCTAAATGAACTACTCAACCCTGGAACCTTGAGGTTCTTATTAGAAAATAAAACCACGGATCACACCCTGCTACCGAAAACTATTTACTAGACAAAATAGATTCGACAATCCATCCGGAGAAGCTAATTTTGATGGCAAAATTTCCTATGATATGATTAACAATGGGAGATAACTAGGAGATGAAACCTTTGTGCCAACCGAAAATTCTTCCTTTAACCCTCGAACTGATATACACATCACTGCTAGCTCATAACACAAACATCCATGACTAGCCCGATCAGCCTCAGGCTGGGATACCAATATGCCAAACCCAATCAACCATCGGGTTGAAATTCTCAGAGTTTGTTGTCCTACCGCCTCAAGTTTCTTTTTGAAGATTCCACAAATCACGCAGAAAAGATCCTCAAGCAAGTTGGTAGTGAACCTCTCTCAATCTGAATTCGATCCTTCACCACAACTTGCGAACAAACGGAAATAAGACAAACATTCTACAAATTCTTTCTAACACTTGACTGACATTCCCAACACCCCTTGACCATTCCCTAACCAAACCAACTAATTTATGGGTTCTTCGATCCCCGTCGTGCCACTTCCTAGAGTATTGTAAATAGATAAATAATCTTGACCATGTGTGATTCACTTATTGAGCAAGCTGCTACTCAAGTGAAACCTTACAAACCCATGGTCACACCCTACTCAAGGATAGGATAATGGTCGAACTCTTGACGCAATTCGAAGGATATAATCTAACAAAACCATGCATATTCTTCAGGAAACCCAAACCTCATCCAAAAGGAAAGATTTCCTAAGATAAAGCAACACACCACCTCCCTCAATAACAGAAGACGTCCACATCACCGATCGAAACAAGGTCCCATACTTGATCGAGACTGCATGGATCCTATTCACACGAAAGAAGCTCGAGAAGACATCCAAGGAAATATCAAAGATTACCATACTTGAGTTTGCTATGAATAAGAAATACCACTCTACCACTGTGAGCAAACTTACCCAAGGACCAAGTGAAACATAAACACACTGCGCTGGAGTGTGTGTGACATGTTCCTTGCTCTTAATTGTTGCCTCTTGAATCATTCTTGGAATTCTTGATAAAAGGAGAACTCAATTACCAATGGTCGGGGATATCCTGACACATAAACTAGAAAATCGCAAACCTACATGGAGCTGAACATACCCGCTTCTGGAGAGCTTCACCAATTAATATCTACCCAACAAATCTGAAAACATCAGTCTCAACAGCAACCGACATAACCTTCAGTGCCTGACACTCAACCTGAGACTTCTCAATTCTTCCCCAGATACAGTTCTAACTACCACCCAATGGTTAGAAATCAATTCAAAACTCAAACCGGCTCAACCAAGTATGATCATTCATGACCATGGAAGGAATAACGTACGCAAAATAATCCTCCCGCTACAGATCAATCAGAACCCAAGAGAATCCTGAATTTCAGCTAAAGACTTCCGGCATGCATAATGGCATATAAATAGCCCTAATAACTCAAAAATAACAAAATATTGTCCCGAGATATAACTTACCCAGTCCAGTAAAATTCCAACACAATACGATTCCTGATACAACCCCGAAGATTATAGGGGAGGACACTCCCTCAATATCTCCGGAAAAATCCTGACTTACTCCTCCTCAGTTAACATGACCAACCTGAGGGCTTGAAGGAAACTCCAATTCCATCCAAGGTGACATGAACCAATCCTTGTTTGGAATTCCAATGAAAATTTGGCACCCGACCTACCCGGTAATATGGTACTTAACTTGCCTTGCAAGATACTCATGCCACATCGATCCACTTGCGCTCACCAGCGCTGTAATATTGTCGCCAACCCCTGCAATTAATTGGACTTGACCTGGAGATACAGCATAACCCTGGAGGTCACAAGCCTACTGACACCATAGAACTCGGAAAACTGGAAGGGTATAACCCTTGTCCTAGAGATCGACATTCCAAATCATGTATCGACCATTTCGCTTTCAGCTGCAAAACTTTAGCTGATCATAATCAACGCTCCTTTCCTAAGTCTTGTGACTCGCATTCCCAAGCTCGAGAAAAACCCCTGAAGCCTCAAATTATATCTCACTAGGTCTGCACCAACAACCAAAATTGATAATGCAACTGGGCTCACACCAAATACAAGGACCATCCTCATGCTAGAGTAGCCACAACTAATAGATTGACATGAATAGAATCGATGCCGCAAACCATGACATACAACCAGGCTACCTTCCCTGCCCATCCTTTAGAATCCCCAAGATCTTCCTTGATTCAAGTATGTATCCTGTGATTTCATTAGTACGGACCTGATACTACCTTCCACACCTATCCACCCTTTCCTCAAGAATCATCTCAGGTCCTCTAAGTCCTAGTTACAAAATACTCCTGAAACTTGCTCAACTACGAAACAACTGACACGAACATACTTCCTAGGCTATCCTAGGGATCACCACACCTCCTCTACCATCAGTTGCTGAAGAACCCCTACCAATGCCAGCTAACCATTTCACGAATACAATTACATGCAACCAGGATTATATAATCCTTCTGCTAATAGAATAATCCCTAAAACGGTTAAAATAAGATGCGAGCTACGCAATGTATCCAAGTCCTCTATCCTATGATAAATTAACCCTCATAGCATATATATTAATGTATCTATTTGATGGTTAGCTCTCATCAACACGGTTCCAACAAAGCACAAAGCAAGCAACATTCGAGCAGAGAAGCCGAGTAGCAGTAAGATGCAATAAAATCAAAATATCATCCTATGAAATATTCGATCTCAGACTCCGAGCATCTCATGCGCATATTCGCCCTGCCCTCGCTCTCTCAAGGGTGGCTAATCCTTCCACATTCCGAACCGCTATGAACAGCTCCCAAAGCAGGGAAAATACCGCTACCTCATCCAATAAAGCAACTAGCCGGTTGACCTCATACGACTCATCAATACCACCTTTGGTGCACGAATCTCCATTATTGCATGACAACTATCACATGCATATGGTCACATGCCCCACAATTTAAGCAATATTAGGCTAAATGATTCAACCCACAACGATTCGACTCAGGCAAGAGTTGTGTAGTAGGACCAAACCCCACAACTTAAGATCCTTTAAACAATGTAGCATGTGACTTAGAGTCTACGCAATAGCCAGTTCACACGTGAAAGAGTCACACAACATCTAAACAAGGGAACTTTATAGGAACTAACGGATCACATAATTAGGCAATTCTATCATGTAATTCCTGAAGATCCCTATCCTATTTATAGCATGTTGTTCAATCATATCATAAAATAACATAAGCTCAAATAGCTATGTGGTAGTTTGGGTTCTACGTATTGGCTCCGATAAATAGTACACATCGCATCCTACATTGAATTTTGAAAACCATTTGAAAATAATTTTAAAAATCTTTTCTTAAGTTTGAGACTGGACTCACATGAGTCTTCCTCCAATTCACTCAAACTGAGGCTCTTATAACAACTTGTAACATTCATAAAATTTCAGTCAAATTTAAACTTTCCAAACAATCCTTTATCTATAGAAGTGTTTACAAAACTGTTGTTTCCAAAACAATCCTTTATCATTTACACAGTGTTTGCACAACATTCACTTTATCAGAGATTCCCACAAACCATAAGTTCAATATGTGAGGATGTGTACGGTCACGTCTTCGCCTTACCGAAACATCCTAAGCACCTGAAACAATGAACTGAAACCATAAGCACAAAGCTTAGTGAGTTCCTCGAATGTGCCAGCACACAAACTTTAGTACAAATACAAATAAGAACATGCATATAGAATCTTCAGTATGACTGGACCGCCCTTACCGGGCCTTCAGTCTATCTAGCCCACTCTCAAAACCTTCAGCATGTCTGGTCCGCACTATCGGGCCTTCAGCATGTTTGCACCATTCTCCGGATATAGAGTCCTCAGCATGACTGGACCGCCCTAAAATGGCCTTCGGTCTATTTAGCCCACTCTCAGAACCTTCAGCATCTCTGGTCCACCCTTACCGGACCTTCAACCTGTCAAGATCGTTCTCCTGGCCTTCGGCCTGACTTTACGCCCCGAAGGGCTTTCAGTCTATCCGGGCCACCAAGGTATGTTGGCCTAGAGCACAAAGCAGGAACGCCTCAACCTACCATCAAACACACAATCAAAGTATAGTTATCAAACACTAGCTAGCACGTACACACAATCATACAGATCTAACAAATCACTAATCATAGCATCATCCTATATACATGGATACAGATCTAACAGATTATACAACATAACAACATTGTATATACCAGGATACTAATCTATCAGATCGTAATTGCATACAAGATCCTATCTACCAAGATATCGATGTAACAGATCATAACTGCATAAAGCATGCTATACCAGGATAAGAATCTAAAGGGATGGCCTTGGTGACTTCGACCCTGTTAGTACAGTGACGGGAACTCATCTCGACCAGTAAATAACTCCCATAATTGATGTAGGAACCGGTTTCCACGAACTGAACCAAACAACCAAACCATTCTTTAATACGTACCCATGGCAAAACCACCAAGCAATAATCCCTTAAATGGTCCAACTAACCAAAATAAAATCTTTAGGTCCAATTATGGTCCAATTTTCCAAATTGGGCCTATTGGCCTTCACTTATGAAGGTCCAACAAAGTAAAAGCCTAAATTTTGATCTAAATCCCTAAACCACCTCAAGCCCACACTTGGCCTAATTTTCTAAATTGGGCCCAACTTCTTATTGGGACTTTATCCAAAGGTCCAATCCTCCACTTATCCCAAAAAACACTTATCCAATTAGTGCATTAGGGCCCAAGTATCAAAGCTCAAAAGATGGCTCAATACCCAAACCCCAAAGTCTGAAGTCCAATCAGGGGACGTACGCGGGGCATACTCCTTCGGTACGCTCGACATACCTCGCCTGACACTGACCACTTACAGAGTGGTTGACACTGAATGTGGGGCGTATGAAACCTTTCACAGGGCATACTCTCACAGAGATTAAAATCATGATAAGTGCTTAATGCCTTAAGCATTTAAGTACAAATTTTAGATCTATTACTCAAATGTGATCTGGAACCATAAAGTCTTAGACTTTAAAACTTTGATCGACTAAAATAGGCTTCATACATGGTCTTAACCCATTAAGAGCTCCTACAACGAACTAGGGACTAGCTCAAGGTACGTCATCTTTATGCCTGAGGACCCATATTAGTGTCTTAAAGGACAACTTAACTTGACTAAAACGAAGCATGCACAATATTGGGAGTCTTGGGACAAGAAGAATGCAAAATAGTAACGAAGACAAGATCTACACAATTCAAACGCTAAGTTAGAAGCTTGATAACCGCATATCTACAAGCTTGATTCCTTCCTTGAGTCCTTGAAGCTCTTTCTTCTCAATCAATCACACCAATAAGACACTTTAGCCTTCAAAACACTCTATTATGGACTAGGGATTTGCTATAAACAGTTCAAAGACCTGGAGGATGGAACATGTAACGTCCGAAAAATACAACCAAATTTAAATTTTTCAAAACAACCTGATTTTCATTAAAATGTTTACAAAAAGGTTTTCAATACAAATTGTTAGAGTATTCCCAGAATCACATTGCTACAAAATCATGAGGAGCAGTACGATCGCGCCTTCGCCTTGCCACGGTCTCTTGAAGAACCTGAAAAACATTAAACCACAACTGTAAGCCCGAAAGCTTAGTGAGATACCCCCAAGATACCAACCACGCATACGCCCTTCCAGGTTGCGACCTTCCGGTCCAAAACATACAAAACATACACAACATATCAGAACATAGAACAACCATGCATAACGGGTCTACTGTGTGACTGGTCCGCCGTATCGGGCCTTCAGTCCACCGGGTCCATCCTCCAGGTCTAGTCATGTCCTTCGAGTCTACAGTGGGGTTGGTCCGCCCGCATCGGGCCTTCAACCCACCTGGTCCACTCTCTGAGTCTACAGTGTGACTGGTCCGCCTGCATCGGGCCTTCAGTCGGCCTGGTCCACTCTCCGAGCCTCGGCACGTCTGGTCCGCCCTCGAGAGGCCTACAGCCTATCCGGACCGCTCGCTGGGCCTTCGGAATAACCGGTCCGCCCTGGGTATCTTGGCCTACAGCACAAAGCAAGACCCGCCTCAACCCATCTCTAGTCCAAACAACCATGTGCACAAAACATACAATCATATAACAGTCATAGTCAACAAACCGATCAAGCAGATCTCATAGCATATCATTACCCTAACCGGGTTACCAACCTAACTGGTCACTAGCATAGCATCACTCTGTATATCAGGAAACTAACCTTAACAAGGTCTCCTAGCATGTACCATCCTAACTACCAGGATGCAGACACATCAAACAATAACATAATAACCATATCCGAATCTCAATCCAATAAAGGGCCGTCCTTGGTGCCTTAGACCCTGTTGATATAGTGAGGATAACTCACCTCGAAACTGTCGGCTGAAGAGATAAGATCCCGCTGCTCCGAACTCTGACACGAACTCCTCCACTGAACATCAAAACATACAACTCAATAAATACCCTTAATTACCAAAATACCCCTGGAAGACAACTGGTCAACCTTGGACAAGTCAAAGCCAACCCCCGACTGACCCTACTCGCCGAGTCAACCCGATGACTCGCCGAGTCCATATGCTCAGGACTTCCTTCAATCAGCGACCCAACTCGCCGAGTCACCCCAAGACTCGTCGAGTCCAACAACTCTAAGTCCACTCGCACCCAACTCACCGAGTCATCCCTTGACTCATCGATTCATCGACTCAAACAGAAATATTGGGACTTCCTCGACAAGACTCGCCGAGTCCAAATGGACTCGTCGAGTCCATGGCTATCTTCAACCTACTCGCCGAGTTGTTCTTCCAACTCGTCGAGTTCCAGGCCATCTTCAAGCAACTCGTCGAGTCCACCCATGTGACTCGTCGAGTACCACCGGTCTGAATGCATACAGAAGCATCTCAGGCCATGCAATTGATCCAAAACATAGATCCAACCTCCTACAATCCATCCATCACGTAAAGTGACAAACTTTACGTAAATCTAACGAGATCTAAGCCATATTCACCTTAAAACCATGGTTTGGGATATGGTAGCTTCATTAAGAACACAAGAACAGGGGCTTTAATGCTCTTAAGGTCTTCTCCACTCCAGATCTGAGGTAGCAACCTCAGATCCATCCTCCAACATCAAAATGTCACACAACCAAGCACCCCACACAACCCCAAAATGAGAAACTAGGAAGATACAGCTCAAGAACGAAAGTATTACCTCCAAAAGATGCCTCAATAGCAACCAAACTCGAATCCAAGCAAAGACCTTTGATCCAAGCCACTTCTCCTTCAAGATCTCTTCAAACAACACCTCTCCAAGCTCTAATTTGCTCCACAAATGAACTCTCGACGAATTTAGGGTTTCTGGAACTCAAGGGGGGAATAAGGGAGGCTGTGGATGGGTATAATGCTCTTTATATAGGGCTCAACCCCGAAAATTAGGGTTTTCTTCATACAACACCTACTCGCCGAGTCCATCTTTGGACTCGCCAAGTGGGCCACTTGATACGCGACCATAGTCGCGGCCTGACTCGCCGAGTCTATCCATGGACTCGCCGAGTCACCCTCTAAAACTTACACTTTTAGCCCTTCAACTCTACTCTTGCGATTCCGGGATGTTACAATTCTCCCCCACTTAAATTAGGCTTCGTCCTCGAAGCCTACAACATCTCATCTTCAAATTACTTCCCACGACGCGCCACCTGACCTTGACCGAACCAAGTCCCTCAAGGTACAATCATAGAACCCAGAAGCTCACTTTCTCTTTCCATATGGTGTCCCCTCCACCTACTCAAACCGAGCTCCAGTTGTTCCCTCCGATAATCCACACTCAACAACCGAGAATTACCCATGATGCTTTACTGCTCCAATCCTCATCTTTCACTTGACTCCTATGGCTATAAAGCCACGAACCATCGAAACCCGATCCGACTTCCACTCTATCCATCCCATGACGACCGAAAGACCCATTCTTCCATTCCGGAGCAACTCCCCCGGGTTCTCCTCTCGCAATCACACACACATGCTGAACTAGCTCTAGCACCCTCAGGCTTGGAAAGCCCGATACACCGATGATATCCTGAAACATCCTTCCAGGATGAACCGCTGATACATACCCCAAACCCTAATCAGAATGTCACTGAGAGTCCAATACTCGTTCTCTGTATCCCTTCCGAACCCCTCTCCCTGGCTCTACGCCGCGGTATTCCCTCCGCGCCCAGAGCAACATATCAAGTCGAATGAGCTTTTATTCTACCGCCGCAACACACTTCTCAAAGACCATCGACGGACCACTCCGATCGTAACTCTACACTGCCGCTTTCACTTCCGTGAATTCGCACTCCCTTTTCGGAATTTCATTCCTCCCTCTTTCCTTATCAAGGAAACCACTCATCCGCCCAGTCACCATGACAGGCACTATGGTGTTCATCCCACGCTACATTACCTCTTTAAAGCGTACCCGACATCCATGCAACACCACCACTCTGACTCTCATCACAGGGACTCTCAAGCCCAAGCACTACCTTCACCGCTCAAGATCGCTACCCGGGGCCAGACCTCCCAATGAAATCCCACTACAACATACGCAACCCATAAGCTCGAACCGATCCAACAATACTCGCAAAGTCTTCAGCATGACTGGACCGCCTCCCCAGGCCTTCAGCCATTCTGGACCACTCTCAGGACCTTCAGCCAATCTGACTGGATCGTCCTCTGAGCCTTCGGCCTGACTGGTACGCCTACCGGCCTTCAGTCTACCCGGACCGCTCAACTAACATTCATCATTCCGAACTATCCCTTCGGGAAATCCTCCCGTGCATACCGTTCTAGCCCTCTAGGGGTTCCGAACTCTATCTCCATCATACATACTCGATCCCGGCCCGCTCCCATGCCTTCCACAATCAGCTGGTCTAGGTCTGTATTCCGCCCCGCACGCCTGTTACTCACCCATACGAGCCTGCTCTCGACTGATAGAAATATCGCTGAATTTCCCCAAGCAGCTAAACAACCTCTCAGACCCAACGATCATCCAGAGAATCTCCAATTCTCCCCCACTTAATATACTGACAATAAATCACCGGTTGCCATCACCGATCTCCCAAAGTAACCTTGCAGAAAATCAACACTTACACGCAAAATGTTTCTCACTAGCGCCAACAACTTTCATAAAAATCATGTTTCCACACTGAGCAACCCGCTCAAAAGGAACCCAATCTTCAAATATCCATTCCTCAGACTGCAGAATCTACATGGCCTTCAAACCAACACCGCATCCGCCACCGATCCTCACAAAGATAATCAACGATAGCTCAAAGTTCTAATCCATAACCATATCGATCCTTCAGGGAACAAAGGATACCAAAACGAAATCTCGATCACAACTCGCCAAACCCTCAAGGAACAATGGATACCTCACGAAAACCCGAAACGCAATTTCATAACGAACCAACGAAACTAGCAGATAACAATACTCCACAATAATCATAAATAATAAAAAACAGCAAAAGAACATACCCGTAGCAGCAAGCTGAAAAACACGACCCTAAGCCCTCGGGGGCTCCGCTCCACCCTGACCTCCCCCTGTGATCCTCAACGTAGCCGGTGCTGGAGCCTGCACCGGTCCTGCAACAAGCCGTGGACAGTTGACCTTCAAATGTCCAACCTGATGACACTGATAGCATATCCTCAAATCCCGAACCGGCACTGACTGCCGACAATCCCTCGCATAGTGTCCCTCCTTTCCGCACTTGCGACATGCTCCACTGAATCGACAAACCCCGGCGTGACCCCTTCCACACTTTCCACAGACGTGGCTACCCTGATCTCCCATCCTGGAATCAACGGTCTTAGACCGTTTCGTCGCCGGCTGCGACTGAACCGGAGCTTGCCTCAGCTCACGCATCTGTAACTCAATCTCTAACTCATGCCGCCTGGCGGCCTCCTGCAACTCCAGCAAAGTCTCACACCTCTACGCAGACACAAACTGTCTGATGTCCCTTTTTAGCATACTCAGATATCGGGACATCTGAGCCTGATTCGAAGCGAACTCACGGCAAAACATCGCCCTCTCAGTAAACATCCTGGTGATTTCCGTCACCGACTCCAAATCCTGTTTCAGCTCCAAGAACTCCTGAGCCAACCTCTCCCTCTCGACCTGCGGAACATAACGGGTGTTGAACATCTCTCTGAACTGATCCCATGAAATCGCAGCCCTCTGCGCATCCGAGTAGGACCCCGTGGTCAATCTCCACCAATCCTTTGCTCCGAGCCTCAACATGTTCAGAGCACACCTCACCCTCTGATCAGTAGGGCATGAACACGTGAAGAAACATCCCTCTACATCTGATAACCACCTCATAGCAACGATCGGATTCCGAACTCCATCGAAAGTGGGAGGCTTCGTATTATCGAAGTCCCGATACTGAAAACCTCTACTAGCTCCTCTCCCTGCCGCTGCTACAGTTGATGTAGCCGCCGCGGCAGCCATCTCCGTGAGAGCCGCATAGCGCTCATCAAAATACTCCACCATAGCGGTCTTGATTGACCCAAACAACTCCGGCAACTCAGCCGAAAAGATGCAGCAACCTCATCATGCAGGATCTCACGAATCCGCGCGTCCAACTCGTGCGTACTCATCTGACTGACAACCTCGGGTTGCACAGACCCACCCGAAACTCCCTCTCCTGCTCCTGATCCTGACCCGGATCCACTCCCAGCGTGCCCTGAAATCTCCATACTGAAAATAAAACACCAAATCTCAGACATATTCCACTATCCCAGGAACCAGCTCTCATCCCAACCCTAGAGGTCATAGTTTCCCTGATACGTGTATGAGTCCGTGCTTCCAGTAGTACGGGCCCATACTACCTTCCACACCAACCCATATTTGTATGAAGTACTCCCACAACACTCTAGCGACATACATAACAACGCTCTATCCTCACAACTAGAGGAACACTAGAAATCTCTCACAAGGAATCCCTAGGCTAGCAGGCATCATAAATCAGGCAACTCATCAAGAAATCCTGAAGATCCCTAGCCTAACCCTAGCATGTTGTTCTATCAAAGCTTAATAAAACAATTGTCATGTATGGTATTTTGGGGTTACTTACTGGCTCCAGCTGATCGTACCTCCGCGTCCTCCTTTACTTAATTTGAAAACCATTTTAAGTTCTCTTTTTTGAAAACCCTCCTCGATTTGAGACTGGAGTCACACAAGTGTTCCTCCAATTCACTCAAACCAAGGCTCTGATACCAACTTGTAACATCCGAAAAATACAACCAAATTTAAATTTTTCAAAACAACCTGAATTTCATTAAAATGTTTACAAAAAGGTTTTCAATACAAATTGTTAGAGTATTCCCAGAATCACATTGCTACAAAATCATGAGGAGCGGTACGATCGCGCCTTCGCCTTGCCACGGTCTCCTGAAGAACCTGAAAAACATTAAACCACAACTGTAAGCCCGAAAGCTTAGTGAGATACCCCCAAGATACCAACCACGCATACGCCCTTCCAGGCTGCGACCTTCCGGTCCAAAACATACAAAACATACACAACATATCAGAACATAGAACAGCCATGCATAACGGGTCTACTGTGTGATTGGTCCGCCATATCGGGCCTTCAATCCACCGGGTCCATCCTCCAGGTCTAGTCATGTCCTTCGAGTCTACAGTGGGGTTGGTCCACCCGCATCAGGCCTTCAACCCACCTGGTCCACTCTCTGTGTCTACAGTGTGACTGGTCCGCCCGCATTGGGCCTTCAGTCGGCCTGGTCCACTCTCCGAGCCTCGGCACGTCTGGTCCGCCCTCGAGGGGCCTACAGCCTATCCGGACCGCTCGCTGGGCCTTCGGAATAACCGGTCCGCCCTGGGTATCTTGGCCTACAACACAAAGCAGGACCCGCCACAACCCATCTCCAGTCCAAACAACCATGTGCACAAAACATACAATCATATAACAGTCATAGTCAACAAACCGAGCAAGCAGATCACATAGCATATCATTACCCTAACCGGGTTACCAACCTAACCGGTCACTAGCATAGCATCACTCTGTATATCAGGAAACTAACCTTAACAAGGTCTCCTAGCATGTACCATCCTAACTACCAGGATGCAGACACATCAAACAATAACATAATAACCATATCCGAATCTCAATACAATAAAGGGCCGGCCTTGGTGCCTTAGACCCTGTTGATATAGTGAGGATAACTCACCTCGAAACTGTCGGCTGAAGAGATAAGATCCCGCTGCTCCGAAATCTGACACGAACTCCTCCACTGAACATCAAAACATACAACTCAATAAATACCCTTAATTACCAAAATACCCCTGGAAGACAACTGATCAACCTTGGACAAGTCAAATCCAACCCCCGATTGACCCTACTCGCCGAGTCAACCCGATGACTCGCCGAGTCCATATGCTCAGGACTTCCTTCAATCAGCGACCCAACTCGCCGAGTCACCCCAAGACTCGTCGAGTCGAACAACTCTGAGTCCACTCGCACCCAACTCACCGAGTCATCCCTTGACTCACCGGTTCATCGACTCAACCAGAAATATTGGGACTTCCTCGACAAGACTCGCCGAGTCCAAATGGACTCGTCGAGTCCAAGGCTATCTTCAACCTACTCGCCGAGTTGTTCTTCCAACTTGTCGAGTTCCAGGCCATCTTCAAACAACTCGCCGAGTCTACCCATGTGAGTCGTCGAGTACCACCGGTCTGAATCCATACAGAAGCATCTCAGGCCATGTAATTGATCCAAAACATAGATCCAACCTCCTACAATCCATCCATCACGTAAAGTGGCAAACTTTACGTGAATCTAACGAGATCTAAGCTATATTCACCTTAAAACCATGGTTTGGGACATGGTAGCTTCATTAACAACACAAGAACAGGGGCTTTAATGCTCTTAAGGTCTTCTCCACTCCAGATCTGAGGTAGCAACCTCAGATCCATCCTCCAACGTCAAAATGTCACACAACCAAGCACCCCACACAACCCCAAAATGAGAAACTAGGAAGATACAGCCCAAGAACGAAAGTATTACCTCCAAAAGAAGCCTCAATAGCAACGAAACTCGAATCCAAGCAAAGACCTTTGATCCAAGCCACTTCTCCTTGAAGATCTCTTCAAACAACACCTCTCCAAGCTCTAATTTGCTCCACAAATGAACTCTCGACGAATTTAGGGTTTCTGGAACTCAAGGGGGGAATAAGGGAGGCTGTGGATGGGTATAATGCTCTTTATATAGGGCTCAACCCCGAAAATTAGGGTTTTCTTCATACAACACCTACTCGCCGAGTCCATCTTTGGACTCGCCGAGTGGGCCACTTGATACGCGACCATAGTCGCGGCCTGACTCGCCGAGTCTATCCATGGACTCGCCGAGTCACCCTCTAAAACTTACACTTTTAGCCCTTCAACTCTACTCTTGCGATTCCGGGATGTTATAGAACAGATGAGAGGAAATGGCCCATAAGATACTTAAACACTCCACAAGCACTAATAGTTAGGGTTTCTCCCTGGAACATGTACGCCCAACTTACATATGTGTACGGCCAACGTACTAGGGCACATCCTAGTATGCTTAGCTTATTCACATGTACCCCAACGTACTACTAAAGTTCCCAAAAGCACCATTTTGCCACATACATCCAACCCCATGGTAAAAATTGACATACTTCAAAGTCCAAGGGATGAATTTGATGTTATATAACACCTATAAAAATCATGACAAATTTAAACTTCTTAAAACATTCAAAAAACGACAATTATTACAAATCTTTTTTTCAAAATTTTTTAGTGTTAGAGTATACATAAGGAGGTGTATGATCGCGCCTTCGCCTTCCCGTGATCATCAGATGTACCTGAAACAAAATCAATAACTGTAAGCCTGATGCTTAGCGAGTTCCCCCAAAATACCAACCACGTACAATCATAATCATATCATATAAGAAAACATCATGGATAGTGAGCCATCAGCCTGACTGGACCGCCTCGCAGGGCCATCAGTCAATCTGGACTTCTCTCCGAGCCATCAACATGTCTGGACCGCCCCTCAGGGCCTTCAGCCTATCTGGACTGCTCCTTCGATGTTCGGTCTGGCTAGTATGCCCTCGTGGGTTTGTAGTCCATGTGGTCCACCCAGGGTATTGTTGTATTTTCGCACAAAGCAGGTCGGCCTTAACCCGACACCCAAATCAAACAAATATTGAATGGTTTTGAGCATTCTAACACTCCTAAGGTGTACATGTAATTCTAGAAACATTGGATCTATGTTTTACCAAGATACATGCAAATTTGATTTCCTAATTTTGTTACCCTAACTAGCATGGCAAGGGGAGCTTGAAACAAAAAAGCTAGTAGGAAAAATGATACCTTTCTTCTGGCTTGGATTCCTTAAGAACTTTGTGAGCCTAGCACCTTAAATGTGATGCCTCAAATGTTTCATATAACACCACAACTCTTGGAATAACTTTGAGAGAAGTAAACTATCACTCAAAATTAGCTAGCCCTCTTGTTCTACATATAGTACCGATTTTGGTAGCCCATGAGGTCCTTTTATAGTGGTGTCACAAGTAGGTTTACAACATGTAAACCTAATTGACATGGCTTTTCATATTCCATGATCCATAGATTTATAACCTCCATGGACTATCCATGGAGTACCTTATGGGTTTTAGCCCAATTCAGTAAACCATGGATCATTAGCCCACTATATAAAAATGGATGATTGACACAATCAACCCCATATATTTAATTATTCTCCTTTTCATCACCAAACTAATTCTAAATTAATTTTTGATCAATAGTAACTAAATAATATTATTAATATATTAGAACATATAATATATTAATAAAACATAAATGTCCTTCCTTTTATTTTTTTCTTTCCAAGTATCATGATGCCATGCAACCCAAATAGACCATGCCAACCGGGTCAAGTACGTTCTAGAAATAGTTATGAACTTAGACACCTAATCCAATAGTCTCCCACTTGGATAAGTCTAATAACTATAACAACAAGAATGAATTCAAGAACCGATCAACAATCGTAGCTCTTTCAAAGTCTCACAGAACAGGGATGATGATGATACACCATTTAAGATAAGTGATCATATAATCCTCTGTTCTAGATATCAACTGGAGAAATACATGGAACAATGTCGTACTTATTGTCTAGCAGCTTATTTCCCGATTTCCGATTTGTTTGACATAGAACTTAATCGAACACATCAATTTAGTTCTGATCGGTCCTGGTAGATAGGTCAAAAAAAATCATCGAGGGGCCCAGATATCGCTTCTAATCCAAGAAGGAACATATAAAGTTCAACTCATATGCTTGTTCTACTACTTGTTGAATTATACACAAAGACACATTTTATAACATTGAGTTACCAATTTGTTTTCATGCAATCAATGTATAACCAACTCATAGTCAACAACTCATGTCTCTAGGTTTGATGACTTATATGATATTATCGTTTCACGATCACTCGATATAAATTCCATGAAGTGATACAAGTGAGCGTGGGTGAATCCAATACAAGAACTTATGAGTAGTCATGAATTTTGTGGCAAATCTTGCTATGTCCAACACCTTATACATCTACAAGCCAACTTCATCACAGTCTTGATTCATACCTACTTCCAACGTATGACCGACTGTGGAGAATTTGAATAATATGATATACCATAACATAATTATTCTGGAAGGAAAAACATGAAAAATGAAATGATAGTAAACGATTGACGAAAGATGCCAAATGAAATGATAGTAAACGATTGACAAAAGATAGCATAATTATTCATGAAAGTCTCCAATGAAGTTCTTTAGCCATATAGACTCCTTTACTGCCTCGCTTGCTGCTATATACTCTGATTCATAAGCTGACTCAGCCACTATCACCTGCTTGGAACTTTTCCAGGTAAGTGCTCCTCCGCTTAAGGTAAAGATCCAGCCTGACTGAGAACATAAATTATCCTATCAGTCTGGAAACTAGCATCACTATAACCTACTACTCTTAAGTCATTACTCTCACCGAAGGTAAGGAGCCAGTCCTTAGTCCTCCGTAGGTGCTTGAGAATGTTCTTTACCGTAATCTAGTGAGCCTTGCCAGGGTTCCCCTGATATATGCTAACCTAGCTCAAGGTAAAGGCCACATTAGGACGAGTAAAAGTCATAGCATACATGATCGAGCCTACAACAGAAGCATACGGTACTCGACTCATATCATCTATCTCAGCCTCTCTACTTGGGCTCCGAGTCTTACTCAGTCTGGTATTACTCTGGATTGATAACTCTCCTTTCTTGGAATCCTGCATGCTGAACCTATTCAACACCTTATCTAAGTAGGTACTCTGACTAAGTCGAGTTAGTATCTTACTCCTGTCTCTCAAAATCCTTATCCCTAGGATATAGGTAGCTTTTCCAAGGTGCTTCATAGCGAAACACTTCACAAGCCAGGACTTCACTTCCTGCAGAGTTGGGATGTCCTTTCCAATGAGTAGTATGTCATCCACATACAACACCAAAAAACTAACTATACTCCCACTAACCTTGACATATACACATGATTCATCATTGCTACTCGAGAAACCAAACTCTTTCACTTTCTCATTGAAACAAATATTCCATCTACGAGATGCTTGTTTCAGTCCATGGATGGATTT
Source organism: Lactuca saligna (assembly GCF_052625555.1). Classification (NCBI taxonomy): domain Eukaryota; kingdom Viridiplantae; phylum Streptophyta; class Magnoliopsida; order Asterales; family Asteraceae; genus Lactuca; species Lactuca saligna. Next base: position 200,958,416 of record NC_136424.1, on the reverse strand, counting down.
CTCAAGCTTACACACTCTATTAGGGTACTCTGTATTGATAAAACCCTCTGATTGACTCATGTAAACATCCTCAGCCAACCTTCCATTAAGGAAAGCGGTTTGGACATCCATTTTCCATATTTCATACTCATGAAATGCAACAATGGCTAACATAGCCCTAATAGACTTAATCTTTGCTACTGGTGAAAAGGTCTCATCCTAATAAACTCTTGAAGTTTGAGAAAAGCCCTTTGCAACCAGTCGCGCCTTATAAGTGTGTACTTTACCATCCATGTCGGTCTTATTCTTGAAGATCCATTTGCACCCGACCGTCTTGCGACCTGACACATTATCGACCAAGTTCCAAACTTGATTGTCTTACATGGACTGTATCTTGCTATCCATAGCCTCTTTCCATTTGGCAGCCTCAGGGCCTGCCATGGCTTCCGTGTAGCTGTTAGGTTCATCCAGACTTACCAGGGTGTTATTATTGATAAGTGTATCACCTTCCTCAGTAATATGGAAACCATAATAATGCTCAGGTCCATTCCAAACTCTCGTGGAACGCCTCAGAGGTACAGACTCTTCAATCGGATCAACAGGAGTTTCCTCATTAGGTTGATTGCTTGGGTTTGAGGTTCCTTCACCACTTGACTCTTGAATTTCTTCAAGGTCAATTTTCCTCCCACTGTTTCCTTGGCTTATGAACTCTCTCTCCCGAAAGACTCATCTCCTAGATACAAAGACCAGATTATCATTATGTCTCTAGGAGAGGTATCCAAAGGATTTATGTCGGTAATCGATGAAAATACACCTCTCACTTCGAGGTTCGAGCTTATCGTGAGTCTCGTACCTTAGGAAATCCTCGTAACCTCAAATCCTGATGTGGTCTACATTTGGAACTTTTCTAATCCACATCTCGTGAGGTGTTTTGGAAAACTTCTTGGTAGGGACTAGATTAAGAACATGGGCCATAGTCTCTAAGGAATACCCACAAAATGAGATTTGTTGCGATGCTCGACTCATCATGGAACGAACCATGTCCAACAAGGTTCAATTGTGCCTCTCAGCCACACCATTAAGTTGTGGTGTTATGGGAGGTGTTAATTATGAGACAATCCCACATTCCTTAAGATAGTCAAGGAACTCTGGACTAAGATAGTCACCATCTCGATTGGATCGAAGCTTCTTAATATTCATGCCCAATTAATTCTCCCCTTCATGTTTAAACTCCTTGAACAGGGGCAATGGTAGGAGTAGGAGTGGTAGCAACCAATTTACATTTAAGAACAATTTCGGCGGTCTTCAAAAGTCCTTGAAGTTTGCTAAGTTAACTTCTTCCATGTTCATGTGATATTTCATTCTAAATTGATCATAAAACGAAGGAAACGAGTGCAAAATTATGTCAATAGCCAACTCCTCAGGTAAGTTCACATTCAATTTCAGAAAACGGTCCACATACATTTTCATTTTCTGTAAGTGGCATGTGATGCGTTCACCATCATTCATTCAGATTGTTGTCATGGAGGAGATGATTTCATAACTCTCTTAACGAGCACTTTAATGGTATCGGTCCATTAGATCCCGGTGCATTTCAAAAGGATAAAAGTCCTCATAGGACTTTTGGAGCTCATTTGTCATTGTGGCCATCGTGATACATGCCACTTTAGTGGGATCTATCTCATGTGCTCGAAACTCAACAACTCTTCTAGAGCAGCAGCCGACTCATCAAGTTCCTTATGATCCTTGTCGAGGACATATTCCTTGTCCTCGTAATGAGTGACCATCCTGATGTTCCAGATCCAATTCATAAAGTTGGAACCATTGAAGATGACTCTCCCACAAAGGTTCATGAGAAATAAGGAGCCGGTAGGGTTTGACCCAGAAGCAACATTGTTGGAAGACATCTAAAAAGAAGAAGGACAAGTTTAGATTAGATATAAAGATAGTCCTTACTAAGACACCCAAATGTAATATTAAGGCTAGGACCCAACACAATACTTTATAACATAGAAGAGGGATGCCATAATCCATGCTATAAAATATTCGAAAGTAGGTGAAGGACGATTCACCAATTTCCACCGGGAAAAATGAAATGCATTATTAGGGTTTAATTGTTTTTGAAACTCCTAGATTCTTTTGAGATTCATTGAACTCTTCAATATCATGTTTCAATCTTGAGTGTGCCCTTCATGTTTTATGACTAGGATATCGAGGATCACAAAACAAGGTGTGAAATAACCATGCAAATTACTTGGTACTATTAATCTTTATCACCTAACCGATGTGCCGGTTAACCACACGCGCTCCACCGATCTATGATAAGCCTTAAGCCACCCTTTTCATACCTTGTTAAATCCACACATGCGCCACAAACAAATTAAGCAAGTGCAAAGTGTAATTTCATGGGTTAGCACCATATTCACATTTTCCTAAAGTAACTAAGCTTGGGAATTTATAAAGGATTTACTTATTTTATAACCATCATACTGTTAATGAGGATTAAATTCATTGTCCTTCCCGTTCGGCTAATGACCCTCCACCAGTCAAGGAATCACCACAAACGAATTAAGCAAGTGCAAAGTGTAATTTCATGGGTTAGCACCATATTCACATTTTCCTAAAGTAACTAACATTGGGAATTTATAACAGATTTACTTACTTTATAACCATCGTACTTTTAATGAGGAATAAAGTCATTGTTCTTCCCGTTCGGCTAATGACCTTCCACCAGTCAAGGAATCGGTGGAAGAGAGTGGGCACCCAATAAGATGACATTTTATAGGCATCAACCTTAACCCCACTTATAGACCGACTTCGTGAATGAGGCCTAATAACGGTAAAACAACTTGTTCTTATATATATATATATATATATATATATATATATATATATATATATATATATATATATATATATATATATATATATATATATATATATATAACATACACGTTTTGAATTCTTGTTTTCTACTGAATAAAATTGTGAAATACTATGTGAAATTGAGTGTTGAGTTCTAACAGATGGTTTTTACTAGAAATGAAGTAAAACTATGTTATGAATCACTCAGAAAATATTGGAAGTCTTATGAGATTCCAATTAAAAGTCAAATAGTGAAATTTAGAGAAAATATAAAATTTTAAATAAGTAAAATTTTATTATTGAATGTTGTAAATAATCTCGTTTGAAACTTGTAGGCGAAAACCTCATCGAAATTCGAGTAATAACGAAGAAGTTATGCCCAATCGAAGATCCGCGATAGAACCGACACGATGCCGAATGACGTAAAAAGTGAGTTTTTGATAAACTACTTTTTAGCCTTAGTAATCCAAATGAAAGTCGTAGTATTCGCTAAACCGAGATATTCGATAAAAAGAACGCCAAAATCTGACTTCGTATGAGGAAGTTATGATTTTTCGAAGTTTCAACTTAACAGTAGATAGCTAAAAACTCAAATTTTATATCGAGCGATATTTGGCAGATACATCCTAAACGAGAATCGAAGGTCTCATCATTTGTAGTACAAAGGTAAAAAGTCTGACGAAAACGAATGTTGGATGAAGAAGTTATGAATTTTTAACGGATTTTCCTGTCCTAGTGTGTTAAAAATAATGATATTAAAAATAAGATCAAAATTAGCCGACGAAGTCTAAACAAAAGTTGTAGAGCGTAATTTTAGCTAAGTGTGCATACAAAGGACGTCAAAAACGAAGCTCGTATGCGAAAGTTATGAATTTTAGAAGTTTGGGGCACATTTTTTGAGAAATCTCGCATGAACAGTACCGGCCACGTCACTCGTTCCTATGCACGCCACGAATGCGAGCCGGAGATGTGTCCTCCTTGCGTGTCCGAATCCTGCGAAGCCACCTAAGACCCTCGTTGCTGCCACGTCCCTCACACGATGAAGCTAGGTCACCGAGACGTGGCCCAGTCCGAGACCAACGCATGTGTGAGCTTCGCTTCGCCACCACCGCCCCCTCTCGCATGCGAACCTTCCTGGGTAACATTGAAGTTTTTACACTTTTTCACCCTAATTCCATATATTCACTATTTTGACTTTCCCCAAAGCCTCGGTATCAATTTTAGCACCCGAAACACGTCTCGAAGCTCCCGAGAAGCCCGAAAATTTTATGTTTTTGGTTTTGAAGCCCTACCTTCGCACAAACCGGTTTTCAATTAAGCTCCCGGTTTTCAACATAGAAAGTCATATTTAAAGCTAAAGTGATGTCGAAATTACTATTTTAACCCCCGGTTAATTTAAGGTGAGTTCAATATAGAGGAACAATTGCATGTTATGTGTTATATGTGCTATGTGCTTTTCAGTGTTATTATTCCGGGTTATTTTCCCGTGTTATTTTATTCGCAATGTTTATAGCAAATGTAAGACCTTTGACCATGTGATCAGTGAAAGTACATAGATTCACATTGGTACTGGTACGTAGCCTCTGACCATGTAGAGCATGTCTCAGTAGGAGAATGACTTTTATTCTATGGCATTGGCAAATGGTTAGACAGGACTATAAGCTTGAAATCTAAGAAGATGTTAATCAGAAATTGCATGTCTTCTATGCCATTTGGGCCAAAGTTTTATTGATGTATATCAACCATTGAAAAGTATATCTTTGAATAAAGTCTTTGATTGATATGAACGCTTGTCACATGATTTCACATATGTGTTGTTGTTCCTCTTTTCTTTTTCCATATTGAAGTATATATATATGGCATAACGTTATATTGTATATATTATTGAACTCACTAAGCGTCGCCGCTTACCCTATCAATGTTTAACAATTGCAAGTGATAAGTAACTAGTATGATCACATACTGTTGAATGATTTAGAATAGTTTGTAATAGTACTTTTGTACTTCAGTTTATGTATGTATAAATTAGAATATCCTGGGTAGTTAAGTAATATATATATATATATATATATATATATATATATATATATATATATTTCTATTTATATATATAACACTTTGTAATAGTCGGCTTGTATCCAGTAGTTTTTAATCTCTTTATCAATGTAAAATATTGCTTTTATAAATATGCAAGTAACATGTTTTAGAGTAATAATATTGTGAAGTATGAAAGTTTTGGTCTTTCAAAAATACGAAATTTGGGGTCTTTTAATCATGGTAATAGAGCAATGGTTTAAGTAAACTAAATATCACGGATTGTTATTTAGACTTAAACTATTTGAAGCTCAATATATGAGCTGATTCATAATAAGTATACGGATACAAACCATAGGAAAGATTTTCATAATAAGTATATGGATACAAACCATAGGAAAGATTTAAGTGGGGGATTGGGTAGTGTTAAGCCCTAGTATTCTAAGATATTAAGTTACTTCAGAATTTTAAGAAAATTAGTTTAAGTGAACTAGGAGTTTTGAGAATTTCAAAGCTTAAACAAGAATTGTTAAGTGAAAATGATACGATATGTATCTGGTATATTTTAGGTTGAATACCTAATAGAGTCAAGCACTAGAATATTAAGAGCAGGTATGCCTTATATTCTAATATGTGCTAAATGATAAATGAATATAGCATGCCTTAGGGTGCTTATCTATAATTGCTATTATTTGAGAAAGCTTAAGGTCTGTTGCCGACCTTGGTTTAGGAAATTTTAAGAATTTTCATAATAGAATTTTTCGAAGTGATAAAGAGACTTATGATAGTTGACATCAATAAGTTTATAAATAAACGATCGCGAGATATAGTAAAATAATAAATATGAATTGTTATCATAATAAGTGTATAAATACCAATAGAGTGGTAATATACATTTAAAGTATGTTTGATATATAATAACATCTTTGGAAGAAACATGTGTGTTTGAAACATGTTTGGGGAAGATAAATGTGTTGGTACAAATGCACGAAGTTGTTCTACCATTGTTCAGATTCAAGCAGTGATTGTTTAGAGAGTCGGAAGAACCGAAGATGGCGATCAATACTTCGATAGTATCTCAATTGATGTGGTACAAGATTAGAAGAATTAAATGAAGATCAAAAGAAAGGCTAATGAAGTTTTCAGACTCAATAGGCCAAGACTTTGTGATGTAGTATGTAGTTCGAGTAGTAACCCTATAAAACATGTTCAAACTTAGTATTTAATAATACTAAGTGATTATTGACTTCTATCCCATCCTTATAGAAGTTCCATTGGGTGTTAAGCCGACATTAACATACAAGATTGGGATGGTGAATTGAGTCATTTAGTGGTAAATGGTTAAGCAACTTACTTGTTTAAGTAAGGTAGAATGCTTAATTGAAGAATAAATACACCCATAGTATCGTATGAGAAGAAATGTTGTAGTTAGGAATGACAGAGAACCAAGTTGAAGCCAGTAGAGCTTGCTGAGATGCAGCTAAGATGCAAACTTCTTAGGATAGACTCCTATAAAGTAGGCTTAGACTTACTCAGATACGAGAATAACGATCTCAAGGAAGAATAATGAAATGAACAAATGTGTATGATGGATTGCATGAGTTAGAGGATGATGCAGGTAGTAGAAGACCGTTTTGTCTCCATGCTGCTAGAGTAAATTTTCGAATAGTGTGTCTTGTAGAGTAGACACTACTCAAGAAAGAATTTATATGAAGAAATGGAAGTAAAATTTCTATCGACCTATGGAAAAGTATTAGGATATATTAAATCGAGCATATGCACGAGAAGAATCCTAAAAAGCAAGTATATGTAATCCAATATATGTTTGATAGAAACGTGAAAACCCTAGTTGAGTCTAAGAGAAACTGTTGTATGTATTTGTTTAAACACATTCATGTGCGATAAGTTGCTTTGTGAAAACTTTTGAATGATGACTTGGGAACTGGGAGACAGTACTTGGGATGAGTATGAGTAGGTGTGAATAGTAGTATAGGCCTATACTACTGGAAGCACATGACTCACACTTGGATCAGGAAAAGTCACAAGGTTACCAAGAAGCTAGTAAATGATTCTGTTTTACTCATGTGCGTCGTTACCTTCTATTCGGTAATGAATAAGAAGATAAGTATTGTTCAACTCTTAATGTCATAAAGAATCGAGTCTGATTAGTATAAATCCACGAAAGGAGTTGATTGGTTTAGAGAACCATGTCTTATATAGTGATAAAACTTCAATAGGAATACTGAAGAAGTAAATGGTCAAGGTAGTCGATAGAAATTTAACAATATTCATTAAAGAATTGAGCAATCATTAGCCAGAGATGTGACTTGCTATGTGGTGTTACTGGCCACAAGAAATGTATCCACACTACTCTTACTAGTCAAATTGCGGGGAGTCAAGTTTCCGTTCAACAATCAAAGAGTACTCCAACTAAACAGGAGGAGGTGCCAAAAGCCAAAAGATGTGTATATCCGAAAGCATGAATTAGAAATAAGTGGTGTTATTCTTTCAATTCTAAAGCATCCACGTGTTGAGCAAACTCTTTTTGTTTTCACTATTCTATCAGCTCGATTTTTTCGATCTGATTCTAATACAAGAGTTTGGATCATTATGTGTCTTGTGCGAGATAAAATCAAAGGTCATTAGAATATGACCATTCGAGTTGTTGTTATAGCAAAAGTAAAGACCTTATCTTAGGTTTAGTCTATAAACCAAGAAGGAGCAGGAGTCTGCAATGAGAATTGAGTTTTAACTCAAAGATTAGGATCGAATGTTCAATAGAGAATGAAGAGCGGGTGCAAATTTGAACACCGCTAGTAACTAGGAAGTTTGAAGAATTTGACAATCATTTGGCAAAATAAAAGTTAAATATCGTACATTTTAGATTACCACAAAGGAAGTAAGTTAAAACTCGAATGTTGTGACTAGTAATTTTCCAGTAAACTTTAGATCTACTCATATCTTATTTGATTTCAATGCCTCAGATTCTTCTGTGCCTTATAAATTCACATATTCTTTTCAAAATTCTTGTTACACAATTGTCCAATCATTTCATATAGATAACATAGGAAATACATCATTACTTCTTGATAAAGCCTATAGAGTTACTGTTATAGGAATTGAAAGTTATAATCTTCCTGCTAACCGTATTCCTATCTTTGATATTATTCTCGACATGGATTGGTTGTTAAAGAACCACAAAGAACTCTTGTGCTACAAAGAGATGATATGCATCCCTATTGAAAGGTAATATTCTATTTATGTCTACGGTGAAAATAATAATTTATTTCTTAAAAACTCATAAATTATGTCGAAGGGATATTCTACATATATGGCTTATACAGTTAATACCTTGAAAGAGGAGAAGAAAGTTGTGAATGATAACCTTTGGATAATTATCAACCGGCTGATGAAGAGTGCATATATTCTCGCCACACGTGAAACGAATCCATTGGAAAATACGTGTAAGTTAATTAGACGAAATCATTTTGAGACATGGTGTGCTACTAAAGATTTCTTTTCTGATCGTGATACTCGCTTCACTTCTCACTTTTGGACGAGTATGAAGAGTGAATTGGGATCTCGAGTTACTCCCAACACAACTTATCATCCTCAGAAAAATGATCAGAAGAAGAGAGAAATCCAAATACTAGAAAATATACTAAAGGTATATAAAGTACTATATGACCATAAATGCCATACTTAAATATGTTGGCGTGACGTAGGACAGAAGATATTTGGAGCATCTGAAATGATTCAATACATCACTGAAAAGATACAAATTTTGCCAAAAAGAGAATGAAAGCGGCCCAGGATCGACAAATGCCCTATGCAGAAAAAGGAGATGACCCATAGAATTCCGGGTGGATGATTTAGTAATACTGAAGGTATTTCATGAAAAGGCGTTATTCTACTTTGGAAGAAAGAACGGTTGTAAGCAAGCATACTACTTGGAATTCCATGAATATTTGACAGATATTCATGAAATGTTTCATGTGAGCTATCTATGATGAAATGGTTCTATTATCCGAGGTGAAACTAGATAATAAGTTAAGTAGAAGAGATCGTAAATGAAAGAACGACTAATCTACGTAATAAAGAAGTGAAGTTGGTGCTTCTCAAGTGGAAACACCATTGAGGCCCAAACTATACTTGGGAGAATAAGAATAAGATAAATGCAAAATATCCCCATTTATTTTAATCGATGTAATTTCGAGGACGAAATCCTCAAAAAGAGGAGGTATTTGTAACATATACGTTTAAATTCGTGTTTTGTAATGAATAAAATCGTGAAATACTATGTGAAATTGAGTGTAGAGTTCTAACAGATGGTTTTTACTAGAAATGAAGTAAAACTATGTTTAGAATCACTCAGAAAATATTGGAAGTCTTATGAGATTCCAATTAAAAGCGAAATAGTGAAATTTAGCGAAAGTATAAAATTTGAAATAAGTAAAATTTTATTATTGAAAGTTGTAAATAATCTCGTTAGAAACTTGTAGGCGAAAACCTCGTTGAAATCCGAGTTATAACGAAGAAGTTATGGTTAATCGAAGATCCGCGATAAAACCCACACGACGCCGAATGATGTAAAAAGTGAGTTTTTCATAAACTACTTTTTAGCCTTAGTAATCCAAATGAAACTCGTATTATTCGTTAAACCGAGAAATTTAATAAAAAGAATGCCAAAATCTGACTTCGTGTGAGGAAGTTATGATTTTTCGAAGTTTCAACTTAGCATTAGACACCTAAAAACTCAAATTTTAGATCGAGCGATATTTGGCCGATACATCCTAAACGAGAATCGAAGGTCTCATCATTTGTAGTACAAAGGTAAAAATTCTGACGAAAACGGAGGTCGGATGAAGAAGTTATGAATTTTTACCTGATTTTCCTATCCCGGTGTGTTAAAATAATAATATTAAAAATAAGGTCAAAACTAGCCGACGAAGTCTAAACAAAAGTTGTAGAGCGTAATTTTAGCTACACGTGCATATAAAGAACGTCAAAAACGGAGCTTTTATGAAAAAGTAATGAATTTTAGAAGTTTGGGGCACATTTTCCGAGAAATCTTGCGTGAACAATACCAGCCACGTCACTTGTTCCTATGCGTGCCACGTATGCGAGGCGGAGACCTGTCCTCCTTGCGTTTCCAAAACCTTCGAAGCCACCAGAGTCCCTCGTTGCTGCCACGTCCCTCACACGAGGAAGCTACGTCACCAAGACGTGGTCCAGTTTGAGACCCACGTGTGTCCGAGCCTCGCTTCGCCACCACCGCCCCCTCTCGCATGCGAGCCATCTGCCTTCACATCCTGCTGCCACATGTCCCTTCTGCCATCTCATCGTCCAAGCTTCGGCCATATAAACTGGAGGCTGCGAAATTTCCTGGGTAACTTTGAATTTTTGACACTAATTCACCCTAATTCCATATATTCACTATTTTGACTTTCCTCGAAGCCCCGGTATGAACTTTAGCACCCGAAACACGTCCCGAAGCTCCCGAGAAGCCCGAAAATTTTATGTTTTAGGTTTTGAACCCCAACCTTCACAGAGCCCGATTTTCAATTAAGCTCCCGATTTTCAACATAGAAAGTCATATTTAAAGCCGAAGTGCTGTCCAAATTACTATTTTAACCCATGGTTAATTTAAGGTGACTTCAATATATAGGAAAAATTGTATGTTATGTGTCATATGTGCTATGTACATTTCAGTGTTATTATTCCGGGTTATTTTCCCGTGTTATTTTATTCGCTATGTTTATAGCAAATGTAATACCTTTGACCATGTGATCAGTGAAAGGACTTAGATTTACATTGGTACTAGAACGTAGCCTCTGGCCATGTAGAGCATGTCTCCGTAAGAGAATGACTTCTATTTTATGGCATTAGCAAATGGTTAGACAGGACTATAAGCCTGAAATCTAACAAGATGTTAATCAGAAACTGCATGTCTTCTATGCCATTTGGGCCAAAGTTTTATTGATGTATATCAAGCATTGAAAAGTATATCTTTGAATAAAGTCTATGATTGAGATGAACGCTTGTCACATGATTTCACATATGTCTTTTTGTTCCTCTTTGCTTTTTCCATAGTGAAATTTACCAGGTTGCTAAGCATATCACCATCCTAACTACCAGGATGCAAATCAATAAGTATATCATGCAGTAAACCCAGATACAAATCCGAAAGGGATGATATTAGTGCCTTAGACCCTGTTTATATAGTAAGAATAACTCACTTCAGAAATGTCAAACTATAGTGCTAAGATGAAATACTCAAATCACACCACGAACTCCACCACATATATTCACCATAGTACCACTTCCATAAATTCCCAATTCACTAAAATACCCCCATAAGTCAAACTTGTCAACCCTTGGTCAAAGTCAAAGTCAAAGTCAATGGTCAAGGTCAACAGTCCATATTGACGTAACTCGTCGAGTGCAGTTTACTTACTCGTCGAGTCCTTCAAGAACTCGAGAAATCATGAAAACCCTAGTTAACTTGTCGAGTTTCCAGATATCTCGTCGACTCCATGCGTGTCCAAATGTCATGAAAACCCTAACATAGTCACAGAGTAATCGGACTGACTCGCTAATTTCATACAGAAACCTAGCATGGCCAATCTTTATCCAACTCTTCGAGTCTATTCAATATATTTCTCATTCAGATGATTTTAAGCTCCCCCAAAGCTCCAAATTGCAGATCTAACCTCATAGGGTATGGTTTCCATGTAAAGTTGCAAACTTTATGTACATGCATGTTCCTAAATGCCAAAACCAAGCTAAGGGAAGGGTTTAACCCAAAGAGAAGGGCCAAGCCTTGCTAAATTTAATAACTAGATGACTATAGTGACTTATGGTATTCTAGATCTGAAGTTACAACATCATATCATGCTTAATACCCGAAATAACCCACAACCAACTAGAAAATGGACATAAAACATCACATAAAGAGTTCTAGCTAAAGATAAGTCAAGGTAACGACTTGTTACTATCAAAATGATGCCAATATGAAGTAGAATCAGATCCACACACTTCTCCTTGCTTCAAGCTTCTTAGACTTCAAGTTCTCTTTACAAAATCCACCTTCCAGGCTTCTTAACACACAAAATGGGAGTACATACGTGATTAGGGTTTTCTAGACTCAAGGGGCAGTAAGGGAGGATGAGGGTGGCTAAGGACCATGTAAATAGGGTACAAAAACCCTAGAAATTAGGATTTCATTTTACATATCCTACTCGTCGAGTTGGGGTCCTCCAAGTTTTCGAGTAGACCACTTAAATGAACGCGGTCTGAATCATTTCTACACCACGAGTTAGGGCATCCAACTCGTCGAGTATGTCTAAGAACATAAGTATAAGCTTAACTTTTATACCTGGGAGTTGAGATGTTACAAGTAACTTGAAAGATGGGGTGTCACAACCATGATATTGGACGACCTTCGAATGAGACTAAACCCAAAAGAAATCTTTTCAATCTAAGGACGATGAATCCCTAATCCCATGCGGCAAAACAAATCTACTTATTTAAAATCCGCAATCTGGAAACTTGAATTAGGTCTAACTCCTCGACAGACCGCCCATACTAACGATCATTAAATCCTTAAACGAATTACTTAACCCTAGAACCCTGAGGCTCCTCTCAAAAAACAAAACCATGGATCATATCCTGCTACCGACAACTCTTTACTACACAAAATGTAGCACCTGGTCCTCGGTACGTACTCCTTGATATTTATTTTCTTAATATATATATATATATATATATATATATATATATATATATATATATATATATTGCCTTGGACTCGGCGAGTTGATGGGCCAACTCACCGAGTAGGAGTTGGTCAAGGAGCGGCATTTGGACTCCGACCTCTGCGAGTCGGTCCCCGGACTCGGTGAGTAGGCCCTGGTTGCGCAAAAACCCTAATCCGGGTGTTTGCATCCTATTTAAACACTCTATCATGGCCTCCTTTGTCCCTAACACTTCCAGAGAGCATTAGAGTGAGGCCCGAGCCTCCTTATTGATCTAGAGAGAGTTTTTGGCTTTGTGAAGGAGATTGGAGCTTAGAAGGAGAAAGAGGTGGTTGAAGAGTGCAAGGAAAGGAGTAGATCCGAACTCTATGCAGGGAGAAGCTTCCATTCAGGTAGAAAAGTCTCTACCTTGATCTTTAGATCATTAGTTGCCATTTTTGTGCAAAATTGGTGGTTTTCAAGCCCTAGATCACCAAACTCCATGTGTGGTGCTTAATGACCCGAAAGGACTTCCGATCTGGACTTATTGGATGAATTGGTAGCATAAAGTTCCTTTTGTTGAAGTGATTAAGGTCCCTATTGAGTCTATGACCTCTTGAAGAGCTTGGTTTTCGCCTTTTTAGCTTATATGGCCATGCATGCACGTAAAGTTTGCAACTTTACGTGATAAGCATGCTCAAGGGACATGGATCTATGGTTTTGAAGCATTGCATGTCTCAAATTTGGTCTATATGGGAAATGGGTCATAGGGACTCGGCGAGTCCCAAGGAGGAACTCGACGAGTTCCATGAAGCTGTCCTTAGACTCGGCGAGTTGGATGAACAACTCGGCGAGTCCTATGAAGATTCCCTGGAACTCGGCGAGTTGTTCTTCAAACTCGGCGATTCGGGTCACGAGTCAGTTCAATCGTCCCAGGTCATGAATGAAGAGCGGTTCAGTAAGCGGGAAGAAGGACTGGTTGCGTAGGACCGGGTTACTAGGAAAAGGACTCGGCGAATCCATGCCATGACTCGGTGAGCCAGTCAAACGGACATTGAATTTGACCAAGGGGTTGACCTTGGGCCAAGGTAGGGTCAGTCTTTTGACCTAATGGTATTTATGGGTGTCTAACCTATGTTTATGGTTTATAGCCGGAGGATTTGCAATCCAACAGTTAGACACTCAGCAAGCAGATTTCAGTAGCTACTTCTGAGGTGAGTTACCTTCCAGTAGCGGTGGGTCTAAGGCCACAATGTCATCCCACCAGTAGGAGATGTATAATAGATGATTGTCTTTGTGGAATCATCTAGGTTTGCTACTACCTGATATGTTATATGCTAGCATGATATGTTGTATGTGATAATATTAGAGTTCGGTTGTTAGGACCGAAGGGTAGTCAGACACCCCAGATACGTCTGACAATATGTGATTATATGTTTGCATGCTGGCTTGTTATGTTATATGCGATAGAGGTAGTAGGAGGGGATCAATCCCCATGTTCGGTTGCTAGGACCGAAGGGTAGTTCAGGCACCCCGGATATGTTTGATATATGTTATGTTATGATATATGTGATAGTAGCAGTAGGGGGTGAAATAGTCACCGAGGTTGGGTCGTCTGGACCGAAGGGTAGTCAGCACCCCAGAACGGCTTGACATGGGTAGTCAGCATCCCAGAATGGCTTGACACGGGTTGGTCGGCAACCCAGAATATTTGTACCGGGTAGGTCGGGCACCCCAAACATGCCTGGCAATATGTATGTTATGTGATTGTATGGTATGCGGTATGGTGGGGGAACTCACTAAGCTTCGTGCTTAGAGTTTTCAGTTTTGGTTTCAGGTACCTCTTCTTCGAAGGGGAAAGAGCTGGTGCGGTAGCGGCCCATCATACACATGCTTCGTATTCCGCATCGCGAGATCTTCCTGGGAAATTGTACTCTGACATTGTTATGTTTTTATGAACTGTTTTCCAGACATGTGATATTTTTATAAAATGTTATGATCAGTAAACGTTTTAATTCGACTGATTGCTAAATATATGTTCTTAAAAATGAAATTTTTGGCTCGTATATTTGGGGCGTTACAAGTTGGTATCAAAGCCCTGGTTTGAGGGATTCGGACACATCTTCGTGGGTGTTCGAACTCAAATCGAGGGATTAAAAGATTTTAGAAAGAGAAAATGTTTTCTAAAAGGCTAAGTAAAGGGTTTTAAGGAAGAACAAGTGTGTGATGTGTGCGACCGACCGATCGAGCTCAAGTAAGTATTCCCCAACGTACCCATACAAGTTTATATATGTTTATCAGTTCCTGTAGAACGGCATGATAGAATAGGACTAAGGATCTAGGAGTGATGCCTTATGTGCCTGCTTTGTGTGCCTCAGTATATGAAATTGCATGCTAGGATTGAGTAGACAGCAGTAGGATAGCCTGCTTAGGTTATGCCTGATAGCATGAGCTTAGCGTTGTATGCTAGTACAGTTTCCCCATTACGAGGATAGAGTTGCTTGAGATTCTTTTCCTTATGTCCAAATGTTGTTTTCTTTGTTCTATGTGGGTTTTGAAGTGATGTGAGTTCACTGTTAGGTGAATACATTAAGGTCACATGTGATCAGGGTTGAATAATCTCAGAGTGTTGGATTTGACTCTATTGCGTAGCTCTTGTTTGAGTCCTAACCGTTGTAGAGATGAGTCCATTACTCGAAGGACTATTCGAGCCTCGTCACATGTGATTGTATTAAGGTAATAGTTAATTGGCATCACCAAGAGGCCTTCAGCAGCTGAGGACTGGGTTGGGTGGAGTCAATGGTTTGCTAGGGAAAGCCTAGGATAAGAATAGCAGTGATCAGCAGTAGTGGAAGGGACCTGGTTGAGTCAAGCCGGTCTTTGGGGAAGGTACAAATAGATGTGGAAGGTAGTATGGGCCCGTACTACTGAAAGCAGAGGATCCGTACCCGAACCGAGGAACGCTAAGATAAGACCAGGGAACCTGTAGTGGGTGTGATTCCTCCAGGGGTATCAGTATCACTAACAGTTGTTATTTCTTTTGTATTTCATAATTGTTGTACTACGATCGAGGCTAGTAGTTGGCAGTTCAGGAGAGAGATCGGGTTCGGGATCAGGTTCCGAGCTAGTAGATGAGAGGTTACGCAAGTTCATCGCGTCTGAGATCACCAGAGGTATCCTTGAGTCGACCCCCATTATCTTCGGGTCGATCAAGGAGGGGATATTGGAGATGATGGAGGATCGCCTCCGGGCATTCAGGAGCGACATGGCATCTGGCCAGTCAGGATCTCGCACGGTGTCCTTCAAGGACTTTCGGGGCAGTGGTTTGCTGTATTTTCATGGGGCGAAGGACCCCATAGCTGCCAGGCGATGAATTCCCGACATTGAGTCTGCACAGATGATTAGCTTCTGCCCTGAGGGGTCGAAGGTGAGGTTTGTGGCAGGGTGTCTACGTGATCGAGCTAGGGATTGGTGGAAGTCCGTGAGCGACTCGTTGGGAGCCTCGGCTATCGAGGCTATGTCATGGTCGGACTTTGTGATCAGATTCAGGGCAGAGTTTGCGCCAGCTATCGAACTTTAGTTGCTGGCCAGAGAGTTTTTGGACATGAGACAAACGACGGAGACTGTGGCGGAGATCACCGCCAAGTTCCGGGAGAGGGCATTGTTAGTTCCCCAGTATGCGGGTGATGAGGACATGAGGAGGACCCACTACCATGACATGCTCCGAGATGATATTCGATAGCATGTCAGTTCTTCAGCTTGCCCTACCGTGGACTCTATGATTGCCAGGGCGAGGGAGAGAAAGATAGATCTGGAGCACATCCGGAAGAGGAAGACTGAGGAGGGAAAAATAGGAGGGGCTTCGGGGAAGAAGCCCAAGGGATCAGATGGTAGGCCGAAAGGCCAGTCAGGATCGAGCCGTTGCAGGAGATGCGGCAGCCCTCATGAGGGGGCATGTAGATTGGGATCGTCGGTAATCCTTCCAGCGAAGCAAATTTTGAAAGCATAATTTCCTAGGATATGATGAGCAGTGGGAGATAGCCGGGAGATGAACCTTTTGTGTCGAGCGATACTGCTTCCTTTAACTCCCAAACTTATATACACATCACTGCTAATTCATAACCACAAACACGCATGACTGGCCCGATCAGGCTCGTGTTGGGATAGAAATATGTCGAACCCAATTAACCATCGGGTTGAAATTATTAGGGTTGTTGGCCTACCGCCTCAACCCTACCACTCTCCCTGAGCCTTCGTGCCTACGACTTATAGTTGGCCTGCACCGGGTATCTTGGCCTACTGAATAGAGCAGGACCATCTCAACCCACCTAAATACGATGTGTCACCATAGACAATCAGGAGAAAGATCTAACCAAGTTCCCAAAACCTGAAAGACAGGGGCGATCTAAAGCAGCAACCTCGATTTCACTAACGACGACATCACAACTTTTGCCTGAAACTCGCGACTCACACCGCAAAACAAAACAATTCCCCAATTACCTCATTGACCTCCAGAATGCATGCCTCAGACAAATACCCTTGTGATTTTGAACGTAAGTTTCCACTATAAGCCATCCCAAAATGGCCATTCATGAATCCACCCCAAGTTTCTAACTGAAGATACCACAAATGATGCAGAAAAGATCCTCAAGAAGGTCGATAGTGAACCTCTGCCAATCTGAATCCATATGATACACCAAAACCATTGCATTACCTTTGACCCTCCTCTTCCATGCCATTACCAACCTCTAAACCTCGGAAAGAAGATGATCAAACCAAGAACTTCTGCATTTCATCCGATCCCTAACCACAACTTGCGAACAAACAGAAATACGACAAGCATTCCACATATTCCTTTTAACACCTAACTGGCATTCCCAACGACCCTTAACCGTTACCTAACCAAACCAAATGATTTATGGGTTCTCCGATCCCCATCGTTCCACTACTAAGATTATCACAAATAGATAAATAATAATACTGACCACATGCGATTAAGTTATTGAACAAGCTACTACCCATGCAAAACCGTACGAACCCATGGTTACACCCAACTCGAGGATAGGATAATGGTCGAACTCGTCACCCAATTCGAAGGCTATAATCCAACGTAACCATGCATATTCTTCGGGAAACCCAAGCCTCATCTAAAAGGAAAGATTTCCCGAGATCATTAAACACACCACCTCCATCAATAATAAAAGACATCCACATCATCGATCGTAACAAGATCCCATACTTTATTTAGACTACATGGATCCTACCCACACGAAACTAGCCCGAGAAGACTTCCAAGGCAATCTCAAAGGTTGCCAAGCCTGAGTCTACTATGAATAAGAAGTACTACTCTACTACTGAGGACGAACTTACTCAAGGACCAAGGGAAACATAAACACACTGCACTGGAGTGTGGGTGACACATTCCTTGCTCATAACAATTGCCTCTTGAATCCTTCAAGGAATTCCCGATAAAAGACGAACTCAACGACCATTGGTCGAGGACATCCTGATACCTAAACAAGAGATTCACAAACTCACCTGGAGCTGAACATACCTTCTTCTGAGGGGTTCACCGACCAATATCTACCCAACAAATCTGAAAACAACAGTCCGACAAGAATTGACAAAACCTTTAATGCCTGACACTCAACCTAATAATTCCCAGTTCTCCCCCACGTAAGGTTCTAACTACCACCCAATGATTAGAAATCAACTCACAAATCAAACTGGCTCAACCATGTACAATCATTCCTTACCATGGAAGGAATAACGTATGTAAAATGATCCTCCCGCTACATATCAATTGAAACCTAGGAGAAACCTGAATTTCAGTTGAAGACTTTTGGCATGCAGAATGGCATATAATGACCCCTAATAACCTAAAAATTGCAGAAAGTCATCCCGGGATATAACTTACCTAATCCAACAAAATTCCAACACAATACGGTTCCCGATACAGCCCTAAAGAATACAGGGGAGGACACACCCTCAAAACATCTGGAGAAATCATGACCTCCTCCTCATGAGTTACCCTGACCAACTTTAGGGTACATAGGAAACTACCCTTCGATCCTAGGTGACATGAACCAATCCCTGTTTGAAATCCCAATGAAAATCCGACACCCACCCTCCCGAGAATATGGTACCTAACTTTCCTCGCAAGATACTCATGCCTCCACTATGCTCACCTGCATTATCATACTATCACCAACCCCTGTGACCAACTAGCCCTAGCCTAGAGATACAACCTGACCCTGGAGGTCATAAGCCTACTAACCCCTTAGAACATGGAAAACTGGAAGGGCATAACCCTTTCCCTGGAGATCGACATTCATATCCATTAATCGACCATTCCGCTTTCAGCTGCAAAACTCTAGCCGATCATAATAATCGCTCCTTTCCTAAGTCCGCAACTCGCAATACCGACCCCTGAGAAAAAACCCCAAAGCCTATAACCAAAACTCACTAGGTCGGCACCAATAACCAAAATCGACAACGAAACTGGTCTCACACCAAATACCAAGACCATCCTCATGCCTGAGCAACCAGAACAAAAAGATTGACAAAATCAGAATCATTGCCGCAAACCATGGTATCAAACCATGCTACCTTCCCTGACCAGCCCTAAGAATCCCCGAGATCTTCCTTCATTCGAGTATATATCATGTGCTTTTAGTAGTATGGGCCCAATACTACCTTCCACACCTATCCATCCTTTCTTCAAGAATCATCTCGGATCCTCTAAGTCCAAGTCAAAAAATACTCCCGAAATCTGCTGAACTATGAAACAACGACACTAACATACTTCCTAGGTTGTCCTAGGACTCCCCACACCTCCTCCACCATGAGTTGCTGAAGAACCTCTACTAATGCCAACTAACCACTTCACGAATACAGTTACATGGAATCAGGCTTATGTAATCCTTCGAGCAAAGGTCCCAGCCCTACAATGGTTAGAATTAGACGAGAGCTACGCAATAGATACACATCCTTTAACCTAAGATTATTTACCCCTCATAGCATGTAATTTAATGTATCCATTTGATGTTTAGGTCTCATCAACACGGGTCCCACAAAGCGCAAAGAAGCAGCATTCGAGCAGAGAAGCCGAGTAGCACTAAATGTAGTAAAATCAGACATGTCCACCTATAAAATCCTCGATCTCCGACTCCCGGCATCTCGCGCACTAATCCTTCTTCATGCCGACCCGCTATGAACCGCACCCAAACCAATGAAAATACAGCTACCTCATCCATTAACGCGACTAGTCGACTAACTCCATACGACTCATCAATACCACCTTTGCTACACATCTATCCATTGGTGTCAGAAGACTATCACATAAATACAATTACACGCCCTACAACTTAAACCATCTTAGGCAAACAGATTCAACCCCATGATGGTTGGACTCAGATAAAAGCTGTGAAGCAGGACCAAACCCAACAGCCTAAGATCCTTTAAACCATGTAGCATGTGACTTAGCGAATCCAACCAATAGCTAGTTCACACATGAAAGAGTTACACAACAACGAAACAAGGGAACACTATACAAACTAACACATCACATAATCAAAGAATTCTATCAAGAAATTTCTAAAGATCCATAGCCTATTGCTAGCATGTTGTTCTATCATATCATAACATAACATATGCTCAAATAGTTGTGTCGTAGTTTGGGGTCTACATACTGGCTCCAACTGATCGTACACATCTCATCCTCCCTTGTATTTTGAAAACAATTTGAAACCATTTTAAAAGTTGTTGGGCTAGAAATTATTTTTGAAGATTGCGTCTTTTGGGCTCATTAAGCATAAGCCTTTTAGTATTCCGGTTGGGGCTTGTCCAGCCGTGAACCTTTTATGTTTTGTATATAAGTTTACGCTTGCATGCATATTAGGTCAAGGTTTTTAGAGATCTGAAAATAGCGATACATCTAGACGATAACAGGTTTCTTTGATCGTTCCTATAACCTTCCAATCCTCTACAGTTGATGTTCATAATCGAGCTCTTCTGAGGATTTTGTTTAATCATTCGACACGTTTGATTCCATCTTGACTTATTCTTTTTATTGAATTCATATTGTTTATGTTTATATACTTTTTCAAGATCTAATCGATCTTTATAGATTAAAGGTAACTTTAATCTCATCAATTGGTATCAGAGCCAAATACCAGTGGTACAAAAGATATTCCTCGGAAGGATGATCGTTCGGCAAAGGAAGACATTCCCTCTGCTACTTCGGCTCAAAATAAAACTCCTACAGTTCAAAAGACCAGCCAAGGAGACACCAAAAACGAAAGCGAATGTTCATCATCAACCTAAGCAGATGAGGAATAGGAAGAGAGAAAGGAACAATAGATATAGGAAGAACCTTTCTGAAAGGAAACAATTCTGGCATTCCCAGAATGCATATTTCTCACACCAAGACAAGAATCTGAAGTATGAAAACAATCCTATAGGAAAGCTTGAAATTCACAAAAATCGAAAGCCAAGGTTCGGTTCACAAGAAGATATCAACCGAAGGCAAAGGTTCGGTTCTGAAAAAGACTTCAACCGAAACCAAAGGTTCGGTTCCAAAGACAGCTCCAACCGAACGCAAAGGTTCGGTTCTGAAGTCAAAAGAGAACAAAACTCTAAGGTCAGTCCCTCCAACGATCAAAAGCAAAAGGGTCACCTAGAGTCTCCAGCCAGGAAATCCTCTCAATCCAAACCCTCTCATTCTAATTCTTCTACTTCCATCGATTTATCTCCATCTTATTCTAAAACTGATTCCTCTTGTTCTCAAAAATCTCATTCATCAGCTGAACAAAAGGGAAAGCAGAAGGTCAATGAATCCAAACCAGAGTCTAAACCGAACACACCCAATCCTAACAAAATAAAAGTTTTTACCATTAAAAGGAAAGATGAAACAACTCTTATAAAATGAACTTATCTTGTTGACGTCTCTCTTACTGTTCCCGTTCCCATGCAAAGCTCACATGGACCCAAGAAACTTTGGGTTCCTAAATCTGCCTAATTTTTGCAGGTTATAAGTGACGAACAGTTCGACGAAGAATGGTACATCGATAGTGGCTGCTCACGTCACATGACAGGGAGGAAAGATGAGCTTAGGGAATACAAATCTCTTGCAAATGGTGGCAACATCAAATTTGGAAATAATTCTTTCGGCACCATAAAGGGATACGGGATGATAACAAATGGGGACTTTACTATAAGGAAGGTGGCTTATGTGGAAGGACTCCAACACAACCTCATTAGTGTATCTCAGCTTGTTGGAGGTACAGGTCTCAAAGTCTCGTTCGATGATGAAGGTTCTGAAATCATAGAGAAAAAGGCAAAGAAAGTGATTCTCAAGTCAGAGTGAAAGGGTGAAATGTTTCCCTTAAACCTTAAACCCATCAAAGGAAACCCAGCTATATGCTTGTTGTCAAAAGCTCAATCCGACGAAAGCTGGTTGTGGCACCGAAGATTATCTCATCTCAATTTTAAAGATATCAACCGACTTGTCACTGGAGGTCATGTTAGGGGTCTTCCATTGCTCAAGTTCGACAGAGATCATTTGTGTGTTGCATGCGAAATGGGGAAGCAGAGTCGTCAAAGTCACCCATCTATAATCAACACAAAAGTTGTTGAACCACTCGAATTACTTCATATCGATTTGTGTGGTCCTTCATCTATCGAAAGCATCGGTGGTAGCAAGTATATTCTTGTTATTGTTGATGACTTTTCACGATTTACATGGGTGTTCTTTCTAAAGCTCAAATCTGAAGTGACTCAAAAGCTGAAAGTATTTATCAACAAAATTGAAGTACAGCTCAAGAAGGTTGTTCGCAACATCAGAAGCGACAATGGTCTCGAATTCAAGAACAGGGAGTTTGAAGAGTTTCTTGCAGAAAAGGGAATAAGTCACAATTTCTCAGCTCCCTACACACCGCAACAGAACGGAATAGTCGAAAGACGAAACCGATCTTTGTGTGAAGCTGCCCGAACCATGCTAAGTTTCGCTTCCTTACCTCTTTATTTTTGGGCTGACGCTATTTCGGCTGCTTGTTTTACACAGAACAGGTCCTATCTCAACAAGAGGTTCAAGCTCACTCCATATGAGATACTGAACAACAGAAAGCCCAATGTGAAATTTTTCCATGTGTTCGGCTCAAGGTGTCTCATCTTTAATTCTAAAGAACACCGCAACAAGTTTGATGTCAAAGCCGACGAGGGAATTTTTCTGGGTTACTCTCTCACATCCAAGGCGTACAGGGTCCTAAACAAGCGTTCGAGAAGGATTAAAGAAACATACTATGTGACCTTTGACGATACCTATGTCAAGAAGCTACAGGCCAAAGAAGACACTGCAGGGGAAATCTTTCCTCTAACTAACAAGGTCACAGTTTCGGTCGCCAATTTATACGAGACATTTCTGGAGCTCTTTGACGAACCAGAGAAAGCTTCACTCTCCGAAGCAGGTGCAGCAGACAACAAAGTTGATCATATGAAGCAAATTGTCGAAGATGTTGCAAGAAGAATGCATGAAGAAGGATCAACCACTAATGACTCGCCTTCCAACAACGCTCAAGTCGAGGGGGAGCCAAGCTCTCAAGTCGAGGGGGAGCCAAGTTCTCAAGTCAAGGGGGAGCCAAGCTCTCAAGTCGAGGGGGAGCCAAGCTCACAAGTCGAGGGGGAGCCAAGCTCACACGAACAGGGGAAACTAAATTCTACCACTCCAACCGAAGGTCTTTCACCAACCGAAGATGATTCTCTAACAGAAGATACCTCTCCAACCGAAGATGCCTCAACGCTTGGAAGCCCAGTACCACAAGAAACACCTGAACCTTATGCCTCTCAAAGCTCATCAATTGAGGACGAACATGATGATCTGACACTCGATTACGATAGCCAATCTGAGCCAGAAGAAATGATCAATGCTGAACTAGATCCAACCTTTAATCCGAATTACCCTCCTCTTATCAAATGGACCAGAGATCATCCTGTCTCTCAAGTAGTTGGCGATGTTTCTGAAAAGGTTCTGACCGATCACAACTGAAGACAAAACAGACATCCTTATTTTCAAAGGTTGAGTTTTGTATGTTTAACTCATTCATATCAAAGGTTGAACCAAAGACAGTTAATACTGCCCTAGATCACTCTGATTGGGTTCAAGCAATGCAAGACGAACTGAACGAATTTGAAAGGAACAAAGTCTGGCGCCTCATTCCAACTCCTCCAAATGCTTCGGTTGTTGGTCTCAAATGGGTTTTTAGGAACAAAATGGACAAGGAAGGTAATGTTATAAGGAACAAGGCTCGTCTGGTGGTAAAGGGATACTGTCAGGAGGAAGGGATAGACTATGAAGAGACTTTCGCTCCAGTAGCTAGGCTAGAATCTGTTAGAATATTTCTGGCTTATGCTGCTCACAAGAACTTTGAGGTTTTCCAAATGGACGTCAAGTGTGCATTTCTCAATGGAGAACTCGAAGAAACTGTGTACGTGGAGCAACCTCCTGGGTTCGTGAATGAAAAGCATCCAAATCATTGCTATATTCTGGATAAAGCTGTGTACGACCTCAAGCAAGCTCCGAGGGCCTGGTATGAAACGCTTACAAAATTTTTAAAGATGTCTAAATTTAAACAAGGTTCGGTTGACCCAACCTTCTTTCGCAAAAAGGAAGGTAACCACCTTATGATAGTTCAAATTTATGTCGATGACATCATCTTTGGCTCCACGAATCCCAGCTTAACAGCTGAATTCAGAAAGCTGATGGAGACTAAATTTGAAATGAGCTCAATGGGTCCTATTAACTTTTTCCTTGGTTTAAACATAAGACAGGGACCCGAAGGCATCTTTATTAATCAGGAAGCTTACACGAAGACTCTCCTAGCAAAGTTTGGTATGATGGGAGACACAAAAGTCAAAGTCCCAATGGCATTCGGCACCAAGCTTACCCCATCCCTAGACAAACCGGCTTTCGATATCACGCTCTATCGTCAATGATTGGTTCACTGATGTATCTAACTGCTAGCAAAGCAAATATCATGTTTTCTGTGTGTTATTGTGCTCGATTTCAGGCAAACCCACGCGAACCTCACATGCTTGTAGTGAAGAACATCATACGCTATCTCAAGCGAACCACCTCCTTAAGTCTATGGTATCCATCCAACTCAGGCTTCTTTGTTCAAGCCTATTATGATGCTGACCTTGGAGGATGTGGACTCGACCGTAAAAGCACAACTGGTGGTTGTCAATTTCTTGACGAGAAGTTAGTCAGCTGGCAATCCAAGAAACAAACGTGCGTGTCGTTGTCTACTGCCGAAGCGGAATACATTGCAGCTGCATCCTGTACATCACAAGTGATTTGGATCGAAAGTCAACTTCGAGACTATGGACTCAATATGAAGAAGATCCCACTATATTGTGACTCTGAAAGTGCAATTAGGATCTGTCATAACCCAGTGCAACACTCCAAAACCAAACACATAGCAATGAGGTATCACTTCATCAAAGATCACGTGGAAGATGGAAACATCGAAGTTCACTTCGTAAGAACCACTGATCAACTGGCTGACGTCTTTACAAAAGCTCTTCCTGAAGCATCCTTCTATAAAATATTGGAAGGACTAGGTGTGATGGAATCAGAGTCAGTACCTCACACTACCTCTCAAACTCAAACGTAAGAACCGAAACCAACCGAACGTTCGGGTTCGGTTCAACTATCTGACTCACTCATTACTTCAAAGGTAGTTTTTCTATGTTGTATATTTCTTGTACAATTTTTGTTTTTCCTCGTGTTAAAATTACTTTTTCTTGTTTGCCTAAATTTCTTGGTTCCTCAAAATTTTATTGAACCGAAACCAACCGAAGGTTCGGGTTCGGTTTTTCAAAATTTTATTGAACCGAAACCAACCGAAGGTTCGGGTTCGGTTTTTCAAAATTTTCTAGAACCAAAGGTTCGGGTTCGGTTTTTCAAAATTTTCAACAACCGAAACCAACTGAATGTTCGGGTTCGGTTTTCCTTTTGTCTAATTTTAAAGTTTTTTTTTTCTGTCTAATTTTTTTTTAAGTCTTATTCTTTTTCTTTTCCTCTTTCAAATTTTTTTTAATCTCAAAAACTCCAAAAATATTTTTTTTATTGTATTTTTTGTGTGTTCGTGTTCGTTTATGGGGATAAATTTGATGAAATACCTAAGTGTCCCTAGAAGCATGCTGCTGTATGTGTCTCAAGCCTCATAAGATTTTGAATAATGGCCTTCATGACCTGGTATACACAAACCTTCTCTTCCCAATAAGGCCAACTCATTTATTCTAATCGTGAGCTACCTCACTCTTTTCTCACATGAGTTAAGAGTTTCCCGCTTGGTCCTTCTTTTCGCAGCAGAGGTACTTCGTTCTCTTACACCATCTCCACATTTCTTCTCCACTACACTCATTCCATCATAGTAACCCTTGAGACTCTCAAAAATTACCACTGAGGTTTATGGTTACACAACATCTGTGTTTATGATCTTAGTATTGTGTCACTACGAGCTAAGTGAAACCCAAAATTCCACACCTAATGAATTGACGGTGAACAATTAAGTTGCTCAAGTTTTCACTAAAGGATTGACGAAAGTACCCTGTTAAAATCTCCAATTTTATGTTATTCCTGTGAAATTGTTAAAACCCATAACATTTCTTCCCTTGGGATCTAGTTCTTATTTTTCTTTCTAAGATTTTATTTTCAAGCCACTCTTCTTTAGCCTAATTAAAAGAAGCCTTTCAACATTTCTTAATAAATGGTTGATCGTAATTTAACGGGAATCCTTTTAAACCTTAAGTTCTCTCTTGTCCTGTGGCATTAAATGCGCGTGTGGAAATAGTAACGGCTTGTCCCTACGAAACGGCCGCTTGTTGGGCGGCGTGATCCTAGGAACCTGACACTCTCTCTCCTACGTGATCATCGCACGCCCCAACTATCATCCATCTGTCACTCAACAACTCGGTTCAAATTTCCATAAGAGATTTGAAACGATTTTTCTCTCTCCTATCACCCACTATAAATAGCCCACTACACCACCTTTTACCTCTTTACCACCTTCAAAATTTCCAGAGCGCAAATACTCCCAAACAGTTTCCTGTTCATCATCTTCTTCATACCTGCAAAACAAATGGCTGATTCCTCTTCTGTTCATGCTACCTCACAGATCCTTCCCATTCGCCCACAACAATGTCTGGTCATTGATCTTAACCCACTGGCGTACGACTCCTATATGTCGTCGGTTATAGAGTGTTTGACGTATTCCCAACTTGTTCCAACTCTCTCCAGAATCGAATCTGTGCCGATGGTGGCCCTATCGCAGGTCTACGCGACTGCATTCTACGACAAGGCCGTCGACCGGGTCTTTTTCGAGATTGGAGAACACAAAACCTCAGTCTCTCGCCAACGTTTCTGCATCTTGCTAGGGTTTGCTGTTGACCCTTCAAGAGTTCATCCGGAGTCGATTCAGATTGGTCATCTGTATAACATGTTTTACAACATGGGATACACAGAATTTCTTACCTCTGTCGCACGGTTCAAAAAGTCATGCTTGCCGCCACAGTGGAACGGTCTATTTACAGTCCTTTTCAAGGGCTTGTCGAAAAGAAGCTCAGGATCAGATGGTGCAAGTCGTCTCTTCCTCACCATCATGTACGAGGTTTACAATGGGATTAACCTGGACAATGGGTTTGTCCTATGGCAATAACTTATTCAAAGCCTCTCCTCTTCATCCCGACACTCTGAGGTATCGTTGGCCCGATTCTGGATCCTGATTACAAAATGGGCCATGGATAGATTTGATGTTTCTACTGCTGATGGCGCATCGATGTCTTCTGTTGGTACTTTCCATACCAAGAATATCATCATCTCAGATGCATCAAAATTCTCCTTCATTGGCTCTATCCCGGAGTCAATGTATGGCGACGTGCCCTCTGACAGCAGGTTGATTCGGAAGCTTAAGGAGCTAAGGCCATCTGGTCCAAGGGAACTTACCCCGGATATGCTCAGGTCAATTCACGATGCAGACAAACCGGTAAGCAGGGGCAAAAAGGCAGAAAAAGGGAAGCAAACGTCCAAAGCTCCAAAGGGACCTTCTTCTAAAAAGCGGAAACAACCGAACGCCGCACAATCCCCACCGCCGAAGAGGAGGAAGACCCAACCGAAGCAAAAGCTTGTAATTCCCTCTTCTTCGAGTGACTCTGAGGGTGAGAGTTCGGGTTCTGACGACTCTCAAGGAGACGCATCTCCTCAACGAGGCAACACACCACCTCGGTCCCCTACCCCAGAGATGGAACTTCCAATTTCCCCAATTCCTTCCCCTCCACCAATCTTTACAACTACAACCGAATCACCACACGTAACCGAACCACCTCAAACCAAAACCCAAACAACCGAAACTACCCATACTCAACCACCAACCAAAATTCTACCATCACCCACTCAACCTGATCCTTCCAAACCCATAACACCCCCAACTTCACCACCCCCTTCATCTCCTGAAAATGCCTCTGAGGGCGAAAACCCTTATCTTGGTGGTGAAAATATGATCTTTGATTCGGTCTACTATAGTCCGTTTCAAGTTCAAAGTGACGAGGAGGATGATGCTCCAGTAACAAAGAAGCATCTCAAAGAGCTCAACGAGAAGATTGACCTACTTCTCGCCTCCTCTTCCAACAAGCAGTCCTCTCTTTCTGAAGCTCCCCTTCAGAAAATTGTTGATGCCTTCTCCAGGGCTCAACATGATTCGGTGGCCTCAGCAACTGCTGCGATTGAAGCCTCTACCAGAGCCTGTGAGGCTGCGACCGCAAAAGTCGATAAACTATTTTCTGACGCTTCTACCCCGCTGCAGTCCCTGCAGGAAAGTGCCAATGCCACCAAGACATCTTTGGAACCAATTGTTCAACAATTGGCCAACTTTGTCTCATCGGAGTTGCCTTCATTCGCTACTCTCCGCCAAAACATATGCGACGACAACTCGGCCCTTCGTGCCTCCATTGATGCTCGCCTCGCCAAGCTACAAGAGGATCTTGCAACCGAGCGTTCGTTAATAGACGATCCGGCAACCAAAACAACCGCCCTTGAGGTCAAGACAACTCAACTCTCCTAATCCCAACAACAACTGGAAGATCTTCGATCCAAAAGGGAGGTGATCAAGACGTGTGTTTCGGATGTCCACGCTGCTATATCCAACATTCTGGAAGCACACGATCCCATCTTAAACTTTTCGGTGAGACGTTCCCTTGCTGAAAAACTCTCTCCAGCCATCGATCTTCTTAACAAAGTAGAAGGGCTCCCAAGTTTCGTGTCCATTCCGAAACAAGGGGGAGATGAGAAGACAGGATCAAAACCACCTCCTTCCTCCAAAGCTACTCACACGACCGAACCATCTCCGACTGATCAAGCTTTAGGCTCGGGTGTGAAGGACAAAGGCAAAAACATAGCTGAGGAAGAAGATGAAGAAGGCGACAAGGAGACCATTGCTGACATTTTAAAAAGAAAGAACAGTCGCAAGGTTGATGAAAATGCCAGTCGTGTGGCGTGAGAGGCTGAAGAAGCCGAACGCAAACAAAAAGAAGCCCACGATCTCCTTGAGAGCCGAAAGACTCTCTTCCCTGCCTGGACTAGGGAACGTTTGATTAAAGAGGCCATTGAAACTCCTAGCATTTTATGGCTCGAGCCGGTTATCTCGTTCGACTGCAACAACACTGTTGATTCGCAGTTCGATATGCCGCTGACTCGAAAGGCGTTCATCTTCCACGTCTTCTCAAACATCTTTGAAGTCCCTCACCCGAACGCTGAGCTTGACAGGGAGCTCATTGACTTCTATCTGGCAGCTGCTCGTCCACAATTCCTTACTTGGAGCGCCCAGAAGATTGTAAACGTTCGGGTGCTGAAACCTTATACTAAAGGTCGTTTTATAAATGTTCGGTTCAAGTTGATTCGGGGATCTGCAAGAACTGCTCATCTTATCTCCCTGGCAGATCTACCGAATCTAAATCCTCATGATTGGATTGTCCTCTATAATATCCTTTTGACTAATGAAGCTGAATATGGTCCCATTCTAGACCATGTCAAAAGGATGTTAGCCTGCTACATCATGGAGGTTGCCCTAATGGATCAGGAGGTCGCCACAGTCTTCAAGAAGAAACCAAAGATTGCTCCTATGGGATCGGCCAGTGATCTCAACCAAATGCTATTGGGCAGGATCGACCCGAGACGCAACTCGGTTATGTTCACTAGAGCGGAAGGACAGAAATGTCTCTTCGCTTTAGCTGACAAGCATCTTTACACCACAACTTGTTTGGAGCATGTGCTCTTCATTATCAAACGGTGTAAAGAGAACTCGGCTGATGACATCAAGTACTTTGAAGATATGATTAATTGGTACATCCGGTTTAGACAGACCATTCTCTCCATCACCAAATGTCTCTTCAGTACCGTGAAGAAGAAGGTGCCTGCTTCAGCTGCTGGCCCAAGTAACTAATGAAGGTCTCGCTCCAAATTGACGCAAAGGGGGAGATTGTTGGGCTAGAAATTATTTTTGAAGATTGCGTCTTTTGGGCTCGTTAAGCATAAGCCTTTTAGTATTCCGGTTGGGGCCTGTCCAGCCGTGAACCTTTTATGTTTTGTATATAAGTTTACGCTTGCATGCATATTAGGTCAAGGTTTTTAGAGATCTGAAAATAGCGATACATCTAGACGATAACAGGTTTCTTTGATCGTTCCTGTAACCTTCCAATCCTCTACAGTTGATGTTCATAATCGAGCTCTTCTGAGGATTTTGTTTAATCATTCGACACGTTTGATTCCATCTTGACTTATTCTTTTTATTGCATTCATATTGTTTATGTTTATATACTTGTTCAAGATCTAATCGATCTTTATAGATTAAAGGTAAGTTTAATCTCATCAAAAGTATTTTCCTTAGTTTGAGGCTAGATTCACATGAGTTTTCCTCTAATTCACTCAAACCAAGGCTCTAATACCAACTTGTAACAACCATAAAATTTCAGTAGAGTTTAAACTTTCCAAAAACAATCCTTTATCTATAGAGGTGTTTACAAAACTGTTGTTACCAAAAAAACTGTTTAAATCCGGAATCCTTTACACATAGTTTTCAAAATATTCACAATATCACGGTTTCCCAAAAACCATAAATTCAAAATGCGAGGATGTGGACGGTTAAACCTTCGCCTTGCCAAAACATCTGAAGCACCTTAATCAATGAATTGAAACCGTAATCACAAAGCTTAGTGAGTTCCCCCAAACTACCAACACATAAATTGTACCACATATACAAATAACAACATGAATATAGAGTCTTTAGTATGACTAGACTGCCCTCACCGGGTCTTCAGTATATCTGGCCCACTCTCAGAACCTTCAGATGTTTGGTCCGCCCTACTGGGCCTTCATCCTCCCTTGACCTTTCTTCGGATATAGAGTCTTAAGTATGACTGGGCCGCCCTCACAGGGCTTTCAGTCTCTGAAGCCCACTCTCAGAACCTTCAACATGTTTGGTCCGCCCTTACCGGGCCTTTAGCCTGTCTAGACCGCTCTCCGGGCCTTTAACATGAGTGATACGCCCCGATAGACCTATAATCTATCTTACCCGCCCTAGGTATATTGGCCTAGAGCATGAAGTAGGACCACCTCAAACCACCCGCAAACACACAATCTATATATATATATATATATATATATATATATATATATATATATATATATATATATATATATATATATATATATATATATATATCATCCGCTAGCTAGCATGCACAGACAGTCTCACATATCTGACAGATCACTAACCATAGCATCATCCTATATACCAGGATATTGATCTAACATCATAACAACATGTTATCAACCAGGATACCAATCTAACAGATCATAACTACATACAACATCCTATCTACCATGATACTGATCTAACATATCTTAACTGCATACAAGCATGCTATAACCAGGATAACAATCCAAAGGGCCGGCCTTGGTGCCTTCGACCCTGTTAGTATAATGAGGAAAACTCACCTCGAACGATAGATAAATCCCACAATTGCTGCCGCTGCTACGAACCGGCTTCCATGAACTGATAAAAACAACCAAACCATTCCTTAATACTTACCTAAGGCAAAACTACCTAGCACTAATCCCTTAAATGGTCCAACTAACCAAAATAAACTCCATAGGTCCAGTTATGGCCCAATTTTCCAACATGGGCCTAATGGCCTTCACTCAAGAAGATCCAGCAGACTAAAAGCCCAAATCTTGATCTAAAGGCCCAAACTACCCCAAGCCCACAGTTGGCCCAATTTTTCAAATTAGGCCGAACTCCTTATTGGTCCTTGCCGAAAGCTCCGATCCTCTAGTTAGCCAAAAACACACTTATCAAATTATTCAATTTGGTCCCAAGTATTAATGTGTAAAATATGGCCCAATACACGAAGCCCAAAGTCCGAAGTCCAAGCTGGGGACATACGCGGGGCATACTCCTTCAGTATGTTGGGCATACCTTGCCTTGCATTGACCACTTATGGGGTGGTTGACTTCGAACG
The DNA here is from genome assembly GCF_052625555.1 of Lactuca saligna. Classification (NCBI taxonomy): domain Eukaryota; kingdom Viridiplantae; phylum Streptophyta; class Magnoliopsida; order Asterales; family Asteraceae; genus Lactuca; species Lactuca saligna. The sequence goes on along the minus strand of NC_136424.1, from coordinate 200,926,230 downwards.
CGGGGCATATGAAACCTTACACAGGGTATACCCTCGTAGAGTATAAAATCATGATAAGTGCTTAATGGCTTAAGCACTTAAGCCTAAATTTCATATCCACTACTCAACTATGCTCTGGAACCATAAATTCTCAAACTTTAATACTTTAGTCGACCTAAAAAGGATTAATACATGATATTAACCTATTAAAACCTCCTGCTAAGAACTAGGGACTAAACTAGCTCAAGGGGCAACATTTTTATGCGTTAGGACCCATCCTAGGGTCTGAAAGGACAGCTTAACTCAACCAAAATGAAGCATTCAAAATATTAAGACTCTTGGGAGAAGAAGAATGCCAAGATCTACACAATTCAAACATAAAGGTAGAAGCTTTACACCTTTTAAAACTGCAAAAAATGGTGATAACCCCAGATCTACAAGCTTGATTCCTTGCTTGACTCCTTGACACTCTTTCTTCTCATTCACTCACACCAAGAACACACTTTAGGCTCCAAAACTCTCTCTTATGGACTCGGGATTTGCTAAGAACGATTCAAAGACTTGGAGGCTGGAAAATATGAGAGGAAATGTTCCATAAGATGCTTAAATACTCTAAAAACACTAGAAGTTAAGGTTTCTCCTTGGCACACGTACGCCCAATGTACATATGTGTACGCCCAACATACTCACATGTATGCCCATCATACTCACATGTACACCCAACGTACTAATCAAGCTCCCAAAAGTACCATTTTGCCACAAGGGCCTCTCTTTGCCACTTCCTTCCAACCCAAGGGCCAAAATGACATAATTCAAATTCCAAGGGATGAATTTGAAGTTACTTGAAAGATGGGTTGTTACATATATATATATATATATATATATATATATATATATATATATATATATATATATATATAGGGCTAGGTTAATGTGTTTCTTACATTTATTATATGCTAGAATGCACAAATAAGAATTTAGTAAATTAAATAATTATTTAATTAAATAAAAATAAATATTGAATGATTTCCATAACTGTATGTATATAAAATGATATTCATAGTTATAATTTTATTTTTAAGGAAACTAATTAAATTTATTATTAATATCAACATTAATACATTTTTCAAAACGAATTCATACTTATGTTTTTATGTTTGATTTTGTTGATTGTTTTACGACTAAGTCACTTACAATATATTAAAGTTGCATTGAATATGAAGAACGAGAGTGTATTCTACTAGAATGCATTCTCATTCTGCTAAACTACATTCTCATTCTTCTAGAAAGGAATTCATTCTGAAAGCATATTATTTTTGATACTAATGACAAATTTAATTAGCTTCCATAAAAATCAATTTTAAGTATGGATGTCGTTCAATATACATATAATTTTTACTAAATTCATATTAGTGCATTCTGTTACACAATAGATGTGAGAAATATTTAAACCTCTATATATATATATATATATATATATATATATATATATATATATATATATATATATATATATATATATATATTGCAACTTTAAACGATAATACAAACACAACTCTTTTCATCACCTCGACAACACCTCCCCTAGACCTTATGTCCATCCCGAGTGAGTATCATTGTCAACACTATTGATATTATTTCCCATCCTCCTCGTGTCAGCTTCAAGCTTCAACCCACAACAAGAACTAAAGAATAAAATACACCCTAATTCATTAAGGCTAAAAAGTATGGTTTTATTATTCTTACGCGTTTAGGGTTGCCACATCGTCCAAATATCCACTCCACCACATGTCTACTAGCATTGGGGGTGGTGTTCACTACTGAACATCTAGTGAACAAGAAAAGAGAAATATGGAAAGAGAAAGAAACAAGCCAATGAGAGCCTTCTAGTTTTTGCTTAGCCAATAAGATTCTACGTAATCGTCTGTGATGCATACCAATCCACATCACCACCACTAGCCCCTGGGGTGGTGTTTACTGGTGAAGATGTATGGTGAAAATCATACCATACCCCATGGCCTAATGGATATCATAGCCTCGTTGACAAGTCAAAATCGTCATCTGTTTCCGATTTCACCTGAAACAAGGGTTGTTTCGCAATGGTAAAGTATGGTTGCAATGAAAAATGGATTCTGATAACTTGGACGACTCAAATTTACAAGTTTATTTTGCAAGATAAATTTTTTTAACTTTATCATCGAGGGATCGAGCTTACAAGGTTTCATTTACAAGGACTATTTTCTTGTATTGAGTAAAACCTCCTACTGAATGGATGTGTTACACATGTCACCGGTTTGATACTCATTTACTCGTCCTTCTTGTTTTTATTCATTGATATTTTATAAATGTCACTACTGTGGTTTTTTACCGGTTCTTGAATCAATACTGCCACACGGACCATTGTTTTTCTTGTGTTACACTTGATGAGAAAGCTTTGAACATATATATGTAGTTTCTATTGTCGGTAACCCCATGTTTGTTTTTTTTAGAGTGAAGGAGGATATGTATATTATACTTTTTTTGTAGCTCTGTCTCGTTTTTGTTGCTAAACTCTAACCTAGCCTGTGTTTTAATGAAAGCCTTTTCCAAAAAAAAAAAAAAAAAAACGTTGTTCAAAATTTAATGATTCCTTGGTTGAGCTGCTCAAATGGTATCAATTAAGGCTCTCTATAATTATAAAGGTTGTTAAAAAATTGCATAATTTAAATAATTTCGTTTAACTGAATAGTATGAATCCATATTTGGTGTTTTACAATTCACAATACCAAAATGGTGTATAATTGACGACTACTAGAAGTTTAAATATATCATAGTAGGTTGTTACTTGGTCACACTGAATCCGGATAGGAACTTCCACTTTTTCCTGTTATGTAGTAAGTTATTAATAAAGTTATTTATTTGCTTTGAACGCTTATTAAAAATTTGAGTTATGAAACAAAAATAGAAAATAAATGGGTCAACCCAATGGTGTATATAGACACTGTTCAAATTTCGTCTCTCTGAGTTAGTCAACTAAAAGTCATCAAGTCAGTCGTCCCTTTCTTAAGAGACCCACTCAAGAAGCGGAAACACGGGTGTATTTCAAAACGATGCTTCCTTGAACAACTATTGGTGTTGCAAAGAGAATTTCGTTCCATTTCATTTCGGGTGGGGGCTACCTCCAATCGTCTTTGGTACTTTTTTGACTTAGGGTTATATAAGTTGGTGAATGTTTTCCTAAAACCATTCAACTGAAGGGACCCTATCACATTCACTACAAGTGGTGTTGTATATAGTTATAGACCTATTTTTTATATTTTTCTGATCGAACGTAGGTATTTAGTATTTTCACTATTTTCGAATATAGTTCTCATCATTGGACTAAACCCCAGATATATCTTTGTGACTTAATATGAAGAATGTAACCGAGGTGAAATGCCGCAGCTAAGTTATTGTACTACATATAGGGCTGTAAACGAACTGAACGTTCGGCGAACCGTTCGTGAACTGTTCGGCGGAAAGTTCGTTTATGTTCGTTTATTTAATAAATGAACGAAAATGAACAAAAATTATCGTTCGTTTAGTTAAAGGAACGAAAACGAACAATGGTCTCGTTTGTTCATTTATGTTCGTGAACGGTCGTTTATGATGTTCATTTACGTTCGTTTATGTTCGTTTAAGTTTATTTATATTCATCTATATTCAATTATTTTTTATTATATTGCTATATTATATGTTCGTTTATGTTCATATATGTTTAATTGTGTTTTTTTTATCTTTGTTCGTTTATGTTCGTTTAGCATGTTTACGAACATAAATAAACGAACATGAACAAAGTAATTTGTTAAACGAACGAACATGAACAAGAAAATCTCATTCGTTTATCCGTTCATGTTCGTTTGTTGTTTGGCTAACTTAAACGAACGAACATGAACAAGACCTTGTTCGTGTTCGTTTGGTTCGTTTACAGCCCTAACTACATGCATCTCTTAGTCGTCGTATGCCGCTGCTAATAGTTAGAGCATCTACGATGAAAGTTTAATAAGAATTGAATAGATGATGACTTATAAGTTTGAATAAAAGTTTAATGGAATGTAAGTTATGACATTGATGAGAATTGAATGAGAGAATTGCATGACTATGGAGTGGTTCAATAGACTTAATATTATCTTTTTTAATTAAATTTCAAACCATATATTGAAATCCATTAAACTTTATTGGGTTTAATGGAATATTGATGTTAAAAAGTATAGTTGAATAAAAAATAAAATGTTGATATAGAATTGATTGATGTGAGGAGTTCAATTGATTGTGGATCTCTTATATCTATAAACATCTAACGTTTTAAAATCGTCAATTCTATTACTAGATTTTCATGTACCTATATATGTAGTAGTAAAGCGTTTACCCTTTGCCTCAGTGTGATTATTATTATCTTGACCTGAAGTTGAATCATAATGGAAGTAAAACGGATAATAATCTAGATTGGATTAACTGGTGCTTTCATCCTTTTTGTGATATAACTTTGTTTTCAAAACCATGTTCCAAATAAAATTCACCATAATACGATATTTTTTTTCCACCTCTCCATCTTCTTCTTATGCATGCTTAGAAGGAGAAATTTGGTAAAGAACAAAATTCGATGTCGTTTAGAACAGCCTTTAGATTATTTCTTCTAGAACACAGAGAAACGTATACAACAAAACCTAAAATTTCTTTTTCTTTGTCATCAAGATTGATTGAATGAAATATCAATTGAAGATCAATGCAATTACAATAATGTTAAATTCCTGTTCAACTTAAAATGTGGAACAACAAGACTTCTTCATGTTAAATCGATTTCACACAACCCCAAACTATATGTATTGTTGAAGTTGATATGTTTCAAGTACTGGACACCGATGATGTATATTCAGGTTGTTTCCTACTTTCTTTTGATCAACTTCATGTGGTTTCATATACTGCGTTCTAGTGAGATATATTTTTGGTTTTTGTGAAATTTTATTATTCCCCGTTGTGTCTAATCTATATATACACTCGACATAGTGCTAGCAACAACATTCAAGAAATTAATATGGTTTTTTTTTATGGAAGCCAGGCTCCAACTAATAAAAAAACATAGATTTAAGTTTCCACCACCGAAGTTCACGACCAACGCTTCTGCTAAATTTATTCAAAATTTCCAACTATAAAAAAGGTTTCGAGGATGATAAAAAGGAAAATGATTTTCGACAACAACCTAGTACCATTAGGTTTACTATTTCATTTTTTGATTTCAACAAAATTTCTGTATCGTTATGTGAGTTCTACAATGAGTATTTTGGTTTGTTAGGTATAAAATATATAAGGATAACTAAACCGGCATATGAACATGCAGAATAAAGATGAACGATCAAACCGGCCGGGATATGAAAAATTGGTTGCTAATTAGTACATATTTTTATATCTTTAGCTAAACGAAAAGTGCCCAGAGTTGACAAATGTTGAGAAATATATGTATATAGCTAAAGTTTTCTTTTAAAAAAAGAACACTCGCATGGAAAAGATACTACGAATAAATTATAAAGTGGAGGAGATGTAATAACGTAATGTCTTCTGTTTGATTAGACGACGTCAAATTTATTCATTTCGCAGTGAGGCACTATGCCGAAAGTAAGGTGCGCGTTCTGATCAATATCCTTAAAACACCATGGCATTCATTTACTTCTAGGTCCACCAGTCAATGCATGAACCTTTGTACATATTTGACTTCTGATTGCCAAGATAGTTTTCCTTCTTAAATTATAAACTGAATTTAAAAAACGGACCATGTAGTTTAGGGAAAATGATAATTTTATTTGAAATTTTTGGTCCAACTCACCAACTCAATTAATATATAGGCTGTTTGTTTTGCCATATTAATGATTTATTAAGTGGCTGGCTTTGGGTCTTATTCAGAAGATTTAGTTGAAACCTTTTTACTCTCTTAACTGGTGAGATATGGAAAATATGATTTAAATCTGTAAGAGATGGGGAGGAGTATAAACAAAATATATATATATATATATATATATATATATATATATATATATATATATATATATATATATATATATATATATATATATATATATATATATATATATATAGTTAGGTTCAAATGTTTTTGACAATTATTGTGTGACTGAATGCACCAATAGGAATTGAGGAATAGTTAAATAATTAAAAAATTGAATAAGGGTAATTATGTAACTTTAGAATGATAATTAAAATAAAATCCCTTAATTAATGGGATTTACCATAAAAATCTCTTTGACCAACTACTTAACCCTAGCCTTAAATCTAACTCATCATCTTTTCTAATACACGTCTTCTGAAGAAGCGGAGCAGTAGAAGAAGCCAACCGTGAGACATAATACATTTCTCTTTTTCCTAATACATGTTTTCTAATACATTTCTCTTTTCCCTGATCTTCAATTAGGTTGAAGTTTCAAAATCTTCTCATAACTTTCTTATGTATATGTTCGATTTGATTCTACAACACCAACCATACTCCAAATCTCCAATATATACGCAATACAATCATCCAGAATCTGATTTCAGTTTCTTGTGTAATTTCTGACTAATCTTATACTTTTTGAAGCATTGAGCTACTGTTCATACTACGGGAAGAAGTTTGATCCAGAGCCAGGGAGATGTAGGAGGACCGATGGGAAGAAATGGAGATGCTCAAAAGACGCATATCCAGACTCTAAATACTGTGAACGCCATATGCATCGTGGTTGTACTTAACTTTTGATTGTGAATTATGTTTTCCAGATTACAAAACCCAATTTTGATTGCCAAAATTGGTAAGACTATCACTAATTTTTTTGAAGAAACTGAAGAAGCACACCACGTGTTTGATAAAATGTCTCAACGAAAAAATAGTTAAAAATCATTAATGTTTTTACTTCACTTTGTTCCTTATTCATTTCAGAACTATATAACTCAATTTAGATTGGGTTGGATGCCATTTTCATAACAATAGGTTGATGCTAGTTCCTTATTTTGTCAGAATTTGTAGTTTAATACATTGAACATATCGAGAAGAAACACATGGAACCCGAAGAATGTTAGTTCCTTATTCTATCATAATAGGTTGATGCTAGTTCCTTATTTTGTTTGTTGGATATATTCTTGATAATACAAATTCTTAAATAATATTCTTGCAGAATAGTTTATTTTGTAAGAATATTATTTGTTGTATTCTAATAAAATTGTAGTTAATTATTTGTATGTTTAATGTGCAGGTTTTACAAGTGTATCACTACATATTACTTGGCAATGAATTTCTGGTAGAAAGGGCTTCAAGAATGGCTTGAAGACCTGATAGGAAAGGGTTGAAGAATGAATTAAAGAATGATCACACTCATTTTTTAAGAATGTTGTTATTTTTTAAGAATTATACTTGTTTATTCTTTCAGAATGTTTGTTATTATTCAATGAATCACAATCATACAATGTAATTTTTTGATATATTATTAGTTCAAGAATCGATTTTGTGTATTCTTTCAGAATGTATTTACTAGTTTATGTTTGTCATTCTGCCATTCTGCCAGAATAAAATCGAAAAATACATTCACTAGTTTATGGTTGACACTTTATCATTCTGACAGAATAAAATCGGATTTTTAAATTTGAATTAATTTAAAATATTCAGATTTTTAAAAAATAAAGGAATTAATCATCCCTAAAAATCCGAAAATTTCCTTTTTTAATATAGGTTAATTGACTAAAATGCCCTTATTCTGAAATTTGTGTGATTATATAGTACATGCTATCCTATTCTACTATCATAGACCCTCAAATCATGACATTTGATTATATTTCATCCGATGGTCCAGATCTGTGCATTCTGGCACACAATAGTTAGTAAAAACAAAATAACCTAACCCTATATATATATATATATATATATATATATATATATATATATATATATATATATCCTCTTGATACCCTTGCCCTAAAACAAAAAACATCCGCCTTTTTTTCTTCCTCTTAATACACATCAAACACTATCCTTCCTCATTCTTCCGCGTCCCAGGTCATCACACCTCCCCCCTCCAAGCCTCCAGAAGCTCCGCTTTGAAACCACCTCCTCTGTTTGCGCTTTCATCGACCCCCCTCCCCCCCCCCCCCCCCCACCATTTGCAACGTTCCCTTCGCTTGTAAGTTTTATTTTCTTTTTGTTTACGGTCGATTTTTCATGTTAATCTTTTTTGTTGATTTTTTCAAACTCTAAGAACTTGTTTTCTACAAGATTTATGGCTTGTTCTTGTATGAACTCGATTTTTTCTACTTGACATTATGGCTTGTTCCTTTTCTATTGTGGTTAAAAATCTGAAACTAACAAATTTAGTTGTGTTTGCTTGAAAATATGAGAATGTGTTTGGGTTTTGAAAATCTAAAAACATGTGTCAATTTTTTTACTTAAATCTACTCTATAATAACTCTATTTGTGTGATAAATTTATTGTTGAAATCTGCTAGATTATTGTTGTTCTATTTGTATGGCTATTTTGTTCCCCAAATCTTATTCATGAAAGGTAATTTAGCCTTTTGGTTCTCTAACTAGATGCTCTGTTTATGTAACGTTCGCAGATTCGGACTAGTCAGTTTAAATATATTAACCATTAAAAATGACTTTTTGATAGAATATTATTTAGGATAAATAATTTTAACCAAAGTATTTTAAGTGTCATAAAGACTCTGTAAATTCAAAGAACGCTGAAATCTGACTTATAATGCAGAAAAAATAACCCGTCGAAGTTTCACTATTAAATTGTTAGGGCTCTACGTAACGTAAAAAATAAATTTTTGATAAATTACTTTTTAGCCTTATTAATCTAAGCAAAACTCCTTGTAGTAATTAAACTGAGAGCGTGCATATTTAGAACATCCATATCTGATTTCATTTGAAGAAGTCATGATTTTTCTAAATTTCAACGTAGTAGTATGCAACTTGGAAATTGAATTTTTGATCGATCAATTACTAACCAACACAATCTTAACAAGACTTGAAGATCTTGTTAATACGAGCTCAACGAAATAAAGACATTCGAAAACGGACATTGGATAACGAAGTTATGAATTTTTAACGGACTTTAACTGTCTAAGCCTATTAAAATATAACTTTAAAAATAAATTCAAAATTAGCCAACGAAGCCTAAATGGAAGTTGTTGATCGCGTTGATAGTCACACGTGGATATAAAGAACATCAAAAACAGAACTAATATGGAAGACTTATGGATTTTACAAGATAATTAGTTTCCGTATTAACTAGAGGGTGACACGTGTCGTGATCTAGCACCAAACTTTCGTCCCCAATGCTTGTGATCTGGTGTTGACACGTGTTCCCCAGTAGGCCCTGCGTAATTTGAGTACACCTTGCATACTTGACAACATCCATCCTATAATTAGAAGTTGAAATTCACTTCGTTCTTTACATCATTCCAACCTAGTCTCTCCTAAAGCACCAAAGACCTCAATGCTTTTCTTTAGCACTTCCTAGGTGTTAGTAGCAAAGCTCTGGGTCGTTAGAAAGCCCCGAGAAATAGGGATTTCGGCTTAGAAGCTCTGCGGGCGCAAAGTCCAGTTTCTTGCTAAGCCACTTGTAAGTTAATTTATGCTTACCGTACTTTAAGTATAACTTATGTTTAAATTGATTATCGTTATAATGAAACTATAAAAAGAGTTATTAGTGATTACAAGTCGTTATACTGATTTATCTACTTACGAAGATGATGTGTAGGCTAGATTTAGTGTGGTGTTTAAAGTGAGATTTCCAAACATTATACTTTGTATACCAAACAAATCCTACCTCTGATATGAAATTACCTGGTTGTCCCTTATCATCTATAGATTAGTATACTTTGAATTATTTATGAATGTATACTAATAATTAGTTGCAACAAAAATTAAACAAATGCTTAATGATAATGAAACTCGGTTACATTAAAGAAAAAGACAATTGCTAGAAGCGAAGCGGTGTCCGAATTTTGGGTTGTCACTGAAACAAGTGAATGCATAGTTACCTACATCTTACACGTAGATATGACGTATTTAATATAAATGCATGCTATATGTGCCTATTATCTGTGTTTTTCATACTTATGCTAGATGAACGATTTATAGATGTTTTACTTGGTTTAAACTGTATATATGTATTATTATTTTTTTTATATACCTATAAAAATATTGGGTAAAGATGGGAATATGAAAGGTGATATTGATGATGAGAGATGAAACATGATATAGATGATCATGAGAGATAAAATACGAAATAGGTTATAAGGGTCCTTGAATTTAAGAATGATGTCATCTAGCAGAGTATAAACGACAACCACAGATTATTCTAGGATGTCCACTAGAATGCTAGCATGCTCGTAACGTGTAGGTGTTTTTGAACTAAATGCTCACTAGATGTACTCTAAAAACCCATTGACATGTATTGTGGTGGGGACTACCTAAATAATATTATCAATAAAGGATATGAACCATGGTAACTATGGATTTAGTGCCCTATAGATGAACATTGGCATTTATGGACTTAGTGCCCTATAGATGAACACTTGCAACTATAGACTTAGTGCCCAATAGATAAGACTACCAACTATGGTTTTAATGCCTACAAAATGATGGCAGCAATGGAAGTCGTGCCTTTTCCTTAGGACAAATTCGTAGGAATAAATAATGAAGAATACATACTAACAAGTATCATGGATGAATCCCTAAACTAGTATTCTCTACATAAACTATCCTTAGGGAAAATCCTTAAGAATAAGGAAGGTAAATGGCATGGAAAATTGGGTTAATTGTTTAATGATTAAACATCATAATTATATTATTGTGGGTTGAAAAACCTATGTACTTACTAGGTTTGCTAACCTGACCTACTCAGTTTATTGTACCATAGGTAACGATATAAAAGATACATTCTATTGAGAGATTTAAGGAGTATTAGGCCACTATTTTAATTACTGTAAGACATGTAATAGTTCCTAATACTTATATTTATGTATTGACGATGACATCCTAATGTTTTAATACAAATAAAATACATTTGTGAAAAATTGATTTGATAATATCAATATCATATTTTCTGGGAACAAATTATGCTATATTATTCTTCAGAAATGATACTCTGATTTTTAAATAAGCATAAACAAATCAATCTTTTTTGGCCGTGAAATTTAGGGATGTCACAGTTGGTATCAAAGCATTTGTTTAAGTGAACTAAGAATTTTTGGGATTTCTAGACATAATCTTAGAATGCTAAGCGATGATCGTGAAGAGTGTCTATTATATTTTAGGTAGTACACCTGAATATACACAAGCACTAGCTTATTTAGGGAAGATGCCTAAATTGATTTTATGTGCTAAATGATTTATGCTATGAGGTGCCTTATAATCATTATGCTTATTTCATTTGATCGGATCCATGGCCTATTGCCGGCTGGATCTAGAAATTTTACATGTTCAAATCTCTAAATGTTTAATTACGATATTAGAATTAGCATGTAACTTTTTGGAGTAATTAAGAGGATTACACGTCTAAACCTTCTCTATCTATATTCTCATCCCAATACGCTAAATGCATGCTTTTGTGAATATAACCTCATGGTGAAGACTCATAGCGAATTGTGTAAATGGAGGAAATTAAAAGTCGTGAGATAGTGAATGATGCCTATAAGAAGATATCTCAAGAGTGGTAACTTGCTTTTAGGATATGCATGATAAAATAATAGTACATATACAGGAGTATGGTGTGTCTGAATGTACACCTTTGATTCACAGGATGATGAAATGATTTCTGTAATTCCTAAATTTGTCTTATCATCTAGCGTTTCCATCACCAACTGAATTGAAACAGAATTATTGTTGAAGATATGCATGGAAGAAGTCATAGTAGAGTCTAGGGAAATGTTTTAGATTATTTGGATACATTCATATATATAAACTGTTTTGTGATTTTAGGACATAAAGAACTTGAGGATTGCAAATCAATTCTTCGGACACGTATTTATAGGTGTGAAAGGTAGTTGAGGCCTATACTACAGGAAGCATAGGAAACACAGTTGGATCATTGAAAGTTACAAGCTTACCAAGGCGCTAGTAATTGATTTTCTTTTGTTCACGTATGTCGTAAGAATCATTTAGGTAATGACCAGAAAGATGAATGATATTCTGAACCTAGTGGTCATATCAAATCGAATTAGGATAAGATAAGTATGTTACATGGTTCAGAGAACCAAGTTCGACATAGCATCCCACTTAAGCCAGAATATTGAAGTGAAATATAATCGAAGCGATCAATAGAAGTGTCACAATTACCGTGAAAGTAAGAAGCTTGTAACTAGAAATGCTACATGCTAGAATGTGATTATAGCACATTAGAACATGAAGGAAGGTATCTTCCATTTTGGAATTTGATCCTAAAAGACCTGACTCTAAGTATTGTATAATGTGATGAGAAGTCATTAGAACATGATCCATCAGTTTGTTAAAGTAATCAAACCAAATAAGTTATCTCAAGTTAAGTTTGTTTAAGTAATACAGGGAGTCTCCAATAAAGAATAAGGTTGTAAAAAGAAGGTTTCGATTAGAAGTCCAACATAGTACGAAGACCGGATGCAAGATTGAGCACCACTAGAAGTCAAGAAGTCAACGAGTTAGATACTTATTTGCAAGTACATAAGAGTTACGATTATTAACTTTGATGAAAAGATATCATGCGTAGTAATTATACAAGCCTTGTTTTGTTGATGATTCTTAGATGTAATCATCCTAGTGGGGAGATAATTGTAAGCTTGCAGATTCGTGATAGTTCATTTAGAGATAATAGGCATTAAAAATGACTTTTTCATAGAACATTACTTAGTATAAATAATCTTAACCAAATATATAGTATATTTCACAAGGATTTCGTACATATAAAGAACGTTGAAGTCCAACTTATGCTGAAGAAGTTATGGCCCGTTGAAGATTTGCAATTAAACCAGTACAAATCTATGTAACATAAAAAGTAAATTTTTGATAAATTACTTTTTAGCCTTAGTAATCTAAAAAAAAGTCGTAGTTGTCATTAGACTGAGAGCGTGCATATAGAGAAAGTCCAACTCTGTCTTCATTTGAAGAAGTTATGATTTCTCTAAGATTCAGCATAATACTATACAACTTGGAAATTGAGTTTGAGATACATCAATTAGTAGACGACACAATCTTAATGAGAATTGAAGATCTTGTTAATATGAACTCATAGATATAAAGACAGCCCAAAACAGACGTCGGCTGACAAAGTTATGAATTTTTAACGGACTTTAGCTCTCTATGTATTATAAAATATAACCTAAAAAATAAACTTAAATTTAGACAAGGGGTCTAAAAATAGTTGTAAATGACATCGATAGACGTTGATATAAAGAACATCAAAAACGAAGCTCGTATGCAAAAGTTATACATTTTACATGATATTTAGTTTTCGGATTAACTACATGGCCACACCTCTCACGATTTGCATTTAGTAAGGTGTTTAAAGTGAGATTTCCAAACAGTATACTTTCTATACTAACAGACCCGACCTCTGATATGATCCTATCTGGTTGTCCCTTATCAGCTATAGATCAGTAGAATTTGAATTGATGATAAACCTAAACTAATAGTTAGTCGCAATAAAAATTAGACTAAGACTTATTGATAATGACACTGGGTTATGTCAAAGGAATGGACAATTACTAGAAGCGAAGAGCTGTCTAGATTTGGAGTTGCCACTTTCACAAGATATAGCATAGTTACTTTCATCTTACATGTAAATATGAATTATTTAGTATAAATAGTTGATATATGTGCGTATTATCTGTGTTCTTAATATTTATGCTAGATGAACGATTTATACATGTATTACTTGGTTTAAACTGTATATATATATATATATATATATATATATATATATATATATATATATATATATATATATATAATTATGTGTGTGTGTGTGTTTATATATTGGGTAAAGATGGGTAGATGAATGATGATATAAATGATGAAAGATGAAAGATGATATAGATGACGACAGATAAAAGATGAAATAGATGATGAGAGGCCTTGAATTTAAACATGATGTCATTTAGTAGAGTATACATGACAACCACTAACTATTCTAGACAGTCTAGTGGAACACTAGCAGGCTCACAACCTGTAGGTCTTTTTGAACTAAGTGTTCACCAGATATACTCAAAAAACCTATTGTCATGTATTTTGGGTTGACTCCCTAAAATAATATTGTCAATAAAGGAGATGAACCATGGCAACTATGGACTTAGTGCCCTACAGATGAACATTGGCAACTACGGACTTAGTTCCCTATAGATGAACACTTGCAACTATGAACTTAGGGTCTAATAGATAACATTGGAAGCTATGTACTTAATGCCTATAAAACGCTCGCAGCAATAGACTTTATGCTTGTTCCATAGGAAAAATCCTTAGGAATAAATATTGATAAGTATCATGGAGGAATCTATCAACTAGTACTATTTGCATAGACAATCATTCGGGTAAATCCTTAAGAATAAAGAGGATAACGAGGACAAGAAATTGGTTTAATTGTTTGATGATTAAACATAATAATTATATTTTTTTATTTCAGGAAATAAAGAACTTGGGGACTACGAGGAATTTCTTGGAACAAGTATGAGTAGGTATGAAAGCTAGTAAAGTCCTATACTAACGGAAGCATAGCATTCGAAATTTTATTTGGGAAAGTCACAAGTTTAAGATGGCGCTAGTAATTGATCCTTTTTTTTCATGTATGTCGGTACCATCATTTGGGTTATCCAAGAAGATGATTGATATTCCAACCCTAGAGGTCATATCAAATAGAATCCAGACACGATAAGTATGGTACATGGTTCAGAAAACCAAGTTCAATGTAGCTTCTGACTTAAGCCAGATTATTGAGGTGGAAGATAATTGAAGTGATCAACAGAAGTATCGCAATTACATGAAAGTAAGAAGCTTGTAGCTAAAAGTGCTACATGCAAGAATGTGATTATATCACATTAGAGCATGAGGGAAGGTATCTTCCATTCTGGAACTTGACTCTAAAGACCATAGTCTAAGTGTTGCATCAATAGATGAGATGTCATTAGAACATGACCCATCAGTCTGCTATAATAATCATAGTAAAGAAATTTTCTAAAGTTAATTCTTTTTAACAAGGACCGAGACTCTCTCTCTAATAAAGAGCGAGTTTGTAACTTAAAGGTTGTGATTGAAACTCTCACATAGTAGGAAGTGCGGGTGCAAGATTAAGCTCTGCTACCATTTAAGAAGTCCACGAGTTAGATACTCGTTTGAAAGGACACAAGAGTTACGATTATTATCTTGATTGAAAAAATAGCATGCATACTCATTATAAAAGCCTCGTCTTGTTGATGATTTTGTGACGTAATCATACTAAGGGGAGATAATTATGATGCTCGTACAATCGGGCTACTCAATTTAGAGATAATAAGCGCTAAAAATGAGTTTTCGATAGAAGATTATGTAGGATAAATACTCATAACGAAAGTTATAGTATATTTCACAAGGGTTTCATACATATAAAGAACGTTGGAATCTAACTTATAACGAGGAGGTTATGAACCTTCATAATTTTGCAATTAAACTAACACAACTTTGCGTAACGTAAAAACGTAATCAGTGATAAATTACTTTTTAGCCTTAGTAATCTAAACAAAAGTAATTGTATTCGTTAAATCGAGAGCGTGCATATAGAGAATGTCTAAATGTGACTTCATTTGAAGAAGTTATGATTTTTCTAAACTTCAGCATAACAATGTACAACTCGGAAATTGAATTTTAGATTGATCAATTATTACCCGAAAAAATCTAAACGATAATGGAAGATTTTGTTATTAGCAACTCAAGGATTTAAAGACAGTCGAAAACAGACATCGGATGATAAAGATATGACTTTTTAATGGACTTTAATAGTCTAAGACTGTTAAAATATTACTTTAAAAATAAGTTCATAATTAGCCAACCGAATCTAAATGAAAGTTGTAGATCACATCGATAGCTTCGGGTGGATCTAAAGAACGTTGAAAACGGACCTCGTATGGAAAAGTTAAGGATTTTAAAAGATAATTCATTTTAGATTAGCTAGAGGTGGACACATCTCACAATCTGGCACCACACCTTCTTCGCCAATGCTTGTGATCTGGTACTAATGCCTGTCCGCAGTACACCCTGCATCATATGAGTACATGTTCCGTACTAGATCCACTTCCAGCCTATAAATAGAAGTTGAATTTCACTCCATTCTTCACACCATTCCATCATAGTCTCTCCCAAACCCCCCAAAGGCCTCAACGCTTTTCTTTAGCACTTCCTAGCTGTTAGTAGTGAAGCGCTGGAGTGTTAGAAAGCCCCGAGAAGTAGAGTTTTCGCCTGAGAAGCTTTGTCAACGCAAAGTCTGGTTTCTTGCTAAGCCACATGTAAGTTAAGTGATGCTTCCCGTACTTTAAGTATAAATTATATTTACGTGCATTATGGTTATTATGAACCTATAAAAAGATTTATTAGTGATTCTAAGTTGTTATACTGATTGATCTACTTACGAGGATGATGTCTAGACTGTATTTAGTGAGGTGCTTAAAGTGAGATTTCCATACATTATACTTTCCACACTCTGAATTTTAAATAAGCACAAACAAGTCAGTGTTTTTTGGCTGTAAAGTTTCGGGATGTCATAGTTGGTATCAGAGCATTAGATTAAACAAACTAGGAATTTGTAGGATTTCTAGAATTCAACTTGGAATACTAAGCGATGATTGTGAAGAGTTTGTCCATTTTATTTTAAGGAAGATTCCTAAATTGCTTTTATGTGCTAAATGATTTATGCTATTAGATACATTGTATGCTTTATCATGCTATTGTTTAATCGGATCTATGGCCTACTGCCTACCGGATCCAAAAATTTTATGTGTTCCTATTTCTAAACATATAATTATCGTATTACAACTGGCATGTACATTTTTGGAGTAATAAGGAGTATTGCACATCTAAACCTTATATATATATATATATATATATATATATATATATATATATATATATATGTGTGTGTGTGTGTGTGTGTGTGTGTGTCTATATATATATATATATATATATATATATATATTCTCATGATGATACACTGAACGCATGCTTCCACGAATATAAGTCATGGCAAAGACTCATAGTGAATTGAATAAATGAAGGAAGTGAGCTTACGATAATGAATGATTCCTATAAGAAGATATTGTAAGAGTGGTATCACGCTTTTAGAATATGTTTGATAAAATATTAGTATACAAAGAGGATTACGGCACCTCCGAATGTACACCATTGGTTTGAAGGATGATAGAGCGATTGGTGTAATTCCTAAAGTTGTCTTATCATCTAGCATTTCCACCACAAACCAAGTTGAAGCAGAATTGTTATTAAAGATATGCATGGAAGAAGTTCTAGTAGATTCTAGGGAAATTTTAAAGATTCTTTGGACACATTCGTATGTGTTAAATCATTTTGAGATTTTAGGAAACTAATAACTTGTCAAATGCGAGGCAATTCTTGGCACAAGTATGAGTAGGAGTGAAAGATAGTAGAGTCCTATACTAATGGAAGCACATAAATCGCTTTCCGTTCACGGAAAGTTAAAAGGTTACCAAGGTGCTAGTAATTGATTTTGCTTTGTTCATGTATGTCGTTACCATCGTTTTGGTAATGACCAAGAAGGCGATTGATATTTCGACCCTACTGGTCATACCAAATCGAATTCGGATAAGATACGTATGTTACATGGTTTAGTGAACCAAATTTGATGTAGCATTCGACTTAAGCCAGAAGGTTGAAGTGAACGATAATCGAAGCAATTAATAGAAGTATCATAATTATATTGAAAGTAAGAAGCTTGCAGCTAGAAGTGCTACATGGTAGAATGTGATTATAAGAAATTAGAACATGAAGGAAGTATCTCCAATATTGAAATTCGACACAAAAATACATGAGTCTAAGCATTGCATCATATGATGAGAGGTCATTAAAACATGGCCAATCAGTTTGTTACAGTAATCAAAGTAAGAGCTTATCCAAAACTTAAATCTTTTTAAGAAGGACCAACATTTTACAATAAAGAGCGAGTTTCTATTTCGAAGGTTGCGATTGAAAGTCCAAAAATAGTACGACGAGTGGGTGAAAGATTGAGCACCACTAGTAGCCAAGAAGTCCACGAGTTAGATACTCGTTTGAAAGGAGACAAGAGTTATGGTTGTTACCTAGGATGAAAAGATAACATGTAGATTCATTATACAAGCCCTATTTTGTTGATAATTCTGGGACATAATCATCCTAAGGGGAAGATAATTGTAAGTCTCATAGATTTAGGCTAGTCATCTTAGAGATAATAAGCGTTAAAGATGACTTTTTGATATAATGTTATTAAGGATTAATAATCTTACCCAAAATTATAGTATATGTCACAAGGATTACGTACATATAAAGAACGATGAAATCTGACTTACAACGAAGAAGTTATGACCCATCAAAGTTTCACGATTAAACTGACACGCCTCTGCTTAACGTAAAAAATAAATTTTTGATAAATTACTTTTTATCCTTATTAATCTAAACAAAAGTTATAGTAGTCATTAAACCTGGAGCATGCATATAGAGAACATCCAAATCCGACATCATTTGAAGAAGTTATGATTTTTCTAAGATTCAGCGTAGCAGTGTATAGCTGGGAAATTGAATTTTAGATCGATCAATTAATAACTAACACAATCTAAACGATAATTGAAAATCTCTTTAATAGCAACTCAATAAAATAAAGATAGTCAAAAATGGATGTCGGATATAAGGTTATGAATTTTAACTTATATTAACTGTTTAAGGCTATTAAAATATAAATTTAAAAATAAATTCAAAATTAGCCGACAGAGTCTGAGTGAAAGTTGTAGATCAGGTCGATAGTTACAAGTGGAAATACAGAACGTCAAAAATGGAACTCGTATGCAAAAGTTATGGATTTTACAAGATAAATAGTTTTTCAAATTAACTAGAGGGCGACACGTGTCGCGATCTAGCACCACACGTTCTTCCTCAAGACTTGTGATATGGTTTTGAAACGTGTCTCCCAGAATGCCCTGCATAATTTGATTACGACATTAATACTTGACCACTTCCTGCCTATAAATAAAAGTCGAAATTGTGACAACCCAAGTTGTCCCGTTACATTTCTCCGTTACCGTTAACGGAATATTCCACTGTTCAAAAGTTCCGTTAATGAGAAGTCGTCAAGTTTAATAAACATTTCAATTGTGTATGTTTATATGCCGTTAAGTCGTGATAAAAGGAAATAAAAAAATACATAACACATATTTCCATTTAATTGGAAATATTAAGTTTTATTATTAAAACCACTAAATCGGGTGCGACCAAAAGCCCCGTTTAACGGCAGTATCGGGTAGAATTCCACTGAGCCCCGACTCAAAACCCTATGTAAGGGTGAGTGGAATCCATTGGAGACTTTTTACACACTCTCTCTATACTCTCTCTCTAGACTCGTTTTAGCCCCGAATCCGCAACCAAACGCTTCCAAATTGTAAGTCCGCTTACCCTAGCTTATTCTAAACATATTGAATCATGTTTATAGCCCAAAAATCGGACTTAGAAGCTATGGAAAAGGAGTTTACGGCCTAAGCACCTCCTTAGGTTGTAAACACCCAAATCAAGGCCACTTAAACACATCAAAATGAAAGGCAAAATGAGTTTACGGCCCAAGCACATGCTTAGGCCGTAAACTCCCCAAATTAAGCCAAAAGGTTGGTTTTTGTCCCCTAAATGACCTTAGACATTTACCATAAAATACTAGGAAGGATTTAAAGGCTTTAACACAAGGAAATGAGGCATGACTTGGAGTTTACGGCCCAAGCATCCATCTAGGCCGTAAACTCCCCAAAACCCACTCAAATGATGGTTTTAATCCTCCAAAATAGCATCATACTTCATTAGAAATCACTAGAAAGACATTAGGGGATTTAAACTTCCCAAAACTCTAGGGATTAGAGCTTACGACCTTAAACTCCTTTAGGAGTGATTCCTTGGCTGTAAACTCATAGATCATGCCCTTAGAGGCCTCAAACCCACTCATGCCTTTTGGGAAAAGTGCTTAGAATAAATCAATGTGCAAGCTAGAAGCATGAAACACCCAAGAATATGACCTTGGGAGTTTATGGCCATAAACTCCCTTGAGTTAGGCCATAAAATCCAAAATGGTCCATGTTAATGCTTTAAACCCATTCACACACTTGATATTTGAGTTTAGCAAAGTTCCACAACTTATAGGAGACCCTTAGCACCCTTAAACGCTACCCGGGACCCCAAACACTTAACCAAAAGTGTTTTCCGCTCCTTTGAGCACGTATATTTGTGTAATTAGCATTAAATATAGTAATTGTATGTGAAAATATGTTATCATATGTTAAATAGGTCATTGAGTGTGTTCGAGTCCTTACGTGGCACCGAACGCCCCAACAGCACTCTCGTTGGACCTACTTACACCAGGTGAGTTCATACCCCTGAATGAACCTTTTAATGCTTTTAAATGTTTTATAGGGGGGAATACAAGTTAAACATGCCAGTTATCATGTCAATCACATGTGATTGATAACCCGCATGCACTAGATTTTTACCACTGAACACTGTTTTATCGAGTAGGACGCTATAATGGCTTTTCAATCGTTGTAAAACTCTCACTTATACTGTTTTATCTAAATTCATTTTGAATTGATTTATGAAAGAATTCCAAAGTTTTTCAAACATATTTTACAAAAGAATCTAAATTATGATTTTTCCCCGAGTATAAAGGCTTTTCCTGAAAAATTTCCTTTTTTCGACGTACATTCTTACTTGTTAGTTACCGCTGCGGCGCTTTCATTTATTTTAAACTCCTACTTGATAAATCTTTCTCTTTGTGATACACTTATACCTATTATTGTCCCTATTTCACTTATACTTGTAGTCGCTTATATCTGATAGACGCTCTTACTTCACTTATTCTCGTCTCCACCCCGTGATACGCTTATACCAGTTCGACACTCTTACTTCACTTCGACCGCTCCTACTTCACTCTTTAGACACTCCTACTTCACAAGAATTACTTATACTTGATACACTTATACTTTACGATTCTGTTATTCCACACTGTATGAATTCACACCACGATGATATGTCTTCACTTATTACACACTCAGTCGTAGTTAGATGTATGTCTGTGCTTGTATAGATACATATAAGTAACGATTGAAAGACGTAGGAAGGCTCATCCGCCCTATTTCCTTTTCTTCGTTTAGATGTGGTCTGGTGGGATCGGGTTGCCGTCCGAAGGTCGTTGGTTCATTAGTTATATACTACGTATATGAGTATGGACATACAGGAAATTCTCTAGTTTGTTCAGTTAAGAGTCTCGACCTCTAGTCTACACTTACATTAGAAACCCACTTCCTCCTAGTAACACACTATCCTCTATTTGGGATGCATCTTCGGGACGCGACCTTCTCCATCGTCAAGTTGGTAACCAAAGTCTCCTGTAGGGAGAGCGGACATTGTGTGTATAGGCCTATACGGGATTGACAACCCCGCACCCTGACTGCTAGCTATAGTCCACGACCTACCAAGCCAAGGGGTGACAAATGTCACATTATATAGATGCTTGTAGGGCATCTAGAACTCTAGTCAGTATGGTTACGAGTATCTTGGGTTGCCTTATAATTCATGACTTTAAGGTAACGGTATTTTGTCAGCAATTTACACTGTATGCTGATGTCACCTTTTACAGAGTCACACTGTTTGACCTTGCTAGATGTGTCCTTCATGTGATACTGTTCGTAGTCTGTAGTCTCTGGTTTGACCTAGCGAGATGTACCTTTCATTTGGTATCGTCTGCGGTCTGTTTTCACTGTTTTGACCTTGCGAGATGTACCTTTCATTTGGTATCGTCTGCGGTCTGTTTTGACTGTTTTGACCTTACGAGAGGTACCTTTCAGTTGGTATCGTCTGCGGTCTGTCTTCCCTGTTTTGACCTTGCTAGATGTGTGTTTCATATGATACTGTCTGCGGTCTATAGTCTTTGTTTTGACTTTTCAAGATGTACCTTTCATTTGGTATCGTATTCGGTTTGTGTTCACTGTTTTAGACCTTACTAGCTATACCTTTTATTTGGTACCTTCTGGGGTCTGTGTCTCTATTTGTTAGACTGAACCAGGCGTGTCGTTAGTTCGATACTCTGCTGGAGTCTATGATTCTTTTGCCTTAGTCAGCAGTCCTCACTGCTGAGGCATATGTTATTCCCTGATGTCTCTTTCTTTTTTTAATAATCAAATTCAATATTTTGATAATAATAGCAATTAAGGGAAACTTCTTTTTACCACATTACACTGACCAGTCTGTGTAGAAGGCTGCTTTTATTAAAGAAAATATAGGATTTTCTGTAAAGAACACTAATACACTGAAAACACTTAATCTGCTACTTTATAAAGTTATTTGACTAAATGACACTAAATACTTATGAACTCACCAACATTTGTAAAAATGCTGATACTCGCTTTTCAAATAACTTGTATTCTCAGGTCAGCAATTAGACAGGTACACCCCCAGAGCTGTTGATGAAGATGGCTTAGTACCTTGCTGTATTTAATATATTTACTTGCATACTTTGAATACTTGTAATGTAACCATGTAAAATTATTACTATTAATGCAATGTTTTGTTGTACTTTGATTACTATATTCATGTGTTGTGATACTTGACATGACGTCATCCACCCCAGAATGTTTCCGCCGTTCCGGTTTTGGGGTGTGACAGATTGGTATCAGAGCATTGTTTATAGTGAGCTAAGTATATCAATTCATAAAAGATATACAGCCTATAAATACAAAAGGGATAAAACACTCTGACCAAGAATTATACTTTAAAATATAACCATATTTTACCAAAGTATAATAACATCCAGAATCTAAGCACTCGAACACAAGTATCACAAGAAGAACAAGAATAAAAGTCTTCGGATGTCGAGCACTACAGTCAAATCTGGGCAGTTATGTAATCGTACGCTGGAATAGATGTAACCAGATCAACTACCTTTATTCGAGATGCGATAAACATGTGCTCGGGAGTGATTGTGGTGTGTAACAGGGCTGAAACTTACCAACTAGAATTGTTAGAGACAAACATAAAGTTAAAATACTATAGGAGTATTTTAGAATGCTAAAAGATTCACACTAAACCCAGAATCATAATTCAAAGTTGAGAAACAAGCAAGAATTAAAATACTATAGGGGTATTTTAGGAATCATAAACAACCTTGCGTGAATAACTAAAAGGATCTCTATTGATATACCTACATCTACAGAGGGTATAATCCCAATGTTATATATAATAACGACCCCATAGGCTAGGAATGTATGGTTTCGCTCTATTTCCTTTTCCTCGTTGGGATGTGGTTCTAGAGTAGTATCACATATTCGAAGGCCTATCGGATCTAAGTTATATATGATTTGTATACCCTGTGTAATAGTAGCAGGACTCGATATGGATCATCCAGTGAAATGTTAATAATCTCTTAGGATTCTTTAGACATTTCCATTCTTGCACAAACCCTGTAGAAAACCCTACCCATTTCAGTACATAACAGAAGAGTTGAATTCGACCCCGAAGAGGTTCATTGAGAATAATTCCTGTTCGGAAATAAATGAACTGGGTCGAGACTATTGAATACACCAAGTGCCCGTGTTCTTTTAGGGACAACGGTGAGAAATTCCCCTAAACTTCGGAGATTCCCAGTTATCCATCATGAAGTGATGACACCCAGAGTTGGAATCAGAAGGAAGGCGGAGTAAAAATTCAATATGTCCATACGAGAAAAGAACCCTAGGAAACTACCCGAAGGAAACCAACGCTGATTCCAGTCAAAGATACGAGGCAGACCGAGGGAGCCAATACGTGGAACCCCGAGAAGAGTCTTTTCCTCGTGTTCGTCACACTAATACACCCATAAAATAATACAATTTAGTGAGTTAGTGGTTACACTGCTCACACTACGTGTTAGGTAATTCCCTTTGTTCCCGTTGCCAGTAATGCGCTTAGAGCGGATCTCCACACCTCTGTGAGGTTGTTTAGCCATAAGCCCTCATGAGCTTCTCTTTCCGCAGCTTCGTTCCGAACTGTTCTCAAATCTCTCCAGGCCGGAGAGTGAAACCTTTCTCAGTATAAAGGTAACTTAGTAGGAACGACTCGCATCTTATGGTCTTCTCTGATACTCATACACTCACTTAGATTACCAGGACTACATCATAGGGATGTAGGTCGACACTCAAACAACCAACATTCGAGGCACGGAAAAATTTATGCCTAATGCAATCGAGACAGAAATGTCCAGGGTTAACCATCGTCTCTCATTACCTTGTATTCCTTTCCGTGTAGGAAAACCATGCCACCAAAGAAACGCAACCAATCCACAAGCAAGAAACCTACTCTCTTATTTGATGAAGCTACGTTCCAAGCTGCAGTCTCAGCAGCCGTAGCAGCTGTCATGGCTCACCTGAATGCTAACACCGCCAATGTTAGCAAGGGCCCTGTCGGGAATTCCAATTCTGGCAATCGACAGCAACAACCAACACTTCCATACTCAGCCACCCAAGAATCTCACTCAAACCCACTAAAGAGAAAACTCAAGATAGAAGTGGGAAGTACCTCGGCTCAAGGACCTTCTGATGGGCAACAAGCTGAGGCAGCCTATACTCCTGTCAACCCTTCCCTCCCGACTCCAAGAAGACCGTATCTAGGAGACCTTCCCCACTGCAGCAAGTGCAGCTACTGTCATCATGGTGCCTGCTGGGAACTCTATTGTGCTAGGTGCCACATGTTGGGACATACTGCTCGCGTCTGCAGAACCCCGGTTGAGTTCATTACATCAATCACCAATGTGGCAACCCGTACAGTTTGCCACCTATCTGGTAAAATGGGACACTTCAAGAAGGACTGCCCAATCGAAGAGAAAGACAAAGACACAAAAGGAGCCTGACACTACTGCTTAGGGAGAAGCGGTAAGGAACGCATTAGATTTTGGTACGTCTCTCGATCTCGGATAACAAAACTAAATATATTAAAAGACTAATTCAATGTAAATTCTTTCCAGTAAGGCGAAAGTCGCAACACTGTTATAAAATTTAAAATTCATTAGGTAAAACTATAGTGGCTAAACATATACGTTACGGCCATGTCTATTTAAGATGGACAGTCCTAGAGTGAGCGAATGCCGCCTCATTTCCTGTTCCTCGTTTGGTTGTGGATTTAGGGCGGGGTCGCTCAGTCAACAGTCCTCCCCACCTTAAATATACATGACTAGTATATGTGAGGAGATTATAGAAATGCCTCGTGAGAATTCGTTCATGAAAAGATACTCTATTCGGAAACACTTAGAACTCTCTATAGTTCCGCATCGACTCTACCGGTCCAAGTATCCACGGTAGTGATACGTAGGACGGAACCCGAGACACCTAGAACTAGTGTGCCTGTTAAGCACATGGCTCTATCGATCTTCACTTTACATCATGTCGGAGTGTGCCAACTTCGACGACTCTATTGATCATGGTTTGACTACGTGCAACCATGTGTACATTCTTAGTGCTGTGTAAAAGGAGCTTTCTCCATAGCTATATTGGCAAATAAAGGTTCTTCCGAACCTAAAATCTAACACAATTAATCAAACTTAATACGATCTGTCAATCATCCCTCTTATCTCAAACCTTCCCAAACACCCAACGGAAGATACCATACACTGTTGACCGACCCCTCGTAGTCAGATAAACACCGAATCGAAAGACACTGCAGATACTTTAGGAAACGACAACAACCCGAGGCATACCTTTTAGATTCCCCCGGGAGATCCTTCGCACCTCGCACATCAGGTTCGTGAACCCAGAGAATAGAACTCACGAGGCTGACCGCTATAACTAGGTATACGCTGGCATACATCAAGTATTGGCGGTTAGGACAAGCATGAGTTCTACCACGGAGCTCTTAGCAAAACACCTTCACCATATTCCATAACATAGGAGCCGAAGTCAAGAGAGTCACTACGGGTTGACCAAGTAAAGTTCTGAGTGATGAACCATGTACCCACTAGAATAGACCTTGAGTGAGAAAACCCCGAACCTTCGGTGGAGTAGTTGCAGTAGATGCTCTAACTACTCAGACACCTTGCCCACCCTGTTACAGACAGGTAGTGCCTATCATCCTCCACCCTATTTCATGGAGGAAATCGTCGTCGCCCTGTAGACGATGAAATACATTCTCCAAAGTGAACACTAGGATACTGAGAACCACAGGATAACCTTCGCAACCAAGAATATTTGGGGCAAGTGTGAAAGTAGTTGCGTTAAACCTCATGACCCGGATCCCGAAGAGATCATAGGCTTGACACCATCCTTGGTGTTAGTCAAAGGGTTATGCAGGAACATACACCTTCCACGCTAGGATAAACCAAAGTCTTAGAGATTCATTGGAATATTAGGTGTTCCACGAATACTATCTCACGTAGAGATAATAGAACTACCTCCCGAGATAGTCCAACACTCGTTAGGTGAAACCCTATCTCCTCGACCCTCAGGGTTTCCGTATCTTAATCTTCGTTAGTGCAGGTTCATTTCGCACAAGCGCGAGATAGACACTCTATAGCAAACAAATAACCATAGTCACGCAACCCACTCGACAATCTAGAAAGTCTCTATCAGCCAGTTGAAAGAAAACACGAAACCGAAGACCACCCGAGCTTCCTAAGGACTAACATGAAGGACTACACGTCCAGTACAAGTGAGAACGTTAGGAACTTCGGAATGGCGATCATGCAAGTGTGATCTTGCCATAGAAGTACACTATGTTCTTAGTACTGAAAAGCTCTACTCCTTTCCGAGAGCTTAGGACCATCCGAGATTCCTCATGGAGACATGGTCCAACCCTTTTCAGGCCGCTACTACCTTCGGATTTACCACAGGATTCACACCCGGACGACCCATTTCATAGAATTGACTTGATAGGTGATTTCCTGACAACACTCTTCGTGCCTCACTCATCTTGATAGAATCCATCGAGAACCCTAACCTCGTAGATACACCAGGCGGAACCCACTAGCTACACGAGACGGAATCCGCATCCCGTACGCGAGGGTCTGTTAAATTGACAAACACATACCAGAGATCACTTGGAAATGCGAGGACAACCACATAGGAAGTACTCTTTTACCTCGACTTGGCCATTCATACCTACTTCCTTGCCTAGATCTGAATTTCGGGACGAAATTCCCTCTAACGGGGGAATGATGTGACAACCCAAGTTGCCCCGTTACATTTCTCCGTTACCGTTAACGGAATATTCCACTGTTCAAAAGTTTCGCTAATGAGAAGTCGTCAAGTTTAATAAACATTTCAACTTTGTATGTTTATATGTCGTTAAGTTGTGATAAAAGGAAATAAAAAAAATACATAACACATATTTCCATTTAATTGGAAATGTTAAGTTTTATTATTACAACCACTAAATCGGGTGCGACCAAAAGCTCCGTTTAACGACAGTATCGGGTAGAATTCCACTGAGCCCTGACTCAAAACCCTATGTAAGGGTGAGTGGAATCCATTGGAGACTTTTTACACTCTCTCTCTATACTCTCTCTCAAGACTCGTTTTAGCCCCGAATCCGCAACCAAACGCTTCCAAATTGTAAGTCCGCTTACCCTAGCTTATTCTAAACATATTGAATCATGTTTATAGCCCAAAAATTGGACTTAGAAGCGATGGAAAAGGAGTTTACGGCCTAAGCACCTCCTTAGGTTGTAAACACCCAAATCAAGGCCAAAATGACCCAAACTTGTCCCTAATGGCTTGGAAATAAATTGAGGTATTAGCCTAGGAGTGTTTAAACATTAAAACTCATGGATTTGGGGGTTAAAAGAGAGTTTACTGCCCAAGCACAAGCTTAGGCCGTAAACACCTCAAAATCTTGTTAAAAGGCCCCAAAAAAACACTCCCAAACCACACTAGGGCTTAACACATAAATTAAGGGCTTATTCCTTGGGTTTAGATCACTTAAACACATCAAAATGAAAGGCAAAAATGAGTTTATGGCCCAAGCATGTGCTTAGGCCGTAAACTCCCCAAACTAAGCCAAAATGTTGGTTTTTGTCCCCTAAATGACCTTAGAAATTTACCATAAAAAACTAGGAAGGATTTAAAGGCTTTAACACAAGGAAATGAGGCATGACTTGGAGTTTATGGCCCAAGCATCTATCTAGGCCGTAAACTCCCCAAAACCCACTCAAATTATGGTTTTAATCCTCAAAAATAGCATCATACTTCATTAGAAATCACTACAAAGGCATTAGGGGCTTTAAACTTACCAAAACTCTGGGGATTAGAGTTTACGGCCGTAAACTCCTTTAGGAGTGGTTCCTTGGCCGTAAACTCATAGATCATGCCCTTAGAGGCCTCAAACCCACTCATGCCTTTTCGGAAAAGTGCTTAGAATAAATCAATGAGCAAGCTAGAAGCATAAAACACCCAAGAATATGACCTTGGGAGTTTACGGCCGTAAACTCCCTTGAGTTAGGCCGTAAAATCCAAAATGGTCCATGTTAATACTTTAAACCCATTCTCACACTTGATATTTGAGTTTAGCAAAGTTCCACAACTGATAGGAGACCCTTAGCACCCTTAAACGCTACCCGGGACCCCAAACACTTAACCAAAAGTGTTTTCTGCTCCTTTGAGCATGTATATTTGTGTAATTAGCATTAAATGTACTAATTGTATATGAACATATGTTATCATATGTTAAATAGGTCATTGAGTGTGTTCGAGTCCTTACGTGGCACCGAACGCCCAAACAGCACTCTCGTTGGACCTACTTACACCAGGTGAGTTCATACCCCTGAATGAACCTTTTAATGCTTTTAAATGTTTTATAGGGGGGAATACAAGTTAAACATGCCAGTTATCATGTCAATCACATGTGATTGATAACCCGCATGCACTAGATTTTTACCACTGAACACTGTTTTATCGAGTAGGACGCTATAATGGCTTTTCAATCGTTGTAAAACTCTCACTTATACTGTTTTATCTAAATTCATTTTGGTTCACATACAATTAGTATATTTTATGAAAGAATTCCAAAGTTTTTCAAACATATTTTACAAAAGAATCTAAATTATGATTTTTCCCCAAGTATAAAGGCTTTTCCTTAAAAATTTCCTTTTTTCGACGTACATTCTTACTTGTTAGTTACCGCTGTCGCGCTTTAATTTATTTTAAACTCCTACTTGATAACTCTTTCTCTTTGTGATACACTTATACCTGTTATTGTCCCTATTTCACTTATACTTGTAGTCGCTTATATCTGATATACGCTCTTACTTCACTTATTCTTGTCTCCACCCCGTGATACGCTTATACTAGTTCGACACTCTTACTTCACTTGGGACCGCTCCTACTTCACTCGTTAGACACTCCTACTTCACAAGAATTACTTATACTTGATACACTTATACTTTATGATTCTGTTATTCCACACTGTATGAATTCACACCACGATGATATGTCTTCACTTATTACACACTCAGTCGTAGTTAGATGTATGTCTGTGCTTGTATAGATACATATAAGTAACGATTGAAAGACGTAGGAAGGCTCATCCGCCCTATTTCCTTTTCTTCGTTTAGATGTGGTCTGGTGGGATCGGGTGGCCGTCCGTAGGTCGTTTGATTCATTAGTTATATACTACGTATATGAGTATGGACATACAGGAAATTCTCTAGTCAGTTAAGTTAAGAGTCTCTACCTCTAGTCTACACTTACATTAGAAACCCACTTCCTCCTAGTAACACACTATCCTCTATTTGGGATGCATCTTCGGGACGCGGCCTTCTCCGTCATCTAGTTGGTAACTAGAGTCTCCTGTAGGGAGAGCGGACATTGTGTGTATAGGCCTATACGGGATTGACAACCCCGCACCTTGACTGCTAGCTACAATCCACGGCCTACCAAGCCAAGGGATGACAAATGTCACATTATATAGATGCTTGTAAGGCCTCTAGAACTCTAGTCAGTATGGTTACGAGTATCCTGGGTTGCCTTATAATTCATGACTTTAAGGTAACGGTATTTCATCAGCAATTTACACTGTATGCTGATGTCACCTTTTACAGAGTCACACTGTTTGACCTTGCTAGATGTGTCCTTCATGTGATATTGTCCGCGGTCTGTAGTCTCTAGTTTGACCTTGCGAGATGTACCTTTCATTTGGTATCGTCTGCGGTCTGTTTGCACTATTTTGACCTTGCGAGATGTACCTTTCATTTGGTATCGTCTGCGGTCTGTTTTCACTGTTTTGACCTTACGAGAGGTACCTTTCAGTTGGTATCGTCTGCGGTCTGTCTTCACTATTTTGACCTTGCTAGATGTGTGTTTCATATAATACTGTCTGTGGTCTGTAGTCTTTGTTTTGACTTTGCAAGATGTACCTTTCATTTGGTATCGTCTTCGGTTTGCGTTTACTGTTTTAGACCTTACTAGCTGTACCTTTGATTTGGTACCTTCTGGGGTCTGTGTCTCTATTTGTTAGACTGAACCAGGCGTGTCGTTAGTTCGATACTCTCCTGGAGTCTATGATTCTTTTGCCTTAGTCAGCAGTCCTCACTGCTGAGGCATATGTTATTCCCTGATGTCTCTTTCTTTCTTTAATAATCAAATTCAGTATTTTGAATAGCAATTAAGGGAAACTTCTTTTTACCACATTACACTGACCAGTCTGGGTAGAAGGCTACTTTTATTAAAGAAAATATAGGATTTTCTGTAAAGAACACTAATACACTGAAAACACTTAAACTACTACTTTATAAAGTTATTTGACTAAATGACACTAAATACTTATGATGTAACGACCCGTTCCCGGTATGTTAATTCATTGGTAATTGTTGTAAGTTTTGCATGAGGGACTCGGCGAGTTCATAGCCTGACTCGCCGAGTAGGGTCGCGACTTCGAGCACGCGTGAGCCGGGGACTCGGCGAGTCCATCCGTCTGGGTGAAACCCTAAATCCCCGGGTTGCCCACTATTTAAGTCACCTTATAGCCCCATTCTCTCCTCCCTCACCTTGAGAACACTGTGAGAAAGAACCCTAATCCACCCTTGTGTGAGCTAAGTGTTTTGTGCCATTTTGTGAAGGTTTGAAGAAGGAGAAGAAGAAAGGAGCAAGGAGAAGAGGTGTAGTGCAAAGATCCAAGGGAAAATCTGAGTTATTTGAGGTATTTTCGGATTTCCCCTCTTGTTATATGCTTTAAACCTCCATTAGAGCTCTCCTAGGATCTAGTTGATGCTTGTTCCAAGCCTTATGTTTGCATGAATGCCTTAATAAGTCGAGATATCTTTAGATCTGAATGATTGGGTGTTGTAGAGCCCAGATCTACTGCCTTTTTGGAGTTACTTTGCATATTAACCATAGATCTACCCATTTTATGCATCTTTTAGCCTTATTTCCCTTATTCATGAGGTTGTACACGTAAAGTTGGAAACTTTACGTGGTAAAGCAGCTTATTGGACTCAGATCTATCAATGGTATGTGTTGGATTCAAGCAAAATCGAGTAAAAATCAGTTGCATGGCGGCAACTCGGCAAGTCGGGAAGAACGACTCGGCGAGTTGGGTCGCGAGTTCCCGATTCCTTCATTTTTATCAGTGTCGAGTGCATCCAGTGAGTTAGAGAGTGGACTCAGCGAGTTGAGAGTAGACTCAGTGATGGAGGGACTCGGCGAGCTGTTCATACAACTCGGCGAGTCCAAGGCAATCTTCTTAAGATCAAGAATAACTCGTCGAGTTTGTTCATACGGCTCAGCGAGTCGGATGAAGATTGTCTGAGTTCTTGGATCAAGTGGGTACTCGTCGAGTCGATGCCACACTCGACGAGTAGCAGCGTGTAGAACTGAGAAGTGAGAGTAGGACTCGGCGAGTTGGGCGGCCCAACTCGGCGAGTCAGCCCAAAAGAGAGTTGACTTTGACCAAGGGTAAAAGAGTCATTTTACCCCAAGCGCAGTGTTTAGTATTTGATTGAGTGTGTTTATGGACTTGTAGCCGAGGAGATTCAGGAGCAGCAGCCGTTAGCTTCCCGAGCCACACACTCAACAGCCAGCTTACGAGGTGAGTTTCCTTCCAGTAGGAACGGGTCTAAGCCCACAATGCCGGCCCGTTCAGTTAGCAGTAGTTTCTGGATTTAGGTCCGATGCAGTAGCTAGTACATTTGATGCCTTCGTGGCTCGAACAGGATTTGTGTGCTATGTTTTATGCGTTAAGTGTTATGTGTTCCGGGCTACGGCCCGATGTAGTATGCCGTATATGTGTTCATGCTAGTTGATGTGTTATGCTATGCCATGTTCAGTCAGTTAGTTCTGGACTTCGGTCCGATGCAGGGGACAAGGTCCCAGTCGGTTCCGGACTTCGGTCCGATGCAATTAGTTCCGGACTTTGGTCCGATGCAGTTAGTTCCGGACTTCGGTCCGATGCAGTTAGTTCCGGACTTTGGTCCGATGCAGTTAGTTCCGGACTTCGGTCCGATGCAGTTTCCGGGCTTCGACCCGATGCAGTGGGCAAGGCCCAATATGTGTTTATATGTTATTGTATGGTATGTGGTAGTTTGGGGGAGCTCACTAAGCTTCGTGCTTACAGTTTCAGTTTTGGTTTCAGGTACTTCCGCAAGCAAAGGGAAGAGCTCGGGGTGATAGCATCGCACACACCATTGCTTAGCTTTTATCCTGGGGATGGTTTTAGTTGTTTTGGATTTGATATAGTATGATACAATTTTCCGCACAGTATTTTATTATGATTTGGGATACATCTCGTATGTTTTTTTATGTTATGATACTCATATTATGGTTTTGATTATATTGAAAAACGAAATTTTTGGGTCGTATTTTTGGGTCGTTTCAAGTTGGTATCAGAGCCCTGGTTTGAGGGATTTGGATACACTTCCGGGTGTATCTGAACTCAAACTAAGGGAAATAAAAGATTTTAGTAAAATAAAAATGTTTTACCAAAAAGAATTTTGAAAGCACTTAGAAAGAAAGAATTGTTTTTAACAAGATAGAGGTGTGTGCATGCGGTCAGCCGAGCTCAAGTAAGTACTCCCAAATTACCCATACAAGTTAATTGTTCAGTTTCAAATTTCAGTAGAACAGCATGCTAGTATAGGACTAAGGATCTAGGAGAATGCCTTATGTGCCTGCTTATGTGTTACAGCTTTATGAGTATTGCATGCTAGTACTGAGTAGACAGCAATAGGATAGCCTTATTAGGTTATGCCTGTTAGTGGAAGCTTAGCATCCTATGCTAGTGCAGTTTCTTGTTATGAGAATAGTTTGGCTTGAGTCTGTTTCCCTTATCCAAATGCTGCTTGCTTCGTGCTTGGTGGGGTTCTGAGTAATGGGAGTTAGCCATTAGGTGAACACGTCACACCACATGTGATCAGGTTTGAATAATCCCAGAGTGCTGGAACTGGCCCTATTGCGCAGCTCTTGTTTGAGTCCAACCGTTGTAGGGACGGATCTTTTACTTGAAGGATTATCTGATCCTCATCACATGTGATGGTGTTTAGGTGGTGGCTAACTGGCATTATGAGGAGACCTACAGCAGCTGAGGACCAGTTGTGTTGAGCTTGAGGTTTCCCTAGGGCAAGCCTAGGATGAGAGTAGCAGAGAATAGTAGTAGTAGAAGTGACTTGGTGGAGTCAAGGCAGTTCTTGAGGAAAGTACGGATAGATGTGGAAGGTAGTATGGGCCCGTACTACTGAAAGAAGAGGATCCGTACTCGAATCAAGGAAGGCCAAGACAAGACCAGGAAGATAGTAGCAGTGTCATGATCCCTTGAGATATTTCAGTGTTCTGATGTTGTTATGATATGTTCAGAATGGTAGTTTTGCATCCGAGACCAGCAGTCGGCAGCTCAGATGCCGGAGGGGGATCAGGATCGGGATCAGGCCCGGAGGTCGGGTAGATGGATGAGCAGACTAGAGAGTTCCTTTCTTCTGAGGTTACCCACATCATACTGGAGCAGACTCCTGTGATCTTCGGTTCGATCAAGGAGGGTATTTTAGAGCTGATGGATGAGAGATTGAGTACTTTCCGTGCTGAGATGGCGATTGTGATAGGGTCGCGCACACTTACGTTCAGGGAGTTCAGGGCATGCGGGGCTCCTGACTATCATGGGGCGCGGGACCCCATAGCGAGTACCAGATGGTTGGCGGATGTGGCCAACACTTTCCGCACTAGCAGGTGTCCCGAGGGAGACAAGGTCAGATTGGCATCCTGTCTTCTGAAGGACAGGGCACGGGATTGGTGGGAGGAGGTCGGACATGCCATCGGGGATGATGCGGCATTGGATGCCATGACCTGGGCTGATTTCTCTACCAGGTTCAGGGCGGAGTTTGCACCGGTCATTGAGGTGCAACAGTTAGCTAGGGAATTCCAGGACCTTACCTAGACTACCGAGACAGTGGCGGAGATCACCGCCAAGTTCAGGGAGAGGGCCCTTCTTGTTCCTCAGTATGCAGCCGATGAGGAGATGAAGAAGGCCCGTTATCATGAGATGTTGCGGAGTGACATCCGCATGTTTGTGAGCCGGTCCAGTTGTAAAACGCTGGACGACATGATTGCTAGAGCCAGGGAGAGGGAGATTGATCTCGAGATGGAGAAGAAGAGGAAACCGGAGGCGGTTTCGGGTTCAGGCAGTGTGGGTAAAAAGCCCAAGGTTTCAGATCACAGGTCTAGGGGTCAGCAGAGCCACGGTCGGTGTGGCAAGTGTGGGAGATTGCACGAGGGGGCGTGCAAGGCAGGGAGTTCCGGCTGCTACAAGTGCGGTCGGACTGGGCATTTGAGTAGGGATTGTACGACCCCTGCTACTACAGTTACAACATCAGATCTGATTTGCTTTCAGTGCAATCAGAAGGGACATAAAAAGTCCCAGTGTCCCAGTTTAGCTGCAGCAGGGAAGGTGGTTGCACCTGCCCCTGCCACCTTGAGGATTACGGATGGCCGGCAGGGCCGATCTGATGCGCCAGTGGCGAAGAGCAGGGCATTTCAGATGACAGCAGAGGAGGCGCGAGCGACTCCTGATGTGTTGACGGGGTCGTTCTCGGTGAACGGCATCTCTGCTTTGGTATTGTTCGATTCGGGGGCTACCCGATCATTTGTACCGCTTGCGCTTAGCAAGAGATTTAGCAGAGCTCCAGGGGAGCTGGATTGTCCATTAGAGGTTGAGATAGCAGATGATAGGACTGTGAGGGTCGACAGAGTACATAGAGGGTGTTCCCTTCAGATATTTGATGAGCAGTTTTCAGTGGACCTGGTTCCTATTCCCCTGCGTGGGAATAAAGTTATTGTGGGCATGGATTGGCTAAGCCCCAATGGGGCGGTGATTGATTGTGAGCTTCAGCTAGTGAGGGTTCTCACTCCCAGTGGGGGAGAGATAGTGATTCAGGGTGAGAGGCCCCAGCGAGGACCGACCTTTTGTTCCGCCGCAAGGGCGTGGCGCTATGTTCAGCAGGGTTGCGCTGGTTTTGTAGCTTACGTCTTGGATGCCCGGGAGAAGGGCAAGACGACGATTGATGATGTTCCTATTGTTCGTGACTACCCGGATGTGTTTCCCGAGGATTTGTCGGGGATACCTCCAGAGAGGCAGGTTGAGTTCAGGATCGACCTAGTTCCTGGTGCGGCTCCGATAGCCAAAGCACCGTATCGACTTGCTCCCCCTGAGATGCAGGAGTTGTCTACACAGCTTCGGGAGCTGTTAGACAAGGGTTTCATTTGGCCGAGCAGTTCACCTTGGGGAGCGCCGATCTTATTTGTGAGGAAGAAGGATGGGTCGCATCGTATGTGCATTGATTATCGGGAGTTGAACAAAGTAACGGTGAAGAACCGTTACCCACTTCCGAGGATAGATGACTTGTTTGATCAGCTTCAGGGAGCGTCTTGGTTCTCCAAGACCGATCTACGCTCCGGTTATCATCAGATGAGGGTTAGAGATGAGGATGTACAGAAGACTGCTTTCAGGACCCGGTATGGTCATTATGAGTTCGTGGTGATGCCATTTGGGCTCACCAATGCCCAACCGCGTTCATGGATCTCATGAACCGCGTGTGCAGACCGATGCTGGATCGGTCGGTGATAGTATTCATAGATGACATCTTGGTATATTCCAAGACACAGGGGCAGCACGAGGAGCACCTGCGGGAGGTGTTGGAGACTTTGAGGAGGGAGAGGCTTTTCGCAAAGTTCTCCAAGTGTGAGTTCTGGTTGCGCGAGGTGCAGTTTCTTGGTCATCTCGTCAACCAGAAGGGTATTTTGGTAGATCCGGCCAAGATTGAGGCCGTGATGCAGTGGGAGGTCCCGAGGTCTCCATCTGAGATTCGGAGCTTCCTAGGGCTGGCAGGGTATTATCGGAGATTTATTTAGGACTTCTCCAAGATAGCAGTGCCGCTCACCCGACTAACCAAGAAGTCGGTGGTTTTTCGTTGGGGGCCTGAGCAGCAGGCAGCGTTCGAGACTCTCAGACAGAGATTGTGCGAGCTCCGATCCTTACCTTGCCAGAGGGAGTAGAGGACTTCGTAGTCTATTGTGATGCTTCGATCACAGGTATGGGAGCAGTATTGATGCAGCGAGGCCATGTGGTAGCTTATGCCTCGAGACAGTTGAAGCCTCACGAGGCTAATTATCCTACCCACGACTTGGAGCTGGGGGCAGTTGTATTTGCCCTCAAGATTTGGAGACATTACCTTTATGGGGTCCGCTGTATTATATACACAGATCACAAGAGTTTGCGATATCTTATGGATCAGCCGAGTTTGAACATGAGGCAGAGGAGATGGTTGGACGTGCTGAAGGACTGTGACTGTGAGATCCTTTATCATCCAGGGAAGGCCAATGTGGTGGCCGACGCCCTGAGCCGCAAGGTGTCGACGGCCCCTATCAGAGATCTGTGTATGAGGATGACAGTGATCACTCCGTTGTTGGAGCGGATCAAGGTGGCTCAGATGGAGGGCCTCAAGGAGGAGAGGCAGAAGTGTGAGAGGATAGTGGGCCGAGTAGCTTCATTTGATTACGATAGTCGGGGTTTGTTGACGCTTCATGGTAGGGTGTGGGTACCGTACTGGGGTGGGGTACGGCAAGTATTGATGGACGAGGCTCATAAGTCTCGATTTTCTATCCACCCAGGAGCGACGAAGATGTATCGAGATCTTCGACCTGATTATTGGTGGCCCTACATGAAGCGGGACATCGCTTGGTATGTTGAGAGATGTTTGACCTGCCGGAAGGTCAAGGCGGAGCATGAGAGACCTCACGGCAAGATGCAGCCGTTAGACATGCCCGTGTGGAAATGGGAGGATATCACCATGGATTTTGTCACCAAACTCCCCAGGACCGCACGTGGAGTGGACTCGATATGGGTA
Organism: Lactuca saligna; assembly: GCF_052625555.1. Lineage (NCBI taxonomy): Eukaryota > Viridiplantae > Streptophyta > Magnoliopsida > Asterales > Asteraceae > Lactuca > Lactuca saligna. The sequence continues at coordinate 200,888,663 of NC_136424.1, read as the reverse complement.
GTAGTGGATCGGTTGACGAAGAGTGCTCATTTTATTCCGATTCAGGAGAGTATATCGGCGGAAAAGTTAGCCGATATCTATGTGCGGTAGATTGTGGCACGTCATGGAGTGCCGGTATCGGTGGTGTCGGACCGAGATGTTCGTTTCACGTCCAGATTCTGGAAGTGGTTCCACGACGAGATGGGTACTCTTCTCCATTTCAGCACCGCTTTCCACCCTCAGACTGACGGGCAGAGCGAGAGGACGATTCAGACTCTTGAGTCCATGCTTAGGGCATGTGTTCTAGATTTTGGGGGCAGTTGGGATACGTATCTTCCGTTAGCGGAATTCTCGTATAACAACAGTTATCATGCGAGCATTAATCGACCTCCTTTTGAGATGTTATATGGCAGGAAGTGCAGGACCCCGATTTGTTGGGGCGAGGTCGGTCAGCGAGTCATAGGGAGCACCGAAGTGGTGCTCAAGACGATTGAGTTGATCCAGCAGGTCCGTAGTAGGCTGCAGACTGCGCAGAGTCGGCAGAAGAGCTACGCCGACAAGAGGCGTTCGGACTTGGAGTTCCAGGTGGGAGATATGGTTCTTCTGAAAGTCTCACCTTGGAAAGGTGTCATCAGGTTCCGGAAGAGGGGCAAATTGGGCCCCAGATTTATTGGTCCTTTCAGGGTTGTGGCCCGGGTGGGTCGGGTTGCTTATCGATTGGATATTCCCGAGGAGCTTAGTAAGATACACAACACCTTCCACGTGTCGCAGTTAAGGAAGTGTTTGGTGGATGAGACAACAGTCGTTCCCCTAAAGGACATTCAGGTTGATAGCGGCCTGAATTATAGTGAGAGGCCGGTCGCGATTCTGGAACGGAAGATCAAGACCTTGAGGAACAAGGTAATTCAGCTAGTGAAGGTGCAATGGCAGCACCGGAAGGGGTCTGAATGGACGTGGGAGGTTGAGGAGGAGATGAGAGCGCACTACCCGGAGATATTTGCAGATCCAGCCGAAGCAGACTTCGAGGACGAAGTCTGAGACAAGTGGAGGAGAATTGGAACGACCCGTTCCCGGTATGTTAATTCATTGGTAATTGTTGTAAGTTTTGCATGAGGGACTCGGCGAGTTCATAGCCTGACTCGCCGAGTAGGGTCGTGACTTCGAGCACGCGTGAGCCGGGGACTCGGCGAGTCCATATCCCTGACTCGGCAAGTCCATCCGTCTGGGTGAAACCCTAAATCCCCGGGTTGCCCACTATTTAAGTCACCTTATAGCCCCATTCTCGCCTCCCTCACCCTGAGAACACTGTGAGAAAGAACCCTAATCCACCCTTGTGTGAGCTAAGTGTTTTGTGCCATTTTGTGAAGGTTTGAAGAAGGAGAAGAAGAAAGGAGCAAGGAGAAGAGGTGTAGTGCAAAGATCCAAGGGCAAATCTGAGTTATTTGAGGTATTTTCGGATTTCCCCTCTTGTTATATGCTTTAAACCTCCATTAGAGCTCTTCTAGGATCTAGTTGATGCTTGTTCCAAGCCTTATGTTTGCATGAATGCCTTAATAAGTCGAGATATCTTTAGATCTGAATGATTGGGTGTTGTAGAGCCTAGATCTACTGCCTTTTTGGAGTTACTTTGCATATTAACCATAGATCTACCCATTTTATGCATCTTTTAGCCTTATTTCCCTTATTCATGAGGTTGTACACGTAAATTTGGAAACTTTACGTGGTAAATCAGCTTATTGGACTCAGATCTATCAACGGTATGTGTTGGATTCAAGCAAAATTGAGTAAAAATCAGTTGCATGGCGGCAACTCGGCAAGTCGGGAAGAACAACTCGGCGAGTTGGGTCGCGAGTTCCCGATTCCTTCATTTTTATCAGTGTCGAGTGCATCCAGTGAGTTAGAGAGTGGACTCAGTGAGCTGAGAGTAGACTCAGTGATGGAGGGACTCGACGAGTTGTTCATACAACTCGGCGAGTCCAAGGCAATCTTCTTAAGATCAAGAACAACTCGTCGAGTTTGTTCATACGGCTCGGCGAGTCGGATGAAGATTGTCTGAGTTCTTGGATCAAGTGGGTACTCGTCGAGTCGATGCCACACTCGACGAGTAGCAGCGTGTAGAACTGAGAAGTGAGAGTAGGACTCGGCGAGTTGGGCGGCCCAACTCGGCGAGTCAGCCCAAAAGAGAGTTGACTTTCACCAAGGGTAAAAGAGTCATTTTACCCCAAGCGCAGTGTTTAGTATTTGATTGAGTGTGTTTATGGACTTGTAGCCGAGGCGATTCAGGAGCAGCAGCCGTTAGCTTCCCGAGCCACACACTCAGCAGCCAGCTTACGAGGTGAGTTTCCTTTCAGTAGGAACGGGTCTAAGGCCACAATGTCGGCCCATTCAGTTAGCAATAGTTTCCGGATTTAGGTCCGATGCAGTAGCTAGTACGTTTGATGCCTTCGTGGCTCGAACAGGATTTTTGTGCTATGTTTTATGCGTTAAGTGTTATGTGTTCCGGGCTACGGCCCGATGTAGTATGCCGTATATGTGTTCATGCTAGTTGATGTGTTATGCTATGCCATGTTCAGTCAGTCAGTTCCGGACTTCGGTCCGATGCAGGGGACAAGGTCCCAGTCGGTTCCGGACTTCGGTCCGATGCAGTTAGTTCCGGACTTTGGTCCGATGCAGTTAGTTCCGGACTTCGGTCCGATGCAGTTAGTTCCGGACTTTGGTCCGATGCAGTTAGTTCTGGACTTCGGTCTGATGCAGTTAGTTCCGGACTTCGGTCCGATGCAGGGGACAAGGTCGCAGTCAGTTCCAGACTTCGGTCCGATGCAGTTAGTTCCGGACTTCGGTCCGATGCAGGGGACAAGGTCCCAGTTAGTTCCGGACTTCGGTCCGATGCAGTTTCCGGGCTTCGGCCCGATGCAGTGGGCGAGGCCCAATATGTGTTTATATGTTATTGTATGGTATGTGGTAGTTTGGGGGAGCTCACTAAGCTTCATGCTTACAGTTTCAGTTTTGGTTTCAGGTACTTCCGCAAGCAAAGGGAAGAGCTCGGGGTGATAGCATCGCACACACCACAACTTAGCTTTTATCCTGGGGATGGTTTTAGTTGTTTTGGATTTGATATAGTATGATACAGTTTTCCGCACAATATTTTATTATGATTTGGGATACATCGCGTATGTTTTTTATGTTATGATACTCATATTATGGTTTTGATTATATTGAAAAACGAAATTTTTGGGTTGTATTTTTGGGTCGTTTCATATGAACTCACCAGCATTTGTAAAAATGCTGATACTCGCTTTTCAAATAACTTGTATTCTCAGGTCAGCAATTAGACAGGTACATCCTCGGAGCTGTTGATGAAGATGGCTTAGTACCTTGCTGTATGTATTATATTAACTTGCATACTTTGAATACTTGTAATGTAACCATGTAAAATTATTACTATTAATGCAATGTTTTGTCGTACTTTGATTACTATATTCATGTGTTGTGATACTTGACATGACATCATCCACCCCAGAACGTTTCCGCCGTTCCGGTTTTGGGGTGTCACATAAATTCACTCCATTCTTTATACCATTCCATCCTAGTCTTTCCTAGCCCCCCCCCCCCCCCCCCCCCAAATGCCTCAATGCTTTTCTCTAGCACTTCCTAGGTGTTTTTAGATGTCGAATACAGTTGTGACGTGTCGAATGTCTTTGATAGTTTAGGAAGTTTGTAAATTTATTAGAAGGGCACTTTTATATTTCGAAGCTTTGTGTGTTTAGTGCCTTATATTTTTTGTATACTTTCATAATCTCAATAAGTAGGGGATATGTACTAGAGATATATAAGAACTCTGATTGTATTGTCTAAACTATCTGTACATTTTCGAAGTATAATTGAGCCAACCAAATATTATTTAGAACTCGTGTTAATAAATCATTCTTTACTCTGATCTTTCATACACAATTTCATTACAAATATATTTGGTACCGGAGCAAGATTCATACATAACCTTTCTGATTTTCATATTTTTTGTACAAGTTTTGAGTGTGGTTTCAAATTTTAATTTTCACCCGTTTACATTAGAAAATCATCTTAGATTGTTTGTTATGAATCGATATTGCGTTCTAGTTGTTTAATCGAGTGTTCGATTGTTGAATTATAAGTGTTTTCGTTGTTTGATTTCAATCAGATTCAATCTTTTCTAACAAAATTCTTTACAACAATGCTAACTTTAATGTGAACACGATGACATCGTACTGTCATCTTCTTGGAGCATCAACGAAGATTATGATACTAATTCCTGAATTCTACGATCAGTGGGCTGATCAAATGGAAGATTATTTGAATGGAATTGATGAAGAACTATGGAAGTGTATTATCGGTGATGGTCGTCCTCTTGTTGTTTTTCAAAGTATTGGAAGTTTTGCTATCAATCAAAATGTCAACGAACAGTCTGAGATTTTGTTGAAGCACGAAAAGAAGTGTACGAGACAATTCAGAGTTGTTCTTCCTCCAGTTGTTTATAATTACGTGGGTAGTTGTAAAACTACAAAATAAATTTAGGATACTCTTAAGGAAAAGTATCAAGGAAGTGAGAAAACGAAAATAAGTTCTGTAAAACAATGTATGTTTGAATTAGGAAAATTCAAGAAAAAGGAAGGTGTAAGTCCCCAAACTATAGATCCAAATCAGTAATCAGTGAAGTAATAACAATCAAAATAGAGTTTAGAAGGAGTATAAGAGAAATAACATCAAGCAAGCATACATCTATTGCTCATAAATTTCAGGTACACCTTGAAAGTACATATACACACGTCACTGTTGATAATTACATCTGACACGTTGGTAGCCCTTTTAAATACTACCCACACCAGCACACATGATTGCAGCCGTACACACATGTGCGGCCGCACATAGTGTGTGCGGCCGCACACACATGTGTGGCTGCACACACACATAGTCTAAGCCAAAACACCACTGCACTACATGGACTACCACCCTACCAAGATGTATACAGGAAGAATGCCTAGCCCAAACCACAATATTTACTCTTTCAATCTCCCCCTTGGTTTGAGGCTAGCATAGACTTGTTTTTCAATCTGTTGGCTTTTCAAACAGCTTCAAATCGGACTTTCCCATGGAACCCATCCACAGTCTTCCATTTATGATCGTGGCGACCATTCCAGTGAACTCTTTTGCATCCGCCTCAATGAAATCCTTTCTACATATAATCTGGAGATGAGACAGAGTGCGGATATCCCTTTCCCTGAACCTTAAAAGATCTTTAGCACTTATCAACCTCAAGACTTGTTCTATATCCTTGTATTTTATTGCAGCCATGGCAGTTTCATCATTGTAAGCCCAAAATTCCATATTATTAAGGTATCCCTCACAGAAGTGTTGAGGAATAGGAATTTCTTTCTGTTGTTTAGTCGCAGGCCAAAGAATAATATTCATAGGCTCACCTGATTTAGGATCTTGAATATCTTTATCTTTTATATATAAAGCTCTTGTAGTCTTCATTTTTGGAATGTTTTCTTTGACCTGTCTATCAAGAAATCTTTTGAAGTTTGTTGCGCTGGGATCTTCAGATGGATTATGGAATGTGGCTCACAAAATATCAACAAGATCTACTTTGGTCCACGAGTTAAAATCATGTGTGCTCTTGTAGTACTCAGGAATTCCTGAGTTCCTTTTCATAACCTACATGCCTGACTAGGGATCAAAGGCCCACATTCGAATTCCAAATCTATCACCATACTCATCACCGAATTTTCTCTTTTTGATATCAGTCATTGTTAGCATAGGGTCTTTGGCTTTGCAATTCTTGTTTGAATTTTTCATGAAGAGTAACCCTTCACTTTTGTTAGCGGTAACAGTCCTCTTTCCCTGTTTTAATATGATGCGGGCTCTGTTGCCTTCAAGTTCTTTCTCAAATCTATTCACAATTGTAGTTATTCTAGGTGGAGGTGGATCAACAGGAAGGTTGCCTGAAGTAGATTGTGTGGGGGCCATCAGAGGATCCTCAATTCCGTGTAGCTGCTGAAATAACGCTTTAACTTTATCCCCGAAAGCATCATACAGAACCTTCTTCAAATTGAAGTAGAGAGCAGTCACAGAGCCAAGATTCATCTGCAGATCCTTAATCTGTTATGACTTCTCTTCATCCCTTTCTTTAAGCTCTTCTACATGAGAAGCGAGTTGTTCCAGTTGAATGTTCTTTTCAATAAGTTCTTGACTAAGAACACCAATCCCTTCTCGAAGTTCTGACACAGTAGACTTGTCATCAGCTGAATGCTCTTCTCTAAAAGATGTACCTCTACCACGAGAGGTAGAGGTTGGACTGTGTTGAGCAAGGTGCTTAGTGAATCTGATTAAGGCCTCATCCAGTGAGAGTCTTGTCGGAGGAAATGTTCCCTCATACTCCATGTGGTCTAGAATATCTTGAGTTTGATGCACATCAATTTCCATTGAATATTCTAGTTTGTCATCAATTGGAAGTGATTCTTGAATAATACTTTCTGAAACTTGAATCTTCTATCCGTGTATAGTGGCTTCATGGTACTTTTCGTCTTTGTCATCTTTCTTCACGACTGCACTTCTCCAAAAATCTTTGATAAAATTCTGATAAATTGTCGGGCTGGTTGTTAAAGCATGAACCAGACAACATTTCTTCAATCCTTCAACAATGAATTTTAGATCATTGTGAGCTGCTGGAGGATTTTCAAGAAAGATAGCTGAGTTGTGAACTTTTTGGAGTTCTAGACCTCCCATTTTTAATCTGAAACGAAACACATGCATACATTAGGGTAAAAATAATTTTAACCATGCTTATTTCAACTGTTCATGATTGGTCACACACAATGATGTGTGCAGCCTCACATGAGAAAGTATGCAACCGCACACGAGATTCATTACACAAGAAGTGTGTGCAGTCACACACGTCACTAACCGCACACCAGTTTATGTAGACACACATGGTCCAGCCGCAGACAGCGTGTGCGGTCGCACACACAGTCGAAAAACAAAATCCTTGATTAAACACCAGTTTTTGGTTGATTTTGCATTAAAGATGTATTATGGGAGTCATTTTTGCAATTGTTACCGATATGAAGCTTCAATTTTAAGAAGAACGATGAATATTGAGGATTTTTAGAGACAGAGAGAAAGTAGCCATGTGCGGTTGAACAAATTCAATGTGGTAAACAGTGCCAACAAAAGAACTGCACAGACATATATATACTCTCCTTTTAAATGAGTTTTCCCCTCTTTTTCTTTTAATTTTCAAAGTTCAAGCCCAATACTCAAACCTTTTCAAAAAATAAATCATTTTGAGGATTAAAAATTTAAAATTTATTATTCCTAAAAATTTTAACATAAAATAAAATAAAATAAGATAAAAATAAAAATAAAAATAAAAATAAAAATAAAACTAAAAATAAAATAAAATAAAATAAAGTGAAAATTCTAGTAATAATAAAAATTAATTCTAATTTTAATTCTCTAAATTGTTTATCCTTTTGTGATGTGGGATCAAATTTGTTAAACAATCGTAATCCATTTGTTAGTTACTTCCGCTTGATGAAAAGATCTGGTCGATCACCGGTATTGTGGTCCACTTAAACACAAATACTTGTGATAAATTTTGGACATGCTATAAGTGACAAGACTAGGTTATCCTAAGTTCCTAGATAAAATTTCCTAAGGACCATTCATCTGACAAAGACCAAGAATATTGTTGTCCACCTAAATGGAGCAACGAGATCTACAGACAATCAATAATTGTTCAATTTTAGATGTACTAGAACTTGTTTCCCACTTCCTGATATACCCTAATAATCAAGAACTTCTGAGATACTCCTTACTTTAGGTGAGCAAACTATTATTCATAGAGAGGATAGATTTTAGATTATGATTATTTATTGCCTTAGAAGGATTGATAAGTAGAAGGTTCCATATGTTGTGTACCAGGTCGGATTGTTAATCACAAAGAGGAGACAACATATGGCTAACAGATAGGAAGAATTTCATAGAGATAATATGCAGAGAAATAGATTTGCTTATGTTGCAGTCCAGGTCGGATCTCTTCCAATCATGTAAAGGAGGCAACATATGGCTAATAGAATCAAAGAAAGATAATAATTTTCTACAGACCTACTTTATCGGAATTCCCCAAATGCTTCGCCAATACCTGAATTAAGGACAAAATCCGTACATCGAGGAAATGTAAAACCACAGTTCTAGATACGGGCTCTTCAGTGTGACTGGTGGATTCTCATGTATATCTCCCTGCTCCACCTACCCGAGCATCTTATTGTCAGGCTAAACAGATCTATCTAGGTCAAGATTTGTCAAGTCATTTGATTTCTTAGGTTCATCTTTGCCTAGTCAAGTCCATTAAATTCTTCGTGTCTACCAGCGCATCGAACCAGAGCCTAGACAATTCAACTTTGGTACTTTACACAGTTCCATATTGCCTATTATCACTTGTTGATATCACTTCCCATTTTAATCTTATTGAATACAAATATTTTGATATTTTTTTTGTTTTTCTAATGTTTTTGGATTTTTGATTTTTAAATCTTTTTGGATTTTTCTCCCCCTAAATTTGTGCATAGAATAGAAAGAAAGAAATTGCGCAAATTTAAACTAAACTAAAAAAAATGAATCCTTAAAGCAAATTATTTTGAGAAAATTAACCAGCACATCGAATCGAGCTTTGTTAAACGGCTTGGTGAACAGATCCGCTACATTATTATCAGAGCGGCCCGTTTCTAGTCGAATGAGTGAGTGCTCATAACATTCTCTGATGAAATAAAATTTGATGTCGATGTGCTTGGTTTTTGAGTGCTAGACTGGATTTTCGGCAATTTGGATCGCAGCCTCGTTATCACAAAATATAGGGGTTTCTTGGAAATTCAAACCGTAGTCCAACAGCTGATGTTGGATCCATATGACTTGAGAACAACAGGCAGACGCAACAACATACTCCGCTTCTGCTGTTGAGGTGGAGACGGTATGCTGCTTTATGCACTGCCATGAGACCATTCTATCTTCCAGAAATTGACATCCTCCTGAAGTCGGTTTTCTATCAAGCTAGCACCCACCATAGTTGCTGTCTACAAAAGCAGAAAGGTCAAGTTCTGGATTTTTCGGATACCAAAGACCTAGTTTTGGGAAACCTTTGAGTTACCGAAAAATCCGTTTAAGCGCAATTAGATGAGAAAGTTTAGGATTAGCCTGGGCGACTAGCAGTCAGATACATGAGTGATCTGATCATTGATCGATGGTACGTATTGTAACAGCCCGGAATTTCAGGTATTGCTTTAAACTATTTTGGGGCATATTTAGGAGGGGACTCGACGAGTTGGTGCCTGACTCGCCGAGTAGGACCACGGTCTTGGACACAGATTCGCGACTGAACTCGACGAGTCCATTAGGGACTCGGCGAGTCGACGCTGTTCAGCTGAAACCCTAGCCGTTTTGATTCTGGATCGTATATAATGTCTTTAGGGCCGTCATGTCTCGTCTTTTGGCCGATTGAAGATAACCTAAACGTCTGTGGGCATCTGCAGCAAGGGTGAAGACTAGTGGAAGCTTGAAGAGGTTGTTAGGCAAGAAGAGGCAAGGTTGTGGTCAAAGGAGGATCAAGGGGATTGAGCTCTGAAGGTTGGGGACACACGGAACACGTTTTCCAGGTAATCCTCGGATCATTTCTGTAGTTTTGGTGTTGTACACGAATCTAGGGTTTAGGAAACCCATTTAATGATTAGATAGATTATAGTGTTGTTACAAGTGTTTAAATCCCAGTAATAGTATGTGTAAAGGTCCAGGAAGTCCCATATCTATATATTACGGAACCATGCGAATTACAGGAGGCAGTTGATTGACTGCATGGCGTGGACTCGCCGAGTCCAATGATTAGACTCGGCGAGTAGCTTGAAGATCCGCTTGGACTCACCGAGTTGTTCGTTAGACTCGGTGAGTAGCTTGAAGATTCACTAGAACTCGCCGAGTTGTTCTTCAGACTCGGCGAGTAGCTTGAAGACTTACTGGGACTCGTCGAGTCGTTCTTTAGACTCGGCGAGTGGAGTCGGGGTGGCCCCGCGATTCTTTCACAAGGACCTCATCGAGTCAGGGGGGGGGGGGTACTCGACGGGTAGAAAGGGGAATAACAGGGAAGTTGGGGAGGACGTCTAGACTCGCCGAGTCGCTTTTGCACTCGACGAGTCCGGCCAAGTTGACCGTTGACCTGTATGTAATTTCGTAAGGTCAGTGTCTTGTTTGATAAGATCATTAATAAAGGTATGTGGTATTATAGGGAGTCTGCAGATTAGCGGATCGAGTGCGAGTAGCTCCAAGGGTTTATAGCTTGCATACTGCGAGGTGAGTTTCCTCACTATACTTCACCCAGAAGGGTTTGACTGTGTGACCGGAAGGTCGTATGTGATATATGTGATTTATGCTATAACTAGAAAGGTAGATGCTATACATGTTATGTATGTTTACACGGGCCGGAAGGCGATATGTTATGTGATAGAAGGAACAAATATGATGTATGGTATATGTGCTAAGTGTGTTATGTTATATGTGTTATGTGTTGTAAATGTTATGGGCCGGAAGGCAATATACTATGGGCCGGAAGGCAATATAATACGGGCCGTAAGGCGATATGTTATGGGCCGGAAGGCGATTAAGTTACGGGCCGGAAGGCAATGTTATGTGGACCGGAAGGTCAGGGCCTGGAAAGGCGTATGTGTGTAAGTCGTATACTGGGGAACTCACTAAGCATTTATGCTTACAAGTTGTATTTATGTGTTTCAGGTACTAGTGATGACCGTGGGAAGGCGCCGGCGTGACGCGTACACACTGCCATTGTTGGAGACCTTGGGGATTCGTTATTTGTATTTTTGAAATGAACTTGGAATAAATACTTTTGTTGAATAATATTGTTCTATTTTAAATGAAAAATTTATTTGAAAATTTGAGCTGTTACAATTGGTATCAGAGCCTTGGTTTGAGGGATTCGGGTGTACCTTCGGGTGTAACTGAACTCAAACCGAGGATTTGGGGAAAAATCTTTCAAAAATAATAAAGACATAAAATTTTATAAATGTTAAAGCGGTAAACAAGAACGGAGCAGTGTGTACGATCAGCCAGCGCCCGAACGGTAAAGATCCCCAGAATACCTTACAATGTTATGTTATGCACTGAATTATGAATTGTTATGCATGCTAGAAGACTAGGTATACATGATAGGACTAGAACGGCCTGTAGATAGTGCATACTAGAGGTAGAGTACTCATTATTCGGGGTTTGGGGAGGAAGATTTGGGACGAATACTGATACGGTGTGGTCGGTAGTATTGGGCCCGTACTACCGAAGACACCGGGTCGGTGGAAGACCCAAGTAAGAATCCCTGGATACCGGAGACTGAGTAGGGTTGCGTTATCGAGTACAAATGTACTTGATGGAGTCTCTGATAATTTTATGTTGTATTTCAGAGACATCATGGTTACGACACGCCACGGAGCGAGTTCGAGCAGTATGAGTGACGAGGAGATTCGTCAGATGATTCAGGAAGAGGTAGCTGTGGCGGTTCGGGCTGAGATCCCGGAGATGTTTGGGTCCATTAAGACCACCCTGATGGAGGAGTTTGAGGAGCGGTACGCTGCACTGACTGAAGCTGCAGTCGCTGCCGCTACCGCAACAGTGACCGCTGCTAGACCGCAAGGGGGCGATTCGTTGCTATTCCGGGAATTCAGCAACACGAAACCCCCTGAGTTCGATGGGACGTAGGATCCGATTGCTGCGATGAGGTGGATCGCCGATATAGAGGGGTGCTTCTACACTTGTTCATGCCCGGAGCACCTAAAGGTACGGTTCGCTTTGAACCAGCTCCGACTGCGAGCGAAGGATTGGTGGAAGTTCGTGACGGCGAACTTCACTCAGGCGGAGATTTCAGCGGTGACATGGGAGAGGTTTACTGAGATGTTCAGGGACGAGTACGTTCCCCCAGTGGAGAGGGAACGATTGATCCAGGAGTTCTTGACCCTTAAGCAGGGTACTGATTCCGTTGCGGTGGTTACGCGGAAGTTTCATGAGAGGGCGATGTTCTGCCCTGAGCTGGTATCTACGGAGCAGTCACGGATGAGTCGGTATTTGGGCGTTCTGAGGAGGGATATCCGTGAGTTTGTGTCAAACTCCACCTATCGTACTTTCGCTGAGCTTCAGGCGAACGCCAGGAAGCGCGAGATTGAGTTGGAGACTCAGGCGAGGGAGGAGGCCGAGTCTCGGCAGGTGGATCGGCGACCGGCTCAGTCTCAGCCGACAGCCAAGCGGATCAAGTCCGCTGATTCGAGGATGGGAGGTCCGCAGGGCCGTACTTGCGCGAAGTGCGGCAAGAGTCACGAGGGGGTGTGCCGAGCTGGTGATTGCTACAAGTGTGGCAAGGAGGGACACATTGCCAGGGATTGCCCTAAGGGGTTTATGGTTTGCTTTCACTGCAACCAGACAGGCCATCGGAAGGCCGAGTGTCCGCAGCTTCATCAGGGAGCTACACCTACTACCAGGACTACTGAGACCCGACCGGCGAAGGTCGAGGCCCCGAAGTCTCTTGGTTCATGAACTCGCTTTCCACCGGAGTTAGGGAGTAGCAACAACATCAGGAGAAGGTTGTTGAGGAGAGGACTCAGTTCAATTAGTGTGAACAGAGGGCATCATTGGAGGATCAGAAGAAACCAGTGGTGGTCTGTAGACAACCTCCTCCTCTTCATCTTCAATAATGATTTTCGAACTAGATATAGACCCTGCTTGATTATCCGACGACACATTGAAGGATTTGAAAAGAGACGTGTAATTAAATAGCCAATCTGGACCAACTCTAGCATCTGTCTCATTCTCTTCAAGCCAATGAACATCTAAAGACTCCAGAATTTGTTTTGTCTTCTTATTATAAAGCCTGTATGCAGTTCGAGCAGCATATCCAACAAAATAACAATCATCAGCTTTGGCATTGAACTTGGGGTTGGATTCCAAGTGGATAAGGGAGCAAGGCTAGCCAAACGCTCGGAAATGGCTGACAGATGGCTTGTGTCCGTATAGAATTTCGTACGGTGTCTTCATTTTGGCTTTGTTGATCAGCACGCAATTCTGAACGTAGCACGCCGTGTTAATCGCCTCTGCCCAAAAGAAGATAGGAAGTTTGGAGTCACAAAGCATCGTCCTTGCGGCATCTTTAAGAGTTCGATTCTTGCGTTCGGCAACAACGTTTTGTTGTGGTGTGCGAACAGAACTGAATTGACGCACAATCCCTTTTTTGGCACAAAAATGGTCAAGAATAGAGTTCTTGAACTCTGTTCCATTATCAGTACGCAACGCTTTAACTCGGTTGTTGTTCTGATTCTTGATCATCACAATGTGGTCAACGATCCCAACTTTGTTGGATAGAAATAAAACCCAAATGAACTGAGAGTAGTCGTATACCACAACGAGGCAATATGAATTGCGATTGATGCTGAGAACATTAACCGGACCAAATAAATCCATATGTAATAGCTCGAGCACTTGACTAATGGAATTGATCTGCTTTGGAAGGTGCGGTTTCCGATGATTGTTTCCTTGAGCATAGGAAACACATTTTTCAAATCTAATGAAATCTATGACAGGTAGACCTCAGATTAGTTCGTTCTTTGCAAGCCAATTCAGGTTCTTTGCATTAGCGTGACCAAGACGTCGATGCCACAGCATCGCATTTTGTTCTGGGACTTTAGAGAATAGGAAAGTGACTTCGTCGGGGATATTGCTATTCATGTCTATGATGTAGGCATTCCTATCCCCCTTATATTTTACTAGAATCCACTCTTCCGGAATGACAACGCCTGGCGTTAAGACCAGACATTGTTTATCTGTGAAATGAGTTGAATAGAATTTGTCGCAAATCTGGGACACACTCAGCAAGCTATGTTTTAATTCAGGAGCATAGTTAATATTCTCAAAATTTAGCACTCTATTTGAAACCATTCCCTTTTGAGTTATCTTTCCGCCTTCGCCGCCCGCAAAAGAGACATATCCTCTATTAAATGTCTGAATGTCGTGCAATTGGGATATATCTCCAATCATGTGCCGGGAGCAACCATTTTCACCATACCAAGGTCTGACGCCATTCCTACGCAACTGTCCCTGCACGATGAGTGGAATTATTTAGATTTGGGAACCCAGGTCATCACAGTCCTGGGTTGACCCTTCACTTTCATAGATTTTTCATTTGATTTTTTCTTTTCATGGGATTTAGAGGTAAATGGTGACTGATTTGAATTCAGTTTTGGTATCCATTGAAAGTTAGGTTTTGAAAATTTATTAGTTTGCTTCGAGCCGGTGGATATTCTACTCGAAGAGTTTGAAGATCCGGTCCTACTTTTTGACAAAATCAACTTAGGCTTAGCCTGAGTTGATTTTGGCAAACTATTGTTGAATTTATGGAAAACCTATTTATTCTTGTGAAAATTTACCATTTTATTGTTTGGATTTATGTTCAAGTCACCATTTCGAGAATGAGTTCTAGGGGATTTTCTGGTTAAAGATCGTCCCCGAAATTCATTCTCTCCTTTTTTTTTAATGTGTGAGATACAAACATCTAATTCAAACAATTTCTTGCAATGTGTCCAGCAGTGACACAGCTAAAACAAGTTTGTTTCTTATCAATGATTTTGGCACTGCTATTGACAGATTCCTTTCTTTTATTTTTATTTCTAACACTTTCACATTTGCAAGAATGATCACAAGATTTTGAAGCAGATGTGGAAGGTGTAGAAAAATTTGAATCAGACATTGAAGCATTAGCAGATACATCATTAGCAGATTCCTTTCTTTTACTTTTATTTCTAATGTGGACTTATTACACAAACTGACACCAAATTTTGACACATCATCATTACTAGACTCAGCAACATTAGATTTTTCATCTTTCTACTCCCACTGAGCTATGGACTTATTTGTACTCAAATTTGAAACGTTAGTATTCAAAACTTTATGATTTGACTGTATTACTTGCTCAGAAGCTGTCTTTCCATATATCATGTAAGATTCTCTATCAATTTCTTCTTGAGACGGAGGAATAGCAGTGTAATTATGATTGAAGGGTGGGGGGACACTCTTAAATCCTAATCCAACTTTTATCTGATTTCCATGAGTGATATCTCTCAAGTGCATTTATCCCTGAATCATTTTTGCAATTGTTTCACTTGACCCATTATATTTTTTAAAATTAAATTCAGCATTTTCAAAATGTGTTTTAAATCAGTCAAGTTCAGCGGACACAACTTCAAATTTTCATTTGAGATGGTCTTAGTTCTCACATGTGTTGCTGTAATCCTCTTGCAATTTCCTAAAATCTTTTGTTTTATTTTCTAGTTGAGTTTTTAAGGGCTTTTGGTTTTTCCTAAGGGTGTATCCCTCATATTTTAAGTCCTTGTTCTCTCTCTTGATTAATTCTATTGATTCTCTCAAATATTTAATAGTTTTAACACAAGATGGAGAGCAACCATATTCGCTTACCTCGGGCTTGGATGGCTCAGAAGTAGTCTGCACCATAAAGGTAAACTGGATATTCATCAATTCTTCTTCGGGATCTGCCTCCGTCTCTTTCTCCTTGCAATCCTGGAACTGGGCCAAAAAGTTATTTTCAGGTCCTGACATATTCAGGGCTTGAATTTGTTCTACCCAATCAAAGGATTAAGCTACCATCGCTAGATTTGCAAGTTGGTTGGTAAATAAGGATCCTTTGTTGTTGCTGTGGACATAGGTAACTGGCTCCAGTGTTCGGTCGTCATTTTCCCTTTTGTCAGGCTTTGGACATTCCCTAACAAAATGCCCTGCCTCACGGCAATAGTAGCAGCGAAGTTTGCCTTTGTTAAAACTAATCTTTTTTTCAGAATTCACACCCCATTTGTTTTTGCCAGTTTTCTTGGAGAGCTGCTTTGCCCTGAACACAGCCTTGGCCATTTTCCATGTTATATCCATCTGTAACAACCCGAAATTTCCGTATCATTTATTGTAACTCTTTCGTAGTACAATTCGCGCAACGAATCGTCGTTTCCAAATTCGATTTCCGATCTTCCGTATAATTAAGTCATTAATTAGTACACATTTAAAATGACTTAATGGATGTTTTAATACAATTAGAAATCATTTTAACATCCAATTCTAGTAATCGGAATATTTCTAGAAATTTACTGTATCGGGTTACGGTAACTCAATCGGGTACGACCAAAAGCCTTGTCTAACGCCATTATCGGGTAGAATTCCACCGTGTCCAAAACTTAAACACTATATAAACGTGTTTAAGCCTTCATTTGAAGCCTTTGGTCAATTTCTCATTTAACACTCACAACCTCTCTCCTCAACCCAAAATCAAGGTCCAAAACAAAGATTTAAGGCTTGAAATCAAAGAGGTAACACCCCTAACTTGTTATTCAACCTCTTTAGCCTTCAAATTGATGTTTAATTTGTGTTTTGGGACCAAGAACATGAGTTTACGGCCAAGGAACTAGCTTGGGCCATAAACTCCTAAAAATGGGGTTTTTAAGCCCTAAAAACCCTTCCTAAGCGTTGTTGGACATTAGGTACGGCTTAGTGGCTTAATGGAAAGGACTTATAACATGTAAAACATTGATTTTGAGGGACAAAAGTGAGTTTACGGCCAAGACACATTCCTGGGCCGTAAACTCATATTCAAGGGGTTTTTGGGACAAATAACCCTTCCAAATCATAGTTGGGACTTAGATATGACTTGTGGGATATTGGTTTTAGCATTTAAACACTTTAAACATGAAATATGGGGGACAAAAGTGAGTTTATAACCAAGACACACTCTTGGGTCGTAAACTCCACATAAATGAGGATTTGGAGCCTTAAAACATGTCCAAATGCCCTGAAACTCAACCAATGGCCTTGTGGTAAAATCTAGATGCATCTAAAAATAGTTTAAGGGTTTGAAAAATATCAAAAGTATCATTTATAGGAGTTTACGGCCTAGGAACATACCCTTGGCCGTAAACTCATAAAAACCATGTTAATGATGCATCAAATACACTCAAATAGCTTGTATGAATTTCTAGACTCACATGTGATTGTTTTAAACTTCAAAAACTATCTTTTCATGGGTATAGTAGAGTTTACGGCCTTAGAATATACCTTAAGGCCGTAAACTCCAATAAGTATGTAAAATGATGTTTTAAATTCATAACAAAGCTTGGAAAATTAACTAGAATCACATGTGATTGTCCTTTGAAGCTCAAATCAATTTTCCTTGGCCATAGGTGAGTTTACGGCCGTAAACTCTTATGGTATGGCCGTAAACTCCCATTTAAGTGTTAAAAGTTCATACAATCTATTCCTAGGCATTTTAGAAATCCATTCCAAAAATCCCTATGTCCATTTAAGCCATTAAACACCCAAAATCACACCTACATGAGTTTACGGCCGTAAACTCATGTATGTGTGTGTTCTATGGTTGTAAACTCCTTAAAATGTTTACTCTTGGGGAGTAAACTCAAGTCCCAAGTCCCTAGTGCCATTACACGTCCGAAGATGTCACCCAGGTCACTCCAAACGCTCGTTTTGAGGTGTTTAACCTCATTGAAGTGTAATGTTCCATATGATTATTGAATGTATCCCTAATTGTATATATATGGAAATTATTTCAATTTACATAGGGACATCGCAAGTAATCAAACCCCGAACCAACGTCTAGTATTCGAAACCGACGCACTTCCGAGTCCGGTGAGTTCATACCCTTACCCTTTTTCACTGTTTTCACTGTTTTCAGGGGGGGAACACAAGAAAAGTACAAGGGAATTCTTGTACTCAAAATATGTTTTCAAATGTGTGTTTCATATCTCATATGCTTTCATAACTAATTACCATAATTGATAACAGATTGAACATGCAGATCACGTAATTGGTATTTGTGAAATAGGTCTTTAAACTGTTATGTTTTACATATATTTCACAAATGGTTTTCCACACTTTATCAGTTAAAAGATTGACATTAAACATTTGAACATAACACCTGTACACTGTTTTTCCCTCGGTAACACTTCACATACATACGCGGGTGGAGGATTATCATATTATTACTAGTAAATTTGTTAATCATGTATGATTGGAGACACGTCCTCGGAGAACACTCCACCGAGGGACGCGAGTGGAGGACTACACCCATAATCAGAATCTCTGGTATTTAGAGAGCGTGACTTGAGTGTATAGATCTATACGGGGCTGACTACCCCACGCCTGGCTGCTAGCTATAGCCGAACCGAAATGGTTCAAGGGTAACGAAAGTCATAAGTATGTGGACGACTTATTGCCTCATGTGGACTACTTATTGCCACAGGTTTTAGTCTATTGTATGGTTATGGAACTCACAATTAGGATAATAGAGATTTACTTATAGTAATAATGAATCATTTCTTTTTACATCTTTTACATCTTTTACGTATTGTAATTAACATTCAGGAAAGTACGGGACTTTCCTGGGGAGAACATGGAACCTAATCACGTTTACATCTTTTACATCTTTAACATCGTTTACATTAGAAACCATCGTGCAGGAAAGCATGGGGCTTTTCTAGGTAATACTTACATAACTAGAAAGAGTAACAAACTAGATAACATTACATCTTTTACAAATGAGTAACATACAATAAGGAAAGTATGGGATTTTCCTGGTAACATATGATAAGTAAACAGAACAGTTTAACAATTTAGATAACCAACTATACATTTTTACATGAGTTGACATGTTTTCAGTGTACAAACTTATTATATTTTACATTTGTGAAACAATAACCAACTATTAAGAAAATACGGGATTTTCTTGGTGTACATAACATTTCAGAAACAGAATGGAAACTCGAAATATTTTCACAAACAAAAACCGCTTATGAACTCACCAGCTTTATGCTGATTTTCAAACCGCTTGTGTTCTCAGGTCAGCGTTAGTACAGGTACCCGAAGATCCTTTTTGCTTGAAGACGGAGTACATGAAGACTCGTTTCATTTTGTCTATATATACTATGTATCACAACTGTACAAACTTTACTTTTGAAACAACTGTAAAACTTTTATTATGTAATGTAATGGTTGTTCTACTTTACTTACTATGTGCATTGGATTTGATACTCAACGTGGAGTCAACCCCAAGAAATGTTTTTGCCTTCGGTTTTCGGGGTGTGACACCATCTCTTCTATATCTTTCGGATGAATCTGATCAAGATCAGCAAATGAAAGTTGTGGAGAGAGTTCTCCATCCATAAAAGCATTGTAGCATTGTAGCAGTTTACCAAACCCTGAGAAGGTACAACATTAGATGATCCATCATTGAGATTAACTTGTTGAGGCATGATCTGAGGTTGAGAGACTTGATCTTGTTGCATGGAAAGGGTAACATAGGAAGTAGGTTGAATCGATTGATGAGTCATGAAGGGTTGAACTTGTGAAACATGTGTACTTGGGGTAACTTAAGGAGCTTGTGCAACTGTGAAGGTTGAAAAAGCATTGTTGTTTGTGGTTTGGATCCTTAGATTTGCAGTGGAATAACAATTAACATGATTAATCTCCCTCTGCTTGTCATCAAGATCACAAGCCTTGATAATAGCCATAGTTTCTGCTAGACTCAGCCTTTTCAAGTATTTTGTTTTCTTAATCACTGAGACATTCATGTCCCAGGATTTTGGAAGAGAGTTTAACCATTTCTTGTTGATTTATGATCTTGTTACTGAAACACCTGCAGAACTCATTTCTGTAGTGAGAGTAATGAGCCTCTGGAGCTGATTCTCAAGAGTTTAGCCCAGGACATACTTGAACATGTTGAAGTTTTGCCAATGCATGTCCTGACGACTCTGCTTCGTATCCTGATTACCCTCATAGACTTCAATTAGAGCTTCCCAAAGTGCCTTCGCAGATGTATACTCACGGAAACCGTGAGCAATTTTTGGAGATAATGCCATTGTAAGTGTAGTAATGGTTTCTCCTATTCTTCAACCCTTTTGAAATCCTCATCCGTATAGTTTTCAATTTGTTTGTCGACAATGACTTCATCCACTACAGTAGTAATTCAAATTGGTCCTCTAAATATACTGCGACAAATCTTGAAATCTTTCATTTTAATATACTTTTCGATTCGGTATTTCCATTCTGGAAAGCCTTTAGCATTCAAGAACCGGGGAATCTAAGAAGTTGTTCCCATGATGGAGTCAAGTTCTTAATGTACTGTTATGCTTTGAGATTCCATGTTTAAAAATTTGAACAACTTACATGATTGAAACCACACACTACAACCGCACACACAATTACAATTATAACCGCACACAACCGTACACATAACTTCACTTCCAACCGCACACACAGCAGCAAACTCAACCGCACACACAACAACAAACTTAACCACACACACAACCGTTTACACAGCTTCACACTTAACCGCACACACAACAGCAAATGTAACCGCACACACAGTAGCAAATGTAACACAACAGCAAACTTAACCGCACACACTCAACTGCACTCCTTCAAAGTTTCTCAGCCGCACACCTTCAATGTTTCAACCGCACATATTCAATGTTTCAACCGTACACCTTCAATGAATCAACCGCACATGCAAAAATCTCAGATTTTTGGTGGAATTTTTATTTCAAACAATTGAAAACAGTAACAAACAGTAGTTCCTTGATCAAAAAGTTCAAATGCACTTACAAAACTTCAAAAACAGTAAAATGTTGCAACCTCACGCTCTAAAATACTTTAATTAATACCGAATTGGCTCTGATACCAATTGTAAGTCGCCAAAATATAGATCCAAATCAGTAATCAGTGAAATAATAACAATCAAAATAGACTGTAGAAGGAGCAGAAGAGAAATAACATGCACGACCACCCTACCAAGATCTATACAGGAAGAATGCCTAGCCCAAACTACAATAATATAGGCATTCAATCTCCCCCTTGGTTTGAGGCTAGCATAGACTTGATTTTCAATCTGTTGGTTTTTCAAATAGCTTCAAATCCGACTTTCTCATGGAACCCATCAACAGTTTTCCATTTATGATGGTGATGACCATTCCAGTGAACTCTTTTGCAGTTTCCTCCATGACATCCTTTCTACATATAATCTGATGACGAGACAAAGTGCGGATATCCCTTTCCCTAAACCTTAGAAGATCTTTAGTACTTATGAGCCTGAAGACTTGTTCTCTATCCTTGAATTTTATTGCAGTCGTGGCCGTTTCATCGTTGTAAACCTAGAATTCCCCATTATCAAGTTATCCCTCACGGAAGTGTTGAGGAATAGGAATTTCTTTCTGTTTTTTAGTCGCAGGCCAAAGAATAATCTTCATAGGCTCGCATGATTCAGGAACTAGAATATCTTTATCTTTTTTATATAAAGCTCTTGCAGTCTTCATTTTTGGAATGTTTTCTTTGACCTATCTATCAAGAAATCTTTTGAAGTTTGTCGCACTGGGATCTTCAGAGGGATTATGGAATGGGGCTCTCAAAAGTTCAGCAAGATCCACTTTGGTCGATGAGGTAAAATCATGTGTGCTCTTATAGTACTCAAGAATTCTTGAGTTCCTTTTCACAACCCACATGTCTAACTAGGGATCAAAGGCCCACATTCGAATTCTAGATCTATCTCCGAACTCATCACCAAATTTTCTCTTTTTGATATCAGTCACTATTAGCACAGGGTCTTTGGCTTTGCGATTCTCGTTTGAATTTTTCATGAAGAGTAACCCTTCACTTTTGTTAGTCGTAACAGTCCTCTTTCCCTATTTGATTATGATGCGGGCTCTACTGCCTTCAGGTTCTTTCTCAAGTCTATTAACAACTGTAGTTCTTCTAAGAGGAGGTGGATCAACTGGAAGATCACTTGAAGTAGATTGTGTGGGGGCCATGGGAGGATCCTCAATTCCGTGTGGCTACTGAAATAACGCTTTAACTTGATCCATGAAAGCATCATACATAACGTTCTTCAAATTGAAGTAGAAAGAAGTCACAGAGCCAAGATTTGTCTGCAGATCCTTAATCTGTTTTGACTTCTCTTCATCCCTTTCTTTAAGCTCTTCTACCTAAGAAGCGAGTTGTTCCAGTTAAATGTTCTTTTCAATAAGTTCTTGCCTGAGAGCACCAATCTCTTCTTGAAGTTATGACACAGTAGACTTGTCAGCAGTTGAATTCTCTTCTTTGAAAGATATACCTTTGCCACGAGAGGAAGAGGTTGGACTGTCTTGAGCGAGGTGCTTAGCCAATCTGATTGAGGCCTCATCCAGTGAGAGTCTTGTAGGAGAGTATTCTGGAATAGAGGATGAACCACCTATCTCAAACATTATGCTAGGGCCTTCATCTAATTGTATTGGTGGAGTGAAAACATTAGTAGTGATAACATTGGATATGACCTGAGGTGCATGGCTGACAATGGGCACCTCCAAACTCGTATTTGATTGACTTCTTACCAAGGAAGATTGGGAGGTTTGGGGTTGAGATGGTTAAAAAATAAGTAGAGCATAAGTAGAGATAGTTGAAATAAAGGGAGGAATCGCTGAATTCACATCTCTTTGACTTGAAGAAATCTCCAAAGGCTTGGAAGAGGAGAGTAAAATCTTGAGAACATTAATGTCTTCCCTAGTCTTGCTTGTTGAAGAAGCAAATTCATTGACCTTTCTAAAACAGCCGTTGTCACGCCCCAAAAATGGACCAAACTCGTCATCATCAAGATCGAGTTCGATGTTTGTAGGAATATCATCACTAATCCCGGTGAAGTCTATCTCTTTCAAAAACTCCACATCATCATTAAGATCTTCATCATCTTCTTCCTGGATAGATTGTGTTTCAACTTCCACATGATGTAACTGATCATAATCCTCAACCACTACAGCTATAGGAGAAACATGAACCTCTTCAATTTCCGGCTCAGAAGTTGAAATCACAACGTCTTTAGTCTCTGTAGGAATTGATTGATCTTCCGAGTCTGATTGATCACTATCTTCAGCAAAAATTCCAAATTTTATTAAGGGAAATTTCCCTTCAAAACCAAACTTTCCTCCTCGTTTATGCTTCATTAATCCAAATACACATGGACCAACAGATTTAAGATCCAATGTCTCATTTCCTCTTTGAAGCTCACGATGCATGGCATTGAAAATAATCTGAAGAAATCTTGGGTACACCAAAAATTTGTCTCTCTTGTTTCTTTCAGTATTCAGAACCAGTTCGTGTAGGAAAAACTTTGAAAACTTAAACTCAAATCCCGAAGCCAAAGCTACGATGGCTCCTATGTTCACCAGAGAGATTTCGTTCGCACCAGATCTCCTACCAGAAATACAGCTCACAAATACATGAGCTAAATATTTCCAGTAGGGAGGAAGCAGTTTCTTGATGGTAGGAGGAAATGTTCCCTCATACCCCATGTGGTCTAGAACATCTTCAGTTTGATGTACATCAATTTCCATTGAATATTCTGGTATGTCATCAATTTGAAGTGATTCTCGAATAATACTTTCTAAAACTTGAATATTCTTTCCTTGTATAGTGGCTTCAAGGTACTTTTCGTCTTTGCCATCCTTCTTCACGACTACACTTCTCCAGATATCTTTCATCAAATTCGGATAAATTGTCGGGCTAGTTGTTAAAGCATGAACCAGATAACATTTCTTCAGTCCTTCAACAATGAATTTTAGATCATTGTGAGCTGTTGGAGAATTTTCATGAAAGATAGCTGAGTTGTGAACTTTTGCGAATTCTAGATCTCCCATTTTTAATCTGAAACGAAACACATGCACACATTAGGGTAAAAATAATTTTAACCATACTTATTTCAACTGTTCATGATTGGTCACACATAATGAGTGTGTAGCCTCACATGAGAAAGTATGCAACCGCACACGTGGATGTGTGTTTCCACACACGAGATTCATTACACAACAAGTGTCTGCAGCCGCACACGTCACTATCCGCACACCAGTTTATGTAGCCACACACGGTCCCTCTGCACACAGCGTGTGCGGCTGCACTCACCATGTGCGGTCGCACACGCAGTCAAAAAACAAAATCCTCAATTAAACATCAGTTTTTGATTGATTTTGCATTAAAGATGTATTATGGGAGTTGTTTTTTCAATTATTACCGATATGAAGCTTCAATTTCAAGAAGAACGACAGATATTGAGGATTCTTAGAGAGAGAGAGAGAGAGAGAGAGAGAGTAGCTATGCGCGGTTGAACAAATTCAAAGTGGTAAACAGTGGCAACAAATGAACCGCACACGCATATATATACTCTCCTTTTAAATGGGCTTTCCCCTCTTTTTCTTTTAATATTCAAAATTCAAGCCCAATACTCAAAATAAAATAAAATAAGATAAAAATAAAAATAAAAACAAAAAATAAAATAAAAAATAAAAAATAAAACTAAAAATAAAATAAAATAAAATGAAAATTCTAATAATAATAAAAATTAATTCTAATTTTAATCCTCTAAATTGTTTATCCTTTTGTGATGTGGGATCAAAGTTGTTAGACAATCATAATCCATTTGTTAGTTCCTTCCGTTTCATGAATAGATCTGGTCGATCGTCGGTATTGTAATCCACTTCAACACGATGAATTGTGACAAATTTTGGACACACTATAAGTGACAAGACTAGTTGATACTAACTTCCTAGATAAAATTTCCTAAGGACCATTTATCTGACGAAGACCAAGAATACTGTTGTCCACCTAAATTGAGCAGCGAGATCTACAGACAATCAGTAATTGTTCAATTCTAGATGTACTAGAACATGTTTCCCGCTTCCTAATATACCCCAATAATCAAGAACGTCCGAGATACTCGTTAATTTAGGTGAGCAGACTATTATTCATAGAGAGGATAGATTTTAGATTATGATAAATTATAGCCTTAGAGGGATTGATAAGTAGAAGGTTTCATATGCTGTGTACCAGGTCGGATTGTTAATCACAAAAAGGAGACAACATATGGCTAACAGATAGGAAGAATTTCATAGATATAATATGCAGAGAAATAGATTTGCATATGTTGCAGTCCAGGTCGGATCTCTTTCAATCATGTAAAGGAGACAACATATGACTAACAAAAAGAAAGAAAGAAAATAATTTTCTATAGACCTACTTTATGAGAATTCCCCAGTCGCTCTATCAATACCAGAATTAAGGACAGAATTCGTACATCGAGGAAAAGTAAAACCACAGTTCTAGATATGGGTTCTTTAGTGTGATTGGTGGATTCTCATGTATATCCCCCTGCTCAACCTATCAAAGCATCGTATTCTCAGGCTGAACGGATCTATCTAGGTCAAGATTTGTCAAGTCATTTGATTTCTGCCCTTAAATTTGTGCATAGAATAGAAAGAAAGAAAATGCGCAAATTTAAACTGTCTGCTTAACATAAAAAATAAATATTTGATAAATTACTTTTTAGCCTTATTAATCTAAACAAAAGTTATAGTAGTCGTTAAACCTGGAGAGTGCAAATAGAGAACATCCAAATCCGACATCATTTGAAGAAGTTATGATTTTTCTAAGATTCAGCGTAGTTGTGTATAGCTGGGAAATTGAATTTTAGATCAATCAATTAATAACTGACACAATCTAAACGATAATTGAAAATCTCATTAATAGGAACTCAACGAAATAAAGACAGTCAAAAACAGATGTCAGATATAAGGTTATGAATTTTAACTTATATTAACTGTTTAAGGATGTTAAAATATACATTTAAAAATAAATTCAAAATTAGCCGACAGAGTCTGAGGGAAAGTTGTAGATCAATTCGATAGCTACAAGTGGAAATACATAACGTCAAAAATGGAACTAGTATGTAAATCTTATGGATTTTATAACATAGATACTTTTCAGATTAACTACAGGACGACACGTGTCATGATCTGGCACCACACCTTCTTCCTCAAGACTTGTCATCTAGTTTTAACACGTGTCTCCCAGAATCCCCTGCGTAATTTGAGTACGCCCTGTATACTTGACCACTTCCTTCCTATAAATAAAACTCGAAATTCACTCCATTCTTTATACCATTCTATCCTAGTCTTTCCTACCCCCCCCCCCCCCCCCCGAATGCCTCAATGCTTTTCTCTGGCACATCGTAGGTGTTTTTAGATGTCGAATATAGTTGTGCGGTATCCAATGTCTTTGATAGTTTAGGAAGTTTGTAAATTTATTATAAGGGAACTTTTATGTTTCGAAGCTTTGTGTGTTTAGTGCCTTACATTTTTTTTGTATACTTTCATAATCTCAATAAGTAAGGGATATGTACGAGAGATATATAAGAACTCTGATTATATTGTCTAAACTCTCTGTACATTTTCGAAGTATAATTGAGCCAACCAAATATTATTTACAACTCATGTTAATAAATCATTCTTTACTCTAATCTTATCTTTCATACTCAATTTCATTACAACTATATTTGGTATCAAAGCAAGATTCATGTAGAACCCTTCTGAATTTCATAGATTTTGTAAAAGTTTTGAGTCTCGTTTCAAATTTTAATTTTCGCCCTTTTACATCAGAAAATCATCTTAGATTTTTTGTTGTGAATCGATTCTGCGTTCTAGTTGTTTACTCGAGTGTTCGATTGTTGAATTCTAAGTGTTTTCGTTGTTTGACTTCAATCAGATTCAATCTTTTATCAAAATTTTCTTTACAACAATGCTAACTTTTATGTGAACACGATGATGTCTTACTGTCATCTTCTTGGAGCATCAACGAAGATTATGATACTAATTCCTGAGATCTACGATCAGTGGGCTGATCGAATGGAAGATTCTTTGAACGGAATTGATGAAGAACTATGGAAGTGTATTATCGGTGATGGTCATCCTCTTGTTGATTTTCAAAGTATTGGAACTTTTGCTATCAATCAAAATGTCAACGAACAATCTAAGAGATTGTTGAAGAACGAAAAGAAGTGTACGAGAGAACTTAGAGTTGTTCTTCCTCCAATTGTTTATAATTATCTGAGTAGTTGTAAAACTACAAAATAAATTTAGGATACTCTCAAGGAAAAGTATCAAGGAAGTGAGAAAACAAAAATCAATTTTGTAAAACAATGTCAGTTTGAATTAGGAGAATTCAAGAAAAAGGAAGGTGTAAGTCCCCAAACTTAGATCCAAATCAGTAATCAGTGAACTAATAACAATCAAAATAGAGTGTATAAGGAGTAGAAGAGAAATAACATCAAGCATGCACACATCTATTGCTCGTAAATGCTAGGTACACCTTGAAAGTATACACACATACGTCACTATACATTAGTACATCTAACACACTGACAACCCCTTTAAATAGTACCCACACCAGCACACATGAGTGTAGGCGTACACACATGTGCGGCCGCACACAATGTTTGCGGCCGCACACACATGTGTAGCTGCACACACACAGAGTCTAAGCCAAAACACCACTATAGTACATGCACTACCACCCTACCAAGATCTATACATGAAGAATACCTTGCCCAAACCACAATAATATAGTCTTTCAGTAGTTGAAACTTATTATGATCGTCAAAATGAACTAATTTTCAAGAGTAATCGATATGGAGTCATTGGATCAACAATGGAGTTCAACCTTACAATCATTATGGGTCTTCGAAAGGAATGGTGGAATGTGAGACTGATGATTAAGACACAACAAACTTTTTGATTACTTCTCTTTGAATGATCTTTACAACATGATGAAAGCTTATGAATCTGAAGTCAATGAAATTGCTATGGAATCAAAGATTAGTTTGGGTGGTCCGCTTGCACTTGTTTTGAAAGTTACTGGAAAAGAAGTCGAGAAATAGGTTGCTGAAAAAGATAGTTTCAATAATGAAGGCCTAATTGTCAACTCTAATGAAGAAGTTGTGACATTTTACTCTAACAATCGAGTAAAGACATATTTCAGCAAGCCGTTCAATGTAGAGTTGAAAACAAGTGAAGTGGATGGAAGTTTTGCTGCAAAGTCTGGGGGTGATGAGAAGAAAGATGAGAAAAAGGAAGGTTGTACTGAGGAGGAGAAGAAATAGCAGAAGCTAAAAGGTGATTCGGGATTCAACTGCCATTACTGCAATGGGGCGAATCACATGGCCAGTGATTGTATGTTGAGAAAGCGAGATGAGAACGAAAAGCAAGGTCGAAGACGAAGCCTACTATGTTGAAAGATTGGCATAGGTTCGTTCTAAGACAAACGAAATGTCTTTTGTGGCCAAAGGTGTGGAAGAAGAAGATGGAACATACCCGATGTGGTCATGTAGTTCAGATTATGATGAGATGCGAAACCATACACACGACGCTCTGTTTGCAATGCGTGAGGCAGAAGATGCAAAGAAAATAACTAGTAAGTGCTTTGTTTCTACTGCTTCACAAAAATCACCAATGACTTCTCAGGTACATTCTCTTTTACAATTTTTTAATATTCCTTCAAGTGCATATAATACGATCCTATTTGAATTTGATGCAGAAATTACTTATGTTAATGATCTACTTATATCTGCTAGTAATAATGCTAAGAAGTGAAACACTCAAATCTTAGACACGCAAAGCATGTTAGATTCAAAGAAAAGGCATGCAGAAGATATGGCCAAACATATTTAGAAGAAACAAAAGAAGAAGAGAAAGTTAATCATCAATGACGAATCCATGGATGAGGAATTATTTATTGAATCTCTAGTTCGAAATGATACTATTGGTAATCCATCAACAACGAGGAATTCTCCAGTCAACTCGAATTTCGAGGAGATTCGAAATTCTAGTGGCTCTGTGAAAGCATTTCATGTGAACACAACCACTAATCAAGGTGATCCTATGAAGAAATCCACTCCTAAGCATACAACAGTCATACCACCCAAAGTTCGCAAACCGAATCAGATGTGACAACCCGAAGTTTGCTCCATCGCCATAACTTGTTTCCCTCCATAAAATTCGTCTTTTTCGAATTGTTCCGTTTAAAGTTTTAAATTAAGTCATCATTTTTTAGACTTCTATTATGACTTAATTGGTACCCAAACACGTTAGAAACTCATGAAAACATCCCAAACTATTACTTAGAAAATTTTTAGTTTCGACCATATCGGATTACGAAAACATAATCGGGTGCGACCAAACACATCCAATAACGTCGGTATCGGGTAGAATTCCACCGTCTCCCAAACTTGGAACATATTTAATGTGGTTTAAGCTTCCATTTGAAGCTTTTACTCTCTCTCTAACCTCTCTCCTCAAACCAAATTTAAAGTCCAAAAACATCATATTCAAGCTCCAAATCACCAAGGTAACTTCCCGAACTCTTATTATAGCATCTTAGACCTTCAAATCCGAGTTCAAACTATGATTTAGGACCATTTTGATATGTGTACGGCCCTAGAACATGCTTGGGCCGTAAACACACATATAATGGGTTTTTGAGCATTTAAACCCTTCTAATCGACCTTTGGAGCATAGATATGGCTAAATGGCTTAATGAACTGGACTTAGAACACCTTAAACTCAAATTTTGGGGATTAAACATGAGTCTACTTCCCAAGAACATGCTTGGGCCATAAACTCTATATCATGGGTAGTAAACTCATTTTAAAGTGTTAAAATGCCATTTAAACACACGAATAGCCATGGATTAAAGTCTAGAAACAACCACAATCGAATTAGAAGCCTTAAACTTGATGAAAACAACTCCCTTAGGAGTTCACAACCGTAAACCCCCAAGGATGGGTTCTTGGGCTATAAACTCCTATAACATAGTCAAATGATGCCCTAAATTCCATCCAAGGCTTGTAAAATGAGTTTAAATCACATGGGATTGTCCTAGCACCACCAAAACACATAAGGGATGTGTGTGGGGGAGTTTACAGCTGTAAAATCCTAGTTTACTACTGTAAACTCCAATAAATGGTCCATTTGTAAGTTCAATCCACTCTTATGCCCTAGATTTGACCCTAGCCAATTTTCCTAAGTGAAATAAGACCATTTAGCACCTTAAAACCCATTAACCATGATTTCACGGTCATGAACTCATGTGGTCATAGTCTTAGGGCCATAAAATCCTTAAGGAGTTTACTCTTGAAGAGCAAGCTCATTATTTAAGCCCTATACGTCCATAAATGTCACCTGGGTCACTCCAAACACTTGATTTCAAGTGTTTTCACGTCTTGTAGTGTAAAATGATATCTAATTAGTAATTTAAAGTCTAATTAGATATATTTGTGTATCATTTAATATTACATAGGAACCTTGCAAGTTTTCAATCCTCGATCCGATGTTTAGCATCCTAGTCGACAAACTTCTCGACCGGTGAGTTCATACCCCTACCCTCTTTCAATGTTTTTCAACGTTTTCAGGGGGGGGGGGGGGGAATACAAGCAAAAGTACAAGAATATCTTGTACTTAAATTCATTATTTCGTTTGAATGTTTTCATAATCAATACACTTTTAAGAATTGAAAACATATTAACAAACTGTTTGACTTGCAGAGTTGTTTTTCAAACCGATTTCAATTCTTACTATATACAGTTATACTTTATACTTTACAAATGATTGTTCACACATTTACTGTTTAAAATCATAGAAATTTTATATTGTCCTTAATAAAACACCCGTAGATACGAGTGTGAAGGACAGGTATCATTGGAACTTAGCCGGGTCCTAGTTAATACTCCCCCTAGATATGAGACTAAAGAACCAATGAAACCGAATTTCCGTATTAATAATTTCAGTTTTAAATTCATGAATCTTAAGATTGGAGACATGTCTTTTGCAACACTTCCCCTGGATACGAGAGTGGAGGACTATCCCTGTAACCAGAATCTCCAGAAAGGGAGAGCGTGACTTGAGTGCATAGCTCTATACAGGATTGACTATCCCGCACCTGGCTGCTAGCTACAGCTGAACCGAAAGGTTCAAGGGTGACAAAAGTCATAAAAGATATTGGCCCCGTTCCGAGTCATATCTAGTCTGTAGTATGGTTATGGAACTCGCAATCAAAATTATGAAAACTTTATGCTTATTTATTAGTTTTATATACGTGTTAAAACTAACATACATTTAAAGGTAACCGAACATTCAGGAAACTTCACACACACATAGTTTAAGTATGGTAGATACTTATACGTTACTTTTAGATTCGATAACACTTCACAAATGTTTTAGGAAAATATAGGATTTTCCTGGGGTAATAACTATTCATATCCAGATTTTTGTAACATAATAGAAAACTAAACATTACTTTTAAGAAAATATGGGATTTTCTTGGGTTCGTAACTTTTTCAGAAAATCGGAAGGAAACTTGTTCATTTTCAGAAAACAAAACTGCTTATGAACTCACCAAGTTTATGCTAATTTTTAAAATGCTTGTATTCTCAGGTCCGCATTAGACAGATACCCGACAACCCTTTTCCCAAAGTCGGAGTGCGTTGAAGACACGTCTTACTTTTGCACACACACACACACACACACACACACACACACATATATATATATATATATATATATATATATATATATATATATATACACATATGTATCACACATGTACAACTTTACTTTTGAACAAATGTAAATTTTAATATGTAATGTAATGGTTGTTTACTTTGCTTACTATGTGCATTGAATTTGATACTCAACGTGGAGTCCGCCCCGGAAATGTTTATGCCTTCGGTTTTCGGGGTGTGACAGATTGGAATCAGAGCCGTTGTTTATAGTGAACTCAGTATACCAAACCTTACATGATATAGGACTATAAACACTGAGGGGCCTAAGTGCTCTGAACTAAAAGTATACTTCAAAATATAAGTATTTTCAAAAGTATACAAGTATACCTAACTGCCGAGATCCGTAACTACAAGTAGAACAAAACATAAGTAAATGGGTGTTGTGCACTGCGGTTAAACCTGGGCAGTTATGTAGTCGTGTCGAGGATCAATATAGCCTGGCCAAATATATTCATTCGAGACACGACCAACATGTGCTTGGGAGTAACTGTGGTGTTCAGCATGCCTAAAACTTACCCTAATACCCCAAACATCGAACCATGGTCACAGCGAATCATGAAATACTATAGGAGTATTTCTCAAGCCAAATCCGTTATAGAAATCCTTATCCCAGTGTTTCTCCTCAATCATTCCTTTAGCGATAATTTATCTGATTTGATAACTCTTTCCTGCTTTATCGCTTATTCGGAATATATATCTGTCATATCTCTCGATTCAATTCGAAGGACTTATCATCCTCTCTTTCCTGATCTTATTAGATCAAGATGCCTCAAAGAAAGAGACCCAGCTTAAAGACCAACAACCCTCCGCCACCACCTTCTCCTCAAATTGATCTTGTAACGCTTCAGGCAGCTGTTACTGCCACAATGACAGCCGCCTTGTCATAAAGAAACCCACGTAGTTCAGGAGGTGGTCCCCAGCCCCAAAATCAGGATGGTAGCCAAGGACACCGAAAGGAGGCTTCT
The DNA here is from genome assembly GCF_052625555.1 of Lactuca saligna. Lineage (NCBI taxonomy): Eukaryota > Viridiplantae > Streptophyta > Magnoliopsida > Asterales > Asteraceae > Lactuca > Lactuca saligna. The sequence goes on along the minus strand of NC_136424.1, from coordinate 200,856,176 downwards.
TATAAAGATTTCATGAACGCGAAACCCACGTCCTTTTATGGCACTGGAGGTGTCATTTACCTCACCTGATGCTTCGAGAAAAATCGAATCTATCTTTGAAATTTGTGCCTGCTCAGAATTTGATAAGGTGAAGTTCGCCGCCTGCACCTTCATCGACAAAGCCCTGACTTGGTGGAACGGCCGAGTCAAATCCCTAAATTTACCTGTAGCAAATGCCATGGGTTGGGAAGCCATGAAGGAACTTCTATTGGCTGATTACTGGCCTCGAGGCGAAATGCAAAAATTAGAGCACGAACTATGGAACTTGAAGATGAAAGGTCCGATGTTGCCGCTTACACTTCTAGGTTCATTGACTTGGCACTGCTCTGCCCGGGAATGGTTACCCCGGAGAGTAAGAAGATAGAGAGATTCATCTGGGGGCTGACCTAGCCATGAAAAGGAAACGTCATAGCTGTGAGGCCATATACATACGACATCGCCAAATGCTTAGCACAAATCTTAATCAACCATAGTGATGACCTTGAAGAAGAAGCTACCACTCCTGAACCAATAGAGAGGAGTGACAAGAATAGAAAAATTGGGAAGAAGAAGAAAATTCAGACATCACAGGAGTCTTCGAAGAGGCAGCAAACTGTGGCAGTTCACTCTGCTACTACCCCTGCAACTATTTCTGTTGTTGGATCCTCAGCTCGAACACCTACCAGTAGGTATGTTGGAACCCTCCTTAGTTGTCACAAGTGAAACTATCATCACCTCACTTCTAGCCCATGTCGAGAGGTTTTTTGCAACAGTTGTGGAGAAAAGGGTCACACTGCGAAAAACTGCAAGACACCAACTCAATCAACCAATCAGGCTTCCGGAGCGGGCATTGGTCAGGCCTGCTATGGTTGCGGAGAAGTCGGGCATTTTAAGAGAAACTGCCCCAAGGAAACAACGGCTAGCAACACCGGAAGATTTCTAGCAATAGGACGAGAGGAAATAGCCGCTGAGCCCACCGTCGACTTAGGTATATTCCTCCTCAACAACTCTTACGCTTGCAATCCTTTTTGATTCTAGTGCTAAACGAAAATATGTTAACTATTCATTTAAACATCTTCTTAATCTTAGCCCTTCACTAGTAAATGGATCATTCACCATCGAGACGACTAACAGCGGGAAAGAGAACTTTATCGATGCATCCATAGGTTGTACATTTGCTCCGAACGACCATTCTTCATTCATTGATCATATGCCAGTCTCCATAAATAGTTTTGATGTTATATGTGGCATGAAATGGTTGAGTCCAAATCGTGCTGATACCCTTGTATTGAAGAAGCCATCCGTCCCAATCTCCTCTCCGGTCAGACCCTCGTGATCTATGACGATAAATTCGGTTCCAACCTTCGTATCATTTCGTGCATCAAAACTCAAGAGTTTTCCCCAAAAGGAGTGTCATGCATTCCTAGCCCATGTGATCCGCGGGAAAAAGGAAGTTAGAAACCTCAAGAACGTCCCCAAAGTCTGTGACTGTCCTGATGTATTTCCTATATAGGTTCCGAGAATTCTTTCCGAACATCAGGTTGAATTTCGCATCAACCTAATTCCTGGAACTACCTCAGTAGCCAAATCTCCGTATCGCTTAGCTCCAGCAGAAATGCAGGAGTTATCCAGTCAACTTGATGAGTTGATCGTCAAAACCGATATCCTCTTTCCTTGAATAGATGACCTTTTCGATCCACTTCAGAGAACCAACCACTTCTCAAAGATAAAATTTAGGTCAAGGTACTGTTAGCTACAAATCCATGAGAGTGATGTTTCGTAGACAATATGTCGGACTCGATATGATCGCTATAAGTTCGTAGTAATGCCCATCGGTCGAATCATTTTCCTTGGTCATGTAGTAGGCGATTAAGACATACATGTGGGATCCTCCTAGGATCAAAGCAATAGAGAATTAGTCGGCACCGAAAGTACCCGCTGAAACCCGTCAAATTCTTGGGTCTTGCTGGCTACTATTGCAGGTTCATCCAGAAATTCTTCCTGAATCACCAAAACCCTAACCATTCCGACACCAAAATGTGTACCCTCTTGTAGGAGGTCTTACTCTGGAAAGACATGGTATACCTTGGAAAGCTCGGAAAACTTAACCCGTGGTACATTAGACTCTTCGAGATCCTCATTAGGATGGATTCTGTAACCTTCAAACTCCGACTACCTTCACAACTTAGCAGCATCCATCCGGTATTCCACGTCTTTATTCATAAGAAGTGCCTACCCGACGAAACCCTAATAATCCTTTCGATGTGACCGAATCCAATGAAAGTCTGAACCTCATGGAGGAATCAATCGAAACCATATATCGAGAGATTAAACATACAAAACAAAACCGTATCCCGATAATGAAGGTTCGCTAGAATCCCATAAGAAGACACGAGTTCATTGGGAGCGTAAAGATCCGATGAAATTGAAGTATACGTATATCTTTTGAATTCCTTGAGTTTTATTTAAGGTTTGAATTTCGGGATGAAATTCCATCTAACGGGGGGATAATGTGACAACCCGAAGTTTGCTCCACCGACGTAACCCGTTTCTGTCCATAAAATTCGTCTTTTTTGAATTGTTCCGTTTAATGTTTTAAATCAAGTCATTATTTTTGAGACTTCTATTATGACTTATTTGGTATCCAAACACGTTAGAAACTCATGAAAACATCCGAAACTATTACTTAGAAAATTTTTACTTCCGACCAAATCGGGTTACGACAACTTAATCGGGTGCGACCAAAAGCATCGTATAACGTCGGTATCGCGTAGAATTCCACTGTGTCCTAAACTTGGAACATATTTAAAGTGGTTCAAGCTTCCATTTGAAGCTTTTACTCTCTCTCACTACTCTCTCTCTCTCTCTAACCTCTCTCCTCAAACCAAATTTAAGGTCCAAAAACATCAAATTTAAGCTCCAAATCACCAAGGTAACTTCCCTAACTCTTAGTATAGCATCTTAGCCCTTCAAATCCGAGTTGAAATTATGATTTAGGACCATTTTCATGTGTTTACAGCCCTGGAACATGATTGGGCCGTAAACACACATATAATGGGTTTTTGAGCATTTAAACCCTTCCAATCTACCTTTCGAGCTTAAATATGGCTAAATGGCTTAATGAACTGGAGTTAGAACACCTCAAACCCAAATTTTGGGGAGTAAACATGAGTTTACTGACCAAGAACATGCTTGGGCCGTAAAATCTATAACATGGGTAGTAAACTCATTTTAAAGTGTAAAAATGCCATTTAAACACACCATTAGCCTTGGATTAAAGTCTAGAAACAACCACAATCGAATTAGAAGCCTTAAAGTTGATGGAAACAACTCCCTTAGGAGTTCATGGCTGTAAACCCCCCAAGGATGGGTTCCTAGGCTGTAAACTCCTATAACATAGTCAAATGATGCCCTAAATTCCATCAAAGGCTTATAAAATGAGTTTAAATCACATGTGATTTTCCTAGCACCACCAAAACACATAAGGGATGTGTGGGGGGGAGTTTACGGCCGTAAACTCCTAGTTTGTTGCTGTAAAATCCATTAAATGGTCCATTTGTAAGTTTAATCCACTCCCATTCCCTAGATTTGATCCTAGCCAATTTTCCTAAGTGAAATAAGACCATTTAGCATCATAAAACCCATTAACCATGAGTTCACGGCCGTGAACTCATGTGGTCATAGTCTTAGGGCAGTAAAATCCTTAAGGAGTTTACTCTTGAAGAGCAAACTCATTATCTAAGCCCTATACGTCCATAGATGTCACCCGGGTCACTCCAAACACTTGATTTAAAGTGTTTTCGCGTCTTGGATTGTAAAATCATATCTAATTAGTAATTTAAAGTCTAATTAGATGCATATGTGTATCATTTAATATTACATGGGAACCTCAAAAGTTTTCAAGCCTCGATCCGACGTTTAGCATCCTAGTCGACACACTTCTCGACCGGTGAGTTCATACCCCTACCCTTTTTCATTGTTTTTCAATGTTTTCAGGGGGGAATACAAGCAAAAGCACAAGAATATCTTGTACTTAAATTCATTATTTCGTTTGAATGTTTTCATAATCAATACACTTTTAAGAATTGAAAACATATTAACAAACTGTTTAACTTGCAGAGTTGTTTTCAAACCGATTTCAATTCTTACTATATAGAGTTATACTTTATACTTTACAATTGATTGTTCACACATTTAATGTTTGAAATCATAGAACTTTTGTATTGTCCTTAATAAAACACCCCCTAGATACGAATGTAAAGGACAAATATCATTGGAACTTAGCCGGGTCCTAGTTAATACTCCCCCTAGATACGAGAGTAAAGAACCAATAAAACCGGATTTCTGTATTATTAATTTCAGTTTTAAATTCATGAATCTTAAGATTGGAGACACGTCCTTTGCAACACTTCCCCTATATACGAGAGTGGAGGACTATCCCTATAACCAGAATCTTCTGAAAACGAGAGCGTGACTTGAGTGTATAGATCTATACGGGATTGACTATCCCGCACCTGGTTGCTAGCTATAGCCGAACCTAAAGGTTCAAGGGTGAAAAAAGTCATAAAAGATATTGGCCCCGTTCCGAGTCATATCTAGTCTGTAGTATGGTTATGGAACTCGCAATCAAGATTGTGAGAACTTTATAATTATTTATTAGTTTTATATACGTGTTAAAAATAATGTACATTTAAAGGTAACCAAACATTCAGGAAACTTCACATACACACACTTTAAGTATGGTAGATACATGTACGTTACTTTCAGATTCGATAACACTTCACAAACGTTTTAGGAAAATATAGGATTTTCCTGAGGTAATAGCTATTCATAACCAGATTTGTGTAACATAACAGAAAACTAAACATTACTTTTAAGAAAATATGGGATTTTCTTGGGTTCGTAACTTTTTCAGAAAACCGGAAGGAAACTTGTTCATTTTCAGAAAACAAAACCACTTATGAACTCACCTGCTTTATGCTAATTTTTAAAATGCTTGTATTCTCTGGTCCGCATTAGACAGGTACCCGACAACCCTTTTGACGAAGCCAGAGTGCGTTGAAAACACGTCTTACTTTTGTTCATATATATATATATATATATATATATATATATATATATATATATATATATATATATACACACACACACACATATGTATCATACTTGTACAACTTTACTTTTGAACAAATGTAAGTTTTAATATGTAATGTAATGGTTGTTTATTTTGCTTACTATGTGCATTGGATTTGATACTCAACGTGGAGTCCGCCTAGGAAATGTTTCTGCCTTCGGTTTTCGGGGTGTGAAAGTTACTGTGGAGGTTGGAACTTCAGGCATCCTTGTGAACATATCCTATATGGTAACAAATGTCAGCATGGGTTATGGAGTGTCGAATAATGAAGCCCAACTCAATCAAACTCAAGGTACTTCAAATCTTATTATTTCATCACCCTTCGAAACATCTAGCCTTGATACTACCACTTCTCTACCACCAGTTCACTCAACCATCTCTACTTCTACACATTCACCTACATTCGAAAACATCATCAATCAACCCATTACATCTTTGTTTTCATCACAGTCTACTGAGTACAAAATGGTTCAAGAAGATGATCAAATGTAGGATAATGAGTTTGAGGGTACATTTGCTGAAATTGAGTTTGATAGAAAAAGAATACATTCCTGACAAAATGTTGATGAGTGGGAAACAATTCAAAATTCTTAATCGAAAACTCAATTCATTTCATCAATTACCAGCCGATACAGGGGAAAACATTCCGCTTTTGACCTAGAAGTGGATGTGATGCTCAAATCTCAAGAGTATCATCCTCAAGATAAACTTCATCAAATAGATTAATGTAATGACTTATGAATCAAAGCTTAATCAGACTCCTTTAATGGTGCACTTGTAAATTTGAAGGTTGTTGCAAAGTAAATTCATATGTTGTTCATTCAAGATGTTAACAAGGTTTATGAAGATGTAAACAAGAAAATCGAAGAACTTCGTGAAGAAATGGCAAAGGAAGTTGCAACACTAGAACACAATTACTCCTCTCTTCATAAGAAGTTGGATGTTATTGCTGATGTTGTGACTAAGTATGTGACTATGTATGAGTCTCTACATCCTATGGTTGGCACAAAGGTTGATGAAACTGACATGAATTTTGGAAAAATAAATAAACTACTAGTTGAATTAAAGGGGTTAGTGTTAAATACTTCTTTTGTTTCCTCTTTGTTAATAACCCCATAATTGAATAGGAGCTTTCACCACTCGCCAAACTCACACAAATTATGCCAACTGATGCCCTACCTATTGCCACAGGAGTGAAAGGGTGTTAGATGTCATTTCATGCATCTTATAGGATAGATTTTATTATCATTTTAGCATTATATTTTGTAAATTCTGTTTCATTTAAATAAACAATGTTTAGCTCATGTATTTTGTTAGAATTCCCATACTGCGCATGTTTTATTGTCAATTTCAGATAGTTCGAGTGGAGCAGTGGTTAGGGAGAAATGGGATGCATGTTTGGACCTTAAAGTGCAGCTTAGGACTTATGGAGTATGTTGAGACATGCTTGCAAGACGCTTTGGTCAAGAAACATTAGATCAAAAATATCACACGAAGATAGAATCTGCAATCTAAAGTTAAAGGATGTTGTTGGCAGCTTTGACCCCCTGTCAGTATTTTGACCATATCTCAAGACCGTAACTTTGATTGATGCGATTCAAAATGATCTGAAAAGTAGACAAAATTTCGGAAGTCTTAGGCACAACATGCGATCGCATATTTCCTTTATGCGATCGCATGGAGCCTTTGTAAGATTGTAGGTTAGGCGCAACATGGATTTGAGGTTTTTAGTGCCGAAAATTCATCCGGAAGTGAAAAATGAAAACCTGCGATCCCAGGTTGTGTACATGCAATTGCAGGTTGGCCAAATAGTGCGAGAATAGCATCCTACTTCATTTAAAAGGCATGAGATGCGTTTTCTTTAAAACCCGCGATCACAGGTTGTGCCCATACTAATGATGATGCAAAGGTGGTTTGTACAGTTCTAACTACTCAAATTCCAATTTTGTTTCCTCCTAAAATGTCTACATTTTTATGTTCTATAAAAACTACAACGAAACCAATTTCTAAAGGAGTTGTTATTAGGTCGGCTGAGGGAGGTTCAAGTTCTTTGAAACCACTTCCTACTACTGAAGAAATGTTGAACAGGGGGAAGGGTATTTCTAGAGAGCCTACCAAAGAAGAAAATAAAGCAACTGTTGAACAAGAAATCGAGAAACAATGTGAAATTCAAAGTATTCTTTGACAATGAGCCAATGATCGTCTTGGTATAAACAAAGGAGATCCATCAAAATATTATACTTATGACTATATCGAAACCTCAGTTGTTACACGGGAGATGAGTGAATCTGAGAAGGTTTCAAAAACGATTTCTAATACAGAGAATATCAACTTCAATCAGTTGGACTTTTTGATCAATCATATGATGTTTATGGATGAGCAATTTGAGATCGTTGATAATTTCAAGGATAAACTTTTGTTCGAACAAATGAAGTAGAGATTTCATGCTGTTCTTGGAAAAACGGAAGAAGAAATCTGGTCCTTAGTCAACATAGTTAAGGTTCTCAGCATATCCAAAGAAATTTTGTTTGAGGGTATGTTGCAAAATTATCGATATCATGCAATCCGGCCCCATAATGTTACTTTCAATTTCTCGGTTACAAAATTTCTCTTGATGAATTTTCATGATTTACTGGTTGTGGCAATGATTTTGAAGTCAGTTGATGTGTCGAAACTACAGGTGACTAACAAACAAGATTTTTTATCGGGGTTCGCACATATAATGGTTTTCATCGATGGCTATTATGGTGTTTTAGCTTTAACTGATGTTGAGTTAGCTACAACATTGGGAAATCAATTTTCAGTTCCCAAATCATTGACAATGAACCAAGTCAGTTTGAAAGTCTATGAAGATGGGGAGATTTGTCTAAAACCTCTTGGAATTGTGTTTGCTGGTAAGAATAAGAATGGAAACAACACAAAATTTTTATTCCAAGTGTGTGATGTTGAGAGATACACTTCTGCTCATTATACAAATCTGTTAGTTTGAATTAATAGTTGTGTAGTGAATAATGAAAGAGAAAATGCAGAAATTCAAAAGGATTTCAACTGGTACTCTTAAGTTCGAAGAATTTTGCATGAAGCTCCTCAAAGTTCATAGGCTTCATTTGTTTTTTCTCACAAAGGTGGATAATGTGGATGTCAAATATTGTTGTGAGGTGTCAAATGTCTTTGATAGTTTTGGAGCTTTGTAATTTATTATAAGGGCACTTTTATGTTTCGAAGCTTTGTGTGTTTACTCCCTTATATTTTTTGTATACTTTCATGATCCCTATAAATAGGGGATATGTACTACAGATAGATAAGAACTCTGATCGTATTATCTAAACTCTCTGTACATTTTGGAGGTATAATTGAGCCAGACATATATTATTTAGAACTCATGTTCAGCAATCATTCTTTACTCCAATCTTATCTTTCATACTCGATTTCATTACAATTATAGTGTTAATAGTGAATCTCCAGAACATGAGAAAGCCCCAAGAAGAAGAGCATTTGGCTTAGAAACTCTGCCAGTGCAAAGTTCGGTTTCTCGCTTAACCACATGTAAGTTAAGTTATACGTACCATACTTTAAGTGTAACTCATGTTTAAGTTTAGTATCGTTATTTTGAACCTATAAACAAGATTTATCAGTGACACCAACTTACTATACTGAATAATCTAGTTATGGGGAATATCTCCTGGATGGATTTAGTGAGATGTTTAAAGTGGGATTTCCAGACAGTTTACTTTATATACTAAAAGGACCCTACCTCTGATATGATCCTACATGGTTGTCCCTTATCAACTATAGATCAATAGAATTTAAATTAATGATATATCTTGAATAATAATTAGTCTCAATAAATATTAGACTAAGACTTAGTGATAATGACATTAGGTTACTTGAATGGACAGGACAATTGCTAGAAGCGAAGTGTGATCCAAATTTGGAGTCGTCACTTTAATAAGTGAGTGCATAGTTTCTCTCATATTACACATAGATATGAAGTATTTTCTATAAATACGGGCTATATGTGTCTATTATATTTTTCCCTGATATTTATACTAGATGAATGATTTATACATGTTTTACTTGATTTAAACTATATATGTATTTTTTTTATATGCCTATAAATATATTGGGTAAAGATGGATAAATGAAAGATGATATAGATGATGAGACATAACGATGATATATATGGTGTGAGATGAAAGAGGAAATAGATGATACGAGGCCTTGGCTATAAAGATGATGTCATATAGCAGAGTATAGATGATAACCATGAACTATTTTGGACAATCCAGTGGAACACTACCAAGCTCAGAACCTGTAGGTGTTTTTGAATTAAGTATTTACCAGATTTACTCTAAAACCCCATTGACATGTATTGTGGGGGGAATCCCAAAAATAATACTCACAATAAAGGAGATGAACGTTGACAACTATGGACTTATTGCGCTATAGATGAACATTCGCAGCTATGGACTTAGTGACCTATAAAACACTGGCAGATAACACTTGTAGTTATGGACTTAGCGCTATAGATGAACACTCTTGCGGGTGTGGACTTAGCGCCTAATAGATAACACTTGTAGTTATGGACTTAGTGCCTATTAAACACTGGCAGCAATAATAAATAATTTCATCTGGTCCATTACTTATATTTCAAAAGGTTGGTTTTTACAGGAACTTCGATTATGAGCACTAATAAAGAAAATGGAAAGTTTTGCAATCGTGTGGTACACTCCTTTTTCTCCCGACTCTCAAACACACATCATTCTTGCAATATTTAGCAGTTCATTAGTTTCCTTTCAACAACTTCATAGGATTATTGGAATTCTCTTAACAACAATGAGTACTTCTCTATGGAAAGTCTTGTGGATCTAATAAAACATGTATTTGTATTTTTTACTGTTTATACATTATTCATACACTCAAAGATTCATTGTCTGTTTCATTTTTCTATTATCCATACAATTGCAGATTTAAAAGAATCTTGATTTACAAACATCCGAATACCAGATACTCAAAAGGACTTCAACTTATGAGGTTTCTGGATCCTATGATCAAGAAATTATGCTAATTCAAGAAAATATAATTTAATTTGCTTAATCACAATTACTAAAAGTGATTATCCAAGTTTAAAAATACAACACCTTTGTAATTATTGAAACACAAATGCGATAAGTTTGTTGGAGCTATAAGATACAATGATGTAGTTGGGTGAGTTTCTAGTTAAATATAGCAAGTTTTTTTTACCCGAATTTACTCTCTTGCCAACATTAACATATTTGACTTGGGTTATCAAAGTGTTCCCATTATTTTTTTTACTATTTAAGGGTATTTAAAACATTTCAGTGGAAAGTTAATAAATGGAAATTTACACACTCTGCAGGTATATGTTTAGGATCAATTCGAGAGAGGAAAAAACATAGTCATGACTACTCCAATTTTTACTCTAACATTTGATACAGAAATTTCCAAAATTTACATCCAAATAGTTTCCTATCATGAATTTTGAAAAAATTAATATAATAATAAGTGTAATATTATTCTTTTAAGAATAATTTTATTTTTCATTGATCTAATGGCTAGGATTTAGTTATATGGTTACGCAATAGATGTTAGTTACAAATGAACTTAGCCATATATACATATATATATATATATATATATATATATATATATATATATATATATATATATACACACCAAATTTAATTGCATAAAGATAGTATACAAAGTTGGTATCATCATAAATGTTTACAATAAATTAGTGATCTTTTATTATTGTTGTGAAGTTCATTATTAAAGTTCCTATCATTAGGTCTTTGTGGCTAAAAAAAATATTTGTCCATCATGGTTGGAATATGTTCATTTAAATATATAATAATATGAAAATAGTGTTTACTATCATGTCTAACATCACTTTACATACCGCACTTGCAAAGTGACCCATTGTCGGAGTCTGTCATGAAAATTAGTAAATTGAAAATGTTTAAACTAAAGAAAGAATAGTATGACTAAAATAAGTAGATATATTTACTCCTTAGCTTCAGGATTTTTGGGTACTCAGTCATACGTGTAGTAGTTGTAGCAAATGTAGTTTGTCAAAAAATTTGATTCTGAAATGCAATGTTAGAAACTATTATGATTTATGAAAATCACCCTGATTTAGTGAGATGCGTATTGTTGTGTATATATAATTCACGATTACAATGAGTATAAGGAAATTAACAAAATTTCCTAACAACACAAGTTATACAAGATAAATCCCCAATTAAATGTGACCCTATTGAATCAAATATATTACTCCCCCCATGCAAGCTTAACTGGGGGAGGACCAACACAAACCTCGGTGCGAAAGTATTCATATAATGGATGGGGAAGACTCTTCGTATAAATATCTACGAGTTGAAGATGTGAAGGTACAAACTTGGTGTGAAGTTTCCCAGAAAGGACATGTTCCTGAATAAAATGATAATCAATATCAATTTGTTTTCCATGTTTATGTGAAAGTTGATTTTGACTCAAGAATAAGGTGCTTTTGTTATCACAGATGATTATTGGGCGAGAAGGAGGAAAAATATGTAGTCTACACAGTAGATTAGTGATCCATTTGATCTTAATAGAAGTATTTTCTAAATTACGATATTCGGATTCACAACTTGATCGTCATACCGTTGGTTGCTTTTTAGCATTCCAAGACACTAAATTTCCTCCAAGAAAAATAGTATATACATAGGTGGAGCGACGAGTATCCATGCATCTAGCCTAGTAAGCATCATAATATCTAATAATCGAGGGCGAGGAAGCATGAGAAAATGAGAGACCATATGACAAGGTTCCTTTGACATATGTTAGAATACAGTTCATGGATTTCAAATGCTATTCTATAGGAGCATGAGGAAATTGATTGAACTGATTGACATCATAAGAAAGATTAGGTCGAGTAATTATCATGTAGTGAAGAGCACCAACAAGTGAGCGATACGAGGTCAGATCAGTGAAAGAAGCACCTAAAGTGGTGAAGTAGTCTGATGTAGAAAGAGACATGTAACAGTCCGGATTTCAAGGTATCTTTTATTCGCATATTTTTGGTGTTTTGTGAGGGGACTCGGCGAGTTGGAGCTCGAACTCGCCGAGTAGGGTCGCGGTTCTGGACACGGGTTCGTGCCTGGACTCGGCAAGTCCAAGGGATGGACTCGCCGAGTCCGCGCTGTTTGATGAAACCCTAATTTTCCGGTCCTAAGCTCTATTTAAAGGATCTTATGGCCCTTCATTGCGGCCACCTTGATCCCTGAGAGCACCAAAGCAGCTGAGAGCTCCTGTGAGTGAGATAAGAGGCTATTGTTCACCAAATTTGTGTGTTTTTGCAAGAAAGGAAGGGGGAAAGTCAAGCTAGAAGAGTTGGGAGCTTGGATCTACTTCCATTTCGCCAAGGGAAGTTTCTTGAGGTATCTTTCAGAGCTTATTTTCGTGTTTATGTTGATATGGTCAAATCTAGGGTTTCTTCTTGCCTTATTTGCTTTGTAATTGAAGTGTGAGAGGTCCCATGGAGATATGGTACCTAGATATGGACCTTAGCAGGTCCAGAAAGTCCCAAATGATATGCTTTATGTCCTTCCTTTTGGGTTGGAGGCTAGGGTTGCCATATTAGTGGTCATTTCTCCAAAAAGAACCTTGTATGTGTTGCATGGTGGCCAAGACTGTGACTTTACGTGATAAATGAGCTTAGGAGGGCCAGATCTATGAGTTTATGGAGCGGATTTGACCTCAGAAGCAAGTTTGACTCGATGCATGGCATGGACTCGCCGAGTCTGAAGAACAGACTCGATGAGTAGCATGAAGATTGTCCTTAACCACTTTGCGAGTGGTCCTGCCGAGTTATGGTTGACTTAGTGAGCCACAGGGAGTTAGAGACGGATTGACAGGTGGACTGAGTCGAGCTGGAACTCGCCGAGTTGTCCTTGCGACTCAGCGAGTTGAGTCGCGGTGGTCCTGTGATTCATGACCAGGTGGAACTCGTCGAGTCAGGGGAGTACTCGACGTGTCAAAGGGAAATCCTTGCGAGTTGGTGAGAACGCTTAGACTCGCCGAGTCGCTCTAGTGCACTCATTGAGTCTAGTCAAATTGACCATTGACTATTGACCAGAGTTGACCAGTGTTGACTTGATAGGGATGGTCAACCTTAGTGGTACAAGTATTAATTAAAGATATATGATGTTATAGGAGGATTATAGCTCAGGGGTTCGAGAACGAGTGATTTCCAGCGTTCGCGAGTTATCGAGATATACGAGGTGAGTCTTCTCACTATACTGTACCCAGAGGGGTTTGACTGTGTGACTGGAAGGTCGAATATGATATGAGATATATGCATTATGTATGATAAGTTAATTGTTATATGTGCCATGTATGATATGCTTGATATGGGCCGGAAGGCATTATGTTATGGGTCGGAAGGCGTTGTAAAATGGACCGTAAGGTTGACGTGGGTAGGACCGGAAGCTTTACCCAGTCGGGACGGAAGTCCCCTGAGACAGATGGACCAGAAGGTCAGGGCCTGGAAAGGTGTATGTGCGTTGGTTGTATTCTGGGGAACTCACTAAGCATTTATGCTTACAGTTGTTGTGTTATGTGTTTCAGGTACTAGCGAGGACCGTGGGAAGGCGCCGACGTGATCGTACACACACTCGGGGGAAACTATTTTTATGATCTTTGTTATGTAGTCGGTCATGACAATATTGCTTACATTGGAATCTAAATTATTACTCGATGTTTTTGATGTTGTAAAAAATGAAAAAATTGGTTTTAAAATTTACGTCGTTACAAGACATAGCAACGAGTTTTGCATCAAGTGATTTTTGTTGAGTAAGTATGTGATGTGCATACTTAGACTGACTTAGAACAAATCTAGATTCAAAAAAAAAGTAACCTCTAATCCAAGAAAGTAATTGAGATGACCAATATCTGTTATAGAAATTTCCTTGTTGAGTTTAGAAATATTTTTCTGAATAGTAGATGAATTGTTTTAGGTTAGAATTTTATCATCAACATAAACGAGTAATACAAATCACAGGGTCTCGGTTAAATAAAGAAGTGCCAAGATGACTGCATGAAAAACCAAGATGCAAAAGAAATATACTCAACCTTTGGAACCAAGTCTGAGGCGCTTAAATTAGACCGTAAATATCCTTATTTAACTGACAAACATGAGTTGGAAAACGGGAGTCAGTAAAACAAGGAGGTTGCTTCATGAAGAAAATATCAGTAATGTTCGCATGTAGAAAGATGTTTTTGACATCCAATTGATGAAGAGGCGATTTGTGCAAAATGGATAAAGAGAGCACAATCCACATAGTAGAGGCTTTGACAACTAGACTAAAAGTAGTTGAGTAATCCAGATCAGTTACCTGAGTAAATCATTAAGCAACGAGATGAGCTTTAAAATTGTCTACAATACCATTGGCATTGAATTTAGTATCGAATACTCATTTAGAATCTAGAAAATTGACTTTAAAGGCCTAGGGACAAGCTCTCGAGTGGTATTCTTTTGAAGAGAAGCCATTTCATCACACATATACTAGTACCAGGTTGGATCTTTAGATGCAGACTTGAATCCTTTTGGCTCTTTAATTGCAAATAGATCTTGCTGTAGAGCGGAAGAGTATAGGCAGGAAAGATCAGCTATATGTTTTGGTTTAAAAGTACCGAATTTGGATCATGTCACCATATAGTGGCTGGGGGTAGTTGAAGATGGTGGAGCAGCAGGCCTCAGTGGTGTTTGTTCGATTGGAGGAGACTATTTCACATAAGAAGTATCAATATGTGAGTCTGAATGATAAGGACACAACACACATGTTGGCTTCATGACGACAGGAGGTGTTGATATAGTAGTAGGAACTTAGATTACTAAAGTAACTGTCGATGATGACAGAGCCAAGGAAGAACCATCATTGTATGTTGAAAAAATGGACTGGAAGCAAGAGAGAGGAATATCCTGAATAGGGAAAACATGAATCGTAAGATTGAGCATTACAAGTAGTATAAATTCTCCTAATAAAAGAATCCAAAAAACAAAAAAGTTTATAGTGACTATTATAGCAAATAAAAACACAAGTGGTGCTATGAGGTGCCAGCTTGTGTGAAGCATAATGTCGAACGTAAGGATAAGCCCAACAAGCAAAGATCCAAAAATTTCCATAATTTGGAGATATGAAAAAAAAATAACTCATATGGATACTTGTTTTCAAAAGTGGTGTAGGAAACTTGTTGATAATGTATGTAGTTGAACTGAATGGTTATGTCCATAGAGAAGCAGTAATCTGGGCTTTAAACATCATTTCCAAACAGGTCTCCGTGATATATTGATGTTTTCGTTCAAAACATGCAGGCATTTTGCTACGGCGTATATGGGCAAGATAAGTTGTGATGGGTACCATTATTCAGGAACAAAGTACGAACACGGTCATTCACAAATTTAGTTCCACCATCAGACTGAAAAACTTTCGGTTTGAATGAAAACTAAGGTTGAACAAATGTGGCAATGGTAGATAGAATTTCATATAGCTCAGACTTTCGTTTCAATGGTTAAAACCACCTAACATGGGAGAAGTTATCAACAAAAATAACATAATAGCAATAACCATCGGTAGAGGTAACTAGTGAAGGTCCCCACAAGATACAATGTACTAAGTCCAAGACATGCGATGATCTTTTAAAATTAAGATTAAATGGAAGTCGTTTACTTTTTGATAACTGACAAGAATTGCATACATTAAGAGATGGTAAAATATAAGTAATAGATAAACACCCCAATTTTTTCAACAATTAAATAATATCAAAAGAAGCATGCCCTAAATGACTATGTCATAAAGCAAAAGAAGCTCGTAGTCTTTTTGAAGTGAGGTTTGCTAAAAAAGCATGTTGTCCTTATTCAAGTAAAAACAACCCATCGTTACACCTCCCTCTTGCTAGTGTCTCCATTGTAAGGCAATTCTGAAAAACAAGGAATTTATCACAAAACAAAACATCAATTGGGTTATCCTCAGTAAGCTTGCTAACAAAGAGTATACACTTTTTTAAATGAGTAACCACAAGCATATCAAGTAAATTTATGTTTAGACCAATTTGAGAAACACCAACACAAGATATCGAAGAGATATATCAATTAACAAAGAACACATCATCATTAACAATATATGTAGAGGCAACATCCAGGTTAGAGGAGGATGACATAATATGGGTTGAGGAACCAGAGTCAGCAAACCAATATGGTGTAGTCTTAGAGATAATACACTAAGCATGAAAATATTGAGCCAAATTAGCATCAAGAGAAATAATTTGGCGAGTAAAGGTATTCAAGTATGGGAATTGATTGCCATGATGGCCTTCCTTCCATAAAAGTTGATAGTGATGAAGACAACGACCGCGACCACGTCCTCAAAAAGAGCCACCATGTGTGGATGAACGACCACAAACTTGATTAAAGTTAGAGGATGCTGTGATGTTGAAAGCAAATTGTGGTACCTACGAACTAAAGAGCGATGAAAGTAAGAGTTCATCACTCTCGGCTTGAGCGAGAAGATCTTGAAACAGAGGACAAGGCTTCACAATGCGTTGCGTAGTGCAGAAAGTTTCAAACAATGAGCCCAAGCCATGAAAGAACCAATGGGTTTTATTTGTTTCATCAAGAGGATGCCAATCGATATTCGGCAATAGTGGATGAGCCCTTGGTAGGTTGATGAAGAGAGTCTAAGAGTGTATGCATTCATTAGGCTAAATCATGACTAAAAGCAACTTTTAGGATTAACCACAAAGCATAGGCTATGTTGTGATCAAGAGATTATTCCATGCATTCCTTAGAAAGAGATGATTGAATCAACATATCTTTGATCAGAAGCAAACCAGGTAGTATACACCATATTTGGAATGGGTCCTGTTGAGTCAGTCAGAGTAAGAGTGAGAGGCGACACTGGAATAGTTCCATCAGCATAACCAATGAGAATTTAGTAAGAAAAAAGAGGAAGAACATGCTTCTTCCACAAAAGATAATTGGAAGAAAATAGTTTAATAGTTAGCATGTGAATAACAGTTGCAAGAGGAAGAGGAGAATCTTTGGTGACAGCCATGGTTTCTCAAACAATGAAGAAAGACGCGAGGGAAGAATGTAGGGCCGACCAGGATAATTAGGTTTATACTATAATACGATTTATGAAAATCACCCTCATTTGGTGAGATGTGTATTGATCTGTATATATTATTCAAGAGTACAATGACTATAAAGAAATTAAGAAACTTTCCTAATAATACAAACTATATAAGACACATCCCCAATTATATATGATTCTCTTGAATCATATCTATTAGAAACCTTTTCTTGAAGACTTGATGAGGAAAAACAATTATAGTAGATAATGGAAAAGATTTGAATAAGAATAAACGTTTAAAATAGTCAGGCAAAAACATTTACATGACAATTTTCAACTGAATAATTTTTTTCACTATATCCAAAGGTTGTTTCAACCTCTTCTCACTGAATTTCTTTATTTTTGTTGAGGTTTAAAGTTTGTGAGATGTCGAAATTATATTTGTTTGTCTGTAATGTCAAAAGTATGCTTGTATTCTTGTAAGGACTTCTTTAGTATCGAAGCTTAGATGTTAAATGCCATTATACTTTTTGTGCTTTCTGTTTCCCCTATAAATTTGGAAAGGACACTT
This sequence comes from Lactuca saligna, assembly GCF_052625555.1. Lineage (NCBI taxonomy): Eukaryota > Viridiplantae > Streptophyta > Magnoliopsida > Asterales > Asteraceae > Lactuca > Lactuca saligna. The sequence continues at coordinate 200,838,319 of NC_136424.1, read as the reverse complement.
TTAGAGGAATAGAACGTTTTCACTGATTATAATCATTTTCTCTTTCCCTCTTGAATTCAGTAAATCAAGAAATACAACATGCCAAACACATTATATTTAGATTCTATGTTCCAAAGCATTTCATACTTTGATTTTGTTTTAATACTCGATTAAACCTACACTACAATTGGTATCAGAGAAGGAATCATAACGGTTTTATATATGATTTTTATTTGTTTCAAAAGCTTTTTGGAATCTTGTTCTACACTCAAATGTTTCCGCACTTTTGACTATGAAACTCTCCATAGATCATCAGTCTTAATTTATTATGCATTTCGGTTGTCTTATCGAGTGTTTGTGATCTAGTTTTTGTTTGAGTCATCTAGTTATCATCAAATTTCTCACATTTTTCATTGAAATTATTCATACATCCATGGCGAACTTCAAGATGAATACAATGATTCTTTGTCTCATTTGCTATGATCTTCAACTAAGATTCCTATGCTAATTCTGGAATACTACCATCAATGGGCGGATCGTCTGGAGAATTACTTGAATATAATTAATGAAGAGTTGTGGAGGTGCATTACTGATGATGTTCATCCTCCTCCCTCTGTTCAAAGTGTTCAAACTTCTGCAAATAATGCAAATGTCAATGATCAAACTGCAATGCTGCTGAAAATTGAGAAAAGGTTAATGAGAGAACTCTGTGGAGCCCTTCCTCATGTGTTGTACAATTACGTTTGTAGTTTCAAAACCTCAAAAAAAATATGCAATATGTTGAAAGAAAAAATGAGAGCAGCAACAAGACACAAATTAGTTCAGTCATGCGGTGTCTGATTGAATTTAAAGAGTTCAAGCAAAAAGATGGAGAGTCGCTTGAGTTGTTCTATGATCACCTTAATGAGCTAATCTACAAGTTCACTAATTATGGAATCACAAGTACGACTATGGAATACAATCAAAATTTCATAATGGGTCTTCGAAAGGAATGGAGGAATATGATTTTGATGGTGAAGACACAAAACAGATTTGATTGTTTCAATAAACGATCTTTATTATTTGCTAAAAGCTCACGAAGGTGAATTGAATGAGATAGCAGAAGAATCAAGGATCAATATGGGTGGTCCTTTTGCACTTGTTTCGAAGGTATCGGGAAGAGAAGCTGAGAATGAAGTTAGTGAAAAGGGAAGTTCTGATGATGAAGGAATTATGGTCAACTCAGATGACGAGGTTCTATCTTTTTACTCAAACAACAAAGTAAAGAAGTTTTACAAAAAGCCTTTTACTGTAAATTCGAAATCTGTGGAAGGTAAAGGAAGTTTTGCTGGGAAAGTGAGTAAAGAGAAGAATTTTGAGAAGAAAGAAGTGAAAGGAGAGGAATTGAATGAAGAGAAAAACCTTACGGATCATTCGGGAGTGGATTTTCACTATTGCAATAGGGCTAATCACTTGGCCGCCGACTACATGTCGAGGAAGAAAGAAGAGAACAAGAATAGGGTTAAGGATGAGGCATACTATTTTGAAAGACTATAAGATGTGAGGGAAAGGTTGAAGGGATTGTCATTAGTAGCAAGAGTAGATGATGAAGATGATGTAACATACCAAGTATGGTCTCCGGGCTCGGATGACGAAGAGATGACAAATTCGACGCATGGAGCCATGTTTGCAACGTATTAGGACGATGAAGAAGAGCAGATGACTGGCTGTTGCGTTGTTTCGACATCTGCAGGCAAAGCAACAATGACATCAAAGGTACATTCTCTACTTCAATCCTTTAATATTCCTTCAAGTGCTTATAATTCTGTGTTAACTAAATTTGATGGTGCTATTACTTATGTCAGTAATCTAGTTATTTTTTCTAGCAATGATGCTAAGAAATCTAGTACTCAGTTGCTAAAAGCTCAAAGGAAGTTGGAGGCAAGTAGAATTAAAATAGATCATCTAGATTTACAAATCACAAATATCATGTGTGATAGAGATGGTCTTAGTACTCACAATAAGCTTTTGTTAGAACAAAGAAACATATATTGTAATACAACAAAAAGATTATATCGAAAATTGATTGAATTGAATCATTTATCCGACATAAGTAAGGAACAACATAGGAAGCTTCTACCATTTGTGTCTTTCGAAAAAGATAAAGTAGATGCCACTTCTTATGACTGTGAATTAACTATTTCTGACATGGACAAGGTTGTTGATAACTGATACCCATATGGGATAGTAAAGATAGATGAACATCTGAATGCTAATGATCTTGTTGATATTGTTAATAAGACTCTGACTAAAAATGAAAAAAATTAAGATTTTGAAAAATACTGAGAATTCAACATTTGATTCCCAAATTAATTTTGTTAATATCGAAGATGAGTATATCAATGAAATTATAGAAGCGGAAATTGTCAATTGTTCTCAGTTATCTATCATTGATGTCGAAACATTAGCTAAGGGTAAAGAAATATGTCATGATTTGAATGATAAAGTTGAAAAAAACGAACCCTCCAGATAGTTTTTGATCCTGACCATGTAACTCTCGATGATAGTCAAACCGATAGTGATGATGATGAAGATACATCCAATACTCCTTCTATTTCAAAAGAACCAACCATTCCTTGAATTGTTGAAGATCAGGTTTATGAAGAGACAAAGTCGTTCGAAAAAATCATGAATGAAAAAGGTTCCCACTAGCTAGAACCAAATTGTGTGGTTTACCGAACCTTCACATGCACTAAGGATGTCATTTTTCCGAATCAAGTTTTTGTGAAGAAAGGAAATGGTTAAAGTGTTAAACCTGAAATAAACAAAATTATTGAAGAGGACAATAAGAAAGCCTCGAATGAAGGATTTTTCTTAAATTAGAGCACAGTGGAGAAGAATCTAACAAAAAATTCATACACTTTTCAACAACAAAAGCCACATCAAACCTGGATTGTTAAAACTGGAAAATCAAAAGTCGAAGAACAAACAATAGAAAAAGTTTCTAAACAACCAATTGAAAAAATTCAAATTTTCGAAGAAACTGTTGAAAAGATTTCACAAGAAAAATGGAATATTAATGAATAAATCTCGCAATAAGGCTTATTGCAAAAATTTTGTGTCTAAAAAGAAACAACAAAGTCTTTCATAAAAAATGAATGAGAACAAAAAGTATGAATATGTTAAGCCAATGTCAAAACATACACAAGTTTAAAAAGATTTTTCCAAAAGCAAAGACACGTTTTGATATCAAAACAAACATCTAATGTTCAAAACTCATATCATTATGGTTATGTGAAAAATAATCAACCAATGAATTTTGTTCAAAACTCACAAAAATCAAGGGTTTTCACAAAATAATTCTCAAAGAAATGGTTTTCAATCAAATGAGTAAAAGAAGTATCATTGAGTTCCACATGAAAATCAAATTTTGAACCCACAAAAAGTTTTTCCAAAACATAAAATTGGGTATCAAAATTGATTTCAAAATCGTTACTAACCCACTATTTCAACAAAAATGCCACAAGTAACTATTAGTTGTTGAATGTCCAAAAGAGAATAAATGAATCTTTTAAGGCCGAACAACCAAAGTTTCCAAATCTACTCTCGAAACAAACAGTTAAAGCTTCATTTGCTAAGGGTAAAACGGATGTCAAGAATATCAATCACTGGTTGGAAGGAAAGGGAAAATGTTTCCAATCAGGAAAATTCTCTCAAGAATAGATTAAGGATGAATATGAGAAATATCTAAACAAATCATCCAATGGAATTTCTTCATCAAAAGATCCGACTCCTTCTGTTAAAAAATGGAGAGTATTTTCGAGATACAATGTTACTAGGACTCAAATTAAGAAGTGTGAGGATAAAGTTAATGTTAACTTTACACCTTCAAATGATTACATTTCGATACCCTTAAATAATGAAGTGGACTTAATTGATAGTGTTAAGTAAAAAAAATTCAAAATTGGATAATAGAATATGCATTACATTAAGCATTTTGTTCTAATAACCAAGGACACAAACAGCCTTGGGGAGCTAAAATTTTCCACTGATTGTAGGGTATGTGTGACAAGCAATATGATGATAAATGGTATATTGGTAGCGGTTGCTCTCGTCACATGAATAGGAAAAGAAAAATCTGAGAGATTATCGAAGTCTTCAAAATGTCTGTGTAGTAATGTTTGGTAACAATAACAAGTGTAAAGCCAAAGGCTATAGGAAGGTGACAAATGGGAAGTCTGCAGTCAACAAAGTTGCTTATGTCGAAGGTTTTCAACACAAATTGATTAGTGTTTCGCAACTTGTTGTGTGCACTAGCAATCAAGTTGTATTTGACGAAGAAGGAAGTGTCATATCGAACAAAGAAACAAAAGAAGCTCTACTTAAATCAAAAAGAAAAGGCGATATGTTTACACTTGACATAAAACCTATTGTTGGTGTTCCTTCTCTTTGTCTACTTTCGAAGGCTTTTTCTGAAATTAGCAGGTTGTGGCATCGAAGCTTGTCTCATTTGCATTTTAAGAATTTGAACAAATTAGTGGTAAAAGATCTTGTTCGAGGATTGCCAGTAATGAAATTTGACAATGATACTTTATGTGTAGCTTACGAACAAGAAAAAAAAGCATTGACAAGGTCATCCAATTGTGATTGATTCGAAGATGATCGAACCTTCAAAACATCTTCATGTTGACCTTTCTAGACATTCGACAATTGAAACACTAAAAAAAGAGGTACATTTTGGTTATTTTTGATGATTTTTCAAGGTTTACTTTGGTATATTTTTTTCGATTGAAATCAGAAACAGCTCAAGTGTTGATTGATTTCATCAAACACATCGACCTAAGTCTAAAGAAAAAGGTTTGCAAGATCGAGAGTGATAATTTATCAAAATTCAAGAAAAAGATTCTTCGTTCATTTTTGGATCACAAAGGAATATCACATAAGTTCTTATATTCTTATACACCTGAATGGAATGGTGATGTCGAATGGAGAAATTGTTCACTTTGTGAGGCGGCATGAAAGATGTTGACTTGTGCGAATCTTTCACACTATCTTTGGGCTGAAGTTGTTTCAACCGCTTGTTTTAGTCTAAATCGGTCATTCACTCATCGACGATTTGATATCACTGCATATGAAATCATTAACAACAGGAAACCTATCGTTAAATTTTTCCATGTTTTTGGTTGTAGGTGCTTCATTTTGAATCTTAAGGATAATCCTTCGAAATTTCAGTCTAAGGCTGATGAAGGATTATTCTTAGGCTATTCTCATAATTATGTGGCATATAGGGTGCTTTACAAATGAACAAGGAAGATTAAAGAGACCTTTAATCCTACATTCGATTATCACTATGTCAAAAGAGTCGTAAAATATTTTGAATAGAAACCAATCATTAATGAATCAAATGATCAATCTGAAAGTATTAATTCGTTAGATTTTGGTTACGATTTAATTTTTGGTACTAATGATAGGGCTATTGATGCATAAGTTACTGCTGATGATAATCGCATTTCTGAAACACCAAAACGCATTGAAGTTTCGATAGTGATACAACTAATTGTTGATATAACTTCTACTACAAATTCTCTTTTCCATGTCGAAAGTGTACCAATTCAAACCAATGCTTGAGTGGAGGCGGAGAACTTGAGTTCGATAGATGATGTTAAGGGGGAGAAAACTTTCGAAAATATGCAAACATCAAAAATTGCAGATGTTGAGGGGGAGCATCATACACATGATCATTTTGGTTAGGTGGAAGAAAATAAGTCATTACGAATTTCTACAAATGATGTTTTCATGATTTCGTTGAAAATGTCTCGAATGCAGGAGATTACATGGAACTTGAAGAACAATTCAAAGATGAAATTTTGGACTTCGATCCTGCATATCCTCTAATGAATAAATGGACTCGAGATCGTCCACATGAACAAATTCTTGGTAATCCACAAGTTGTAGTATTAAAGAGGGCTCAAATTCATGCGAGAAGTGTGGTACTAAATACTCACCAAGAAATTTGTATGTTCAATTTTTTTCTATGGAAAATTAAACCCATGTCTGTTAAGATTGCTATGGATGATCCTGATTGGATTGTTGCTATACAATCTGAACTGGCTGAGTTCGAACGAATAAATGTGTGGAGACTTGTTGTCAAACCACAAGACACTTCGATAAATGGTTTTAAATGGATTTTCAAAAATAAAACGGATATAGAAGGTAATATCATGAGAAATAAGGATATGCTTGTATTTAAAGGTTAATCACAATAACAATGTATAGACTATGAGGAAACCTTCGCCCATGTCGCAAGACTCGGGCTGTTCAAATATATTTAGCCTTTGCAGCACACAGGGATTTTGATATCTACCAGATGGATGTTAAGTGTGTGTTTCTCAATGGTGAACTTGAAGAGACGGTGTACGTTAAACAACGCCCAAGTTTTGTAAACAAAGCATTTCCTGATCATTATTATATTTTAGATAAAGTTGTTTATGGGTTAAAACAAGCACCAAGAGCCTGCTATGGAACTGTTACAAATTTTTTAAAGCAACTGAAAATCATTAGTTGATCCCATTCTCTTTCGAAAGAAAGTTGGGAATCATCTGATGCTTGTTCAAATTTGTGTTGATGTTATTATTTATTTCTATAGTGGCCCTGCTTTGTCAAGAGAATTCGAAAATTTGATTAAAATACAATATGAGATGAGCATGATGGGGAAGATAAACAACCCTCTAGGATTAAATATTCTTCAAAGCAGAGAAGGTATATTTATCAATCAAGAGAAGTATACAAGAAACCTGCATGAAAAGTTTGGAATGACGAATAGCAAAAAGTTAAGAGTACTGATGGAAGTTGGAACACGACTCAATCCTTCGTTAGATAAACCAGTTGTTAATCTCACAATGTATAGGAGCATGATAGTTTCACTATTTTATCTCATAGCAAGTAGGTCTGGTATCATGTTTTCTATGTGTAATTGTGCTAGGTACCAAGCACATATATTTTGCTATCTCAAGGGAACAACTTCGTTAGGACTGCTGTATCCTTCGAAGACATGATTATTTGTACACGCATTCTGAAATGTTGATTTGGGAGGTTGTAATCTTTGTCGCAAAAGCACAAGTGGCAGATGTCAATTATTTGATGGGAAGCTTCTGAACTGGCAATCAATGAAACAAACATGTGTTTTGATTTCCACGGCAGAAGTAGAATATGTCACTGCTGCAGCTTGTACTTCTCAAATCATATGGATTCAAACTCAACTGCAAGTCAAACAAAACCACAACCTGAGAAAGTCGAAAAAGTTTTTAAGCATATATCAAAGAAGAAAGTGCAATGTGAGCCACCGCCGATAGTTGCTCCTAAATCAACTTCAAAGCCTGATACAGAAGTATTACCTTCAAAGTTTGGTGTGCTGAAGAAGTTAAAGAAGATAGCTCACAAACCTCATTCTTCTCCTGAACGATCAAGAAGTTTTTAACCAAGCTTACAGTCAAGCCACAAGTTAATCACAAGGGGGTGTTATTTCGAGAAGGTCAAATACATGTTTCTCCAGCATCGAAGAAACGGAGAGAAAACGACATGGAAAAAAATCTTTCTAAAAAGTAGAAGAAGAACAAGAAGAAGAAGAAGAAGCTCAGGAAGTTGGTTATTCATGATGATTCCAAGGATGAAGAAGTTGTTCCCAAGTCTCCACTTAAAGGTGACCAATGGGCCTTTCTTCACCTATGAGGGATTCTCCACTTAAGTCGAATATTGAGGCAACTGGGAATGTTGATGCATCTGTGGAAACTTCTAAAGTAGACACACCCATTAAACCAGGTAAGTAATCAACATCATCGACTCTTGAGCAGACTACTATCAAACCACCCAAATTAACGAATGCAAAAGCATTTTATGAGTAGGTTCGTACTTCATACATTATAGTGCATATGTCTAATATGGACGCAAATGTCAATATGGGTGAAGGAGTTTCAAATACATCTGGCCAAGGTAATCCTTCTCTTATTATATCCTCTATATTCTAAACATCTGTTATTGATACCTCAGTTTAGTTACCTCCATTCACTATTCCTACATCAAAAAAAATCACCTTCATCAACTCATGTATCTACTTTCGATAATGTCAGGAATCAACCCATTACATTCCTATTTTCATCCTAATCCACTGATCCTCCATTAATTCAAGAAGATGATGATCAAAATGGTGATGATGATGAATTTGATGGTACCTTTGTCGATATTGAGTTTAATACTGAGGAAGAGAACATTCAAAATAATATGTTTCTAACAGGGAAGGAGTTCAAAATTTTGAAGATAAAACTTAATTCTTTGTTACCACCTCAAGTTGATACATGGAGAAAGCATTATGTGTCGAGCATAGAAGTTGATATGTTGTTAAAGCGTCAAGAGCATAGATGTCAAGATACAATTGATAATGTTGATCGTAATAATGAGAAGAGGGTGAAGCCACGGTCGGATTTGTTTAGTTCTGAGTTGAGGAATTTAAAGGATGTTACAAATGAGAGTATTATTCTATTCATTCATGATGTGAAGAACGTTCGAGAAGACGTGAATCTGAAAATTCAAGAACATCAGGAGGATACGGGAAAAGAAGTTATAGTTTTACAACATGATTATTCATCTATTCAATAGAAGGTTGAGAAAATTGGGTATGTAGTAACAAAATTTGTTAAACTGTATAAGTCTCTTAATCCAAAAGTCGAAAAGATGGATGAAGATGATCTTCAAAAATTTGAGAATATTAAAAAGTTATTGGTCGAATTGAAAGGATTGGAGCTAAAGTCAAGTTTTGTTTCATCTTCGTTGATTATTCTTGAACTTCTTTTTGAGAATTTTTCATTACTGGAGTCGACTATTCAGAAGGAATTATCTCCAATTTCGAAGTTGATCAATATGATGCCAACAGACAGGGGTGCAATGGGGAGAAAAAAGAAGCGTTGGCAGTGGGTTAAGATTCAGAACTAGTGGATGTGCAACAAACAAGAATGATGATGATGAAAAGGTTGTTGGAAAGGTATCTTCTACTCAACTTCCTATTTCTCTTATAAATGTAACTGCAATCTCGACGTCCACAACAACAACAACAACAAAGCATATATTAAAAAGAGTCGTTATTTGTTCTCCTAGTGGAGGATCAAGTTCTTCGAAACCTCGAACTACCATAGGATAGATGTATAACAAAGGAAAGGCTACACTTCATGAGCCCACAACTAAAGAGAAGAAAGCTGCTGTGGAACAAGAATTGGAATAACAAAGGAAGATACAAAGTATACTTCGACAAAGATCCAATGATCCACTAGGTCTAAACAAAGGTGATCCTGCAAAATATTTCAATTTTGATATATCGAAGCCACTGTTGGTTCTGGTGAGATGCATTCATTCAGTAAAACTCCCAAGAAAAGCTATGACATTGACAACACAAAGTTCAATCAGTTAGACTTCCAATAAACCATTTGATGTTTCTTGATGAACAATTTCACCTTGCCAATCGGTATATGGATAAAATAGAGTTCAAACTCTTGAAATTATGTTTTCATGCGGTTCTAATGAAGAATGAAGAATATATTTGGTCACTAGTTAAAATAATTTAAGTTCTCAACATAACCAAATACATTTTGTTTGAGGGCAAGTTGGAGAATTATCAATTCTACGCAGTTTGAGAAAATAATGTCACTTTTGACTTCCCAATTGCTGACTTTCCGGTGATGAACCTGTATAACTTGTTGATTGTTGCAAAGATTATGAAGTCAACTGATGTGTCAAAATTGCAAATAATCAACAAAGATGATTTTATGATTGATTTCGCACATTTAAGAGTATTTATTAATGGATATTATGTGGTTTTGGCTTTGACAGATATTGAGTTTGCTACAACATTGGGAAAGCAAGTTTATGTTCCCAAATCATTGATAAAGAATCAAGTTATGTTGAAAGATTATGAAGATGGGGAGATTTTTCAGAAACCCTTAGGGATTGTTTTTGTTGGAAATAAGTATTAGATTAGGTGTCTAAGCCCATAACTATAACTAGGATGTACTTGACCCGGTAGTAGTATGCTCCTTTTGGGTTGCCTTCACCAATGCAATTCGATAGGATGGACTTTTGAGAATAAGGCTATTTGAGAGTTATTAATATATCATGAGTATAATATATCAATTGAGAAATCATATCATTTAATTAATATTCATAAGAATTAATTTGGAATTAATTTTGTGATCAAAATAGACTAAATGAACATACATGGACTGATTAAGTAAATCAATGATTTTTATAGTGTGAGACAATGATCCATGGTTAATTAGGATGGGCTAAACCAATATGATAGTCCATGGATAGTCCATGTAGGTTTAACCTATGGAGCCTAAGTAATATGAAAGGTCATAGTGCATTAGGGTTTGCATGGATGTAACCCTAGCCTATATAACACTATAAAAGGAACCCCCTAGAGCCATAATTGGTTTCCCCATTGATTCTAAGAGAGTGATAATTGATTTTGTGCTAACCAGCTTATTCTGTCAAGTCTCCTCTAGAATTTGGTGTTTTTGACACATTAGAGTCATCACACTTGAGGTGCTAAAGCTTTCAAGGCCAAGAACTTCAAACTATATAAGAGGTATTCATCAAACTATGAGTTTTATGTTGGATATTCTCCATATATGCTGGTTAGGATGTATTCTTTGGAAAAACGAAAATGCATATATAATTAGAGAAAACATAGATCCAAAGCATCTAAGGTTGTATGTGCACCATAGGAGTGTTATAGTGCTTAAAACCCAACAGTGGTATCAGAGTCTAGGATTGTTTTTTGTTATTTTTGATGCTCGGTAATTTTTCAAAGCTGAAAAATTCGATTTTTTGGCCACTAACTAATGAGCTCGCCGAGTCCACTGATTAAATCAATTAGTCCACTCACTAAAAGGTCAACTCGATGAGTCTAGTTCATGTACTCCTTGAGTAGGGGATTCAGGTTTTAGAATTTAGAGTTTTTGGCCAGAATTGGACTAGGTACATTACCACAAACTGTTTTGTAATCATAAAAAATGTATTTTCTTATTTGTTAATAATTACCCACATACAATTAAAAGACAATTGACAAATTTTAAGATAATAAATTTATTATTTGTGTTATTTTATAAGAATTGCTTTGCTAGATGAGTTAGATTAGATTAATTGTATATTATATGATAATATTGATAAGTTAAAATTGATCTATAATTGTTCTTGAAATGAGTTTTGTAACTTGTCCTCAAGTTATATGAAGAGTCTCATTCATGAACATTAAAACTCACAAGTTTTCATAAGTTACGGAAACAAAAACTTTCAAAGAGTTACAAAACTTGCCCTTAAGTTTTGGAATTCTTAAAGTCTCACTAATGAAACATTTAATTCCAAACCTTAGAACTTTAAAATTTTAAAAATCAACCCTTACACTATCATAATATTATATGTTTAATAATATATATATATATATATATATATATATATATATATATATATATATATATCAGACAAGTCAGTTTACCGTTAGTAAGCCTCATTCATGAAGGCAGTCTACAGGGGGGGTATAAGGTTACTACCGATAAGATGGTGGTTTAATGGGTGTCCACTCTCACCTACCGATTCCTTAACTGGTGGCGGGTCGTTTGCGGAACGGGTAGGATAGGAAATTAATTCTCATTAAAAATATATTGATAATTATAAAGTAACTAAACTTTTATTAAATTCCCAATCTCAGTTACTTTAGGAAACATGTGAAAATGGTGCTATTCCATGAAATGGCACTTTGCACCTCGCAAAGTCGTTGATGGATCATGTGTGGTTAGCCGACACACTAATCTGGTACTGGTAAGGGTGGCAATGGGTAGCTTGGTGTTAATCATAGGTCAATGGAATGTGTGGTTAACCGACACCATGATTAGGTGATTTGCAATATTAAGACTACCAAGCACGTTTGCAAAGGTTATTTACACCTTGTTTGTGATCATCGGCATCCCAGTTACAAACTTGAAGGGCACAATCGATATTTAAACATGCAGTTAAAAAGTTGAATGAATCTCAGAAGAATCTTGGAATTTCAATACAATTAAAACTTAATAATCAATTTCCATTTTCATGGTGGAAATTGGTAAATCGTCATTTACCTACCTTTTAGGACACCCCTCTTTTGAATTGTAAAATGTTGTGTTGGGTCCTAGCCTTAATGTTTCATTTGGTTGTTATGTTAAGAATTCTTATCTAAGATAAACTTTGTTATCCTTTCTTTTTAGATGTCTATCCTAAATACTGCTTCAGGCTCCAACCTGTCTATCTTGTTCTCCCTCATGAATTTGGTTGGGAGAACAATCTTCAATGGGTGAAACTTTAATGATTGGATGAGAAACTTTTGTATGGTACTTCGCTACATTGACAAAGAATGTGTCCTCGATAATGAGCTGAAAGAGATTGATGAACAAACCGGTAGTCCCAAACAAGTCGAGGAATACAAGGTTCGTAAGAGGGACGCGATAAAGGTGTTGTGCATTATGTTTGCTACCATGACCGTTGGGCTATAAAAGTCCTATGAGGACTTTCGACCCTTCGAAATGCACCATGATTTGATGGAAATGTACCATCATAGTGCACGGTAGCAAAGGTATGAGATCATTGCTTCCATTGTAACAAACCGTTAATTCAAACCTATGTAATTGTGTAGGTCAATTTGTACTTCTTTTTAAATTAATAAAGTGAAATTTTGGCATACTGTGTATATTTACGTAATCGACCCTCAAAAATAAATTATTAAATAATCTTAATTGGGATGAACAAAGTGATAGAGCTTGTAAGAAGGTTTCCAAAAATATAAAGAACACTAAAATCCGAGTTATAACGAAGAAGTTATGGCCAATCGAAAATCCGCGACAAAACCGACAAAACACTATTCAGTGTATTTTTTTTTTAATAAAAGGATTTTTAGCCCTAACAATCTAACTGAAAGTTGTAGTTTATGTTAAACCGAGAACTTTCATAAATAGAATGCCAAAATCTGACTTCGTATGAGAAAGTTATGATTTTTCTAGGTTTCAGTATAGCAGTGTACAACTACAAACTCGAAATAAAGATTAGGGGGTTTTTAGCCAACACAACCTAAACGAGAATTTAAGGTCTCGTCATTAGTAGTACAACAGTCAAAAGACAGACAAAAACGAATGTCAGATGAAGAAGTTATGAATTTTTAACGGATTTTCCTGTCCAGGTCTGTTAAAAATAATAATATTAAAAGTAAATTCAAAATTGGCCAACGAAGTCTAAACGAAAGTCGTAGAGCATAATTTTACATACGCGTGCATGTAAATAACATCGAAAACGGAGTTTGTATGCAAAAGTTATGAATTTTACAAGTTTTTGGCACAAAAATAAAGAAAAATAGAAAAAACCAGGAATTTTCGTATGAACATTACATATTGAAGTCTTTTATAAACTTATATTTTTCCCAAATCACAATAAAACTATTTTAAAGCATCAGAAATACTCCAAATATTAAACTCTTTGATAAACTTATATTTTTCCTAAATATTTACGTTTGTATATATATATACTAATAAGATTTAAAAGGCTTAGGACTAATAACTCATTCTAGGTCTTTTTCGTTGTTTAGATGTGGACTTATAGTACCAATTATTTGTTCAAAGGTCGTTTAAATTTTAATTATATATAAAATTATATATGTATATAAAAATAAAAGTTATTTCGTCCGTTTAATTACCCTTTGTAACATGTTGAGCAAAGGAGTACATGCAAAATTAGTTATTTACCAATTCATAAAGTACATATAAATTATAATAAGTATAATTTATGATGCATAGAACAATTATTCATAATTCAAGTATACTAGAATACACTGTTTTACATGAAACAAGGGTTTTGATTCAAAACAAAATAAGGGTTTACACTTGTCAAATACATATTCAGAGTACTAATTCAAGAACATATTGTCAATCATTTATTTCAGAATGATTGGGTTTTCATATCTAATATACATGTAACGTTTATATGCTTTTTATGAGACATTCAATTCTGGTTGTGTAATTCATTTTAGACAACCACGGTAAAGTCCTGACATTATAACCAGAATCTCCAGTCCGGGGATCGAAACAAGTTGTGTGTAGATCTATATCGGGATTGACTACCCTGCACTCAGGCTGCTAGCTACAGTCAGGCATACACGCCAATGAGTGGTAATTGTTATCAACAACTTAAAACGCTCACAAGGCGTTTGTTTCAGGCGTTCATGTCTTAGTATGTTATAATAACTCATTAAAAAGATATTAACAACACGTTAGTGTATAAACAACTAAACGTAAGTACATCATCAAAGTACCAGTTTACAAAATACAAAGTACAATGGTATACTACAGTTTTCAATAACAGTTGGTGAAGCCACACACACTCTAAGTTACAAGTTTTACAAATACAGAACATTGGTTTACAAAATAGAAAGGTTTTATAGGAATAAAACTACTTTTCATATACAACAGAAAATATGGGATTTTCTGGAATAGTTTTCATAATCAAGATACAAAGACACCCTTTCAAACATAAAGACTTATGTACTCACTCAACTTATTGTTGATACTCTCTTTTCAAATTACTTGTATTCTCAGGGAAATAATAATAGGTACTCCCCGAGCTTTTTGAGAAGATGGAGCCATTATGAGTAATATCTTCTTCTTTTGTATAGCTATTTTGGTTTCAATATACAGTGATTGAACACATGTAAATACTTATACTTTTAAAAACAATGGTTGTTTGTACTTTGATTACTATGATGCATGTGCTGTGATACTACAAATGAAGTCTTCCACCCCCGGACATTTCCGCCGTCTAGTTTCGGGGTGTGATAGATTGGTATCAGAGCATTGTTTATAGTGAATTCAGTATAATATAAATCCATAAAAGATATACAAACTATAAATACATTGGGGCTAAGAGCTCTAACTACAAGTGTACTTTTTAAGAATTCTATGTATTTTTACAAGAAGTATACTAACACTCATACCTATAAGTACATAGTCATAAGAACTTAAAAGTATTTGGATGTTGAACATTACAGTCAACCTCGGGCAGTTATGTAATCATATCTAGAATTAATATAGCTTGATCAACTATAATGATTTCAGATATGACCAACATGTGTTTGGGAGTGATAGTAGTGTTGTGACATGTCTAAAACTTACCAACTACAAAAGAAACTCTAGAACAGAACATAAAATACTATATGAATATTTTAAACATATATATGCTTAGTTTTTAAGGCATTTCTTATAACCTTATTCTCGTACAGACACAATGGCAGGACATCATCTACCAGGGGAACCTTATTTTCCAAATCATGTCAATGAAGGATGCGTAGCAGAGGATCCGGAGGAGGATCCGGGAGAAGACTTGGATAAAGAACCATTTGAGGACAGCAAATCAAGTGGTACGGATACAAAACCAGAAGTCTGCAACCCGGGGTTACGTCCTCTGAGCAAGGAGGAAGCAGTACCAATACCCGAGTGGGGCCAATACATAAACTATTGGAGTCGACAACACTGCCAACGTCCTCCTTACGGAATGGCACGAGGTTTCTATAATGTCTCAGAAGGAGGAACGACCAACATAACTCTTCTAGTTATAGTGAACTAAATAGCCCGACAATTCGATCAATTAAGGATGTCAATCAATCGAATCCTAGAAGTGAATGCGCATGTGCAGGTTAACACTGCAGATATCCTTTGTCTTTAAGAAATACAAGATAATACCCAGCACCATACTGAAGCCCTTCAAAGCCAACTTAATACCGATGAATCAGAGATCAGAGAACTGAGGGAGCATCAAGCTGCCCAAGAAAGGTGCTGGAAATCGCAAGACGAAGCGGAACCCAGTAATCGTCGTAGCAACCACCGCATGTAGTGTTTACACTACTTTCTAGTTTAATATACTTAATGTACATACTACTTTTAGGATATGTACAAAATCAAGTATCAATAAAATAATAAGTACTTTACTTCAACAAGAAATATTACAATTTTCACAAACATTCCATTCCAAAGTTTTGGGATTATGGATATGTTCCAGTGTTATTTTTCATACTTTTCAATACAACCACGAAAATTTTTATTTTCGGTAGGTTGGTTTGATGTCGATACTTTCGCAATATTGTGGTATATTATAGATCAAGTATACATATTACATATATACCAACAAAATCGACATGTATTTTCATACTCTTTGAAAAATAACCGATTCATTTTATATTATCTTGTTGCAAGTTGTACTTGGAATGGATATCTATTTCCAATTCTTTACAAGCTTCTTTGTGAAAAAAGTGTTTAAGTTCAGAGATATCAAATTCATATTCATTCTTGATATCTCACTATCTTTTTATTGACTTTTATAGAAAAAGATGCCTCCTTGTAGGAATCCAAGATGTAACAATGAAACTGAAGCACCGACGCCATATCCACCACCACCTCCTCAATTCGATGCTACTATGTTCCAAGCGGCAGTCACGGCAGCTGTAGTGGCTGCCTTATCTCATATCAATACTCCTAGTGCCATTGGGTCGGGAGCTGGTGCACATCCATCTAACCATGTCGAGGTTCATGAGCACTCAAGAAAGTGCACTTTTAAAGACTTCTCAAATGCCAAAACCAAGACCTTTAATGGAACTGGAGGAGTGATGGTTTTAAGGAAATGGATAGAGAAGACATAAGCAATATTTGAAATTTTCTCCTGTTCAGAGGGTAGTATGGATAAATTCATTGCCTGTACTTTTTCAAATAGGGCCCTAACATGGTGGAATGGCCATGTTAAGTCACTGACTTTGATAGTGGCTAATACTATAAGTTGGGAGAACCTAAAAACCATGTTGATGTGGGAATACTACTCGCGAGGGGAAATTCAGAAACTATTGCAAGAACTTTGGGGTCTTACTATGGCCGGTGCCGATATAACAACTTACACAAATCGATTCTGTGACTTGGCGATTCTGTGTCCGGAAATGGTTGCTCTAGAGAGCAAAAAGATGGAAAGGTATATTTGGGGACTGTCGCCCCAGATACAGGCAAGTGTTATTGCATCTAGGCCTGTTACCTTTGACAGTGCCAAGGAACTGGCACAGCCACTTATTGACCACGGAAATCATCGAAACTCTGTAGTTACTACCCAGAACAATCTAGGGAGAACAACAGCAACAACAAAAAGAAGGGTTGGAACAAAAGGAAGGGAAAATCTCCTCTGGAACCTTCAAAGAAGCAACAAATAGTGGCAGTCCATGCGACTACTGTACCTGCTACCATACCTACTATTGTGCCTGCTGTTGCCCCTAACAACCTAACACCAACTAAACCTTATGCTGGTAACCTCCCTAAATGAAACAAGCCACATTGGAAATTGCACAAAGATGTAGTGATGTAACTGTAATAGGAAAGGGCATACTGCCTGATTCCGTAGAACACCACCTCAACCCCTTAACCAAGTACCTGCCACTGGAGTAGGTCGAGCATGCTACAAATGCGATGATGTGGGGAATTTCAAGAGAGATTGTCCAAAAGCTGGAAATTCTGGTGGGGTTGGGAGACTTCTTGCACTGGGTCACGAAGAAGCGGTGACAGACCCTATAGTGGTCACGGGTACGTTCCTTCTTAATAATACTTATGCATGCATTCTTTTTGATTGTGGTGTTGAGAGGAGCTTCGTGAGCCATAACTTTAAACATCTACTAAATCAAAACTCCCAACCACTAAAGGAAACTTTCACAGTAGAAATGGCTAATGGGAAATCCGAATCCACCAATGATATATACATAGGGTGCACCTTTACCTTAAATGACTTTTCTTTCTCAATAGATGTTATGCCGGTCATAATAGGCATGGATTAGTTGTGCCCCAACCATGCCGACATCCTTTGCTATGAAAGAGCTATTTGTTTAAACTTGCCAGCTAACGAAACTCTTGTTATTTACGGCGACAAACCTAGAACGAACCTTCAGATCATTTATTGCATCAAGGCACATAAATACCTTCGTAAGGAGTACTATGCATTCTTAGCTCACGTGGTAGATAAAAAGCAATAAGTGAAAGACATTGCGAGCATTCCCGAGGTCTGCAACTTTTCCAATGTATTTCCTAATGATCTTCCAGGGGTGCCTCCTGAACAACAAGTCGAATTCCAAATCGACTTATTCCCAAGAGCTACCCCCGTAGCCAAATCTCTTATCGTCTTGCACCTTCCGAAATGCAGGAATTATCCAGCCAACTTAATGAACTCCTAAGCAAAGGTTTCATAAGACCAAGTTTCTCAGCTTGGGGAGCATCGGTTTTGTTCGTAAAGAAGAAGGATGGATCATTCTGCATGTCTATAGACTACCGTGAGCTAAATAAACTTACAATCAAGAATCGATACCCTCTGCCTCGCATCGACGATCTGTTCGACCAACTTCAACGGGAGAACTACTTCTCAAAGATAGACTTAAGATCCGGGTATCACCAGTTACAAATTTTGGAGGAAGACGTTCCCAAAACCATGTTTAGAACTCGTTATGGTCTTCATTGACGATATCCTTATTTACTCAAAAAGCAAAAAGGAACATGGCCAACATGTTCGTCAAATATTACAAAATTTTAGATCGGAGAAGCTCTATGCGATGTTTTCGAAGTGTGTATTTTGGATCAAGAAGGTAGACTTCCTAGGGCATGTGGTCAGTTCAGAAGGAATACACGTCGACCCTTCCGAAATAAAGGCAATTGAAAACTGGTCTGCACCAAAAACACCTACAGAAATCTGTCAATTCTTAGGTCTTGCTGGCTATTATCGTAGATTCATTCGAAATTTCTCTCGAATAGCTAAACCTCTTACTACTCTGACCCAAAAGGGTGTAACCTTTAGCTGGGGATAGAAGTAAGAAACAACGTTCCAAAAGCTAAAGCGAGCCTTGTGTAGTGCACCGATCCTATCTCTCCCTGAAGCGACAGAGCATTTCGTAGTGTACTGTGATGCTTCTAATCAAGGGATTGGATGTGTTCTTATGCGAAGAGGAAAGGTTATATCCTATACCTCAAGATAGCTAAAGACACATGAAGTCAACTATACAACACATGACCTTGAACTAGGAGCAGTGGTGTTTGCTCTGTAGATCTGGAGACATTACTTATATGGCACGAAATGCACAATATTCACGGACCATAAAAGTCTCCAACACATCTTCAATCAGAAAGAGTTGAATATGAGACAACGACGATGGGTGGAGCTACTGAACAATTACGAGTGTGAAATTCTTTATCACCCTGGTAAAGAAAACGTAGTAGCTGACGCCCTTAGTAGAAAAGAATACTCAGGACGCCAGTAAAGTCATTGACCATTACAATCCATTCGCATGTGTCCATGTAGATCAAGGAAGCTCAACTTCAAGACTTGAAACCCGAAAACGTGGTAGGTGAAACCCTGAGAGGAATGGATAAGAACTTCGAAGTCAGGGATGATGGAGTCTATTATTTCATGAACCCGATCTGGACACCAAAGTTCGGTGGTTACAAAGATATGGTTATGAATGAAGCACACAAAACCCGATACTCCATCCACCCTGGTTCAAACAAGATGTATCTGGACCTTAGGAAACTATATTAGCCTTGTTCTTATGATCAGTTACGCTTGACCTATCATAGGAACAAGGAAGATGTCACTCATAGCAAGCTTCAAGGCCTTCTAAGAACTAAAGAAAGAATCCTTCTAAGGGCCACAAAGGAAAGTCTCTTGATGGATCCTATTCAAGTGGGACAAAATTTGATTTTGCTAACCCCTCGACCAATCCGAAGGATTCAGAGTGTTTCCATTGTTATGAAAAAGGGCACCAGAAATGAAGCTGCCCCAAATACTTGTAGGACATTAAGGATGGGAAGATAAAGCCCACCTTTGCAGGTATTTACACTATTCTTTCTAATAACTAACCACATGCTAATTCTTGGGTCCTTGATATAGGTTGTCGATATCACATTAGTTCTAATGTGCATGGACAAAAAGGAAGTAGGGATGTGGAGCATAGAAGGTAAACTTAATCATTCGAAATAGGAAGTTGTCGCCTGTCACCAAGATTGGAGTTTATTCTTTATTTCTTAGTAGTGGGTTAGAAATAGAATTGAATAATTATTGTTACTCATCTGAAATGGCAATAAATATTATTTCCTTTCACAGTTTGTATAAACAAGGTTTTATGTTTTCTTTAAATAATGAAATTGGTAGTATAAATGCTTATTATAATGGTGTGTTTTATTTTGAAGCATTACCTTGTAATGGTATATATGAAACTATGATGGTTTCAGATAACCTAGGAAATAATGTATTGAATATATTTTCGTACAATGTTTTGGACAAAGCATGTTTGTGGCATTATCGTCTTGGATATGTCAACAAAAAGCACATAGGCTAACTCCAAAAGGCTGGAGTATTGGATTCATTGGACTTAAAATTGGATGACACTTGTGAATCTTGTTTCCTTGGAAAGATAACAAAGTGACCCTTCACTGGTACTTGCTAAAGGGGTGAAGGTCAGTTGGACCTCATACACATTGATGTGTATGGACCCTTCAAAAACGCCACAAGGTATGATAACCACTTGTATGTGACTTTTGTTGATGATTACAACAGATATGGCTATATCTACTTAATCAAGCATAAGTCAGAAACCTTTGAAAAGTCAAAGAGTTGAAGCAGGAAGTGGAGAATAAATTAGGTAGGAAGATAAATACGCTTTGATCCGATCGAGGAGGAGAGTATCTTATTATTGAGTTCATAGACTATCTTAAGGAATGTGGAATTGTTTCACAATTAACGCCACCATGGATACCATAGCTTAATGGTGTGGCTGAGAGGTGCAATCGAACATTCTTGGACATGGTTCATTCCATGATGAATCCAGCTTCTATACCTATTTCATTCTAGGGGTATGCCTTAGAGACTTCCACCCATATCCTTAATCTAGTCCTTACTAAGAACTTAGGTTTGCGAGGTTTAAATGAGACGCGAGACTCACGACAAACTTGAACCTCATAGTGAGTGATGTATTTTCATCGGCTACCCACAGAAGTCCTTTGCATTTCTCTTCTATAGATCGAGCGACAATGTTGTCTTCGTTGCGAGGATAAGTGTTTTCCGAGAGAGGGAACTCATATTTCGAGAGGAAAATAGGAGGAAAATTGACCTTGAAGAGCTTCAAGTGTTAAGTGACGAAGGAACCTTAAAGACTAGCGCTAAACCCGAGGAGGAAACTCCTGTTGAACCGATTTTTCAGTATTAGTACATATATAAATTTGGATGAACCTAATAACTTCAAGGAAGCCATGGCAGGCCCCAATTATGTTAAATGGAAAGAGGCAATGGACAACGAGATTCAACACATGTATGAAAATCAAATTTGGAACTTGGTTAATAGTGTACCGGGTCGTAAGACAGTCAGGTGCAAATGGATCTTCAAGAAGAAGACCAACATGGATGGGAATGTACACACATAGAAGGCGCACCAGTTATGAAGGGCTTTACTGAAACTTAGGGAGTTGACTATGATGAGACCTTCTCACTAGTTGCAAAGATTAAATCTATATAGGTTATGTTAGAAATAGTTGCATTTCATGATTATGAAATATGGCAAATGGATGTCAAAACTGCTTTCCTTAATGGAAAGTTGGCTGAAGATGTTTACATGTGTCATCTATATGGTTTTGTCAATGAAATGTACGCTAATAGAGTGTGTAAGCCTGGAAAATCCGTTTTTCGATTGAAACAAGCATCTTATAGATGGAATAATCGTTTTGATGATAAAGTCAAAGAGTTTGGTTTTTCGAAAACCGAATATGAGTCCAGTGTATATGTAAAAGCTAGTGGGAGTATAGTAAGCTTTCTGGTATTGTATGTAGATGACATACTTCTCATAGGAAACGAAATTCCAACCTTCCAGGAGATTAAGTCCTGGCTAGGGATGTGTTTCACTATTAAGGACCTTAGAGAAGTTGTCTATATTCTAGGGATAAGAATATTGAGAAACAGGAATAAAAGACTAACAGGACTTAGTCGAGTACCATATCCTTCCGAAGTTGGCTCGATCATGTATGATATGTATTGTACTCGCACTGATGTTTCCTTTGCTTTGAGCATGGTCAGTAGATATCAAAGGAACCTGGGTAAAGCTCACTAGACTGCAGTAAGAACATTCTTAAGTACCTACGGAGGACTAAGGACTGGGTTCTTACCCTCGGTGGGAGTGGTGACTTGAGAGTGACAGGGTATTGTGATGCCGGTTTTCAGACCAACAGAGTTCATTTGTGTTCTCAGTCGGCCTGGCTGTTTAACCTAAATGGAGCAGCACTAACATCAAAGAGTTCCAAGAAGGATACTGTAGGCGATTCAACGTGTGAATCAGAGTACATAGCAGCAATCGAAGCATCGAAAGAGGCGATGTTGTTGTAAAACTTCATCGGAGACCTTAGAGTTCTACCATCCATAAAGGAGCCTGTGGAAGTCTTCTTTGATAATGAAAGGGCAATTGTCTTAACCAAGGAGCCCATAGATTCTGGTAGATCCAGGCATATTGACAAAAATTACTTCTTCATAAGACATCAAGTAGAAGAATGACACCTCATTATGAAGAGGATTCCTTTAGTGGACAACCCAGTGGATCCCCTTACGAAGGGACTGAGTAGGGTTAGGCAGTTGCAACATGTAAGAGGCATTGGGCTAACAGACTATTGTTTCACTTTTTCATGTTTTAACTTCCATAATAATAATATTATTCAAACTATCCACATTCGATCATAATTTGAAAGTAGGTTATGAGGCTAGAATGTCATGAATTGGCTTGTAGATTGTATATGGTGTTAAACATAGCAAAAGTATGAAACAACGTTCATGAGTACTCCTGAAATAAGATTTGATTATTGGATTAAACTTACGCTCACATGAGTCACTTCATGGAATTTATCAGGAGTGATTCTAAGACGATAATATCATATAGTCTTCAAACCAAGATATATGAGTTGTTGACTACGATTTAGTTGTGCATTGATAATATGAAAATGCATCAGTAACTTGATGTTATAAAACCTATCGTTGTGCATGATTTAACGAGTAGTTAGTACAAGCATATAATATCGAATTTTAGTTGTTTCTTTTCTTCCTAATAGGATTAAAAGTGATATCTTGGGACCCTCTATGATTTTGTTATGAGTAATGTGTCGGGCCGGACAGAACTAAATTGATATGTTTAGTTATGTTCTATGTCAAACAAATCGGAAATCGGGAAAAACTGTAGGACAATAAGTATGACTATGTTCCATATATCTGTCTCTATGATATCTTGAAGAACATAGGAGTATATTATCCCTTATCTAAAGCATGCATCACAGACTAGGTCAGATTTTGACAGCGACCAAGCTACGGTTGCTAATCGGATTTTGAAGTTACATTGGCATTTATAGTTATTAGACTTATCCAAGTGGGAGACTGTTCGATTATGTCACACCCCGCTAAAGCGGAAATGCAAGATATGACAACGATAAAGGATTGCAAAAGATAAAGATACGTCACCATAGCAATATTTAAAAGTTTACAACTGATAGCTTAAACAAATCAAAGAACAAGTTTTCCAAAATGACATTGTTCAAAATATAACTTCATAAAATAACTTCCACACGATGCACCATGCTCTATGATGATGAACTTTATATCCACTTATTAATTATTTCCTAAACAAGCATGTAAAACGAGCTTCAACTATCAAAATAGTTGGTGAGTTCACAAGTTTACAAAATCAATATTTGGTATAAGACTTTTCATAAATATAAGTACATTACTTTAGTGAGAAACAAAGTTCATTGGTATAATGAAAAACAAAGTTGATTGCTATAATTGATAAACGAGTTTACTGCCATAATAAATAACAAGTTTGTATGTGTATCAGCAAACAATGAGTTCTCAACCAAGCCTATGAGTGAAGTTCTATCAAGATCTAAGCTTAACGTTCCATATATTATATGGTATCATGCACTCCAGCAATGGGGCGAGTGAGGATGAAACATCCCAAAAACACAGTCTGAAAATTTCGTTTGATTTACTAATAAAAAAACATAGTCGATAAACTTCATATAAAAATCATAAGAAATGTATCTCAAAATATCATAACAACTGTCAAGTATATCAGAGTATAAACATCCCAGGCTGAACAAATGGTGTGTGCACTGCAATCTTCCCGAGCTCCTCTTTTGAAAACTGAGTACCTGAAACCAAAACTGAAACTGTAAGCACGAAGCTTAGTGAGCTCCCCCAAACTACCACATACCATACAATAACATATAAACAAATATTGGGTCTGGCCCACTACATCGGACCAAAGTTCGGAAACTGCATCGGACCGTAGTCCAGAAACTAACCAGGGCATTGCCCTCTGCGTCGGACCGAAGTCCGGAAACTGCATTGGTCTGAAGTCCGGAACTAACTGCATCAGACCAAAGTGCAGAACTAACTGGGACCTTGTCCCCTGCATCAGACCAAAGTCCAGAATTAACTGCATCGAACCAAAGTTTGGAACTGATTGAATCATAACATAGCATAACATGTCAACTAGCATGAATACATATACTGCATACTGCATCAGAACAGAGTTCGGAACACATAACACAAAACATGCTTGAATCACAAAGACATTAAGCACCCTAACTGCTGCACTGGACCGAGGTCCGGAACTAACTGAACATAGCATAACAAAATCATATCATATAACATGAACACATATACTGCATACTGCATCGGACCATAGTCCGGAACACATAACTCATACCATGTCTGTATCATAGAGACACCAAGCATACTAAACTACTGCATCATACTCTAGTTCGAAACTACTGCTAACAAAACGGGCCGGCATTGTGGCCGTAGACCCGTTCCTACTGGAAGGAAACTCAGCTCACACTGTTGAAGTCCCGTAGACACAATCCCATGTTGCTGAAGTCCCGCATACTCAACCTTAGTTGCTGGATGACAGATTCCCGAATTGTCAACACCAAAATAACACCCAATTAATAATTGGGTTCTTACACATAACTATAAATACATGCTTTGGATAATTACTACATTACCCCTAGTTGGTTTACCCAAGCCCAAGGCCGAATCCATAGGCCCAAACTCAACTAGGGATCAAAGCCCAACATATGGCCCAATTTTCTAAATTGGGCCCAAGCCTCTACATGGACTTTCGTTAAGCCTCTACAACTATCTAGGCCTAAACTATAGCCCATCTATGGCCTAATTTTCCAAATTGGGCCCAATCCTTCATATGGACCTTACCCTAAAGCCCAATATATTATTCTAGTCCATTTGCTTGTTCTTGGATGGCCGAATACAAAGCCCAAGTGAAATTAGGGTTTCACATGAAATGATAACTAGGGAAAACTCTTTTCTTACTTAACCCATTAAGGACTTAACACATTAGGGACTTAATCATGTGTATGCTGATAATTTCTCAAATATTAGGATTTTCTCAATTAGCCCATTAAGGACTTAGTCCATTAAGTCCTTTACTCTACTAGATAAATGGCCTGGAATAGTTTCGGCTTAATTCACAATCCAATCCCAATGGCCCACAAGTGGCCCAATTAGTCTAAGGAAGAATACTCATAATTAGGGTTTTCCACCCAAACATGGCCTAATAGGCCCAAAACCAATCTCTAAGCCCATTAGGATTTTCTAGCGGGGCACCACCCACTACCACCTCGGGTAGTGGTGGTCGATGGCAGCTTACAGCGGTGTCCAAATTAACTACAGTTACAATGTTTGATCAAAACATAACCACCCACACACTAACACACACACAGCCACACCATGGTGGCCGACGGTGGCTCGTGGCAGCAGCCACCACCGCGGTGGCTATTCTCGACTTTCCGGCTAGACAAAACACACACACTTATACTACAAATCTCATACTATACTCCAGCTACCCACCTGATGACTCAAGGCGGTGTCAGAAACGGGTTTTCAGATGGCAGCCACCACCTTACGGTGGTGGCAGCAGCTTCTTTTAGTTCCCCGCCAAACAGCAATACCCCTAACAAGCCTTTCCCAAAATTTGGACGAAACCACCTCCGGTGGTGCACAGTGATGGTAGCAGCAACACCGTCGGCGACATCAGCAACTCTAACGGTAGCAACCGCCTCGCAAGCAACCGGCAGTAGTGGCGGCGATCGAGTGATGAGCTCCAAAGCGATTAGAACAGTATCGCCAACTGCCGAATGTGGCTGCGAATAGTGACAGAAGACGAAGAAGAAGGAGGAACGACGAGGTGGCAGCAGCGTCACAGCTTCTTTGAGGGTCTTTAATGTCAACACAAAGCTTCGCGGTGGCTGTCTTTGACGGCAACGGAGGCAACATCGAGGAATGACCTCTCCGGCAGCAAAGGTTCTCTGGTGGCCTGCTTGATCGGAGAGGCTCAAGAGAATATGGAGGCGGGGATTGCATGGAGTATCAATGGTGGTGGCTGGAAGAAGGCATGAGGGTGGAGAAGTTGTCGGTTGGGTATACACACCCTAGGGTTAGGGTTTTAGCCGATAAGAGGCTTATATACCCGTCCAAACTAATTACTTTCCCATCATTGCATTTATGGTCCTTTCCCATGAAGTCCATTCAAATCTAATCCCAAATGTTACCTTTTAGACCCCAGCCAATTAAAACCTCTTCAAAGGAGTCCAAAACTTACAAATCAACCCCTCCTCCACAATTTATTCTTAATTTGAATCCAACACTTAAACTTTTAGTCCCTAACTCCAATAAACCTTTTCAATTTAAATCCATTAATTACCAAGCGTACCCTAACTTTTGTAATTATGACTTTTAACTCCTCGAACCTAACGCCCTGCTCAATTATTATTCATTTTAGGGCTTCTATACCTTTATTTATTTATTTTATAAACGGAGTGTTACAACTCTCCCCACTTAAATTAGATTTCGTCCTCGAAATCATTCCTTATCATTCCCTTCACTTCAAACCACTCTAGTAACCTGATCACCATCCTAGGCACATCCTAGCCTTTCTAGGGTAACTGTAACCACCATCGCGACAAGATCACATCTATTCCATCTGATATTTGTTGTCTTAAGATGGTCTGATTCCCTGACAGGCCACTCATACCAAATTATTATCGATGAAACTAGCCTACTTATCTATCAACTAACTACTAAACTTCTGCTAGCTCGAAAATTCCCACTACAAAATAGGTTCACAAACCTAATTGTCCCTGTAGATCACTTATACTTGGCCAATATTCAGCTATTTCTATTGTGAGTGACTTGTCACTTCCCAATAAACCAGCTATCTTGTATATACTTGCAACTTAGGGCACAATTACTAAAATTGCCCAAGAGCTGTAACTGCTTGAAGCACTAAACTATTTGAACACTAAACTACCTGAACACTGAACTGCCCGAAACACTTAACTGTCTGAACGTTGAACTGCCCGAAACACTTGACTGTCGAAACACTGAACTGCCCGAAACACTGAAATGATTGGTTCCATGCGTCGAATCCTGAATTCACCAAACCCAAGGCTATAAATGATTGCTACATGACCATTGCTAGCCTTATGTCATAAATGACCTTAAGCAGTCCACTGCTTCCTTGCTCTCTTCTCTGTAGTGGCGCTTCTACGGTCTTATCACTGGCTTAACCAAGTCTAATATGTCTGGGAAATTTCGAAATCCAATCCGTGGATTTCCATATCCTTACTGCTACACCCGAACTGGTGGGTACTACTGTTCTTCCCGCGTCCTAACAGCACACTCACGCTATCTACCATCCTAGGGAATGCTACAGCTACACCTTTAGAATCACAAAACTCTATCACTGTCTAGCTGCTCGTGAATGCTACGGCTACACCCGCAGACTTACAACACTCTAACACTATCTGGATGCTAGTGAATGCTATGGCTACACCCGCAGACTAACAACACTCTAACATTATCTATGCTGGATCTAACACGCGCTTGACCCGCACTCAGCTGAACTCATGTCCTGACTGGGATCCCCAACCGGGTTCCCTAAAGCTTGCTAGTAAACATTCCGAGAACGCGATATCATCTTTGGCAAGTTTTATCCAAACATCCATCTCACACTCTCCTCGAACCATACAGCCACATGGGTTGTCTTCCTTTCAGACAAGGATGCAAAATTTATCCTAGTCTCAAAACTGCTTCCGCTTCTAAATCCTTAGGTAATTCTCCCCCACTTTGATTCAGCTAATGCCTTACAGCACACAAAACTGGAAAAATTCCTAATCTTTCTCACCACCCATGACCAATCTGCTAGTAACCACGCTTACCATTGCTAGTGTTCAACACCAGCTAATCCAAAAGATCACACGACTTATAAAAATCCGAATAAATCTCTGGTAATAACCCGCTAGACTCAAGAAGCTCCGAATCTCAATTGGAGACCTCAGAATCTCCCACTGCATCACGACCTCTATCTTGGCCGGATCGAATGGAATATCCTTCTTATTGACAAGGTGGCCAAGAAATTGCGCCCCGTGCAACCAGAACTCACAACTAGAGAACCTTGCGAAAATTATCTCCTTCCTCAAAGTGTCTAGCACCCCCCCACCCCCCACAGGTGCTTCTCGTGCTGCTCCTCAGTCTTGGAATAAACCAAGATGACGTTGTACTTTCGCAATCCCATAATCTGGGGGATTGCTCTATCACTACTCACTAATGCTTCTCGGCATGCAATTGGCATATGACATCTCTTGAAAATACAATTCAGACATGAACCGAGGATAACATAGGGTTACACTTACTCAACCCTTGGAACAAAAGGCTCCCTTGTGCAGTTTCCCGCAAGTGCTGCACCGATCCTGACCCCGTTGGCCTCTCAAAAGCTGATCTGAAATCTATGGTCTGCTCCTGAGACCCTTCATTATAAGCAACTGATCTGGTTCCCTCTTTATAATGTGCTCTAAGTCAATATACCATTCTTGAGCTCTAGAAGTCATATCACTCACGGTCTTGCACTCTGAGATACTCATGATCTCCCTGCTATCATTCTACAATATGCTCTGATAACTTACCTTCTTCACTTCCTCATCTGCTGCATACTGTGGTACCATATAAACTCTTTCCCGAGACTTGGCAGTGATCGCTAAAAAAATCTTATCCGCCTAGTGGAGATCTAACAACTCTTGCGCCAACTGCTACGCCTCAATCGCCTGGGCACACTCTGCCCAGAATCTGGTCTGGAAGTCCTCCCATGACATAGCAGCAACCACGTCATCACTCAACTCACTACCAACCTCTTCCTATCAATATCTTGCTCTATCCCTCAGGAGATAGGAACTAGGTCACATCTTGTCCCCTTTCAAGACAACGTTTGGTACGAAAAGTGTTGGCAACATCTGCCAACCATCTGCCGCTAACAATGGGGTCCCTAACCCCCATTTCAACCTGAAGCGTCACAAACTCTGAATTCCCGAAACATCAACGTACGGGTCTCTATCATGACTGTTATCTCAGTACGGAATGCACTCGGCCTCTCATCACAAATATCTATAATGCTCTCCTTGATCACTCTGAGGATCACAGGAGTCCGGTCCATAATTCTGCGTGAAATTCTCTGATGGAATGAACTCCCTCATCTGATCATCAATCTGCCCAACTCTAGACTCCAAGCTTGATCCCTCGTCGACGCCAGAACTACCATCTGGTCTACCATGTAGCGTCACTATACTAGGTAATTTATACCAATACTATCATCACAATGCTCATCCTAACTCGAGGGATGTCACACACTACAAGTTCCCTGGGTTTATCTCAACATTCCTTGATTCGAGTATGGATCCTCTGATTTCAGTAGTACGGGCCCATACTACCTTCCACATTTATCCATACTTTCCTCAAGTACTGCCTCGACTCCACCAAGTCACTTCTACTACTACTGATCTCTGATACTCTCATCCTAGGCTTACCCTAGGGAAATCTTTGACTCTACCCAAACTAGTCCTCACCTACTGAAAGGCCCCCTTGTAATGCCAATTAGCCATCACTTGAATACCATCACATGTAGCAAGGCTCAGATAATCCTTTGAGTAAAAGGCCCGTCCCCACAACGGTTAAACTCATACAAGAGCTGCGTAATATGGCCATATCTAGCACTCTGAGATTATTCAACCCTATTCACATGTGATGTGACGTATTCACCTAATGGCTAACTCACATCACTCAGAGCCCCACAAAGCACATAGGAAGCAGCATTAAGACACAGGAAACTACTCAAGTAATTCTATCCTTATTACAAGGAACTGTACTGGCATATAATGC
This sequence comes from Lactuca saligna, assembly GCF_052625555.1. Lineage (NCBI taxonomy): Eukaryota > Viridiplantae > Streptophyta > Magnoliopsida > Asterales > Asteraceae > Lactuca > Lactuca saligna. The sequence continues at coordinate 200,807,980 of NC_136424.1, read as the reverse complement.
TAAGCTCATACTATCAGGTATAACCTACACAGGCTATCCTACTACTGTCTACTCAATACTAGCATGAAATTCTTATCAAGCTGAAACACAAAAAGCAGGCACATCAGGCATCCTCCGAGATCCTTAGTCCTATACTAGCATGTTGTTCAACTGAAACTGAAATTGGAACTAAAACTGAAACTGAAACTGGAACTAAAATTGAAACTGAAACTAATGATTATAAACTTGTATAGGTAATTTGGAATTACTTAGGGGCTGTTTGTTTTTTGTGTGAAGATCTGCGCAACCACTTTTGTCTGCACCGCGCAGACATATGCCCTCGCAGATTGTTTGTTTTTTGGAAGTGCGCAGATCAGAAAACGTCTACGCGAGGTCTTCCTGGCGCAGACATGGACCACTGTCTTCAACGGTCTTCAGACCTCATTTTAACCTATACCAAAAAAAAAAACATGGCCATCGTGCAATTTTTTTTTTCTTTCATTTTTTTGTTAAAAATACATTTTTAATGTTTATATCATGAAATTAAGTTTAAAAATTTAATTTATTTTAACGGCCCACAGACGTTAAAAACAAACAGTCTTCTTATTGCAGACTGCAGACATTTGGTCCACCTCTTTTGCCGCAGAGGCTTGCAGATGTGGTCCGCAGACTGCAGACATTTTGACTTAAAAAAAACAAACAACACCTTACTTGAGCTCGCCTGATTGCATGCACCACACCCTTTTTTCTATTTTCACAATTCTTCTCTTTCTAAAAATTCTTTTTGCTTTTCTAAAACTCTTTTCTTATTAAATTTCTTTTTGCTTTGCTAAAACTCTTTTCTTTTAAAAACCTTATGCCACTTCCTTAGTTTGAGTTCAGACACACTCGGGAGTGCGCCCGAATCCCTGAAACCAAGGCTCTGATACCAATTTAAAACATCCTAAAAACACACTCTGAAAATTTCGTTTAATTTACTAATAAAAACCATAGTCGATAAACTTCATATAAAAATCATAAGCAATGTATCTCAAAATATCATAACAACTGTCAAGTATATTAGAGTATAAACATCTCAGGCTGAACAAATGGTGTGTGCACTGTAATCTTCCCAAGCTCCTCTTTTGAAAACTGAGTGCCTGAAACCGAAATTGAAATTGTAAGTACGAAGCTTAGTGAGCTCCCCCAAACTACAACATACCATACAATAACATATAAACAAATATTCGGCCTTGCCCACTGCATCGGACCGAAGTCCGGAAACTACATTAGATCGCAGTCGGGAAACTAACCAGGGCCTTGCCCCTGCATCGGACCGAAGTCCGGAAACTGCATCGGTATGAAGTCTGGAACTAACTGCATCGGACCAAAGTCCAGAACTAACTGGGACCTTGTTCCCTGCATCGGACCGAAGTCCGGAACTAACTGCATCGAACCAAAGTCCGGAACTTACTGAATCATAACATAGCATAACATGTCAACTAGCATGAACACATATGCTGCATACTGCATCAGAATAGAGTTCGGAACACATAACACAAAACATGCTTGAATCACAAAGACATCAAGCACGCTAACTACATCACCGGACCGAGGTCCGGAACTAACTGAACATAGCATAACATAATCATATCATATAACATGAACACATATACTGCATACTGCATCGGACCATAGTCCGGAACACATAACTCATACCATGTATGTATCACAGAGACAACAAGCATACTGAACTACTGCATCAGACTGTAGTTCGAAACTAATGCTAACTAAACGGGCTGGCATTGTGGCCGTAGACCCGTTCCTACTGGAAGGAAACTGACCTCACACTGCTGAAGTCCCGTAGACACAATCCCACGTTGCAAAAGTCCCGCAGACTCATCCTTAGCTGCTGGATGACAGATTCCCGAACAGTCAACACCAAAATAACACCAAATTAATAATTGGGTTCTAACACATAACTATAAATCCATGCTTTGGATAATTACTACATTACCCCTAGCTTGGCTTACCCAAGCCCAAGGCCCGATTCACAGGCCCAAAGTCAACTAAGGATCAAAGCCCAACATATGGCCCAATTTTCCAAATTGGGCCCAAGCCTCTACATGGACTTCCCTCAAGGCCTAATTGATAAGTCCAGTCCAACATGTCTCATTCTAAGGGCCCAATATCATACAACAATCTAGGCCCAAACTATGGCCCATCTATGGCCCAGTTTTCCAAATTGGGCCCAATCCTTCATATGGACCTTACCCTAAAGCCCAATAAATTATTCTAGTCCATTTGCTTGTTCTTGGATGGCCCAACACAAAGCCCAAGTAAAATTAGGGTTTCACATAAAATGATAAGTAGGGTTAAGTGTTTCTTAGTTAACCCATTAACGACTTAACACACTAGGGACTTAATCCATTAAGGACTTAATCCATTAAGTCCATTATTGCTTAGATTAATTTCTGCCAATGATTATTATTTAATGTTCACTTATTAAATATTTATGGTGTGTGTGCTGATAATTTCTCAAATATTAGGATTTTCTCAATTAGCCCATTAAGGACTTAGTCCATTAAGTCCTTTACTCTACTAGATAAACGGCCTGGAATAGTTTGGGATTAATTCACACAATCCTAATAGCCCACAAGTGGCCCAATTAGTCTAACGCCCAATACTCATAATTAGGGTTTTCCACCCAAACATGGCCTAATAGGCCCAAAACCAATCTCTAAGCCCGTTACGGTTTTCTAGCGGGGCACCACCCACTACCACCTCGGGTAGTGGTGGTCGATGGCAGCTCATGCCGGTGGCCACCACCTTACGGTGGTGGTTTCTATTATTCTTATTATTATCCAAATTAATTACAATTACAATCTTTGATCAAAACATAGCCACACACACACTAACACACTAACTGACACACACACACACATCCACACCATGGTGGCCGATGGTGGCTCGTGGCCGCAGCCACCACCGCGGTGGCTATTCTCGACTTTCCGGCTAGACAAAACACACACACTTATACTACAAATCTCATGCTATACTCCAGCCACCCACCTGATGGCTCAAGGCGATGTCAGTAAAGGGTTTTCGGATGGCAGCCACCACCTCACGGTGGTGGCGGCGGCTTCTTTCAATTCCACGCCAAACAGCAATAACCCTAACAGGCCTTTCACAAAATTTGCACGAAACCACGTCTGGTGGTGCACAGTGATGGCAGCAGCAACACCGTCAGCGACATCAGCATCTCTAACGGCAGCAACCACTTCACAAGCTACCGGCAGCAATGGCGGTGGTCGAGTGACGAGCTCCAAAGCGATCAGAACACTACCGCCAACAGACGAATGTGGCTACGAATAGTGACAGAAGACGAAGAAGAATGAGGAACGATGAGGTGGCAGCAACGCCACAGCTTCTTTGAGGGTCTTTGACGTCAACACAAAGCTTCACGGTGACTATCTTTGACGGAAACAGAGGCAACATCGAGGAATGACCTCGCCGGCAGCAAAGGTTCTCCGGTGGCTTGCTTGATCGGAGAGGCTCAAGAGAATAGGGAGGCGGCGATTGCATGGAGTATCAATGGTGGCGGCTGGAAGAAGGCATGAGGGTGGAGAAGTTGTCGGCTGGGTATACACTCCCTGAGGTTAGGTTTTTGGCCGATGAGAGGCTTATATACCTGTCCAAACTAATTACTTTCCCATAATTGCATTTATGGTCCCTTCCCATGAAATCGATTCAAATCTAATCCCAAATGTTACCTTTTAGCCTCCAGCCAATTAAAACCTCTTCAAAGGAGTCCAAAACCTACAAATCAGCCCCTCCTTCACAATTTATTCTTAATTTGAATCCAACACTTAAACTTTTAGTCCCTAACTCCAATAAACCTTTTCAAGTTAAATCCATTAATTACCATGCGCACCCTAACTTCTGTAATTATGACTTTTAACTCCTCGAACCTAACGCCTCACTCAATTATTATACATTTTACAACTTCTATACCTTTATTTATTTATTTTATAAACGGGGTGTTACAGATGAGTTGTCAATTCCTAATAGCGGTATCCATAATGACCATTGGCTCAAAGAGTTAATGGTTAGAGATAAGGGAAAGGCCTTAATACGATAAGTTCTCATGTTCCATGTTGCATAGACATACAAAGAGACATATACCAATAAAATAGGAATCATGTCTAATACAAATCAATTTAAATACAACTTTCAAATAATAGTTTTTCGGGATATGCTTTTCTACCCCAAAACATAAAAACTGAAAATCGGGGAGTGCGTGAATACTCACAATGTTTCGAGTGGGTACAAGTGGTTCCTCAGAATACACCAACGCCTTACTACCGGGATCCTACGACATCAAACACACACTAGTGAGTTTCCATGTCGAAATCTAATGCTAATATACTAAAGTCTACATATAGAGAAATGCCAAATTTATGTTGTAATATTGGTTTTATATTAATTGGTTACAATATTTCTGAAATGATGAAATTCTATAAGTCATGTGATTAACACAATTTTGGATTTTAATTTTCTAGATTTAGTAATATAAATTAAGGGTATTTCAACACATTTAAAGGTGTCTTAAAATCCTAAAAATATAAAATATTATCTAACAGTTTTCAAAAATTGTCAAACCTAGTATTTTCATTCTAAATACAGTAGGGGTCTTCCAGAAAATTTCCCTTGAATTTTTTATATGGTTAATTATTTTTCCAAAATTTTAAGACTTCATAGCAATATAAATTCATGAAAAATAAGATCCAAAGGATAAAAATTCTCAAACTTTTAATACTACTTCCATTAGACATACTTAAGATGGGAAAAATATAAAAATGTATTTCTAGACTGTTTAACCCAATTTTATGATTTTTGATCATTTATTGTAATAAAAATTGAAATAAATAGAAAATAGTTTCCAAAATTACCCAAACTTTTTATATTACTGTTGTTAAACATTATTAAGCTAGGAAAAACATAAAAATGGATTTCCAAACTATTTATTCCAATTTTATGATTTTTGAGCATTTATTCTAATAAAAGATGAAATAAATAGAAGAAAGTTTCCAAAATTAACCAAAATTTTTGTAACGCTGTTATTATACATAGAGAAGCTTTGAAAAATATAAAAGATATTTTTCAGTTGGTCTTTCTATTTTTCATTGTTTTATTCTCTTAAATAATCATTAATTGGAGAATAAATAATAAACGGTCAAAATAAGTTACCAAAATTTTTGTAAACTTCGTTTACAATGTAGATAATCTGGGAAAAATCCCAAAGGTGGTTTTCATATTGTGTAATCGGATTTGTGTATTTAAGTTTATTTAATCTTAGAAAATAGGAGAAAAATAGTATACAGAAGAGAAAAATCATCAAATCTCTTATGTAGTCTTCTAATGTACTACAAGGTGCTCTAGTAAATTTTCATGAATTTTGGATAAGCATAACTATTTTTTCTATTTTTAGGCCATTATAAATACAAAAAATGGGGAAAAATAGAAGTGCATTATGAAAAATTCTGAAATTATTTTTCTGAGTCTTCCACCTATGGTACGAGCTGCGAAAATTGTTAGATACCTTTTTCACACTCTATAAATTGGTTTTGTGATATATTGGTTCCAAACAAAAAGAAAACTAAAAGTCATAATAAACAGCAACATAAATCGATGAAACTTATTGAGGTGTCATCATTTACTTTAGGATTTTCAAGATATCCATATCATCATACTAGGAATCAAGGAAATTGTGACAACTGGACACTTCTAACCATCTAATTGATCTGTGTTTCAGCACTAAAACTTGAGTTCATTATCTTTCGTTACATCTTGTGGTTCTATATGTGTGCTCTAGACTTAGTATAACCTGGATATAAGTCCTAGGAAGGGTTGGAAATTGCTTTAGTATCACAAAATCAGGACAAACACACCATATAAGGTGTGTGCGGCCACAGACTTGTGTGTGCGGCCACACACCTGTGTGTACGGCCGCACACCCAACTACACTCACCCTCAACCTCACACTTAATCCCTTATATGGATGGATACCCCTTCATTCATTCATTTGGATATTTCTCTTCCCTCTCTCTACTTTCTCTATCTAAAATCATCAACCAAGAACACTTGGAAGGCTTCATAATTGTGATCTACTCCATTTTCAAGCTAAGTATAGTGGTAAAAACTTGAATCCCAAGCTTAAAACTCATCATGTTCATGATTTTCATCATCCCTTGAAGGTGTACAACCGCACACCTTCACATGGGGGCAGCATACATTCAAATATCCCAAGTGTGAAGAGCAAACACTTCTAAATCATCTAATGGACTCAAATGAGCAGTGTACGGTCGCACACTCCTGTGTATGGCCGTACACACCCTCTGTACGGCCGCACACTCTTGTGTGCCGCCTCACACACACTCCTGGGGCACTCCCCAGCCGTACACACATTTTCAAGACTATACACCCACTCTAATGCCCATATTTAGCCCTAAACTTGCATAAATGATTAAGTCTGGATCATAGGACACTTATTCTTAGTAATTCCAAGCCCTAAGGATGTTTTCCCATCATGTTTAGTCATGAAACACCTTAGTTCTAACTCATTTATGTGTCGTCACATGATTAATAGGGGCCGTAGGCGTTTAGGGCATCCGTTGACACTCGAACCCTACATTAAGCGGTGAGTTCGTACCCCTAGTCTTTTCAATGTTTTTCACTGTTTTCAAGGGGGAATACAAACAAAGTACAAGGAATACTTATACTTTAAACTTGTTTTTATATGTGATGCGTTCCATAATTCATATGCTTTTAACACGGATAATCATAACAGATAACAGTTTGAACTCGCAGAACACACTATCGTATTATTTGTGAAAAACATTATAAAATGATTTATTTTATATTTTCACAAATGGTTTTCCACATTATTTAAGTTAAAACATAACCTTTGAACTTGAAACATGAGTACAATGTTTTGTCCTCGGTAACACTCCACAGAGATACGCGAGTGGAGGATCATCGTTTGCATCAGTACCTTTCTATATTAATACTAGTAAATTTGTTATTCCAATAAATTGGAGACAAGTCCTCGGTAATACTCCACAAATATACGCGAGTAGAGGACCACCCCATAATCAGAATCTCCTGTAGGGAGAACGCTACTCGAGTGTATAGATCTATACGGGGCTGACTACCCCACACCTGGCTGCTAGCTACAGCTGAACCGAAAGGTTCAAGGGTGACGAAAGTCATAAGGTGATGTGGACTACTTATTGCCATATCTAGTCTATCGTATGTTTATGGAACTCGCAATTTGGATAACAGAGATTTACTAAATGGTAATAATGAACAAGTAACTATGTTTACTTTACATACATTAGTTTTATATACGTGTTAAAACTAATACCACTCACAAGAACAACCAGGTTTTCAGTATACATCTTTCACATTAGTAACCAACATTTAGGAAAATATGGGATTTTTCCTTGGGTAATACTCGTACATAACTAGATTCGTATAACAGATTTAGACAACTAAACTTTACAACTTACAAGGGTAAACAGGTTTTTAGTATACATCTTTTACATTACACTTTGGATCTGATAACCAAATTTTAAGAAAATATGGGATTTTCGTGGTGTGTAACTTTTTCAGAAACAGAAACAAAAAGGAACTTATACATTTTCAGAAAAACAAAACCGCTTATGAACTCACCAGCGTTATGCTGATTTTCAAACTGCTTGTATTCTCAGGTCCGCATTAGACAGGTACCTGATGATTCCTTTTTGGCAAAGACAGAGTGCGTTGAAGACTCATCTTACTTTTGTTCGTATATACTATGTATCACTCCTGTACAACGTTACGTTCAAACAAATGCATACCATTAAATATGTAATGTAATGTAATGGTTGTTTACTTTACTTACTATGTGCATTGGATTTGATACTCAACGTGGAGTCAACCCCGGAAATGTTTCCGCCTTCGGTTTTCGGGGTGTGACAGATTGGTATCAGAGCCCTTGTTTATAGTGAATAAAGTATACCAAACCCTACATGTATAAAACTATAAACACTAAGGGGCCTAAGTGCTCTGAACTAAAAGTATACTTCAAAGTATAAGTATTTTCAAAAGTATACAAGTATCCCTAATCGTCGAGATCCGTAACTACAAGTAGAACAAAACACAAGTAAATGGGTGTTGTAGGTTGTGGTTAAACCTGGGCAGTTATGTAGTTGTGTCTAGGATCAATATAGCCTGGCCAATTATATTCATTCGAGACACGGCCAACATGTACTTGGGAGTGACTGTGGTGTGTGGCATGCCTAAAACTCACCCTAATATCCAAAACATCGAACGTTGGTCGTAGCGAATCATGAAATACTATGGGAGTATTTCTCTAGCCAATCCTTGTTAGAAATCCTCAATCGAGCATTGTTCCCTGATCATTCCTCTGGCGATAAAATTATCTGTTTTGCTATCTCCTTCCTGTTTTATTGCTTATTCGAAATATACATCTGTCATATCTCTCGATTCAATTTGGAGGACTTATCATCATCTCTTTCCTAATCTTATTAGATCAATATGCCTCCAAGAAAGAGACCCTACTCAAAGACCAACAACCCTCTGCCACCACCTTCTCCTCAAATTGACCTCGCAATGCTTCAAACAGCTATTACTGCCTCAGTGACAGCCGCCGTGTCACAAATGAACCCCAGAAATTCAGGAGGTGGTCCCCAACCCCAAAACCTTGAAGATAATCAAGGACACCGAAAAGGGTGTTCTTATAAAGACTCCATGAGCACAAAACCCACTTCCTTTGATGGCAATGGAGGTGTCATTTCCCTCACCCGATGGTTCGAGAAAATCGAATCCATCTTTGAAATATGTGCTTGTTCGGAGTCTGATAAAGTAAAGTTCGCAGCCTGTACCTTCAGCGACAAAGCCCTGACTTGGTGGAACAGCCGAGTCAAATCCCTGACCATACTTGTAGCCAATGCTATGGGTTGGGAAGCCACGAAAGAACTCCTTCTGGCTGAGTACTGCCCTCGGGGCGAAATACAGAAGTTAGAGCACGAGCTCTGGAATCTAAAGATGAAGGGTTCCGATCTTGCAACACACATCTCGAGGTTTGACGATCTGGCACTGCTCTGTCCGGGAATGGTTACTCCGGAGAGTAAGAAAATAGAAAGGTTTATTTGGGGGCCGACCCAACCAACCAAGGGACACGTCTTATCTGCACGGCCGGATACTTATGATAGTGCCAAAAGTTTAGCCCAGATCCTGATTAATCACAGTGATGAAGTTGAGGAAACAACTACCACTCCTGAACCGACCAAAACTAGTGGTGAAAAGAGAAAGTTCTGGAAGAAGAAGAAAGGACAACCTTCCCAAGGATCCTCAAAGCAACAGCAGACTGTAGCAGTCCATGCTGCTACTACCCCTGTTTTTGCTGCTTCTGTTGTGGGATCTACAGCTCAGACCCCTACCAGTAGGTATGCTGGTAACCTACCCCAATGTGAAAAGTGCAAGTACCACCATAACCCTGGCCCCTGCCGTGACCTAACATGCACCAACTGTGGGAAAAAGGGGCACACGGTCCAATTCTGTAAGACACCAGCCCAGTCAGCCAACCAATCTTCTGGAGCAGGTGTTGGTCAAGCCTGCTACAATTGTGGAGAAGTTGGGCATTACAAGTGGAACTGCCCAAGAAGGCGACAACTGATAACACCGGGAGAGTCCTAGCCATGGGACGGGAGGAGGTAGTCGCCGATCCCACTATTGTTTCAGGTACGTTCCTTCCCAACAACTCTTATGCTAGTATTCTTTTCGATTCGGGTGCTGAAAGAAGTTTTGTTAGTCATTCATTCAAACATAATCTAAAACCTAACCGCCAACCATTAACCAAAAAGTTTACTATCGAGATGGCTAACGGTGAGAAAGAAAGCGCTAACGATGTATTCATAGGATGTACCCTTACCCTGAATGACCATTCATTTCCTATAGATCTTATGCCAGTTTCCATTAAGAGCTTTGATGTTATCATTGGCATGCATTGGTTAAGCCCCAATCATGCTGATATCCTTTGTTACGAAAAAGCCATCCGTCTCAACCTTCCTTGGGGACAAATTCTCATAATCTATGGCGATAAACTCATCTCCAATTTTCGCATCATTTCCTGCATCAAAGCTCAGAAAGTCTTCTGAAAAGGAGTGCCAAGCATTCCTAGCCCATGTCATCAGCAAGAAAAATGAAATTAAAGAACTCGCGAGCATGCCCGAAGTCTGCAACTTTCGAGATGTCTTTCCCGAAGAGCTCCCAGGAATTCCTCCCGAACGTCAGGTCGAATTTCTCATTGACCTAATTCCTGGAGCTACTCCCGTAGAGAAATCTCTGTATCGCTTAGCTCCAGCAGAAATGCAGGAGTTATCCAGCCAACTCAATGAGTTACTCAGCAAAGTGTTCATCAGACCGAGTTCCTCACCCTGGGGAGCTCCGGTTTTGTTTGTGAAGAAGAAAGATGGATCCTTCCGAATGTGTATCGACTACCGTGAGTTGAACAAGTTGACCTTCAAGAACCGATATCCTATTCCACGAATAGATGACCTCTTCGATCAACTTCAGGGAGTCAGTTACTTCTCAAAGATAGACCTTCGATCAGGGTACCATCAGTTACGAGTTCAAGAGAGTGATGTTTCCAAAACAGCTTTCAGGACTCGGTATGGACACTACGAGTTCATAGTGATGTCCTTCGGTCTAACCAATGCATCGGCAGTGTTCATGGACCTGATGAACCAGGTGTGTCGTCCTTTCTTAGAAAAATTTGTCATCATGTTCATTGATGACATCCTTGTCTACTCCAGAAGTGAAGAACACCACAAGAAACACTTAAGGTTAGTGTTGGAAACCCTTAGATCCGAGAAGCTGTACGCGAAATTTTCCAAGTGTGGATTCTAGATTCGGAAGGTAACTTTCCTCGGTCATGTGGTAAGAGAGGAGGGTATTCATGTGGATCCTTCCAAGATTAAAGCAATAGAGAATTGGTCGGCACCAAAGCCACCCACAGAATTCTGTCAATTCTTGGGTCTTGCCGGCTATTATCGGAGATTCATCCAGAATTTTTCCAAAATCGCCAAACCCCTAACCACTCTAACACGAAAGGTGTACCCTTTTGATGGCGTGAAAAACAAGAATCAGCGTTCCAGACATTAAAGCAAGCCTTGTGTAGCGCGCCAGTTCTGTCCCTACCCGAAGGGACAGAAGACTTCGTTGTCTATTGCGATACGTCTAATCAGGGCTTAGGCTGTGTGCTTATGCAAAGTGGAAAAGTGATTGCTTATGCCTCAAGGCAGTTGAAAGCACATGAGGTCAAGTATACCACGCACGACTTGGAATTAGGAGTCGTAGTCTTTGCACTGAAGATTTTGAGACATTATCTCTATGGAACCAAGTGCACGATCTTCACTGACCATAAGAGCCTGCAGCACATCCTCAATCAGAAGGACTTAAACATGAGGCAACGACGATGGGTAGAGCTACTCAGCGATTATGAGTGCGAGATTCGCTACCATCCCAGCAAGGCTAATTTGGTAGCAGATGCCCTTAGCCGAAAGGAAAGTTCAAGCCGAAAAGTGAAGACCCTAACGATGACTACCCATTCCAATTTATCCATGCAAATCCGAGACGCCCAAATAAAATCCCTCAAACCCGAGAACAAATCGAGTGAAGCCCTAAGGGGAATGGATAAGAAACTTGAGATTAGAGGTGACGGAGTTTACTGTTTCATGGATCGAATCTGGATTCCAAAGTCCGGAGGATTTAGGGAGATTGTCATGGAAGAAGCACACAAGACCAGATACTCTGTTCACCCAGGTTCGGACAAGATGTACCTTGATCTCAAGAAACAATACTGGTGGCCGAACATGAAAGCCGAGATCGCTACATTCATGGGCAAGTGCTTGACTTGCGCCAAAGTGAAAATCGAATACCAAAAACCCTCGGGACTGCTCCAGCAACCTGAGATACCCGAGTGGAAATGGGAGATGATTACCATGGATTTCATCACCAGGTTACCGAGGTGTCCGAGTGGGTACGATACCATTTGGGTAATTGTCGATCGTTTGACCAAATCCGTTCACTTCATCCCGATTAAAGAATCATTTAAGATGGAAAGACTCGCACGGATATACATCCAAGAGGTAGTTTGACTGCACGGTGTACCTACGTCCATTATCTCAGATCGAGATAGCAGGTTTACCTCCAGATTTTGGCGGTCTCTTCAGAAGTCTCTTGGAACCAAACTAGACATGAGCATGGCTGATCATCCTCAGACCGACGGACAGAGTGAGAGAACTATCCAAACCCTGGAAGACATGCTTAGGGCATGTGTCATCAATTTCGGAAAATCGTGGGACACACATTTTCCATTGATTGAATTCTCGTACAACAACATCTACCATACCAGTATCAAGGCTGCCCCGTTCGAAGCCCTCTACGGTCGCAAGTGCAGATCCCCTCTGTGTTGGGCCGAAGTAAGGGACACGAAGCTAGCCAAGAGTCGATTTCCCGATAGTACTCTCATTGGTACTGAAATCATCCGTGAAACCACCGAAAAGATCATCCAAATCCGAGAACGACAGAAAGCTTCACGTGGTAGACAGAAAAGTTAAGCTGATAACCGACGGAAACCTATGGAGTTCCAGGTTGGAGACCATGTCCTGTTGAAGGTCTCACCCTGGAAAGGCGTGGTACGCTTTGGAAAGCATGGTAAACTTAATCCGAGGTACATTGGACCCTTCGAGATCCTCGCCAGGATCGGTCCAGTAGCCTATAAACTTCGATTACCTCACGTGCTTAGCAACATCCACCCCGTCTGTCACGTCTCTAATCTTAAGAAGTGTTTATCCGACGAAACTCTTGTGATCCCTCTTGATGAAATAGAGATCAATGAGAACCTGAACTTTGTGGAAGAACCAATCGAAATCATGGATCGAGAGATAAAACGCACGAAACAAAGTCGCATCCCAATAGTGAAGGTTCGCTGGAATGCCTAGCGAGGACCGGAATTCACTTGGGAGCGTGAAGACTTAATGAGACAGAAGTATCATCATCTCATTCCGAATACATGATTTGTATCTAAATTCTGAATTTCAGGACGAAATTCCCTCTAACGGGGGATAATGTGACAACCCGACACTTCTAACCATTTAATTGATCTGTGTTTCAGCACTAAAACTTGAGTTCATTATCTTTTGTTATATCTTATGGTTCCATATGGGTGCTCTAGACATAGTATAACCTAGATATAAGTCCGAGGAAGGGTTGGAAAGTGATTTAGTATCACAAAATCGGGCCAAACACACCAAATAAGGTGTGTGTGGCCACACACTTGTGTGTGCGGCCACACACATGTGTGTACGGCCGCACACCCAACCGTACTCACCCACAACCTCACACTCAATCCCTTATATAGATGGATACCCCTTCATTCATTCATTTGGATGTTTCTCTTCCCTCTCTCTACTTTCTCTCTCTAAAATCATCAACCAAGAACACTTGGAAGGCTTCATAATTGTGATCTACTCCATTTTCAAGCTAAGTATAGTGGTAAACACTTGAATCCCAAGCTTAAAACTCATCATGTTCATCATCCCTTGAAGGTGTACGGCCGTACACTTTCACATGGGGGCAGCATACATTCGAATATCCCAAGTGTGAAGAGCAAACACTTCAAAATCATCATATGGACTCAAATGAGGAGTGTACGGCCGCACACTCCTTTTTAAGGCCGTACACACCCTCTGTACAGCCGCACACTCTTGTGTGCTACCTCACACAAACTCCTGGCCGCACTCTGCAGCCGTACACTCATTTTCAAGACTATACACCCACTCTAATGCCCATATTTGGGTCTAAACTTGCATAAATCATTCAGTCTGGATCATAGGACACTTATTCTTAGTAATTCGAAGCCCTAAGGATGTTTTCCCATCATGTTTAGTCATGAAACACCTTAGTTCTAACTCATTTATTTTTGTCACATGATTAATAGGGGCCATAGGCGTTGAGGGCATCCGTTGACACTCGAACTCTACATTAAGCGGTGAGTTCATACCCCTACTCTTTTCTATGTTTTTCACTATTTTCAGGGGGAATACAAGAAAAGTACAAGGAATACTTGTAGTTTAAACTTGTTTTTACATGTGATGCGTTCCATAATTCATATGCTTTTAACACTGATAATCATAATAGATAACAATTTGAACTCGCAGAACACACTATCGTATTATTTGTGAAAAACATTATAAAATACTGTATTTTATATTTTCACAAATGGTTTTCCACATTATATCAGTTAAAACATAACCTTTGAACTTGAAACATGAGTACAATGTTTTGTCCTCATTAACACTCCACAGAGATACGCGAGTGGAGGATCATCATTTGCATCAGTACCTTTCTATATTAATACTTGTAAATTTGTTATTCCTATAAATTGGAGACAAGTCCTCGGTAACACTCCACAGAGATACGCGAGTGGAGGACCGCCCCATAATCAGAATCTCCTGTAGGGAGAACGTTACTTGAGTGTATACATCTATACTGTGACAACCCGAAATTTCCATTCTGAACAAACCACATCGATCCACTAAATGTAGAACAGTTACAGTGAAAACTCAGACTTCGAGTATAAGTTTGGCAGTTTTCAGGATTTTACACTTAAGGAGATATTAGGAGAGTGGATGCACTAGGGTTTTGTGCAACACTGATATTCCAATACTCTAGGACATTAGAGTTCGTTTAAGGAATAAAAATATTTTCTGCCAAAAATATCTCAGGACTATAAATAGAATTCTGAACCAAATTGGTTCAATAGTTACATTCCATTTAGAGAAAAGTCTAAATTCTCTCTCATGGATCTTCGGGTTTTTATCCCAAATTGTGAGTACTTCGATCTAGATATATTATATAGCTTAGATTGTGTATTATAACATCAAAATCGGACCAAAACCCCAAGATTTGGGAGTTTACCGCCCAAGAACACTTGGGGAGTAAACTCCAATTTAAGGGCTAAAAGTGTGCCAATGTCCCTCAAAGATTTAGAATTCGAACTAGAAGCCTTCATTTCATATTTAGGAAACCAAAATCAATAAGAAACAATGATGGAAGTGAGTTCACGGCTAAGGAGCTTCTTGGGCCGTGAACTCCATGTTTACATGCCAAAATGCTTTGAAACACTTCCTAAGGCTTAGGCTAAAATAAGGACAAGTACCCTAAAGTGTTTACAGCCTAGAAAACATAAGGAATCACGTGTGTTTAGGAGTTTACGGCCAAGACAAGTTCTTGGGCCGTAAACACCTATAAAGGGATCAAATGACACCCTAACTCCTTCCTTATGCCTAGAACCCAACATAGATCATTACCTAGAAATGTTTGAGACTTGAAAACACCATAACCACCCTCCCAAGGGAGTGTACGACCGTAAACTCCAAAGGAATATGGTCCCAGGGCCGTAAACTCCTTAAAGGAGTTAATATGACACCCAAATACTTGTTTAAACCTTGGAACAATTTACCACTTGACTTGTAACAACTTTAAGCCTCAATTAATGACCCGATGTAGAGTTTACGGCCAGGAGTTTACCCCCCTAGGCCGTAAACTCCAAAGAATATGGTCATTACACCTTAAACTCCCATTTGAGGTATTACACTCCTTTGTTGCAACCCATTAGCATCCTAGCACTTGACCAAAAGTGTTTTCCTCGCATTTAAATGTTTATACTTGTATAATTAGTGTTTTAAGCACTCATTATTTATATAAATATGTCTTCATATGTAATTAGGATCATTGTGTGTGTCTAAAGTCTTCACTTGACACCAAGAACTTGTCCGATCCTTCCTTACGATAACAGTCCGTTCAATTCCAGTCACATACTGCAGATGAGTTCATACCCCTTCAATAATGTTTTAAACTACTTTTAAATGTTTTTTCGGGGGGGGGGGGGGGATACAAGTAGAATCATACTAGTTATTATATCAATCACATGTGATTAATAAGTAGAATTATGCTAGTTATTATATAAATCACATGTGATCAATATGCAACATTCAAATGATTCACTACACATTAGCCGTTTTACCAAACAGTTTTCTTCAAATGATTCTTATAAACATTTTATATGTTTTAAACTCTTTATTACATTGTATATTTTACTCTGTATATTACATTTCAAACTTATTTACAATTGTGTTTCAAACAAACGTTTCTTTATACTAAACTGTTTTATCAAACCCGTGCCTTCAAATTGTTTTATAGATTGACATCAAGTCGATCTTTTCTTAAGATAATAATTATGTTTCAAATGTTTTACAAAACTTATTTATGCTTTTATACTATAAATTGCATGCCTCTATATGTATAGTTATATAAGAAATGTTTAAAAGACTTAGGAAGGCTATCCACCCTATTTCCTTTTCGCGCTTGAGATGTGGTCTGGTGGGATATTGGGTACTCATCCGAACGTCGTTTAAATATTTGTTATATAACATATGTACATGTATAGTCATAAAGTCCCTTCCAGTTCATCCCATGCCCTTTGGTAGCAAGGGTATACATCCATGTCCATACGTACAAGTTAGATTACTAGTAAACTACCACATGGGTAGTCTAGGAAGATACTAGAACTATTACTAAAACGAAATACTATACAATAAGTCAGTTCATTCATGAGTCTTACTTTCTAGAACATTACAGTACATTACTATACTTGCTAGATAGAGAGCACGTACACTACAGCTATAACATTACATTACATTACTATACTTGCTAGATAGAGAGCACGTACACTACAGCTATAACATTACAGTACATTACTATACTTACTAGATAGAGAGCACGTACACTACAGCTAGAACATTACAGTACCTTACCATACTATTACATAGATATGGTCACATGTACATGAGTACACTTACAGGAATTACTAGTACATTTTATATGTATAGATTCTCTTATATAATCCTTATTCTTATCTTTACTTAGTGATTCAATCACACAATCGACAAGATAGATTGGGTTTAATATCCTAGTACCCAAGGATACATTGCGGGACTGACCATTCCTAGAATCTATGTTAGCTACATAGGTAAAAGCACATCCACGGATGTCAACGGTTGATACCATTATAGGTATACTTTTGGGGACTGACTATTCCTATACCCAGCTGTTAGCAGTAGAGGTAAATGTACATCTACGGATATCTTCAGTTAACATTGTTATTTACCCGAGTAACAAAGGGTAATACTGTTACAGTTAGGTCTTGGTAGAAGACTACATTCAAAACAATTATGTCTTGGTAGAAGACTACACTCAGAACAGTTAGGTCTTGGTAGAAGACTACATTCAGAGTAGTTAAGTCTTGGTAGAAGACTCCTTTTGTTACTAGTAGGAATCATAGGGATTTCTAGGGTTTTTCAAACATTTACAATTGTTTTACAAACATGTTCATACTTACAATTGATATACATTTTCATACTTATAGTTCATTTACATTTTCAATACTTACAATTCGTATACATACAAATACTTACATTTCAAATACATACAAGTACTTACATACAAATTAAGACACTAAAATACTTATGATCTCACCAGCTTTAAAACTGATTCTCGCTTTCAAAATTACTTATATCCTCAAGTCATCATAGACAGGTACCGATACAAGGAGAAAGGAAGATGGAGCTTGTTGAAGACTCATCTTTCATTTTCATTTATGCTTTAGTGTTTATCAAAATTTGACAGAACACTTTTATAATAATTATATTATTAATTCAATGGATGATGTTGTTGCTTGTTTACTACTTTTCATTGTTGTGATACTGTACATGACGTCCTCCGCCCCAGAACGTTTCCGCCGTTCCTGGTTTTGGGGTGTGAAAGATTGGTATCAGAGCATTGTTTATAGTGAATTAAGTATATCAACCCATAAAAGATATACTAACTATAAATACATAAGGGATTAAAAATACTCTGACCTAGAGTTTATACTTTAAATAATAAAATATTTAAGTAAGTATACGTGCTGCGTTCATACTAAAATCAGTGTCACTAGGACAATACAAAAGAATTACGATTGTTGGGCAACACAAGTGGGCTTAGAGACATATGGTCAAAACTAGGAAGATATAGCCTGATCACCTATATTATCTGAGAGTTGACTAGCATGTGCCTAAGTTTAATTGTGTGGTTGCAACAATGCTAAAATCTTGCCAACCCTACCACAATGAGAACAATAGAACATAACATTAAAAATTTAAAATACTATAGGAGTATTTGGTGTTACTGTAAGTACTTTATACTTGAGAATTAAAACGGGATCTTCATCACTAAGTTGATAGTTGCTAAGTGGATACACTAAGGCTATATGTAATTAGGATGTTATAGACTTAGGATCTGTGAAAATTTTGCCTTACCCCTATTCTGTGTGAATTTGGAATTAAGGTCACTTATTCGAAGGTCTATCATATTTAGATTACATATAACTGGTATGCACTTCACAAATAATGATGTAACTGATGAAGATTTTCTAACTAATTATCTAGATAGTCTGTCTAATAATTATTTTCTGACCCCAAATCTCGCATAGATAACATGGCTGGACTCCATCCCCACGGCAACCTGTTCCTTCCGAACGAAGTTATTGTTGGATGGTTTGAAGAAGATCCAGAAAATGATCATCCTATCTCTGTGAATGATCACCATGATGAAGACCTTTAGGATGATGCTAATTCCAAACCCGAGGTTGAAGATCTACCCCAGGAAGCTCCGGTTCAAATTCCTAACCCTCGCCCGGCTTTTCATGGCCCGACGCCTCCATGGGTGGAATGTTTGGAAACATGGAGCCAAGGATAAGTTCAGCCCATGCCATTTGATGGTGATCGAAACTTTTATGACCCGCAATGAGATTCAAGGCAGGACAGCCCTACATCAGATCACTGAAGTTGTCGCCATTGCAAGAATGCATACCCTCCGCACCATTCGTCTAGAAGATGCTCATGAGAGATCTGAGAGAAACCATGAAACCCTGCTACAGGCACTAGCTGAATCCCAAGCCGAAGTCATAGAATTCCGAGTACGACAGAGGGTGTACGAAAGACACCTACTCAAAGTAGAACATCAACTGGCTGAACTAAGAGTTCACCAGAGGGATTACCGTCACCAGTAATAAATGTTTTACATTATTTTCCTTGTTAAAAAGGAATGTTTTTCTATCTATGCCCGATGTGCTATTTTCTATGAAATTATCTTGTACTGTAAGTACTTTAGTTAGGTCTTTATGCTGTCAAGAACTATCTTCTCTGGATATGATGTAAGACCTTTAAAAGGTCATTTTCCCGAATCTTTACATCGTGAATATCAAAGATATTGACAGCCGGCAAACTTTTGTGTCATTCTTCATTCAAGTACTCTTACCATACTTTCAATGGAGTTTATCTGAAAGATGCTTTACTCAAGTCATTGGACTATAGTGATTTATCTCCGAAGACATTTCCAAGTCTCTTTTAGTGGTTGGATCTTGTTATTCTCCAACCCACGATACCTCGGCTCGAACGTCAAACGTCTTGAGACCATTCTACGAACTTACTTCTACTCATTACTAGGACTGCATCATAGGGATGTAGGTCAAACCTTCGTGATCATACTTCCATTCCGTACTAGGACTGAATCATAGGGATGTAGGTCAAACTTTCGAGAACATAGTCGTACTCTTTACATGAACAATCTAAGTACATCAAGGGTCAACCAGAATCGCTCACAAAATTCTTATCTTTCGTGTTACAGAATCATGTCGTCATCCGGAAGAAATCAATAGAACGACGAAACCTCCGCCTTTCCTATGAATGTCGCTACCTTTCAAACAGCAGTTATAGCTTCCGTGGTGGCTGCAGTAACCGCGGTCCTTGCACACCGTAGCGCTATCAGCACAGTCAATGCTGCTAATGGGAATGAAGTTTCCAATCGTGGTATCCATCCAGGAAGTCGCCAAACAGTAGCAGTCACAGGCTCGCAAAGCCAAAAAGCAGAGAACAAAAAACGAAAGCGTCAAGCCCGGAAAGAACGCAAGAGATCCCGAAAGCTGGTTATACAACAGCAGCAAGTGGAAACCCCTGCCGTTCCCATACCGAGCGGTCCATACGAGGGAAAACTCCCGAAGTGTGATAAGCGTAGTTTCCATCATCATGGGGCTTGACATGAGATGCAATGTTGCAATTGCCTAAACATAGGGCACCGTGCTCGTGGCTGTGGAGCACCGGCATGACCCATCACTCAAGTCCCTTTCATCGGGACTAACCCTACACACAAGATAAGTTATAACGCCGAACGATTTAGGAAGCAATTCCCAAAGTGGACTAACGAGGAAGGCACTCGTGTCCACATAACACTGGCTAAAAACTGAAAGCCCATCACCAAAGCTAGTACTAACCAGTCATGCCACCAATGCGGTGAGATAGGGCACTTCAAGAAAGATTGTCCTATAACAAAGAACTCTGGCGCAGATGGAAAAAATCTTCGGATCACGGCTGCGGGAGAACCTGCTCCGAAACCACGTTAATGTAATTCAGGCGTGTTGTTGTAACAGATTTATAAACTATCCAGGACTAGTGCAACTAGAGTCTTATCTTTTGTGGGATTCGGTCGGTATAAGCATGCTCGTGCTGCGTATACTTGTCTTTTGTAGTATATCTTATTCGCAGCAATAGTCCTGTAGTAAATCTAAAGTACTGTAACTCTATTCATGGTTGCACGGTTGTTTTTGTTTTTAACATTTTATGTTCAAATCTAATGTCTTTAAGTTTCAATATGATTTCCACATTATAATACGACTCGATTCAGTTTGACCCTCACGAAAAAAAAAACTGATTCATACGTATGTCTCCTTTTCAGTAAACGTCTTTTAGCGAAACCGTCATACCATAACACCGAAGTACTCATGCCAGGACTACCTCATAGTTCCCTTCTTTCCGAAGAAACCCTAAAATACCACTCGTGCAGTATGTCAAGTTTAATCCACGGATTCATGCGGTTGATCTATCACTGAGAAATGTATGCATAAGAGTGATATATACTCAAGGTTCTACGGGTTTAGAATTGATGATTCCACTTTAAATTCTTTTTCCCCGATGGGATGTGACGTTAAAGAAGAATCAGTTATTCAACTACCTTTTCAACCTTAATTATATATGACTCGTATACACCAAATGGTGATTGTGAACCAAGTATGAATTCTAATATGAACTTCAGGACGGAGAACTGCTTAAGTCGACGAGTAATCACATCGACATGTGAACAAACTTAGCACCTAGTAGGACCCTTGTAAACAGATCGCCCTATAGTCTAAACCTACGAAGACACAAGAACAGTGCAGACAACTTAGCAAACCATACAGAAAGAGAATTTGAAGACAAGGCTTCTCACCCTGGAGAACCCCAGTTTTATTCTCTCAGAGATCTACGGATTACATCATATGTGCCTCGGATATCGAGGACTCCGTCAAGATTCTTCATTAGAAATCATTATCTCTGCCTCGCATAGATGAAATGGTTGAGCAAACGCAAGGAGAGAATTACATTCATAAATAGATCTCAGATCCGAATATCACCAGTTCGAGTGTTAGGGAAGCATGTCTGGAAGACTATCTTCCGAACTCGATGTGGACACTTCGAGTCCGTAGTGATACCTTTCGGATAGAACCAATACGCCCATAGTTTTCATGAGCTAAATGAATAGGGTACGTCTTTCTTACTTGGATCAGTTCGTCATTTCTCCATATAATGACTTACTTATCTACCCTCGTAATAAGAAGAAACCCATGGAAACGTTTCCTTCAGAGGTACTTTTCGCGAAGTTCTCTACGCACGAGTTTTGGAAATTGAAAAGTCAAATTTCTATGACACACTATTAGTAATGTGGGAAATTTTGAGTACTCTTTCAATTTGTCAAAGCCGATGAGCATTTGTCAACACCAGAGACGCCGACAGTCTTTCGCCAAATTCTAGGTCTTACAATCCTACTGTCATAGTTCATTCAGAACTCCTCAACAAATTTTAGAAACCCGTACAACTTTGACCCAGCAAGGGGTGGCCTTTGACTTAGAAGTTAAGCAAGAAGAGGAACCGTTGGAATTCCAAGTGAGTGACCAAGCTCTTTAGGTTAACTCACTCTGGGAATGGCTTAATACGCTTCGTATCACGTGGAAAGCTAAATCCAATATAGTTAGGACCTCCAAGATTCTTATCAGAATCGGTCCTGTGCCTCACACAAACTAGACCTACTCCGCGAACTCAGTAACGCACATCCTACTCTTCACATCTCGATCGTGAAACCATACCTTCTTGTTAGGACTCTTGTAAGTCTACTCGTCGAGATCCTCGCCTTCATATTAAAACCGTAGTGACCCTCAACCGAGAGGTCAAGCAGACGAAACAACACCGTCGCCAGTTAGTGAAGGTTCGTTGGAATGCCAACCGAGAACCCGATTGCACTTAGGTGCGCTAGAACCAATCAATTAGGAAGTTTCCTCCTCACGACTCGATCATTCGTACATATTTCCTTGCCTAAATTCTAATTTCGGGACGAAATGCTCTTCAACAGGGGGATGATGTGAACCCGAAATTTCCATTCTGAACAAACCACATCGATCCAATAGATGTAGAACAGTTACAGTGAAAACTCAGACTTCGAGTATAAGTTTGGCAGTTTTCAGGATTTTACACTTAAGGAGATATTAGGAGAGTGGATGCACTAGGGTTTTGTGCAACACTGTTATTCGAATACTCTAGGACATTAGAGTTCGTTTCAGGAATAAAAATATTTTCTACCAAAAATATCTCAGGACTATAAATAGAATTCTGGACCAAATTGGTTCATTAGTTACATTCCATTTAGAGAAAAGTCAAAATTCTCTCTCACGGATCTTCGGGTTTTTATCCAAATTTGTGAGTACTTCGATCTTGTTATATTATATAGCTTATATTGTGTATTATAACATCAAAATCGGACCAAAACCCAAAGATTTGGGAGTTTACCGCCCAAGAACACTTGGGGAGTAAACTCCATTTTAAGGGCTAAAAGTGTCCCAATGTCCCTCAAAGCTTTAAAACTCGAACTAGAAGCCTTCATTTCATATTTAGGAAAATCAATTAGACACAATGATGAAAGTGAGTTCACGGCCAAGATGATGTGACAACCCGAAATTTCCATTCTGAACAAACCACATCGATCCAATAGATGTAGAACAATTACAGTGAAAACTCAGACTTCGAGTATAAGTTTGGCAGTTTTCAGGATTTTACACTTAAGGAGATATTAGGAGAGTGGATGCACTAGGGTTTTGTGCAACACTGTTATTCGAATACTCTAGGACATTAGAGTTCGTTTCAGGAATAAAAATATTTTCTACCAAAAATATCTCAGGACTATAAATAGAATTCTGGACCAAATTGGTTCATTAGTTACATTCCATTTAGAGAAAAGTCAAAATTCTCTCTCACGGATCTTCGGGTTTTTATCCCAAATTGTGAGTACTTCGATCTAGTTATATTATATAGCTTATATTGTGTATTATAACATCAAAATCGGACCAAAACCCAAAGATTTGGGAGTTTACCGCCCAAGAACACTTGGGGAGTAAACTCTATTTTAAGGGCTAAAAGTGTCCCAATGTCCCTCAAAGCTTTAAAAATCGAACTAGAAGCCTTCATTTCATATTTATGAAAATCAATTAGAAACAATGATGAAAGTGAGTTCACGGCCAAGGAGCTTCTTGGGCCGTGAACTCCATGTTTAGGTGCCAAAATGCTTTGAAACACTTCCTAAGGCTTAGGCTTAAATAAGGACAAGTACCCTAAAGTGTTTATAGCCTAGAAAACATAAGGAATCACGTGTGTTAAGGAGTTTACGGCCAAGAAAAGTTCTTGGGCCGTAAACACCTATAAAGGGGTCAAATGACACCCTAACTCCTTCCTTATGCCTAGAACCCAACATAGATCATTACTTAGAAATGTTTAAGACTTGAAAACACCATAACCACCCTCCCAAGGGAGTTTACAGCCGTAAAATCCAAAGGAATATGGTCCCAGGGCCGTAAACTCCTTAAAGGAGTTAATATGACACCCAAACACTTGTTTAAACCTTGGAACAATTTACCACTTGACTTGTAACAACTTTAAGCCTCAATTAATGACCCAATGTAGAGTTTACGGCCAGGAGTTTACTCCCCTGGGTCGTAAACTCCAAAGAATATGGTCATTAGACCTTAAACTCCCATTTGAGGTACTACACTCCTTTGTTGCAAACCATTAGCCTCCTAGCACTTGACCAAAAGTGCTTTCCTAGCGTTTAAATGTTTATACTTGTATAATTAGTGTATTAATCACTAATTATTTATATACATATGTCTTCATATGTAATTAGGATCATTGTGTGTGTCTAAAGTCTTCAGTTGACACCAAGCACTTGTCCGATCCTTCCTTACGATAACAGTCCGTTCAATTCCAGTCACTTACTGCAAGTGAGTACATACCCCTTAAATAATGTTTTAAACTACTTTTAAATGTTTTATGGGGGGGATACAAGCAGAATCATACTAGTTATTATATCAATCACATGTGATTAATAAGTTGAATTATGCTAGTTATTATATCAATCACTTGTGATTAATATGCAACATTCAAATGATTCACTACACATTAGCCGTTTTACCAAATAGTTTTCTTCAAATGATTCTTATAAACATTTTATGTGTTTTAAACTCTTTATTACACTGTATATTTTACTCTGTATATTACATTTCAAACTTATTTACAATTGTGTTTCAAACAAAGGTTTCTTTATACTAAATTGTTTTATCAAACCCATGCCTTAAAATTGTTTTATAGATTGACATCAAGTCGATCTTCTCTTAAGATAATAATTATGTTTCAAATGTTTAACAAAACTTATTTATGCTTTTATATTATAAATTGCATGCCTCTATATGTATAGTTATATAAGAAATGTTTAAAAGACTTAGGAAGGCTATCCACCCTATTTCCTTTTCGTGCTTGAGATGTCCTCTGGTGGGATATAGGGTACTCGTCCGAAGGTCGCTTAACTATTTGCTATATAACATATATACATATATAGTCATAAAGGCCCTTCCAGTTCATCCCATGCCCTTGGGTAGCAAGGGTATACATCCATGTCCATAGGTACCAGTTAGATTACTAGTAAACTACCACATGGGTAGTCTAGGAAGATACTAGAACTATTACTAAAACGAAATACTATACAATAAGTCAGTTCATTCATGAGTCTTACTTTCTAGAATATTACAGTACATTACTATACTTTCTAGATAGAGAGCACATACCCTACAGCTACAACATTACAGTACATTACTATACTTGCTAGATAGAGAGCACGTACACTACAGTTATAATGTTACAGTACATTACTATACATACTAGATAGAGAGCACGTACACTACAACTAGAACATTACAGTACCTTACCATACTATTACATAGATATGGTCACATGTAGATGAGTACACTTACAGGAATTACTAGTACATTTTATATGTATAGATTCTGTTATATAATCCTTATCCTTGTCATTACCTTGTGATTCAATCACACAATCGACGAGATAGATTGGATTTAATATCCTAGTACCCAAGGATACATTGCGGGACTGACCATTCCTAGAATCTCTGTTAGCTATAGAGGTAAAAGCACATCCACGGATGTCAACGGTTGATACCATTACAGGTATATTTTTGGGGCTTACTATTCCTATACCCAGCTGTTAGCAACAGAGGTAAATGTACATCTTCGGATGTCTTCAGTTAACATTGTTATTTGCCCGAGTACCAAAGGGTAATACTATTACAGTTAGGTCTTGGTAGAAAACTACATTCAGAACAGTTAGGTCTTGGTAGAAGACTACATTTAGAACAGTTAGGTCTTGGTAGAAGACTACATTCAGAGCAGTTAAGTCTTGGTAGAAGACTCCTTTTGTTACTAGTAGGAATCATAGGGATTTTTAGGGTTTTTCAAATGTTTACAGTAGTTTTACAAACATGTTCATACTTACAATTCATATACATTTTCATACTTACAGTTCATTTACATTTTCAATACTTACAATTCGTATACATACAAATACTTACATTTAAAATACATACAAGTATTTACATACAAATGAAGACACTAAAATACTTATGATCTCACCAGCTTTAAAGCTGATACTCGCTTTCAAAATTACTTGAATCCTCAGGTCGTCATAGACAGGTACCGATGCAAGGAGAAAGGAAGATGGAGCTTGTTGAAGACTCATCTTTCATTTTGATTTATGCTTTAGTGTTTATCAAAATTTGACAGAACACTTGTATAATAATTATATTATTAATGCAATGGATGATGTTGTTGCTTGTTTACTACTTTTCATTGTTGTGATACTGTACATGACGTCCTCCGCCCCAGAACGTTTCCGCCGTTCCTAGTTTTGGGGTGTGACATATTCGGGGCTGACTACCCCACGCCTAGCTGCTAGCTACAGTCGAACCGAAAGGTTCAAGGGTGACGAAAGTCATAAGGTGATGTGGACTACTTATTGCCATATCTAGTCTATCGTATGGTTATGGAACTCGCAATTTGGATAATAGAGATTTACTAAATGGTAATAATGAAGAAGTAACTATGTTTACTTCACATACATTAGTTTTATATACGTGTTAAAACTAATACCACTCACAAGAACAACCAGGTTTTCAGTATACATCTTTCACATTAGTAACCAACATTTAGGAAAATATGGGATTTTTCCTGGGGTAATACTCGTACATAACTAGATTTGTATTACAGATTTAGACAACTAAACCGTACAACTTACAAGGGTAAACAGGTTTTTAGTATACATCTTTTACTTTACACTTTGGATCTGATAACCAACTTTAAAGAAAATATGGGATTTTTGTGGTGTGTCACATTTTCAGAAACAGAAACAAAAAGGAACTTGTACATTTTCAGAAAAACAAAACCGCTTATTAACTCACCAGCGTTATGCTGATTTTCAAACTGCTTGTATTCTCAGGTCCGCATTAGACAGGTTCCCGATGATTCCTTTTTCTCAAAGACGGAGTGCGTTGAAGACTCATCTTACTTTTGTTCGTATATACTATGTATCACTCTTGTACAACGTTACGTTCAAACAAATGCAAACCATTAAATATGTAATGTAATGGTTGTTTACTTTACTTACTATGTGCATTGGATTTGATACTCAACGTGGAGTCAACCCCGGAAATGTTTCCGCCTTGGGTTTTCGGGGTGTGACAGAAATGATAAAAACTCTTGGGATTTTCAAGATATTCATATCATCATATTAGGAATCTGGGGAAATTTTATTTCAAACTGAAAAGAATTTTTAGATTTTTTTTATAAATAAAATCATTTACATGCACTATTAACAATGTACTTTGATCATCAAGCTCTATAGCTTGGTGTTCATCACATGCATCACGGTTTGAAGACCATGCATGGACATATGTTGGTCATAGTGATGTTTTCAAAGGAAATACTTGAATGCATAAGGTATATGAACTTTTAAAACTTGTAAACATCTGTATTTTAGTGTTTGACATAGGTTTTGGTCCTTGGATTTCACCATTAAACAACATGCACGTTGTCCTTGGGTGAAACACTACCACCATCATCATCAAACTCGACATTCATGGATATGTTCATGAATATTCATAAAGAATGGTGTAGAAGAATGAGAAGTGCAAGAAAACTCTTTAAAACAAGAAAGAAAAGTGAGGGAAGATGAAGGATTTTCGTGAATACCTTGAAGAACAACCTTAGAAGTAGAAGATTTGAGTGTTGAGAGGTGTTCTTGGCTGGAGATTTCCATGGGTTGGAGAGAGGAAAAGAGAGTTATAGTGTTGTAAAGAGTGGAGTGAGAGAGAGAGAGAGAGAGAGAATGGGAAGTTGAAGTGTAAGAGAAGGATAAATGATTAAGATTTTTGGGGAAAAGGGGAGTCTTGGAAGAGGTTGCCAATTTTATGAGTGAGAGAGGCTCCCTCTCTCCTAAAATTCAAATTAAATAAATTCCCTCTTCAATTTTTTATAGAACCCTAATTTTATAAAAATGCTTCTTTATGTAATTCTTGATGTATTTAAAAACCTTTGTTTTTAACTAATAAATTATGACTAATGTTTGATAATTTAAATTTTTATGTAGTTGATTATATCCCATAATTTGATTATTAAAATTTGATGTTAGGAAGTTCATAGCAAATCTTATAGAGCTTTTGGAACATTGTTTGATATTCACCATCATATTGGAATAAAATTAGAATATTTTAATTTATTTTTAGGGTTTTATACCCTTTTTCAATTGTAACAAAGTTTGAAGTTTTATTCTAATTCATGTATTGGCGTTTCCTACAGTAGTTAAACACCTTACTAGAGTCGTAAGAGTCAACTATATTAGTCCTAGATTTTAGTTGGATCCTAGTTTATGCAAGATTTTGACCTAATTTATACTACCAGGCCATGGTATGTTGTGCATGTATGGCTTTTACAGAAAAATGCATGAGTCCGAGAATGATCTGAATTGACAGTTGTCACAGATTACGTGTCTAAGCCGATAACTATAGCTAGAATGTACTTGACCCGATAGTAGAATGGTCCTTTTAGGTTGCCTTCACAAGTGCAATTTGATAGGATGGACTTTTCAGAATAAGGTTAGTTGTAATTTATTAATATATTATAAGTATAATATATTAATTGAGAAATCATATTACTTAATTAGTATTAATCAAGAATTAATTTGAAATTAATTTAGTGATCAAAAGAGACCGATTAAATATATGGGGACTGATTAAGTAAATCGGTGATTCTTATAGTGTGGGCCAACAATCTATGGTTAATTAGGATGGTCTAAACCAATATGATATTCCATGGAGGTTTAACCCATGGAGCTTAAGTAATATGAAGGGTCATGGTGGATTCGAGTTTACATGGATGAAATCCCAGCCTTTGTTACAATATAAAAGCAAATCCCTAGAGCTACAATCAGCTGCTCATTCATTCTAAGAGAGTGATAATGAATTTTGAGCTAACTAGCCTATTCTCTTAAGCCTCCTTTTTCATATGACTTATTAGAGGCATCACACTTGAGGTGTTAAAGCTTTCTAAGGCCATGAACTACAAAGTACATCAAGAGGTATTCATATAACTTGGTTTTATATTATATATCCTCTATTGTATGCTAGTTAGGATGTATGCTTTGGAAAAATGATATTAAATGTAAAATTAGAGAAAAAATAGATCCAAATCATCTAGGGTTGCATGTACACCATAAGAGTGTTATAGTGCTTAAAACCCAACAGTCGTATCAGAGCCTAGCACATAGGCTTCTAGTATAGGATCGATTACATATTCTATAATATTTGCATGTTTTGATTTTTCCAAATGCCTAGCACATTAAGAGGGAAAAAGGACTAGAGCTTGATATGACTAAAGTTGTTAAACAATTGTCGAGGACTATCTAAGGTTTACCGAAGATTGGTTGCTTGTGGATAGTTAGAATTATAGCAATGGATGGACCATATTGATATAATTCTTAATAGATAGGATTCTATTTAGAATGGATAATCATATGGCTAGTATGGAAATGTTTCCATAATGGGAGTTGGATATTAAGAATCTATGTGTAAGTTAGAAACTTTTATGCAAGAAGGATGTTCAAGGGATGTACGTTGAATGTGAGACTTCATCTCCATGGAATTGTTTTGTAACAAATCTCCAGTGGAATGTTTTGTAATATCATTGGCAAAGTCTATGTGGCTTTGGTGTCTTAACAATACAAAAGGAACATTGCGTGTAACTTTAGATCTCAACAGATTCTAGTAGTGGCAAGAATTTGGTATTCTTACACTTGGGATAAGGATTTCAAATTTTGAAATGAGCATCATTGAAAATGTGTTCAATTAATCTATTTCCTAAAGAAAGAACCATAGATAAACATAGTGTGCATACTAGGAGCATGGGATGACTATTATTTTAATACAAGTATTAAGTTGATTGCTCGAAACATAATACAATAAGTAATGTCTAATTAATATGGTGACTAAATAATAAGTGTTTTATTTATATTCAAAAGTTTGAGACCATATTGGATTAGGATATTCTTGTGTTTCACTTTGCATGTTTTACTTCCCAAATAATAAGATTCTTCAAACCTCCACAGTCGATCGTACTTTCGAAGTAAGTAATGAGGTAAGACTATCATGAACTCATGTGTAGATTTTCTAAGTTCTTGGGCATAGAAAATGTTTGCTGTAGTGTTTACGAGTACTCCTAAATTAAGAATTTGAGTATTGGATTAAACCCACGCTCATTTGAATGACTTCATGTATTTTAGCATGAGTGATCATGAGACGATAATATATTATATTCTTGAAACGGAGACATATAGTTGTTGTTTACAAGTCAGTTATGCATTGATAATATGTGAATGCATCAGTAACTTGATGTTATAAAAAAAATTGTGTGTGATTTGATTAATAAACAGTACAAGCATATGAGTCGAAGTTTATCCATTCATTTTACCCTAAATGGGAAAAAATAGATATATGTGGGCCCCTCGATGATTTAGTGATGACACCCTAATAGTTTCGCCAACCTATACTAAGTTGATGAGTTCAATTATAGTTTGAGTCAATCGTCATAAATCAGAAGCCAGCAAACAAACCTTAGATATAGAGAATGATTAAAACCTATATCTCATGTCTATACGATATCTTGTAGAATGGAGGAATATTTGATACATTATCTAAAGGACGTGTTACTAAAAAGATCAGAGTTCGACATATGCTTTTGAAAGATACGATTGCTAATCAGATTCTTAAGTTATACTTGCAATTATAGTTATTCGACGCATCCAAGTGAGAGATTGTTGGCTTAGGTGTCTAAGCCAATAACTATAATTGCTATGTACTGGATTTGATTATGAGCATGGTCCTTTTGGGCTTCCTTCACTCATGCCACTTGATAGGAGGACTAGTGGAGAGAGAGAGAGAGAGAGAGAGAGAGTAGGATCTACTATGTTAATAATAAATTTGTACTCAGAATGATTTTATTAATATATTATAAAATTGATATATTATTTGGAAATCATGATATTAATTACTAATTAATAAGAAATTAATTTGATATTAAATTTGGTATTAAAAGGAACTAATAAATATAGAAATCGGGCTGAACATAAAGAAAATAAACAAGTTTTAAACAAAAATTCAACATGTACTTTTACGAGGCCGAAATTGGTTTAAGCCAAGGTCGGCATCATCAAAGTCATCGTCTGGGTCTTCATCTACTCGTAGATGGATACCCAAATGATTAAAAGAAACGAAAAATATTTCAAAATCACCTGTTAATAAACCTAACTACAAATGGGTGCCCAAAAATCCGTCAGTCCAATTATCTCAAAGTATGTTGCATCCATCTGGTAATCAATCCGATCTAAAAAATGAAAAAGTTAATTATGTCAATAGAACAGGTAAACCTAGTGTTTATATGGCCTAGGTCCCATAAACTAACTAATCACGCGCATCGTCCAAGAACAGCTATGGAGGAATATCGTTAGACATTGGTATGTCGATAATGGCAGTTCCAGGCACATGAAACTAGATATATCCCAATTGCATGACATTCAAAGCTTTAATGTGGATTATGTTTCCTTTGTGGGATGAGAAGGTGGAAAGATCACTTAGAAGGGTACTGTGACAAATGGTCTGCTTAGCTTTGAGAACGTGAACTATGCTCCCGAGCTGAAACACAATCTGTTGAGTGTATCTCAGATCTGTGATAAAGGCTATTCAACTTATTTTACGAACAAAGATTGTCTCATTTTGAAGCCCATAATCATTATTACTGAATAGTAGATTTTGGTTAATTTAAAGAGCGATGGAAATGCTTACATCATTGATATGAATCATAACATTCCCGAGCAAGTCACTTGCCTTTTCTCAAAAGTCTCTGAACACAATTCCATGCTCTGGTATCGTCGGCTCGACCATGCAAAAGCTAAGAATCTCGATCGTCTTGCTAAAAATGAGATTGTATGTGGACTTCCTATCAAAGACTTCATAACTCTTGTCGCAACTAGCATTTCTTGGCTAGGAAATTTTGTCTACTTGTAATCAACTCTTGTATGAATTGTAACTTTAAGTTGATATTATGCACTATGCCCAGTCAAACACAAACATTTGAATCAAAACTCACTCGTGAAGTTCAAAAACCTAACTTAATACATCTCATACACTCAATTGTGGGTTTGAAACCCTAATTTCCCAATTCAAACCCCCTATTGGACTAGAAATTAGTTATTAAGCCTAATGGGCCAATAAACTCACAACTTGGTTATTTGGGCTCTAATTGGACCCATTTTCATGAAACTGTAACCTTTTGGGCCATCTTGGGCCTAAAATATCTCACCTCACTTTTATGGGCCTTATTGGACCTCAAATGACCCACTTCATTCTCATGGGCCTTTATGGGCCGTGAACAACTCTCTTGAACATTATTTGGGCCGTAAACCCCTTTCCTTATCAATTTTGGTACGTAAACCCTTATATAGGTGCAATGGGCCAAAAAATTCTACATGGGCCTTGTAATTTCGAGAATATAAAACATTATCCCAACATACTTTTTATTTCTTTCCCTCTCATCTCCTTTTCGGTTTTGTAAAAACAAATAATAAGCGGATAATTAGGGTGTTCCCACCTAATTATTGTTTAATGGATATCTAAGCACATTACACATCATACAACGATGCATTCCCATATCTCCATGCAACATTAAATCACTCTCTTCATCTTCTTCTAGCCTTGGCCGAGAATCCAAACACCACCCACACCTCTTTCATTTCTCAAACACAAAAATCCTCTCTAACACTCACGAAACCTCACCTTTCCTCCAAGATTTTCGTTTATGTTGATCCAAGAACACTTCATCCAAAAATATCGTTATATTGGTAAGTTACTTCTATCGAAAAGGTTTAACTTCATGTTTTTCTTAAAATTACTTCTTAACACTTCATTTAATGATCCATGTTCGTTAAATCTCCTAGAATTCGAAGGTCTCATCAAAGGAACCTTGTTAAAGCAGAAAACTCTTCCAATCTTCTTCCAAAACTGATCCATCAACCCCAATGTGAGTTCATACCCCCTATATTCGGTTTTTACTATGTTTTAGGGGAGAATACAAGCTGTTTTTTGTAGATCTCTGTGTATATGAATGATTTTGTGTGTTTTTCATGACATAAGTGTGATTATGTGTTATAAACATCATGAACTCAAAAATATACATAATTAAAATGATATTTGAGGATATAACACGTGATACCACATATTATGCAAAGAAAAGGTTTAAAACATTACAAGATTGTTTAAACTAAGAAAATTACATAAGAGGGACAAAAATGACAAGATAATCAAAATGTGAAATTAGTATGCATAACTCACGGTTTTGAAAGGATTTATTTGAGTAAATATGGATCCTTATAGTATTTATGATTCTGTAAGGACAAAAAGTGCAAACGTTCACAAATGGGCCCTCATTTTGGGCTTTCACAGTTTTCGGTTAAATTTGTAAATTTTTGGGCTTTTGTGCACTTTAGTGTCATTTTAGAAAAAATTGAGCCAAAAATGTAAATTTTCAGTTAAAAATGGCTAAAAATTTAAATTTATTAAATCTTAGGCCAAAAAGATAAATTTATTCATGATTGGGCTGAGAATGTTAATTTTCATAAAATGGAGGTCAAAAGTGTTATTTTTGACAAAAGTAGGGTTAAAAATGTTATCTCATGCGAATCAAGCCCTTAAGTCTAAACTTTTGGTTTTAAAGGACCTAAAGTGTCATTTTTACTAAAAATGTGCCTTAATTGTAAATTTTTTGTTTTAAGGACCAAAAATGTCTTTTTACAAAAAATAGGCCTTTATTGTCATTTTGGTAAACAACTATACTTAACAACAATGGATTAATTACGTCATTTACATCTTTGTTGGGCCTGCAATATAATTTACATGTTTAGTGGGCCTTAGTTGTCATTTTACATATTTATTGGGCCTGAAATATAATTTACATGCTTAGTGGGCCTTAGTTATCCTTTTACATGTTTATTGGGCCTGGAATATACATTACATGTTTATTGGGCCTAGGTGGTCCATCTACATGCTTGCTAACTTCACACATTCACATACCTACTCGTTGGGGTTTGAAAAGTAAATACTTACACAGAAACAATATACACTGTCCAATTTCATAATCACGTAAATTTAGTTAAGGATCTTGTGAGAAACTTCGTTTGGCACCTATTGAGTGTACAACCGTAGCCTGTAGTTATAACCAAAGTATCCTGGAGGGAGAGCGGGAGTTTGTGTGTACATCTATATGGGGGTGACACCCCACACCTGAGTTGTTCGCTATAGTTAGACTAGGCCAATCTAGGGTGGCAAACCTTACCTTAAACAAGTCAGCGTCTGAAAAACATCATGACAAGCAGAATTGTCCTTATCAAGTATTGTTATAACGACCCACTTAGAGGAATTAACACCATTATAAAATTTAGGGAACACATTTTTTGTTGATAAACAGACAACATCAGGTTGTCTGTTATCATTTAGTTTATACTCTTACAAACATTAACATATATATATATATATATATATATATATATATATATATATATATATATATATATATATATATATTAATACAATATCAGACACAAACATTTCTCATGGTTTTTTGTAAAATACTAGATTTTCTGGTGTTTACAAAGTAATCCAAAACATTTTGCTCAAACATGTTTATGAACTCACCAACATTATATGTGACAACCCAAAAATTTCCATTCTGTAAAACCATCCACTTCAACTGAAGTCAAAACTGTTCCTGCTAACTTTCAAGCTTTTTGGAATAAGTTTGAGTGTTTTGAAGTTAGTGCTTCAGAAGATAACAGGAGAGAGGATACCCTAGGGTTTATTATGTAGCAATAAGTGCCCAAGACATCAAGAGTGTGGATTTTATGGTCCAAAATGGTAATGTGACCGTAAACCCTAAAGACTATATAAGTAAGACTTAGCCATTTTGGTTCATATCATTCATTTCCAACGAGAGAAAATCCGATTTCTCTCCCAAGGATCTTCATCTGTTCACCCCCAATTGTAAGTACTTCAATCCTATAGTGTATTAAAGGGTACTACATGACTAGATAACATGGAAATCATCCATAAATCCCAAGGAAAAGGTGTTCAAGGCCCAAGATCCTCTTGGACCGTGAACACTCAAAATGAGGCCAAAAGTGTGCCCTATATCCCCATAGACCTTGGAACCAAACATATAACTACCCTTCACATGTATAGACCTTAAAAACATTAAGAAACAAGGGTTAGAAGACAATTCACGGCCAAGGATATTCTTGGGCCGTGAACTCCCTTTTATGGTGCCAAGATGCCCCAAATTCCTTCCTTAAGCCAAGAGACTAGCCTAGCACTTTACCATGATGTGTTTAGGACTCAAAACAATCAAAATACCATCACCCATAGGTGATTACAGCCGCAAACACGTGCCAAAATGGTCCAATGGCCGAAAACTCAAGTTAGGGGTGTTTTGATGCCATAAACACTTCCTAAGCCTTAGACATGAAGTTAGGATGCTTCATTACGACCTTTAGGACCCTAAACAACCCTCATAATCATAAATGGCCATGAGTTTACAATTGTAAACTCATTAGGGCCGTGAACACCTCAAAAACTCCAAAGAAAGTGGTCTTCCTCATCCTAGGGTAGAGGTAAGGTCCCTAAATCATCCCCTAGCCTTCAAACTTGCACTTACACATGAGTAACCATGAGTTTACGGCCATAAACTCCCTTGGGCCGTAAACCCATGGTAGTAAACTCATGTGAGTGCCATTCCACCTTCCTTTGTTGAATCACATGTGATTCCAACACTTAGTCAAGGTCTTTCCTAGTCCCGGAAGGAGTTTCTTTCATATAGTTGTTTATAAACACTATATTCATGTCAATATGTGTCCTTATATATCATTTAGAACTTATTGTGTCTCGGGACTTCATTCGTGGAACTTCTCATCCGTACGCACATACCCGTTTGAATCACCCACATCAGGTGAGTTCATACCCCGTAATGAATCTTTTAACTGTTTTAGGGGGGGTGGAATACAGGTTGAACACAGTGATAATTGTGTAAATGTTTGTTGTTAAACATCTTTCAAAATGTTACTTATGTTATTTATAAGTTGTCAAAACATTTACAAACTCTTTTAAAAGTTATGTTACTTTATAGTTATACAAAACTTTGTTTTAAATTACAAGCATAACTTAGTAGATAAATGAGTCTTTTCAGTAACAGTCTAGGTAGAACATTAGTAAACTATTATAGGTATAGTTTAGGAGAATGCTATTCATTACTTCTAGTACATTGAAGCACACAAAGAAACAGTACCATAACAGAACAAACAGTGAAGAGAATCAAACAATACCATAACAGAACAAACAGTGAAGAGAATCAAACAGTACCAGAACAGAACATAACAAACAGGTTAAGTTGTTATAGCATGAGAACACACAAACATGATCTAATTATATCAATGAATCACTAATGAATTAGTGATAGTTATATTAGGTATACATGATCATATAACTTTAATGTGAATTACACGGCTTGCAAGAAATTGTTGGGGTCGCACTTGGTTCCCTAAATCTCTTTACATTGAGAGTGTTTAGTAGGGGTTCTAGCTTTCACATTATGACCGTAATAAAACAAATATGTTTTTAGGTTACTAGTACATCCACATGTCATTATAAACGACATCTGTGTACTTACTTTTCCCATTACTTTCATAAAGTGTCAGTACCACTTGAAAGTTGATATATCTTCTGGTTAAGATAGTTATAAACTAGGGAGAATATACTTTTACATTTGACAAAGGAACAATTGGGCTTAACACATATCAAAAGATACCTTGGTACAAGGCTACGATTAAAGGTTAAGATCATAATGCTAGCTTTATGATTCTTTAATGTATACACTATAGGATACATATATACTAATAGATTCCGACAGCTAATAGGATGTGTGCTCTTCGCTTCATTTCATGTTCCCGTTGAATGTGGGCTTGGAATGAGGTCACCCAATCTATTATTATTATTATTATTATTATTATTATATATATATATATATATATATATATATATATATATATATATATATATATATATATATATAGGCTTAGTATCCATTAAGTCATCATAAGGGCACCAGGTATGGATCAGGTTATAGGACATAGAGTCAACGCACAACTTTTCTAGTACAAAACTTACTTTTCAAAGTCAGTACTTTTGGTATACAAAACTAGAGATTTCCCAGATAAGGGCTTAATCCGTTTTATTAAGCCAGTACAGTTTTAGAGACTTTAGGTGAGTAACTCTATAACACCTTAGTTTATACACCATGTTTATATATAAAACTAATACCCAATAGATAGTTAAATGTGTGTTTTCCGCCTTGCTTCCTGTTCCTATTGGATTGTGGGCGTAGGGTAGATTCATTCAATTAACTTTCTACCTAGTATCAGATTATATATGGCAGTATAAACAAAGCTATTATAAAAATAGTCACCGTAGTCATTATTTTACTATAAGGAATATAGGTTTTCTTAAAGAACTTTTCATTAAATATAAAGGAACCATTACAAACAACTCCATGATTAACAACTGAATACACCAGGGTTATATATGACAACGATCTAACAACCAATGGAATGTGTGCTATCTGCCTTACTTTCTGTTCCTCGTTGGGTTGTGAGCTTGGGGCAGATGCGCACAATCGATTGTTTGTTTACTCTGAGTATATATAACTTGTACCCACTTAGTACCCATAGAAAGGCTTGTAGTGTCATTTTACTTAACTTTCATTCAAGTAGGAAATATATGATTTTCTAGAGGAACAGGCGAACCTTTTAAAACCGAACTTACAGCTTACATCACTTTTACAAATACATTTTCCACAATGCTTTACATCTTACTCACATCACTAAAATCTTAGGAACTCACCAGCTGAATTGCTGATCAACTCTTTCAAATAACTTGTATTCTCAGGAGACTATTAGACAGGTGCTCGTGCTGGGGATTCAGAAGATGGAGCATTATAGCTTCAAGTCTTGTTTTGTTATTTTTCTATAACTTCTATGTTTTATGAACACACATATTGTAAACACTTTCATTCTACATGAAATGGTTGTTCATTACTTTCTTATCATATACATATGTCGTGATACTAAACATGACGTGCTCAACCCCTGAACATTTCCGCCGTTCCGGTTTTGGGGTGTGACATTATATATGTTAAGCTTTTCAAATTAACTTGTATTCTTAGGAAATCTTTAAACAGGTTGGTCAGCAAGAATACATGTATATTTTGTTGCGTTTTGTTATCACCGTACTTTGAATATTTTGGCATTTAATATTGAAGTACAATAATTGATGTAAACAATGATAGTTGTAATATTGCATGTGTGATGATGATGATGATGTTTTGTTTCAATTATATACACTCTGATGACACTACAAGAATGAAGTCACTCAAGGCCCCAGAAGTTTCTGCCATCTGGTTTGGCGGTGTGACAACTTTTAAGAAGTTTATTGCTTATACTCAAGGAAAACATCACTACAAGACACATAAGCCAAATATGGTCAACTCAATCAACAAGGTTCTTTAATTGTTACATATTGATTTATTTGTTCTGCTGAATGTTCTCAATATAACTAAGAATTCTTATTGCTTGGTGGTGATTGATTATTACTCTCGGTTCACATGGGTTTTCTTCGTGACCAACAAGAGTGGGATTGCTGGCCTGATCAATAATTTCATTGTGATGATTGAGAATCAAACCAATGAAAGGATGAAGGCACTTCAAATTGACAATGGCACATAATTCAAAAATGTTGTTCTGGACTGTTTTTGTGGTGAGAAGGGTATCTTGCGTCAGTATAGTTTTGTTCGCACACCATAAGAAAACGATGTTGTGGAACTGTGAAATTGTACTTTGATGGACGCTGCAAGAACGATGCTTTGTGATTCCAAGTTATCAGTCTTTTTATATGCTAAAGCCATTAATACAGCATGTTATGTTCAGAATCATGTTCTGATAAACAAATCTCAGATGAAGATCCCGGATGAGATTCTACACAATTAAAAGCCATCGGTTACTCATTTCATAATCATTGAATTTCCTTGCACCCTTCTTCACCTCGAATCCACCCCACAGTTCAACTCAAAGGCCAATAACTGCTATTTTGTGGGATATGCCACATGCACCGCTTACAGAGTGTACAACAAAACCACTAAGAAGATTATGAAAACCTTTGACGTGCCTTGGCTGGAAGAGAATGAGACGGATGCATGAGTTGGACCTAATTGGCTATTTGATTATGTATCATTGTTTAAATCCTTTATGTGTGTTCAAGAAATGTTTTAGGTTCCAGCTCGGGTACACGTGACGTTGATAAAGATGAGGACGAAGATGTTGTATACATACCACCCCTGGTGACTATAGTGTCTCCTTTATTAGATGAAGCTGCTCCAAGTACTTTTTCAGTCTCACCAAGCCAAAGAATTAGTTCTGACACTGAAGCTACTCCACTTTCCCATGCTGAAAGAGAATTCATGACAAGATATTCTTCCATTGCCACCACATCGTTTCTGGAGCTTCACTTTCTTGAACCTATTTCAAATGAGTATGTTGCTAGTCCCTCTCACGGTCCTAGATCGTTTGAGGAAAGCGACTCACCTGAAGACCGATTCATCAATATCAACAAACTTCTTGTCTCAATCAATAACCTCAGCCATGAAATTCCTACCAAACTCCAACGCGATCATCCGATCGAAAATATCAATGGTCTAATGGCCGATAGAGTTAAAACAGGGAGTCAAATTGGAGATGTCAATTCATGTCTCTACTCTTACTTCATATCTCAGATCGAGCCCAAGAGCGTCGACATGGATTTAAATGAACCAATTTGGGTAGATACGATGCTTTAAGAACTGAATCAATTTGAAAATTTTGGTGTGTGGAAGCTGGTTGTACCAAAAGGCAAGAAGTCTTTGGCCATGTGTTGGGTTTTCCGAAATAAGCAAGATGATTAAGGGGTTATTGTGTGCAATAAAGCTCGATTGGTTGTTCGTGGAATCAGGAAAATAGAGGGTCTTGACTACACAAAAGTATATGCTCCGGTAGCGCGTTTGGAAGCGATTCATATATTCCTAGCATATGCCTCCTACATGGGCTTTACAGTTTATCATATGGATGTCAAGACCGCCTTCTTGTACGGATTTATGAAAGAAGAAATTTATGTTAATCAACTTCTAGGGTTTGTCAATTCAAAGTTTTTAAATCATTTTTATGATGGGTTTTGAGCATTCTAACACTTCCTAAGTGTACATGCAACCCTAATAACCTTGGATCTATGTTTGTCTAATTGTCATGCAAAGTTGAATTCCAAGGTTATATTCCTTTCTAGCATACATGGGGAACAATTTTAACATAAAGTATAGATAGAATAACTTACCTTGTTGTTGCTTGTGTTCCTTGAAACCTTGTGAGCCTAGCACCCCAAGTGTGATGCCTCAAATGCTTCACGCAACACCAAATGCTCTTGGAAGAACTTATGAGATAATACTCACTTCTTCAAAATCGGCCAAGCCCTCTTGATTCTTAGTGTAGCCAATTTTGGGTGGAGAACATGTTACTTATATAGTGTTGACACATCTAGGGTTAAACCCTAATGTGTCATGACTCTTCATTTCCATGATCCATGGGTTTGTAACTCCCATGGAGCATCCTATGGGTGGAACCCAACTTGATGGTCCATGGAGCCTTTTAGCCCACTATACAAGATATGGATGATTTACTTAACCAACCCATATATTTAATTAGTTATCTTTTGATCACTTAATTAATTCTAAATTAATTCTTGATCAAACTAATCAAATAATATTATTAATATATTAGAACTTATAATATATTAATAATCTCCAAGTGTTATTTCTCTCATTTAGTCTATCCAATTGCATGGTACCATGCAACCCAAATGGACCATGCCGGGTCGGGTCAAGTACATACCAGAAATAGTTATGGACTTAGACTCCTTATCCAACAGTCTCCCACTTGGATAAGTCTAATAACTATTACTGCAAGTATGACTTCAGGAACCGATCGGCAATCGTAGCTCTTTACAAGGTTTCTCGAAACTGAGAAAATGATGGTACGCCATTTAAGATAAGTGATCATATAATCCTCTGTTCTAGATATCAGTCGGACAAATACATGGAACAATGTCTTACTTATTGTCCAGCAATTTGTTTCCTGATTTCCGATTTGTTTGACAAAGAACTTCATTGAACACATCAATTTAGTTCTGACCGGGCCCGGTACATAGGTCAAAACAAAATCATCGAGGGGCCCAGATATCAGCTTCTAATCCAAGAAGGAACAGATAAACTTCGACTCATATGTTTGTTCTACTACTCATTGAATTACACACAAGAGCACGATTTTATAACATCGAGTTACCAATGCGTTTTAGGTACAATCAATGCATAACCAACTTGTAAGTAACAAATCATATCTCTAGGTTTAAAGATTTATATGATATTACCGTCTCACGATCACTCGAGATAGAATTCCATGAAGTGATTCCAGTGAGCGTGGGTTGAGTCCAATGCTCAGAACTTATGAGCACTCATGATTGTTGTAGCCTTGTCCCAGACCTCTACAACCAAACATGACAGTCTTGATTCATACCTACTTCCGACATATGACCGACTGTGGAGGTTTGAATAATATGTTATACCAAACAAAATTATTCTGGAAGTCAAAACATGCAAAAGAAATATAGTAAACGATCGACAAGAGATAGCAACACTTTACTCATAAATAAAACACTTTTATTCATCATCAAATGTCAATTACACTTTACAAATTTCGAGGTTATATAACTACTAAATCTAATATCATCCTTCAGCCCTATGCTCCGAGCATGCTGGAGATGCTTAACCCGAGTCAGACCCTTCATGAGGGGATCTGCTGGGTTCTCATCCGATGATACCCTCTTTGCCACGAGGAGTCCTTCTTCGATCCGATGTCTGATGAAATGGTATTTTCTGTCGATGTGTCTGGATCTCCTGTGATCCCTTGGTTCCTTGGCTAAGGCAACAGCACTTTCACTATCACAGAAAATTTCCATTGGCTCTTTAATAGCTGGTACAACTCCAAGGTCTCCAATGAAGTTCCTCAGCCATAACGCCTCCTTTGCCGCTTCGCTAGCTGCAATATACTCTGATTCACAAGTAGAATCTGCCACTGTCTCTTGCTTGGAACTCTTCCAAGAAATTGCTCCTCCATTTAGGGTAAAGACCCAGCCCGACTGAGAGCGGAAGTTATCCCTATCAGTCTGGAAGCTAGCATCACTATACCCTACAACTCT
Organism: Lactuca saligna; assembly: GCF_052625555.1. NCBI lineage: Eukaryota > Viridiplantae > Streptophyta > Magnoliopsida > Asterales > Asteraceae > Lactuca > Lactuca saligna. The sequence goes on along the minus strand of NC_136424.1, from coordinate 200,765,392 downwards.
CAAGTCATCACTCCCACCGAGGGTAAGGACCCAGTCCTTAGTCCTTCGTAGGTACTTGAGAATAGTCTTTACCGCAGTCCAGTGTGCCTTGCCAGGGTTCCCCTGAAACCTGCTAACCATGCTCATGGCAAAGGCTACATCAGGTCGAGTACACATCATAGCATACATGATCGAACCTACAGCCGAAGCATAAGGTATTCGACTCATTTCTGCTATCTCAGCCTCAGTGCTAGGGCTTTGTGTCTTACTCAGTTTGGCATTACTCTGGATGGGTAACTCTCCTTTCTTGGAGTCTTGCATTCTGAATCTCTTCAGAACCTTCTCCAAGTAGGTACTTTGACTAAGTCCAATTAGTCTTTTACTCCGATCTCTCAAGATCCTTATCCCCAAAATATAAGCAGCTTCACCAAGGTCCTTCATAGCGAAACACTTTCCAAGCCAGGACTTTACTTCCTGCAGGGTTGGAATGTCGTTTCCTATGAGTAGTATGTCATCCACATACAATACCAAAAAGCTAACTATACTCCCACTAGCCTTGACATATACACAAGATTCATCTTCACTTCTAGAAAAGCCAAATTCCTTGACCTTTTCATCAAAGCAAAGATTCCATCTGCGAGGTGCTTGCTTTAATCCATAAATGGATTTCTCAAGCTTACACACTCTATTAGGGTACTCGTTACTGACAAAACCCTCTGGCTGACTCATGTAAACATCTTCAGCCAACTTTCCATTAAGGAAAGCGGTTTTGACATCCATTTGCCAAATTTCATAGTCATCAAATGCGGCTATGGATAACAGAACCCGAATAGACTTAATCTTGGCTATCGGAGAAAAGGTCTCATCATAGTCCACTCCAGGAATTTGAGAGAAGCCCTTTGCAACCAGTCTAGCCTTATAAGTGTGTACTTTACCATCCATGTCGGTCTTCTTCTTGAAGACCCATTTGCACCCTACAGTCTTTCGACCTGGTACATTCTCAACCAAGTTCCAAACTTGATTGTCATACATGGATTGTATCTCGCTATCCATAGCCTCTTTCCATTTGGCAGACTCGGGGCCCGCCATGGCCTCCTCGTAGCTGTTAGGGTCATCTTGACTTACTAGTGTCTCATCACTAATAAGTGTCTCACCTTCTGCAGTAATATGGAATCCATAGTAATGCTCAGGTGCACTCCTAACTCTCGTGGAACGCCTCAGAGGTACTGATTCGTCAATTGGCTCAACGGGAGTTTCCTCCTCAAGTTGAGGGCTAGAGTTTGAAGTTCCTTCACCACTTGACTCTTGAATTTCTTCAAGATCAACTTGCCTCCCACTGTCTCCTTGGCTTATAAACTCTCTTTTTCGAAAGACTCCTCTTCTTGCTACAAAGACCACATTGTCACTAGGTCTGTAGAAGAGGTAACCAAAGGATTGTTGTGGGTAGCCGATGAAAATACACCTCTCGCTTCGGGGTTCGAGCTTATCATGAGTCTCGCGTCTCACGAAAGCCTCGCAGCCCCAAATCTTGATGTGGTCTAGTTTAGGTACTTTACCAGTCCACATCTCGTGAGGAGTTTTGGCAACTTTCTTTGTAGGGACTAGATTAAGGATATGGGCGGCAGTCTCTAAGGCATACCCCCAGAATGAGATTGGTAGCGAAGCTCGACTCATCATGGAACGAACCATGTCCAACAAGGTTTGATTACGCCTCTCAGCCACACCATTCAACTGCGGTGTCCTAGGAGGTGTCAATTGTGAGACAATCCCACATTCCTTTAGATAGTCGAGGAACTCTGAACTAAGATACTCACCACCTCGATCGGATCGAAGCATCTTAATGTTCCTGCCCAATTGATTCTCGACTTCCTGTTTAAATTCCTTAAACTTCTCGAAAGTCTCTGACTTATGCTTGATTAAGTAGACATATCCATATCTACTGTAATCATCAGTAAAAGTCAAATAATAACGATTAGCATCTCTTGTGGCATGTTTGAATGGTCCACATACATCCGTGTGTATAAGGTCCAACAAACCTTCACCCCTTTCACACGAGCCTGTGAAGGGTGACTTTGTCATTTTTTCAAGTAAGCATGATTCGCAACTATCATTTGACTTTAGGTCAAACGACTCCAAGACTCCATCCTTTTGGAGTTGGCCTATGCGTTTCTTGCTTATCTGTCCAAGACGACAATGCCATAATGATGCTTTATCCAAGTTATTATTATTAGTAGAATCAATACACAAAACATTATTTCCTAAGTTATCTACAATAGATACATCTTCATACACACCATCACAAGGTAATGCTTTAAAATAAAGTACATTATTAAAGAAAGCATTAATCGAACCAACTTCATTATCAAACGAAAAGGTGAAACCTTGTTTGTACAATGCATGAAAGGAAATAATATTTCTTGCCATTTCTGGCGAATAACAACATTTATTCAAATCTAAATTTAACCCACTACTTAGCGATAAAGTATAAACTCCAATCTTGGTGACAGGTGTAACTTTCCTATTCCCCATTATTATGTTTATTCTTCCTTGCTCCACATTCTCACTTCTTCCTAGTCCCTGCAAGTCACAACAAATATGAATACCGCAACCTGTATCAAGGACCCAAGATTTCAAATGGGGTGAGTTATTAGAAATGATAGTGTAAATACCTGCATGGTTGGGTTTGACTTTCCCATCCTTCACATCCTGCTGGTACTTTGGGCAGTTCCGCTTCCAATGAGCTTTTTCATGGCAATAGAAGCATTCAGCCTCTTTTGGGTCAGAAGAAGGAGTAATGAAACCTTTCTTGGTTCCACTTGAAGAAGAGCCATCAAGGGTCCGAGCCTTGGTACCCTTTGAAGATCTCTTTCTCTTCCTCCCTCGACTTTGCCCAATTGCCAAGACCGGAGTTGAGTCTGGAGTAAGAGTGATAGCAACCGACTTCCCCTTAAGACCTATTTCTGCGGTCTTGAGAAGTCCCTGAAGTTTGCTGAGGGTGACCTCTTCCTTGTTCATGTGATATGTCATGCGGAATTGATCATAGCACGATGGTAAGGAGTGCAAAATGATATCTATTGCAAGCTCCTCAGGGAAGTTCACATTAAGCTTCAGCAAACGATCCACATACCTTTGCATTTTCTGCATGTGGCTCGTGACGGACTCTCCGTCCTTCATCATGGTTGTTATCATGGAGCAGATGACTTCGTACCTCTCTTGTCGTGCACTTTGATGGTATCTTTCCATCAAATCTTGGTGCATTTCATAAGGGTAGAAATCTTCATAAGACTTTTGGAGTTCAGCTGTCATGGTGGCCAACATGATGCAAGCCACCTTGGTTGCATCTCTTTCATGAGTATGAAAGTCAGCGATCTCCTGGGGAGTTGCAGTGGACTCGTCAATTTCCTTAAGCTCCTTGTCAAGGACATATTCTTTGTCCTCGTAGCGGGTAATCATCCTGATGTTTCTGATCCATTTATTGAAGTTGGATCCATCAAAGGTGACTTTTCCGCACAAACTCATAAGAGTAAAGGAGCCATTAGGATTCGAGCCAGAAGCATTATTTGAAGACATCTGAAAAAGAAGAACAAGTTTAGTTTAGATTTAAGAGAGTCCTTAATAAAACACCCAAATGTAATATTAAGGCTAGGTTCCAATCACAATATAATATGACTTAGAAGAGGTATGCCGTAATCTAAGCTATACCATATTTGAAAGGTATGTGAATGACGATTCACCAATTTCCACCACGAAAACCGAAATATTAGATATTTAGTTTTTATTGGTTTTAGAAATTCCTAGATTCTTTGAGATCCAATGAACTTTTCAAAGGCATGTTTCAATCTCGGGAGTGCCCTCCAGGTTTTGTGACTAGGATGCCGAGGATCACAAAATGAGGTGTGAAGTAACCATGCAAATCACTTGGTACCCTTAAAGTTTATCACACAATCGATGTGCCGGTAAACCACACACGCTCCACCGATACTATAATAAACCTTAAGTCACCCTTTACCTACCTTGTTAAGTCCAAGTTAGTGTGCCGATTAACCACACACGCTCCACCAACGACTTAGACAAAGTGTAAAGTGTAATTTCATGGATTAGCACCTTATTCACATTTTTCCTAAAGTAACTAAGATTGGGAATTTAATAAACATTTAGTTACTTTATTATATTCATCATACTTTGAATGAGAATTTATAAGTCCTTGTCTTACCCGTTCGGCTAACGACCCTCCACCAGTCAAGCAAGCGGTGGGTGAGAATATACACCCATTAAGTCACCATTTTATAGGCAACAACCTTATACCCACCTTATAGACCGGCTTCGTGAATGAGGCGTACTAGCGGTAAGACGACTTGTTCTTATACATATATATATAATTATTAAATCATCATAATATAAGTATAAGGGTTGAATTTTAACTTTTAAAATTCTAGGGGTTGGAACTTAAAGTTTTAACTTAACTTTACTTGTTCCAAAACTTGAGGGCAAGTTTTGTAACTTTCAAAACTTTTCATTTCTTGTAACTTATGAGTTTAATAGAGTAATAAAATGAAGACTCTTCATTTTTATAACTCTTGTGTTTTTCTTAATGGTTTTAACTCAAGTGTGACTCTTGGTTTTCCATAACTTAAGGATAAGTTATGGACTCCATTAAAACACATTATGATCAAGAATTAAACTACCAAATAGGTTACAAATAATTCCTATGATCACCTAAAACATCATAAGAACAAGAACATGAATATGAACATAATCAAAAATTACATAAAACTTTGTAATTTTGATAACTAGTTGTTGTAAATGAATTACCAAAGACATCACACCACCAAAAACAAGTTTACAATTACCAAAACAGTTTAGGGTAATGTTTCTAATTCATTTTCCAGCAACTGAATCGAAATTCTGCACTCATTCGACCCTACTCGCCGAGTGCATAAACTGACTCGCCGAGTTGGTTGAAGATACTCATGGACTCGACGAGTCCCCCCTATAGACTCGACGAGTCCATTTGCAGACAGCAAAATTTCCGATTCTGTTTTCAACTTTTAAGCACAAATAAGAACAAACAAGCCTAGGCTCTGATACCACTGATGGGTTTTGAGCATTCTAACACTTCCTAAGTGTACATGCAACCCTAATAACCTTGGATCTATGTTTGTCTAATTGTCATGCAAAGTTGAATTCCAAGGTTATATTCCTATCTAGCATACATGGGGAACAATTTTAACATAAAGTATAGATAGAATAACTTACCTTGTTGTTGCTTGTGTTCCTTGAAACCTTGTGAGCCTAGCACCCCAAGTGTGATGCCTCAAATGCTTCACACAACACCAAATGCTCTTGGAAGAACTTATGAGATAATACCCACTTCTTCAAAATCGGCCAAGCCCTCTTGATTCTTAGTGTAGCCAATTTTGGGTGGAGAACATGTTACTTATATAGTGTTGACACATCTAGGGTTAAACCCTAATGTGTCATGACTCTTCATTTCCATGATCCATGGGTTTGTAACTCCCATGGAGCATCCTATGGGTGGAACCCAACTTGATGGTCCATGGAGCCTTTTAGCCCACTATACAAGATATGGATGATTTACTTAACCAACCCATATATTTAATTAGTTATCTTTTGATCACTTAATTAATTCTAAATTAATTCTTGATCAAACTAATCAAATAATATTATTAATATATTAGAACTTATAATATATTAATAATCTCCAAGTGTTATTTCTCTCATTTAGTCTATCCAATTGCATGGTGCCATGCAACCCAAATGGACCATGCCGGGTCGGGTCAAGTACATACCAGAAATAGTTATGGACTTAGACACCTTATCCAACAGTTTATAAGTTGGACAAGGCTCTATATGGATTACATCAGGCTCCTCGAGCTTGGTATGCAACCCTCACGAAACATTTGCTTGAGCACGGATATACAAGAGGAATGATTGACCAAAATTTATTTATCAAGAATGTGGATGCAGATTTGATCATTGTATGGATCTACATTGACGATATCATTTTCGGGTCAACAAGCACAAAGGTATGCAAAGAGTTTGACGATGTTGTGAAGAAAAGATTTGAGATGAGCTCGCTGGGTGAAATGACCATGTTCTGGTGGTTACAAGTTCGACAGGATTCAGCTGGCATCTTGTTACATCAAAGTAAATATGTTGATGCCATGCTCGAAAAGTTTGGTTTTAAAGACTCCAAAATTGCTTTGACTCTAATGGTTGAAAGACCACTGTTGACTCCATATCCAGATAGAATACTGCTCGATGATTAGTTCTCTGATGTATCTGACTACAAGAAGACCTGATATCATGTTTTTTGTCTGTCAATGCACTCGTTATCAGGCTAGACCTAAACTTTCTCATTTAATTTTTGTTAAAAGGATTTTTAGGTATCTTAAAGGTAGCCCTAAACTGGGTCTTTGGTATCCTAAAAATCCCGATTTCGATTTATATGCATTTGCTGACAGCAATTATGGATGATGTGATCTTGACAAGAAATCAACATCGGGTGGGTGCCAATTTTTAGGAGAACGGTTGGTGTCATGGCAATGTAAGAAACAACAAACCGTATCAACCTCAACGGCTGAGGCTGAATACGTTGCTACCCCAGCTTGTTGTTCTCAAGTTATCTGGATTTAAAATCAGCTTCAGGATTGTGGTTTGAATTTTCATGATACTCACGTCTTTTGTGATAATGATGTTGCAATCCAAACTGCTAAAAATCGAGTCCATCATTCCAAAACCAAGCACATCGACATCAAAGTTCATTTTATTCGAGACTGTTATGAATGTTCTCTCATTCGCTTGGAACAGATCCACACTGATGATAATGTGGCGGATTTGTTTACCAAACCTTTTAATAAAGTGTGATTCGATGTGCTTGTGAGCTTTTTGAGCATGATTTGTTTTGAAGACTAATTTTTTTAGTTTAGTTTACATTTGTGCATTTTTATTTTTATTTTTTTCCTTTCCTTTCTCTCCTATGCACAAATTTAGGGGGAGAAATCAAAATACAAAAAAATTATAAAACAAAAATCCAAAAATATGAACTTATGTTTTTCTTTTGTTGGTGATTAATTGGGAAGTGATATCAAGATTAAGTGATAACGGGCAGTTTAAACAAGTGTAAGGCACTGAATCTGAACTCTCTAGACTCTATGTTCAATGTGTTAGTAGGCACGAAGGGTTTAAATGGACTAGACTTAGATTGATGAATGAAAGGACTTGACAATAGGGATTTAGATAGCTACATTTAGTCTGAAAATACGATGCTTAGGTAGATTGAGCGGTGAGATAAACATGGGAGCTTGTGGGATACACTAAAAGTCATACGTAACTAGAATTATGGCTTAACATTTCTTTGATGTATGGACACATTTCCTTATTTCCGATACTGACATGGCGACTGGGGTTCTGATAAATTAGGTATGTAGAAAATTATTTTCTTGCTTTCTTTCTGTCATACATATGTTGCATCCTCTATGGGATTAGAACATATCCGACCTGGAATACAACATATGCAACGCTGTCTCTATGTATCTCCTTATCAATGCAATTCTTTCTATTTTAGCCATATATTATCTCCTTTGCCCGATTAGAAATTATCTGACCTGGAACACAGGATATGCAACCTTCTTCTTCTCAATCCCTCTATTCTAGTTAGTCATATGTTATCCTTTTGTGTAATCGGAAGAGATCCAACGCGGGTATATGTCATATGCATTTCTAAATCTGATTTCTCTCTTAATAATAGTCTACTCACCTAAAGCAAGGAATTATTTTGAAGCACTTGATTGTCAGGGTATATCAAGAAGTGGGAAACACATTCTAGTACATTTAAAATTGAACCATTTAATAGGTTGTCTGTAGATGTCGCTGTTGAATTTATGTGGACAACAATACCCTTGGTCGTCGTCAGCGAAATGGTCTATTTATGAATTTAGGTGCAATGACTTTATTTATTTTCTGTCAAAATTGTCAAAAAAAATATTTCGCTTTTAAGTGGACCCCAATACTGGCTATTGATCATATCTATTCATGAAGGTGAAGGTATTAAATAAAATAAGTTCAGACTGTGTTAGAACTTATGATCCCAAAATCGTCAAAAATTATTACTTTTGAAGAGTAGATAGTGTTATTTTATTTTTATTTTTATTTTTATTTTCTAAATGTTTAATGTTTGGTTTGTATTTAGAATCTAGAATTTATTTTATTTTATTTTATTTTAAGTATTCAAAATGGTTTTAGTTTTATTAAATACGGATTTATTGGATTTATACTTGGATGTTCGATATGGCCCACCTGATTGGATTTTCGGTAAGGCCCACCGGTTGTGAGACGGGCCAAAAATGTGATTAGGGTATAAATGTGAAAATTTTCAGCCGCCTCCTTGATTGTCTTGTTTCCAGCCGAAAACCACTCTTTTTCTCTCTAATACGCATTCACGTCTTCAGTCTATCTTTCATCGATTCATCTATTTTTTGAGGTTATATTCGAAAATTGATCCCTGGTTCTTCAAGGTAATCAGATTGGAATCCCATACAATGTTTTTTCACTCGATTGGTGTATTTTTTTTTTTTTTTTTGCAGGATTTGGAAGAAATTGCGATTCAGACAGTGTTCTACGTTAAATGGAACAGAAAACCGTTTTCGACCGAAAACCCGTTGAGGTTGAAAACTCATATTAAATTGATTTTTTAGGTTTTTTGTGTAGCTTTTTCAACCAAAAACGTTTAATTAATTTAGTTTTTGACTTGGATCAAATCAAATTGGGGACTAATTGACTTTGGTTGAGCAAAATTGACCTACTTAATTAAAATTAATGATTTGAGAAAATTGGTCTTAATTGCCTAATATTTTTTTCTCACTTGGCTTGGTTGATGCAGACAAATGGCTGGAATGAAGTTTGCTGACAACCATAACATTGTTGGTTGACTGTCAGATCCACGTGCATGTCATCAAGAGTTCAAGTCTATGGTTCATGGGTTAAGCAATTGCTCGATCACTCACGCAATTCAATCAAATCCCATCATCTGCAAAATCCTAGTGAGTGGATTTTGGGAGAAAGTCATTTTTAATCAAGAAGGAGCAAATGGAGCAGCCTCGATCGAATCAATTGTAAAGGTGGAGAAGGGTGTTGTGACTAAACAAATTATCCGAGAAGTTCTTCGCTTCGGAGATCAGCCTAGCTCTCGAACTGAAATTTATACTGATCTGATCTTGGAGGTTCTAGAAAAGATAGGATATGAAGGAACCTTCCCTCCAACAAAAAAGAAATTGCTCCCTTCTTATTGACTATTACTTGCCCACACCTTTGTTGTTTGCATCTCATGAAGAAAGGGAAGAGCAGATGAGTTATCTCCTTCATCCATCAATGCCATTATTGCTCTGATTATGGATCTGGACTTCAACTTCTCAAGACTTGTATTCCATGAGATGAAGAGCAACTTGCAATTGTAAAATAAGGATGTATTTATGATGTATCCAAGGTTTCTTCAGATGATCTTTAATGATCATTATCCAGAGTTTGAAAGGAATGTTGAAACCTTGGATTTGAAATCCTTAGGTCCAAACACATTTGGATTGATGAAGCAGAATCGTAAGATTGCAAAGTTTGTGCTTAAGGGATTGAATCCCTTGGTAAAGTTTGGTCGTTTTGCTATGACAAAAGAAGTGTCACACCCCAAAACCGGAACGGTGGAAACGTTCTGGGGTGGATGACGTCATGTCAAGTATCACAACACATGCATTATAGTAATCAAAGTACAGCAAAACATTGCATTAATAGTAATAGTTTTACATTGTTTACATTACAATATATCAGAGTAATACAAGTAAATGATATAAAAGCAACTTGGTACTAAATTGTCTTCATCAACAGCTCCGAGGATGTACCTGTCTAATGCTGACCTGAGAATACAAGTTATTTGAAAAGCGAGTATCAACATTTTTACAAATGCAGGTGAGTTCATAAGTATTTAGGGTCATTTTAATCAAATAACTTTAATAAAAGTGGTAGTTTTAGGGTATCCATTTCATTAGTGTCTTTTCCAGAAAATCCTATATTTTCTATAATAAAACAGTCTCCTACCAAGAGTGGACGGAGTTACGTGATAAAAAGTAGATTTCCCTTAATCGCTATCATTATCAAAATACAAAATTTGATTATTAAAGAAAGCAAGAGAAATCAAGGAAATAACATATGCCTCAGCATTGAGGACTGCTGACTAAGGCAAAAGGAATCATGGACTCCAGGAGAGTATCGAACAAACAACACGCCTGGCTCAGTCTAACAAGAAGAGATACAGACCCCAGACGGTACCAAATGAAAGATATAGCTAGTAAGGCCTAAAACAAAGAATATAGACCGCAGAGAGTATCAAATGAAAGATACAGCTAACAAGGTCTAAAATAGAGAATACAGACCGCGAACAGTATCAAATGAAAGATACTGCTTGCAAGGTCTACAAACAGTGTGACTCTGAGAATGGGTTTCCAGCATACAGTGTAAGTTGCTGGTGAAATACCGTTACCTTAAGGCCATGAATTATAAGGCAACCTAGGATAATCGTAACCATACTAACCGACACTAGGGTACCTGACGCCCTACAAGCGCCTATAAAACATGACATTTGTCACCCCTTGGCTTGGTGAGCCGTGGACTGTAGCTAGCAGTCAGGGTGTGGGGGTGTCAATCCCGTATATATCTATACACATAATGTCCGCTCTCCCTACAGGAGACTCTGGTTACCAAGTAGACGACGAAGAAGGTCGCGTCCCGAAGATGCATCCCAAATAGTGGGTAGTGTGTTTCCAATATAAGTGTTGAACTAGAGGTAGAGACTCATAACTGAACTGACTAATGTAAACCCATATGACCATGCTTGTATACATAATATATAATTAATGGTCAAACGACCTTCGGAAGGAAATTCGATCCCACCAGACCACATCTCAACGAATAAAAGGAAATAGGGCGAACAAACCTTCCTAAGTCCTTCAACCATTATTTACATGCATCTATACAATCATAGGCATACATCTAACTTACTGAAGTTCTTAACGAAGTAGGAGTGTTTAACGAGTGAGTAAGAGCATCTAATGAGTGAAGGAGTGTCTAACAAGTATGAGCGTGTAACGAGCGAGTAGGAGCGTCTAACTGGTATGAGCTATAACGAGTGAGTAGGAGCGTCTAACAAGTATGAGTGTATAACCATGCAGAAGTATAACGAAACAGTAGTATCTAACAAATAAGAGTAATAAAACAAGGAAGAAACCTTAATGAAAACTTTAGAAAACCTTTATACTATAACAAATCACAACTTGGTATTCTTTGTAAAATAAGTTTGAAAAGACTTAGAAATTCTTTGGAAACCTTTCATAAACTAGTTTAAAATGAAACTTTGATAAATCAGTATAAGTAAGAGTTTTGAATAAGTGAAAACATTTTAGAAAACCATTTATAGTATCCTACTTGGTAAAATAGTTTACAGGGTGGTAAATCCTTGTGCATGTGGGTTATCAATCACATATGATTGATATGATAACTGGCATGTTTAACTTGTATCCCCCCCATTAAAACATGTAAAAACATTTAAAAGGATTCATTCAGGGGTATGAACTCACCTGATGTAAGTGGATCCGACGAAGGTGCCTGTTGGGTGCTCGGTGTCGGGTAAGGACTTGGACACACTTAGTGACCTATTTAACATATGATAACATATGTTCACATACAATTAGTACATTTAATACTAATTAAACAAGTATACGCACTCTATGGAGTGGAAAACACTTTGGTTAAGTGTTTAGGGTGTCCCGGGTAACATTTAAGGGTGTGAATGGATTAGGAATGGAGTTTACTCTCCAAAGAGTAAACTCTGCATATGGTGTTTACGGCCCTGGGACAACTCCCCATGAGTTTACGGCCATAAACTCATGGCGAGAGTGTTCTAGGATGCTTAAAGGCCTTATATTGATCGTGGAATTTTGCTAGGTCCAAATCTAAATTGTGTGTGTGGGTTTAAGGTGCTTAAAGGGGCTATTGTTGGATTAATGTCTAAGTCCATAACTATAATTGGTAAGACTTGACCCGACTCGGCATGGTCCATTTGGGTTGCATACCATCATGCACTTGGATAGACTATAATGAGAGAAATAAGACACTTATGGTTATTAATATATTATAAGTTCTAGTATATTAATAATAAGAATAATAAGATTATTTAATTAGTATTGATCAAGAATTAATCTATGATTAATTAAGTGATCAAAAGAAGACTAATTTAATATATGGGTTGATTGTGTAAATCATACATACTTATATAGTGGGCTAATGCTCCATGGATAATCAAGTTGGGCTAAAACCCATAGGATGGTCCATGGATGCTCCATGGTGTATTTTGAACCCATGGATCCAAGGAAATGGAAAGCCATGACAATTAAGGATTTACCCTAATTGTAACACTATATAAAGATCTTATTCTTGACAAAAATTGGCCACTAGTATTATTCTAGAAGTGGGCTAGCCGATTTCATGAAGTGTAGAACACTCTCTAGTTATTCTAAGTGTTTTTGATGATTGTGATTCCATTTGAGGCTTCCACACTATTGGGGCTAGGCACTCAAGCTTCATGAAGACTTTCTACATCAAAGAGGTATGTATTCTGTCTTGTTACACTCATTGTTTTGTATGCTAGATTAGGATAATACCTTGGATGTTCTTATTTGCATGTATAATAGAGAAAACATAGATCCAAGGTATTTAGGGTTGCATGTACACTTAGGAGTGTTAGAATGCTCAAAACCCAATAGTGGTATCAGAGCCTAGGCTTGTTTTCTTGTTATACTTGCAATAGAAGCTGAAAAATCGAGTTTTGATGCTGTCAGCCCAGCAGACTCGCCGAGTCCATGAAGGGACTCGACGAGTCCAAGGCAAAATGCATCCAACTCGCCGAGTTTTGTTCATGCACTCGACGAGTTGGACCCCAGACAGCATATTTTCAAGGTTTTTGGCTGGAAATGGACTAGGAACATTACCCTAAGTTGTTTTTGAACTTATAAACTTGTTTTTAATGTGGTAATGTTCATGCTAATCCATTTTCAAAGACAATTGTCAATAGAGTCATGTTTTGTATTAGTTTAAGGTTTAGACTAATTACATGAGAAAGTTTGATTTGACTTATCTTGTTCTTATGAGTTGCTTAGATTAATAGAAAAGTTAATTGAAATAGTTGTTTTCAATCCATTTTAATCTAAGAGTTGAGCATAAAATGTGTTTGTGTAACTTGTCCTCAAGTTACATGAAGAGTCACATTAAAGACTCATAAAACTCATAAAATTGGCAAAGGTTACAAAAAAAATGAAGAGTCTAGTTCTAGTTAATTGGAGTTATGACTCCATAATTTGTCCTCAAGTTATGGAGGACCAAGAGTCTCTTCATTAAATAAATAAATAAAAAATAATAATGTAACCTTAATTAATTCCATAAGTTATAAAAAATAAAGAAAATTTAATTCTTTTATTAGTTTAAAGTCTTCCATAAGTTATGGAACTTGAAGAGTTTTTTGGATTAAAACTACTTTAAACACATAAGTTATGGAATTAATTAGTTTTGAATAGTTTCAAAATTTGCCCTCAAGTTTTGGAATTTGAAAAGTTTTCTCTTATGAATACTTGAATTCCAAGTTAGCCCTTAGAATTTTAAAGAGTTAAAATTCAACACTTATACTATTTATAACATTAATGGTTAATTATATATATATGTATAAGAACAAGTCGTTTTACCGTTAGTAGGCCTCATTCACGAAGTCGGTCTATAAGGTGGGTATAAGGTTGTTGCCTATAAAATGGCGACTTAATGGGTGTCTACTCTCACCCACCGCTTGCTTGACTGGTGGAGGGTCGTTAGCCGAACGGGTAGGACAATGACTTTAAATTCTCTCTTCATTAAAAGTATTAATGATAAATACTAAGTAACTAAAATCTTAATAATTCTCAATCTTAGTTACTTTAGGAAAAATGTGAATTTGGTGCTAGCCCATGGAATTCACACTTTGTACCTTACCAAGTCGTTAGTGGAGCGTGTGTGGTTAACCGGCACACTAACTTGGACTAGTAAGGACCACGAAGGGTGACTTAATGTTTGTCATAGATCAATGGAGCGTGTGTGGTTAACCGGCACATTGATTAGGTGATAATATTAAGGGTACCAAGTGAATTGGTATGGTTATTCACACCTTGTTTTGTGATCCTCGGCATCCCAGTCACAAAATTTGAGAGGGCACACTCAAGATTGAAACATGCCATTGAAAAGTTCAATGAATCTCAAAAGATCTAGGAATTTCAAATCCGATTAAAACCTAATAAATTATTTCGTTTTTCGTGGTGGAAATTGGTGAATCGTCATTCGCCTACCTTTAAATATTTTATAGCTTGGATTACGGCATCCCTCTTCCAAATTATAAAATATTGTGTTGGGTCCTAGCCTTAATATTTCATATTGGGTGTCATATTAAGGACTTTAAATCAACCATCTTGAATATCTCCTAAAACATGTCTCGTTTAGACATTTATGATCTTCCTAAATCTCTTGAAGATGATGTTCCTCAACATCATGCTTCACTTCCTCTATCTTCTCCAATTATTTTCCCTACCCCACAAGTTCTTGAAAAGTTTAAGGTCACTCGAGCCCTATTGGCAAGTAAAGGTCTTGGTGTGGTCACATCTTGGAGATGTAGTCACATATTGACAAGTCGGGAGAGTTGGGTGTCAAAGTCTTGAGAAAGTTGGTGGTTCAATCACTTTCTAAGTCACATAGTGAGTTCTTTTGGAACACCTATGAAAAAGACTATGACAAGACCCTTAATGATTTTATCTATTTGTAAGATCAAACTTCCTCAAAACTTGATGGACATTGACAATAGTGACACAGGAAATCCAGAAAAGCATTCTCTTCCCAATGGAAAGGGACCGGCCATAGTCAACTCGGTTGACCAAATGGTAAAGAGAAAAACTAAGTCTGTGATAGTCCCGTGTACCATTATCAAAGGGTCCATATGTTTATATTGCCAAAGAAAGGGGCATTGGTTGCAAAGCTGCCATAATTTACCTAAGGATGTTAAAGTCGATAAGTTTGACTCTACTTCAGGTAAAGTCCACTATCTAACTCTGCTAAGTTTCTATTATGAGATTCTTGATACATAATGTGACTGGGTCACATGGTGATGTTTTAAGAATCAAAGAAAAGGTAAAGAAACTTAAAGGAAGAATATCATGAATCTGATCGCGTAGATGGATTTCTATCGTGTAGTTTGAAGATCGGATTCTTGAGCTACTTCTTAGGAGTTATGAGATGTTGCTTAGGAATAGATAACAACAAGTTTTTCATATGGATTGTAAGGATAAGTTTTTCCGCTAAGTTCTAAAATAAAAGAAAATTTTTGATTTTATTTATTTTGAAATATCCTTACAATGGCATTTGAAGAAAAATTGTTGCGTATATGATTCCATTAAGAGCAAGAGTGGAAATATGAAATTGATTCCTCCATTTGTGGTAGTGTCTGAATTTACCAAATGAAGAAAGTTTTTCATCACCCAAGTTTCAATTGGACAGAAACTTGGAATCATACAAGTTGTATTGTATGATGAATGAGAATTTTCATCTTTGAAAAATTAAGACTAATTCTTTGATCACATGTATATGTGAGTCAATTGAAGGACTAAGGAATTAGGTACACTGGGTGTGCACTGGTCAAGGTCCACCACAAAGATTGATTTGTCATGATTTACTAAAGATTAGTAAATATGATTGTACTTATAAGGTTAAGTATAATTCTTTAACATTGGAAAGGTTACAATGTATGACAAAACAAATGAGAAGAATTAAATTAGGCAGAAAGATAAAAGTTTCTTAAATCTGAAAAGACGGGAGAGTACTTTAGTATCAGTTTTATGATCATCTTAATGATTTAGAAACCATATCACAAATTCATACTCTAAGGACGTCTTAGTTTGTTATGGCTAAGAAGAGAGGTCATGAATTGTTGGATTGGTTAAGATCAAGGAGATGAGTCATACTTCGTTCCAAAACAATACTTAGAGTCTTACTCCAAGATTGTAACCTTGAGTGACATAAAGTAAGGTTTAAAACACTTATCAAATGTACTGTGAAATGTTTCTACTCTTGTACATTTGAGATTGGTAAGTTGTGATGTCTTGGATGAGACAAAGACCAACTAAGAACAATTGTGTGAAGTGTTAGTCTTGATAAGAATCCGCACTATCCCTTGAATATTTGTTTTGTCAAGGAATGGTTCTTGACTAGGAAAACTTATATGTCAAGGGGACAGTGGGAGCATAAAAGATCCTGAAAGAGTTTCAAGATTTAATCAAGAGTGAAACCTGTAATTTATCACTAGCACACGACTTTAGGTTTGCAACCTATCGTGTTGACATAATTCTCATTTCTGTACCTACTTCAAATAAGTTGAATTTGCATGTGAGTTATCAGAGTTCAACTTGGAAGCATTGGTGGGCCTTGTGCTACCAAGGTGACAAGAAACTAAGATTGAACAAGTTTAATCCATGTAAGGCTGAATTTGTCACTAACCTTATCTTGTGATTATGGTTTTGACAAATTCACATGGATAGGAAATCATACACTATAAAATCTAAGTATCATAAAGTTTCTCTCCGATTCATGAGAATGATGGTGAGGAAACGCTTTCACTAAGTAGATTTTACGTAGATATCAATTGTGTTATTTGCATTTTCAAAAGTCGTTAGTGGAGCGTGTGTGGTTAACCGGCACACTAACATGGACTTGTGAGAAATGGAAAATGGCTAAGCAATTGAGACTATGATTACGGCATCCCTTCTCATAGTTCTGAAAATTGCTTAGACACATAGGTGAGCTATCTACGGAAAGGTGTATGAATCTAAATTTCAGAAGTCCAGCAGATTTCTGGAAATATGACAGAGCTAGTGGGAGCATAAGTGTTATGCTGATAATCATGTTTAGTGTTGCAAGTTAGCAATGTTAATTATAGAAAACAAAGTTTCAATTCGTGAAGTTGCAGGGGTTGAAAACTTGTTTTGCTATAATTAAGGGAGAGGAAATTATAGTTCATTTCAATTCTAAAGCATAGATTGAGATTTTAATCATCTTTAGTCAAGAATATATATAAGAATTTTATGTCTGAATGGTTCAACTTAAGAAAATTCTATATATATTGTGTTTTCAAAATTCGATTATGATTACGGCATCCCTCTTCGTAGTTAAATTTTGAAAAACATGGCAAATAAAAAAATATTGTAGCAAAAGACTGGTCTAGTGTCATGTCTTTATGTCAAACATCATGAATCGTATCCCATATGCTTCGGATATAGGATCGGTTTCATGTGCTATAATATTCATCCTTTCTAAATTTTCCAAATGCTCAGGGCATTTAGAAGGAAAAAGTCTACAACTGGATATGACTAAAGTGATTAAGCAATTGTCGAGAACAAATCTGAGGTTCGCCAAAGATTTGTTGCTCAGGGAAAGTTGGAAGTATGATGTAAGTTGTCGGAAAGGACCATTTTGACATGTTCTGAAAAGAAGCAACTCTTGTTCAGAAGTGATAGTCAAAATGGGATCTGGAAATGTTTCAAAGTTAGATATTATTCAATCTATGTAAGATTAGGAAACTTAATGCAAGAAGGATGTTCCCAAGGAGCTGATCTCCTTTGGAATGCTCTGTAATGGTTGTTGTCAAGTCTTTCTGACTTCGTGCATAATCATTACAAGAGGATCAATGCATATAAGTTTAGAATCTAACAGATTTCAGTAAATGACATGAATTTGGAATTCTCACATTTACAATAAGGATTTGGGATTGTGAAATGAGTATCAATGGAATCATGTTCAATTGATCTACATCACAATGTAAGGATCATAGACAAGCATAGTGTGCATACTTGAGGTATGGCATAACTATTGTTTAGAAAAACAAAGTGTACATGCTAGGAGCATGGGACGACTGTTGTTTTTATTCAAGTCTTAAGTTGATTATTTGAAACATTGAATAATGTGTAATCAATATGGTGATAAATAAAAGGTGGTTTTATTTATATTCAAAAGGGTTCTGAGACCATATTAGATTCGATTATTATTGTGTTTCACTTTGCATGTTTTGACTTCCAAAATAGCTAGGTTATTCCTTTTGATTGACTAAGTTACTTAAACACTCCACAGTCGTTCATATGTTGGAAGTAGGTATGAATCAAGACTGTCATGAATCGGGTTTGTAGATGGCTAAATGGGTTTAGTCATGGCAATGGTTGCTACAAAATTCATGAGTGCTCATAAGTTATGAGTATTGGAATAAACCCACGCTCACTTGTATCACTTCATGGAATTTATCTCGAGTGATCGTGAGACGGTAATATCATATAAATCTTCAAACCTAGAGATATGAGTTGTTACCTATGAGTTGGTTGTACATTGATTGCACGTAAACGCATCAGTAACTTGATGTTATAAGACGTGCCTTTGTGTACAATTCAACAAGTAGTAGAACAAGCATATGAGTCGAAGTTTATCTGTTCCTTCTAGAAGTAGAAGCGATATCTGGGCCCCTCGATGATTTTGTTGTGACCTTTGTACCGGCCGGTCAGAACTGAATTGATGTGTTCGATTAAGTTCTTTGTCAAACAAATCGAAAATCGGGAAACAAACTGCTGGACAATAAGTACGACGTTATTCCATGTATTTTTCCGGCTGATATCATGAGAACAGAGGATTATATGATCCCTTATCTAATGGACAAGTCATTGACAAGGTCAGAGTTCATCTACAAGGTCAGAGTTCGACAGAAGCTTTTGAGAGCTACGATTGCCAGTTGGTTCCTGAAGTCACACGCAATAATAGTTTTAGACTTATCCAAGTGGGAGACTGTTGGATTAATGTCTAAGTCCATAACTATAATTGGTAAGACTTGACCCGACTCGGCATGGTCCATTTGGTTTGCATACCATCATGCACTTGGATAGACTATAATGAGAGAAATAAGACACTTATGGTTATTAATATATTATAAGTTCTAGTATATTAATAATAAGAATAATAAGATTATTTAATTAGTATTGATCAAGAATTAATCTACGATTAATTAAGTGATCAAAAGAAGACTAATTTAATATATGGGTTGATTGTGTAAATCATCCATACTTATATAGTGGGCTAATGCTCCATGGATAATCAAGTTGGGCTAAAACCCATAGGATGGTCCATGGATGCTCCATGGTGTATTTTGAACCCATGGATCCAAGGAAATGGAAAGTCATGAAAATTAAGGATTTACCCTAATTGTAACACTATATAAAGATCTTATTCTTGACAAAAATCGGCCACTAGTATTATTCTAGAAGAGGGCTAGCCGATTTCATGAAGTGTAGAACACTCTCAAGTTATTCTAAGTGTTTTTGATGATTGTGATTCCATTTGAGGCTTCCACACCATTGGGGCTAGGCACTCAAGCTTCATGAAGACTTTCTACATCAAAGAGGTATGTATTCTATCTTGTTACACTCATTGTTTTGTATGCTAGATTAGGATAATACCTTGGATGTTCTTATTTGCATGTATAGTAGAGAAAACATAGATCCAAGGTATTTAGGGTTGCATGTACACTTAGGAGTGTTAGAATGCTCAAAACCCAACAGCTATATGGCAGTTTACGGCCCATGAACCACTCCCTATGGGAGTTCAAGGCCGTAAACTCCTATCCCTTGATTTTATGGAGGTTTAAGGTCCTTAAATGATAGAGGGTAAATTCCTAAGCATTTTTCCAAGTCAAATGGGGAGTTTAGGGCACCATTTAACCCCTTTATAGGAGTTTACGACCTAGATACCCTTCCATGAGGGGTTTACGGCCGTGAACTCCTTATGGAGTTGTTTTAATTGAGTTTAAGGTCCCTAGGTTGTTGGTGGTTGACTCTAGAATTTAATCCAAGGCCATTGGTGTGTTTAAGGGCATTTTTAACACACAAATATGAGTTTACTCCCCATGATGAGGAGTTTACGGCCCAAGCATGTTCTTGGGCAGTAAACTCAAGTTTACTCTCCAAAAACTCGTTCCAAGGTGTTCTAAGTTCGAATATGTAAGCCTAAAAGTCATATCTAAGCCTTAGGGGCAATTTGGAAGGGTTTTGGGGCTTAAAAACCCCATTATATGGTGTTTACGGTCCAACAGTGCCTTGGGCCGTAAACACATCAATTTTGTCCCTATTTTATGTTTTAAATTCGAATTTGCAAGCTGGATAAGCTACATAACAAGTCAGGATAGGTGGCTTACTCGTTTTGGGTCGAAACGGATGATTTTTGGCTCGAAACTAAGTTGTAGAGAGAGAGTGAAAAAGGGTGAAATGAAGGTTACTCTCCCTTATATAGGGGTTGGAGTTGGGGCTCAATGGAAATCTACCCGATACTGCCGTTAAACGAGGCTTTTTGGTCGCACCCGATTCAACGGTCAAATTTTGACTTGGTTGTAACTAGACATTTTCAAGGGCATTTTGTGGGTGTTTCTAATTTGTTTCAACCCTTACCAAGTCATTATAAAAGTTCCCATATAATTAACCTCTTCCAAAAGGTTAACTGACGGAATAGATTTCGGGTTAAATAAAATGAAGCTTTTTGACGGAAAATGTCAAAACTGACGGAATAGATTTCGGGTTGTCACATCATCCCCCCGTTAGAGGGAATTTTGTCCCAAAATTCAGGTTTAGGCAAGGAAGTAGGTATGAATGGCTGAGTAGAGGCAGGAGGGTACTTCCTATTCTTCTTGTCCTCACATTCTCAAGTGAACTCTGGTCTGTGTCTGTCATTCCTACAAACCTTCACCTATGGGATGCAGATTCCGTCTCGTGCAGTTACCGATTTCCTACAGGTATGTCTACGAAGTTAGTGTTCTCAATGGTTTCTATCAAGACGAGTGGGATACGAAGAGTGATGTCATGCAAGCACTTATCGAGTCTAAGAAGTGGATCGATCTGGTATGAAACTTGTGGAATATCCGAAAGAAGTAGTGGTATGACGAGGGTTAGACCAATCTCCGTGAGGATTCTTGGATGGTCCTAAGCTCTCGGAGGGGTAGAGCTTTTCAGTACTTACAACATAGTGTACTTCTATGGCAAGATCATCACTGGCGTGATCGCTATTCCGAAGTTCCTAGCATTCTCTCTCGTATTGGATGTGTGGTCTTTTAGGTTGGTTCTTAGGAAGCTCGTGTTGTCCCTGGTTTCGCGTTTCCTGTCAATTGGATTTTAGAGGCTTTCTAGATCATTGAATGGGTTGCGTGTCTACGGTTATTTGTTTGCTGTAGAGTGGCTATCTCAATCTCGTACAAAATGAACTTGCACTAACGATTCTTGAGATACGGAAACCCTTAGGGTCGGGGAGATAAGGTTTCACCGGACAAGTGTTGGACTATCTCGGGAGGTGGTTCTACTATTTCTGGGCGAGATAGTATTCGTGGAACACCTAATAGTCCAATGAATCTCTAAGTCTTTGGTTTATTCTAGTGCGGAAAGCGCATGCTCCTGCATAACCCCTCAACTAACACCAAGGATGGTGTCAAGTCTATAATCTCTTCGGGATTTGGGTTATAAGACTTAAAGCAACTTCTTTCGTACTTTGATTAGGTATTCTTAACTACGAAGGTTATCATGTGGTTGTCGGTATTCTAGTGTTCACTTCGGAGAATGAAGTCTATTGTCTACAGGGCGATGACGATTTCCTCCATGCGAGAGGATGGAGGATCCTAGGCACCACTTGTCTGTAATAGGATGGAAGAAGTGCCTGAGTAGTGCTAGCATCTACTACAACTACTCTTCCGAAGGTTCTGAGTCTTCTTGGTCTAGGTCAAATCTAGTGAGTATAGGTTCCCATCACTCGGAACTTTAATCTCTTTACTAACTGAGGGTGTTAATTATCATGTGAGCTTAACCGGTATGACAACAACTTTCGGATTTGTGGTCATTATAGTAGTTCAACTGGCAGTGGTTCTCTTGACTTCAACTTCTGTTCTATTGAACAAGATGACGAGCTTTGCTATGAGGTTCGTGGTAGAGCTCACACTTGGCTTAACCACTAATACTTAGTGTATGTAAGCCGTATATAATTGAGGTCGGAAGGATGTTCAATTGTGCGACTCCACCCCAGACCCACAACCCAACGAGGAACAGGGAGTAGGGAGGAAGCACACATCTTAAATCTTTTTTATCGCAACTATATACCACCTTTATGCATATGCGTGGTTATAGTAGTCAGTCTCATGAGTTCTGTCCTCTGGGTTCATGAACCTGATGTGCGAGGTGCTAAGGGTCTTACTGGGGAATCTATGGAGCATGCTTCGAATGGTTATCGTCTTTTGGAGTATCTTGCAGCGTCTTTCGCATCGGTTTCTATCTGTCCAAGAGGGGTTGGTCAACAGCGCACGTTACCCTTCTCTTGGGTACTTTAGAAGGTTCGAGGTAAGAGGGACGACTGACATATCGCATTAGGTTTTATTATTTGTATTATGTTTAGGTTCAGAAGAACCATTATTTGCCGAAATGGCTATGGAGAAAGTTCTTTTTACACAGCACTAGGGAGTTACATATGGTTGCAGGAAGTTAAACCATGATCGATAGAGGCATCGAAGTTGGCATACTTCGACATGATATAAAATGAGGATCGATGAAGTCATGCGCCGAACAGACACACAAGTTCTAGGCGTTTCAGGTTTCGTCCTGTGTATCGCTGTCGCGGATACTTAGACCGATAGAGTTGACGCGGAACTATAGAGGGTCCTAAGTGTTTCTGAGTAGAGTACCTTTTCATGAATGGATTCTCATGAGGCATTTCTATAATCGCATAATATATACTAGTCATGTATAATTAAGGTGGGGAGGACTGTTGACTGAGCGACTCCGCTCTAAATCCACAACCAAACGAGGAACAGGAAATGAGGCGACATTCACTCACTCTAGGTGTATCCATCTTAACTATACATGGTCGTAACGTATATGTTTAGCCATTATAGTTTTACCTGAGGATTTTTCAGATTTTTTTTTATAACAGTGTTGTGACTTTCGCCTTAATGGGGAAATATTTACATTTTGAATTAGTCTTTTAATGTTTTCGGTTTAGTTATCTGAGATTGAGAGACGCACCAAAAATCTACCGGGTTCCTTGATGCTTCTCCTTAAGCTATAGAGTTAGGCTCCTCCCGTGCCTTTGTTGTTTCCCTCTGTTAGGCAGTCGTTCTTGAAGTGTCCAATCTCACCACATAGATGGAAAACTGGATTGGCCGTCAAATTGGTGGTTGATGTAATGAACTCAATCAGGGTTCTGCAGATGCGAGAAGTATGCCCCAACATGTGGCATCTAGCACAATAGAGTTCTCGACATACACCATGATGATGGTAGCTGCACTTGTTGCAGTGAGGAAGGTTTCCTAGGTATGGTCTTTTTGAAGTCGGGAGGTAAGGATTGACAGGGGTATTGACTGTCTCAGCTCGTTGCCCTCCGGAGGGTCCTTGAGCCGAGGTATTTCCCTCCTCGATTTTGATCTTTCTCTTCAGTGGATTTGAGTGAGGTTCTTGGGTGGCTGGGTATGCAGAGGTTGGTTGCTACTGTCCATTGCTAGGATCGAAAATCCTGATAGGGCCCTTTCTAACATTGGCGTTGTTAGAATTCAGGTGAGCCATGATAGCTACTACGGCTGCCAAGACCGCAGCTTGGAATGTAGCTTCGTCAAATAGGATGGCAGGTTTCTTGCTTGCGGACTAGTTGCGCTTCTTCGAAGGCATGGTTTTTCCTACATGGAAAGGAACACAAGAAAATGAGAGACGATGGCTAACCCTGGACATATCTGTCCAAACTGTATTAGGCATAGATTTTTCCCGTGCCTCAGGTACTGGTTGTCTGAGTGTCGACCTACATCCCTATGATGTAGTCCTGGTGTACAAGGTAGGAGTATGGGTATCGGAAAGGCCATAAGATGCGAGTCATTCCTACTAAGTTACCTTTATACTGGGAAAGGTTTCACTCTCCGACCTAGAGAGATTTGAGAACCGTTCGGAACGAAGACCGCAGGAAGAGAGGCTCATGAAGACTTATGGCTAAACAACTTCAACAGAGGTGTGGGGATCCGCTCTAAGCGTATTACTAGCAACGGGGAAAAAGACGACTTACCTAACACATAGCGTGAATAGTGTAACCACTAACTCACTAAATTGTATTATTTTATGGGTGTATTAGCGTGACTAACAAGAGGAAGAAGACACCTCTCGGGTTCCATGTACTGGTTCCCTCTGTCTACCTCGTATCCCTGATCGGGACCGACGTTGGTTTCCTTCGGGTAGTTACCTAGGGTTCTCTTCTCGTGTGGATATATTGAATTTTTACTCTGCCTTACTTCCGAATCCGACTCTAGGTGTCATCACTTCATGATGGATGACTGGAAATCTCATAAGTTTAGGCGAATTTCTCATCAATGTCCCTAAAAAATATAGACACTTGGTGATTTCAATAGTCTAGACCCAGTGCATTTATCTCCGAACTGGAAATCTTGTCAATGAACATCTTCGGGGCTGGAATCAACTCTTCTGCCGAGTACTGAAGTGGATAGGGTTTTCTACAGGGTTCGTGAGAGAATGGAAATGTCTAAATAATCCTAAGAGATTATTAACATTTCACTGGATGATCCATATCGAGTCCTACTATGATTACACAGGGTATACAAATCATATATAACTTAGATCTGATAGGCCTTAAAATATGTGATACTACTCTAGATCTACATCCCAACGAGGAAAAGGAAATAGGGCGAAACCACACATTCTTAGCCTATGGGATCCTTATTATATATAATCTTGGAAGTATACTCTTTGTAGTTGTAGGTATATCAATATTGATCTTTTTAGTTCTTCACACAAGGTTATCTATGTATTCCAAAATACCCCTATGGTATTTTAATTTCTTGTTTGTTTCTTATCTTCTGATTATGATTATGGGATTAATGTGAGTCTTTTAGTGTTCCAAAATACTCCTATAGTATTTTAACTTTATGTTTGGCTCTAGCATTCCTAGTTGGTAAGTTTCTGACCTATTGCAACACCACTATCACTCCCAAGCACATGTTCATCGCATCTCAAATAAATGTAGTTGATTAGGTTACATTTATTCCAGCGTACGATTACATAACTGCCCAGGTTTGACTGTAGTGCTCAACATCCGAAGACTTTTATTATTGTTCTTCTTGTGATACTTGTGTTCCAGTGTTTAGATTCTGGATGTTATTATACTTTGGTAAAATATGGTTATATTTTAAAGTATAATTATTGGTCAGAGTGTTTTATCCCTTTTGTATATATAGGCTGTATATCTTTTATGAATTGATATACTTAGCTCACTATAAACAATGCTCTGATACCAATCTGTCACACCCCAAAACCGGAACGGCGGAAACGTTCTAGGGTGGATGACGTCATGTCAAGTATCACAACACATGCATTATAGTAATCAAAGTACAGCAAAACATTGCATTAATAGTAATAGTTTTACATTGTTTACATTACAATATATCAGAGTAATACAAGTAAATGATATAAAAGAAGCTTGGTACTAAATTGTCTTCATCAACAGCTCCGGGGATGTACCCGTCTAATGCTGACCTGAGAATACAAGTTATTTGAAAAGCGAGTATTAGCATTTTTACAAATGTTGGTGAGTTCATAAGTATTTAGTGTCATTTTAATCAAATAACTTTAATAAAAGTGGTAGTTTTAGGGTATCCATTTCATTAGTGTCTTTTCCAGAAAATCCTATATTTTCTTTAATAAAAGCAGTCTTCTACCAAGACTGGACGGAGTTATGTGATAAAAAGTAGTTTTCCCTTAATCGCTATCATTATCAAAATACAAAATTTGATTATTAAAGAAAGCAAGAGAAATCAGGGAAATAACATATGCCTCAGCATTGAGGACTGCTGACTAAGGCAAAAGGAATCATAGACTCCAGGAGAGTATCGAACGAACAACACGCCTAGCTCAGTCTAACAAGAGGAGATACAGACCCCAGACGGTACCAAATGAAAGATACAGCTAGTAAGGTGTAAAAAAAAGAATACAGACCGCAGACAGTATCAAATGAAAGATACAGCTAACAAGGTCTAAAAAAGAGAATACAGACCGCGAACAATATCAAATGAATGATACAACTTGCAAGGTCTACAAACAGTGTGACTCTGAGAATGGGTTTCCAGCATACAGTGTAAGTTGCTGGTGAAATACTGTTACCTTAAGGCCATGAATTATAAGGCAACCTAGGATACTCGTAACCATACTAACCGACACTAGAGTACCTGACACCCTACAAGCGTCTATAAAACATGACATTTGTAACCCCTTGGCTTGGTGGGCCGTGGACTGTAGCTAGCAGTCAGGGTGCGGGGGTGTCAATCCCGTATATATCTATACACATAATGTCCACTCTCCCTACAGGAGACTCTGGTTACCAAGTAGACGACGAAGAAGGTCGCGTCCCGAAGATGCATCCCAAATAGTGGGTAGTGTGTTTCCAATATAAGTGTTGAACTAGAGGTAGAGACTCATAACTGAACTGACTAATGTAAACCCATATGACCATGCTTGTATACATGTTATATAATTAATGGTCAAACGACCTTCGGACGGACATTCGATCCCACCAGACCACATCTCAACGAAGAAAAGGAAATAGGGCAAACAAACCTTCCTAAGTCCTTCAACCATTATTTACATGCATCTATACAATCATAGGCATACATCTAACTAACCGAAGTTCTTAACGAAGTAGGAGTGTTTAACGAGTGAGTAAGAGC
The DNA here is from genome assembly GCF_052625555.1 of Lactuca saligna. NCBI lineage: Eukaryota > Viridiplantae > Streptophyta > Magnoliopsida > Asterales > Asteraceae > Lactuca > Lactuca saligna. Next base: position 200,738,514 of record NC_136424.1, on the reverse strand, counting down.
ATCTAATGAGTGAAGGAGCGTCTAACAAGTATGAGCGTGTAACGAGCGAGTAGGAGCGTCTAACTGGTATGAGCGTATAACGAGTGAGTAGGAGCGTCTAACAAGTATGAGTGTATAACCATGCAGAAGTATAACGAAACAGTAGTATCTAACAAATAAGAGTAATAAAACAAGGAAGAAACCTTAATGAAAACTTTAGAAAACCTTTATACTTTAAGAAATCACAACTTGGTATTTTTTGTAAAATAAGTTTGAAAAGACTTAGAAATTCTTTGGAAACCTTTCATAAACTAGTTTAAAATGAAACTTTGATAAATCAGTATAAGTAAGAGTTTTGAACAAGTGAAAACATTTTAGAAAACCATTTATAGTATCCTACTTGGTAAAATAGTTTACAGGGTGGTAAATCCTTGTGCATGCGGGTTATCAATCACATATGATTGATATGATAACTGGCATGTTTAACTTGTATCCCCCCCCCCATTAAAACATGTAAAAACATTTAAAAGGGTTCATTCATGGGTATGAACTCACCTGATGTTAGTGGATCCGACGAAGGTGCCCGTTGGGTGCTCGGTGTCGGGTAAGGACTTGGACACACTTAGTGACCTATTTAACATATGATAACATATGTTCACATACAATTAGTACATTTAATACTAATTAAACAAGTATACGCACTCTATGGAGTGGAAAACACTTTGGTTAACTGTTTAGGGTGTCCCGGGTAACATTTAAGGGTGTGAATGGCTTAGGAATGGAGTTTACTCTCCAAGAGTAAACTCTGCATATGGTGTTTACGGCCCTGAGACAACTCCCCATGAGTTTACGGCCATAAACTCATGGTGAGAGTGTTCTAGGATGTTTAAAGGCCTTATATTGATCGTGGAATTTTGCTAGGTCCAAATCTAAATTGTGTGTGTGGGTTTAAGGTGCTTAAAGGGGCTATATGGCAGTTTACGGCCCATGAACCACTCCCTATGGGAGTTCAAGGCCGTGAACTCCTATCCCTTGATTTTATGGAGGTTTAAGGTCCTTAAATGATAGAGGGTAAATTCCTAAGCATTTTTCCAAGTCAAATGGGGAGTTTAGGGCACCACTTTTCCAAGGCCGTGAACTCCTTATGGAGTTGTTTTAATTGAGTTTAAGGTCCCTAGGTTGTTGGTGATTGACTCTAGAATTTAATCCAAGGCAATTGGTGTGTTTAAGGGCATGTTTAACATGCAAATATGAGTTTACTCCCCATGATGAGGAGTTTACAGCCCAAGCATGTTCTTGGGCAGTAAACTCAAGTTTACTCTCCAAAAAAACTCGTTCCAAGGTGTTCTAAGTTCGAATATCTAAGCCTAAAAGTCATATCTAAGCCTTAGGGGAAATTTGGAGGGGTTTTGGGGCTTAAAAACCCCATTATATGGTGTTTACGGTCCAAGAGTGTCTTGGGCCATAAACACATCAATTTTGTCGCTATTTTATGTTTTAAACTCGAATTTGCAGGCTGGATAAGCTATATAACAAGTTAGGATAGGTGGCTTACTCGTTTGGGGCTCGAAACGGGTGATTTTTGGCTCGAAACTAAGTTGTAGAGAGAGAGTGAAAAAGGGTGAAATGAAGTTTACTCTCCCTTATATAGGGGTTGGAGTTGGGGCTCAGTGGAAATCTACCCGATACTGCCATTAAACGAGGCTTTTTGGTCGCACGTGATTCAACGGTCAAATTTTGACTTGGTTGTAACTAGACATTTTCAAGGGCATTTTGTGGGTGTTTCTAATTTGTTTCAACCCTTACCAAGTCATTATAAAAGTTCCCATATAATTAACCTCTTCCAAAAGGTTAACAGACAGTTAAATAAAACGAAGCCTTTTAACGGAAAAGGTTAAAACTGACGGAATAGATTTCAGGTTGTTACAAGAAGCTTCTGAATTAGAAAATGTTTCAAACGATGAAGATGATGAGATTACTGTTTTTGATCCTGAAGATGACATTGTTCCTCCTATGGCAATTGTTGTTGAGGAACACGTGCATGTACCTTATGTTGATGATGGTGATTACGATGATGATAATTATGATGATGAAAGAGTTGAGATGAATCAAGAGGGTGATGCACTAGGATTTAATGATGATGAATTCTTCTTTGATTTCGAGCCGGATAATGATGACCTCGGTTCTTTCTTTGATGATATCAATGAATTTGTGATCTCTCCATCTGAGACAGAGGGAGATACTAATGCTCTCAAGCTACCATCTCAAACACCCGATCAGATGGCCGACATTATTGCCAATCTGGTTTCAACTACAAGGATTCCTCCCTGAGCAGTTGCTTCTCCATCCATTATTCCATCTGAAAGTGATCTACAAGAGACACAAGCCTCCCAGCCTCCACTTAAAAGAAGAAAAGCAAATCCAAGTTCGGGAGTGCTTATTAGGGAACAAGCTCAGTATGTTCAACAATCAACTGCAACCGTTTAACCAACCCAACCAACTCATATGGACAGCCAAATGTTGAATGAAATGCCCAATGTTGTTCGTTGTTCTTTTGAAGTCAGGAGCTCTTGAGCTCCTGCTGGCTCCTCAACTCCTCAACCTGCACACGATGCAGCCTCCGAACGACTTGCAATGTTTTTGGCTCGTGAAGGTGTTTATCCTGCACCCAAGGGCAAATAAATATCAATTGATGCAGGGAGCATTGATAAAGAAGATTCGACGATTTTCGAGCTCAATGAAGAGATTGGGGTCTTAAATCAAAAACTCATTGAAAAACATGTTTTAATTGGAACTCTAGACATTAGAGTTTTAGAGCTCGAGAAAGAAAATGCAAAAAAAATCCAAACAAATCTTCAACTTCACAACAAATTCAAAACATCGCTCGGTGAACCCAATGAAGTTGAGGCTTCCCATAGTGCCCCTGCCCAAGCAACTCAAGATCCACAAGATGCTTCTCAACCTGTCAAAACGACCCGTGTTGTTGATCGTTTTGAAAATCAACTTGCTTAATCTGTTTCAAGAGTAACTCTAAAGCAATCTCAGAAGCAAGTCTCTACACAAAGAAAGGGGAATCTGCTCTTCATGAAGAATTCCGATAAAAATGTTCGTGGAGATCAACTCCAATTGAGTGTGATTGAGCTCGAAAAAAGTGGTTCAAGATCAAGTATGGAGAGCGGTTTGGAATTTTGATGTGGGGATTTCATGATAAGTTTAATATCTGGGTGGTCAAGAGGAAAAGTGGAAATGTAGAGTACTATGAACGCAAAAATGACTTTAATTCTTGCACTAAAGTTGACCTTACAGAACTTGTTGAAGCTCCATTCCACAATCCATCGAATGATCCTCATGGGTCTGATTTCAAGCTCTTTTTAGAGAACCAAGTAAGGAGGCAGTTCGATGGAATGAAGACCGTAGATTCATTTGTAAAGAGATTCAAAGGCGTCTTCGATCCCAAAACCAACCAGACTTGTTAACATTGAAAAGTCTAAAAGAACTGTTAGAAGGAGAATCAACAACAACAGAGAAAGACAATCCCAAAAAAGGTAGTTCTGATTTTTCTTTACAAAGGGAGGTGAAATCACTTATATTGAATGCAAGTCTAACATCTACAATTCAAAAATAAACAGTTCAATACTAGTGTACTATGAACACTTTAATGAAATTCCATTATTACTAACCTTGAATTCATGATTCTAAACCAAAATCAATATAAAAAAGATACAACTTTATAGGCTTCAATCCTTTCAAGAATAAAGTTGTAAGAAATCATATGTTGTAGCTACAAGTAAGATTCTTCTGAAGAATGCCTTGTAGATTCTTTTTCATTTTTCCTGTCAGATCCAAGCATGAATATAGAGTGTGTGAAAAGAGAGATAATCAACAAGAATTTTCTTTTTTTTCAACTAACATTTTCAAATCGAAGAAAATTTGTGGCTTTATTGAACTTCATCTACTTTTTCTGGTAATTTAATTTCGATTTTGTTTGTATAATATTGAGTTGAAATGAATTACCAATGAATTCATGTAGTTATGTTTTGCAGATGTCTACTACCGTTATGAGTGATGCCATGGTGATGGTTGCAATGGAATCACAACGTATGGCAATAAATTTGATAGCTCCAATGAAAGTGGAGTTCGTAGAGCACGATTGATGCGGATTAACAAAAGAATCAATGTCGCGATACTTAGAGAGGATTCATGAGAGGTATCAAAAAAATAGATATACGGATTATGTTGAGAAGTTGTGAAGGACAAGATCGTGAGAAACAAAAGGCCGATTAGTACCGAAGAGGCTATGGCTATGGCGTGCCACTTGAACTTCTTTATTGAAGTTGAAGAGATATCGAATGGAGAAGAACAAGAGAGAGCAATTATATGAAAAAGAAAAAATAATCATGATTTTAACTTTTAAGGTTGACTATTTGGTTCACTATGTATATGTGGTATGTCCAACCGGTTGATTTAGTTAACAATTACTAAAACGGTTGGTCATTTCCTAACTGATACATCTATAAAGCAAACAAATAAGTTAAGATACTGAATAGACAAATTCGAAATACTTTGTTAGACTAATATGTCATTTTCCGTAGGGACGGATTTAGTATGTTGCATGGGGTAGCATGGGTTATCCTTCAAATTTTCCTATCAAATGTACATTTAGTGAAAAATCTGTCAAAATTCGTCACAAATTCATCACGAATCCATTGACAATCTATCATAAAGTTTGATAATTATGATTTTGGGGTAAATTCGTTGGTTTACCGAGGGTTTTTGATGGAAACTGAATTCATAAATGACTTTTTTCTATGGAACTCCAAAAAAAATTATGCAGCTCCTATCTTTTTTATCTTTTTGAATCGGCCATTGACTTCATTAATGATTTTTTTCTAGTAGTTGCGGTCTAGACTCCAAAAAATTATTTTATGTAGTATATAGATAGATACGTGGGGTTAACTTAACATTAAAAAAAATCTAAAGAATAATTTAAAATAACCCTACTTTAGCATTATGGAAAGATTTTTTTTTTAAATGCACCCGTGTTTTATAAAATTTATGTCCTTTTCCATGGGAGGAAAAAGTCCCTCTTCAGTTCTCTGCTATGAAGTGTTCCTCTCTAAAAGTATTAATTTGAAAGCGACCATATTTTTTAAAACACCCTCTTGTAATGTTAAAACTATTTGAATATTCGTTTTCCTTTTCAGTAATTTTTCTTCTACTAAACATTCCCCCGTTTAGATTTTTGTTGCATTTATACAATGTAATTACTAAAAAAATTGAGTTTATGTGGATGTAATATTGACATCTATGAATCGACACAAAAACCATGTGAAACTCTTTTATTTTATAGAAATCGAATATTTTTCTATCTTTTGCTTTATATATATATATATATATATATATATATATATATATATATATATATATATATATATATATATATATATATATATATATATATATATATATTATATTAAAAAAAGTGAAAAAAAGCGAATTCATAAATATAATTAATGGAGTTCGCATTCATTCTTTTTTATAAGAACTAAGAAGATAGATAGGAATGAAAAACTGATATTTAACTTTTTGTTATTTTTAATTTCTTTCTGAAAAAATTAAATATCTTTTTTTTAATCGTATACATTTTCCTATTGATATAAATTAATAACATATCAAATCCATTAGTTATCTTTATTAATCATTTATATTTATTTTGATCTAATAAATAGAAAGGTGAATAAAAATAAAAGATAGAAGGGTATTTGATTTCACTTATTAATGTTAGTAGTTTAAATATTGCTATTATATTATGACAATCTAATTTTTTGATATATATATATATATATATATATATATATATATATATATATATATATATATATATATATATATATATATATATATATATATATATATATATATATATATATATATATATATATATATATATATATAGGTTCAGGTTCATTTGAGACCATTCTAATTTTGTTAGACCGTGAGATCAAATCTAAAAATAATTTTAAAATGCAAAATAAATGGAAAAATCCAAAAATTCTTTTTTTAAATATTATTTTCGGAACTTGAATTAACTAAAAAAAATATAAAAAAATATAAAAAAAATAAAAAAAATTCCTTTTTTTTTTTTAAAAATACGTGAAATATTCTAAATAAAAAATTACACTGACATATTCTAAAAAATAATTTTAAAATGCAAAATAAATGGAAAAATCTAAACATTCTTTTTTTAAATATTATTTTCGGAACTTGAATTAACTAAAAAAAATAAAAAATAAATAAAAAAAATTCTATTTTTTTTTAAAATACGTGAAATATTCTAAATAGAATATTACACTGTACATATTCTAAAAATAATTTTAAAATGCAAAATAAATGGAAAAATCAAAAAATTCTTTTTTTAAATATTATTTTTGGAACATTAATTAACTAAAAAAAATAAAAATAAATAAAAAAATAAAAATAAATAAAAAAATGCGTCTAATGGTTTCACAAAATATAAGTGGTCTCAAATGAATCTAACCATATATATATATATATATATATATATATATATATATATATATATATATATATATATATATATATATATATATATATATATATATATATATATATATATATATATATATATATATATATATATATATATATATATACACTTTATGTTGCTGTCAAAGCAACTTGCCTGAATGCCTTTAACTATATTCATGACACTAAAAGTGTGTTAGTTTTTCATAAGATAAAGAATACCAAATTAAAAACAATTAAAACATAATATTGTTCGTAATAAATAAATAAATTCCTCAAAAAAAAATCAATAAACTTGGTTATGTTGTTCTAAGCAAAATATTAACTTCTCATGTTATTTTTTAAGCATAAAAATCCTTCATAACATTTAGTCGACCCAATTTATTTATCTTACAATTTACTAAATATTATGGGTTATAGTGAGATTAGTCATTAAACAAAAGTTTATATGTTCATCACATTAGAAAATTTTTAAAGTCTCCAATTTTTTTCAAAACTCTGAATATGAATTTAAGTATTTCGTAGAAAGGGGTACCAAAAAGCGTGTGATTGGGCATGACTTCACACTCAACTAATGTCAAGTTGCCTAATAAAGGGGACATTTTCACTAATATTTTAATAATATGTTACAATCCTAGAAGGGTAATTAATATTATCGCTACGTCGGATATTAACACCACGGAAAACATCTTTCATTTGTACAACCCTAGTGTATCTTATGTAATTGAAAAATTAAGCTCTAAAAATGGTCCTTGTAGTATGCATATTCTTGAGCTTTTAGTCCAAATCATGTTTTTTTGGATTGGTGGTCCTTTTAAAATGGTTTCTTTATGTTTTTGGATCCTTAGTAAATTTAAAAGACTATTATGCCCTTTTGATATATTTTTATGCTTTTTCTATTTAATTTAAATGAAAAGTAAATTAATTAACTAATTTAGGGTCCACATCTCTCTCTCACACACACACACTCTCTCACACACACGGAATAAAGCACACAACTCATTTTTTCTTTCGATCTCAACTTCAACGAACACAAAGGGCTACCACCTCCAACGATCTTGAGGCAGCAACCGCACCACCTCTCATCGCCCTCCTCTAGTCCGGTATTGCACCCCACCACCATGGCTCCACCACTCCTTCCCTATCTCACCCACGAACGTCGCCAATAACAAAGAAACGAGAACAGAGTCGATGAGGCAAGGCTTCCACCACCTCTGTCATTGCACCGCCACTATTCTGCCCCCAGCCCATTACTCCACCCTCCTCTCCCTTTCGATTGCTAAATGCAAAAGAGGACGGCGAGGTAGCTGGAGCCATCACCGCCATCGCCAAACACCCATGGTCGCCCACTGCACGTCTCTGCTTCCACCTTTGTTCGCTTGCATCCTCGTCAACTTCCACCCTCACCACCCTCGTTACCCATCCAGTTGTGGTGGCCAAATTATTAAGCCATGTTCCTAAATAAAGACTGCTTCGATTCTTCTAAAACCCAGAAAACAAAATCGAGTGTGATTGTGTCTTTTAATTTTTCAGTATGTGTGTATTCTACCCCTTCATTTACAAATGTGGAGTTAGCATACTCTGCAATCAATCAATATCTGGAGACAATCCTGCAAGATTCATGCACCAAGATCTGAGATCTTTATTTTATTATACGAAAATCAAGAAATTGAAACATTTAGAAACTAACCTGTAAGAAATTGATACGAAGGGAGGAAGGAGTAAGGGTCGAGGATGTTTGGGGCTCCTGTACTCGACAAAATAAACATGGTGGTAGTGGGTTTTTACCATGGCAGCATGGAGTGGCGGAGGGAGTTGCTCTGATGGCCAGCAATGGTGGTTCTTGGTTTTAAGTGAAGAAGAAGAAGTGAAGGTTAGTCTGGAGAGAGAAAGGGAGAGAGAGAGAGAGAGAGAGAGAGAAAGGGAAACAGAGAGAGAGAGAGAGAGATGTATGTGGGCCTTTATTTTTATTTTATATATATAAATACTTTTTGGAAAATAAAAGAAAAATGGAAAATAAATATAAGAAGGGCAATTTAGTCTTTTCAAATTACCGGAGGACCAAAATCACAAGAAAACTACATCAAAAGGACCACCAATCCAAAAAAGTCATGGTTTGGACTAAAACCCCAAAAAAATGCATACGACAAGGACCATTTTTGCAATTTTGTCAAAAATTAAATATATAGATTTGTTTGTATAACCCTCAGTGTAGAGGTGAGCATTTGAACCAGACCAACTTTTATACCGGACCTGTTTCGGAGAATATTATGGACCATGGAGCGGACCAAATGGGACTTATCGGGTCCAGGTCCACGTCCGAGCTTTTTGGTTCGTGGACCCCTTTGGACCGGAACAACTTTACATGTATATGATACAACTTTTTAAAATGCGTTTTTGAGTTTGATACAACATGTTAAAAAAAATATATGTTGTTGGGTTTGATACGTTACAACTCGTTAAAATGAATATTTTTTGAGTTTGATACAGTACAACTCGTAATGAATATGTTTCCCTTTCTTTTGCCATTTGGACTGATCAAACATTGATTGTTTATACTTTATACCATTTGTTTGCAGGATTGTAACTCAAGAATATAACTCCAAAAACAACAAAATTATAGTTTAAACTCATCTACAAACTCTATATTACACGTTAAAAAATATTGCTTGTCAATTCAAATTAAAAAAAATAAGATGTGTTGTTTTAAAGAAATTCGTAGAATACAAAACATTAAATTTCTTGTTGAAAAGCTAAATATTTCAGTTTTGATATATTATCCTTAAATGATTGTAACTCAGCGAATATAATACCAAAAACAACAAAAATATAGTCTAAAACCATCTACAAATTCTAAATTTTATGTTGGAAAAAACCGCATTTAAATCCAACTTCAAACAAATGAGATATTCTTGTTTAAAGAATTTCATAGAATACAAAAAATTTAATATCTTGCTGAAAAACTGAAATATTTTAGCTTTGATATCTCATTTTTGAAGGATTTTAAATCATCGAATATAACACCAAAAACAATAAAATTGTTGTTTAAATTCATCTACAAACTCTAAATTACACGTTTGAAAAAAAAAAAAAAAACTGCATATCAATCTGAATTAAAACAAATTAGATATGATTGTTTACAGAATTTCACAAAATACAAAAGTATAAACGTTTGCTGAAAAGCTCAAATATTTCACCTTTGATGTCTAATCTTTGAAAGATTGTAACTCTTCGAATATAACATAAAAAACAAGAAAAAAAAAATAATCTAAAATTATCTATAAACTCTAAATTACACGTTCAAAAAAACCGCATGTCAATTCGACTTAAAACTAATGAGATTTGTATATATATATATATATATATATATTAAATAAGTTGGTTCAAATCCAGTTTTACTCGGAACCTGCAGACCGAACATTAAAAAATCTAGAACACTTTTGTTCAAATCGTAGAACCGAGAACTGACCCAGGGTTCCAAAAAACAGTCTGGTCCGATTCACAGATCTAAATGCTCACCCGTACCTCAGTATATCATCTGAAATTCAAAATTTAAATACATAGATTTGTTCAAACCATAACGATCATCGAAACGGAAATTTTAGAATATATATAATGCACACACATACAAACATAAAATACACACACACACCTATTTCTTTAAACCAGTCCGGTTGAAACGCAAAAAATGCGAATTAAAAAAAAATTATCATTTTTTCTATTTTTTATATAATTAAAATTAATAATGTAATTGTGTCATCATTCAGTTTTTTTGATTTTTGAGACCGGTCCAACTAGGTTGGACAAGTTGAACGATTGAACCATTAAGGCAGACGGTTCGATCATCAGTCTGGTTTTCAAAACTTTGATCTGCATAAACCATAACACATACTCACAAAATAATCAAACAACTAACATAAAAGTGTTTATTGGCTTATAGTACTAGTCAAATGAGTTTTTTAAAAAGTGTTTGGATTAGCTTTTATGATGAAAAAGTCAGTAAGTCAATAAGTTAAAAAACATTTGATTTAAAAACTTATTTTTGGATTTATTTTGGTTAAAAAGCCAAAGACAGTTTCAAAAAGCCAAGTTTTATATATTTTTTGAAACTAATGGAAAAACTATTCTGAAAAGTGTTTTTGTGTTGCCAAACACATTTTTTTATTCATAGGTTTTTCAAAAAATGAATAAGAGAATAAGTTGTTTGGAAAAACAATCTCAAACACCCCCTAATTAAAGTAAACATTACCATGAATATTAACCTACTCTCCAAAATTTAATCTACTATAGAAACCAACATCATAGAAAATTGGTTGTGATAAAAACTTGTTCCATTTTAGGTCATTTTTCTACATTTGGTATTTTGAATTGAAAATTTACGATATATATGAACCAAATTATGTAACGTTAATCTATAATAACACGTAGAAATAACAGCCTACTCAACATTTTTATTCCTAATATCATTCATAATAAAATCCAACAAAATAGCATTTTCATTGATTTTGAACGGTTTTGTCATTTCAATACCTTAAAAACCCGAACGATGAAATTTAAACCATAGATATAAAATGTGTTAACTTAAAATACAAAGTACTTCATTGCCTACATGTAATTTTACATACTCCCAATTAACTTTACCCAGACGAATCACATAACCACCCTAAACTTTAGCATTAAGACCTTCAAATAAACCATAAAACTGTAGGGTTATGAGCATTCTAACACTCCTAAGTGTACATGCAACCCTAAATACCTTGGATCTATGTTTTCTCTATTATACATGCAAATATGAACATCCAAGGTATTATCCTAATCTAGCATACAAAGCTATCAATATAACAAGATAGAATACATACCTCTCTGATGTAGAATGTCTTCATGAAGATTGAGTGCTTACTGCCCCAAGTGTGACACCTCAAATGGTTCACACAACACCATAAGCACTTGGAATAACTTAGAGAGAATTCTACACATCATGAAATCGGCTAGCTCTTTCTTACTATCTCTAGTGTCGATTTTGTCAAGAATAATATCTTTATATAGTGCTACAATTAGGGCAAACCCTAATTGTCATGACAATCCATTTCCTTGGATCCATGGGTTCAAATACACCATGCAGCATCATATGGGTTTTGGCCCAACTAGATAATCCATGGAGCATTAGCCCACTATACAAGTATGGATGATTTACACAATCAACCCATATATTTAATTAGTCTTCTTTTGATCACTTAATTAATCCTAGATTAATTCTTGATCAATACTAATTAAATAATATTATTATTCATATTATTAATATACTAGAACTTATAATATATTAATAACCATAAGTGTCTTATTTCTCTCATTATAGTCTATCCAAGTGCATGATGCCATGCAACCCAAATGGACCATGCCGGGTCGGGTCAAGTCTTACAAATTATAGTTATGGACTTAGACATTAATCCAATAGTCTCCCACTTGGATAAGTCTAAAACTATTATTGCGTATGACTTCAGGAACCAACTGGCAATCGTAGCTCTCAAAAGCCTCTATCGAACTTTGACCTTGTAGATGAACTCTGACCTTTGTCAATGACTTGTCCATTAGATAAGGGATCATATATTCCTCCACTCTAGATATCATATGGACTGAGACATGGATTATAATCATTCTCTCTGTCCATTTGTTGTTTCCCGATTTCAGATTTATGACGACTGACTAATTGAACAAATCAAATCAGTCCTGGCCCGGCCGAGCACTTCCATTTGTCATCATCAAATCATCGAGGGGGCCACAGATATCGCTTTTATCTCGAAGGTAAAAGGAATGGATAAACTTCGACTCATATGGCTTGTTCTACTACTTGTTGAACCATACACAAAGGCACATTTTATAACATCGAGTTACCAATGCGTTTTCGTGCAATCAATGTACTATCAACTCATAGTAACAAGTCATATCTCTAGGTTTGAAGGATATAAGATATTATCGTCTCATGCTCACTCGTGATAAAATCCATGAAGTGGTTCCAATGAGCGCGGGTTGAATCCAATACTCAGAACTTATGAGCACTCATGAGTGTTGTAGCCCTTTGTCCAACACCTTAGACCTCTACAAGCCAACCCATGACAGTCTTAATTCATATCTACTTCCAACATATGACCGACTGTGGATGGTTTGAATAACTTAGTCATTCCGGAAGAATAACCTAGTTTATTCGGGAAGTCAAAACATGCAAAATGAAACACAATAATAATTGAATCCAATATGGTATCAAAACCTATGAACATAAATAAAACACCTTTTATTTATCACCATACGATTACACATTATTCATTGTATACTGTTTCAGCTCTCAACTTTATTCTTGAATTTAAAACAATAGTTGTCCCATGCTCCAAGCATGTACACTATGTTTTTCTAAACACTAGTCATGCCACACACCAAGTATGCATACTATGTTTGTCTATGATCTTTACTTTGTGAACTAGATCAACTGAACATAACTTCAATGATTCTCTTTTCACACTCCCAAATCCTTACTGCAAATGCAAGAATTCCAAATTCATGCCATTTACTGAAATCTGTTAGATTCTAAACTCATATGCATTGATCCTCTTGTAATGATTATGCACAAATTCAAAAAGACTTGGCAACATTCATTACAGAGTATTCCAAAGGAGATCAACTCCTTGGAAACATCCTTCTTGCATTAAGTTTCCTTAATCTTACACAGATTGAAATTTCTAACTTTGAAACATCTCCGGATTCATTTTGACTATCACTTCTGAATAAGAGTTGTCTCCTTACAGATTATGTCAATATGGTCCTTCCAGAATTATCACTATACTTCCAACTGTCCTTGAGCAACCAATCTTTGGTAAACCTTAGATTGTCCTCGACAATTTTTTAATCCTTTTAGTCATATCCAGTTCTAAACCTTTTCCCTTCTTAATGCCCCAGACATTTGGAAACTTTTAGAACGGATAACTATAGCACATGTAATCGATCCTATATCCGAAGCATGTAGGACACGATTCATGATGTCTCACATAAAGACTAAACCACTCTTTTGCTATAACATTTCCATTTCTATTTGCCAAGTTCTCATAATTCAGATTATGAAAAGGGATGCCGTAATCATAATCGAATTTTAGAACGCAAATAATGGATCCATATACATAATTTCCTTATGTTGAGCCATTCCAACATGAAATTCATATATATATATATATATATATATATATATATATATATATATATATATATATATATACATATATATCCTTGACTAAATGATTAAAACCTCACAATATAAGCTTATAGATTTGAGATGAAGTATAATTTCCTCTCCCTTAATTATAGCAAAACAACTTTTCCCAATTGAAACCTTTTGTTTTCTATAATTAACATTGCTAACTTGCAATCTTTATCATAATTATCATGCTCCCACTAACATGATGATCATTAGCATAACACTTATGCTCCCACTAGCTTTGACATGTACTTAGAAATCAGTTGGACTTCTAGAAATCAATTCTTTATTGACTTTCTTACCAAAGTTCAGATTTCTGATACTGGATTGTTTTGATAGGACTTTATCAAAATCATACACCTTCCCTTAGATAGCACACTTGTGTGTCTAAACATTTATGAAGAGGGGTGCCGTAATCATAATGGTTAGACCTTTTTGCCACTTCTCACAAGTCCAGGTTAGTGTGCCGGTAAACCACACATGCTCCACTAACGACTTTGAGAATGCAAATATCACAATTGCTATCTAACTAAAATCTACTTAGTGAAAGTGTTTCCTCACCATCATTTTCATGAATCGGAGAGAAACCTTATGACACTTAGATTTAATGGTGTATGTGTTCTTATCCATGTGAATTGTCAAAACCATAGTCACAAGACAAGGATAATGACAAATCCAAACTCATATGGACTGAACTCAATCTTAACTTCTTGCCACCTGGTAGCTCAAGGGCCTGCCATTGCTTCCAAGTTATTGTGCAACAAATTGAGAACTCTAAGAGCTCATATGCAAAGCCTACTTTAACTGGAATGGGCACAGAATATGTCAACACGATAGGTTATGAACCTCAAGTCGTGTGCTAGTGAGGAACTTTAGGTTTCATTCTTAATTAGTTCTTGATACTTTCAAGACCTTTAAGACTCCCACTGTCCTCTTGACATATAAGACTCTCTTGTCAAATATTCAAGGGATAGTGCGGATTCTTTATCAATACAAACGCTTCACATAGTTGGCCTAAGTTGGTCTTGGTTTTATCCAAAACATCACAACTTACCCACTTCAAATGAACAAGAGTAGGACACTTTTACTCTTACATTTTACACGTGTTTTAAACCTTCTTAAAGACATGTTACTCAAATTACAATCTTGGAGTATGACTCTAAGACTTGTATTGGAACGAAGTATGACTCATCTTCTTGATTTAACCATTTCAACAATTCAAGATCCCTTCTTCTTAGTCATAAGAATGCACTAAGACTTCCTTAGAGAACTAATTTTGATATGGTTTCTTAATCATTAAGATGATCACAAAACTGATACTAAAGTACTCTCCCATCTTTTCAGATTTGAGGAATTTCTATCCTTTTGCCTAATTTGATTCTTCTTATTCGCTCTGCCATGCATTGGAACCTTTTCCAATGTCTCAGAGTTACACTTAAGCTTGTAAGTATAATCATATTTACTGAGCTTTAGTAAACTATGATGAATAGCCTTATATCTTTTGTGGTGGACTTAATCAGTGCACATGACTATGTACTCGATCCCTTAGTCCATTACTTGACTCACACATCCATGTGAACAAATAATTAGTCTTAATTTTTCCAATACTTGAAAGTTCTCATTCATCATGCTATACAAC
Organism: Lactuca saligna; assembly: GCF_052625555.1. Classification (NCBI taxonomy): domain Eukaryota; kingdom Viridiplantae; phylum Streptophyta; class Magnoliopsida; order Asterales; family Asteraceae; genus Lactuca; species Lactuca saligna. The sequence goes on along the minus strand of NC_136424.1, from coordinate 200,723,110 downwards.
TTGCATGATTCCAAGTCCCGGTCCAATTGAGACTTTGGATGATGAGAATCTTTCCTTATTTGGTAAAATTAGACATTACCACAAATGAAGGAATCAATTTCATATTTCCACTCTTGATATTAATGGAATCATATAAGCAACAATTTTTCCTCAAATGCCATTGTAGGGATATTTTAAAATAAATAAAATCAAAAATTTTCTGTTATTTTAAAACTATGCGGAAAAACTTATCCTTACAATCCATATGAAAACTTGTTGCTATCTATTCCTAAGCAATACCTCATAACTCCTAAGAAGTAGCTCAAGAATCCGATCTTCGAACTACACGATAGAAATCCATCTATGCGATCAGATTCAGCATATTCTTTCTTTAAGTTCCTTCACTTTTCTTTGATTCTTAAAACATCAACATGTGACCCAGTCACATCATGTAATAAAAATCTCAGAATAGAAACTTAGCAGAGTTAGATAGTGGACTTTACCTGAAGTAGAGTCAACCTTATTGACTTTAACATCCTTAGGTAAATTTGGCAGCTTCGCAACTAATGACCCTTCCTTTGGCAATATAAACATATGGACCCTTTGATAATGGTACACGGGACTATCACAGACTTAGCTTTTCTCTTTACCATTTGTTCAACCGAGTTGACTATGGCCGATCCCTTTCCATTGGGAAGAGAATGCTTTTCTGGATTTCCTGTGTCACTATTGTCAATGTCCATCTAGTTTTGAGGAAGTTGATCTTAACAAATAGATAAGATCATTAAGGGTCTTGTCATAGTCTGTTTCATAGGTGTTCCAAAAGAACTCACTATGTGACATAGAAAGTGATTAAACCACCAACTTTCTCAAGACTTTGACACCCAACTCTCCCGGCTTGTCAATATGTGACTACATCTCCAAGATGTGACCACACCAAGACCTTTACTTGCCAATAGGGCTCGAGTGACCTTAAACTTTTCAAGAACTTGTGGGGTAGGGAGAATAATTGGAGGAGGGGAAAGAAGTATGATTTCCATAGAACATCATCTTCATTTAGGAAAGTTTGTTTCAAGAGATTTGGGAAGATCATAAATATCTAAACAAAACATGTTTTTGGAGATATTCAAGATAGTTGATCTTAAAGTCCTTAATATGACACCCAATATGAAATATTAAGGCTAGGACCCAACAAACTATTTTATAACTTAGAAGAGGTATGCCGTAATCCAAGCTATAAAACAATTTGAAAGTAGGTGAATGACGATTCACCAATTTCCACCAAAATAAACGAAATGTATTATTAGGTTTTAATTGGTTTTGAAACTCCTAGATCTTTTGAGATTCATTGAACTGTTCAATGGCATGTTTCAATCTCGAGTGTGCCCTTCAGGTTTTGTGACTGGGATGCCGAAGATCACAAAACAAGGTGTGAAGTATCCATGCAAATTACTTGATACCCTTAAGTGTTTACCCCTCAATCAATGTGCCGGTTAACCACACACGCTCCATTGATATTATGATAAACATTAAGTTACCCTTTTCCTACCTTGTTAAATACAAGTTAGTGTGCCGGTTAACGACACACGCTCCACTAATCGACTTAAACAAAGTGCAAAGTGTAATTTCATGGATTAGCACCTTATTCACATTTTCCTAAGTAACTAAGATTGGGTATTATTAAGAGCTTAGTTACTTAGTATATATCATTAATACTTTTAATGAAGGGAGAATTATAGTCCTGTCAAACCCGTTCGGGTAAAGACCCTCCACCAGTCAAGCAAGCGGTGGGTGAGAGTGAACAACCATTAAGTTGCCATTTTATAGGCAACAACCTTATACCCACCTTATAGACCGGCTTTGTGAATGAGGCGTACTAGCGGTAAGACTGACTTTACTCTTATATATATATATATATATATATATATATATATATATATATATATATATATATATATATATATATTATTAGCTTATAATATTATAAAGTATAAGGGTTGAATTTTAACATTTTAAAATTCTAAGGGCTAGTTTGGAATCAAAGTATTCATAAGAGAAAACTTTACAAATTCCAAAACTTGAGGGCAAGTTTTGAAACTATTCAAAACTAATTAATTCCATAACTTATGTGTTTAAAGTAGTTTTAATCCAAAAACTCTTCAAGTTCCACAACTTGAGGACAAGTTATGGAAGACTTTAAACTAATAAAAGAATTAACTTTTCTTTATTTTATAACTTATGGAATTAATTAAGGTTACATTTTTATTTATTTATTTAATGAAGAGACTCTTGGTCCTCCATAACTTGAGGACAAATTATGGAGTCATAACTCCAACTAATTAGAACTAGACTCTTCATTTTTGTAACCTTTGCCAACTTTTATGAGTTTTATGAAACTTAAATGTGACTCTTCATATAACTTGAGGACAAGTTACAAAAACACATTTTAGAATCAACTCTTAGATTAATTTGGATTGAAAACAACTATTTCACTCAACTTTTCTATTAATCTAAGCAACTCATAAGAACAAGATAATTCAAATCAAACTTTTTCATGTAATTAGTCTAAAGTTTAAACTAATACAAAACATGAATCTATTGATAATTATCTTTGAAATTGGATTAGCTTGAACATTACCACATCAAAAACAAGTTTATAAGTTCAAAACCATCTTAGGGTAATGTTCCTAGTCCAATTCCAGCCAAAAAGGTCGAATTTATGCTGCCTGGGGGTCCAACTCGTCGAGTGCACTAACCAACTCGGCGAGTTGGATGCTTTTTGCCTTGGACTCGTCGAGTCCCTTCATGCACTCGGCGAGTCTGCTGGGCACACAACATCAAAACTCGATTTTTCAGCTCCATTTGCAAGTATAACAAGAAAACAAGCCTAAGCTTTGATACCACTGTTGGGTTATGAGCATTCTAACACTCCTAAGTGTACACGCAACCCTAAATACCTTGGATCTATGTTTTCTCTATTATACATGCAAATATGAACATCCAAGGTATTATCCTAATCTAGCATACAAAACTATCAATATAACAAGATAGAATACATACCTCTCTGATGTAGAATGTCTTCATGTAGCTTGAGTGCCTAGTGCCCCAAGTGTGACACCTCAAATGGTTCACACAACACCATAAGCACTTGGAATAACTTAGAGAGAATTCTACACATCATGAAATCGTCTAGCCCTTTCTTACTATCTCTAGTGCCGATTTTGTCAAGAATAATATCTTTATATAGTGTTACAATTAGGGCAAACCCTAATTGTCATGAATTTCCATTTCCTTGGATCCATGGGTTCAAATACACCATGGAGCATCCATGGAGCATCATATGGGTTTTGGCCCAACTAGATAATCCATGGAGCATTAGCCCACTATACAAGTATGGATGATTTACACAATCAACCCATATATTTAATTAGTCTTCTTTTGATCACTTAATTAATCCTAGATTAATTCTTGATCAATACTAATTAAATAATCTTATTATTCTTATTATTAATATACTAGAACTTATAATATATTAATAACCATAAGTGTCTTATTTCTCTCATTATAGTCTATCCAAGTGCATGATGCCATGCAACCCAAATGGACCATGCCGGGTCGGGTCAAGTCTTACCAATTATAGTTATGGACTTAGACATTAATCCAACAATAATAAGTATACATTACTAATAACAAATAAGTGTAAAAATGGTATCTTTTTCCAATTTTGGTCCTTATCGGTTTTGGTCCTTATGTCGTTAAATTTAACGATCCTTCTCTTCTATATATCTTATAAAGCAAATATTTTTCCTTAAACCTCATACATTTGAAATTCTCAAGACTACTCAACTTATAAAAATTAGTTTATGATTAACTGAAATATTATGACTTATAACTCCCAAAGCTCTTCAAATCATGCTATATAATTGATGAGTTAAATGAAATATTTAGCCAATATAAGAAATTTAGATTATACATTACATGTATGTCAACATAAATGATAGCTTATATTTGTAGGGTTTGAAGAGTTATGTGAGTTGTTTCATTGATGTAAAAAAGAAATTACAACTTTTCCAAATATAAATTCATGTAATCTCAATATGGGTGCATGTAAAGTTGTAGATATTAACCAATGTTCAAATTTAGGTATGTTTGTAAATGTATAATTGATATGATTTTTTAAAGTTTATGTTTTATGCATCTTTCTATAATCACAGGATGATGAAGTGTGATTGATAATATTTCTCACGAGCTTTTGGTAAATCAAACTTCAAGCTATTTATCAGTTAGAGCAATTTATTTTTGTTAACATGTATGCATGTTTATGTTATCTCTCTTTTTTATGTTAAGAAAATATATTTTATGTCCAAAAGAACATTATTCAACGCGTATTTTATGCTATTATAAGTTATATATTACGTTAGTTTCTATCCCTTATATTGTTGTAAATAACATCGTTGTATTTTTTTTTGTAATTGATTTTGATGAAAGGATATTATAATTATTATTCCAAATTGTTGGTGATAATGACGAATTACAACGAATGATTTTTAATATCATATGATTTTATTATTGAAAACCAATGATTATCTGTTATAAAACTGATTCTTTATGTTATACCAAAAATTATATGGATGTATCCATTTTAAATGTTTTAATATTAATAAAAATAAATTATTATCTTATTAAATTTGTCAATTACCTTTTTCATAATTTGTTCTTTATCGTAAAGAAAAATTAAAATAAATAAAATATTAATATTTTTATAAGAAAATATAAGTGATAAAAATATACCTCAACTGTAATACTCTTGCTACGTAACCCACTCTTAACATATGTTTTTAAAAATTGGTAAAAGTACATAACAATCATTAAAGATTGGTCACGGTACATAACAAAAATGAAAGTACAATACAAAAGTATCATATTTTTTTTAATATATAATAATGAAAAATTTTCAAATAAGTAGTTTTTAAATAAGTAAAAATTAATAATTGTTTAAAATAACATAAAACTAAAGAAAGGGTTATATTATATTAAAAAATTATTGTGATTTAAAATAATAATAATAATAATAATAATAATAATAATAATATAGGAAATACAAAATATTCAAATAAATTATTTATAAGTTAGTTAAAAATACATATAGTTTAAAATATTTTTAAATTAAAAACTTAATTCAATTTCATTCAAACACAAGTTTTTATAGTTTTTTTTATCGTGTACATAAAGTTATTATAATATTAGTTACAACTTAGTATAAAAATTATTTTTTCAATAATAAATGCTTATAATATTAATTTTATAATATATAATTGTTAATATTTATATTACATTATTAGGTACAACTCCAAAGTTTAAAATTCTCACTACAATTTAATAGTTTTTTAACTTAAATGTAATTATAATTTCAAATTTAATGTAGTTAGCCATACCTTTATATTTTTCAGTAGATTCAGAAGTTTTTTAAACTTATAGTTATTAATGTACAATGTTTTTTTTATTTCCACTTATTTATTATACACATTGTAGCTATATTAGTAGTATATAAGTAAGTTTTGATTAAAAAAATCATATTTTTGAAAAGATTTGTGATTCAAAATGAAAGAGTTGAAAAAAAAAATTGCCGCATCAATGATTTTTTCAACATGGATTTTTTATAATAATGTTTCTATATGTGAATGTATGTTGATTTCTACATATTCATTTTGAATGATTTATAAGTGTTTAATAAGTTTTATTTGATGTAAATATTATTGTAGATGTTGTAGTGTTTTTTTTTATTACAAGCTATAGTGTTTTGCCATAGTATTTGTTATTTATTTTATATATAAACCGACATACGTTATATATATATATATATATATATATATATATATATATATATATATATATATATATATATATATATATAATTTCAACAACTTAAAACATTCTACAAAATCATCAAAAATTGAAGTATTTATTTTTTCATACTACTTTATATTTGATATAAATAGAAATCAATATATGTTTGATATATAATTTACATAACATAAAGCGAACTATAAAATTATGAATTAATGGTGAAAATAACTAATGATATAAATTTATTTCAATGAATAAAACTAATATGTTAACTATAGAGTTTATGTTGTTACTAATATTTGTTTTTCATTAGAAATATCAAATCACATTTTGTTAAATGTTATTATTTTAAATAAATAACTATATTTACGCGCAACGCGCGGGGATTCGATTATTTTTTTTTTAAAAAGGACTCAAAACACTTTGCGACAAGTTGCTTCTCCCTTTTCACGACATGTGTCTCCCCTCGATCAACATGTAATTTTGACAAAAAATCTCACATTTTTGTTTCGAAAACACTAGTTCCATGTCTCATAAATTACAGTTCATGAAACTTAAAGATATTCACCTAACGAATGGGATAGCTATGTCAAATAAGTGTTCGCAGTGTCTTGTCGAGGGATTCCCGGTACAATGATTCGACTGTTTTTCCATGAAAATTTCATAAGTTTGTGATACATAAATTTCAAATAGAATCAATTACTAGGGTATTCTTTTGATTCATAAAATGTTTTCATAATCACTAACGAGTTACGTAGCTATTCCAACGAATCATTTGGAGATTCGATTACGGAAAATCCAATATTGTGATGTTTCGTATTCTTAAAATGGTTACATCTTTTGAATACGTATTATGTTTTCAACATTCTTTATATCCAAAAAATTTTATTCTTGTGTTCTAACTATGTAGAGTGTTATTTGTTCATAATAATACATAATACATAAAAGTTGCTTTAAAAGAATCAAATTATTACTTATGTATTGTGAATAATGTTTGTTTCCTAATGCTCTATATTCGTAGAGGACTTGATTGTTATTCTGTGTGCATTTCTAAATATTATAACTTCAATTTCATGAAAGTGAATGGAATACAATACATTAGGTCTATTACATCGAGTATCTGTGGTAGTTTGATTAAAGAACATTGATCTATATTCCTAGTTGTCACATATTTTAAAGAAAAGGTCAAATTCTTACTTCTTTCTTACTCAGTGTTATTGAACATGTTCTGGAGAGTCACCCATATTTCTTCAGATGAGTTTGAGTTGATGATAAGATAATAAATATTAAGAGGAATACCACAAGATAGTTTTAGAATGGCAATGTAAACCATTTCATATTGAGGATATACCTTGTAATTAGTTTGGCGTGAGGAGCTTCACCACTGTAATGGCAATATTCTAAGGTGTGAGAATTTGCTCATAGGGTCCTTCTTCAATTAATCTCCATATATATTTACTGTATCGCTACAAGTATATCCTCATTCTCTGTGACCAATAATGTTTTACATTTACAATGAGTATTGGAGCTCTTAAAGAACTAACCACATTATTGATGGGTTTTGGTCTTAAGACATCCTATGTGCTCATACAAACCCTAATGTTTGGATCTAGGTTTCTCTATTGTACTTGCTTTGAATCCAAGACTATAAACCCTAATTCTAGCATGCAAGTAATCATATTAACATAAGAATAAGTTTATAATGTTACTTTGATTGTTATGTAGCAATAACAATCCCAAATCTCCTTGATTTGACTTTGGAATGAATAGAGTCACAAGTGTCACTCCTCTAATGGCTTACAAACACCAAGAGCAAATGGAGAAGGTATAAAGAGAGAGGAGAGAGGTTAGAATTCTTCCTTAGGACTTCTTGGGAACAAGTACACGAATTTTAAGGCCTTAGGGTATTTATATAGGTGTAGAGTTAGGGTTTCAGTCATTATCCTTATCTAATTGCTTATCCACAAAGCAACCATAAGATAAGCCTTGAAAACCCTTATCCTTTGTCCTTTGGACGATTTCAAGGATCCTTATCTCCTTGAATTCGTTCAACCCATATTTAGGATAACCATTACCATATTTTGTAACTATCACATAATTACAATTCAGCCCCTCTAGTTTAATTAATTACACTTGATCACAAAATTAATTCCTAATTAATTATTGACCAATATTAATTAAAAAATATGAATTCTCCTTTAATATATTATTCTTATAACATATTAATAAATCATATTATCCTCTCTCTATATTTCTCCAATCAAGTTGCTTTGGTGAAGGCAACCCAAAAGGACCATGCACCATCGGGTCAAGTACATACCAAAATAGTTATGGACTTAGACACTAATCCAACAGTCTCCCACTTGGATAAGTCTAATAACTATTCTGCGTATGACTTCAGATCCTAATCTGCAATCATAGCTTTCCAAATCCGCTGTGAACTCTGATCCTATCAGATACGCGTGTTCTTAGATAAGGGATCATATATTCCTCCATTATAGATATCATATGAGATATGATTTCTAATCATTCTCTTTGTACTATATCTCGATTTCTGATTTATGACGACAGACTAATTGAAAAAATCAAATTAGCCCTAGCCCGACCGAGCATTTACGTATGTCATCACTAAACCATCGAGGGGCCCAAAGATATCGCTTTTATCCTTCTTTGGATAAAAGGAACGGATAAACTTTGATACAATGCTTGCTTGCACTCACTAACCAAATCACACACAACAATATGTTTTATAACACGAAGTTACTAGTGCGTTTTCATATTATCAATGTGCAACTGATTAGCAAGATAAAACTCACACATCTTGGTTTCAAGAATATAAAATGTTATCGTCTCACCAATCACTTACAATTCATGGAGTGATCCAAGTGAGCGTGGGTTTAATCCAATGCTCAAATCATATTTGTAAGCACTCATGAATGTTGCAGCAAACATTTGCTTTTGTCTAATACTTTTCTAGACAATCCACACACCAATTCATGACAGTCTTCATTCATATCTACTTCCAACATATGAGCGACTGTGGCCTGTTCGAATAATTCGATTATTCTTAATAAACTCAATTATTCTGGAAGTCAAAACATGCAAATGTGAAACACAAGAATAATACTAATCCCATATGGCCTCAAACCTTTGAGTATAAATAAAACGCCTTTTATTTATCACCATATTGATTACTCATTATTTGTCGTTTCGGGTAATCAACTTCTTACTTGAATTCCAACACTTGTCCCATGCTCCTAGCATGCACACAATGTTTACCTATGGTTCTTACTTTTGTGAAATAGACAAATTGAACACATTTCCAATCATTCTCATTTTACAACTCCAAACTCTTTTTCATAAGTGTGAGAATATCAAATTCTTGCTACTTATAGAATATGCTAGATTCTAACACTTTATGCAACGATCCTTTCGTAATGTCACTGCACCAAAGTCACAAAGACTATTGCCAATGATATTACAAAGTCCTCTATCGAAGATTGTTACAAGACAATTCCTTAGATATGATGTCTCTCTCTCTCTCAAAGTACATTCCTTTGAACATCCTTTTGCATAAAAGTTTCTAATCTAGACATAGATTTTCAATATTTACTTCCTAATATGAACACGCTTCCATATTTTCCTCATGACAACTCATTCTTAATAGAATCTTTTCTATTTGTAATGATGTCGATATGGTCCATCCAATATGGAAACATTTCCATATTTTCCAATACTATACTTCCAACTACTCACAAGCGACCAATCCTCGTCGAACTTTGGATTGTCCTTTGATAGTTGTTTAATTATTTTGGTCAAAACCAATTCTAGTCCCTTTTCCCTCTAAATGCGCTAGACATTTGGAAAATTTTAGAATGGTCAAACATTAAAGCATTTGTAGTCGATCCTATACTCGAAGCGTATGGGACACGACGCATAATGTTTTATTTTCTATGTTCTCAAAATTCGAATTGTGAAGAGGAATGTCGTAATCATAATCGAAATTTTAAGAACACACAATGTACCTTTGACTAAATTTATTAACATTCCACAACCTAATCCTTTAGATTTCAAATGAAGCATAATATTCTCTCCCTTAATTATAGCAAAACAACTTTACAACCCTTACAACTTTGCAAGGTATAACTCTTGTTTTTTCTATAATTAATATTGCCAACTTGCAATACGTGCCTTAATAATCATACAATCATAAAATTTATGCTCCCACTATCATGATGATTACTATAAAACACTTATGCTCCCACTAGCTTCGACATGTATTCATAAACATCTTAACTTCCAGAAAAACAATACCTATTGAATTTCTTAAGTCCATGTTTCTAATACTTAATGCTTTGATAATCTTTTATCAAAGCCTCTTAAACTTATACACCTTTGCCTTAGATAGTTCATATGTGTGTCTAAACAATTAAGACTAATTGCCAAACCTCACAATTCAAATCATGGAAAGGGATACTGTAGCCATAATTGAATTCGATAATGCAACTTTACAATCACTATCTTCTTAAAATCTTTCTTAGTGAAAGCATTTCCTCACAATCATTTTCATGAAGGAGGAAATCTTATGTCACTTAGATTTAAAGCGATGTATTCGTTCCTATCCATGTGAATTTGTTAAAAACAGAGTTTACGACAAATTCAAACTCATATGGATCGAACTCTCTTAATCTTGATTTCTTGCCTTATGGTAGCACAACTGCCCACCACGTCTTCCAAGTAGTTAAGCAGCTGACCCTTTCCTATCAATGTACCTTTCATTGATTAAGGTGCTTTGCCTTTTATGCGTTCAAAGTGAGAACTCAAAGAACTCACATGCATAATTAACTTAATTGGAATAGCACATAAATAAAATAATGTCAACACGATAGGTTGTAAAACCTCAACTCGTGTGTTAGTGATGATCAATAAGGTTTATTTGATTTGTTCTTGAAACATTTCAAGACCATTAAGACTCCCACTGACTCATTGACATATAAGATTCTTTTGTCAATAAACATTTCTTGACAAACAAATATTCAAGAGTTAGTGTAGTTTTTATCAGAACACTTCATAAATTTGTCCTAGTTGGCCTTTGTCTTATCCAAGACATCACAACTTTCCACATTTGATGAATGTTGTAAACCTTTAATACTTTTCACTCATTGCCACAATCTTAACTTTAAGACTTGTTATTGGAACGAAGTATGATAGACTTCTTGATATAACCATTTCTTCAATCCTTGATTCCTCTTCTTAAACATACAATTGTACTGACTTTCTTAGAGGATCAATTGAGACATGGTTCTTAATCATTAAGACCTATTATAAAGCATAAAAGCTACTCTCTTGTTTCTTCTTGTTCGTTCTACTATTGATCTAAACCCTTTAATCAATTCAGAATTACACTTAATCTTGTAAGTGTAATCATATTTACTAAGCCATTAGTAAATCATGACAAATATCTTTGTTACTCTTATGGTGAACTTGATCAACACACAACTTTGTGTACTCGATCTCCTAGTCCTTCACTTGACACTTTGTCAACGAATTTGTCTAATTTCCAAATATGAAATTTCTCATTCACCATGCAACCAAGTTGCGTGATTCCAAATTTCAGTCCAATTGAAACTTTGGGCGATGAGAAACTCTCCCTATTTGGTAAATTCTCGACATTTCCATAAATAACATAACTAAGAATCATATGCATTCGTTGTAGAAATATGCAAACATCAATTTTCATAACAATTTCATTGCAAGGAAGTAAGCAAATAAATAAGTCAAACAAAATTTATCTTATTTATAAAAGCAGCGGAAAAACATTTGTCCTTACAATGCAAAATCTATTGAAAACTACGTAAAAGGAAAATTTCTAACAACTCTATCATAACTATCTAAGCTCAAAATCCAATCTTCAAGTCCATGCGATCGATATCCATCTCTTGTGATTAGATTCATCTTGCTCTCTAATCAAGCTTCCTTTCTTTTCACCAATCCTGCAAAACATTCAAATGCAATCTTATCACATCATGTATTTGAATCAATGAATAGGAACTTAACGAAGTTAGATAGTGGATTTTACCTGAAGCGGAGTCATACTCTTTGACTCTCCCATCTTTGGAATTTTCAGGCTCTTGGGGTAGACTTCTATCTAACACCCTTTCTCTTGGCAGCAAACGCAGGTCGGTTCTCCTAGAACGTCCTCGGAAGCATGGTCGGTTGACTCTCCCAACAAATACGCTCCATTGCTTCGCCAAATCATTTCTGATTCAGCAGCAATGAGCATGTAGGTTAGGTCAATGAGGTTGTCGTCATGATCCATCATATAATACTTTCTTTTGAACTCATTATATGATTCAGGAAATGACTGCAAAACCCAATTTACAGCCAACTCATTCGGGAATGACACACCCAACATAATGAACCTATCGATGTGTGATTTCATTCCTAGAATGTGGGCACACACGGATTTACCATCTTCATGTTTCATTTCCAATAGGGCTTTAGTGATATTGAACCTTTCAATTCTTTGATCTTGTGGGTTAGGGAGAACAATTGGAGGAGGAGGAGGAGGAAGTGAAGCATGATTTCTTGTTCCTCGATCGAATCGTGGAATATCATCTTCATGTGGAATGGTTGTTCCACGGGATTTGGGAAGACCATGATTGTCGAACTTTGACATCTATAAAACGGGAGAAAACAAATTCAAGTTAGTTGATCGATTGAGTCCTTAGTAAATCACCCAAATGAGATACTAAGGCTAGGAACCAACACAATACACCACAACCTAGAAAAGGGATGCCGTAATCTAGTTGCAGAATATTTGAAGGTAAGTGAATGACGATTCACTAATTTCCACCATGAAAAACGAAAAAGAAATTTAAGTTTTAAATCTATGAAAACTCCTAGATCCTTTGAGATTCATTGAACATTTCAATGGCATGTTTAAATCTCAATATGCCCCTCTAGTTTGTGACTGGGATGCCGAGGATCACAAAGCGGGTGTGAATAACCATGCAAACTTACATGGTCCCCTCACATGTTACGATCACCTATTCGATGTGCCGGTAAACCACACACGCTCCACCGAACTATGAAAAACATCGAGTCACCCTTTGCTACCTTTGCTTAGAACCATTTAGTGTGCCGGTAAACCACACACACTCCACTAACGTCTTCGCAAGGACACAAAGTGTAATTTCATGGAATTGCATCAATTCACTTTTGCGTAAGTAACTAAGATTGGGAATTTGTAAAACATTTAGTTACTTTGTATTTCATTATACTTATAATGGAAGGTTTCGTCCTATCCTACCCGTTCGGCTAACGACCCTCCACTAGTCAAGAGTGCGGTAGGTAAGAGTGGATACCCATTCAATCGCCATTTTATAGGCAATTTCCTTAAACACCCCTTGTAGACCAGCTTCGTGAATGAGGCCTACTAACGGTAAGACTGACTTTTACTCATATATATAATGTTAGACTTTTAATGTTATATATATAATACAGGGTGCATTTCATACTTTTAAAATACTATGTGGTCAAATTTAATAATTATACCTTTAATTCAATTAAATTGCAAACCAAAACTTTTATGGATTTATTAAATCTCTTTTAATTATACACCTTAATTAATTAATAAAACCATAAGGGTGTGATCTGAACTTTTCAAAACAATACTAGGGTTTTAGAATCTAACACTCCTAATTAAACCTTTTTAATCAACTTTTAAATTCCAAAACTTGAGGGCAAGTTTTGAAACATTTCAAAACATTAGTGTTAGAATTTAAATATACATCAAAATTAAACTTTTTAATCAAAATTTAATTTCCAAAACTTGAGGGCAAGTTTTGAAACCTTTTTCAAAACATTAGGGTTTTAACTATTTAAATTTCAAAACAACAAAACTTTTGGGTTCAAATTTAAACTATAAAACCTAAAGCGTAAAATATGAAACTTTTCATAACAACAAGGATCAAATAACAAATAATTTTAAATTAACATTTAATCACATAATTATCCATATTTGATTTATTTAATAATTTCTTGCAAAATAATTTATCAATTTACTCAAAATAATTAATCAATTATCTTATAAGGAAACAATTATCTTATTAATTGATAAATATCTTCAATTAGATCAAAAATATAGTCAAATATATCATATAATCGGATTAATATTGATCTAACATGATAAGGTAACTATCCATATGCAAAAACAGCAAGAAATCCCGAGATAAGCACTATCTGACGTGTTGACTCGTCGAGTCAAGCCTGGACTCATCGAGTCACCCTGGACTCGGCGAGTTTAGCTATGAACTCGACGAGTCCAGCCTCTAAAACATCAAAAATCGAATTTTTTAGATATACAATGCATCAATACAATTGAAACCAATCTAGGCTCTGATACCACTGATGGGTTTTGGTCATAAGACATTCTATGTGCTCATACAAACCCTAATGCTTGGTTCTAGGTCTCTCTATTGTACATGCTTTGGATCCAAGACTATAAACCCTAATTCTAGCATGCAAGTAGTCATATTAACATAAGAATAAGTTTATAATGTTACTTTATTGTTATGTAGCAATAACAATCCCAAATCTCCTTGATTTGACTTTGGAATGCTTAGAGTCACAAGTATCACTCCTCTAATGGCTTACAAACACCAAGAGCAAATGGAGAAGGTATAAAGAGAGAGGAGAGAGGTTAGAATTCGTCCTTAGGACTTCTTGGGAACAAGTACACGAGTTCTAAGGCCTTAGGGTCTTTATATAGGTGTAGAGATAGGGTTTCAGTCATTATCTTTATCTAGTTGCTTATCCACAAAGCAACCATACGATAAGCCTTGAAAACCCTTATCCTTTATCCTTTGGACGATTTCAAGGATCCTTATCTCCTTGAATTCGTTCAACCCATATTTAGGATAACCATTACCATATTTTGTAACTATCACATAATTACAATTTAGCCCCTCTAGTTTAATTAATTACACTTGATCACAAAATTAATTCCTAATTAATTATTGAACAATATTAATTAAACAAATATGATTTCTCCTTTAGTATATTATTCTTATAACATATTAATAAATCATATTATCCTCTCTCTCTATATATTTCTCCAATCAAGTTGCTTTGGTGAAAGCAACCCAAAAGGACCATGCACTATCGGGTCAAGTACCTACCAAAATAGTTATGGACTTAGACACTAATCCAACAATTATTAGATACATTTAGGAAATTAAGTTGTGACATGAGTCTGCTAGTTTTTGTTGAAAAATAGAATCTAAATGGTATATAAAGTTGTCATGCAATAATAATATGCGATACTAAAGATGCAACCATATCCCTCGGATACTACTTGTTAAGAACAAATTTTGATTAGTTCATTGATAAAAGATCGTTAGCTTAAATGATACGGCCTTGTTTACATGTATATGTTGGGACAATTAGAGTTAAATTCGTTGTTAACGAGCAAGATGAAATGATTGTGACAAGAATGGAGGTGATATGGATAAAGATTAAAACTATCAAAATTTCAAGTAACCAGAACACGACATATATATATATATAAGCATTGTGCGACCAAGCCTAGAAGTTATAGATCAATGAAGATACATTACAAACTGAGACACAACTAATAGTCTTCGTGCAACGACAATGACAAATTTTGATACCTATAAATAAACTTCCACCTCTTCTTAAATCATTATGCTTTTTGAATGCCTTGAAGATACAATGTGGTAGACAAGTTTAATTATAGAAATCAGAGACCAAAAGCTAACTCGAAGTTGAAGAACACGATTTGAATATCATTTTACAGATCAAAACTTGGAAACTATATATATATATATATATATATATATATATATATATATATATATATATATATATATATATATATATATATATATATATATATATATATATATATATATGATTACGTCCATATTTATTCTTAAAATATGACTACTTAGGCTAAAAGACTCAAAAATAAATGTCCAAAAAGTCATATCATCATATGGAAATTTTAAGTTATTCGAAAAATACACAATGTCACGATTCCTAAAATATAAACTTCGTAAAAATACGACTTCGTGTGGATGAGATTTAATTTTTATAAGAAATAAAAATCAACTTTGTATATGATTTTACAGCTTAAAAGTAGTACAAAGAAATCAATCGAGTTTTGGTTATAGTCATAAAAAGAGAAATCATAGTACTCCTTAAATAGAAATTTTAAGACAAAGAATTCCAAAAACGGAACCCATATGAAGGTGTTATAATTTTTATAAAATTATTTTAAATTCCCTCACCCCACAAATACGCTAAAAATGAAATTTGGAATTATCCAAAACAAACTACAAGAAAGTTGTAATCGTCGAAACCTTTGCGTGAAAGTAGAGAATGTTGAAAAGGAAGCTTGTACCGGGGGAGATACGGAAATTAGAAAATCAATTAAGTTCGATGTGCGTGTTGCGCGGGTCCTGAATTCGCGAACATACGGATAACGTGGCCGACAGAGTGACACGTGACAACACCTGGATGGGGCCAACATGATCATGTGCGACGCGCACTCTAAAAACTTGCTATAAATAGCAAGGTGCGACAGTCGCATTCTGCACACCCCTTAAACTTCTCTCTCTCTCTCTCTCTCTCTCTATATATATATATATATATATATATATATATATATATATATATATATATATATATATATATATATATATATATAGAGAGAGAGAGAGAGAGAGAGAGGGAGAGAGAGTTCACAACCCCAATTTTATGATTTTCAGAAGATTTATCTGGGGAATACATGATATAATAATATATTTTGTTAAATATTACCATTTACATTATACCAACAATTTATAAAATACATTCAACGTTAGGATGATACTATATCTGGTAGTTACAATGCCCCTATTTTAGGAATGTTATTATGCTTAGTTTTTATGTTGCACGAAACTTTATGATAATATCATACATAGTGTGACTTTGACCAATTCCCTAGGCTAATATAGTCCCTAGTCATTAGTTTGCCCATACACACACATACTAGTATAATTACGAAAATAAATCAAAGTAATGGAAGTTAAAATTATAAATAACAAAATCAATGAACAAGAATTATATGATTTGTCTAAACAAAATTGTTACCCAATGAGAATAATATTATTCATCCTTTAGTCTATTATTTTTTAGGTAAACCCCACCTACAGTTGCTAGGTACAACCTTGATGGTCGAATCAAAGCAGACATTACGACATTCGATGTAGCATGGTGCGGGGTAAATATCTAGTTGAAAGCTCGATTATAGTAAGTCATAGTAGCATTTCTCAGCTGGCCTTAACTAAGTAACCTATATAGAGGGGAACGCCTTAAAGTAGGAATAATATACATTAATATGCAAAAGGGGTGAAAATATTATATGAGATGTATACGAAAAAGGCGATACATAATAGAAGTTATAACATTAAAATACTAAGAATATTGAATATAAAGATAATACTATTGTAGTATTTTATCAAACACCTATACAAATTAATATTCATAAACAAAGATTCTATACAAAAAACTATTTAAAGAACAATTTTCAAAGGCATAAAAATTTGTGAACTCACTAACATTATGTTGATGTTTTCAATACAACATGTATCCTCAGGAAAAAGAGAAATGGAAAAGTGAGAAAGGAGAAATCATCATTGGATCGGTTCGAAGTACTATTTGTTCTCTGGTTGTTTACTCTATGTTTGGAAGTGTCGCACAACGCGACGTTTCCGCCACCATCTAGGGGGCGTGAAAAAACATCATGTAATCATTTGGTTTCTATTAGAAATCATGTTTAGCAATACTTTTATGATTATTTTCTATTTTATGGCAATGATTATCGGATAATACTCTTTTTTCTTCCACTTCGAGGTAGATGAGCACTTAATACTATGGTTTGGTTTGTTAGTTAGATTTATAAAGTTGTTTAGTTATTATGTTTGATTAATCGCATTAACTTATGTATTAATGTTTCAATTTTTATTTCCTACAACTGAGTTTTAGATAGTCTATAGGACCAACCTGATTATATTAACTTGTATCGAATTACTTTAGGACGATAATTTGTTAGGACTAGAGATAGAGCAGCTAAGGGTTATGTAATAAAGTTATAAACTTTAAATGTCTAAGAGAGCATTATATCACCATTCCTTTTCTTAGATTGATTTTCATGACCATTGAGATTAATCACTAAGTTAATTCTTTCATAATTCAAATATTTAATTGAATATTTAATCAACTAATTGCACGATCATTGTGTTAGTTGCTTTATCATTGTTAATATTTAACTTTAAATGTAGAAGTACATTAAAATTATTGTTTAAATCTAATTTTTATTTATTTTTTTATTTTTATTAGTTAATAAAGTTTAATTTAGTTTTAAAAAAACCTCCCCATTTTAATTTTATGTTTCTAGATTAATTGTTTTATTTTCTGATTCAAAATCAGAGTTGTTCCCTAAGTGTTTGACACAATTTTATTACCATAACTATACTATGTCACAATTAAGTACACTGTTTATAAAGCTAGTTGAGATAAAATATGATATATATATATATATATATATATATATATATATATATATATATATATATATATATATATATATATATATATATATATATAAAACTAGTATGTAGGTACCACATCATTAAACAATAAAAATATGTGGAATAAGTGAATAGCTAATTATGTTTTGTAACAATATAACTTAGCTAAAAGCAGGTAAAAGAACTATGGTGAATCATAATAAGAATTTCATTCATGAATTGTGCTAAAAAGTGATGAACAACAATACTTTAGAAGAATAAGACAACTTGTATTCACTTCAAGGTTTCATAAAGATTATAATTAGAAAAGTTAATAAGATATACATTTTTCAAACTATCCTAAGATCCCTATTGATGTTGGATTAGTGTCTAAGTCCATAACTATTTTGGTATGTACTTGACCCGATGGTGCATTGTCCTTTTGGGTTGCCTTCACCAAAGCAACTTGATAGGATGAATTATGGAGAGAAAGGATTAAATATGATTTAATATATATTATGGGAATAATATATTAAAGGTGAAATCATATTGTTTAATTAATATTAGTCAAGAATTAATTGATAATTAAATTTGTGGTTAAAAGAGATTAATTAAACTTAAGGGAGTGGAATTGTAGTTATAAGATAATTGCAATTGAGCTATGGATTACCTTATATTATAAGGTTGGACGATTTCTATAGGGAAACCCATAAGAAATCGTCCAAGGCCTTCAAGTAAAGGAGTCCATGGGTTGCTTAGGGCTTAAGCATCCAAATTAGGGTTTCCTTGTTAGATAACCCTAATAGCCTCTCGATATATAGAACCCTTATGCCTCAAAAACGTGGACAAGCTTCCTTCTAGGGTTTTGGATGTTTTTGGGTAGCCTCCTTCTATTCTCCTCTTCATCCTCTTGCGCTTGGTGTTTGTGAACCATTAGAGGAGTGACATTTGTGACTCTAAGCTTTCTAAAGTCATTACAAGAAGGAAGTGTGATTGTTATTGCTCCATAACAATCAAGGTAATATCTTAAACCCATTATTATGTTAATGTCGATTATCATATGTTAGAATTGGGGTTTATAGTCTTGGATAAATTGCATGTACAATAGAGAAACCTAGATCCAAGCATTTAGGTTTGTATGAGCACATAGGATGTTCTTATGACTAAAATGTTGGATAAGGTGTCTAAGTCCATAACTATTTCTGGTATGTACTTGACCCGACCCGGCATGGTCCATTTGGGTTGCATGGCACCGTGCAATTGGATAGACTAAACGAGAGAAATAACACTTGGAGATTATTAATATATTATAAGTTCTAATATATTAATAATATTATTTGATTAGTTTGATCAAGAATTAATTTAGAATTAATTATGTGATCAAAAGATAACTAATTAAATATATGGGTTGATTATGTAAATCATCCATATCTTGTATAGTGGGCTAAGAGGCTCCATGGATTATCAAGTTGGGTTCCACCCATAGGATGCTCCATGGATGCTCCATGGGAGTTACAAACCCATGGGTCATGGAAATGAAGAGTCATGACATATTAGGGTTTAACCCTAGATGTGTCAACACTATATAAGAAACATGTTCTCCACCTAAAATCTGATACACTAAGGAAACAAGAGGGATTGGCCGATTTTTGAGAAGTGTGTGTTCTCTCATAAGTTCTTCCAAGAGCATTTGGTGTTGTGTGAAGCATTTGAGGCATCACACTTGGGGTGCTAGGCTCACAAGGTTTCAAGGAACACAAACAACAACAAGGTAAGTTATTCTATCTATACTTTAAGTTAAAATTGTTCCCCATGTATGCTAGATAGGAATATAACCTTGGAATTCAATTTTGCATGATAATTAGACAAACATAGATCCAAGGTTATTAGGGTTTCATGTACACTTAGGAAGTGTTAGAATGCTCAAAACCCATCAGTGGTATCAGAGCCTAGGCTTGTTTGTTTTTTTATTTGTGCTTAAAAGTTGAAAAAAGTCGAAAAATCTTGCTGTCCACGAATGGACTTGTCGAGTTCATAAGAGGGACTCGTCGAGTTCATGTGTATCTTCAACCAACTCGGCGAGTAAGTTCATGCACTCGGCGAGTAGGGTCGACTGGTTGCAGAATTTCGACTTTAGTTGCTGGAAATGAATTAGAAACATTACCCTAAACTTTTTGGTACCTGAAAAACTTGTTTTAGATGGTGTAATGTCTTTGATAATTCATTTACAACAACTAGTTATCAAAATTACAAAGTTTTAAGTGTAATTTTTGATTTATGAATAAGTTCATATTCATGTTCTTGTTCTTATGATGTTTTAGATGATCATAGGAATTATTTGTAACCTATGTGGTAGATTAATTCTTGATCATAATGTGTTTTAATGGAGTCCATAACTTGTCCTCAAGTTATGGAAAACCAAGAGTCACACTTGAATTAAAACCATTAAAACAAACACAAGATTTAGAAAAATGAAGAGTCTTCATTTTATTACTCTATTAAACTCATAAGTTACAAGAAATGAAAAGTTTTGAAAGTTACAAAACTTGCCCTCAAGTTTTGGAACAAATAAAGTTAAGTTAAAACTTTAGTTCCAACCCCTAGAATTTTAAAAGTTAAAATTCAACCGTTATACTTATATTATGATGATTTAATAATTATATATATATATATATCTATATATATATATATATATATATATATATATATATATATATATATGTATAAGAACAAAGTCGTCTTACCGCTAGTACGCCTCATTCACGAAGCCGGTCTATAAGGTGGGTATAAGGTTGTTGCCTATAAAATGGTGACTTAATGGTTGTCTACTCTCACCCACCGCTTGCTTGACTGGTGGAGGGTCGTTAGCCGAACGGGTAAGACAAGGACTTATAAATTCTCATTCAAAGTATGATGAATATAATAAAGTAACTAAATGTTTTATTAAATTCCCAATCTTAGTTACTTTAGGAAAATGTGAATAAGGTGCTAATCCATGAAATTACACTTTACACTTTGTCTAAGTCGTTGGTGGAGCGTGTGTGGTTAACCGGCACACTAACTTGGACTTAACAAGGTAGGTAAAGGGTGACTTAAGGTTTATTATAGTATCGGTGGAGCGTGTGTGGTTTACCGGCACATCGATTGAGTGATAAACTTTAAGGGTACCAAGTGATTTGCATGGTTACTTCACACCTCGTTTTGTGATCCTCGATATCCCAGTCACAAAACTTGGAGGACACCCTCGAGATTGAAACATGCCTTTGAAAAGTTCATTGAATCTCAAAGAATCTAGGAATTTCTAAAAACCAATAAAACCTAATGTCTAATATTTCGGTTTTCGTGGTGGAAATTGGTGAATCGTCATTCACCTACCTTTCAAATATGGTATAGCTTAGATTACGGCATACCTCTTATAAGTTATATTATATTGTGATTGGATCCTAGCCTTAATATTACATTTGGGTGTTTTATTAAGGACTCTCTTAAATCTATACTAAACTTATTCTCCTCTTTCAGATGTCTTCAAATAATGCTTCTGGCTCGAATCCTAATGGCTCCTTTACTCTTATGAGTCTGTGTAGGAAAGTCACCTTTGATGGATCCAACTTCAATGAATGGATCAGAAACATCAGGATGATTACCCGCTACGAGGACAAAGAATATGTACTTGACAAGGAGCTTAAGGAAATTGATGAGTCCACTGCAACTCCCCAGGAGATCGCTGACTTTCATACTCATGAAAGAGATGCAACCATGGTGGCTTGCATCATGTTGGCCACAATGACAGCAGAACTCCAAAAGTCCTATGAGGATTTCTACCCTTATGAAATGCACCAAGATTTGATGGAAAGATACCATCAAAGTGCACGACAAGAGAGGTACGAAATCATCTGCTCCATGATAACAACCATGATGAAGGACGGAGATTCCGTCACGAGCCACATGTAGAAAATGCAAAGGTATGTGGATCGTTTGCTGAAGCTTAATGTGAACTTCCCTGAGGAGCTTGCAATAGATATCATTTTGCACTCCTTACCATCGTGCTATGATCAATTCCGCATGACATATCACATGAACAAGGAAGAGGTCACCCTCATCAAACTTCAGGGACTTCTCAAGACCGCAGAAACAGGTCTTAAGGGGAAGTCGGTTGCTATCACTCCTACTCCAAACTCAACTCCGGTTTTGGCAATCGGGAAAAGTCGAGGGAGGAAGAGAAAGAGATCTTCGAAGGGTACCAAGGCTCGGACCCTTGATGGCTCTTCTTCAAGTGGAACCAAGAAAGGTTTCATTACTCCTTCTTCTGACCCAAAAGAGGCTGAATGCTTCTATTGCCATGAAAAAGCTCATTGGAAGCGGAACTGCCCAAAGTACCAGCAGGATGTGAAGGATGGGAAAGTCAAACCCAACCATGCAGGTATTTACACTATCATTTCTAATAACTCACCCCATTCTAAATCTTGGTTCCTTGATATCGGTTGTGGTATTCATATTTGTTGTGACTTGCAGGGACTAAGAAGAAGTGAGAATGTGGAGCAAGGAAGAATAAACTTGATCATGGGGAATAGGAAAGCTTCACCTGTCACCAAGATTGGAGTTTATACTTTATCGCTAAGTAGTGGGTTTAGTTTAGATTTGAATAAGTGTTGTTACTCGCCAGGAATGGCAAAAAATATTATTTCCTTTCATGCTTTGTACAAACAAGGGTTTACCTTTTCGTTTAATAAAGAAGTTGGTTCTATTGATGCTTTCTTTAATAATGTTCTTTATTTTAAAGCATTACCTTGTGATGGTGTGTATGAAGCCGTATCTGTTGTAGATAACTCAGGAAATAACGTTTTGTGTATTGATTCTACTAATAATAATAACTTGGATAAAGCATCATTATGGCATTGTCGTCTTGGACATATAAGCAAGAAACGCATAGGCCAACTCCAAAAGGATGGAGTCTTGGAGTCATTTGACCTAAAGTCAGATGATAGTTGCGAATCATGCTTACTTGGAAAAATAACAAAGTCACCCTTCACAGGCTCGTGTGAAAGGGGTGAAGGTTTGTTGGACCTTATACACACGGATGTGTGTGGGCCATTCAAACATGCCACAAGGGATGCTAATCGTTATTATTTGACTTTTACTGATGATTACAGTAGATATGGATATGTCTACTTAATCAAGCATAAGTCAGAGACTTTCGAGAAGTTTAAGGAATTTAAACTGGAAGTCGAGAATCAATTGGGCAGGAACATTAAGATGCTTCGATCCGATCGGGGTGGTGAGTATCTTAGTTCAGAGTTCCTCGACTATCTAAGGGAATGTGGGATTGTCTCACAATTGACACCTCCCAGGACACCACAGTTGAATGGTGTGGCTGAGAGGCGTAATCGAACCTTGTTGGACATGGTTTGTTCCATGATGAGTCGAGCTTCGCTACCAATCTCATTCTGGGGGTATGCCTTAGAGACTGCCGCCCATATCCTTAATCTAGTCCCTACAAAGAAAGTTGCCAAAACTCCTCACGAGATGTGGACTGGTAAAGTACCTAAACTAGACCACATCAAGATTTGGGGTTGCGAGGCTTTCGTGAGACGCGAGACTCATGATAAGCTCGAACCCCAAAGCGAGAGGTGTATTTTCATCGGCTACCCACAGCAATCCTTTGGTTACCTCTTCTACAGACCTAGTGACAATGTGGTCTTTGTAGCAAGAAGAGGAGTCTTTCGAGAAAGAGAGTTTATAAGCCAAGGAGACAGTGGGAGGCAAATTGATCTTGAAGAAATTCAAGAGTCAAGTGGTGATGGAACTTCAAACTCTAGCCCTCAACTTGAGGAGGAAACTCCTGTTGAGCCAATTGACGAATCTGTACCTCTGAGGCGTTGCACGAGAGTTAGGAGTGCACCTGAGCATTACTATGGATTCCATATTACTGCAGAAGGTGAGACACTTATTAGTGATGGAACACTAGTAAGTCAAGATGACCCTAACAGCTACGAGGAAGCCATGGCAGGCCCCGAGTCTACTAAATGGAAAGAGGCTATGGATAGCGAGATACAATCCATGTATGACAATCAAGTTTGGAACTTGGTTGAGAATGTACCAGGTCGAAAGACTGTAGGGTGCAAATGGGTCTTCAAGAAGAAGACCGACATGGATAGTAAAGTACACACTTATAAGGCTAAACTGGTTGCAAAGGGCTTCTCTCAAATTCCTGGAGTGGATTATGATGAGACCTTTTCTCCGGTAGCCAAGATTAAGTCTATTCGGGTTCTGTTAGCCATAGCCGCATTTCATGACTATGAAATTTGGCAAATGGATGTCAAAACTGCTTTCCTTAATGGAAAGTTGGTTGAAGATGTTTACATGAGTCAGCCAGAGGGTTTTGTCAGCAACAAGTACCCCAATAGAGTGTGTAAGCTTGAGAAATCCATTTATGGGTTAAAGCAAGCACCTCGCAGATGGAATCTTTGCTTTGATGAAAAGGTCAAGGAATTTGGCTTTTCTAGGAGTGAAGATGAATCTTGTGTGTATGTCAAGGCTAGTGGAAGTATAGTTAGCTTCTTGGTATTGTATGTGGATGACATACTACTCATAGGAAACGACATTCCAACCCTGTAGGAAGTAAATTCCTGGCTTGGAAAGTGTTTCGCTATGAAGGATCTTGGTGAAGCTGCCTATATTTTAGGGATAAGGATCTTGAGAGATCAGAGTAAAAGAGTAATTGGACTTAGTCAAAGTACCTACTTGGATAAGGTGCTGAAGAGATTCATAATGCAAGACTCCAAGAAAGGAGAGTTGCCCATCCAGACTAACGCCAAACTGAGTAAGACACAAAGCCCTAGCACTGAGGCTGAGATAGCACAAATGAGTCGAGTACCTTATGCTTCGGTTGTAGGATCGATCATGTATGCTATGACGTGTACCCGACCTGATGTAGCTTTTGCCCTAAGCATGGTTAGCAGGTTTCAGGGGAACCCTAGCAAGGCACACTGGACTGCGGTAAAGAATATTCTCAAGTACCTACGAAGGACTAAGGACTGGGTCCTTACCCTCGGTGGGAGTGATGACTTGAGAGTTGTAGGGTATAGTGATGCTAGCTTCCAGACTGATAGGGATAACTTCCGCTCTCAGTCGGGCTGGGTCTTTACCCTAAATGGAGGAGCAATTTCTTGGAAGAGTTCCAAGCAAGAGACAGTGGCAAATTCTACTTGTGAATCAGAGTATATTGCAGCTAGCGAGGCGGCAAAGGAGGCGTTATGGCTGAGGAACTTCATTGGAGACCTTGGAGTTGTACCAGCTATTAAAGAGCCAATGGAAATTTTCTGTGATAGTGAAAGTGCTGTTGCCTTAGCCAAGGAACCAAGGGATCACGGGAGATCCAGACACATCGACAGAAAATACCATTTCATCAGACATCGGATCGAAGAAGGACTCCTCGTGGCAAAGAGGGTATCATCAGATGAGAATCCGCAGAACTCCTCACGAATGGACTGACTCGGGTTAAGCATCTCCAGCATGCTCGGAGCATAGGGCTGAAGGATGATATTAGATTTAGTAGTTAGATAACCTCAAAATTTGTAAAGTGTAATTGACATCTGATGATGAATAAAAGTGTTTTATTTATGAGTTAAGTGTTGCTATCTCTTGTCGATCATTTACTATATTTCTTTTGCATGTTTTGACTTCCAGAATAATTTTTGTTTGGTATAACATATTATTCAAATCTCCATAGTCGGTCATATGTCGGAAGTAGATATGAATCAAGACTGTCATGTTTGGTTGTAGAGGTCTTGGACAAGGCTACAGCAATCATGAGTGCTCAAAAGTTCTGAGCATTGGACTCAACCCACGCTCACTGGAATCACTTCATGGAATTCTATCTCGAGTGATCGTGAGACGGTAATATCGTATAAGTCTTCAAACCTAGAGATATGATTTGTTACTTACAAGTTGGTTATGCATTGATTGTACGAAAAACACATTGGTAACTCGATGTTATAAATCGCGCTCTTGTGTATAATTCAATGAGTGGTAGAACAAACATATGAGTCGAAGTTTATCTGTTGCTTCTTGGATTAGAAGCTGATATCTGGGCCCCTCGATGATTTTGTTTTGACCTATGTACCGGGCCCGGTCAGAACTAAGTTGATGTGTTCAATTAATTTCTTTGTCGAACAAATCGGAAATCGGGAAACAAACTGTTGGACAATAAGTAAGACATTGTTCCGTGTATTTGTCCGACTGATATCTAGAACAGAGGATTATATGATCACTTATCTTAAATGGCGTACCATCATCTTCTCAGTTCCGAGAAATCTTGTAAAGAGCTACGATTGCCGATCGGTTCCTGAAGTCATACTTGCAGTAATAATTATTAGACTTATCCAAGTGGGAGACTGTTGGATAAGGTGTCTAAGTCCATAACTATTTCTAGTATGTACTTGACCCGACCCGGCATGGTCCATTTGGGTTGCATGGCACCGTGCAATTGGATAGACTAAATGAGAGAAATAACACTTGGAGATTATCAATATATTATAAGTTCTAATATATTAATAATATTATTTGATTAGTTTGATCAAGAATTAATTTAGAATAATTATGTGATCAAAAGATAACTAATTAAATATATGGGTTGATTATGTAAATCATCCATATCTTGTATAGTGGGCTAAGAGGCTCCATGGATTATCAAGTTGGGTTCCACCCATAGGATGCTCCATGGGAGTTACAAACCCATGGGTCATGGAAATGAAGAGTCATGACATATTAGGGTTTAACCCTAGATGTGTCAACACTATATAAGAAACATGTTCTCCACCTAAAATCTGATACACTAAGGAAACAAGAGGGCTTGGCCGATTTTTGAGAAGTGTGTGTTCTCTCATAAGTTCTTCCAAGAGCATTTGGTGTTGTGTGAAGCATTTGAGGCATCACACTTGGGGTGCTAGGCTTACAAGGTTTCAAGGAACACAAACAACAACAAGGTAAATTATTCTATCTATACTTTAAGTTAAAATTGTTCCCCATGTATGCTAGATAGGAATATAACCTTGGAATTCAACTTTGCATGATAATTGATAGGAATATAACCTTGGAATTCAACTTTGCATGATAATTAGACAAACATAGATCCAAGGTTATTAGGGTTGCATGTACACTTAGGAAGTGTTAGAATGCTCAAAAACCATCATAAAACCCATCAGTGGTGTCAGAGCCTAGATTGGTTTCTATTGTATTGATGCTTTATGTTGCTGAAAATCATTTTCTGGCCTTTTGTTGGACCTGACTCGGCGAGTCACTACCTGGACTCGGTGAGTCAGCCCTACTCGGCGAGTTCCAGAGTGTGACTCGGCGAGTCGGAGCGTCAGACAGAGGGATTTTCAGATTTTGTTGCTGTTTTGCTTAAGGATAATTACAATATTCATTTTAAACCTATAAAATACGAATTTTATTGTTTCTTAAAGAATATCCTTGCCAAAACACAAGATAATTACCAATTGATTAGATAACAACTTCCTTATATGATAAAGATTGAATTATTTGGGTAACTTATTTTGCAAGAAATTGAAATAGGTCAAATATAGATAATTATAAAATTAATTGTTCAATTTATATTATTTGTTATTTGATCCTTGTGTTATGAAAAGTTTCAATTTTCCCCTTTAGGTTTTATAATTTAAATTTGAACTTAAAAGTTTTGTTTTTGAAATTTAAATAGTTAAAACCCAAATGTTTTGAATAGTTTCAAAACTTGCCCTTAAGTTTGGAATTTAAATTTTAATTAAAAGTTTAATTTTGATGTATATTTAAATTCTAAACCCTAATGTTTTGAAATGTTTCCAAACTTGTCCTCAAGTTTTTGAATTTAAATGTTGATTAAAAGTTAATTTAGAAATGTTAAATTCTTAAACCCTAGTATTGTTTTGAAAAGTTCAAATCACACCGTTATGGTTTTATTAATTAATTAAGGCGTATAATTAAAAGAGGTTTAATAAATCCATAATAGTTTTGGTTTACAATTTAACTGAATAATTGTTAAATTTGACCACATAGTATTTTAAAAGTGTAAAATACACCCTATACTATATATATACCATTAAAAGTCTAACATTATATATATGTATGAGTAAAAGTCAGTATTACCGTTAGTAGGCCTCATTCACGAAGCTGGTCTATAAGGGGTGTTTAAGGAAATTGCCTATAAAATGGCGATTGAATGGGTATCCACTCTTACCCACCACACTCTTGACTAGTGGAGGGCCGTTAGCCGAACGGGTAGGATAGGACAAAAACCTTCCATTATATTTATAATGAAGTACATAAGTAACTAAATGTTTTACAAATTCCCAATCTTAGTTACTTAGGCAAAAGTGAATTGATGCAATTCCATGAAATTACACTTTGTGTCCTTGCAAAGACGTTAGTGGAGCGTGTGTGGTTTACTGGCACACTAAATAGTTCTAAGCAAAGGTAGCAAAGGGTGACTCAATGTTTTTCATAGTTCGGTGGAGCGTGTGTGGTTTACCGGCACATCGAATAGGTGATCGTAACATGTGAGGGCACCATGTAAGTTTGCATGGTTATTCACACCCGCTTTGTGATCCTCGGCATCCCATTCACAAACTAGAGGGGCATATTGAGATTTAAACATGCCATTGAAATGTTCAATGAATCTCAAACGATCTATGAGTTTTCATAAATTTAAAACATAAATTTCTTTTTCGTTTTTCGTGGTGGAAATTGGTGAATCGTCATTCACTTACCTTCAAATATTCTGCAACTAGATTACGGCATCCCTTTTCTAGGTTGTAGCGTATTGTGTTGGGTCCTAGCCTTAATATCTTATTTGGGTGATTTATTAAGGACTCAATCAATCAACTAACTTGAATTTGTTTTCTCCCGTTTTGTAGATGTCAAAGTTCGACAACTATGGTGATGAGATTATAGAGTCTTTTAATCTATAGAGATCGATTAGATCTTGAACAAGTAAGTAAACAATGACGGTTCAAACACAGTAAAATAATAGAACAAGATTGAATCAAACGAGTCGAATGATTAAAACAAAATCCTCAGAAGAGCTCGATCAAGAACATCAACTGTAGAGGATTGGAAGGTTACAAGTATTATCAAATAAACCTTTAGTCGTCTGGAAAATATCGTATTCTCAGATCTCTCAAAACTTAACCTAATATGCATGCAAGCATAAGCTTATATACAAAGCATAAAAGACATACGGCTGGACAGGCCCAAACCGTAATACAAAGAAATAAAAACAAACGAGCCCAAAAGACGCAATCTTCTAAGCCCAACAATCTCCCCCTTTGCGTTAATTTGGGGCGAGATGTTCAGTCTGTCTTCAAAGCAGATGGCTTCTTTACCGTTTGAAAAATTTTCGGTATCAAAGCTAGAATATGATGCCTGAAGGTAATATACCAACGAAGCATATCTGTAAAGTTCTTCTTATCTGCTGTTGAGTTCTGTTTGCATCGGTGAATGATATTGATGATGTGCTCCAGACACTTTGTAGAGAACAGATGCTTGTCTACCAACGCAAACAGAAATTTGTGCTTATCCCCCCATGTGAACATAACTGTCAGATTGGAAGAATCAATCTGCCCCAACTTCATTTTATGGACATCTCCGGTTTTGGAAGTGGGCTTGACAGTCGGTTTCTTATTCATCACCTTTGCTATTTCCTGATCCATAGTGGCTAGCTCATGGACATAGGAAGCCAACATTCTTTTAAGATGAGAAAGAATTGGTTCATATTCTCTCTGGTTGGAGAGAAGAATGTTGTATAGCAAGATCCAATCGTGGGGGTTCAGACTGGGAAGATCTGCCAGAGAAATAAGATGTTCGGTGTTGGCAGTTCCTCTGTTGATTTTGAAATTGACGTTTACAAATTTCCCAGCCTGGGTTGGTTTCAGTACCTTGACTCTTATAATTTTCTGGGCACTCCAAGTCAAGTACTGAGGTTGACCGAATTTCAGATAGAAATCGATAAGCTCCCTGTCAACCTTCGGGTTCGGATGAGGGACGTTTGCAGTGACATCAAAGCAGTGAAAAGTGAAGGCTTTACGCGTAATGGGCATGTCGAACTGCGAGTCTTTGGATATTTCACACTCAAAAGATGCAATCGGTTCCAACCAATAAATAGAAGGAAACTCAATTGCTTGAGTGATGAGTGTGTCTCTGTCCCAATCTGGGAACAGAGTCTTTTTAGCTTGAATTGCCTCCTCATCCTCCCGGATTTTCCTTTCTCTGGCTTCTGCCTCACGAGCTATCTTCAATGTTTCATCAAGCTCTCTGTCCCGTTTCTTGCGTTGAAGAGCTTCAGTAATGGTTTCATCTGATTCTGATTCGCTCTCAACTAGGACATGTTTACCAGAACCCGAAGCTACATTACCCTTCGGTTCTTGTTTGGACATACCTTCCTCTCCCCCTTGTCTCGGAAGAACATGCTTCTCCGAGACACCCTTCATTTCACTTAGGATAGTGATCGCCGGAAGGAGTTTCGCCTGGAGATGCTGACGAATAGTGAGGGTTAGGAAGGGATCATGGGAGTCAAGAACACCGGTTAACATATTTTTAACGTCACCAGCGCAACTCTGAAGAACTGCCCGTTGAGTTTGAAGTAAAGTGATTTCTTGTTGTGCCTGGGCCAGTTGAACTTTCTGTAAGTCAATAGTTGCCTGGTGCTTGATAACTTCTTCCTTCAGGGTGCTCTCGGCTGCTAAAGAGGCAAAACGTGAATCCAAAGATTTGAGAATTGAAGTGGATTCAGTTTTGAGGTCAGCACGCAGAGCCTCAAATTTCCTGGTTTCTCCCTGAAGGGTGGCTGCGAACGAGTCTACTGACGCTTGAAATTTGGAAGCATTTGAATCAGCATGAGCCTTGAAAGAATCAAGAAAGATCTGAGTTGTATGAACAACCTCAGAAACTTCCTTAGTGGCTTTGGAGCATGAGGCTGCTGAATTGTCTACAGCGTCAGTAGAGCGATCCAAGGCTTCGGTGTAAGTCTGGATTGCTGACTCGATGAAAGCCTTCAGCACAGCACCCCCATATGCTTTACTGTCAGCCAGCAGACTGTCGAGTTTTGCGTGAATCTCTTGAAGTTGCTGACTTGACACATGGGTATCTGTATCGGTGACGGTAGGGATCCGGTAAGGGCTGTAATAGATGGAATCAAATTCATCATCATCACCCCCTAGGGTAGCACCGGAGTTGGAAGATGGAGAAGGGGAGGATTGAAGGTTGATGACCGGGGTTTCAACCACAGAAGCAGCCCCCGTATCAGATACGTTGACCGTTACTGGTGGTTGGGTTGTGGTTATGGTGATAGATTCTGTGATAATAGGTTGGGAGATAGAAGATAAAGGTTGAGAAATGGTGAAAGGAATAGTGGTTTCGGTTGTGGTTTGGGAAATTGATGTTGGAACAGAACTTGAGATGTTCTGTTTGGGTGATTGGGTTGGGGTTGAAAATTTTGGGGAAGTAGGAGGAGAAGGAGATTTGGTAATTTGGGG
The DNA here is from genome assembly GCF_052625555.1 of Lactuca saligna. Classification (NCBI taxonomy): domain Eukaryota; kingdom Viridiplantae; phylum Streptophyta; class Magnoliopsida; order Asterales; family Asteraceae; genus Lactuca; species Lactuca saligna. The sequence continues at coordinate 200,691,183 of NC_136424.1, read as the reverse complement.
AGATTTAGGTGGGGTAGGTGAGTTTTGTGGAGACGAAACGGGTGCAGTTTCGGGTTGAGGATCAACATCTTCTGTTTCGGATGGTGCATTCTGTTTTGATTCAGAAGGAGATCCTTTGGCTCTTTTAGCCATCTTCTTGACCTTTTTCGATCTCGGCTGAGAAGGTGCCTCTGCCTCGGATTTGCGTTTGGAGGACCTTCTCTTTTTCTCCTTTTGGGGTGCGGGTTCCTTCATCTCAGCCTTCTCCTTTTTGCTCGCTCTTTTGCCCCGGTTAGCAGGCTGATCCAGAGCCTCAAGAGCTGCACGTTGTTCCTCGGAAAGAACCCTAGGAGGCAGGGGGGTTCTGGAGCTGTAGTCCGCCATAATCTTGCTGTGGGGCGTGACACATCTGTACATGGACTCAGGGATTAGTCCATAGTGGAGGAACTTACTTGGATCTGAGAGAATGATTTTCTTGGTTTGGTATGTGGCAATTGAAGCCATAAGAACATCCTTCATGACAGGGATGTCAAGAGAATCAATGGCTCTCCTGGTGATGAGGGTCCAAAACCTGGCGCATGAAATTTCTGAGTGCCTTGCGGTAGAGTTGAGACTCTGAACCACTTGAGACCAGAGAATCGACCCATAGTCCAGATTGATCCCGTTGTAAAGCCCATACAGCATTGTGAGAAATCCTTTGCTAGTGGTGTCGGAACCACCACATCGCTCCGATAAACCCTTAATTAAAAGGGTAAGCAATCCATTCCACTGAGATGGAAGACATGATTTCTTGACTTTGCCAACAGATGTTAGAACATCTGTATACCCCATCTCGTACATCATCTTAAAGATTTGGGCAGTTGTGATGAAGTCTGGTGAAATAACAGAAGCATCTACGGCAAGCCCTAGAAGAGAGCAAAATCGTGCTTTGGAAACGGAACTCTTCTTGTCGTGAATAGAGAAGTAGATACGGTCTTTGTGTTTGTCATAGCTTGCTGTGGAGTAGACTTGAGATAGCAGGGACATAGGAACTGCCTCCACCTGCGTTAATGCCAATACCAATGGGGAATATGTGAGGCATTCCACCACGTAGAGCATATATGAGTCATAGACGTATGGAGACAACTCTATGATCATGTTCTGATTTGGTTTGATTGCAAGAAAAGAAGAAGAAGCAGACTGATCGTGAGTGGAAGAAGAAGTCGCCATTGTTGAGTTTTTGGAAGAAGATGAACAGGGGCAACTTTTTCAGAGAGATAATGCTTTGAGAGGTAACTGGCAAAGAACACGATCACGTCTTATTTATACCGTTCTCAGGAGAGAGAAAATCGTGATGATTAGGAACCCAAAACGTCGCCTGAAAAAGCGCGATTAGAAGTTATGGTGTATTCAATGAAGACGTCAGCACACGTGGGGCTGAAACGAATCCTTTGCACGCGCCCAAATCTTTTTCGTACCGTTTGAAATCCCTTGTGCCCTTGTTTGGTTACAGTTGAGACTTAGAACCATGTGCCAAACAGTAATTAGAATGTGGGAAAATAATTCCGTGCATAAGAGTGTGAAAGACAAGGAAATAAATCTAATGTGTTTGGTAGTGCGTGTTGTCTAAATAAAAGACAGAAGGCAGAAGATTCCGGGCAAGAATCGCTTCCTTCAGAGTCAAGAGAGACCTGAAGTGTTTGTGTGGTTTCCCGAGAAATACGATCAGTTGTTTTTAGAGAAACAATGAAAGGCGTCTTCTGATGATGGCTAAGAGGTGGCTGAACTCAATCCAAACATTAAGTCTTGACATAAAACTTAAGTGTTGGTAGAGTTACCTGTGAGACCGATGTGATCTGTTGAACAGGTAGGTGGGAAGTATTCTGTGATGGGAATGATATAGACAGAAATCTCAAAATAAATTAAACTGGATCTCTTTGGGAAGAAATGTCTTAGGACGAGACAGTTTCATAAAAGATCACTCATAAAGAAGATTTCCATGTAAAAGCTTGAGTTAATAACTCACCGTCAATTCTATTTAGGTGTTGGATTTTGGGTTTCACTCAGAACGTGGTAATCGAATCTAAGATCATGAACTCAGATGTTGTGCAACCATAAGCCTCAGTGGTAAAGACTGAGAGCATCAAGGGTTACTTTGGGGAGCGAATGTAAGTGAAGAAGTTGAAGAGATGGTTAAGAGACCGAAAGTACCTTCTGCTACATAAATGGGACAAAGCAGAGCAACTCATGTTTCAGATGAGTAAAAGAAGGTAGCTCTAGACCGAATATGAGAGAATAGCCTGATTGGGAAGAAACGATAGGTATTGATCGAATCATTAAGGCATGCTCGAGGTCATAGAGGCTTGGGACAACATACAGCAGCATGCTTCTAGGGACATCTAACTAGTCTTATAAGAGAAAAACATACCTGGATGAACGTTCCATAAGGCCATACTTGTATTCACTTGAGCAAGAAGTACATATAAAATATTTTTGAAATTTTGAAATTTACTTAGAGATAAATAAATACTGAAAGACAAAATATTTTTGTTAATTTTTAATTTTCTGAAAAAGGAATAAAAACAGAAAGATAAAATATTTTTGTTAAATTTGAAGTTTCTGAAAAAGAAATAAAAAAAACAGAAAGACAAAATTTAGACAAGGAAAAGTAGTAGAGATTAGGAAGAACCGAGCGGTTTGATTGAATGAGTGCCTATCTTGTAGAGACAGAGAGAGACCGAGCGATCTGGTTGATTTGGTTCCGTTATGTTACTAGAGCAGAGAGCAACAGAGCGTTCTGCTAGGTTCGGTTCTTTGATTTTGCCAGAGCAGAGAGTAACCGAGCGGTCTGGTGGATTCGGTTCCTTGATTGTACTAGAGCAGAGAGCAACAGAGCATTCTGCTAGGTTCGGTTCTTTGATTTTGCCAGAGCAGAGAGTAACCGAGCGGTCTGGTGGATTCGGTTCCTTGATTGTACTAGAGCAGAGAGCAACAGAGCGTTCTGCTAGGTTCGGTTCTTTGATTTTGCCAGAGCAGAGAGTAACCGAGCGGTCTGGTTGATTCGGTTCCTTGATTGTACCAGAGCAGAGAGTAACAGAGCGGTCTGTTAGGTTCGGTTCTTGAATTTTACCAGAACAGAGAGCAACCGAGCGGTCTGTTAGGTTCGGTTCTTGAATTTTACCAGAACAGAGAGTGACCGAGCGGTCTGTTAGGTTCGGTTCTTGAATTTGACCAGAACAGAGAGTGACCGAGCGGTCTGTTAGGTTCGGTCCTTTTTTTTTTTTTTTTTTTTTTTTTTTTTTTTTAAATAGAGACATGAGGATTTGGGACCGATTCTGCAACCATCATGCCTAAGCCTTGCAATATCTGATTGAATGATGCTTCAGGAAGAGCTTTTGTAAAGATGTCAGCCAGCTGATCAGTGGTTCTTACGAAGTGAACTTCGACATTTCCATCTTCCACATGATCTTTGATGAAGTGATACCTTAGTGCTATGTGTTTGGTTTTGGAGTGTTGCACTGGGTTATGACAAATCCTAATTGCACTTTCGGAGTCACAATATAGTGGGATCTTCTTCATATTGAGTCCATAGTCTCGAAGTTGACTTTGGATCCAAATCACTTGTGATGTGCATGATGCGGCTGCAATGTATTCTGCTTCGGCTGTAGATAGCGACACGCATGTCTGTTTCTTGGATTGCCAGCTAACTAACTTCCCGTCAAGAAATTGACATCCACCGGTCGTGCTTTTTCGGTCGAGTCCACATCCTCCAAGGTCAGCATCAGAATAGGCTTGAACGAAGAAGCCTGAGTTGGATGGATACCAAAGACCTAAGGAGGTGGTTCGCTTGAGATATCGGAGGATGTTCTTCACTGCAAGCATGTGAGGTTCACGGGGGTTTGCCTGAAATCGAGCACAATAACACACAGAAAACATGATATCAGGTCTTCTAGCAGTAAGATACATTAACGATCCAATCATTTGACGATAGAGCGTGATATCAACAGCTGGTTTGTCTAGAGATGGGGTAAGCTTAGTGTCGAATGCCATTGGGACTTTGACTTTTGAGTCTCCCATCATACCGAACTTTGCTAGGAGAGTCTTCGTGTAAGCTTCCTGATTAATAAAGATGCCTTCGGGTCCCTGTCTTATGTTTAAACCAAGGAAAAAGTTAATAGGACCCATTGAGCTCATTTCAAACTTAGTCTCCATCAGCTTTCTGAATTCAGCCGTTAAGCTTGGATTTGTGGAGCCAAAGATGATATCATCGACATAAATTTGAACTATCATAAGGTGGTTACCTTCCTTTTTGCGAAAGAAGGTTGGGTCAACCGAACCTTGTTTGAATTTAGACATCTTTAAAAATTTTGTAAGCGTTTCATACCAGGCTCTCGGAGCTTGTTTAAGGCCGTACACAGCTTTATCCAGAATATAGCAATGATTTGGATGCTTTTCGTTCACGAATCCAGGAGGTTGCTCTACGTACACCGTCTCTTCAAGTTCTCCATTGAGAAATGCACACTTGACGTCCATTTGGAAAACTTCAAAGTTCTTGTGAGCAGCATAAGCTAGGAATATTCTAACAGATTCTAGCCGAGCTACTGGAGCGAAAGTCTCTTCGTAGTCTATCCCTTCCTCTTGACAATATCCCTTGACCACCAGACGAGCCTTGTTCCATATAACATTACCTTCCTTGTCCATTTTGTTCCTAAAGACCCATTTGAGACCAACAACCGAAGCATCTGGAGGAGTTGGAATTAGGCGCCAGACTTTGTTTCTTTCAAATTCGTTCAACTCGTCTTGCATTGCTTGAACCCAATCAGAGTGGTCGAGAGCAGTGTTAACTGTCTTTGGTTCAACTTTTGATACGAATGAATTGAACATGCAAAACTCTACCTTTGAAAATAAGGAAGTCTGTTTTGCCTTCAGTTGTGATCGGGTCAGAACCTTTTCAGATACATCCCCAACTACTTGAGAGACAGGATGATCTCTAGTCCATTTGATAAGAGGAGGGTAATTTGGATCAACGGTTGGGTCTAAGTCGGCATTGATTATTTCTTCTAGTTCAGATTGGCTATCATAACCGAGTGTCACATCGTCATGTTCTACCTCAGTTGGTGTACTTTGGAAGATATGAGGTTCGTGTGATTCTAGTGGACCTGAGCTTGCTGGTGTTGAGACCTCTTCGGTTGAAGTTGTGGAATTTGGCTCCCCCTGGACTTGAGCATTTGGCTCCCCCTCGATTTGAGTACATGGCTCCCCCTCGACTTGAGCTTCGTTGGAAGGAGAGTCGTTACTGATTGATTCTTCTCCATACATTCTCCTTGCAGCATCTTCAACAATCTGCTCCATATGATCAACTTTGTTATCTGCTGCACCAGCTTCAGAGAGTGAAGCATTCTCTGGTTCGTCAAAGAGCTCCAGAAATGTCTCAAATAGATTAGCGACCGAGACTGTAGTCATGCCATTTGGAGGAAAGATTTCCCCAGTGATATTTTCTTTAGCCTGTAGCTTCTTGACATAGTTGTCGTCAAAGGTCACATAATACGTCTCTTCAATTTTTCTTGAACGCTTATTTAGGACCCTGTATGCCTTGGATGTGAGAGAGTAACCCAGGAAAATTCCTTCGTCGGCTTTGACATCAAACTTGTTGCGGTGTTCTTTGGAGTTGAAGATGAAACACCTTGAGCCGAACACATGGAAAAATTTCACATTTGGCTTCCTGTTGTTCAATATCTCATATGGGGTGAGTGCGAACCTTTTGTTGAGATATGACCTGTTCTGTGTAAAACAAGCAGCGCAAATAGCATCAGCCCAAAAATAAAGAGGTAAAGAAGCAAAACTTAGCATAGTTCGGGCAGCTTCACACAAGGATCGGTTTCGTCTTTCGACTATTCCGTTCTGTTGTGGTGTGTAGGGAGCTGAGAAATTATGACTAATTCCCTTCTCTGCAAGAAACTCTTCAAACTCCATGTTCTTGAATTCGAGACCATTGTCGCTTCGGATGTTGCGGACAACCTTTTTGAGCTGTACTTCAATTTGCGTAATAAACGTTTTCAGCTTTTGAGTCGCTTCAGATTTGAGCTTTAGAAAGAACACCCATGTAAATCGAGAAAAGTCATCAACGATAACAAGAATATACTTGCTACCACCGATGCTTTCGATAGATGAAGGACCACACAAATCAATATGAATTAATTCGAGTGGTTCAACAACTTTTGTATTGATAATAGATGGATGACTTTGACGACTCTGCTTTCCCATTTCGCATGCAGCACATAGATGATCCCTGTCGAACTTGAGTAATGGAAGTCCCCTTACATGACCTCCTGTAACAAGACGATTGATATCTTTGAAGTTAAGATGAGATAATCTTCGGTGCCACAACCAGCTTTCATTGGATTGCGCTTTTGACAATAAGCATACAACTGGATTTCCTTTGATGGGTTTCATGTTTAAGGGAAACATTTCACCCTTTCGCTCTGACTTGAGAATTATTTTATTTGACTTTTTCTCTATAATCTCTGAACCTTCATCATCGAATGAGACTTTGAGACCTGTACCTCCAACCAGTTGAGATACACTAATGAGGTTGTGTTGGAGTCCTTCCACATATGCCACCTTCCTTATTGAGAAATCCCCATTGGTTATCATTCCGTATCCCTTTATGGTGCCGAAAGAATTGTTTCCGAACTTGACGTTGCCACCATTTGCAAGCGATCTGTACTCCCTAAGCTCTTCTTTCCTTCCTGTCATGTGACGTGAGCAGCCACTATCAATGTACCATTCTTCGTCGAACTGCTCGTCACTTATAATCTGCAAAATTTAGAGAGATTTAGGAACCCAAAGTTTCTTGGGTCCACGTGAGCTTTGCATGAAAACAGGAGCAATAATAGAGATATCAACAAGATAAGTTCTTTTTACTAGAGTTGTTTTATCTTTCCTTTTAATGGTGTACACTTTTATTTTGTTAAGATTAGTAGAGTTAGATTCGGTCTTTGATGTGGATTTATCGACTTTCTGCTTCCACTTTTGCTCAGTTGATGAATGAGATTTAGAACGAGATTGATATGAAACTGAGGATAAAGAAGAATTGGAAGAATGAAAAGAATCAGACTTAGAAGGAGACTTTAGGTGACCCTTTTGTTTTTGATCATTGGAGGGACCGACCTTAGAGTTTTGAACTCTTTTGTCTTCAGAACCGAACCTTTGTGTTTGGTTCGAGCCACTTTTGGAACTGAACCTTTGGTTCTAGTTGATATCCTTTTCAGAACCGAACTTCTGCTTTCGGTTGTTGTCCTTTTGTGAACCGAACCTCGGCTTTCGGTTTTTGGGACTTTCAAGCTTTTCTTCAGGAATGTCTTCATACTTTAGATTCTTGTCTTGATGAGTGAAGTATGCATTCTGGGAACGCCAAAATTGTTTCCTTTCCGAAAGGTTCTTCCAGTATCTGATGTTCCTTTCTATCTTCCTGTTCCGCATCTGAGATGGTTGATGATGAACATTTGCTTTTGTTTTTGCTGACCCCTTGATCGGTTCCATTTGAACTGCGGTGGAATTACTTTGAGCTGAAGAAGCCGAAGGAATGGTTTCTGTTGGTGAGTGAACATCCTTCTGAGGAGTATCTTTTGTACCACTAGTGCTCGGCTCACTGAAGTTGTTTGGCTTATTCAAAGGTTCGGGTATATATCTTCCTTTGCTCTTCCATGAAGTTCGTTCAGATAAACCAATGGTTTCGTCTGCATTATCAATAGGAGCTTCCCAGAAGTATTCATCACAGCCATCAGCATTGTCTTTGTCTACAATGGCTGCAAGTTCGGCTGTTTGATGTTCAGTTACTCCTGTTACCATGTATACTTGATTTGGAGTAGTCCTGACCTTTTGATACACAACAGCTTTCTCAACTAATTTTGGGGACTTTTGATGGGACAACCGAGCGAACTCTACCGAATTTTCAGAAATAAGATTCTTGTGATTTTCTGGCTCGGTTTTAATAAATTCTGAGCAGTCAACCGTGTCCTCTACAGAAATTTCACTCATATTGTCATCCTCATCAAGCTCAGATGCATTTTCAACATCAATTTTGTTTTCTGAGCTTACTTTGGTGTTTAAAGAGTCAAGTTTTTGCATGGTTTCGGTCCTCAGTTTAAGTCTGTCATTTTCATCCAAAAGATTTTTAAGCATGAGCTTGTGGTCTTTAGATTTAATGAAGGACTCAATTTTGTCCAGTCCATACATGTAGGTGGGATTTATGTTATCAGATGATATCACACTTTCACAGTTATAAGCTTCGGCATCGATTTCATCTTCCTTAAATTCCAGGAAGGGCAAAATCATGCGGTGAATTCTTTGGCCTATTTCACAATCCAAGTGGAGCTGAGTAATATTAGAATACAGACGTTTAGCAATTAAACAAAAAACATTTCGTTGTTTTAACAATTTCAAATTGTCTCTTTGCAAATAAATGTTTTCATCTTTAACTCTGACTAATTCCGATTCCTTTAACTCTATCCACATTCTCCGCTCCTCACTCTTCGACGCTGCCCTGCTCAATTGATCAGTTAGGTTAGAATTTGTGACCCGAGTTTGAGTTAAGCTACTATCTAGATGAGATATTCTTGTATTAACACCTTTTAGTTCTTTCTCATAAGAGGATGATGGTATTTTACATGAAACAAAAACAGATTGTACCTTCTTTATCAGTTCATCAAGCTCATTGAACTGCTGGCTGAGTGGTTTGGCTGTGAAGCACATATCCTCTTTTGCATTCTGTCCATCATTGCCTCCATCGGTGTTGTATCCCCTCAATTGAGATACGTCAGAAACCATAAGGCATTTACCACCACTGCCTTCTTCCTTAGACACGAACGCCTTTCCATGAGTAGGCTGCCTCACTTCCTCGTCTTCTGAGTCAGTAGACCAAACTTCCGTGCTACCGAACTCATCACCTGGAACAAAACCCTGCACAATAAGGGCATTACAAGGCGGGTTAGCAGCAGACTTCTTCTTTCTCAACTCATCTAGCCTTTTCTGCAACACAGCTTCCTCATCATTTCCATCATCTTTCTCAGCCATTTTCTTGAGGACACAGTCCTTAGCATAATGGTTTTTCCCACCACAGTAAAAGCAGCTCACTACAGAGTTGCCGTCAACCTTTGGTTCCTTCTTGTGCTCCTCAACTTTCGGTTCATTAACCACCTTTTCTGAGCTGTAACTTCCCTGCCAGTTTTGGTTTTTGTTGCTGGGAAATTTCTTCTTTATGAACCTTTTGGGATTGGATACCATCAAGGCATAATCTTCTGATGTGAGATCATATTCTTCCAGGCTGAGGTCTTCATCCTCCATAACGGCTTTACTTTTTGACAAGAGAGCCAACGAACCGAGACCGGAAACGACATTCTTTTCTTGCACCACGTTTTTCTCTTGAGACTTGAGAATTCCCACCAGTTTCGCCAAAGAGTATGATTTAAATTGCTCATGGGCTTTAACTGTGGAAACTACTGCTCTCCACTCAGACCTTAGACCATTTAGGAATGTAACTTTCTGTTCGATGAGCTTCCTTTCGATATCATGTTTGATCATCTTGCTGAGAAGATGATTGAAGCGATCGAATGTCTGGGTTACAGATTCTTCATCCCCTTGTCTAAATTCACCAAACTCAGATAGAAGCAGAGTTTGAATAGAATGTTCGAGATCTTCGTCTGTAGAATACAATTCACGAAGTCTGTCCCATACATCCTTCGCCGTCGTGCAAGAGCTAACCAATCTGAATGTATCGGACTGAAGGGCGAACCGGATCAATCTTAGTGCTTTGATATTGCATTGGAACTTGTCTTTTTCATCTTGTGCAATGTCTTTCACGTCCTTAAGCAGATCATTGTATTCCTTTTGAGTTTTAATGACTCTGGACGTTGCAGAATGAGAAAACGGTCCGTTGGTGATGGCTTCCCAAATCAAATACCCATTTTCCTCCGACCCAATAACGTAGTCTTCGAAATGATGTGCCCATACTTCATAATCGTTGGTGTATAAGATCGGAATCCTTGTTGTCGAACCAATGCTGTTTGAAATATTGATAACGTTTGATTGTGTCGCGTCCATTATGATCGTAAAAACCTGTTCAAAGATCAGACTTGTAATAAAGCGGATTAGGGCAAAATAATAAATATCAAGATACGTCAATAAAGATGACGGCTCAATAAATATTAATGATTGCGGAAAAACCCTAATGAAAATCTTTTTCACAGAAAAGATGTGTATCAATTACACAGCCTCCTGCTCTGATACCAATTGATGAGATTATAGAGTCTTTTAATCTATAAAGATCGATTAGATCTTGAACAAGTAAGTAAACAATGACGGTTCAAACACAGTAAAATAATAGAACAAGATTGAATCAAACGAGTCGAATGATTAAAACGAAATCCTCAGAAGAGCTCGATCAAGAACATCAACTGTAGAGGATTGGAAGGTTACAAGTATTATCAAATAAACCTTTAGTCGTCTGGAAAATATCGTATTCTCAGATCTCTCAAAACTTAACCTAATATGCATGCAAGCATAAGCTTATATACAAAGCATAAAAGACATACGGTTGGACAGGCCCAAACCGTAATACAAAGAAATAAAAACAAACGAGCCCAAAAGATGCAATCTTCTAAGCCCAACATATGGTCTTCCCAAGTCCCATGGAACAAGCATTCCACATGAAGATGATATTCCACGATTCGATCGAGGAATAAGAAATCATGATTCACTTCCTCCACCTCCTCCCGTTGTTCTCCCTAACCCACAAGATTGAAGAATTGAAAGGTTCAATGTCACTAAAGCCCTATTGGAAATGAAACATGAAGATGGTAAACCCGTGTGTGCTCACGTTCTAGGAATGAAATCACACATTGATAGGTTGAGAATGTTGGGTGTGTCATTCCCGGAAAAGTTGGTTGTGAACTGGGTTCTGCAGTCACTTCCCGAATCATATAATGAGTTCAAAAGAAAGTATTACATGATGGATCATGACGAAAGCCTCATTGACCTAACATACATGCTCATTGCTGCTGAATCAGAAATGGTTTGGCAAAGCAATGGAGCATATTTTTTGGGAAAGTCAACCAACCATGCTTCCTAGGACGTTCTAGGAGAACCGACCTGCGTTTGCTGCCATGAGAAAGGGCGTTGGATAGAAGTCTGCCCTAAGAGCCTGAAGAGTCCAGAAGATGGGAGAGTCAAAGAGTATGGCTGTACTTTAGGTAAAATCCACTATCTAACTCGATTAAGTTCCTATTCGTTGATTCTTAATACATAATGTGATAAGATTGCATTTGAATGTTTTGCAGGATCGATGAAAAGAGAGGAAGCTTGATGAAATCGCAAGATGGATCTAATCTCGAAGACATGGATTCGAAGATTAGATTTTGAGCTTAGATAGAGTTGTTAGGAATATTTATTACATAGTTTTTCAGTTGATTTTGCATTGTAAGGACAAATGTTTTCCGCTGCTTTTATAAATAAAATAAATTTTGTTTGTGTCACACCCCCAAACCAAGAATGGCGGAAACATCCGGGGGTGGAGGACTTCATGTAGAGTATCACAATGAGTATAATAGTGCTCAAAGTAACTACAACCATCATAAATATAATTGGAAAAGTTACACCAAAGTAAATGTTTACATGATTCAAATCAATTACATTATAATACAAAATGAACTGTTTGACGAATTATTGTCCCATCCTCAAAACGTTGTTGATTTCCTATTTCACTGAATTCCTAAGAATACAAGTAGTTTTGAAAAAAGTGTCAACACAAAGGTTGGTAAATCCATAAGCTTTTGACAGTAAGAGTTTAAAAATCAATCTTTGTATAGAGATGTATGTTACCAAGAAAAATCCAATATTTTCCTTATGAAAGTTATGTGGTCCTAAATACCAGGACCGAAAACGAACAAGTATTTGTCATACTTAAAGATATAAGAGTGGTTTCAAATGATGTGTAGTCATAAATACCTAAACCGAGAGTGTACAGTAATATCTGTATTTATTGATATAAAAGTGATTTTAAATTGACATAAAACCCCTTTTGTTTTATAAAAATCCCATAAACTTTATGTATTGTTAGCTCTGTAACAGCCCGGATTCCCAGGTATCTTCATTCCTTTTATATTTTTGACATTCTGTGAGGGGACTCGGCGAGTCGGTGGTTGAACTCGCCGAGTCGGGTCGCGGTTTTTAGCGGGGGTTCGCGTCCGGACTCGACGAGTCCAAGGGATGGACTCGACGAGTCCGCACTGTTTAATGAAACCCTAATTCCCCGGTCCTAAGCTCTATTTAAAGGACCCTATGGCCCTCATATGCGGCCACCTTGAACCCTAAGAGCCTCCATACGTCTGTAAGCCCTTGTGTGTGTGTTTGAAGGCCTTTTGTTCTTCATTTTGTGTGATAGTGCAAGGAAAGGAGGGAGAGGAGCAAGCTTGAAGTGTTGGGGAGCTTAGATCTATTGCTATTTCATCAAGGGGGTCTTCTTGAGGTAACTTTCTGAGCCAATCTTCGTGTTTTGTGTTGATGGGCCAAATCTAGGGTTTCTTCTTGCCTTTCTTGGCTTGAATAAGAAGTATGAGAGGTCCTATGGAGACATGGAACCTAGATCTGTACTTTAGCAGGTCCAGGAGACCCCTTATGACAAGCTTTATGCCCACCCTTTTGAGTTAGAAGTTATACTTGCCATATTAAAGGTTGTTTCTTCAAAATAAGCCTTGTATGCATTGCATGGCAACCAAGACTGAGACTTTACGTGACAAATAAGCTTGGGAAGGCCAGATCTATGTATTTATGGAACGGATCTGACCGCAAAAGCCAGTTTTAGCTGGTGCATGGCATGGACTCGCCGAGTCTGAAGAACAGACTCGACGGGTCACTTGAAGATTGTCCTTGAGACCATCTTGTGTGTAGACTCGACCGAGTTGTGGGCGACTCAGTGAGTCGCAGAGAGTTGGAAAGGTTTTGACAGGTGGACCGAGTCAGGATGGGACTCGCCGAGTTGACCTTCGACTCGGCGAGTTGAGTCGCAGTGGCCCTGTGAGTCAGGCCCAGGTGGAACTCGTCGAGTCGGGGGAGTACTCGACGAGTCAAAGGGAAAATTTTGAGAGTTGGTAAAAACGCGTAGACTCGCCGAGTCACTATTGTGCACTCGTCGAGTCTAGTCCAAATTAACTAAAGACTGTTGACCGGGTCAACCTGTGATTGACTTGATTTGGATGGTCCACCTTAGTGGTACAAGTAATATTTATAGATTTATATATCATAGGAGGATTGCAGCTCGAGGGTTCGAGCCCGAGTGATTCCAGGATTTATGATTAGCAACTTAGCGAGGCATACGAGGTGAGTCTTCTCACTATACTGTACCCGGAAGGGTTTTGACTATGTGACCGGAAGGTCAAATATGATATGGAATATATGCTTTATGTGTGTTAAGTTATTTGCTATATGTGTCATGTATGATATGTTTGATATGGGCCGGAAGGCGTGGTCATATGGACTGTAAAGGTTGATGTGGGTAGGACCGGAAGGTTTACCCAGTCGGGACGGAAGTCCCCTGAAACGCATGGACCGGAAGGTCAAGTCCTGGAAAGGCGTATGTGCGTATGTTGTATTTTGGGAACTCACTAAGCTTTATGCTTACAGTTGTTGCTTATGTGTTTCAGGTACGAGTGAGGACCGTGGGAAGGCGCCAGCGTGATTGTACACACACTCGGGGAAACTATTTTATCTTTTGTTATGTAATCATTTGAGACTACGACGTTATTTTGGAAATCTAAACTAATTACTCATGTCTTAATGGTTGTAAAAATGAAAATTTTTGGTTGGCAATTTTATGACGTTACAAGCTCCCTATGTGAGTCGCTATAACCATACTATGACTAGAGGTAACCTGCACAACGTCTTTTAGACGCCCTGATCCTATGACTCTTGTCACCCGCAGACCTGCCGGTCTGGCTGTAGCTAGCAGCGAGGTGTGGGATGTCAACCCCAATATAGATCTATACACAATTATCACGCTCTCCCTACAAGATATTTTGGTTATAACTTACAGGAATTGGGATCCCGTACTCGGACGTACAGGGAGAGATAGTCTCACATTCTGAGTTAACGAGTTTACGTGTAGTGTGCGCGAGTGTAGAACCTTTTTGTATGAATATAACCTTTTTGTACGAGTGTGTTATGTGATGAATCATAAACTATACCTATTATAGTTTATCCAAAATGTTTGAAATGTTTAAGAACTCTTTTATGAAGATGCATTAGTGTTATGAATCCATAAACTATGCTTATTATAGCTTAATATACGTGTTCTAAATGAATGAATAATCTTATAATGAATAACTAAGTTTCAGTTTATGATGATAAACTAACAAGGGAAACACATTCAATATTTAGAACTTATTGTCATACGCTTTGCTCAACATAATACAAAGTGTTATGCAATTTATATGCTATTAACTAAATTTAACCTTTCTGCACTGTTTTAGAAAAGTCATAGAAAAATCATACGAAGTTGAAAACTAAATCTGTGAATTCTGCGAGTTCCCAAAATGTGTCTAGTTTACTCATAATTTTTATCATAATTTTTAATGACCTCCAACTTGGGTGAAAAAGTCCATAATTACAGACTGGTTCGGATTGGTGTTTGAAATGATAGGCAGTTTTGTAAAAATCACCATAAATTGTTGAAAAATTGTATAGAGATGTGCAAATAGTCATTTTAAAGCTAACAAATTGAACTACTTGCAACTTGCACTGTTTTGAAAACAAAATGTTTAAGGTGTCCAAAACAGTCTGTGAATGCAATTGAACTTTTCTGATGAAGGCTATTAGAAAAGTTTAGTTATGTTCTTGGTGTTTTAACTTGTATTCCCCCCATAAAAACATGAGAAAACATGAGAATGTAGGGGTATGAACTCACCTTGAGTGATTTTAGTGGATGAATGTTGGATTAGGGAAGTGTTCAACTCAAGAACACTTGAAGATGCCTTGATGATTTTCGAGAATCTAACACCAAAATGATGTAATTTGTGTACGCAATCTATGATCGGAGTAGAAGGAAGTGAAATAATCATAGAGAGGATGAATTATACTTACCAAGAGCATGAGAAAGCTTGATAATCATCCTTGAATCTTGAATTAGATAGAGAAAGTTTGAAAGAAAAGTGGAGTTGGATTCTTGGTGAAATGAGAGCAAATGAGAAAAGTTAGGAGAGAGGATGGATGTTCCATCTCTTAGAACGTGGGAAATGGCTGGTAATTGAGTGGAAAAAACATTGAAGTGACCTCGGTAAGGTGGGGAGGTGTGGCTGGTCATAGAGTGGGTGTGGGGATGGTTGCTTGTGTCATAAGGTAAAGCAAAGTCAACACTCCACCTCAATTATTCACCCACTAGATTTTATTATTTAAATAAGGATTTTCATGAAAATATGATTATATTATGAATATTTAGGGTTTATTATTTTAAAATACGAGTTTAAGTGAAAATCCCACGTTAAAACAATTAAAAACGGGCCTAAAACGCAAAACTAGATGAAAACCTGGAGAAAAGAAGCTTCCCAGTGAGACCTCTCGGTCCTGGCCGAGGTTCGGTCTCCTCTGATGCTGAGCCAGAAGCGAAAGGATGCGAACCGAGAGTAAGAGGCGAAGGGCAGGCTCGGTCTGAAGCAGCAGGAGCAAGATAGATCAAAGTTAATCATAAGCGAAATGTACCGAGGCTCGGGTTCGGGCCTTGTGCGAGGTTCGGTCTCGAGAGGAAGGTTTCGGTTCTGAGAGGACCCTTTGGGTTCGGTTCCTTGAGTGAGGTTCGGGCACGAGAGTACCCCTTCCGGTTCGGTCCTCTTGGTTTCGGTCCCTAAGAGGACTTTCAGGTCCTAAGGGGCTTCGACCCTATTAAGAGGGTTTCGGGTCCTTAAGCCCTTTTTGTCCGTTCTTGCCCCGTTTTCTACCCGGTCAAGGGTCGGAATGACCCGAATGACTTCAGAAAGTTGCAGGAACTTTTGAGAGAGATTTGGGAGAGATTTCACATTCTTGGAGAGATTTCTCGTACAAAGAGAGTTTTGGGAGAGATTTCACATTCTTGGAGAGATTTCTCATACAAAGAGAGTTTTGGGAGAGATTTCACATACTTACAAAGATTTGGGAGAGATTTGACATACGTGGGGAGATTTGAGAGAGATTATCGATAAAGAGAGATAGAGTGAAAACGATTGAAAGAGGTTTCATGTGTGACATTTGTGAGTGTCCGGCTTCGCAATGCAAGGTCCGTAAACCATGTTAAGGATTGTTTAATGATCTTACACACTCCCGATGAGTATGCAACATTGTTTTATCGATTTGGCTTGCCACGTACCACAATTTTAGTTAAGTAGATCTAGATGTTCGCACTTTTTGATTTATGATCTCTCATTAGAATAGCGAGTTGTATAGTATTTACATAATGTAAACTCTAGTACCCACAGTCAAATTGAGTCAAACGGTTTGATTTGTTGACTTTAGTTGACTTTGACTTGACCGAAAATTGACGGTTGTGACATCATCCCCCCGTTAGAGGTAATTTCGTCCCGAAATTTGACTTCAAGCAAGGAGTAGGCACGAATAATCGAGCCAAGGAGTGGGGATACTTCCTAATCGACTGATTTCTCGCGCTCCAAAGTGACTCCATGTCCTTGGTTAGTATTCCAGCGAACTTTCACTAATGGGAAGCGGCGTTGCTGCATCGTTTGACCTTTCGGTCCATGGTCACTACGGTTCTTCTACGAAGGTGAGGCTCTTGTGGAACTCGATCTCATCGAGGGGGATTACAAGAGTCTTGTCGGATTGATACTTTTGTAAGTTTGGGACATGTCGGGTAGAATGTACTTTACCAAGCTCGCGGAAGTAGATTGATGTAACAACCCGAATCCAGGTATTCTTCTATTTTGGGTTATGTCGTTAATTTAGGGTTTCATGTTAGGCGAGTACGCTGGGCGTACAAGGCGTACGCCGCGCGCCTCATTTTGGATGCGTTCACCCTTAGGTACGCGGGGCGTACCCAAGGTTACGCCTGGCGTAACATATTCAGATCTAAACCCTAAATTCCTTTGGAGGGCTATAAAAGGAATGTGTGGATGGACTTCTCAGCCGCCATCCCTCAGAGTGAAACCCTAAAAGGTGTGTACATTCGTTCTTTAGCCATTGTGTGTGTATTCTAAGCTTGGTGGTGCCATTCCAAGGTTGCAAAGGACAAGAAGAGCTTATTGGAGAGGCTAGAAGTGGTGCTCAAGTGTAGATCTGAGCTTTCCAAGGGTTAAAGCTTCATTATCAGGTAAAAAGTTCGGATTTTGTCACTTGGTTCATGTTATATGCTTAAGGTATCATTTTCTAGGGTTTAAGTCCCAAAGGTGGAGACTTTTTGTGCAAATGGCCTGCATAAGCTTAGATACTTCATATTTCTGATCTATTGGAGTTGTAGACTCATAAAAATGACATGTTGGACGTGGATATTGCACCATGCATGAGATCTAGGTCCTTGACTTGGAATAGAATGTTGTTATGTGATGTCGGAGCCTTTACAGCCATGCCAAGGCTTAAAGGTCTCGACTTTATGGGTTTAGACACACTAAAAGAGTCAGATCTAGAAGTTGGAGTAATGGCTTAACCGATTAAGACCAGAAATGAAGAGTGTTGGATTCTGATGGTTAAGCTAGGCGTAAGTTCCAGTACATGCAACGTACTGGGTGGAGACCCCGATCCAGGGGATTGGCGGTGTATGCCCCGCGTACAACTAGCAGTACGCCCCGCGTACTCTCAGAGTTGACTTTTGTTGACTTTTAGGGTTTTGGTTTTGGTCAACATGAGGACTTTAGGTCAAGGAAGGGTAAAATGGTCTTTTACCCTCTGAGGAATGATGATAAGGGGTAAAGTTTTAGTGGTGGAAGTCTTTGTGTATTAAATGATATTTTTATGTTTAGGCGAGGTAGAGTCGGCATTGGGATTCGGTGATAGCAAGGATGCGAGATCTTAGACTTTCCACGAGGTGAGTTTTCTCAATATACTGTACCCGGAAGGGTTGGACTGTGTGACCAGAAGGTTGGATATGTTATGAGATATAGGTATTATGTGTGATAAGTTATTCGTTATATGTGCCATATATGATATGCTCTATATGGGCCGGAAGACATTATGTTATGGGCCGGAAAGCGAATATGTTATGGGCCGGATGTCACACCCCAAAACCAAGAATGGCGGAAACGTTCTGGGGCGGAGGACGTCATGTAAAGTATCACAACACAGTAAATGTAAATAAGCAAACAACATCATCCATTGCATTAAATATAAAATTTTAATACAAGCGTGTTCCGTACAGTTTTAGACACCAAAAATATAATTTAAATCAAAATAGTATGATGAGTCTTGAATGCGCTCCATCTTCTCAAAAGCTAGCATCGGTACCTGACTACTGATGACCTGAGAATACAAGTTATTTTGAAAGAGTTTATCAGCATTAAGCTGGTGAATTCATAAGTATTTTAGTGTCGAGGTTCGTTATCAAAATGTTTGAACCTGTTGCAAGTATGAGTTGTAAATGCATGTTAGTGTTTGTAAAAGTTTGAATCTCTCAGAAAAAAAAACCTATATTTTCTGTTAAAGTAGCCCTCTACCAGGGCTTAACTGTTTTGTTTGCTCGTTTGATGTAAAAGTGTGTAATTTCCCAAGTGTAACTATCATTTAACAAAATATAGTTTGTACATTAAAGTTTAAGTGAGGTTATCACCAAAATGTAATGGGTAAATTATTGTAGTACGGTAGTTTTGTTTTATATGAACTACTGCTGTACTAACTACCATAAACCAGGTGTATATTAAGGTATCATGTGATAAATTGCACCATACTATCGACTGGTAACATCGACAACGTATAGTCGAAAAAAAATAAGGTATGACGTTTGGCACCCGCAGACTTGTCGGTCCCACTGTAGCTAGCAGCGAGGTGTAGGCGAAAAAAAACTCACACTCTCCCTCCAAGAGACTCTGGATACAACTCGGGTCATGTCAATTAAGACATGCTCCCATACAGTGGATCACAATTGTTAACGTATTCGTGTATATGCAATATAATGTTACTTTTTCTAGTATCGTTGTATATGTTCTCTTGGTAATAAGTATGGACTCCTGAATGAACTGACTCGTTGATCTAGAAATTGGTAACTTACTAATGATGTGCTGATAAGTATGAATATGGAAGTACTTTTATGTCAATACATGTATATATGATATATAACTAATATTGAAACGACCCTCGGATGGTCACCCGAAATTCCACCAGACCACATCCAAATCGAGGAAAAGGAAATAGGACAGGTGGCTTTCCTAAGCCCTTTAAACATTATTTATACATTTATACATATATGGGCATGCAAATTTATAAGTAGTAAAACAAAGTTTAACCATTTGATAAGTAAAAGAGTTTGTAAAACATTCTGAAGTAAAACAGTTTGAACAGTGATAAAATCATTGGTTTCCTAGTTATTAATCACATGTGATTAATGCAATCACATGTGATCGAAGCAATAACTATAAGTGTTTAACTTGTATCCCCCCATAAAGTATTTAAAACATTTAAAAGCATTTCAAAGGTTGAATAAAGGGGTATGAACTCACTTGCAAGTTTGAAGATAGCGAGATCGTAAACCGGGCAGAGTTTCGTCTCGGGAAACGGATTTTTCTCGGGATTCTCGGGAATCTCGGGAGTAAAATCGACCCTCGGGACTTGAGCAAAAAGACAAGAGCTTCGGGTTTGAACGGGCATGGAAATCGAGGCAAGATCGTGAGAGAAAGAGAGAAAGTGAACAACTTTTTCGGAAAGGCTCGCATCCTTTTTATAGGGGTGCTGAACCGCCTCCGAACGCGGGGCGTACGAGCGTACGCAGCGCGTACCCGTACGTCATCGCTTACGTATTTCGGATGGGGCGGGTCGGATGGGACGACGGGTCGGATAGCTTCGCATTGGGCGACGTGGATGATCCGAGGCCGTGGCCTCGAGTACGCGGGGCGTACGGCGGTACGCGGCGCGTACCTCGGCCCTAGGCTGACTCCTCTTCGGATAATACTGAAATTTTAATAAAAATTATATATAAATCATTTATCAAACTTCAAAAATTCATATCTCCTTCATATGAACTCCGTTTTTGACGTTCTTTATATCCCCGCGAAGGTGAGACTACGATCTACAACTTTCGTTTAGATTCCGTTGGCAAATTCCGAAATTATTTTTATTATTTATTTATTAAAATGACGTGATTAAGGAATCTCTTTAAAAATTCATAACTTCTTTATCTGACGTCGGTTTTTGCCAGACTTTTTACCGTTGAAATACCATTGTCGAGACCTTCGATTCTCGTTTAGGTCATTCCGGCTAAATGTCACTCGATCTCCGTTTCGAGTTTTTAGCTGTCTGTTGCTAAGCTGAACTTGGAAAAATCATAATTTCACTATACGAAGTCGGATTTGGGCGTTCTTTTTACGTACGATCATGGTTTAATGATATTTAAACATAGAAGAATTTAAATAGAAACTTTTTGGACATTTTATTATCAAAGTTAATTTTATTAACTCAAAAATGTTTACAATACTTGACCTATTAGGCCATTACAAAGAGTTGAAATATCGGGTTGTCACATGATCCCCCCCGTTAGAGGGAATTTCGTCCCGAAATTCAAAGTAAGAGAACACTCGTGGATTAGGGAAACAGATGTGGATACTTGCGTTGCATCTGATCTTCGCGTTCCCATGTGAATTCAGGTCCCCGCTTAGCGTTCCAGCAAACCTTCACGATGGGTATGCGACTTTGTTTTGTTTGCTTGACCTCTCGGTCCATGATTTCTACTGGTTCTTCCACAAAGTTGAGGCTCTCGTTGATCTCGATCTCGTCGAGTGGGATTACGAGAGTCTCGTCGGATAGACACTTTTTCAAGTTGGATACGTGGAATTAGAATGTACGTTACGAAGTGCGCCTGGTAGATCGAGTTTGTAAGCTACGGGGCCGATTCTTGCAAGAATTTGGAAAGGCCCTATGTACCTCGAATTAAGCTTCCCACACTTGCCGAAGCGTATCAAGCCCTTCCAGGGTGAGACTTTGAGAAGGACTCGGTCTCCCACCTGAAATTCCAAAGGTTTCCTTCGTTTATCTGCGTAGCTCTTCTGTCGGTCTCTAGAGGCTTTCAATCGTTCACAGATTTGAAAGATTTTCTCTATCGTTTCCCGAATGATCTCCGGACCGGTGAGAGTACTGTCGGAAGCTTGGCCCATGGCTAATTGGGTATCACCCACTTCAGCCCAGCACAGAGGGGATCTGCACTTTCGGCCGTAGAGGGCTTCAAATGGAGCAGCCTTGATGCTCGTGTGATAACTGTTATTATAGGAAAACTCGACAAGGGGTAAATGAGTATTCCATGCCTTCCCAAAGTCAATCACGCAGGCTCGCAACATATCTTCTAGAGTTTGGATGGTCCTCTCACTCTGTCCGTCGGTCTGCGGATGGTAGGCTGTGCTCATGTCCAACCTTGTTCCTAGGGAATGTTGTAGTGATTGCCAGAATCTTGAGGTGAACCTACTATCTCTATCGGAGATAATAGATATAGGAACACCATGTAGCCGTACGATTTCCCTAATGTATGTCCTAGTCAGTTTCTCCATCTTGTCGGTTCCTTTGATAGGTAGGAAGTGTGCAGACTTGGTCAATCTATCGACGATGACCCATATGGTATCAAGTCCACCCGCTGTCTTGGGAAACTTGGTTATGAAATCCATAGTGATCCGCTCCCACTTCCATTCTGGGATCTCTGGTTGTTGCAATAAACCAGAGGGCTTCTGGTACTCGACCTTAACCTTTGCCCAAGTAAGGCATTTACTCACGAAGGTAGCAATCTCTGCTTTCATATTAGGCCACCAGTATAGCTTTTTAAGATCCAGATAAATCTTATCTGAACCTAGGTGGACAGAATACCGAGTGTTGTGCGCCTCGGTCATGACCAAGTCTCGGAAACCACCATGTTTCGGTGTCCAGATCCGATCCATGAAATATAAGGCTCCGTCAGCCTTGGCTTCTAAATTCTTGTCCATTGCTCTGAGGGATTCACTCGTCACATTTTCAGGTTTCATGGCTTCAAGTTGGGCCGTCTGAATTTGATTAGACAAGTGTGAATGGATGGTTATTGACAATGACTTGATTTTTTGACAAGAATATTCCTTCCGACTTAGGGCGTTTGCTACTACGTTGGCTTTACCCGGATGATAACGAATATCACATTCGTAATCACTGAGTAGCTCGACCCACCGTCGTTGTCTCATGTTGAGCTCCTTTTGATCGAAAATGTGTTGTAAACTCTTGTGGTCGGTAAAGATAGTGCTTTTCGTTCCATACAAGTAATGTCTCCAGATCTTCAGAGCAAACACCACTGCTCCTAGTTCAAGATCGTGGGTCGTGTAGTTAACCTCGTGTGTCTTCAACTGTCTCGAGGCGTAGGCGATGACCTTACCTCGCTGCATCAGAACACACCCGAGCCCTTGGTTCGATGCATCGCAATAGACTACGAAGTCTTCTATCCCTTCGGGGAGAGATAGTATTGGCGCGGTGCACAAGGCTCACTTGAGCGTTTGGAACGCTCTCTCTTGTTTCTCTTCCCAGTCAAAGGCCATGCCTTTCTGGGTCAGGGTTGTAAGAGGTTTTGCTATTCGGGAGAAGTTCTGAATGAATCTGCGGTAGTAGCCAGCAAGACCTAGAAATTGACGAATTTCTGTCGGCGTCTTAGGTGCTGACCAGTTCTCAATGGCTTTAATTTTGGCTGGGTCCACGTGGATTCCCTCTTCGCTTACCACGTGTCCTAAGAATTCGACTCTTCGGATCCAAAATTCACATTTCGAGAACTTCGCATAAAGTTTCTCTCTTCGTAACGTCTCTAGAATTTGTCGCAGGTGATCGCCATGCTCTTTCTTACTTCGGGAGTAGATCGGGATGTCGTTAATGAAAACGATGACGAACTGATCCAAATAAGGTCGGCATACTCTATTCATCAGATCCATGAAGACTGCTGGCGCATTGGTCAATCCGAATGGCATCACCACGATCTCGTAATGTCCGTAACGAGTTCGGAAGGCTGTCTTCGGCACATCCTCCTCCAGCACTCGTAACTGGTGATATCCGGATCTCAGATCAATCTTAGAAAAATAGTTCGCCCCTTGCAGTTGGTCAAATAGATTGTCTATGCGAGGCAGAGGGTAACGATTCTTGACCGTTAGTTTGTTGAGTTCTCTGTAGTCAATACACATACGGAATGATCCGTCTTTCTTCTTAACGAACAAGACCGGTGCTCCCCAAGGTGAGAAGCTTGGTCTTATGAAGCCCTTGCTGAGCAGTTCGTTAAGTTGACCAGAGAGTTCCTGCATCTCAGCCGGTGCTAAACGGTAGGGCGACTTGGGTACTGAGGTAGCTCCTGGGACTAAGTCGATTCTGAACTCGACCTGTCGTTGCGGAGGTAACCCGGGTAGTTCTTCTAGAAAAATGTCGGGGAAGTCGGTCACTACAGGGATGTTCTTTAGTTCTTTCGTTTCGAGGCTCATGTCGACGACGTGAGCAAGGAATGCATGGTATTCCTTACGCAGATACTTCTGTTCTTGAATACTTGATATGATGCGAAGACTTGCACCGGGTTTGTCACCGTAGACTACAAGAGTTTCGTTAGACGGAAGGTTTAAACGGACTGCTTTCTCGTAGCACATGATGTCGGCGCGATGAAGGCTTAACCAATCCATGCCAATGATAACGTCAAAACTTTTTATTGAGACTGGCATGAGGTCGATTGGGAATGAATGGTTATCTAGAGTTAGGGTACAACCTATGTATATGCTACTCGTACTTTCAGTTTTTCCATTAGCCATTTCTACTGTGAATAGTTCTTTGAGTGCGTGCGGTGGTTGATTAAGCATGCGAGTAAATTTATGGTTTACGAAGCTTCGCTCCGCTCCACTATCGAATAGAATGCATGCATAGGAGTCATCGAGGAGGAACGTACCAGTCACCACTGTCGGGTCAACTACTGCCTCCCCGTGGTCTATCGCTAGTACCCTCCCTGCTCCGCTAGCATTTTTCGCCTTGGGGCAGTCCCTTTTATAGTGGCCTGTTTCGCCACATCCATAGCAGGTCGGGCTCGCGCCAGAGTCGGGGACTTGGGCGATCGGTCTCGCCGGAGATTTACAGAAACGGACTGTGTGTCCTCTCCTGTGGCAGTTAGAGCACTGCATTTCATGGCAGGGGCTTTTGTGGTGGTAGTTGCATTTGTTGCACTTGGGCGAACTTCCAGCATACCCACCCACTGGAGTAGTAGTAGCAGCAGCAGGGGTTATTGCGGCATGTATTGCCACAATTTGCTGCTTTTTGGCAGCCTGTTGCTTCTTCTTTTCATCCCAGAATTTCCGCTTAGTATCAGCGGGTTTGGAGAGTTCCAGGATGGCTAGCGTGGTTGTGGTTGCAGGGGTTTTGACTCCATGGTCAATGAGTCGTTGTGCCAATCGTTTGGCACTGTCGAAGGTAGCGGGGTTTGATGCTAGAACATTCCATTGATACGGAGGCACAAGCCCCCATATGTACCTTTCGATCTTTTTCCCTTCAGTGGGAACCATATTAGGGCAGAGGGCCACCAGTTCGCTGAATCTGGCGGTATAAGCAACAATATTGGTGCCCTTCATGGTCAGGCTCCAAAGCTCCTGCTCTAGTTTCTGGATCTCGCCCCTCTGGCAGTATTCCTCAATCATGAGGTCTTTCATCGTTTCCCAGCCTATGTCATTGGCTACGATTAGAGTTAGAGATTTAACGTGGCCGTTCCACCATGTCAGGGCCTTTCCTTCAAAGGTGCATGCGGCATATTTCACTTTTCTCGCAGCCGGGCATGAACAAATTTCGAAGACCGCTTCAGTCTTCTCGAACCATTGAGAGAGAGCAATGACTCCGCCAGTCCCATGAAAGGACTTCGGCTTGGAGTTAGTGAAATCCTTGTAAGAGCACTCTCTCGAGCGCACAGGGGTTTCAACCGGGATTGATTCCACAGGGGTTCCACCTCTGCTGGCATCAGAAGAGTGATACTGAGCCATGGCAGTTGCCACTGCTGCAGCTACGGCAGCATTTAGGGCTGCAGTATCGATGACCGGAGGCGGAGGAGGTGGTGGTGCAGGATTATTCCTAGGAGATTTGCGAGGAGGCATCTTTTAGCTATAAGTTTATAAAGGTAAGAAAAATGGTAAGAAACATTTTGTAAGCAACGTGAGAGTGATACATGGACTAACTAACCATAGCCCAACAGTTGAATGAGTGTTTGAAATCACAACAAGAAATATTAGTAGGAAAACACAAGTGTATAGATTTTTCCCACAATTTAGATAGATTTCAATAATACTGGTATTACTGATGTAATAAGTGATGGGTTTTGAGCATTCTAACACTTCCTAAGTGTACATGCAACCCTAATAACCTTGGATCTATGTTTGTCTAATTTGTCATGCAAAGTTGAATTCCAAGGTTATATTCCTATCTAGCATACATGGGGAACAATTTTAACATAAAGTATAGATAGAATAACTTACCTTGTTGTTGCTTGTGTTCCTTGAAACCTTGTGAGCCTAGCACCTCAAGTGGTGATGCCTCAAATGCTTCACACAACACCAAATGCTCTTGGAAGAACTTATGAGAGAATACACACTCTTCAAAATTGGCCAAGCCCTCTTATTACTTTGTGTGTAACCGATTTGGAAGGAGATCATATTCCTTATATAGTGTTGACACATCTAGGGTTAAACCCTAATGTGTCATGACTCTTCATTTCCATGACCCATGGGTTTGTAACTCCCATGGAGCATCCATGGAGCATCCTATGGGTGGAACCCAACTTGATGATCCATGGAGCCTTTTAGCCCACTATACAAGATATGGATGATTTACTTAATCAACCCATATATTTAATTAGTTATCTTTTGATCACTTAATTAATTCTAAATTAATTCTTGATCAAACTAATCAAATAATATTATTAATATATTAGAACTTATAATATATTAATAATCTCCAAGCATTATTTCTCTCATTTAGTTTATCCAATTGCATGGTGCCATGCAACCCAAATGGACCATGCCGGGTCGGGTCAAGTACATACCAGAAATAGTTATGGACTTAGACACCATTATCCAACAATAAGTTCAAGGAAAAATCGACCTAACAGTAGGTCTTACATCATACCATATAGAAAAGTTTGATAGTTCTTAGATTCCTAATTAGAGTATTGAAAGTTAGGAATATTTTACAGACAAGTGCTACTTAGAGCATAGATGTTAAAGGCAAATCCTTAACCCAAAAGATAATGATGTACTAGGCATCATCTAACAGCGACGAATATTCCTCGGGAGAACCCTAAGGTCTCTCATTTGACGGACCACCTCTTGAAGGTGTTGCTCATGAGCACTTTGACGAGCTCGGAGTTCAATGACTTCAGCTTGAGAGGCAACCAAATGTTGCTGTAGGGTTTCATTGGTTCTCCGGGTCCGTTCCATGTCTTCTTCAAGACGGCGGATGCGGACTGTGTTGACACCTGAGTTGGCATCAATCTCCATGACCCGGTCGATGGCTGCTCTACCTTGCTCGACATTACGAGCTATCCTGCGGATAATGATAGGCAGGGCTCGGTCAGCAGAGCCACCATTGCTGACGTTGTAAAAGCTTCGGTCCCCAAAGTATGGTAAGCGTTGACCCAGTTCATCACTCCAACGATTTAAGTTGTTTGCCCATAAGGGAGTAGGACTTGGAAAAGCTGGTCGAGGGTTGTTGTTCGGGGGTTGACCTACGAGCGGTAGGTTGTTGAATTCAGGCTCAGAGTCTGATCCATCTGAGAAGCCTTCAGCTTGATGATCATCCAACGGAATTTGGTGTTCATCGTCAGACTCTGCTTCGAGCCTTCCTATGTTGCCTTCATTTGGAAAGTACGGGTCGTCGTGATGGAATCCAGCCATTTAAATCTACGCGAGAAGGGAGGTATAAAGATATAGTATGTATGTAGTTAATAGCACAAAATACACCTATAGTATTTTAAGTTTAAGTTCCACTAATCTTTTTGTGGCATTGTTGGTAAGTTTTTAGACTTGTTAACACGTCACAACTATTCTAGGGCATATGCTAATCACTCCTTGGACCAGCATAGTTGATCAGGCTATGCCATTCCCAGGACTGACCATACATCCCCTAGCTTACCTGTGATATTTAACAATCGTCATACTCTTGTTCTTGTCGTTGTGACACTGGTTTTAGTATGAATGTAGACTAGTATACTAAATTAACTATTTTAGTATTTAAAGTATAGACTCTTGGTCAGAGTGTTTTAATCCCAAATGGGTTTATAGTTTAGTATATCTTTTATGGGTTGATATACTTGCTTCACTATAAACAATGCTCTGATACCAATCTGTCACACCCCAAAACCAAGAATGGCGGAAACGTTCTGGGGTGGAGGACGTCATGTAAAGTATCACAACACAGTAAATGTAAATAAGCAAACAACATCATCCATTGCATTAAATATAAAATTTTAATACAAGCGTGTTCCGTACAGTTTTAGACACCAAAAATATAATTTAAATCAAAATAGTATGATGAGTCTTGAATGCACTCCATCTTCTCAAAAGCTAGCATCGGTACCTGACTATTGATGACCTAAGAATACAAGTTATTTTGAAAGAGTTTATTAGCATTAAGCTGGTGAATTCATAAGTATTTTAGTGTCGAGGTTCGTTATCAAAATGTTTGAACCTGTTGCAAGTATGAGTTGTAAATGCATGTAAGTGTTTGTAAAAGTTTGAATCTCTAAGGAAAAAAAAAAAACCTATATTTTCTGTTAAAGTAGCCCTCTACCAGGGGTTAACTTTTTTGTATGCTCGTTTGATGTAAAAGTGTGTAATTTCCCAAGTGTAACTATCATTTAACAAAATATAGTTTGTACACTAAAGTTTAAGTGAGGTTATCACCAAAATGTAATGGGTAAATTATTGTAGTACGGTAGTTTTGTTTTATATGAACTACTGCTGTACTAACTACCTTAAACCAGGTTTATATTAAGGTATCATGTGATAAATTGCACCATACTATCGACTGGTAACATCGACAACGTATAGTCGAAAAAAAATAAGGTATGACGTTTGGCACCCGCAGACCTGTCGGTCCCACTGTAGCTAGCAGCGAGGTGTAGGATAGTCAATCCAGTATAGATCTATACGCAAACTCACGCTCTCCCTCCAAGAGACTCTGGCTACAACTCAGGTCATGTCAATTAAGACATGCTCCCATACAGTGGATCACAATTGTTAACGTATTCGTGTATATGCAATATAATATTACTTGTTCTAGTATCGTTGTATATGTTCTCTTGGTAATAAGTATTGACTCCTGAATGAACTGACTCGTTGATCTAGAAATTGTAGTAGTATGATCTCGTGTTACCCCGATGGTAACTTACTAATGATGTGCCGATAAGTATGAATATGGAAGTACTTTTATGTCAATACAGGTATATATGATATATAACTAATATTGAAACGACCCTCGGATGGTCACCCGAAATTCCACCAGACCACATCCAAATCGAGGAAAAGGAAATAGGACAGGTGGCTTTCCTAAGCCCTTTAAACATTATTTATACATTTATACATATATGGGCATGCAAATTTATAAGTAGTAAAACAAAGTTTAACCATTTGATAAGTAAAAGAGTTTGTAAAACATTTTGAAGTAAAACAGTTTGAACAGTGATAAAATCATTGGTTTCCTAGTTATTAATCACATGTGATTAATGCAATCACATGTGATCGAAGCAATAACTATAAGTGTTTAACTTGTATTCCTCCCATAAAGTATTTAAAACATTTAAAAGCATTTCAAAGGTTGAATAAAGTGGTATGAACTCACTTGCAAGTTTGAAGATAGCGAGATCGAAAACCGGGCAGAGTTTCGTCTCGGGAAACGGATTTTTCTTGGGATTCTTGGGAATCTCGGGAGTAAAATCGACCCTCGGGACTTGAGCAAAAAGACCAGAGCTTCGGGTTTGAACGGGCACGGAAATCGAGGCAAGATCGTGAGAGAAAGAGAGAAAATGAACAACTTTTTCGGAAAGGCTCGCATCCCTTTTATAGGGGTGTTGAACCGCCTCCGAACGCAGGGCGTACGAGCGTACGCAGCGCGTACTCGTACGTCATCGCTTACGTATTTCGGATGGGGCGGGTCGAATAGCTTCGCATAGGGCAACGTGGACGATCCGAGGCCGTGGCCTCGAGTACGCGGGGCGTACGGGGGTACGCGGCGCGTACCTCGGCCCTAGGCTGACTCCTCTTCGGATAATACCGAAATTTTAATAAAAATTATATATAAATCATTTATCAAACTTCAAAAATTCATATCTCCTTCATACGAACTCTGTTTTCGACGTTCTTTATATCCCCGCGAAGGTGAGACTACGATCTACAACTTTCGTTTAGATTCCGTTGGCAAATTCCGAAATTATTTTTATTATTTATTTATTAAAATGACGTGATTAAGGAATCTCTTTAAAAATTCATAACTTCTTTATCTGACGTCGGTTTTTGCCAGACTTTTTACCGTTGAAATACCATTGTCGAGACCTTCGATTCTCGTTTAGGTCATTCCGGCCAAATGTCGCTCGATCTCCGTTTCGAGTTTTTAGCTGTCTATTGCTAAGCTGAACTTGGAAAAATCATAATTTCACTATACGAAGTCGGATTTGGGCGTTCTTTTTACGTACGATCATGGTTTAATGATATTTAAACATAGAAGAATTTAAATAGAAACTTTTTGGAAATTTTATTATCAAAGTTAATTTTATTAACTCAAAAATGTTTACAATACTTGACCTATTAGGCCATTACAAAGAGTTGAAATATCGGGTTGTCACACCGGAAGGCATTGTGATGTGGACCATAAGGTTGACGTGGGTAGGACCGGAAGGTTTACCTAGTCGGGATGGAAGTCGCCTGAGACATATGGACCGCAAGGTCAGGGCCTGGAAAGGCGTATGTGCGTAAGTTGTATTTTGGGGAACTCACTAAGCATTTATGCTTACAGTTGTTGTGTTATGTGTTTCAGGTACTAGCAAGGACCGTGGGAAGGCGCCGACGTGATCGTACACATTGTTGGGGAAAACTATTTTATGCTCATTGGGATGTATTTTGTTGTGACAATATTGTTCACGTTTGAATTTGAAATATTAAACGATGTTTTTGATGTTTACAAAAAAATGAAAAATTTGTTTTAAAATTTACGTCGTTACAATTGAAGTAGCGAGTTACAGGGCTGATTCTGACAAGGATCTCGAAAGGCATAATTATCTGGGGTATTGGCTTTCCACGCTTTCCGAAGCATACTAAGCCTTCCCGGAGTGAGACTTCCGGAGGAATCTGGTCTCTTATTCTGGAGCTCTAAAGGTTTCCCCCTCTTGCTTCTCTTCCCATTCAAGGGTTGCTCCCTTCAGGGTCAAAGTTGTAAGGGGCTTCCGTAGTTTATGAGAAGTTCTAAAGGAACTAAGACGGTAGGTCAGCGAGACCCAGAATTTTGGCGTATTCCTACTAACGCCTTTGGTGCTGACTGTTTCTCAATGGTTTTGATCAATTGAAAGGGTCCTGAAGAATTTCCAGATTGATAATGATGCGTCTTAGGAATTGGACTCCTCAATTCCAAAACTCGTATCTAGAGAACTTCGGGTAATGCTTCTCTGATCATTTTGTTTCCGTGGTTTGTTGTGGCTGCTCTCCTTGGTTTCGCTTCTTACTACGAGGTTAAATAAGGAAGTCATTTATAATGAAAATGACGAACTGATCGTATTAAGAATGGCATATCCTATTTATTCCGTTTATGAATTTTACGAGTGGGTTGGTCCTATCCGAGGGGTATCACTACGAACTTGCAGTGTCCGCATTGAAATTGGAGGATTGTCTTCGAACATCCTTCTTCAATACTCGCGACTGGTGATATTCAGATCTTAGGTCCAATTCCTGAAGGGTACCTTGTTCCTTGCGGTTGGTCGGCCTATTCGTCTATGCAAGGTAGATAGTAAAGGTTTCTACTAGAGATATTGTCGGGGCCTCTAAAGTCGATGGAACTACGAGCAATTTGCCTTTCTATTTGAAGAATAAGACCTGAGCTCTCCAGGGTGAGAAGCTTGGTTCTTCAATTTCATTGTTGAGTAGCTCGATAGGTTTGACCTGAAAGTTATTGTAGCTCGGTAGGAAGCATGTGGGTTTGGTTTACGCGACTAGGCCTTTTCGGATGATAGGACATTAACTTGTCCTCCTGGGTGACCTTGGCCCGAAGTTCATGGCAGGACTCGCACCTGGTTATATCTATCCCAAGCTTCTATGCTTGAACCTTGTCTGTTGTATGCATGACATTCCCGAAAGGTCTCCTGTAAATACTTGTGATAAGGCTTCGGGAAGTATAACACTCCTTTGGTGCGTGTTTTGGAGTTTCATAGCGAGAGATGACCCAGAGGTCCGTGTTGGATGTTTATGAGAGACGAAGGTTTCGATATTCGGGGGGTTAGGCGAAAGGTCCTTTTATAGTCGTTAAATCGGGAAGATGAGGGCTATATTAATCAAAATTGGATAACGACAACAATATCTTTTTAGATAACATGTGTTAAGATGTATACATAAGAAGAGATCACTAGAGTGATAGAGTATCTTGTGTTTCTTTTCCATGTGTTCGTTTTGTTTGATGTTATGATTATTGTAGATGATTCATACCACAGTGTCTAGCACTGGTAGTGGGTGTGTTTCGATAGTCAGTAATGATACTTGATATCATGATCCCTGATAGGTCTCCTTACAATCGAGTGGTATATGAACGTCGTATGTAAGTTGATGTTAGTGAAATCATCGAGTGAATGGTTCTATCCAAATACCACCACTAGACTTGGAACATGAATTTCAGAAGGAATTATTCGCTTTAAATCTTTAGTATCTTGTTTATAATTAACCCTGAAGTATGGAAAAGGTCATCACAACTTACAGGTAATGATCCTAAGGTCATATATGAATGTCTTTGGTTTGATTTGTATGAGAGAGAGTATTTTAACTACTTTTTAGAAAGACAATTACTTTAGTAAGCGTACCAAATTCATTACAAACATATAGTACTTAAATGTGCTTGTCGTTGGAAACATTACAAAAGTCTTAACATGGTTCCCTTGCTGCTCCTGTTGGTGTGTTCATCACACTCCTCCTGTTCCTTTGTCATTCTTCTCAGTTGGACATTCTCTCTTGAAGTGTCCCGTTTCACCGCATAGGTAGCATACTGGGTCTACCTTGGTGCAGTTGATTGAAGGGAGGTGCTGGGTCGGGGCCTTACTTAAACGGACGATATGCCCTTTCCTGTTGCAGTTTTTACAGTGCATCTCCCGACAAGCCCCATAGTGATGAAAGCCACATTGGTTGCACTTTGGGAGTGATCCCTCATATGGTCTGGCCGGTGTTTGGGTGGTAGACCCCGTGGCTAGTGTCGCGGCGTTCGTCGTGACTGCTGCTGTAATGGCAGGTGCAGCTACGGATTGCTTTCTTTCGGCGAGTTTTTGAGGTAGGTTACACTTCTTTTTGACCCAGAACTTTTGCTTCTTGTTCGTAGGTTTGTGGCCTGAGGTATTTTCGTGGGTAGACACCCGTTGGTGTTCCTAATTGTTACCATAATTTGTATTGTTTGTACCGCTTCCACTTTTACTGGCGTTGTTAGCATTGAATTGCACCATGACGGCTGTCACGGCTGCCGTGACTGCAGCCTAAAAAGTAGCAGTGTTTATCTGCAGTGTTGGCGCCTTGCTATTTGGTTGGTTGCCTCTTGGTGAAGACATAGCTCTGTTTCATGACGAAAAACGATTTCGTTAGTGGAAATGATTATCTTGAGTGCATCCTTACAATTTATATTTACGCATATAAATTTTTGCACATTCCGTACTATTCCTAGTGTTTCCGCTAACGCACCTGAGATGGAGTTATGGTAGTGGGTAGGAGTGGTTTCATACGGGCGTTAAGCTTTACTCATCTTAGAATCATGTTTGTCCGAATACACTCGGCTAAGGAGTTTTGATGGGACCCGGTGTATTAATGCCTGAACGTTCGCACTCCATAGGTCTATGAAGAAGAAACTTCTCAACAAAATGTTTAAAGGTGAGACGATAATGAGTTTTTAGAATGGCTATATGTCTCGAGTTTTCTAACTAAGTTTAACTCATATCGTTTGTAACATATTTCGGTTGTTGAGGGTGTTCTAAAAACAATTTATAACGAGATTCGTTATATGTTAAACTCATGTATTTTAGTAGTTCTATATCCAAGTGAAACCTTATACTTGACCCAAGCTAGGTCCTTATCATGACCTATCGATGTATGCTTAGTTATATAATTAAGGCTAAATAGACCTTTGGGTCTGTTAGGTACATCCTAAGCCCATCTTGTTAATATGACTCTAGTAATCATGGTTTCAGTGAAAATCTTGACCTCGATGCAGGTCTACCTCACATTTGTGCATGGACGGGTTTTGATAGTAACTAGATCTCTCGATTAGTATGACCACCTAATTTGCAGTGTCGTGCTTTTACCTATAATAGAGTAGTACAAACGCATACTCATGAACCTAATTTACCAGGTCTGATGAGCAGTATGAACTCTACTCACAACGATCCATCCCTTGTGATGCCTGAGGCTAGGTCAATGCATCTTGTAGCTTTGCCAATCGATGCTTGGCTGCAATCATCCTTCATTTGAATGCCGTGTGTCTACCCTGTCACTCTCTTTCCTCTTCACGAGCGGCGATAAGGTCCTAAAAAGAGAGTTGGTCTTGGGAAGAGTAGTCTAAATCTGAGTCACGGGTACATGAGATGGTAGGGTCCATAGTAGCGCGTAGTTTTCTGAACTCGAATTGTAGTCTTCCTGTATTAATCCCCGATGTTCGTGATCCGCCGGGTCTTCGCCTGGAGGGCTCTGTCAGTCGGTCCCCCGTGGTTGAAGTCATAGCACCCTCATTGGTCTCCACATGGTGGTTGTTATCATTGCTATTGACATTCAACCCTCGATCACGATTGCCCAATGGGGCACAGGTTCGATATAGTCGAAACGGTTCGCGGAACCCTTGCTATGCATGGAGGATCGATTACCTTCGGTTCCGCTTCTAATTCTTCTCATAACCATTCACCATTCCTCGAGTTCGGATTAGGAAAGTAAGGGTCGTCCGGTAAGTAGGATCTTGTTATGTTGTACTTGCAAGAATAAGAGTGGAAGAGATAATTACTAGGCATCTAACTCTATAATCAATTACTTATAGGGGGTGATCCTTATTAGTTACTTCTATAATGAAATAGTTCATACTAATTACATATAACAAGATATGATAGACCTTCGAATAAGTGATCCCACCCTAGGTCCACATCCAAACAAGGAAAAGGAAGTAAGGTAATGACCACAAATTCTAAGTCTATGATTTCTAAGTTATATATAACCTTAAAGTATCCACTTAGGGACTATAGACCTATTATTAAGGATCTATTTAGTTTTCATATAAGTTATGATATTACAAAATACTCCTATAGTATTTTAAACTCATGTTCTGTTCTAATGTTCTCATTGTGGTAGTGTTGGTAACTTTGTTTTTTATTAATTTTTTTTACACTTGTTGCCATATCACATCTATTCTTGGGCATGTGCTAATCACTCATCGGACCATCATAGTTGATCAAGCTATTCCACTCCCAAGATTGACCATACATCCCCCAGTTTACCTATGATATCCAACAATCATTACTTTTGTTTTGTTCTAGAATGAAGGTGACCTTAGTATGTATGTATGCATGTATACTTTTAATAAGAAAATATTTATTTCTAAAAGTACAGTTGTTTTGAAAACTTTAAATCAGAGAAGTTAGCCCCAATCCGTTTATAGTTTGTATATCTTACGTGGTTTGATATACATAGTTCACTATAAACAATGCTCTGATACCAATCTGTCACACCGCCAAACCAAGGTTAGCGGAAACATCCAGGGATGGAGGACTTCATGTAGAGTATCACAACAACGAGTATAATAGTGCTCAAAGTAAATACAACCATCATAAATATAATTGGAAAAGTTACACCAAAGTAAATGTTTACATGATTCAAATCAATTACATTATGATATAAAATGAACTGTTTGACGAATTATCGTCCCATCCTCAAAACGTTGTTGATTTCCTGTTTCACTGAATTCCTGAGAATACAAGAAGTTTTGAAAAAAGTGTCAACACAAAGGTTGGTGAGTCCATAAGCTTTTGACAGTAAGAGTTTAAAAATCGATCTTTGTATAGAGATGTATGTTACCAAGAAAAATCCAATATTTTCCTTATGAAAGTTATGTGGTCCTAAATACCAGGACTGAAAACGAACAAGTATTTGTCATACTTAAAGATATAAGAGTGGTTTCAAATGATGTGTAGTCATAAATACCTAAACCGAGAGTGTACAGTAATATCTGTATTTATTGATATAAAAGTGATTTTAAATCGACATAAAACCCCTTTTGTTTTATAAAAATCCCGTAAACTTTATGTATTGTTAGCTCCCTATGTGAGTCGCTATAACCATACTATGACTAGAGGTAACCTGCACAACGTCTTTTCGACGCCCTAATCCTATGACTCTTGTCACCTGCAGACTTGCCGGTCCGACTGTAGTTAGCAGCGAGGTGTGGGATGTCAACCCCAATATAGATCTATACACAATTATCACGCTCTCCCTACAAGAGATTTTGGTTATAACTTACAGGAATTGGGATCCTGTACTCGGACGTACGGGGAGAGATAGTCTCACATTCTGAGTTAACAAGTTTACGTGCAGTGTGCGTGAGTGTAGAACCTTTTTGTATGAATGTACCATTTTTGTACGAGTGTGTTATGTGATGAATCATAAGCTATAACTATTATAGTTTCTCCAAAACGTTTGTAATATATAATAACTCTTTTATGAAGATGCATTAGTGTTGTGAATCCATAAACTATGCTTATTATAGCTTAATATACGTGTTCTAAATGAATTAATAATCTTATAATGAATGAATAAGTTTCAGTTTATGATGATAAACTAACAAGGGAAACACATTCAATATTTAGAACTTATTTTCATACGCTTTGCTCAACATAATACAAAGTGTTATGAAATTTATATGTTGTTAACTAAATTTAACCTTTCTGTGCTGTTTTAGAAAAGTCATAGAGAAATAATACGAAGTCAAAAACTAAATCCGTAAATTTTGAGAGTTCCCAAAATGTGTCTAGTTTACGCGTAATTTTTATCATAATTTTTAATGACCTCCAACTTGGGTGAAAAAGTCCATAATCACAGATGGTCCGGATTGGTGTTTGAAATGATAGGCAGTTTTGTAAAAACCACCATAAATTGTTGAAAAATCGTATGGAGATGAGCAAGTAGTCATTTTAAATTTAAAAACTTGAACTACTTGCAACTTGTACAGTTTTGAAAACAAAAATGTTTAAGGTGTCCAAAACAGTCCGTGAATGGAGCTGCACTTTTCTGATGAAGGCTGTTAGAAAAGTTTCGTTATGTTCTTGGTGTTTTAACTTGTATTCCCCCCTGAAAACATGAAAATGTAGGGGTACTAACTCACCTTGAGTGATTTCAATGGATTAATGTTGGATTAGGGAAGTGTTCAACTCAAGAACACTTGAAGATGCCTTGATGATTTTCGAGAATCTAACACCAAAATGATGTAATTTGTCTACGCAATCTATGATCAGAGTAGAAGGAATTGAAATAATCATAGAGAGGATGAATTATAGTTACCAAGAGCGTCAGAAAGCATGATAATCAGCCTTGAATCTCGAATTTGATAGAGAAGGTTTGAGAGAAAAGTGGAGTTGGATTCTTGGTGAAATGAGAGCAAATGAGAGAAGTGAGGAGAGAGGATGGATGTTCCATCTTTTAGAACATGGGAAATGGCTGGTAATTGAGTGGAAAAGACATTGAAGTGACCTAGGTAAGGTGGGGAGGTGTGGCTGGTCATAGAGTGGGTGTGGGGATGGTTGCTTGTGTCATAAGGTAAAGCAAAGTCAACACTCCACCTCAATTATTCACCCACTATATTTTATTATTTAAATAAGGATTTTCATGAAAATATGATTATATTATGAATATTTAGGGTTTCTTATGTTAAAATATGAGTTTAAGTGAAAATCCCACGTTAAAACCATTAAAAACGGGTCTAAAACGCAAAACTAGACGAAAACCGGGAGAAAAGAAGCTTCCCAGCGAGATCTCTCGGTCCTGGCGAGGTTCGATCTCCTCTGATGCTGAGCCAGAAGCGAAAGGAAGTGAACCGAGAGTAAGAGGCGAAGGACAGGCTTGGTCCGAAGCAGCAGGAGCAAGATAGACCGAAGGTAATCAGAAGCGAAATGGACCGATGCTCGAGTTTGGGCCTTGTGCGAGGTTCGGTCCCGAGAGGAAGGTTTCAGTTCTGAGAGGACCCTTCGGGTTCGGTTCTTTGAGTGAGGTTCGGGCCCGAGAGCACCCCTTCGGGTTCGGTCCTCTTGGTTTTGGTCCCTAAGAGGACTTTCAGGTCCTAAGACGCTTCAGCCCTATTGAGAGGGTTTCGGGTCCTTAAGCCCTTTTTGTTCGTTCTTGCCCCGTTTTAAGTTGTTTTCGACCCGGTCAAGGGTCGGAATGACCCGAATGACTTCAGAAAGTTGCTGGAACTTTTGAGAGAGATTTGGGAGAGATTTCACATTCTTGGAGAGATTTTTCATACAAACAGAGTTTTGGGAGAGATTTCACATTCTTAGAGAGATTTCTCATACAAAGAGAGTTTTGGGAGAGATTTCACATACTTAGAGAGATTTGGGAGAGATTTGACATACGTGGGGAGATTTGAGAGAGATTATAGATAAAGAGAGATGGAGTGAAAACGATTGAGAGAGGTTTCATGTGTGACATTTGTGAGTGTTCGGCTTCGCAATGCAAGGTCCGTAAACCCTGTTAAGGCTTGTTTAAGGATCTTACAGACTCCCGATGAGTATGCAACATTGTTTTATCGATTTGGCTTGCCGCGTACCAGAGTTTTATGTTAAGGAGATCTAGATGTTCGCACTTTTTGATTTATGATCTCTCATTAGAATAGCGAGTTGTATAGTATTTACGTAATGTAAACTCTAGTACCCACGGGCAAATTGAGTCGAACGGTTTGATTTGTTGACTTTAGTTGACTTTGACATGACCGAAAATTGACAGTTATCACAGTTTGATGTGTTTATTTATTTATTTCCTTGCAATCAAATCGTTATGAAAAATTGATGTTCGTATATTGACAACAAATGGATGTGATTCTTAATTATGTTGTTTGTGGAAATGTTGAAAATTTAACAAATAGGGAAAGTTCTTCATCGCCCAAGTTTCTATTGGATAGAGATTTGGATTCGTATAACAAGAATTGTATGATGAATGAATAAACTTTCACATTTGAAACTTAGACTAATTCGTTGACAAAGTCTCAAGTGAAGGACTAGGAGATTGAGTACACAAGGTTATGTGTTGATCAAGTTCACCACAAGAGTAACAAAGATATTCATCATGATTTACTAAAAGTTTAGCAAATATGATTACACTTATAAGATTAAGTGTAATTCTGAATTGATTGTAAAAGTATAAATCAATAAGCAGAACGAATAAGAAATATCAAGTAGGCAGAAGGATAAAAGTTTCTCCATTCTAAGAAGAAGGGAGAGTACCTTTTACGCTTTATGATAGGTCTTAATGATTAAGAACCATATCTCAATTGATCCTCTAAGTAAGTCTTAGTACAATTGTATGTCTAAGAAGAGGAATCAAGAATTGGAGAAATGGTTACATCAAGAAGTCAATCACACTTCGTTCCAAAACAAGTCTTAAAGTTAAGATTGTGATATTGAGTAATAAGTACTAAGAAGGTTTATAACATTCATCAAATGAGGAAAGTTGTGATTTCTTGGATAAGACAAAGACCAACTTGGACCTATTTATGAAGTATGTTGATAAAAACTACACTAACTCTTGAATTTTTGTCAAGAAATGTTTATTGACAAGAGAATCTTATATGTCAAAGCGTTAGTGGGAGTCTTAATGGTCTTGAAAGGTTTAAATAAAAAATAAAAATAGACCTTATTGATCATTGCTAGCACACGACTTGAGGTTTATAACCTATCGTGTTGACGTTATTTTGTTTCTGTGCCATTCCAATTGAGTTAATTATGCATGTGAGTTCTATGAGTTCTCATTTGAATGCATAAAAGGCAAGGACCTTAATCAATGAAAAGTACATTGATAGGAAAGGGTGAGTTGCTTAACTACTTGGAAGACATGGTGGGTAGCCATATTACCATAAGGCAAGAAATCAAGATTGAGAAAGTTCGATCCACATGACTTTGAATTTGTCGTAAACCTTGGTTTTGACAAATTCACACGGATAGGAACACATACACCATTAAAATCTAAGTGTCATAAGATTACCTCCATGAAAATGACTGTGAGGAAATGCTTTCACTAAGAGAGATTTTAAGAAGATAGCAATTGGAAAATTGTATTCTCGAATTCGATTATGGTTACGGTATCCCTCTTCATGATTCGAATTATGAGATTTGGAAATTAGTCTTAATTGTTTAGACACACATATGAGCCATCTTAGACAAAGGTGTATGAGATTAAGAAGCCTTGATAAAGGGTTATCAAAGAATCAGGTATTAGAAACATGAACTTAAGAAATTCAATAGGTATTGTTTTCTAAAAGTTAAGTTGTTTCTGAATACATGTCAAAGCAAGTGGGAGCATAAGTGTTATGTTTATAATAATCATCATGATAGTGGGAGGATAAATGTTATGGTTGTATGATTATTGAGGCAATCATTGCAAGATAGCAATATTAATTATAGAAAACAAGAGTCATACTTTGCAAAGTTGTAAGGGTTGAATAGTTGTTTTGCTATAATTAAGGGATAGAATATTATGATTCATTTCAAATCTAAAGGCTTAGGTTGTGGAATGTTGATAATTTAGTCAAGGATACATAGTGTGTTCTCAAATTTCGATTATGATTACGACATTCCTCTTCATAGTTCGAAATGTGAGAACATACTACATAGAACATTATGGCAGAAGATTGATAAAGTATCAAATCTTCATGTAAGACATTATGAATCATGTCCCATATGCTTCGGGTATAGGATCGATTGCAAATGCTATAATATTTGACCATTCTAAAATTTTCCAAATGTCTAGGGCATTTAGAGGGAAGAAGGACAAGAATCGGTTTTGACTAAGATAATTAAACAACTATCAAAGGACAATCCAAAGTTCGCCAAGGATTGGTCGCTTGGGAGTAGTTGGAAGTATAGTATTGGATGGAATATATCGACATTATTATGATTAGATAAGATTCTATTAAGAATAAGTTGTCATAAGTATGGAAAGCTTTCCATATTGGGAGTTAGGTATTGAGAATCTATGTCTAGATTAGAAACTTTATGCAAAAGGATGTTCGAAGAAATGTACTTTGAGTGAGAGACATCACATCTAGGGAATAGTCTTGTAACAATCTCCGATAGAGGACTTTGTAATTTCATTGGCAATAGTCATTGTGACTTTAGGGCACAAAATGTTAAAATCTAACATATTCTTGTCACGTTACGAAAGGATCATTGCATAAAATGTTAAAATCTAACATATTCTATAAGTGGCAAGAATTTGATATTCTTACACTTATACTAAGGATTAGGAGTTGTGAAATGAGTATGTTTGGAAATGTGCTCATTTGGTCTATTTCACAAAAGTAAGAACCATAGGTAAACATTGTGTGCATGCTGAGAGCATGGGACAAGTGTTCTAATTCAAGTAAGAAGTTGATTACTCGAAACAACAAATAATGAGTAATCGATATGGTGATAAATAAAAGGTGTTTATTTATACTCAAAGGTTTGAGGCCATATGGGATTAGTATTATTCTTGTGTTTCACTTTGCATGTTTTGACTTCCTGAATAATTTAATTGGTTAAGAACAATCAAATTATTCAAATGGGCCACAGTTGTTCATATGTTGGAAGTAGGTATGAATGAAGATTGCCGTGAATTGGTGTGTGGATTGTCTAAAAGAGTATTAGACATAAGCAAATGTTTGCTGCAACGTTCATGAGTGCTTATGAATATGATTTGAGCATTGGATTAAACCCACGCTCACTTGGATCACTTCATGGAATTTATCACTAGTCATTGGTGAGACGATAACATCTTATATTCTTGAAACTGAGATGTGTGAGTTGTATCTTGCGAATCGGTTGCACATTGATAATATGTAAACATACCAGTAACTCGGTGTTATAAAACATATTGTTGTGTGTGATTCGATGAGTGAGTGCAAGCAAACATTGAGTCAAAGTTTATTCGTTCCTTTTATCCAAAGTAGGATAAAAGCGATATCTTTGGGCCCCTCGATGATTTAATGATGACAAACGTAAATGCTCAGCCGGGCTAGGGCTAATTTGATTTGTTCAATTAGTGAGTCGTCATAAATCGGAATTCGGGAAATAGTATAGAGAGAATGATTAGAATTCATGTCTCACGATATCTAGAATGGAGGAATATATGATCCCTTATCTAAAGGACACGTGTATGTGGTAGGATCAGAGTTGACAGCGGCTTTGGAAAGCTACGATTGCAGATCAGGATCTGAAGTCATACGCATAATAGTTATTAGACATATCCAAGTGGGAGACTGTTGGGTTAATGTCTAAGCCCATAACTATTTTGGTATGTACTTGACCCAATGGTGCATGGTTCTTTTGGGTTGCCTTCACCAAAGCAACTCGATTGGATGAATTATGGAGAGAAAGGACTAAATATGATTTAATATATATTATGGGATTAATATATTAAAGGTGAAACCATATTGTTTAATTAATATTAGTCAAGAATTAATTGATAATTAATTTTGTGGTTAAAAGAGATTAATTTTGCACGAATTCTATAGGGAAACCCATAAGAAATTGTCCAAGGCCTTCAAGTAAAGGAGTCCATGGGTTGCTTAGGGCTTAAGCATCCAAATTAGGGTTTTCTTGTTAGATAACCCTAATAGCCTCTCTATATATAGAACCCTTATGCCTCAAAAACGTGGACAAGATTCCTTCTAGGGTTTTGGACGTTTTTGGGTAGCCTCCTTCTCTTATCCTCTTCATCCTCTTGCTCTTGGTGTTTGTGAACCATTAGAGGAGTGACATTTGTGACTCTAAGCTTTCTAAAGTCATTACAAGAAGGAATTGTGATTGTTATTGCTACATAACAATCAAGGTAATATCTTAAACCC
The DNA here is from genome assembly GCF_052625555.1 of Lactuca saligna. NCBI lineage: Eukaryota > Viridiplantae > Streptophyta > Magnoliopsida > Asterales > Asteraceae > Lactuca > Lactuca saligna. The sequence goes on along the minus strand of NC_136424.1, from coordinate 200,648,754 downwards.
ATTATTATGTTAATGTCGATTATCATATGTTAGAATTAGGATTTATAGTCTTGGATAAATTGCATGTACAATAGAGAAACCTAGATCCAAGCATTAGGGTTTGTATGAGCACATAGGATGTTCTTATGACTAAAAACCCATCAATTGACACTACTAATTAGACATATTAGGTAAGACTTGCATATATTTAGGTATGGCGGATAACCCAGTAACCTCATCACAATAGCCTAACACCAAATGCTGAAAGGATTTCAATATAGTAAAGAGCACATTGAAGTACAGTTGTAGTGCACAGTATATCATAACTGGGTTTAGGAGTATTCAGGTATGATTAAGATTTTCATCATTCAAAACTTCCCTCAGTTCCTTCATCTAAACACTTAAAAACAATCCTTTTATGATATTCGTTTCCAAAATACTGAGTAGCAGGGGTCACATCCAAAAGCTTGTATCAACAAGGATAAAAAAAATTACATATAGTTATAGTAAAAAAGAATTAACGAAACCTAACTGACAATCTGATATGTGCATTTTATTTACTTGTTTTAATATTTTTTTGTAGCATATATTGTTTTCTAGTTAATCATCATGTATTTTAATATTTTTTATTTTATATTATTTCTATATCAGAAACTTTATAGTCTTTGTGCTTAGCTTTAGATTTTTTAAAGACTTTTGCAAGCAGGGATGCTCGAAAATGTAGAAATTTAGATAGATTTGAAGTTGGTACTACTGGCTTGGTGATTATTGAAGAACGAGGAGTTATAGGCATAATGAAAAGTAGTGGATTGAAGATTTCGACTAACAAGTTAAAGAAGATGATTTGCGCTAGAATTTGGGCTTATTTTGATGTTATAAAAGGAGTAACTTTTGCTCACAATCCTATTGAACGAAAGAAAAAAAGAAATATATTGTAGCAAGGAACACGAAGCAAATGTGAACATCATAGTTACTAAGCCCGATGGTACATGTAACACCGATAATTTTCAAAACAAATTTTTCAATTTTTATAAAACATAAGTCCATTGATATTCATAAAACAACCATTTTAATTATCCAAACAAGACAATACAAAATCCCAAGATCATGATATCAAGCTCCGAATGTGTGTGTGTACGGATCAAGTCGGCGCCTTCCCGCGGTCGTCACTAGCACCTGAAACAATAACATCAACACTGTAAGCACAAGGCTTAGTGAGTTCCCCAAAATACTACATATAACACATATTAGCCACTCGAGGCCATAACTCTGTGGGTCCGTGCACCCAAACTCTGTGAACCCTTAGGTTCTAACTCTGTGAACCTTCCGGTTCTAACTCTGTAAACATGCACAACATCAATCACATAGAAGTAATGCAATACAACACATACATTACATAGCATACAAATACTCTATCACATAACTTTGGTTACCTACTCAAGGTAAAGTATAGTGAGAAGACTCACCTCGCGTGTCTCGGTAAATCGTAAACCTGAAATCGCTAATCACTCGACCTGTCGAGCTGTCGTCCCCCCTATAGCACAATACACCTCTAATTAACACTTTCCCAACTAGGGTTGGCCACACTATAACAAGTCAATCTAGGTCAACGCTGGTCAACGGTCAACGGTCAACTTTAACCGGACTCGGCGAGTACCCAGGAGACTCGGCGAGTCTGGGCGGGTACACCAATTTCCTTGGAATCCTCCTTTGACACGTCGAGCATTCCCTCAACTCGACGAGTTCCACCTGGCACGAGTTGTGGGGCCACCACGACTCAACTCGCCGAGTCTCAAGAACAACTCGGCGAGTCCAGTTAGACTCAGTCCACCTATCCATTCTGACTCCCCCTTGACTCACTGAGTCCACCTTTCCCAACTCGGCGAGGCCACTCTCAGTGTGGTCGGGCAACATTCATGCTACTCGCCGAGTCTGTTCTTCGGACTCGGCGAGTCCATGCCATGCACTGACTCAATCTTGCTCTAAAGGTCAGATCCGGTTCATTAATCCATAGATCCAGTCCCTCCAAGTTCATTTAGCACGTAAAGTTACAATCTTGATTCACATACAACCTCTATATGACCATATATGATGTTTATGACTCAAATAATACAACACAAGGTCAAAGACTCTATTGTCACTCATAAAGCTTGATGAGTGAGGCTCTCTGGACCTCTATGGATCCAGATCCATGGCCCCAACTCAAAGAGGGAACCAATGGGCATCAAATCATCCCATAAAAGACCACCACAAGTCCTAAATTGCATTATGCTTCACTAAACAGAAAATGGTCCGAGATAATACCTCTAGAGTGATGATCTAAGCTCCAAATCCATGGAATAGCAACCTCCTTTGCTTCCTCTTGCCTAGGGTCTCCTTCTTCTTGCTAAATAACACACACAAGATCAAGAATGGCTCCTTTCTCTTCACAATTAGCTCAAGAACACAAGGTTCACTCACTGAGGGTTGGGTGAGCACAAATGACGGCCATAAGGCCCTTTAAATAGGCCTCAAACCCGGAGATTTAGGGTTTCATTACACAGCGCAGACTCGCCGAGTCCATATCCTGGACTCGCCGAGTCCAGGCGCGCACCAATGTTCAATTCCGCGTCTCTACTCGGCGAGTCTGAGCTCCAACTCGCCGAGTCCCTCTCACAATATGACAAAATTAGATTTACAAGATACCTGGTAAAATCCGGATGTTACAACTCTCCCCCACTAGAACTAGACTTCGCCCTCGAAGTCTCGCTCTAAAATAGCTCCGGATGTTGCTCCCGCATCATACCCTCCGGCTCCCAGGTCATTTCTGATCCTTTCCGATGTTGCCACTATAACAATACCAGAGGTACCTCCTTGTTCCTCAAAAATCTTGATCTTCCGATCCCTAATAGCCACTGGTCTCTCAGCATAATTCAGGCTTGCATCCACCTGAATATCCTCTAATGGAACCACTGCCGACTCGTCGGCTATACATTTCCTCAACTGTGATACATGAAAAGTGTTGTGAATCTGTCTCAACTCTGCTGGTAACTCCAGCCGATAGGCTACCCAGCCCACCCTTTCAATCACACGAAACGGACCTATAAACCGGGGCCCCAATTTGCCCCTCTTCCTGAACCGGATCACTCTTTTCCAAGGAGAAACCTTCAGGAGAACAAAGTCGCCGACCTGAAATTCCAGCTCGGACAGGCGTCTATCCGCGTAATTCTTTTGTCGGCTCTGAGCGGTCAATAACCTCTGTCTGACCAGCTGTATCTGTTCTGTCGTCTGATTCACGATCTCTGTACTGCCTGTTACCCTTTGCCCAACCTCTCCCCAACATATGGGAGTTCGACACCTCCTACCATACAACAACTCAAAGGGCAGCATACCGATGCTCGAATGATGGCTGTTATTGTAGGAAAACTCCGCCAAAGGCAAATACGTATCCCAACTACCCCCAAAGTCCAATACACATGCCCGAAGCATGTCCTCAAGTGTCTGAATCGTCCGCTCACTCTGGCCGTCGGTCTGGGGGTGGTATGTGGTACTAAAATGCAGCTTAGTACCCAACTCCTCATGAAATTTCTTCCAGAAGCGGGAAGTGAAACGCACATCGCGGTCTGAAACGATCGAGATCGGCACCCCATGCCGAGCTACAACCTCCCTCACATAAATCTCTGCCAACTTCTCCGCCGAAGAACTCTCACTGATGGCAAGAAAGTGAGCGCTCTTCGTCAACCTATCCACAATCACCCAAATTGCATCGACTCCTCTGGCATTCCTCAACAATTTGGTGATGAAATCCATAGTGATCTGTTCCCACTTCCATTCGGGAACCTCCAATAGCTGCAACTTGCCATGTGGTCTCTGGTGTTCGGCCTTCACCCTTCGATAGGTCAAACACCTCTCGACAAACCATGCGACATCCCTCTTCATACAAGGCCACCAATACTCCTTCCTTAGGTCCAAATACATCTTTGTAGCCCCGGGATGGATTGAAAATTTCGATCTATGAGCCTCCTCCATCAATGTAGTACGTGTACCGCCTACAAACGGTACCCAGATCCGGCCCTGATAAGTCATAAGACCTCGACTATCCGATACGAACTCCGAAACCAACCCAACGACCCGCTCTCTCTTCTGCATCTCCGGACGCACAGCCTCGGCCTGTGCCCCACGAATGGCGTCCAGAACTGGAGCTATCACAACCAGTCGCAGACATACATTTCGCAGTGGAGCACTCTCCGCCCTGCGACTCAATGCGTCGGCTACCACATTAGCCTTGCCCGGGTGGTACAAAATCTCGCAATCATAATCCTTGACCACATCTAACCACCTTCTTTGCCGCATGTTTAGGTTAGGCTGATCCATCAGGTACTTCAAGCTCTTATGGTCCGTGTAAATCGTACAACGAACCCCATACAAGTAGTGCCGCCAAATCTTGAGGGCGAACACCACTGCCCCCAACTCCAGATCATGTGTGGGGTACCTCGTCTCATGAGGCTTCAACTGCCTCGATGCATATGCTATCACATGTCCCTTTTGCATCAGTACCGCTCCCAGTCCTAAAATCGATGCATCACAGAATACCACAAAACCCTCCATCCCTTCCGGAAGAGCTAATACCGGAGCTTCACACAACCTCTGGCGAAGCGTCTCAAAGGAGGTCTGCTGCTCGGGACCCCATAGAAACGTAACACCCTTCCGGGTAAATCTGGTGAGTGGAACCGCAATCTTGGAGAAATCCTTAATAAACCTCCGATAATACCCTACCAACCCAAGGAAACTCCGGATCTCAGAAGGTGACCTTGGCACCTCCCACCTCATCACTGCGTCAACCTTGGCCGGATCGACCAATATCGCCTTCTGGTTAACGAGATGTCCCAGAAACTGGACCTCCCGCAACCAAAAATCACACTTGGAAAACTTTGCATAAAGTTTCTTTGATCTCAAAACTCCAAGAACTTCCCTCAAATGCTCCTCGTGCTGCTCTCTAGATATCGAATATACCAGAATATCATCAATGAACACAATCACCGACCGATCCAACATCGGCCGACATACCCTGTTCATGAGGTCCATGAACACAGCCGGGGCATTGGTGAGCCCAAAAGGCATCACCACAAACTCATAATGCCCATAACGCGTCCTGAATGCTGTCTTCTGGACGTCCTCGTCCCGTACTCTCACCTGATGATAGCCCGGCCTCAAATCAATCTTGGAGAACCAAGATGCTCCCTGTAACTGATCGAATAAATCGTCGATCCTCGGCAACGGGTAACGGTTCTTGACCGTCAACTTATTCAGTTCCCGATAATCAATACACATGCGATGCGAGGCATCTTTCTTCTTCACAAACAGGATGGGTGCTCCCCACGGCGAGCTACTCGGCCGAATAAACCCCTTCCCCAGCAACTCCTGAAGTTGCAAGGATAACTCTTGCATTTCTGGAGGCGCAAGGCGATACGGCACCTTAGCGTTAGGCGCGGCTCCTGGAACCAAATCGATACCTAACTCCACTTGCCTCACGGGAGGCACACATGGTAACTCTTCGGGAAAGACATCTGGAAACTCACGCACCACCGGAACTTCATCCACCGAACTCGGTCTCTCGGAGATCACTCGCGTATCCATCACATACACCACAAAACCCTTACAGCCCTGCTGTAAACACTGCCTCGCCCTAGCAGCCGAACAAAAGACTGATCCAGAACGTGTACCCTCGCTGTAAACCGAAAGAACTCCCCCACTAGGATCTCGTATAGTCACCAGATGACGCTCGCAATCGATAACCGCGCCGAATCGGCTCAACCAGTCCATGCCCACTATAACACAGACATCACCCATCGCAATAGGAATTAGGTCGATCGGGAACTCAACCCGAAAAATCTCCAATACACATCCCCGGAGGACCTCCGTCGCACAAATCACTCTGTCGGCGGCTATGGAAACCCGCAGGGGCCGACTCAGTGCCCCACGACTAACACTGATATGCTGACTAAATGTCAAAGATACAAAAGATCGGCTCGCACCCGAGTCAAATAACACTAAAGCAGGTACAGAATTCACAAGGAAGGTACCTATGCATAGCATAATATAAGAATAATATCTCGACACCATAAATAAATAATAAAAGAAAGCGTACCAGCCACAACGTCGGGTGCAGCGCGGACCTCTTCCGCAGTCAGCTGAAAGGCTCTCCGCCGAGCCCTCGGTGCCTCGGCCTTCACGGGCCGACTCTCCGTAGCAGTAGCTCTGATGGCGGCGGGAGCAGACCCCTGAGATGCTCCGTGCAGAAGCGGACACTCTGCCTTCCGGTGTCCGGTCTGGTTACAGTGGAAGCACACTGTAAACCCCTTGGGGCAGTCCTTGGCCATATGCCCCTCCTTGCCACATTTGTAGCAAGACCCCGCTCGACAGACTCCATCGTGACCCTTGCCGCACTTTCCACAAGTGCGGCCCTTCTGGCTCCCGGGTCGGGGATCAGCGGGCTTGGCCCGCTTGGCTGCCGGCTGGGACTGTGCCGGCCGCCGATCCCTCCCCAGAGACTCCGCCTCCTCCCTGGCCTGAGTCTCAAGCTCAATCTCCCTCTTTCGAGCATTTGCCTGAAGCTCGGCAAATGTCCGATACGAGGAGTTCGCAGCGAACTCCCGAATATCCCGCCTCAGAATGCTCAGGTAACGGCTCATACGTGCCTGCTCGGTGGACACATGCTCAGGGCAGAACATCGCCCTCTCATGAAACATCCTTGTAATAGTTGTGACTGACTCGGTACCCTGCTTGAGGGTCAGAAACTCCTGTGTCAGACGTTCCCTCTCCACCTGAGGAATGTACTCATCTCAGAACATGGTAGTGAACCTCTCCCAGGTCACTGCCGAAAGCTCAGTCGGTGTGAAGTGTGTCGTCACAAACTTCCACCAGTCCTTCTCTCCCAAGCGAAGCTGGTTCAGCGCGAACCGAACCTTCAAATGCTCAGGGGACGAGCAAGTGAAGAAGCATCCCTCCATATCAGATATCCACCTCATAGCTGCCACCGGATCCTGCGTACCATCAAACTTTGGTGGCTTGGTGTTGCTGAACTCCCTAAACAATGTCGCATCACCTCCCTGGGGTCTTGCCGCAACAATCGCTGCGGTAGCCGCTGCAACCGCAGCCTCAGAAAGAGCGGCATAGCGCTCGTCAAATGTCTCAATCAACGCAGTCTTAATGGACCCGAACATCTCTGGTAACTCAGCTCTGATGACCGCAGCCACCTCCTCATGAATGATCTGTCGAATCTCCTCATCGCTAGTTCCGGCATCCTCCGGCATGTGACGTGTCCTCACCATGATCAACCTCTGAAATACAACATGCGATAATTAGAATTTACTCGAACACTCTTACATTCGACAATCCACCCCTCCTTGATTCTTTGTATCCCAAGATTCTTATTTGGACTGTGTACCGCACTGGTGCTTTCAGTAGTACGGGCCCAATACTACTGTCCGCACCGTCTCAGTACACACCCCAAATCTTCCTCTTCGGATCCCAATCCACAAGTACTCTATTATACTTAAATCACTCTGTAACAGGTCTCACACAAAGTCCTAGCTGCTACCTAATTACTCTCAGCATCTCATAGCAGCTCACCCCTCCCTAGGCTAAGGCATCACAAAACAGGCCACTCTAGTCCTATTAGCACTACCTAGCCTACTCTAGCATGCAAATACATCACATTAATAATAATTATCACATAATATAAAGGTATTTTGGGAATTCACCGTTCGGGCGCTGGCTGATCGTACACACGTTTCTTCCTGGAAAATCTTTTACTCTTAGAAAACTTTGGTTTTATTTTGAAATATCTCTTCAATTCCTTAGTTTGAGTTCAAATACCCCCGAAGGTGTACCCGAATCCCTCAAACCAAGGCTCTGATACCAATTTGTAACACCTATAATTTTCAAAACAAAATTTTCAATTTTTATAAAACATAATTCCATTGATATTCATAAAACAACCATTTTAATTATCCAAACAAGACAATACAAAATCCCAAGATCATGATATCAAGCTCCGAATGTGTGTGTGTACTGATCAAGCCGGCGCCTTCCCGCGGTCGTCACTAGCACCTGAAACAATAACATCAACACTGTAAGCACAAGGCTTAGTGAGTTCCCCAAAATACTACATATAACACATATTAGCCACTCGAGGCTATAACTTTGTGGGTCCGTGCACCCAAACTCTGTGAACCCTCAGGTTCTAACTCTGTGAACCTTCCGGTTCTAACTCTGTAAACATGCACAACATCAATCACATAGAAGTAATGCAATACAACACATAACATACATAGCATACAAATACTCTATCACATAACTCTGGTTACCTACTCAAGGTAAAGTATAGTGAGAAGACTCACCTCGCGTGTCTCGGTAAATCGTAAACCTGAAATCGCTAATCACTCGACCTGTCGAGCTGTCGTCCCCCCTATAGCACAATACACCTCTAATTAACACTTTCCCAACTAGGGTTGGCCACACTATAACAAGTCAATCTAGGTCAACGCTGGTCAACAGTCAACGGTCAACTTTAACCGGACTCGGCGAGTACCCAGGAGACTCGGCGAGTCTGGGCGTGTACACCAATTTCCTTGGAATCCTCCTTTGACACGTCGAGCATTCCCTCAACTCAACGAGTTCCACCTGGCACGAGTTGTGGGGCCACCACGACTCAACTCGCCGAGTCTCAAGAACAACTCGGCAAGTCCAGTTAGACTCAGTCCACCTGTCCATTCTGACTCCCCCTTGACTCACTGAGTCCACCTTTCCCAACTCGGCGAGGCCACTCTCAGTGTGGTCGGGCAACATTCATGCTACTCGCCGAGTCTGTTCTTCGGACTCGGCGAGTCCATGCCATGCACTGACTCAATCTTGCTCTAAAGGTCAGATCCGGTTCATGAATCCATAGATCCAGTCCCTCCAAGCTCATTTAGCACGTAAAGTTACAATATTGATGCACATACAACCTCTATATGACCATATATGATGTTTATGACTCAAATAATACAACACAAGGTCAAAGACTCTATTGTCACTCATAAAGCATGATGAGTGAGGCTCTCTGGACCTCTATGGATCCAGATCCCTGGCCCCAACTCAAAGAGGGAACCAATGGGCATCAAATCACCCCATAAAAGACCACCACAAGTCCTAAATTGCATCATGCTTCACTAAACAGAAAATGGTCCGAGATAATACCTCTAGAGTGATGATCTAAGCTCCAAATCCACGAAATAGCAACCTCCTTTGCTTCCTCTTGCCTAGGGTCTCCTTCTTCTTGCTAAATAACACACACAAGATCAAGAATGGCTCCTTTCTCTTCACAATTAGCTCAAGAACACAAGGTTCACTCACTAAGGGTTGGGTGAGCACAAATGACGGCCATAAGGCCCTTTAAATAGGCCTCAAACCCGGAGATTTAGGGTTTCATTACACAGCACAGACTCGCCGAGTCCATATCCTGGACTCGCCGAGTCCAGGCGCGCACCAATGTTCAATTCCGCGTCTCTACTCGGCGATTCTGAGCTCCAACTCGCCGAGTCCCTCTCACAATATGACAAAATTAGATTTACAAGATACCTGGTAAAATCCGGATGTTACAGTACATATGACTTTATCAACTACACTTAGAAGGTATGTGTAAGTACTGCTGGTGCAGTTTTGTAATTTCCTATTTAGCGGGTATTTATGGATGGATGGTGGGTATCTTTCTTACAAATCGAACCACGGATTGTGGGAGGAAAAATAGATGATTTTTAGGAGATCTTTTGAAGATATTTTAAGGAATCGAGAGATCATGGTAGATCCAGGATTATCGACAGAAAGTACCACTTCATAAGACATCAAGTAGAATAAGGATACATCGTGGTAAATGGGATACCGTCATAGGACAACCAACATATCCCCTTACAAAGGGTCTAACTAAGGTTAAGCACTTGCAGCATGCAAGGGGCATTGGGCTAATGGACGATATTAGTTTTAGTGATTAGATAAATAGAAACTTGATGTAATAGCTAAATTGTAATTGACATTTGATGATTAAATAAAAGGAGTTTTATTTATAAGTAAAGTTACTATCTTTTGTCAATAATTAACTATTGTTTCACTTTGCATGTTTTGACTTTTAGAATAATAATATTATTTAAACCATCCACAGTCGATCATACTTTGGAAGTACGTAATGAGGCTAGACAGTCATGAGTTGGCTTGTAGATTGTCTAAGGTGTTAGGCATAGCAAGAGTATGCTACACCATTCTTGAGTGCTCCTGAAATAAGATTTAAGTATTAGTTTATATGATTTGGCTAATTTTCTTATAAAATTGTTGATATGAATTATCTTGTGTTATCGGTTTAACTGGATCATAGATAAATTACTTGATGATTTTTTGTTAGTTAAAATGTTGATCTTAATGCTTTTAATGACCTATGTAACTTGTCCTCAAGAGATGGAAAATGAAAGGCCTCATCCATTAAAATGCAATTAAACTCATAAGTGATAGAAATTAGGAGTTTTGACAAGTTTGTAAACTTGCCGTCAGGTTTTGGAATTTGTAAAGTGTCACTAATGAAACTTTAATTCCAAAACCTAGAGTTTTAAAAGTTGAAATTCAACCATTATACTTTGTAATATTATTAGTTATATATATATACATATATATATATATATATATATATATATATATATATATATATGTATATGTATGTATATATATGTGTGTATGTATGTATGTATAAGACAAGCCAATCTTACCGTTAGTAGGCCTCATTCATGAAGCCGGTCTATAAGGGGGTATAAGGTCACTACCTATAAAATAGTGATTTAATGGGTTTTCACTCTCACCCACAACTTCCTTAACTGGTAGAGAGTCGTTAGTCGAATGGGTAGCATAGGACATTAGTTCTCCCTCATTAAAAGTATAATGATAAATATAAAGTAACTAAAATTTTATTAAATTCCCAATCTTAGTTACTTTAGGAAAAATGTGAAAATGGTGCTAATCCATGAAATTACACTTTGCACCCTTGTTAAGTCGTTAGTGGAGCGTGTGTGGTTAACTGTCACACTAATATGGGACTAAGAATGTGTGGCAAAGGGTAGCTTGATGTTAATCATATATCAATGGAGCGTTTGTGGTTAACCGACACATTGATTAGGTGATTTGTAACATTAAGTGTACGAAGCTAGTTTGCATGGTTATTCACACCTTGTTTGTGATCCTCGACATCCCAGTCACAAACTTAAAGGGCACAATCGAGATTTAAACATGCTATTGAAAAGTTTAATGAATCTCAAAAGCTCTAGGAATTTCAATCTAACTAAAACTTAATAATTCATTTCGTTTTTCATGGTGGAAATTGGTAAATCATCATTTACCTACCTTCAAATATTTTACAATTGGATTACGGCATCCCTTTGCACAATTGTAGAATATTGTGTTGGGTCCTAGCCTTAATATTTCATTTGGTTGTAATATTAAGGATTACAATCTAACCTAAACTATGTTCTTCTTCTTTTCAGATGTCATTTTTTATGGTTCAAAGTTCAATGATTGGATTTGTAACATTCGAATGGCTATTAGCTATGAGGACAAATAATATATCCTTGATAAAGAGCTTAAGAAGATTGATGTCACCACTGCTATTCCTGAACAAATCGTTGAACATACTATGCATGAGAGGGATGTGACAAAGGTGTCGTGTCTAATGATTGCTACCATGACCGTTGAGCTACAGAAGTCCTATGAGGACTACTATCCGTTTGAAATATATCAAGATTCAAATGAAAGATACCATCAAATTTCTCGGAAGGAGAGGTATTAGATCATTGCCTCCATGATGACAACTAAAATGAAGGATGGAGAGCCTATCACGGCCCACTTGCAGAAGATGCAAAGATATGTGGACCGTTTGCTAAAATTGAATGTCAATTTCGATGAAGAGTTGGCCATATACATAATTCTACACTCTTTATCTTCTTGTTATGATTAGTTTCGTATGACCTATCATATGAGCAAGGAGGAGGCCACTCTTAGCAAGCTTAGAGGCCTTTTAAGGACTATAGAAAGCAACTTGAAAGGCAAGTCGGTTGTGTCTACTCGTACTACTACTACTTTTCCCCTTTTTTGGCAATCGAACATGGGAAGGGAAAGAAGAGGAAGGCTCTCTACAAGAGCCGCAAGGGAAAGTCTCTTGATGGATCCTCTTCAAGTCAGCCCAAAGTTGGTTATGCTAATCCCTCTTCCAATCTGAAGGATGTAGAGTGCTTCCCATGTCATGAAAAAGGGCACTGGAAACGAAGCTGCCATAAATACTTGCAGGATATAAAGGTTGGCAAGATCAAGCCCTCCTTTGCAGGTATTTACACTATTCAATCTAATAACTCATCACATGCTAATTTTTGGGTCCTTGATAAAGGTTGTGGATTTCAGATTTGTAGAGACTAAAAAGAAGTAGGGATGTGGAGCATGGGAAGATAAACTTAACCATGGGAAATAGGGAAGTGTCGCATGTGACCAAGATTGGAGTTTATTTTTTATTTCTTAGTAATGGTTTAAATTTTGTTTTGAATAATTGTTGTTACTCGGCTGATATGGTGAGAAATATTATTTCCTTTAATAGTTTGTATAAAAAAAGGTTTTACCTTTTCTTTTAATAATGAAATTGGTGGTATTAATACTTATTATGATGGTGTATTATATTTTGAAGCATTACCTTGCAATGGTGTATATGAAATTGTGATGGTTGTAAATAACTTAGGAAATAATGTGTTAGACATTGACTCTTCCAATGATTTGGATAAGGCATGCTTGTGGCATTATCATCTTGGACATGTCAACAAGAAGCATATAGCCTATCTCCAAAAGGATGGAGTCTTGGATTCATTCGACTTGAAGTCGGATGAAACTTGCGAATGTTGTTTACATAGAAAGATCACCAAGTCACCCTTCACTAGTACTTGTGAAAGGGGTGAATGTTTGTTGGATATCATACAAACTGATGTATGTGGATGCTTCTGAATCGCCATAAGGGATGCTAACCGCTTCTATGTGACTTTTATTTATGATTACACCAAATATGGCTATATCTACTTAATCAAGCATAACTCAGAAACCTTTGAAAAGTTCAAAGAGTTTAGGCATGAAGTGGAGAATCAATTAGGTAGGAAGATATAGATGTTGCGATTCGATCGATGAGTAGAGTATTTTGGTATCGAGTTCCTAAACTATTTTAAGGAATGTGAAATTGTTTCAGAATTGATGCCACCTAGGACATTGTAGCTTAATGGTGTGGATGAAAGGCGCAATTGAACCTTTCTAGACATGGTTCGTTCTATGATGAGTCGAGCTTCATTACCTTTCTCATTCTGGCGGTATGCCATAGAGACTACCGCTCACATCGTTAATCTAGTCCATACCAAAAAGGTTTCCAAAACACCTCATGAGATGTGGACATGGAAGGTTCCCTTGTTAGAACACATCAAAGTTTGGGGTTGCAAGGATTTCGTGAAGCACGAGACTCATGAAAAGCTCGAACCTTGGAGTGAGCGATGTATTTTCATCGGCTACCCATAGAAGTCCTTTGGATATCTCTTCTATAGACCGAGTGACAATGTTGTCTTCGTCGCAAGGAGAGGAGTCTTTCGTGAGAGAGAACTCATATGCCAAGGGGAAAATGGGAGGCAAATTGACCTGGAAGAGCTTCAAGAGTCAAGCGGTGAAGGAACCTCAAACACTAGCAATCAACCCGAGGAGAATACTTCGGTAGAGCCAATTGATGAATCCATACCTCTAAGGCTTTCCAGTAAAGTTAGTGTTCCACCTATGTTATATGGTTTTCATATAACAGCTGAAGGTGATACATTTATCAGTGACAGAACACTGGTAAATCTGGATGAACCTAATAACTACAAGGAAGCCATGGCAGGCCCCGAGTCTACAAAATGGAAAGAGGCTATGGATAGCGAGATTCGGTCCATGTATGACAATCAAGTTTGGAACTTGGTTGACAATATACCAATTCGTAAGACATTCGGGTGCAAATAGATCTTCAAGAAGAAGACCGAAATGGATGGGAAAGTACACACATATCAGGCACACCTGGTTGTGAATGACATTACTCAAACTCATGGAGTTGACTATGATGAGACCTTTTCACCGGTAGCGAACATTAAATCTATAAGGGTTATGTTAGCCATAGCTGGATTTCATAACTATGAAATATGGAAAATGGATGTCAAAACTGCTTGCCTTAATGGAAAGTTAGCTTAAAATGTTTACATGAGTCAGCCACAGGGTTTTGAGAAATGCATTTATGACTTGTACCATATGTTTCTACTGTTGGCTCGATCATGTATGCTATGACTTGTACTCTCCTAGATGTGGACTTTGCTTTGATCATGGTTAAAAGATATCAAGGGAATCCTAGTAAAGCTCATTAAACTGTGGTTAAGAACATTCTTAAATACCTACAGAGGACTAAGGATTTGATCCTTACCCTCTGTGGGAGTAATGACTTGAGAGTAACAAGGTATAGTGACGCCAGATTTCAATCCAACAAAGATAATTTTCGCTCTCAGTCCTGCTGGGTGTTTACCATAAATGAAGGAGAAATAACATGGAAAAGTTCCAAGAAGGAGACTGTAGTTGATTCAACGTGCGAATCAAAGTACATAACAGCAAGCAAAGCAACAAAGGAGACAATATGGTTTAAAGACTTCTTCAATAATTAAGGGGTGGTTTCCTTAACCAAGGAACAGAGAGAACATGGTAGATCCAGGCATATCGATAGAAAGTACCACTTCATCAAACATCAAGTAGAATAAGGACACCTCATGGTAAAGCGGATATCATCATAGGACAACCCAGCAGATCCCCTTACGAAGGGTTTGACTAGGGACATCATCAGAGGACAACCCAGTTCAACCCATGCTCACCAGAATTACTTCGTGGAATTTATCACAAGTAATTGTGAGACAATGATATAATATAGTCGTCAAACCAAGATATATGAGTTGTTGACTACAAGTTGGTTGTGCATTGATGGCATGAAAACGCATCAGCAACTTTAGGTTATAAAACGTGTTATTGTGCATGATTTGATGAGTAGTTAGTACAAGCAGATAATGTCAAAGTTTATTTGTTCCTTTTATCCTAAGAGGATTAAAAGCGATATCTTGGGCCCTTCGATGATTCTATTTTGACTGGGTGTTGGGCCCAGTTAGAACTAAATTGATGTGTTCAATTATGTTCCATGTGTTTGTACGCATAGATATCTTGAGAACAGTGGAATATATAATCAGGAAACAAATTGCAGGACAATATGTATGACTATGTTCCATGTGTTTGTACGCATAGATATCTTGAGAATAGTGGAATATATAATCCCATATCTAAAGGAAGCATCGCTGACTAGGTTAGAGTTTGATAGCGGTTTTTGAAAGCTTACGATTGCTAAGTCAGATTGACTTTTGGATTTGGTGTCTAAGCCCATAACTATAATTGGGATGTACTTGACCCAATTGTATCATGGTCCTTTTGGGTTGCCTTCACCCGTGCAATTTGATAGGATTGACTTTTGAGAATAAGGTTATTTATGATTTATTGATATATTTTAAGAATAATATACTAATATGAAATCATATTATTTAATTAGTATTGGTCAAAAATTAATTTGGAATTATTTTTGTGATCAAAAGAGACTAATTAAATATATAGGGATTGATTATGTAAATCAATGATTCTTATAGTGTGGGCTAATGGTCCATGTTATTTAGGATGGACTAAACCAATGAGATAATCCATGGATAGTCTATAGAGGTTTTAACCCATAGAGCCTAAGTAATATGAAAGGTCATTAGGGTTTACAAGGTGTAACCCTAGCAATTGCCACACTATAAATAACCCCTAGAGCCAAAATCGGTTACATGAGTTGCCATAACATTCTTAGAGATGGTGTATTTATTTTGTGCTAAGTAACTTATTCTCTGAAGCCTCTTCTTGCACATTGATGTTTATAAACCTTTAGAGGTATCACACTTGAGGTCCTCAAGCTTTCAAAGTTCAAGAAATACAAGTCCTTCTAAGAGGTAAGTCATCTAACTAGTTGTATTGCTCAAATGTCAATTTGTATGCTAGTTAGGATGTATGCTTTGGAAAGTTGAAAATATGCATGTATAATTAAAGAAAATGTAAATCCAAAGCATCTAGGGTTGCATGTGCACCATAGGAGTGTTATAGTGATGAAAACCTAACAATTTGTTCCTTATTGCAATCTTCACCTTTAAACTTCCAGTTTTTTTTTTCTATTTAGGTCCCTTTTCTTCGAAAATGTTTTTTTTCTAGTTGAAATATGAAATTTATGCAAATAAGTATCAAAGTCCCTGTGTTTAGACAACATTATGACTAAAATACAATGAACAATCTTATAAATATATTTTTAAATTTTGCAATATGGGTTACATATTGTCTCAAAAGAGTGGAAGAGCCACACATGTAATCTATTATGTGTGAAGGACACTAGACATTGCTTAAAGAAACTACTCCATTTGGGAGATGAATTTATTGGCTACAATTCTCACTTTGGAGAAATTTCAATAATACCTTATTGTTACAAAGGTAAGGTATTCAGATTGTGCGACTCTCAACCACTTTATGAAAAAAAATGCAAAGATAGGTGTCATATTATGGATGTTGCTACTATTAGCATTTGACATGGAGATTCAGGACAACAGTGGGTGTAAAAACTTTGTTGCCGACCAGAAAAGTTAGACTGTGCCAATGGAAACTCCTCCCTTATGATAAAAGTTTCTAGATGATTGTATATTTTCCCTAACTCAGACTATTCCTTGATATGTCTATATATTAATTTTTTTGTCTCATAAATGTGTCTCAATAGATTCACTTGGGCTCAAAATACAATGTTGAAAAGTGTCACAACTAGCATTCCAGCTAGGAAATTCTACTATCATGCAATCATTCACCTATTTTAAAAGCCTATACTCTAAGTGAATACTATACTCTATTCTCATTCAAATATATCTCATATATCCAAATAAGGGTTAGAAACCCTAGAAATCCAGACTCAAGTTCATTATGTACTAGGATTCTCTTATTGGGCCTAAGGGACCAATAAATTGTCAATTCATCAATCTATAACAATTTGGGTCATTTGGGCCTATAATGATTCATTCTAACTCTAATGGGCACTACTGGGCCATAATTAATCTTTATATCATATTTGGGCCGTGAACTACCTTCAAGGTCCAATGGGCCGAAAGCATTCCAATGGCCTTTGTTTGGGCCGAAAATCCATGTTGGGCCAACCTTGGGCCGAGAGGATTATTAATAAAAAAAAAATGAGAGAGATTAAGTTTGTGACACCTCCTTATTGCATGGAGGATATCCATGCATTTAATCCACCATACATCTATGCAACTTGTCTTACCCTACAAGTATTAACCTACTAATCTCTCCCCTCTCTCTTCTCTTATTAAACTCGGCCAAACACCCCACAACACCACCTCCATTTCTTTCTTTCAAACATTCTTAAAAACTCTCCTCATCTTCTTCTAAATTTTCGAGTTGGTGTGTAATTTTAAGAGGATCTTCATCAAGACCACCATCTTTGGTAAGTTCTTACTTAGATCTATGATTTAGCTTCTTGATCTCTTCAAAAATCTCCTCTTACATCCATATATTTGTGGATTATGTTCTTATAACCATCCACATCTTCAAGATCTTTTCAAGGAAGTAAGCTAGGCCAAAAACAACATCGTCTTCTCCTATCTCTTCATCAAAATCGAACCAAACCTCAAGGTGAGTCCATACCCCCCCTTGTTTTTGGTTTTTACTTTTTTTTGGGGGAGAAACAAGTTGATTTGTGTAGATCTATGTGTATATGCATGATTATATGTGATTTCCTTGAAACATTTGGTGATTATGTGTGATTTCATCACTAATCTACCAATATGTTAAGAAACTTGAAGTGTATTACTTGGATCTTTATATGAATCTTGAGAGAAGTATGTTTTATCAAACACAATACATGTAAACTAGTATATACTGGATTTATACACTTGATATAGCAAAAATGAGTGTTGTGGTTAGAGTTATATAAAATAAACTCACAAAACAGCATTTGACAGAAACGTTTTGGTCCAATCTCGGACTGTTTTGACCATCCAAATGGAAGTATTTTCCAAAAATGTTTTACAGGGATACGGTTCAGTTTTATACCTTTAAAATGGCTACTCGCACGTTTTCATACGATTTTTCTACAATTTTTGGCGAATTTTACAAAACGGCCTATCAGATTTGAAATAATTTCGGACCAACCTGTGAAGATGAGCAATTTAACACTTGTTAGAAGCCATTAAAAATTATGAGAAATTTTTTGAACAAAGTAGACAAAATTTGTAAAGTTTGAGAGTTTATGGATCCAAATTTTGACTTACGATGATTTTTCTACAAATTTTCAAACAACTAGGTCGGAAAAGCTCAAAAACCAGAAAATGTGTATTTTCACAAAAATCAAGCCAAGAATGTTAATTTTGACAAAAATGGGTTTTAACATGTTATTTTTACTACAAAATAGTCATCAAAACAAGTTTTGAACAAAATGGAGACTAAAGTGTTATTCTTACAAAAATTGGGCCATAAATCCTAAATTTTTGGCTTATTGGGCCAAGAACGTCATTTTTACAAAAATGAGGGCTTTTTATAACAACTTTGTAAATAATCAAGCTAAGCTAAACAAAACAATAACAAACGGGTTAAAAATGATATTCATATCCTTATTGGGCCTGGAAATAATAGACACGTATAGTGAGCCTTAGTGGTCCACTTACATGTTTATTGAGCCTGGGAATGGGTTTTATATGCGTTCTTCAATTTTATGCTATTTTAGTGAATACTGGAACTAAGACCAATAATAAACCAACAAATGGATTTGATTTGATCATTTTCTAGGTTATTGGGCCTTAGTGACCCATTTCTATGTGTGATAGGTCCTGTATACTATTTACATGTTTATTGGGCCTCATTAACCCATTAACATGTGCGACGGACCTTGGATACTATTTTGTGCTATTTGGGCCTGTAAATACTTTATATGTGAAATGGACCTTAGTTGCCCTTACATATATATTTCGGGCCCATGTTATATAATCTCATTCCATTTGGGTCTTGAAATGATTTACATGTTTAGCGACGCCTTAGTGGTTCACTTACATCGATCATTGGTCCTAGAATGAGTTTATACATTTTTCTTCGCGTAAATTCGAATAAGGAGCTAGCGAGTTTTTATCGGTTAGCACCTATTAAGTGTATGATCGTAGCTTGTAGTTATAACCAGAGTCTCCTGGAGGGAGAACGGGGATTTGTGTATAGATCTATACGGGGTTGACACCCCACACCTCAGCTGTTCGCTACAGTTAGACTTACTCAGTCTAGGGTGACGAAAAACTTATTCTATTTTCCATCGGCGTCCAACGACGCCTAGACAGGTGAAATTGTCATTATTTAGTATTGTTATGACGGCTCGCTTAGAGGAATTAACGTTATGAAGTTTACGGAAGACATCTTCATTTTTTTTAGGCAACGTCGGGTTGTCTGGGAACATTCTCTTTACATGCTCTTACATTCTCTACATTCTCTTTACCTTTTTAGTCAAATAAACAATAACATACATGTATTAATACAAGATCTAACACAAACACACTAAACAGTTTTCAGAAAATATCGGATTTTCTGGCGGTTTTCAAAGTTATACAAATCATTTTCACAAACATGCTTATGAACTCACCAACATTTTTATGTTGACCGTTTTCAAAATAACTTGTATTCTCAGGATACCGTTGAAGCAGGATGAATGAAACTAACTAATGGATATTGTGTGATATTTTGTTTCATCATACTCTTACTATTTTGGCATGTAATATTCAAATACAGTACTCGATGTAAACAATGAATGTTGTAATATTACATGTGTGATGATGATGATGTTATGTTTCAAATATATTTACTGTAATGATATTTCAAGATGAAGTCACGCTCAAGCCCCCAGACGTTTCCGCCGTCTGGTTCGGGGGTGTGACAGATTGGTATCGGAGCATTGTTTATAGTGAACTAGCATATCTAATCATACAGGATATGCAACTATAAATACAATGGGACTAAACAACTCTGAACATAATAATTAAAATACATACCTTTGTGTGCATTTTAGAATAATAACACGACAAGAATAGTAAAAGTCTTTGTAGAATTTGAACATCGCTATTAAACTCGGGCAGTTATGTAGTCGTATTGGGGGTGAATGTAACCTGATCAACTACATTCATTCAAAATACGACCAACATGTGTTTGAGAGTAATTGTGATGAACAATGAATCAAAAACGTAAAATTTAATTATCCAAAGAGCTTATAGAACAAAACCTAAACAAAATTAATTTACTATAGGAGTAATTGGTATGCTATTGTTTCTATAAGTTTGAGTATTTCAGGTTTAGCACTTAAGGAGATATCAGGAGAGTGGATGCACTAGGGTTTTGTGCAACACTGTTATTCTAATACTCTATGACATTAGAGTTCATTTCAGGAATAAAATATTTTCTACCAAAAATCTCAGGACTATATATAGAAATCTGAACCATATTCATTCGTTAGTTGCATTTCCAACTAGAGAAAAGCCTAATTCTCTCTCACGGATCTTCGGGTTTTTATCCCAAATCGTGAGTACTTCGATCTAGTTTCATTATATGGCTTAGATTGTGTTATCTAACATCAAAATCGGACCAAAAACCCAAGATTTGGGAGTTTACCGCCCAAGAACACTTGGGGAGTAAACTCCATTTTAAGGGCCAAAAGTGTCCCAATGTCCCTCAAAGCCTTGGAACTCAAACTAGAAGCCACCATTGTATCTTTAAGACACCAAAATCAATTAGAAACAAGGATGAAAGTGAGTTCACGGCCAAGGAATTTCTTGGGCCGTGAACTCCATATTTAAGTGCCAAAATGCCCTAAAAATCCTCCTTAAGCCAAGAGACTAATTAGGACAAGTACCCTACTGTGTTTGGGGCTATCAAACACCTTTAGAACACCAAGAAAAGGGTGTTCACGGCCCAAGATGTTCCAGGGCCGTGAACTCCATTAAATGGTGCCAAATGGTGCCATAAACCCTCCTAAAGCCTAGTACAAAAGCCTAGTTTAGTTCCTAGTTAATTTAGGGACTTGAAAACACCATAAACTCCAAGGGATATGGTCCTAGGGCCGTAAACTCCTAAAAGGAGTTATATTATGCCCTAAACTCTTCAATACACCAAGCCATTAAGTAGAAATGCTTATTAGGGCCTTATAGAGCATCAGACATCAAATGGACACATGAGTATGAGTTCACGGCTGTAAACTCATGAGTTTACAAACGTAAACTCATTTAGTAGTGTCTTTAGGGTCGTGAACTCCCTTATGGAGTTTTCCTTGAGCTCTACACACAATAGCTTCCCCTACAAACACTTAGATGCAATCCTAGAGGCTAATAACACTTGATAAAGGTGTTTAGCATGCCCTAGGGAGTCTTGACTTGTTTATAGACTAATTTTTTTACATATATGTAAAATTATATGTTAACTAGGATCATAGAGTGTGTTCAAGACTTCACTTGACACCGAGCGGTCCTACCTCTTTAGTTCATCGCTATCACCCACAATAGGTGATTTCATACCCCTTAATCAATGTTTTAATAGTTTTTAAATGTTTTATGGGGGGGGGGGGGGTGTAACAACCCGAAATTTTCGTATCATTTCTTGTAACTCTTTCGTAGTACAATTCACACAACTAATCGTCGATTCCGAATTCGATTTCCGATCTTCCGTTTAATTAATTCATTAACTGGTATGTATTTAAAATGACTTAATGGGTGTCTTAATATATTTAGAAATCATTTTAACACCCAACTTTAGTGATCGGAATATTTCTAGAATTTACCGTATCGGGTTACGGCAACCTAATCGGGTACGACCAAAAGCCTCGTCTAACGCCGGTATCGGGTAGAATTCCACCATGTCCAAAACATAAACACTATATAATGTGTCTTAACCCTCCATTTGAAGCCTTTGGCCATTTTCTTATAGAACACTCCCAACCTCTCTCCTCATCCAAAATCAAAGGTCCAAAACAAAGATTTAAGGCTTCCAATCAAAGAGGTAACACCCCTAACTTGTTATTCAACCTCTTTAGCCTTCAAATTTATGTTTAAATTAGTTTTTGGGACCAAGAACATGATATACAGCCAAGTATCATGCTTGGGCTGTAAACTCCTCAACATGGGGTTTTTGAGCCAAATTACCCTTCCAAATCATAGTTGGGACTTAGATATGACTTTAAGGCTTTATAATTGGGACTTGAAACACATTAAACATGAATTATATGGGAAAAAAGAGAGTTTACGGCCAAGACTCCTTCTTGGGCCGTATACTCCTCTGAAATGGGGATTAAGAGCCTTTAAACATGTCCAAATACCTTGAAACTTAACCAATGGCCTTGTGTTAAAATCTACATGCATCTAAAAATAGTTTAAGGGTTTGAAACACATCAAAAATGTCATTTATATGAGTTTATGGCCTAGGAACATACCCTTGGCAGTAAACTCATAAAACTTTGTTAAATGATGCCTTAAACCACCCCAAAGGCTTGGATAAATTCCTAGAATCACATGTGATTGTTCTTAGCATCAAAAACTAATTTTTCTTACTCATATTGGAGTTTACAGCCAGAGAGTATGTACCTGGGCCGTAAACTCATATAAAGGTGTTATTTGAAGCCAAAAATTGATACCAAAGCTTAGAAAATTAGTTAGAATCACATGTGATTGCTCCTTATGCCTTAAAACAATTTCTTTTGACCATGGGTAGTTTACGGCCATAAACTCTAAGGTGGTGGCCGTCAACTCCCTTCTTTGTGGTATAATTACATTTAATTCATTCCAAGGAATTTTAGAAATCAATTCCAACAATCCCCATGTCCATTTAAGCCATTAAACACCCAAAATCACACCAACATGAGTTTACGACCGTAAACTCATGTGTGGGTGTGTTATGTGGCTGAAAACTCTCTAAAATTTTTAATCTTGGGGAGTAAACTCAAGTCCCAAGTCCCTAGTGCCAATACACGTCTGAAGATGTCACCCGAGTTACTCCAAACGCTCGTTTTGAGGTGCTTAACCTCGTTTGAGTGTAATGTTCCATATAATTAGTGAATGTATCTCTAATTGAATATATATGGACATTATTTCATTTTACATAGGGACATCGCGAGTAATCAAACCCCAAACCAACATCTAGTATCCAAAACCGACGCATTTTCGAGTCCGGTGAGTTCATACCCCTACCCTTTTTCACTGTTTTCAGGGGGGGGGGGGAACACAAGAAAAGTACAAGGCAATTTTTGTACTCAAAACATGTTTTCAAATTTGTGTTTCATATTTCATATGCTTTTAATACTGATTACTACAACTGATAACCATTTGAACATGCAGATCATGTAACATATATTTGTGAAATAGGTCTTTAAACTGTTATGTTTTACATATATTTCACAAATGGCTTTCCATATTTTATCAGTTAAAAGCATAATATTAAACATTTGAATAATATCTGTACACTGTTTTGTCCTCGGTAACACTCCACACATATATGCGAGTGGAGGACTATCATATTATTACTAGTAAATTTGTTAATCCTGTATAATTGGAGACACGTCCTCGGCGAACACTCCATAGAGATACGCGAGTGGAGGACTACACCCATAACCAGAAGCTCTGGTATTTAGAGAGCGTGACTTGAGTGTATAGATCTATACGGGGCTGACTACCCCACACCTGGCTGCTAGCTACAGCCGAACCGAAATGGTTCGAAGGTGACGAAAGTCATAAGTATGTGGACTACTTATTGCCACAGGTTTCAGTCTATCGTATGGTTATGGAACTCGCAATTAGGATAACAGAGATTTACTTATAGTAATAATTAATCACTGTATACATCTTTTACATCTTTTACATCTTTCACGTACGGTAATTAACATTCAGGAAAGTATGGGACTTTCTGTTGGGTTTTGAGCAATCTAACACTTCCTAAGTGTGCATGCAACCCTAATAAACCTTGGATCTATGTTTGTCTAAATACATGCAAAATAATAAATTTTCCAAGGTTTATAACCTATCTAACATGGCATGGGGAACATTTCAACATAAAAGAGTTAGAAGAGATTACATACCTTTTGATGAGTTTGGTTCTAAGGAGTTTGAGGGCCAAGCACCAATAGTGTGAATGCCTCAAATGGAATCACAAAACACCACAAACTCTTGGAAAACTTTAAGAGAGTATACACACTTGTATAAAATCGGCCACACACAAGCATACACACACACACACACACTAGTTCACTAGTTTCTTCTTAGGCTCCATTTCATGCTCCATAAGCATGCTTATATAGTGTGCATGGTTAGGGTGAAACCCTAATAACCATGTCTTTTCCTTTCCAAGGATCCATGGGTTAAAAGCTCCATGGATCATCCATGGACTTCCACATAAGCCTAGCCCATTAACAAATGAGTATTAGCCCACACTATATAAAACAAATAGCCCATAATCTAATTAGTCTTCCTTTTAATCTCTAAATTAATTCATAATTAATTTAAGACTAAAACTAATTAAATAACGTAACTTCATATTAATATATTATAACTTATAATATATTAATAAACATATGTGTATAACTTTCATAAAATTATCCATAATAGTTTGGATGAGATGCAACCCAAATGGACCATGCCGGTCGGGTCAAGTATATACCAAATAAGTTATGGACTTAGACACCTTATCCAACAGACTCTCACTTGGATAAGTCTAATAACTGTATTTGCCTATAACTTCAGGAACCAACCAGCAATCGTAGCTCTCGAAAACTCCCTCGAACTATGAAGACTCTGTTGAACTATGAAGCGCCATTTTAGATAAGTGATCACATAATCCTCTGTTCTCATGATATGAGCCGGACAAACACATGGAGCTATGTCTTGCTTATTGTCTAGCAGTTGTTTCTCGATTTTCCGATTTGTTTGACGAAGAACTTCACTGAACACATCGGTTTAGTTCTGACCGGGCCCGGTATATGGATCAACACAAAATCATCGAGGGGCCCAGATATCGCTTCTATTTCTAGAAGGAACAGATAAACTTCGACTGATATGCTTGTTCCACTACTTATTGAATTATACACAAAGGCACGTTTTATAACACCAAGTTACTGATGCATTTACGTGCAATCAATGCACAACCAACTCGTAGGTAACAACTCATATCTCTAGGTTTGAAGATTTATATGATGTTATCGTCTCACGATCACTCAAGATAAATTCCATGAAGTGATACAAGTGAGCGTGCGTTTATACCAATACTCATAACTTATGAGTACTCATGAATGTTGCAGCAACCATTTCCATGTCTAAATACCTTTAAGGCATCTACAAACCCAATTCATGACAATCTTGATTCATACCTACTTCCGACGTATGATCGATTGTGGAGGTTTGAATAAATTAATTATTCTAGAAGTCAAAACATGCAAAACTGAAACAATAGTAAGTAATTGACAATGATAGTAACACTTTACTCATAAATAAATCACAAATTTTATTCATCATCAAACGTCGATTACATTTTACAAGTTTCAGGAAAACTATCTAATCTTCAAAACTAATATCGTCCCTCAGCCCGATGTGTCTCGCATGCTGAAAATGCTTAACCCTCGTCAGTCCCTTCGTAAGGGGATCTGCAGGATTCTCATCCGACGATATCCTCCTTGCCACGAGGAGTCCTTCTTCAATCTTGTGTCTTATGAAGTGATATTTTCTTTCAATGTGTCGGGATCTACCATGATCTCTTGGTTCCTAGGCTAAGGCAACCGCACTATTGTTGTCAAAGAAAATCTCCATAGGTTCCTTAATAGCTGGTACAACTCCAAGGTCTCCGATGAAGTTCTTTAGCCATATCGCCTCCTTTGCTGCTTCAGTCGCTACTATATACTCTGATTCACAAGTCGAATCAGCCACCATCTCCTGCTTGGAACTCTTCCAAGAGATTGCCCCTCCATCTAAGGTAAAGATCCAGCCTGACTGAGAGCGTAAATTATCCCTATGAGTCTGAAAACTAGCATCACTATACCCTAATACTCTCAAGTCATCACTGCCACCAAGGGTAAGCACCCAATCCTTAGTCCTCCGCAGGTACTTGAGAATGTTCTTTACCGCGGTCCAATGAGCCTTGCCAGGGTTCCCCTGATACCTGCTGACCATGCTCAAAGCAAATGCCACAGACGGGTACAAGTCATAGCATACATGATCGAGCCAACTGCAGAAGCATACGGTAATTGGCTCATCTCAACTATCTCTGCCTCTGTACTCAGACTCTGAGTCTTACTCAGTTTGGTATTGCTTTGGATCGGTAAATCTCCTTTCTTGGAATTCTCCATGTTGAACCTTTTCAACACCTTATCCAAGTAGATACTCTGACTAAGTCCAATTAGTCTTCTACTCCTTTCTCTTAATATCCTTATCCCTAGGATATAGGCAGCCTCCCCTAGGTCCTTCATAGCAAAGCACTTCCCAAGCCAGGACTTAACCTCCTGCAAGGTTGGGATGTCATTTCCTATAAGTAGTATGTCATCCACATACAGTACCAAGAAGCTAACTATACTCCCACTAGCTCTGACATACACACAAGACTCATCTTTGCTTCTCGAGAAGCCAAACTCTTTTACCTTCTCATCAAAACAAAGATTCCAGCTACGAGATGCTTGTTTTAATCCATAAATGGATTTCTCAAGCTTGCATACTCTATTGGGGTACTCTGCACTGAAAAAACCCTCTGGCTGATTCATGTACACATCCTCAGCCAACTTTCCATTAAGGAAAGTGGTTTTGACATCCATTTGCCATATTTCATAATCATGAAATGCTGCAATGGCTTGCGTAACCCTAATAGACTTAATCTTTGCTACCGGCAAGAAGGTTTCATCATAATCAATACCTTGAGTTTGAGTAAAACCCTTCGCAACCAGTCGAGCCTTATAAGTATGCACTTTTCCTTCCATGTCTGTCTTCTTCTTGAAGATCCATTTGCACCCGACTGTTTTACGGCCTGGTACATTGTCAACCAAGTTCCAAACTTGATTGTCATACATGGACTGTATCTCACTGTCCATAGCCTCTTTCCATTTAGCAGACTCCGGGCCTGCCATTGCTTCCTTAACACTGCTGGGTTCATCCAAATTTACCAATGTACTATCACTGATAAACGTATCACCTTCCATAGTAATATGAAAACCATAATAAAACGAAGGTGTGTTCCTAACCCGTGTGGAACGCCTCGGAGGTACAGACTCGTCAGCAGGATCAACAGGAGTTTCCTCCTCAGGTTGATTGCTAGTGTCTGAGGTTCCTTCACCAATTGATTCTTGAATTTCTTCAAGATCAATTTGCCTCCCACTGTCTCCTTGGCTTATAAATTCTTTCTCGCGAAAGATCCCTCTTCGTGCTACAAAGACCACATTCTCACTGGGTCTGTAGAAGAGGTAACCAAAGGATTTCTGTGGGTAGCCGATGAAAATACACCTTACACTTCGGGGTTCAAGCTTATCATGAGTTGCACGTCTCACGAAAGCCTCGCAACCCCAAATTTTTATGTGGTCCAAATTGGGAACCTTCCCAGTCCACATCTCATGAGGTGTTTTGGTAACCTTCTTTGTAGGGACTAGATTAAGGATATGGGCGGCAGTCTCTATGGCATACCCCCAAAAAGATATTGGTAACGAAACTCGACTCATCATAGAGCGAACCATGTCTAACAAAGTTCAATTCCGCCTCTCAGCCACACCATTCAGCTGTGGTGTCTTGGGAGGAGTCAATTGTGAGACAATCCTACACTCCTTAAGATAGTCAAGGAACTCGATACTAAGATACTCACCACCTCGATCGGATCGAAGCATCTTAATGTTCCTGCCCAATTGATTTTCTACTTCCTGTTTGAATTCCTTAAACCTTTCAAAGGTTTCTGACTTATGTTTGATTAAGTAGACATACCCATATCTACTAAAATCATCAATAAAAGTTACATAATACTGATTAGCATCCCTTGTGGCGGTTTTGAATGGGCCACATACATTGGTATGTATTAGGTCCAAAAAACCTTCACCCCTCTCACAAGTTCCAATGAAGGGTGATTTTGTCATCTTTCCAAGTAGACAAGATTCACAACTATCATCCGATTTAAGGTCAAATGATTCCAAGAGTCCACTCTTTTGGAGTTGGCCTATGCGTTTCTTGTTTACATGTCCAAGACAATAATGCCACAATGATGCTTTATCTAGGCTAGTAGAAGAATAAATATACAACACATTATTTCCTAAGTTGTCTACAATCGACACAATTTCATACACACCATCACAAGGTAATGCTTTAAAATAAAACACATTATTAAAGAAAGCATCAATACCACCACATTCATTATCAAACGAAAAGGTAAAACCTTCTTTGTACAATGCATGAAAATAAATAATATTCCTCACCATTTCAGACGAGTACACACATTTATTCAAATCTAATTTTAACCCATTATTAAGCAACAAAGTATAAACTCCAATCTTGGAAACAGGTGAAGCCTTGCTATTCCCCATGATCAAGTTTATCTTCCCGTGCTCCACATTCTCACTTCTTCTTAGGCACTGCAAATCAAAACATATGTGAATACCACATCCTGTATCAAGCACCCAAGAGTTAGTGTAAATACCTGCATGGGTGGGTTTCACTTTCCCATTCTTTAGATCCTGCAAATACTTAGGGCAGTTTCGCTTCCAGTGTGCCTTTTCATGGCAATAAAAGCATTCAGCATCCTTGGGAATGGCAGAAGGAGTGACAGAACCGCTCTTCGTATTCGATGAGGAGCCTTCAAGAGACTTTCCCTTGGTACCCTTCGAAGGGTGCTTCCTCTTCTTCCCTTTGCCTTGCCCAATAGCCAAAACAGGGGTAGATGTTGGAGTAGGAGTAGTAGTGGTAACAACCGCCTTACCCTTAAGACCGGATTCTGCGGTCTTCAAGAGTCCTTGATGCTTGCTGAGGGTAAGTTCCTCCTTGTTCATATGATATGTGATTCGAAAATGATCATAACAAGAAGGCAAGGAGTCCAAAATGATGTCAATTGCCAACTCCTCGGGGATGTTAACATTCAGCTTCAGCAAACGGTCCACATACCTTTGCATCTTTTGCATGTGGCCCATGACGGATTCACCGTCCTTCATGCGGGTTGTTATTATGGAGGAGATTATTTTATACCGTTCCTGACGAGCACTCTGATGGTACCTTTCCATCAGGTCTTGGTGCATTTCAAAAGGGTAGAAATCTTCATACGACTTTTGGAGCTCGGCTGTCATCGTGGCCATCATGATACATGCCACCTTAGTAGCATCTCTCTCATGAGTCCTGAATTCAGCGATCTCCTCAGGAGTAGCAGTAGACTCATCAAGTTCTTTTAACTCCTTATCGAGGACATATTCTTTGTCCTCATAACGAGTAACCATCCTGATGTTCCTAATCCAATTCATGAAGTTGGAACCATCAAAGATGACCCTCCCACAAAGATTCATGAGAGAGAAAGAACCAGTTGGGTTAGAGCACGAAGCATTAGTGTTGGAAGACATCTGAAAGAAGAGAGTAAGTTTAGATTAGATATATAAAATCCTTAATAAGACACCCAAATGTAATATTAAGGCTAGGACCCAATCACAATATATTATACTTAGAAGAGGGATGCCGTAATCTAAGTAACAATATATTTGAAAGGTAGGTGAATGACGATTCACCAATTTCCACCACGAAAACGAAATGATTTATTAGGTTTAATTGGATTTGAAATTCCTAGATTCTTTTGAGATTCATTGAACTTTTCAATGGCATGTTTCAATCTCGATTGTGCCCTTCAAGTATTGTGACTGGGATGCCGAGGATCACAAAACAAGGTGTGAATAACCATACTAATTCACTTGGTACCCCTAATATTATCACCTAATCAATGTGCCGGTTAACCACAAACGCTCCATTGATCTATGACAAACATTAAGTCACCCTTCGTGATCCTTACTAGTCCTAGTTAGTGTGCCGGTTAACCACACACGCTCCACCAACGACTTGGTAAGGTACAAAGTGTGAATTCCATGGACTAGCACCATGTTCACATTTTCCTAAAATAACTAAGATTGGGAATTAAAAGAGTTTAGTTACTTTATAATATTCATTATACTTTTAATGAGGATTTAAAGTCATTCTTCTACCCGTTCGGCTAACGACCCTCCACCGATCAAGCAAGCGGTGGGTGAGAGTATACACCCACTAAGTCGCCATTTTATAGGCAACAACCTTATACCCACCTTATAGACCGGCTTCGTGAATGAGGCCTACTAACGGTAAAACGACTTATTCTTATACATATATATAATAATTAACCATTAATGTTATAAATAGTATAAGGGTTGAATTTTAACTATTAAGACTCTAAGGGTTGGAATTAAAGTTTATTAAAGTGTGTGAAACTTTACAAATTCCAAAACTTGAGGGAAAGTTTTGTAGCTTTGCAAAACTCTTCATTTCATAACTTATGAATTAAAGGTTCATAAAAATGAAGACTCTTCATTTTCATATAACTTATGTGTTCTAAGTGTGTGTTAAATAAGAGTGACCTTTGGAAATCCATAACTTGAGGAAAAATTATGGACTCCATTAAAACACATAAATGATCAAGAATTAATCCTAGACAATTCAACAAATAATTCCTATCATTTTCTAAATTCATAAGAACATGAACATGATCATCAAAAATTTCAAGAATTATATGAACACATAAAATCATGGAATTTTGATATATGCTATTATAACTGGATTAGAACAACCATTACACCAACTAAAATAAGTTTTAAAACACCAAAACAGTTTAGGGTAATGTTTCTAGTCCATTTCCAGCAGCAAAAGTCGAAAAACTACACTCTTTCGATCCTACTCGTCGAGTACATGAACTTACTCAACGAGTAGGTTGAAGTTTGCCTTGGACTCGTCGAGTCCCCCCAATGGACTCAGCGAGTCCACCATGCAGACAGCAACGATTTCGAATTTTTTCACTATTTTGCATCAAGTATCAAACAAGCAAGCCTAGGCTCTGATACCACTGTTGGGTTTTGAGCAATCTAACACTTCCTAAGTGTGCATGCAACCCAAATAAACCTTGGATCTATGTTTGTCTAAATACATGCAAAATAATAAAATTTCCAAGGTTTATAACCTATCTAACATGGCATGGGGAACATTTCAACATAAAAGAGTTAGAAGAGATTACATACCTTTTGATGAGTTTGGTTCTAAGGAGTTTGAGGGCCAAGCACCAATAGTGTGAATGCCTCAAATGGAATCACAAAACACCACAAACTCTTGGAAAACTTTAAGAGAGTATACACAGTTGTATAAAATCGGCCACACACAAGCACACACACTAGTTCACTAGTTTCTTCTTAGGCTCCATTTCATGCTCCATAAGCATGCTTATATAGTGTGCATGGTTAGAGTGAAACCCTAATAACCCATGTCTTTTCCTTTCCAAGGATCCAAGGGTTAAAAGCTCCATGGATCATCCATGGACTTCCACATAAGCCTAGCCCATTAACAAATGAGTATTAGCCCACACTATATAAAACAAATAGCCCATAATCTAATTAGTCTTCCTTTTAATCTCTAAATTAATTCATAATTAATTTAAGACTAAAACTAATTAAATAACGTAACTTCATATTAATATATTATAACTTATAATATATAAATAAACATATGTGTATAACTCTCATAAAATTATCCATAACAGTTTGGATGAGATGCAACCCAAATGGACCATGCCGGTCGGGTCAAGTATATATTAAATAAGTTATGGACTTAGACACTTTATCCTACACTTTCCTAGGGGAAAACATGGAATCTAACCACATTTACATCTTTTACATCTTTTACTTCGTTCACGTTGAAAACCAACATGCAATCACTTATTACAAATATTGCAGTACTTACGAGATTGCCCTAGACTTAAGGTATTTAGTACGGTTGTAGTTCGACACTACACCATAGTACCAATTCATTTTCCCATTTCATACACTTCGTGAACATTCACACGATGCACGGTAATGTAGAAACTATATTTTTGGTTAATGATAGTCGGGTTTGGGAAAATACACACTCTTACAAGAGACACACACGCAGACACTAGATGCCTTGGTAGAAGGATACGATTAGTAGGAAACATAGGGTTTCCTAGGATCATTCAAAACATTTTTATACTTACAGTTCATATACAAACAATTTCTTACATATAAATTAAGACACTAAAATACTTATGATCTCACCAGCTTCAAAGCTGATACTCGTTGTATCCTCACGTCAAACATAGATAGGTACCGATGCAAGGTTTAGAGAAGATGGTGCTAGTTCAAGACTCATCTTTCATTTGGATTTATGCTTTAGTGTTTATCAAAATTTTACAGAACACACTTGTATAATAATTATATTATTAGCGCAATGGATGATGTCGTTGCTTGTTTACTATTTTTCATTTTTATGATACTGTACATGACGTCCTCCGCCCTAAAACGTTTCCGCCGTTCTTGGTTTTGCGGTGTGACAATAACTACCGGTGTACTAACTACCTTAAACCAATTGTTAATTAAGGTATAATGTGATATGATTCTAACAATACTTGATTGACTAGAAAAATACGTAGCTCGAAGACATCGAAATGGTATGACATTCGTCACGCGTAGACCTGCATGTTTTACTGTAGCTAGCAACAAGGTGTAGGACGATCAATCCTGTATAGATCTATACACAAATTCACGCTCTCCCTCCAGGATACTGTGGTTACAAAACATGACACAATAGTAGATTACCATGCCATGAAGTAGTGGCTCACATTAATGTTATAGTATTCTAGTGTTTGTATAGGATATTCTAGTGTATTGTATGTTCTCTCTGTACTAGTGTATAGTATGTTCTTTCTATTTCTCATAATAGTAAGTTTCTATTTACTCATGAATTAATTGACTCTTGTATGTTTCATTGTACTAGAAATAGTGAGTAGTAATCTCCTAAACTATACCTATTATAGTTTACTAGCAATGTTGTTTGAATGACAGAGTGTGTTTGTACACCTTTGCTACCCAAAGGTTTTTAACTGAGATAAAAGCTTTTATAGCTATGTACATATACATAATATATAACTAATGTTCAAACGATACTCAGACAAACAGCCGAATACTCTAAGTCCACAACCAAACAAGGAACAAGAATAAAGCGAGTTATCAGTCCTATGTCCTTTCAACCTTACTTATATAACTATATGTATATAGACATGATTGTGACAATATATAATTTTAAAAGAGTTTTAGCATAAAAGAGTTTGACATAAAAAGGAGTTTTAACGATTTAAATAATAATAGATGACTTGATGTCAGTTTATAAAATGTTTTAAAGGGATTTTTAGTAAATAGTTTTGAAGTATATGAAATCCACTTGTTTAATAGTTATTAATCACATGCGATTGATAAAATAACTATAATGTTTTCAACTTGTATTCCTTCCCCCCCCCCCCCCCAATTAAAGCATTTAATATAATTTAAAAGGTAGATTAAGGGGTATGAACTCACCTGCAGTGAGTGATACAAATGAAATATTGGTTTGTAGGATGCTAAGTGTCATGTGAAGACTTGAGCACAACGGATCCTAATAAGCATATAATGACACATATATGGATATAATTAGTGTTGACACAACTAATCATGCAGTGAAAACACCCTAAGACTTATGAAACACTTGATTTGAAGTGTTAGAAGTGCAAATGGTTGCACATAATGGGTGTACGGCCACACAAGTGTGTGTACAACCACCAGGTGTACAACCACATGGGTGTACGGCCTGGTGTGTATGGCCAGGGAGTGTACGGCCATACACTCCATGAAGAAATAGTCAAAATTTGTGTTTCAAGGCTATATCTTGCATCCTCTAAGTATTCTTGATCATGTGCTAGCATAGAACATGATTTTGAGGCTAATAAGAACTAACCAAAAGGGTGTACAACCACATGGGGTGTACGGCCGTACACTCCTTGGTGATCATGGTTTGGATGATTTCTGAGGGGAATAACTAGTAAGTAACAAGTATAAGAAGGATTACTTATGATATAGAAGCCTATAGGGGGTGTTTGAGGTCCAAGAACTTAGTAGGTGTTCTTGGTGTTCTAGGTGACACTGAAGAACACTTGAAGATCTACCAAAATGAAGTGATTCCATGGATGAAATCAATGATCCATATAAGATAGTTAAAGGATTCAACAATTCAAAGGAAGAAACACTTACAATCCTGAAGATTTAGATGAAAAATCGGATGGTAGTTGAGAGATAAATGAGTTCTTGGCTTAGGAATGTGAAAAGAGTTGAATGAAGGCTAAGTCTCTCTTTTATACATGAGAGTGTATGGCCAAAAGATGGTGTACAGCCGCAAATCCAAGTGTACGGCCGTACACTACTCATGTTGGAGTGTTTGGCAATTTTGGGAAGTGGTGAACTTGTAGAACCCAATTCTAAATTCTAACTTTGAAGGTACATGGCTTACAACACTCTAATTGACTCTAAACAATGTTAGAAGATAGCAAAATGAGTCTGACCTTGATTGATTTGAATAAATGAACAAGATAGAAATTTTGGGCTGTCACATACATGTACGACAGACTTTGTAGGTCATAACTCATAACATTTTGTAGTTATGACAAACATTTACGACTTCAAATTATGACATATATTCTGTACAATATGATATTTGTGACATCCCCATTTTTACGGCCAGAAAAGACCGATTTGTTTATGCATTATTTTGAAAAAAAGAATATCTTTTAAAGAAATATGTTGCGGAGTTTGTTCCTAAAAAACCATGATAAATACAATATCAAAGCATTTCCAAAGAAATGTATTTTATTCCTTTTAAAACGTTGGGATGTCATCGTCAATACTCTTGGATCTAGTATGTCTAATCCATGCTCTCGGATCGATAATTGTGCACATTCCATACTCTCGGACTAGGGATAATTGACTATGTCTCAATCAATACTCTCGGATTAATGAAAAATAACTATATCTTAACCATACTCTCGGACTAAGGTCAACTTTCAGTGTCTAAATCCATACTCCCGGATTAATGACAAATAACTATATCTGTTCCATACTCTCGGACTAAGGACAAGTTACCATGTCTAATACATGCTCCCGGATCAATGGCATATTTTAAAGTTATGTTCTTTGTGTATATCACACTCGTACTCATAAGAAGATACTACCCCATATGCCTCATAATTAGTTTAGGTTTACTCTTTATCCTAAATCATCTTATGTTATTAGGTATGTTCTTTAACACGTATTTAAGGCAACATCAAATAATTCACATGTAAACCTATATTTAATACTTTAATCAATACTTGTATTAAAATCATGTTCATGAAAGAGACTATGCACTCACTTGTTAAAGTGATGATTCCAAACTCGGGAAGCGTTTCGCTTCTAACAATTCTATTTTCCTTCAATGAAACATAGCACTATTATCGCTAAGTTTTAGTCTAATCATTATTGCGACTAATTATTAGTCTAGATTCGTCGTTAACTCAAAGTCTACTTTCATGATCTATCAAGTAATGAATAACCAAGTAGGGTCATATTGGAGGTAAGGTACGTTTGATATACGAAGTACGCTATTTGGAAATCCCACTTTAAACACCTCACTAAATCACAACTTAGACATCATCCCCGTAAGTAGATCAATCAGTATAATGACTTGGAATCACTAATAAATCTTGTTTATAAGTTTATAATAATGATAATGAACTTAAATATAAGTTATAATTAAATTTGGGTAAGCATAACTCACTTACCAGGGGGTTTAGCTAGGAATTGGGCTCTACAGGGGAAGATCTTCCATAGGGCTTTAGGGATGGGGGGTGGGTTAGAAGGTTTAGAGTGAGTTTAGAGTTAGAAAGAAAGAGGGGAAGATGTGAGAAATGAAGGCATATTCGCTTGCTATTTACAGGCTGAAATACTGCTCAACGCGTCGAGTTGGGGCCTCTAACTCATCGTATGCTATTTGGAAATCCCACTTTAAACACCTCACTAAATCACAACGTAGACATCATCCCCGTAATAGATCAATCAATATAACGACTTGAAATCACTGATAAATCTTGTTTATAAGTTTATAATAACGATAATGAACTTAAATATAAGTTATAATTAAAGTTGGGTAAGCATAACTCACTTACCAGGGGGTTTGGCTAGTAACCGGGCTCTGTGGGGGAAGAACTTTTGACTCCATTGGCTAATTCTCTATTGATTTTAAATTTAACAGTATGAGAAGATTATGTTGTTAAATGACTATGTAAAATTCATAAGGATACCGTTCGACTGGATTTTTATCCTTGAGATCCTATTCATGAGATATTCAATTCTTATTTAGCTTATGTCGGCTAAAAATTGCTCGATCAGAAATTTGAATTTCGGGTTGTATAATGTTATGCAAAATCTTAGAAAAATCATAATTTCCTCATACAGAGTCAGATTTTTACGTTCTTTTTATTCACGCTGTCGATTCAATGTATACTAAAACTTTCATTTAGATATCTAAGGCTAAAAACTATTTTATCAAAAATTCACTTTTCACGATTCCCGGTGTCATGCCCGTTTTGCCGGAAGACTTCGACAGGTCATAACTTCTTCGTTATAACTCGGATTTCGGCGTTCTTTATATGTACGGAACCCTTTTAAGATATACTATAACTTAGTTAATATTATGTATTCTAAATAATATTCTATAAAAAGTTTATTTTTGACGCTTATTGTCTCCAAATTAACCATCCCAAATCTGTGGGCGTTACAGTTGTCTCCCCCTTAGGATGATTACGTCCCGGAATCATCAACGAAACAGGGCTATATAATGACTCCATATGCTATCTCCTCATCCTAGGTAACAATCGTATCTTCTATGTTCCTTCGAATGAGTATCTAAGTCTTGGTCCTTTTTACCACAAGCGGTGCTCGATCTTGCACCCACTCTCTGTCTCATGTTAGACTCTTAATCATGACCTTTATGTCACAATATCGATCGTTATTGGATAATCCT
Organism: Lactuca saligna; assembly: GCF_052625555.1. Classification (NCBI taxonomy): domain Eukaryota; kingdom Viridiplantae; phylum Streptophyta; class Magnoliopsida; order Asterales; family Asteraceae; genus Lactuca; species Lactuca saligna. Next base: position 200,611,465 of record NC_136424.1, on the reverse strand, counting down.
TATTCTTACAAACTTAGGATAAGTTCCTTGATCACCTCAATAGATCGATGTGTCACGTTCTAATGACCTCTCATCGTATGATGTAACGCTTAGACTCAGGTCTTTTAGAATCAAGTTCCAGAACGAAATATACCTTCCTTCATATTCTAATGTGATACAATCACATTCTAGCATGTAGCACTTCTAGCTACAAGATTCTTACTTTAACGGCTATTTGTGATACTTCTATTGATCGATTCGATTATGTTTCACATCAATCTTTTGTCTTAAGTCAGATGCTACATCGATTTTGGTTCTGTAAAACATGTAACATAATCATCTTAGTCGGACACGACATGATATAACCACTACGGTTAGAATAATAGTCATCTTCTTAGTAATTACCGAAATGATGGTAATGACATACATGAACAAAATGGAATCAGTTACTAGCTCCTTGGTAACCTTTTGACTATCCATGATCTAAGTGCGAGTCATGTGCTACTGGTAGTATATGTGACAACGTGAAACTTCTATCCTATGTAATTGATTTGTGTATAGGTATTAAAACTTGAATTCATCATGTTTTAACGAATCTTGTGGGTGCATATGGGTGTTCTAGGTTTAGTATAATCTAAATATGAGTCTTGGGAAGGGTTAGAAAGTGTTTAGCATCACAAAATTGGGTCAAACATACCAAAGATGGTGTGTGCGGCCACACACCCGTGTGTGCGGCTAGCCAGCCACACACCCAACCGCAAACACCCTCCAGCCTCACACCCAACCCTATATATTTAGAAGACCTCCTTCTATCACTCCTTTCTTCTCTTGAATGCACCATCTCTCTCTCTCTCTCTCTCTCTCTCCCTCTCTCGCTTTCTCTCTCTAAAATCATCAACCAAGAACACTTTGAAGGCCTCATAATGGTGAACTACTCCATCATCTAGTTGGTTATAGTGGTAAATACTTGAATCTAAGCTTAAAACTTATAATGTTCATCATGTTCTTCGTCCCTTGAAGGTGTACGGCCGCACACCTTCATATGGTGGCCGTACACATTCAAAACTCCCCTTGGTGAAGAGAAAACACTTCAAAAATAAACATTTGGACTCAAATGAGGAGTGTACGGCCGCACACTCTTGTGTACGGCTGTGCACACCCTCTGTACGGCTGCACACTCTTGTGTGCAGCCTTACACACAAGTCTGGCAGCATTTCCTAGCCACACACTCACTTGCAAGGCGATACACTCACTCTAATGCCCATATTTGGCCTTAAACTTGTCAAGATAACTAAGTATGAATCATGGGACGCTTAATCTTAGTAATACCAAGTCTTTAGAGTGACTTCCCATCATGTTTTGTCATGCAACACCCTAGCTCTAACTCACATATGTGCCAACATATGTATAATAGGGACCACTTGCATTCAGGGCATCTGTTGACACTCAGCACTCATATCGATCACACTCGAACCCGACGTTAAACTGTGAGTTCATACCCCTACACCTTTTTCTATGTTTTTCATGTTTTCAGGGGGGGACTACAAGTAAAATTACAAGGGAACTTGTACTCAAAACTTATTACTTTGTATGAAATGTTTACATGATTTGTATGCTTTTTACACCGAAACGTGTTGTACCAACCAACTTAACTATGGATTTGGTTTTCAAAACTAAAACAAGGATACTTGTGAAACTTAATTTAAAACGTTATATTTTATATTTTACAAGGTATTTATGACCTTCATAAAATGGATTTTTTCATATTATTACTTGTAAATTTGTTATTCTTACGGTTGGAGACACGTCCTTGGTAACACTCCCCGGGTACGAGAGTGAAGGGCTACCCCTATAACCAGAATCTCCTGGATGAAGAATGTGACTTCTGTCTACAGCTCTATACGAGACTGACTAACCCACACCTCGCTACTAGCTACAATCGGACCGACAGGTCTATGGGTGACAAAGTTATAAATCAATACTAGCACCGTTACGTGCCGTATCTAGTTTATCGTATGGTTATAGAACTCGCAACTTAGAATAATGGAGATTTACTTTAGTAATAATGAACTTGGTGAACTAACCTCAAAGTAATAATTGTTTTGATTACTAGAGGGTATTTGTAATACCCTTAGGAATAGTTCACTACCTACTTATTAGTTTTATATACATGTTAAAACTAATGTAGTTTTCAAGGATAACCAAACTTTCAGGGAAACTTTACCTACGATACAAGTATGGTAGATACTTGTACACTTCATTCCGAATTGATTAACCGAACATTAACTTTTATGGAAAATAAGGGTTTTTCCTTGGATAACATAACTTTTCATAAAAGGTTGTTTAACAAACTGATAACTAAGCTTCTTTCATAAGAAAATATGGGATTTTCTTGGGGAAACAACTTTTCAAAAACTAAAGGTACATTTTCTATCACCAGAAACAAATCGCTTATGAACTCACCAGCTTTATGCTGATATTTTTAAAACTGCTTGTATTCTCAAGTTCTCATTAGACAGGTATCTCGTTTACTTTTGGAGAAGACAGAGCGTATTGAAGTCTTGTCTGTTCTTTTGTTTACATGTCGTATATGTATAAAACTTGTAACAATGTGCTTTCAAACAAATGTAAATAATCCTATGTAATGTAATGGTTGTGTTTAGTATGCTTACTATGTACATTCGTTGTGATACTACGCATGACGCCATCCACCCCGGAACGTTTCCGCCGTCGGTTTCGGGGTGTGGTAGTATAGGCCTCTCCTACCATTAATACCTACTCATACTCGTCCCAAGTATTGTTTCGCAGTTTATCCAAGTGATTATTACAAAAACAATTTGAACACATGAAATGTGTCCAAACAATCATAATTTTTTCCTAGACTCTACTAGGAATTCTTCTATGCGTATCTTCAATCATCGTTTATATTTCAACTCGGTAGGTGGTGGAAACGCCATACGATGGGACAACTTCAGGAATTACACCAATCATTCCATCATCCCGCCAATCAAAGGTGTACTTCAGACATACAATACTCCTTTGAATGTACTATTATTTTATTAGACATATTCTAAAGGCAAGATACCACTCTTACGATATCTTCCGATAGCTTTCATTCACTACCATAATCCTTTTCATTTCCTCCATTTACTCAATTCTCTATGAGTCTTCACCATGATGCTCTTTTCACGAAAGCATGCATTTAGTGCATCGAGACGAGAATATAAACAAAGAAGGTTTAGACCCGTAATCCTCCTTATTACTCCAAAAAGTTACATGCTAGTCCTAAATACCGTATTTAAACATTTAGAAATTTGAACACATAAGTTTTCCAGATCCGGTCGGCAACATCCCATGGATCCGATTAAACGATAACATCATATAGCATCACAAATCATTTAGCACATAAAAGCATTTTAGGCATCTTCCTTAAATAAGCTAGTGCTTGTGTCTAATTAGGTGTACTACCTAAAATATATTAGACACAATCCTCACAATCATTTCTTAGCTTTCTAAGTTTAAGTGAAAAAATTTCCTACAATTCCTAGTTCACTAAAACTAATTCCCTGATACCAACTGCGGCATCCCCATTTTTACGGCCAGAAAAAACCGATTTATTTATGCTTTATTTTGAAAATCAGAGAACCTTTTAAAGAAATATGTTGCGGCGTTTGTTTCCAGAAAAAAACATTATCAATACGATATTAAAGCATTTTCGAAGAAATGTATTTTATTCATTTTAAAATGTTGGGATGTCATCTTCAAAGCAGAAAAATGAGCATAAACAGACCTTACATTCATTTACACTAGGGATCTACATGTCCTTAATCTCTCAATATAATGTAGCTTCATATCGACACCTGTAATATAAATACACTGAGTGGGTCAGGTTAGGAAACCTGGTGTGTATATAGGGATTTCAATCCGACAATGTTATATCATATATATATATATATATATATATATATATGTGTGTGTGTGTGTGTGTGTGTATATATAAGAACTTACAAGTATATAATTTCACCATGTACAAACAACTCATACTCCAAACCATCAATCCTCTCAACGACATTGTTCATACTCTCAGATATAAAATTTACCTTTTTACTTAATCCATACTACCAGGTCAAGTATGTCTAATCCATGATCTTGGATCAATAATTGTCCCCATTCAATACTCTCGGACTATGGGCAATTGACTAGTCCTCAATCCATACATCGGGATTAATAACAAATAAATATGTCATAACCATACTCTCGGACTAAGTACAATTGTCTACTTATAAATCCATACCCCCAGATTAATGACAAATAAGTATGTCCTATCCATACTCTTAGACTAAGGATAAATGACAATGTTTAATCCATGTTCCTGGATCAATGACATATTTTAAAGTTCTATTCTACATGTATATCTCACTCGTACTCATAAGAAGATATTACCCAATATGCCTCATAATTAATTCAGGTTTACTCTTTATCCTAAATTATCATATATATTATTAGGTATGTTCTTTAACATGTATTTCAGGCAACATCAAATAATTCGCACGTAAACATATATTTTATACTTCAATCAATACTTGTATTAAAATCGTGTTCATGAAAGGGACTATCCACTCACTTGTTAAAGTGATGATTCCAAACTCGGGCTACGCTTCGCTTGTAACGATTGTATTTTCCATTAACAAAACCTAGAATTATTATTGCTAAGTTGTAGTCTCATCCTTATTGGGACTAATTATTAGTCTAGATTCATCATTAACTCAAAGTCTACTTTCATGATCTATCAAATAATGAACAACCACGTGGGATCATATCAGAGGTAGGGTCTATTTGGTATACCAAGTATACTATTTGGAAATCCCATTTTAAACACCTTACTAAATCACAGCGTCAACATCATCCCCGTAAATAGATCAATCAGTATAACGAATTAGAATCCCTGATAAATATTGTTTATAAGTTAAGAATAACGATAATGAACTTAAACATAAGTTATACTTAAAGTAGGGTAAGCATAACTCACTTACCGAGGGGTTTAGCTACGAACCGTGCTCTATGGGAACAGAACTTCCGAGGCGAAAAGCTCTTTGTCTCGGAGCCTTCAGGCGCTTCGGAGCTTTCTACTAGCTCTAGGGGAGTTTCCTAGGGTTTTAGGAGGTTTAGAGAGAGTTTAGAGTAAAAAAGAAAGAGTGGAAAGTGTGAGAAATGAAGCCACCTTCGCATGCTATTTATAGGCTGAAATACTTTCAACTCGTCAAGTTGGGGCCACCAACTCATTGAGTTGGTGCAACATGTCACCCTCTAGTGGCAACGTTTTGGGAGAAAGCAATGGGCCAACTTCACCCACATCACCCTCTTTGCAGCAGCACCCTCCCGACTTCTAAACCCCATAACTTTCTCGTACGAGCTCCATTTCGACGTTCTTTATATCCACACGTAGGTATTGACAAGATCTAAACCTCTCATTTGTACTATCTCAACTAATTCTTTACCGATTTTAAATTTAACAGTATGAGAACATTATATTGTTAAACGACTGTGTAAAATTCATAAATTTTACAAACGGACTATATCTATCGAGCTTTAAATTTATAACCTAACTACTTGTATACTATTGCACCTATAGGTGGTGTACCTAGTTGGATTATAGTATATTCAAGTAAGTTGGGTTTGAACACAAGGAACATATTTAATTAACTATAATAATTACTAAAAGTTAACCTAAAACAAACAATAATTTTAAGGGGTTTTTATTCGATTTTACAAATTCGGACAAAATTAACCTATCAACTAATAAGTTTATTATTCTAAAAACCCCATCGAAAGGTCACAAACTTAACCTATGGTTAGCTACTAATTATGGATTATTATAGTTTGTTACCAATTATTTTATAACTAGCAATTCAAGTCCAAATGTACTAATATTTTCACTAATTCATAAACTACCTTGTATGGTCATACATAATCCAAAAATATAATTAGTTATTAATTATAGATGGACTATGTAAGATTTATGCAAACAAACACAATTATGATCATAATTTAATGTTCTGTAGCAGAACGAAATTAGTTACATTTATCAGTTATCTAAGATTTGGTCGATCCTAGCATTAAATATTTAATAGTCACTAAACTACTAGGTAACAAGTTCATGTAATTTAATGGTCACTAAGCTACACAGAACCGGAATACAAGAAATCAAAGTCACAAATATTAACATGCTACTTGCATAATATTTAGATACCAACTTTAATAATTCATAACTAGTAGCTAACCATAAAGGAGAAGTGCGTTCTAACTAAACAAAGTGCTTTTAGAATATTGATTAAAACTATTAGTTAGTTGTTTAAGTTTGTCTGAACTTGTAAAATCGGAATAAAAAAACCATTTTTAATTTTTGCTTGTTTTAGTTTAATTATTTAGTTAATTAAATTCTTTCCCTGTGTTTGACCCCAACTTACTTTACTATACTATAATCCAACTAGGTATGTTGTCTATACGTGTAATAGTAGATAAGTAGTTAGGTTATAAATTTAAAATTAGATAGGTATAGTCTACACTACATCAAGTTTTTAACAGAGAGGAAGGTTGAGTTTCGGGTTGATTTGATGGCTGGCTCAGCTTAGATAGCTAAGGCGTTGTATCCCCTAGCACCACCTGAGATGCAGGAGTTGTCTATGCAGCTGCATGAGCTTCTATACAAGGGGTTTATGCGTCCAAGAAGTTCTCTATGGGGAGCACCAATCCTGTTTGTGAAAAAGAATGATGGGTCTCATAGGATGTGTATCAATTATTAGGAATTTAAGAAGCTAGAGGTCAAGCACCGTTACCCAATTCTGAGGATCGATGACCTATTTGAAGTGTAGTTGTAGAGACACATCATCAACCAAGAGGGAATCTTGGTAGACCCGACTAAGATCTAGGTTGTGATGCATTGGGAAGTTCCTATAAACGCATCAGAGATTCGAAGTTTCTTAGGTATTGTGGGGTGTTATTGGAGATTTATTCAGGATTTCTCCAAGATTGTGGTACCATTGACCCATCTGACCAAGAAGAATGTGACCTTTCGATGGGGTTCGGATCCATAGTTGGCCTTCGAGACACTGAGGCAGAATTTGTATGAGACCCCAATTCTCTCGCTACCCGAGGGATTGGATGATTTCATGGTTTACTATGGCGTATCTATTTCGGGATTGGGAGATTTTATGATACAGAGAGGGGACTTGATTGCTTACGCCTCAGAGCGTCTGAAGCCTAATCAGACGAACTACCCCACGCATGACTTGGAATTGAGGGCTGTTGCGTTTTCCCTAAAGATATGGAGGCACTATTTGTATAGAGTCTAGTGTATTATCTACACCGATCACAAGAGTTTAAAGTATTTGATGGCTTAGTAGAATTTGAATATCTGGCAGCGGAGGTGGTTGGATGTGGTAAAAGACTATAATTACGAGATTATGTACTACCCCGGGAAGGCCAATGTGGTGGCCGATGCTTTGAGCTGCAAGGAGGTATGCTCATCAATTCAGGATATTTGTTTGAGGATGAATGTCACTTCAAATTTGATGGATTTAATCAAGGAGGCTCAAGTAGAGGGATTGAAGAAGGGAAATTAGGAGATTTAGCAGATTAGAGGGCAGATTCGTTTGTTTTCAATAGACAGTCAGGAGTTGTTGACGGAGTATAGTAGGGTTTGGGTCCCGGCGTCAGGTGGGGTGTGACAGACGATTTTAGAAGAGGCACATAAATTGAAGTTTTTTATCTATCCAGGGGCTACGAAGATGTACCGAAATTTAAGTTTGAATAACTGGTGGCCCTGTATGAAAATGAAGTTGATTGGTTTGTCGAGTGATGCTCATCTTATAAGAAAGTCAAGGCCAAATATCAACGACTTTACCACAAGGTTCAAAAGTTACCCATCTCTATATGGAAGTGGGAGGAGATCAGTATGGATTTCGTCACAAAGTTGCCCGGAAATGGCGCATGATGTTGATTCTATCTGGGTAGTCTTGGACAAGTTGACCAAGAGTACGTATTTTATCTCGATTGCCGAGAGTATATCCACGGAGAACTTAACTGATATTTATGTCTAGGAGGTGGTAGTTAGGTATGGGATACCTGTATCGGTGGTTTCAGACCGAGATGTTCGTTTCACCTCCAGATCTTGGAGGAAGTTCCATGAAGAGTTAGGAACTCAGCTGCATTTCAGTACAAGATACCACCCGCATACTGATGGCCAGAGTGAGAACAGTTCAGACACTCGAGGATATGCTTCAGGCGTGTGTATTGGATTTTTGAGAGAGTTGGGATACATACCTTCCTCTGGCCAAGTTCTCCTAGAACAACAGTTACCATGCTAGTATTGACCGACCTATTTTTGTGATGTTGTATGGAAGGGGGTGTAGGATCGTCGTTTGTTGGGATGAGGTTGGTCATCGGGTCATAGGAAGCACTGAGGTCATGCTTAAGACAATGAAATTGATTCAGCAGGTGCGCAACAGGTTGTGTCACACCCCAAAACCGGAACGACGGAAACGTTCTGGGATGGATGACGTAATGTCAAGAATCATAACACATGCATTATGGTAATCAAAGTACAAAAACCATTGCATTAATAGTAATAGTTTTACATGGTTTACATTACAATACATCAAAATAATACAAGTCATAATATAGGTTCAGCTTGGTACTAAACTGTCTTCGTCAAAAGCTTCGGGGATGTACCTGTCTAATGCTGACCTGAGAATACAAGTTATTTGAAAGCGAGTATCAGCATTTTTACAAATGCTAGTGAGTTCATAAGTATTTAGTGTCATTTTATACAAAAACTTTATATAAGTAGTAGTTTTCAAGTATACAGTGAAATAGAGTCCTTTCCAGAACATCCTATATTTTTTGTTTAAAACGCAGTCTTCTACCAAGACTGGTCAGAGTTATTTGGTAAAAAGTAGTTTTCCCTTAAACACTTTCATTATCAAAATACGAGATTTGCTTTTTAAGAAAGTTGGAGAATATCAGGGAAAATAACATATGGCTCAGCAGTGAGGACTGTTGACTAAGGCAAAAGAATAATAGACTCCAGGAGGATATCGAATGAACGGTATGCCTGGATTATTCTAACAAAAGGAGACACAGATCCCGGACAGTATCAAATGAAAGATACAGCAAGTAAGGCCTAAAACAGAGAATACAGACCCCAGACAGTATCAAATGAAAGATACAGCTAGTAAGGTCCAATACAGTGAACATAGTGTATTGAGTGAAATACTGTGTATAAAACCAGTTACCTTAAAGCCATGAACTATAAGGTAACCCTAAGATACTTGTAACCATACTGATCGAAACTAGTGAATCTTGACGCCCTGAAAGCATCAGTATAATTATGACATTTGTCACCCCTTGGCTTGGTAGGTCGTGGACTGTAGCTAGCAGTCAGGGGGCGGGGGTGTCAATCCTGTATAGATCTATACACACAATGTCTGCTCTCCCTAAAAGAGACTCTGGTTACTATCCTGCAATGGAGAAGGCCGTGTACTGAAGCTGTACCTCGTGTAGTGAGATGTAACAGCCTGGAATTTCAGGTATTGTCATAATATTGTTTTTGGGGTGTTTTAGGAGGGGACTCGGCGAGTTGGAGCCAGACTCGCCGAGTAGGACCACAGACTTGGTCGTGGGTTCGCGACTGGACTCCACGAGTCCATTATGGACTCGGCGAGTCTGCGCTGTTTAGCGGAAACCCTAGCCGTTCGGTTTTGGAACGTATATAACGGACTTATAGGCCGTCATTGTCCGTCTTTAGCGACTGAGAAGAACCCTAAATCGGTTGTGGGCATCTAGAGCAAGGATAGAAGGCCATTGGTGATCTTGAAGAAGTTATTGTGCAAGGAAGAGAAGAGTTTGGCTAAAGGAACAGCAAGGGAATCAAGTTCTGAGGATTGGGGACACAGAGAGTGCATTATTCAGGTAATATTTCAGATCATATTCTGCTATGTTGATGTGTGCATGGATTTAGGGTTTATGGAACCCTTTTGTGACTAGATTGATTATTACCCTTGTTCCCCAAACGATTGTAACCCTGTATTAGGACCTTTAGAGGTCCAGAATGTCCCATGCCTGTGTATTTCAGGAATTAAGAGAGGTTTTGTATTGGAATCCTTATGCCTTAAGTCAAAAGGTAAATTACAAGTCTAGGGGTGTAGCATGAGCACCTAAATGAAGGTCTTACGTGTTGTACCAGCTTAGGAGGACCAGACCTATGAATGGTCGGGACAATACTGATCTCAGGAAGCAGTTTGATCGACTGCATGGCATGGACTCGCCGAGTCCGATGAACAGACTCGGCGAGTAGCTTGAAGATTAACTGGGACTCGTCGAGCTGTTCTTCAGACTCGGCGAGTGGAGTCGGCGTGGCCCCGCTATTCTTCCACGAGGAACTCGTCGAGTCAAAAGGGATACTCGACGAGTAGAAAGGGAACATCTGGATTTGGTGAGGACGTCCAGACTCGCGGAGTCGCCTTAGCACTCCCCGAGTCCGGTCAAGTTGACCGTTGACCAGAGTTGACCTACATGTGATTTCTTAGGGTCAACTGTCTTGAAGGATAAAATTATTAATAAGGGATATATGATATTATAGGGAGTCTGTAGCTCGGTGGATCGAGTGCGAGTGATTTCAGGAGTCGCTAGCTTTCATTACCCACGAGGTGAGTCTTCTCACTATACTGTACCCGGAAGGGTTTGGCTGTGTGACCGAAAGGTCAGATATGATATGTGTTATAAGTGCTATAAATGGAAAGGTAATTGCTATGCGTGCTATGTATGTTTATATGGGACGGAAGGCAATATGTTATGTGACCGAAAGGTCGGATATGATATATGATATATCTGCTATATGTGTTAGGATAAATGTATTATGTGCTGTGTATGTTCATGGGCCGGAAGGCAATATGTTATGGGCCGGAAGGCGAATATGTTATGGGCCGGAAGGCGATTATGTTACGGGCCGGAAGGCGTTGTGTTGTAGATCGGAAGGTCAGGGCCTGGAAAGGAGTATATGTGTAAGTAGTATACTGGGAACTCACTAAGCATTTATGCTTACAGTTGTTATGTATGTGTTTCAGGTACTAGCGAGGACCGTGGGAAGGCGCCGACATGACGCGTACACACTGTTGATGTTTTGAGATCTTGGGGATTTTATAATTGTATTTTGATATGAAATTTGGAATAATTATATTTGGTTGAAATAAATCACTTTATTTTAAATGAAAAAAATTTGTTTGAAAATTTGCGTTGTTACAATTGGTATCAGAGCCTTGGTTTGAGGGATTCGGGTGTACCTTCGGGTGTAACTGAACTCAAACGGAGGATTTGAGGGAAATCTTTTAAAACTAATAAAGGCATAAACTTTTATAAATGGTAAAGTGGTAAACAAGAAAGAAGCAGTGTGTACGATCAGCCAGCGCCCGAACGGTAAAGATCCCCAGAATACCTTACAATGTTATGTTATGCAATGAATTATGAATTGTTATGCATGCTAGAAGACTAGGTATTCATGATAGGACTAGAGTGGCCTAATTTGTGATTCCTTAGTCTAGGGAGTTTGCCGATATGAGATATTTGATAGCGTGCAGGTAGATAGTGCATATCAAAAGTAGAGTACTCACTTTTCGGGATTTGGGGAGGAAGATTTGGGACGAATGCTGATACGGTGTGGTCGGTAGTATTGGGCCCGTACTACCGAAGACACCGGGTCGGTGGGAGACCCAAGTAAGAATCCTTGGATATCGGAGACTGAGTAGGGTTGCATATCAAGTGCAATTGTACTTGATGGAGTCTCTGATAATTTTATGTTGTATTTCAGAGACATCATGGTTACCACACGCCACGGGGCGAGTTCGAGTGGTGTGAGCGATGAGGATATTCGTCAGATGATTCAGGAGGAGGTAGCTGCAGCGATCCGGGCTGAGATCCCAGAGATGTTTGGGTCTATTAAGACCACTCTGATGGAGACGTTCAAAGAGCGGTACGCCGCACTGACTGAGACTGCAGCCGCTGCCGCTACCGCAGCCGTGGCCGCTGCCATGCCGCAAGGGGGCGATTCGTTCCTATACCGGGAATTCAGCAACACGAAACCCCCTGAGTTCGATGGGACGTAGGATCCGATTGCTGCGATGAGGTGGATCGCCGACATTGAAGGGTGCTTCTACACTTGCTCATGCACGGAGCACCTGAGGGTACGGTTCGCTTTGAACCAGCTCCGGCTGGGAGCGAAGGATTGGTGGAAGTTCGTGACGGCGAACTTCACTCTGGCGGAGATTACAGCAGTGACATGGGAGAGGTTTACTGACATGTTCATGGACGAGTACGTTCCCCCAGTGGAGAGGGAACGATTGATTCAGGAGTTCTTGACCCTTAAGCAGGGTACTGATTCGGTTGCGGTGGTTACGCGGAAGTTTCATGAGAAGGCGATGTTCTGCCCTGAGCTGGTGTCTACATAGCAGTCGCGGATGAGCCGGTACTTAGGCGTTTTGAGGAGGGATATCCGGGAGTTTGTGTCAAACTCAACCTATCATACTTTTACTGAGCTTCAGGCGAATGCCAGGAAGCGCGAGATCGAGTTGTAGACCCAGGCCAGGGAGGAGGCCGAGTCTCGACAGGTGGACCGGCGGCCGGCTCAGTCTCAGCCGGCAGCCAAGCGGATCAAGTCCGCTGATTTGAGGACGGGAGGTCAGAAGGGCCGCACTTGCGGGAAGTGCGGCAAGGGTCATGAGGGGGCGTGCCGAGCTGGTGGTTGCTACAAGTGTGGCAAGGAAGGATACATTGCAGGGATTGTCCTAAGGGGTTTATGGTTTGTTTCCATTGCAACTAGACAGGCCATCGGAAGGCCGAGTGCCCGCAGCTTCGTCAGGGATCTACACCTACTACCAGGACTACTGAGACTCGACCGGAGAAGGTCGAGGCCCCGAGGGCTCGCGGGAGAGCCTTTCAGCTGACTGCGGAGGAGGTCCGCACTGCGCCCGATGTTGTGGCAGGTATGCTGTAATTCACGTATTTATTTAAAGTCAAAATGTTATGCTTATGTTAATATATGTGTAGGTACTTTTCATGTGAACTCTATGCCTACTCTAGTGTTATTTGATTCGGGTGCGAGTAGGTCCTTTGTATCTGTAGCTTTTAGTCAGCATATCAGCATTAGTCGTGAGCCGTTAAGTCGGCCCCTGAGCGTTTCTATAGCGGCCGAGAGGGTGGTTTGTGCCACGGAGGTTCTTTGGGGATGCGTACTAGAGATTTTCGAGGTTGAGTTTCTGATTGACCTAATTCCTATTGCGATGGGTGATGTCTGTGTTATCGTGGGCATGGACTGGTTGAGTCGATTCAGCGCTGTCATTGACTGTGAGCGCCAGCTGGTGACTATACGAGACCCTAGTGGGAGAGTTCTTACGGCGTACGACGAGGGTACCCGTTCGGGATCAGCTTTTTGTTCGGCCGCTAGGGCGAGGCAATGTCTACAGCAGGGATGTAAGGGTTTTGTGGCTTATGTGATGGATACGCGGGAGGCTTCCGAGAGACCGAGGTCAGTGGAGGAGGTTCCAGTGGTGCGTGAGTTTCCAGATGTATTTCCCGAGGAACTGCCGGGAGTACCTCCTGCGAGGCAAGTAGAGTTTGGTATCGATCCGATTCCGGGGGCTGCGCCTATTGCAAAGGTGCCTTATCGTCTCGCACCTCTAGAGATGCAAGAGTTGTCCTCGCAACTCCAGGAGTTGCTGGGGAAGGGATTTATTCGGCCGAGCAACTCGCCGTGGGGAGCACCGATTCTGTTCGTCAAGAAGAAGGATGGTTCACACCGGATGTGCATTGATTACCGGGAGTTGAACAAAGTGACGGTCAAGAACCGCTATCCGTTACCGAGGATCGATGATTTATTCGATCAGTTGCAAGGGGCATCTTGGTTTTCCAAGATCGATCTGAGATCAGGGTACCATCAGGTAAGAGTGCGGGATGAGGACGTCCAGAAGACAGCATTTAGGAAACGATATGGGCATTATGAGTTCGTGGTGATGCCTTTCGGGCTCACCAATGCCCCGGCAGTGTTCATGGACCTCATGAACAGGGTATGCAGGCCAATGCTGGATCGGTCTGTGATTGTATTTATCGATGACATCCTGGTGTATTTGCGATTTAGAGAGCAGCATGAGGGACATTTGAGGGAGGTCCTTGGGGTACTGAGGTCGGAGAAGCTATATGCAAAATTCTCCAAATGTGACTTCTGGTTGCGGGAGGTCCAATTTCTTGGACATGTTGTTAATCAGGCAGGGATATTGGTCGATCCGGCCAAGGTTGAGGCAGTGATGTGTTGGGAGGTACCGAAGTCACCTTCCAAGATCAGGAGTTTCCTTGGGTTGGTGGGGTACTATCGGAGGTTTATTAGAGACTTCTCCAAGATCGCAGTACCGCTCACCAGACTGACCCGGAAGGGTGTTGCATTCTCATGGGGACCCGAGCAACAGACTTCTTTCGAGACACTTCGCCAGAGATTGTGCGAAGCCCCGGTATTAGCTCTCCCGGAAGGGATGGAAGATTTTGTCGTATATTGCGACGCATCGATTTCGGGACTGGGTGCATTGTTGATGCAGAGAGGTCATGTGATAGCTTATGCATCGAGGCAGCTAAAGCCTCACGAGGCGAGATATCCCACGCATGACCCAGAGTTGGGGGCAGTAGTATTCGCTCTCAAGATTTGGCGTCACTACCTATATGGGGTTCGATGTACGATATACACGGACCATAAGAGTTTGAAGTATTTGATGGATCAACCCAACCTAAATATGCGTCAGAGGAGATGGTTGGATGTGGTCAAGGATTATGACTGTGAAATCCTATACCACCTGGGCAAGGCTAATGTGGTAGCCGATGCATTGAGCCGCAGGGCGGAGAGCACTCCATTGCGAGATGTATGTCTAAGACTGACGGTGATGACTCCGGTATTGGATGCTATTCGTGGGGCGCAGGCCGAGGCTGTGAGATCCGAGATGCAGAAGAAAGAGTGGGTCATTGGGTTAATCTCAGAGTTCGTTAAGGATGGACGAGGACTTCTGACGTTTCAGGGTCGGATTTGGGTACCGTTCTTGGGCGGTACGCGTGCTACTTTGATGGAAGAGGCTCACAGATCGAAATTCTCGATTCATCCCGGTGCTACAAAGATGTATTTGGACTTGAGGAAGGAATACTGGTGGCCTTGTATGAAGAGAGACGTCTCTTGGTTCGTTGAGAGGTGTTTGACCTGCCGTAGGGTTAAGGCCGAGCACCAGAGACCGCATGGCAAGTTGCAGCCTTTGGAGATTCCTGAGTGGAAGTGGGAACAGATTACTATGGATTTCATCACCAAATTGCCAAGAACTGCCAGGGGAGTCGATGCAATTTGGGTGATTGTGGATAGGTTGACGAAGAGTGCACACTTCCTTGCCATCAGTGAGAGTTCATCAGCGGAGAAGTTGGCGGAGTTATATGTGAGAGAGGTGGTATCTCGGCATGGAGTGCCGATCTCGATTGTTTCGGACCGTGATGTACGCTTCACTTCCAGGTTCTGGAAGAAATTCCATGAGGAGCTGGGTACTAAACTGCATTTTAGTACCGCATACCATCCCCAGACAGACGGCCAGAGCGAGCGGACGATTCAGACATTGGAGGACATGCTTCGAGCGTGTGTGTTAGACTTCGGGGGTAGCTGGGATGCGCATTTACCCTTGGCAGAGTTTTCCTACAACAACAGCCATCATTCGAGCATTGGTATGCCACCTTTTGAGTTGTTGTATGGTAGGAGGTGTCGGACCCCCATTTGCTGGGGAGAGGTGGGACAGAGAGTGATGGGCAATACAGAGATCGTACTTCAGACGACAGAGCAAATTCAGCAGGTTAGACAGAGGTTATTGACCGCCCAGAGATGACAAAAGAGTTATGCGGACAGACGCCGGTCCAAGCTTGAATTTCAGGTTGGCGACTTCGTTCTCCTGAAGGTTTCTCCTTGGAAGGGAGTGATCCGGTTCAGGAAGAGGGGCAAGTTGGGGCCCCGGTTCATAGGTCCATTTCGTGTGATTGCAAGGGTAGGCCGGGTAGCTTATCGGTTGGAGTTGCCAGCAGAGTTGGGACAGATCCACAATACCTTTCACGTATCGCAGTTGAGGAAGTGTATAGCCGATGAATCGGCAGTGGTTCCATTAGAGGATATTCAGGTGGATGCGAGCCTGAATTACACCGAGAGACCAGTAGCCATCAGGGATCGGAAGATCAAGGTTCTAAGGAACAAGGAGGTACCTCTGGTGTTGGTTCAGTGGCAACACCGGAAAGGATCGGAGATGACTTGGGAGCCGGAGCGTGAGATGCGGGAGCAACATCCAGAGTTATTTGCAGAGTGAGACTTCGAGGGCGAAGTCTAGTCCTAGTGGGGGAGAGTTGTAACAGCCTGGAATTTCAGGTATTGTCATAATATTGTTTTTGGGGTGCTTTAGGAGGGGACTCAGCGAATTGGAGCCAGACTCGCCGAGTAGACCACAGACTTGGTCGCGGGTTCGCGACTGGACTCGACGAGTCCATTATGGACTCGGCGAGTCTACGCTGTTCCGCGGAAACCCTAGTCGTTCGGTATTGGAATGTATATAACGGACTTATAGGCCGTCATTGTCCGTCTTTAGCGACTGAGAAGAACCCTAAATCGGTTGTGGGCATCTAGAGCAAGGATTGAAGGCCATTGGTGATCTTGAAGAAGTTATTGTGCAAGGAAGAGAAGAGTTTGGCTAAAGGAACAGCAAGGGAATCAAGTTCTGAGGATTGGGGACACAGAGAGTGCATTATTCAGGTAATATTTCGGATCATATTCTTCTATGTTGATGTGTGCATGGATTTAGGGTTTATGGAACCCTTTTGTGACTAGATTGATTATTACCCTTGTTCCCCAAACGATTATAACCCTGTATTAGGACCTTTAGAGGTCCAGAATGTCCCATGCCTGTGTATTTCAGGAATTAAGAGAGGTTTTGTATTGGAATCCTTATGCCTTAAGTCAAAAGGTAAATTACAAGTCTAGGGGTGTAGCATGAGCACCTAAATGAAGGTCTTACGTGTTGTACCAGCTTAGGAGGACCAGACCTATGAATGGTCGGGACAATACTGATCTCAGGAAGCAGTTTGATCGACTGCATGGCATGGACTCGCCGAGTCCGATGAACAGACTCGGCGAGTAGCTTGAAGATTAACTGGGACTCGTCGAGCTGTTCTTCAGACTCGGCGAGTGGAGTCGGCGTGGCCCCGCTATTCTTCCACGAGGAACTCGTCGAGTCCAAAGGGATACTCGACGAGTAGAAAGGGAACATCTGGATTTGGTGAGGACGTCCAGACTCGCCGAGTCGCCTTAGCACTCGCCGAGTCCGGTCAAGTTGACCGTTGACCAGAGTTGACCTACATGTGATTTCTTAGGGTCAGCTGTCTTGAAAGATAAAATTATTAATAAGGGATATATGATATTATAGGGAGTCTGTAGCTCGGTGGATCGAGTGCGAGTGATTTCAGGAGTCGCTAGCTTTCATTACCCACGAGGTCAGTCTTCTCACTATACTGTACCCGGAAGGGTTTGGCTGTGTGACCGAAAGGTCAGATATGATATGTGTTATAAGTGCTATAAATGGAAAGGTAATTGCTATGCGTGCTATGTATGTTTATATGGGCCGGAAGGCAATATGTTATGTGACCGAAAGGTCGGATATGATATATGATATATGTGCTATATGTGTTAGGATAAATGTATTATGTGCTGTGTATGTTCATGGGCCGGAAGGCAATATGTTACGGGCCGGAAGGCGAATATGTTATGGGCCGGAAGGCGATTATGTTACGGGCCAGAAGGCATTGTGTTGTAGACCGGAAGGTCAGGGCCTGGAAAGGCGTATATGTGTAAGTAGTATACTGGGGAACTCACTAAGCATTTATGCTTACAGTTGTTATGTATGTGTTTCAGGTACTAGCGTGGACCGTGGGAAGGCACCGGCATGACACGTACACACTGTTGATGTTTTGAGATCTTGGGGATTTTATGATTGTATTTTGATATGAAATCTGGAATAATTATATTTGGTTGAAATAAATCACTTTATTTTAAATGAAATTTTTTTTTTTGAAAATTTGCGTTGTTACATGAGATCTAATGTAAAAATACTGAACTAGTGATAGAGACTCATAACCGAACTGATTAATGTAAACCCATATGACCATGCTTGTATACATAATATATAATTAATGATCGAACGACCTTTGGACGAACATTCGATCCCACCAGACCACATCTCAATGAGGAAAAGGAAATAGGGCAAACAAGCCTTCCTAAGTCCTTCAACCATTATTTACATGCATCTATACAAACACAGGCATACATCTAACTATGTGGAAGTGTTATCAAGTATAAGCCTATCACAAAGTGGAGACATTCTCAAGTATAAGTTTATCGCGAAGTGTAGGCGTTCTCAAGTATAAGAGTATCACGAAGGAGAGGCGTTCTCAAGTATAAGTGTATCACGAAGTGTAGGCGTTCTCAGGTATAAGTGTATCACGAAGTGTAGGTGTTCTCAAGAATAAGTGTATCACGAAGTGTAGGCATTCTCAAGTATAAATGTATCACGAAGTTTAGGCGTTCTCAAGTATAAATGTATCACGAAGTGGAGGCGTTCTCAAGTATAAGTGTATCAAGAAGGAAAGGTATTAACTAAACAAAAGTGAAGCAGTAGTATCTTAACCAAGTAGAAGTATAAAAACATAGACGACAACTTTGGAAAACCTTTATATATTAAGAAAATCACGACTTGGTATGCCTTTGTAAATTGAGTTTGAAAACCTTTAAAAATCCTTTGATTAAACATTATAAGTAATAGTTGAACAAGTAACTACGTTTTCAGAAAACCATTTACAATGTCATTCTCGGTAAAATAGTTAACAGTGTGGTAAATCCTTGTGCATGCGGGTTATCAATCACATGTGATTAATATGATAATTGGCATGTTTAACTTGTATTCCCCCCTATAAAACATGTAAAAACATTTAAAAGGTTCATTCAGGGGTATGAACTCACCTGGTGTAAGTGGATCCGACGAAGATGCCGGTTGGGTGCTCGGTGTCAAGTAAAGACTTGGACACACTTAGTGACCCATTTAACATATGATAACAGATGTTCACATACAATTAGTACATTTAATACTAATTAAACAAGTATACACACTCTATGGAGCGGAAAACACTTTGGTTAAGTGTTTGGGGTGTCGCGGGTAACATTTAAGGGTGTGAATGGCTTAGGAATGGAGTTTACTTTCCAAGAGTAAATTCTCCATATAGTGTTTACGGCCCTGGGACAACTCCCCATGAGTTTACGACCGTAAACTCATGGTGAGGGGGTTCTAGGATGTTTAAAGGCCTTATATCAATTGTAGATTTATGCTAGGTCCAATTACAAAAGGTATGAATGGATTTAAGGCACTTAAATGGACCAAATGGGAGTTTACGACCCTAACCAAAGGAGTTTACGGCTGTAAGCTCCCAAGGACATCTTTCTTGGGTGTTTCAAGGGCTTAAGTGATTGAGAATAAATCCTATGTATTTTTCCAAGTCAAATGAAGGGGTTTGGGCACCATTTGGGCACTAAATGGGAGTTTACGGCCCATGAACCACCTCTATGGGAGTTCACAGCTGTGAAATCCTATACCCTTATTTTTATTGAAACTTTAAGGCCCTTATAAAAATGGTATTGCATTCAAGCTATTTCTCTAAGGCCATAGGGGGTGTTTAGGGCATTTCTAACACATGGAATGGATTTTACTCCTCATGAAGGTGAGTTTATGGCCCAAGCAAGTTCTTGGGAAGTAAACTCAAGTTTACTCTCCAAAAACTCGTTCGAAGGTGTTCTAAGTCCGAATATGTAAGCCTAAAAGTCATATATAAGCCTTAGGGCAATTTGGAGGGGGTTTGGGACTTAAAAACCCCATTAAATGGTGTTTACGGTCCAAGAGTGTTCTTGGGCCGTAAACACATCATTTTGTCCCTATTTTATGTTTTAAACTCGAATTTGCAAGCTATATAAGCTATATAACAAGTTAGGATAGGTGGTTTACTCGTTTGGGGCTCAACACGGATGATTTTTGGCTCGAAACTAACTTGTAGAGAGAGAGAGTTTAGAGAGAGGGTGTAAAAGGGTGGAATGAAGTCCATTCCCCATTATATAGTGTGTTGGAGTTGAAGCTCAGTTGAAATCTACCCAATACTGCCGTTAAACGGGGCTTTTGGTCGCACCCGATTAAACGGTCAAATTTTGACTTGGTTGAAACTAAACATTTTTAAGGGCATCTAGTGGGTGCTTCTAATTTGTTTCAACCCTTACCAAGTCATTATAATAGTCCCAATATAATTAACCTCTTCCAAAAGGTTAACGGACAGTTAAATAAAACGAAGCTTTTTAACGGAAAAGGTGAAAACTTACGAATAGATTTCGGGTTGTCACAGGTTATGTGTTACGTATAGTCGTTAGGAGAGTTATGTTAACCGATGTCATTCGGACCTTGAGTTTTAGGTAGGAGACTTTATGTTGTTTAAGGTGTCACCTTGGAAAGGTGTCATCCAATTTCAGAAGAGGGGCAAGTTGGGTCACCGGTTCATTGGACTTTTCAGGATTACTGCCCGTGTTGGTAGGGTTGCTTACCGGCTGGATCTCCCTTATGAGCTCAGTCAGATTCATAACACTTTCCACGTGTCTTAGTTGTGGAAATGTCTAACCAATGACTCAAAAGTGATTTCATTTTATGATATTTTGGGTGACGAGCACCTAAATCATTTGGAGAACTCGATTGTGATTCTTTATAAGATGACTAAGTCTATGCGTTATGAGGGCTCTGAGTAGATGTGGGAGTTGGAAAGCGATATGAGGGAGCACTACCGTTAGTTGTTCAAGGCAGCTGACTTCGAGGGCGAAGTCTAGTTAAAGTGGGGGAGAGTTTTAACATCTAAGATTTATCAGGTTTGCTATTGAACCCTTGGAATTTGTGTTGGTTGCTCGTTATGCCCCAAAGGTTAAAATCTTGAAATCTTGGTTTTGGTTGTGATACAGGGCATACATCTTTCTACTCTTAGCGTAGTGGCTTCCGTGTAAGTACGCTTTGAACACTCCACTACGTTGGGCGTACATGGCTCAATCCAAAACCCTAAGAATTAGGGTTTGAGCACTATTTAAACCACATTATGGTCCAAGACCCTCCCCTACCTCAACCTCCATTCCCTTTCTCGCCTCTCTTAGCAAAACCAATTATATTTTGATGTTTTTGGAGCTTTTTAGTGATAGTGTGTGCTTTTGGTTGTAAAGAAGGTTGCTCAAGAAGGAAGCTCTGCCGTCAAGAGTTTAGATCTGGTTTCTCCTCCTCATCATGCCCCGCTAGAAGGTATAAAGCTCCAAACTTTGGTTGTGTTTCATAAAGTTCCTTTTAGAGTATAGTTTCCTCTTTTTTGTCCCTAAATTTTAGATCTTGTGCTTATGAGTTACCCATAAGCCTCGAAGTTGTATTTTCATATGTTTCTCGTCATTCCATATCATAAAGATGCAAGCTTTGAGCTAGTTGTATCCCCTTTCATGTAACGCATGTGCTTCTGTGATTTTCATTAATAGCAATGTATTAAGTATGGGTTAACCTTTGTAACCCATTTTGAAATAATAAGAATGTATTATTTGAGTATTATGTGTTTTATGCTTAATTGCTCATTTATGTGGCCTAAATAAATTAAAAATGATAATAATTGTGAAAATAAAATGCTAGATAAGCCCGATATCGATACATGAAGATGTAGTGGTCGTGACGAGGTTTCCGAAAATATAAAGAATGTTGAAATCCGAGTTATAAAGAAGAAGTTATGACCTGTCGAAGTTTCGCGACAGAACGGGTACGACACAACGCGACGTAAATAGTTACTTTACGATTGAGGGATATTGAGCCTTAGTGATCTAAACGAAAGTCATAGAATACATTAAACCACGAGCGTCCATAAAAAAAATGCCAAAATCTGATTTCGTGTGAGGAAATTATGATTTTTCGAAGTTTCAACTTAGGAGTAAATAGCCCAAAGTTCGAATACGAGATCGCGCGATATTTAGCCAAAAATTTCTAAATGAGAATTGAAGAACTCATCAATAGTAGTGCAACAACGGGAAGACATACGAAAACGGACGTCAAACGAAAGAGTTATGATCTTCTAACGGAGTTTTCCTGTTCCGACCTACTAAAAATAATATAATAAATATATAACAAAAATAAATTCAAAATTAGCCGAAGGAGTCTAAAATAAAGTTGTAGATCTTTTTTTTACCTACATGTGGAAAGAAAGAACATCGAAAATGGAGCTTGTATGTGAAAGTTATAAATTTCTGAAGTTCGGGCCGCGAACCCCAATACTGTGTCAGAGTTCACGACGTGAAAACAGTGTTCGCGACGTGAACTCAGTACTAACGCCTTCTGGAGCCTTCCAGAGCAAGTGGACTGATGACAAAAGCAATGACGAATGCGTGACTGAACTCAGGACGTGAATTTTGAGATTTCACGACATGAATTCAGTATTTTAGCCCTAAAAATAGAAATCGAAGGGCAGCCGATTTTGGTTGCTATTCCCTTCACTCTCTCACTCCCTAAATCCTCTTTGTTCATCTTGAAGTACTCTCGAAGCCCCGGTATCATCGCGAGACCCGAATCAAGTCACGAAGCTCGAAGATCCCGAGAAGAAAATATTTTTCGAGCCAAAGCTCTGCCTATGAGATGCCCGGTGTGTGAAGATCTTCCAGATCTACCGAAGAATACTACTTCTGCAAACCGTAGTGCTGTCTAATCATCTTCGGATCAAGTGAGTGTATATAACCATTCTTCTATCACATAGATATAAAGTATCTCTTATTTAATACGTGTTATGTGAGTACATAGTCCTCTTCTTAAACACGACTCTAATATAAGTATTGTTTGAATGGATTATGTATATGAGATATTCTCTAAGAAACATGTGCTATGTAATTATGTGTTATTTTTTCTTTCGAATGAGTATTGAATGAATATCTTATCAGTTGAAAGTTGCAAGTAAATGCATATGTATATTGTTATATATAAATTGTTGGGTAGAACTTGGGTGGATAGTTGATGTGTGATAAACTGATGAGAGGCCTTGATATTGTTGTTTTTGATTCAATCATCTAGCAGAGTTGAGATGACGACCATGGAATTTTCTAGACACTCCCATGGAACGCTAGTAGGATCGCCACCTGTAGGTGTTAATGAATTTGGGTGTTCATTCGCTGTACTCCATCCCCCTCATGGTTGCCTTATTTGACATATATCGCTGGGAAACCCCCAAAGCATGTGTAGTCACCCCGATGAAATATTCTTAGACTATGTCCATTGTGTTAGTTGTTTTTAGGGGCGTCAAGTGAGAATAACGGGAATGGGTAATTAGGTTATTGTTGGTTGATGAAATTAAATATAATTATTTATTGTGGGTTGAAAACACTATATGCTCACCATGCTCCCAAGCCTGACCCACTCAGTTTTCTTTGTATTACAAGTAGTACCACCAGAGCATAAGTTGGATGACTTGTCAAGTTATTTTTCGATTATGGACCTGCTGTTTTATATAAGTGTTGTAAGGTCTATATGTAACGTTTATGATTTTCGTCTGTTTATCGGAACATGACATCCCGGGTTTTGTTATATAATCAAAATACATTTCAGTAAGAAATGCTTTGGTAAATCTTATTTTGTCATATTTCGTTTTGGCAACAAATTCCGCAACTCTTTTAATCAAAGGATTACTCTGAAATTATTTTAAAAGAATCAGTTAAACCGGTCTTTTCTGGTCGTGATTTTGGGGATGTCACAGTTGGTATCAGAGCATTAGTTTAAACGAACTAGGAATTTGTAGGATTTCTGAACTTAAACTTAGAATGCTAAGTGAAATTGTGAGATATGTGTCTGTTATATTTTAGACATGAGCACTAGTTTATTTTAGGAAAGTTGCCTAAAATGCTTTTATGTGCTAAATGTTATATGTTTGCCATATATGATGTTATTTGTTCGGATCTACGGTTTGTTGCCAACCGGATCTAGAAAACTTATGTGTTTAGAATTCTAAGTGTACGTATACTGTGACAATCCGACACTTTTACATTGTGAAATCAATCCATATATCTATAATTCACATGAAATTAGCATCTTTTAGCAATATGTTGGATCCGCACAAGTGTCTTACGCTTAATATGTCATAAAAATGGGCCATAGGAAGGTTCAGGAAGGGTGTTACATCGTAAAATCTTGCCAAACACACCAAGAGGGGTGTGTGCGGCCGCACACTAGTGTGTGCGGCCAGCCAGCCGCACACCCAACCGCAAACCCCCCTTCAGCCTCACACTCGACCCTATATATAGTAGAGAACCCCTTTCCATTCACTTTTGGCTGCACTCTCTTCCTCTCCCTACTTTCTCTCTCTAAAAACATCACCTAAAAACACCTAAAAGACCTCCAAAACGGGAAGAACATCGTCTTTCAACTTGTTATAGAGGCAAAACACTTGAATCCAAGCCCAAAACTCAAAATGTTCTTCGTGTTCTTCACTCCTTTAAGGAGTGTGGCCGCACACACTCATAATACCCTCCAAAGTGAGAGTAAGGCCAGACAATCGACACATGGGACTCAAGCAAGGAGTGTACGGCCGTACACCCCTGTGTAAGGTTGCACAAACAACCTATACGGCTGCACAATCTAGTGTGACAACCCGAAATTTCCATTCTATACAAACAGTATCACTTCAATAGAAGTTATAACAGTCATAGTCAATTTTCAGACTTTTCGTATAAGTTGGAGTAATTTAGGGTTTACACTTCAGTAAACATCAGGAGAGTGGATGCGCTACGGTTTTGTGCAACACTGTTATTCCAACACTCGGATATATTAGAATCATTTCCGGAATAAAAATATTTTCTGTTAAAATATTTCAGGACTATAAATAGATTTCTGAACTAAATTCATTCATTATTCACATTTCCAACTAGAGAAAAGCCACTTTCTCTCTCATGGATCTTCGGGTTTTCATTCCAAATCATGAGTCTACTTTCCTAAATGTGTTTTAATGCTTGTTATAAGCTTTATAACATTGTTTATATGACAAATTTGTAAGATCGGGGAGTTTACCGCCCAAGAATGTTCTTGGGGAGTAAACTACAAAACGAAGCCTAAAGGCTATCTAGTCCCATTTCCTTGTTAGGTAACTAGTTAAGGACATTATGTATGATCATTAGAGGCTAGAACACAATCAAGAACGCATAGTTTAAGGAGTTCACGGCCCAAGAAAGTCTTAGGCCGTAAACTCCAATTTTAAGGGACAAAATGTGCCCTAAACACCCCTAAGGCTTTAGACTTTAACCCTCTAATACTTGAAGCTAATTTGGACAAAAAAACACATCAAAATCATCCCTAAAAGGGAGTTTACGGCCAAGAAATACTCTTGGTCCATAAACTCCAAGTAAAGGCACAAAAGTTTGCCTAAAGTCCCCCTTAGCCTTAAACAAATACCTAAAAGCTATCCTTGGTGTGCAAGAGGCTTAAAAGAATTAAAACAAACACCCCATAGGAGTCTACGACCGTAAACTCTAGGGGATATGGTCTTTAGGCTGTAAACTCCTCAAAGGAGCACTCTAGGGCCTTAAACTACTTCAAGGATTAATCTATCAATGCTAGGTTTATTCTAGAATTCATTTAGCACACTTAAACACCCAAAACAACCAAGACAACAGTTCACGGCCGTAAACTCAAGGGTTTACGACCGTAAACTCTTTGTGTGGAGTTTATTGAGTAGTAAACTCTTATACAAGGCCCTTGAAAGCATTAAACCCTTTAGCCTTGTCCCATAGCAACATACAAGCAACCCTTAGGACCTATAACACTTATACAAAGTGTTTACATGTTCCTAAATGTCCCAACTTATTTCATTAAGTTATTAATTGGCTAATTAGTTATATATATATCCTCATTATATGATAACTAGGCTCGTGCGTGTGAACAAGTCTCTGTTTGCCACCTAGCACGATACCCGATACTTCAATCCAATCCACTCACCACAAGTGAGTTCATACCCCTTCAATTAACCTTTGAAATGCTTTTCAATGTTTTAAATACTTTATGGAGGGATACAAGTTAAATACTTATAGTTATTACATCAAGCACATGTGATTACATTAATCACATGTGATTAATAACTAGAAAACCAATGATTTTATCACTGTTCAAACTGTTTATCCAACTATTTCACTTCAAAATGTTCTACAAACTCTTTTACTTATCAAATTCTTTTATTAAACTTTGTTTTACTTCTTATAAATTGCATGCCCATATATGTATAGATATATAAGAAATGTTTAAAGGGCTTAGGAAGGCTATCCACCCTATTTCCTTTTCGCGCATTGAGATGTGGTCTGGTGGGATTTCGGGTAACCGTCCGAAGGTCGTTTCAATATTAATTATATATCAAATATACATGTATAGACATAAAAGTACTTCCATATTCATACTTATCAGTACATCATCAGTAGGTTACCATCGGGGTAACATAGGATCATACTACTACAATTTCTAGATAAATGAGTTAGTTCATTTATGAGTTAATACTTATTACTATGAGTACTTATACAACTATACTAGAAAGAGAACATATATACCTATACTAGAAAGACAACATATACAACTATACTAGACAGAGAACATATACAACTATACTAGAGGAAGATCATATATAACTATACTAGAACAGTTCATTTCATTACATATACAAGAATACGTTAACAATTGTGATCCACTGTATCAGAGCATGCCTTAATTGTCATGGCCCGAGTTTTAGCCAGAATTCTCTTGGAGGGAGAGCATGACTTTGCATATAGATCTATACTGGATTGACTATCCTACACCTTACTGCTAGCTATAGCCGGACCTGCACGTCTGCGGGTGCCAAACATCATTCTGTTATTACGACCATTCGTATGTCGTTGTTACCAGTCGATAGTATAGTGCAATTTATCACACGATACCTTAATAAAAATCCGGTTTAAGGTAGTTAGTACAGCAGTAGTTCCTATAATACAACACTATAGTACTACATTAATTTACTCTTTACATCATTACTGATCCTTTCACTTAAACAATTATGTACAAACTATGTTTTGAAAATGATAGTTACACTTGAATAAATTACACACTTTTACCAGGAACGAGCATACCAAATAGTTAAGCCTTGGTAGAAGGCTACTTTAATAGAAAATATAGGTTTTTCTGAGAGATTCAAACTTTTACAAACACTTACAAACCTTTACATACATTTTACCAACTTACACTTGATACATGTTCAAACATTTTTTTGATTACAAATACCGACACTAATATACTTATGAACTCATGAGCTTTATGCTGATAAACTCTTTCAAAATAACTTGTATTCTCAGGTCATCAGTAGACAGGTACCGAGGCCAGCTTTTAGAAGATGGAGCGCATCCAAGACTCCTCTTATTATTTTGATATACATTATTTTTGGTGTCTATACTGTACAAAACATGCTTGTATTAAAATTATATATTTAGTGCAATGGATTATGTTGTTTGCTTATTTACATTTACTATGTTGTGATACTTTACATGACGTCCTCCACCCCAGAACGTTTCCGCCGTTCTTGGTTTTGGGGTGTGACAGATTGGTATCAGAGCATTGTTTATAGTGAATCAAGTATATCAACCCATAAAAGATATACTAAACTATAAACCCATTTGGGATTAAAACACTCTGACCAAGAGTCTATACTTTAAATACTAAGATATTTAATTAAGTATACTAGTCTGCATTCATACTAAAACCAACGTCACAATGACAAGAACAAAAGTATTATGATTGTTAAATATCACAGGTAAGCTCAGGGATATATGGTCAGTCCTGGGAATGGCATAGCCTGATCAACTATGCTGGTCCGAGGAGAGATTAGCATATGCCCTAGAATGGTTGTGATGTGTTAACAAGTCTTAAAACTTACCAATAATACCACAAGAAGATCAATAGAACCTAAACTTAAAATATTATAGGTGTATTTTGTACTACTAACTACATATATACTATATCCTTATACCTCTCTTCTCGCGTAGATTTAAATGGATGGATTCCATCACGGCGACCCGTACTTTCCAAATGAAGGCAACGTAGGATGGCTCGAAGCAGAGTCTGATGATGAGCACCAAATTCCGTTGGATGATCATCAAGCTGATGGATTCTTGGATGGATTAGACTCTGAGCCCGAAGTCAAAAACCTACCTCTAGTAGGTCAAGCCCCGAACAACAACCCTCGGCCAGCTTTTCCAGGTCCCACTCCCTTGTGGGTAGATAACTTGAATCGCTGGAGTGACGAACATGGTTAACCCTTACCATACATTGGGGACCGAAGCTTTTACAACGTCAGCGAAGGTGGTTCTGCTGACCGAGCTCTGCCCATCATTATCCGCAGAATAGCTCGTAATGTTGAGCAAGGTCGAGCAGCCATCGACAGGGTCGTGGAGATTGATGCCAACTCTGGTGTCAACACAGTCCGCATCCGCCGTCTCGAAGAAGACATGGAACGGACCCGGAGAACCAATGAAAGCCTACAGCAACATCTGGTTGCCTCTCAAGCGGAAGTCATGGAACTCCGAGCTCGTCAAAGGGCTCATGAACGACACCTTCAAGAGGTGGTCCATCAAATGAGAGACCTCAGGGTTTTCCCGAGGAATACTCATCGCTGTTAGATGATGTCTAGTACATCATTATCTTTTGGGTTAAGGATTAGCCTTTAACATTTGTGCACTAAGTAGCACTTATCTGTAAAATATTCCTAACTTTCAGTACTCTAATTAGGAATCTAAGATCTGTCAAAATTTCCGTATGGTATGATGTAAGACCTATTGTTAGGTCAATTTTCATTGAACTCGTTACATCAGTAATACCAGTATTATTGACAACTACCTACTCTATGGGAAGAATCTTTACACTTGTGTTTTTCCCACAAATCTTCCTTGTTATGATCTCAAACACTCATACAATTGTTGGGCTATGGTTAGTTAGTCCATGTGTCACTCTCACCTAACTTACAAATTGATTCTAACCACTTTTCTCATCTTTATAAACTTATAGCTGAAAGATGCCTCCTCGCAAATCTCCCGGGAATAACCCTACACCTACACTGCCTCCTCCACCTCCAGTCATCGATACAGTAGCCCTAAATGTTGCCGTAGCTGCAGCAATGGCAACTGCCATGGCATAGTATAACTCTATTGATGCCAGCAGAGGTGGAACCCCTGTAAACTCTATTCTGGTTGAAACTCCTGTGCGCTCGAGAGAGTGCTCTTACAAGGATTTCACCAACTGCAAGCCGAAGTCCTTTCATGGGACTGGTGGAGTCATTGCTCTCTCCCAATGGTTCGAGAAGACTGAATCAGTCTTCGAAATTTGTTCATGCCCTGCTGCGAGCAAAGTCAAATATGCCGCATGCACCTTTGAAGGAAAGGCCCTGACGTGGTGGAACGACCACGTTAAAGCTCTAACTCTCGTCGTAGCCAACGACATAGGCTGGGAAACGATGAAAGACCTCATGATTGAGGAATACCGCCCGAGGGGCAAGATTCAAAAACTAGAGCAAGAGCTTTGGAGCCTAACCATGATGGGCACCAACATTGTTGCTTATACCGCAAGATTCAGCGAACTGGTGGCCCTCTGCCCAAATATGGTTCCCACTGAAGGGAAAAAGATCGAAAGGTACATATGGGGGCTAGTGCCTCCGTATCAGGGGAATGTCCTATCATCAAACCCCGCTACCTTCGACAGTGCCAAGCGACTGGCACATCGACTCATTGACCATGGAGTCAAAACCCCTGCAACCACAACAACCCTAGCCTTCCCGGAACCTTCCAAACCCGCTGACGTCAAGCGGAAGCTCTGGGATGACAAGAAGAAACATTGAGCTACCAAAAAGCAGCAAATTGTGGCAGTGCATGCCATGATAACCCCTGCTACTGCTGCTGCTACTGCTCCGATGAAGCAGTATACTAGAAGTTTGCCTAAGTGCAACAAATGTAACTTCCAACACAACGGACCCTACCGTGAAACGCAATGCTCTAACTGCAACAGGAAAGGACACACCGTCCGTTTCTGTAAATTCCCGGCACAACCGATCACACAAGTCCCCGGCTCCGGCGTAAGCCCGACTTGCTATGGACGTGGCGAAGCAGGCCACTTTAAGAGGGACTGCCCCAAGGCGAAGAATGTTGGAGGAGCAGGGAGGGTACTAGCTATAGGCCACGGGGAAGCAGTTGCTGACCCGACAACGGTGACTGGTACGTTCCTCCTCAATAACTCCTATGCATGCATTCAGTTCGATAGTGGAGCGGAGCGAAGCTTCGTGAACCATAAATTTGCTCGCATGCTTAAACAACAACCACACACTTAAAGAACAATTCACAGTAGAAATGGCTAATGGAAAAACAGAAAACACCAGTAGCATATACTTAGGATGTACCCTAACTCTAGATAACCATTCATTCCCGATCGACCTCATGCCGGTCTCAATAAAAAGCTTCG
The DNA here is from genome assembly GCF_052625555.1 of Lactuca saligna. NCBI lineage: Eukaryota > Viridiplantae > Streptophyta > Magnoliopsida > Asterales > Asteraceae > Lactuca > Lactuca saligna. Next base: position 200,580,797 of record NC_136424.1, on the reverse strand, counting down.
ACGTTATCATTGGCATGGATTGGTTGAGTCTTCATCGCGCCGACATCATGTGCTTCGAGAAAGCAGTCCGTTTAAACCTTCCATCTAGCGAAACTCTTATCGTCTACGGTGACAAACCTGGTGCGAGTCTTCGCATTATATCAAGTTTTCAAGCACAGAAATATCTACGCAAAGAATACCACGCATTCCTTGCTCACGTTGTCGACACGAGCCTCGAAACGAAAGAACTAAAGAACATTCGAGTAGTGAGCGAATTCCCCGACATTTTCCCAGAAGAGCTACCTGGATTACCTCCGCAACGATAGGTCGAGTTCAGAATCAACTTAGTCCCAGGAGCTACCTGAGTAGCGAAGTCGCCCTACCGCTTAGCACCAGCCGAGATGCAGGAATTATCTGGTCAACTTAACGAAATGCTCAGCAAGGGCTTCATAAGACCAAGCTTCTCACCTTGGGGAGCACTGGTCTTGTTCGTTAAGAAGAAAGACGGATCATTCCGTATGTGTATCGACTACAGGGAACTCAACAAATTGACGGTCAAAAATCGTTACCCTCTGCCTCGCATAGACGATCTATTTGACCAACTGCAAGGGGCGAATTACTTCTCCAAAATTGATCTGAGGTCTGGATATCACCAGTTATGAGTACTAGAGGATGATGTTCCAAAGACAGCTTTCCGAACTCGTTACGAACACTACGAGTACGTGGTGATGCCATTCGGATTGACCAATGCGCCCGCAGTTTTCATGGACCTGATGAACAGAATATGCCGACCTTACTTGGATCAGTTCATCATCGTTTTCATTGACGACATCCTGATCTACTCACGAAGTAAGGAAGAGCATGGTGATCACCTGTGACAAGTTTTAGGAACTTTACGAACGGAGAAACTCTATGCGAAGTTCTCAAAATGTGAATTTTGGATCCGAAGAGTCGAATTCTTAGGACACGTGGTAAGCGAAGACGGAATCCACGTGGACCCATCCAAAATTAAAGCCATTAGGAACTGGTCAGCACCGAAGATGCCTACAAAAATTCATCAATTTCTAGGCCTCGCTGGCTACTACCGCAGATTCATTCAGAGCTTCTCCCGAATAGTGAAACCTCTTACGACCATGACCTAGAAAGGCATGGCCTTTGACTGGGAAGAGAAACAAGAGAGAGCGTTCCAAACGCTCAAACGAGCCTTGTGCACCACACCAATACTATCTCTCCCCGAAGGGATAGAGGACTTCATAGTCTACTACGATGCATCTAATCAAGGGCTCGGGTGTGTTCTGATGCAGCGAGGTAAGGTCATCGCCTATGCCTCCAGATAGTTGAAGACACACGAAGTTAACTACACGACCCACGATCTTGAACTGGGAGCAGTGGTGTTTGCTCTGAAGATCTGGAGACATTACTTGTATGGAACGAAAAGCACTATCTTTATCGACCACAAGAGTTTACAACACATCTTCGATCAGAAGGAGCTCAACATGAGACAACGACGGTGGTTCGAGCTACTCAGTGATTACGAAATGCGATATTCGTTATCATCCGGGTAAAGCCAACGTAGTAGCATACACCCTAAGTTGGAAGAAATATTCTGGTCGTAGAGTCAAGTCATTGTCAATAACAATCCATTCACACTTGTCTAAACAAATTCAGGCGGCCCAACTTGAAGCCATGAAACCTGAAAGTGTGACGAGTGAATCCCTCAGAGGAATGGACAAGAATTTAGAAGCCAAGGGTGACGGAGCCTTATATTTCATGGACCGGATCTGGACACCGAAACACAGTGGTTTCAGAGACTTGGTCATGACCGAGGCGTACAACACTCGGTATTCCATCCACCCAGGTTCAGATAAGATGTATCTGGATCTTAAAAAGCTATATTGGTGGCCTAATATGAAAGCAAAGATTGGTACCTTCGTAAGTAAATGCCTTACTTGCGCAAAGGTTAAGGTCGAGTACCAGAACCCTCCGGTTTACTGCAACAACCAGAGATTCCAGAATGGAAGTGGGAGCAGATCACTATGGATTTCATAACCAAGTTGCCCAAGACAACGGGTGGACTTGATACGATATGGGTAATCATCGATAGATTGACCAAGTCTGCACACTTCCTGCCTATCAAAGAAACCGACAAAATGGAGAAATTTACGAGAACATACATTAGGGAAATCGTACGGCTACATGGTGTGCCTCTATCCATTATCTCCGATAGAGATAGTAGGTTCACCTCAAGATTCTGGTAATCACTACAGCATTCCCTGGGAACAAGGCTAGACATGAGTACAACCTACCATCCACAGACCGAAGGACAGAGTGAGAGGACAATCCAGACTTTAGAAGATATGTTGCGTGCTTGTCTAATTGACTTTGGAAAAGCGTGGGATACCCATTTACCCCTCGTCGAATTTTCCTACAACAACAGTTATCAAACGAGCATAAAGGCAACACCATTTGAAGCCCTCTACGGCCGAAGGTGCAGATCCCCTCTGTGCTGGGCTGAAGTGGGTGATACCCAATTAGCTAGCGGGCAAGCTTATGACAGTACTCTCACCAGTCCGAAGATCACTCGGGAAACGACAGAGAAAATCGTTCAGATTCGTGAACGATTGAAAGCCTCTAGAGACCGACAGAAGAGCTACGCTGATAAGCGAAGAAAACCTTTGGAATTTCAGGTGTGAGACCGAGTCCTTCTCAAAGTCTCACCCTAGAAGGGCTTGATACGCTTCGGTAAGCGTGGGAAGCTTAATCCGAGGTACATAGGGCCTTTCGAGATTCTCGCAAGAGTCAGCCCCGTAGCTTACAAACTCGATCTACCTGACACACTTCGTAATGTACATTCTACATTCCACGTATCTAACTTGAAAAAGTGTCTGTCCGACGAGACTCTCGTAATCCCACTTGATGAGATCGAGATCAACGAGAGCCTCAACTTCGTGGAAGAACGTGTAGAGATCATGGACCGTGAGGTCAAGCAGATGAAACAAAGTCGTATCCCGATTGTGAAGGTTCGCTGGAACGCCAAGCGAGGACCGGAATTCACTTGGGAACACGAGGATCAGATGAAACTGAAATACCCTCATCTTTTCGCTTAGTTATTTGTAACTTCTTCTTTGCTTAAATTCTAATTTCGGGACGAAATTCCTTCTAACGGGGGGATGATGTGACAACCCGAAATTTCCATTCTATACAAACAGTATCACTTCAATAGAAGTTATAACAGTCATAGTCAATTTTCAGAATTTTCGTATAAGTTGGAGTAATTTAGGGTTTACACTTCAGTAAACATCAGGAGAGTGGATGCGCTACGGTGTTGTGCAACACTGTTATTCCAACACTCGGATATATTAGAAATCATTTCCGGAATAAAAATATTTTCTGTCAAAATATTTTAGGACTATAAATAGATTTCTGAACTAAATTCATTCATTATTCACATTTCCAACTAGAGAAAAGCCACTTTCTCTCTCACGGATCTTCGGGGTTTCATCCCAAATCGTGAGTCTACTTTCCTAAATGTGTTTTAAGGCTTGTTATAAGCTTTATAACATTGTTTATATGACAAATTTGTAAGATCCGAGAGTTTACCGCCCAAGAACGTTCTTGGGGAGTAAACTCCAAAACGAAGCCTAAAGGCTATCTAGTCGCATTTCCTTGTTAGGTAACTAGTTAAAGACATTATGTATGATCATTAGAGGCTAGAACACAATCAAGAACACATAGTTTAAGGAGTTCACGGCCCAAGAAAGTCTTAGGCCGTAAACTCCAATTTCAAGGGACAAAATGTTCCCTAAACACCCCTAAGGCTTTAGACTTTAACCCTCTAATACTTGAAGCTAATTTGGACACCAAAACACATCAAAATCATCCCTAAAAGGGAGTTTATGGCCAACAAATACTCTTGGGCTGTAAACTCCAAGTAAAGGCACAAAAGTGTGCCTAAAGTCCCCCTTAGCCTTAAACAAAAACCTCGAAGCTATCCTTGGTATGCAAGAGGCTTAAAAGAATTAAAACAAACACGTCATAGGAGTTTACGGCCGTAAACTCTAGGGGATATGGTCTTTATGCCGTAAACTCCTCAAAGGAGTATTATAGGGCCTTAAACTACTTCAAGGATTAATCTACCAATGCTAGGTTTATTCTAGAATTCATTTAGCACACTTAAACACCCAAAACAACCAAGACAAGAGTTCACGGCCGTAAAATCAAGGGTTTACGACCGTAAGTAGTAAACGTTTATACAAGGCCCTTGGAAGCATTAAACCCTTTAGCCTTGTCCCATAGCAACATAAAAGCAACCCTTAGGACCTATAACACTTATACAAAGTGTTTAGATGTTCCTAAGTGTCCCAACTTATTTCATTAAGTTATTAATAGGCTAATTAGTTATATATATGCTCATTATATGATAACTAGGCTCGTACGTGTGAACAAGTCTCCGTTTCCCACCTAGCACGGTACCCGATACTTGAATTCAATCCACTCACCACAAGTGAGTTCATACCCCTTCAATTAACCTTTGAAATGCTTTTCAATGTTTTAAATACTTTATGGGGGGGATAAAAGTTAAATACTTATAGTTATTACATCAATCACATGTGATTACATTAATTACATGTGATTAATAACTAGAAAACCAATGATTTTATCACTGTTCAAACTGTTTCACTTCAAATTTGTTTTACAAACTCTTTTACTTATCAACTGCTTTTATTAAACTTTGTTTCACTTCTGATAAATTGCATGCCCATATATGTATAGATATATAAGAAATGTTTAAAGGGCTTAGGAAGGCTATCCACCCTATTTCCTTTTCGCGCATTGAGATGTGGTCTGGTGGGATTTTGGGTAACCGTCCGAAGGTCGTTTCAATATTAATTATATATCAAATATACATGTATAGACATAAAAGTACTTCCATATTCATACTTATCAGTACATCATCAGTAGATTACCATCGGGGTAACATAGGATCATACTACTACAATTTCTAGATAAATGAGTCAGTTCATTCATGAGTTAATACTTATTAATACGACTACTTATACAACTATACTAGAAAGAGAACATATACAACTATACTAGAAAGACAACATATACAACTATACTAGAAAGAGAACATATACAACTATACTACACAGAGAACATATACAACTATACTAGAGGAAGAACATATACAACTATACTAGAATAGTTCATTTCATTACATATAGAAGAATACGTTAACAATTGTGATCCACTGTATTGGAGCATGCCTTAATTGTCATGGCCTGAGTTGTAACCAGAATTCTCTTGGAGGGAGAGCGTGAGTTTGCGTATAGATCTATACTGGATTGACTATCCTACACCTTGCTGCTAGCTACAGCCGGACCTGCAGGTCTGCGGGTGCCAAACGTCATTCCGTTATTATGACCATTCGTATGTCGTTGTTACCAGTCGATAGTATGGTGCAATTTATCACATGATACCTTAATATAAATCAGGTTTAAGGTAGTTGGTACAGTAGTAGTGCCTATAATACAACACTACAGTACTACATTAATTTACTCTTTACATCATTAGTGATCCTTTCACTTAAACAATTATGTACAAACTACGTTTTGAAAATGATAGTTACACTTGACTAAATTACAGACTTTTACCACGAACGAGCATACAAAACAATTAAGCCTTGGTAGAAGGCTACTTTAATAGAAAATATAGGTTTTTCTGAGAGATTCAAACTTTTACAAACACTTACAAACCTTTACATACATTTTACAAACTTACACTTGATACATGTTCAAACATTTTTTGATGACAAATACCGACACTAAAATACTTATGAACTCACCAGCTTTATGCTGATAAACTCTTTCAAAATAACTTGTATTCTCAGGTCATCAGTAGACAGGTACCGAGGCCAGCTTTTGAGAAGATGGAGTGCATCCAAGACTCCTCTTATTATTTTGATATCCATTATTTTTGGTGTCTATACTGTAAAGAACACTCTTGTATTAAAATTATATATTTAATGCAATGGATGATGTTGTTTGCTTATTTACATTTACTGTGTTGTGATACTTTACATGACGTCCTCCGCCCCAGAACGTTTTCGCCGTTCTTGGTTTTGGGGTGTGACATCTAGTGTGCAGCCTCACTCACAAGTCTGGCCGCATACCCCAGCCGCACACTCACCTTTATGGCCATATACACACCCTAATACCCATATTTGGCCTTAAACTTGCATAGATCATGAGTACAGAACATGGGACACTTAGTCTTAGTGATTCCAAGCCCTTTGGAGAGATTTCCCATCATGTTTACTCATGAAACTCCTTAGCGCTAACGTATATATGTGTCAACATATAATTAATAGGGGCTACTCACGTTCAGAGAATCCATTGACACTCGACACTCATACGAATCGCATACTCGAACCCTACCTTAAACGGTGAGTTCATCATACCCCTTAATTAACCTTTCATATGTTTTTAACTACTTTTACCCGGGGGGGGGGGGAATACAACTTGAATCCGATACATTGCAGTATCAATCACACGTGATTAAGATTTGCTATCAAAACGATTTTCTACATTTTTAAAGTATCTTGTTAGTAAAGTTATTTCAAATGTTTATCAACCTCATTTTCACGAATCAATTATCTCAAAACTGATTTTCAATGTTTTCAAACCTTAAATTATTTCTAAATCATGTCTACACCAATATATTTATATAAGTAAGTATTGAAGGACTTAGAACTGATAACTGGCCTTATTTCCAGTTCTTGTTTGATTGTGGACTTAGGGTGTTAGGTTATCTATTCGAATGTCGTTTAATACTTAGTTATATATCTTGTATCTTTGTGTTAGATATAAAAGTTTTCACTCTAGTTCGATACTCCTACTTATCGAACACACTAAACTAAAGTACTCTATCTAACTATAATATGTATAGTTAATGATTACTGTTTATTACCGTTGTTACTATGATACACACTATAGTCACTACAATTACAAGACTATATGTACAATACACTATGTGAAAGGAACGCTATATACTATACTATACTAAGGTAACACTATCCACTATATGAAGAAACATTATAAACTATATCAAGAGAACAATACATACTACACTAACAGAATACTATATACTATACGAGAGAAAATTTCTACAATGGAATGTGATCCACTATTTCTCTATGCAATTGTCGGGTAACCATTGCCTCCTGGAGGGAGAGCGACCACTATGTGTATAGATCTATATGGGATGGATTTTCCCCCATCCCGACTGCCAGCTACAGTCCAAGCCTTTTGGCCCAGGGATGACAAAACACTACTACACTATTGGTGACCTGGAGGGGCAACCGCTACACTACTATCTCTGAGTATGATTTCATACGAGCTCACATTCAAACCATAATTAAGCACAAATCCCGAGGTGTATACAAAACTAATACTATCCGAAGTTACATTCACTATTACATTTAACCGACAGGGACCCTGCTGGGGTGAAACTCCATTCCTTCTCTAAAATGATCGAGTTTAAAACTGTATTTTCATTACTGATATTTTCATGAGAAGATTATTACGTATTCAAAGACACGAACTTACAAATAACCGAGTTTTGGTAAAATACTACTTTTGCCGGAAAATATGGGATTTTCTAGGAATCAAATTACTTTCAAATTTTGATAGCAACCATTACACTACATGATTGTAAAAATTTTTATAGAAGCAATGACACTAAATACTTATGAACTCACCAGATTTACGCTGATACTCGTTTTCAAAATAACTTGTATTCTTAGGTCAAAAATAAACAGGTACTGATGCAACTTTTAGGAAGATGGAGCACGTATAAGACTCATCTTTTATTTTGTTCATACTTTTGGTGTCTACTTAAATGTACAAAACACACATGTATTTCAATTAATATATTAATGTAATGAATGTTGTTGGTTGTTCTTACTATTATGCATTGTCATGATACTGAACACGAATTCCTCCACCTCAGAACGTATTCCGCCATTCTCAGTTTTGGGGTGTGACAGATTGGATATTAGAACTAGCATGTAATCATTTGGAGTAATAAGGATGATTTGGATATCTATCATGAATGAGGATCTAATTTCACCTTATTCGGTGTATAGATAAAAAAATGGTGAGAGCAAGGAGTGGAGTTGGAAATGCTGATGAAAACAGGAATCAAATACCTGTGATAGAACAAGTAGTTGTTACAGCAGCAGGAACTGAGCCAATGAGTATGGCTGGTGTGCAAATGATGAATGAAACTATGTTGGATCGCCAAATGCAAGAAACGACGCATTTGCTTCGACAGAATCGTGAAGAATTGTAAATTCATGTGGAAGAGCTCGAAGTTAATGGAGGGCAGTCTGAAGGAGAGAACTTTAGTGGGATAATTGATCAAGAAAACCCACCGATAGTTCGACAAAACAACCAAGGTGGAGGACATAATGGACTAGGATACAACTACAAGGACTTTTTGAGTTGCAAACCATCGACCTTCACTAGAAAGGAGGACCCGATCGGAGTGATCAATTGGATCTACAAAATGGAGTTAGCCTTCATAACTTGTAGCTACAGAGGCAAGTTGCAAACTACCTTTTCAGTGCGCCAGTTCCAAGTTGGAGTCGTTCGTTGGTGGAACACTCTAGGGAAGACTTTAAGCCCTAATTATCCACTGCAATTGTCATGGGCAAAGTTCTTGGCGCAGTTCAAGTGCAAGTTCTACTCGACTCAAAATCTGTTGTAGTTGCAGAACAAGTTTCTAACATTGATGAAAGGCAGCATGTCAATTGATGAATACACTAATAACTTTACTGACAAGATGGAGTTTTCTTTGCACATCGTTCCAGATGAGCTGACGAAAGTAGACCGGTATGCAAAGGGACTCCCATGGGAGTATGTGGTGCCAGTACGTCAGGCAGCTACTCTAGAGGCAGGTATTTAGGCTGCCAAGTCTATTAAGGACATGATCAAGGGAAGAACCACGAGCAAAGTTGAAATTGGTGAAAAGAGAAAGTTTGAAGGAACTTCCGGTTCCAGAAAGAAAAACAAATTTTCGAAGTTTAATTCAAAGACGTTTGGAGGAAAAGGAGGCGAAGTGAAATGATGCAAGAAGTGCAAGAAAAAGCACTTTGGGAAATGTAGTGAGGAGGTGACTTGCTACAAGTGTCGTAAAATTGGGCATTATGCCAATGAGTTTCCTTCCAACAAGAGGATGTGTTTTGGATGTAACGACGAGGGGCACATTTTGAAAGACTGTCCGAGGAAGAAGGAGGCAGCAAAGCCTAACATTCCACCAAAGCCGAATGAGAGAGCCTTCCAGATGACACTTGAGGCTGCGAAGGATAAAGTTGATGTCGCTTTAGGTACCTTTCTCGTAAACGAATTTCCTACTCAATTTTTGTTTGATTTTGGAGCCAACTACTCCTTTATTTCGCATGAGTTTGGTAGAAAACTAGCATTGCCTATTGATAGACTAGATAATGCATTATTAGTCGAAGTTGCTAGTAGCAAGTTTGTACCTATTAGCCATCGCATGAAAAATATCTTCATTAACTTGAATGGGAATAACTTCCACGAGGAATTATTGCCTATAGAACTTAACGGTTTCGACATCGTTTTGGGAATGGATTGGCTTAGCGCAAATGATGCTGAGATATTGTGCAGAAAGAAGATCGTAAAAGTAAACTCGCCTGGGAAAGAATCATTTATGGTGTATGGGGATAAACACAGAGTGAATTCTGGAATCATTTCGCGAATGAAATCCAGAAAGTGTTTGGCCAAGGGATGTACATTGTATCTAGCATTAGTGATCAATGCTAAGAAGGAAAAGAAGGAGGTGCAGAGCATTCCAGTGGTGCGTGATTATCCAGAAGTATTCCCGAAGATCTTCCTGGATTACCGCCTGATAGACAAGTGGAGTGCAGAATAGACTTGTTACCAGGAACCACGCCAATAGCAAAATCACCGTACCGATTAGCACCAACGGAGATGAAGGAGCTGCTGATGCAACTTTAAGAGTTATTGGACAAAGGTTTCATTAGACCTAGTTCATCACCCTAGGGAGCTCCGGTGTTATTTGTGAAGAAGAAAGATGGAAGTATGAGAATGTGCATCAATTATACAGAGCTGAATAAGGCAACAATAAATAATAGATATCCATTGCCAAGGATTGATGACCTGTTCGATCAGCTACAAGGATCAAGTTATTTTTCAAAGATCGATCTGAGGTCAGGATATCATCAGCTAAAGAGGAAAGAGTAGGATATAGAGAAGACTGCATTCAGAACGCGATATGGACACTACGAGTTTTTGGTTATGTCGTTTGGACTAACCAATGCTCCAGCAGCCTTCATGGATTTAATGAATAGAGTTTGTAATCCGTTCCTTGATAAATCTATGATAGTGTTCATAGATGACATTCGAATATACTCGAAAAGCCAAGAAGAGCATGGCAGACACCTGCGAGAAGTGTTAGAAGTTTTGAAGAATGAGAAGTTGTATGTAAAGTTCTCCAAATGTGCTTTTTGGATAAGAGAAGTCCAATTCTTGAGTCACATAGTCAACCAAGAAGGTATAATGGTTAATCCAGTAAAGATTGAGACTGTGATGAAGTGGGAGCAACCGAAAAGTCCCATGGAGATCTAAAGCTTTTGGGGATTAGCCGGTATTACCGAAGGTTTATCCAAGGCTTTTCTTTGATCGCTAGTCTATTAACAGCTTTGACCCACAAAAGGAGCCGATTATGCGTGGACTGATAAACACAAAGAAGCATTCAAGTTGCTAAAGAAGAAGCTATGTGAGGCACCGATTTTATCTCTACCTGACGGAGTTGAAGACTTCGTAGTCTATAGCGATGCATCTGTGGTTGGATTGGGTTGTGTTTTGACCCAAAGAGAAAAGGTGATCGCATATGCATCTCGACAGTTGAAAGAGCATCAAAAGAACTACCCAACTCACGATTTAGAGCTGGCAGCAGTAGTTTTCGCTCTAAAGATATGGAGGCATTACCTCTATGTCATGAAGTGAAAATTGTTCAATGATCATAAGAGTCTTTAGTATCTCTTTAGTCCGAAGGAATTCATCATGAGGCACCAATGCTGGCTAGAAATAATTAAAGACTACGATTGTGAGATACTTTACTACCCCGGTAAAGAAAATGTTGTTGCTGATTCTCTCAGTCGGAAAGTTAATCTTGAAAGAAAAAGACCAAGAGCATTGAGAATAGAAGTTCTCTCGACAATTGTGGAGAGTATAAAGAATGCTCAAGAAGAAGTTTCTAGAAAAAATGACCAAAATGAGGAACGTTTGGGCAAAATGTTGGTGTTTGGTACAAACAGTCATGGACTGAAGATATTCCAAGATCGTATTAGGGTACCTAAGTCAGGAGGAAAAAGAAATCTTCTGATGGAAGAAGCTCACAAAACCATGTATTCAATTCATCCTGGTAGCACTAAAATGTATAGGGACCTGAAACCCTATTACTGGTGGTCGACGATGAAGCTTGATATAGCAAAGTATGTGGCCGAGTGTGTAACTTGTGCGAGGATTAAGGCACAACATCAGAAACCATATGGGAGTTTAGAACCTTTTCCTGTACCTATGGGTAAATAGGAAGACATCTCAATGGATTTTGTCACTAAACTACCCAGGACAAAGATCGGTCACGACATGATTTGGGTGGTCGTAGATCGTTTCACCAAGAGTGCACACTTCATAGCAGCTAATGAAAAATGGTCTATGGATAAGCTTGCTAATGCTTATGCGAAGGAAATTGTGAGACTTCATGGTGTTCCTCTAACAAGTGTATCAGATCGTGATAGTCGTTTCATGTCACGATTTTGGAAAAGTCTACAAGAGGAAATGGGTACTAAGTTGTGTTTAAGTATAGCTTACCATCCACAGATTGATGGTCAGAGCGAAAGAACGTTACAAACACTTGAAGATATGCTAAGAGCATGTACCCGGGAATTCCTAGGTAACTGGGATGAACATTTACCTTTGGTAGAATTTTTCTACAATAATATTTTCCACTCGAGCATATAGATGACACTTATCAAGCTTTGTACGGATAGAAGTGTCGTACGCCGTTTTGTTGGCTTGAGGCTGGGAAAAAGCAGTTTATGGGACCAAAGATGGTTCATCAAACAGCTGAAAAGCTGAAAATAATCAGGGAAAGAATGTTAGCAGCTCAGGATCGTCAAAAGAGCTATGTTGACAAAAAGCAAAGACCGATGAATTTCGAAGTTGGAGATTCAGTTTTGCTTAAAGTCTCGCCATGGAAAGGACTTATAAGATTTGGTAAAAGAGGAAAAATGAGTCCAAGATTTATTCGACCGTTTAAAGTTCTTCATAGAATTAGGAACCAAGCCTACAAACTCGAATTACCCGAAGAACTGAATGGTATTCATAATACTTTTCATGTGTGTTATCTGAGGAAGTTCATGGGAGAAGTTCCCGACATAATTCCACTTTCAGAATTGAGAATTGATGAGAACAAGAGGTTAATTGAGGAACCAAAGGCAATCGTTGACCGAAAGACTAAGAAGTTGCGACGCAAGATGGTCGAGTTAATGCCTGTCCGTTGGAAACATACGAATAGGCCAAATCTCACCTAGGAGACGGAGAGTGACATTAGGAGTCGCTATCCACATTTGTTTGTTGATGTATGATTCCGAGGACGGAATCATCATAGGGTGGAGAGAATTTTAACGCTTGTGTTTCTGGGCTTGTCATTAATAGCAATGTATTAAGTCTAGGTTAACCTTTATAACCCATTTTGAAGTAATAAGAATGTATTATTTGAGTATTATGTGTTTTATGCTTAATTGCTTAATTATGTGGCTTAAATGAATTAAGAATGAAAATAAGTGTGAAAATGAAATGTTAGATAAGACCGATATCGATACATGAAGCGTAGTGGTTATGAGGAGGTTTCTGAAAACATAAAGAATGCTGAAATCCGAGTTGTAATGAAGAAGTTATGACCTGTCGAAGTTTTGCGATAGAAAAGGTACGACACACGCGATGTAAATAGTGAATTTACGATAGAGGAATATTTATCCTTAGTGATCTAAACGAAAGTCGTAGAATACATTAAACTGCGAGCGTGCATAAAAAGAATGCCCAAATATGACTTTGTCTGAGGAAGTTATGATTTTTCGAAGTTTCAGCGTAGCAGTAGACAACCCAAAGTTCGAATATGAGATTGAGCGATATTTAGCCAAAAATTTCTTAATGAGAATTGAATATCTCATCAATAGTAGTACAACGACGGGAAGACAGGCGAAAACGGACGTCAGACGAAGGAGTTATGGTTTTCTAACGGAGTTTTCCTGTTCTGGCCTACTAAAAATAATATAATAAATATATAATAAAAACAAATTCAAAATTAGCCGAAGGAGTGTAAATGAAAGTTGTAGATATTGTTTGTACCTACGCGTGGAAAAAAAGAACGTCGAAAACAGAGCTCATATGCGAAAGTTAAGAATTTCTGAAGTTCGGGACGCGAACCCCAACATTGTGTCAGAGTTCACGACTTGAACTCAGTACTCACGCCTTCTAGAGCCTTCCAGAGCAAGTGGACTGATGATGAATGCCTGACTGAACTGACGACGTGAATTTTGAGATTTCACGACATGAATTTAGTATTTCACCAATAGAAATCGAAGGGCAACTGATTTTGGTTGCTATTCCCTTCACTCTCTCACACCCTAAACCCTCACTAGTCATCTTGAAGTACCCCCGAAGCCCTAGTATCATCCCGAGACCTGAATCAATTCCCGAATTTTGAAGATCCCGGGAAGAAAAGACTTTCCGAGCCGAAGCTCTACCTACGAGAAGCCCGGTGTGTGAAGTTCTTCCAGATCTACCGAAGAATACTACTTCTGCAATACATAGTGATGTCTGATCATCTTCTCATCAAGTTAGTGTATATACCCTTTCTTCTATCACATGGATATAATGTATCTCTTATGTAATAGGTGTTATGTGAGTACATAGTCCTCTTCTTAAACACGATTCTAATACAAGTATTGTTTGAAAGGATTATGTATATGAGATATTCTCTAAGAAACATGTGCTATGTAATTATGTGTTATCTGTTTATTTGGAATGAGTATTGAATGAGTATCTTATCAATTTAAAGTTGCAACTAAATGAGAGGCCTCGATGTTGTTGTTTTTTATTCAATCATCTAGCGGAGTTTAGATGACGACCATAGACTTTTGTAGACAGTCCCAAGGAATGCTAGCAAGCTCGCCACTTGTAGGTGTTAATGAACTTGGGTGTTCATTCGCTATACTCTATCCTCCTATTGGTTGCCTTATTTGACATATATTGTTGGGAAACCCCCGAAGCATGTGTTGTCGCCCCGATGAAATATTCTTAGACTATATCCCTTGTGTTAGTCGTTTTTAGAGATGTAAACTAAGAATAACGGGAATGGGTAATTGTCACAGCCCCGAACCGGACAGCGGAAACGTCCGAGGGCTCTTGTGACTTAAATTGAATACCATCATAATGATTATACATGAATCATAAAATCATTCATCACCATGCATTGAAATATTACAACTAATATTATTTACATTCAGTACATTGTTTAAACGTTAGAATTCCATAACATAGACTGTCTAATAGATAGTATAAGCAGAACACCATGACATGACTTGGTACTTCTTCTTCGGCTTACTTGTTACCTGAGAATACAAGTTATTTTGAAAATGGTCAACAAATGAAATGTTGGTGAGTTCATAAGTAATGTTATGGAAAAATTATTTTTGTGAAGATTGCAAACCCAGAAAATCCGATATTTTCTGAAAAGAGTATTTGTAAAAAAAAAAGTGTGAAGATCCATAAATATGCTTGTTGATTTTGAAAACATGTATAATTGTGGAACTTTGTTGTAACAACCTGAAATTCATATCCCTAATTGAAACCCTCTTCACGAATCGTTCTGATCATCCAATCGTCGTTTCCGAGTTCGTTTACGTTTCCGGCCTTTTATTAAGTCGTTAATGTGGGTTTTCTTTTATGACTTAATAAG
Source organism: Lactuca saligna (assembly GCF_052625555.1). Taxonomy (NCBI): domain Eukaryota; kingdom Viridiplantae; phylum Streptophyta; class Magnoliopsida; order Asterales; family Asteraceae; genus Lactuca; species Lactuca saligna. The sequence continues at coordinate 200,565,749 of NC_136424.1, read as the reverse complement.
TGTCTTAATACCCTTAGAACTCATTCTAAAGCCTCGTATTAATGATCGGAACATTTCTAGAATCAACCAAATCGGATTAAGGCAAATTGGTCGGGTGTGACCAAAAGCCCCGTTTAACGCTGGTATCGGGTAGAATTCTACCGTGTCCCGAAATTGGACACTATTTAAAGTGATCCAAGTCTTTAAGGTACCTTCCTATACTCATTTTCCATCATATTGGACCTTCAAATTCAAGTTTTATTCATGATTTAGAGGCTTGTATATGAGTTTACGGCCCAGGATGGTGCTTAGGCCGTAAACCCATATTTAAAGGGGTTTTAAGCCATTAAACCCTTCCAAGACACAAACAAGACTTAGATATGACTTTTAGAATATTCTTAATAGACCTAGAACACCTTAGACATGAATTTTAAGGGGTTTGTATGAGTTTATAGCCAAGGCATGTGCTTGGGCCGTAAACTCCTCAAACATGGGTATAAACTCATTTTTAAGGTGTTAGAAAGCCATCCAACACCACCAAAAGCCTTGGAATAAATCATAAAACCAACCAAAAATAGTTTAAGAGCCTTAAACATATCAAAACTCTTCATTTAAGAGTTTACGGCCATAGCATGTGCTCCAAGGCCGCAAACTCCTAAAAATGTGTTATTTGATGCCCTAAATTCATACCAAGGCTTGGAAAATTAGTAGGAATCACATATGATTAAGCTAAGACCATTAAATCATCAATATAAGGGGGATAGGAGTTTACGGCCCTAAATCATAAAACCAACCAAAAATAGTTTAAGAGCCTTAAACATATCAAAACTCTTCATTTAAGAGTTTACGGCCATAACATGTGCTCCAAGGCCGCAAACTCCTAAAAATGTGTTATTTGATGCCCTAAATTCATACCAAGGCTTGGAAAATTAGTAGGAATCACATATGATTAAGCTAAGACCATTAAATCATCAATATAAGGGGGATAGGAGTTTACGGCCCTAAAGTCCTTGTTTAGGGCTGTAAACTGCCTTAAATAATGACATTTGCTGATTTAATTTACTCCCATGCCTTAGGTAAAATTGTCCTAACATTTCCCAAGTGATATTAACCCACTAAGCACCATAAATCATGCCAACATGAGTTCACGGCCGTGAACTCATGTGTGAGTGGTGTTTATGGGCAAAAACTCATTAGGGAGTTTACTCTTGAAGAGTAAACTCAAATCCCAAGTCCCTCGCATCAATACACGTCCGTAGATGTCACCCGGGTCACTCCAAACACTCGTTTTGAAGTGTTTTCGCTCATTGGAGTGTAATATCATATCTAATTAGAGTTTATAACTCTAATTAGATATATTTGTATATCATTTCATAATCCATAGGGATCTTGTGCGTACGCAAACCCAGAACTGACGTTTAGGATCCAAACTGACGCGTTTCTCAACCGGTGAGTTCATACCCCTACCCTTTTTCAATGGTTTTTCAATGTTTTCAGGGGGGAATACAAGCAAAAGTACTTAATCACATGATTTCAGTTAAATGATTTCATAATTGTACATTTTTAAGAATTGAAAACCTTTTAACAAACTGTTTTAACTTACAGAGTTGTTTGTTTCAACCTGATTTTCAATTCTTATTATACACTATTATATTGTATACTTTACATATGATTGTTCACACTTATATTGATAGAACACATAAAATAATGTAATGTCTATAATAAAACACTTAGGTTCGAGTGTAAAAGAGAGACACCATCAGAAAACATAAAACATCTGTATGTTCTTAACAATACACCTAGGCTCGAGTGAGAAAGATAAACACCATCATGACACACAAATCAATTGTAGCGTCTTTAATAATACACCTAGGATCGCGTGTAAAGTATAATCTGTCACACCCCCGAACCAGACGGCGGAAACGTCCGAGGGCTATTGTGACTCATTGAATACCATCACAATGCATATACATGAAACATAACATAAAACATCACCAACATTTGGAATAATACAACCGATAGCGTTTACATTCGTTACATTGTTCAAACGTTACATTCTCAAAATAACTATTCAACACCACTTAAACCACAGCAAACATCATAGAGTACAAATCATCCTTCACCTTATCTGTTACCTGAGAATACAAGTATTTTGAAAACGTCAACATATGAAATGTTGGTGAGTTCATAAATAGTGTTTGAAATCCAATGTATTGTTTGAAACCCATCAGAAAATCCGATATTTTCTAAAAATAGAATAGTGTAAAAATATGTGTTGATCCATGAGTATGCTTGTTTGAATTCTATAGATGTAAGCGTAAGAGTTGTGAAAATTCGACCGGTAATTCATAATTGTAATTGTTGAAAACCCTAGGAAAACCCGACGTTTTCCTATCACTTTGCATTACTTAGTTTGTATACCGTTGTTTCGTTGCGTTAGAGGAAATCGTTGAGCTCCGGAGGCATTGAGAATACAATGGGTGGTGAAGTGTTGTGACGTACGTTAATGAAAACGTCTAATCGACAACCTTACGAGCGATCCCTTAGGCGTCACTCGTAATTCTGCACACAACTCGATCCTCCCGGACTTGTGTAGTCCCACGACCGGAGGGAAGGAGAGAAGGTGCGAAACCCTCGGTATTTCCCCGCGTCGTTCAAGACTAATGCAATTGCGAAGGGCCCGAAGCCCAACCCGCAATCGTGAGTTACCGACTTTACTAGCAGCACTGAAGGACCCTTGGGGGCCAGCAGCACGTTTGCCATTGAAAGTCCTTTTACGTTATGTCGGATCGGTAAAACCCAACACTTCGTAAGAGAGACAGATCTTCGGTCCTTAAGATCAGGTCATTGGGCTAGCTAGGCTCAACGAACAAGATTTTACACTTTTGGGGCCCAAAGATGGTGCGTAGACGTCTGTGCACACTCGCATATATAGTGAATTCTCCATCGTTATTAGTTATGAATCGTAATGTCGTAACGTCATCGTGTTAGTGGTTTCAGATTTTTTTATTGGTTCGAGACCGAACCAATTCGTTTAACGACTTTTGGTATTGTAATGTATTGTATTTCGTCGACAAGCGTAGTACCATCATTTGGTCAAATTGCATGTATTAACTAGCCTTGAAGATTTTCTGTTTTCAGCCCCTCCTTAATTGTAGAATTTACCCTTTTCACCTCTTTATTTAAAAACTTTCCGGTTTGGTCCTTAAATCAATTTTCTTCACATTTTTAACACCAAAAATTATTGAAATAAGTATTTTCCAACATATTTATCATAGAAAACAGTTTAAGTCCTTGAAATTGCAGTTTTCTCGGTTATAACCCCTCTGTTTTGCAATTTTTACATTTTTGACCCAATTTGGAAAATTTTTGCAACTTTGGTCCTTTTTAAATTTGAAAAGCATTTTAAACCTTTGAAAAGTACATGGAACACTTATAGTCCACTGTTTTACAGAAAAATGCAGTTTTGGTCTTCCAAATTAGAAAATTTTGCATATTGGGCCTCATTGGGCCGAAAATGTCATATTTAGCCCAATAAGCTTGGAATTTATGTTTTTAACCCTCTAAATAGTATATTTTCAGAAAATACATTATGTAAACTGTTTTGACTCATCTCACCCATCAGATTTCGAAATATTTCATTTTAGGCCCTTTAACTTTGTATTTTCAACATTTTATGTCAAAAAAATGAGTTTTTAGCCCAAATTAAGTGTTGTCAAGCCATTTGGCCATTTTTCTTAGTATACTTTGCATGTAGTAGTATATTTTATGCTATAATAAAATACATGTCTCGGTTTTTAGCATTTCATACTAGATCTATCATCAAAATCATACAAAACATACATATAAGCATAGAAATCAACCACAACATACACATAATGATGGATCTACACCTTTGCTTGTATTCTCCCCCACAAAAACTTATAAAAACCGAAAATAAGGGGGTATGAAACTCAACTTGGGTGTTGATCGGTTTTTGAAGAAAGAATGGAAGAAATGAAGTGATTTTTGGCCTTTGCACTCCTTGATCAAGTTTTCGAGTTTATGGGGTTTTCTAGAGTGCAAGATCACGATTTTTGCATGGATTAGGAAGAGATTTTTGATAAAACAAGGAATACAAGTCATAGATCCAAGAAAAACCTTACCTTAGATGATGATTTTTGTGGAAGAACTTCCTTGAATACTTCCTAAATCTCGAGATTTTGGATGGAGAAGAAGAAAGAAGCCTTGAGTGATTTAGAGAGAGTTTGTGAGTGTTTTGTGTGTGTGTGGGTGTTGCTCTCAGCCGAGTTCAAGAAGAAAAGAAGAGAGAGAGTTGAGTTGACAATTCTAGATGCATGTTGGTCCATGCATGGAGATATGTGGGATAATAGTGAGGTGGCAAGGCTTTCAGTCAACTCTTCCTTCTTGGTTTTGGGCTTTTGGGCCGAGAATTTTAAATGGAAAGGAAAAAAATTGGGCTTTAATGTCCTAATCCATGTAGATGTTAAGTTGGATGGTTTTTAGTCCCAAAAGAAATATAGTATGATTTTTACACTTTGTTGGGCTAGTCTAGGTTAATCATGGTTCAAAATTTTGTATTTATTTCATTCTAGGTCCAACATGGCCCAAAATGTTGAAATAAATAGATGTGGGTCCAATTAGAGCCTAATTAGGGTTCTAAGCCCATGATAGTCCAATTGGAAGCTTATTGGTCCATTTGGATCCAATAAGGAAGTTCTAGTCCAAAATGGACTTAACAAGAACTTCTAGGGTTTTCCAATTGTTTGATGTAGAGAATTGGGGTTTAGTTTCCCATTGAGTAAGCATCATACTTGTTTTTGAGTTTTTGATTTCAACATTTACTTGAGTATAGTGATTACAAGACATAGAATTTCTAGTTGTGACATCATCCCCCCGTTAGAGGGAATTTCGTCCCGAAATTCTGTTTGAAAGCTAGATTTGAGAAAGCTAGAATAGGTGAGGGTACTTTTGCTTCATTTGGTCTTCGCGTTCCCAAGTGAATTATGGCCCACGCTTTGCGTTCCACCATACTTTCACGATCGGGATGCGACTCTGCTTAGTACGCTTCACCTCCCTGTCCATGATTTCGATTGGTTCTTCAACGAACAGGAGTTTCTCATTGATTTCGATTTCGTCAAGAGGAGTGACGAGTGTTTCATTTGAGAGACACTTCTTCAGATTAGATACGTGAAACACGGGGTGTACACCGTTTAGCTCTGCGGGTAATTGTAGTCTGTATGCTACTGGACCAATTCGAGCGACGATTTCGAACGGTCCAATGTATCGCGGGTTCAGCTTTCCCCGTTTTCCGAAACGTATAACCCCTTTCCAGGGCGAGACTTTTAACAGTACTCGATCACCGACCTGAAATTCTAAGGGCTTTCGCCGTTTGTCAGCGTAGCTCTTTTGTCGGTCACGCGATGCTTGCAATCGAGCTCTGATTTGAACGATCTTTTCCGTGGTTTCACGGATGATCTCCGGTCCCGTTAGTGCTTTGTCCGACGCATGTGTTTTTGCTAGCTGGGTGTCACCTACTTCAGCCCAACATAACGGTGATCTACATTTACGTCCGTAAAGTGCTTCGAAAGGAGCCACCTTGATGCTCGAATGGTAACTATTGTTGTATGAGAACTCGATTAAGGGTAGGTGGGTATCCCAAGACTTTCCAAAGTCTATCACGCACGCACGGAGCATATCTTCGAGCGTTTGGATAGTTCGCTCGCTTTGACCATCCGTTTGTGGATGATAAGCGGTGCTCATATTGAGGTTTGTTCCCATCGCCTTATGGAGTGATTGCCAAAATCGGGACGTAAACCTACTGTCCCTATCCGAGATAATAGATTTTGGCACTCCATGGAGTCTCACGATTTCTCGTAGGTACAACCGCGTCAGTCTCTCCATCTTGTAGGATTCCTTGATTGGCAGGAAATGGGCAGATTTCGTCAGTCGATCGATGATTACCCATATGGTATCCAGTCCGTCCGACGTCTTGGGTAGCTTGGTAACGAAATCCATAGAAATCCCCTCCAATTTCCACTCGGGAATTTCCGGTTGCTGCAACAATCCTGAAGGTTTCTGGTATTCCACCTTTACTTTGGCGCATGTAAGGCACTTACTGACGTAGGTCGCGATTTCCGCCTTCATGTTAGGCCACCAATAGTGTTGTTTAGTATCCAAATACATCTTATCAGAACCGGGGTGAATGGAGTATCGCGTGTTGTGGGCTTCCTTCATGACAACATCTCTAAACCCTCGAAATTTAGGGACCCAAATACTGTTCATGAAATAGTATACTCCATTCTCCTTTGCCTCCAGGTTCTTTTCCATTCCGCGCAATACTTCGCTTGCTCTATTTTCCGTCTTCTTGGCCTCTGACTGGGCTACTGCAAGTTGAGTGGCCAGGTGTGACTGAATGGTTATCGAGAAAGTTTTTGTACAACGATTAGAGTACTCCTTCCGACTTAATGCATCAGCTACCACGTTGGCCTTGCCTGGGTGGTACTTAATCTCGCACTCATAATCGTTTAGCAACTCAACCCATCTTCGTTGCCTCATGTTTAACTCCTTTTGGTTTAAGATGTGTTGGAGACTCTTGTGATCCGTGAAGACGGTGCACTTTGTACCGTAAAGGTAATGCCTCCAAATTTTTAGGGCAAAGACTACAGCTCCCAACTCTAGGTCATGGGTCGTGTAGTTTACTTCATGCGTCTTTAGCTGGCGGGATGCATAGGCTATCACTCTCCCACGTTGCATGAGAACGCAACCTAAACCCTGATTTGATGCGTCGCAGTAGACTACAAAGTCTTCCGTTCCTTCAGGCAGAGATAGTACAGGTGCGCTACAGAGAGCTTGCTTCAAGGTTCGAAATGCGATTTCTTGTTTGTCTGTCCATTTGAATGGTACGCCCTTTTGCGTAAGCGAGGTAAGTGGCTTGGCGATCTTAGAGAAGTTTTGAATGAACCTCCTATAGTAGCCTGCTAATCCCAAGAATTGGCGAATTTCCATGGGCGTTGTCGGGATTGCCCAAACTTCTATAGCTTTAACCTTAGAGGGATCCACATGGATTCCATCTTTGCTGACCACATGACCTAGGAAGTTCACGCTCCGCAGCCAGAACTCACACTTGGAGAGTTTGGCGTAAAGTTTTTCTGATCGTAGAGTGTCTAAGACTTGTCGGAGATTTTGGCCATGCTCTTCCTTGCTTCGAGAATAGACGAGGATGTCATCGATAAAAAGAATGACAAAGTTGTCAAGAAACGGTCGGCAGATTCGATTCATTAGGTCAATAAATGCGGCAGGGGCATTCGTTAGACCGAAGGGCATTACGACAAATTCATAATGTCCGTAGCGAGTTCGGAAAGCGGTTTTTGGAATATCCTCTTCCCGGACTTTGAGTTGGTGGTATCCGGACCGTAGATCTATTTTAGAAAAATAACTAGCCCCTTGGAGCTGGTCAAATAGGTCATCGATTCATGGGAGTGGGTAGCGGTTCTTGATTGTGAGTTTGTTTAACTCTCTGTAATCGATACACATTCTAAAAGATCCGTCTTTCTTTTTGACAAAGAGCACCGGAGCTCCCCATGGCGAGTAACTAGGTCGAATAAATCCCTTATCCAAAAGTTCGCTGAGTTGGCTGGATAATTCCTGCATCTCGGCAGCAGCCAACCGATAGGGTGATTTAGCAAGAGGAGTTGCTCCTGGGATAAGGTCAATTCGAAATTCAACCTGTCTCTCTGGGGGCACTCCCGGAAGATCTTCAGGAAACACATCCGGAAATTCACATACTACGGGAATGTCTCGAACGTTAATCTCCTCCTTGGTTTTGTCCACCACGTGAGCCAGGAACGCCAGATTGTTCCTTCGTAGATATTTTGTGCCTTGACACACGAAACGAGGCGAAGGTTCATGCTAGATTTGTCTCCATAAATTACTAGGGTTTCATGATTTGGAAGGCGAAGACGGACTGCCTTCTCATGACACATAATTTCGGCATGGTGGGGGCTTAACCAGTCCATGCCGATGATCACGTCGAAGCTTCTAATTGACACTGGCATTAGGTCTATTCGAAAAACGTGTTGATTAAGAGTTAGGGTACATCCGGTGTAGATTTCCCCAGTGGACTCGGTTTTCCCATTGGCCATTTCCACCGTATAGGCTTCATTTAGCTTTTGGGGGAGTTGTTTTAATAAGTGCTTAAACTTATTGCTTACGAAACTTCGTTCCGCTCCGGTGTCAAATAAGATGCATGCATAAGCGTGGTTTAAGAGAAACGTACCGGTTACAACAGAGGGGTCTTGAATAGCCTCACTCTGACCCATGGTCAACATCCTTCCTGTTCCTCCATTTCTTAAATTGTTGTTGTTGGGACAGTCTCGACGAATGTGTCCACTCTTCCCGCATCCGTAGCAGGTGTAGCTAGGCCCTGCGCTGTTGCCGCTGGCATGGGCGTTGTTGTTGTTGCGAGGGTTGTTGTTGTTGATTCCCTGATTTTGGTTATGGGGAGGGTAAGCCTTGCAGTACTTTGCGGTGTGACCCCTTCGGTTGCAACTGGTGCACTAAAAATCCTTGCATTCTCCATAGTGATGGAAAACGCACTTGTTGCATTTGGGAAGATTACCGGAATAAGGTTTGGAAGCATTTGAAGTGGCTGAGGTTGGAGCATGTGGTGCGGCTGGAGCCGATGTGGTAACGGCATTAACCGCCACTGTCTGCTGCTTCTTGGAGGTGTCGGGGCCCTGGCACCCCTTCCTCTTATTGTTCTTTCCCCTCTTGCCATCTCCTTCCTTCGTCTTCTCAGCCTCCACTGGCTTCTCTCCCTTTTTGTTATTATGGTCGTACAACCTTTTTGCCAGTCTCTTTGCACTGTCAAATGTTTTAGGGTTTGCAGTTATCACATTCCCTTGAATTGGTGATGTGAGTCCCCAGATGAATCGCTCAATCTTCTTTCCTTCCGAGGTGATCATACCCGGGCACAACAGAGATAGTTCGCTAAATCTCGATATGTAGGCATCGATATTCGCGTTCTGCACAGTGAGGTTCCATAGCTCTTGTTCCATCTTCTGTATTTCGCGTCGTGGGCAGTACTCTGCCATTAACATTTCTTTCATCTCCGTCCACGGCATAGAGTTGGCTACAGGGAGTGTCATGGATTCTACATGTCCGTTCCACCAGGTGAGTGCTTGATCCACAAAAGTGCAGGCTGCGAACTTCACCTTCATGTGCTCAGGGCAGTCGCATATCTCGAATACCGACTCCACCTTTTCGATCCATCGCTTCAGAGTGATCACTCCTCCAGTGCCATTAAAAGTTCGTGGTTTGGCGTTTGTGAAGTCCTTGTAGGTACATGCCTTGGTGGGTCCTTGATTCATTCCATTGTTTGAACTTCCGGCTCCTTGCCCATTGACTCCTCCATTGTTCCCTTGTTGAATTTGCGCAATCGCTGCAGTGACTGCTGCAGATACAGCTGCCTGGAAGGCGGCTGAGTCAACTTCAGGTGGGGTTGGTCCTGGGTTTCCGCGAGTAGGTCGGAGAGGCATCTTTCTGTGACAAAACGGAAAGATGTTGAGGGTATGTGGTTTCAGTGAGGTCGTGATCCTACTGACTAGGTGCATGGTACAAACTTAAACACTACTACCATTTACCAATCAATAATAATATCTCAACACATAGCAATTTGCAATATCGTAATAAAACACGTAAAAATTTATTAATATTATCCACATTTGATACATGAAAATTTGCTCGTAGGAGCATACATGAGTGATACTAGTTCGACAGCAGAACGACTCTATGAGTAGTGTAGTCACTTAAACCTAGAGTCGGAGTACATAGCATATTTCCTAACGATCTACTATGATAAGTCTATCCCTAACCGCGATGAGTTGCGTCCTACTATAACGGTGAAATCATATGCCAAAGTGCTGAGCCAACAGCTGCGCCATCTCTGTCATGTCTATAATGACCTCATCCCTCTCAAGCTCTGCTTGCACGGCTCGTGCTTCCATGGCGAACAGTTGTTCCCGTAAGTCGGTAATCATGGCTTCTGGGGAGCGATTCTCTCTCGCGGAGTTCACTGGTGGGACGTGGGGATCCTGTTGCACTTCGCTAACAGGAGATGCGACGTGACCCATGTCCGAGGCCTGATCCTCCTCCATGTCATCGTCGGTCTTCTCGAACTCGTAGTCGGTGTCCATGTACTCATCAGGTTCAAAGCCGTGGACTCCCTCTTGATTCCCCTCTGGTTCGTCTTCGAGTACCCCGTGTGCCTCAGGGGCTTGGAAGAACTGAATGCCCTGATGCTCTCCATCCATGACGACTGAGAGAAAGTATGCGAATAAGCTATCACTTTCCTATGATTCTAACGCTATGGCACAAGCTAAATAGACGTTCTCTTTTCGGTGGTAGGGGTATAGTTTTAGATTCCCTAGAAATCCCGATCTCATCAAGACGTGCATTAGTTTTACTTTGGAGAGAATGTAGTTGATCAGGCTACATTCACTCCTTGGTATTACTAAGAACGGTCCCAATTTAACCGAGACACCAACATTATTGTATTTGATTCGGCGTTATGTTCTTATTCCTAATACAAGCAAGCGTGTTTTATTTACTTGTTTTGTTCAGAGTTATGTTAGTGCCTCTTTTTGGTTTATAGTTGCATATCCATGTGTGGCTAGATATGCTAGTTCACTATAAACAATGCTCTGATACCAACCTGTCACACCCCCGAACCAGACGGCGGAAACGTCCGAGGGCTATTGTGACTCATTGAATACCATCACAATGCATATACATGAAACATAACATAAAACATCACCAACATTTGGAATAATACAACCGATCGCGTTTACATTCGTTACATTGTTCAAACATTACATTCTCAAAATAACTATTCAACACCACTTAAACCACAGCAAACATCATAGAGTAGAAATCATCCTTCACCTTATCTGTTACCTGAGAATACAAGTATTTTGAAAACGTCAACATATGAAATGTTGGTGAGTTCATAAGTAGTGTTTGAAATCCAATGTATTGTTGATCCATGAGTATGCTTGTTTGAATTCTATAGATGTAAGCGTAAGAGTTGTGAAAATTCGATCGCTAATTCATAATTGTAATTGTTGAAAACCCTAGGAAAACCCGACGTTTTCCTATCACTTTGCATTACTTAGTTTGTATACCGTTGTTTCGTTGCGTTAGAGGAAATCGTTGAGCTCCGGAGGCATTGAGAATACAATGGGTGGTGAAGTGTTGTGACGTACGTTAATGAAAACGTCCAATCGACAACCTTACGAGCGATCCCTTAGGCGTCACTCGTAATTCTTCACACAACTCGATCCTCCCGGACTTGTGTAGTCCCACGACCGGAGGGAAGGAGAGAAGGTGCGAAACCCTCGGTATTTCCCCGCGTCGTTCAAGACTAATGCAATTGCGAAGGGCCCGAAGCCCAACCCGCAATCGTGAGTTACCGACTTTACTAGCAGCACTGAAGGACCCTTGGGGGCCAGCAGCACGTTTGCCATTGAAAGTCCTTTTACGTTATGTCGGATCGGTAAAACCCAACACTTCGTAAGAGAGAGAGATCTTCGGGCCTTAAGATCAGGTCATTGGGCTAGCTAGGCTCAACGAACAAGATTTTACACTTTTGGGGCCCAAAGATGGTGCGTAGACATCTGTGCACACTCGCATGTATAGTGAATTCTCCATCGTTATTAGTTATGAATCGTAATGTCGTCACGTCGTCGTGTTAGTGGTTTCGGATTTTTTTATTGGTTCGAGACCGAACCAATTCGTTTAACAACGACTTTTGGTATTGTAATGTTAACAACGACTTTTGGTATTGTAATGTATTGTATTTCGTCGACAAGCGTAGTACCATCATTTGGTCAAATTGCATGTATTAACTAGCCTTGAAGATTTTCTGTTTTCAGCCCCTCCTTAATTGTAGAATTTACCCTTTTCACCCCTTTATTTAAAAACTTTCCGGTTTGGTCCTTAAATCAATTTTCTTGACATTTTTAACACCAAAAATTATTGAAATAAGTATTTTCCAGCATATTTATCATAGAAAACAGTTTAAGTCCTTGAAATTGCAGTTTTCTCGGTTATAACCCCTCTTTTTCGCAATTTTTACATTTTTGACCCAATTTGGAAAATTTTTGCAACTTTGGTCCTTTTTAAATTTGAAAAGCATTTTAAACCTTTGAAAAGTACATGGAACACTTATAGTCCACTGTTTTACAGAAAAATGCAGTTTTGGTCCTCCAAATTAGAAAATTTCGCATATTGGGCCTCATTGGGCCGAAAATGTCATATTTAGCCCAATAAGCTTGGAATTTATGTTTTTAACCCTCTAAATAGTATATTTTCAGAAAATACATTATGTAAACTGTTTTGACTCATCTCACCCATCAGATTTCGAAATATTTCATTTTAGGCCCTTTAACTTTGTATTTTCAACATTTTATGTCAAAAAAATGAGTTTTTAGCCCAAATTAAGTGTTGTCAAGCCATTTGGCCATTTTTCTTAGTATACTTTGCATGTAGTAGTATATTTTATGCTATAATAAAATACATGTCTTGGTTTTTAGCATTTCATACTAGATCTATCATCAAAATCATACAAAACATACATATAAGCATAGAAATCAACCACAATATACACATAATGATGGATCTACACCTTTGCTTGTATTCTCCCCCACAAAAGCTTATAAAAACCGAAAATAAGGGGGTATGAAACTCACCTTGGGTGTTGATTCGGTTTTTGAAGAATGGAAGAAATGAAGTGATTTTTGGCCTTTGCACTCCTTGATGAAGTTTTCGAGTTTATGGGGTTTTCTAGAGTGCAAGATCACGATTTTTGCATGGATTAGGAAGAGATTTTTGATAAAACAATGAATACAAGTCATAGATCCAAGCAAAACCTTACCTTAGATGATGATTTTTGTGGAAGAACTTCCTTGAATGCTTCCTAAATCTCGAGATTTTGGATGGAGAAGAAGAAAGAAGCCTTGAGTGATTTAGAGAGAGTTTGTGAGTGTTTTGTGTGTGTGTGGGTGTTGCTCTCGGCCGAGTTCAAGAAGAAGAGAAGAGAGAGAGTTGAGTTAACAATCCTAGATGCATGTTGGTCCATGCATGGAGATATGTGGGATAATAGTGAGGTGGCAAGGATTTAAGTCAACTCTTCCTTCTTGGTTTTGGGCTTTTGGGCCGAGAATTTGAAATGGAAAGGAAAAAAATTGGGCTTTAATGTCCTAACCCATGTAGATGTTAAGTTGGATGGTTTTTAGTCCCAAAAGAAATATAATATGATTTTTACACTTTGTTGGGCTAGTCTAGGTTAATCATGGTTCAAAATTTTGTATTTATTTCATTCTAGGTCCAACATAGCCCAAAATGTTGAAATAAATAGATGTGGGTCCAATTAGAGCCCAATTAGGGTTCTAAGCCCATGATAGTCCAATTGGAAGCTTATTGGTCCATTTGGATCCAATAAGGAAGTTCTAGTCCAAAATGGACTTAACAAGAACTTCTAGTGTTTTCCAATTGTTTGATGTAGTGAATTGGGGTTTAGTTTTCCATTGAGTAAGCATCATACTTGTTTTTGAGTTTTTGATTTCAACATTTACTTGAGTATAGTGATTACAAGACATAGAATTTCTAGTTGTGACATAATCACCATAAGATAACACATATATATCATTTGTAACGTCCTTAATAATACACCTAGGATCGAGTGTAAAGGACAGTCATCATTAGATAACACCTAGGCTCGAGTGTAATGTCCTTAATAAAACACCTAGGCTCGAGTGTAAAGGACAGGTACATAGAACATAGCTAGTCATAAATACTACTTTCCTAGTCGAAAAGTAAAGAGTAATCTTAGAGACACGTCCTTGTAACACTTCCATACCACAAGATAGTGGAGGACTAACCCTGTAACCAGAATCTCCAAACGTAGGAGAGCGTGGCTTGAGTGTATAGATCTATACGGGACTGACAATCCCACACCTGGCTGCTAGCTACAGCCGAACCGAAAGGTTCAAGGGTGACGAAAGTCATAAAAAGGATATTGGCCCTGGCCCGAGTCATATCTAGTCTGAGTATGGTTAAGGACTCGCAATAAAGATTATTAACACCTTACACGTATTTATTAGTTTTATGTACGTAATAAAACTAATGTACTTTTAAGGATGACCGGTACACACACATACACTCATTCAGGAAAACATGGGGTTTTCCTGGGGATAACATTGAACATAATCGGAATCAGTAGCAGTTCACACATACCTACACATTCAGGAAAACATGGGGTTTTCCTGGGAATAACATTAAACATAATCGGAATCGGTAATAGTTCACATACACCTACACATTCAGGAACACATGGGGTTTTCCTGGGAATAACATTGAACATAATCAGAATCAGTAACAGTTCACACACATAAAATCGGTAATAGTACATACACACACATGTAGGAAAATATGGGATTTTCCTGAATAAGAATAGTACGTAACCAGAAAAGTATAACAGGTTAGATAACTGAACTTTACAATTTGTGAGAACATTTACAATTTCAGTGCACATCTTTTACATTACAATTTGGATTTGGTAAACATTACTTTTAAGAAAATATGGGATTTTCTTGGATAACTGCTTTTTCAGGAAACCAAAGGAACTCGTAAAACTTTCAAAAAACTAACCGCTTATGAACTCTCCAGCTTTATGATGATTTTCAAACCGCTTGTATTCTCAGGTTTGCATTAGATAGGTACCCGAAGATCACTTTTGGCGAAGATGGAGTGCGTAGAAGACTCATCTCATTTTGTTCATATATGTTATGTATCACACTTGTATAACTTTACTTTTGAAACAAATGTAAACGTTTTCTATATGTAATGTAATGGTTGTTTTACTTTACTTACTATGTACATTCGATTTGATACTCAACGTGGAGTCAACCCCGGAAATGTTTCCGCCTTCGGTTTTCGGGGTGTGACAGATTGGTATCAGAGCCCTTGTTTATAGTGAGTGAAGTATACCAAACCTTACATGGTATAAAACTATAAAAATTAAGGGGCCTAAGTGCTCTGTACTAAAAGTATCCTTCAAAATATAAGTATTTTCGAAAGTATATAAGTATACCGACCCGTCGAGATCCGTAACTACAAGTAGAACAGAACATAAGTAAATGGGTGTTGTACGTTGCAGTTAAACCTGAGCAGTTATGTAGTCGTGTCTAGGATCAATATAGCCTGGCCAACTATATTCATTCGAGACACGACAACCGTGTGCTTGGGAGTGATTGTG
Organism: Lactuca saligna; assembly: GCF_052625555.1. NCBI lineage: Eukaryota > Viridiplantae > Streptophyta > Magnoliopsida > Asterales > Asteraceae > Lactuca > Lactuca saligna. The sequence continues at coordinate 200,550,454 of NC_136424.1, read as the reverse complement.
GTAAGCGGCATGCCTAAAACTTACCCAATACCCAAAAAATGAGTCGTCGTGGCAACGAGACAAGAAATACTATCGGAGTATTTCTCGAGTCAATCCTTTGTATAAAATCCTCGTATACACGTTGTTACTTGATCATTCCTCTAGCAATAAAATTTTCTACCTTGATAACTCCTTCCTGCTTTATCGCTTGATATAATGTTATATTTGTCTTGATGAGATATCCCCTGTTCAATATCTCTTGATTCAATTCAGAGGACTTATGATCCTCCATTTCCTGATCTTTTTAGCTCATGATGCCTCCAAGAAAGAGATCCAACTCGAAGAACAACGACAATCCTCCTCCACCACCACCTCCTCCTCAATTTGATCTTGCATCGCTTCAGGCAGTTCTTACAGCCGCAATGGTAGCCGCCATGTCACAAAGAAACCCCGATAGTTCAGGAGGTGGTCCCCAACCCCAGAACTTAGAAGATAGTCAGGGACACCAAAGAAGGGGTTCCTATAAAGACTTCATCAATGCAAAACCTACGTCCTTTGATGGCACTGGAGGTGTCATTTCCCTCACCCGATGGTTCGAGAAGATCGAATCCACCTTTGAAATATGCGCCTGTTCAGATTCAGACAAGGTGAAGTTTGCCGCCTGCACCTTTATCGACAAAGCCTTGACTTGGTGGAACAACCAAGTCAAATCCCTAACCTTACCTGTAGCCAACGCCATGGGTTGGGAATCCATGAAGGAACTTCTGTTGGCTGAGTACTACCATCGGGGCGAAATGCAGAAGTTAGAACATGAACTTTGGAACTTGAAGATGAAAGGTTCCAACATCACTGCTTACACATCCAGGTTCAATGACCTGGCGCTACTCTGTCCGGGAATGGTTACCCCGGAGAGTAAAAAGATAGATACATTCATCTGGGGCCTGACCCAGCCAACAAAAGGGAACGTCATAGCTGCGAGACCAGACACATACGACAGCGCCAAATGTTTAGCACGAATCCTAATAGATCATAGTGATGACTTTGAAGAAGTAGCTACCAATCCTGAACCGACAGAGAGGAGTGGTGAGAAAAGAAAATTTGGGAAGATGAAGGAAAGTCAGATATCGCAGGAGTCTTCGAAGAGACAACAAACTGTGGCAGTTCATGCTGTCACGTCCGCTACTGCCGTTTCTGTTGTTGGATCCTCAACTCGAAAACCCGCCAGTAGGTATGCTGGAACCCTTCCTAGTTGTGACAAATGCAACTATCATCACCTTTCTTCTGGTCCATGTATAGAGGTATTTTGCAACAGTTGTGGTATGAAAGGTCACATGGCGAAAAACTGTAAGACACAAACCCAATCAACCAGTCAAACTTCCGGAGTAGGCATTGGTCGTGCCTGCTATGGTTGCAGAGAAATCGGACATTACAAGCGAAACTGCCCCAAGGTAGTAACATCTGGCAACACCGGAAGAGTTCTAGTGATAGGAAAAGAGAAGTCAGCCACTGATCCCACCGTTGCCACAGGTATATTTCCCATCGTTAAAAAAAATTATGCCTTTGATTCTTTTCGATTCTAGCACCAAAAGAAATTCGCTAACCATCCATTTGAACATCCTTTAAACCCTGTCGTTCATGTGTAATCGAAAATGTATGCCGTCGAGATGGTTATCATGTGAGAACGAGAACGCTTATGTCATATCCGTAAATTGTATCCTCAATCCGAACAATTATTCTTTTCCGTTCGACCTATTGGAAAACTTGTTATGTAATGCTTTGATGTCACCTTTAGCATGTAATGACCGAGTCCCATTCATGTTGTTATTCCAAATTTCGAGAAAGTTATTCGTCTTAACTTTCCTCTTATCCGACTCTCATCATCTTCGTACATCAAAGCTTAAAAAGTTTTTCCATGTATCTCTCGTGCAAGTGATCACCAAGAAACGAGAAGTCTACAATCCTTTCCTGATGCTATTTCTGAAGAATTGTTGAGAATTATTTCCGAACGCGTAGTCCAGTCTCGCATCGACCTAATCCTGGGAATTTCCTCGTAGCCAAACCTCAGTAAGCATGATGTGTGCAAGTCAACAATCAGGGCATGATACGATCACTACGAGGTAGTAGTGGCGCCCTTCGGTCGAACCATTTTCTTGGTCATGAAGATAAGCAAAGCAGTCATACTCGTAAACCTTTCCAAAAGCTAGGGCAATAAAGAATTAGTCGACATCGGGAACACCCATGGAAACCTATCGATTCTTGGGTTCCGCCAACTATAATCGTAGACTCATGTAGAAGTTTCCCTTAGAACCATCGGACCCTTAGTTACTATGCCATGTGAAAGTGTACCCACTTGTTGGAAGTCTTATCTTGGAAAGACATAGTACGCCTTGGGAAGTGCGGAAAACTTAACTTGTGGAAGCTTAGACCCTTCAAGATCTTTGTTAGAAATCAATTCCATAGCCCTCTCCGAGCTATCTTCAGGACTCAGTAACAACCATCTGGTGTTCCGCATCTTTATTCGTAAGGCTTGCCGACCTGACGAAACCCTAGTAAATTCCTTTGAGGAGATGAAAACAAATAAAAATCCGAACCTTCGTGTATGAATCAATTGAGATTAGATTGAGAAGTTAACCATGCGTAACAAAGCCACATCCTGACGGTGAGGGTTCGCTAGAATGTCAAGTAGAGACCCGATTCCACTTACAAGCTTGAAGACCCGAAGCAGTAAATTCATCCTCATATCTCTCTTCACTTCGTGATCTGTGTTCGAATCTTTGAATTTCAAGACGAAATTCCCTCTAACGGGGGGATAATGTAACAACCCGAAATTCATATCCCTAATTGAAACCCACTTCACGACTCGTTTGGATCATCCAATCGCTGTTTTCGAGTTTGTTTCCGTTTCCGGCCTTTTATTAAGTCATTAATGTGGGTTTTGTTTTATGACTTAAAAAGTGTCCTAATACCCTTAGAACTCATTCTAACGCCTCATATTAATGATCGGAACATTTCTAGAATCAACCATATCAAAGGCAAATTGGCCGGGTGCGACCAAAAGCCCCGTTTAATTCCGGTATCGGGTAGAATTCTACTGTGTTCCGAACTTGGACACTATTTAAAGTGATCCAAGTCTCCATTTTGAAGCCTTTGCTCCATTCTACAACTATCACTCCAACCTCTCTCCTCAAACTAGATTTAAAGGTCCAAATCTTGAGTTTAAGGTCTCAAATCTTCAAGGTACCTTCCTATACTCATTTTGGATCATATTGGACCTTCAAATTCAAGTTTTATTCATGAGTTAGAGGCTTGTATATGAGTTTACAGCCCAGGAAGGTGCTTAGGCCGTAAACCCATACTTAAAGGGGTTTTAAGCCATTAAACCCTTCCAAGACACAAACAAGACTTAGATATGACTTTTAGAACATTGGTAATAGACCTAGAACACCTTAGTCATGAATTTTGAGGGGTTTGTATGAGTTTACGGCCAAGGCATGTGCTTGGGCCGTAAACTCCTCAAACATGGGTATAAACTCATTTTTATGGTGTTAGAAAGCCATCCAACACCACCAAAAGCCTTGGAATAAATCATAAAACCAACCAAAAATAGTTTAAGAGCCTTAAACATATCAAAACTCCTCATTTAAGAGTTTACGGCCATAGCATGTGCTCCAAGGCCGTAAACTCCTAAAAATGTGTTATTTGATGCCCTAAATTCATACCAACGCTTGGAAAATTAGTAGGAATCACATATGATTAAGCTAAGACCATTAAATCATCAATCTAAGGGGGATAGGAGTTTACGGACCTAAACTCCTTATTTAGGGTCGTAAACTCCCTTAAATAATGACATTTGCTGATTTAATTTACTCCCATGCCTTAGGTAAAATTGTCCCAACATTTCCCAAGTGATATTGACCCACTAAGCACCATAAATCTTGTCAACATGAGTTCACGGCCGTGAACTCATGTGTGAGTGGTGTTTATGGCCGAAAACTCATTAGGGAGTTTACTCTTGAAGAGTAAACTCAAATCCCAAGTCCTTCGCATCAATACACGTCCGTAGACGTCACCCGGGTCACTCCAAACACTCGTTTTGAAGTGTTTTCGCTCATTGGAGTGTAATATCATATCTAATTAGAGTTTATAAATCTAATTAGATATATTTCTATATCATTTCATAATCCATAGGGATATTGTGCGTACGCAAACCCAGAACTGACGTTTAGGATCCAAACTGACGCTTTTCTCAACGGGTGAGTTCATACCCTACCCTTTTTCAATGGTTTTTCAATGTTTTCAGGGGGGAATACATGCAAAAGTACAACAATATCTTGTACTAAATCACATGATTTTAGTTAAATGATTTCATAATTGTACATTTTTAAGAATTGAAAACCTTTTAACAAACTATTTTAACTTACAAAGTCGTTTGTTTTAACCCGATTTTCAATTCTTATTATACACTGTTATATTGTATACTTTACATATGATTGTTCACCCTTATATTGATAGAACACATAAAATATTATAATGTCTGCTATAAAACACTTAGGTTCGAGTGTAAAAGACAGACACCATCAGAAAACATAAAACATCTGTATGTTCTTAACAATACACCTAGGCTCGAGTGAGAAAGATAAACACCATCATGACACGCAAATCAATTGTAACGTCTTTAATAATACACCTAGGATCGAGTGTAAAGGACAATCACCATAAGATAACACATATATATCATTTGTAACGTCCTTAATAATACACCTAGGATAGAGTGTAAAGGACAGTCATCATTAGATAACACCTAGGCTCGAGTGTAATGTCCTTAATAAAACACCTAGGCTCGAGTGTAAAGGACAGGTACGTAGAACATAGCTAGTCGTAAATACTACTTTCCTAGTCGAAAAGTAAAGAGTAATCTTAAAGATTGGAGACACGTCCTTGTAACACTTCCATGGCACGAGATAGTGGAGGACTAACCCTGTAACCAGAATCTCCAAACGTAGGAGAGCGTGGCTTGAGTGTATAGATCTATATGGGACTGACAATCCCGGACCTGGCTGCTAGCTATAGCCGAACCGAAAGGTTCAAGGGTGACGAATGTCATAAAAAGGATATTAGCCCTGAACCGAGTCATATCTAGTCTGTGTAAGGTTAAGGACTCGCAATCAAGATTATTAACACTTTACACGTATTTATTAGTTTTATGTACGTAATAAAACTAATGTACTTTTAAGGATGACCAGTACACACACATACACTCATTCAGGAAAACATGGGGTTTTCCTAGGGATAACATTGATCATAATCGGAATCGGTAATAGTTCACACACACCTACGCATTCAGGAAAACATGGGGTTTTCCTGGGAATAACGTTGAACATAATCGGAATTGGTAATAGTTCACATACACCTACACATTCAGGAAAACATGGGGTTTTCCTGGGGATAACATTGAACATAATCGGAATCGGTAACAATTCGCACACATAGAATCGGTAGTAGTACATACACACACATGTAGGAAAATATGGGATTTTCCTGAGTAACAGTAGTACGTAACCAGAAAAGTATAATAGGTTAGATAACTAAACTTTACAATTCATGAGAACATTTACGATTTCAGTGGACATCTTTTACATTACAATTTGGATTTGGTAAACATTACTTTTAAGAAAATATGGGATTTTCTTGGATAACTGCTTTTTCAGGAAACCAAAGGAACTCGTAAAACCTTCAGAAAACTAACTGCGAATGAACACACCAGCTTTATGCTGATTTTCAAACTGCTTGTATTCTCAGGTTCGCATTAGACAGGTACCTGAAGATCACTTTTGGCAAAAGACGGAGTGCGTAGAAGACTCCTCTCATTTTGTTCATATATGTTATGTATCACACTTGTATAACTTTACTTTTGAAACAAATGTCAAACTTTTCTATATGTAATGTAATGGTTGTTTTACTTTACTTACTACGTACATTGGATTTAATACTCAACGTGGAGTCAACCCCAAAAATGTTTCTGCCTTCGGTTTTCGGGGTGTGACATTTGTATACATCACATAGGTTAAAATGTTGAACTTCCCTGGAAAACCTGATGCTTTCCCAATACGTAAATCACATGACTTGTTTATTGATATACCGATACGACGATTGTTTTTTATTACCCAAGTGACATTGGATTAATTAAGGTTTGTGAGTTATTACAATCACGCATTAATGAAAATGACTAGTTTATAACTACAAATTACAAACGATCCTGAAGGTGTCGTCCGTACTACTCACATAATCCAACCATCCTGACTTCTATTGATTAACGCCGCAAATCTGATTACTCAAATTCTCATAAGCTGGTCAACCGAGGAGAAAGGAGGGTACGGAGCCCCCTTTATTTCCATAGGTTATTCAAGGCTATCGGGAATGCGAAAAGCACTTGGACCGAATCGCATTTGACTTCTCGACCTCACTAGTAGTACTAATGGGCCATTAGGGCCCAATAGCACAATAGAGTTATTGAAAGTCCTTTTACAAGAAACTAGGTCATAGAAGGCCCATTAACATGTAAGCGCGTTCCCTTCGGGCCCAAAGATCATGTTATTGGGCTAGCAAGGCCCAACAAGCACGATTTGAAACTTTCAAGCCCAAAGATTGAATGTTGACTCATCGTAGTTATCGCATGTTTATTGAAATCCTATGATTTATTGATTTTTGTTTTGTTATTGATTCGAGACCAAATCAATTCGTTCTACAACGATATTGGGTGTTGAGTGTGTATTTGTTTTATGCTTTGTTGGTAGTCGTGGGTCTTGTATTTCGTCTTAATGAATTAATTCGTTTAAAAGTAAGATTTTTAATTTTTCACATCCTTTCTTTTATAAAAAAATAGCACTTTTAGTCCTTTATATAAAAGAATTTCATTTTAGTCCTTAAAACATTATTTTGACACTTTTGTGTCATAAACTTGTAGAAAAGACATTTTTACCCCAAATTTTGTTTTGTAACAGCTTTAGTCCTTCCAGAATAAAGTTTTCTCGGTTAAAACTCTCAATTTCGCAACTTTGACAGTTTTGGCCCAAAATAGAAAAATTTTACATTTTTGATCCTTTTTGAATTTGAAAAGGATTTTTGACCATTGGAATTTTTTATTTCACTTCAAATCCCCTGTTTTACAGAAAGTTGCATTTTCAGACCCTCAAATTTGGAAATTTCACATTTTGAAGCTTATTGGGCCGAAAAGCCCAAATTTAGCCCGTTAAATTCAAAATTTACGTTGAAGCCCCTCCAAAAATGTTGATGTTCAGAAAAATTATCATAGAAACTGTTTGGATAGTTTTGACCCTCCAGAAATTTTAATTTGTCGGTTTGGACCCCAAGTTTTGTATTTTTGACAATTTAAGCCCAAAAATGAGTTTTATGTTCAAGTATGTTCATCCTAACCATCTAAACTATTTTTCTAGACTTGATTAGTATAAAATAGCTTAGGTTATGTTTACTTCCTTCCCCATGTTTTTGATCTCGGTTTTACACACTTGTTGAATTACATATTCATCACAAACACATTATATCACACACATATATGCATCAAATCACACATAGCATACATTTAAACATAGCATACATTTACACATAGATCTACACATTTACTTGTATTCTCCCCCCATAAAACACATAAAAACCGAAAAGAATGGGGTATGAAACTCACCTTGGGTGTGGTTTCGGTTTTGGAAGGAAAAGATGAGAAGAATTCGATCCTAGCAACCTTTCTTGGAAGACCTCGAATTTAAAGAGCTTCTAAGGTGAAAGATCACAAAATTGAATGGATTTAGAAGAGATTTCCATGAAATAAAGGGAGTTAGATCATAAGTTAGCCATTAACTTACCTAAGATGATGAATTACTTGATGATGATCCTTAGACTTCAAGCCAAATTTTCGAGATTTTGGATGAAGAAGAAGAGATGATCTTTGAATGGTTTAGAGAGAAATCTAGTTGGGATGTGTGTGTTTGTTTGGTTTTGGCCGAGAATGAGAGAGAGGGATAAGAAGAGAAGTTCTTGCATGGAAAGATGAGATTGCATGGATGTTTGAAGTGTAAAACATGGATATCCTCCATATAAAAGTGATGTATCATGCAATAAGTCAACTTCCACTTTTCCTATGGGCTTGGACTGAGAATGGTGAAGAAAAAGGAAGGGATTGAGCCTTAATTGCTTAAGCCCAATTTTCATGGTTATGTTGAGTGATTTTTGGTCCAAATAATTATAAATGTGACTTTTATGACCCATGAAGGCTAAATTAGGTTAATTATGGCCCAATATGGTTCATTAAATTAATATATTTCAATCTAGCACCAATATGGCCCAAAATTTTGAAACAAATGGCAGTGGGTCCAATTAGAGCCCATTCAAGAGTTCTAAGCCCAAGAAAGTCCAATTGGAAGCTTATTGGTCCATTGGGCCCAATAAGGAAATCCTAATCCATAATGGACTTAAATAAGGATTTCTAAGGTTTCCAATTGCTTGTTGACTATTTGAAATGCTTGTATGAAGTGTTTGATTGAAATTTTGTTGTCATATAGTAAGCATCATACATGCTTTCATGTCTTTGATTCATAATTGGCATAAGTGTTGTAGTTACAAGGCACAAAAATTTCTACTTGTGACATCATCCCCCCGTTGGAAGGAATTTCCTCCAGAAATTCTTTTGAAAGCTAGGTTTTGAGAATGCTAGAATAAGTGAGGGTACTTTTGCTTCATTTGGTCTTCGCATTCCCACGTGAATTTTGGCCCACGCTTCACGTTCCACCGTACTTTCACGATCGGGATGCGACTTTCTTTAGTACGCTTCATCTCTTTGTCCATGATTTTGACTGGTTCTTCAACGAACAGGAGATTATCATTGATTTCAATTTCATCATGGGGAATGACGAGAGTTTCATCAGATAAGCACTTCTTTAGATTGGAAACATGGAACACAGGGTGTACACTGCTGAGCTCAGCGGGTAGCTGCGGTTCATACGCCACTAGACCTATTCGGGAAACGATCTCGAAAGGTCCAATGTATCATGGGATCAGTTTTCCCCGTTTTCCAAAATGAATGACCCATTTACAGGGTGAAACGTTTAACAGTACTCGATCCCCATCCTGAAATTCTAAGGGCTTTCGCCGTCTATCAGCACATCTCTTTTGTCGGTCGCGCGAGGCTTGTAGTCAAGCTCTGATTTGAACTATCTTTTCCATTGTTTCACATATGATTTTCGGTCCTGGTAACGTCTTGTCTAATGCTAGTCCCTTTGCCAGCTGGGTGTCCCCCACCTCAGCCCAACACAACAGTGATCTACACTTACATCCATATAGCGCTTCGAAAGGAGCTACTTTGATGCTCAAATGGTAACTATTGTTATACGAGAATTCAACTAAGGGTAAGTGGGTATCCCAGGACTTCCCAAAGTCTATCACACATGCACGAAGCATGTCTTTGAGCGTCTGGATAGTTTGTTTGCTTTGACCGTCCGTTTGTGGGTGATAAGCGGTGCTCCTGTCGAGATGGGTTCCAAGTGCTTTCTGAAGAGATTGCCAAAAACATGAAGTGAACCTACTGTCTCTATCTGTGATAATAGACACTGGCACTCCAAGAAGCCTCACAATTTCGCGGATGTATATTCTTGTCAGTCTCCACATCTTGTAGGATTCTTTTATTGGAAGGAAACGGGTGCATTTCATCAGCCGGTCAAGTATTACCCATATAGTGTCTAATCTATCTGACGTCTTGGGTAACTTGGTCACAAAGTCCATAGAAATCCCTTCCCATTTCCACTCGGGGATTTCTGGTTGCTGTAATAACCCTGAGGGCTTCTGGTATTCCATCTTTACTTTGGCGCAAGTAAGGCATTTGCTGACATAGGTGGCAATTTTTGCCATCATGTTAGGCCACCAATAATGTTTTTAATATCCAAGTACATTTTGTCCGAACCTGGATGGATGGAGTATCGCGTATTGTGAGCTTCGTTCATGACTACCTCCCTAAATCCTCCAAATTTAGGGACCCAAATACGATTCATGAAATAGTATACTTCGTCCTCTTTCACCTCGAGATTCTTCTCCATTCCACGTAATGCTTCGCTTGCTTTGTTTTCTGCCTTCATGGCATCTGACTGGGCTACCCTGATCTGAGTGGTTAGGTAAGATTGGATGGTTATTGAGAGATTTTTCACACAACGATTAGAGTACTCTTTCCGACTCAAGGCATCAGCTACCACGTTGGCCTTACATGGGTGGTACTTGATTTCACACTCGTAATCGTTTAATAGTTCAACCCATCTTCGTTGCCTCATATTCAGCTCTTTCTGATTCAAGATGTGCTGGAGATTCTTGTGGTCCATGAAGATGGTGCACTTCGTACCACAAAGGTAATGCCTCCAAATCTTCAAAGCGAAGACCACTGCTCCCAATTCCAGATCATGGGTTGTATAGTTCACCTCGTGTGTATTTAGTTGGTGGGATGCGTAAGCTATCACTTTTCCACGCTGCATGAGAACGCGAAGTTCTAATGAACCTCCTATAGTTGCCTGCTAGGCCTAAGAATTGGCAACTTTTTGTGGGTGTCGTCGGAACTGCCCATCCTTCAATGGCTTTGACCTTAGAAGGATCCACATGTATTCCTTCCCGACTAACAACATGACCTAAAAAGTTCACGCTACGGAGCCATAACTCACACTTGGAGAGTTTTGCATATAGCTTCTCCGTTCGCAAGGTTTCCAGGATTTGTCAGAGATGTTAGCCATGCTCTTCTTCGCTTCGGGAATAGACTAGAATGTCGTCAATGAAAACGATAACAAAGTTATCGAGGAATGGTCGACAGATTCGGTTCATTAGGTCCATAAATGCGGCAAGGGCATTCGTTAGACCGAAGGGCATTACGACAAATTCATATTGTCCGTAACGAGTCCGGAAAGCGGTTTTGGGTATATCCTCTTCCCTGACCTTGAGTTGATGGTATCCAGATCATAGATCTATCCTAGAGAAGTAACTAGCTCCATGGAGTTGGTCAAATAGATCGCCGATTCGTGGGAGTGGATAGCGATTTTTGACAGTGAGCTTGTTTAGCTCCCTGTAATCGATGCACATCGTAAAATATCCATCCTTCTTTTTGACAAAGAGGACCGGAGCTCCCCATGGCGAGTAGCTGGGTCGAATGAATCCTTTGCCCAGGAGTTCGCTGAGTTGGCTAGACAATTCCTGCATCTCAGTAGGAGCTAGTCGGTAAGGCGATTTAGTGAGGGGAGTTTCTCCTGGAACAAGATCAATTCGGAATTCAACTTGTCTCTTTAGGGGTACTCCAAGAAGATCATCAGGAAATACGTCTGGGAATTCACGTGCTACTGGAATGTCTTGAATGCTAACCTCTTCCTTGGTTTTATCCACTATATGAGCCAAGAATGTCAAATCGTTCTCTCGCAGATGCTTCTGTGCCTGGATGCATGAGATAAGGCGAAGGTTCGTGCTAGGTTTGTCTCCATAAATAACTAGGGTTTCGTGATTGGGAAGGTGAAGGCGAACAGCCTTCTCGTGACACATAATTTCAGCATGGTGGGGGCTTAACCAGTCCATGCGAATAATCACATCGAAACTCCTAATGGAAACAGGCATTAAGTCTATTTGGAAGACGTGTTGATTTAGAGTTAGGGTACATCCGATAGACTTCCCTAGTGGATTTTCCCATTGGCCATTTCCACCGTAAAGGTTTCATTCAGCTTGTGGGGTTGCTGTTTTAACAAATGTTTAAACTTATTACTCACATAACTTCTGTGACAACCCGAAATTTCCATTCTGAACAAACCCTATCAAGCCAATAGATGTAGATCAGTTATAGTGAAAATTCAGACTACGGGTATAAGTTGGACATTTTCAGGATTTTACACTTAAGAAGATATTAGGAGAGTGGTTGCACTAGGGTTTTGTGCAACACTGTTATTCCATTACTCTATGACATTAGAGTTCATTCCAGGAATAAAAATATTTTCTGTCAAAATATTTCAGGACTATAAATAGTTTTCTGAACCAAATTTATTCATTATTCACATTTCCAACTAGAGAAAAGCCATTTTCTCTCTGACGGATCTTCAGGTTTTTATCCCAAATTGTGAGTAACTCTTTCTAGTAGTGTTAGAAAGCTTTAAATGTGTTCATAACATAGATTACATAGCTAAATCATCCGATTTAGGAGTTTACTTCCCAAGGTGTTCTTGAGCAGTAAACTCCCGAAACCGAGCCTAGATTGTCCCCCGTGCTAAGTAACTACCTTGGACATGTATAGGAGTGTTTTAGGTACAATAAATTAGCCAAGAAACACCCAAAGTTAGGAGTTTACGGCCCAAGAAAAGCTATGGTCGTAAACTCCCTTGAAACATGCTCAAATGGTGTTTTTAAGGCACCTAAAGCTTGGACTTTATGTTAGACAAATACCCTAAACTATTTAGGACCTAGAAAACATAAGGAAAACACAAGTGTTGAAGAGTTTACGGCCAAGAGTAATTCTTGGGACGTAAACTCCCATAAAGGGGTCAAAGGACACCCTAAACACTTCCTAAGGCCAATGGACAATTTGGACAAGTACCTAGATGAGTTATGGACTAGCTAAAACATTTGGAACCCCATGTGTGAGGGAGTTTACGACCCAAAATGTTCTATGGACGTAAACTCCAAGAAATGGTATCAAATGGTGCCATAAACCCTCTTAAGGCCAAGTACAAAAGCCTAGAATTGTTCCTAGTTATTTTAGAGACTTGAAAGCACCATAATCACCCTCCCAAGGGAGTTTACGACCGTAAACTCCAAGGGAAAAGGGTCTTTGGGCCGTAAACTCCCCAATGGAGTCAATATGGTGCCCAAACACTTGTATATCCCTTGAAACAGTTCCCACTAAGGTTGTAGTAATTGAAAGTACCATCCCAAGCCTTGGTTGGGAGTTTACGGCCAGGAGCTTACTCTCTTGGGCTGTAAACTCCAATGAATATGGTCATTAGACCTTAAACTCACATTAGGGGCATTGCACTCCTTTGTTGCAACCCATTAGCCTCGTAGCACTTGACCAAAAGCGTTATCCTCGCACTTAAATGTTATTACTTGTATAATTAGTGTTATAATCACTAATTATTTATATACATATGTTTTCATATGTAATTAGGATCATTGTGTGTGTCTAAGTCTCCACTTGACACCAAACATTTTTCTGATCCTTCCATACGATAAACAGTCCGTTCAATTCCAGTCACTTACTGCAGGTGAGTTCATACCCCTTAACTAATGTTTTAAACTCTTTTTAAATGTTTTATGGGGGGATACAAGTAGAATCATGCTACTTATTATGTCAATCACATGTGATTAGTAAGTAGGATTATATTACTTATTACATCAATCACATGTGATTAATATACAACATTCAAATGATTTGGCTACTCATTAGCCGTTCTACCAAACAGTTTCCTTAAAATGACTTTTTATAAACATTTTATATGTTTTAAACTCCTTTTTACACTGTACAGCTTACTCCGTACATTTCCTTTCAAACATATTTACAACTGTGTTTCAAACAAATGTTTCCTTATACTTAAACTGTTTTATTAAACTTATGCCTTCAAATTGTTTTATAGATTGACATCAAGTCGATCTTTTTTTAAAATAATACTTATATTTCAAATGTCTTACAAAACTTATTTATGCTTTTATATTATAAATTGCATGCCTCTATATGTATAGTTATATAAGAAATGTTTAAAAGACATAGGAAGGCTATCCACCCTATTTCCTTTTCGCGCCTTGAGATGTGGTCTGGTGGGACATTGGGTATTCGTCCGAAAGTCGTTTAAATATTAGTTATATATCATGTGTACATATATAGTCATAAAAGGTCCTTCAAGTTCATCCTATGCCCTTGGGTAGCAAGGGTATACATCCATGTCTACATGTACCACTTAGATTACTAGAAAGCTACCATATGGGTAGTTCAGGAAGATACTAGAACCATTGCTAGAACACGATATCATACAATGAGTCAGTTCATTCATGAGTCAATACTTTCTAGAACTTTTCAGTACATTACATATACAACTATACTAGGACGAGAACATACACAGCTATACTAGAATGATTACATTACTATACTTGCTAGATAGAGAGAACACACATTACATCTAGCACACGTAGAACATTACAGTACAATATTGTACTATTACATGATCACTCTTACTTGAGTACAATTACATGATCACACTTACATGAGTACACTTACATATACATGGAATAGACGTCACTAGGTGCTATAGCACGGAACCAGTTCAGGATCTAACTATATTGATGAATCACACCGCAATTGTGATAGTTATATCGAGTATACATGATCATTCGGTAATGTGGATGCTCACGGCTTGCATTCATGCAGGGGTCGTGGGTAGGTCCCAAAACTTACGGTTCATATACATTTTCAATACTTACAATGCGTATACATACAAATACTTACATTTCAAATACTTACAAGTATTTACATACAAATTAAGACGCTAAAATACTTATGATCTCACCAGCTTCAAAGCTGATACTCGCTTTCAAAATTACTTGTATCCTCAGGTCATCATAGACAGGTACCGATGCAAGGAGAAAGGAAGATGGAGCTTGTTCAAGACTTATCTTTCATTTTGATTTATGCTATAGTGTTTATCAAAATTTGACAGAACATATTTTTATAATAATTATATTATTAATGCAATGGATGATGTTGTTGCTTGTTTACTACTTTACATTGTTGTTGATATTATACATGACGTCCTCCGCCCCAGAACGTTTCCGCCGTTCCTGGTTTTGGGGTGTGACAGATTGGTATCAGAGCATTGTTTATAGTGAATTAAGTATATCAACCCATAAAAGATATACTAACTATAAATACATAAGGGATTAAAAATACTCTGACCAAGAGTTTATACTTTAAATAGTAAAATATTTAAGTAAGTATACGTGTTGCATTCATACTAAAATCATTGTCACTAGGACAGTTCAAAAATAATTACGATTGTTGGGCAACACAAGTGGGCTTAGAGACATATGGTCAAAACTGGGAAGATATAGCCTGATCACCTATATTATCCGAGGGTTGACTAGCATGTGCCTAAGTTTAAGTGTGTGGTTGCAACAATGCAAAAATCTTACCAACCCTACCACAATGAGAACAATAGAACATAACATTAAAAATTAAAATACTATATGAGTATTTGTTGTTAATATAAGTACTCTATACTTGAGAATCAAAACGCGATCTTCATTACTAAGTTGATAGTTGCTAAGTGGATACACTAAGGCTACATGTAATTAGGATGTTATAGACTTAGAATCTTTGATAATTTTGCCTTAACCTTATTCTGTGTGAATTTGGAATTAAGGTCACTTATTCGAAGGTCTATCCTGTTTAGATTACACATAGCTGGTATGCACTTCACAAATAGCGATGTAACTGATGAAGATTTTCTAAATAATTATCTAGATAGTTCGTCTAATAATTATTCTCTTACCCTAAATTCTCGCATAGAAAACATAACTGGACTCCATCCCCTCGACAACCAGTACCTTCCGAATGAAGTCATAACTGGTTGGTTTGGAGAATAACCAGAGAATGATCATCCTATCTCTTTGAAGGATCACCATGATGAATACTTTTCATATGATGCTAACCCCGAAGCATATGTTGAAAACCTACCCCGAGAAGCTCCCTTTCCAATTCCTAACCCTTGCACGGCTTTTCATGGCCCGACCCTGAGTGAGTGGAATGCTTGGAAATATGGAGCCAAGGACAAGATCAGCCTATGCTATTTGATGGCGACTGAAGCTTTTACGACTTGAGCAATGAGGGCTTAACAGATATAGTCTTGCCAATCTTGGTCCGCAGAGTGGCCCGAAATAAGATTCAAGGCAGGACAGCCCTACATCAGATTACATAAGTAGTCGCCTATGCTAGAATGCATACCCTCCACACCATCCATTTAGAAGATACACACGAGAGATCAGAGTGAAACAATGAAACCCTCCTGCAAGCACGGGCCGAATCACGAGCCGAAGTCATAAAGCTCCGGATACGCTAGATGGTGTGCAGAAGACACCTACTTGACATGGAACGTCAATTGGTTGAACTACGAGTTCACCAGGGGGATGACCGTCGCCAGTAGTAGACGCTTTACTTTATTTCCCTTATAAAAAGGAATCGTGTTTTTCTGTCTATGCCGGATATGGCATTTTCTATGAAATTATCTTGTTCCGTAAGTACTTTAGCTAGGTCTTTATGCTGTTAGGAACTATATTCTCCGGATATGATGTGAGACCTTTACAAGGTCATTTTCCAAAATCTTTACATCGTGAATATCAGAGATATTGACAACCAGCTAACCTCTGTGTCATTCTTCATTTCAGTACTCTTATCATTCTTTCAATAGAGTCTATCTGAATCATGCTATAGTCAAGTCATTGGGCTATAGCAAGTTAGATCCGGAGACAGTTCCAAGTCTCTTTCAGTGGTTGGATCTTGTTATTCACCAACCCACGATACCTCAGCTTGAACAACAAACGTCTTGAGACCATTCTACGAACTTACTTCCACCCGTGATAAGGACTGCATCATGGGGATGTAGGTCCAACTTTTGAGAACATACTTCTACTCTTTACATGAACAATCTAAGTACATCAGGGTCAACCAGAATCACTCACAAAATCTTTATTCTTTCGTGTTAACAGAATCATGTCGTCATCCGGAAACAACTAGCCAAACAACGAGACCTCTACTTTTCCTATGGACGCTGCTACTTTTCAAGCCACCGTTACAGCTGCTGTGATGGCTGCCGTGACAGCAGTCCTGGCAAACCGCAACACTGCCAACGCGAGCAAGGCTGAAAAAGAAGTTGACGATCCTGATCGTGTTAACGATCCGGGGAATCAACAAATAGTAACAGTCGCCACCACCCAAAACAACAACTCAGAGTTCAAGAAAAGAAAACGTCAAGCCAAAGTAGAACACAAACGGTTTCAGAAAATTGCCAGGCAGAGCAGACCATATAAAGGAACACTCCCAAAGTGAGACCGGTGCAACCACCACCACAAGGGAATTTGCCGAGCTTGGCAATGCAATAATTGCCACAAGATGGGACACATTGCTCACTTCTGTAGAATTACCTCCACCACGGGGGCAAGCCTACTTTGCTATAGTTGTGGTGAGGCGGGGCACTATTATAGAAATTGCCCAAAAGGGGAGATCAATGAAAGCAGTCGTGTCCCCAGAACTCCTGCTCGACACTTCACTTCCTCCACTGACGTGGGTACTATCCAGATATGTCACCAATGCGGTGAAATTGGACATCTCCAGAAGGATTGCCCGATAACGCAGACTTCTGGCGCAGACGGGAAGATTCTCAGGATCACAGCTGCAGGAGAGCCTGCTCCGGAACCACGTTATATATAAATTAGGCATTTCGTTGTAACAGACTTATAAACTATCTAGAACTAGTGCAACTAGAGTCTTACCTGTTGCGAGATCCTATCTGTATAAGGACTCTCGTGCTGCGTATACTTGTCTTTTGTAGTATACCTTATTCGCAGAAATAGTCTTGTGGTAAACCTAAAGTATTGTAACTCTGTTCATGGTTGCACGGTTGTGTTTTGACAGTAAACGTCTTATGTTCAAATCTAATGTCTTTAAGTTTCGGTATGAGTTCGACATTATCATACGACTCGATTCAATTTGATCCTCACGAAAACAGCTTCATACGTACACCTCTTTCTTCTAGATCACTTTTCCAGTGAAACCGTCACATCAGAACACCGAAGTACCCATGCCAGGAGTACCTATTAGTTATTTTCTTTCCGAAGAAATCCCCGAAGTACCACTCGTGCAGTACATCAAGTTTAATCCAGGGATTCATGCGGTTGATCTATCACTGAAGAATGTATGCATAAGAGTGATATATAATCAAGGTTCGATAGGTTTAGAATTGATGATTCCACTTTAAATTCTTTTTCGCCGATGGGATGTGAACTTAAAGAAGAACCAGTTATTCGACTACCTTTTCAACCTTAATTATATATGACTCGTATACACGAAAGGGTGATTGTGAAACTAGGTATGAAATCTAATATGAACTTCAGGACAGAGAACTGCCTAAGTACGAGTAATCACATCGTCATGAGAACAAGCATAGAACCCAGTACGACTCCTGTAAACAGATCACCTTATAGTTTAAACACCCACGAAAATACAAGAATAGTTTGGACAACTTAGTGAACTACACATAAATAGAATTAGAAGACTAGGTTTCTCACCCTAGAGAACCTCGGTCATATTCTTCCAGAGATCAACGGATCACATTGCATGTACCTCGGTTATGGAGGACTCCGTCGAGATTTTTCATTAGAAATCGTTATCTCTGCCACGCGTAGACAAAATGGTTGAGCAAACGCAAAGAAAGAAACTACTTCCAGGAATGGATCCAGGATCCGAATATCACCAGTTCAAGGGTTAGGGAAAGATGTCCAGAAGACCATCTTCTGAACTCGATACGGACACTTCAAGTCCGTAGTGATACCCTTCGGATAGGACCAACACACCCATAGCTTTTATGAGCTAAAACGAGTAGGGCATGTCTTTCTTTCGTCATTTCTCCATGTAATGACTTGCTTATCTACCCTTATAGTAAGAAGGAACACATGGGAAAACATTCCCTTCAGAGGAACATTTAGCAATGTTCTCAAAGCATGAGTTTTGAAATTGAAGAGTCAAATTTCTAAGACCCACCATTAGTAGTGTGGGAAATTTTGAGTACTCTTTCGAATTGTCAAAAACCATTGAGCATTTATCGAGACCAGAGATGCCAACAGTCATTTACCAAATTATAGGTCTTACCGACCTACCGCCTTTGTTCATTTAGAACTCCTCACAAGCTACAGAAACTCGTACGACTTTGACCCAGCAAGGGGTGGCCTTTGACTGGGAAGTTACGCAAGAAAAGGAACTTTTGAGATTCCAAGTGAGTGACTATGTTCTTTAGAATAACTCACTCTGGGAATGGCTTAATACGCTTCGTAAAGCGTGGAAAGCTAAATCCAAGTTAGACATGACCTCCGGGATTCTTATCAGAATCGGTCATGTGCCTCGCACAACCTAGACCTACTCCACGAACTCAGTAACATACTTTCTACACTTCGCTTCTCGATCGTTAAACCATACCTTTCCATTAGGACTCTTCCAAGTCCACTCGTCGAGATCCTTGCCTTCGTATTAGAACCGTAGTGACCCTCGACCGAGAGGTCAAGCGGACGAAGCAACACCGTCGCCAGTTAGTGAAGGTTCGTTGGAATGCCAACCGAGAACCCGATTTCACTTAAGTGCGCTAGAACCAATCGATTAGGAAGTTTTCTCCTCACGACTCGATCATTCGTGCATACTTCCTTGCCTAAATTCTAATTTCGGGACGATCCCTTTAACAGGGGGATGATGTGACAACCCGAAATTTCCATTCTGAACAAACCCTATCAAGCCAATAGATGTAGATCAGTTACAGTGAAAATTCAGACTTCGAGTGTAAGTTGGATAGTTTTCAGGATTTTACACTTAAGAAGATATTAGGAGAGTGGTTGCACTAGGGTTTTGTGCAACACTGTTATTCCATTACTCTAGGACATTAGAGTTCATTCCAGGAATAAAAATATTTTCTGTCAAAATATTTCAGGACTATAAATAGTTTTCTAAACCAAATTTATTCATTATTCACATTTCCAACTAGAGAAAAGCCATTTTCTCTCTGATGGATCTTCGGGTTTTGATCCCAAATTATGAGTAACTCTTTCTAGTAGTGTTAGAAAGCTTTAAATGTGTTCATAACATAGATTACATAGCTAAATCATCCGATTTAGGAGTTTACTTCCCAAGGTGTTCTTGAGCGGTAAACTCCCGAAACTGAGCCTAGATTGTCCCCCCGGGCTTAGTAACTACCTTGGACATGTATAGGAGAGTGTTAGGTACAATAAATCAGCCAAGAAACACACAAAGTTAGGAGTTTACGGCCCAAGAAAAGCTATGGCCGTAAACTCCCTTGAAACATGCTCAAATGGTGTTTTTAAGGCACCTAAAGCTTGGACTTTATGTTAGACAAATACCCTAAACTATTTAGGACCTAGAAAACATAAGGAAAACACAAGTGTTGAAGAGTTTACGGCCAAGAGTAATTCTTGGGCCGTAAACTCCCATAAAGGGGTCAAAGGACACCCTAAACACTTCCTAAGGCCATGGGACAATTTGGACAAGTACCTAGATGAGTTATGGACTAGCTAAAACATTTAGAACCCCATGTGTGAGGGAGTTTATGGCCCAAAATGTTCTATGGCCGTAAACTCCAAGAAATGGTATCAAATGGTGCCATAAACCCTCTTAAGGCCACGTACAAAAGCCTAGAATTGTTCCTATTCATTTTAGAGACTTGAAAGCACCATAATCACCCTCCCAAGGGAGTTTACGGCCGTAAACTCCAAGGGAAAAGGGTCTTTGGGCCGTAAACTCCCCAAAGGAGTCAATATGGTGCCCAAACACTTGTATATGCCTTGAAACAATTCCCACTAAGGTTGTAGTAATTGAAAGTACCATCCCAAGCCTTGTTTGGGAGTTTACGGCCAGGAGCTTACTCTCCTGGGTCGTAAACTCCAATGAATATGGTCATTAGACCTTAAACTCCAATTCCCACTAAGGTTGCAACCCATTAGCCTCCTAGCACTTGACCAAAAGTGTTATCCTCGCGCTTAAATGTTATTACTTGTGTAATTAGTGTTATAATCACTAATTATTTATATACATATGTTTTCATATGTAATTAGGATCATTGTGTGTGTCTAAGTCTCCACTTGACACCAAACATTTTTCCGATCCTTCCATACGATAAACAGTCCGTTCAATTCTAGTCACTTACTGCAGGTGAGTTCATACCCCTTAACTAATGTTTTAAACTCTTTTTAAATGTTTTATGGGGGGATACAAGTAGAATCATACTACTTATTATGTCAATCACATGTGATTAGTAAGTAGGATTATATTACTTATTACATCAATCACATGTGATTAATATACAGCATTCAAATGATTTGGCTACTCATTAGCCGTTCTACCAAACAGATTCCTTCAAATGACTTTTTATAAACATTTTATATGTTTTAAACTCCTTTTTACACTGTACAGCTTACTCCGTACATTTCCTTTCAAACATATTTACAACTGTGTTTCAAACAAATGTTTCCTTATACTTAAATTGTTTTATTAAACTTATGCCTTCAAATTGTTTTATAGATTGACATCAAGTCGATCTTTTCTTAAAATAATACTTATATTTCAAATGTCTTACAAAACTTATTTATGCTTTTATATTATAAATTGCATGCCTCTATATGTATAGTTATATAAGAAATGTTTAAAAGACTTAGGAAGGCTATCCACCCTATTTCCTTTTCGCGCCTTGAGATGTGGTCTGGTGGGACATTGGGTATTCGTCCGAAAGTCGTTTAAATATTAGTTATATATCATGTGTACATATATAGTCATAAAAGGTCCTTCAAGTTCATCCTATGCCCTTGGGTAGCAAGGGTATACATCCATGTCTACACGTGCCACTTAGATTACTAGAAAGCTACCATATGGGTAGTTCAGGAAGATACTAGAACCATTGCTAGAACGCGATATCATATAATGAGTCATTTCATTCATGAGTCAATACTTTCTAGAACTTTTCAGTACATTACATATACAACTATACTAGGACGAGAACATACACAGCTATACTAGAATGATTACAGTACTATACTTGCTAGATAGAGAGAACACACATTACAGCTAGCACACGTAGAACATTACAGTACACTACTGTACTATTACATGATCGCTCTTACTTGTGTACAATTACATCATCACAGTTACATGAGTACACTTACATATACGTTGAATAGACGTCACTAGGTGCTATAGCACGGAACCAGTTCAGGATCTAACTATACTGATGAATCACACCGCAATTGTGATAGTTATATCGAGTATACATGATCATTCGGTAATGTGGATGCTCATGGCTTACATTCATGCAGGGGTCGTGGGTAGGTCCCAAAATCCCTTTGATAGGGGAGCGTATAGTCTGGGATCTAGACATCACATTATACCTTATCCCTCAAATAAGGCAGTTGAGTACCGATATAGTTATTTATATTAAATACTAAAGTACTTGGAAGTATTACCCTAGATTTAAGGTAATAGGTACGGTTGTAGTTCGGCACTACACCATAGTACTACATCGATTTTCCGTTACATATTTTTAGTGATAACCTCACTTAAATATTAATGTACAAATTATATTTTTGCATAATGATAGTTATACTTTGGAAAATACATCCTCTTACAAGACACACACACACAGAACAGTTAGGTCTTGGTAGAAGACACCTTCATATACTAGAAGGAATCATCGGGATTCTAGGGTTTTTCAAACGTTTACAATTGCTTCATATGCATTTTCAAAACTTACAGTTCATATACATTTTCAATACTTACAATGCGTATACATACAAATACTTACATTTCAAATACTTACAAGTATTTACATACAAATTAAGACACTAAAATACTTATGATCTCACCAGCTTCAAAGCTGATACTCGCTTTCAAAATTACTTGTATCCTCAGGTCATCATAGACAGGTACCGATGCAAGGAGAAAGGAAGATGGAGCTTGTTCAAGACTTATCTTTCATTTTGATTTATGCTATAGTGTTTATCAAAATTTGACAGAACATATTTGTATAATAATTATATTATTAATGCAATGGATGATGTTGTTGCTTGTTTACTACTTTACATTTTTGTTGATATTATACATGACGTCCTCCGCCCCAGAATGTTTCTGCCATTCCTGGTTTTGGGGTGTGACAACTTCGCTCCGCTCTAGTGTCAAACAGGACGCATGCATAAGAGTGGTTTAGGGGAAACGTACCGGTAACAACAGCAGGATCTTGAACGCTTCGCCCTGACCCATGGTCAGCACCCTTCCTGTTCCTCCATTTCCGGGATTGTTGTTGTTAGGGAAATTTCGATGGAAATGCCCAGTCCTTCCACATCCATAGCAGGTGTGGCTAGGTCCTGCATTGTTGCCACCGGTGTTGGTGATGTTGTTGTTGTGGTTATTGTTATTGTTGCTTCCCTGTTGTTGATTCTAAGGAGGGTTTGTCCTGCAGTACCTTGCCGTGTTCCCCTTCCGATTGCAGCTGGTCCACTGCATCTCTCTGCATTCTCCATTGATGGAGACCACACTTGTTGCACTTGGGAAGATTACCGGAATAGGGTCTAGGAGCACTTGGAGCAGCTGAGGCTGGAGCATGTGGTGTGGATGGAACTTGAGCGGTTACAGCATTAACTGCCATTGTTTGCTGCTTCTTGGACGATTCGGAACCTTGACGCCCCTTTCGCTTGTTGTTCTTCCCCTTATTGTTATCATTTTCCTTCTTAACTTCAGTCTCGACTAGCTTCTCACCCTTCTTGTTTTTGTGGTCGTACAGCTTCTTGGCCAATCTCTTAGAACTGTCGAAAGTTTCGGGATTTGCAGCTATCATGTTTCCTTGGATCGGGGAGGTTAGTCCCCAGATGAATCGCTCGATCTTCTTACCCTCAAAGGTAATCATGCCAGGGCATAACAGAGACAGTTCGCTAAACCTTGATATGTAGGAATCTATATCAGCGTTCCGGGCAGTGAGAATCCACAGCTCTTGTTCTATTTTTTCTGAATTTCACCACGAGGACAGTATTCGGCCATCAATATTTCTTTCATTTCTGCCCATGGCATGGAATTAGCTACGGGGAGTGTCATGGCTTCCACGTGTCCGTTCCACCAAGTGAGCGCTTGGTCAACGAAATTGCATGCGACAAACTTCACCTTCATCGCTTCAGGGCAATCGCACATCTCGAATACCGATTCCACCTTCTCGATCCATCGTTTCAGGGTGATCATTCCTCCAGTGCCGTTAAAGGTTTGTGGTTTGGTGTTTGTGAAGTCTTTGTAGGAACATGTTTTGGTGGGTCGTTGATTCATCCCGTTGTTTGAACTTCCGGCCCCTTGTACGTTGACTCCTCCGTTGTTCCCTTGGTGAATTTGTGCCATTGCTGCGGTGACCGCAGCATATACAGTTGCCTGGAATGCAGCTGAGTCGACTTCGGGTGGGGTTGGTCCAGGGTTTCCGCGAGCGGGTCGTGGAGGCATCTTTCTGTTATAGAACGGAAAGATGTTGTGTGTATGTGGTTTTTGTGAGGTTGTGATCCTATAGACTAGGTGCGTGGTAGAAACATAAGTACTTCTACAATTTAGCATACAATCATGGATACGTAACACATAGCAGATTATAACGTCATAATAAAACATATAAAATTTTTACTAATATTATCCGCATTCGATACGTGAAAATTTTTGCTCATAAGAGCATACATAAGTGATACTAGTTCGACAGCATAACGGCTCTATGAGTAGTGTAGTCACTTAAACATAGAGTCGGGGTACATAGCATAGATCCTAATGACCTACTAAGATAAGCCATCTCAGTCATGTCTCCAATGACCTCATCCCTCTCATGCTCAGCTTGCACTGCACGTGCTTCCATGGCGAACAGTTGTTGATGCAGGGCGGCAATCTCAGCTTCTTGAGAGCGATTCTCCCTTGCGGGGTTCACTAGTGGGGCGGGGTGGTCCGGTTGCGCCTCGCCGACAAATGAGGTGGTGTATCTTTGCCAGAGTCTTGTCCTTCCTTCATGTCGTCATTGGTCTCCTCAAACTCATAGTCAGTGTCCGTGTACTCGTCAGGTCCGACGTCGTGTGCTTCCCCTTGATTCCCTTCAGGTTCATCTTCAAGCATCTCGTGAGCCACTAGGACTTAATGAAACTGAATGCCTTGCTGCTCTCCTTCCATGAAGACTGGGAGAAAGTATACGAATAAACTATCATTGTCCTATGACTCTACAACTATTGTATAGACTAAACGGTTGTTTTTTTTTCGGTGATAAAATGGTATGTTTTTAGGCTCCCTAGCTATCACGATTTCCTCAGGACATGTGATAGTTATACCTTGGAGGAAATGTAGATGATCAGGCTACATCCACTCCTTCATACTGTTGGATAAGGTGTCTAAGTCCATAACTATTTCTGGTATGTACTTGACCCGACCCGGCATGGTCCATTTGGGTTGCATGGCACCATGCAATTGGATAAACTAAATGAGAGAAATAACGCTTGGAGATTATTAATATATTATAAGTTCTAATATATTAATAATATTATTTGATTAGTTTGATCAAGAATTAATTTAGAATTAATTAAGTGATCAAAAGATAACTAATTAAATATATGGGTTGATTAAGTAAATCATCCATATCTTGTATAGTGGGCTAAAAGGCTCCATGGATCATCAAGTTGGGTTCCACCCATAGGATGCTCCATGGATGCTCCATGGGAGTTACAAACCCATGGGTCATGGAAATGAAGATTCATGACACATTAGGGTTTAACCCTAGATGTGTCAACACTATATAAGGAATATGATCTCCTCCCAAATCGGTGACACTAAGTAATAAGAGGGCTTGGCCGATTTTTGAAGAGTGTGTATTCTCTCATAAGTTCTTCCAAGAGCATTTGGTGTTGTGTGAAGCATTTGAGGCATCACCACTTGAGGTGCTAGGCTCACAAGGTTTCAAGGAACACAAGCAACAAAGTGTTAGAATGCTCAAAACCCATCAGTGGTATCAGAGCCAGGTTTGTTTGCTCTTATTTGTTCTTAAAAGTTGAAAACAGAATCGAAAATTTGCTGTCTGCGATCGGACTCGCCGAGTCCATAGGGGGGACTCGCCGAGTCCATGTGTATCTTCAACCAACTCGGCGAGTCATGTTCATGCATTAGAAACATTACCCTAAACTGTTTTGGTAATTGTAAACTTGTTTTTGGTGGTGTAATGTTTTTGCTAATTCATTTACAACAACTAGTTATCAAAATTACAAAGTTTTATGTAATTTTTGATTATGTTCATATTCATGTTCTTGTTCTTATGAAGTTTTAGATGATCATAGGAATTATTTGTAACCTATTTGGTAGTTTAATTCTTGATCATAATGTGTTTTAATGGAGTCCATAACTTATCCTTAAGTTATGGAAAACCAAGAGTCACTTGAGTTAAAAACCATTAAGAAAACACAAGAGTTATAAAAATGAAGAGTCTTCATTTTATGACTCTATTAAACTCATAAGTTACAAGAAATGAAAAGTTTTGAAAGTTACAAAACTTGCCCTCAAGTTTTGGAACAAGTAAAGTTAAGTTAAAACTTTAGTTCCAACCCTTAGAATTTTAAAAGTTAAAATTCAACCCTTATACTTATATTATGATAATTTAATAATTATATATATATATGTATAAGAATAAAGTCGTCTTACCGCTAGTACGCCTCATTCACGAAGCCGGTCTATAAGGTGGGTATAAGGTTGTTGCCTATAAAATGGTGACTTAATGGGTGTATATTCTCACCCACCGCTTGCTTGACTGGTGGAGGGTCGTTAGCCGAACGGGTAAGACAAGGACTTATAAATTCTCATTCAAAGTATGATGAATATATAAAGTAACTAAACGTTTTATTAAATTCCCAATCTTAGTTACTTTAGGAAAAATGTGAATAAGGTGCTAATCCATGAAATTACACTTTACACTTTGTCTGAGTCGTTGGTGGAGCGTGTGTGGTTAACCGGCACACTAACTTAGACTTAACAAGGTAGGTAAAGGGTGACTTAAGGTTTATTATAGTATCGGTGGAGCGTGTGTGGTTTACCGGCACATCGATTGAGTGATAAACTTTAAGGGTACCAAGTGATTTGCAAGGTTACTTCACACCTCGTTTTGTGATCCTCAGCATCCCAGTCACAAAACCTGGAGGGCACTCCCGAGATCGAAACATGCCTTTGAAAAAGTTCATTGGATCTCAAAGAATCTAGGAATTTCTAAAACCAATAAAAACTAAATATTTAATATTTCGGTTTTCGTGGTGGAAATTGGTGAATCGTCATTCACCTACCTTTCAAATATGGTATAGCTTAGATTACGGCATACCTCTTCTAAGTTATATTATATTGTGATTGGATCCTAGCCTTAATATTACATTTGGGTGTTTTATTAAGGACTCTCTTAAATCTAAACTAAACTTGTTCTTCTTTTCAGATGTCTTCATCTAATGCTTCTGGCTCGAATCCTAATGGCTCCTTTACTCTTATGAGTCTGTGTGGGAAAGTCACCTTTGATGGATCCAACTTCAATAAGTGGATCAGAAACATCAGGATGATTACTCGCTACGAGGACAAAGAATATGTCCTTGACAAGGAGCTTAAGGAAATTGACGAGTCCACTGCAACTCCCCAGGAGATCGCTGACTTTCATACTCATGAAAGAGATGCAACCAAGGTGGCTTGCATCATGTTAGCCACCATGACAGCTGAACTCCAAAAGTCTTACGAAGACTTCTACCCTTATGAAATGCACCAAGATTTGATGGAAAGATACCATCAAAGTGCACGACAAGAGAGGTACGAAGTCATCTGCTCCATGATAACAACCATGATGAAGGACGGAGAGTCCGTCACGAGCCACATGCAGAAAATGCAAAGGTATGTGGATCGGTTGCTGAAGCTCAATGTGAACTTCCCTGAGGAGCTTGCAATAGATATCATTTTGCACTCCTTACCATCGTGCTATGATCAATTCCGCATGACATATCACATGAACAAGGAAGAGGTCACCCTCAGCAAACTTCAGGGACTTCTCAAGACAGCAGAAACAGGTCTTAAGGGGAAGTCGGTTGCTATCACTCCTACTCCAGAAACAACTCCGGTCTTAGCAATCGGACAGAGTCGAGGGAGGAAGAGAAAGAGATCTTCAAAGGGTACCAAGGCTCGGACCCTTGATGGCTCTTCCTCAAGTGGAACCAAGAAAGGTTTCATTACTCCTTCTTCTGACCCAAAAGAGGCTGAATGCTTCTATTGCCACGAAAAAGCTCATTGGAAGCGGAACTGCCCAAAGTACCAGCAAGATGTAAAGGATGGGAAAGTCAAACCCAACCATGCAGGTATTTACACTATCATTTCTAATAACTCACCCCATTCGAAATCTTGGGTCCTTGATACAGGTTGCGGAATTCATATTTGCTGTGACTTGTAGGGACTAGGAAGAAGTGAGAATGTGGAGCAAGGAAGAATAAACTTAATCATGGGGAATAGGAAAGTTACACCTGTCACCAAGATTGGAGTTTATACTTTATCGCTAAGTAGTGGGTTAAACTTAGATTTGAATAAATGTTGTTATTCGCCAGAAATGGCAAGAAATATTATTTCCTTTCATGCATTGTACAAACAAGGTTTCACCTTTTCGTTTGATAATGAAGTTGGTTCGATTAATGCTTTCTTTAATAATGTACTTTATTTTAAAGCATTACCTTGTGATGGTGTGTATGAAGCTGTATCTATTGTAGATAACTTAGGAAATAATGTTTTGTGTATTGATTCTACTAATAATAATAACATGGATAAAGCATCGTTATGGCATTGTCGTCTTGGACATATAAGCAAGAAACGCATAGGCCAACTCCAAAAGGATGGAGTCTTGGAGTCGTTTGACCTAAAGTCAAATGATAGTTGCGAATCGTGCTTACTTGGAAAAATGACAAAGTCACCCTTCACAGGCTCATGTGAAAGGGGTGAAGGTTTGTTGGACCTTATACACACGGATGTGTGTGGACCATTCAAACATGCCACAAGGGATGCTAATCGTTATTATTTGACTTTTACCGATGATTACAGTAGATATGGATATGTCTACTTAATCAAGCATAAGTCAGAGACTCTCGAGAAGTTTAAGGAATTTAAACAGGAAGTCGAGAATCAATTGGGCAGGAACATTAAGATGCTTCGATCCGATCGAGGTGGTGAGTATCTTAGTTCAGAGTTCCTCGACTATCTAAAGGAATGTGGGATTGTCTCACAATTGACACCTCCCAGGACACCGCAGTTGAATGGTGTGGCTGAGAGGCGTAATCGAACCTTGTTGGACATGGTTCGTTCCATGATGAGTCGAGCTTCGCTACCAATATCATTCTGGGGGTATGCCTTAGAGACTACCGCCCATATCCTTAATCTAGTCCCTACAAAGAAAGTTGCCAAAACTCCTCACGCGATGTGGACTGGTAAAGTACCTAAACTAGACCACATCAAGATTTGGGGATGCGAGGCTTTCGTGAGACGCGAGACTCATGATAAGCTCGAACCCCGAAGCGAGAGGTGTATTTTCATTGGCTACCCACAACAATCCTTTGGTTACCTCTTCTACAGACCTAGTGACAATGTGGTCTTTGTAGCAAGGAGAGGAGTCTTTCGAGAAAGAGAGTTTATAAGCCAAGGAGACAGTGGGAGGCAAGTTGATCTTGAAGAAATTCAAGAGTCAAGTGGTGAAGGAACTTCAAACTCTAGCCCTCAACTTGAGGAGGAAACTCCTGTTGAGCCAATTGACGAATCTGTACCTCTGAGGCGTTCCACGAGAGTTAGGAGTGCACCTGAGCATTACTATGGATTCCATATTACTGCAGAAGGTGAGACACTTATTAATGATGAGACACTAGTAAGTCAAGATGACCCTAATAGCTACGAGGAAGCCATGGCAGGCCCCGAGTCTGCTAAATGGAAAGAGGCTATGGATAGCGAGATACAATCCATGTATGACAATCAAGTTTGGAACTTGGTTGAGAATGTACCAGGTCGAAAGACTGTAGGGTGCAAATGGGTCTTCAAGAAGAAGACCGACATGGATGGTAAAGTACACACTTATAAGGCTAGACTGGTTGCAAAGGGCTTCTCTCAAATTCCTGGAGTGGACTATGATGAGACCTTTTCTCCGGTAGCCAAGATTAAGTCTATTCGGGTTCTGTTAGCCATAGCCGCATTTCATGACTATGAAATTTGGCAAATGGATGTAAAAACCGCTTTCCTTAATGGAAAGTTGGCTGAAGATGTTTACATGAGTCAGCCAGAGGGTTTTGTCAGTAACGAGTACCCTAATAGAGTGTGTAAGCTTGAGAAATCCATTTATGGATTAAAGCAAGCACCTCGCAGATGGAATCTTTGCTTTGATGAAAAGGTCAAGGAATTTGGCTTTTCTAGGAGTGAAGATGAATCTTGTGTATATGTCAAGGCTAGTGGGAGTATAGTTAGCTTTTTGGTATTGTATGTGGATGACATACTACTCATAGGAAACGACATTCCAACCCTGCAGGAAGTAAAGTCCTGGCTTGGAAAGTGTTTCGCTATGAAGGACCTTGGTGAAGCTGCCTATATTCTGGGGATAAGGATTTTGAGAGATCGGAGTAAAAGACTAATTGGACTTAGTCAAAGTACCTACTTGGAGAAGATTCTGAAGAGATTCAGAATGCAAAACTCCAAGAAAGGAGAGTTGCCCATCCAGAGTAGCGCCAAGCTGAGTAAGACACAAAGCCCTAGCACTGAGGCTGAGATAGCAGAAATGAGTCGATTACCTTATGCTTCGGCTGTAGGTTCGATCATGTATGCTATGACGTGTACTCGACCTGATGTAGCCTTTGCCTTGAGCATGGTTAGCAGGTTTCAGGGGAACCCTGGCAAGGCACACTGGACTGCGGTAAAGAATATTCTCAAGTACCTACGAAGGACTAAGGACTGGGTCCTTACCCTCGGTGGGAGTGATGACTTGAGAGTTGTAGGGTATAGTGATGCTAGCTTCCAGACTGATAGGGATAACTTCCGCTCTCAGTCGGGCTGGGTCTTTACCCTAAATGGAGGAGCAATTTCTTGGAAGAGTTCCAAGCAAGAGACAGTGGCAGATTCTACTTGTGAATCAGAGTATATTGCAGCTAGCGAAGCAGCAAAGGAGGCGTTATGGCTGAGGAACTTCATTGGAGACCTTGGAGTTGTACCAGCTATTAAAGAGCCGATGGAAATTTTCTGTGATAGTGAAAGTGTTGTTGCCTTAGCCAAGGAACCAAGGGATCACGGGAGATCCAGACACATCGACAGAAAATACCATTTCATCAGACATCGGATCGAAGAAGGACTCCTCGTGGCAAAGAGGGTATCATCAGATGAGAATCCGGCAGATCCCCTCACGAAGGGACTGACTCGGGTTAAGCATCTCCAGCATGCTCGGAGCATATGGCTGAAGGATGATATTAGATTTAGTAGTTAGATAATCTTGAAATTTGTAAAGTGTAATTGACATTTGATGATGAATAAAAGTGTTTTATTTATGAGTAAAGTGTTGCTATCTCTTGTCGATCGTTTACTATATTTCTTTTGCATGTTTTGACTTCCAGAATAATTTTCTTTGGTTTAACATATTATTCAAACCTCCACAGTCGGTCATATGTCGGAAGTAGGTATGAATCAAGACTGTCATGATTGGTTGTAGAGGTCTGGGGCAAGGCTACAACAATCATGAGTGCTCATAAGTTCTGAGCATTGGACACAACCCACGCTCACTGGAATCACTTCATGGAATTCTATCTCGAGTGATCGTGAGACGGTAATATCATATAAGTCTTTAAACCTAGAGATATGATTTGTTACTTACGAGTTGGTTATGCATTGATTGTACGAAAAACGCATTGGTAACTCGATGTTATAAAATCGTGCTCTTATGTGTAATTCAATGAGTAGTAGAACAAACATATGAGTCGAAGTTTATCTGTTCCTTCTTGGATTAGAAGCTGATATCTGGGCCCCTCGATGATTTTGTTTTGACCTATGTACCGGGCCCGGTCAGAACTAGATTGATGTGTTCAATAAAGTTCTTTGTCAAACAAATAGGAAATCGGGAAACAAATGTTGGACAATAAGTAAGACATTGTTCCATGTATTTGTCCGACTGATATCTAGAACAGAGGATTATATGATCACTTATCTTAAATGGCGTACCGTCATCTTCTCAAGTTTCGAGAAACCTTGTAAAGAGCTACGATTGCCGATCGGTTCCTGAAGTCATACTTGCAGTAATAGTTACTAGACTTATCCAAGTGGGAGACTGTTGGATAAGGTGTCTAAGTCCATAACTATTTCTGGTATGTACTTGACCCGACCCGGCATGGTCCATTTGGGTTGCATGGCACCATGCAATTGGATAAACTAAATGAGAGAAATAACGCTTGGAGATTATTAATATATTATAAGTTCTAATATATTAATAATATTATTTGATTAGTTTGATCAAGAATTAATTTAGAATTAATTAAGTGATCAAAAGATAACTAATTAAATATATGGGTTGATTAAGTAAATCATCCATATCTTGTATAGTGGGCTAAAAGGCTCCATGGATCATCAAGTTGGGTTCCACCCATAGGATGCTCCATGGATGCTCCATGGGAGTTACAAACCCATGGGTCATGGAAATGAAGAGTCATGACACATTAGGGTTTAACCCTAGATGTGTCAACACTATATAAGGAATATGATCTCCTCCCAAATCGGTGACACTAAGTAATAAGAGGGCTTGGCCGATTTTTGAAGAGTGTGTATTCTCTCATAAGTTCTTCCAAGAGCATTTGGTGTTGTGTGAAGCATTTGAGGCATCACCACTTGAGGTGCTAGGCTCACAAGGTTTCAAGGAACACAAGCAACAACAAGGTAAGTTATTCTATCTATACTTTATGTTAAAATTGTTCCCCATGTATGCTAGATAGGAATATAACCTTGGAATTCAACTTTGCATGACAAATTAGACAAACATAGATCCAAGGTTATTAGGGTTGCATGTACACTTAGGAAGTGTTAGAATGCTCAAAACCCATCACATACGACTAAGAACAGTCCTGGCTTAACCGAGATACTAGCATTATCTTGTATGGTTCGGTATTATGTTCTTTCCCTAATACAAGCAAGGATGTTTTTATTGTTATGTTTTACTTGTTTTGTTCAGAGTTGTGTTAGTCCCTCTTTTTGGTTTATAGTTGCATATCAATGTGTGGTTAGATATGTCAGTTCACAATAAACAGAGCTCTGATACCAACCTGTCACGCCCCCGAGCCGGACGGCGGAAACGTCCGAGGGCTCTTGTGACTTAAATTGAATACCATCACAATGATTATACATGAATCATAACATCATTCATAACCATGCATTGAAATATTACAACTGATATTGGTTACATTCGGTACATTGTTTAAACGTTACAATTCCATAACATAGACTTTCTAATAGATAGTATAAGCAAAACACCATGACATGACTTGGTACTTATTCTCCGGCTTACCTGTTACCTTAGAATACAAGTTATTTTGAAAACGGTCAACATATGAAATATTGGTGAGTTCATAAGTAATGTTACAGAAAAATGATTTTTGTGAAGATTGCAAATCCAGAAAATCCGATATTTTCTGAAAAGAGTATTTGTAAAAAAAAAGTGTGAAGATCCGTAAATATGCTAGTCGATTTTGAAAACATGTATAATTGTTGAACTTTGTATACATCACATAGGTTAGAATGTTGAACTTCCCGGGAAAACCCGATGTTTTCCCAATATGTAAATCACATGACTTGTTTATTGATATACCGATACGATGATTGTTTTTGATTACCCAAGTGACATTTGATTAATTAAGGTTTGTGAGTTGTTACAATCACGCATTAATGAAAATGACTAGTTTATAACTACAAATTACGAACGATCCTTAAGGCGTCGTCCGTACTACTCACATAATCCAACCACCCTGACTTGTATTGATTAACGCCACAAATCTGATTACTCGAATTCTCATAAGCCGGTCAACCGAGGAGAAAGGAGGGTCGAAGCCCCCTTTATTTCCATAGGTTATTCAAGGCTATCGGGAATGCGAAAAACACTTGGCCCAAATTGCATTTGACTTCTCAACCTCACTAGCAGTACTAATGGGCCATTACGGCCCAATAGCACAATAGAGCTATTGCAAGTCCTTTTACATGATACTAGGTCATAGAATGCCCATTAACATGTAAGCGTGTTCCCTTCGGGCCCAAAGATCATATTATTGGGCTAGCAACGCCCAACAAGCATGATTTGAAACTTTCAAGCCCAAAGATTGAATGTTGACTCATCGTAGTTATCGTGTGTTTATTGAAATCCTATGATTTATTGATTTTTGTTTTTTTATTGATTCAAGACCAAATCAATTCGTTCTGCAACGATATTGGGTGTTGAGTGTGTATTTTTTCTTATACTTCGTCGGTAGTCGTGGGTCTTGTATTTCGTCTTAATGAATTAATTCGTTTAAAAGTAAGATTTTTACTTTTTTCAAAACCTTTCTTTTATAAAAATAGCACTTTTAGTCCTTTATATAAAAGAATTTCATTTTAGTCCTTAAAACATTATTTTGACACTTTTGTGTCATAAACTTGTAGAAAAGACATTTTTACCCCAAATTTTGTTTTGTAACAGCTTTAGTCCTTCCAGAATAAAGTTTTCTCAGTTAAAACTCTCAATTTCGGAACTTTGATAGTTTTCGCCCAAAATAGAAAAAATTTACATTTTTGATCCTTTTTGAATTTGAAAAGCATTATTGACCATTGGAATTGTGTTATTTCACTTCAAATCCCCTGTTTTACAGAACGTTGCATTTTCAAACCCTCAAATTTGGAAATTTCGCATTTTGAAGCTTATTGGGCCGAAAAGCCCAAATTTAGCCCATTAAATTCAAAATTTACGTTGAAGCCCCTCCAAAAATGTTGATGTTCAGAAAAATTATCATAGAAACTGTTTGGACAGTTTTGACCCTTCAGAAATTTTAATTTGACGGTTTGGCCCCAAGTTTTGTATTTTTAACAATTTAAGCCCAAAAATGAGTTTTATGTTGAAGTATGTTCATCCTAACCATATAAACTATTTTTCTAGACTTGATTAGTATAAAATATCTTAGGTTATGTTTACTTCCTTCCCCATGTTTTTAATCTCGGTTTTACACACTTGTTGAATTACATATTCATCACAAACACATTATATCACATACATACATGCATCAAATCACACATAGCATACATTTACACATACCATACATTTACACATAGATCTACACATTTACTTGTATTCTCCCCCCATAAAACACATAAAAACCGAAAAGAATGGGGTATGAAACTCACCTTGGGTGTGGTTTTGGTTTTGGAAGGAAAATATGAGAAGAATTCGATCCTAGCAACCTTTCTTGAAAGACCTCGAATTTAAAGAGCTTCTAAGGTGCAAGATCACAAGATTGAAGGGAGTTAGATCATAAGTTAGCCATTAACTTACCTAAGATGATGAATTACTTGATGAAGATCCTTAGACTTCAAGCCAAATTTTCGAGATTTTGGATGAAGAAGAAGAGATGATCTTTGAGTGGTTTAGAGAGAAATCTAGTTGGGATGTGTGTGTTTGTTTGGTTTCGGTCGAGAATGAGAGAGATGGAGAAGAAGAGAACTTCTTGCACAGAAAGATGAGATTGCATGGATGTTTGAAGTGTAAAACATAGATACCCTCCATATAAAAGTGATGTGTCATGCAATAAGTCAACTTCCTCTTTTCCTATGGGATTGGGTCGAGAATGGTGAAGAAAAAGGAAGGGATTGAGCCTTAATTGCTTAAGCCCAATTTTCATGGTTATGTTGAGTGATTTTTGGTACAAATAATTATAAATGTGACTTTTATGACCCATGAAGGCTAAATTAGGTTAATGATGGCCCAATATGGTTCATTAAATTAATTTATTTCATTCTAGGCCCAATATGGCCCAAAATTTTGAAACAAATGGAAGTGGGTCCAATTAGAGCCCATTCAAGAGTTCTAAGCCCAAGATAGTCCAATTGGAAGCTTATTGGTCCATTGGGCCCAATAAGGAAATCCTAATCCATAGTGGACTTAAATAAGGATTTCTAAGGTTTCCAATTGCTTGTTGACTATTTGCAATTCTTGTATGAAGTGTTTGATTGAAATTTTGTTGTCATAGAGTAAGCATCATACATGCTTTCATGTCTTTGATTCATAATTGGCATAAGTGTTGTAGTTACAAGGCACAAAAATTTCTAGTTGTGACAGTAATTGGGTTATTGTTGGTTGATAACATTAAATGTAATTATTTATTGTGGGTTGAAAACCCTATATGCTCACCAGGCTCCCAAGCCTGACCAACTCAGTATTCTTTGTATTGCAGGTAGTGGCGCCAGAGCATAAGTTGGATGACTTGTCAAGTGATTTTTGGATTATGGACTTGTTTTATCTAACTGTTGTGAGGTCTGTATGTAATGTTTATGCTTTTGGTCTATTTATCGGAACATGACATCCTGGGTTTTGTTATATAATGAAAATACATTTCTTTAAGAAATGCTTTGGTAAATCTTATTTTATGATATTTATTTTTGGGAAAAAATTCCGCAACTCTTTTAATCAAAGGATTACTCTAAAATTATTTTAAAAGCATAAATTAAATCGGTCTTTTTTGGCCGTGATTTTGGGGATGTCACATTTCATGTGGTAGAGTGTAGGTTTCAGTGTGATAAGCTAGGTTTTAGAGTTTAGGCTCTTTGTGTCCACCCAAAGGCATATAGTTTGCAACTTTACGGCCTTAATGGTCTTAAGGGGTCCAGATTTGAATTTTAGGTGGTTGGTCTTAAGTGATTAAGTCACTTTTGCATTTCTTGTAGTGGGGTCACGTACATCGTGTGTAATTCCTATACGCCGCGCGTATTGCCACACATATTCATGATTCCTTCTTCGACCTTGTACGTTGCGCAAACCAATGTGTATGCCGAGCGTATGACCTAAGTTAGTTGTAGTTGCTTGTTGGGCCAAAGGGATGGGCCTGTTTGATACGTTTGGGCCTTGGATGTTTCTTCGATGGTTCACTCTAATTGTTGGACTGATTGTGGGGTTTAATTGTTCCTTGGTTGGGTCTAGGATTTTTTTGGGCCTTATGTCTAGTTTGGCCCATCTCAATTTTGATATTAGTCATACGTTGTAACTATTTGTTTGGATTTTGATCCAATCGTTTAGGACCTTGTTGTCTAGTCAGCACGTGGATTTATCCAACCTACCAACCAAGTGTTAGTTTAGGATATCAGCAGTTGAGGTGAGTCTTCTCACCATGCTCATGGGTCGATGTCACCAATGTCGACCTATTTCTTATTACTTGGAAAGACCATGACACTTGGGTGTAAGACCGAGATTCGGCCCTCAGAATTGTAAGGAAATACCATGGGGGTAGTCCATGGCACTTATATGTAAGACTGAGATCAGCCCCTCGGTATTGTGACTAAAGACCATGAAGGTAGCCCATAGCATTAACATGTTTACTTTTTAGTATGTGTTATGAATTGGAAACTCACTAAGCTTTTCTTATATTTTATATTGTGGTTTTAGTTACTTCCAGTAGTAAGGAGAAGGGCTCGGCTTGATGATGCAACATTTACACCTGATTAGTTTTCCACATTTTGACGTTTTACTTTGAAGATTTGACACTATTATTACTGAATAGTTTTGGAACATTGTGAAGATTTTAATTATTGTCTTTATTTAAAAATGAAAATTTTGATCCTTGTTTTTAGGCTATTACATGTGCTAACCATATCATTTATCTAGTTGATATTGACCTTTTTCTTTGATCCACTTTGTCTTGTGTGCAAGGACAATCCTCTAAAACAAATGGATGAAATATTTAAAAAGAAATAACTTAATGTTTCAATAATTTATAATACTTACAATTCAATCATTTGCTTCAAGTTTATGTTAACATTAAGGGGCCTTAGAGAATCAAGGTAATAGCATGTTCTTATTTGCATGTCTAGTACTGCTAGTACCAAATGGCCACTATAAACCGAAAAACCAAATAAACGGACATTATGTTAAAGGAAGCTCAAATACAAGAAATGAAAAGGAAACCTAAATGTAAGAAATAGCGATGTGTATTGCTATTTTCTGCACTTGGGTCCATATAAGGATTTATGTATTAACATGATTAAGTTATGGTTTTCTCAAGTCAAATCAATTAAATTATGCTACTATTTCTTACTTTAACAAAAAGGCCTAAATGCATGAAATAACAACTTACTTCTATTTATTTATGGTAAAGGAAACTTAAATAACAAAGTACATTGTTATTTCCTACACTTGGGAGATAAAAAGACTTGTGTAATAAGAAAGTAGATTATGAATTTTTTTTCGTAAGTCGAATCAGCTAAAGTATGTTGCGATTTATTGAATAGTAGATTCCTGTTATAACCTCATGTTATTATTTTCATATTCTAATTTTAGCCAAACAACAACCAAATGCAATAATCTTATTTTACTTAACCCATTAAAAATTTCTATTTGGATTAATTCAATCAAATGGAAATTCTGTAACACCCCGTAAATTTATTCCATCGCTTTTAACCGGATTCCGTTAGTTAAGCCGTGTCGTCCCAAATTTTTCCGTTAACTTTGATTTAATTTATTTTATTTTATTTTGACTTATATTAAATTAAATAAGTTTCGGGATATATTTTAAATTCATTAAAATATTTTCTATTTTCCGTTAGAAAATATTTAGTTTCATTTAAATCGTAAATGCGGCAACTTTGTCGGGTGCGACCAAAAGCATCATATAGCGTCGGTATCGGGTAGAATTCCTCCGTGTCCTAAACTTTGAGCATATATAAAGTTGAGAGAGCCTCATTTGAATGTTTTCCACTCTCTCTCTACTCTCTCTCTAACTTTCTCTCTCTAGAACTCGAAATAAAGCCAAATCATCCAAATCAAGCTCCAAATCTCTAAGGTATCTATCCTAGCTTTTATTTTAACCTTTTTGGCATTTAAATTCATGAAAATTATGGGGGTTTGGAACCATGAACATGTGTTCACGGCCCTAGGACCTCCTTAGGCCGTAAACACATAAAATGTGGGGTTTTTGGCCTTAAAACCCTTTCAAACTTCATTTGGAGCCTAGATATGCCTAAAGGACTTGCATGCATGGAATTATAATACCTTAAACTCATGATTTAGGGCATGAACATGAGCTTACAGCCCAAGCACAAGCTTGGACAGTAAACACCTATTCTTAGGGAGTAAAGTTAATTTTTGGTGTTAGTTTGTCCCTAAACACCCCAACAAGCTTTCATGAGTGTATAGAACCCTAAAATCCTTCAAGAAATGCATCAAAACTTGTTTCAAGGGGGAAAGCTTGAGTTTACGGCCCAAGAACATTCTTGGACCTTGAACTCACCTCCTTAGACCTTAAACTCACTTTTGTGTGTTAAGATGCTACTTAAACACACCATGAGCCTTAGAAATAAGTCTAGAAACAACCTCAATCAAGTAAAGGACCTTAAATCATGCCAACACTACCCACCTTGGATGTTTATGGCCATAAACCTCCCAAGAACATCTTCTTAGGCCGCAAACTCCATTATATGGTCCGTATGTGAGTTTAATCCATTCCGATACCCTAGTTTTGATCCTAGCTAATCTTCCCAAGTAAGGTAAGGCCATTTAGCATCATGGAACACCCCACCCATGAGTTTATGGCCGTAAATTCATGGGGGATGGTCATTAGGGTCGTAAACCCTCTTGTAAGCTTACTCTTGGGGAGTAAACTCCATATCCAAGCTTCACATGTCCTTAAATGCCACTGGGGTCCTTCCAAACACTTGTAATACGGTGTTTCCGTGACTAAAAGTGTTTGTCCCTAACAATTAAACAATCTAAGTCCTAATTAGATACAAATGTGTATCTTTTCATTATACATAGGAATCTCGTACGTTTGCAAGCCCCGAACCAACGTTTAGCATCCGAAATCGTCACATTTCTCGTCCGGTGAGTTCATACCCCTACCCTTTTTCAATGTTTTTTCAATGTTTTCAGGGGGGAATACAAGCAAATTACAAATGTTTTCAATACATAACATTGATGTATTTCAAATAATATCTTGCAAACTCATAAATACCTTTACCCCTTGTGTATTATGCTGAGCATAAGGGATGATTTATCAACTACAACTAAATGAATTTTAGGGAAGGAAATAACCAAACTAATCAAATTATTATGGGAATAATTTGGGGTTCTTTAGTTCTCGTTTTATCATGTACTGATATGTATACAAGTTATTAGATAAACTATGTCTGATTCAGTTTATCTCCGTACCATTTGAATGTATTGCCAGATAGTTTCATTGTATGTATCTGTATTCATTGTATTATGTTTCATAATCTTTTATATGTTTGATATCGTATGAGAACCCTGTGAATAGTTTAGTACTAGCTTGTGAGTTCGTCACTAACCTTTATGGATGATCAGTAAATCCTCCCCAGAAGTGTAACCAGAGTCTCCTGGAGGGAGAGCGAGGAATTTATGAGTAGATCTATTCGGGACTGACAATCCCACACCTTAACTGCTAGATACAGTTAGGCGGGCACGCCTGGGGTGACAAATTTCTGGATATCATTCGATGTATGACAAGCGTCAAGGAGGCCTCGTTGTCGTATCATCATGGTTACCCGACTCACAATACGTATTAATATAAGTTTATTCACGGTATCGCCTTGGGTTTGATTTGACTTTGTTTCGATTCCATATTTACTTTCTAACTATAGTTTCCATGTCCGGTACGGGATGATAGTCCCATGCTTTCCAGTCTATCGATTATATATATATTCTGCGGGATGGTAGTCCCATGGTCTTTAACTTATATATAGTATGGGATAGTAATCCTATGATTTCAACCTATATCTTGTACGGGATGGTAGTCCCATGGTTTTGAAACTATATCTAATACGGGATGATAATCCCATGGTTTTGAGCCTATATCTAGTACGGGACGGTAGTCCCATGGTTTCCAAATCTATATTTCCATGAATATTAAACTATACTGTATCTAATACGGGATGGTAGTCCCATGGTTTTCAATCCATGTTTCCATGAATATCAATGTATATCGTATCTAGTACGGGATGGTAGTCCCATGATTTTCAAATTATATTTTCATGTATATCAAAATGTCTTGTACTTAGTACGGGATGTGAGTCCCATGGTTTTCAAACTATTCTCTATCTATAGATCGTACATCTCAAACTAATTCATATCTAGTTCGGGATAGCAATCCCATGATCCTCAATATATATAGTTTTATGTATTAAACTATACTCTGTAATATTCAACCGGTCTTACATTTAGGAAAATATGGGATTTTCCTGGGGTAAAATACAACACATAAACGAATTGGTAACAAGTGATAACTAAACCAACTTTACATAAGAAAATATGGGATTTTCTTGGATAACAACCTCTTTGGTAGACCAACTTTACATAAGAAAATATGGGATTTTCTTGGATAACAACCTCTTTGGTAAACCAACTTTACATAAGAAAATATGGGATTTTCTTGGATAACAACCTCTTTGGTAAACTAAAGGAAACTGGTACATTTTCAGAAAACAAACATCTTATGAACTCACCAGCTTTATGCTGATTTTCAAACTGCTTGTATTCTCAGGTCAGCGATAGACAGGTACCCAGCAATCCTTTTGGAGAAGACGGAGCGTACTGAAGACCTCGTCTTTACTTTTGTTAATATGATGCATATGTATAACTTTACTTTTGAAACAAATGTAAATTCTATATGTAATGTAATGGTTGTTTACTTTACTTACTATGTGCAT
Source organism: Lactuca saligna (assembly GCF_052625555.1). Lineage (NCBI taxonomy): Eukaryota > Viridiplantae > Streptophyta > Magnoliopsida > Asterales > Asteraceae > Lactuca > Lactuca saligna. Next base: position 200,508,705 of record NC_136424.1, on the reverse strand, counting down.
TGGATTTGATACTTAACATGGATTCTGCCCCGGAAATGTTTCCGCCTTCAGTTTTTGGGGTGTGAAAAATTCTTACAAGGCATTATGTGACAACTATCAATTCAGGTCATTCTCGGACTCATGCATCTTTATAAAAAGCATTCATGCACAACATGCCATGGCCTAGTAGTACAAATTAGGTCAAAATCTTGCATAAACTAGGATCCATCTAAGAGCTAGGACTAATATACTTGACACTTATGATTCTAGTAAGTTGCTTAACTACAATAGGAAATGCCAATGCTATAATTTGAATGAAACTTTCAAGCTTTGTTATAATTGAAAAAGGGTATAAAACCCTAAAAATAAATTAAAATATTCTAATTATACTTCATTATGATGATGAACATTAAACAATATTCCAAAAACCCTAAAGAGCCCAAAATCCAAATTTATAAATCTTAAAGCTTAAAAACTTTATAAAATTTGGCTATAAACTTCCAAATATCAAATTTTATTAATCAAATTATGGATTATACCAATGAAATAGAAATATAAATTATCATGCATTAATCATAATTAATTAGTTAAAAACAAGATTTTTAAATAAATCAAAAATTGCTTAAAGAATTACTTTTATAAAAATTAGGGTTTTTATAAAACTAAGGAGGGGATTTTATAAAATTTGAAATTAGGAGAGAGGAGGCCTAACCCACTAAAAAATATGGCCATCTCCCCTCTCCCCATGCTCCCTCTTCCCAAAAACTTCAATCATTAACTCATTTCCTACACTCTACCTCTTCTCTCTTCACTCTCTCACACTCCACCCTCCTAACCCACAAACTCTCTTCCTCTCTCTCTCTAACTCACGAAATTCTCCCAATTCCTCTGCCAAATTTCGAGATTTAGAAGACCTTGAAGTGTTCTTACTTCCCTCAATATCATAACCAAGGTAAACAACATCATCTTCTTCCATAGTTTCATGATTCTACTTCCTTTTCTTCTTAGATTTCTCTACTTTTCGGATTCTATGCCTTTCCATGGCTAGAAATCTTTATTCTTCCCTTGTGGTTTGTAGATTCTCACCATAACACAATGCATGTCTTTGAGATGGTGAAAATCCAGGATCAAACCCATGCAAGGAGTGAAAAGATGCACATATGATCATGTGACATCAAAACTGAATATTTCATCTTCTTCTCCATTTCTTTTGTGTTCTTGCATGACCAAAAGAATTTAAATCATTTCTAGTACATCTTGGATGCTCATTCACTCCATGCATGTGTTAGAAATCGGACGTTACCAAAGGCATGCATGATGTTCTTGTCAAAATACCCTAATAATCCACAAAAACAAACATGCAATCTGCCAGAGTACTTTGTTCGACTTTGAACGGACATGACTCAGTCATTTCTTAACCAAATCATGATATTATTTTTGTATTGGATAGTTCCACGAGTTAACTTTCAAACCCAACTGATATCACTGTAAAATATTAAATATCCGATTTTTGGCAATTTGTACAAAATGGTTGCACATACAGCTCTTTTTCTGTGATCACTATTTTTGTCTTGCATGATCAATGGCCTTAAACCCAACCATAAATCTGACGAAAAATACCTTAGAAACTTAACATATCTAGTGAATGATGTCTGAAATTTAGTGGCTTAAAACCTCACTGAATGGGCTACACAAATTTATGATCTTCAGCCACATCTACATTTCATGCATCATTACATGCAACCTTTCTTAATTTGTTTAGATTCATTACCCTCATTTCTCTTCTGAATACATTTTTAACATTTTTCCTTTTGAAAGCCCTTGCATGCATGAGATAATCTGGAAATTTTCAAGAGCTTTTGTTATTCCTTTGATTTATTAGAATTATTGCTAAAACCAAGGGCATAAATCATATAAAATACTTCCAGAGGTCAATAAATCTCAACTAAATTCACGGATGATCCTTATGGGAAATAATGACACCTCACCAAATGTCAGCAATTTTTGTTACTATTTAATACGATTTCTAATTTTCTTTTGTTTAGGACATGATAAATTACAAAACCACCTTAGAGGATGTGAAAATTGTATCTAACAATTTTCTCATACCTTCATTGTGATGGCTGAGTCCAGAAAATAATTTCAAGATTTTTCATCATGTCTTACTATTTTTCCCAATTTTTAGTAATTATAATGGTCCAAAATTTATGAAACTTTACCAGGATATCATATTAAACAGTAGGAGGTTACATAAAAATTTTGAGGATTTTTCTCTACTGTAAACTATTCTTCTCTAATTTTCTAAAGTTAATTGCATTAAAATGCACTTAAATACACATAAATACCCAAAACCAGTTTATACATTATGAAAACCACTTTTGATATTTTTCCCAGGATATTTATACCGTAGATGATGTTACAAAAATTTATGGTGATTTATTTTAACTGTTTAATATTATTTATTTAATTAATGACTATTTAAAGGAATAAAACAAGGAAAAATAGAAATACCCACTGAAAAATATCTTTTATATTTTTCCTAGTCTAGTTATGTATAATAACAGTTAAATAAAAAGCTTGGGTAATTTTGGAAACTGTTTTCTATTTATTTCAATTTTTATTGGAATAAATGCTCAAAAATTATAAAATATAATTAAACAGCTTGGAATTCCATTTTTATGTTTCTCCCAGCTTAGTATTGTGTAATAACAGTTAAATAAAAAGTTTGAGAATTTTTATCCCTCGAATGCTATTTTTCGTGAATTTATGTTGTTATAGAGACTTAAAATTTGGAAATTTAACCTTCCAAAGTTGTAATTAATCGCACGATTTGTAAAATTTCAATATTTCAGCAAAAGTATAACCAATTGATATAAAATCCAATACTAAAACATAAATCGGCATCTCCCTATATGTAGAGTTTACTATATTAGCATTAGATTTCGACATGGAAACGCACTAGTGTGTGTGTTCGATGTCGTAGAATCCCGATAGTAAGACGTTGGTGCATCCTGAAGTATTGCTTGTACCTACACGAAATACCGTGAGTATTCACGCACTCCCCTATTTTCAGTTTTATGTTTTGGGGTGGAATAACATGTCCAGAAAAACTACTATTTGCATGTTGTATTTAAATTGAATTGCATCAAACATGATTGCTATTGTATTGATATGTTTCTTTATGTATGTCTATGCAACACGGAACATGAGAACTTATCGTACTAAGGTGTAACAACCCGAAATTTCCATATCATTTATTGTAACTCTTTTGTAGTACAATTCGCGCAACCGATCTTCGTTCCGATTTCGATTTACGATCTTCCGTATAATTAAGTCATTATCTGGTACACATTTAAAATGACTTAATGGGTGTCTTAATACATTTAAAAATCATTTTAACACTCAACTTTAGTGATCGGAATATTTCTAGATATTACCGTATCGGGTTACGGTAACTTAATCGGGTACGACCAAAAACCCCGTCTAACGCCGGTATCGGGTAGAATTCCACCGTGTCCAAAACTTAAACACTATATAAACGTGTTTAAGACTTCATTTGAAGCCTTTTGGCAAGTTTCTCACTAAACTCTTACAACCTCTCTCCTCAAGCTAGAATTAAGGTCCAAATCTCAAGTTTAAGGCTTCAAATCTTTAAGGTAACCTCCCTAGCATGTTATTCAGCATCTTTAACCTTAAAATTGATGAAATAATTGAGTTTTAGGTCCAAGAACATGAGTTTACGGCCAAGGAACAAGCTTGGGCTGTAAACTCCATTAAATGGGGTTTTAAGCCCTTAAACTCCTTCCTAAACTCAATTGGACTTTAGATATGGCTATGGGACTTCAAGATTTGAACTCTAAACATTTAAAACATAGATTTTGAGCCATTTGAAGGAGTTTACGGCCAAGGAACATTCTTGGGCTGTAAACTCATATAATTAGGGTTTTCATGCCCTTAAACCCTTCCAAATCACTTCTATGGCTTAGATATGAATTATAGGACCTTGGTTTTAGCATTTGGACACTTGAAACATGAATTTTATGGGACTTATGTGAGTTTACGGCCAATGAGAGTGCTTAGGCCGTAAACTCTCCAAAATGTGACATAAATCCAATTCTAAGGAGTTAGAAAGCCATCCAACACCACCAAAAGCCTTGGAATAAATCAAAGGACCAACCAAAAATACTTTAAGGGCCTAAAACACATCATTTGTGGGATTTATAAGAGTTTACGGCCAAGGCTTGTTCTTGGGCCGTAAACTCCAAAACTTTTGGTGTTAGAATGCAAACTAAACACCCCTAAAGCCTTTAGATGAATTTTAGAAGCCCTTATATACAAGTTTTAGACCTTGAAACACTTTGTATGACCCTACATAAGAGTTTACGGCCATGAGGAGGGTCTCATGGGCCGTAAACTCCATAACACCCCTCAAATGTCCCATAAAACTCATGTAAGGTCTTGGAATAATTCTAGTAATCACATGTGATTTGTTTTAACAACATTAAACATCATTTTCATGAAGATTAAGGAGTTTACGGCCAGGAGCCTATACTGGGCCGTAAACTCCCATAAAATAATCATTTTTGATGATTTATACTCATTCCAAGTGTTCCAAGGCAATTTAGATAATCCATTCTAGCAACCCATATGTCCATTTGAGCCCATAAACCATCAAAACCACACCCATATGAGTTTACGGCCGTAAACTCATGTATGTGTGTGTTCCATAGTTGTAAACTCATTTAAATGTTTACTTATGGAGAGTAAACTCAAGTCCCAAGTCCCTAGTGCCATTACAAGTCCGAAGATGTCACCCGGGTCACTCCAAACGCTTGTTTTGAGGTATTTAACCTCATTGGAGTGTAATGTTCCATATGATTAGTGAATGTATCTCTAATTGTATATATATATAGACATTATATCATTTTACATAGGGTCATCGCGAGTAATCAAACCCCGAACCGACGTATAGCATTCAAAACCGACACGTTTCCGAGTCCGGTGAGTACATACCCCTACCCTTTTTCACTGTTTTCCACTGTTTTTAGGGGGGGGAACACAAGCAAAGTACAAGGGAATTCTTGTACTCAAAACATGTTTTCAAATGTGTCTTTCATATTCTTATGCTTTTATAACTGATATTACAACTGATAACAGATCGAACATACAGATCACGTCACATATATTTGTGAAATATGTCTTTAAACTAGTATGTTAAAACATTTGAACATAATACCTGTACACTGTTTTGTCCTCGGTAACACTCCCCACACATATACGAGTGGAGGACTATCATATTATTACTAGTAAATTTGTTATTCCTGTATGATTGGAGATACGTCCACGGAGAACACTCCACCCAGATTACGCGAGTGGAGGACTACATGTTGGAATAGTGTCTAAGGCTATAACTATATTCGGTGGTGCATGGTCCTTTTGGGTTGCCTTCACCATAGCAACTTGAAGGATGATTTGTTAAGAGAGAGTAAATATTATAAGGAATAATATTTAGCTATTTGATTAATATAAGTCATAGATTAATTGGTATTAATTTGGTGACTTAAAGAGATTAATTAAATAAGAGGGTATAAACTGTCAATTGTTTGATAGTTAGACTTTAGACTATAAATCCATTAGGATGGACTTTGGACGATTTCTAAGAGCTTTAGGATAGCTAAAAATAGTCCATAAGGATATCTATGGAATGGATTTGGATAGCCTTAAGTGAAGATTATCCAATTAGGGTTTAGGGTGAAACCCTTAAGGAGTCTAAAGGTATAAATAGGCCCTTGGGGTGTGGAATTCGTGTACAAGCTTTAAGAACCTAAAGAAAGGAACCTATGGCCGAATTCCATCCCCTCTCCTCTCTCCTAAATCATCTTGCTTGCTATTGGTGTTTGTAAACCATCAGAGGAGTGACAATTGTGACTCTAGAAGCTCCAAGACAAGAAGATCAACAAGGAACTCAAAGGTATGATTCTAGATCTGTATTAATGTTATTGTTTAACCTAATTAGCCATTAGAAGTCTTGGATTCAAAAGCATGTTTGATAGAAAGCCTAGATCCAAGCAATAGGGTTTTGCATGCGCACATAGGAAAGTTCTTATGGCTAAAACCCAACAGTGGTATTAGAGCCTAGATTGGTTGTCTACAAATTGTTGCTTGTATAACTGAAACAAACCTGCAAAATTCGATTTTTTGGTTTTTGAGTCACTGACTCGTCGAGTTCCAAAGTGGACTCGGCGAGTAGGCCTGACTCGGCGAGTCCATTTGTGTACTCGGCGAGTCCAAGCGTCAGGAAAGGCCAGATTCGGGATTTCTTTGTGTTTATCTTATCCAAACTTACCATAAACTAATTAGATCAATATGAATCCGTTTTTTTGATAAATATAAGTGTTATCTTGATCTAGTTAAAGGTAATTATCAACTAATTAAATATTTAGTTTCTTTATATGATAATTAATTAATTGTTTTAATTATTTTTGGTAATTATCCTCAAAGAAATCAAAGATAAATCAAATAAAGATAATTAAGATATTAATTGTTAATTGAAATTATTTGTTATTTGATCCTCCATGTTTTTTAAATGTTTAAAACCTACCCTATAGTTTTGAAATTTAAATTTTTGATTAAAAGCTTTAATTTAGACAACTTAAATTTCAAACCCTAGATTTTGAAAAGTTTAAAATACAACCCTATACTTATATGACATTATTAGAATAATATATATATGTATAACTAAATGCTAGTCTTACCGCTAGTAGGCCTCATTCACGAAGCCGATCTATAAGGTGGGTATAAGGTTGCGGCCTATAAAATGGCGCTTAATGGGTGTACTCTCACACCCACCGCTTGCTTGATTGGTGGAGGGTCGTTAGCCGAACGGGTAGGATAGGGCAACCTCATCCTCTCATTAAAAGTATAATAAGAAATACGAAGTAACTAAATCTTTTTTAAATTTCCCAATCTTAGTTACTTTAGGAAAAGTGAATTGATGCAATTCCATGAAATTACACTTTGCACCTTGCTAAGATGTTAGTGGAGCGTGTGTGGTTTACCGGCACACTAATTGGTTCTAAGCGAAGGTGGCGAAGGGTGATTCATTGTTTATCATAGTTCGGTGGAGTGTGTGTGGTTTACCGGCACATCGAATAGGTGATCGTAACAATGAAGGCACCATGTAAATTTGCATGGTAATTCACACCCGCTTTGTGATCCTCGGCATCCCAGTCACAAACAAGAGGGGCATATCGAGATTTAAACATGCCATTGAATAGTTCAATGAATCTCATCCGAACCTAGGAATTCTCAAAAACACTTAGGACTAAAAGTTTATGTTTTGTGATGGAGAATTAGTGAATCGTCATTCACTTACCTTCAATTTATTTGCATGTTGGATTACGGCATCCCTTTTCTAGTATGTAAATGTTATTGTTGGATCCTAGCCCTAATTTTTCATATTGGGTGATAATTAGGGATTCTTGTTCTAATCTATCTTTGTCCTTTCTATAGATGTCAAACGCAAACAACGCTGCTGCTAGTTCTTTCACGTTGATGAGCCTTTGCCAAAAGGTCACCTTCGATGGAACGAACTTTGGCGAATGGATAAGATACATTCGCACCATTGCTCGCTATGAGGATAAAGAGTATGTCCTCGACGAGAAGCTCGAGAAAATCAACCCCGAAATTGCTACTCCCGCTGAAATCACCGCCTTTGAAACCCATGAGCGAGATGCGACGAAAGTACATTGCATCATGATCGCCACCATGAACTCCGAATTCCAAAAGTCCTACGAGGACATGTATCCATACGAGATGCATCAAGACTTGCTGGAGAGGTACCACCAAAACGCGAGACAAGAGCGTTACGAGATCTTCACCAACATGATTTCCGCTAAGATGGGTCATGGAGAATCTCTTACCGTGCACTTGCAAAAGATGCAAAGGTATGTCGACCGCCTTCGCAAGTTAAACGTTGACTTCGGCGAAGACTTGGCGATCGACATGGTGCTTCACTCTTTGCCTCCGATGTATAATCAATTTAGGATGACCTACCACATGAACAAAGAGGAGGTCACTCTAAGTAAGCTCCAAGGTCTCTTGAGGGTTGCTGAGAGCAATTTCAAGGACAAGTCTGTTGCACTAACTCCCAATCCGTCTGCTGCTCCTGTCTTGGCTATTGGTCAAGGGAAGGGAAAGAAGAGGAAAGCTTCTTCAAATAACTATCGAAAGGTGAAAGCCCGAGATGGTTCCTCTTCTAGTGGGACAAAAGTTGATCCCTCTAAGCCCTGCTCTAACCCGAAGGAGGCAGAGTGCCACCACTGCCACAAGATAGGACATTGGAAGCGAAGCTGCCCGGACTACCTGCAAGCCATCAAGGAAGGAAAGATCAAGCCATCTTTCGCAGGTATATATGCAATAAAATCTAACGATTCTAATCATGCTATTTCTTGGGTTCTTGACACCGGTTGTGGTTATCACATTTGTTCTAATGTGCAGGGACTAAAAGGAAGTAGGGATGTGGAGCAAGGAAGGATCAATCTAATCATGGGGAACAGAAGATCGTCGCCTGTGACCAAGATTGGAGTGTATTCTTTGGTGCTTAAGAATAGTTTAGTTTTAAATTTGAACAATTGTTGCTATTCGCCAGAAATGGCTAGAAACATCATTTCATTTCATGGTTTATATAGACAAGGTTTTAGATTTTCTTTTAATAATGAGAATGGTTCTATTTTGGCTTATCTAAATGGTGTCTTTTATTTTGAAGCTATACCATGTAATGGAATATATGAAACTGTTATGATTGTTGATAACTTAGGAAATGATGTTTTGAATATTGATTCTTCCACTAGTATGGATAAAGCATCCTTGTGGCACTGTCGTCTTGGACATGTCAACAAGAAACGCATAGCCCAACTCCAAAAGGATGGAGTGTTGGATTCATTCGACCTTAGGGAAGATGACACTTGCGAGTCTTGTTTACTTGGAAAGATGACTAAGTCACCCTTCACGAGCACTTGTGAAAGGGGTGAGGGACTATTAGACCTAATACATACCGATGTATGTGGACCTTTTAGATCAACCACGAAGGATGGGAACCGCTTCTATGTGACCTTTACCGATGATTATAGTAGATATGGGTATATCTATTTAATCAAGCAAAAGTCAGAAACCTTTGAAAAGTTCAAAGAGTTCAAAAATGAAGTGGAGAATCAATTGGGCAGGAAAATCAAGATGCTTCGATCCGATCGAGGAGGAGAGTACCTAAGTCTTGAATTCCACGATTATCTCAAGGAGTGTGGAATAGTTTCGCAATTGACGCCTCCTAGGACACCGCAATTGAATGGTGTGGCAGAAAGGCGTAATCGAACCTTATTGGATATGGTTCGCTCTATGATGAGTCGTGCTTCACTACCTATCTTCTTTTGGGGGTATGCCTTAGAGACTGCCGCCCATATCCTTAACCGAGTCCCTACCAAGAAGGTTGCCAAAACACCTCACGAGATGTGGACGGGGAAAGTTCCCTCGTTGGCACATATCAAGGTTTGGGGTTGCGAGGCTTTCGTAAGACGAGATACTCACGACAAGCTTGAACCTCGAAGTGAGCGATGTATTTTCATCGGCTACCCGCAAACTTCCTTTGGATATCTCTTCTATAGACCGAAAGATAATGTTATCTTTGTTGCGAGGAGAGGAGTTTTCCGAGAGCGAGAACTCATAAGCCAAGGAGACAGTGGGAGGCAAATCGAACTTGAAGAGATTCAAGAATCGATAGATGAAGGAACCTCTACCGCTGGCGTTCAACCCGAGGAGGAAACTCCGGTTGAACCGATTGACGAATCCTTACCTCTTAGACGTTCCGATAGAGTTAGAGTTCAACCCCAGTTTTATGGTTTTCATATTACTACCGAAGGGGACACGTATATTAGTGATGGTACACTAATAAATCTTGATGAACCTAATAGCTATAAGGAAGCCATGGCAGGCCCGGAGTCTGCGAAATGGAAAGAGGCGATGGATAGCGAGATCCAATCCATGTACGATAACCAAGTTTGGAATTTGGTTGATTACGTGCCCGAACGTAAGACCGTAGGGTGCAAGTGGATCTTCAAGAAGAAGACCGACGTGGATGGGAACGTACACACATACAAAGCGCGATTGGTTACGAAGGGCTTTACTCAAACTCCCGGAGTTGACTATGATGAGACCTTCTCGCCAGTTGCGAAGATTAAATCTATTAGAGTGATGCTAGCAATTGCTGCATTTCATAATTATGAGATTTGGCAAATGGATGTCAAGACCGCTTTCCTTAATGGAAAGTTGGCTGAGGATGTTTACATGGCTCAGCCAGAGGGGTTTGTGGATCCAAAGCATCCGAATAGAGTGTGTAAGCTTGAGAAGTCCATTTATGGACTTAAGCAAGCATCTCGCAGATGGAATCTTTGCTTCGATGAGAAAGTCAAAGAGTTTGGATTTGTACGAAGCGAAGACGAATCTTGTGTATATGTCAAAGCCAGTGGGAGTGTAGTAAGCTTCCTCGTTCTATATGTCGATGACATATTACTCATAGGAAACGACATCCCGACTCTGCAGGAGGTTAAGTCCTGGCTCGGGAAGTGCTTCGCTATGAAGGACCTCGGAGAGGCTTCTTACATATTGGGAATAACGATAGTAAGAGAAAGAAGTAAGAGACTAATTGGACTTAGTCAGAATACTTACTTGGAGAAGGTACTAAAACGTTTTAGTATGGAAAACTCAAAGAAGGGAGAACTACCGATACAAGGAAATGCCAAGTTGAGTAAGACTCAAAGTCCGAGTACCGAAGCCGAGATAGCAGAAATGAGTCGAGTACCATACGCTTCCGCAGTTGGCTCAATCATGTACGCTATGACTTGTACTCACCCTGATGTAGCCTTCGCTTTGAGCATGGTTAGCAGATATCAAGGGAATCCTGGCAAAGCACATTGGATTGCGGTGAAGAACATCCTTAAGTACCTTCGGAGAACGAAAGAATGGTTCTTAGTCCTTGGAGGGAGTGATGACTTGAAGGTGCGAGGGTATAGTGACGCCAGCTTTCAAACCGACCTGGACAACTATCGTTCGCAGTCGGGCTGGTTCTTTACCCTAAATGGAGGAGCAGTGACATGGAAAAGTTCCAAGCAAGAAACCGTAGCTGATTCAACGTGCGAATCAGAGTACATCGCAGCAAGCGAAGCGTCGAAGGAGGCAATATGGCTGAAGAACTTCATCGGTGATCTTGGAGTTGTACCGGCCATAAAGGAGCCCATGGAGATTTTCTGTGATAACGAAGGTGCGGTTGCCTTGACCAAGGAACCGAGGGATCATGGTAGATCTCGACATATCGACAGAAAATATCACTTCATTAGACATCGTGTAGAAGAAGGACAACTCGTAGTGAAGAGGATATCATCAGAAGATAACCCAGCAGATCCGCTTACGAAGGGACTGAGTAGGGTTAAGCACTTACAGCATGCTAGGAGTATTGGGCTGAAGGATGATATTAGCATAGATTTGATTGTATTAGAAACGTATAATAGATAAATGTAATTAACATTTGATGATTAAATAAAGAAGTTTTATTTATGAGTAAAGTTACTATCACATGTTAGTTGTTTAACTATTGTTTCACTTTGCATGTTTTGACTTCCAGAATAATTGAGTTTATTAGGAATAATCGAATTATTCAAATGGTCCACAATCGTTCATATGTTGGGAGTAGATATGAATGAAGATTGTCGTGAAATTGGTGTGTAGAGTGTCTAAATGGTGTTAGACATAGCAAGAGTTGCTGCAACGTTCATGAGTGCTTACGAACTGGTTTTGAGCATTGGAATAAACCCGCGCTTGCTGGAATCACCTTATGGAATACGATATAAAAGGTGATCGCAAGACGATAATATCATATGGTCTTAAAACCTAGATATATGGTTTATTATTTGTTATTTGATTGTGCATTGATAATGCGAAAACGCATCAGTAACTTGATGTTATAAAACGCATTGTTGTGTATAGTTGGTTAATGAATAAGTAAATGCATATAAGTCGAAGTTTATCTGTAAATTTTATCCTAAGAGGGTAGAAGAGATATCTTGGCCACTCGATGATTTGATTTGACTTATGTGCCGGGCCCGGTCAGAACTAAATTGATGTGTTCGATTAAGTTCTATGTCAAATAAATCGAAGATCGAGAAATCTAAATGCTAGACTAACCATTCCATAGGATTGTCAGCATGATATCTAACAGAGGACTGTACGATTCCTTATCTAAAGGACAAGATTGATTAGATCAGAGTTGACAGCGTCTTTTAGAGCTACGATTGCAAACCGTATTATACTTGTATAGTTACTAGACTTATCCAAGTGGGAGACTGTTGGAATAGTGTCTAAGGCTATAACTATATTCGGTGGTGCATGGTCCTTTTGGGTTGCCTTCACCATAGCAACTTGAAGGATGATTTGTTAAGAGAGAGTAAATATTATAAGGAATAATATTTAGCTATTTGATTAATATAAGTCATAGATTAATTGGTATTAATTTGGTGACTTAAAGAGATTAATTAAATAAGAGGGTATAAACTGTCAATTGTTTGATAGTTAGACTTTAGACTATAAATCCATTAGGATGGACTTTGGACGATTTCTAAGAGCTTTAGGATAGCTAAAAATAGTCCATAAGGATATCTATGGAATGGATTTGGATAGCCTTAAGTGAAGATTATCCAATTAGGGTTTAGGGTGAAACCCTTAAGGAGTCTAAAGGTATAAATAGGCCCTTGGGGTGTGGAATTCGTGTACAAGCTTTAAGAACCTAAAGAAAGGAACCTCTGGCCGAATTCCATCCCCTCTCCTCTCTCCTAAATCATCTTGCTTGCTATTGGTGTTTGTAAACCATCAGAGGAGTGACAATTGTGACTCTAGAAGCTCCAAGACAAGAAGATCAACAAGGAACTCAAAGGTATGATTCTAGATCTGTATTAATGTTATTGTTTAACCTAATTAGCCATTAGAAGTCTTGGATTCAAAAGCATGTTTGATAGAAAGCCTATATCCAAGCAATAGGGTTTTGCATGCGCACATAGGAAAGTTCTTATGGCTAAAACCCAACACTACACCCATAACTAGAATCTCTGGTATTTAGAGAGCGTGACTTGAGTGTATAGATCTATACGGGGCTGACTACCCCACACCTGGCTGCTAGCTACAGCCAAACCGAAATGGTTCAAGGGTGACGAAAGTCATAAGTATGTGGACGACTTATTGCCACATGTGGACTACTTATTGCCACAGGTTTCGGTCTATTGTATGGTTATGGAACACGCAATTAGGATAACAGAGATTTACTTACAGTAATAATGGATTATTTTATATATCGTTTACATCTTTGACATCTTTTACTTACTGTAACCAACATTCAGGAAGGTACGGGACTTTCCTGGGGAAAACATAGAACCTAATCACGATTACATCTTTTATATCTTTAATATCGTTTACATTAGATACATACATGCAGGAAAGCGTGGGGCTTTCCTGGGTAACACTTACATAACTAGAAGGAGTAACAAACTGGATAACATTACATCTTTTACAATTTGTAACATACAATAAGGAAAGTATGGGACTTTCCTGGTAACACATGATAAGTAAACAGAACAGTTTAACCAGTCAGATAACCAACTATACATTTTCACATGAGTATACATGTTTTCAGTGTACAAACTTACCATACTTTACATTTGTGAAATAATTACAAACTTTTAAGAAAATACGGGATTTTCTTGGTGAACATAACATTTCAGAAACAGAAAGGAAACCGATACATTTTCGTAAAACAAAACCGCTTATGAACTCGCCAGCTTTATGCTGATTTTCAAACCGCTTGTGTTCTCAGGTCGACGTTCGAACAGGTACCCGAAGATCCTTTTGCTCGAAGACGGAGTATATGAAGATCCGTTTCATTTTGTTTATATATATACTATGTATCACAACTGTACAAACTTTACTTTTGAAACAACTGTAAAACTCTTATTATGTAATGTAATGGTTGCTTTACTTTACTTACTATGTACATTGGATTTGATACTCAACGTGGTAGTCAACCCCGGAAATGTTTTCCGCCTTCGGTTTTCGGGGTGTGACAGATTGATATCAGAGCCCTTGTTTATAGTGAATAAAGTATACCAAACCTTACATGGTATAAAACTATAAACACTAAAGGGCCTAAGTGCTCTGAATTAAAAGTATCTTCAAACTACAAGTATTTTCAAAAGTATACAAGTATACCGAACCGTCGTCATCCGTAACCACAAGTAGAACAGAACATAAGTAAATGGGTGTTGTGTACTACGGTTAAACCTGGGCAGTTATGTAGTCGTGTCTAGGATCAATATAGCCTGGCCAACTATATTCATTCGAGACACGGCCAACATGTGCTTGGGAGTGACTGTGGTATGTGACATGCCTAAAACTTACCCTAATATCCCAACATCGAATCATTGTCGTAAACAATTCATGAAATACTATGGGAGTATTTCTCGATCCCGATCCTCTGTAGTAATCCTCATTCGAGTGATTTTCTGTGATTACTCTTAGCGATAAATTATCTGTTCGATAACTTTTTCCTGCTTTATCGCTTTCTCGAATCATATAACTGTCATATCTATCGATTCAATGTAGAGGACTTACCATCCTCTTTTCCTTGATCTTATTAGATCAAGATGCCTCCCCGAAAGAGACCTAGCTCAAAGAACAACGAAAATCCTTCCTCGCCGCCACCTCCTCTCCAGTTCGATCTAATATCGCTTCAGACGATGATGACCGCTGCGATGGTAGCAGCTATGTCACAAACGAACCCTAGTGGTTCAGGTGGTGGTACTCAATCTCAAAACCCTAAGGGTAGCCAGGGACACCAAAGAGGGGGTTCCTACAAGGATTTCATGAATGCGAAACCAACATCTTTTAATGGCACTGGAGGTGTCATTTCCCTATCTCGATGGTTCGAGAAAATAGAATCCATCTTTGAAATCTGTGCTTGTGCGGAGTCCGATAAAGTCAAGTTCGCAGCCTGTACCTTCGTGGATAAAGCCTTGACTTGGTGGAATGGCCAAGTCAAATCTCTGACCTTACCCGTAGCCAATGTTATGGGCTGGGAGGCCATGAAAGAACTTCTCATTGCCGAGTACTGCCCCCGTGGTGAAATGCAGAAATTAGAGCATGAGCTCTGGAACCTGAAGATGAAAGGTTCCGACATTGCTGCATATACTTCTCGATTTGATGATCTCGCACTTCTCTGCCCAGGATTAGTCACTCCTGAAAACAAAAAGATCGAAAGGTTCGTTTGGGGATTATCTCAACCAATAAAGAGTCACGTTTTAGCTGCTCGTCTGGATACTTATGATAGTGCCAAGACTTTAGCTCAAATTCTGATTGATCACAGCGACGATGTTAAGGAAATCACTACCACTTCTGAGCCGACTCAAAGGAGTGGTGAAAAGCGGAAATTCTGGAAGAAGAAGAAGGGTCAATATTCTCAAGGATCATCCAAGAAACAACAGACGGTAGCAGTCCATGCTGCTACTACTACTCCTGTTGCTGCTGTTTCTGCCATGGGATCCACAGCCTCAACTCCTACCAGTAAATATGCTGGTAACCTCCCTTTGTGTGACAAGTGTAAATACCATCATCATCCTGGTCCCTGTCGAGAATTGTCTTGCACCAACTATGGTAAGAAAGGGCACACAGTTCGATACTGCAGAACTCCTACCCAATCAGCCAACCAATCATTGGGAGCAGGTGTTAGTCAAGCCTGCTACAATTGTGGAGAAGTTGGGCACTTTAAAAGGAACTATCCCAAGAAGTCAACTGCCGATAACACTGGAAGGGTTCTAACCATGGGACGGGAGGAAGCAGTTGCTGATCCCACTGTTGTTTCGGGTACGTTCCTTCTCGACAACTCATATGCTAGTATTCTTTTCGATTCGGGTGCTGAAAGGAGTTTTGTTAGTCATGCATTCAAACATAATCTAAAACCAAATCCTCAACCACTAACCGAAACGTTTACCGTCGAGATGGCTAACGGTGAGAAAGAAAGCGCTAACGATGTATTCATAGGTTGTACGCTTACCTTAAATGATCACTCATTTCCTATAGATCTTATGCCCGTTTCCATTAAGAGCTTTGATGTTATCATTGGCATGGATTGGTTGAGTCCCAATCATGCTGACATTCTTTGTTATGAAAAAGCTATCTGTCTCAATCTTCCTTCAGGTCAAACTCTCGTAATCTATGGCGATAAACCCAGTTCCAATCTTCATATCATTTCTTGCATCAAAGCTCGAAAGCTCCTTCAAAAGGAGTGTGTTGCATTCTTAGCTCATGTGATCAACGAGAAACAAGGAGTTAGAGACCTCGCGAGCATCCCCGAAGTCTGTAACTTTCCCGATGTGTTTCCCGAAGAACTCCCAGGAATTCTTCCCGAACATCAGGTCGAGTTCCGTATTGACCTAATTCCTGGAGCTACTCCCGTAGCAAAATCTCTGTATCGCTTAGCTCCGGCAGAAATGCAGGAGTTATCCAGTCAACTCAATGAGTTGCTCAGTAAAGGATTCATTAGACCAAGTTCCTCACCCTGGGGAGCTCCGATTCTGTTTGTCAAGAAGAAAGATGGATCCTTTCGGATGTGTATCGATTATCGTGAACTGAACAAGTTAACTGTTAAGAACCGATATCCTCTTCCAAGAATACACGACCTCTTCGATCAACTCCAGGGAGCCAGCTACTTTTCTAAAATAGACCTTCGGTCAGGGTACCATCAGTTACGAGTTCAGGAAAATGATATTTCCAAGACAGCTTTTAGGACTCGGCATGGACACTACGAATTCGTAGTGATGCCCTTCGGTCTAACCAATGCACCGGCTGTGTTCACGGACCTGATGAACCGGGTGTGCCGTCCCTTCTTAGACAAATTCGTTATCGTGTTCATTAATCACATTCTCGTCTACTCCAGAAGTGAAGAAGACCACAAGCAACACTTGAGGCTAATGTTGGATACCCTTAGATCCGAAAAGCTATATGCAAAATTTTCCAAATGTGAATTCTGGATACGGAAGGTAACTTTCCTCGGTAACGTAGTAAGCGAGGAGGGTATTCATGTAGATCCTTCCAAGATTAAAGCGATAGAGAATTGGTCGGCACCGAAAACACCCACAGAAATTCGTCAATTTTTGGGTCTCGCCGGCTACTATCGACGATTCATCCAGAACTTTTCCAAAATCACCAAACCTTTAACCACTCTGACACAGAAAGGTGTACCCTTTTGTTGGAGTGATAAACAAGAAACTGCATTCCAAACGTTGAAGAGAGCCTTATGCAACGCGCCTGTTCTGTCTCTGCCTGAAGGGACAGAGGATTTCGTTGTCTACTGCGATGCGTCTAATCAAGGTTTAGGCTGTGTGCTTATGCAAAGAGGAAAGGTGATTGCCTATGCCTCGAGACAGCTGAAAACACACGAGGTCAACTATACCACACATGACTTGGAGCTAGGAGCAGTAGTCTTCGCATTGAAGAATTGGAGACATTATCTCTACGGAACCAAGTGCACAATCTTCACTGATCACAAGAGTTTGCATCACATCTTTAATCAGAAAGACTTAAACATGAGGCAACGACGATGGGTAGAATTACTCAGTGATTATAAGTGTGAAATTCGTTACCACCCCGACAAGGCCAATGTGGTAGCAGATGCCCTTAGCCGAAAGGATAGTGCAGGCCACAAAGTGAGGAACCAGACGATGACCATCCATTCCAACTTACCAATGCAAATCCGAGAAGCTCAGGATACAGCCCTCAAACCTGAGAACGTGTCAGATGAAACCTTGAGAGGGATGGAAAAGAAACTTGAGATCAGAAGTGATGGAGTCCACTGTTTCATGAATCGAATCTGGATTCCCAAATCCGGAGGATTCAGGGAAATAGTCATGGAGGAAGCACACAGAACCAAATACTCTGTTCACCCGGGTTCGGACAAGATGTACCTGGATCTCAAGAAACAATACTGGTGGCCGAACATGAAAGCTGAGATAGCTACATTTGTGGGCAAATGTCTGACGTGCGCCAAAGTCAAAGTCGAACATCAGAAGCCTTCAGGTCTACTCCAACAACCCGAGATTCCCGAGTGAAAATGGGAGATGATTACCATGGACTTCACCAAACTACCCAAGTGTTCTAGTGGGTACGATACCATTTGGGTAATTGTCGATCGTTTGACAAAATCCGCTCACTTCATCCCGATCAAAGAATCATACAAGATGGAGAGACTTGCGCAAATCTACATCCAGGAGGTAGTACGTCTACACGGTGTACCTGTATCCATTATCTCTGATCGAGATAGTAGGTTTACCTCCAGATTCTGGCAATCCCTTCAGAAAGCCCTTGGAACCAAACTAGATATGAGCACGGCGTACCATCCTCAGACCGATGGACAGAGTGAGAGAACAATCCAAACCCTGGAGGACATGCTTCGGGCATGTGTCATTGACTTTGGAAAGTCGTGGGATACACATCTATCCTTGATCGAGTTTTCGTACAACAATAGTTACCACACCAGCATTAGGGCTACTCCGTTCGAAGCCCTATACGGTCGTAAGTGCAGATCCCCTCTGTGCTGGGCCGAGGTGGGGGATACACAGTTAGCCAGGAGTCGAGTCCCCAACAGTGCTCTCACTGGTCCTGAAATCATCCGCGAAACCACCGAAAAGATCATTCAAATCCGTAACCGACTGAAAGCCTCACGTGATCGTCAAAAGAGTTACGCTGATAATCGTCGGAAACCACTAGAATTCCAGGTTGGAGACCGTGTCCTGTTAAAAGTCTCGCCCTGGAAAGGCACTGTACGCCTTGGTAAGCGTGGGAAACTTAATCCGAGGTACATTGGACCCTTTGAGATCCTCTCCAGGATTGGTCCGGTTTCCTATAAACTTCACTTACCTCAGGAACTCAGTAACATTCATCCTGTCTTCCATGTTTCAAATCTCAAAAAGTGCCAATCCGATGAAACCCTAACCATTCCTTTAGACGAGATCGAGATCAATGAAAACCTCAACTTTGTGAGGGAACCGATCGAAATCATGGATCGAGAAGTCAAACATACAAAACAAAGTCGCATCCCGTTAGTGAAGGTTCGCTGGAATGCCAAGCGGGGACCGGAATTCACTTGGGAACGGGAAGACTCAATGAAACAGAAGTATCCACAACTCTTTTCTTATCCATGATTTGTATCTTGTCTTATGTTCTAAACCTTGAATTTCGGGACAAAATTCCCTTTAACGGGGGGATAATGTAACAACCCGAAATTTCCATATCATTTATTGTAACTCTTTCGTAGTACAATTCGCGCAACCGATCTTCGTTCCGATTTCGATTTCCGATCTTCCGTATAATTAAGTCATTATCTGGTACACATTTAAAATGACTTAATGGGTGTCTTAAAACATTTAAAAATCATTTTAACACTCAACTTTAGTGATCGGAATATTTCTAGATATTACCGTATCGGGTTACGGTAACTTAATCGGGTACGACCAAAAACTCCGTCTAACGCCGGTATCGGGTAGAATTCCACCGTGTCCAAAACTTAAACACTATATAAACGTGTTTAAGACTTCATTTGAAGCCTTTTGGAAAGTTTCTCACTAAACTCTTACAACCTCTCTCCTCAAGCTAGAATTAAGGTCCAAATCTCAAGTTTAAGGCTTCAAATCTTTAAGGTAACCTCCCTAGCATGTTATTCAGCATCTTTAACCTTCAAATTGATGAAATAATTGAGTTTTAGGTCCAAGAACATGAGTTTATGGCCAAGGAACAAGCTTGGGCCGTAAACTCCATTAAATGGGGTTTTAAGCCCTTAAACTCCTTCCTAAACTCAATTGGACTTTAGATATGGCTATGGTACTTCAAGATTTGGACTCTAAACATTTAAAACATAGATTTTGAGCCATTTGAAGGATTTTACGGCCAAGGAACATTCTTGGGCCGTAAACTCATATAATTAGGGTTTTCATGCCCTTAAACCCTTCCAAATCACTTCTATGGCTTAGATATGAATTATAGGACCTTGGTTTTAGCATTTGGACACTTGAAACATGAATTTTATGGGACTTATGTGAGTTTACGGCCAATAAGAGTGCTTAGGCCGTAAACTCTCCAAAATGTGACATAAATCCATATCTAAGGTGTTAGAAAGCCATCCAACACCACCAAAAGCCTTGGAATAAATCAAAGGACCAACCAAAAATACTTTAAGGGCCTAAAACACATCATTTGTGGGATTTATAAGAGTTTACGGCCAAGGCTTGTTCTTGGGCCGTAAATTCCAAAACTTTTGGTGTTAGAATGCAAACTAAACACCCCTAAAGCCTTTAGATGAATTTTAGAATCCCTTCTATACAAGTTTTAGACCTTGAAACACTTTGTATGACCCTACATAAGAGTTTACGGCCATGAGGAGGGTCTCATGGGCCGTAAACTCCATAACACCCCTCAAATGTCCCATAAAACTCATGTAAGGTCTTAGAATAATTGTAGTAATCACATGTGATTTGTTTTAACAACATTAAACATCATTTTCATGAAGATTAAGGAGTTTACGGCCAGGAGCCTATACTGGGCCGTAAACTCCCATAAAATAATCATTTTTGATGATTTAAACTCAGTCCAAGTGTTCCAAGGCAATTTAGATAATCCATTCTAGCAACCCATATGTCCATTTGAGCCCATAAAGCATCAAAACCACACCCATATGAGTTTACGGCCGTAAACTCATGTATGTGTGTGTTCCATAGTTGTAAACTCATTTAAATGTTTACTTATGGAGAGTAAACTCAAGTCCCAAGTCCCTAGTGCCATTACAAGTCCGAAGATGTCACCCGGGTCACTCCAAACGCTCGTTTTGAGGTGTTTAACCTCATTGGAGTGTAATGTTCCATATGATTAGTGAATGTATCTCTAATTGTATATATATATATATATATAGACATTATATCATTTTAGACATTATATATATATATATATATATATATATATATATATATATATATATATATATATATATATATATATAGACATTATATCATTTTACATAGGGTCATCGCGAGTAATCAAACCCCGAACCGACGTATAGCATTCAAAACCGACACGTTTCCGAGTCCGGTGAGTACATACCCCTACCCTTTTTCACTGTTTTCCACTGTTTTTAGGGGGGGGGGGAACACAAGCAAAGTACAAGGGAATTCTTGTACTCAAAACATGTTTTCAAATGTGTGTTTCATATTCTTATGCTTTTATAACTGATATTACAACTGATAACAGATCGAACATACAGATCACGTAACATATATTTGTGAAATAAGTCTTTAAACTAGTATGTTTTACATGTATTTCACAAATGGTTTTCCACATTTTATCAGTTAAAAGCACGACGTTAAAACATTTGAACATAATACCTGTACACTGTTTTGTCCTCGGTAACACTCCCCACACATATACGAGTGGAGGACTATCATATTATTACTAGTAAATTTGTTATTCCTGTATGATTGGAGACACGTCCTCGGAGAACACTCCACCCAGATTACGCGAGTGGAGGACTACACCCATTTAGAGAGCGTGACTTGAGTGTATAGATCTATACGGGGCTGACTACCCCACACCTGGCTGCTAGCTACAGCCGAACCGAAATGGTTCAAGGGTGATGAAAGTCATAAGTATGTGGACGACTTATTGCCACATGTGGACTCCTTATTGCCACAGGTTTCAGTCTATTGTATGTTTATGGAACTCGCAATTAGGATAACAGAGATTTACTTACAGTAATAATGGATTACTTTATATATCGTTTACATCTTTGACATCTTTTACATCTTTTACTTACTGTAACCAACATTCAGGAAGGTACGGGACTTTCCTGGGGAAAACATAGAACCTAATCACGATTACATCTTTTACATCTTTAACATCGTTTACATTAGATACATACATGGAGGAAAGTGTGGGGCTTTCCTGGGTAACACTTACATAACTAGAAGGAGTAACAAACTGGATAACATTACATCTTTTACAATTTGTAACATACAATAAGGAAAGTATGGGACTTTCCTGGTATCACATGATAAGTAAACAGAACCGTTTAACCAGTCAGATAACCAACTATACATTTTCACATGAGTATACATGTTTTCAGTGTACAAACTTACCATACTTTACATTTGTGAAATAATAACCAACTTTTAAGAAAATACGGGATTTTCTTGGTGAACATAACATTTCAGAAACAGAAAGGAAACCGATACATTTTCGTAAAACAAAACCGCTTATGAACTCACCAGCTTTATGCTGATTTTCAAACCGCTTGTGTTCTCAGGTTGACGTTAGAATAGGTACCCGAAGATCCTTTTGCTCGAAGACGGAGTATATGAAGATCCGTTTCATTTTGTTTATATATATACTATGTATCACAACTGTACAAACTTTACTTTTGAAACAACTGTAAAACTCTTATTATGTAATGTAATGGTTACTTTACTTTACTTACTATGTACATTGGATTTGATACTCAACGTGGTAGTCAATCCCGGAAATGTTTTCCGCCTTCGGGTTTCGGGGTGTGACATAAGGCCCTTCCTTTATCTCTAACCATTAACTCTCTGAGCCAATGGTCATTATGGATAGCGCTATTAGGAATTGACAACTCCTCACTCGCCCGAGTCGCTGGAGTGCATGATACCATATTCATCTATGTAATGATAAGCATAGATCTCGATAGGGATTCAGTCATAGGTTTGTTTGAGACTCATTGTTTGCTCATACACATACAAACTCGTTTCTTGTTATAGCAATAAACTTGTATTCATTAATAGCAATCAACTTGTTTATCATTGAAGCAATGTACTTGTATTTACGATAGGCCTTATTGTACGCTCGATTTTATAAACTTGTGAACTCACCAACTATTTTCATAGTTGACGCTCGTTTTACATGCTTTTTCACGAAATAATTAGTAAGTGGATGTAGAGATTCATCATCATAGAGCATGCTGCATCGTGTTGAAGCTATTATGAAGTTATATTTTGAACAATGTTATTTTGAAAAACTTGTATTTTGTTTCTTTTGAAGCTATGGGTTGTAAACTTTAAATACTGCTATGGTGATGTATCTTTATCTTTTGCAATGAAACCGTTATCGCTATCATACCTTGCATTTCCGCTTTAGCGGGGTATGACAGAGGTGGTATCAGAGCTAAAGTTATAGAGAACATCGGTTTTTCTTTAAGAAAACACAACCTATAACTAAAACTTACAAAGAAATTCTTTTTACATCAAACATATTACTAGTATAATTAGGTTGGGAGTTGTATTATTGGACCTCGATTAAACATAGCCTGATCACCTATGTTTAATTAAGGAAAGATTTATACAAAGCCTAAGCTAATTATAATGGGAATATGCTCAAAAAAAATATGTGAGAAAACTTTATTTCAAAAATTCAAAATGGTTAATTTTGGAGTGTGTAAGCATTGCATATTATAGGCATGCATTGTCATTTATTTCATATCTCATTGAAACTATGTCACAGTCCACTATGTCAACATCGTCATCTTCCCGCGCTACCACCTCAGCCTATGAATCCGGCTACGTCACTGTTATCCCTAGATGTAATCCCCCCGTCTCGGTAGAAGAAGACCCATCAGAGGATACAGAAGATACTGGGAACTCGGTGGAGATCAGCCATGACAACGCCCCGAGTCAACGACGTGAGGCATCACCTACATCGGTGTTGCCACAGCCACCGCTTTATGGACTTCGCATTTGGAGGACGGCGAGGAAGAGTGTTCCCATTTCAGGAAGGATACCCGCCAGCACAGCAGGACATGGCACGGCAGGACCTAGCGGAGAAGGACCTAGCGTTGCAGGACCGAGAGCACCGCCACCACAGCGAGTCATAGGGATACCTGTCAAGCAGCCAGGTATGACCCCTGAGGAGTCCCGGAGGATGCATTTGATGGCAGCAGATCTGCACCACAGCCTCGCTGTAATAGCCGGGCAACAGGAGGTATTGAACGAAGTGATGACAGGGATGGAAATCCTGTATCAGCATTTGATGGAGACTGCTGACACTGCTAGTGCTGCTAGATGAGAGAACCATGTCAGGAAGGCCTAGTCGCGGGCGCCCACAAAACGAAACACCCGATGTTGCTCAAGTTGTAGCACAATAGCTCATGCAAGCAATCCCAAACATTGTTGCTCAAGTAATTGCAGGACTTAATGCTAACCAAGGAAGTAGTGGAGGAAACCGGGGAAAAAATGAAAGAGAATGCAACTACAAGTCCTTTATGGCCTGTAAACCTAAGGAGTTCCATGGAAAGGAAGGTGCGGTCGGGTTGCTGAAATGGATTGATAGCATGGAGTCGGTCCTTCACATTAGCAAATGCCTCGAGCGCAACAAAGTTGATCATGCAACTTGCCTACTCCAAGATAGGGCATTGACCTGGTGGAATACCCTAGTGCAAACCCGAGGCCGTACAACGGCATATCAACTAACTTGGGAAGACCTAAAGAAGCTGCTGATAGAGGAATATTGTCCCAAGGATGAACTTCAGAAGCTTGAATATGAAGTATGGAACCATTCTATGGTTGGAACACAAATAGAGAAGTACACAGTCCGATTTCAGGAACTAGAAAAGCTGGTACCTCACATGGTTACTCCTGAGGAGAAACTGATAGATCGTTACATCTGGGGTCGGGCACCAGAGATTCGGGGAATGGTTACTTCAGCAAATCCAACTACTATTCAGAGTGCAGTAAGTCTAGCAAATCCACTAACCAATGATGTGATAAGGATCGGAGCATCGACAAAGGAAAGCTATAGTAGCAAGAGGAAGCCAGCAGATCAGGGAGAGAAGAAGCATGGAGGCAAGTCAGGGAGGAAGCAAAAAGTCTCAAGAAACTTTATGGTAAGAGCCCATGAGCAAGAACCAGCAAAAACTCAAGAACGGGAAGTGCAGGAGCGAAAGCAGTACTCAGGGCCACTTCCGAAGTGCAATAAGTGTAACTTCCATCACAAGGGAGCTTGCCAGTGTGCCAAAACTGTAAGCAAACAGGCCATTACTCGAAGTATTGTAAGGTGAATAAGGAGGGAAAAAGGGCATGTTACGAGTGCGGGAGTACTAATCATCTCCGTAGAGCAAGTCCCAAACTGAACAATGGACCTGATAACAATGGACAAGGCGAAGCCAGGCAAAACTTCCAAGGAAATCAAGTTGGACGGCCAAGAGGTGTACCCTTTGTGATTGCTGCAAAAGAAGCTCGTCAGAACCCTGAAGTGATAACAGGTACATTTCTCCTGAACAACCATTTTGCATCAGTAATATTCGATGCGGGAGCAGATAGGAGTTTTGTTTCTTTAGCATTTAGACCGTTAATTGGCTTGAAATCGGTAAAGATGAGGAATGCTTACGCTATTGAACTTGCTAATGGGTATGAAATTAGGGGTAGTGATATAATTCCTGGTTGTACTCTGAATTTAGCTGATAAAATCTTTAGCATTGACCTAATTCCCATAGAGCTAGGTAGTTTTGATGTGATAGTGGGAATGGATTGGTTATCCAAAAATAGAGCGGACATTGGTTGTTACGAGAAAGTCATTAGAGTGCCTCTCCCTAATGGAGAAACCCTTATCATACACGGTGAGAAGCTAGGAAGAAGTTTAAACATAGTATCAAGCATGAAGATTCACAAATACATGAGGAAGAATTATATTGCATTCATGGATCACGTGCTAGAGTGAGAACCTGAAGTTAAGCAACTCAAGGAGATTTCGGTGGTTCAAAACTATCCTGAAGTATTTCTGTAGGAATTGCCCGGTCTACCCCCTTATAGACAGGTCGAATTTCGGATAGACTTAATTCCCGGAGCGACACCAGTAGCAAAAGCACCATATCGCCTTGCACCATCCGAGATGCAAGAACTATCCGGACAACTTCAAGAACTTCTAGACAAAGGATTTATTCGACCAACTTCTTCACTTTGGGGAGCCCCAGTCTTATTCGTCAAAAAGATAAGGTCACAACTCAATTTGGGTCATAATGGATCGACTGACGAAATCTGCTCACTTTCTCCCCATTCGGGACGATTTCAAGATGGAAAAATTGGCCCAAATCTACATCGACAAAATTGTTTCTCTGCATGGTGTACCCCTGTCTATCATTTTTGATAGAGATAGTCGTTTCACATCAAGATTTTGGTGGATGTTACAGAAGGCACTAGGAACCAAGATAGATTTGAGCACAGCTTACCACCCTCAGACAGATGGGCAAACAGAGAGAACAATACAAACATTGGAAGACATGCTACGAGCGTGTGTCATTGAGTTCAAAGGAAACTGGGATACTCATTTGCCTCTAGCTGAGTTCTCTTACAATAACAGTTACCACACGAGTATCCAATGTGCTCCATATGAAGCGTTGTATGGACGGAAGTGTCGTTCGCCCTTATGTTGGACAGAAATCGGAGACAGACAGTTGACTAGACTCGAACTTATCCAGGAAACATCTGACAAGATTGCTATCTTCAAGGATAGGCTTAAAGCTGCCAGAGATTGTTAGAAAAGTTATGCGGATAATCGTCAAAAACCATTAGAATTCCAAGTAGGAGACAAGGTACTTTTAAAAGTGTCGCCTTGGAAAGGACTTGTACGATTTGGTAAGAAAGGAAAACTAAGCCCGAGATATGTTGGACCCTTTGAAATCCTTGAAAGGATTTGTCCGGTAGCGTATAAACTTCAATTGCCTCAAGAGTAAAGCGCCATTCACGACACATTCCACCTCTCCAACCTTAAGAAATGTCTAGCTGACGAAGCATTGATAGTACCCTGAAGGAAATTAAGATCAATGATAAGCTAAACTTCGTTGAGGAACCGATAGAAATTCTTGACACGGAGGTAAAACAACTTAAGCGGAGTAAGATCTCGATTGTGAAATTTCGATGGAGCTCAAAATGCGGGCCGGAGTACACCTGGGAGCGTGAGGACATAGAATGAATTTCGGGACGAAATTCTTTTTAAGTGGGGGATACTGTGACAACTGTCAATTCAGGTCATTCTCGGACTCATGCATCTTTATAAAAACCATTCATGCACAACATGCCATGGCCTAGTAGTACAAATTAGGTCAAAATCTTGCATAAACTAGGATCCATCTAAGACCTAGGACTAATATACTTGACACTTACAATTCTAGTAAGTTTCTTAACTACAATAGGAAATGTCAATGCTATAATTTGAATGAAACTTTCAAGCTTTGTTATAATTGAAAAAGGGTATAAAACCCTAAAAATAAATTAAAATATTCTAATAATACTTGATTATTATGATGAACATCAAACAATATTCCAAAAACCCTAAAAAGCCCAAAATCCAAATTTATAAATCATAAAGCTTAAAAAATTTATAAAATTTGGCTATAAACTTCCAAATATCAAATTTTATTAATCAAATTATGGATTATACCAATGAAATAGAAATATAAATTATCATGCATTAATCATAATTAATTAGTTAAAAACAAGATATTTAAATAATTCAAAATTTGCTTCAAGAATTAGTTTTATAAAAATTACGGTTTTTATAAAAATAATGGAAGGAATTTTATAAAATTTGAAATTAGGAGAGAGGAGGCCTAACCCACTCAAAAATTTGGCCATCTCCCCTCTCCCCATGCTCCATCTTCCCAAAAACTTCAATCATTAACTCATTTCCTACATTCTACCTCTTCTCTCTTCACTCTCTCACACTCTACCCTCCTAACCCACAAAGTCTCTTCCTCTCTCTCTCTAACTCACGAAATTCTCCCCATTCCGCTGCCAAATTTCGAGATTTAGAAGACCTTGAAGTGTTCTTACTTCCCTCAAGATCATAACCAAGGTAAACAACATCATCTTCTTCCATAGTTTCATGATTCTACTTCCTTTTCTTTTTAGATTTCTCTACTTTTCGGATTCTATGCCTTTCCATGGCTAGAACTCTTTATTCTTCCCTTGTGGTTTGTATATTCTCACCATAACACAATGCATGTGTTTGAGATGGTGAGAATCCGGGATCAAGCCCATGCAAGAAGTGAAAAGATGCACATATGATCATGTGACATCAAAACCGAATGTTTCATCTTCTTCTCCATTTCTTTTGTGTTATTGCATGACCAAAAGCATTTAAACCATTTCTAGTACATCTTGGATGCTCATTCACTCCATGCATGTGTTAGAAATCGGACCTTACCAAAGGCATGCATGATGTTCATGTCAAAATACCCTAATAATGCACAAAAACAAACATGCAATCTGCCAGATTACTTTGTTCGACTTTGAACGGCCATGACTCGGTCATTGCTTAACCAAATCATGATATTATTTTTGTATTGGATAGTTCCACGAGTTAACTTTCAAACCCAACTGGTCTCACTGTAAAATATTAAATATCCGATTTTTGGCAATTTTTACAAAATGGTTGCGCATATAGCTCTTTTTCTGTGATCACTATTTTTGTCTTGCATGATCAATAGCCTTAAACCCAACCATAAATCTGAGGAAAAATACCTTAGAAACTTAACATATCTAGTGAATGATATCTGAAATTTCGTGGGTTAAAACCTCACTGAATGGGCTACACAAATTTATGAACTTCAGCCACATCTACATTTCATGCATCATTGCATGCAACCTTTCTTAATTTGTTTAGATTCATTACCCTCATTTCTCTTCTGAATACATTTTTAACATTTTTCCTTTTGAAAGCCCTTGCATGCATGAGATAATCTAGAAAATCTCAAGAGCTTTTGTTATTCCTTTGATTTATTAGAATTATTGCTAAAACCAAGGGCATAAATCATATAAAATACTTCCATAGGTCAATAAATCCCAACTAAATTCATGGATGATCCTTATGGGAAATAATGACCCCTCACCAAATGTCAGTAATTTTTGTTACTGTTTAATACGATTTCTAATTTTCTTTTCTTTAGGACATGATAAATTACAAAACCACCTTAGAGGATGTGAAAATTGTATCTAACAATTTTCTCATACCTTCACTGTGATGGGTGACTCCAGAATATAATTTCAAGATTTTTCATCATGTCTTACTATTTTTCCCAATTTTTGGTAATTATAATGGTCTAAAAATGGGAAAAATACTTCTGATTATCCAAAATTCATGAAACTTTACCAGGATATTATATTAGACAGTAGGAGGTTACATAAAAAAATTTAGAATTTTTCTCTACTGTAAACTATTCTTCTTTTATTTTCTAAAGTTAATTGCATTAAAATGCACTTAAATACACATAAATACCCAAAACCATTTTCTACATTATGAAAACCACTTTTGATATTTTTCCAAGGATATTTATACTGTAGATGATGTTACAAAAATTTATGGTGATTTATTTTAACTGTTTAATATTATTTCTTTAATTAATGACTATTTAAAGGAATAAAACAAGGAAAAATAGAAATACTCACTGAAAAATATCTTTTATATTTTTCCTAGTCTAGTTATGTATAATAACAGTTAAATAAAAAGTTTGGGTAATTTTGGAAACTGTTTTCTATTTATTACAATTTTTATTGGAATAAATGCTCAAAAATTATAAAATATAATTAAACAGCTTGGAATTCCATTTTTATATTTTTCTCAGCTTAGTCTTGTGTAATAACAGTTAAATAAAAAGTTTGAGAATTTTTATCCCTCGAATGCTATTTTTCGTGAATTTATGTTGTTATAGAGACTTAAAATTTGGAAAATTAACCTTCCAAAGTTGTAATTAATCGCACGATTTGTAAAATTTCAATATTTCAGCAAAAGTGTAGCCAATTGATATAAAATCCAATATTAAAACATAAATTGGCATCTCCCTATATGTAGAGTTTAGTATATTAGCATTAGATTTCGACATGGAAACTCACTAGTGTGTGTTTGATGTCGTAGGTGATGGGTTTTAGCCATAAGAACTTTACTATGTGCGCATGCAAAACCCTATTGCTCGGATCTAGGCTTTCTAATTAAACATGCTTTGAATACAAGACTTCTAATAGCTAATTAGGTTAAATAACAATGATGAAACAGATCTAGAATCATACCTTTGAGTTCCTTGTTGATCTTGTTTGTCTTGGAGCTTCTAGAGTCACAAATGTCACTCCTCTAATGGCTTACAAACACCAATAGCAAGCAAGATGATTTAGGAGAGAGGAGAGGGGAGGAATTCGGCCAGAGGTTCCTTGCTTTAGGTTGTGTGTCGAATTCCCTCACCCCTAGGGTCTATTTATACTTGTAGACTCCTTAAGGGTTACCACCTAAACCCTAAGTGGATAATCTTCTCTTAAGGCTATCCAAATCCATTCCATAGATAACCCTATGGACGATTTTGGCTTATCCAAGCCCTAGAAATCGTCCATCCTATCTAGGATAAGGATTTACAGTCTAAAGTGTAACTATCACACAATTGATAGTTTATACCCTCTTATTTAATTAATCTCTTTAAGTCACCAAATTAATACCAATTAATTTATGACTTATATTAATCAAATAGCCATATATTATTCCTTATAATATTTACTCTCTCTCTTAACAAATCATCCTTCAAGTTGCTATGGTGAAGGCAACCCAAAAGGACCATGCACAACCGGATATAGTTATAGCCTTAGACACTATTCCAACAGTCTCCCACTTGGATAAGTCTAGTAACTATACAAGTACAATTCGGTTTGCAATCGTAGCTCTCAAAGACGCTGTCAACTCTGATCTAATCAATCTTGTCCTTTAGATAAGGGATCGTACAGTCCTCTGTTAGATATCATGCTGACAATCCTATGGAATGGTTAGTCATGCGTTTAAATTTCTCGATCTCCGATTCATTCGACATAGAACTTAATCGAACACATCAATTTAGTTCTGACCGAGCCCGGCACATAAGTCAAAAAAATCATTGAGTGGCCAAGATATCTCTTCTACCCTCTTAGGATAAAATTTACAGATAAACTTCGACTTATATGCATTTACTTATTCATTAACCAACAATACACAACAATGTGTATTATAACATCAAGTTACTGATGCGTTTTCGCATTATCAATGCACAATCAATTAACAAATAATAAACCATATATCTAGGTTTCAATACTATATGATATTATCGTCTTGCGATCACCTTTTATATCGTATTCCATAAGGTGATTCCAGCAAGCGCGGGTTTATTCCAATGCTCAAAACCAGTTCATAAGCACTCATGAACGTTGCAGCAACCCTTGCTATGTCTAACACCATTTAGACATTCTACACACCAATTCATGACAATCTTCATTCATATCGACTCCCAACATATGAACGATTGTGGACCATTTGAATAATTCGATTATTCCTAATAAACTCAATTATTCTGGAAGTCAAAACATGCAAAGTGAAACAATAGTTAAACAACTAACATGTGACAGTAACTTTACTCATAAATAAAACTCCTTTATTTAATCATCAAATGTTAATTACATTTATCTATTATACGTTTCTAATACTACCTAATCTATATTAATATCATCCTTCAGCCCAATACTCCTAGCATGCTGCAAGTGCTTAACCCTACTCAGTCCCTTCGTAAGCGGATCTGCTGGGTTATCTTCTGATGATATCCTCTTCACTACGAGTTGTCCTTCTTCTACACGATGTCTAATGAAGTGATATTTTTTGTCGATATGTCAAGATCTACCATGATCCCTCGGTTCCTTGGTCAAGGCAACCGCACCTTCGTTATCACAGAAAATCTCCATGGGCTCCTTTATGGCCGGTACAACTCCAAGATCACCAATGAAGTTCTTTAGCCATATTGCCTCCTTCGACGCTTCGCTCGCTGCGATGTACTCTGATTCGCACGTTGAATCAGCTACGGTTTCTTGCTTGGAACTCTTCCAAGTCACTGCTCCTCCATTTAGGGTAAAGACCCAGCCCGACTGCGAACGGTAGTTGTCCCTGTCGGTCTGAAAGCTGGCGTCACTATACCCTTGCACCTTCAAGTCATCACTCCCTACAAGGACTAAGAACCATTCTTTCGTCCTCCGAAGGTACTTAAGGATGTTCTTCACTGCAATCCAATGTGCTTTGCCAGGGTTCCCTTGATATCTGCTAACCATGCTCAAAGCGAAGGCTACATCAGGGCGAGTACAAGTCATAGCGTACATGATTGAGCCAACTACGGAAGCGTATGGTACTCGGCTCATTTCTGCTATCTCAGCTTCGGTACTCGGACTTTGAGTCTTACTCAACTTGGCGTTTCCTTGTATCGGTAGTTCTCCCTTCTTTGAGTTTTCCATACTAAAACGTTTTAGTACCTTCTCTAAGTAAGTATTCTGACTAAGTCCAATTATTCTCTTACTTCTTTCTCTTACTATCCTTATTCCCAAAATGTAAGAAGCCTCTCCGAGGTCCTTCATAGCGAAGCACTTCCCGAGCCAGGACTTAACCTCCTATAGAGTCGGGATGTCGTTTCCTATGAGTAATATGTCATCAACATATAGAACGAGGAAGCTTACTATACTCCCACTGGCTTTGACATATACACAAGATTCGTCTTCGCTTCGTACAAATCCAAACTCTTTGACTTTCTCATCGAAGCAAAGATTCCATCTGCGAGATGCTTGCTTAAGTCCATAAATGGACTTCTCAAGCTTACACACTCTATTCGGATGCTTCGGATCCACAAACCCCTCTGGCTGAGCCATGTAAACATCCTCAGCCAACTTTCCGTTAAGGAAAGCGGTCTTGACATCCATTTGCCAAATCTCATAATCATGAAATGCGGCAATTGCTAGCATCACTCTAATAGATTTAATCTTCGCAACTGGTGAGAAGGTCTCATCATAGTCAACTCCGGGAGTTTGAGTAAAGCCCTTCGCGACCAATCGCGCTTTATATGTGTGTACGTTCCCATCCACATCGGTCTTCTTCTTGAAGATCCACTTGCACCCTACGCTCTTACGTTCGGGCACATAATCAACCAAATTCCAAAGTTGGTTATCGTACATGGATTGGATCTCGCTATCCATCGCCTCTTTCCATTTCGCAGACTCCGGGCCTGCCATGGCTTCCTTATAGCTATTAGGTTCATCAAGATTTACTAGTGTACCATCACTAATATAAGTGTCCCCTTCGGTAGTAATATGAAAACCATAAAACTGGGGATGAACTCTAACTCTATCGGAACGTCTAAGAGGTAAGGATTCGTCAATCGGTTCAACCGGAGTTTCCTCCTCGGGTTGAATGCCAGCGGTAGAGGTTCCTTCATCTATCGACTCTTGAATCTCTTCAAGTTCGATTTGCCTCCCACTGTCTCCTTGGCTTATGAGTTCTCGCTCTCGGAAAACTCCTCTCCTCGCAACAAAGTCAACATTGTCTTTCGGTCTATAGAAGAGATATCCAAAGGAAGTTTGCGGGTAGCCGATGAAAATACATCGCTCACTTCGAGGTTCAAGCTTGTCGTGAGTATCTCGTCTTACGAAAACCTCGCAACCCTAAACCTTGATATGTGCCAACGAGGGAGCTTTCCCTGTCCACATCTCGTGAGGTGTTTTGGCAACCTTCTTAGTTGGGACTCGGTTAAGGATATGGGCGGCAGTCTCTAAGGCATACCCCCAAAATAAGATAGGTAGTGAAGCACGACTCATCATAGAGCGAACCATATCCAATAAGGTTCGATTATGCCTTTCTGCCACACCATTCAACTGCGGTGTCCTAGGAGGCGTCAATTGCAAAACTATTCCACACTCCTTGAGATAATCGTGGAATTCAAGACTTAGGTACTCTCCTCCTCGATCGGATCGAAGCATCTTGATTTTCCTGCCCAATTGATTCTCCACTTCAGTCTTGAACTCTTTCAACTTTTCAAAAGTTTCTGACTTTTGCTTGATTAAGTAGATATACCCATATCTACTATAGTCAGCGGTAAAAGTCACATAGAAGCGGTTCCCATCCTTCGTGGTTGATCTAAAGGGTCCACATACATCGGTATGTATTAGGTCCAATAGCCCCTCACCCCTTTCACAAGTACTCGTGAAGGGCAACTTAGTCATCTTTCCAAGTAAACAAGACTCGCATGTGTCATCTCCCCTAAGGTCGAATGACTCCAACACTCCATCCTTTTGGATTTGGGCTATGTGTTTCTTGTTGACATGTCCAAGACGACAATGCCACAAGGATGCTTTATCCATACTAGTGGAAGAATCAATATTCAAAACATCATTTCCTAAGTTATCAACAGTCATAACAGTTTCATATATTCCATTACATGGTATAGCTTCAAAGTAAAAGACACCATTTAGATAAGCCAAAATAGAACCATTCTCATTATTAAAAGAAAATCTAAATCCTTGTCTATATAAACCATGAAATGAAATGATGTTTCTAGCCATTTCTGGCGAATAGCAACAATTGTTCAAATCTAAAACTAAACTATTCCTAAGCACTAAAGAATACACCCCAATCTTGGTCACAGGCGACGATCTTCTGTTCCCCATGATTAGATTGATCCTTCCTTGCTCCACATCCCTACTTCTTTTTAGTCCCTGCACATTAGAACAAATGTGATAACCGCAACCGGTATCAAGAACCCAAGAAATAGCATGATTAGAATCGTTAGATTTGATTGTGTATATACCTGCGAAAGATGGCTTGATCTTTCCTTCCTTGATGGCTTGCAGGTAATCCGGGCAGCTTCTCTTCCAATGTCCTATCTTGTGGCAGTGGTGGCACTCTGCCTCCCTTGGGTTGGAACAGGGCTTAGAGGGATCAACTTTGGTCCCACTAGAAGAGGAACCATATCGGGCTTTCACCTTTCGATAGTTATTCGATGAAGCTTTCCTCTTCTTTCCCTTCCCTTGACCAATAGCCAAGACAGGAGCAGCGGATGGATTGGGAGTTGGTGCAACAGACTTGTCCTTGAAGTTGCTCTCAGCAACCCTCAAGAGACCTTGGAGTTTGCTTAGGGTGACCTCCTCTTTGTTCATGTGGTAGGTCATCCTAAATTGGTTGTACATCGGAGGCAAAGAGTGAAGCACCATGTCGATCGCCAAGTCTTCGCCGAAGTCAACATTTAACTTGCGAAGGCGGTCGACATACCTTTGCATCTTTTGCAGGTGCACGGTAGGAGATTCTCCATGACCCATCTTAGCGGAGATCATGTTAGTGAAAATCTCGTAACGCTCTTGTCTCGCGTTTTGGTGGTACCTCTCCAACAAGTCTTGATGCATCTCGTATGGATACATGTCCTCGTAGGACTTTTTGAATTCGGAGTTCATGGTGGCGATCATGATGCAATGTACTTTCGTTGCATCTCGCTCATGAGTTTCAAAGGCGGTGATTTCGGTGGGAGTAGCAACTTCGGGGTTGATTTTCTCGAGCTTCTCATCGAGGACATACTCTTTATCCTCATAGCGAGCAATGGTGTGAATGTATCTTATCCATTCGCTAAAGTTCGTTCCATCGAAGGTGACCTTTTGGCAAAGGCTCATCAACGTGAAAGAACTAGCAGCAGCGATGTTTGCGTTTGACATCTATAGAAAGGACAAAGATAGATTAGAACAAGAATCCCTAATTATATCCCAATAAGAAAAATTAGGGCTAGGATCCAACAATAACATTTACATACTAGAAAAGGGATGCCGTAGTCTAATATGCAAATAAATTGAAGGTAAGTGAATGACGATTCACTAATTCTCCATTACAAAACTTAAACTATTAGTCCTAAGTGTTTTTGAGAATTCCTAGGCTCGGATGAGATTCATTGAACTATTCAATGGCATGTTTAAATCTCGATATGCCCCTCTTGTTTATGACTGGGATGCCGAGGATCACAAAGCGGGTGTGAATTACCATGCAAATTCACATGGTGCCTTCATTGTAACGATCACCTATTCGATGTGCCGGTAAACCACACACGCTCCATCGAACTATGATAAACAATGAATCACCCTTTGCCACCTTCGCTTAGAACCAATTAGTGTGCCGGTAAACCACACACGCTCCACTAACTTCTTAGCAAGGTGCAAAGTGTAATTTCATGGGATTGCATCAATTCACTTTTCCTAAAGTAACTAAGATTGGGAAATTTTTAAAACGTGTAGTTACTTTGTGTTTCTTATTATACTTTTAATGAGAGGATGAGGTTGCCCTATCCTACCCGTTCGGCTAACGACCCTCCACCAATCAAGCAAGCGGTGGGTGTGAGTGTACACCCATTAAGCGCCATTTTATAGGCCGCAACCTTATACCCACCTTATAGATCGGCTTCGTGAATGAGGCCTACTACCGGTAAGACTAGCATTTAGTTATACATATATATATATATTATTCTAGTAATATCATATAAGTATAGGGTTGTATTTTAAAACCTTTTAAAATCTAGGGTTTGAAATTTAAG
The DNA here is from genome assembly GCF_052625555.1 of Lactuca saligna. Taxonomy (NCBI): domain Eukaryota; kingdom Viridiplantae; phylum Streptophyta; class Magnoliopsida; order Asterales; family Asteraceae; genus Lactuca; species Lactuca saligna. Next base: position 200,472,209 of record NC_136424.1, on the reverse strand, counting down.
TTGTCTAAATTAAAACTTTTAATCACAAATATAAATTTCAAAACTTTAGGGTAGGTTTTAAACATTTAAAAAATGGAGGATCAAATAACAAATAATTCCAATTAACAATTAATATCCTAATTAACTTTATTTGATTTATCTAAGATTTCTTTGAAGATAATTATCAAAATAATTAATCATTATCATATAAGGAAATTAAATATTTTATTAGATGATAAATATCTTTAATTAGATCAAGATAATAGTCATATTTATCAAAAAATCGGATTTAGATTGATCTAATATGATTAAGGTAAGTTTCCATAAGATAATTATGAAAAAATCCCGAATCTGGCCATTCCTGACGCCTGGACTCGCCGAGTCACAAGGGGACTCGCCGAGTCAGGCCTACTCGCCGAGTCCACCTTGGAACTCGCCGAGTCAGTGACTCATAAACCCAAAAATCGAATTTTTCAGGTTTGTTTCAGTTAATCAAGCAACAATTTAAAGAAAACCAAGCTAGGCTCTGATACCACTGATGGGTTTTAGCCATAAGAACTTTCCTATGTGCGCATGCAAAACCCTATTGCTCGAATCTAGGCTTTCTAATTAAACATGCTTTGAATCCAAGACTTCTAATAGTTAATTAGGTTAAATAACAATGATGAAACAGATCTAGAATCATACCTTTGAGTTCCTTGTTGATCTTGTTTGTCTTGGAGCTTCTAGAGTCACAAATGTCACTCCTCTAATGGCTTACAAACACCAATAGCAAGCAAGATGATTTAGGAGAGAGGAGTGGGGAGGAATTCGGCCAGAGGTTCCTTGCTTTAGGTTGTGTGTCGAATTCCCTTACCCCTAGGGTCTATTTATACTTGTAGACTCCTTAAGGGTTACCACCTAAACCCTAATTGGATAATCTTCTCTTAAGGCTATCCAAATCCATTCCATAGATAACCCTATGGACGATTTTGGCTTTTCCAAGCCCTAGAAATCGTCCATCCTATCTAGGATAAGGATTTACAGTCTAAAGTGTAACTATCAAACAATTGACAGTTTATACTCTCTTATTTAATTAATCTCTTTAAGTCACCAAATTAATACCAATTAATTTATGACTTATATTAATCAAATAGCCATATATTATTCCTTATAATATTTACTCTCTCTCTTAACAAATCATCCTTCAAGTTGCTATGGTGAAGGCAACCCAAAAGGACCATGCACAACCGGATATAGTTATAGCCTTAGACACTATTCCAACAGTAGGATCCCGATAATAAGACGTTGGTGCATCCCGAAGTATCGCTTGTGCCTACACGAAATACCATGAGTATTCACGCACTCCCTATTTTCAGTTTTATGTTTTGGGGTGGAAAAGCATGTCCAGAAAAACTACTGTTTGCATGTTGTATTTAAATTGAATTGTATCAAGCATGATTGTTATTGTATTGCTATGTTTCTTTATGTATGTCTATGCAATACGGAACATGAGAACTTATCGTACTAAGGCCCTTCCTTTATCTCTAACCATTAACTCTTTGAGCCAATAGTCATTATGGATAGCGCTATTAGGAATTGACAACTCCTCACTCGCCTGAATCGCTGGAGTGCATGATACCATATTCATCTATGGAACGATAAGCATAGATCTCGATAAGGCTTCAGCCGTAGGTTTGGTTGAGACTCATTGTTTGCTCATACACATACAAACTTGTTTCTCGTTATAGCAATAAACTTGTATTCATTAATAGCAATCAACTTGTTTATCATTGAAGCAATGTACTTGTATTTACGAAAAGCCTTATTGTACGCTCGATTTTATAAACTTGTGAACTCACCAAGTATTTTCATAGTTGACGCTCGTTTTACATGCTTTTTTAGGAAATAATTAGTAAGTGGATGTAGAGATTTATCATCATATAACATGCTGCATCGTGTTGAAGCTATTATGAAGTTATATTTTGAACAATGTTATTTTGAAAAACTTGTATTTTGTTTCTTTTGAAGCTATGGGTTGTAAACCTTAAATACTACTATGGTGATGTATCTTTATCTTTTGCAATGAAACCGTTATCGCTGTCATACCTTGCGTTTCCGCTTTAGCGGGGTGTGACACATTAAGATGATGTGGTTGTCCTTTCTTGTGGACAACTAACATGTTATGACTCTACTTGCTTCATCACCTTTCTTGTGGACAACTACCATGTTATGACTCTACATGCTTCATCACCATACAAGAGTTCAGTAAATTAGTTAAATACATAAAATGAAGTAAAATAAGCACTTACATTATATAACTAGTTATTATAGAACCGGTCAAATTATCTATTGTAAAGACTATTTCAAAATCATCCCAACTTATATAAGTGTAGCACTCAGACACATCAAACTAATTGTCTTCACGTTGGATTTTGTAGATATTTCCCTTAAAAGTTGTATATCAACTATACGTGAAGTCAATTTCAAAACATGACTCGTTTCAATTCTTATCAACCTACAAAATTATGAAGTATCACAAACAGCTCTTTTTACCCCTTAAATCTAAAAACAATAACATAAAAAGAATATCCAATTTATTTGCTAAAGGCTTGGGAACCTAGCCTCTCCCAAGGAGAAATTCCATGATTTCAATAGAAAATATAAAATTTATTTATGTATGTACTTATAAGGTCGTTTGATTAGCTGGTAATTGATGGTATAAATGTTTTGGAGTAGAAGTAAAACGGTTAAGAACCTAAAGTGAAGATGATGAATCATATTTGACTTGTCACAAGAGCAACATAAGTTGTACCTTGTTTTAGGTTTGTCTAAATAAGCTCCAAGAAAAGGCTAGTCTTTATGAAGTATGGGGTAGTCAGAAATTTAAAACTATCAACAAATTTTACTCATTCTCAAAACTCTTAATAAAATTCAATGATGCCTTCTATTGTATTGTATTCATCCTTGTAAAAGCCTAGGTTTCAATCACTAAAAGTTTGCTACGCTATCACAAAAACAAAGTCACTTTTCCTCCAAAAAAACACAGGGGTTAAGATGGGGTTAACAAAATGGCAATTAAAAAAAACACTTAAGAACAACTTCCACCAGGTGCACAATGTATAAGCATAAAGTATTAGATGAAATACACCATGCTTTCCATATGTTTCAATCAAAATCTCCCCAAAAATGAACCAACCAAATGTCAATAGCTCAATTTTAAACCTAGAATTGAAATACAATCTTCAAACATCAAACCTTATTCATTTTAGTGTTAAGTTCCATAAACCTTATATGCAATATTAACTGGAAATTTTTGTTAGAGTTCAGATTGTACAAAAACAAGTAAGAAACTTTCTTTCACATGTTAATTACCAATGATAAATTAAGCTACCCGCTTAACTTGATAGAATAAGTACTAAATTTTCAAATACACATGAAAACTCCTCAATAACACAACTAAATAGATAGTAAGAATTAATACATCATATACTGGAGTGAAAACTAATAGGAGTAGATAGAGAAAAAAGTAGTTCTTACTACTACAGTGGCATCATGTAGAACTTGAGTAATAGTCCATTCTCTTTTATCCTAATCTAGGAAGAAGCAACAACAAATACCTTAATAATGAATTCTGATTGGACCTGTTGAATTTCCCACATTACGTTTATTATCTTAGGATTTGTCTATTTGCAAGCTTGTATTAGGTTTTTTGAAATTATACGGGTCGATGAAAACAAAAACAATCGTAATTTTTAACGAGATGTAGATTGGAATGCATACCTCTTTGAGTTTTTTCTTAACTGATGAAGGAGAATCACATCACCAATCGATGTAAAAGCAATGAAAAAAGAGTGACCGGTGGCAGTAGACCGGCAATGGCAATTCAGTGAGTCGATTTCACGAATCGATTGACGTTTTCTCTTCGTTTACTTCTCGTTGTGTTGACAATTTGGAAGGAACCGGGTATACGAGGGCTTTGAGGATTAAAGGAAAAAGGGCTAATCTTCTATCTAAATAAAAGAGTCTTTTTCTCCATATGTCTCTTCTACATTCATTTTCAACCAAAAGTGTTTTTACCCTTACACCCTTCACGTTTTTAATTACAGATATTTTGGAAATTATTAATTATTATTATTAATATGTAGATAATAGATAATCTTTGATCTGCTCATTGTTTAACTGATGTTTTCTCCTCTCCCTAGCCTAGAATGAAAACCAAAATTCAAACCCTCCGAAGATTACCGACCATAATTTTCGCACCTTAAAGTTTTCTATGATTTCCGTTTCATTTGTGTTTTCCTCCATTTATCTCTCTTAAACCCTTGTCATATTCGTCCTCTCCATTAGTTGTTGAAAGACCCCAACTTTCGCAATTATGAAAGACCCAAACTTTTATACTATTTCAAAAGATTTCTTAAGTTACTTCTTCAAAACATACTACATGCATATTTCTGAAATAATATTTTATATTGATAAAGTGATTACAAAGGATTGGATACAAACCGACTAAGTTTATCACATTTCATATCTACTCAGGAATCTACTATTCATATACATACATGAACATTAAAAATACACAGAAATACTATTAACTATTCTAAATCTTTCAGCAGTATAAAGTTATATTGGAATACTCATCACCTGCAATTGTTAATATTGAGAGGAATAAGCGATAACACTTAGTGAATTCAATAAATAAATACAATATAATCTTATGCCTTACATATACCAATATGATAGAAGCAGAAGGGAACAAGAATACATATGTGAAATCACGTGACAAGCGTTCATATCAATCAAAGACTTTATTCAAAGATATACTTTTCAATGAGAGATAACGATTTCAATACTTGATATGCATCAATAAAGCTTTGGCCCAATTGGCACAAAAGACATATAATTTCTGATTAACATTTTGGTAGATTTAAGGCTTATAGCCCTGTCTAACAATTTGCCAATACCATAGAATAGAGTTCATTCTCTTACAGAGTCATACTCTACATGGTCAGAGGCTACATACCATTCTTATCTAGCCATTTGCCAATTCCATAGAATAGAAGTCATTCTCTTAAGGAGACATGCTCTACATGGCCAGAGGCTACGTACTAGTACCAACGTGAATCTAAGTCCTTTCACTAATCACATGGTCAAAAGTATTATAATTGCTAAAAACATAGCGAATAAAATAACATGGGAGAAGAACTCAGAATAATAACACTAAGAAGCATATAGCACATATAACACATAACATACAATTGTTCCTATAGATTGAACTCACCTTAAGTTAACCGAGGGTTAAAATAGTAATTTGGACAGCATTGTGACTTTAAATATGACTTTCTATGTTCGAAACCGGGAGCTTAATTGAAAACCGGGCTCTGCGAAGGGAGGGATTCAAAACCGAAAAGAAAATTTTTTTGAGCTTCTCGGGGGTCTCAGGACGTGTTTCGGGTGCTAAAATTGATATCGGGGCTTTGGGAAAAGTCAAAATAGTGAAAATATGCAAAAAGGGGCCTAAAATGGCAATTTCTAAAATTACCCGGAAGATCTCGCAGGCTTCTATTTATAGAGCGAGGGCTCGGATCCGAGGGCTGAGATGTGACAACCCGAAATTTCCATTCTATACAAACAGTATCACTTCAATAGAAGTTATAACAGTCATAGTCGATTTTCAGACATTTCGTATAAGTTGGAGTAATTTAGGGTTTACACTTCAGTAAACATCAGGAGAGTGGATGCGCTACGGTTATGTGCAACACTGTTATTCCAGCACTCGGATATATTATAAATCACTTCCGAGATAAAAATATTTTCTGTCAAAATATTTCAGGACTATAAATAGATTTCTAAACTAAATTCATTCATTATTCACATTTCCAACTAGAGAAAAGCCATTTTCTCTCTCACGGATCTTCGGGTTTTCATCCCAAATCGTGAGTCTACTTTCCTAAATGCGTTTTAATGCTTGTTATATGCTTTATAACATTGTTTATATGACAAATTTGTAAGATCCGGGAGTTTACCGCCCAAGAACGTTCTTGGGGAGTAAACTCCAAAACGAAGCCTAAAGGCTATCTAGTCCCATTTCCTTGTTAGGCAACTAGTTAAGGACATTATGTAGGATCATTAGAGGCTAGAACACAATCAAGAACACATAGTTTAAGGAGTTCACGACCCAAGAAAGTCTTAGGCCGTAAACTCCAATTTCAAGGGACAAAATGTGCCCTAAATCACCCCTAAGGCTTTAGACTTTAACTCTCTATTACTTGTGACTTGGAAGGGGAGTAAAACACATCAAAATCATCCCAAAAAGGGAGTTTACGGCCAAGAAATACTCTTGGGCCGTAAACTCCAAGTAAAGGCACAAAAGTGTGCCTAAAGTCCCCTTTAGCCTTAAACAAAAACCTAGAAGCTATCCTACTTGTGCAAGAGGCCTAAAAGAATTAAAACAAACACCCCATAGAAGTTTACGGCCGTAAACTCTAGGGGATATGGTCTTTTGGCCGTAAACTCCTCAAAGGAGCATTCTAGGGCCTTAAACTACTTCAAGGATTAATCTACCAATGCTAGGCTTATTCTAGGATTCATTTAGCACCTTAGAACACCCAAAACCACCAAGAGTGGAGTTCACGGCCGTAAACTCAAGGGGTTTATGACCGTAAACTCCAAGGGTGGGATTTGTTGGGTGGTAAACTCTTATTCAAGATCCTTGGAAGCTTTCCAAGCCTTTTGCCTTGTCCCATATCAACTTAGATGCAACCATTAGGACCTATAACACTTATACAGAGTGTTTACATGTTCCTAAGTGTCCCAACTTATTTTGTTAAGTTATTATTTGACTAATTAGTTATATATATGCTCATTATATGATAACTAGGCTCGTGCGTGTGAACAAGTCTCCGTTTGCCACCTAGCATGGTACCCGATACTTCAATCCAATCCACTCACCACAAGTGAGTTCATACCCCTTTAATTAACCTTTGAAATTTATAGTTATTACATCAATCACATGTGATTACATTAATCACATGTGATTAATAACTAGAAAACCAATGATTTTATCACTGTTCAAACTGTTTCACTTCAAAATGTTTTAGAAACTCTTTTTACTTATCAAATGCTTTTATTAAACTTTGTTTTACTTCTTATAAATTGCATGCCCATATATGTATAGGTATATAAGAAATGTTTAAAGGGATTAGGAAGGCTATCCACCCTATTTCCTTTTCGCGCATTGAGATGTGGTCTAGTGGGATTTCGGGTAACCGTCCGAAGGTCGTTTCAATATTAATTATATATCAAATATACATATATAGACATAAAAGTACTTCCATATTCATACATATTAGTACGTCATCAGTAAGTTACCATCGGGGTAATATAGGATCATACTACTACAATTTCTAGATAAATGAGTCAGTTCATTCATTAGTTAATACTTATTACTACGAGTACATATACAACTATACTAGAAAGAGAACATATACAACTATACTAGAAAGAAAACATATACAACTATACTAGAAGGAGAACATATACAACTATACTAGACAGAGAACATATACAACTATACTAGAGGAAGAACATATACAACTATACTAGAACAGTTCATTTCATTACATATCCAAGAATACGTTAACAATTGTGATCCACTGTATCGGAGCACGCCTAAATTGTCATGGCCCGAGTTGTAGCCAGAATTCTCTTGGAGGGAGAGCGTGAGTTTGCGTATAGATCTATACTGGATTGACTATCCTACACCTTGCTGCTAGCTACAGCCAGACCTGCAGGTCTGCGGGTGCCAAACGTGTGACAACCCGATATTTCAACTCTTTGTAATGGCCTAATAGGTCAAGTATTGTTAACATTTTTGAGTTAATAAAATTATCTTTGATAATAAAATGTCCGCAAAGCTTCTATTTAAATTCTTCTATGTTTATATATCATTAAACCATGATCGTACGTAAAAAGAACGCCCAAATCCGACTTCGTATATTGAAGTTATGATTTTTCCAAGTTCAGATTAGCAACAGACAGCTAAAAACTCGAATCGGAGATCGAGCGACATTTGGCCGGAATGAACTAAACGAGAATCGAAGGTCTCGACAATGGTATTCCAACGGTAAAAAGTCTGGCAAAAACCGACGTCAGAAAAAGAAGTTAAGAATTTTTAAAGAAATTCCTTAATCACGTCATTTTAATAAATAAATAATAAAAATAATTTCGGAATTTGCCAACTGAATCTAAACGAAAGTTGTAGATCGTAGTCTCACCTTCGCGGGGATATAAAGAACGTTGAAAACGGAGTTCGTATGAAGGATATATGAAATTTTGAAGTTTGATAAATAATTTATATATATTTTTTATTAAAAATCCGGTATTATCTGAAGAGGAGTCAGCCTAGGGCCGAGGTACGCGCCGTGTACCTTCGTACGCCCCGCGTACTCGAGGCCACGGCCTCGGATCGTCCACGTCGCCCTATGCGAAGCTACCCGACCCGCCGTCCCATCCGACTCGCCCCATCCGAAATACGTAAGCAGTGATGTCCCGTACGCGCCGCGTACAGGAGTACGCCCCACGTACGAGGGCCTTCCAACCCCCTATAAAAGGGGTGCGAGGGGTTCCGGAAAAATTGCTCATTCACTCTCTTTTTTCTTGCGTTTTACCTCGTTTTCCGTGCTCGCACTAACCCGAAGCCCTGGTCATTTTTGCTCAAGTCCCGAGGGTCGATTTTACTCTCGAGATTCCCGAGAATCCCGAGAAAAATCCGTTTCCCGAGACGAAACTCTGCCCGGTTTTCGATCTCGCTATCTTCAAACTTCCAAGTGAGTTCATACCCCTTTATTCAACCTTTGAAATGCTTTTAAATGTTTTAAATACTTTATGGGGGGGGGGGGGGAATACAAGTTAAACACTTATAGTTATTGCTTCGATCACATGTGATTGCATTAATCACATGTGATTAATAACTAGGAAACCAATGACTTTATCACTGTTCGAACTGTTTTACTTCAAAAGGTTTTACAAACTCTTTTACTTATCAAATGCTTTTTACTTAAACTTCGTTTTACTACTTATAAATTGCATGCCCATATAGGTATAGATGTATAAATAATGTTTAAAGGGATTAGGAAAGCCACCTGTCCTATTTCCTTTTCCTCGATTAGGATGTGGTCTGGTGGAATTTCGGGTGACCATCCGAGGGTCGTTTCAATATTAGTTATATATCATATATACGTGTATAGACATAAAAGTACTTCCATATTCATACTTATCAGCACATCATTAGTAAGTTACCATCGGGGTAACACAGGATCATACTACTACAATTTCTAGATCAACGAGTCAGTTCATTCAGGAGTCAATACTTATTACTAAGAAAACGTATACAACGATACTAGAACAAGTAACATTGCATTTCATATACACGAATACGTTAACAATTGTGATCCACTATATGGGAGCATGTCTTAATTGTCATGACCCGAGTTGTAGCCAGAGTCTCTTGGAGGGAGAGCGTGAGTTTGCGTATAGATCTATACTGGATTGACTATCCTACACCTCGCTGCTAGCTACAGTGGGACCGACAGGTCTGCAGGTGCCAAACCTCATACCTTATTTTTCGACTATACGTTGTCGTTGTTACCAGTCGATAGTATGGTGCAATTTATCACATGATACCTTAATATAAACCCGGTTTAAGGTAGTTAGTGCAACAGTAGTTCCTATAAAACAAAATTACAGTACTACAATGATTTACCCATTACATTTTGGTGATAACCTCACTTAAACTTTAATGTACAAACTATATTTTGTTAAAAGATAGTTACACTTGGGAAATTACACACTTTTACATCAAATGAGCATACAAAACAGTTAAGCCTTGGTAGAAGGCTACTTTAACAGAAAATATAGGTTTCTCTGAGAGATTCAAACTTTTACAAACACTTATATACATTTACAACTTATACTTGCGACAGGTTCAAACGTTTTGATAACAAGCACCGACACTAAAATACTTATGAGTTCACCAGCTTAATGCTGATAAACTCTTTCAAAATAACTTGTATTCTCAGGTCATCAGTAGACAGGTACCGATGTCAGCTTTTGAGAAGATGGAGCGCATTTCAAGACTCATCATATTATTTTGATTCACATTATATTTTTGGTGTCTAAAACTGTAAAGAACACGCTTGTATTAAAATTTTATATTTAATGCAATGGATGATGTTGTTTGCTTATTTACATTTACTGTGTTGTGATACTTTACATGACGTCCTCCGCCCCAGAACGTTTCCGCCGTTCTCGGTTTTGGGGTGTGACAGATTCGTATCAGAGCATTGTTTATAGTGAATCAAGTATATCAACCCATAAAAGATATACTAAACTATAAACCTATTTGGGATTAAAACACTTTGACCAAGAGTCTATACTTTAAATACTAAAATAGTTAAGTAAGTATACTAGTCTGCATTCATACTAAAACCGGTGTCACAACGACAAGAACAAAAGTATTACGATTGTTAAATATCACAGGTAAGCTAGGGGATGTATGGTCAGTCCTGGGAATGGCATAGCCTGATCAACTATGTTGGTCCGAGGAGTGATTAGCATATGCCCTAGAATGGTTGTGATGTGTTAACAAGTCTAAAAACTTACCAACAATGCCACAAAAAGATTAGTAGAACTTAAACATAAAATACTATAGGTGTATTTTGTACTATTAACTACATATATGCTATATCTTTATACCTCTCGTCTCGCGTAGATTTAAATGGCTGGATTCCATCATGGCGACCCGTACTTTCCAAATGAAGGCAATGTCGGGTGGATCGGTTAAGAGCCCGAAGTTGAGCATCCAATCCCTTTGGACGTTCACCTCGGAGAAGGCTTTTCTAATGGATCCGACTCCGAGCCTGAAGTCAACAACCTACCGCTCGTAGGTCAAGCCCCGAACACCAACCCTCGGCCAGCTTTTCCAGGTCCTACTCCCTTGTGGGCAAACAACTTGAATCGTTGAGTGATGAACAGGGTCAACCCTTACCATACTTTGGGGACCGAAGTTTTTACAACGTCAGCGATGGTGGCTCTGCTGACCGAGCTCTGCCTGTCATTATCCGCAGAATAGCTCGTAATGTCGAGCAAGGTCGAGCAGCCATCGACCGGATCGAAGAGATTGATGCTAACTCTGGTGTCAACACAGTCGGCATCCGCCGTCTTGAAGAATACATGGAACGGACCCAGAGAACCAATGAAACCCTACAGCAACATCTGGTTGCCTCTCAAGCAGAAGTCATGGAACTTCGAGCTCGTCAAAGGGCTCATGAGCGACAACTTCAGGAGGTGGTCCGTCAGATGAAAGACCTCATGATTAAGGAATACCGCCCGAGGGGCGAGATCCAGAAACTAGAGCAGGAGCTTTGGAGCCTGTCCATGAAGGGCACCAATATTTTTGCTTATACCGCCAGATTCAGCGAACTGGTGGCCCTCTGCCCTAATATGGTTCCCACTGAAGGGAAAAAGATCGAAAGGTACATATGGGGGCTAGTGCCTCCGTATCAGAGGAACGTCCTATCATCAAACCCTGCTACCTTCAACAGTGCCAAACGACCGGCACAACGACTCATTGACCATGGGGACAAAACCCCTACAACAACAACAATGCTAGCCATCTCAGAACCCTCCAAACCCGCTGACACAAAGCGGAAACTCTGGGAGGAAAGGAAGAAGACGAATCGAGCGTCCAAAAAGCAGCAAATTGTGGCAGTGCATGCTGCAATAATCCCTGTTACTGCTACTACTACTGCTCAAATAGAACAGTATGCTGGAGGTTTGCCCAAGTGCAACAAATGCAACTACCACCACAATGGCCCCTGCCATGAAATGCAGTGCTCTAACTGCCACAGGAGAGGACACACAGTCCGTTTCCGTAAATCTCCAGCGAGACTGATCGCCCAAGTCCCCGGCTCTGGCACGAGCCCGACCTGCTATGGATGTGGCGAAGCAGGCCACTATAAGAGGGACTGCCCCAAGACGAAAAATGTTGGCGGAGTAGGGAGGGTACTAGCTATAGGCCACGGGGAAGCAGTTGCTGACCCGACAGTGGTGACTGGTACGTTCCTCCTCGATGACTCCTATGCATGCATTCTATTCGATAGTGGAGTGGAGTGAAGCTTCGTTAACCATAAATTTGCTCGCATGCTTAATCAACCACCGCACGCACTCAAAGAACTATTCACAGTAGAAATGGCTAATGGAAAAACTGAAAGTACGAGTAGCATATATTTAGGTTGTACCCTAACTCTAGATAACCATTCATTCCCAATCGACCTCATGCCAGTCTCAATAAAAAGTTTCGATGTTATCATTGGCATGGATTGGTTAAGCCTTCATCGCGCCGACATCATTTGCTACGAGAAAGCAGTCCGTTTAAACCTTCCGTCTAACGAAACTCTTATAGTCTACGGCGAGAAACCCGGTGCAAGTCTTCGCATCATATCAAGTATTCAAGCACAAAAGTATCTGCGTAAGGAATACCATGCATTCCTTTCTCACGTAGTCGACACGAGCCTCGAAACGAAAGAACTAATGAACATCCCTGTAGTGAGCGACTTCCCCGACATTTTCCCAGAAAAACTACCCGGGTTACCTCCGCAACGACAGGTCGAGTTCAGAATCGACTTAGTCCCAGGAGCTACCCCAGTAGCCAAGTCGCCCTACTGCTTAGCACCAGCTGAGATGCAGGAACTCTCTGGTCAACTTAACGAACTGCTCAGCAAGGGCATTATAAGACCGAGTTTCTCACCTTGGGGAGCACCGGTCTTGTTCGTTAAGAAGAAAGACGGATCATTCCGTATGTGTATTGACTACAGAGAACTCAACAAACTAACGGTCAAGAATCGTTACCCTCTGCCTCGCATAGATGATCTATTCGATCAACTGCAAGGGGCGAACTATTTTTCTAAGATTGATCTGAGATCCGGATATCACCTGTTACGGGTGCTAGAGGGGGATGTTCCATAGACAGCCTTCCGAACTCGTTACGGACACTACGAGTTCGTGGTGATGCCATTCGGATTGACCAATGCGCCAGAAATCTTCATGGATCTGATGAATAGAGTATGCCGACCTTATTTGGATCAGTTCGTCATCGTTTTCATTGACGACATCCTGATCTACTCCCGAAGTAAGAAAGAGCATGGCGATCACCTGCGACAAGTTCTAGAGACATGACGAAAAGAGAAGCTTTATGTGAAGTTCTCGAAATGTGAATTTAGGATCCAGAGAGTCGAATTCTTAGGAAACGTGGTAAGCGAAGAGGTAATCCACGTGGACCCATCCAAAATTAAAGCCATTGAGAACTGGTCAGCACCTAAGACGCCTAAAGAAATTCGCCAATTTCTAGGTCTCGTTGGCTACTACCGCAGATTCATTCAGAACTTTTCTCGAATAGCGAAACCTCTTACAACCCTAACCCAGAAAGGCGTGGCCTTTGACTGGGAAGAGAAACAAGAAAGAGCGTTCCAAACACTCAAACGAGCCTTGTGCACCGCACCAGTACTATCCCTTCCCGAAGGAATAGAAGACTTCATAGTCTATTGTGATGCATCAAACCAAGGACTCAGGTGTGTTCTGATGCAGCGAGGTAAGGTCATTGCCTACGCCTCGAGACAGTTGAAGACACACGAGGTTAACTACATGACCCACGACCTTGAACTAGGATCAGTGGTGTTTGCTCTGAAGATCTGGAGACATTACTTGTATGGAACGAAGAGCACTATCTTTACCGACCACAAGAGTTTAGAACAAAATTTCGATCAAAAGGAGCTCAACATGAGACAACGACGGTGGGTCAAATGACTGAGTGACTACGAATGCACTATTCGTTATCATCCGGGTAAAGCCAACGTAGTAGCAGACGCCCTAAGTCGGAAGTAATATTCTAGTCGCAAAATCAAGTCATTGTCAATAACCATCCATTCACACTTGTCTAATCAAATTCAGGCGGCCCAACTTGAAGCCATGAAACCTGTAAATGTGACGAGCGAATCCCTTAGGGGAATGGACAAGAATTTAGAAGCCAAGGGTGACGGAGCCTTATATTTCATGAACCGGATCTGGACACCGAAACACGGAGGTTTCCGAGACTTAGTCATGACCGAGGTGCACAACACTCGGTATTCCGTCCACCCAGGTTCAGATAAGATGTATCTGGATCTTAAAAAGCTATACTGGTGGCCTAATATGAAAGCAGAGATTGTTACCTTCGTGAGTAAATGCCTTACTTGCGCAAAGGTTAAGGTCGAGTACCAGAAGCCCTTTGGTTTATTGCAACAACCAGAGATCTCGGAATGGAAGTGGGAGCGGATCACTATGGATTTCATAACCAAGTTTCCCAAGACAACGGGTGGACTTGATACCATATGGGTCATCATCGATAGATTAACTAAGTCTGCACACTTCCTGCCTATCAAAGAAACCGACAAGGTGGAGAAACTGACTAGAACATACATTAGGGAAATCGTACGGCTACATGGTGTGCCTATATCCATTATCTCCGATAGAGATAGTAGGTTCACCTCAAGATTTTGGCAATCACTACAACATTCCCTAGGAACAAGGCTGGACATGAGCACAGCCTACCATCCGCAGACCGACGGACAGAGTGAGAGGACCATCCAAACTCTGGAAGATATGTTGCGAGCCTGCGTGATTGACTTTGGGAAGGCATGGGATACTCATTTACCCCTTGTTGAGTTTTCCTATAATAACAGTTATCACACGAGCATCAAGGCTGCTCCATTTGAAGCTCTCTACGGCCGAAAGTGCAGATCCCCTCTGTGCTGGGCTGAGGTGGGTGATACCCAATTAGCCACGGGGCAAGCTTCCGATAGTACTCTCACCGGTACGGAGATCATTCGGGAAACAACGGAGAAGATCATTCAGATCCGTGAACGATTGAAAACCTCTAGAGACCGACAGAAGAGCTACGCTGATAAACGAAGAAAACCTTTGGAATTTCAGGTGGGAGACTGAGTCCTTCTCAAAGTCTCACCCTGGAAGGGCTTGATACGCTTCGGCAAGCGTGGGAAGCTTAATCCGAGGTACATAGGGCCTTTCGAGATTCTTGCAAGAGTCGGCCCCGTAGCTTACAAACTCGATCTACCAGGCGCACTTCGTAACGTACATTCTACATTCCACGTATCTAACTTGAAAAAGTGTCTATCCGACGAGACTCTCGTAATCCCACTCGACGAGATCGAGATCAACGAGAGCCTCAATTTTCTGGAAGAACCAGTAGAAATCATGGACCGAGAGGTCAAGCAAACAAAACAAAGTCGCATACCCATCGTGAAGGTTCGCTGGAACGCCAAGCGGGGACCTGAATTCACATGGGAACGCGAAGATCAGATGCAACGCAAGTACCCACATCTGTTTCCCTAATCCACGAGTGTTTTCTTACTTTGAATTTCGGGACGAAATTCCCTCTAACGGGGGGATGATGTGACAACCCGATATTTCAACTCTTTGTAATGGTCTAACAGGTCAAGTATTGTAAACATTTTTTAGTTAATAAAATTAACTTTGATAATAAAATGTCTGAAAAGTTTCTATTTAAATTCTTCTATGTTTAAATATCATTAAACCATGATCGTACATAAAAAGAACGCCCAAATCCGACTTCGTATATTGAAGTTATGATTTTTCCAAGTTCAGCTTATCAACAGAAAGCTAAAAACTCGAATCGGAGATCGAGCGATATTTGGCTGGAATGACCTAAACGAGAATCGAAGGTCTCGACAATGGTATTCCAATGGTAAAAAGTCTGGAAATAACCGACGTCGGAAAAAGAAGTTAAGAATTTTTAAAGAAATTCCTTAATCACGTCATTTTAATAAATAAATAATAAAAATAATTTCGGAATTTGCCAACGGAATCTTAACGAAAGTTGTAGATCGTAGTGTCACCTTCGCGGGGATATAAAGAACGTCGAATACGGAGATATGAATTTTTAAAGTTTGATAAATAATTTATATATAATTTTTATTACAAATTTGGTATTATCTGAAGAGGAGTCAGCCTAGGGCCGAGGTATGCGCCGCGTACCTTCGTACGCCCCGCGTACTCGAGGCCACGGCCTCGGATCCTCCACGTCGCCCTATGCGAAGCTACCCGAACCGCCATCCCATCCGACCCGCCCCATCCGAAATACGTAAGCAGTGACATCCCGTACGCGCCGCGTACGGGAGTACGCCCCGCGTATGAGGGCCTTCCAGCCCCCTATAAAAGGGGTACGAGGGGTTCCGGAAAAATTGCTGATTCACTCTCCTTTTTCTTGCGTTTTACCTCGTTTTCCGTGCTCACACTACCCCGAAGCCCTGGTCACTTTTGCTCAGGTCCCGAGGGTCGATTTTACTCCCGAGATTCCCGACAATCCCGAGAAAAATCCGTTTCCCGAGACGACACTCTGCCCGGTTTTCGATCTCGCTATCTTCAAACTTCCAAGTGAGTTCATACCCCTTTATTCAACCTTTGAAATGCTTTTAAATGTTTTAAATACTTTATGGGGGGAATACAAGTTAAACACTTATAGTTATTGCTTCGATCACATGTGATTGCATTAATCACATGTGATTAATAACTAGGAAACCAATGACTTTATCGCTGTTCGAACTGTTTTACTTCAAAAGGTTTTACAAACTCTTTTACTTATCAAATGCTTTTACTTAAACTTTGTTTTGCTACTTATAAATTGCATGCCCATATAGGTATAGATGTATAAATAATGTTTAAAGGACTTAGGAAAGCCACCTGTCCTATTTCCTTTTCCTCGATTTGGATGTGGTCTGGTGGAATTTCGGGTGACCATCCGAGGGTCGTTTCAATATTAGTTATATATCATATATACATGTATAGACATAAAAGTACTTCCATATTCATACTTATCAGCAAATCATTAGTAAGTTACCATCGGGGTAGCACAGGATCATACTACTACAATTTCTAGATCAACGTGTCAGTTCATTCAGGAGTCAATACTTATTACTAAGAGAATGTATACAACGATACTAGAACAAGTAACATTACATTTCATATACACGAATACGTTAACAATTGCGATCCACTATATGGGAGCATGTCTTAATTGTCATGACCCGAGTTGTAGCCAGAGTCTCTTGGAGGGAGAGCGTGAGTTTGCGTATAGATCTATACTGGATTGACTATCCTATACCTCGCTGCTAGCTACAGTGGGACTGACAGGTCTGCAGGTGCCAAACCTCATACCTTATTTTTCGACTATACGTTGTCGTTGTTACCAGTCGATAGTATGGTGCAATTTATCACATGATACCTTAATATAAACCCGGTTTAAGGTAGTTTGTACAACAGTAGTTCCTATAAAACAAAATTACAGTACTACAATGATTTACTCATTACATTTTGGTGATAACCTCACTTAAACTTTAATGTACAAACTATATGTTGTTAAAAGATAGTTACACTTGGGAAATTACACACTTTTACATCAAATGAGCATACAAAACAGTTAAGCCTTGGTAGAAGGCTACTTTAACAGAAATATAGGTTTTTCTGAGAGATTCAAACTTTTACAAACACTTATATACATTTACAACTCATACTTGCGACAGGTTCAAACGTTTTGATAACAAGCACCGACACTAAAATACTTATGAATTCACCAGCTTAATGCTGGTAAACTCTTTCAAAATAACTTGTATTCTCAGGTCATCAGTAGATAGGTACCGATGTCAGCTTTTGAGAAGATGGAGCGCATTTCAAGACTCATCATATTATTTTGATTCGCATTATATTTTTGGTGTCTAAAACTGTAAAGAACACGCTTGTATTAAAATTTTATATTTAATGTAATTGATGATGTTGTTTGCTTATTTACATTTACTGTGTTGTGATACTTTACATGACATCCTCCGCCCCAGAACGTTTCCGCCGTTCTCGGTTTTGGGGTGTGACAAAACGTCATTCTGTTATTACGACCATTCGAATGTCGTTGTTACCAGTTGATAGTATGGTGCAATTTATCACATGATACCTTAATATAAATCCGGTTTAAGGTAGTTAGTACAGCAGTAGTTCCTATAATACAAAACTACAGTACTACAATGATTTACCCATTACATATTTTAGTGATAACCTCACTTAAACATTAATGTACAAACTATATTTTGTTAAATGATAGTTACACTTGGGAAATTACACACTTTTACAACCAACGAGCATTACAAAGCAGTTAAGCCTTGGTAGAAGGCTACTTTAATAGAAAATATAGGTTTTTCTGAGAGATTTAAACTTTTACAAACACTTACAAACCTTTACATACATTTTACAAACTTATACTTGATACATGTTCAAACATTTTTGGATGACAAATACCGACACTAAAATACTTGTGAACTCACCAGCTTAATGCTGATAAACTCTTTCAAAATAACTTATATTCTCAGGTCATCAGTAGACAGGTACCGAGGCCAGCTTTTGAGAAGATGGAGCGCATCCAAGACTCATCTTATTATTTTGATATACATTATTTTTGGTGTCTATACTGTACATAACACGCTTGTATTAAAATTATATATTTAATGCAATGGATGATGTTGTTTGCGTATTTACATTTACTGTGTTGTGATGCTTTACATGACGTCCTCCGCCCCAGAACATTTCCGCCGTTCTTGGTTTTGGGGTGTGACATGAGAAGAGTCCACGTCACAGCTACGAGGCTCGGTCAGGAGGGAGAAGCGTGGCTCATGCGAGCTTCAGACACTTGGCAGGAGAGGCGAAGGCCACGAGGCCACTGCGAGGCTCGGATGTGGCACCGGGTGCGTGGCGGGTAATCGAGACGTGTCTCGCGTCGGACTGGCCACCGATGCGAGACGTGTCCCTTTCTTGCTGGACCTCGGCCTCGGCGAATCTTCTTGTGACACTTGTTGACTTCAGATTTGGCCTCGTCTCCGGTGACACACCTGCTTCGTGCGAGGTGACGTGGTCGGTACTATTCATGTGAAATTCTTCGGTTTTCGGGCTGTGAAATTCTAAAATCCATAACTATCGAATACGAGCTCCATTTTTGACGTTCTTTATATGCACGCGTAGCTAAAATTACGCTCTACAACTTTTGTTTAGACTTCATCAGCTAATTTTGAGTTTATTTTTAATATTATTATTTTTAACAGACCGGGACAGGAAAATTCGTTAAAAATTCATAACTTCTTCATCCGACATTCGTTTTCGACAGACTTTTTACCATTGTACTACATATGACGAGACCTTCGATGCTCGTTTAGGATGTATCGGTCAAATATCGCTCGATCTAAAATTCGAGTTTTTAGTTGTCTACTACTAAGTTGAAACTTCGAAAAATCATAACTTTCTCATACGAAGTCAGATTTTGGCGTTCTTTTTATCGAATTTCTCGGATTAACGAATACTTTGACTTTCATTTAGATTTCTAAGGCTAAAAATTAGTTTATCAAAAACTTACTTTTTACGTCATTCGGCGTCGTGCCGGTTTTGTCGCGAATCTTCGGTTAGTCATAACTTCTTCATTATAACTCGAATTTCGACGAGGTTTTCGCATACAAGTTTCTAACGAGATTCTCTACAACATCAAATAATAAAATTTTACTTATTTAAAATTTTATATTTTTGCTAAATTTCACTATTTGGCTTTTAATTGGAATCTCATAAGACTTCCAATATTTTAAGAGTGATTCTAAACATAGTTTTACTTCATTTCTAGTAAAAACTATCCGTTAGAACTCAACACTCAATTTCACATAAGATTATTCTCTTTCATAATTTACAATACACGATTTCAAAACGTGTATGTTACAGTTGTGTTCATAATTCAATTTATCTCTCTTAAACGCTAACTCTCTTAAACCTTTCTGTCTAATCACTATCACGATTACTCTTTCTTTTGATTCCACCTCCTGCTATATGTTGTAATATCGTTGATTTTATGGCAGATGATGTGGTTGTTGGAGACGGAACCATCAAGTTAGGTAGGTTTTTTTATCAGAGCAATGATTATGGTGATCGATATTGTTTATCCATCCATCTTCATCCTAATCTCAAAATACCAGGAAAGAAATATTACGTAACTTTGAATATTCTACTTTTCAGCTTCATATATGTGTGTGTGTGTATATATATATATATATATATATATATATGTGTGTGTGTGTGTGTGTGTGTGTGTGTTCATTGAATCGCACCATGGAAGGCACACCAAAAACAACTCTGATATTCAAGATTATTAGCGTGTTTGAGAGAAATCTATTTCAAAAGGTAATATCTTCTCTATTTTTTCACATCATTTTCTTTGCCTTTCTACCTTCTGTCTCGATTCACTTAGCCATAAGCATGGACATGCAACAACAAACTCCATCCAAATGTCAAAACCCATCGATTTTTGTTTTTCTTTCAGGTGTTAGTGAGGGTTTTATCTCTACTTACATTTTCATGGTGAATCCTTGAGATAAATTAACTCATCAAAGAACTTAGTTTAGATAATAGAATACCTTGTTTTTTTTCTTTTCAGCTTTTAGACATTAAAATACAAAATAACATCACAACTGACAATTTTTATCTATCGTAAATCATTAATATTTTATGTAATAAAACTGATGTACTTGGTAATTGGTCTGTCAAAGAAAACCTATTTTCTAGTTAACTTACTCCTAGTACATGCTCTGTTACAGTCTCTCCCACCCCCAACCCTTTTAGTAATCATGTTAGGCTTGTGTTTAATATGTTGTGCACACATCATCAATTTGTCCACTCTTTCCATCCTTTGGTCTATTTATGATTGTCGATCTTTGACCTTATCGGATTTCAATTTTGATTGTATTAGTATTATAGTTGTTCTACATGGATTAAAGAAATAGTCAATAACGTAAGTATTTAAGAACCGAAATATAATTAATGGTATTCAAATCTGGTGGTTAATATTTTTCATTATTATCTATGGAATTTACGATTTACTTTATCTCATCATAAATTTTTAATCATAATGGTATTCAAATCTGGTCGTTAATATTTTTCATTATTATCTATGGAATTTACGATTTACTTTATCTCATCATAAATTTTTAATCAAAAAATATGTTTTAATATATCATTAATCAGTTTTTAGAAACCGGTTCGAACCGGGAACACCGGGAACAGAGACAAAAGCAACTTAACAACCTCCGGTTTATGCTAAGTTCGAGACTGGATTGAACTGTGTCTTCAAAAATCAAGTTAAACCGGTATGATAGAACCAGTAAAAAACCGTTTCAACCGTTGTATTCGATTTGAATAGTTGGGTTTCACTAACCCATTAAAAAAACATTTAACTTCCAAAGAAAATTGAATAACTCAATCGATCAAATTTTCCGGAGTGTACACAATTCAAAAGTCGAGGCATACCACTGTATGATGTAGAAGAACGATTGAACCCTTTGAACCCGTTCAACTAAAATCGATTTTTAAAACACTGCCGTTAATTGTCCATATTCTAACATCCAAATATATATATATATATATATATATATATATATATATATATATATATATATATATATATATATATATATATATATATATATATATATATATATATATATGTTCAGGTTCACTTGGGACCATTTTAATTTTGTGAGACCGTGAGATCAAATCTAAAAATAATTTTAAAATTCAAAATAAATGGAAAAATCCAAAAATTCTTTTTTGAAATATTATTTTCGGAACTTGAATTAACTAAAAAAATATAAAAAAATATAAAATAAAATAAAATAAAATAAAATAAATTCCGTTTTTTTTTTTTTTTTTGAAAAATACGTGAAATATTGTAAATAAAATATTACACTGATATATTCTAAAAAATAATTTTAAAATGCAAAATAAATGGAAAAATCTAAAAATTCTTTTTTTAAATATTATTTTCGGAACTTGAATTAACTAAAAAAATTAAAAAAAAATAAAAAAAAAATCTATTTTTTTGGAAAAATACGTGAAATATTCTAAATAGAATATTACATTGTACATATTCTAAAAATAATTTTAAAATGCAAAATAAATGGAAAAATCAAAAAATTCTTTTTTTAAATATTATTTTCGGAACATGAATTAACTAAAAAAAATAAAAAAAAATAAAAAAAATAAAAAAATGCGTCTCACGGTCTCACAAAATATAGGAGGTCTCAAATGAACCTAACCCTATATATATATATATATATATATATATATATATATATATATATATATATATATATATATATATATATATATATATATATATATATATATATATATATATATATAAGTAGATCTTTTAGTTGTAAAGACAAAAAACATCAAACTTGTAGAAAGATAAATATTAACCTCAGCTCAAAATATATAGATAACAAAAGCATATTTTCCAACTTTATTTTCATTCCTGAAGAACTCCCTCTATGGCAACACATAAACCAAACCAAATCATATTACCCAGCTACCAAAACCTTGATACATACATATCTTTTAAAATATTTAAGTTATCCTCAACAAAGTCTTCCTACATCCTTATAAAACTTTAATCGCAATAGAATGTAAACTAGATGACAAGTTAATGTTCTCAATCAAATCATAGGTAAGCAACGAAACCCTCGGCCTAGATAAACGGTTAGATCGCTCAACTACTGACAACACATCCGGTGATGACAATGGATCAGCTTCACGTATCCCATGCCACTTTGCTTGCATGTATTTGAACTTCCTCCATGGAGCAATATGCATTTTCTGATCTTTCATGCACTTTTTAGATGCTATGCAAAGTATCTTGATTAACGCTTCAAGTCTTTCAGTCTTTCCAACATATATTTCAGGTAGTCGGCTTATGAGATGATTGTATTCTTCACTTGACTTCACCATCTCGAATTCGGCTTGGAAATTTAACTCAATAATCACTCTCATAACTCCTTTTTTAGAATTTGAAGTGTCCAATACTTCTATATACGTGTGTTCGCCTGGAAATTAAAATATTCACAATCGGGGATCAATAACTTTTTGAGCAGAAACTAATGTATTTTGTTTCTTATTATTAATTATTATAATAATCTTTATTGGATAATTAACTATTTTTTAAATATTCTACCTGCTGGGATTTGTTTTTTATTCATCCACTTGGCCTTGCATATGCCACAGTTGTAGCCTGCCTTTTGCAGTCGGTAAGAGATCTCCCTCTGGAAACACCTCCGGCAACCATCGGCCACCGTCCTGCCACAATCACAGCCACCCACTTCAGTAGATTTAATCTCCTTTACAATCTCTTTAGTTGCCTTCCTGATTTTCGACTCTATTGAACTAGTCCTAAAAAGACTTTCCTGAAAAAATATCCAAATTGGAAAGATTAATACACCGAGTAAATTAACTTGTTCTGAAGAAAAACTCTGAATAAGATTTTAAAAAATTAGAAGAATATTTACTGTGAGAAGCTGTTCTTGAGACTCCCAAAACAATCGGTCTTCCTCGGGATCACCGGAATTTTCATATTCTTCCAAATCGCCATTGTCGTAGCTATCACCTGAATTGCATGAACTTCCTGACGACAGTTCACTCTCTTCAAGAAACTCGAAAATCATATCAGCACCACTTTCGTATTTGCCGGATGATTTTGTGTTACTATTGGAGTGCCGGCCGGTGGCCGGAGCTTCAAGGATTGCTCCGGTGATGTTTGTGTGTCTAAGACTTATGGATTGAATCATGATTGTTTAATGCTCTTTCTAGGAAATCGATCGGGTGGCTTTTATAATGAAGTCCTGGTGGGTTGTAGGCCCGCACCTGTATGAGGTGGACGAGTTATATGCTCCGTGCATGTTTTCTATATATGTTCTTTATGCCATGTTGGATAATGACGATTGTAGATTTATTTTTTATTTTTTTCTGTTGTACTTTTAACTTTATCATGATCTAATATTAATGACATCATCAAAAAAAATATATATAGTGGATTAACTGATTACGTATTATTTCGGAACGGAGTTGCTCTCTGTCAAGCAATTCAAAAGAACGATGCAATTTTCCACAAATACTATAATAGATAAAATGGATTTTCCCATTAAGTATAAGATTTCCTTAACTTTCCTTATAAAATATTTAAACACTTTGTATGATTAAAGAAAAATTAAATAGGTACTCGGTAGCAAATGACATTGCGTTTTGTTGAATAATCACTTAAGTTTGTCAATCTATAAATGAAAGGCTGGTTATTACTTCACTTTTTTTTTTTTGTTTAGTTTAGATATTTTTTTCAGGGTATATTTGGAATGTTAGAAGTTCTACAATGTGGATTTGGATTATATTGGGCTTATTCTTGTCGGCTTTCATTAAACTACAAGAGTCTATTTGTATTTGTTCAATGTATATACCATGTTGTTTGGATTCATTCATAGGTGTGTTAGACTTGAGAAAAAATATATTTTTGGTTTCGTTAGCTTTATCTTCTCCGATGAGGGTTTTGTTTTCATTGATTATTGTTCATTCAATCTCTGAGAGTTGGTCAAGGAGAGAGTAGAGTTAGTCTATCTAGTAAGGATGGAGTTGTATACTTAAAAACAAATTGGTCATTATATAAAATGGTTGTTTATGTTGGAATTTATATTTCTTTTCATGGTATCAGAGCACTAGGTCACGTTTGATTTTGTCCTAGTGTTCATTGATCGATTATGGTGCTCAGGTGGTGTTATTGTTTGTATCGAGAATTTTAAGGTTTCTCGATTTGTTCTTTGTAACAACAGTCTGTTTAGATCTGGTTTTTTCATCACTAGCTAGTTATGAAGATTGGTGCTATCGGGGTGAGCTGCATGTCTCGCTAGGCTGTTTCATCATCTAGTGCAATCCGATCATCCTTTAGCTTGGTGTTGCGGTTAAAAACCCTTACTAAGAGGGTAATTTCTGATCACTAATGTGATCGAGGCTCCAAAAGCGATTCTAGGACTACTGTAAGTCTTATGGTTCTTGCTCTTGTCTTTATTTGTACAGGACTCTATCCTTAGTAGCTTTGTTGTTGTGTTCCTATGCTGTCTGCATGACATTTCTTCTGAGTGTTTTGTCATATTCATTTGTTTCTTCTAGTTTATTGACTACCCTGTTATTCTTGTATTGAATCACGGTTGGTCCTGAAAATAGTGGTTCTGCTTCTAAAGAAGAAACCACTTTTTGTTGTTGATGTTAATGATCCTCTATATACCTATCATAATGATACTGATCTAATTTCTCTTAAATTGTTTCAAATTAAATGGTACTGATAATTATAGGGTTTGTTCTACTTCTATTCTTCGTGATCTTTGTGCTAAGAATAAAATAGGATTTATTCATGGCTCTCTTGAAAAACCATCTTTTGATGATGAACTTAAACTAAAAAAATAGGAATAGGTTGATGATGTTGTCTTAAATTGGATTTTAGTAGTTGTTAGTTATGACTTGTACATGGCTCAAACAAATGCTTAGGCTTCCTTTAAGGTGTGAAAAGAACTTAAAGAACTATTTTTAATAGGTTAATGGATATGTAATTTTCAATTTTCATCAAAAGATTAATTCCTTGACTTAAATTTAGTGTTCTTAGTGTATTTGAGTATTTTAATAAAATGTATTCACTTTAGAAAGATTATGATGCTCTCACTAATCAGAATACTTGTACATGTGAAGGTGATAAAACATTTACTAGTCACAATCAACAACTGCAATTAACACAATTCTTAATGGGTATGGATGAGTCTTATAGCTCAATTAGAAACAACATTCATAAGCATGGACTTCTTGTTGGATCTATATGCCCAAGAATCACTATTTAGTGATACTACTAATAACATATGATTGTATAGGGTCACATCTTAATGAAGTTGGTACTTATACAATATGTATTAAGAATTTGATTATTAATAAATAAATTGAACTCTTGTATTTAATTAGAGAAAAGTTATTGTTTTATGAAAACAATAACAGAAGAAACAACAAAGTAGTTATTATATCATATCGTATGATATAACAAGTCATGTACAATATTTTGGAGAGTTTGGTTAACCATGGTTTAGTTAGTTTATTGATCAGCGACCTCACGGCAAGACGCAGTTATTAGATATTCACATATGGAAATGAGTGGAGATCACCATGGATTTCATTACGAAGTTTCCTCAGACTGTGTGCGGTGTGGATTCGATTTGGGTCATCATGGATCGATTAACCAAGAAGACGCATTTTATTCCGATTTAGGAGAGTATCTTTGTGGAGAAGTTTCCCGAGATTTACATTAGGGAGGTTGTGGCATGGCATGGGGTGCCGGTTTCTATGGTTTAAGACAAGGACGTTCGCTTTACATCAAAATTTTAGAAGAGGTACCACGAGGAATTAGGTACTTATCTTCATTTCAGCATGGATATCCACCTGTAGACTGGCAGTCAGAGCGAGAGGAATATCCAGACCTTGGAGGATATGCTCGGGCATGTGTATCGGATTTCGGTGGGAGTTGGGATACATATATCCTTTTGATGTGCATTTTGTATCACAACAGTTACCATACCAACATCGATCAGCCTCCTTTTGAGATGCTCTATGGGAAGAAATGCAGGACCCCGATATGCTGGGGTGAGGTCGGTCAACGAGTCATGTGGAGTACCAAAGTGGTACTCAAGACTACCTAGTTGATTCACCAGTTTCTTAATAGACCCAAGACAGCTCATAGTCAATAGAAGAACTACGCCAAGAAGCACCGATCAGACCTAAAGTTCCAAGTTGGGGATATGGTTCTCCTAAAGGTGTCACCTTAGAAAGGTGTCATCCAAATTAGGAAGAGGGAAAGTTGGGCCCCAAGTACATCGGTCATTTCAGGGTTTTGGCATGGGTGAGCCGAGTCGCTTATCGCTTGGATCTTCCCGAGGAGCTAAGTTAGATCCATAGCACGTTCCACATCTCTCAGTTGTGGATATTTTTAGTGAGTGATTTCATGGTTGTTCCATTTGAGGATATTCAGGTGGAGAATCATCTGAATTATATTGAGAGAACGGTGGTGATTCTTAACAGAAAGATGAAAACCTTGAGGAACAATGTTGTTGAGTTGATGAAAGTTCAGTGGCAGCACCGCAAGGGTTTTAGAATGCACATGGCAGCCGGAGGACAAGATGAGGGAGCATTACTCAGAGTTATTTGGGACAGGGACTTCGAGGACAAAGTCTGATTCAGGTGGGGGAGAATTGTAACATTCGAGATTTGGTATGTTTCCCTTTTTTTACCCCCTAACGCAAAATTTCTAACTTTTTGGTCCTTAGCTAGTATGCAGGGCGTACTCTACGAGTATGTTTAGCGTACTAGCTCATTTCTAGAATGCGAGTTCACCCACGTATGTGGGAGTAGACATGGCATACATAATGCAGGGGAAAACCCTAATTTTTAGGGTTTGTTCCTTATTTAAACAACTTATAACAACCATGGACCTTCTATTGATAATCCTCCATCACCCTATACCCTAATATCGAAACCCTAAGTATCATTTGTAACTTTTAATCTTGTAGATCTTGGGTCATCTTCATCTTAGCAAGTCATTGGAGGTAAAAAGCTCTCACATTGATGGTTCTTTATGCTAGATCTAACTTAGGATGTTATTTATGCATTTTTGGATCTTTTTGGCCTTATTTGAGATTATGGTCTACTCCTGAATCCATGGAGGTTAGATCTTATCATATTTGAGGTTCCTTGTCCATAAAAATACAACTTTTGTGAGTTATTTTGATCTATGCATGTGTTAGGTTGCTTTTTATGGTTCTCTTTGAGTTTTGGGTATTATTACGACATGCATGGAAGTAAAGTTGCCAACTTTACATGTTAAGTCATCTTCTAGAATCAGATCTGAGAGTTTGGCATGTTGGCTTAACTGAATAAGTGCTTAATGAGTTGTGTTGGTTGTATGCGAAGTACGCGTGGTGTACTTAACTCGTATGCTAAGCGCACTGGCCTCAAAAGGAGTACGCCAAGCGTAAGTTTGAGTACACCTAATGTACTCGGCGATTTGACTTTTGGGTTGACTTTCATAGGTTTGGGCCATATTTTGGGCTTTTAGGGTTTGGGCCTTGTTGAGCCATTGAACGTTTGAGTTTTGGGCCATGGATAGACTATGGACTTTCTTGGGATTAGGTCCATGATGATTTTTAGGATCGATTTAGAAGTTGGTCCATATTCGGCCTTATGATGCCATTTAGGAATTTGGGCCTTTGAGAAAATTAGTCGGGCCTTGATTTTGGGCCTAGTAAAAGAAGAGTAAAATGGTCTTTTATCCTGGATGATAGACATCTGATTTAGATTCTTGATTATGGGTCGAGGTCCAATTATTAATTGGATATTATTTGATGGTGTTAGCATCGGGAGTGTGACATCCCCAAAATCACGGCCAGAAAAGACCGATTTTGTTTATGCTTTATAAAAATCAGAGTACTTCATTTTATAAAAAGGTTGCGGAATTTGTTCCCAAAAAAACATGGTAAATACTTTATTAAAACATTTTCGAAGAAACGTATTTATTTCATTTTAAAACGTTTGGGATGTCATCGTTAATACAGGAACATAAGCATAAACAGAACTTACAATTATTCACACTAGTGGTCTACATCTCTTTAAATCTCTCAGTGTAATGTCACTTCATATCAACACCTGTGATATAAATAAACTGAGTGGGTCAGGTTGGGAAACCTGGTGAGCACATAGGGATTTCAATCCCACAATGTTATACCATATATATAGTTTAAAATTCACAAAATATACAATTTCACCATACATATATATATAAACAACTCTTATCCCACCCCGTCGATCCTCGCAACGAGGCTATCCATACTCTCAGACCTAAGATTAGTTGTTTTACCTACTCCATACTCTCGGATCAGAAATGAACGAATTTACCAAATCCATACTCTCGGACTAGGGACGAATGACTAATCCATACTCTCGGATTAAAGATGAATGATTATGCCTAATCCATACTCTCGGACTAGGGACAATAGTTAATCCATACTCTCGGATTAACGACGAATGATTATGCCTAATCCATATTCTCGGACTAGGGACAATGACTATGTCTAATCCATACTCCCGGATAAGTGACATATACTAACTTCTATTCTCTGAGTTTAACTCACTTGTACTCGTAAGAATATACTCCCCAATATTCCTCATATTTAATTTAGGTCTACTCTTTATCCTAAATTATCAAATATAATCAGGTATGTTCTTTAACACGAATTTCAAGCAACATCAATTAACTCGCACATAAACATATAATTAATACTTCAATCAATGCTTGTATTAAAATCATGTTCATGAAAGGGACTATGCACTCACCTGAGAAGGTGGTGACTCGGTACTCGGACAGCGCTTCGTTTACTTTAAAATAATTTCCTTCGACGAAACCTAGTATTATCACCAATAGATTTTAGTCTATTATTCGCCGAGATTAATTAATAGTCTAGCTATTATTACTATTATATAAGCGTTAAAAAAAATACTTATATAACCCATAATAATAGCCCAAGTATTTATTATATGTTCTTAATAACGTTCATATAATTAAATAAAAACTATATTAAAAATAGCGTAGACGTAGCTCACTTACAGCGGGTTTTATAGAAAACCAGGCTTTGCTTGGAGCAGCGTTTCCGAGCCGAAAAGCTCTTCTTCTCGGAGCCGTCGAGCACTCCGGGGCTTCCGCCTCGTGCTAGGGAGGTTCCCTAGGCTTTTCGGGGGATTTCGGGGCTAGAGAGAGGTTCTAGAGAGAGAGTAAAGAGAAGAAAGAATGGGAAAGGTGTGAAGAAAATGAGGGTGGGAGAGGTGGTATTTATAGGATGAAAATGGCTGAACTTGGTGCCACATGTCACCATCTAGTGGCAAGACTTGGGGAGAAAGCAATGGCCAAGATTGTGCCACATCACCCATTTTCGCACAACACACTTCCGACTTCTAAAATCCGTAACTTTCACATACGACCTCCGTTTTTGACGTTCTTTATATCCACACGTAGGTAAAAATAATATCTACAACTTTCATTTTGACTCTGTCGGCTAATTCTCGACTGATCTTAAATTTAACAGTACAAGGCGTTTAGACTGTTAAATGACCGCGAAGAATTCGTAACTCCTTCATACGGATTCCGTTTTCGTCTGTCTTTTTACCGTTGATTTCCTATTAATGAGATCTTCAACTCTCATTTATTTCACGTAAGCCAAAAATCGCTCGAACTAAAATTCGAGTTTCGGGTTGTACACTGCTAAGCCGAATCTTAGAAAAATCATAACTTCCTCATACGAAGTCAGATTTGGGCGTTCTTTTTATCGACGCTCTTAGTTTAACATATTCTACGACTTTTGTTTAGATTGCTAAGGCTAAATCTCTCTCTATCATAAATTTACTATTTATGCTTCCCGGCGTCGTGCCGGTTCTGACGCGAAACTTCGACGGGTCATAACTTCTTCGTTATAACTCGGATTTCGGCGTTCTTTATATGTACGGAAACCTTGTGACATATTATACAACTTGGTTAAGATTATTTATTCTAAATAATCTTTTTGTCTAAAAGTCATTTTTTGACCCCTATTGCCTTTAAATTGACTAGTCCGAATCTGCGGGCGTTACAATTATCTCCCCCTTAGGATGATTACGTCCCAGAATCATCAACGAAAAAGGGCTCGTATAATGACTCCATACATCATCTCTTCATCCTAGGTAATAATTATAACTTCTATATTCCTTCAAGTCTATCTCTTAGACTCATTAACTGTAAGCAGTACTCGATCGTGCACCTGATCTCTACCTCAGGCTAGACTTTAAATTATGACCTATCATCATGTGATGCATGTTTAGACTTAGGTCTCTTAGAGTTAAATTCTAAAATAGACTATGCCTTCCTTCATGTTCTAATGTGATATAATCACACTTTAACATGTAGTGTTTCTGGCTACCAACTTCTTTAACAACGAACGCGATACTTCTATTGATCGCTTTGATTTCAATTGTTTGGTTTAAGTCGGACGCTACATTGAACTTGGTTCCCTGAACCATGCAACATACTCATCGTAGTCGGACTCAATTTGGTATGACCACTAGGATCGGAAATCAACAATCTTTTTAGTCATTATCGAAACGATGGTAATGACATACTTGAAAAAAATGAAATCAATTACTAGCTTCTTGGTAACCTTGTGACTTTCCCCGATCCAAGTGTGAGTCCTGTGCTTCCGGTAGTATAGGCCTCTACTACCATTCACACCTACTCATACTCGTCCCAAGTATTGTCCCGCAGTTTTTCCAAGTCACCATACAAGAAAACCATACAACAACTTAACACATCAGATAACAAAACAAAGGTTTTATATTATTTCTTGAAATTGTTACATAGGTGTTCAAGTTCACCCTAGACTATGCCTCTAACGGGCTACATCGTGAGGTACTATCTACACGATTACTCCATAACTCGATCCTCGGATGTCAAGCCTTCACTCTTGAATCCTTGCATTGTCATCTGCTTCGTCAAGGATCATTTGAAATGCTCTCGCCTTTGGCTTTGGTGGTACATTTGGCTTTGTAGCCCCTTCTCTCTTTGGGCAGTCTTGTTTGAAGTGTCCTTCTTCTCCACACTTAAAGCAGACTTCTCTCTTGGTTGTGCATTCGCTGGCGTAATGACCAGTCTTCCTGCATTTAAAGCATGTCGTATATTTAGAGCATTTCCCGATGTGCTTCTTTCTACACTTGTCACACCATTGCGTTCCTTCTTCAAACTTCGAGAATTTTCTCTTCTCGCTGGACCTTGAAGATCCTTCAAACTTTCTCTTCTCGCCAACCTCCATCTTGCTGGAGGCTCTTCCCTTGATCATATCTTCGACAGACTTGGCAGCCCAGATAGCTGCCTCTAGAGTAGGTGCTTGACGCACTGGCACCACGTACTCCCATGGAAGTCCTTTTGCGTACTTGTCGATTTTCGTCAGCTCATCCGGAACAAGACGCAAGGCGAACTCTATCTTCTCTGTGAAGTTGTTGGTGTATTCATCGATTAACATGCTTCCCTTCTTCAGGGTTAGAAACTGGTTCTCTAGCTCAAGCAGGTTTTGAGCTGAGCAGTACTTTCGTTTGAATTGCACCAGAAATTCTGCCCATGTCAGTTGCAGAGGCTCATTAGGGCTCAGAGTCTTCCCCAAGGTATTCCACCAACGTACAGCGCCTCCTCGAAACTGACGCACTGCAAATATGGTCTGTAGCTTCCCTCTACAACCACATGTCATGAAGGCTAACTCCATCTCCGAGATCCAATCCATGACCCCGATCGGATCCTCCTTTCCAGTGAAAGTCGATGGCTTGCAAGTCAGAAAATCCTTGTACTTGCATCCATTCCTCTCGACCTCGTCATCTTGGTTGTTTTGTCGAACTATTGGTGGGTTGACTTGACCAACAGTCCCACTGTAGTTTCCTTCCTCAGTCTGCCCTTCGTTCAACTCGGGCTGTTCGATCTGAATAGTGGCTTCCTCACGATTTTGCTGGAGCAAACGTCTAGTTTCCTCCATTTGACGATCCAACATCGCTTGGATCATCGCTTGCACTCCGGCCATTGTGACTGACTCAGGGGCGGCTTCCATCACCGGTATTTGCTCAATCACTGGGTGTTGGTTTCTGTTCCCATTTGCATTCACGTTTCCGCTACGGGTTCTTGCCATCTTGATCTATACACCGAATAAGGTGAATCTAGATCTTTACTTAGGATTGACGGTTAAATCATCCTTATCACTCCGAAACGTTTATATGCTAGTTCTAATATCGTAATCGTACGTTTAGAATCCTAAACACATAAGGTTTCCAGATCCGGTCGGCAACAGACCATAGATCCGAACAACTAACAGCATATCAGGAACAAGCATTTAGCACATAAAAGCATTTTAGGCATAATTCCTAAAATAAGCTAGTGCTCACACCTCACAATCATCGCTTAGCATTCTAAGTTTAAGTCTAGAAATAAATCCATATTCCTAGTTTGCTTAAACTAATGCTCTGATACCAACTGTGACATCCCCAAAATCACGGCCAGAAAAGACCGATTTTGTTTATGCTTTATAAAAATCAGAGTACTTCATTTTATAAAAAGGTTGCGGAATTTGTTTCCAGAAAAACATGGTAAATACGTTATTAAAACATTTTCGAAGAAACGTATTTATTTCATTTTAAAACGTTTGGGATGTCATCGTTAATACAGGAACATAAGCATAAACAGAACTTACAATTATTCACACTAGTGGTCTAAATCTCTTTAAATCTCTCAGTGTAATGTCACTTCATATCAACACCTGTGATATAAATAAACTGAGTGGGTCAGGTTGGGAAACCTGGTGAGCACATAGGGATTTCAATCCCACAATGTTATACCATATATATAGTTTAAAATTCACAAAATATACAATTTCACCATACATATATATAAACAACTCTTATCCCACCCCGTCGATCCTCGCAACGAGGCTATCCATACTCTCAGACCTAAGATTAGTCGTTTTACCTACTCCATACTCTCGGATCAGAAATGAACGAATTTACCAAATCCATACTCTCGGACTAGGGACGAATGACTAATCCATACTCTCGGATTAAAGATGAATGATTATGCCTAATCCATACTCTCGGACTAGGGACAATAGTTAATCCATACTCTCGGATTAACGACGAATGATTATGCCTAATCCATATTCTCGGACTAGGGACAATGACTATGTCTAATCCATACTCCCAGATAAGTGACATATACTAACTTCTATTCTCTGAGTTTAACTCACTTGTACTCGTAAGAATATACTCCCCAATATTCCTCATATTTAATTTAGGTCTACTCTTTATCCTAAATTATCAAATATAATCAGGTATGTTCTTTAACACGAATTTCAAGCAACATCAATTAACTCGCACATAAACATATAATTAATACTTCAATCAATACTTGTATTAAAATCATGTTCATGAAAGGGACTATGCACTCACCTGAGAAGGTGGTGACTCGGTACTCGGACAGCGCTTCGTTTACTTTAAAATAATTTCCTTCGACGAAACCTAGTATTATCACCAATAGATTTTAGTCTATTATTCGCCGAGATTAATTAAT
Organism: Lactuca saligna; assembly: GCF_052625555.1. Lineage (NCBI taxonomy): Eukaryota > Viridiplantae > Streptophyta > Magnoliopsida > Asterales > Asteraceae > Lactuca > Lactuca saligna. Next base: position 200,438,074 of record NC_136424.1, on the reverse strand, counting down.
AGTCTAGCTATTATTACTATTATATAAGCGTTAAAAAAAATACTTATATAACCCATAATAATAGCCCAAGTATTTATTATATGTTCTTAATAACGTTCATATAATTAAATAAAAAACTATATTAAAAATAGCGTAGACGTAGCTCACTTACAGCGGGTTTTATAGAAAACCAGGCTTTGCTTGGAGCAGCGTTTCCGAGCCGAAAAGCTCTTCTTCTCGGAGCCGTCGAGCACTCCGGGGCTTCCGCCTCGTGCTAGGGAGGTTCCCTAGGCTTTTCGGGGGATTTCGGGGCTAGAGAGAGGTTCTAGAGAGAGAGTAAAGAGAAGAAAGAATGGGAAAGGTGTGAAGAAAATGAGGGTGGGAGAGGTGGTATTTATAGGATGAAAATGGCTGAACTTGGTGCCACATGTCACCATCTAGTGGCAAGACTTGGGGAGAAAGCAATGGCCAAGATTGTGCCACATCACCCATTTTCGCACAACACACTTCCGACTTCTAAAATCCGTAACTTTCACATACGACCTCCGTTTTTGACGTTCTTTATATCCATGCGTAGGTAAAAATAATATCTACAACTTTCATTTTGACTCTGTCGGCTAATTCTCGACCGATCTTAAATTTAACAGTACAAGGCGTTTAGACTGTTAAATGACCGCGAAGAATTCGTAACTCCTTCATACGGACTCCGTTTTCGTCTGTCTTTTTACCGTTGAGTTCCTATTAATGAGATCTTCAACTCTCATTTATTTCACGTAAGCCAAAAATCGCTCGAACTAAAATTCGAGTTTCGGGTTGTACACTGCTAAGCCGAATCTTAGAAAAATCATAACTTCCTCATACGAAGTCAGATTTGGGCGTTCTTTTTATCGACGCTCTTAGTTTAACATATTCTACGACTTTTGTTTAGATTGATAAGGCTAAATCTCTCTCTATCATAAATTTACTATTTATGCTTCCCGGCGCCGTGCCGGTTCTGACGCGAAACTTCGACGGGTCATAACTTCTTCGTTATAACTCGGATTTCGGCGTTCTTTATATGTACGGAAACCTTGTGACATATTCTACAAATTGGTTAAGATTATTTATTCTAAATAATCTTTTTGTCTAAAAGTCATTTTTTGACCCTTATTGCCTTTAAATTGACTAGCCCGGATCTGCGGGCGTTACAGGGATTTTTTGGATCATCAGACTGAGACTTCATTTGAGAGATTTAACAGCTTGAGGTGAGTTTCCTCACTATGTTTAGCGGGTGGAAGGAGCCAATGTCAGCCCATGGTTTATTATGATTAGGATGCTAGTTATATGTGTGACTCTTCATGTTTCTTTTACGATATGTTATTGGGCTGGGCGTATTGATTATATTGTATGATATTTATCTTTGTGATTTTTTACATGTGGTCATAGGTTGTATTTATACGGGGTAGGGCTCAATGCCAGGCGGTGCTAGATCACTGTCAAATTTGTTTCAAGCGGGGATCGATGTCGGCTGGGGCCCGATGTTGGACAGGGCTCATTAGATTCTTGATATGTATGGTATGTGGTATTTTGGGAACTCACTAAGCTTTGTACATACGGTTTACAGTTTATGTTTCAGGTACTTTTTGTTCGAAGGGGAAGAGGCCATGATGATTATTGTGAACACACCACATTGTTCCGCATTTTATATTACTCTGAAGTACTTCGATATTTATTGATACACTTTGATTCACCGTGGTTTCTATGATGTTGTTTTGGATAATGGTTTTATTAATTTAAAAATCAAAATTTTTAGTCTTAATTTTTAAGACGTTACAATTTGAATTATGTAATCTAAACAATTCTCGTTCCCTTTGTTCGAAACCCTTTCTTACCATAAACTACATTAATTCACAACTAGGCACACTACCTATTTATGTTTAAGACTAGTTGAGATTTAGGAGCACTTTATAAATAAAAAGTAGTGCATAAATAAAACACATCAAGCATTTTGGCGACGTTGTCAGCGAACGATTAGCGTGTAGTTTGGATTATTTATTTGTTTACTACACTTTAGTTTTTAGTTTTTAGTATTTTATATCATGTATTTTTCCACATCTCGATGCTCTTGATGTTTTTCTTGAGGAAGTGGTACATGAATTTGAGCTTGAAGATGAGAGATATGATTTAGACAACAACTTCAAGAAGCTAAAAGGATGGTTAGATAACATCTCTCCAAAAGAAAAAGAACAAGTTGAAGTACAGGAACTAGAGATAGAAAAATAGATTTGAAGGCTCAGATGATGAACAAGAATAAGCAGAATTGCAGGACCCTCGTCGTGGTTTTATCATTACTAGGATGTGGTCCCCTAACTTTTTGGTTTGTGTTTTGAGACATGACTTGACGATTTCATCTTTGGAGACAGTTCTGATTTGTGATCCATTTCTGATTAGTGTCCAACCGGTTCCAACCGTTGTCATGATTCTTGGATTTTATAGATTCAAGCTCATTTGGTCGATTTTAGAAGCAACGATTCAAATTATACGATTTGGTCCAAATTGGATATTAAATGCTGACTTTATTAGAAGTCTATTATCTTGGGAGTCCAGCTCAAGACTGACACACAAAGAAGCGCTTATCGAGAGGCAACCTATCCTTTTAAATTATTTTTTTTATTTCTCTTTCTTTTTGCTTTTATTTTTTATTTTTTGCTTTTATTTTTATTTTTGAATAAAAGTGATTTTGATGATTCCTGTTTTCGTTGCAAGAAAATTTCTAGCTAAGAAATTGATGATGTGCAAAAATACACAAATAAGTGTGGGGGATACAATTGACACGGAGCAAAAAAACGAGGAGTCTACTAAGCTACCAATGCTACATATGGGAGGAAACTGATATGAGATACCCGTCAATAAATTAGCTACTTATATATTGGTCAATTTATTTACTGTGAAGAATTTAAATTTTTCAAGAGAGCGTGACGTGAGCCTAGCTACCTCGAGATGTGATTTACTATTACATCGTAACTTCTTTCTTTACATTTGAAGATCGCGACACAACAATTCTTACTGCAAGTCGTAACAATAATTTTCCCACGAGTTCCAGATTTTATAGGGACTACATTGTCACTAACAACTTTCCAACACGTGGCAAAGCCCTAAAAAGATTTTAAACTAGGAAGTTTAGCAATCCGCCTCTTATTTTGTTGCAAAGAGTCCACTAGTTTCAAAAAGGATGCTCGGTTCCAGGAGTGGTCCAACAGAAAAATTCAAGATTATTATTGATAAGCAGCTCATAATAGTCATCCTGCGACACCATAAACAAGGCAACCTTGTTCCTTTGCTCCCTCTTTCATTTTAAATGCTTTAATTGTTTTTAAATAAAATGAGGGTGATATGTGCGTACATAGTCATATATTTAGGCATTATATTAATACATTTTAATCTATAATTTTGTTAGAAGCAAAGAAATTTGGTACTTATTGAGTTAAATTACATTTTCCGGCAAAATATGACATTCTTGAGGAAAAAGGACCAAAACCAGCAAAACCTACAACCTGGAAGAACTGAAGTTGAGCTGGGAGTTTAATGGATCTTAAAAGAAAAGAGAGTTGCGTCAAATAGAGGCTCACAACGTGAGACTTTACTACTCACGACGTGAGAATGAAGATTCCAGAAGATAGCTACGCGAAATGTAGTTTCCTTGCCGAACATGATTTGTGCCGAGCTCACAACGTGAGAAGGGATATTTGGAAAGTATAATTATCCCTTTAAATATCGACATTTTGATAGGTTGGATGTGATTTTATGGACAGATAGTCGATTTTATAGGCCATAGATCAGCCAAACAAACCCCTTAGAACACTTGGAGATTGAAGATTTGAAGATTACAAATCACATTTGCTTTGCATTAGATTAACCATGTCGAACTCTTATGTTTTTGTGTGCTTGTTTTCTGCTATGAAAAGCTAATCATTAGGCTTTCGTTTAGTGTAGATGAACCGTAGTACTATATGTTAGTTTCTGGCTTATATTTGGATTTTTATGAAGTTGGTTAATGCATGTGTTTGATTATCATTACCTAGAATTTTAAATTTTGCATCTTGTTTCTTAGATTCAAGTTAAGTGTAGTTTAATGACCATTTGAATTGCATGAACTTGTTTACCTAGTGGTTTCTGATCATTAAATTGTAAGAGCTAGGGTTAATCACATCTTAGATTAAGAAATAAAGGTAACAACTTTAATTGTGTTGGAGAATATAATTTGATCATAATTGTCTTAAATTAGTTGTCTTGGTCATAGATAATTATCTAGATATATCTAACATAGCCCAATTATCATTAATAAATAATTTTGTGTTTGCTTGTGTATCATAATTATATAGTAGTCCATAAATTGGTGAAAATATTAGGAGGTCAGAACATGATTGCTAATTACATCTAATTTGTTAAACAACTAAATAAATGCATACGTAGAATGTACACATAGGAAAAAGGGGGATTCGAAGCTAAATGGAAGTGTCTTGTTAATCTTGTTTACAATTGTTTTAGTTTAGTGTTTAGTTTAAAGTTAATCTGAACTTGAAAAATCAAATAAATTCCCCTCTTTAATTATTGTTTTTAGATTAATTTTTAGTAATTATTTTATTAGCTAAATCCGTCCCTCGTGATCGGCACCCGACTTACCCAAGATATTCTATAACCTTAATAGGTATACTCCCTATAAATGCATAATTTAGCTAACTAGTTAGGTTTATAAATTTTGAGCTAGATAGGTATATAAAGTGTAGATTAAAGTTTTTGACGTCGTTTCCAGGGAACAGCTATTTCAGTAGTTAATTTAATTGATTTAGGTTAATCGATCCTTCTTGTGGGGTAAAAACCGCAAAAAGTTAATTTTTGGGGAAATTTTTATTTTTCTGTTTGTTCAGTTCTCACGACCTAATGTTTAATTCTCACGATGTGAGCTCAATACTTACAATTTTCCATTTATTTCAGTTTTTGTTCTTTTTTATGTGTGTTTTTCTATTTTTCTTTTAGCAGGAAAAATGGGAGACATCACAACCATGTAAGTGGAAGTGTACAATAGACATCTAAGGAACGACAACATATAGGGTATTGATCCACAAAAAATCCCAACTACTACAATGTTTGAACTTCTACGACACATTATTGGCACGCTAAAGGAACAACCTTTTTATGGGAAGGAGCACGAGGACGCTTATAAGCATATAGAAGAGGTGCTGTAAATTTATAACTATTTTCATGCACCAAATGTGAGTATAGATGTGGTAATGCTTCGACTGTTGCCGGTAAAATTTAAGGGTGAAGCTAACGAATGGTAAAAATCACTTCCCTTTGGAGCAATCACAACATGTGATGATTTTAAGACTAAGTTCATAAATCAATTTACCCTCCTTCAAAAGTGGAATATCTTAAAAGAAACATACATAATTTTCGACAGATAAAAGGGGAGTCCCTTTACGAAACTTGGGAGCATTATAAGACATTGTTACGATATTACCCTCAACTTGACTTCAATGTGCAACAAGAAATCTCAATATTTTTTTCTTGGAGTGAACGTATGCACCTGAAAACTTATAGACTTCCAAGGGCCCTTGACAAAGAAGGATTAAACTAAACTAAAAAGCTTTAATTCAAAAATTCGCTAAACATTCAAGAGAGTATCACAACTCAAAGGAGGATTTCACAAGAGGAAGATCAAGTAAAGATAGAGGTCATCTATCGGTTCAGTAATTGCAAAGCACAATGCAATGGTAGAAAACATCACAAAAATGGGTGGATCAATACAATATAGATGTGGAGCTTGTGGCGGACCTCATTCTACAAAGGATTATGAATTGGAATACAAGAGACATTGAGATATAAAACAAAATCAACAAATAAAGCAAGATATCTAACAAAAAGAACATGTCCAATCCGAGAAAATGGTTGCTCTTGAGTATGCTATGTAGATTTATGGAAGTTAGCGAAAAATGACATGATGCTACAGATACAACACTTAGAGAACAACAAGCCTCAATCATGAGATCTACACGCAAGTTGGGCAATTAACAAAGCTTGTGTAAGAAAAACTACCAGATTCACCTTCAAAAAAAACAAGCCAATCCAAGTCTCTCAAGTCATGGATGTTTATACAGAAGAAGAGGAAGAATTGGAGGATCTTAGGGTCCTTGATTCAATAGAACAGTCCAATCTATCATTTGAAGGAAGAGAAAAAAAGAAGAAAAGAGTCATGACGATGACCAGTCACCACAAAGTCGAGGCAATAGTGCCACGCCATGGGGCATAAAAGCAGACTATGATTTTTCATTTGTTGAGCTGTATCGACTGCCTCTTCCTTTTCGATCTCGTATCAATGCAAATATGCTAAAGCATGAACATCCAAAGTTCCTTGAGTATTATGACCTTGAAGATGTTAAACATGAAGTATGGAAAGAATGGGAGGAGCTTTTACCCAAAGAGCAATCGGTAAAAGAAGAAAATATTTTGAAACCTCCAATTTCCACACCTATGATTTTTTAGGTGTTTTCTTTTAAAAGACCTCCAGATCATGTCTCAAGGACAAATGAATAAAAAGAAGATGAGATGAGAGAGACGAAAATTGAGCAAGGACAAAATGATTAATTAATTACCATGAAGAGGTTAGAAAAAGAGGAACAAAGGTGAGAAGGTAAAAAGGCAAGGCAAGGAATTGAAACGTGAGAACGAATAAAACGCCAATCAAAGAAAGAAAGAAAAATTGATAAATGGGTACATAAGACGAGTTCAAGCATATAAAATAAGATGGAAGGAGCAAAGAGAGAGCCCACTCCCACTCGAGTTTGTGTTTCATCTTCAACTTAAGTAAGATTCTCATGCTTTATTACTTCAATTTTACTAATTTTATGCATTTAGGAGTTATGGCTTGGTCTTGAGATGTGAATGTCGACATTGGTTCTATTTTTAGTGAAATAATTGTTGCATGTTTGTTTTTTGAAGTTGGGAGCATTGATTTAGCTAATCCTATTGGTTATTTCGAGTGAAAGTTGTGAGATTTGTTGTCCAACAAACTCACGTCGCCGAATTGGTTTCACGATGTGAAGATGGTTCCTTGCGACATGAAATCTAAGTCCACGGTTTATCACTCCCCTGTTTTGACTAATCTGCTATGGGTTGTTCTTTTTGACGGTTGTTTCTTTAATTTTTACAGCATCTATAAGACTAAGATGTGTAGTACCCTAAGAGCAAGAAATGTGGATATTTTGTATTCTCAACCCGCTATGTCATTTCCCACAAACGGTTTCACAAACAATATTGAACAATTACACAAAACGTTTGGGTTGGCTGTACAATCTGGAGTTTGCTCTAGCTCCTGTTCTTGATTGGTTTTGGTTACGTGGTGTTGGACTTGTAGCTGAATTGGAATGGTATTGACAAATGAAATACATTGGAAATGGGTTTGATTTCACATGCAATGGGTGGCGTAATCTTTTCATGATACAAGAATCTGCTGAGTTCTTTGCCACTGTTAACTTTAAAGAACGGACAGTTGATCATACATACAACCGGGGTCTCGTGTGTCGGTTAGGATGAGTTTATAGAGAATGCAGCTTGATTGAATTTGCATGGTGCATGGGGTGATTCGCAGAAAATGAAACACGATTGCAAAATTTCATCTTGTTTTTACAAGCTTGTGTTCGGGGTTCACCACTAGAACAATTGATGTGGACTTTTGGAGTACAATAGCAAACTATGAATATAATTCTTGGGATTCTCAAGAAGGCCACATTAGATCACCCACTCACCGTTTCTTGCATCTCTTAGTCACTTTCACCATTAATCACAAAAATCATGGCGATAAATTACCCTCTAAAAATATCTTTTACCTTTGGATCATTGTTGCACTAGGGGTATTTTGTGATATTCCATAAATGTTGGCAATAATTTTAGGAGAAAAAGTGGCCAATTCTAGAGTCGGGAGTCCGATTGCCCGAGGACGGGGCGGGGGGGGGGGGGGGGGGGTGGAATTGATTACATGTTTGGCACGTTCCTATGGAATTTTAATTTCGGGTATTGTTCGAAATTTAACACTTTTTTAATATTCCGATCTCACTACTAAATTTTGGGGATTCATGCATGTTGTAGTGAATTTGGGTGGCAGATACGACATACCACCGGAGGATGAAATAGTACCATTGAATTAACCCAAAGAGCAGCGAAGAGAATGGGGGTGTAGAAATGTACGACAGAGAGGAGATTGTGGTCAACCTCAACAACAATTCTAGGAGGTTCTCATAGGGGGTATGCCAACCGACCCATTTCAAAGTCAGGTTGGTACTTATCTAGACAATCTTCGAGGGGGTGTAAATTATCACAAACAATCCATGTACATATTATTTTCTCATTTCCATATAGAGCGCCCACCCACCATGCCACCTCACTATCCTTAAATACCAACTTAGGAAGAGATTTGGGCACCAGGACAAAATTTTAGGGTCGGGACTAGTGGGGCATATAGAGACGACGATGATGATGCATGATGACTTATCTATCCTTTTATTTGAGTTTTTATTTTTATTCTTAGTTTATTTTTGGTGTGTTTTACTTTTAACTTGGTTTGTTTAAAATTATGTAATCGAATGATGATGTTGTTTTTTTTTGTGACCTAGGTGTTTGTTTTGTTTGCATAATTTATTATCAAGAAAAAAATGTGAAGAGAGAGAAGTCGAGAGCATTAGAGTTTTAAAACCAAAGACCACACTTTTGATAAGTGTGGGATGACAATCATGTGCAATTTTAGGGAAGAAAGGAAAGAGTGTAGAAAATATTATCCTAAAATAAGTCTTAATGACTTAAGTGGGTATTAGAGTTTACACAACATGACAATTTTGAAGAAGATATACATTCTGATTTCTCCTAGTTCTCACGACATGAATTCTCTATTTCATGACATCAGCAAGGGTTTTATAAACGATTCAAACATTTAGTTCCAGACTTATGTCGTGGCTCTCTATACTCATGACATGAAGTATCAGGAAACTGTACTTTTGATCTTTCTTTCAGCGATAAAGTGTTGTGTATACTCTCCCACATTCCAATGCATTACTTTGAAAATTTTATGCACCATACTTTATGAAGATGTGATTTTTTGGTTTACACTTTTATTCGAAAAATTTATGAGTAGTTGCCCAAGTCCACTTCTAGTACAAATTCAAAATGTTGAAGCTTTTCCACACACTTTTAGAATGTGATATCGCCACTACAATTCCAGGGGAGTCTGTTCCTTTTTTTTTTTTTCTCTCTCTCTCTCTCTCTCTCTTTATTTTTATCTTCTTTATTCTTTTAACATGTAATGGGGACACTTCATACTTTAAGTGTAGGGTAGGGATTGAATATAAGAATAGAAGTATTCTGATTAAAACTTGAAAAGAAATGACAAACAATGACTAGGGTTTGAAAAATTGTTTATTAGAATGATTTGAAATAATAATCTAAAGTTAAATCTAGTTCAAAAAAACATGTTGAGCTCTAGGGTGCTAGCATTGTGTGGGACGATCCGATGAGAGTTTCAATGTTTATTTTAGCTAATATATGTTATAGTCTATTTGTGGTTTCCCTATCCTAGTGAAATAATGGAACAAAAACATGACCTTTCTAAGTTTGATGGCCACAATATCTTTAGCATCGTGCACCAAGAATGTATTCGGGAGAGCTTATGTAGTCATGGGACATTAGACTAATGCCTCTAACCAATAATGGTTGAAGTTAGGTTCTCTTGCTTAAGCGTATGTTTTTATTTTTATTTTCAACATTTAGAGTTTTAAAAAAAAGTGAAAAAAAGGTGTGAAAAAAGAGAAAAAAAAAAGTTGCAAAAGTTTGAGGGAATAATAGTCTACAAAGCTATGAAGATCAAAAAACAATATGGAGAAAAGTTAAAAAATCGAAGACTCGAGAATAAGAAAATTTGCCAAGATATTATTATTTTTTTGTAATTTTTCTTTCTAGGTTATTTTTCCATATGTATACTTGTAAGCTTAACCAAAAATACATTGAGGTTAACAAATTTTTATGGGGATGGATTTGGCGTGATGTATAAAATGAGTGTTGTTCAAAAGAAGTGGGGAAGTGTTTATGCAGATCGCAAGTATTTATATTTTTAGAAGTTCTTAGGAAAATATAGACACAAATACATGTATTATGGTGATGATGTAACAGAGAGGCTCAAAATGGATTCTCTTGTGCAATGTTGGTAGCTAGGGTTTTAATGTGACGATAATAAAAATTAGTTTTTCTTGGTGGCAAGCAAAAGCCAAGTGTGATGTATTTTGATATGTGTGCATGCAACCCTAATTTGAGGATCTATGTTTTCACTATTAGACATACAAGCATTGAACACAAAAACTAGAAACCCTAGGAGGCACATGTAATTTTCGAAATTAACATATAATTAGGGTTAGGATACATACATTTATTGTTATATTGTAATAACAATCAAATGCTTGAAGATCTTGAACTTTGGTAGCAAGTGCTACAAGTGTCATGCCTCTAATGGCTCACAAACAAACCTAGAAACCAAGGATTACTACGAAGAGAGAAGGGAAGTGGAAAATTCGGCCCTAGCCTCTGTTGGAGTTCCCTTAGACGAAATCCAAACCTATAAGGGTTTATATAGGTGATAAGGAAGGTTTAGGATAAGGCAAGTGTAACTTAGATAACCCTAATTCCTTAACATCCTCCTTAAGGCTTCCAAGACACCCTTAGAGCCCAAGGAAACCTTAGGACACTCTAGATTCCATTCCATCCGTATAACGGAGGTTCTAGAATGCTAAATGCTTAACTTTTAAACATTGTCACCTTTAGTCCCTGTAATTTCAATTAATTCATTTAATCCCAAAATTAATTCCAAATTAATTTCTGATAAAATATTAATTAAACAATACGATTTCTAATTAATATATTATATCCACAATAAATTAATAAATTAATTTATTAACCAAGTAATAAATTAATATATCATTCTTCTCTCTCCAACAATAATCCTATTCAATTTCCAAGTTTGAAGGCAACCCAAAAGGACATTGCTACTATCAATTCAAGGACATACCAATTATAGTTATGGGCTTAGACACCTAATCCAACAGTCTCCCACTTGGATAATTATAATAACTATAGTTGTAAGTATAACTTTAAGATTTGACTACCAAATTTTAGCTACCAAAAGCCGTTGTCGAACTCAGATCTTATCAGTGACGTGTCATTAAGATAAGGGATCATATATTCCTCCATTCTAGATATCGTATAGATTAAGACATGGATTTTAATCATTCTCTCTGTCTATTTTTTGTTTCATGATTTCCAATTTATGACGATTGACAATAGACTACAATTCAACAGTTCAACTTAGTCCCGACTTGGCCAACCACTTAGGTGTCATCACTAAATCATTGATGGCCACACAAATATCGCTTTTATCCACTTATGGTAAAAGGAACGGATAAACTTCGACTCCAATTCTCACTTGTATCTACTCATCAAATCACACACAACAATATGTTTTATAACACCAAGTTACTGGTGCGTTTACATATTATCAATGTGCAACCGACTTGCAGAATACAACTCACACGTCTCGGTTTCAAGAATATAATATATTATCGTCTCACCAATCACTTGTAATAAAATCCATGAAGCGAGCCAAGTAAGCATGAATTTAATCCAATACTCTAATCTTATAGCGGCACTCATGAACTCTGCAGCAAACTTGTGCTATGTCTAAACAATTTTTACAATCTACAGATGGATTCATGACAGTCTTCATTCATACCTACTTCCAAAGTATAAGCGAGTGTGGAGGATTTGAATAATCTTATTATTCGGGAAGTCAAAACATGCAAAGTGAAACACAAGAATAATACAAATCCTATATGGCCCCAAACCTTTGAGTATAAATAAAACATTTTTTATTTAATCATCATATTGATTACTAATTATTTGTTGTTTTGGGTAATAAACTTCTTACTTGAATTATAACAAAATTTGTCCCATGCACCAAGCATGCAAACTATGTTTACCTATGGTCCTTACTTCGTGAAATAGATCAAATGAGCACATTTCCAATGATGCTCATTTCACAATTCCTAATCCTAATAATTAGTGTAAGAATACAAATTTCTCGCCACTACTAGAATTTGTTCGATTCTAACATCTTATGCAACAGTCCTTTCGTAATGTCACGGCAAAAAAGTCACCAAGACTCAGCCAATGAAATTACAAAGTGCTCTATTGGAGATTGTTACACGACAATCTCATAGATGTGAAGTCTCACATTCAAAGTACATTCCTTTGAACATCCTTCTTGCATAAAAGTTTCTAATCTAGACATAAATTCTTAACGTTCAACTCCCAATATAGAAACATTTCCATATTTTCCATATGACAACTCATTCTATATAGAATCTTGTCTATTCATAATAATGTCAATATGGTCCATCCATTAGTATACTTCCAACTGCTCACAAGCGACCAATCATTGGCGAACCTTAGATTGTCCTTGACAGTTATTTAATTATTTTAGTCAAATCTGGTTCTAGTCCCTTTTCCCATCTTAATGCCTTAGACATTTGGAAAATTTTAGAACGGTCAAATATTATTGCATATGCAATCAATCCTATACGAGAACTGTATGGGACACGATTCATAATGCCTTACATAATAGCATGATACTCTATCAACCATTTTCCATAATCCTTCTATTTGCCATGTTCTCACAATTCGAACTATGAAGAGGGATGTCGTAATCATAATCGAATTTTGAGAATGTAGTTAATAGATCCTTGACGAAATATGATTAAAATTTCTCGATCTAAGCTTTTAGATTTGAAACAAAGTATAACATTCTCTCCCTTAATTATAGCAAAACAACTTTTCAACCCATGCAACATTGCAAAGTGAAACTATTGTTTTCTATAATTAATATTGCCAACTTGCAACACTTAAAATAATAATCATGCTCCCACTATCATGATGATTATATCCATTCCAGCATAACATTTATCCTCCCACTAGCTTTGACACATATTCAGAAATCAGTTAAACTTCTAGAAAACAATACTTATTGACTTCCAAAGTTCATATTTTCTAATACGATATGATTCGATAAGCTTTTATCTAAGCTTTTGAAACTTATACACCTTTCCTTAGATAGCTCACATGTGTGTCTAAACTAATTCAGAACTTATATTACTAAGTCTCAAATGTTCAGACTAACCGCCAAATCTCACAATTCGAACTATGAAGAGGGATGTCGTAATCATAATAGAATTTGAGAATGAAATTTACATAATCACTATCTCCTTAAAATCTCTCTTAGTGAAAGCATTTCCTCACAATCATTTTCATGAAGGAGAGAAACCTTATGACACTTAGATTTTATGACGTATGTGTTCCTATCCATGTGAATTTGTCACAACCATCATCGTAAGATAATGTTCGTGACAAATCAAAACTTATATGGACAGAACGTATTCATACTGGATTTCTTGCCATCAAGGGTCCCACCATTGCTTCCAAGTCATTTAGCAGTTCACCTATATTTGTCAATGTTCTTTCATTGAACAAGTTGTTTGCCTTTATGCAGTCCAATTAGAACTCTTAGAACTCATATGTATAGTTTACTAAACTCAAATGACACATAAACAAGGATACGTAACCACGATATGTTACAAACCTCAATTTGTGCGCTAGTGTTTAATAATAGGTTTACTCTTGTTTAGTTGTTGAAACGTTTTAAGATCATTTAGACTCCCCCTGACCTCTTGACATATAAGATTTTCCTATCAAGAAACATTTCTTGACAAACAAATATTCAATAGTTAGTGTGGATTCTTATCATGACAAACACTACACACAATTTGTATTAGTTGGTCTTTGTCTTATCCAAGGCATCACAATTTACTAATTTCAAGCATGCAAGAGTAAGAAAAACAATTTTCTACTTCACATTTGAAGAGTGTGTTAGAACTTGTTAAGATGTGTCACTCAATTCACAATCTTGGAGTATGACTCTAGGACATGATTTTGGAACGAAGTATGACTCATCCTTTTGATTTTATCATTTCAACAATTTTTGATTCCTCTCCTTAGCCATACTAGTGAACTAAGATGTCCTTAGAGGATTAATTGTGATATGGTTTTATAATCAAAAGACGATCATAAAACACGATACAAAAGTACACTCCCATCTTCTTAGATTGGAGAAACTTTTATCTTTTTACCTAATTGATTCTTCTTATTCCTTCTGCCTTACACTGAAACTTTTCAATGATTCAGAATTACACTTGATCTTGTAAGCATAACCACCTTTACTAGACTTTTAGTAAATCATGACAAATAATATTATTATTCTTTATGGTGGACTTGACTAGTGTACAACATTGTGTACCAGTTCTCCTAGTCCTTCACTAGACTCTTTGTCAAGGAATTAGTTTTAATTTTCCAAATAGGAAGGTTCTCATTCATCATACAATACAATTTCTATGATTCCAAGTTTCTGTCCAATTGAAACTTGGGCGACAAGAATCTTTCCTTATTTGGTAAATTCTCGACATGTCCACAAATAGCATAACTAAGAATCACATCCATTTCAACATTGCTAAAACTAGAAATAGATAAACATCAATTTTTCATTCATGCCATTGCAAGGAAATAAATAAATAAGACAAAAACAAAATTTTATTTTATTTATAAAAGGTGCGGAAATACATGACCTTACAATGTAATTCAAATGAAAAACTATGTTGTTACATATTCCTAAACAATCTATCATAACTCTGAAAGTAGCAGCTCCAAAAATCCAATCATCAAATCATGCGATCGAAATCCATTTCTTCGCGATCAGACTCAGCTCACTTCTTCCTTTAAGCTTACTCTCTTTTCTTCGATTCAACAAAACTTCAAAAAATGTAATCTTATCACATAATGTATTAAGAATCAAAATAGGAACTTTACAGAGTTAGATAATGGATTTTACCTGAAGTAGAGTCATACGTCTTGACTCTCCCATCTCTTAGATCTCTCAGCTAGATAGAGCAGCTTCGTCTCCAATGCCCCTTCTCTTGGCAATAAAAGCAAATTGTCTCTTTTGGAATAGCACACGGAACTACCTCAGACATTGCCTTTCTATTATGGTCAAACTTTTTTACCATGGCATGCCTTTTGTTGCCATTAGCTATGTCCATGGAGGTTTGGAAGGAAAATCTACCAATCAACTTTTCTTCTCCAGTGCGCCAAATCATTTCTTATTCAGCAGCAACAAGCAAATAGGTGAGATCGATGAGGGACACGTCGTGGTCCATCATATAGTATTCTCTTACGAACTCACTATATGAGTTAGTAAGCGATTGAATAACCCAGTCAACAGCCAACTTCTCACAGACAAGGACTCCTAACATTTTTAACTTGTCAATGTGAGACTTCATCTTTAAGACGTGCGCACACACTGACTTTCCTTCTTCATGTTTACTTACCAAAAGGCTTGAGTGAGCTTGAACTTTTAAAGCCGTCGAACTTGTAGGTTAGGGAGAACAATAGGATGAGGTGGAGGAAGTGGAGAATGATCTCTTGTTTCTCGATCGAATAACGGTATATCATCTTCATGTTGAAAGCTTGTTCCAAGGGATTTGGGAAGACCATAGTTAGAATCAGACATCTACAAAATAGGATAAAATCCAAGTCAGTTGATTGAGTCCTTAATAAAACACCCAAATGAGATATTAAGGCTAGGATCCAACACAATGTTCTACAATTTGGAAGATGGATGATGTAATCCAAATTGCAGAACATTTGAAGGTAGATAAATGACGATTTACCAATTTCCACCATGAAAAACAAAAGGAAATTTAAGTTATAAATGAATTAAAACTCCTAGATCTTTTGAGATTCATTGAAGTTTTCAATGGCATGTTTAAATCTCGATTGTGCCATTCATTTGTGACTGGGATGCCGAGGATTACAAACAAGGTGTGAATAACCATGCAAATTAGCTAGGTACTCTCAATGTTACCAATCACCTAATTAATGTACCGGTTAACCACACACGCTTCATTGATCTATGATAAACATCAAGTTACCCATTTCCATCCTTCATTGGTCCCATATTATTGTGCCAGCTAACCACACACGCTCCACTAACCAACCAATAAGGATGCAATGTGCAATTTCATGGATTAACACCAATTCTACATTTTTCCTAAAGTAACTAAGATTTGGTAATTTATAAAACTGTTTATTTAGCTCGTTTTTTTATTATACTTATAATGGAAGGTTGTGTCTTGTCCTACCCATTCGGTTAACGACCCTCCACTAATCAAGAGTGAGCTGGGTAAGAGTGGATACCCATTCAATTGCCATTTTATAGGCAATTCCCTTAAACACCACTTATAGATCAGCTTCGTGAATGAGACCTACTAACGGTAAGACTAACTCTTTACTTATACATATATAATATATTAGACTTTTAATTTTATATAGTATAACGGTGTATTTTGAACTTTTAAAAAATTTGGGTTTTTTTTTTGTAATTTTTTTTTAAATTTTCAAAAAAATTAAAACAATTTAATTTAAAATCTTAAAATTTAAAAAACCTTTGATTTAATAATTGTTAAAAACTAAACGATTAATTATATTATTAAATCAAATAAGGATTACCAATTTAAATTAAACATATTAACTTAATTTTATGCTTTATCCATGGATTTCGAAATTCAGGTAGAAACCCTAGGAGGCACATGTACTTTTCGAAATTAACATATAATTAGTGTTAGGATACATACCTTGATTGTTATATTGTAACAACAATCAAATAGTTGAAGATCTTGAACATTGGTAGCAAGCGCCACAAGTGTCGCGCCTCTAATGGCTCACAAACGAACCTAGCAACAAAGGATTACTATGGAGAGAGAAAGGAAGTGGAAAATTTTGCCTTAGCCTCTCCTGGAGTGCCCTTAGAGGAAATCTAACCCTATAAGGGTTTATATAGGTGATAATGAAGGTTTAGGATAAGCCAAGTGTATCTTAGATAACCCTAATTCCTTAACTTCCTCCCTAAGGTTTCCTAGGCACCTTTAGAGCCCTAGGAAACCCTAGGTCACTGTAGATTTCATTCCATCCCTCTAAGAGAGGTTCTAGAATGCTCAATTCTAAACTTTTAAACATTGTCACCTTTAGTCCTTACAATTGCAATTAATTAATTTAATCCCAAAATTAATTCCAAATTAATTTCTTATTAAAGATTAATTAAACAATATGATTTCTAATTAATATATTATATCCATAATACATTAATAAATTAATTTATTAACCAAGTAATAAATTAATAAATCATTCTTCTCTCTCTAACATTAATCATATTCAATTGCCAGGTTTGAAGGCAACCCAAAAGGACATTGCTACTATCAATTCAAGTATATACCAATTATAGTTACACATTATTTTAATACATTTTAAGCTATAATTTGGTTAAAAGAAAAGATATGTCATACTTATTGAGTTAAATTACATTTTGAAGCTAAATATGACATTCTTGAGGAAAAAGACCTAAACCGAAAAAAGCTATAACCTAGAAGAACTGAAGCTGAGTTGGGAGCTTACTGGGCTTAAAAGAAGAGATAATTGAGTCAAATAGAAGCTCATGACATGACAGTTTACTACTCACGATGTAAGAATGAAGTTTTCATAAGATAGGTACGTGGAATGTAGTTTCCTTGCCGAACATGACTTCTGCTAAGCACACAATGTGACCCTTAATGCTCACGATGTAAGAATTGGTATTTAGAAACTATAAATATCCCTATACAGATCAACTTCTAGAGAGGTTGGATAGAATTTGATGGAGAGATAGTCGATTTTATGGGCCAAAGATCTACGAAAAAGAACTATTTGGAAGCGAGAAAACATGCAAATTGAATATTTGAATATTAGACATCACATTCGATTTGCATTAGATTGGCCATGTCGAATTCTTATGTTTTTGTGTGCTTATTTTCTGTTATGAATAACTTATCATTAGGCTTTTGTTTAGTGTAGATAAACCCTAATAATGTGTGTTAGTTTCTAACTTATATTTGGATTTTATGAAGTTGGTTAATGCGTGTGTTTAATTATCATTACCTAGCATGTTAAAGTTTGTATATTTTTTGCTGAGATTCAAGTTAAGTGTTGTTTAATGACCATTTGAATTTTTTTTGCCTATTAGTTTATGATAATTAAATTGATAGAGTTAGGGTTAATCACATCTTAGATTAAGTGAAAAAGGTAAATTGTGTTGGAGAACATAATTTGATCATAATTGTGTTAAATCTGTTGTCTTGATCATATATAATTATCTAGATATATCTAACCTAACCCAATTATTATTTCTAATCAATTTGTGTTTGATTGTGCATCATCATTACATAATAGTCCACAAATTGGTGAAAATATTAGGAGACCAGATCAAGATTGCTAATTACATATAAAGTTGTACCCAACTGAATAAATCCATACTTAGAAACTACACATAGGAAAAAAGGGGGATTCAAAGCTAAACAGAAGTGTCTTCTTTATCTTGTTTACAATCATTTTAGTTTAGTGTTTAGTTTTAAGTTAATTTGAACATGAAATTCTATCCCAAGGAATAGTGGGCCGGCTTTTGTGTATTCTTGAGCTTGGAAGGCCTTTTGAGAGTATTCTTAGTGTTTTAATCCATTCCCCAAGGAAGTGAAGGTTGAAGCAAGGTGGTGGTTCAAAGAATAAGGTGTATATCCAGGATTGTTTCTCCATTTCAGATCTTTTTGACGTATAATGTCTTAATCTTGGTGGTTATTTTCTTAGATCTCTTCTGTTGGGTTTTTCAACCTTTTTGGTCCGAAGGATGAACCTTTATGGTGCAAATCCATTTCCTAGGCTTAGGGTTGCCACCCTTGGTGCTATTTGAGTCCCTAAGATAGAAAATTGCCATTTTTGAAGGTCTTCATGTGTTCATGGACGGGTTAAGGTCACTATCATGGAAGTACAATGTCATTTTTGGAGTTTGGGCTTATGTGAGGCATGCAAAGTCACCAGGTGACTGACTTTATGGGTTTAGACGTTAAGCAAAGCTGAGATATGTGATTTGGTCCCTTGGTTTGATGCATTAAGTGCTTAATGGAAAAAAGTACTTAATAGAGGAGTACGTTGGGCGCACAAACTGGTACGCACATCATACATGTCACCAACCCAGTACACTATGCGTACTCAGTCATAGTTTGTTTCGTATAAGTGGGCCTCGGTTTGTGCCCTTCATTGGACTTTGCTACTTTTGGCTTTTATGGACAACCAAAAATCAGATATTTTGGGCTAAGAATATGTTTGGGCTTTAGGTAAAGGTCCATTAGAGGGGTTGGGCCCAATTTGGAAAATTGGGCCATTAGTGGGCTTATATGGGTTTTGGAGTTTTGGACTTTTTTGGTTTTGGGCTTGGGCCTTAGTTATGAACCTTGTTGGGCGAAAGGTAAAATGGTCATTTTAACCCAATTGTGGATTATGGATCATGGTTAGGGACCCAAGTGCTAATTAGGTGATATTTTGGTATTGATAGTTCGAGGAGTTTCCAGGGAAGCAGCTAAGGATTTCTTGTAGTGAACTCCAGCAGTGTGAGGTGAGTTACCTTCCAGGTATAAGTGGGTTGAACACACCAAAGTCGGACCACTAGTAGTTGTTATATAGTAGTGATGATTGTCTTTGTGATAACTGCTTGGTTTAACACTATTTGTTGAGATTTATGTGCTTGTGTGCTGTATTATTACGTAGTAGTGGTAGGGGTGAAGTAGACCACGTAATCGGTCGAAAGTGAATGAAGGGGTAGGCCACCACCCAAATATGTTAGGCAGTTTGTGATATATGTACTTATATGCTAGGATATTATGTGGTAGTAGTAGGGGTGAATTAGACCCCGTAACCAGTTGAAAGAGACCAAAGGGGTAGGCCAGCACCCAGATATGCTAGGAAGTTATCGGTTGAACGAGACCGAAGGGGTAGTCCATCACCCTGATATGCTAGGCAGTTTTCGGTTGACAGAGACCAAAGGGGTAGGCCAACACCCTGATATGCTAGGCGGATACAGGCTGAAAGAGCCGGTTTTCAGTTTTGGTTTCAGGTACTTCTTCTTCAAAAGGAAAGGAGTCAGCATGATCTCAACACATCACACTATAATTTTCCGCACGTGATATCTTTAGGAGTTGTACTCTGATGTTGTTTTCTTATGACATGTTTTGGATATAGGTTTTGATTATCATATGGGATGACACTATTGATGTTTTCAGACTACAGGTTTTTTATAAGTACTTAATTAAAAATGAAATTTTTGGTAATGATTTTTGTGATGTTACATGTTCGTATCAGAGCCTTGTATTAAGGGATTCAGACACACTTTTGGGGGTGTCTGAACTCAAATTGAGGGTTTGAAAGGTTTTTACAAGAAAAATATTTTTCCTAAACTTTAAAATTAAGGATTTTTTAGAAAGAACAAGGAGTGTGATGCGTGCAATCGGCCGAGCTCAAGTAAGTTTCCCCAAGATACCATACATGTTTGCTATGATATGAATATGAGATTTGCGTGCTAGATTAGCACTAAGGATCTAGGAAGGATGCCTTGTATGCCTACTATATGTGTATGATAATTGCACGCTAGATTAGGGCTTAGGATCTTGGAAGGATGCCATGTATGCCTGTTCTATGTGCTTATTGAACTGCATGCTAGTACATATTAGGCAGTGATATGATTGCATGATTAGGATATGCTTATTTTTGGTTACTCAATGCTTGAGTGTTGCTTGCTTTGTGCTTTTAGGAGTTCTAGTTATCTTTAGCTAACTGGTAAACGAATACACTAAGTTACATATTACGAGGACTAAATAATTTCAAAAGATTAGGTTTAGCCCTATTTCGTAGCTCTCGTTTGAGTCTAACCGTTGTAGGGAGAGACCTCTCATTCGAAGAATTATCTGGTCTTACTAATATGTAATGGTATTCACGAGCTAGTTAGGGGAGATAGCGGGGACATCTTATGCAATTGATGGTAGATAGTGAGTCGAAGATTACCCTAGCATAAACCTAGGATGAGATTTGTGTAGTAGGCAGTAGTAGTAAAAGGACTTGGTGAAGTCCAGGAAATCTTTGGGGAAGGTACAGATAGATATGGAAGGTAGTATGGGTCGGTACAATTGAAAGCAAAGGATCTGTACGCGATGCAAGGAGGGTTGCGATGAGACCAGGAAACTTGTAGTGCTATGTGATCCCTCAATATTGGTTGGATGTTATGGTATGTTTCTAGCATGGAGACGCTACGCGGTAGAACAGATCGAAGTTCTGGTGTCGGCAAGGGATCATGCTCGGAATCTGGAACAGGGAAGCTCGATGATGAAACGAGGGAGTTTATTCCAGTTGAAATTTACACACAGTATCATTGACCAGGCCCCCTTAATCTTTAGTACGATCAAGGATGGCATTTTAGAGGTCCTTGATGAGAGGATGAGCGCATTTCGCTTTGAGGTGATGACTATGCTAGGGATTTGCATGATGACAATTCGGTAGTTCCAAGCTTGCAGAGCTCCAGACTATCATAGGGTTGGGGACCCCATTCTCAGTACGAGGTGGTTAGCGGATATGGCTACCGCGTTCAGGACAAATTCTTCCCCGTGGAGGTGAAGGTCAGATATGGCTCCTGCCTTTTGAAGGACCCGACACATAATTGGTGGGAAGAAAATGGTAGTGATTTAGGTGATGATGAGGTTGATGCTGTGTCATAGGATGATTTCTCGACTGGGTTTGTAGCGAAGTTTGCTGCAGAAATTAAAGTGCTATAATTGGATCGAGAGATTTTGGGTCTGTGCTAGACTACTGAGATTGTGGAAAATTTCACTCACAAGTCTCAGAAGAGGACTTTGTTGGTACCCCGGTATGCAGCCAATGAGTAGATGAAGAAAGTTAGGAATCGTGATGTGTTGCAGGATGAAATCGAGGAGTTCGTAAATATTTTGGGGTGCGAGACCCTGAATGCCATGATTTCTAGATCCCGTAAGTGGGAAATAGATTTGGAGCACATTGGTAAGAGGGGGGGGGGGGGTCAAACCAGGTGCAGACATTGGAGGGACCCAAGAAGAAACCAAAGATTTTTTATCAGCATATGAAAGGCCACCATGACCGGAATTTGTGCAGCACATGAGGGAAATTACATGAGGGTACTTGTCATTTAAAATGTTTGAACTACTTCAGGTGTGGTACGTTTGATCATGTTAGCAGAGATTGTCCTCAGAGGGGAGCAGGCAAGCCCATTGTCTCTTCTCTACGAACAAGTGAACCACTAGAAGGCTGATTGTTCGATGTTGAAGGAAGGAGCAGTAAGTAAGCCTTCTCAAGCTACTTTGAGGATCACGGATGAATGAGAGGGTGGGACAGGAGCCCCAACAGAGAGGATTCGGGCTTTACAATGTTATACGAAGGAGATGGTATAGTATCATGGAAGGTTGGTTGAGGTATCAGACTAGACCAGATTTCCAGAGTACTCTTCAAGATTTTAGAGGATAGGCGATCTTAGGGTTTGACTGGTAGTTGATCGTTAGCATTGGTAAGTGCAGGTTGTCAACAGTTGGATTTGGGAGGGTAAGAAGCATTTGGAATCCTTCAATTCTTGTGTTTTGTGGGAATTCATTCATCTCAAAGTGGGGGAAGAATCATTCAGGTATTTACGTGCAATAGCGGTTATAAAGCTTGGATGAGTTTCACATCCCCTTTAGGGAGGAAGGCGGCCCAAGAGGCTGTTTGGTTTGAGGGTTGTGTGAGTTGGGAGTTTAGTAAAACTCCCCAGCATGTAAATCATGTCTTCTGGATGCTTGAGAGAAAAATGTGGGAAATCAGGTTGGGGTTCCGGTCATGAATTGAGTTCAATTTGGGTGTTCGGTCGAGTACGGGGTCGACTCTGTGTGCGATTCGAATTGATAGATTAGCGCTAAGGCTTTGGGGTATGGTTGTGTTAGTATGGAAAGTATTTTAAGACTGCGGGGTAGCCATAGCATTCAAAAGCGGTCAAATAGTGTGGAAAGTGTTGTAACACAGCGGGGATAGCCGTAGCATTAACAAGCGATCAGATAGTGTGGAAAATGTTGTAAGAGTGCAGGGGAAGCCGTAGCATTCACAAGAGGTCAAAAAATGTTGAAAGTGTTGTAAGACTGCAAGGAGCCGTATCATTTCCAATTGTCCATATAGTGTAGAAAGTGCAGAAACAATGCAGGGTAGCCGTAGCTTTCATGGATTTATTCAAATGACATAGGGTAGGGTGGGCCAATTTTCAAGGTTGTGAGTAAGTCACAACATAATTGAAAACATAAAATGTTGGATCGAAGGAGATCGGACATGATGTAAGACTATAGTAAATCTGGTAGCATTCACCTTTTTGCTTCAGATTCAGCGGCAACAAGTTGTCAGCCTATCATGATCGGATGGATCAAAAGGATTAAAGGAGCCATAAGTGGTGGTATAGATAGGGGAGTTACTGTTAGATGAGATATCCTTCGAAGGTCGCATAGGGAGAATGCAAGGTAGCTTGTTGGCTCTGATGGGTTATGAGCATTCTAACACTTCCTAGGTGCACATGCAACCCTAATAACCTTGGATCTATGTTTGTCTAAATATCATGCAAAGTTGATTTCCAATGTCATGTTGCTATCTAGCATACATGGGGAACAATTTTTCTTTGGATGAAAGATAGAACTACATACGTTGTTGTTGAAAGTGTTCCTTAAAACCTTGTGAGCCTAGAACCTAAAGTGTGATTCCTCAAATGTTTCACACAACACCAAATGCAATGAACAAACTTGATAGCAAACTCTAACACTTTCAAAATCGGCTAAGCCCCCTTCTTCTAGCTAGTGTAAGCCATTTTGGGGAGAAACACATTGCTTATATAGTGTGTCGCATTAGGTAAACCCTAATGTAAAATGACTCTTCATTTCTTGATCCATGGGTTAACTCCATGGAGCATCCTATGGGTGGAACCCAACTTGAAAATCCATGGAGCCTCTTAGCCCACTATATAAGATATGGAAGATTTACATAATCTACCCATATATCTAATTAGTTATCTTTTGATCACTTAATTAATTCTAAATTAATTCTTGATCAATACTAATTAAATAATATTATTAATATATCAAAACTTATAATATATTAATAACCATAAGTGTTATTTCTCTCATTTAGTTTATTCGATTGCATGATGCCATGCAACCCAAATGGACCATGCCGGGTCTGGTCAAGTACATACTAGAAATAGTTATAAACTTAGACACCTTATCCAACAGTCTCACACTTGGATAAGTCTAATAACTAAAACTATAATACCTCAGGAACTGATCATCAATCGTAGCTCTTTGAAGGTTTCTCAGAACTGAGAAAATATTGATACGCCATTTAAGATAAGCAATCACAAAATCTTTTGTTCTAGATAACAGTCGGACAAATACATGGAACAATGTCTTACTTATTGTCCAACAGTTTGTTTCCCGATTTTCGATTTGTTTGACAAAGAACTTAATTGAATACAACAAATTAGTTCTAACCAGGCTCGGTACATAGGTCAAAACAAAATCATCGAGGGGCCCAGATATCAGCTTCTAATCCAAGAAGGAACAGATAAACTTCGACTCATATGTTTGTTCTACTACTCATTGAATTATACACAAAAGCACGTTTTATAAAACGAGTTACCAATGTGTTTACATACAATCAATGCATAACCAACTCATAAGTAACAAATCATATCTCTAGGGTTGAAGAATTATGTGATATTACCGTCTCACGATCACTCGAGATAAATTCCATGAAGTGATACCAGTGAGCGTGGGTTGATTCCAGTACTAAGAACTTATGAGTACTCATGAACTGTTGTCCTTAACCTTCACACCTACAACCAACTTCATGACAGTCTTAATTCATATCTACTTCCAACATATGACTAATTGTGGAGATTTGAATAATATTTTGTAACTACTAAAACTTATATCATCCTTTAGCCTTATGCTCCAAGCATGATGAAGATGCTTTGCCCTACTCAGTCCCTTTGTGAGGGGATCTGCTGGGTTCTCATCTGATGATACCCTCCTTGCAACGAGGATTACTTCTTCTATGCGATGTCTGATAAAATGATATTTTATGTCGATGTGTCTGGATCTCTCGTGATCCCTTGGTTCCTTAGCTAAGGCAACAACACGTTCACTATCACAAAAAATTTCCATAGGCTCCTTTCTTGCTGGTACAACTCCAAGGTCTCCAATGAAGTTCTTCAGCCATATTGCCTCCTTTGCTGCTTCGCTCACTGCTATATACTCTGATTCACAAGTGGAATCAGCCACTGTCTCCTGCTTGGAACTCTTCCAAGTGATTGCTCCTTTGTTTAGGGTAGAGACCCAGCCCGACTGAGAGCGGACATTATCCCTATCAGTCTGGAAGACAGCATCACCATACCCTACAACTCTCAAGTCATCACTCCCGCTGATGGTAAGGACCCAGTCCTTAGTCCTCCGTAGGTACTTTAGGATATTCTTCACCGGAGTCTAGTGTGCCTTCTAGGGTTCCCCTGATACTTGCTAACCATGCTCAAGGAAAAGGTTACATCAGTTCGAGTACACGTCATAGCATACATGATCGATCCTACAGCCGAAGCATAAAGTACTTGACTCGTTTCTGCTATCTCAGCCTCAGTACCTGGGCTCTGAGCTTTACTCAATATGGCATCACTCTGGATAGGTAACTCTCCTTTCTTGGAGTTCTGCAAGTTGAATCTCTTCAGCACCTTCTCCGAGTAGGTACTTTGACTAAGTCCAATTAGTCTTTTACTCCGGTTTCTCAAAATCCTTATCCCTAGAATATAGGAAGCTTCTCCTAGGTCCTTCATAGAGAAACACTTCCCAAGCCAGGACTTGACTTCCTTCAGAGTTGGGATGTCAATTCCTATGAGTATTATGTCATCCACATACAATACCAAAAAGCTAGCTATAATCCCACTAGCCTTGACATACACACAAGATTCATCTTCACTCCTAGAAAATCCAAATCCCTTGACTTTTTCATCAAAGCAAACATTTCATCTGCGAGGTGTTTGCTTTAATCCATAAATGAATTTCTCAAGCCTACACACTCTATTAGGGTACTCGTTGCTGACAAAACCTTCTGGCTGACTCATGTAAACATCTTCAGTCAACTTTCCATTAAGGAAGGTGGTTTTGACATCCATTTGCCATAGTTGATAGTCATGAAAAGCAGCTATGGCTAACATAACCCTAATAGACTTAATCTTGGCTAATGGAGAAAATGTATCATCATAATCCAATCGTGGAGTTTGAGAGAAACCCTTTGCAACTAGTCGTGCCTTGTAAGTGTGAACATTACCATCCATGTCAGTCTTCTTCTCGAAGATCCATTTGCACCCTACAATCTTACGACCTGGTACATTGTTAACCAAGTTCCAAACTTGATTGTCATACATGGATTGTATATCGCTGTCCATTGCCTCTTTCCATTTAGCAGACTCGGGGCCTGTCATGGCTTCCGCGTAACTGTTAGGTTCATCCAGACCTACTAGTGTCTCATCACTAATAAGTGTATCACCTTCCGCAGTAATATGGAACCCATAGTAATGCTCAGGTACATTCCTAACTCTCATGGATCGCCTTACATACATAAACTATCCAATTGGTTCAACAAGAGTTTCATCCTCAAGTTGAGGGCTAGGGTTTGAAGTTCCTTCACCACTTGACTCTTGAAGTTCTTCAAGGTCAATTTGCCTCCCACTATCTCCTTGGCTTATAAATTCTCTCTCATGAAGGACTCCGCTTCTTGCTACAAAGACCACATTATCACTGGGTCTGTAGAAGAGGTAACCAAAGGATTTCTGTGGGTAGCCGATGAAAATACACCTCTCGCTTCGGGGTTCAAGCTTATCATGAGTCTCACGTCTCACGAAAGCCTCACAACCCCAAATCTTGATGTGGTCTAGTTTGGGTACTTTACTAGTCCACATCTCATGAGGAGTTTTGGCAACTTTCTTTATAGGAACTAGATTAAGGAAATGGGAGGCAGTCTCTAAGGCATACCCCTAGAATAAGATTGGTAGCGAAGCCCGACTCATAATGGAATGAACCATATCCAACATGGTTCGATTGCACCTCTCAGCCACACCATTCAACTGCGGTGTTTTGGGAGGTGTCAATTGTGAGACAATCCCACATTCCCTAAGATAGTCGAGGAACTTTGAACTAAGAAACTCACCACCTCGATTGGATCGAAGCATCTTAATGTTCCTGCCCAATTGATTCTTAACTTCCTGTTTAAATTCTATAAACCTTTCGAAAGTCTCTGACTTATTCTTGATTAAGTAGACATATCCATATCTAGTGTAATCATCAGTAAAAGTCAAATAATAACGATTAGCATCCCTTGTGGCATGTTTGAAGGGCCCACACACCTCCGTGTGTATAAGATCCAGCAAACCTTTACCCTTCTCACAAGAACCTGTGAAGAGTGACTTTGTGCTTTTTCCAGGTAAGCATCATTCACAACATCTGACTTTAGGTCAAATGACTCCAAGACTCCATCCTTTTGGAGTTGGCCTATGCATTTCTTGCTCATATGTCCAAGACGACAATGCCATAATGATGCTTTATCCATGTTATTATTATTAAAAGAATCAATACACAATGCACTATTTCCTAAGTTATCAACCACGGATACAGTTTCATACACGCCATCACAAGGTACTGCTTTAAAATAAAGAACATTATTAAAGAAAGCATTAATCGAACTAACTTCATTATCAAATGAAAAGGTGAAACCTTGTTTATACAATACCATGTTAGCGCCCTGTTAGAGAAGGCACAAGCTGCGAACTTGACCTTGTTGCTTTCTTGGCAAGCGCAGATTTTAAAGACATATTCCATCTTTTCAATCCACTGCCTTAACACCATAACCCCACCAGTACCATTGAAGCTGCGGGGTTTGGCATTTGTGAAGTCCTTGTAGGTGCATTCCCGAGGGTGTCCATGGCTTTCACCATGGTTCGAGGGAGGTGCACCTATTCCCGATCCACTAGGGACAGGAGTGTTGAATGCTGACACAGCAGCTACAACTGTGGCTTTGAAAGCTGCCCGGAACATGTTGGCATCGAAGGAGTTAGGTGGTTGAGGAGGTTGAGGTTGTGGTGGAGGTGGTGTTATCGGTGCTTCGTTATTTAGGTTACGTCTGGGATTTCTGTGTGGCAGCATCTTTAACTATAAGTTTAAAAGAAGACGATATGGATAAGCATAAATGGATAATGACTGTGCCTCATGGACTAATTCCCCATAGCCCAACAACAAATGAATAGAATGACTAAATGAAGATGACAACATTTAGATAACAATTTCCATTTGATTAGATATCTGTCAATAATACTGGAATTACAGATGTAACAAGATCGGGAAAAATGGCCTAAAAGTAGGCCTTACATCAACCAAGATGGAAAATTTTGACAGAATTAAGATTAGATAAAGACCTAACAGGTCTAAGATTTATAAAGACAGGAAATTAGACCAAAGTTATACATAAACTAGGTTATATCCAAAAGATGAGTCGTCGAGATTCTATCGGCGACGAGTACTGCTAGCATGAGTTCTTGATCCTGACAGCATAAGTTCCATGTCCCTCATACGCATGTCAGCTCTTGCTTGCTGAGCTTGAAGTTCCCTAACTTCAGCTCGAGTTTCAGCAAGTTCCCTCTACAGAGCTATATTGCGGAACAGAGTTAGTTCGTGATCAGACTCTAGTTGGCGAATGCGGATAGTGTTTACACCAGAGTTGGCGTCAACTTCCAAGACTTGATTTATAGTTACCTGAGCCATTATCGTGTTTCGAGAAATCCTACGAACCATGATTCATAGGACTCTGTCAGCCGAACCTCCTTCAGTGAGATTGTAGAAACTTCGGTCTCCATCGTAGATAATGGGTTGACCCTGTTCATGACTCCATGTATTCCAGTTAGTGGCCCACAGAGGTGTGGGTCCTTGAAATGCGGGACGGGGATTCAGGTTTGGGTTTTGAGCAGCTAGGGGTAGGTTATTGACTTCAGGCTTCGACTAAGAACTATCGGAAAAACCATCAGCATGGTGATCATCCAAAGGGATTTAGTGATCATCTTCTCGTTCTACCTGTAACCAACGAGCATTGCCTTGGTTTGGGAAGTACGGATCGCCATGGTGAAATCCAGCCATTTTAATCTACTCGAGAAAAGGGATAAAACAAATAGCTAAAGTAGACGAACTAACTAAGATAATTCCAGTAAGACCAAATTCCCCTATGGTATTTCTTGATGGTTGTGTTGGTAACTTTTTAGACTTGTTTCCATATCACAACCATTCTTGAGCATATGCTAATCACTCCCCGGACCAGCATAGTTGATCAGGATATGCCATTCCCAAGACTGACCATATATCCCAGGCTTACTTGTGATATTCAACAATCGTAATACTTTTGTTCTTGTCATTGTGACACTGGTTTTAGTATGAATGCAGGCACGTATACTTTGTTAAATATTTTATTATTTAAAAGTATAACTCTTAGACAGAGTGTTTTAATCCCTATGTATTTATAGTTAGTATATCTTTTATGGGTCGATATACTATATTCACTATAAACAAAGCTCTGATACCAATCTGTCACACCCCAAAACCACGAACGGCGGAAACGTTCAGAGGTGGAGGACGTCATGTACAGTATCACAACAATGTAAAATAGTAAACAAGCAACAACATCATCCATTGCATTATAAGTAAAGTTTTAATACATGTGTGTGTTCTTTCATTGTAATAAGACACCAAAAATATAATCAAAATAAAAGACGAGACTTGTCTGCTCCGTCTTCTCAAAACCTGGCCACCGTACCTGTCTACTGATGACCTGAGAATACAAGTTATTTTGAAAGCGAGTATCAGCTTTAAAGCTGGTGAATTCATAAGTATTTAAGTGTCATTGTCTTTCTTTGATAAACTGTTATGAATGTTCTGTAAAACCATTAAGTAAGAAAGTTGATATAAGTATGAAAAACCCTAAGAAATCCCTTATTTCCTACTTGTATGAAATGTAGTCTTCTACCAAGACCCGGATGTTTTGTAAGTAAAATGATAGTTTTTCCTTTCTATTGACTAGTACTAAAAGAACGTAGTCTAACTCATCATTTATGTGAATATATCACAAAATAAAGTAAATAGGAAAAATATAACCATGTAAGTGTTATCCCTGGGTGACTAGGATTAACACGACATCGCCGAAGCGAAAGGTATACCCTATGAACATCCGAAGATTGTCCCCTCACCCCCTGTAGCGGCAGTAGGGTGGAGGGAGGGTTAGTCCCATAACAGCGTTAACCTAATAATCATCCGAAGACTTTCATCTCATCCTCTATTGCAACAGTAGATGGAGGAATGGTTAGTTCCGTAACTGACTCCTAATATCAGAAACAACCTTAGACATCCGTATATGTTCATCACCCAGTGTTGCTAACAGTTGGGTGCTGGAATGGTTAGTCCTGTATAGACATCCAATTGAACAGGGATAGGCAGGAAAATTTACACAGAAGGTACGAATGAATCTTCCTAATAACTCTAGGTACAAGTATCCAGGTAAGTGAATACAGGATAATGTATCTAAGTAACAGTATTCATGTATGGTATTCATGGAAGCGTATTCAGATAAATGTAGTTATGTAACCGTACTCATGTATCATGTAAACCTAGGTAATTGTACTCATGTATCATGTAAGGTACTGGTATAGACTCATGAATGAACTGACTCTTCTGTGATTCCTTGTAATAGGAATAATGTTTTGTTTCATCTAACTATCCCTATAATAATTAACTGGACAGTAATTGATTGTTCAAGTAGATTTATGCACCCTCGATACACCAGGGTGTGGGAAACTGAACGAAGGATGGAAACTATAACATCAATACATATATAAGAACTTATGTGTATAAGTGTAGTTTCGCTCAAGAAGGTAGAAATAATGTTTTTTCAAGATATCTAGGAGTTTTGAACAAGTATTAAGAGTGACTTGATGTCGTTTTAACAAACATTTCAAAACTAATACATTTGTTATCAAGGTATTTTAAGATAGAAAGCCATTTCATGTGTCACCTTTTGAAGTATGTGTAATCTACAGAGTGAAAACACAGTTATAAAATACATATTATTGATTTAATAACATGCTGTTTTGTACTTGTAATCCCCCCCTTTAAAGCATTTAAAATCATTTAAAATATTGATTAAGGGGTATGAACTCACCTAAGATGGTGAATTGGATGAACTGGACGGTGTAGGATTGTTGGGTGCCAAGTGAGTACTTGTACACACACTACGATCCTAATAAACATATAATCACACATATATGCACTCAATTAGACTTAAATTACTAATTGGTAATGTTAAGACATCCTAGAACATAATAAACACTTTATATAAGTGTTTTAAGCCCTAAGGATTGCATCTAAGCTATTGTGGGACAAGGTACTTGGGTTTAGGGTTCCAAAGGACCCCATATATGAGTTTACTCTCCATATACCATCACACATGGAGTTAACGGCCGTAAACTCCCAAACAAGGTGGTATTTTGTGCTTTGAAGTTCTAAATGATCCATATAATTATTCCAACTTGGTGGTTCTATTCATCGAAGTGTTTAAGGTATAGAAACACCCCTTTGAGGAGTTTACGGCCATAAGGCCATTTCCTTTAGATTTTGCGGCCGTAAACTCTTAAGGATGGTTGTTTTTGATGCTTTCAAGTCTCTTGCACAAGTGGTATAGGTTCTAGACTTGTATTCCAAGCATACGAAGGCCTTTGACACACTTTGGTGCCCTTTAATCATGTTTACGGCCCAAGAACCATGTCTTGGCCGTAAACTCACTTTGAAATGTGTTTGGGTTGTGTTTTGGGTCCTTCAATTAAGTGGGAACAATTCTATGCAATGTCTAGAGCTTTAGGTTCCTTAAAAGCACCCTTTGATCCAATTTATTAGAGTTCACGGTCCAAGATCATCTTGGGCCGTGAACTCCCATGTGTTTGATTTTGTTGGTTGTTTTCTTGTCCCTAATACACATATATATGAGTCTAAGGTAGTAGGATAACACAAGGGATGGTCTAGGCTTTGTTTCGGGAGTTTACCGCCCAAGAACACCTTGGGGAGTAAACTCCTAAATCTAGTGATTTAGCCTTCTAAATCATGTTATAAACACATATGAAGCTTTCTAACACTACTTGAAAGAGTTACTCACGTTTTGGTTATAAAAACCAGAAGATCCGTGAGAGAGAAAATAGCTTTTCTCTAGTTAGAAATGCGAATAATGAATGAATTTGGTTAAGAATTCTATTTATAGTCCTGATATTTTTTTTGTAGAAAATATTTTATTCCCGAAATGATCTCTAATATAATAGAGTGTTGGAATAACAGTGTTGCACAAAACTCTAGTGCATCCACTCTCCTGATATTTCCAGAAGTGTAAACCCTAAATTACTCAAACTTATACGGAAAGTCTGAAAGTTTACTATGACTGATATAACTTCTATTGAAGTGTTATTGTTTATACAGAGTGAAAATTTCGGGTTGTCACAGTGTAAATACCTGCATTGTTGGGTTTAACTTTCCCATCTTTCATATCTTGCTGGCACTTTGGGTAGTTCCGCTTCCAGTGAGCCTTTTCATGGAAAAAGAAGCATTCAGCCTCTTTTGGGTCAAAAAAAGGAGTGACGAAACCTTTCTTGGTTCCACTTGAAGAAGAGCCATCAAGGGTCCTAGCCTTGGTACCCTTCAAAGAACTCTTTCTCTTCTTCCCTCGTCCTTTCTCGATTGCCAAGACAGGGGCGGAGTTGGTAGGAGTAGGAGTAGTAATAACCACCTTACCCTTAAGGCCACTTTCCGCGGTCTTTAAGATTCCTTGAAGTTTGTTGAGAGTGACATCTTCCTTGTTCATGTGATATGTCATGCGGAATTTATCATAGCATGATGGTAAGGAGTGCAAAATAATATCTATTGCAAGCTCCTCGGGGAAGTTTACATTGAGCTTTAGCAATCGGTCCACAAATCTTTGCATTTTATGCATGTCGCCCGTGATGGGTTCACCATCCTTCATTCGGGTTGTTATCATGGAGGAGATGATTTCATACCTCTTTTATCTTGCACTTTGATGGAATCTTTCCATCAAATCTTGGTGCATTTCAAAAGGGTAGAAGTCCTCGTAGGACTTTTGGAGATCGACTGTCATAGTAGCCATCATGATGGATGCCACCTTGGTGGCATCCCTTTCATGTGCCCTAAGGTCGGCGATCTCTTGAGGAGTAGCAATTGTCTCATCAATCTCCTTAAGCTCCTTATCGAGAACATATTCTTTGTCCTCGTAGCGGGTAATTATTCGGATTTTTCTAATCCATTCATTAAAGTTGGACCCATCAAAAGTGACTTTCTCACACAAGTTCATTAGAGAAAACGAGCCATTAGGATTAGAACCAGAAGCAACAGTCTTTGTAGATATCTGAAAAGAAGAAAAGTTTAGTTTAGATATTGAGATAGTCCTTAATAAAACACACAAATGTAGTATTAAGGCTAGGACCCAATCACAATATATTATACTTAGAAGGGGTGTGCCGTAATCTAAGTAATAACATATTTGAAAGGTAGATGAATGATGATTCACCAATTTCCACCATGAAAAATGAAATACTGATATTAGGTTTTAATTGGTTCTTAAAAATTCCTACATTCTTTGAGATTCACTGAACTTTTCAATGACATGTTTCAATCTTGGGTGTACCCTCCAAGTTTTATGACTGGGATGCTGAGGATCACAAAACGAGGTGTGAAGTAACCATGCAAATCAGTTGGTACCCTTAAAGTATTACCCCTCATTAGATGTGCCGGTTAACCACACACGCTCCATCGATACTATGATAAACATTAAGTCACCCTTTACCTACCTTGTTAAGTTCAAGTTAGTGTGCTGGTTAACCACACACACTCCAATAACGACTTAAACAATGTGTAAAGTGTAATTTCATAGATTAGCACCTTATTCACATTTTTCCTAAAATAACTAAGATTGGGAATTTAATAAAAGCATTTAGTTACTCTAATATATTCATCATACTTTTAATGAGAATTTATAAGTCCTTGTCCTACCCATTCGGCGAACGACCCTCCACCAATCAAGGAAGCGGTGGGTGAGAGTGGACACCCATTAAGTTACCATTTTATAGGCAACAACCTTATACCCCCTTATAGACCGGCTTCGTGAATGAGGCGTACTAGCGGTAAGACGACTTGATCTTATATAATATATATATATATATATATATATATATATATATATATATATATATATATATTATTAACTTATAATATTATAAAGTATAAGGGTTGAATTTTAACTTTTAAAATTCTATGGGTTGGAACTTAAGTTTCAATCAATACTTTACTTGTTCCAAAACTTGAGGGCAAGTTTTGTAAACTTTCAAAACTTTTCATTTCTTGTAACTTATGAGTTAATAGAGTATTAAAAATGAAGACTCTTCATTTTTTATAACTCATGTGTTCTTTTAATGGCTCTTAACAAAGTGACTTTTGGTTTTCCATAACTAGAGGACAAGTTATGGACTCCATTAAAACACATAATGATCATGAATTAATCTACCACATAGGTTACAAACAATTCCTATGATCATCTAAACATCATAAGAACAAGAACATGAATATGAACACTTTAAAGAATAAAAAATTACACTTAAAACTTGTAATTTTGATAATTGTCATTGTTCATGTGTTCATGGATTAGTTAAGGTCACTATCATGGAAGTACAATGTCATTTTTGGAGTTTGGGCTTATGTGAGGCATGCAAAGTCACCAGGTGACTAACTTTATGGGTTTAGACATTAAGTAGAGTTGAAATATGTGATTTGGTCCCTTGGTTTGATGCATTAAGTGCTTAGTGGCAAAAAGTACTTAATAGAGGAGTACGTTGGGTGCACAAACTGGTACGCATAGCATACATGTCACGAACCCAGTACACTATGCGTACTCAGTCATAGTTTGTTTCGTATAAGTGCGCCTCGGTTTGTGCCCTTCATTGGACTTTGCTACTTTTGGCTTTTATTGACAACCAGAAATCAGATATTTTGGGCTAAGAATATGTTTGGGCTTTAGGTAAAGGTCCATTAGAGGGGTTGGGCCCAATTTGGAAAATTGGGCCATTAGTGGGCTTATATGGATTTTGGAGTTTTGGACTTTTTTGGTTTTGGGCTTGGCCCTTAGTTATGAATCTTGTTGGGCCAAAGGTAAAATGGTCATTTTAACCCAAGTGTGGATTATGGATCATGGTTAGGGACCCAAGTGCTAATTAGGTGATATTTTGGTATTGATAGTTCGAGGAGTTTCCAGGGAAGCAGCTAAGGATTTCTTGTAGTGAACTCCAGCAGTGTGAGGTGAGTTACCTTCCAGGTATAAGTGGGTTGAACACACCAAAGTCGGACCACTAGTAGTTGTTATATAGTAGTGATGATTGTCTTTGTGATAACTGCCTGGTTTAACACTATTTGTTGAGATTTATGTGCTTGTGTGCTGTATTATTACGTAGTAGTGGTAGGGGTGAAGTAGACCACGTAACCAGTCGAAAGTGAATGAAGGGGTAGGCCAGCACCCAGATATGTTAGGCAGTTTGTGATATATGTACTTATATGCTAGGATATTATGTGGTAGTGGTAGGGGTGAATTAGAGCCCGTAACCAGTTGAAAGAGACCAAAGGGGTAGGCCAGCACCCAGATATGCTAGGAAGTTACCGGTTGAAGGAGACCGAAGTGGTAGGCCATCACCCTGATATGCTAGGTAGTTTTTGGTTGACAGATACCAAAGGGGTAGGCCAACACCATGATATGCTAGGCGTATACAAGCTAAAAGAGCTGGTTTTTAGTTTTGGTTTCAGGTACTTCTTCTTCAAAAGGAAAGGAGTCGGCATGATCTCAACACGTCACACTATAATTTTCCACACATGATATCTTTAGGAGTTGTACTCTGATGTTGTTTTCTTATGACATGTTTTGGATATAGGTTTTGATTATCATATGGGATGACACTATTGATGCTTTCAGACTACAGGTTTTTTATAAGTACTTAATTAAAAATGAAATTTTTTGTAATGATTTTTGTGATGTTACAAGTTCGTATCAGAGCCTTGTATTAAGGGATTCAGACACACTTTCGGGGGCGTCTGAACTCAAATTGAGGGTTTGAAAGGTTTTTACAAGAAAAATATTTTTTCTAAACTTTAAAATTAAGGATTTTTTAGAAAGAACAAGGAGTGTGATGCGTGCAATTGGCCGAGCTCAAGTAAGTTTCCCCAAGATACCATACATGTTTGCTATGATATGAATATGAGATTTGCATGCTAGATTAGCACTAAGGATCTAGGAAGGATGCCTTGTATGCCTACTATATGTGTATGATAATTGCACGCTAGATTAGGGCTAAGGATCTTGGAAGGATGCCATGTATGCATGTTCTGTGTGCTTATTGAACTGCA
The DNA here is from genome assembly GCF_052625555.1 of Lactuca saligna. Taxonomy (NCBI): domain Eukaryota; kingdom Viridiplantae; phylum Streptophyta; class Magnoliopsida; order Asterales; family Asteraceae; genus Lactuca; species Lactuca saligna. The sequence continues at coordinate 200,401,457 of NC_136424.1, read as the reverse complement.
TGCTAGTATATATTAGGCAGAGATATGATGGCATGATTAGGATATTCTTATATTTGGTTACTCAATGCTTGAGTGTTGCTTGCTTTGTGCTTTTAGGAGTTCTGGTTATCTTTAGCTAACTGGTAAATGAATAAACTAAGTTACATATTACGAGGACTAAATAATTTCAAAAGATTAGGTTTAGCCCTATTTCACAGCTCTCGTTTGAGTCTAACCGTTGTAAAGAGAGACCTATCATTCGAAGAATTATCTGGTCTTACTAATATGTAATGGTATTCACGAGCTAGTTAGGGGAGATAGTAGGGACATCTTATGCAACTGATGGCAAATAGTGAGTCGTAGATTACCCTAGCATAAACCTAGGATGAGATTTGTGCAGCAGGCAGTAGTAGTAAAAGGACTTGGTGGAGTCAAGGAAATCCTTGAGGAAAGTACAGATAGATATGGAAGGTAGTATGGGTCAGTACAATTGAAAGCACAGAATCTGTACGCGATGCAAGGAGGGCTGCGATGAGACTAGGAAACTTGTTGTGCTATGTGATCCCTCAATATTGGATGGATGTTATGGTATGTTTCTAGCATGGTGACGCTACGTGGTAGACCAGATCGAAGTTCTGGTGTTGGGAAGGGATCATGCTCGGAATTTGGAACAGGGCAGCTCGATGATGAAATGAGGGAGTTTATTCCAGCTGAGATTACACACAGTATCATTGACCAGGCACCCTTAATCTTTAGTACGGTCAAGGATGACATTTTAAAGGTCCTTGATGAGAGGATGAGCGCATTTCGCTTTGAGGTGATGACTATGCTAGGAATTTGCATGATGACGATTCGGTAGTTCCGAGCTTGCGGAGCTCCAGACTATCATGGGGTTGGGGACCCCCTTCTCAGTACGAGGTCGTTAGCGGATATGGCTACCGCGTTCAGGACAAATTCTTCCCCGTGGAGGTGAAGGTCAGATATGGCTCCTGCCTTTTGAAGGACCCGACACATAATTGGTGGGAAGAAAATGGTAGTGAACTAGTGATTTAGGTGATGATGAGGTTGATGCTGTGTCATAGGATGATTTCTTGACTGGGTTTCTAGCGAAGTTTGCTCCAGAAATTGAAGTGCTATAGTTGGATCGAGAGATTTTGGGTCTGTGCCAGACTACTGAGATTGTGGCAAATTTCACTCACAAGTCTCAGAAGAGGGCTTTGTTGGTACCCCAATATGCAACCGATGATTAGATGAAGAAAGTTAGGAATCGTGATGTGTTGCAGGATGAAATCAAGGAGTTCGTAAGTATTTCGGGGTGCGAGACCCTGAATGACATGATTTCTAGATCCCGTAAGTGGGAAATAGATTTGGAGCGCATTGGTAAGAGGGGGGGAGGGGTCAAACAAGGTGCAGACATTGGAGGGACCCAAGAAGAAACCAAAGATTTTTTATCAGCATATGAAAGGCCACCAGGACCGAAATTTGTGCAGCACGTGAATGAAATTACATGAGGGGACTTGTCATTTAAAATGTTTGAACTACTTCAGGTGTGGTACGTTTGATCATGTTAGCAGAGATTGTCCTCAGAGGGGAGCAGGCAAGCCCATTATCTCTCCTCTACGAACAAGTGAACCACTAGAAGGCTGATTGTTCGATGTTGAAGGAAGGAGCAGTAAGTAAGCCTTCTCAAGCTACTTTGAGGATCACGGATGAATGAAAGGGTGGGACTGGAGCCCTAACAGACAGGATTTGGGCTTTACAGTGTTATACGAAGGAGATGGTATAGTATCATGGAAGGTTGGTTGAGGTATCAGACTAGGCCAGATTTCCAGAGTACTCTTCAAGATTTTAGAGGATAGGCGATCTGAGGGTTTGACTGGTAGTTGATCGTTAGCATGGGTAAGTGCAGGTTGTTAACAGTTGGATTTGGGAGGGTAAGAAGCATTTGGAATCCATCAATTCTTGTGTTTTGTGGGAATTCATTCATCTCAAAGTGGGGGAGAATCATTCAGGTATTTACGTGCAAGAGCGGTTATAAAGCTTGGAGGAGTTTCACATCCCCTTTAGGGAGGAAGGCGGCCCAAGAGGCTGTTTGGTTTGAGGGTTGCGTTAGTTGGGAGTTTAGTAAAACTCCCCATGATGTAAATCATGTCTTCTTGATGCTTGAGAGAAAAATGTGGGAAATCAGGTTGGGGTTCCGGTCATGAATTGAGTTCAATTTGGGTGTTCGGTCGAGTACATGCTCGACTCTGTGTGCGATTTGAATTGATAGATTAGCGCTAAGGCTTTGGGCTATGGTTGTGTTAGTATGGAATGTATTGTAAGACTGCGGGGGTAGCTATAGCATTCAAAAGCGGTCAAATAGTGTGGAAAGTGTTGTAAGACCGCGGGGATAGCCGTAGCATTCACAAGCGATCAGATAGTGTGGAAAATGTTGTAAGAGTGCGGGGGAAGCCGTAGCATTCACAAGAGGTCAAAAAATGTTGAAAGTGTTGTAAGACTGCAAGGAGCCGTATCATTTACAATCGTCCAAATAGTGTAGAAAGACCAGAAACAATGCAGGGTAGCCGTAGCCTTCATGGATTTATTCAGATGACATAGGGTAGGGTGGGCCAATTTTCAAGGTTGTGAGTAAGTCACAACATAATTGAAAACATAAAATGCTAGATCGAAGGAGATCGGACATGATGTAAGACTATAGTTATTCTGGTAGCATTCACCTTTTTGCTTCGGATTCAGTGGCAACAACTTGTCAGCCTATCCTGATCGGATGGATAAAAAGGATTAAAGGAGCCATGAGGCGAATGCAAGGTTGCTTGTTGGCTCTGATGGGTTATGAGCATTCTAACACTTCCTAGGTGTACATGAAACCCTCATAACCTTGGATCTATGTTTGTCTAAATATCAAGCAAAGTTGATTTCCAATGTTATGTTCTTATCTAGCATACATGGAGAACAATTTTTCTTTGAATGAAAGAGAGAACTACATACCTTGTTGTTGAAAGTGTTCCTTAAAACTTTGTGAGCCTAGAACCTAAAGTGTGATGCCTCAAATGTTTCACACAACACCAAATGCAATGACCAAACTGGATAGAAAACTCTAACACTTGCAAAATCGGCTAAGCCCCCTTCTTCTAGCTAGTGTAAGCCTTTTTGGGGAGAAACACATTGGTTATATAGTGTGTCGCATTAGGTAAACCCTAATGTAACATGACTCTTCATTTCTTGATCCATGGGTTAACTCCATGGAGCATCCTATGGGTGGAACCCAACTTGACAATCCATGGAGCCTCTTAGCCCATTATATAAGATATGGAAGATTTACATAATCTACCCATATATCTAATTAGTTATCTTTTGATCACTTAATTAATTATAAATTAATTCTTGATCAATACTAATTAAATAATATTATTAATATATCAAAACTTATAATATATTAATAACCATAAGTGTTATTTCTCTCATTTAGTTTATTCGATTGCATGATGCCATGCAACCCAAATGGACCATGCCGGGTCAGGTCAAGTACATACTAGAAATAGTTATGGACTTAGACACCTTATCCAACAATCTCACACTTAGATAAGCCTAATAACTAAAACTATAATACCTCAGGAACTGATCATCAATCGTAGCTCTTTCAAGGTTTCTCGGAACTGAGAAAATATTGATACGCCATTTAAGATAAGCGATCACAAAATCCTCTATTCTAGATAACAGTTGAACAAATACATGGAACAATGTCTTACTTATTGTCCAACAGTTTGTTTCCCGATTTCCGATTTGTTTGACAAAGAACTTAATTAAATACATCAAATTAGTTCTAACCAGGCTCGGTACATAGGTCAAAACAAAATCATCGAGGGGCCCAGATATCAGCTTCTAATCTAAGAAGGAACAAATAAACTTCGACTCGTATGTTTGTTCTACTACTCATTGAATTATACACAAAAGCACGTTTTATAAAATTGAGTTACCAATGCGTTTACGTACAATCAATGCATAACCAACTCATAAGTAACAAATCATATCTCTAGATTTGAAGACTTACGTGATATTACCATCTCATGATCACTCGAGATAAATTCCATGAAGTGATTCCAGTGAGCGTGGGTTGATTCCAGTACTCAGAACTTATGAGTACTCATGAAGTGTTGTCCTTAACCTTCACACCTACAACCAACTTCATGATAGTCTTAATTCATATCTACTTCCAACATATGACTAACTGTGGAGATTTGAATAATATTTCGTAACTACTAAAACTTATGTCATCCTTTAGCGTTATGCTCCGAGCATGTTGAAGATATTTTGCCCTACTCAGTCCCTTCATGAGGGGATCTGCTGGGTTCTCATCTGACGATACCCTCTTTGCAACGAGGATTACTTCTTCTATGCGATGTCTGATAAAATGATATTTTCTGTCGATGTGTCTGGATCTCTCGTGGTCCCTTGGTTCCTTAGCTATGGCAACAGCACGTTCACTATCACATAAAATTTCCATAGGCTCCTTTCTTGTTGGTACAACTCCAAGGTCTCTAATGAAGTTCTTCAGCCATATTGCCTGCTTCGCTGCTTCGCTCGCTGCTATATACTCTGATTCACAAGTGGAATCAGCCACTGTCTCCTACTTGCAACTCTTCTAAGTGATTGCTCCTTTGTTTAGGGTAAAGACCCAGCCCGACTGAGAGCGGAAATTATCCCTATCAGTCTGGAAGACAGCATCACCATACCCTACAACTATCAAGTCATCACTCCCGCCGAGGGTAAGGACCGAGTCCTTAGTCCTCCGTAGGTACTTGAGGATATTCTTCACCGGAGTCTAGTGTGCCTTCCAGGGTTCCCCTGATACTGTTGGATAAGGTGTCTAAGTCCATAACTATTTCTGGTATGTACTTGACACGACCCGGCATGGTCCATTTGGGTTGCATGGCACCATGCAATTGGATAGACTAAATGAGAGAAATAACACTTGGAGATTATTAATATATTATAAGTTCTAATATATTAATAATATTATTTGATTAGTTTGATCAAGAATTAATTTAGAATTAATTAAGTGATCAAAAGATAACTAATTAAAAATATGGGTTGATTATGTAAATCATCCATATCTTGTATAGTGGGCTAAAAGGCTCCATGGACTATCAAGTTGGGTTCCACCCATAGGATGCTCCATGGATGCTCCATGGGAGTTACAAACCCATGGGTCATGGAAATGAAGAGTCATGACACATTAGGGTTTAACCCTAGATGTGTCAACACTATATAAGTAACATGTTCTCCACCCAAAATCGGCTACACTAAGAAATAAGAGGGCTTGGCCGATTTTGAAGAAGTGAGTATTCTCTCATAAGTTCTTCCAAGAGCATTTGGTGTTGTGTGAAGCATTTGAGGCATCACACTTGGGGTGCTAGGCTCACAAGGTTCCAAGGAACACAAACAACAACAAGGTAAGTTATTCTATCTATGCTTTATGTTAAAATTGTTCCCCATGTATGCTAGATAGGAATATAACCTTGGAATTCAACTTTGCATGACAATTAGACAAACATAGACCCAAGGTTATTAGGGTTGCATGTACACTTAGGAAGTGTTAGAATGCTCAAAACCCATCAGTGGTATCAGAGCCTAGGCTTGTTTGCTCTTATTTGTGCTTAAAAGTTGAAAACAGAATCGGAAATTTTGTTGTCTGCGAATGGACTCGTCGAGTCTATAGGGGGGACTCGTCGAGTCCATGAGTATCTTCAACCAACTCGGCGAGTCAGTTTATGCACTCGGCGAGTAGGGTCGACTGAGTGCAGAATTTCGATTCAGTTGCTGGAAATGAATTAGAAACATTACCCTAAACTGTTTTGGTAATTGCAAAACTTGTTTTTGGTGGTGTAATGTGCTTGCTAATTCATTTACAACAACTAGTTATCAAAATTACAAAGTTTTATGTAATTTTTGATTGTGTTCATATTCATGTTCTTGTTCTTATGATGTTTTAGATGATCATAGGAATTATTTGTAACCTATGTGGTAGATTAATTCTTGATCATAATGTGTTTTAATGGAGTCCATAACTTATCCTTAAGTTATGGAAAACCAAGAGTCACACTTGAGTTAAAACCATTAAGAAAACACAAGAGTTAGAAAAATGAAGAGTCTTCATTTTATTACTCTATTAAACTCATAAGTTACAAGAAATGAAAAGTTTTGAAAGTTACAAAACTTGCCCTCAAGTTTTGGAACAAGTAAAGTTAAGTTAAAACTTTAAGTTCCAACCCCTAGAATTTCAAAAGTTAAAATTCAACCCTTATACTTATATTATGATGATTTAATAATTATATATATATGTATAAGAATAAAGTTGTCTTACCGCTAGTACGCCTCATTCACGAAGCCGGTCTATAAGGTGGGTATAAGGTTGTTGCCTATAAAATGGTGACTTAATGGGTGTATATTCTCACCCACCGCTTGCTTGACTGGTGGAGGGTCGTTAGCCGAACGGGTAAGACAAGGACTTATAAATTCTCATTCAAAGTATGATGAATATAATAAAGTAACTAAATGTTTATTAAATTCCCAATTTTAGTTACTTTAGGAAAATGTGAATAAGGTGCTAATCCATGAAAGTACACTTTACACTTTGTCTAAGTCGTTGGTGGAGCGTGTGTGGTTAACCGGCACACTAACTTGGACTTAACAAGGTAGGTAAAGGGTGACTTAAGGTTTATTATAGTATCGGTGGAGCGTGTGTGGTTTACCGGCACATCGATTGAGTGATAAACTTTAAGGGTACCAAGTGATTTGCATGGTTACTTCACACCTCGTTTTGTGATCCTCGGCATCCCAGTCACAAAACATGGAGGGCACTCTCGAGATCGAAACATGCCTTTGAAAAGTTCATTGGATCTCAAAGAATCTAGGAATTTCAATAACTAATAAAACTAAATATCTAATATTTCGGTTTTCGTGGTGGAAATTAGTGAATTGTCATTCACCTACCTTTCAAATATGGTATAGCTTAGATTACGGCATACCTCTTCTAAGTTATATTATATTGTGATTGGATCCTAGCCTTAATATTACATTTGGGTGTTTTATTAAGGACTCTCTTAAATCTATACTAAACGTGTCCTTCCTTTTCAGATGTCTTCAAATAATGCTTCTGGCTCGAATCCTAATGGCTCCTTTACTCTTATGAGTCTGTGTGGGAAAGTCACCTTTGATGGATCCAACTTCAATAAATGGATCAGAAACATCAGGATGATTACCCGCTACGAGGACAAAGAATATGTCCTTGACAAGGAGCTTAAGGAAATTGATGAGTCCACTGCAACTCCCCAGGAGATCGCTGACTTTCATACTCATGAAAGAGATGCAACCAAGGTGGCTTGCATCATGTTGGCCACCATGACAGCTGAACTCCAAAAATCTTATGAAGATTTCTACCCTTATGAAATGCACCAAGATTTGATGGAAAGATACCATCAAAGTGCACGACAAGAGAGGTACGAAGTCATTTGCTCCATGATAACAACCATGATGAAGGACGGAGAGTCCGTCACGAGCCACATGCAGAAAATGCAAAGGTATGTGGATCGTTTGCTGAAGCTCAATGTGAGCTTCCCTGAGGAGCTTGCAATAGATATCATTTTGCACTCCTTACCATCGTGCTATGATCAATTCCGCATGACATATCACATGAACAAGGAAGAGGTCACCCTCAGCAAACTTCAGGGACTTCTCAAGACCGCAGAAACAGGTCTTAAGGGGAAGTCGGTTGCTATCACTCCTACTCTAGACTCAACTCCGGTCTTGGCAATCGGGCAAAGTCGAGGGAGGAAGAGAAAGAGATCTTCGAAGGGTACCAAGGCTCGGACCCTTGATGGCTCTTCTTCAAGTGGAACCAAGAAAGGTTTCATTACTCCTTCTTCTGACCCAAAAGAGGCTGAATGCTTCTATTGCCATGAAAAAGATCATTGGAAGCGAAACTGCCCAAAGTACCAGCAGGATGTAAAGGATGGGAAAGTCAATCCCAACCATGCAGGTATTTACACTATCATTTCTAATAACTCACCCCATTCGAAATCTTGGGTCCTTGATACCGGTTGCGGTATTCATATTTGTTGTGACTTGCAGGGACTAGGAAGAAGTGAGAATGTGGAGTAAGGAAGAATAAACTTAATCATGGGGAATAGGAAAGTTACACCTGTCACTAAGATTGGAGTTTATACTTTATCGCTAAGTAGTGGGTTAAATTTAGATTTGAATAAATGTTGTTATTCGCCAGAAATGGCAAGAAATATTATTTCCTTTCATGCATTGTACAAACAAGGTTTCATCTTTTCGTTTGATAATGAAATTGGTTCGATTAATGCTTTCTTTAATAATGTTCTTTATTTTAAAGTATTACCTTGTGATGGTGTGTATGAAGTTGTATCTATTGTAGATAACTTAGGAAATAATGTTTTGTGTATTGATTCTACTAATAATAATAACTTGGATAAAGCATCCTTATGGCATTGTCGTCTTGGACATATAAGCAAGAAACGCATAGGCCAACTCCAAAAAGATGGAGTCTTTGAGTCGTTTGACCTAAAGTCAAATGATAATTGCGAATCATGCTTACTTGGAAAAATGACAAAGTCACCCTTCACAGGCTCGTGTGAAAGGGGTGAAGGTTTGTTGGACCTTATACACACGGATGTGTGTGGACCATTCAAACATGCCACAAGAGATGCTAATCGTTATTATTTGACTTTTACTGATGATTACAGTAGATATGGATATGTCTACTTAATCAAGCATAAGTCAGAGACTTTCGAGAAGTTTAAGGAATTTAAACAGGAAGTCGAGAATCAATTGGGCAGGAACATTAAGATGCTTTGATCCGATCGGGGTGGTGAGTATCTTAGTTCAGAGTTCCTCGACTATCTAAGGGAATGTGGGATTGTCTCACAATTGACACCTCCCAGGACACCGCAGTTGAATGGTGTGGCTGAGAGGCGTAATCGAACCTTGTTGGACATGGTTCGTTCCATGATGAGTCGAGCTTCGCTACCAATCTCATTTTGGGGGTATGCCTTAGAGACTGCCGCCCATATCCTTAATCTAGTCCCCACAAAGAAAGTTGCCAAAACTCCTCACGAGATGTGGACTGGTAAAGTACCTAAACTAGACCACATGAAGATTTGGGGCTTCGAGGCTTTCGTGAGACGCGAGACTCATGATAAGCTCGAACCCCGAAGCGAGAGGTGTATTTTCATCGGCTACCCACAACAATCCTTTGGTTACCTCTTCTACAGACCTAGTGACAATGTGGTCTTTGTAGCAAGAAGAGGAGTCTTTCGAGAAAGAGAGTTTATAAGCCAAGGAGACAGTGGGAGGCAAGTTGATCTTGAAGAAATTCAAGAGTCAAGTGGTGAAGGAACTTCAAACTCTAGCCCTCAACTTGAGGAGGAAACTCCTGTTGAGCCAATTGACGAATCTGTACCTCTGAGGCGTTCCACGAGAGTTAGGAGTGCACCTGAGCATTACTATGGATTCCATATTACTGCAGAAGGTGAGGCACTTATTAGTGATGAGACACTAGTAAGTCAAGATGACCCTAACAGCTACGAGGAAGCCATGGCAGGCCCCGAGTCTGCTAAATGGAAAGAGGCTATGGATAGCGAGATACAATCCATGTATGACAATCAAGTTTGGAACTTGGTTGAGAATGTACCAGGTCGAAAGACTGTAGGGTGCAAATGGGTCTTCAAGAAGAAGACCGACATGGATGGTAAAGTACACACTTATAAGGCTAGACTGGTTGCAAAGGGCTTCTCTCAAATTCCTGGAGTGGATTATGATGATACCTTTTCTCCGGTAGCCAAGATTAAGTCTATTCGGGTTCTGTTAGCCATAGCCGCATTTCATGACTATGAAATTTGGCAAATGGATGTCAAAACCGCTTTCATTAATGGGAAGTTGGCTGAATATGTTTACATGAGTCAGCCAGAGGGTTTTGTCAGTAACGAGTACCCTAATAAAGTGTGTAAGCTTGAGAAATCCATTTATGGATTAAAGCAAGCACCTCGCAGATGGAATCTTTGCTTTGATGAAAAGGTCAAGGAATTTGGCTTTTCTAGGAGTGAAGATGAATCTTGTGTATATGTCAAGGCTAGTGGGAGTATAGTTAGCTTTTTGGTATTGTATGTGGATGACATACTACTCATAGGAAACGACATTCCAACCCTGCAGGAAGTAAAGTCCTGGCTTGGAAAGTGTTTCGCTATGAAGGACCTTGGTGAAGCTGCCTATATTTTGGGGATAAGGATCTTGGGAGATCGGAGTAAAAGACAAATTGGACTTAGTCAAAGTACCTACTTGGAGAAGGTTCTGAAGAGATTCAGAATGCAAGACTCCAAGAAAGGAGAGTTGCCCATCCAGAGTAATGCCAAACTGAGTAAGACACAAAGCCCTAACACTGAGGCTGAGATAGCAGAAATGAGTCGAGTACCTTATGCTTCGGCTGTAGGTTCGATCATGTATGCTATGACGTGTACTCGACCTGATGTAGCCTTTGCCTTGAGCATGGTTAGCAGGTTTCAGGGGAACCCTGGCAAGGCACACTGGACTGCGGTAAAGACTATTCTCAAGTACCTACGAAGGACTAAGGACTGGGTCCTTACCCTCGGTGGGAGTGATGACTTGAGAGTTGTAGGTATAGTGATGCTAGCTTCCAGACTGATAGGGATAACTTCCGCTCTCAGTCGGGCTGGGTCTTTACCCTAAATGGAGGAGCAATTTCTTGGAAGAGTTCCAAGCAAGAGACAGTGGCAGATTCTACTTGTGAATCAGAGTATATTGCAGCTAGCGAGGCGCAAAGGAGGCTTTATGGCTGAGGAACTTCATTGGAGACCTTGGAGTTGTACCAACTATTAAAGAGCCAATGGAAATTTTCTGTGATAGTGAAAGTGCTGTTGCCTTAGCCAAGGAACCAAGGGATCACGGGAGATCCAGACACATCGACAGAAAATACCATTTCATCAGACATCGGATCGAAGAAGGACTCCTCGTGGTAAAGAGGGTATCATCAGAAGAGAATCCGGCGGATCCCCTCACGAAGGGACTGACTCGGGTTAAGCATCTCCAGCATGCTCGGAGCATAGGGATGAAGGATGATATTAGATTTAGTAGCTAGATAACCTCGAAATTTGTAAAGTGTAATTGACACCTGATGATGAATAAAAGTGTTTTATTTATGAGTAAAGTGTTGCTATCTCTTGTCGATCGTTTACTATATTTCTTTTGCATGTTTTGACTTCCAGAATAATTTTTGTTTGGTATAACATATTATTCAAACCTCCACAGTCGGTCATATGTCGGAAGTAGGTATGAATCAAGACTGTCATGTTTGGTTGTAGAGGTCTTGGACAAGGCTACAACAATCATGAGTGCTCATAAGTTCTGAGCATTGGACTCAACCCACGCTCACTGGACTCACTTCATGGAATTCTATCTCGAGTGATCGTGAGACGGTAATATCGTATAAGTCTTTAAACCTAGAGATATGATTTGTTACTTACAAGTTGGTTATGCATTGATTGTACGAAAAACGCATTGGTAACTCGATGTTATAAAATCGTGCTCTTGTGTGTAATTCAATGAGTGGTAGAACAAACCTATGAGTCGAAGTTTATCTGTTCCTTCTTGGATTAGAAGCAGATATCTAGGCCCCTCGATGATTTTGTTTTGACCTATGTGCCGGGCCCGGTCAGAACTAAGTTGATGTGTTCAATGAAGTTCTTTGTCAAACAAATCGGAAATCGGGAAACAAACTGTTGGAAAATAAGTAAGACACTGTTCCGTGTATTTGTCCGACTGATATCAAAGAACAGAGGATTATATGATCACTTATCTTAAATGGCGTACCATCATCTTCTCAGTTCCGAGAAACCTTGAAAAAAGCTACGATTGCCGATCGGTTCCTGAAGTCATACTTGCAGTAATAGTTATTAGACTTATCCAAGTGGGAGACTGTTGGATAAGGTGTCTAAGTCCATAAGTATTTTTGGTATGTACTTGACCCGACCCGGCATGGTCCATTTGGGTTGCATGGCACCATTCAATTGGATAGAATAAATGAGAGCAATAACACTTGGAGATTATTAATATATTATAAGTTCTAATATATTAATAATACTATTTGATTAGTTTGATCAAGAATTAATTTAGAATTAATTAAGTGATCAAAAAGATAACTAATTAAATATATGGGTTGATTATGTAAATCATCCATATCTTGTATAGTGGGCTAAGAGGCTCCATGGACTATCAAGTTGGGTTCCACCCATAGGATGCTCCATAGATGCTCCATGGGAGTTACAAACCCATGGGTCATGGAAATGAAGAGTCATGACACATTAGGGTTTACATGGTGTAACCCTAGATGTGTCAACACTATATAAGAATCATATTCTCCACCAAAATCGGTTACACTAAGGAAACAAGAGGGCTTTGGCGATTTCAAGAAGTGTGTGTTCTCTCATAAGTTCTTCCAAGAGCATTTGGTGTTGTGTGAAGCATTTGAGGCATCACACTTGGGGTGCTAGGCTCACAAGGTTTCAAGGAACACAAGCAACAACAAGGTAAGTTATTCTATCAATCATTCAAGTTAAAATTGTTTCCCATGTATGCTAGATAGGAATATAGCCTTAGAATTCAACTTTGCATGATAATTAGACAAACATAGATCCAAGGTTATTAGGGTTGCATGTACACTTAGGAAGTGTTAGAATGCTCAAAACCCATCAGTTTCGGTGTCCAGATCCGATCCATGAGGTATAAGGCTCTGCCACCCTTGACTTCAAAGTTCTTATCCATCACTCTAAGGGATTCACCTGCCATGTTTTCAGGTTTCAAAGCATCGAGCTGAGCCTCCTTAATTTGCGTGGACAAGTGTGAATGGATAGTTAGAGTCAAAGATTTGACTCTACCACCAATATATTCTTTCCGACTCAGGGCGTCGGCTAATACATTGGCTTTACCCGAATGATAATAAATTTCACACTCGTAATCACTGAGTAGCTCCACCCACCATCGTTGTCTCATGTTGAGCTATTTCTGGTCGAAGATGTGTTGTAGACTCTTGTGGTCTAAAAAGATCGTGATTTTTGTACCATATAGGTAGTGTCTCCAGATTTTTAGAGCAAATACGACTGCTCCTAGTTCAAGATCATGGGTGGTGTTATTAACCTCATGTGTCTTCAACTGTCTCGAGGCATAGGCTATGACTTTACCTCGCTGCATCAAAACACATCCGAGTCCTTGATTGGATGCATCGCAATAGACAATGAAGTCTTCTATCCCTTCGGGGAGGGATAGTATCGGTGCGGTACACAAGGCTCATTTGAGCATTTGGAATGCTCTTTCCTGTTTCTCTTCCCAGTCAAAGGCCATGCCTTTTTGGGTGAGGGTTGTTAGAGGTTTCGCTATCCTGGAGAAGTTCTGAATGAACCTGCGATAGTAGCCAGCGAGACGTAGAAGTTGACGAATTTCTGTAGGTGTCTTCGGTGCTGACCTGTTCTCAGTGGCCTTGATTTTGGAAGGGTCCACGTGTATCCCTTCTTCGCTAACAACATGGCCCAAAAATTCGACTCGTCGGATCCAAAATTCGCACTTGGAGAACTTCGCATAGTCTTTCTCCGCTCGCAATGTTTACAAGACTCTACGGAGATGTTGAATATGTTCCTCCTTACTTCAAGAGTATATGAGTATGTCATCAATGAAGACGATGACGAACTGATCCAAGTAAGGACGACGCACCCTATTCATCAGATCCATGAATACAGCGGACACATTTGTTAATCCGAACGGTATCACTACAAACTCGTAGTGTCCATAACGAGTTCGGATGGCTGTTTTGGGAACATCCTCCTCTAACACTCATAGTTGGTGGTATCTGGATCGCAGATCTATCTTCGAGAAGTAGTTGGTTCCTTGAAGTTGATCTAATAAATCATCAATTTGGGGCAAGGGATAACGATTTTTAATGGTAAGTTTGTTGAGTTCTCTGTAGTCGATGCACATGCGAAACGATACATCTTTCTTCTTGACAAACAAGACCGGTGCTCCCCATGGTGAGAAGCTTGGCCTAATAAATCCCTTCTTGAGAAGTTTGTTAAGTTAGCTGGAAAGTTCCTGCATCTCGGCTGGTGCCAGACGATAAGGAGATTTGGCTACTGGGATAGCTCCTAGCACTAAGTCGATTCTAAACTCGACTTGGCGTTGCAGTGGTAAACCAGGAAATTCTTCTGGGAAGATGTCGGGAAAGCTACGTACTTCAGGGATTTTCTGAATGTCTTTCATTTCTTGACATGTATCGATGATGTGTGCGAGGAATTTATGATATTCCTTTCGCAAACACTTCTGGGCTGGAATGCACAAAATGATACGAAGGCTCATACTAGGTTTGTCGCCGTAGATAACTAATGTTTCGTTGTTACGAAGGTTAATATGAACTGCTTTTTCAAAGCACATGATGTCGGCGCGAAGAAGACTCAACCAATCCATACCGATGATAACGTCGAAAGATTTAATTTGGACTGGCATGAGATCTATCTTGAAAGTATGGTCATCTAAAGTTAAAGTACAACCTACGTATATGCAGGTAGTACTCTCCGTTTTCCCGTTAGCCATTTCTACCGTGAATGAATTATCTAATGCATAGGGTTTTTTTAAGCAAGTGTGCAAATTTGTGGCTTACAAAACTTTTCTCTGCTCCACTGTCAAAAAGTATGCAAGCATATGAGTTATCGAGGAGAAATGTACCAGTAACTATCATAGGATCAGCTACCTCTTCCTCGTGACCTAGGGCCATAACTCTTCCTACTCCCCCAGCCATCCCCGTTTTAGGGCAGTTCCTCTTGTAGTGGCCCACTTCGCCACAACTGTAGCAAGCTTGGCCCATACCGGCATTAGGAACCTGGGCGGCCTGAGCTGTTGGAGACTTACACCCCAAAACCATGAACGGCGGAAACGTTCAGAGGTGGAGGACGTCATGTACAGTATCACAACAGTGTAAAATAGTAAACAAACAACAACATCATCCATTGCATTATAAGTAAAGTTTTAATACATGTGTGTGTTCTTTCATTGTAATAAGACACCAAAAATATAATCAAAATAAAAGACGAGACTTTTCTGCTCCGTCTTCTCAAAACCTGGCCACCATACATGTCTATTGATGACCTGAGAATACAAGTTATTTTGAAAGCGAGTATCAGCTTTAAAGCTGGTGAATTCATAAGTATTTAAGTGTCATTGTCTAGCTTTGATAAACTGTTATGAATGTCCTGTAAAACCTTTAAGTAAGACAGTTGATATAAGTATGAAAAACCCTAAGAAATCCCTTATTTCCTACTAGTATGAAATATAGTCTTCTAACAAGACCCGAATGTTTTGTAAGTAAAATGATAGTTTTTCCTTACTATTGACTAGTACTAAAAGAACGTAGTCTAACTCATCGTCTATGTGAATATATCACAAAATAAAGTAAATAGGAAAAATATAACCATGTAAGTGTTATCCCTGGTTGACCAGGATTAACACGACATGAACATCCGAAAATTGTCCCCTCACCCACTGTAGCGGCAGCAGGGTGGAGGGAGTGTTAGTCCCATAACGGCGTTAACCTAATAATCATCCAAATACTTTCATCTCATCCTTTGTTGCAACAGTAGATGGAGGAATAGTTAGTTTTGTAACTGACTCCTAATATCAGAAACAACCTTAGAGATTCGTAGATGTTCATCACCCAGTGTTGCTAACAGCTGCGTGCCAGAATGGTTAGTCCCGTATAGACATCCCATTGAACAGGGATAGGCAGGAAAATTTACACAGAAGGTACGAATAAATCTTCCTAATAACTCTAGGTATAAGTATCCAGGTAAGTGAATACAGGATAATGTATCTAAGTTACAGTATTCATGTATGGTATTCATGTAAGCGTATTCAGATAAATGTAGTTATGTAACCGTACTCATGTATCATGTAAACCTAGGTAATTGTACTCATGTATCATGTATGGTACTGGTATAGACTCATGAATGAACTGACTCTTGTGTGATTCCTTGGAATAGGAATAATGTTTTGTTTCATCTAACTATCCCTACGATAGTTAACTGGAAAGTAATTGATTGTTCAAGTAGATTTATGTACCCTCGATACACCAGGATGTGGGAAACTGAACGAAGGATGGAAACTATAACATCAATACATATATAAGAACATATGTGTATAAGTGTAGTTTTTCTCAAGAAGGTAGAAATAATGGTTTTGCAAGATATCTAGGAGTTTTTAACAATTATTAAGAGTGACTTGATGTCATTTTAATAAACATTTCAAAACTAATACTTTTGTTATCAAGGTATTTTAAGATAGAAAGCCATTTCATGTGTCACCTTTTGAAGTTATAAAATACATAATATTGGTTTAATAACATACTATTTTCTACTTGTAATCCCCCCCCTATTTAAAGCATTTAAAATCATTTAAAATATTGATTAAGGGGTATGAACTCACCTGTAGATGGTGAATTGGATGAACTGGACGGTGTAGGATTGTTAGGTGTCAAGTGAGGACTTGTACACACACTAGGATCCTAATGAACATATAATCACACATATATGCAGTCAATTAGACTTAAATTACTAATTGGTAATGTTAAGATATCCTTGAACATAATAAACACTTTATATAAGTGTTTTAAGCCCTAAGGATTGCATCTGAGCTATTGTGGGACAAGGTACTTAGGTTTAGGGTTCCAAAGGACCCCATATATGAGTTTACTCTCCATATACCATCACACATGGAGTTTACGGTTGTAAGTTCTTGAGTTTACGGCTGTAAACTCCTAAACATGGTGGTATTTTGTGTTTTGAAGTTCTAAATGATCCCTCGAATTATTCCAACTTGGTGGTTCAATTCTTGGAAGGGTTTAAGGTATAGAAACACCCATTTGAGGAGTTTACGACCATAAGTTCATTTCCCTTAGATTTTGCATCCGTAAACTCTTAAGGATGGTTGTTTTTGATGCTTTCAAGTCTCTTGCACAAGTGGTATAGGTTCTAGACTTGTATTCCAAGCATATGAAGGCCTTTGACACACTTTGGTGCCCTTTAATCGTGTTTACGGCCCAAGAACCATGTCTTGGCCGTAAACTCACTTTGAAAGGTGTTTGCGATGTGTTTTGGGTCCTTCTATTAAGTGGGAACAATTATATGCAATGTCTAGAGCTTTAGGTGCCTTAAAAGCACCCTTTCATCCAATTTATTAGAGTTCACGGTCCAAGATCATCTTGGGCCGTGAACTCGCATGTGTTTGAGTTTCTTGGTTGTTTTCTTGTCCCTAATAGACATATATATATATAAGTCTATGGTAGTATCATAACACAAAGGACGGTCTAGGCTTTGTTTCGGGAGTTTTCCGCCCAAAAACACCTTGGGGAGTAAACTCCTAAATCTAGTGATTTAGCCTTCTAAATCATGTTATAAACACATATGAAGCTTTCTAACACTACTTGAAAGAGTTACTCACGTTTTGGTATAAAAACCCGAAGATCCGTGAGAGAGAAAATAGCTTTTCTCTAGTTAGAAATGCAAATAATGAATGAATTTGGTTCAGAATTCTATTTATAGTCCTAATATTTTTTTTTGCAGAAAATATTTTATTCCCTAAATGATCTCTAATATAATAGAGTGTTGGAATAACAGTGTTGCACAAAAATCTAGTGCATCCACTCTCCTGATATTTCCAGAAGTGTAAACCCTAAATTACTGAAACTTATACGGAAAGTTTGAAAGTTTACTGTGACTGATATAACTTCTATTGAAGTGTTATTGTTTATACAGAGTGGAAATTCCGGGTTGTCACAGTGCAAATACCTGCATGGTTGGATTTAACTTTCCCATCCTTCACATCATGCTGGTACTTTGGGTAGTTCCACTTCCAGTGAGCCTTTGCATGGAAAAAGAAGCATTCAGCCTCTTTTGGGTCAAAAAAAGGAGTGACGAAACCTTTCTTGGTTCCACTTGAAGAAGAGCCATCAAGGGTCCTAGCCTTGGTACCCTTTGAAGAACTCTTTCTCTTCTTCCCTCGT
This sequence comes from Lactuca saligna, assembly GCF_052625555.1. Lineage (NCBI taxonomy): Eukaryota > Viridiplantae > Streptophyta > Magnoliopsida > Asterales > Asteraceae > Lactuca > Lactuca saligna. The sequence continues at coordinate 200,383,342 of NC_136424.1, read as the reverse complement.
CCTTTCTCGATTGCCAGGACAGGGGCGGAGTTGGTAGGAGTAGGAGTAGTAATAACCACCTTACCCTTAAGACCACTTTCCGCGGTCTTTAAGAGTCCTTGAAGTTTGTTGAGAGTGACATCTTCCTTGTTCATGTGATATGTCATACGGAATTTATCATAGCATGATGGTAAGGAGTGCAAAATAATATCTATTGCAAGCTCCGCGGGGAAGTTCACATTGAGCTTTAGCAATCGGTCCACAAATCTTTGCATTTTCCGCATGTAGCCCGTGATGGGTTCACCATCCTTCATTCGGGTTGTTATCATGGAGGAGATGATTTCATACCTCTCTTATCTTGCACTTTGATGGAATCTTTCCATCAAATCTTGGTGCATTTCAAAAGGGTAAAAGTCCTCGCAGGACTTTTGGACATCGGCTGTCATAGTAGCCATCATAATGCATGCCACCTTGGTGGCATCCCTTTCATGTGCCCTAAAGTCAGCGATCTCTTGAGGAGTAGCAATTGTCTCATCAATCTCCTTAAGCTCTTTATCGAGAACATATTCTTTGTCCTCGTATCAGGTAATTATTCGGATTTTTCTAATCCATTCTTTAAAGTTGGACCCATCAAAAGTGACTTTCTCACACAAGTTCAGTAGAGAAAATGAGCCATTAGGATTAGAGCCAGAAGCAACAGTCTTTGTAGACATCTGAAAAGAAGACAAGTTTAGTTTAGATATTGAGATAGTCCTTAATAAAACACACAAATGTAGTATTAAGGCAAGGACCCAATCACAATATATTATACTTAGAAGAGGTGTGCCGTAATCTAAGTAATAACATATTTGAAAGGTAGGTGAATGACGATTCACCAATTTCCACCATGAAAAACGAAATATTGATATTAGGTTTTAATTGGTTCTTAAAAATTCCTAGATTCTTTGAGATTCACTGAACTTTTCAATGACATGTTTCAATCTCGGGTGTACCCTCCATGTTTTGTGACAGGGATGCTGAGGATCAAAAAACAAGGTGTGAAGTAACCATGCAAATCACTTGGTACCCTTAAAGTATTACCCCTGAATCTATGTGCCGGTTAACCACACACACTCCATCGATACTATGATAAACATTAAGACACCCTTTACCTACCTTGTTAAGTTCAAGTTAGTGTGCCGGTTAACCACACACGCTCCACTAACGACTTAAACAAAGTGTAAAGTGTAATTTCATGGATTAGCACGTTATTCGCATTTTTCCTAAAATGACTAAGATTGGGAATTTAATAAAAGCATTTAGTTACTCTAATATATTCATCATACTTTTAATGAGAATTTATAAGTCCTTGTCCTACCGATTCGGCTAACGACCCTCCACCGATCAAGGAAGCGGTGGGTGAGAGTGGACACCCATTAAGTTACCATTTTATAGGCAACAACCTTATACCCCCTTATAGACCGGCTTCGTGAATGAGGCGTACTAGCGGTAAGACGACTTGATCTTATATATATATATATATATATATATGTATATATATATATATATATATATATATATACATACATAAATATATATATATATATACATATATATATATATACATATATATATATACATATATATATATATATATATATATATATATATATATATATATTATAAACTTATAATATTATAAAGTATAAGGGTTGAATTTTAACTTTTAAAATTCTATGGGTTGGAACTTAAGTTTTAATCAATACTTTACTTGTTCCAAAACTTGAGGGCAAGTTTTGTAAACTTTCAAAACTTTTCATTTGTTGTAACTTATGAGTTAATAGAGTATTAAAAATGAAGACTCTTCATTTTTTATAACTCATGTGTTCTTTTAATGGCTTTTAACAAAGTGACTTTTGGTTTTCCATAACTAGAGGACAAGTTATGGACTCCATTAAAACACATAATGATCATGAGTTAATCTACCACATAGGTTACAAACAATTCCTATGATCATCTAAACATCATAAGAACAAGAACATGAATATGAACACTTTCAAGAATCAAAAATTACACTTAAAACTTGTAATTTTGATAATTGTCATTGTTCATGTGTTCATGGATGAGTTTAGGTCACTATCATGGAAGTACAATATCATTTTTGGAGTTTAGGCTTATGTGAGGCATGCAAAGTCACTAGGTGAGTACTTTATGGGTTTAGACATTAAGAAGAGCTGAGATATGTGATTTGGTCCCTTGGTTTGATGCATTAAGTGCTTAATGGCAAAAAGTACTTAATAGAGGAGCCCGTTGGGCGCAGAAACTGGTACGCACAGCATACATGTCACGAACCCAGTACACTATGCGTACTCAGTCATAGTTTGTTTCGTATAAGTGGGCCTCGGTTTGTGCCCTTCATTGGACTTTACTACTTTTGGCTTTTATGGACAACCAGAAATTAGATATTTTGGGCTAAGAATATGTTTGGGCTTTAGGTAAAGGTCCATTAGAGGGGTTGGGCCCCAATTGGAAAATTGGGCCATTAGTGGGCTTATATGGATTTTGGAGTTTTGGACATTTTCGGTTTTGGGCTTGGGCCTTAGTTATGAATCTTGTGTTGGATAAGGTGTCTAAGTCCATAACTATTTCTGGTATGTACTTGACCTGACCCGGCATGGTCCATTTGGGTTGCATGGCACCATGCAATTAGATAGACTAAATAAGAGAAATAAAACTTGGAGATTATTAATATATTATAAGTTCTAATATATTAATAATATTATTTGATTAGTTTGATCAAGAATTAATTTAGAATTAATTTAATGATCAAAAGATAACTAATTAAATATATGGGTTGATTATGTAAATCATCCATATCTTGTATAGTGGGCTAAAAGGCTCCATGGACTATCAAGTTGGGTTCCACCCATAGGATGCTCCATGGGAGTTACAAACCCATGGGTCATGGAAATGAAGAGTCATGACACATTAGGGTTTAACCCTAGATGTGTCAACACTATATAAGTAACATGTTCTCCACCCAAAATCGGCTACACTAAGAAACAAGAGGGCTTGGCCGATTTTGAAGAAGTGAGCATTCTCTCACAAGTTCTTCCAAGAGCATTTGGTGTTGTGTGAAGCATTTGAGGCATCACACTTGGGGTGCTAGGCTCACAAGGTTTCAAGGAACACAAACAACAACAAGGTAAGTTATTCTATCTATACTTAATGTTAAAATTGTTCCCCATGTATGCTAGATAGGAATATAACCTTGGAATTCAACTTTGCATGACAATTAGAAAAACATAGATCTAAGGTTATTAGGGTTGCATGTACACTTAGGAAGTGTTAGAATGCTCAAAACCCATCAGTGGTATCAGAGCCTAGGCTTGTTTGTTCTTATTTGTGCTTAAAAGTTGAAAACAGAATCGGAAATTTTGCTGTCTACGAATGACTCGTCGAGTCTATAGGGGGGACTCATCGAGTCCATGAGTATCTTCAACCAACTCGGCGAGTCAGTTTATGCACTCGGCGAGTAGGGTCAACTGAGTGCAGAATTTCGATTCAGTTACTGGAAATGAATTAGAAACATTAACCTAAACTGTTTTGGTAATTGAAAACTTGTTTTTGGTGGTGTAATGTCTTTGCTAATTCATTTACAACAACTAGTTATCAAAATTACAAAGTTTTATGTAATTTTTGATTGTGTTCATATCCATGTTCTTGTTCTTATGATGTTTTAGATGATCATAGGAATTATTTGTAACCTACGTGGTAGATTAATTCTTGATCATAACGTGTTTTAATGGAGTCCATAACTTATCCTTAAGTTATGGAAAACCAAGAGTCACACTTGAGTTAAAAAACCATTAAGAAAACACAAGAGTTAGAAAAATGAAGAGTTTTCATTTTATTACTCTATTAAACTCATAAGTTACAAGAAATGAAAAGTTTTGAAAGTTACAAAACTTGCCCTCAAGTTTTAGAACAAGTGTAGTTAAGTTAAAACTTTAAGTTCCAACCCCTAGAATTTTAAAAGTTAAAATTCAACCCTTATACTTATATTATGATGATTTAATAATTATATATATATATATATATATATATATATATATATATATATATATATATATATATATATGTATAAGAATAAAGTCGTCTTACCGCTAGTACGCCTCATTCACGAAGCCGGTCTATAAGGTGGGTATAAGGTTGTTGCCTATAAAATGGTGACTTAATGGGTGAATATTCTCACCCACCGCTTGCTTGACTGGTGGAGGGTCGTTAGCCGAACGGGTAAGACAAGGACTTATAAATTCTCATTCAAAGTATGATGAATATAATAAAGTAACTAAATGTTTATTAAATTCCCAATCTTAGTTACTTTAGGAAAAATGTGAATAAGGTGCTAATCCATGAAATTACACTTTACACTTTGTCTAAGTCGTTGGTGGAGCGTGTGTGGTTAACCGGCACACTAACTTGGACTTAACAAGGTAGGTAAAGGGTGACTTAAGGTTTATTATAGTATCGGTGGAGCGTGTGTGGTTTACCGGCACATCGATTGAGTGATAAACTTTAAGGGTACCAAGTGATTTGCATGGTTACTTCACACCTCGTTTTGTGATCCTCGGCATCCCAGTCACAAAACATGGAGGGCACTCTCGAGATTGAAACATGCCTTTGAAAAGTTCATTGGATCTCAAAGAATCTAGGAATTTCTAAAACCAATAAAAACTAAATATCTAATATTTCGGTTTTCGTGGTGGAAATTGGTGAATCGTCATTCACCTACCTTTCAAATATGGTATAGCTTAGATTACGGCATACCTCTTCTAAGTTATATTATATTGTGATTGGATCCTAGCCTTAATATTACATTTGGGTGTTTTATTAAGGACTCTCTTAAATCTATACTAAACTTGTCCTTCCTTTTCAGATGTCTTCAAATAATGCTTCTGGCTCGAATCCTAATGGCTCCTTTACTCTTATGAGTCTGTGTGGGAAAGTCACCTTTGATGGATCCAACTTCAATAAATGGATCAGAAACATCAGGATGATTACTCGCTACAAGGACAAAGAATATGTCCTTGACAAGGAGCTTAAGGAAATTGATGAGTCCACTGCAACTCCCCAGGAGATCGCTGACTTTCATACTCATGAAAGAGATGCAACCAAGGTGGCTTGCATCATGTTGGCCACCATGACAGCTGAACTCCAAAAGTCTTATGAAGATTTCTACCCTTATGAAATGCACCAAGATTTGATGGAAAGATACCATCAAAGTGCACGACAAGAGAGGTACGAAGTCATCTGCTCCATGACAACAACCATGATGAAGGACGGAGAGTCCGTCACGAGCCACATGCAGAAAATGCAAAGGTATGTGGATCGTTTGCTGAAGCTCAATGTGAACTTCCCTGAGGAACTTGCAATAGATATCATTTTGCACTCCTTACCATCGTGCTATGATCAATTCCGCATGACATATCACATGAACAAGGAAGAGGCCACCCTCAGCAAACTTCAGGGACTTCTCAAGACTGCAGAAACAGGTCTTAAGGGGAAGTCGGTTGCTATCACTCCTACTCCAGACTCAACTCCAGTCATGGCAATCGGGCAAAGTCGAGGGAGGAAGAGAAAGAGATCTTCAAAGGGTACCAAGGCTCCGACCCTTGATGGCTCTTCTTCAAGTGGAACCAAGAAAGGTTTCATTACTCCTTCTTCTGACCCAAAAGAGGCTGAATGCTTCTATTGCCATGAAAAAGCTCATTGGAAGCGGAACTGCCCAAAGTACCAGCAGGATGTGAAGGATGGGAAAGTCAAACCCAACCATGCAGGTATTTACACTATCATTTCTTATAACTCACCCCATTCGAAATCTTGGGTCCTTGATACCGGTTGCGGTATTCATATTTGTTGTGACTTGCAGGGACTAGGAAGAAGTGAGAATGTGGAGCAAGGAAGAATAAACTTAATCATGGGGAATAGGAAAGTTACACCTGTCACCAAGATTGGAGTTTATACTTTATCGCTAAGTAGTGGGTTAAATTTAGATTTGAATAAATGTTGTTATTCGCCAGAAATGGCAAGAAATATTATTTCCTTTCATGCATTGTACAAACAAGGTTTCACCTTTTCGTTTGATAATGAAGTTGGTTCGATTAATGCTTTCTTTAATAATGTACTCTATTTTAAAGCATTACCTTGTGATGGTGTGTATGAAGCTGTATCTATTGTAGATAACTTAGGAAATAATGTTTTGTGTATTGATTCTACTAATAATAATAACTTGGATAAAGCATCATTATGGAATTGTCGTCTTGGACATATAAGCAAGAAACGCATAGGCCAACTCCAAAAGGATGGAGTCTTGGAGTCGTTTGACCTAAAGTCAAATGATAGTTGCGAATCATGCTTACTTGGAAAAATGACAAAGTCACCCTTCACAGGCTCGTGTGAAAGGGGTGAAGGTTTGTTGGACCTTATACACACGGATGTGTGTGGACCATTCAAACATGCCACAAGAGATGCTAATCGTTATTATTTGACTTTTACTGATGATTACAGTAGATATGGATATGTCTACTTAATCAAGCATAAGTCAGAGACTTTCGAGAAGTTTAAGGAATTTAAACAGGAAGTCGAGAATCAATTGGGCAGGAACATTAAGATGCTTCGATCCGATCGAGGTGGTGAGTATCTTAGTTCAGAGTTCCTCGACTATCTAAGGGAATGTGGGATTGTCTCACAATTGACACCTCCCAGGACACCGCAGTTTAATGGTGTGGCTGAGAGGCATAATCGAACGTTGTTGGACATGGTTCGTTCCATGATGAGTCGAGCTTCGCTACCAATCTCATTCTGGGGGTATGCCTTAGAGACTGCCGCCCATATCCTTAATCTAGTCCCTACAAAGAAAGTTGCCAAAACTCCTCACGAGATGTGCACTGGTAAAGTACCTAAACTAGACCACATCAAGATTTGGGGCTGCGAGGCTTTCGTGAGACGCGAGACTCATGATAAGCTCGAACCCCGAAGCGAGAGGTGTATTTTCATCGGCTACCCACAACAATCCTTTGGTTACCTCTTCTACAGACCTAGCGACAATGTGGTCTTTGTAGCAAGAAGAGGAGTCTTTCGAGAAAGAGAGTTTATAAGCCAAGGAGACAGTGGGAGGCAAATTGATCTTGAAGAAATTCAAGAGTCAAGTGGTGAAGGAACTTCAAACTCTAGCCCTCAACTTGAGGAGGAAACTCCTGTTGTGCCAATTGACGAATCTGTACCTCTGAGACGTTCCACGAGAGTTAGGAGTGCACCTGAGCATTATTATGGATTCCATATTACTGCAGAAGGTGAGACACTTATTAGTGATGAGACACTAGTAAGTCAAGATGACCCTAACAGCTACGAGGAAGCCATGGCAGGCCCCGAGTCTGCTAAATGGAAAGAGGCTATGGATAGCGTGATACAATCCATGTATGACAATCAAGTTTGGAACTTGGTTGAGAATGTACCAGGTCGAAAGACTGTAGGGTGCAAATGGGTCTTCAAGAAGAAGACCGACATGGATGGTAAAGTACACACTTATAAGGCTAGACTGGTTGCAAAGGGCTTCTCTCAAATTCTTGGAGTGGATTATGATGAGAGCTTTTCTCCGGTAGCCAAGATTAAGTCTATTCGGGTTCTGTTAGCCATAGCCACATTTCATGACTATGAAATTTGGCAAATGGATGTCAAAAACGCTTTCCTTAATGGGAAGTTGGCTGAAGATGTTTACATGAGTCAGCCAGAGGGTTTTGTCAGCAACGAGTACCCTAATAGAGTGTGTAAGCTTGAGAAATCCATTTATGGATTAAAGCAAGCACCTCGCAGATGGAATCTTTTCTTTGATGAAAAGGTCAAGGAATTTGGCTTTTTTAAGAGTGAAGATGAATCTTGTGTATATGTCAAGGCTAGTGGGAGTATAGTTAGCTTTTTGGTATTGTATGTGGATGACATACTACTCATAGGAAATGATATTCCAACCCTGCAGGAAGTAATGTCTTGGCTTGGAAAGTGTTTCGCTATGAAGGACCTTGGTGAAGTTGCCTATATTTTGGGGATAAGGATCTTGAGAGATCGGAGTAAAAGACTAATTGGACTTAGTCAAAGTACCTACTTGGAGAAGGTTCTGAAGAGATTCAGAATGCAAGACTCCAAGAAAGGAGAGTTACCCATCCAGAGTAGCGCCAAGTTGAGTAAGACACAAATCCCTAGCACTGAGGCCGAGATAGCAGAAATGAGTCGAGTACCTTATGCTTCGGCTGTAGGATCGATCATGTATGCTATGACGTGTACTCGACCTGATGTAGCTTTTGCCTTGAGCATGGTTAGTAGGTTTCAGGGGAACCCTGGCAAGGCACACTGGACTGCGGTAAAGAATATTCTCAAGTACCTACGAAGGACTAAGGACTGGGCCCTTACCCTTGGTGGGAGTGATGACTTGAGAGTTGTAGGGTATAGTGATGCTAGCTTCCAGACTGATAGGGATAACTTCTGCTCTCAGTCGGGCTGGGTCTTTACCCTAAATGGAGGAGCAATTTCTTGGAAGAGTTCCAAGCAAGAGACAGTGGCAGATTCTACTTGCGAATCAGAGTATATTGCAGCTAGCGAGGCGGCAAAGGAGGCTTTATGGCTGAGAAACTTCATTGGAGACCTTGGAGTTGTACCAGCTAATAAAGAGCCAATGGGAATTTTCTGTGATAGTGAAAGTGCTGTTGCCTTAGCCAAGGAACCAAGGGATCACGGGAGATCCAGACACATCGACAGAAAATACCATTTCATCAGACATCGGATCGAAGAAGGACTCCTCGTGGCAAAGAGGGTATCATCAGATGAGAACCCGGCAGATCCCCTCACGAAGGGACTGACTCGGATTAAGCATCTCCAGCATGCTCAGAGCATAGGGCAGAAGGATGATATTAGATTTAGTAGTTAGATAATCTCGAAATTTGTAAAGTGTAATTGACATTTGATGATGAATAAAAGTGTTTTATTTATGAGTAAAGTGTTACTATCTCTTGTCGATCGTTTACTATATTTCTTTTGCATGTTTTGACTTCCAGAATAATTTTGTTTGGTATAACATATTATTCAAACCTCCACAGTTGGTCATATGTCGGAAGTAGGTATGAATCAAGACTGTCATGTTTGGTTGTAGAGGTCTGGGACAATGTTACAACAATCATGAGTGCTCGTAAGTTCTGAGCATTGGACTCAACCCACGCTCACTGGAATCACTTCATGGAATTCTATCTCGAGTCATCGTGAGACGGTAATATCATATAAATCTTTAAACCTAGAGATATGATTTGTTACTTACAAGTTGGTTATGCATTGATTGTACGAAAAACACATTGGTAACTCGATGTTATAAAATCGCGCTCTTATGTGTAATTCAATGAGTAGTAGAACAAACATATGAGTCGAAGTTTATCTGTTCCTTCTTGGATTAGAAACTGATATCTGGGCCCCTCGATGATTTTGTTTTGACCTATGTACCGGGCCCGGTCAGAACTAAATTGATGTGTTCAATGAAGTTCTTTGTCAAACAAATCGGAAATCGGGAAACAAATTGTTGGACAATAAGTAAGACATTGTTCCATGTATTTGTCCGACAGATATCTAGAACAGAGGATTATATGATCACTTATCTTAAATGGCGTACCATCATCTTCTCAGTTTTGAGAAACCTTGAAAAGAGCTACGATTACCGATCGGTTCCTGAAGTCATACTTGCAGTAATAGTTATTAGACTTATCCAAGTGGGAGACTGTTGGATAAGGTGTCTAAGTCCATAACTATTTCTGGTATGTACTTGACCCGACCCGGCATGGTCCATTTGGGTTGCATGGCACCATGCAATTGGATAGACTAAATGAGAGAAATAACACTTGGAGATTATTAATATATTATAAGTTCTAATATATTAATAATATTATTTGATTAGTTTGATCAAGAATTAATTTAGAATTAATTAAGTGATCAAAAGATAACTAATTAAATATATGGGTTGATTATGTAAATCATCCATATCTTGTATAGTGGGCTAAAAGGCTCCATGGACTATCAAGTTGGGTTCCACCCATAGGATGCTCCATGGATGCTCCATGGGAGTTACAAACCCATGGGTCATGGAAATGAAGAGTCATGACACATTAGGGTTTAACCCTAGATGTGTCAACACTATATAAGTAACATGTTCTCCACCCAAAATCGGCTACACTAAGAAACAAGAGGGCTTGGCCGATTTTGAAGAAGTGAGCATTCTCTCATAAGTTCTTCCAAGAGCATTTGGTGTTGTGTGAAGCATTTGAGGCATCACACTTGGGGTGCTAGGCTCACAAGGTTTCAAGGAACACAAACAACAACAAGGTAAGTTATTCTATCTATACTTAATGTTAAAATTGTTCCCCATGTATGCTAGATAGGAATATAACCTTGGAATTCAACTTTGCATGACAATTAGACAAACATAGATCCAAGGTTATTAGGGTTGCATGTACACTTAGGAAGTGTTAGAATGCTCAAAACCCATCATCTTGTTGGGCGAAAGGTAAAATGGTCATTTTAACCCAAGTGTGGATTATGGATCATGGTTAGGGACCCAAGTGCTAATTAGGTGATATTTTGGTATCGATAGTTCGAGGAGTTTCCAGGGAAACAGCTAAGGATTTCTTGTAGAGAACTCCAGCTGTGTGAGGTGAGTTACCTTCCAGGTATAAGTGGGTTGACCACACCAAAGTCGGACCACTAGTAGTTGTTATATAGTAGTGATGATTGTCTTTGTGATAACTGCCTGGTTTAACACTATTTGTTGAGATTTATGTGCTTGTATGCTATATTATTACGTAGTTGTGGTAGGGGTGAAGTAGATGACCTAACCGGTCGAAAGTGAATGAAGGGGTAGGCCAGCACCCAGATATGTTAGGCAGTTTGTGATATATGTACTTATATGCTAGGATATTATGTGGTAGTGGTAGGGCTGAAATAGACCCTCTAACCAGTTGAAAGAGACCATAGGGATATGCCAGCACCCAGATATGCTAGGAAGTTATCGGTTGAAGGAGACCAAAGGGGTAGGCCAACACCCTCATATGCTAGGCGGATACAGGCTGAAAGAGCCGGTTTTCAGTTTTGGTTTCAGGTACTTCTTCTTCAAAAGGAAAGGAGTCGGCATGATCTCAACACATCACACTATAATTTTCCGCACATGATATCTTTAGGAGTTGTACTCTGATGTTGTTTTCTTATGACATGTTTTGGATATAGGTTTTGATTATGATATGGGATAACACTATTGATGTTTTCAGACTACAGGTTTTTTATAATTGCGTAATTAAAAATGAAATTTTTAGTAATGATTTTGGTGATGTTACAAGTTCGTATCAGAGCCTTGTATTAAGGGATTCAGACACACTTTCGGGGACGTCTGAACTCAAATTGAGGGTTTGAAAGGTTTTTACAACAAAAATATTTTTTCTAAACTTTAAAATTAAGGATTTTTTAGAAAGAACAAGGAGTGTGATGCGTGCAATCGGCCGAGCTCAAGTTAGTTTCCCCAAGATACCACACATGTTTGTTATGATATAAATATGAGAGTTGCGTGCTAGATTAGCACTAAGGATCTAGGAAGGATGCCTTGTATGCCTACTATATGTGTATGATAACTGCACGCTAGATTAGGGCTAAGGATCTTGGAAGGATGCCATGTATGCCTGTTCTATGTGCTTATTGAACTACATGCTAGTACATATTAGGAAGTGATATGATGGCATGATTAGGATATGCTTATTTTTGGTTACTCAATGCTTGAGTGTTGCTTGCTTTGTGCTTTTAGTAGTTCTAGTTATCTTTAGCTAACTGGTAAACGAATACACTAAGTTACATATTACGAGGACTAAATAATTTCAAAAGATTAGGTTTAGCCCTATTTCGCAACTCTCATTTGAGTCTAACTGTTGTAGGGAGAGACCTCTCTATCAAAGAATTATCTGGTCTTACTAATATGTAATGGTATTCATGAGCTAGTTAGGGGAGATAGCGGGGACATCTTATGCAACTGATGGCAGGTAGTGAGTCGGAGATTACCCTAGCATAAACCTAGAATGAGATTTGTGTAGCAGGCAGTAGTAGTAAAAGGACTTGGTGGAGTCAAGGAAATCCTTGAGGAAAGTACAGATAGATATGGAAGGTAGTATGGGTCGGTACAATTGAAAGCAAAGCATTTGTACGCGATGCAAGGAGGGTTGCGATGAGACCAGGAAACTTGTAGTGCTATGTGATCCCTCAATATTGCATGGAGGTTATGGTATGTTTCTAGCATGGTGACGCTACGTGGTAGACCAGATCGAAGTTCTGGTGTCGGCAAGGGCTCATTCTCGGAATCTGGAACAAGGAAGCTCGATAATGAAATGAGGGAGTTTATTCCAGCTGAGATTACACACAGTATCATTGACCAGGCACCCTTAATCTTTAGTACGGTCAAGGATGGCATTTTAGAGGTCCTTGATGAGAGGATTAGCGCATTTCGCTTTGAGGTGATGACTATGCCAAGGATTCGCATGATGATGATTCGGTAGTTCCGAGCTTGCAGAGCTCCAGACTATCATGGGGTTAGGGACCCCATTCTCAGTACCAGGTGGTTAGCGGATTTGGCTACCGTGTTCAGGACAAATTCTTCCCCGTGGAGGTGAAGGTCAGATATGGCTCCTGCCTTTTGAAGGACCCGACACATAATTGGTGTGAAGAAAATGGTAGTGATTTACGTGATGATGAGGTTGATGTTGTGTCATAGGATGATTTCTCGACTGGGTTTCTAGCGAAGTTTGCTCCAGAAATTGAAGTGCTATAGTTGGATCGAGAGATTTTGGGTCTGTGCCAGACTACTGAGATTTTGGCAAATTTCACTCACAAGTGTCAGAAGAGGGCTTTGTTGGTACCCCAATATGCAGCCGATGAGTAGATGAAGAAAGTTAGGCATCGTGATGTGTTGCAGATGAAATCAAGGAGTTCGTGAGTATTTCGGGGTGCGAGACCCTGAATGACATGATTTCTAGATCCTGTATTTGGGAAATAGATTTGGAGCACATTGGTAAGAGGGGGGGGGGGAGGTCAAACCAGGTGCAAACATTGGAGGGACCCAGGAAGAAACCCAAGATTTTTTATCAGCATATGAAAGGCCAGCAGGCCCGGAATTTTTGCAGCACATGAGGGAAATTACATGAGGGGACTTGTCATTTCAAAAGTTTGAACTACTTCAGGTGTGGTACGTTTGATCATGTTATCAGAGATTGTCCTCAGAGGGGAGCAGGCAAGCCCATTAGTTCTCCTCTACGAATAAGCAGTGTTGTAAAACTCACCGAGTTGGACGATTACTCCTCTGAGTACTCGCTACTCCCCCCTTTGCCGAGGCGAGTTACATAATCTCGAGTACTCCCCGATCGACCCCTTACGAACTGAGAAGTGTTGTGAAATTCGGTCAACTCGGTAATTAATATGTATAATATACTTAATCATTTATGATTTAACACACACACATGTGATTATTACTACATATATATCTTAAATTTTCAGTAATTATTCACGAAATGAGAACATTATGTGTTTTTCATGTTTTGTGTATTTATATGTATCCAATTTTGTTATATATTTCAATAAACTTATGATTTTATCTTATGATTTTGATATATATAATTTCCCTAAAAATATTTCTACACAAATTTCCAAATCCGAGTACTCCCGAGTACTCGCTACTCGGTAGTCGGCCGAACAGGTACCGAGTAACGAGTTCTACAACCTTGCGAATAAGTGAACCACTAGAAGGCTGATTGTTCGATGTTGAAGGAAGGAGTAGTAAGTAAGCCTTCTCAAGCGACTTTGAGGAACACGGATGAATGAGAGGGTAGGACAGGATCCCCAACAGAGAGGAGTTGGGATTTTACAGTGTTATACGAAGGAGATGGTATAGTATCATGGAAGGTTGGTTGAGGTATCAGACTAGACCAGATTTCCAGAGTACTCTTCAAGATTTTAGAGGATAGGCGATCTTAGGGTTTGATTGGTAGTTGATCGTTAGCCTTGGTAAGTGCAGGTTTTCAACAGTTGGATTTGGGAGGATAAGAAGCATTTGGAATCCTTTAATTCTTGTGTTTTGTGGGAATTCATTCATCTCAAAGTGGGGGAGAATCATTCGGATATTTAGGAGCAGGAGCGGTTATAAAGCTTGGATGAGTTTCACATCCCCTTTAGGGAGGAAGGCAGCCCAAGCGGCTGTTTGGTTTGAGGGTTGTGTGAGTTGGGAGTTTAGTAAAACTCCCCACCATGTAAATCATGTCTTCTTGATGCTTGAGAGAAAAATGTGGGAAATCAGGTTGGGGTTCCGGTCATGAATTGAGTTCAATTTGGGTGTTCGGTCGAGTACATGCTCGACTCTGTGTGCGATTCGAATTGATAGATTAGCGTTAAGGATTTGGGCTATGGTTGTGTTAGTATGGAAAGTATTGTAAGACTGCGGGGGTAGCCATAACATTCAAAAGCGGTCAAATAGTGTGGCAAGTGTTGTAAGACCGCAGGGATAGCCGTAGCATTCACAAGCGATCAGATAGTGTGGAAAATGTTGTAAGAGTGCAGGGGAAATCGTAGCATTCACAAGAGGTCAAAAAATGTTGAAAGTGTTGTAAGACTGCAAGGAGCCGTATCATTTACAATCGTCCAAATAGTGTAGAAAGTGCAGAAATAGTGCAGGGTATCCGTAGCCTTCATGGATTTATTCATATGACATAGGTTAGGGTGGGCCAATTTTTAAGGTTGTGAGTAGGTCACAACATAATTAAAAACATAAAATGGTGGATCGAAGGAGATCGGACATGATGTAAGACTATAGTTATTCTGCTAGCATTCACCTTTTTGCTTCAGATTCAGTGGTAACAAGTTGTCAGCCTATCATGATCGGATGGATCAAAAGGATTAAAGGAGCCATGAGTGGTGGTATACATAGGGGAGTTACTGTTAGATGAGATATCCTTCGAAGGTCACATGGGGAGAATGCAAGGTTGCTTGTTGGCTCTGATGGGTTATGAGCATTCTAACACTTCCTATGTGTACATGCAACCCTAATAACCTTGGATCTATATTTATCTAAATATCATGTAAAGTTGATTTCCAATGTTATGTTCCTATCTAGCATACATGGGGAACAATTTTTCTTTGAATGAAAGATAGAACTACATACCTTGATGTTGAAAGTGTTCCTTAAAACCTTGTGAGCCTTGAACCTAAAGTGTGATGCCTCAAATGTTTCACACAACACCAAATGCAATGAACAAACTAGATAAAAAACTCTAACACTTGTAAAATCGGCTAAGCCCCCTTCTTCTAGCTAGTGTAAGAGATTTTTGGGAGAAACACATTGCTTATATAGTGTGTTGCATTAGGTAAACCCTAATGTAACATGACTCTTCATTTCTTGATCCATGGGGTAAATTCATGGAGCATCCTATGGGTGGAACCCAACTTGACAATCCATGGAGCCTCTTAGCCCACTATATAAGATATGGAAGATTTACATAATCTACCCATATATCTAATTAGTTATCTTTTGATCACTAATTAATTCTTGATTAATACTAATTATATAATATTATTAATATATTAGAACTTATAATATATTAATAACCATAAGTGTTATTTCTCTCTTTTATTTTATTCAATTGCATGATGCCATGCAACCCAAATGGACCATGTCGGGTCAGGTCAAGTACAAACTAGAAATAGTTACGGACTTAGACACCTTATCCAACAGTCTCACACTTGGATAAGTCTAATAACTAAAACTGTAATACCTCAGGAACTGATCATCAATCGTAGCTCTTTCAAGGTTTCTCGGAACTGAGAAAATATTGATACGCCATTTAAGATAACCGATCACATAATCCTCTATTCTAGATAACAGTCGGACAAATACCTGAAACAATGTCTTACTTATTGTCCAGCAGTTTGTTTCCCGATTTCCTATTTGTTTGACAAAGAACTTAATTAAATACAACAAATTAGTTCTAACCAGGCTCGGTACATAGGTCAAAACAAAATCATCGAGGGGCCAAGATATCAGCTTCTAATCCAAGAAGGAACAGATAAACTTCGACTCGTATGTTTGTTCTACTACTCATTGAATTATACACAAAAGCACGTTTCATAAAATCGAGTTACCAATGCGTTTATGTACAATCAATGCATAACCAACTCATAAGTAACAAATCATATCTCTAGGTTTGAAGAATTATGTGATATTACTGTCTCACGATCACTCGAGATAAATTCTATGAAGTGATTCCAGTGAGCGTGGGTTGATTCCAGTACTAAGAACTTATGAGTACTCATGAAGTGTTGTCCTTAACCTTCACAACTACAACCAACTTCATGACAGTCTTAATTCATATCTACTTCCAACATATGACTAACTGTGGAGATTTGAATAATATGTTGTAACTGTTGGATAAGGTGTCTAAGTCCATAACTATTTCTGGTATGTACTTGACCCGACCCGACATGGTCCATTTGGGTTGCATGGCACCGTGCAATTGGATAGACTAAATGAGAGAAATAACACTTGGAGATTATTAATATATTATAAGTTCTAATATATTAATAATATTATTTGATTAGTTTGATCAAGAATTAATTTAGAATTAATTATGTGATCAAAAGATAACTAATTAAATATATGGGTTGATTATGTAAATCATCCATATCTTGTATAGTGGGCTAAGAGGCTCCATGGATTATCAAGTTGGGTTCCACCCATAGGATGCTCCATAAATGCTCCATGGGAGTTACAAACCCATGGGTCATGGAAATGAAGAGTCATGACACATTAGGGTTTAACCCTAGATGTGTCAACACTATATAAGAAACATGTTCTCCACCTAAAATCAGCTACACTAAGAAACAAGAGGGCTTGGCTGATTTTTTAGAAGTGTGTGTTCTCTCATAAGTTCTTCCAAGAGCATTTGGTGTTGTGTGAAGCATTTGAGGCATCACACTTGGGGTGCTAGGCTCACAAGGTTTCAAGGAACACAAACAACAACAAGGTAAGTTATTGTATCTATACTTTAAGTTAAAATTGTTCCCCATGTATGCTAGATAGGAACATAACCTTGGAATTCAACTTTGCATGATAATTAGACAAACATAGATCCAAGGTTATTAGGGTTGCATGTACACTTAGGAAGTGTTAGAATGCTCAAATCCCATCAGTGGTATCAGAGCCTAGGCTTGTTTGCTTCTTATTTGTGCTTAAAAGTTGAAAAAAAGTGGAAAATCTTGCTGTCTACGAATGTACTCGTCGAGTCCATAAGAGGGACTCGTCGAGTTCATGTGTATCTTCAACCAACTCGGCGAGTAAGTTCATGCACTCGGCGAGTAGGGTCGACTGGTTGCAGAATTTCGACTTTAGTTACTGGAAATGAATTAGAAACATTACCCTAAGCTTTTTGGTACTTGAAAAACTTGTTTTAGATGGTGTAATGTCTTTGATAATTCATTTACAACAACTAGTTATCAAAATTACAAAGTTTTAAGTGTAATTTTTGATTTATGAATAAGTTCATATTCATGTTCTTGTTCTTATGATGTTTTAGATGATCATAGGAATTATTTGTAACCTCTGTGGTAGATTAATTCTTGATCATAATGTGTTTTAATGGAGTCCATAACTTGTCCTCAAGTTATGGAAAACCAAGAGTCACACTTGAATTAAAACCATTAAAACAAACACAAGAGTTAGAAAAATGAAGAGTCTTCATTTTATTACTCTATTAAACTCATAAGTTACAAGAACTGAAAAGTTTTGAAAGTTACAAAACTTGCCCTCAAGTTTTGGAACAAATAAAATTAAGTTAAAACTTTAGTTCCAACCCCTAGAATTTTAAAAGTTAAAATTCAACCCTTATACTTATATAATGATGATTTAATAATTATATATATATATGTATAAGAACAAGGTCATCTTACCGCTAGTACGCCTCATTCACGAAGCCGGTCTATAAGGTGGGTATAAGGTTGTTGCCTATAAAATGGTGACTTAATGGGTGTTTACTCTCACCCACCGCTTGCTTCACTGGTGGAGGGTCGTTAGCCGAATAGGTAAGACAAGGACTTATAAATTCTCATTCAAAGTATGATGAATATAATAAAGTAACTAAATGTTTTATTAAATTCCCAATCTTAGTTACTTTAGGAAAATGTGAATAAGGTGCTAATCCATGAAATTACACTTTACATTTTGTCTAAGTCGTTGGTGGAGCGTGTGTGGTTAACCGGCACACTAACTTGGACTTAACAAGGTAGGTAAAGGTTCATTGATTGAGTGATAAACTTTAAGGGTACCAAGTGATTTGCATGGTTACTTCACACCTCGTTTTGTGATCATCGGTATCCTAGTCACAAAACTTGGAGGGCACCCTCGAGATTGAAACATGCCTTTGAAAAGTTCATTGAATCTCAAAGAATCTAGGAATTTCTAAAAACCAATAAAACCTAATATCTAATATTTCGGTTTTCGTGGTGGAAATTGGTGAATCGTCATTCACCTACTTTTCAAATATGGTATAGCTTAGATTACGGCATACCTCTTCTAAGTTATATTATATTGTGATTGGATCCTAGCCTTAATATTACATTTGGGTGTTTTATTAAGGACTCTCTTAAATCTATACTAAACTTGTTCTCCCCTTTCAGATGTCTTCAAATAATGCTTCTGGATCGAATCCTAATGGCTCCTTTACTCTTATGAGTCTGTGTGGGAAAGTCACCTTTGATGGATCCAACTTCAATGAATGGATCAGAAACATCAGGATGATTACCCGCTATGAGGACAAAGAATATGTCCTTGACAAGGAGCTTAAGGAAATTGATGAGTCCACTGCAACTCCCCAGGAGATCGCTGACTTTCATACTCATGAAAGAGATGCAACCAAGGTGGCTTGCATTATGTTGGCAACAATGACAGCAGAACTCCAAAAGTCCTATGAGGATTTTTACCCTTATGAAATGCACCAAGATTTGATGGAATGATACCATCAAAGTGCAGGACAAGAGAGGTACGAAATCATCTGCTCCATGATAACAACCATGATAAAGGACGGAGATTCCGTCACAAGCCACATGCAGAAAATGCAAAGGTATGTGGATCGTTTGCTGAAGCTTAATGTGAACTTCCCTGAGGAGCTTGCAATAGATATCATTTTACACTCCTTACCATCGTGCTATGATCAATTCCGCATGACATATCACATGAACAAGGAAGAGGTCACCCTCAGCAAACTTCAGGGACTTCTCAAGACCGCAGAAACAAGTCTTAAGGGGAAGTCGGTTGCTATCACTCCTACTCCAAACTCAACTCCGGTTTTGGCAATCGGGAAAAGTCGAGGGACGAAGAGAAAGAGATCTTCGAAGGGTACCAAGGCTCGGACCCTTGATGGCTCTTCTTCAAGTGGAACCAAGAAAGGTTTCATTACTCCTTCTTCTGACCGAAAAGAGGCTAAATGCTTCTATTGCCATGAAAAAGCTCATTGGAAGCGGAACTGCCCAAAGTATCAGCAGGATGTGAAGGATGGGAAAGTCAAACCCAACCATGCAGGTATTTACACTATCATTTCTAATAACTCACCCCATTCTAAATCTTGGGTCCTTGATACCGGTTGTGGTATTCATATTTGTTGTGACTTGCAGGGACTAAGAAGAAGTGAGAATGTGGAGCAAGGAAGAATAAACTTGATCATGGGGAATAGGAAAGCTTCACCTGTCACCAAGATTGGAGTTTATACTTTATCGCTAAGTAGTGGGTTTAGTTTAGATTTGAATAAGTGTTGTTACTCGCCAGGAATGGCAAGAAATATTATTTCCTTTCATGCTTTGTACAAACAAGGGTTTACCTTTTCGTTTAATAATGAAGTTGGTTCTATTGATGCTTTCTTTAATAATGTTCTATATTTTAAAGCATTACCTTGTGATGGTGTGTATGAAGCCATGTCTATTGTAGATAACTTAGGAAATAATGTTTTGTGTATTGATTCTACTAATAATAATAACTTGGATAATGCATCATTATGGCATTGTCGTCTTGGACATATAAGCAAGAAACGCATAGGCCAACTCCAAAAGGATGGAGTCTTGGAGTCATTTGACCTAAAGTCAAATGATAGTTGCGAATCATGCTTACTTCGAAAAATGACAAAGTCACCCTTCACAGGCTCGTGTGAAAGGGGTGAAGGTTTGTTGGACCTTATACACACGGATGTGTGTGGACCATTCAAACATGCCACAAGGGATGCTAATCGCTATTATTTGACTTTTAATGATGATTACAGTAGATATGGATATGTCTAGTTAATCAAGCATAAGTCAGAGACTTTCGAGAAGTTTAAGGAATTTAAACAGGAACTCGAGAATCAATTGGGCAGGAACATTAAGATGCTTCGATCCGATCGGGGTGGTGAGTATCTTAGTTCAGAGTTCCTCGACTATCTAAGGGAATGTGGGATTGTCTCACAATTGACACCTCCCAGGACACCACAGTTGAATGGTGTGGCTGAGAGGCGTAATTGAACCTTGTTGGACATGGTTCGTTCCATGATGAGTCGAGCTTCGCTACCAATCTCATTCTGGGGGTATGCCTTAAAGACTGCCGCCCATATCCTTAATCTAGTCCCTACAAAGAAAGTTGCCAAAACTCCTCACGAGATGTGGACTGGTAAAGTACCTAAACTAGATCACATCAAGATTTGGGGTTGCGAGGCTTTCTTGAGACGCGAGACTCATGATAAGCTCGAACCTCTAAGCGAGAGGTGTATTTTCATCGGCTACCCACAACAATCCTTTGGTTACCTCTTCTACAGACCTAGTGACAATGTGGTCTTTGTAGCAAGAAGAGGAGTCTTTCGAGAAAGAGAGTTTATAAGCCAAGGAGACAGTGGGAGGCAAATTGATCTTGAAGAAATTCAAGAGTCACGTGGTGATGGAACTTCAAACTCTAGCCCTCAACTTGAGGAGGAAACTCCTGTTGAGCCAATTGACGAATCTGTACCTCTGAGGTGTTCCACGAGAGTTAGGAGTGCACCTGAGCATTACTATGGATTCCATATTACTGCAGAAGGTGAGACACTTATTAGTGATGGAACAATAGTAAGTCAAGATGACCCTAACAGCTACGAGGAAGCCATGGCAGGCCCCGAGTATGCTAAATGGGAAGAGGCTATGGATAGCGAGATACAATCCATGTATGACAATCAAGTTTGGAACTTGGTTGAGAATGTACCAGGTCGAAAGACTGTAGGGTGCAAATGGGTCTTCAAGAAGAATACCGACATGGATGGTAAAGTACACACTTATAAGGCTAGACTGGTTGCAAAGGGCTTCTCTCAGATTCCTGGAGTGGATTATGATGAGACCTTTTCTCCGGTAGCCAAGATTAAGTCTATTCGGGTTCTGTTAGCCATAGCCGCATTTCATGACTATGAAATTTGGCAAATGGATGTCAAAACCGCTTTCCTTAATGGAAAGTTGGGTGAAGATGTTTACATGAGTCAGCCAGAGGGTTTTGTCAGCAACAAGTACCCCAATAGAGTGTGTAAGCTTGAGAAATCCGTTTATGGGTTAAAGCAAGCACCTCGCAGATGGAATCTTTGCTTTGATGAAAAGGTCAAGGAATTTGGCTTTTCTAGGAGTGAAGATGAATCTTGTGTGTATGTCAAGCCTAGTGGGAGTATAGTTAGCTTCTTGGTATTGTATGTGGATGACATACTACTCATACGAAACGACATTCCAACCCTGCAGGAAGTAAAGTCCTGGCTTGGAAAGTGTTTCGCTATGAAGGACCTTGGTGAAGCTGCCTATATTTTAGGGATAAGGATCTTGAGCGATCGGAGTAAAAGACTAATTCGACTTAGTCAAAGTACCTACTTGGATAAGGTGCTGAAGAGATTCAGCATGCAAGACTCCAAGAAAGGAGAGTTGCCCATCCAGAGTAACGCCAAACTGAGTAAGACACAAAGCCCTAGCACTGAGGCTGAGATAGCACAAATGAGTCGAGTACCTTATACTTCGGCTGCAGGATCGATCACGTATGCTATGATGTGTACTCGACCTGATGTAGCTTTTGCCCTGAGCATGGTTAGCAGGTTTCAGGGGAACCCTGGCAAGGCACACTGGACTGCGGTAAAGAATATTCTCAAGTACCTACGAAGGACTAAGGACTGGGTCCTTACCCTTGGTGGGAGTGATGACTTGAGAGTTGTAGGGTATAGTGATACTAGCTTCCAGACTGATAGGGATAATTTCTGCTCTCAGTCGGGCTAGGTCTTTACCCTAAATGGAGGAGCAATTTCTTGGAAGAGTTCCAAGCAAGAGACAGTGGCAGATTCTACTTGTGAATCAGAGTATATTGCAGCTAGCGAGGTGGCAAAGGAGGCGTTATGGCTGAGGAACTTCATTGGAGACCTTGGAGTTGTACCAGCTATTAAAGAGCCAATGGAAATTTTCTGTGATAGTGAAAGTGTTGTTGCCTTAGCCAAGGAACCAAGGGATCACGGGAGATCCAGACACATCGACAGAAAATACCATTTCATCAGACATTGGATCGAAGAAGGACTCCTCGTGGCAAAGATGGTATCATCAGATGAGAATCCGGCTGATCCCCTCACGAAGGGACTGACTCGGGTTAAGCATCTCCAGCATGCTCGGAGCATAGGTCTGAAGGATGATATTAGATTTAGTAGTTAGATAACCTCGAAATTTGTAAAGTGTAATTGACATCTGATGATGAATAAAAGTCTTTTATTTATGAGTAAAGTGTTGCTATCTCTTGTCGTTCGTTTACTATATTTCTTTTGCATGTTTTGACTTCCAGAATAATTTTTGTTTGGTATAACATATTATTCAAACCTCCACAGTCGGTCATATGTCGGAAGTAGATACGAATCAAGACTGTCATGTTTGGTTGTAGAGGTCTTGGACAAGGCTACAGCAATCATGAGTGCTCAAAAGTTCTGAGCATTGGACTCAACCCACGCTCACTGAAATCACTTCATGGAATTCTATCTCGAGTGATCGTGAGACGGTAATATCGTATAAGTCTTCAAACCTAGAGATATGATTTGGTACTTACAAGTTGGTTATGCATTGATTGTACGAAAAACGCATTGGTAACTCGATGTTATAAATCGTGCTCTTGTGTGTAATTCAATAAATGGTAGCACAAACATATGAGTCGATGTTTATCTGTTCCTTCTTGGATTAGAAGCTGATATCTGGGCCCCTCGATGACTTTGTTTTGACCTATGTACCGGGCCCGGTCAGAACTAAGTTGATGTGTTCAATTAAGTTCTTTGTCGAACAAATCGGAAATCGGGAAACAAACTGTTGGACAATAAGTAATACATTGTTCCGTGTATTTGTTTGATTGATATCTAGAACAGAGGATTATATGATCACTTATCATAAATGGCATACCATCATCTTCTCAGTTCCGAGAAACCTTGTAAAGAGCTACGATTGCCGATCGGTTCCTGAAGTCATACTTGCAGTAATAGTTATTAGACTTATCCAAGTGGGAGACTGTTGGATAAGGTGTCTAAGTCCATAACTATTTCTGGTATGTACTTGACCCGACCCGGCATGGTCAATTTGGGTTGCATGGCACCGTGCAATTGGATAGACGAAATGAGAGAAATAACACTTGGAGATTATTAATATATTATAAGTTCTAATATATTAATAATATTATTTGATTAGTTTGATCAAGAATTAATTTAGAATTAATTATGTGATCAAAAGATAACTAATTAAATATATGGGTTGATTATGTAAATCATCCATATCTTGTATAGTGGGCTAAGAGGCTCCATGGATTATCAAGTTGGGTTCCACCCATAGGATGCTCCATGGGAGTTACAAACCCATGGGTCATGGAAATGAAGAGTCATGACACATTAGGGTTTAACCCTAGATGTGTCAACACTATATAAGAAACATGTTCTCCACCTAAAATCGGCTACACTAAGAAACAAGAGGGCTTGGCCGATTTTTGAGAAGTGTGTGTTCTCTCATAAGTTCTTCCAAGAGCATTTGGTGTTGTGTGAAGCATTTGAGGCATCACACTTGGGGTGCTAGGCTCACAAGGTTTCAAGGAACACAATCAACAACAAGGTAAGTTATTCTATCTATACTTTAAGTTAAAATTGTTCCCCATGTATGCTAGATAGGAATATAACCTTGGAATTCAACTTTGCATGATAATTAGACAAACATAGATCCAAGGTTATTAGGGTTGCATGTACACTTAGGAAGTGTTAGAATGCTCAAATCCCATCAGTAACTACTAAAACTTATATCATGCTTTAGCCTTATGCTCCGAGCATGCTGAAGATGCTTTTCCCTACTCAGTCCCTTCGTGAGGGGATCTGCTAGGTTCTCATCTGATGATACCCTCTTTGCAATGAGGATTACTTCTTCTATGAGATGTCTGATAAAATGATATTTTCTGTCGATGTGTCTGGATCTCTCATGATCCCTTGGTTCCTTAGCTAAGGCAACAACACGTTCACTATCACTGAAAATTTCGATAGGCTCCTTTCTTGCTGGTACAACTCCAATGTCTCTAATGAAGTTCTTCAGCCATATTTCCTGCTTTGTTGCTTCACTCGCTGCTATATACTTCGATTCACAAGTGGAATCAGCCACTGTGTCCTACTTGGAACTCTTCCAAGTGATTGCTCCTTTGTTTAGGGTAAAGAGCCAGCCCGACTGAGAGCGGAAATTATCCCTATCAGTCTGGAAGACAGCATCACCATACCCTACAACTCTCAAGTCATCACTCCCGCCGAGGGTAAGGACCGAGTCCTTAGTCCTCCGTAGGTACTTGAGGATATTCTTCACCGGAGTCTAGTGTGCCTTCCAGGGTTCCCTTGATACCTGCTAACCATGCTCAAGGAAAAGGCTACATCAGTTCGAGTACACGTCATAGCATACATGATCGATCCTACAGCCGAAGCATAAGGTACTTGACTCGTTTCTGCTATCTCAGCCTCAGTACTTGGGCTCTGAGCTTTACTCAATATGGCATCACTCTGGATAGGTAACTCTCCTTTCTTGGAGTTCTGGAAGCTGAATCTCTTCAGCACCTTGTCCAAGTAGGTACTTTGACTAAGTCCAATTAGTCTTTTACTCCGGTTTCTCAAAATCCTTATCCCCATAATATAGGAAGCTTGTCGTAGGTCCTTCATAGAGAAACACTTCCTAAGCCAGGACTTGACTTCCTGCAGAGTTGGGATGTCATTTCCTATGAGTATTATGTCATCCACATACAATACCAAAAAGCTAACTATACTCCCACTAGCCTTGACATACACACAAGATTCCTCTTCACACCTAGAAAATCCAAATCCCTTTACTTTTTCATCAAAGCAAAGATTTCATCTGCGAGGTGTTTGCTTTAATCCATAAATTAATTTTTTCAAGTCTACACACTCTATTACGGTACTCGTTGCTAACAAAACGTTCTGGCTGACTCTTGTAAACATCTTCAGTCAACTTTCCATTAAGGAAAGTGGTTTTGACGTCCATTAGCCATATTTCATAGTCATGAAAAGCAGTTGTGGCTAACATAACCCTAATAGACTTAATCTTGGATAATGGACAAAACGTCTCATCATAATCCAATCATGGAGTTTGAGAGAAGCCCTTTGCAACCAGTCGTGCCTTGTAAGTGTGCACATTACCATCCATGTCGGTCTTCTTCTTGAAGATCCATTTGCACCGTACAATCTTACGACCTAGTGCATTCTCAACCAAGTTCCAAACTTGATTGTCATACATGGATTGTATATCGTTGTCCATTGCCTCTTTCCATTTAGCAGACTCGGGGCCTACCATGGCTTCCGCGTAACTGTTAGGTTCATCCAGACCTACTAGTGTCTCATCACTAACAAGTGTATCACCTTCCGCAGTAATATGGAACCCATAGTAATGCTCAGGTACATTCCTAACTCTCATGGATCGCCTTAGATACATAAACTAGTCAATTGGTTCAACAGGAGTTTCGTCCTCAAGTTGAGGGCGAGGGTTTAAGTTCCTTCACCACTTGACTCTTGAAGTTCTTCAAGGTCAATTTGCCTCCCACTATCTCCCTGGCTTATAAATTCTCTCTCACGAATGACTCCTCTTCTTGCTACAAAGACCACATTATCACTGGGTTTGTAGAAGAGGTAACCAAAGGATTTCTGTGAGTAGCCGATGAAAATACACCTCTCACTTTGGGGTTCAAGCTTATCATGAGTCTCACGTCTCACGAAAGCCTCACAACCCCAAATCTTGATGTGGTCTAGTTTGGGTACTTTACCAGTCCACATCTCGTGAGGAGTTTTGGCAACTTTCTTTGTAGGAACTAGATTAAGGATATGGGCGGCAGTCTCTAAAGCATACCCCCAGAATGTGATTGGTAGCGAAGCTCGACTCATAATGGGACGAACCATATCCAACAAGGTTCGATTGTGCCTCTCAGCCACACCATTCAACTGCGGTGTTTTGGGAGGTGTCAATTGTGAGACAATCCCACATTCCCTAAGATAGTCGAGGAACTTTGAACTAAGATACTCACCACCTCGATCGGATCAAAGCATCTTAATGTTCCTGCCCAATTCATTCTTAACTTCCTGTTTAAATTCTTTAAACCTTTCGAAAGTCTCTGACTTATGCTTGATTAAGTAGACATATCCATATCTAGTGTAATCATCAGTAAAAGTCAAATAATAACAATTAGCATCCCTTGTGGCATGTTTGAAGGGCCCACACACATCCATGTGTATAAGATCCAACAAACCTTCACCCCTCTCACAAGAACCTGTGAAGGGTGACTTTGTCATTTTTCCAAGTAAGCACCATTCACAACATCTGACTTTAGGTCAAATGACTCCAAGACTCCATCCTTTTGGAGTTGGCCTATGCATTTCTTGCTTATATGTCCAAGACGACAATGCCATAATGATGATTTATCCATGTTATTATTATTAAAAGAATCTATACACAATACATTATTTCCTATGTTATCAACCACGGATACAGTTTCACACACGCCATCACAAGGTACTGCTTTAAAATAAAGAATATTATTAAAGAAAGCATTAATCAAACCAACTTCATTATCAAATGAAAATGTGAAACCTTTTTTATACAATGCCTGAAAGGAAATAATGATTCTTGCCATTTCTAGCGAATAACAACATTTATTTAAATCTAAACTAAACCCACTTCTTCTTAGTCCCTCCAAATCAGAACATATATGAATACCACAACCGGTATCAAGGACCCATGACTTAGAATGGGGTGAGTTATTAGATAAGATAGTGTATGTCACACCCCAAAACCACGAACGGCGGAAACGTTCAGGGGTGGAGGACGTCATGTACAATATCACAACAGTGTAAAATAGTAAACAAGCAACAACATCATCCATTGCATTTTAAGTAAAGTTTTAATACATGTGTGTGTTCTTTCATTGTAATAAGACACCAAAAATATAATCAAAATAAAAGACGAGACTTGTCTGCTCCGTCTTCTCAAAACCTGGCCACCATACCTGTCTACTGATGACCTGAGAATACAAGTTATTTTGAAAGCGAGTATCAGCTTTAAAGCTGGTGAATTCATAAGTATTTAAGTGTCATTGTCTTGCTTTGATAAACTGTTAGGAATGTCCTGTAAAACCTTTAAGTAAGACAGTTGATATAAGGATGAAAAACCCTAAGAAATCCCTTATTTCCTACTAGTATGAAATGTAGTCTTCTACCAAGACCCAAATGTTTTGTTGTTAAAATGATAGTTTTTCCTTTCTATTGACTAGTACTAAAAGAACGTAGTCTAACTCATCGTTTATGTGAATATATCACAAAATAAAGTAAACAAGAAAAATATAATCATGTAAGTGTTATCCCTAGTTGACCAGGATTAACACGACATCACTGAAGCGAAAGGTATACCCTATTAACACCCGAAGATTGTCCCCTCACCCCTTGTAGCGACAGCAGGGTGGAGGAAGGGTTAGTCCCATAACAGCGTTAACCTAATAATCATCCGAAGAATTTCATCTCATCCTCTGTTGCAACAGTAGATGGAGGAATGGTTAGTTCCGTAACTAACTCCTAATATCAAAAACAACCTTAGACATCCGTAGATGTTCATCACCCAGTGTTGCTAACAGCTGGGTGCCGGAATGGTTAGTCCCATATAGACATCCCATTGAACAGGGATAGGCAGGAAAATTTACACAGAAGGTACGAATAAATCTTCCTAATAACTCTAGATACAAGTATCCAGGTAAGTGAATACATGATAATGTATCTAAGTAACAGTATTCATGTAAGCGTATTCAGATAAATGTAGTTCTGTAACCGTACTCATGTATCATGTAATCCTAGGTAATTATACTCATGTATCATGTAAGGTACTGGTATAGACTCATGAATGAATTGACTCTTCTGTGATTCCTTGTAATAGGAATAATGTTTTGTTTCATCTAACTATGCCTATGATAATTAACTGGAGAGTAATTGATAGTTCAAGTAGATTTATGCACCCTCGATACACCAGGGTGTGGGAAACTGAACGAAGGATGGAAACTATAACATCAATACATATATAAGAACATATGTGTATAAGTGTAGTTTTGCTCAAGAAGGTAAAAATAATGGTTTTGCAAGATATCTAGGAGTTTTGAACAATTATTAAGAGTGACTTGATGTCGTTTTAATAAACATTTCAAAACTAATACTTTTGTTATCAAGGTATTTGAAGATAGAAAACCATTTCATGTGTCACCTTTTGAAGTATGTGTAATCTACTGAGTGAAAACATAGTTATAAAATACATAATATTGATTTAATAACATACTGTTTTCTACTTGTAATCCCCCCCCCCCCATTTAAAGCATTTAAAATCATTTAAAATATTGATTAAGGGGTATGAACTCACCTGTAGATGGTGAATTGGATGAACTGGACGGTGTAGGATTCTTAGGTGTCAAGTGAGGATTTGTACACACACTACGATCCTAATGAACATATAATCACACATATATGCACTCAATTAGACTTAAATTACTAATTGGTAATGTTAAGACATCCTAGAACATAATAAACACTTTATATAAGCGTTTTAAGACCTAAGGATTGCATCTGAGCTATTGTGGGACAAGGTACTTGGGTTTAGGATTCCAAAGGACCCCGTATATGAGTTTACGCTCCATATACCATGACACATGGATTTTACGGTTGTAAACTCTTGAGTTTACGGCCGTAAACTCCTAAACATGGTGGTATTTTGTGTTTTGAAGTTCTAAATGATCCCTAGAATTATTCCGACTTGGTGGTTCAATTCTTGGAAGGGTTTAAGGTATAGAAACACCCCTTTGAGGAGTTTACGACCCTAAGGCCATTTCCCTTAGAGTTTGCGGCTGTAAACTCTTAAGGATGGTTGTTTTTGATGCTTTCAAGTCTCTTGCAGAAGTGGTATAGGTTCTAGACTTGTATTCCAAGCATATGAAGGCCTTTGACACACTTTGGTGCCCTTTAATCGTGTTTACGGCCCACGAACCATGTCTTGGCCGTAAACTCACTTTGAAAGGTGTTTGGGATGTGTTTTGGTTCCTTCAATTAAGTGGGAACAATTCAATGCAATGTCTAGAGCTTTAGGTGCCTTAAAAGCACCCTTTCATCCAATTTATTAGAGTTCACGGTCCAAGATCATCTTGGGCCGTGAACTCCCATGTGTTTTAGTTTCTTGGTTGTTTTCTTGTCCCTAATATGCATATATAACATAAGTGTTTATAACATGATTTAGAAGGCTTTGTTTCGGGAGTTTACCGCCCAAGAACACCTTAGGGAGTAAACTCCTAAATCTAGTGATTTAGCCTTCTAAATCATGTTATAAACACTTATGAAGCTTCCTAACACTACTTGAAAGAGTTACTCACGTTTTGGTATAAAAACCCGAAGATTCGTGAGAGAGAAAATAGCTTTTCTCTAGTTAGAAATACGAATAATGAATGAATTCGTTTCAGAATTCTATTTATAGTCCTGATATTTTTTTTGTAGAAAATATTTTATTCCCGAAATGATCTCTAATATAATAGAGTGTTGGAATAACAGTGTTGCACAAAGCTCTAGTCCATCCACTCTCCTGATATTTCCAGAAGTGTAAACCCTAAATTACTCAAACTTATACAAAAAGTCTGAAAGTTTACTGTGAGTGATACAACTTCTATTGGAGTGTTATGGTTTATACAAAGTGGAAATTTCGGGTTGTCACAGTGTAAATACCTGCATGGTTGGGTTTAACTTTCCCATCCTTCACATCTTGCTGGTACTTTGGGTAGTTCCGCTTCCAACGAGCCTTTTCATGGAAAAAGAAGCATTCAGCTTCTTTTGGGTCAAAAAAAGGAGTGACGAAACTTTTCTTGGTTCCACTGGAAGAAGAGCCATCAAGGGTCCTAGCCTTGGTACCCTTCGAAGAACTCTTTCTCTTCTTCCCTCGTCCTTTCTCGATTGCCAAGACACAGGCGGAGTTGGTAGGAGTAGGAGTAGTAATAACCGTCGTACCCTTAAGACCACTTTACACGGTCTTTAAGAGTCCTTGAAGTTTGCTGAGAGTGACATCTTCCTTGTTCATGTGTATGTCATGCGGAATTTATCGTAGCATGATGGTAAGGAGTGCAAAATAATATTTATTGCACGCTCCTCAGGGAAGTTCACATTGAGCTTCAGTAATCGGTCCACAAATCTTTGCATTTTCTGCATGTAGCCCGTGATGGGTTCACCATCCTTCATTCGGGTTGTTATCATGGAGGAGACGATTTCATACCTCTCTTATCTTGCACTTTGATGGAATCTTTCCATCAAATCTTGGTGCATTTCAAAAGGGTAGAAGTCCTCGCAGGACTTTTGGACATCGATTGTCATAGTAGCCATCATGATGCATGCCACCTTGGTGGCATTCCTTCCATGTGCCCTAATGTCAGCGATCTCTTGAGGAGTAGCAATTGTCTCATCAATCTCCTTGAGCTCCTTATCAAGAACATATTCTTTGTCCTCGTAGCTGGTAATTATTCGGATTTTTCTAATCCATTCATTAAAGTTGGACCCATCAAAAGTGACTTTCTCACACAAGTTCATTAGAGAAAACGAGCCATTAGGATTAGATCCAGAAGCAACAGTCTTTGTAGACATCTGAAAAGAAGAAAAGTTTAGTTTAGATATTGAGATAATCCTTAATAAAACACACAAATGTAGTATTAAGGCTAGCAACCAATCACAATATATTATACTTAGAAGAGGTGTGCCGTAATCTAAGTAATAACATATTTGAAAGATTGGTGAATGACGATTCACCAATTTCAACCATGAAAAACGAAATATTGATATTAGGTTTTAATTGGTTCTTAAAAATTCCTAGATTCTTTGAGATTCACTGAACTTTTCAATGACATGTTTCAATCTCGGGTGTACCCTCCAAGTTTTGTGACTGGGATGCAGAGGATCACAAAACAAGGTGTGAAGCAACCATGCAAATCACTTGGTACCCTTAAAGTATTACCCCTCAATCGATGTGCCGATTAACCACACACGCTCCATCGATACTATAATAAACATTAAGTCACCCTTTACCTACCTTGTTAAGTTCAAGTAAGTCTGTCGGTTAACCACACACGCTCCACTAACGACTTAAACAAAGTGTAAAGTGTAATTTCATGGATTAGCAACTTATTCACCTTTTTTCTAAAATAACTAAGATTGGGTATTTAATAAAAGCATTAAGCTACTTTAATATATTCATCATACTTTTAATGAGAATTTATAAGTCCTTGTCGTACTCATTCGGTTAACGACCCTCCACTGATCAAGGAAGCGGTGGGTGAGAGTGGACACCCATTAAGTTACCATTTTATAGGCAACAACCTTATACCCCCTTATAGACCGGCTTCGTGAATGAGGCGTACTAGCGGTAAGGCGACTTGATCTTATATATATATATATATATATATATATATATATATATATATATATATATATATATGTATATATATATATATATATATTAACTTATAATATTATAAAGTATAAGGGTTGAATTTTAACTTTTAAAATTCTATGGGTTGGAACTTAAGTTTTAATCAAGACTTTACTTGTTCCAAAACTTGAGGGCAAGTTTTGTAAACTTTCAAAACTTTTCATTTGTTGTAACTTATGAGTTAATAGAGTATTAAAAATGAAGACTCTTCATTTTTTATAACTTATGTGTTCTTTTAATGGCTTTCAGGAAAGTGACTTTTGGTTTTCCATAACTAGAGGACAAGTTATGGACTCCATTAAAACACATAATGATCATGAATTAATCTACCACATAGGTTACAAACAATTCCTATGATCATCTAAACATCATAAGAACAAGAACATGAATATGAACACTTTCAAGAATCAAAAATTACACTTAAAACTTGTAATTTTGATAATGGTCATTGTAAATGGATTAGCATAAACATTACACCATCTAAAACATGTTTACAAGTACCAAAACAATTTAGGGTAATGTTTTCTAGTCCATTTCCAGCAACAAAAGTCAAAATTCTGAAAACTGCAGCCTCTACTCGTCGAGTGCAAGAAAAAACTCGACGAGTAGCTTGCATTTGGTCATGGACTCGCGAGTCCATACGAGCAGAAAGCAGAAACACGAATTTTTTAATCAATTTACACAAATCATCAACAAACAAGCCTAGGCTCTGATACCACTGATGGGTTATGAGCATTCTAACACTTCCTAAGGGTACATGCAACCCTAATAACCTTGGATCTATGTTTGTCTAATTATCATGCAAAGTTGATTTCCAAGGTTATGTTCCTATCTAGCATACATGGGGAACAATTTTTCTTTGAATGAAAGATAGAACTACATACCTTATTGTTGAACGTGTTCCTTAAAACCTTGTGAGCCTAGAACCTCAAGTGTGATGCCTCAAATGCTTCACATAACACCAAATGCAATGAATAAACTTGATACAAAACTCTAACACTTGAAAATTTGGCTAAGCCCCCTTCTTCTAGCTAGTGTAAGTGACTTTGGGGAGAAACACATTGCTTATATAGTGTGTTGCATTAGGTAAACCCTAATGTAACATGACTCTTCATTTCTTGATCCATGGGGTAAATTCATGGAGCATCCTATGGGTGGAACCCAACTTGACAATCCATGGAGCCTCTTAGCCCACTATATAAGATATGGAAGATTTACATAATCTACCCATATATCTAATTAGTTATCTTTTGATCACTTAATTAATTCCAAATTAATTGTTGATCAATACTATTTAAATAATATTATTAATATATTAGAACTTATAATATATTAATAACCATAAGTGTTATTTCTCTCATTTAGTTTATTCAATTGCATGATGCCATACAACCCAAATCGATCATGCCGGATCGGGTGAAGTACATACCAGAAATAGTTATGGACTTAGACACCATGTCCAACAGGCTCAACAACCAGGCAAGAATCCCATATCTCAGATAGTGGCAGAGAAGATTGTGATTGTAACACCTTAAAAATTAAGATAATTTTTCGCATTTTAAAACAAAATTTCCAAACACATTTATTAACAAAATTTCATTGTATCATATCTTTGTTTCACAAAATATTTCCAAAGACCAAAACACATAAAATCCCATGAGTGTGTACGAATCATGTCAGCGCCTTCCCACGATCATCACTGGTACCTGAAACACATAATACATAACTCTATAAGCATAAAGCTTAGTGAGTTCCCCAAAATACCATACATAACACATACTAGCCACTCGAGGCTATAACTCTGTGGGCCCGTGGGCCCTAACTCTGTGGACCCTCTAGTCCTAGCTCTGTGAACCTTCCGGTTCTATCTCTGATATACACATGGCATAAATCACATAGAAATAATGCAGTGCAACACAACACATAAGTAGCATACATTAACTTTGTCACATAACTCTAATTACCACTCAAGGTAAAGTATAGTGAGAAGACTCAACTCAGATGTCTCGGTCAATCCCTGACTCGGTAGTAGTATAGTCTAGCCTCCGCCTAATCACATAAAATAAGACACGCTCACAAATATAACTCTCGAGACTAGACCCAACACTCTCTTATCATCCTCATATGGGTAAAAGACCATTTTACCCCTCTCTTGACTTAAAGATCCCATTGTTGACCAATCCCTAAATGTCCACAAAGTCAACGGTCAAACTTTGACCTGACTCGTCAAGTGCACTTGGGCGAGTCGGTGAGTCTACACATGCCCACTAACTCTCTAGTCTCGCTTGGCATGTCGAGTCCATCCCCTTGCTCGACGAGTCACACCTGGCATGAATTGCAGGGCCACCCCGACTCAACTCGCCGAGTCTCAAGATCAACTCGGCGAGTTCCGCCTTGAACCCTAGTCCTATAATCCTTCTCTGACTCACTGAGTTATTCACCCAATTCAGCAAGTCTAATCACTAAGTGCTTTACGGGAATCCCTAGCCCTACTCCTGAAGTTAGATCTGTTCCTTTGATCCATAGATCTGACTTTCCTAATCCTGATAAACATGTAAAGCTCGAATCTTGACACTCATGGGACGTCTAGAAGATCTCACTTGGTAATTTAACCCCAATAGTAACATCCCAGTCTCAACACCTCTGCAACTCAACATAAACCAAGCTGAGATAAGCTTTTTAGACCACTATTGGTCCATATCCGAAGTCTCAAAGCGAATTGGGCCATATTCTCACAATTTCTTCCATTAAAGGACATGAAAACTCTACATCTATGGATTCCTCCAACAAAACAGATAAAGGGGCGATATAGTACCTCAAAGACGAAGTCTTTAGCTCGAAATCCACATATGGACCACCTCCTTGGTCTCGTCTAAGCTGGAAACACCTGCTTCTTTCAAGAATCAACCACAAAGATCAAGAAATGGCTCCTTTCCTCTCACAATCACTCTAGCTCTTTTAGGGTTTCTCTCTGGGGTTTGGTAGCCGCAAATGACGGCGCTATGGGCCTTTAAATAGGTCCTAAACCCTGGATATTAGGGTTTCATTAAATAGCATGGACTCGCCGAGTCTACTCATGGACTCATCAAGTTCAATCATGAACCCGGATGAGAATTCGCGACCCTACTCGGCGAGTGTAAGCACCAACTCGTCGAGTCCCTCCGCAAACTCCAAAATAAAAGAATAAAATAATATACATGGGAATCCAGATGTTACAATTCTCCCCTGCTAGAATCAGACTTCACCCTAGAAGTGTTACTCTGCAAACAACTCTGGATGCTGCTCACGCATCTCGCGCTCCGGCTCCCAAGTCAGCTCTGAACCTTTCTGATGTTGCCACTGGACCTGCACCAGAGGTACTTCTTTGTTCCTCAAAGCCTTGATATTCCAATCCCTAATCGCCACCGGTCTCTCAACATAGTTCAGGCTGACATCCACCTAAATATCCTCTAATGGTACCACTGCCGACTCGTCGGCTATACACTTTCTCAATTGCGACATGTGTAAGGTGTCATGAATCTCATCCAACTCTGCAGGTAGCTCCAAACGATAGACTACCCTGCCTACTCTCACGATCAGCCTGGAAGGACCAATATATCGCGGTCCCAACTTGCCCCTCTTCCTGAATCGGATCACTCCTTTCCAAGGAGAGACCTTCAGGAGCACGAAGTCGACGGCCTGAAACTTGATCTCGGACCGGTGCCTAACCGCATAACTATTATGACGACTCTGAGCGGTCAACAACCTCTGTTTGACCTGGTGTATCTGCTTAGTCTTCCAAAGAACGATCTCTATTCTATCCATCACACATTACCCTACCTCTCCCTAGAAAATGGGGGTCCGAAACCTCCTCCTATACAACGGTTCAAAGGGTGGCATACCAATGCTCGAATGATGGTTGTTGTTGTAGGAAAAAATTTCTGAGGGAAAATACGTGTCCCAACTCCCGCTGAAATCTAAAACACATGCTCGGAGCATGTCCTCAAGCGTCTGAATCGTCCGCTCGCTCTGGCCGTCAGCCTACGGGTTATATGCGGTACTAAAATGCAGACTCGTACCCAATTCCTCATGAAATTTCTTCTAGATTCTGGAAGGGAAACGCACATCTCGATCCGAGACAATCGAGATCACACTCCATGTCGCGATACCACCTCCCTCACATACATCTCTGCCAACTTCTCTATGGAAGAGCTCTCACTGATAGCAAGGAAATGAGCGCTCTTCGTCAACCTATCTACAATCACCCAAATTGCATTGATGCCCCTCGCAGTCCTTGGCAATTTGGTGATAAAATCAATAGTAATATGCTCCCAGTTCCACTCAGAAACCTCTAACGGCTGCAACTTACCATGCAGTCTCTGGTGCTCGGCCTTAACCCTTCGACTGGTTAGGCACCTCTCAACGAACCACGCGACATCCCTCTTTATACATGGCCACCAACACTCCTTCTTCAAGTCTAAATACATCTTAGTGGCCCTAGGATGGATCGAGAGCTTCGATCGATGTGCTTCTTCCATCAGAATGGTACGCGTCGCACCCACAAATGGTACCCAAATCCAACACTGAAATGTCATAAGCCTCCGGCTATCGGTAACGAACTCAGATACCTGCCCGATAAGTCGCTCCCTCTTTTGGTTTTTTGGTCTCATGGCCTCAGCCTGGGCCCCTCGAATGGTGTCCAACACCGGATTCATCACTGTCAATCTCATGCAAACGTCCCGCACAGGGCGCTTTCCGCCCTACGGCTCAGGGCATCGTCTACTACGTTAGCCTTACCCAGGTAGTACAGGATCTCGCAATCATAATCATTTACCACGTCCAACCATCTCCTCTGTCGTATATTCAAGTTGGGTTGATCCATCAATTACTTCAGGCTCTTGTGATCATTGTATATGGTACACTGAACCCCATACAGATAGTGAAGCCATATCTTGAGAGTGAACACTACTGCTGCCAACTCTAGATCGTGGGTGGGATACTTCATCTCATGAGGCTTCAGCTGCCTCGATGCGTATGCTATCACGTGCCCCCTCTGGGTAAGCACCACTCCCAACCTTGATATCGACGCGTCACAATACACCATGAAATCCTCCATTCCCTCCGAAAGGGCTAACACCGGGGTTTCACATAGTCTTTAGCGAAGTGTCTCGAAGGAGGCATGCTGCTCCGGGCCCCATGAAAAAGCATCACCATTCCGAGTCAACATGGTGAGTGGCACGGAGATCTTGGAGAAATCCCTAATAAATCTCCAATAATAGCCTGCCCATCCTAGGAAACTCCTGATCTCTGTAAGTGACCTCGACACCTCCTAACTCATTACCGACTCAATCTTGGCCGGATCGACCAATATCCGCTTCTGGTTAACGAGATGCCCTAGGAACTGGACCTCCTGTAACCATAAATCACACTTGGATAATTTGGCATAAAGCCTCTCCGATCTCAAAACTCCGAGGATTTCTCTCAAATGCTCCTCATGTTGCTCTCTGGATCTCGAATACAACAATATGTCGTCAATGAACACGATCACCGAACGATCCAACATCAGCCTGCACACCCTGTTCATGAGATCCATGAACACCGCTGGTGCATTGGTGACCCCGAAATGCATCACCACGAACTCGTAATGCCCATAACGAGTCCTGAATGTTGTCTTCTGGATGTCCTCATCTCACAGCCTCACCTGATGATGTCCAGACCTCAAATCGATCTTAGAGAACCAAGATGCTCCCTACAACTGATCGAACAAATCGTTCATCCTCGGCAACGGGTAACGGTTCTTGACCGTCAGCTTGTTCAATTCCTTGTAGTCAATGCACATTCGGAGTGAGCCATCCTTTTTCTTAACAAAAAGGAAAGGTGCTCCCCATGGCGAACTACTCGGCCGAATAGACCCTTTCCCCAGTAGCTCCTGAAGCTGTGAGGATAACTCATGTATCTCTGGAGGCGCAAGGCGATAGAGCGCCTTGGCGAAAGGTGCAGCCTCTCGAACCAAATCGATACCGAACTCAACCTGCCTCTCAGGAGGCACACCCGGTAACTCCTCCGGAAATACATCCGGGAACTCACGCACTACCGGAACCTCATCTACTGACCTCGGTCTCTCTGAATCAACCTTCGTATCAATCACATACGCTGCAAATCCCTTACAGCCCTGATGTAGACTCTGGCTCGCTCTAACGGTTGAACAAAATGCCGAACCAGAACGCGTACCCTCGCCGTACACTGTAAGAACTCCTCCACTAGGGTCTCGTATGGTCACCAGGTGTCTCTCGTAGTCGATAACCACTCCACAGTTGCTCAACCAGTCCATGCCAATGATGACACAGACATTTTCGATCGCAGTAGGAACTAGATCAATCGGAAACTCAATGCTGAAAATCTCAAGTACACACCCTCGGATCACCTCGGTGGCATACACCGCTCTCTCGTCGGCTATTGAAACTCTTAGGGGTCGAATCAATGCCTCTTGACTAATACTGATGTGCTGACTAAAAGTCAAAGATACAAAAGACCGACTCGCCCCCGAGTCAAATAACACCAAGGAAGGTACAAAAGTCACAAGAAAATTACCTACACATATCATAATATAAGCATAATATCTCAACATAAAAGTAAGTAGATGAAATAATACATACCAACCACAACATTGGGCACTGCACGGACCTCTTCCACGGTCAACTAGAAGGCTCTCACTCGTGCCTTCGGTGCCTCGGCCTTCACAGGCCGACTATCTATAGCTCTCACTGGAGTAGGGGCAGACCCCTGAGATGCTCCCTGAGCTTTCCCTCGTAACTGTGGACACTCTACCTTCTGGTGTCCGGTCTGGTTGCAGTGAAAACATACTGCAAACCCCTTGGGATAATCCTTGGCCATATGCCCCTCCTTGCCACATTTGTAGCAAGACCCTGCTCTCCACACTGCATCGTGACTCTTGCCACACTTGCCACAAATGCGACCCTTCTGGCTCCCAGATCTCGAATCAGCGGGCTTGGCCCGCTTAGCTGCTGGCTGAGACTGTGTCGGTCGCTGATCCCTCCCCTGAGACTCATCCACCTCCGTAGCCTAGGTCTCCAACTCTATCTTTCTCTTCCGGACATTTTCCTGAAGCTCAGTAAATGTCCGGTACTTCGAGTTCGCCACGAACTCCCGTATATCCCTCTTCAAAACACTCAGATAGCGGCTCATACGTGCCTACTCGGAGGACACGTGCTCTGGCAAAACATCGCCCGCTCATCGAACTTCCTCGTAATCACTGTGACAAAATCGGTACCCTGCTTGAGGGTGGTCAGAAACTCCTAGGCCAAACGCTGTATCTCCACATGGGGAACGTACTCATCTCGGAACATAGTAGTGAACCTCTCCTAAGTCACTGAAGCAAGCTCAGCAGGAGAATAATGCGCCGTCACAAACTTCCACCAGTCCTTCGCTCCCAAGCGAAGCTGGTTCAGCGCGAACTAGACTCTCAAATGCTCAGGAGATGAGCAAGTAAAGAAACACCCCTCTATGTCTGATATCCACCTCATCGCTGCAATCGGGTCCTGGGTCCCATCCAACTCTGGTGGTTTCGTGTTGCTGAATTCTCGGAACAACAACGCATCACCACCCTACGGCCTCATCGCAGCTATAGCTACAGTGGCCGCAACAACAACAGCCTCAGAAAGAGCAGCATATCTCTCGTCGAATGTCTCTATCAGGGTGGTCTTGATAGACCCGAACATCTCTAGAATCTCATCACGGATGATAGCAGCCACCTCATCATGTATCATCTGGCGGAGCTCCTCGTCGCTCACACCCCCTCCACTGGTCCCTGGTTTGTGGCGTGTCCCTACCATGATGCCTCTCTGAAATACAACATAAGATATCAGTAATTCGTTCAGGTGTACACACACTCGATATCCAAATCATACTTCCTCTTTAGTAACCTAAGGATTCTTACATGGACTGCGCACTGACCCGGTATCTTCAGTAGTGCGTGTCACACCCCGAAAACCGAAGGTGGAAACATTTCCGGGGTGGACTCCACGTTAAGTATCAAATCCAATGCACATAGTAAGCAAAGTAAACAACCATTACATTACATATGAAATTTACATTTGTTCAAAATAAAAGTTGTACAAGTGTGATACATATTTATATATATCAACAAAAGCAGGACGTGTCTTCAATGCACTCCGTCTTCGATAAAAGGATCATCGGGTACCTGTCAAATGCAGACCTGAGAATACAAGCATTTTAAAAATCAACATAAAGATGGTGAGTTCATAAGCGGTTTTGTTTTGTGAGAATGTATGAGTTTCCTTTTGGTTTCTGAAAATGTTACGACCCAAGAAAATCCCATATTTTCTTAAAAGTAATGTTTGGTTAAATGTTAGATTATATGGTTCTGGTTATGTTCGACGGTGATCCTAGGAAAATCCCATATTTTCCTAATGTGAAAGACGTAAAGTGCATGTTAGTTTACCAACCCGAAATGTAATGTAAAAGATGTACACTGAAAATGTGTTAGTTTTAACACGTTTATAAAACTAATAAATACCAAGTAAACTAGTTACTAAACCCATTATTACTAAAAGGTAAATCTCTATTATCCAAATTGCAAGTTCCATAACCATACAATAGACTAGATATGGTAATATGTAGTCCACGTCCTTATGACTTTCGTCACCCTCGAACCTTTCGGTTCGGCTGTACCTAGCAGCCAGGTGTGGGGTAGTCAGCCCCGTATAGATCTATACACTCAAGTCACGCTCCCTATCTAAGAGATTCTGGTTACGGGGTGGTCCTCCACTCGTGTATCTCTGTGGAGTGTTCTCCGAGGACGTGTCTCTAATTTATAGGAATAACAAATTTACTAGTAATAATACTGAAAGATCAAATTACTATCCTCCACTCGCGTATCTCTGTAGAGTGTTACTGAGGAAAAAACAATGTTCTAAGTTCTGATGTATGCTTTTAACTGTTATAATGGGAAAAACATTCGTGAAAATATAAATACAAAAATTTATACTGTTTTTCACAAATAATATGATAATGTATTATGTAGATTCAAACGGTTGTTTGTTACGACTGTCAGAGATAAAATCATATGTAATATGAAACACAACATATATAAAACAAGTTTTGAATACAAGTATTACTTGTACTTTTCTTGTATTCCCCCCTGAAAACAGTGAAAACATTGTAAATGGGTAGGGGTATGAACTAACCAGACGAGAAAACGTGACGGTTTGGATGCTAGTTGTCAGTTCGGGGCTTGATTACGCGCGAGGTTCCTATGTAATATGAAATGATATACAATTGTATCTAATTAGACTTTGAACCACTAATTAGACATGAGTATACACTTTGAGACGTGAAAACACTTCAATACAAGTGTTTGGAGTGACCCGGGTGACAATCTACGGACGTGTAGGACCTAGATATGGAGTTTACTGTTCAAAAGTAAACTCTTTAAGGAGTTTACGGTCTGTTGACCATATCCCCATGAGTTTACAGGAAAGTTCTATGGTTGATTCCATGGCTTAGGAAGTGATCGGGACTTGAAATTGCCTTGGAAATGGAGTGTACGGTCTATGAAGATGTTCTTAGGGAGTTTACTACCTTAAACACATGAGTTTACAACCGTAAACTCATGTTTGTTCATGATTCATGGGTGTTGGTGTTTGTAGGTTAATCACATGTGATTCTAATCCAACATACAAGCCATTCAAGGTTATAAGGGAACTTAAACACCTATTTGAAGAGTTTATGTCCTAGGAAGATGAGTTTACGTTCTAAGAATGTGCTTGGACCATAAACTCTAGTTTTTCCTATTTATGAATGTTTTGGTGCATTTCTAGAAGGATTATAAGGTTATAAGCTCTCATGGAAGTTCATTGAAGGTGTTTAGGGGCAAACTAACACCCAAAAGGTGTTTAAGGTCTAAGATTGAGGGTTTACAGTCCAAGCATGTTCTTAGACCGTAAATCATGTTTGGTCCCTTCTTTTATTATTTGGTGCTTCAAATGATGGAGTAGAGGGTCCTAGACACGTTTGGAAGCTTGTGGTGGTGTTTAAGGGCATTTTTAACACCTTAAGAGGTGTTTATGGTTCACGCATGGGTGTTTACGGTCCAAGAAGGTTCTTGGGCCATAAACTCATGCTTATACATCAAATGTCATGATTTTGGGGTCCTTAGTCCATGCATGCAAGTTTCTAAGACGAATTTAAGCCCTTGAAGTGTTTTGGAGGGGGTTTGAGGCTTCAAAACCCTCATTACATGTGTTAACGGCCTAAGGAAGTTACAAGACCGTAAAAAATTGTTTTTGGTCCCATTCCTCATATAAATCCCGAATTTGAAGGTCAAAGATGCTAATTCATGAGTTATGGAAGTTACCTTAGTGATTTGGAGCTTGTTTTGGATGATTTTGGCTAAGTTTCGGATTTTAGAGAGAGAGAGAGTAGTGATACAAAGTTTTTAGAGAGAGATTAAAAGCCTCAAAATGATGTCACTCAATCCTTTATACAGGGGTTGAGTTTGTGGCCTGGAGGAATTCTACCCGATACTGCCGTTAGACGATGCTTTTGGTCGAACCCGATAAATTTGCCGTAATCACGATTTAGATGAAAATAATAATTTTCAAAACAAATATGGAAAATATTTTAATGATTATAACACATCCTGGCATTTACGAAATCAAAATAAAAGTCGCGATAAAATTAATTTAATGCAAAGGTTAACAGAACGAATTTAGTACGACGGTTTTATTTGACGGGAATGGTTTTAGTGACGGAATAAATTACAGGTTGTCACAGTACGGGCCTAGTACTACCGTCCATACCGCATCAGTATTCAT
This sequence comes from Lactuca saligna, assembly GCF_052625555.1. Classification (NCBI taxonomy): domain Eukaryota; kingdom Viridiplantae; phylum Streptophyta; class Magnoliopsida; order Asterales; family Asteraceae; genus Lactuca; species Lactuca saligna. The sequence continues at coordinate 200,340,392 of NC_136424.1, read as the reverse complement.
CCCAAGTCCTCCACCCAGAGTCCTAAATCCCATGTACACTACTCTCTCTAATCATGTGTTACTCACTAGCAGATCTTTCATAAGCTCCTCGCTGCTATCTAAACAATCTCAAGCATCTCTAGCAGCAAAACCCCTAGACTAAGGCATCATATACCAGGCCACTCTAGTCCTAAAAAGAATATATAGTCTACTCTAGCATGCATAACATAATTCATCATATAGCATAGCATAACGTATCTTTTAACACTTATTGTAAGGGTATTTTGGGAAATCACCGTTCGGGCGCTGGCTGATCGTACACATGGCTCTGCTCCGTTTGTCTTAAAAATCTTTTTACTCTTTAAAACGAATTTACTTTATTATCAAAATTTTCCTCAAATCCTCAGTTTGAGTTCAGATACGCTCGAAGATGCATCCGAATCCCTCAAACTAAGGCTCTGAGACCAAATTGTAACACCGTAAAATTTAAGACAATTTTTCTCATTTTAAAGCACAATTACCAAACACATTTATTAACAAAATCTCATTGTATCATATCTTCGTTTCACAAAATATTTCCAACGATCAAAATACATAAAATCCCATAAGTGTGTACGAATCATGCCGGCGCCTTCCCACGATCATCACTGGTACCTGAAACACATAACACATAACAATGTAAGTAGAAAGCTTAGTGAGTTCCCCAAAATACCATACAAAACACATACTAGCCACTCGAGGCTATAACTCTATTGGCCCTTGGGCCCTAACTCTGTGGACCCTCTGGTCCTAGCTCTATGAACCTTCCGGTTCTATCTCTGGTATACTTTGATATACACATGGCATAAACCACATAGAAATAATGCAGTGCAACACAACACATAAGTAGCATACAATAACTCTGTCATATAACTCTAATTACCACTCAAGGTAAAGTATAGTGAGAAGACTCACCTCAGATGTCTTGGTAAATCCCTTACTCGGTAGCAGTAAAGTCTAGCCTCCACCTAATCGCATAAAATAAGATACGCTCATAAATATAACTCTCGAGACTAGACCCAACCCTCTCTTATCAATCTCAGATTGGTAAAAGACAATTTTACTCCTCTCTTGACTCAAAGATCCCATTGTTGACCAATCCCTAAAAGTCCACAAAGTCAATGGTCAAACTTTGACCTGACTCGTCGAGTGCACTTGGGCGACTCGGTGAGTCTACACATGTCCACTAACTCTTTAGTCTCACTTGGCATGTCAAGTCCATCCTGTTGCTCGACGAGTCACACCTGGAATGAATCGCGGGGCCACCCCGACTCAACTCGCCGAGTCTCAAGATCAACTCGGCGAGTTCCGCCTTGAACCCCAGTCCTCTAATCCTTCTCTAACTTACTAAGTTATTCCCCAAACTCGGCATGTCTACTCGCTGAGTGATTTACGGGAAACCCTAGCCCTACTCGCCGAGTTCTGCCCTTGGACTCGGCGAGTTCATGCCATGCACAAACTCAAATGACCTCCTGAGGTCAGATCTGTTCCTTTGATCCATAGATCTGACCTTCCCAAGCCTAATAAACACGTAAAGGTCGAATCTTGATACTCATGGGACGTCTAGAAGGTTTCACTTGGTGATTTAACCCCAAAAATAACATCCCAAGCTCAACAACTCTATAGCTCAACATAAAGCAAGATGAGATAAGCTATTTAGACCACTATGGGTCCAGATCTTAAGTCTCAAAATGAATAGGGTCCATATTCTCACAATTTCTTCCATTAAAGGACATGAAAACTCTACATTTATGGATTCCTCCAACAAAACAGTTAAATGGGAAATATAGTACCTAAAAGATGAAGTTTTTAGCTCGAAATCCACAGATGCACCACCTCCTTGGTCTCCTCTAAGTTGGAAACACCTCCTTCGTGCAAGAATCAACCACAAAGATAAAGAAATGGCTCCTTTCCTCTCACAATCGCTCTAGCTCTTTTAGGGTTTCTCTATGGGGTTTGGTAGCCGCAAATGACATCCCTAAGGGCATTTAAATAGGTCCCAGACCCTGGAAATTAGGGTTTCATTAAACAGTGTGGACTCACCGAGTCCACTCATGGACACACCGAGTCCAGTCATGAACCTGGATGAGAATCCACGACCCTACTCGGCGAGTCTAAGCACCAACTCGCCGAGTCCCTCTACAAACCCCAAAATAAAAGAATAAAATAATATACCTGTGAATATGGATGTTACAGTGATCTAGGGAAGTCATGGTTGCTATGGAAGGAAGCTAGATGGCGGTATGGTATTCCGAGTTGTGACAATGATTTGGGATCCTTATGTGGAGTAGTCATTGATCAGAGATGCTAAACCACTTGCAGTGGGATTAAATAATCTCTAAGTAATCGATTTGACTCTGCTCCGTAACTCTTATCTAAGTCTAACCTTTGTAGAGATGGATCCTCTACTCAAAGGATTATTTGGACTATCTGTTAAGATGGGCATTCAGCATCTAGATATGATAAGTGAATTCATTTACTTGGTAACCCCTAGATAATCAAGGTTGGAAGTGTGCATCTCGTTGGTCATTCGAGGAAGATTAAGTATGGTAAAGCTCAACAAGGGCGGTTTGTCAGGAAGTTAGACCAATGTGGATTTCTGGTTTCAGAAAGGTAAAAGTGGCTTCTTTCAGAGGCTTGGGGTTGGTTATCTCCAGATTGTGCTTTTTATTGAGGTGTTATGATGGGGCGTTTTCGAGGACGAAAGCTAATTTAAGTGGAGGAGAGTTCTAACCCCCGATTTTGTAAGTGTTTTGTTGCTCGGGGTTGGGGCCTAATCATCAATTGTCATAAGGTTTAGGGCCTTAGGAGTGGAAGGATTTGGCCAATTTTGGATGTGGGTATCATGGTATAAGTGGTCCAAGTATTCGATTGTGTCTTCGGAGGCCACGGGTTAAACCGTAACATTATGACTCCCTTTTGTATGGGTCTTTGGTTTTGTTTAGAAGGTTTTAAGGCTTGGGTTAGTTATTAGGAGCCTAGGGCTTCGTTGGAAACAGAAGTCGAAGGAGGAAGTTATGGTGATTTGAAGGTTTTGGTAGAATTAACCCCAAGTGGAGATGTTTGGTAGATTAGACGCATTCATGCAAGGATGCATGCACGTACCTAGATGGGAAGGCCCGACGTATAAAGTCATTTAGTTGGGGGAGGTTTGTGAGTATGCCAGACATACTAAGAGGTACGCAGGGCGTACTCCCTTCATACCAAAACCCTAGATTGTAAGGGTTGGCACTATATAAGGAACATTATGCCTTAAATATCAGCCACCCTCTGACCCTCAAGTAGCTACCACGAAACCATAATCCATATTTTGTGCGTTCATGTGCTTGGAAGGCCTTTTAGGAGTATTCTTAGTGTTTTAATCCATTCCCCAAGGAATTAAGGTTGAAGCAATGTGGTAGTTTAAAGAAGAAGGTGTAGATCTGAGATTGTTGCACCATTTCATATCTTTTTGACGTATAAAGTCTTAAACTTGATTATTTCCTTCGATCTCTTGTGTTGGGTTTTTGGACCTTTTTGGTCCCAAGGATGAATTGTTACGGTGAAAATCTGTTTCCTAAGCTTAGGATTGCCACCATTAGTGCTATTTGAGTCCATAAGATAGAAAGTTACCATCTCGAAGGTCTTGATGTGTTCTGCATAAGTTAAGGTCACTCTCATGGAAGTCGAATGTCATTTTTAGAGGTTGTGCTTATGTGGGGCATGCAAAGTCACTAAGTCAGTGACTTTATAGGTTTAGACATTAAGTAGGGCTTAGATCTGTGATTTGGTCCCTTGGTTTGAAGCATTATGTGCTTAATGGCAAAAAGGGCTTAACAGAGGAGTACGCTAGGTTTATAAGCTGGTATGCACAATGTATAGCTCACGAACCTAGTACGCACTGCGTATCGGTGAATACGCCCTACATACTCAGTAAGAGTGGGTTTCGCATAAGTGGCCCTCGGTTAGGGCCCTTCATTGGACTTCTCTACTATGGCTTTTGTAAGCCATCAGAAATCAGATATTTTGGGCTAAGAATATGTTTTAGCTTTAGGGCAAGTCCAATTAGAGCGGTTGGTCCCAATTTGGAAAATTAGGGCATTAGTGGGCTTATATGGATTTTCGATTTTTGGACTTATTTGGTTTTGGGCTTGGGCTTTAGTGAAGAATCTTGTTGGGCCAGGGGTAAAATGGTTATTTTACCCCGAGTATGGATTATGGATCATGGTTTGGGAACCAATTGCTAATTAGGTGATATTTTGGTATTGATAGTTTGAGGAGTTACCAAGGCATCAACTAAGGATTTATTGCAGTGAACTCCAGTAGTGTGAGGTGAGTTACCTTCCCCGTATAAGTGGGTTGTAGGCACCAAAGTTGGCCCACTAGTAGTTGTTTACAGTAGAGATGAATGTCTTTATGATATATTTCTGGTTTGCCACTATTTGTTGAGATTTATTTACTTGTATGCTATGTTATTACATGGTAGTGGTAGGGGTGAAGTAGACCCCATAATCGGTCAAAAGAGGCTGAAGGGGTAGGCCAGCAACCAAATATGTTAAGAAGTATGTGATTTATGTGCTTATATTCTAGGATATTATGTTGTAGTGGTACGAGGGGTAAAATATACCTCCTAACTGGTTGAAAGAGACCGAAGGGGTAAGCAAACACATAGATATGCTAACCAATTAGTGGTTGAAAGAGACCAATGGGGTAGGCCAGCACCCTGATATGCTAGGCGGTTACTGGTTGAATGAGACCGAATGGGTATGCTAACACCCTGATATGCTAGGCAGATACCGGTTGAAAGAGAGCGAAAGGGTAGGCCAACACCCATATATGCTAGGCAGTATATTTATTATATGGTGTGTGGTATGATGGGTGAATTGTTAGGTTTTGTGTACTATAGCATTCCTATGGTGCACATACAACCCTAATTCTTTGGCTCTAAGTTTTCTCTAGTTATACATCCAACAAAATTATACAAAGCATGAAACCAAAAACAAGCATACAACATAGGTATTTCAAAAACATAAAAACTAGTTAGATAATTACCTCTTTTTGTAGCTTGTAGAATTTGGCCTTTCAAGAGCTTAGCACCTCAATTGTGATGTCTCAAATGGTTCACAAAGACCATGTACAAATGGAGGATAATGAGAAAGGCTATGAACCACCAAAATCGGCTAGCATCTTCTTGGAATACACAAGTGCCAATTTTAGGGTTTTAGGGCTTTAACTTATAGTGTGGAATTCAAAGAAATTCAACGTGTAAACCCTAATCCACTTCCTTGGGCCTTTAATCTAATAATCCATATGATATGCCCTTTGGACTAAATCTTCATGGACTCCACAAAGATTTAGTCCACATAATCAACAAAGATTATTAGCCCAAACTATAAGTATCACTAATTTAATTGATCAGTCCCCGTTAATTTAATTAGTCTGTTTTGATCACTCATTTGATTCCAAATTAATTTTTATTCAATACTAATTAAATAAGATGATCTTTCAATTGATATATTATACTTATAATATATTAATAAATCACAAATAGTCTATTTCTCAAATATCCATCCTATCAAATTGTTTTGGTGAAGGCAACCCAAAATGGACCATGCTACTATCGGGTCAAGTACATACCAATTATAGTTATAGGCTTAGACACCTAATCCAACAGTCTTCCACTCGGATAAGTGTAATAACTATTATAGCAAGTACGACCCTGGAATCCGATTAGCAATCGTTGTTCTCAAGAGCTGCTCTCTAACTCTTATCTTATCAGCAACACGTCCATTAGATAAGGGATCATATATTGCTCCATTATAGATATCGTATGGACATGAGACATAGATTATAATCATTCTCTCCATCCATGTGTAGTTTCTCAATTTCTGATTTATGACGACCGACTAACTGAACAAATCAAATTGAGGGGCCCACAAATATTGCTTTTATCCCTCTTAGTGTAAAAGGAACAGATAAAATTTGACTCATATGCTTGCTCTATTTACTTATCAAATCACACACAAGCATATGTTTTATAACACCAACTTACTGGTGCATTTACGTATCATCAACTTGCAACCGACTTGTAAACTGAAACTATATGTCTCTATTTCTAGAATACACGATAGTATCATCTCACAATCACTCGTGATGAAATCCATGAAAAGATTCAGATGAGCATGGCTTTAATCCAATACTCAAATCTTATTACAGGAGTACTCATGAACACTGTAACAAACTTTGTTGTGTCTAAACACTTTACACAATGTACAGATAAATTCATGACAATCTTCCATCATTACCTACTTCCAAAGTATGGTTGAGTGTGGATGTTTGAATAATCTTATTATTCGGGAAGTCAAAACTATTGGATAAGGTGTCTAAGTCCATAACTATATTTGGTGTGTACTTGACTCGGTTTAGCATGGTCTATTTGGGTTACACTTCACCGGAACAATTTTGACTTTTGAGAAGATGATATGTATGATTTATTAACATATTATAAGTTATAATATATTAATATGAAATCATATTATTTAATTAGTATTGATCAAGAAATAATTTGGAATTAATTTTGTGGTCAAAAGAGACTAATTAAATCTATCGGGATTGATTGTGTAAATCATTGATTCTTATAATGTGGGCTAATGATCCATGATACCTTATGTTGGGCTTATTCCATGTGGTGACCCATGGATACTCCATGGAGGTTAAAACCCATGGATCATGAGGAGTGTGGAGAGGCATGCACATTAGGTTTTACATAGTGTAACAATAATGTAACCACACTATATAAGAATCCCTTTGGTTCAAGAAATTGGCACCTAGAGTCTTTGCAAGAGTGTGGCTAATTTTTGTGTGGTAAAGAGTCCTCTTCCAATTTTTCCAAGTGTTAGTGGTGATTTTTGATTCCACCTAAGGCATTCAAATTATTGGTGCTAGGCTCTTAAATCTCCAAGCAACAAGCTACAACATAATGTATGTTATCTTACTTGTTTCGTTACCCATGTATCAAAGTTTTGCATGCTAGTTAGGGTAATGCCGTGGACAATGAAAGTTTGCATTTATAAATGAGAAAAACATAGATCCAAGGTATTTATGGTTGCAAGTACACTATAGGAGTGTTAGAATGCCCAAATCCCAACACTAGTATCAGAGCCTAGGCTTGTTTTCAGTTATACTTGATGCTACTTACTTGGAAAGGATTTAAAAATCAAAAACATGCTCTCTGGACAGTGGACTCGCCTAGTCCCTTCACAAAATAGGCCAACTCATCGAGTTTGCTCATACACTCGACCAGTTGGAGCCCCTGAGTGCAAATTTTCGAGTTTTAAGGCTAGAATTCGACTAGGATCATTCCCCTAAACTTCTTTTGAACTTATAAACCTGTTTTTGATGTGGTAATGATCATGCTTATCGAATTCAAAAAATAATCGTCAATATTTCATGTTTTGTATTAGTTTATATGATTAGTCTAATTACATGAAATTCATTTGATATTAATTGTCTTGATCATATGAGTTTAATCTAGAACTTGAACATGCTTGATGATCTTCATAATTTTAATGGACTTTATAACTTGTCCTCAAGTTATGGAATTCCTAAATTTTTCCATTTAAATGTATCATTAAAAAATCATAAGTTATAGAAAAATGAAGAGTCTCATTTTACAAGCCATTAAATTCATATGTTATGAAGTTGAAAAGTTTCAAAAACATTCTCTAAAGTTTTGGAATTTGTAAAGTCACACATTAATACTTTAATTCCAAAACCCTAGATTTTTAAAAGTTTAAAATTCAACCCTTATACTACTACAGTATTATATATATATATATATATATATATATATATATATATATATATATATATATATATATATATATATATAAGAACAAGTCAGTCTTACCTTTAGTAGGCTTCATTCACAAAGCCGATCTATAAGGAAGTATATGTTTACTGCCTATAAAATGGTAGTTTAATGGGTGTCCACTCTCACCCACCGCTTCCTTGACTGTTGGAGGGTCGTTAGCCGAACGGCTAGGATAGGACATTGATTCCCATTAAGTATAATGATAATTATAATGTAATTAAATGTTATTAAATTCCCAATCATAGTTAATTTAGGAAAATGTGAAACTGATGCTAATCCATGAAATTACACTTTTCACCTTACCAAGTCGTTAGTGGAGCGTGTGTGGTTAACCGGGACACTAACATGGACTAGTAAAGGTGGAAAAGGGTTGCTTAATGTTTTTCATATATTGATGGAGCGTGTGTGGTTAAACGACACATCGATTAGATGATAAATTACATTAAGGGTACCAAGTATATTTGTATGGTTATTCATACCTTGTTTGTGATCCTCGGTATCCTAGTCACAAACTTGAAGGGCATAATCAAGATTTAAGCATGCCATTGAAAAGTTCAATGAGTCTCAAAAGAATCTAGGAATTTCCGTTCATCTAAAACCTAATAATCAATTTCTTTTTTATGCTGGAAATTGGTAAATTGTCATTTACCTACCTTCAACTATTTTGCAACTTGGATTACAACATCCCTCTTCCAAATTGTAAAATTTTGTGTTGGGTCTTAGCCTTAATATTTCATTTTAGGTGTTATATTAAGGACTCTATATCTAATCTAAACTTTGTCTTTCTTCTTTTTCAGATGTCTTTCAACAATGCCTCTGACTCAAACACTACCAGCTCCTTCTCTCTCATGAACATTTGTGGGACAGTCATCTTCGATGGAACAAAATTTAATTATTAGATTAGGAACATCAGGATGGTCACGTGCTATGAGGATAGGGAATATTTCCTTGACAAGGAGCTTAAGGTCATCGACGAGTCTTCTACTACTCCCGAGGAGATTGTTGAGTACACTACCCATGAGAAGGATGCCACTAAGCTGTCTTAAATCATGTTGGCGACCATGATAGTAGAACTCCCAAAGTCCTATGAGGACTTCTACCCTTTTGAAATGCAGCAAGACCTGATGGAAACATAGCATCAGAGCGCACTTCAAGAGAGGTAAGAAATCATCATCTCCATGATAACAACTAAGATGCAGGATGGAGAGTCCATCACGGCCCACTTGTAGAAAAGGCAGAGATTTGTGGACCATTTGCTTAAGTTAATTGTGAACTTTGATGAGGACCTAGCTATAGATATATCATTCTCCACTCCTTACGTCCACGTTATGATCAGTTCCGCATAACCTATCATATGAACAAGGAGGAGGTCACACTTAGCAAGCTTCAGGGACTTTTGAGGACAACTGAAACTAGTCTTAAAGGTAAGACTGTTGTTACCACTCCTGCTACTACCCCATTTTTGTCAATCGGTCAACACAAGGGAAAGAAGAGGAAGACCCCTTCCAAGGGTCACATGGGAAATTCTCTTGATGGGTCCTCTTCAAGTAAGACTACAGCCGATCCTGCTACTCCCTCCTCCAACCTAAAAGAAGTAGAGTGCTTCTATTGTCATGATAAGGGGCACTGGAAGCGAAGCTGTCCAACGTACTTGTAGGATGTTAAGGATGGGAAAGTAAAACCTACCCATGCAGGTATTTACACTATATTGTCTAATAACTCACCACATTCTAATTCTTGGGTCCTTCATACAGGTTGTGGTATTCACATTTTTTCTAATTTGCAGGGACTAAAAAGAAGTGAGGATGTGGAGCACGGGAAGTTAAACTTAATCATAAGGAATAGGAAAGATTCACATGTCACCAAGATCTTTATTGCTTTGGAGTGGGTTAAAAATAAATTTGAATAATTATTGTTACTCATCTGAAATGGCAAGAAATATTATTTATTTTCATTGTTTGTAGAAACAAGGTTTCACATTTTCATTCGATAATCAAATTGGTGCAATAAATGTTTGTTATAATGGTGTTTTTTATTTTAGAGCATTACGTTGTAATGGTGTATATGAAATTATGATGGTTGTAGACAACTTATGAAATAATGTATTGCATATTGATTCTTCCACTAGTTTGGATAAAGCATCCTTGTGGCATTGTCATCTTGGAGATGTCAACAAGAAGCGCATAGGCCAACTCCAAAAGGATAGAGTCTTTGTATTATTTGACTTAAAGTCAGATGATAGTTGTGAATCTTGTTTGCTTGGAAAGACGACTAAGTCACCCTTCACTGGTTCTTGTGAGAGGGATGAAGCTTTGTTGGAGCTCATACACACAGATGTGTGTGGACCATTCAGAACCGCCACAAGGGATGCTAAGAGCTTTTATGTAACATTTACTGATGATTATAGTAGATATGGCTATGTATACTTAATCAAGCAGAAGTTAGAAACCTTTGAAAGATTCAAAGAGTTTAAGCAAGAAGAGGAGAATTAGCTGGGCAGGAAGATAAAGATGCTCTAATCCGATTGAGGTAGAGAGTATCTTAGTATCGAGCTCTTAACCTATCTTAAGGAATGTGGAATTGTTTCACAATTGACACCTCCTAGGACACCGCGGCTTAATGGTGTGTCTGAGAGGCATAATTGAACCTTGTTGGACATGGTTCATTCCATGATGAGTCGAGTTTCATTACCTATCTCATTTTGGGGGTACGCCTTAGATACTGCCGCCCATATACTTAATCTTTTCCCTACTAAGAAGGTTGCCAAAACACCTCACAAGATGTGGACAGGGAAGTTTCCCTCGTTGGAATATATCTAGGTTTCGGGTTGCGAGGCTTTCGTGAGATGCGAGAATCATGACAAGATCAAACCTTAGAGTGAGCGGTGTATTTTTATCGGCTACCCACAGAAGTCCTTTGGCTATCTCTTCTACAGAACGAGTGGAAATGTGGTCTTCGTTGCGAGGAGAGGAGTCTTTCGTCAAAGAGAATTCATAACCCAAGGAACCTCAAACACTAGCGATCAACATGAGGAGGAAACTCACGTTGAGCCAATTAACAAGTCTGTACCTTTGAGGCATTCCACAAGAGTTAGGAATACCCCTAATTTTTATGGTTTTCATATTACTACAAAAGGTGATACATTTATCAGTGATAGCACACTGGTAAATCTAGATGATGCTAACAAGTACAAGGAAGCCATGACAGGCCCCAAGTCTACAAAGTGGAAAGAGGCTATGGACATTGAGATTCCGTCCATGTATGACAATCAATTTTGGAACTTGGTTGATAGTGTATCGGGTTGTAAGATAGCCGGGTGTAAATGGATCTTCAAGAAGAACACTAACATGGATGGGAAAGTTCACACTTATAAAGCATAACTGGTTATAAACGGCTTTACTCAAACTTTGGGAGTTGACTATGATGAGACCTTCTCACTGGTAGCTAAGATTAAGTCTATTAGGGTTATGCTAGCCATAGCTGCATTTCATGATTATGAAATATGGCAAATGCATGTGAAAATTGCTTTCCTTAATGGAAATTTGGCTAAGGATGTTTACAAGAATCAACCAGATGGTTTTGTCAATACAGAGTACCTTAATAGAGTGTGTAAGTTAGAGAAATCCAGTTATGGATTAAAACAAGCATCTCGTTGATGGAATGCTTGTTTCGGTGAGAAAGTCAAAGAGTTTGGCTTTTTAAAAAGAGAGGATGAGTCTTGTGTATATGTCAAAGCTACTGGGAGTATACTTAGCTTTTTGGTATTGTATGTGGATGACATACTACTCCTAGGAAATGACATCCCAACCATGCAGGAGGTGAAATCCTATCTTGGGAACTGTTTCGCTATGAAGGATCTTGGAGAAGCTGCCTATATCCTAGGGATAAGGATATTGAGAGACGGGAGTAAGAGACTAATTGGACATAGTCGAAGCATCTACTTGGACAAGGTTTTGAAGAGGTTCAACATGCAGAATTCCAAGAAATGTGACTTACGGATCCAAAGCAATGCCAAAATCAGTAAGACTAAGAATCTGAGTACAGAGGTTGAGATAGTTGATATGAGTCGATTACCATATGCTTCCGTAGTTTGCTAAATCATGTATGCAATGAATTGAACTCGCTCTGATGTGGCCTTTGATTTGAGCATGGTCAACAGATATTAGTGTAACGGTAAAGCTTACTGGACTGCGGTAAAGCATATTCTCAAGTACCTACGAAGGACTAAGGACTGGGTTCTTATCCTCGGTGGGAGTGATGACGTGATGGGGTATAGTAACACAAGCTTTCAGACTGACAAAGATAATTTTTTCTCTTAGTCAGGCTGGGTATTTACCCTGAATGGAGGAGCAGTTACTTGGAAAAGTTCCAAGCAGGAGACTGTAGTTGATTCAATGTGTTAATCAGAGTACATAGCAGCAAACGAAGCGGTGAAGGAGGCGATATGGCTGAAGAACTTCATTGGAGACCTCAGATTTGTACCAACTATAAAGAAGCCTATGGAGATTTTCTATGACAGCGACATTGCGATTGCCTTAGCTAAGGAACCAACGGATCATGGCAGATACAAGCACATTGATAGAAAATATCACTTCATGAGACACAAGATAGAAGAAGGGCTCCCTGTACCTAAGAGGGTATCATCAGAATCAAACCCAACAGATCCCCTCATGAAGGAACTGAATATCGTTAAGCATTTGTAGCATGCGAGGCACATCAGGCTGAAAGGCGATATTAGTTTTCATGATTAGATAGTTATTTCTGAAACTTATAACAGATAAATTGTAATTGACATTTGATGAATAAATAAAAGTTGTTGTTTATTTATGAGTAAAGTTACTATCTTGTGTCAATTATTTACTATTATTCCACTTCTTCATGTTTTGACTTCCAGAATAAAAATGATTATTCAAACTATCCACATTCGATCATAGTTTGGAAGCAGGTATTGAATCAATATTGTCATGAATTTGGCTTGTAGATTGTCTGAAATGGTTAGACATTGCAATGACATTCATGAGAGTACATATGTTCAAAGTATTGGATTAAACCCATGCTTACATGTATCACTTCATGGAATTTATCTCGAGTAATCGTGAGACTAAGTCTTCACACCAAGAGATGTGAGTTGTTGACTATAATTTGGTTGTGCATTGATAGTATGAAAACCCATCAATAACTTGATCTTATAAAACATATTGTTGTGTATGATTTGGCGAATAGTTAGCACAAGCATATGAGTAAATTTTTATCTTTCCCTTTTACTCTTTGGGGCATTAAAAGCGATATCTTGGGCCCCTCTATGATTTTTTTTAACTTATGTGTCGGGCTCGGTCAGAACTCAATTAATGTGTTCGATGAAGTTATATGTCAAATAAATCGGAAATTTGTAAGCAAACTGCTGGACAGTAAGTATGATGTTGTCCCATGTATTTGTCCGACTGATATGTTCAGAAAAGAGGATTATACGATCACTTGTCTAAAATGGAGCATCTTAGTTCAACAAAGTTTTAAGAGCTACGATTGTTGGCTGGTTCCTAAAGTTGTACTTTCAATTATAGTTATTAGACATACCCAAGTGGGAGACTGTTGGATAAGGTGTCTAAGTCCATAATTATATTTGGTATGTACTTGAACCAGTTTAGCATGGCCCATTTGGGTTGCACTTCACCGGAACAATTTGGACTTTTGAGAAGAGGATACGTATGATATATTAATATATTATAAGTTATAATTTATTAATATGAAATCATATTATTTAATTAGTATTGATCAAGAATTAATTTGGAATTAATTTTGTGGTCAAAAGAGACTAATGAAATATATAGGGATTGATTGTGTAAATCAGTCATTCTTATAATGTGGGCTAATGATCCATGATTACTTATGTTGGGTTTAACCCATGTGGTAACCCATGGATACTCTATACAGGTTAAAACCCATGGATCATGAGGAATGTGGAAAGTCATGCACATTAGGGTTTACATGGTGTAACCCTAAAGTAACCACACAATATAAGAATCCATTTGGTTCAATAAACTGGCACCTAGAGTCTTTGCAAGAGTGTGGCAGATTTTTGTGTGCTAAAGAGTCCTCTTCCAAGTTTTTCAAGTGTTAGTGGTGATTTGTGATTCCACCTGAGTCATTCATATTATTGATGCTAGGCTCTTAAAGCTCCAAGGAACAAGCTACAACAAAAGGTATGTTATATAACTTGTTTCATTACCCATGTATCGATGTTTTGTATGCTAGTTAGGGTAATACCTTAGAAAACGAAAGTTTGCATGTATAATAGAGAAAACATAGATCCGATGTATTTAGGGTTGCATGTACACCTTAGGAGTGTTAGAATGCTCAAATCCCAACAAAAACATGCAAAGTGAAACACAAGAAGAATTTAATCCAATATGGTTTCAAAACTTTTGAATTTGAACAAAACACTTATTATTTAATCACGATATTGATTATACATTATTCATTGCATAGTATTTCGATTAATCAATTTAATATTAGAATTAAAACAATTGTTCTCCCACGCTCCAAGCATGTACACTGTGTTTTCCTATGGTCCTTTCTTTTGTGAATAGATTAATTGAACACATTTTTCAATGAAACTCATTTCACAATTCCAAATCTTTACCACACGTGTAAGAGTACCAAATTCCTACCACTACAAGAGTGTGGTAGATTCTAAACCATCATGCAATGATCCTTTTGTAATGTCAAGATACAAAAGTCACAGAGACTTTGCCAACGATATTACAAACATTTCCACTGGAGATTGTTAACAAAACAATTCCAAGGAACAAAAGTCTCAAGTTCAAAGTACATTAATTTGAACGTCCTTCTTGCATTATAGTTACTAATCTACACATAGATTTTTTATATCCAACTCCCATTATGGAAACATTTCCATATTCATCATTGACAACTCATTATTAATAAAATTCTATTTATTCATATTGATGCCAATATGCTCCATCCATTACTATACTTTCAACCACAAGCGATCAATCCTTAGCGAACCTTAAACCATCCTTGACAGTTGTTTAATAACTTTAGTCATATCTGGTTCTAGTCCTCTTAATTCCCTAAGCATCTGGAGAATTAGAACATGTGAATATTATAGAACATGCAATCAATCCTATACCAAAAGCATATGGGACACGATTCATAATGTCTAGCATAAAGACATGATACTTGACCAGTCTTTTTCTATAATATTTTCGTATATAGAACTTCCAATGTTGGGACACTTCAACATGGTATTGATATATGCCCTTATTATAGTGAAACAACTTTTCAAAGTTTGCAACTTTGCAAAATCAAACTTTTTTTCCCATACATAGCATTGCCGACTCGCACTACTTAGTATAAAAATTACGTTGCCACTAGAAAAATAATTACATACTTATTAGCATAACACTTATGCTCCTACTAGCTTTGACATGTACCCCAAAATCCAGATTTCTGATAGGGGATGCTTTGATAAGCCTTTATCAACGCTCGTACACCTTTTATTACAAAGCTCATTTGTGGTTCTAAACTATTTCAGAACTTACAACAATAAGTACCGAATGTTCAAACTATTTGCCATTTCTCACGATCCTAACTATGAAGAGGGATTTCATAATCATAATCGAATTCGAGAGTGCAATTAACACAATTGTTATCTTCTCAAAATCTACTTAGTGAAAGTGTTTCCTCACAATCATTTTCATGAATTGGAGAGAAACCTTTCTCGGTTGGATTTAATGGTGTATGTGTTCTTATCCATGTGAATTTTTCAATTCCAACCATTATCATAAGCCAAGATCTATGACAAAATCAAACTCATATCGACTGAACTTACTCAATCTTAATTTCTTGCCACTTGGCAGCACAAGGACCTATCATGTCTTCCAAGTTGTTGAGAAGATCACCCTTACTGATCAATGAACTTTCACTTATCAAAGTGTTTTGCCTTATGCAAATAATTGAGAACTCATAGAACTCACATGCATAGTCAACTTTAACTGGAATGAGAAGTGAAGCAAGAATATGTCAACACGATAGGTTACAAACCTCAAGTCATGTGCTACTGATAAACAAAAGGTTTTATTC
Organism: Lactuca saligna; assembly: GCF_052625555.1. Classification (NCBI taxonomy): domain Eukaryota; kingdom Viridiplantae; phylum Streptophyta; class Magnoliopsida; order Asterales; family Asteraceae; genus Lactuca; species Lactuca saligna. Next base: position 200,324,419 of record NC_136424.1, on the reverse strand, counting down.
TTGATTTGTTGAAACTTTTCAAGGTCTTTAAGACACTCACTGAGTTATTGACATATAAGATTCTCTTGTCAAGAACCATTCCTTGCCAACAAATATTCAAGAGTTAGTGTGCGTTCTTATCAAGAATAACACCTCATATAATTGGTCTTAGTTGGTCTTTGTCTTATCCAAGGCATCACAACTAACAATTTGAAATGCACAAGAGTAAGAAACATTTCTACTCCACATCCTATAATGTGCTATAAACCTGCTTAAGATATGATACTCGAGTCACAATCTTGGAGTATGACTCTAAGACTTGATTTTGGAATGAAGTATGATTCACCTTAATTAATTTAACCATTTCAATAATTCCTGATTCCTCTTCTTAGCCATACAAATGCACTAAGATGTCCTTAGAGGATCAATTGTCATATGGTTTTTATAATAATTAAGATGATCATAAAACACGACAGTAAAGTATTCACCTTTCCTTTCATATTGGAGAAACTTTCATCTTTCTGAATATTTGATTCTTCTTATTCGTCCTGCTATACATTGAAAGTTTTTCAATGATTTAGAATTATCCTTAATCTTGTAAACATAATCATATTCACTAAGATCTTAGTAAATCTGTACGAATAGTCTTATCGTTCTTTGTAGTGGACCCGACCAGTGCACAACAAATTGTACTAAATCCCCTAGTCCTTCACTTGACTCACATCTATATGTGAACAAGGAAATAGTCTTAATTTCCCAAAGATGAAGGTTCTTCTACATCATACAATACAAGTTGCATGATTCCAAGTTTCTGTGTAATTGAAACTTGGTGACAAGATCTTTCCTTATTTGGTAAATTTAGACACTAACACAAACGAAAGAATCAAATCCATATACCGAAAAATAGAAATATACAAACATCAATTTTCACAAAAGCCATTGCAAGGAAATATAAAATAAGATAAAATCAAAAAAAAATCTTTATTTATAAAATGTGGAAAAACGTGTCCTTACAATGCAAGTACATATGAAACTATGTTACTACATATTTCTAAGTAATCTATCATAACTCCTAAGTAGCAGCTTAAAAATCCGATCATTGAACCATGCGATCGAAATCCATCTCTTCGCGACCAGGATCAGCATGCTTTTCCTTTAAGCTTCATTTATTAGCATCAATCCTACAAAACATCAAAATGTAATCTCATCACATCATGTATTAAGAATCTACAAATAGGAACTTAATAGAGTTAGACAGTGGACTTACATGAAGCAGAGTAAAACATTTTGACTTTACCTTCCTTGTGGTCGTTCAGGTAGACAGGGAACCTTCGCATCCAATGCCCCTTCTCTTGGAAGTAGAACCAAACAAATTCTTTCAGAAAGGCACACAAGATAATCTCAGACTTAGCCTTTCTCTTTTCCATTTGGTCAAACGGTTTGACCATGGCTGATACTTTTCTATTGAGAAGAGAAGACTTTTAATTACTTCTAATTTTTCCATTATCAATTTCCCTGGATGTTTGGGAAGTAGATCTTCCAATCAAATTTGCATTACCAGTACGCCAAATTATTGCTGATTCAGCAGCAATTAGCTAAATGGTAGGATCAATAAGGGTCACGCAGTGGTCTCTCATATAGTAATCTTTAATGAACTCACTATATGACTTAGGGAGTGATTAAAGAACCAAGGAACATCCATCTTCCTCAACACAACGACTCCTAACATTCCCAGCCTGTCAATGTGTGACTTCATCTCCAAGAAATGTGCACACACAGACCTTCCATTTTGGTGTTTTCTTACCAATAGGGCTTTAGTGACCTTGAACTTTTCAAGTTGACGTACACGTGGGTCAGGGAGAACTATCGGAGGAGTTGGAGGAAGTGAATGATGATTTCCAATTCCACGATCCAATCGTGGGACATCATCTTCATGAAGAAAGCTTTTACAAAAGATTCGTGTAGACCATGTTTGTCACAACTAGACATCTACAAGGGAGAAATTCAATTTAAGTTGATTCAAGTCCTTAATATAACACCCAATTGATAATATTAAGGGTAGTACCCAACTGATGAATCAATGAATCGAGTACGATATTAATCAGAGTTGATATTGAAGAATGAACGAGTAATTGAACATAAGATGTAAATATGATTTCACTTCAGCTCTGTTACACTTTGAGTGTTTACAAAGAAAATAGACAAGGCTATTCACGTTATCTGACTCTAGTAAATGATGCTATTTATAGGATACACAAAGCGTACAAAAAACATACTAAGGCAAAAACACTTAAGCTTCGAACAAATGAGCCCTAGTAAAATACATTACAAGTTATACAAAGATTACAAAATAGGCGTCGACTAATTACAAAAAAACAACCCTTACAATCTCCCCCTTTGTAATCATAGTCGAAGACTTCAGTTCGTAAGCAGTTGAATGGAAGACAACATCACTCTTCGTATCTCAGTGTACCATGAGATAATCTTCTTAAGTTCCTTTTTATCTCCTTCATCATTCTTCTTACAATGATTCATACGAATTATTAAGTTTGTATATTGCGAAGTTGAGTACCTTTCCACCTCACCAGTCTAGAACAAAAATCATTTTGATTTCCCAGACTTGTCCTTCCCTGAGATGACTAAACCAAATGGCTTCAAGCAAATTTCACCATCAGCATACTTCTTTAATTCAGCTTGAGTCTTCGAAGGAGCCATAAGAGCTGTAATTTCTAATCCTTTAGTTGTAGCCAACTCCACATCAGTTAATACTAAGAATTCATAGTAATTTTCAATAAAGATCTTGATGTGAATAACTCCCAGTTTGTACTCATCTGGATCAGTATTCTGAAGATATGAGAAAGATCGTTCCTTCAGCAGTAATGCAACTTGTATAAGATCATACAAGTTCATTAAAGGAAAATTATCAATTGTAAACACACAAACATTCCCATTAGCCCTGGTTACCACATACTTCATATTTTGGACTGTGTTTTCGAAAACAATATCCTTCTTTATGCTAATAACTTTCTTTTACCTTTACCAATGACCACACTTCTTCAGCTGGTTTTGCAAGAACTGCATGAAACCTAATTTTCATATGAGTTCCTTCATCCTTTTTCTTTGAACTTGCTTTCGGCTTTGAACTGGGGCATGATGAACATCATCTCATTAATTGGGAAGTCCAATTGGCTTGTATCAGTATCCGTGACAATGTAGCTCTGTTCTGGATTCTTTTCGAATGAATACATGTGATTAAATGCAACCTTGGCTTCAATTGTTTCATAGTTGTAATGCTTTAATGGATCACCTTTGTTCATGCTAGGAGGATCACTTGCTCTTTGAGTTAATATACTCTGTACTAATCTCATTCTCTCTAGTTCAGCCTCAGCCTCAACCTTAATTTCTTCCTTAGACTTTTCTATCAAAATTGATTTTCCTTTTGCCTTCGAAATTGAGTCTTCTATTACTTCTTCACCTTTCAATTACTTACACCAATATCAACAGATTTACCAATCACAATTCCTTTCAAAATTGGTCTTGTAATTGGCACAGTTGTTACTAATGTCGAAGAAACAGGACCAGCAGATGCCATAACTAGTTTAGTTATTAGAATCTTCAAAGGAAATACCTTTCCCATCACCTTTGCGTCATCACCTACATCCTTCGAACCTTCAGTCTTCCTTTCTCCCCCTTGCACCCCTGTAGAAACAGGTGTGGCATTTGTTGTGGGAAGAAGGTTGGATATGCGAGAAAGAGGAGCCAACTGTTGGAGAAGAAATGCTTCAAATTGAGAAAATTTCTGGAAGAGATCTTCCGAAGATAGTTGAGAAGACGAAGCAGGTTTGCAAAATAAGGCTTTGAGCTCCTTTAACATTGGGAATACTTCCATAAAATTTTTGTTGTCAGTTGTAGAAAGTTGAGCTATTTGGGGACTCCAACTTTCATACAACTTAGCAAACTTTGTGACAACATCACAAATTATATCCACCTTATGATTTACAGATGCAAATTCTGTGCGAACAACGTCAATCTCTTTTTCCATGTCTTCGCGTATCTCTTGAAGTTTAAAATTCACATCCTCTCTCACCTTTTTAACATCTTAAACGAATAATACATGTCGATCCTTTGCGACCATTCTCAAATATTTCAAATCACCTTCGAATGTAGAATTCTGAGAATTTACCTTCATCTCATTGTTCTGATCACATATATCAACTTTCTCCAAGAGATGAGACTCAAAATCTTTGATCATTCCCGAAACTTTTGAGTTAATCTTTCCTTCAAGCAGTTTTAACAAACCATCAACTTCTAAACTCGTCACTGAATTACCTCCCCCAAGATCTGCTTCTGATTGAAGAATTGGATTTAGCTTTGTATTCAAGATCTTGAACTGCTTCATTATCATAAGCATGTGATCAGGGAAATCAGTTTCTTCTTCATTAAACTCCAAATTTTAAAATGTGCCCCCAAAACATTCTGATTCATGCTTAATTTCCATAAAAATAGACTCTAGAATTGGTGAAGTGGTTGTGGGTGGATCAGTGGATTGTGAAGAAAAAAGAGAAGTAATTGGTTGTCTGATAATGTTTTCGAAGGTAGGAGAATCAGTAGTGGAAGTAGTAGGTATGATTGGTGTGATTTGTGGAGGAAAAGAAACAAAAGTTTATGAGGTAACATCGAAGGTTTACCTTGGTTTTCGTTCTTCAAATCATCCTCACCCATGATGACATTTGCATCCATATGAGATACGTTTACAATAATGTCAGAAGTTCATGCCTCCTTAGAAACTAACTTGGTAACTGAATCTTCGGGTGATATAACAGTTGTCTTTGCAGGAGTAGAAGTGTCTTTGTTAGGATTGGCTCCTTGAGTTTCTGGAATTGTTTCATCTTCATTAGTTTTGCAGTCAGAAGAGATAATCATCTTGATTTGCTTCTTCTTTTCGTGGAAATGTGTTTAGCCATATCAGTAGCCCTTCGTTTCTTTGAAGATGGAGAAACAAGCGCTGGATTTCACGAAACAGGACTCCCTGATGAGTAACCTGTGACTTTCGAACGACATTCGTGAGTGGTGATCGGTTCTTCTGCTTGGATTTTATTTTTATTCTTCGAAAAACACCAGTCTTCGAAGAAATAATTTCTTTTTGAGGTAATGATGTATCAGCAACTGAAATCTTCGGGTATTGTTTTCCCTGCTTTAGTAATTGGTAACTTCTTTGGAAGCTTCGTAGATTTAGACTCCTTGGTGTGTTGCTCAGAAGAAATAGCATCATTCTTCTTCGTACATTTAGACTTAGTCTTTTCTCTTTCCAAAAGAATTCCAGTTTCAACAGTTGTATCAATTGTTTGCAAGTAAGTCACTAAAATTGTGTGCGTAGGATCGACTCGTTTGAGCATTGCATCTGGAATACAAGTTGCAACTGGAAACTCCTCAGCATCATCAGTTGCATCCTTCGGACAACTATACACATGGAAAACAACTTTTTCTTCATCATTAGGAACCAAAATCCCTTCCTTCTCATAGAAATATTGCAAGATCAAGCTCCATTATCGCACACACGAAATGTCATGAAGAACATTCGTGTTTTCAATACTTTTCAAGAATTCTTTCAATAATTGAGTAGAGTAATCCACTTGAAGATCATAATATAGACCTGTTACCATGGCATAAACCTCCATTATTCCCTTGTCCAAATCAATTGTTCTTCCAGTTAAACACCTCAAGAAAATTCCAAACAAGAAATTCCAAACACTAGGAAGACCCGACTACTTGAAGTCACTTATCTTTGACAGTTGAGGTTGATGACCCATTTCATTAAACATATGTACAATTTGTGAAAAAGTAAAATCGACATATGGTGGAGAATTAGGGATGTCGAGAATTTGATAGAAAAGCTTCTTGGATAGGCTGGCCTTTTCAGTCACCAAATTGATAGTAATTGCGTCCAAAGCTTTCGAATAGGTAGTAGTTGACCCAGCTTGAGGGAGCCATGAAAGAGGAACAGAAAACGAGTTGAACATGGATATTGACAGTACAGAACTCTTCAAACCAACGATTAGCATCTTGAGTTCTTCAGGGTATTGAGAAACATTTGCCTCCACTTGGTAATTCCTACCCTGAATCTTCATAATCGGCAATGAAGTAACATCATCAGTGGTGTGAGAAAGAGTTGCATCAGGATTAGCAGTAGTCACCATTGTTAGGGTTTAAAAGCTTGATGTTTATCAGAGAGAATTTGGGAATTTGAAAGTGTAAACTGATAAAGAACCCTTTAGCCCCCTTTTATATATAACCCTTGATTTTGAAATAAAAGTGGGATGTGCATTTAATGAACCTTGACGTGTCACCAAGAAAACCGCATCATGATGATGATAAAGTAACCATGTGTGATAAAGTAACTGTCACGTCTCCTCAAAACCTGGAAAAAATACAAAACATCCCCCCAGACAAGCAGGTTTATTTGCCCCAATGGAATAGTAACCGTCGGAACACTTCGTATGGAAGTAAGGCTCTTTTACTTTAGGGTTTCAAAGTAAAGTCATTTGCCAGATTTTTTGAAATCCTCAGTCTGAGTTGGTATTACTCAGAACCTCAAGGATTTTGTGTGTGTAGTGTTTCAAAGAATATAGATGAGAAGCAAGAATTTTTTTTGGATATTCAGTGATGTCAAAAATTCAATTTGACACGAAGGCAGTTAAAACATCGAGTAAAGATTGCTTTGTTATCAAGAGAGATAATCAATAGCTTGTGTATGTTCTCGTGAATTACAATTAAATACTTGTAAAGAAGTATCGAAGGGCTTCTTTTAAAAGGCTTTATAGGTGGCTTAATGAATTTCGTTAAATATCAACCTAAACATAAGGTGAGTATGTGTAACAGAAAATACTTGTTTGACCAGTGTAGTCATTGACAAGTTTGCTTTGAAAAACTTTTTACATACATTGAATTTCGGATAAAACTCACACTGAAATCATATTCAAAAAAATTGTGTACTGGATACTGATGGGTAACAAACATCGTGGGTTTAGAATGTTTAATCAAGACCACTCATAAGAAATGAATATGATTTGGAGTTTCGAATGTAGGTACAAAAACAAATGTTTCATTTAAAGCCTGGAACATAGTTCCCCGTCAATTCGTTAAACGTTGAAAGATTTGGGTTTCCCTTTCATCATGATCTCATAATGTTAGATCATAAACACCGATTTGTGATATATCTAAGTTTCGATTAGTTTGATCATAAACCTCTTGGACATATGTCTTCATGTGTGATAGTGTAAGAATTTTGAGATGAAATAGATTTGTATAAGAAACAACATGTACCTCTATTAATGTTGGACCAAACAGATAACTCTTAACTCATTTGAGAAGAGTAAGCTAGCTCATTGGACTAATGCGAATGTAATCCTAATTAGGAAGAAATCTTCGTATGAAAATTTCATTAAGGCTTTCGAACATTGAGTCAATTAGAGGATTTGGTCAACATGTTGCAGCATGCTTCTAGGGACATCTTAACTATTTCAAAGTGTGTGAAAAATACCTAACCCTAGAACTATAAGCACTACTCCAAGAGATTTATCATGAAAGTCTGCAACAAACAACAATAAAGAAAGAAGAAACAAAATATTTTTGATGTTTTTGAATTCTTGAAAAACAAAAAAAAAATCTTTTTGGAATTTTTGATTTTTCGAAAAAACAAATAAAAAAATGTAGTTATTGCAAACATACTAATTTTAGACACTCATTAAAAAAAATGACAAATATACGAATTCAAAGGATACGAAGAGTTGACTATGAACAGTAGCCTTTGAATACTTAATGACATTCCTTTGTCTTTGATGACGTGTCTATCAACCATTCCTTTCTTACCATCATTCACCTTTTTCACATAGAACTGAATTTCCATCGATCATTCCAAGTCCTTCCAAAATTCTTACAAAAGACTTTTCATCTAATGGTTTTGTGAAAATATCAGCTAACTGATGTGTTGTTTTCACAAAATGCACTTCAATATTTCCATCTTCCACATGATCATTGATGAAATTATAACGAAGAGCAATATGTTTAGTCTTTGTATGCTGCACAGTATTATGATAAATTCTTATGGCACTTTGAGAATCACAATATAATGGGATCTTTTTCATATTATTTGCATAATCTCGCAATTGGCTTTGAATCCAAATGATTTGCGAAGTACAAGCAGCAGCAGCCACATATTCAGCTTCAGCAGTTGAAATTGATACACATGTTTGCTTCTTTGACTACCAGCTCACCAATTTACCATCAAGCAATTGACAACCACCACTTGTGCTTTTCGTATCAAGATTATAACCTCCGAAGTCTGCATCCGAAGATACTTGAACGAAGAACCCAGTTTTTGAAGGATACCACAATCCTAACGAAAATTTTCCTTTAAGATAACGAAATATATTCTTTACAGCAGTGAGATGTGGTTCTTGTGGATTTGACTGATACCTTGCAAAATTACACATAGAAAACATGATGTCAGGTCTACTAGCAGTAACATAAAGCAACGAACCTTTCATGCTTCTGTAAAGATTTAGATCAACAATAGGTTTATCTAACGAAGGTGTTAGTTTTATGCCAGTTGCCATCGGAACTCATAATTTTGTGCTATTCGTCAATCCAAACTTCTCTAGCAAATTCTTCATATATTTTTCTTGATTGATAAAAATACCTTCTCTGTTTTGATGAATATTCAATCCAAGAAAATTATTGATTTTTCCCATCATGCTCATTTTAAATTTGTTTTTCATCAAATTTTTGAATTCAATAGACTAGGCAGGGTCAGTTGAGCCAAAAATTATATCATAAACATAAATTTGAAAAAGCATTAGATGATCCCCAAATTTCTTTCGAAATAATGTTTGATCAACTGATCCTTGTTTAAATTTAGATTGTTTCAAAAATGAAGTAAGTGTTGCATACGATGCTCGCGGTGCTTGTTTCAAACCATAAACTGCCTTATCTAAGATATAAACATGATCAAGATATTCATCGTTAATAAAACCTGGGAATTGTTCAACATAAACAATTTCTTCAAGCTCTCTATTTAAGAATGCACACTTCACATCCATTTGAAAAACATCAAAGTCTTTGTGACCTGCATAAGCTAGAAATATACGAACAGCCTCGAGTCTTGCGACAGGGGCAAAAGTTTCTTCGTAATTTATTCCTTCTTGTTGAGAATAACCGTTAACAACAAGTCTGGCTTTGTTTCGAATAATGTTTCCATCTTTGTCAATTTTATTTTTAAAAATCCATTTTAACCCGACAATCGAAACATCATTTGGCTTAGTAATTAATCTCCAAACCTTATTTTGTTCAAATTCAGATAATTCAGATTGCATTGCAACAACCCAATCTGAGTGTTCCATTACAATCTTAATTGTCTTTGATTCAATTTTAGAGATAAAAACGTTAAACATGCAAAATTCTTGATGAGTATTTAATACCTCATTCTTCGCACGAATTTGAGCTCTTGTTACGACTCCCTCTTGTGGATTACCAATTATTTTCTCCTTTGGATGATTCTTTCTCCATTTTTCCATTAGAGGATAAGCTGAATCAAACTCCAAAAGGGCATCTTCGTATAAATCATCATGTTCTGAACTTGCAATTGAACATGCATCATTAATATTAGGAACTGGGATGTGCCACAGTTCAAAAAGTAAAGGGATTATCAAAATATTCCTATTTGTTATGTACATTGATATGTGATCTCCTAGAAATGCATGCTTGTATGTAGGCTAAGGATCTTTTTAGAAGTTGCATGTTATAATTGTCTGATCTTTAAGATTCCTTGTTTCCTTAGGATTGCTTGTTATGTGCTATTTGAAGTTCATGCTAACATTAACTAACTATTCATTGAAATTTTTTTAGTTATACATAATTAGTATTAAATAGCCTTATAGTTCTTGATTCAACCTTATTGCATGTTCTTATCTCATAAAGGCCTTAGGGTAGATATGTTCATTACAATTTTTATCGTATCCTTGATTGTGTACGAATTGCATGAGGCGGTTGGCGTCGACTCGTCGTTATCATCTACTTCTAATGGTACAACAGCGAGAGTGGGAGGAATCCTAAAAGGATAATCTAGCAAAGATTACATATGTGTGCTAGTCTGGGCTCCTACGTGTTTGTTAGAACATGTAGTGATTGTCATGTGACTGACTTGGGAACTTTAGGGCAATTATTGCAAAGAGAATGGATAAGCATGAAAGATAGTATGGGACCATACTACTAGAAGCACATGAAACGTATGTGGAGAAGGGAGAGTCACAAAGTTACTAAGGAATTGGTAAATAGGTAGATAGTCTGGGATAGAACTATGAATTTATTTTTACCATGCTTCCATATATACCTAGAATATGGTGATATGTTAAAGAGAGTTGTTTTGGTTTGGATGCAAGTGGTCATATTAGATCGAATTCATTTAAAGTGATGAACATGTTTCTTTGATTAAGATCTATCATACATTACCAGAGTCCAGATTAGAAGATGTGCATGAGTTTTGTTCCTTGAGCCGTAGGAATGGATAAACTTCAAAATTGTATCAATTGTGTTACTTAGAAGAACGAAATCTAAAAGTTTAAACTCTTGTCTTACAGAATTATGTAATTAACAAGAAAATGAAGTCTTCCTCGTTAAGCACAATGTAATCAAGGAAGGCTTGCGCCATGATTATGGGATTGAGGTTGCGATTGTTTTTACCCCTAGTGTCCGCGACACAACCCTTAGCTCGGTCGTAGTGCGTTGCCCTTTAACCGGTTGACTATCGACTTTTGACCAAGTTTGACTTTTTCAATCTTTGAGGAAAAAAACTGTAGATTAAGGTTTGATGTCTGATTAGTGATTACATTGTTTGTGAGACTCTTGCTTGCAAGATCGTGCACATAGCTTTGCTTCTCTAGTTTCATTTTAGGTAACTTCTATCATTATATTACGTGTTACAATATATATCCTTTGTATGTTAGGAGGTAGATGTACCAGTAAAAGGTGACAATTCAGTTAGTCTAGAATAATCATGTTATGTAGGTGATTCATTGATTGTATGGCACTTGTCCCATGATTGGATAAGATGTTGTTGATATTGGTGGTTGTTGAGTGGGTGTCGTAGGGTTGTACACAGTTTGAGTTAAATATCCTTAGAACTTTGCTTTGATCTTATTGCCTGGTTCTTGACTGATATGTTGATTTCGGTTAGGATATTATGTTCGACTGTCTATCTTACTTCCAAGATATATATATATATATATATATATATATATATATATATATATATATATATATATATATATATATATATATATATATATATATACATGATTATCCAATCATAAGGTGGCCGTCAAAATTAGTAATGACTTATGTATGACTGTATGTTGTGTTGATGTATATGTTTGAGGAGTTGATAGTGGAACACACGAGAGCTGTAAGCTTAAAATAATCATTGTTGAGTGGTTGAGCATGGAATAACACGAGATTTAAAAACCTAGAATACACATTGTTGTGGGCTTGACGGTGGAACAATTCAGAAGTTGTGAGTCAGGAATATTCATTCTTGGTGACTGGTCGAACGCGAGCCATGAGTCCCCATTGTTCGTGTGTCCTTATTGATGACAGAACAGCATATGAGTCATGATTCCTCATTGTATGTTGTTGACGAAACAAAACAAGAGTCGTGAACGCTTTTTTCTTATTATTGTTGATTTGTAGTTTTCAAGATGTTCTGCTATTAGAGGGAAGGTCCAGCTTGATTGTAATGCACGTGCTTCACTATTGATTTATGTTTTAGACATTCGTTGTTTTTATTATTCTAATACAGTTTATGACTTGAATCTATTGTCTCGAAATAATTGGATACTTTGGTTTTTATGAGAAATGATTTTGGGTGTTTTACTTAAGTTTTGGATATAATTTTTGTTTGAAATTTTGAAATGTTACAACCTTTTTAGGCATCCTCCTTTTGTGTAAATTATGCCCATGACTCGACAACAACTTCACTTCTCAAGAACATTTTTTTAAAGGAAACGTAGAAACTGAATAAGAATCTCCACAACTTATGGATATTACCTCGGTAATTCAAGCAATGTGGATTCATCCTCTACAAGACAATCAATACTACAGACATTGGAGCAAGCTCACACATGTCTTTCAAACAAGATAATATGTTTTTCTAATACCATGTGATTCTAAATCGACTATGGTTATTGGTTACATCTTTCCTTACTCTCAAAAGAATTTGTTTTTTATTAAAGATGTTCTTGTGTAGATTCATGCATATTGTTAGAATCCTATTTCCGTTCACAAATTTTCTACTAACAATTATGTCTCCGTTACATTTTACCCTTTCGGATTTTATCTAAGGATCATAAAATCAAATACACTTCTCTAACGCTTGATAGTGTTTGTGAGCAATACCTAATTATTCCCTCCTCTCTTTCGGAAAAAAGCTCTAGCTACGATATCTCTTTCGATTTCTCTTTGTTGGTAAGGACATAACACGTCTCTAATTCATCATTTGTAGCCTTGTCATTTAATTTATCACAATACTAATAAGCTTCCTATTTGTCATGCATGTCAAATTGGAAAATATTGTGGTATTCTATTTAAATTATCTACTTATTTTTTATTTGTTTGAACTTGTACACTCAGAAATATGGACATCTCCTGTTACAATTTTTTTTTTAAAATATTATGTTGTGTTTTTAGATGATTTCTTTTGGTTCTTGTGGGTTTTTACTTTACAAGCGACATCAAATATTTATAGTGTTTTTGTTGTTATTTTCGAGTTCATATTAAAAGTTAATTCAAAAATAATATATTATCAAATCGGGATTCAGTTTCATTTAACTATCTTTAAGAAAAATTATTCATTTGAAACAAAACTCTATAAGCGAAATGTCTCTTACTTTTTCTCTTGTTTATGCATCAGTATAAATATTATTATCCATCAACCAAAAGTTCATTGTAAATATACTTAAAAATTATAACTGTGAGAGTGACAAAATATGGGTATGTTTAACAGGTTAGATCCAGGTCAGCTTGGCCAATAGGAAAAGATGAAAACCGGTTCGGATATACTCAACATATTCTATAATTGTCATTTATCATATGACTATTTGTTTAATATTCGATACTGTTCATAAAATAATTAAAATTCAATATTTAAATAAAAAGTACCCACCTTTGTTCATCCTGATCTTTTGCGGAAACCGGACTAGGTGATGTGTGGGCTCAACTTTGTCCGTTTCCTAATTTATTTAATTTTGTAGTATTATATATTAGAATTATTGCTGTTATTATTTTCATTCTATTACATCTTCAAACAAAATAGATAAATAAGCAATTATACATGTGGGGACCTTTTTGAGTTAATAATATCTATTTATTAGTTTGATTATTTGCGTTATTCTCATTATTATTGTTGCTTTAAATTCAATTACAACAATTAAATATACTACCGAATGTTTATAGCTGTGGCCTTTTGTGAAACCATTTTGAGTTCAGAAAACATTTGGATATTTGATAGTGTATCATTATACAATTTAGATCACCGAAATATAAAACAGGACTATATACAAAAAGGTAAATTTGACGTAAATTAAATCAAATATTTATGAGATGCATATTGTACGTTTACTTATATGAAACTATTTAAATATGCATCTTATTATAATTTGTAGGGTAAAAAGGAATCTTACAAACGTTGTACTCATTATTAGTCTAATGCAATATGCATATGAATAAGTAATCAGATGCGATTTAAATAAAAAATTATGAGATTACCGGATAATCTAATTCTAAACTAGATCTTATTGAAAATTTGAAACTCATATGGGCACTCTAAACTCATAAAAAAATTAGTTTTGTCATCCAAAAAAAAGGTTGCAATATATTTTGTTTTCGTTTACCCGCTATATCTATGTAATGTTTTTTAGGAATGAAAAAAAACACAAAAGAAAAAAAAAACTTCTTATTTTATGTATAATTGTTTAATAAATTTCTAAATTTAGAATATAGTGATATTGTTTTGTGCATATAATAGGATAGCCTAATTCAAAACATTCATTATTACTTGATACAAATTTGAAACTCAATAAAAAAAAAATTAACATTGAATTGTATATAGTTATCTAGTTTTTAAATGATTTTAATGTTATTTTTACATATAGAACTTTTGCATTATTTATATAATGGATATCGACTAGAACCGACTAGAGTTTATATGATTTTATCAATCGAAAAATAGACATCCTCCGTCTAAGACTTCAATGATATTTCCTTTAGAAACTGTGAGCCATTATACATTAAGGAAAAAAAAAAAAAAGGAGCAATAGCAAGTAACTAATCTAAAAAAATTACAAAAACTCAAAGGGTTTTGTAACCAATTAACCCAAGACAAAACACACTTCCTATTTCTATAGGAAAACCACACAAACGAGAAGTATTGGATTGAGTCGACGATATCACATTTGCTAAGCTTTCCTGCAGCAACTACTTTGTCATTACTGAATCTCGAAATGCCCCAAAAGGTAGTACACAGAATCAGATTAACTAAACTCTTTATTATGGAATTCAAAGCTAAATTATATACTTCAACAAGCACCTCGGCAACCGAATCTACTTCAAGAAGCACCCCAGCAACCAAATTAACATTTACCTGATTAATTTCCAACAAACTGAATATAGCATTCCAATCTCTAGCAGCCACTTCACATTGCATAAAAAGATGATTGAGTTATCTAATTTCTAAAACACAGATACAAAGAGCATAAACAAAGAAGAAAATCAATTCTCCAATCTACCAAATTAAAGCAAGTATGAATCCTATCCACAAGAGCTCTCCATATCAGAATATTCACTATTTTGGAAAGAAAGATGTAACAGCCGAAAATTCAGGTACAACCATTTAGCTCTTCATCTTTTCATAATTGTCATTTTGGCCCTTTGTGTTGGGCGAGTACGATGGACATACAAAGAGTACACTGCCCGTACTCGCGCGCTTAATTGAAACGCATTGTCACCCGGGTACGCTGGGCGTACCTAAGGTGACGCCGGACGTACCTAAGGTTACGCCGGGAGTAACCGCTCTAGACCCAAAACCCTAATATGGCTTGAGGGCTATAAAAGGAATGAGATGGCCTCGTCCCTCAGCCACCATCCTTCAGAAAGAAACCTAAAAGAGCATTTCCTTCATTTTTAGCTTGGGTGTGAGTGTTCTAAGCTTCAAAGTGTCATTTCAAGGTAGCAAAAGAGAATAGGAGTCCATTGTGGAGGCTAGAAGTTGGTGGACAAATGTAGATCCGAGGACAACAAAGGTTGGAGCTTCTTCCTGAGGTAAAAAGTTCAGCTCTTTCCTTGTAGTTCTTATGGTATGCTTCTTGGACCAATTTCTAGGGTTTTTCGTCCCAAGATGGACACTATATGAGCAAATAGCCTTCATTGGCGTAGATCTATCATATTCTAGGACTATTTGAGTTGTATGTTCATAAAAATGTAATCATGGACGTAAATACTGAACCATGCATGAGATCTAGATCTTTGGAGGAGAAAGGAAAGGTGTTAGAGGGTGAAGGGACCTTTACAGCCATGCCAAGGCATAAAGGTTCTGACTTTATGGGATAAGAGGCTTAAGGAGAGCCAGATCTGGAAGTTGAAGGAGTGTCTTAACCGTTTAAGACCAAAATCCATGGAATGGCTGAAACTGAGACTTACGCTAGGCGTAACTCTTAGTACGCGCAACGTAAGGGGTTGAGACCCCCGATAGTAGTTCATCGACGTACGCCCCGCGTACAGAAGCTGGTACGCCCCGCGTGCTGTTAGCTGTTGACTTTTGTTGCCTTTTAGGGTTTTGGTCAACATGTGGACTTTGAGTCAAGGAGGGGTGAAATGGTCTTTTACCCCTATGTGGGATAATGAAAAGGGTGTAGCTTAGTCTTGGAAGCCTATATTAATTAGAATGATTTTCGTTGTGATTAGGCAGGGTTGGGTCGTCGTTTCGAGATTCGGAGATATCAAGCACGTAAGATTCTAGACTTCCTACGAGGTGAGTCTTCTCACTATACTGTACCTGGAAGGGTATCTACATGTGACCGGAAGGTCGGATATGTTATAAGTTGTATGCATTGTATGTGATTAAGTTAACTGTTTGTATGTGCTATGTATACTATGCTTGATATGGGCCGGAAGGCATTATGTTATGGGCCCGATGGCATTATGTTATGGGCCGGAAGACATTGTGATGTGGATCGGAAGGTCAACGCGGGTAGGACCGGAAGGTTTACCGGGTCGGGACGGAAGTCCCCTGAGACACATGGACCGGAAGGTCATGTCCTGGAAAGGCGTATGTGTGTAAGTAGTATTTTGGGGAAGTCACTAAGTATTTATGCTTACAGTTGTTGTGTTATGTGTTTCAGGTACTAGCGAGGACTGTGGGAAGGCGACGGTGTGATCTGTACACACTGACGGAAGATTTATTTTATAATCTTGGGATTTGACATGTTTTGTATTATGATTATTATACATTGGATTTTATGGCTTGTTTTAGTTGGAAACATGCTTTAAGAAGTGAAAAAAACTCAAAGGGTTTTGTAACCAATTAACCCAAGACAAAACACACTTCCTATTTCTATAGGAAAACCACACAAACGAGAAGTATTGGATTAAGTCGACGATATCACATTTGCTAAGCTTTCCTGCAGCAACTACTTTGTTATTACTGAATCTCGAAATGCCCCAAAAAGTAGTACACAGAATCACATTAACTAAACTCTTTATTCTGGAATTCAAAGCTAAATTATATACTTCAACAAGCACCTCGGCAACCGAATCTACTTCAACAAGCACCCCAACAACCGAATTAACATTTACTTGATTAATTTCCAAAAAACTGAATATAGCATTCCAATCTCTAGCAGCCACTTCACAATGTATAAAAAGATGATTGAGTTGTCTAATTTCTAAAACACAGATACAAAGAGCATAAATAAAGAGGAAAATCAGTTCTCCAATCTACCAAATTAAAGCAAGTATGAATCCTATCCATAAGAGCTCTCCATATCAGAATATTCACTATTTTGGAAAGAAATATGTAACAGCCCGAAATTCAGGTACAACCATTTAGCCCTTCATCTTTTCATAATTGTCATTTTGGCCCTTTGTGTTGGGCGAGTACGATGGGCGTACAAAGAGTACACTGCGCGTACTCGCGTGCTTAGTTGAAACGCGTTGTCACTCGGGTACGCTGGGCGTACCTAAGGTTACGCTGGGAGTAACCTCTCCAGACCCAAAACCCTAATATGGCTTCAGGGCTATAAAAGGAATGAGATGGCCTTGTCCCTCAGCCACCATCCTTCAGAAAGAAACCCTAAGAGAGCATTTCCTTCATTTTTAGCTTGGGTGTGAGTGTTCTAAGCTTCAAAGTGTCATTTCAAGGTAGCAAAAGAGAATAGGAGTCCATTGTGGAGGCTAGAACTTGGTGGACAAGTGTAGATCCGTGGACAACAAACGTTGGAGCATCTTCCTAAGGTAAAAAGTTCAGATCTTGCCTTGTAGTTCTTATGGTATGCTTCTTGGACCAATTTCCAGGGTTTTTGGTCCCAAGATGGACACTGTATGAGCAAATAGCCTCCATTGGCCTAGATCTTTCATATTCCCGGACTATTTGAGTTGTATGTTCATAAAAATGTAATCTTGGACATAAATATTGAACCATGCATGAGATCTAGATCTTTGGAGGAGAAAGGAAAGGTGTTAGAGGGTGAAGGGACCTTTACAGCCATGCCAAGGCTTAAAGGTTCGGACTTTATGGGATAAGAGGCTTAAGGACAGCCAGATCTGGAAGTTGAAGGAATGTCTTAACCGTTTAAGACCAAAATTCATGGAATGGCTGAAACTGAGACTTACGCTGGGCCTAACTCTCAGTATGCGCAACGTAAGGGGTTGAGACCCCCGATAGTAGTTCATCGACGTACGCCCCGTGTACAGAAGCTGTTACGCCCCGCGTGTTGTTGGCTGTTGACTTTTGTTGCCTTTTAGGGTTTTGGTCAACATGCGGACTTTGAGTCAAGGAGGGGTGAAATGGTCTTTTACCCCTCTGTGGGATAATGAAAAGGGTGTAGCTTAGTCTTGGAAGCCTATATTAATTAGAATGATACTTCATTGTGATTAGGCGGGGTTGGGTCGTGGTTTCGTGATTCGGAGATATCAAGCACGTGAGATTCTAGACTTCCTACGAGGTGAGTCTTCTCACTAAACTGTACCCTGAAGGATATCTATGTGTGACCCAAAGGTCGGATATGTTATAAGTTGTATGCATTGTATGTGATTAAGTTAAATGTTTGTATGTGCTATGTATGCTATGCTTGATATGGGCCGGAAGGCATTATGTTATGGGCTGGATGACATTGTGATGTGGATCGAAAGGTCAACGCGGGTAGGACTGGAAGGTTTATCGGGTCGGGACGGAAGTCCCCTGAGACACATGGACCGGAAGGTCATGGCCTGGAAAGGCGTATATGTGTAAGTAGTATTTTGGGTAACTCACTAAGCATTTATGCTTACAGTTGTTGTGTTATGTGTTTCAGGTACTAGCGAGGACCATGGGAAGGCGACGGCGTGATCTGTACACACCGACGGAAGATTTATTTTATGATCTTGGGATTTGACATGTTTTGTATTATGATTATGATACATTGTATTTTATGGCTTGTTTTGGTTGGAAACATGCTTTAAGAATTGAAAAAACTCAAAGGGTTTTGTAACCAATTAACCCAAGACAAAACACACTTCCTATTTCTATAGGAAAACCACACAAACGAGAAGTATTGCATTGAGTCGACGATATCACATTTGCTAAGCTTTCCTGTAGCAACTACTTTGTCATTACTGAATCTCGAAATGCCCAAAAAGTAGTACACAGAATCACATTAACTAAACTCTTTATTCTGGAACTCAAAGATAAATTATATACTTCAACAAGCACCTCGGCAACCGAATCTACTTCAACAAGCACCCCAGCAACCGAATTAACATTTACCTGATTAATTTCCAAAAAACTAAATACAGCATTCCAATCTCTAGCGGCCACTTCACATTGCATAAAAAGATGATTGAGTTGTCTAATTTCTAAAATACAGATACAAAGAGCAAAAATAAAGAGGAAAATCAGTTCTCCAATCTACCAAATTAAAGCAATTGTGAATCCTATCCATAAGTGCTCTCCATATCAGAATATTCACTTTTTTGGCAAGAAAGATGTAACAGCCCGATATTCGGGTACAACCATTTAGCCCTTCATCTTTTCATAATTATCATTTTGGCCCTGTGTGTTGGGCGAGTACGATGGGCGTACAAAGAGTACATTACGCGTACTCGCACGCTTAATTGAAACGCGTTGTCACCCGGGTACGCTGGGCGTACCTAAGGTGACACCGGGTGTAACCGCTCTAGACCCAAAACCCTAATATGGCTTGAGGGCTATAAAAGGAATGAGATAGCCTAGTCCCTCAGCCACCATCCTTCAGAAAGAAACCCTAAGAGAGCATTTCCTTCATTTTTAGCTTGGGTGTGAGTGTTCTAAGCTTCAAAATGTCATTTCAAGGTAGCAAAAGAGAATAGGAGTCCATTGTGGAGGCTAGAACTTGGTGGACAAGTGTAGATCCGTGGACAACAAAGGTTGGAGCTTCTTCCTAAGGTAAAAAGTTCAGATCTTGCCTTGTAGTTCTTATGGTATGCTTCTTGGAACAATTTCTATGATTTTTGGTCCCAAGATGGAAACTGTATGAGCAAATAGCCTCCATTGGCTTAGAACTATCATATTCCAGGACTATTTGAGTTGTATGTTCATAAAAATGTAATCTTGGACGTAAATATTGAGCCTTGCATGAGATCTAGATCTTTGGAGAAGAAAGGAAATGTATTAGAGGGTGAAGGGACATTTACAGCCATGCCAATGCTTAAAGGTTCTGACTTTATGGGATAAGAGGCTTAAGGACAGCCAGATCTGGAAGTTGAAGGAGTGTCTTAACCGTTTAAGGCCAAAATCCATGGAATGGCTGAAACTTAGACTTACACTAGGCACAACTCAGAGTACGCGCAACGTAAGGGGTTGTGACCCTCGATAGTAGTTCATCGACGTACGCCCCGCGTACAGAAGCTGGTACGCCCCACGTGCTGTTGGCTGTTGACTTTTGTTTCCTTTTAGGGTTTTGGTCAAAATGCGGACTTCGAATCAAGGAGGGGTGAAATGGACTTTTACCTCTCTGTGGGATAATGAAAAGGGTGTAGCTTGGTCTTGGAAGACTATATTAATTAGAATGATATTTCTTTGTGATTAGGCGGAGTTGGGTCGTCGTTTCGAGATTCGGAGATATCAAGCACGTGAGATTCTAGACTTCCTACGAGGTGAGTCTTCTCACTATACTGTACTCGAAAGGGTTTCTATGTGTGACCGGGAGGTCGGATATGTTATAATTTGTATGCATTGTATGTGATTAAGTTAAATATTTGTATGTGCTATGTATGCTATGCTTGATCTGGGCTGGAAGCCATTATGTTATGGGCTGGAAGGCATTATGTTATGGGCCGGATGACATTGTGATGTGGATCGGAAGGTCAATGCGGGTAGGAACGGAAGGTATACCGGGTCGGGACGGAAGTCCCCTGAGACACATGGACCGGAAGGTCATGGCCTGGAAAGGCGTATGTGTGTAAGTAGTATTTTAGGGAACACACTAAGCATTTATGCTTACAGTTGTTGTGTTATGTGTTTTAGGTACTAGCGAGAACCGTGGGAAGGCGACGGCGTGATCTGTACACACTAACGGAAGATTTATTTTATGATCTTGGGATTTGACATGTTTTGTATTATGATTACGATACATTGGATTTTATGGCTTGTATTGGTTGGAAACATGCTTTAAGAATTGAAAAAACTCAAATGGTTTTGTAACCAATTAACCCAAGACAAAACACACTTCCTATTTCTATAGGAAAACCACACAAACAAGAAGTATTGGATTGAGTCGACGATATCACATTTGCTAAGCTTTCCTGCAACAACTACTTTGTCATTACTGAATCTCGAGATGCCCCAAAAAGTAGTACACAAAATCACATTAACTAAACTCTTTATTCTGGAATTCAAAGATAAATTATATACTTCAACACGCACCTCGGCAACCGAATCTACTTCAACAAGCACCCCAGCAACCGAATTAACATTTACCTGATTAATTTCCAAAAAACTGAATACAGCATTCCAATCACTAGCGACCACTTCACATTGCATAAAAAGATGATTTAGTTGTCTAATTTCTAAAACACAGATACAAAAAGCATAAATAAAGAGGAAAATCAGTTCTCCAATCTACCATATTAAAGCAATTATGAATCCTATCCATAAGAGCTCTCCATATCAGAATATTCACTTTGTTGGCAAGAAAATGTAACAGCCCGAAATTCGGGTACAACCATTTAGCCCTTCATCTTTTCATAATTATCATTTTGGCCCTTTGTGTTGGGCGAGTATGATGGGCGTACAAAGAGTACATTGCGCGTACTCGCACGCTTAATTGAAACGCGTTGTCACCCGGGTACGCTGGGCGTACCTAAGGTTACGTTGGGCGTACCTAAGGTTACACCGGGCGTAACCGCTCCAGACCCAAAACCCTAATATGGATTGAGGGCTATAAAAGGAATGAGATCGCCTTGTCCCTCAGCCACCATCCTTCAGAAAGAAACCCTAAGAGAGCATTTCCTTCGTTTTTAGCTTGGGTGTGAGTGTTCTAAGCTTCAAAGTGTCATTTCAAGAAAGTAAAAGAGAATAGGAGTCCATTGTGGAGGCTAGAACTTGGTGGACAAGTGTAGATCCGTGGACAACAAAGGTTGGAGCATCTTCCTAAGGTAAAAAGTTTAGATCTTGCCATGTAGTTCTTATGGTATGCTTCTTGGACCAATTTCTAGGATTTTTGGACCCAAGATGGAAACTGTATGAGCAAATAGCCTCCATTGGCCTAGATCTATCATATTCCAGGACTATTTGAGTTGTATGTTCATAAAAATGTAATCTTGGACGTAAATATTGAGCCTTGCATGAGATCTAGATCTTTGGAGAAGAAAGGAAATGTATTAGAGGGTGAAGGGACCTTTACAGTCATGCCAAGGCTTAAAGGTTCTGACTTTATAGGATAAGAGGCTTAAGGGCAGCCAGATCTGGAAGTTGAAGGAGTGTCTTAACCGTTTAAGACCAAAATCCATGGAATGGCTGAAACTGAGACTTACACTAGGCATAACTCTCAGTACGCGCAACGTAAGGCGTAGAGGCCCTCGATAGTAGTTCATCGACGTACGCCCCGCGTACAGAAGCTGGTACGCCCCGCGTGCTGTTGGCTGTTGACTTTTGTTTCCTTTTAGGGTTTTGGTCAACATGTGGACTTTGAGTCAAGGAGGGGTGAAATGGTCTTTTACCCCTCTGTGGGATAATGAAAAGGGTGTAGCTTAGTCTTGGAAGCCTATATTAATTAGAATGATATTTCGTTGTGATTAGGCGGGGTTGGGTCATCGTTTCGAGATTCGGAGATATCAAGCACGTGAGATTCTAGACTTCCTACGAGGTGAGTCGTCTCACTAAACTATACCCGAAAGGGTATCTATGTGTGACCGGAAGGTCGGATATGTTATTAGTTGTATGCAGTGTATGTGATTAAGTTAAATTTTTGTATGTGCTATGTACGCTATGCTTGATATGGGCCGGAAGGCATTATGTTATGGGCCGGAAGGCATTATGTTATGGGCCGGAAGGCATTATGTTATGGGCCGGATGACATTGTGATGTGGATCGAAAGGTCAACGCGGGTAGGTCCGGAAGGTTTACCGAGTCGGAACGGAACTCCCGTGAGACACATGGACCGAAAGGTCATGGCCTGGAAAGGCGTATGTGAGTAAGTAGTATTTTAGGGAACTCAGTAAGCATTTATGCTTACAGTTGTTGTGTTATGTGTTTCAGGTACTAGCGAGGACCGTGGGAAGGCGACGGCGTGATCTGTACACACTGACGGAAGATTTATTTTATGATCTTGGGGTTTGCATGTTTTGTATTATGATTATTATACATTGGATTTTATGGCTTGTTTTGGTTGGAAACATGGTTTAAGAATTGAAAAAACTCAAATGGTTTAGTAACCAATTAACCCAAGACAAAACACACTTCCTATTTCTATAGGAAAACCACACAAACGAGAAGTATTGAATTGAGTCGACGATATCACATTTGCTAAGCTTTCCTGCAGCAACTACTTAGTCATTACTGAATCTCGAAATGCCCCAAAAAGTAGTACACAGAATCACATTAACTAAAATCTTTATTTTGGAATTCAAAGCTAAATTATATACTTCAACAAGCACCTCGGCAACCGAATCTACTTCAACAAGCACCCCAGCAACCGAATTAACATTTACCTAATTAATTTCCAACAAACTGAATATAGCATTCCAATCTCTAGCAGCCACTTCACATTGCATAAAAAGATGATTGAGTTGTCTAATTTCTAAAACACAGATACAAAGAGCATAAATAAAGAGGAAAATCTGTTCTCCAATCTACCAAATTAAAGCAAGTATGAATCCTATCCATAAGAGCTCTCCATATCAGAATATTCACTTTTTTGGCAAGAAAGATGTAACAGCCCGAAATTCGGGTACAACCATTTAGCCCTTCATCTTTTCATAATTATCATTTTGGCCCTTTGTGTTGGGCGAGTACGATGGGCGTACAAAGAGTACATTGTGCGTACTCGCACGCTTGATTGAAACTCGTTGTCACCCGGGTACGCTGGCCGTACCTAAGGTTACACCGGGCATACTTAAGGTTACACTGGGTGTAACCGCTCCAGACCAAAAACCCTAATATGGCTTGGGAGCTATAAAAGGAATGAGATAGCCCTGTCCCTCAGCCACCATCCTTCATAAAGAAACCTAAGAGAGCATTTCCTTCGTTTTTAGCTTGTGTGTGAGTGTTCTATGCTTCAAAGTGTCATTTCAAGGTAGCAAAAGAGAATAGGAGTCCATTGTGGAGGCTAGAAGTTGGTGGACAAGTGTAGATCCAAGGAAAACAAAGGTTGGAGCTTCTTCCTAAGGTAAAAAGTTCAGATCTTGCCTTATAGTTCTAATGGTATGCTTCTTGGACCAATTTCTAGGGTTTTTGGTCCCAAGATGGAAACTGTATCAGCAAATAGCCTCCATTGGCCTAGATCTATCATATTCCAGGACTATTTGAGTTGTATGTTCATAAAAATGTAATCTTGGACGTAAATATTGAGCCTTGCTTGAGATCTAGATCTTTGGAGCAGAAAGGAAATGTATTAGAGGGTGAAGGGACCTTTACAGCCATGCCAAGGCTTAAAGGTTATGACTTTATGGGATAAGAGGCTTAAGGAGAGCCAGATCTGGAAGTTGAAGGAGTGTCTTAACCGTTTAAGACCAAAATCCATGGAATGGCTGAAACTAAGACTTACACTGGCGTAACTCTCAGTATGCGCAACGTAAAGGGTTGAGACCCTCGATAGTAGTTCATCGATGTATGCCCCGCGTACAGAAGCTGGTACGCCCCGCATGCTGTTGGCTGTTGACTTTTGTTTCCTTTTAGGGTTTTGGTCAACATGTGGACTTTGAGTCAAGGAGGGGTGAAATGGTCTTTTACCCCTCTGTGGGATAATGAAAAGGGTGTAGCTTAGTCTTGGATGCCTATATTAATTAGAATGATATTTCGTTGTGATAAGGTGGGGTTGGGTCAGCGTTTCGAGATTCGGAGATATCAAGCACATGAGATTCTAGACTTCCTACGAGGTGAGTCTTCTCACTACAGTGTACCCGAATGGGTATCTATGTGTGACTGGAAGGTCGGATATGTTATAAGTTGTATGCATCGTATGTGATTAAGTTAAATGTTTGTATGTGCTATGTATTCTATGCTTGATATGGGCCGGAAGGTATTATGTTATGGGCCGGATGACATTGTGATGTGGATCGGACGGTCAACGCGGGTAGGACCGGAAGGTTTACCGGGTCGGGACGGAAGTCCCCTGAGACACATGGACCGGAAGGTCATGGCCTGGAAAGGCGTATGTGTGTAAGTAGTATTTTGGGTAACTCACTAAGCATTTATGCTTACAGTTGTTGTGTTATGTGTTTCTGGTACTAGCGAGGATCGTGGGAAGGCGACAGCGTGATCTATACACACTGACGAAAGATTTATTTTATGATCTTGGGATTTGACATGTTTTGTATTATGATTATGATACATTGGATTTTATGGCTTGTTTTGGTTGGAAACATGCTTTAAGAATTGAAAGAACTCAAAGGGTTTTGTAACCAATTAACCTAAGACAAAACACACTTCCTATTTCTATAGGAAAACCACACAAACGAGAAGTATTGGATTGAGTCGACGATATTACATTTGCTAAGATTTCCTGCAGCAACTACTTTGTCATTACTAAATCTCGAAATGCCCCAAAAAGTAGTACACAGAATCACATTAACTAAACTCTTTATTCTGGAATTCAAAGCTAAATTATATACTTCAACAATCACCTCGGCAACTGAATCTACTTCACCAAGCACCCCAGCAACCGAATTAACGTTTACCTGATTAATTTCCAAAAAACTGAATACAACATTCCAATCTCTAGCAGCCACTTCACATTGCATAAAAAGATGATTAAGTTGTCTAATTTCTAAAACACAGATACAAAGATCATAATTAACGAGGAAAATCAGTTGTCCAATCTACCAAATTAAAGCAATTATGAATCCTATCCATAAGAGCTCTCCATATCAGAATATTCACTATTTTGGAAAGAAATATGTAACAGCCCGAAATTCAGGTACAACCATTTAGCCCTTCATCTTTTCATAATTGTCATTTTGGCCCTTTGTGTTGGGCGAGTACGATGGGCGTACAAAGAGTACACTGCGCGTACTCGCGTGCTTAGTTGAAACGCGTTGTCACTCGGGTACGCTGGGCGTACCTAAGGTTACGTCGGGAGTAACCTCTCCAGACCCAAAACCCTAATATGGCTTCAGGGCTATAAAAGGAATGAGATGGCCTTGCCCTCAGCCACCATCCTTTAGAAAGAAACCCTAAGAGAGCATTTCCTTCGTTTTTAGCTTGGGTGTGAGTGATCTAAGCTTCAAAGTGTCATTTCAAGGTAGCAAAAGAGAATAGGAGTCCATTGTGGAGGCTAGAACTTGGTGGACAAGTGTAGATCCGTGGACAACAAACGTTGGAGCATCTTCCTAAGGTAAAAAGTTCAGATCTTGCCTTGTAGTTCTTATGGTATGCTTCTTGGACCAATTTCTAGGGTTTTTGGTCCCAAGATGGACACTGTATGAGCAAATAGCCTCCATTGGCCTAGATCTTTCATATTCCAGGACTATTTGAGTTGTATGTTCATAAAAATGTAATCTTGGCCGAAAATATTGAGCCTTGCATGAGATCTTGATCTTTGGAGGAGAAAGGAAAGGTATTTGAGGGTGAAGGGACCTTTACAGCCATGCCAAGGCTTAAAGGTTCTGACTTTATGGGATAAGAGGCTTAAGGACAGCCAGATCTGGAAGTTGAAGGAGTGTCTTAACCGTTTAAGACCAAAATCCATGGAATGGCTGAAACTGAGACTTACACTAGGCGTAACTCTCAGTACGCGCAACGTAAGGAGTTGAGACCCCCGATAGTAGTTCATCGACGTACGCCCCGCGTGCTGTTGGCTGTTGACTTTTGTTTCCTTTTAGGGTTTTGGTCAACATGTGGACTTTGAGTCAAGGAGGGGTGAAATGGTCTTTTACCCCTCTGTGGGATAATCAAAAGGGTGTAGCTTAGTCTTGGAAGCCTATATTAATTAGAATGATATTTCGTTGAGATTAGGCGGGGTTGGATCGTCCTTTCGAGATTCGAAGATATCAGGCATGTGAGATTCTAGACTACCTACGAGGTGAGTCTTCTCACTATACTGTACACGGAAGGGTATCTATATGTGACCGGAAGGTCGGATATGTTATAAGTTGTATGCATTGTATGTGATTAAGTTAACTGTTTGTATGTGCTATGAATGCTATGCTTGATATGGGCCGGAAGGCATTATGTTATGGGCTGGAAGGCATTATGTTATGGGCCGGAAGACATTGTGATGTGTACCGGAAGGTCGACGCGGGTAGGACCGGAAGGTTTACCGGGTCGGGACGGAAGTCCCCTGAGACACATAGACCGGAAGGTCATGACCTGGAAAGGCATATGTCTGTAAGTAGTATTTTGGGGAACTCACTAAGCATTTATGCTTACAGTTGTAGTGTTATGTCTTTCAGGTACTAGCGAGGACCGTGGGAAGGCGACGGCATGATCTGTACACACTGACGTAAGATTTATTTTATCATCTTGGGATTTGACATGTTTTGTATTATGATTATGATACATTGGATTTCATGGCTTGTTTTGGTTAGAAACATGCATTAAGTATTGAAAAAACTCAAAGGGTTTTGTAACCAATTAACCCAAGACAAAACACACTTCCTATTTCTATAGGAAAACCACTCAAACGAGAAGTATTGGATTGAGTCGACGATATCGCATTTGCTAACCTTTCATGCAACAACTACTTTGCGTTACTGAATCTCGAAATGCCCCAAAAAGTAGTACACGGAATCACATTAACTAAACTCTTTATTCTAGAATTCAAAGCTAAATTATATACTTCAACAAGCACCTCAGCAACCGAATCTACTTTAACAAGCACCCCAGCAACCGAATTAACATTTACCTGATTAATTTCCAACAAACTGAATATAGCATTCCAATCTCTAACAGCCACTTCACATTGCATAAAAAGATGATTGACTTGTCTAATTTCTAAAACACAGATACAAAGAGCATAAATAAAGAGGAAAATCAATTCTCCAACCTACCAAATTAAAGCAAGTATGGATCCTATCCATAAGAGATCTCCATATCAGAATATTCACTTTTTTGGCAAGAAAGATGTAACATCACGAAATTCGGGTACAACCATTTAGCCCTTCATCTTTTCATTATTGTCATTTTGGCCCTTTGTGTTGGGCAAGTACGATGGGCGTACAAAGAGTACTTTGCACGAACTCGCGCGCTTAATTGAAACGCGTTGTCACCCAGGTACGCTGTGCGTACCTAAGGTTACACCAGGCGTACCTAAGGTTACGCCGGGCGTAACCGCTCCAGACCCAAAACCCTAATATGGCTTGAGGGCTATAAAAGGAATGAGATGGTCTTGTCCCTCAGCCACCATCCTTCAGAAAGAAACCCTAAGAGAGCATTTCCTTCATTTTTAGCTTGGGTGTGAGTGTTCTAAGCTTCCAAGTATCATTTCAAGGTAGCAAAAGAGAATAGGAGTCCATTGTGGAGGCTAGAAGTTGGTGGAAAAGTGTAGATCTGAGGACAAAAAAGGTTGGAGCTTATTCCTGAGGTAAAAAGTTCAGATCTTGCCTTGTAGTTCTTATGGTATGCTTCTTGGACCAATTTATAGGGTTTTTGGTCCCAAGATGCACACTGTATGAGCAAATAGCCTCCATTAGCCTAGATCTATCATATTCCAGGACTATTTGAGTTGTATGTTCATAAAAATGTAATCTTGGACGTAAATATTGAGCCTTGCATGTGATCTAGATCTTTGGAGCAGAAAGGAAATGTATTAGAGGCTGAAGGGACCTTTACAGCCATGCCAAGGCTTAAAGGTTATGACTTTATGGGATAAGAAGCTTAAGGACAGCCAAATCTGGAAGTTGAAGGAGTGTCTTAACCGTTTAAGACCAAAATCCATGGAATGGCTGAAACTGAGACTTACCCTGGGTGTAACTCTCAGTATGCGCAACGTAAGGGGTTGAGACCCTCGATAGTAGTTCATCGATGTACGCCCCATGTACAGAAGCTGGTACGCCCCGCATGTTGTTGGCTATTGACTTTTGTTTCCTTTTAGGGTTTTGGTCAACATGTGGACTTTAAGTCAAGGAGGGGTGAAATGGTCTTTTACCCTTCTATGGGAAAATGAAAAGGGTGTAGCTTAGTCTTGGAAGCCTATATCAATTAGAATGATATTTCGTTGTGATTAGGCGGGGTTGGGTCGTCGTTTCGAGATTCGGAGATATCAAGCACGTGAGATTCTAGACTTCCTACGAGGTGAGTCTTCTCACTATACTGTACCCAGAAGGGTATCTATATGTGATCGGAAGGTCAGATATGTTATAAGTTGTATGCATTGTATGTGATTAAGTTAACTGTTTGTATGTGCTATGTATGCTATGCTTGATATGGGCCGAAAAGCATTATGTTATGGGCCGGAAGGCATTATGTTATGGGCCGGAAGACATTGTGATGTGGATCGAAAGGTCAACACGGGTGGGACCGAAAGGTTTACCGGGTCGGGACGGAAGTCCCTTGAGACACATGGATCGGAAGGTCATGGCCTGGAAAGGCATATGTGTGTAAGTAGTATTTTGGGGAACTCACTAAGCATTTTTGCTTACAGTTGTTGTGTTATGTGTTTCAGATACTAGCGAGGACCGTGGGAAGGCGTCGACGTGATCTGTACGCACTGACAGAGGATTTATTTTATGATCTTGGGATTTGACATGTTTTGTATTATGATTATGATACCTTGGATTTTATGGCTTGCTTTGGTTGGAAACATGCTTTAAGAATTTAAATTTGTTTTTTTTAAATTCACGTTGTTATAAGTTGGTATCTGAGCCTTGGTTTGAGGGATACGGGTGCACCTTCGGGCGTAACTGAACTCAAACCGAGGATTTGAGAAAAAAAATTTAGTAATAAAAGCATAAAATTTTATAAGAGATTTTGTGATAACCATAGAAGAAGTAGTGTGTACGGTCAGCCAGCGCCCGAACGGTAAAATCACCAAAATACCCTTACAATATGTGTTATGAGATATGCTATGATATGTTATGTTTACTAGAGTGGACTAGGTATACATATTAGGACTAGAGTGGCCTAATTTGTGATGCCTTAGTCAAGGGGAATCCTGCTGCTATGAGATGCCTTGAGAGCGAGTAGGTAGCCTATGCATAGCAAGAATAAAGTACTCGCGTTCCAGGGTCCAAGGAGGAGGACTTGGGGTGAATGTTGATGCGGTATAATCAGTAGTATAGGGCTCGTACTACAGAAGACACCGGATCAGTGGGCAACCCAAGTAAGAATCCTTTGGGTATCGGAGGCCGAGTAGGGTTGCGTTATCGAGTTCAAGTATGCTCGATGGAGTCTCTGACATTTTTACATTGTATTTCAGAGGCATTATGGTTGGGACACGCCACAGACATGGGACGAGCGGTGTGAGTGACGAGGAGCTTCGTCAGATGATCCACGATGAGGTGGCTACGGCAATCAAGGCCGAGATTCCGGAGATGTTTGGGTCTATCAATACCACGTTGTTGGAGACTTTTGCTGAGCGGTACGCCGCGGTGATTGAGGCCGCAGCCGCTGCAGCTACAGCAGCTATGGCTGCTGCCAGACCTCAGGGAGGTGACTCGCTGTTGTTCAGGGAGTTCAGCAACACGAAGCCACTCAAGTTTGATAGGATGCATGATGCGATCTTTGCGATGAGATGGATTGATGACATTGAGGGATGCTTCTATACGTGTTCATGTCTGGAGCATCTGAGGGTACGGTTTGCTTTGAACCATCTCTGCCTCGTAGCGAAGGATTGGTGGAAGTTCGTGACGGTGAACTTCACTCTTGCAGAGATTTCAGCAGTGACTTGGGAGAGGTTCACCACCATGTTCAAAGACTAGTATGTTCCACTAGTGGAGAGGGAACAGCTGATTCAGGAGTTCTTGACCCTCAAGCAAGGTAATGATTCAGTGGTTGTGGTCACTTGGAAGTTTCATGAGAGGGCGATGTTCTGCCCTAAGCAGGTGTCTACTGAGCAGGCGCAAATGTGCCGATATTTGGGTATCTGAGGAGGGACATTCGGGAGTTCGTATCGAACTTGACGTACCGTACATTTGCTAAGCTCCAGGAAAATGCCCGGAAGAGGGAGATTGAGTTGGAGACTCAGGCCAGGGAGGAGGCCGAGTCTCAGAGGATGGATCGGTGGCCGGCTCAATCTCAGCCGGCAGCCAAGCAGACCAAGTCCGCCGATTCGAGGATGGGAGGCCAGAAGGGTTGCACTTGTGGAAAATGCGGCAAGGGTTATGAGGGGGCCTATCGATCAGGTGCTTGCTACAAATATGGCAAGGAGGGACATATCACCAGGGATTGCTCCAAGGGATTTATGGTTGGCTTCCATTGTAACCAGACCAGCCATCGGAAGGCCGAGTGTCGTTAGCTTGACTAGGGATCAGCACAGGGATCTGCACCTGCTGCTAGGGTTACCGAGACTCGACCGGCGAAGGCTGAGGCTCCGAAGGCTCCTAGGAGAGCTTTTCAATTAACTACGGAGGAGCTCCGTGCGGCGCCCGATGTCGTTGTTGGTATGTATTCTTTTGTGTATTTACTTTCATGTTGAGATATTGTGCTTATATTATGATATACGTAGGTACTTTTTTTGTGAATTCTGTACCTGCCTTGGTACTATTTGACTCGGGTGCGAGTCAGTCTTTTGTATCTTTGGCTTTTAGTCAGCACATTGGTATTGATCGGGAGGTGATGAGTCGACCCCTGAAGGTTTCCATAGTTGATGAGAAAGCGGTATATGCCACCGAGGTGATTCGAGGATGTGTGCTCGAGATTTTTGGTGTCATGTTCCCAATTGGTCTAGTTCATATCGCGATGGGAGATGTCTTTGTCATCGTGGGCATTGACTGGTTGAGTAAGTTTAGAGTGGTTATTGACTGCGAGAGACAGCTGATGACCATACGAGATCCTAGTGGGGGAGTGCTTACTGTGTATGGTGAAGGGACCCAGTGCGGTTCAGCGTTTTTTTCGGAGGCCAGGGCAAGACAGAGTTTGCAGCATGGCTGCAGTGGATTCATAGCCTATGTGATGGACACACGAGTGGCCGCGGGGAGGCCAAGTTCGGTTGACGAGGTTCCGTTAGTGTGCGAGTTTCCGGATATTTTACCCAAGGAACTGTCGGGCGTTCCTCCGAAAAGACAAGTGGAGTGCCATATTGATTTGGTTCCAGCAGCAGCAGCTATCCCCAAGGCGCCTTATCGCCTCGCACCGCCAGAGATGCAAGAGTTATCATCGCAACTTCAGGAGCTGTTGGGGAAGGGGTTTATTCGACCGAGTAGCTCACCTTGGGGAGCGCCGATCCTTTTTGTCAAGAAGAAGGATGGTTCACACCAGATGTGTATTGATTACTGGGAGTTGAACAAGTTGACGGTCAAGAACCGGTATCCATTACCTAGGATCGATGATATGTTCGATCAGTTGCAGGGGGCATCTTGGTTCTCCAAGATAGACTTGAGGTCGGGTTATCATCAGATGAGGGTTCGGGATGAAGATATCCAGAAGACTGCATTCAGAACTCATTACGGACATTACGAGTTTGTGGTGATGCTTTTTGGGCTCACGAATGCCCCAACTGCGTTCATGGATCTCACGAACAGGGTGTGCAGGCCGATGTTGGATCGGTCGGTGATCGTATTCATTGATGATATTTTGGTATATTCGAGGTCTAGACAGCAGCATGAGGAGCATTTGAGGGAGATCCTTGGAGTTCTGAGATTGGAGAGGTTGTATGCCAAATTCTCCAAGTGTGATTTCTAGTTACGAGAAGTCCAGTTCCTAGGGCATCTTGTTAACCAGAAAGGGATATTGGTCGATCCGGCCAAGATCGAGGCGATGATGAGATAGGAGGTACCGATATCACCCACTAAGATCAGGAGCTTTCTGGGATTGGTCGGATATTATCGAAGGTTTATTAAGGATTTCTCCAAGATCGTCGTACCACTTACCAAGATGACCCGGAAGGGTGTTGCATTTTCATGGGGTCCAGAGCAGCAGTCCTCGTTTGAGACACTTCGCCAGAAGTTATGCGAAGCCCCAGTGCTCGCACTCCCAGAAGGGATGGAGGATTTTGTGGTATATTGTGATGCATCAATATCTGGGTTAGGGGCAGTACTTATGCAAATGGGGCACGTGATAGCGTATGCATCGAGGCAGCTGAAGCCTCATGAGTGAGATATCCCACCCACGATCTGGAGCTGGGGGCTGTGGTGTTCGCCCTCAAGATCTGGCGGCACTATCTATATGGGGTTCGGTGTACCATATACACGTACCACAAGAGTCTGAAGTACTTGATGGATCAGCCAAACCTGAATATGCACCAGAGGAGATGGTTGGATGTGGTGAAGGATTATGATTGTGAGATCCTGTACCACCTGGGCAAGGCTAATGTCATAGCCGATGCTTTGAGCCATAGGGAGGAGATGGTTGAAAGTGATGACTCTGGTATTGGACACCATCCGAGGGGCCCAGGCTGAGGCTGCGAGATCAGAAAACCGAAAGAGGGAGCGGGTTGTCCGGAAGGTATCGGAGTTTGTTACAAATAGTTGGGGACTTATGACATTTCAGGGTCGGATTTGGGTACCGTTTATGGGCGGGACGCGTACCATTTTGATGGAAGAGGCACGTTGATCGAAGTTCTCGATCCATCTCGGGGCCACTAAGATGTATCTGGACCTAAAGAAGTAGTATTGGTGGCCCTGTATGAAGAGGGGTGTTGCATGGTTCGTCGAGAGGTGCCTAACTTGTCACCAGGTTAAGGCCGAGCACCGGCGTCCGCATGGTAAGCTACAGCTGCTGGTGATTCCCGAGTAGAAGTGGGAAGAGATTACCATGAATTTTATCACCAAATTGCCAAGGACTGCGAGGGGAGTCGATGCAATTTGGGTGATTGTGGATAGGTTGACGAAGAGCGCTCATTTTCTTGCTATCAGTGAGAGCACTTCTGCTGAGAGGTTGGCAGAGTTGTATGTGAGGGAGGTGGTATCGCGGCATGGGCTTTCGATGTCGATTGTTTCAGATCGAGACGTACGATTTACTTCCAGATTTTGGAAGAAGTTTCACGAGGAGTTGGGTACGAGGCTTCATTTCAGTACCGTATACCACCCACAGACGGACGGACAGAGTGAGCGGATAATTCAGACACCTGAGGATATGCTCCGAGCGTGTGTTTTGGATTTTGGAGGAAGTTGGGACACCTATTTACCCTTGGCAGAGTTTTCGTACAACAACAACCGTCATTCGAGCATTGGTATGCAACCCTTTGAGCTGTTGTATGGGAGGAGGTGTCGGACCCCCATCTGCTGGGGATAGGTGGGGCAACGTGTAACGGGTAGTATGGAGATCGTGCTTCAGACGATAGAGCAGATACAGCAGGTCAGACAGAGATTGTTGACCACTCAGAGTCGCCAGAAGAGTTATGCGGACAGGCGTCGGTCTAAGCTCGAGTCTCAGGTTGGTGCGCTCGTACTCTTAATGGTCTCTCCTTGGAAAGGAGTGATTCGATTCAGGAAGAGGGGCAAGTTGGGGCCTCGATATATTGGACCTTTCAAGGTAATCGCGAGGGTAGGCAGGGTAGCCTACCCTTTAGATCTACCTACGGAGCTGGGTCAGATTCACGACACCTTTCATGTGTCGCAGTTGAGGAAGTGTATTGCCGACGAGTCGGCAGTGGTACCATTATAGGATATTCAGGTGGATGCAGGCCTGAACTATGTTGAGAGACCGGTGGCAATTAGGGATCGAAAGTTTAAGCTTCTGAGGAACAAGGAAGTGCCCTTGGTGCAAGTGCAATGGCAACATCGGAAGGGTTCGGGCTAACATGGGAGTCCGAGTAGGAGATGCAAGAGCAGCATCTGGAATTATTTTGGGTATAAGACTTTTGGAATGAAGTCTAGTTCTAGTGGGGGAGAAGTCTGGTACAACCATTTAGCCCTTCATCTTTTAATAATTGTCATTTTGGCCCTTTGTGTTGGGCGACTACGTTGGGCATACATAGAGTACACTGCGTGTACTCGCGCGCTTAATTGAAACGCGTTGTCACCCGAGTACGCTGGGCGTAACTAAGCTTACGCCGGGCGTAACCAGTCCAGACCCAAAACCCTAATATGGCTTGAGGGCTATAAAAGGAATGAGATGCCTTGTCCCTCAACCACCATCCTTCAGAAAGAAACCATAAGAGAGCATTTCCTTCGTTTTTAGCTTGGGTGTGAGTGTTCTAAGCTTCAAAGTGTCATTTCAAGGTAGCAAAAGAGAAGAGGAGTCCGTTGTGGAGGCTAGAAGTTGGTGGACAAGTGTAGATCCGAGGACAACAAAGGTTGGAGCTTCTTCCTGAGGTAAAAAGTTTAGATCTTGCCTTGTAGTTCTTATGGTATGCTTCTTGGACCAATTTCTAGGGTTTTTGGTCCCAAGATGGAAACTTTACTAGCAAATAGCCTCCATTGGCCTAGATCTATCATATTCCAGGACTATTTGAGTTGTATGTTCATAAAAATGTAATCTTAGACGTAAATATTAAGCCATGCATGAGATATAGATCTTTGGAGGAGAAAGGAAAGGTGTTAGAGGGTAAAGGGACCTTTACAGCCATGCCAAGGCTTAAAGGTTCTGACTTTATGGGATAAGATGCTTAATGAGAGCCAGATCTAGAAGTTGAAGGAGTGTCTTAACCATTTAAGACTAAAATCCATGGAATGGCTGAAACTGAGACTTACGCTGCGCGTAACTCTCAGTACGCAGAGCGTAAGGGGTTGAGACCCCCGATTGTAGTTCATCGACGTACGCTCCGCGTATAGAAGTTGGTACGCCCCACGTACTATTGGCTGTTGACTTTTGTTGACTTTTAGGGTTTTGGTCAACATGTGGACTTTGAGTCAAGGAGGGGTGAAATGGTCTTTCACCCCTCTGTGGGATAATGAAAAGGGTGTAGCTTAGTCTTGGAAGCCTTATTAATTAGAATGATATTTTGTTGTGATTAGGCGGGGTTGGGTCATCGTTTCGAGATTCAGAGATATCAAGCACGTGAGATTCTAGACTTCCTACGAGGTGAGTCTTCTCACTATACTGTACCTGGAAGGGTATCTATGTGTGACCGGAAGGTCGGATATGTTATAATTTATATGCATTGTATGTGATTAAGTTAACCGTTTGTATGTACTATGTATGCTATGCTTGATATGGGCCAGAAGCCATTGTGATTTGGACCGGAAGGTCGATGCGGGTAGGACTGGAAGGTTTACTGGGTTGGGACGGAAGTCCCCTGAGACGCATGGAATGGAAGATCATGGCCTGGAAAGGCGTATGTGTGTAAGTAGTATTTTGGGGAACTCACTAAGCATTTATTCTTACAGTTGTTGTGTTATGTGTTTCAGGTACTAGCGAGGACTGTGGGAAGCCGCCGGCGTGATCTGTACACACTGACGAAAGATTTATTTTATGATCTTGGGATTTAACATGTTTTGTATTATGATTATGATACATTGGATTTTATGGCTTGTTTTGGTTGGAAACATGTTTTAAGAATTGAAAATTTTGTTTTGAAAATTCACGTTTTTACAGAAGAATTACATCCGATTTCCGCCCTTATGTTCGAAAGTCTCAACACATCAATCCATCTTCTAGTTTCACTAGCAGTGAAAGTTCCATCTATGTCAGTATCCCACCACCATATATCGTGTTGATTAGAAAGAACCACTTCTTGAAGCCAATTAAACAATTCATTAAATTGCCTAAGTTCTTCACCACCATTAATCTGATTCCTCCAATTCCAACTCCAAACCTCATCTATAAACCAATCAACAACTGAACAATCTTTATCAAGTTCTAACTAGAACAATCTTGTAAATCGAAAAGAAAGTGTTTGATTATCTATCCAATATGGTACTAAAACATTATACGTATACCATTACCATATTTTCTATTTAAAATTGAGTTTACCTTCACTCCCTAATTATGAATGCGAGAAATCAACACCACAATCCGAACACAGGTCCAATATGCTTTGATATTGAATAAAAAATGAAAGCCCCCATTAACAACATGTAATTCCATAACAACTTTGACCTAAAGAAATTTTATTAGTCTAGAATCTCGACCTCTATTTTTTAATAGAACAATATTAAACGCTACCAAAATGCCAATACCAATACCTCTACAAGTTTAATCTGCAATCACTTTCTCCCATATTATCCAATGCATCTTTCAGTTTTCTTTATTTCCAGACAAAAAAACTATATCATGAAACGATTCCAACCAATTAGCCATTGTAACAAACATCAAGAATAAATACATATAGTAAATCTATAAGGATCTAAGAACCGAGCTTATTAACGTAGCTTACCCCTATAGATAAAGTAGTGACCTTCCACAAATTTGGTTTCTTATGGAACCTATCAATAATTGAATTCAACCTCACCACCCTTGACATATTTTGACCAACTGGGAGAACCAAGTAAATAAAAGGAAATTTATCTTCATTACAACCAAAAACCCTGGCAAATTGTTCTACCTCTTTTGAGGGAATTCCAACCCATATAAATTTGATTTATGCAAATTTATTTTTAGACATAACACCAAATAAAAAAATGCAAAATACGACCAATTTTACAAATATTACTACTCATCAATTCCCCAAGGAAGGTAACATTATCTGTAAGGTCAAATCTTATGATTTGATGAGTCAAACACTTTATATGCTAACTATCAACACCAGCGTCAACATAACGATTAGCGCCAACGCCTCAAGCCTTATCATTGTTAGCGTGTAGTTATATAATCTTCATATATTAGGAAGTTATTCTTATATGTATAGAATACATAGCAGATTCGATACCTTGCTGATAAGGATCAGTTCTTAGTATAGATCCCTTGATTGAAGGGTTATACTTGTGTAGATTAGTATATATTCTACATTATGGTGAAACTATAATCTTAACGTCTTGGTGACCATGTTTGTGACAGCTCGTTTTCTTGGTGAAAACAAATCCTTTCTTGACGAAAGACAATTTGGTGAATCCTTAATTTTCTTTACTTTTTTCCTTTCTTTATATGTTTATTTTGTTTGTTCTTTTTTATTATACTTGAAGTCTATTGTCGATACAAACCTTCAATTGGTATCAGAGTAGGTTTTTGATACACTCAAGTAATCATGTCGACTTCGAATAATCCCAAATCCCTTAGTCTCAACAATATTCCTCCTTTCAATGAGCACAACATTGTTATGTGGATAACTAAGGCCATAGTTGTTCTTGAAACCATGGACAATGAGATGCTAAAAATTGTTGAAAAAGGTCCTCATGTTCCTATGTATCAACCTATGGTCAACAATTTTATGATTGGTCCTTTGAAACGAAAAGCAGAGACTTGGTATGATGGTGATGACAAGAAACTGATTTGTCTCGATGTGAAAGCTAGAGTAGCGATGGGAAACTCTCTTCCCTATCACGTATATCATCTTGTGCAAAATTGTGAGTTAGCTGAAGAGATGACGAATATACTGACAATGGCTTATGAAAGCACCGTGGAAGTACAGGCCACAACCGTCAAAAACCTTAATCGAAGATATGAGAATTTTTTGCTCAACAAGGTGAGTCTTTAACCTAAACCTTTAATAGGTGTAACTGTTTGGTTAATGATATGCGAAGACTGGAAATTGTCAAGCATTCTTCTTAGTTGGTTCTAAAGTTTCTAGACTCTCTTGGGAAAAGTTGGGAACATCACGCTAATGTCCTTAATATTATGAAAAGACCAATTCCATGGATCTAACCTCCCTATTTGGAAATCTACAAAATTACAAAAAACCAAAGCTCTTTGTAAAGACATCATGAAGAAATCAAATAAGGAAAAGTATGTAGCTTTAGTTTATGTATTTTTAGGGATCTTAGGGTTGTTTTAGTTTATCTATTATCTACATAACCCATTAATATATATATATATATATATATATATATATATATATATATATATAGATAGATATATATATATACATAGATATATATATATATATATATATATATATATATATATATATATATATATATATATATATATATATATAGGATATAAGATATAGATCCGGTAAGACATTTTTTTTGGTAGAAAGGTAAGAAATTTTTTTTTCTACATATTTTTTTGACGAACAAAATAAATGAATCACTAGATGATTCATTTGTAAGATGATTCACAAGAAAAAAATTCCCAAAAAAACGTATTTTTATGATTCATTTTTAAGTAAATTAACAAAAAATTCATTTTTATGATAATTTTAGTGAATAACAACAAAATCATTATATAAATGAATCATCAAAATGTTTTTTTGAGAATTTTTTCTTGTGAATCATCTTACAAATGAATCATCTTACAAATGAATCATCTAATGATTCATTTTGTTTGTTCGCGAAAAAAATATGTAGAAAAAAAACTTTTTACCTTCCTACCAAAAATTGTCTTCTTATTTGATCTTGACTATATATATATATATATATATATATATATATATATATATATATATATATATATATATATATATAATAAGTTGCTATTTGGTATGAAGAGTAAGAAGTTCATCATTTTCATGTTTTTGGTCAACCAACGAAATGAATCATTAGATGATACAAAAATAATATGATAAAAAAAACTTGGATAAAGTGTTGATGAACAATTTTTTTACTGAATTAAGTTTTGATTCATTTTTTTTTGACAACTTTAGTGAATTATCACAAAAATAAAGCATAAATTTGTTTTCCTATAATTTTTTTGCTTATAATATTGTTTTTGTATTATCTAAAGATTCATTTTATTATTCGACAAAAATCATATAAAAGGTGCACTTCTTACACTTATTAATCAATATTTTCTTCTTTTATATATATATATATATATATATATATATATATATATATATATATATATATATATATATATATATATATATATATATATATATATATATATATATATATATTCTGTGGAATGGGAGTTATGGTACCACCGAATCATAAGCAAGCGGGTTACATACTAGGTTAGATTTATCTCTCTCTCACACACTCTCTTGATTCTCTCTATCTCTCTGTATACCAAAATTGTTGTACTTGATGCATAAGAACTTGTCACAAAATAATTTTGTATGTTTTTTTAAATAGTTTGTGAATTAGTACTTTTGCGTGTTTCTAATATTTTGTAAATTAGTTATGAATGATTTTAATTGGATTACATTTTTTAAAAACTAAAACGTTATTGAGTTGGAAGATATAGGAAAAATGTGTTCCCATACATGGTGTGGTATAATAGAGGTGTGAAAGACATAAGAAGTAGAAGAAATGATGTAGTGGTGTAACATATGAGTTTGAATGTATGAAAATGATATAGTTGCTAATGGTTATTGTAAAACATACATCATCTCCTATATTTTTGTCATTTCATCATTCATTAATTTTAATCTATAACTAAATAATATTTCCAATAGTTAACAATTTTTAATAGTTTTTCTTTTAGTTTTACCAAATATATCATTATCTATCTGAAATGTTCTACGTCGACGTCACAGGCAAACAAAAATAGAAATAAAGGTGTATTGGGTCAATTTTGTAAACGTAAAATACAAAATAAATTAATACATCATTATATAAAAAAAGATTGAAAATATTTTATTATGGTTATAATTTTATAACAAGGTGTCATTAGATCTATCTTTGATGGAAATAAAATTAACAATTAAAAAATTAAAATATATAAAACAAAAATACAATTAAAGGATAGAAAGAAATATGATTAGAATACGTGAGTTTAAATATATTAAACACAAAAATATATTGACAAATAAATATATATATATATATATATATATATATATATATATATATATATATATATATATATATATATTGAACGGTCAATAAAAAAACTGATAAGCTATTAAATTATGATGTTTGCTTAAAAAACAACTACATAAATGGAGGAAATTGTATAGAACATTTTAAATTCATAATGATAATTTAGGTAAAATAAGTGAACATCTCCCATAGTTAAGTTATACTATCACTTAAAACAATTGTGACATCATTATTTTATTAATTTTAACATATAATTAAATAACATTTTCAATGGTTAACTTGTTTCAATATTTTTTTTCTAATTATACCTAATCTATCATTATCTGTTTAAAATGTTCTATAAATTTAGTCTCATCCATTTAATTAGTCATTTTTAAACACATATGATATTTTAATATAAAAAATATTCAAATATATATTATCTTCAGATAGTATATTTAAATAATTAGAAATATTAAAATACATTTTTTATAAAAGAACTATATCACAATACATCATTCGGAAAGGAATATATTACAATAAATCGTTCAGTAAATGATTATGCTACAATAAATAGTGTTATTAAAAAATTAATCAAATATAACATTAAACAAATAGAAACATAAATAAATCGAATTTATATACAAATATTCACAAATCAGAAGAACATATTTGTATATGGTTGTTTACAACAGTTTCAATAATCACGAAAATAAGAAGAGATTGAGGCATGCATTGCAGTGTCTTAAGACGTAAATTTCCTTAGTAGAGATCTACATAGAGGTTACAACAATCTGATCAAGATTAAATCTTGATCCTCATGAAATTCTCCTTGCTTCCTTGATTTCCCGAAAGAACAAGAGTGAAAAAAGTTGGTATTTTGAATATGTGATCAACCCTTTAATCTGCCAATTGATCTTATAGCCTGTCAAATAGAAATAAAAATTGCCAACTATTATACATGTTTTATAACCAAAATTAACTGCCTAATTAACAATTAACAGATTTTTTAATTAATAAATCAATTTTGGAATTTGTGTATATAAAAATAATTAATTAGTCAAGAAAAACCCAAGTGCCCCAAGGCCTAAGGCCATTTTTTACCATTAATTATATTTAATGAAAAGCCTAATCCATGACAAATTTAAGAGTCCCATACCATAATTCTAGCCAAATGCCTTTTTTCTTGCTTTATCTATTTAAGAATATATGGAGACAAAGGCTTATAAAGCTATTCGAGGTTCTTTCTTTCTCCTACATGCGATAATGCTTTTAAGAGATAAGCAAAGTTCCAACAATGTCCCACATTTTCTGTTCAAACTCCAAGAATACCCCACATTTGAATAGAAAATAAGAGAACTTTGATACGCAAATCAGGAAAGAAGAATATGACATGTATCTGAAGGGGTGTTTTAAAAATTAAACCTTTCATAGTGTATACTACTTGCATCTACTTTGTGGATAGTAAACTAGAGTCTTGAATTAACCACTTTGTATAACATGGATCATTTCTTACCTTTGTGTTCATTTCGGTCGTGAATAATCTTTTCTTCATGAGACTTATAGAAAGCTTAGCCATATCAGCTCCCAAAGATGCGACCTCACATCCATCTCACATAGGTAATGCTAATATGGAACAATCTGTATTATTCCAATATAAGACCTATCACTATTATTAAGAATAAAATGCATCCCTATATCATCAACATAAAAACACAAAGAAAATATCATAGGAGTGAGCATACATTTGTGTTAGTGCTACTTTAAGTCTTCCCCAAATAGTTATCCTATTGAACCTAGAGCATGGAATTTCTAATGTTGCTATGTTAGGTTTCCACCATGTGGTGACTCATTGTTTTAGCTTTAAGCCCATTCCCCTCAAAGTGAGGAGAACTTGCTCTTTACTAAGGGCTTTTGTTAATGGATCAGTTATATTTTCCTTTTACTTTATGTAACTAATGGAAATGATTCCATTCTTTATCATGTCTTTTATTTTAATTTGTATGCGCATAATATGTCTCGATTTTCTATTATATATATTACTTTATAATCTAGTAAGAGCAGACATGCTATCACAATGTATACCAATAGCGATAACAGGTTTAGGCCACAGAGGAATACCTTCTAGGAATCTTTTGAGCCATTCAACTTCTTTAGCAGCTTTATCTTGAGAAATAAACTCTACTTCCATTGTAGAACAAGTATTCAAAGTTTTCTTAGTTGATTTCCAAGTGATATCAACTCCACCAAGAGTGAACACATATCCACTTGCGGATTTTTCCTCCGAGGTGCTGGAAATCCAATTTACATCACTATACCCTTCAAAAATAGGAGTATATCTTGTGTAATGCAATCCATAATTCATTGTACGCTTTAAATATCTATGCACTCTTACTAATGCATATCAATAATCTTTCAAAGGATTGTGGGAGTAGCAGCTCAATATACTTACACTATATGGTAAGTTCGTTCTTGTATAGTTCATAATATGCATTAAGCTACCAAGAACTTGTGTATATTCTAACTAAGCTACACTATCACTGTAATTCTTCTTAAGCTAGCTAGAAGCATCAAATGGGGTGACAATCGGCTTCTCATTATAGTGTCCAAACTTTTTTAGTACACTTTCAATATAATGGGAGTGGGTAAGAGTATAACCTTCAAAACTTCTTCTAACTCTTACCCCCAAGGGTCACATTTACTACTCTATGTCCTTCATGGAAAAGGAGGATTGTAGCATTTTCTTGGTTTGATTTATCACATGCAAACTAGTACCCATTAAAAGCATATCATCCACATACAAGCATATAATGACATAAGCATTCTTGTATTGTTTGACATAAACACATTTATCACATTCATTAATTTTAAAACCATTAGAAAGTAATGTGTTGTCAAACTTCTCATGCCATTGAATTGGAGCCTGTTTTAGTCAATAAAGTGATCTAACCAACTTATAAACTTTGTCTTCTTGACCTTTAACCACAAACCCTTTCTGGCAGATTATTGTATATCTCTTGATCTAGTTCACCATACAAGAAAGTAGTTTTCACACCCACTTGGTGTATCTCAAAATTATGAATGGCCGCAATTGCTACCAATATATGAATTGATGTAATTCTTGTAATAAGTGAATATATATCAAAGAAGTCTGACCTTCCTTTTGAAAATACCCTTTAGTTACTAAGCGAGCTTTGTACTTCTCAATGATACCATCATGTCTAAACTTCTTCTTAAATATCCATTTGTCCTCAGTTAGTTT
This sequence comes from Lactuca saligna, assembly GCF_052625555.1. Lineage (NCBI taxonomy): Eukaryota > Viridiplantae > Streptophyta > Magnoliopsida > Asterales > Asteraceae > Lactuca > Lactuca saligna. The sequence continues at coordinate 200,280,360 of NC_136424.1, read as the reverse complement.
TTTCCCAAGTGACAAATCTACCATTTTCCAAGTGTTATTCTACACAATGGAGTTTATCTCACTTTTGATTGCCTCTTTCTTAGAAGGTGCTTCTGAAGAATCCATAACATCCTTATAGGTTTGGGGTTATTTATTTATTACATAGGTCATATAATCATGTCCAAAGTCTTTAGCAATTTAGCCCCATTTGCTTCTTCGAGGTTCACTCAGTGCATCATCTCGAGGTCTTTTACTAGCGCAAGAGACCTCTTTCCCTTTATACTGGTAGATGATTTAGTGGTGGTACCTCTAGATGATATTCAGGTGGATGACAACCACATCCAGCGGCCAGGTGCTATCCTCGACAGAAAGCCAAAGGATTTGAGGAAAAAGAGAGTGGAGCTGGTAAAGGTGCAATGGTAGCACCACAAGGGCTCAAAATGGACTTAGGAGCCATAGGAAGAGATGAGAGAGCACTACCCCGAGCTTTTACTGGATTCAGCAGCAGACTTCGAGGATGAAGTCTAAAATAAGTAGGGGAGATTTGTAACACCCGGTTCCCGGTATGTATTTAAATTTAAGTAACTGCATGTTTTAGATTGGGACTCGGCGAGTTAGAAGCCCAACTCGTCGAGTAGACCAGACTCTTAGAAATGGGTTTTAAGTAACCTACTCGACGAGTTGGAGAGCCCGACTCAGCGAGTAAGACTATCTGGGTGAAACCCTAATATTTAGGGTTTGCAACCTATTTAAACACATTATCTTGTCCCATTTCAGCTTCCATCATCTCTTATAGTCCAGAAAATCCCTAACTCGAAACCTTAAAGCTTTCTGATTGTTCTTGAGATGTTTTTGTGTGTTTAAAGTTGTTTGAAGCTTGAAGAAAGAAGTGGAAGCTTGGGGGTTCTTGAAGAAGCAAGTAGATCCAGAGTCTTGGTTGCATTTCTAGCTTGATTGAGGTGAAAAAAAACTTCAACCTTGACTTCTCATTTGTTAGATCTTCTTTAAGGCTTGAATCTTGCCATTTTTAGGGCATTTCTAAGCCACCTTCAGGTTTAAAGCATAATGTACAGTGTTAACCTCAAATATGGAACCATTAGGGGTTCCTATGGCATAAAGGTGCCAATTTTCTAGCCATGGGAACCCCATGCATCATATAACCCTCATTTTTTTATCCTTTTGAGGCAAAGACCCCATGCATGAATGTCAAGTTTGTAGCTTTACATGTAATATGGACCCTAGGAGGTCAGATCTATGTTTTGGGTGCTTTTAGACCATCTGAAATCGACAGCATAGTTTTGGACATCGAGGGACTCGGCGAGTCACTTATACAACTCGGTGAGTTGGGTCGTATATTTCTCCAAACCATTCTTATATCGAGTGGCGTATTGAGTCGGAAGAAGACTTAGTTATCTGGGTTCGTAATGAACCTGAACATAAACGTACTCCACGAGTTCCAGGATGAACTAGGCAAGTTCAAGGCAATATTCCAACCATAAGAAGATGAACTCGGCAAGTTTAAGGATTAACTCAGTGAGTCAGATCGTAGAAGGTCCAGACGTTGTTTAAAGGAGAACTCGGCAAGCTCTCATAAGGCTTGGTGAGTGTCACACCCCTAAACCAAAACGACGGAAACGTTCGGGGGTGGAGGACGTCGTGTGTAGTATCACAACAATTGCATCATAGTAAGCAAAGTAAACACAACCGTTACATTAACATATGAATATTCACATATGTTTGATACACTGTTTGTATACATCAAAGGTATGAAAAATAAGCAAAAGACGTGTTTCTATACGCTCCGTCTTCTCAAAACGCTGTAGGAGTACCTGTTTACTGATTTCTGGAGAATACAAGCGATTTTGAAAGAGTATCAGCATTAAGTTGGTGAGTTCATAAGAATGTTTTTGTAAAGAAAACCTGTCATTGAATTCTTTAAAAATATATGTATGTTTCCCAAGAAAATCCAATATTTTCTTACATATATGTTTGTTACTATGTTCTGTAGTAGTGTATCTAGTAATGGTTTGAATGCCTGGTAACAACCAGCTGTATCGTATACCATTGTTTTGATTGAAAACCTTTTGTATGAAAACCCTGGTTACTACCAGTAAGTATTGTATGTTTTATTGAAAACCTCATCGACGTTCTTCACGCGGCGTACGGTATGATATTTGTCACCCCATGCATGCCTGCCTAACTGTAGCTAGCAGTTTAGGTGTTGGATTGTCAATCCCGAATAGATTTATTCACAAATCTCACGCTCTCCCTCTAGGAGACTTTGGTTACACTAAACATTGAAGATTTTACCAGTACCCCGAAGGGTACAATTGAAGAGTTGTCTCACAATCCTGTATTAACTAGTTTACATGTAGTTCTATATTGTTTTATCGTAATTGAAACCGTTTGTATACTTGGTAGAGTATTAATAATTATACTTAAATAATTATTTGGTGTTATACTCTTGTTATCCGAATGTAGTAATGAATATCATAAACTAAAGTTGCCATAGTTTATATGTTTGCCCTTGTATATAGCCTGAATCGGTAAAAACTGTGTAATGAATTCCCCAAACTATACCCATTATAGTTTGCATGAAATGTTATGTACTTTTATTGTGAATTGTTCTGAAAACTATGAAATTATGTTTTCAAGTTGAAAGTGTCCCTTATGCTCAAGATATTACAAAAGGGATAAAATATCTAAGTATTTTATAAAAATATGGAAATCGTCTGAATGTATCAATTACATAAAAGCATAGGGTATGAACTCACCATTTGTTGTGCGAAAGCGTCGATCAAAGAAACTGGAAACAAAGACCCTGAAATTGATGTGTGTGGCACTTAAAGGAATCCTAATAACAATTAAATACATAATATGCATCTAAATTAGTGATTTTGTTAGATATAGTGTTAGAAAAACACATGCTTTCGGTTAAAGAATGTTACCGGAACTCAATTAAATCGGATTAGTGGGTTTTTAACCACGATTCACAGTATTGGGAGGGTTTGCGGCCATGAAAGGGATTACGGTCGTGACTGTTCTTGGCCGTGAAGAGACCCTTGAAGGGTTTGCAGCCGTGAACGGTGTTCTTCAAGGAAATATGAACTTTTGAAAGGTGTACGGCTGTAAACGGTATGCGGCCCTTGAAGGTTTGAAGATTTGAAGGGTGTATGGCCGTAAACTCAAGAACAGAAACACTTGATTTCAATGAAAAATTGATGATTTGATGCTCCAAAACGAGTTCTAAGGCGGATAGAACAATAAATGAAGAGAAATCTTGTGTTTCCTTGTGTTTTCAGGAGATGATTTATAGAGAGAGAGAGAGAGAGAGAGAAAAAGTGTGTTCACAACCGGAAAGTTCAAATAAGGGTGGCAATCTCGTATATATAGGCTAGGGGGGTATGGTTGGTGGTGGGGTCCAGCCGTGAATGGGTTTACGGTTGTGATCGGTTTACGACCGTGATCGGGTTCACGACCGTGAACACTAGTCAGGCCGAATTTTTGCTCATTTTTTAAGGAAACTTGAGTTTTCACGTGATTTTGGTTCCGAATCGTATATAAATTTAATTATATAAAACTTAAATGATTTTCCAAACCGTAGAAATTCACGGAACAAATGAAAATACGAAATTTATCTAACGGGAAATGTCTAACTTTAGAGGATAAGTGTTCGGGTTGCCACAACGAATAGGGTCAAAGTCTTAGCATTTTCACGATGTCGGAACTTGACAAGTTGTCGGGCCAACTCAACAACTTGAGTCAACTGGATGTTGACTTTCACCTAGAGTTGACTTTGAACAAGGTATTGACCTTGACTTTGACTTTGACGTGAGTGGACCAGGAAATAGTAATTAAGGAAGATTGTTATGTGTAGGACATGAGAGGGGTTGATTTCAGCAGCAAAGATAGTTCAGACACTTTATGACATCAAAGTGGGTCTAAGGCACCAATATCGGCCCATTAGTAAGAGATTGTAGTAAAGATGATTGTCTTTGTGATAATTGTATGGAATATTGATATGTGTTAAATTTATGTGCTAGCATGCTATGACATATATGTTAGTAGTAATAGGAGTGAAATAGTCCGCTGTTACCGGTTGAAAGATACTGAAGGGGTAAATAGTACCCATGCATGCCTATAAGTAAGATAATGATATATTATTATGCAATATTGGTAGGGATGAAATAGTCCCTGGTTACCGGTTGAAAGATAATGTACGGGTAGATAGTACCCATGCATGCCTAACAGTATGATCATTATATATTATTATGTTATAGTGGTAGGGGTGAAATAGTCCCCGGTTACCGGTTCAAAGATACCGAAGGGGGGATTAGCTCCTGGTTACCGGCTGAACGATACCGAAGGGGAGGTTAGCTCCCGGTTACCGATTAAAAGATACCGAAGGTGAGGTTAGCTCTCAGTTACTGGTTGAAAGATACCAAAGGGGAGGTTAGCTCTCGGTTACCGGTTGAATGATACCGAAAGGGAGGTTAGCTCCCGGTTACCGGTTAAAAGATACCGAAGTGGAGGTTAGTTCCCGGTTACCGGTAGAAAGATAATGAGGAATAAGTGTTATGTTTATGTGGTGTGATGGGGAACTCACTAAGCTTTGTGCTTACGTTTTCAGTTTCGGTTCCAGGTACCTCTGCGTCGAAAGGGAAGGAGCGGACACGGTAGCAGCGCATCGTACACGCCTGATTCCATATTTTGAGATCCATGGGATTGTACTCTAACATTATTAATTATTGATGATATGATTTTTAAGACTTGTGATTATGGCCTTATGCATTGATAAGATATCGATGATATTTTTAAGTTAACTAATTTATGAGTAACATAATTAAAAACAAATTTTTTGGTCCCGAAAATTAGGATGTTACAAATTGGTATCAGAGCGTTGGTTTAAGGGATTTGGCACACTCTCCGGTGTGTCTAGACTCAAGCTAAGGACTTGGGATGAAAATTTTCAAAAGTAAAATCATTTTATAAAAGAAGTTTGAAAAGAAGTTGAAAAGAGAAAAGGATTGAAAAGAACAAGGTGTGCGATGCGTACGATTGGTCGAGCTCAAGTAAGTTATCCCCAAGATACCCATACATGTTATGTTATGTTATGATATGGTTATGAGAACTGGATACTAGATTATGGTTAAGGATCTAGGAAGGATGCCTTTTATACCTACTATATGTATATGAGAACTACATGCTAGAATAGGGCTAAAGATCTAGGAAGATGCATGTTATATATGCTTATTGAGTTGAATTATAGCCTGGATAGGATATGCTTGGTTTGGGTTACTCAATGGCTGAATGTTGCTTGCTTTGTGCTAATAAGAGTTCTAGCTGTCTTTACCTTACTAATTAACAAATACATTACATTACATATTTCGAGGACTAAATAATTTAAGAACGTTAGGTTTAGCCCTATTTCACAACTCTTGTTTGAGTCCAACCGTTGTAGGGAAGGACCTCTCATTCAAAGAATTATCTGGTCTTAGTGATATGTAATGGTATTCGCAAGTGAGTTAGGTGAAGGTAGCAGGAACTTCTTACGCAACTAATGGCGGAGAGTGGGTTGGAGAGTTACCCTAGCTTAACCCTAGAATAAGATTAGAAAACAGTGCAGCAGTGGTAGAATGGACTTGGTGAAGTCGAAGCAATTCTTGAGGAAAGTACGGATAGATGTGGAAGGTAGTGTGGGCCCGTACTACTAAAAGCAGAGGATCCGTACTTGATTCAAGGAGGTCCGAGATAGAACCAAGGAACTTGTAGTATGTGAGATCTCCTGAGGTTACGTATGACCCTGACAATTATGTGTTTTGTTACAAAATGGTGATGATTACGCAACACGGAGCAGGAGGATTGGGATCAGGATCCGGTTCAGGATCAGGTTCGGCGTCAGGTGTCGAGCCAGTTGATGAGGGACTACGCGAGTTCATCACGTCATAGATTACGGGAGTTATCCATGAGGCTACCCGAGTGATATTTTGGTCGATCAAGGAAGGAGTTATCAAGCTGATGGAGGATCGCCTATGGGCGTTTATGAGTGACTGGGCATCTAGCCAGTCTGGGTCGCGTACATTGTTGTTTAAGGACTTCAAGGGGAGTGGTGTGCCAGATTTCCATGGGGTGAAGGACCCCATCATGGCCAGGAGATGGATTGTAGACATCGAGTATGCATAGATAACGAGCTTCTGCCTTGAGGGGTCGAAGGTTTGATATGTTGCAGGTTGTTTGAGGGACAGGGCTAGAGATTGGTGGGAGTCGGTTGGTGACTCTCTGGGAGCCTCATTCATTGACACTATAACCTGGTCTGACTTTATGACCAGGTTTAGGGTCGAGCTTGCGCCGGCTGTAGAGCTTCAGTAGTTGGCCAAGGAGTTTCTCGACATGAGACAGACTACAGAGACAGTGGCAGAGATTACCACCAATTTCTGGGAGACGGCCTTGTTAGTGCCTCAATATGTGGGGGATGAGGAGATGCGAAATACCCGTTGTCATGACATGTTGAGAGCTAACATTCAGGAGCATGTCAGCTACTCGGCATGCCCGACCTTGCATTCCATGATTGCCAGGGCAAGGGAGAGGGAGATTGACTTGGATCACATCAGGAAGAGGAAAGCAGAGGAGGGGCAGGTGAGAGGGGTTTCTAGGAAGAAAGCCAAGGGATTCGACTCTAGGTCGAAGGGACACTAGGGCCGGGGCCACCGTGAGAAATGCGGCAGGTCACATGAGGGAGTCTGTCGTACTGGGTCAGGATCAGGCTGCTACAAGTGCGGAAAGACTTGGCACTTTGGTAAGGATTGTATTGCTCCTACCTCCACCATTCAGACATCAGACCTGATTTGCTTTCATTGTAATCAGAAGGGCAACAAGAAGGCCAACTACCCTAGATTGACATCAGTAGTAGTGCCAGTGGCGGCGCTAGATCTAGTGACCTTGCGGATTATTGATGGTCGGTAGGGCAGGACAGAGGCTCCAGTGGTGAGGAGCTAAGCCTTCAAGCTGACTACTGAGGAGGCACGCGCTACACCTGATGTGGTTACGGGTATGATTTCCTCTCCTTAGTTCTTCTTATATTTTGCGTATGATATTTATGTGCCATGTTATGTGTTTTGCTTAGGATCGTTCCATGTGAATGGTATTCTAGTTCAGGTGTTATTTGATTCAGGGGCTTCCCGGTCATTTGTCTCTCTTGCCCTTAACAAGAGGTTTTCTAAGTCCTCGGCATGTTGTAATGCCCTCTAGAGGTTGAGATTGCCGACGACCTATCATTGCGAGTATCAGAGGTTTTTAGAGATTGTGTTCTGAGGCTGTATGAGGAGCGCTACCTAGTACACATGGTTCGCATTTCGTTGCGCAGGAACAAGGTTATTATAGGGATGGATTGGTTGAGCCCCAATGAGGCAGTAATCGACTATGCGTAGCAGTTGGTTCGTATCTAGACCCCAGGTGAGGGAGAGCTGGTGATTCTAGGCGAGAGGCCACATCGTGGACCAGTATTATGTTCAGCAGCGAGAGCTAGGTGCTATCTCCAGCAGGGATGCACAGGATATGTCGCCTATGTCATGGATAACCCAGAGGCGGGTAAGGCGACCATGAGTGATCTACCAATGGTGCGAGAGTACCTGGATGTATTGCCATAGGATTTTCCTGGGATACCTCTGGGGAGGTAGGTGGAGTTTTGGATCGACCTAGTCCCGGGTGCAGCTCCGATAGCCAAGGCCCCGTATCGGGTGGCACCTCATGCGATGCAGGAGTTGTCTACACAGCTGCAGGAGCTATCAGACAAGCGGTTCATTAGACCGAGCAGTTCACCCTAGGGAGCCTCGATCTTGTTTGTGAAGAAGAAGGATTGGTCGCATTGGATGTGTATAGATTACTAGGAGCTGAACAAGGTAACGGTGAAGAACTGTTACCCCCTCCCGAGGATTGACGATCTCTTCGACCAGCCTTAGGGGGCATCTTGGTTTTCCAATATAGATTTACGTTCAGGCTACTATCAGATGAGGGTCAGAGATGAGGATGTAGAGAAGACTGCATTATGAACTCGTTATGGCCACTACGAGTTCGTGGTGATGCCCTTCGGGCTCACCAATGCTCCTGCCACGTTCACAGACCTCAAAAACCGCGTATGCGGACCGACACTGTATCAGTCTGTGATAGTTTTTATTGATGATATCTTTGTTTATTCCAAGATACAAGAGCAGCATAATGAGCACATGTGAGAGGTTTTGGATACCTTGAGAAGGGAGAGCTTGTAAGCCATTTTCTCCAAGTGTGAGTTTTGATTGCACGAGATGCAATTTCATGCGCACCTTGTCAACCAAAACAGTATTTTGGTCGAAGTGGCCAAGGTGGAGGCCGTGATGAGATGGGAGGTTCTGAAGTCTCTATCTGAGATTCGGAGTTTTATGGGATTAGCAGGATACTATCGAAGATTCATTCAGGACTTCTCCAAGATAGTTGTACCTTTGACCCGATTGACAAAGAAAGCCTAGGTCTTCCATTGGGGGCCTGAGCAGCAGAAAACGTTCAAGACATTAAGGCAGAGGCTATGCGAGATGCCAAGTCTCGCCCTGCAAGAGGGGGTGGAGGAGTTTGTGGTATAGTTTGATGTGTACATCATAGGCTTGGGCATAGTACTGATGCAGAGAGGGCATTTTATCGCCTACGCCTTGAGGCAGCTGAAGCCTCACGAGGCGAACTACCCGACGCATGATCTGGAGTTGGGGGCGGTTGTCTTCGCCCTCAAGATTTGGCGACATTACCTCTATAAGGTTCAATGTACTATTTACACGGACCACAAGAATTTGAGGTATCTCATTGATCAACAGAATATGAACATGAGCCAACGTCGGTGGCTAGATGTGATGAAGAATTACGATTGTGAGATCCTTTGTCACCCGGGAAAGCCAATGTTGTGGCCGACATGCTTAGTCGCACGGAAGACCCAATTTGGTATATTTGTTTGAGGATGATGGTAGTGACTCTGCTGTTGGAGCAGATCCGAGAGGTGCAGGTTGAGGGTTTGAAGGAAGAGTGGTGGAAGTGCGAGCGGATTATAAGCCAGGTGGCCTTGTTTGACTATGATAGTTGTGGGTTGCTGACCTTGCACAAGAGGGTTTGGGAGCCGTACTGGGGCGAACTGCGACAAATCTTAATGGATGAGGCCCACAAATCCAGGTTTTCTATCCATCCCGGGGAGATGAAGAGGTACAAAGATCTTCGTCCCGATTACTGGTGGACCTGCATGAGGCAGGACGTAGCTTGGTACGTCGAGAGGTGCCTGACCTATAGGAAGGTCAAGCCAGAGCACCAACAGCCTCACGACACGATGCAACCGTTGGATATCCCTCTATGGAAATGGGAAGATATTACTATGGATTTCATCACGAAGCTTCCCAGGACCGTACGGGGAGTGGATTCGATATGGGTCATCGTGCATCGATTGACCAAGAGCGCCCGTTTCATACTAATCTAGGAGATCATTTTGGCCGAGAAGATGGTCGACATCTACATTCTAGAGGTAGTTGCCTATTATGTAGTGCCAGTCTCCGTGATTTCTCTTAGAGACGTGCGGTTTACTTCCAAATTCTAGAAGAAGTGTCACAACGAGTTGGGTACTCATCTACACTTTAGCACCGCTTTTCACCCGCAGACGGATGGTCAGAGCGAGCAGACCATCCAGACTTTGGAGGATATGCTGTGGGCATGTGTTCAAGGTTTCGATGGTAGCTGGGATACCTACCTTTCCTTGGCAGAGTTTTCCTACAATAATAGCTACCATACGAGCATCGACTTCCCTCCTTTTAAGATGTTGTACAGGAGGAAATGCAAGACCCCAATTACTTAGGGTGAGGTTGGGCAGAGATTCATGGAGAGTACTGAAGTGGTGCTCAAGATGACGGAGAGGATCCAAGTTCCGGAGTAGGCTTCACACTACTTAGAGTCGGCAGAAACGTTATGCCGACAAGTGTCGTTCGGACCTGGAATTATAGGTCTGGGATATGGTCCTCTTGAAGGTATCACCTTGGAAATGTGTCATCCGGTTCAGGAAGTGGGGAAAATTGGGCCCTAGATACATCGGTCTCTTCATCATTACAGCCCGGGTGGGCAAGGTGGTATATAGGCTGGATCTTTCAGCCGAACATAGTCAGATTCACAGTAGTTGTCATGTCTCCTAGGTGCGGAAGTTCCTGGTAGACGACTCAGTGGTGGTGCCTCTAGAGGATATTCAGGTGGATGACTGAACTACATCGAGCGGCCAGCAACTATCCTCGATAGGAAGTCGATGGATTTGAGGAACAAGAGAGTGGAGCTGGTAAAGGTGCAATGGTAACACTGCAAGGGCTCAGAATGGACTTGGGAGCCAGAGGATGAGATGAGAGAGCACTACCCCAAGCTTTTTCCGGATTTAGTAGCAGAATTCGAGGATGAAGTCTAAAATAAGTGGGGAGATTTGTAGCACCCGGTTCCAGGTACGTATTTAAATTGAAGTAACTGCATGCTTTACACTGGGACTTGGCGAGTTAGAAGCCCAAATCGTCGAGTAGACTAGACTCTTAAAAACAGGTTTTAAGTAACCTACTCGATGAGTCCAAGAGCCTGACTCGACGAGTAGGATTGTCTAGGTGAAACCCTAATATTTAGGGTTTGCACCCTATTTAAACACATTATCTTGTCCCATTTCAGCCTCTATCATCTCTCATAGTCCTCTTGAAGGTGTCACCTTGGAAATGTGTCATCCAGTTTAGGAAGTGGGGAAAATTGGGCCCAAGATACATCGGTCCCTTCATCATTGCAGCCCGGGTGGGCAAGGTAGCATATAGGCTGGATCTTCCAGCCGAACATAGTCAGATTCACAGTACTGTTCATGTCTCCCAGCTGCGGAAGTGCCTGGTAGACGACTTAGTGGTGGTGCCTCTAGAGGATATTCAGGTGGTTGACTAAACTACATCGAGCGGCCAGCAACTATCCTCCATAGGAAGTCGATGGATTTGAGGAACAAGAGAGTGGAGCTGGTAATGGTGCAATGGTAACACTGCAAGGGCTCAGAATGGACTTGGGAGCCAGAGGAGGAGATGAGAGAGCACTACCCCAAACTTTTTTCGGATTTAGTAGCAGATTTCGAGGACGAAGTCTAAAATAAGTGGGGGAGATTTGTAACACCCGGTTCCTGGTATGTATTTATATTGAAGTAACTGCATGTTTTACACTGGGACTTGGCGAGTTAGAGGCCCAACTCGTCGAGTGGACTAGACTCTTAAAAACAGGTTTTAAGTAACCTACTCGACAAGTCGAAGAGCCCGACTCGGTGAGTAGGACTGTCTAGGTGAAACCCTAATATTTAGGGTTCGCACCCTATTTAAACACATTATCTTGTCCCATTTCAGCCTCTATCATCTCTCATAGTCCAGAAAAGCCCTAACTCGAAACCCTAAATCTTTTTTAGTGTTCTTGAGCCATTTTTGGGTGTTTAAAGTTGTTTGAAGCTTGAAGAAAGAAGTGGAACATTGGGGTTATTGAAGAAGCAAGTAGATCGAGAGTCTTGGTTGCATTTCCAGCTTGATTGAGGTAAAAAGCTTCAACCTTGACTTCTCATTTGTTAGATCTTCCTTAAGGCTTGTATCTTGCCATTTTTGGGGCGTTTATAAGCCACCTTCAGGTTTAAAGCATGATGTAGAGTGTTAACCTCAAATATGGAACCATTATGGGTTCCCATGGCATAAAGGTGCCAGCTTTATGGCCATGGGAGTCCTATGCATCATATAACCCTAATTTTTGAGCATTTTGAGCCAAATATCCCATGCGTGAATGTCAAGTTCGTAGCTTTAAATGTAATATGGACCCTAGGAAGTCAGATTTGTGTTTTGGGTGCTTTTAGACCATCTAAAATCGACGGTATAGTTTTGGACATAGAGGGACTCGGCGAGTCGCTTATGGTACTCGGCGTGTCGGGTCATATTTTTCTCAAAACCATTCCTATATCGAGTGGAGTGTTGAGTCGGAAGAAGACTCATCCATCTGGGTTTGTAATGAACCTGAAGGTCAACATACTCGATGAGTTCTAGTATGAACTCGACGAGTTCAAGGCAATATCCCAACCATATGAAGATGAACTCGGCGAGTCAGATCGTAGAAGGTCCAGACTTTGTTTAAAGGAGAACTCGGTGAGTTCTCATAACGCCCGATGAGTAGGGTCGAAGTCTTAGCATTTTCACGATGTCAGAACTCGACGAGTTGTGGGGCCAACTCATCGAGTTGAGTCAACTGGATGTTAACTTTGACCTAGAGTTGACTTTGACCAAGGTGTTGACCTTGACTTTGACTTTGATCTGAGTGGACTATGAAATACTAATTAAGGATGATTGTTATGTGTAGGACCTGAGAGCAGTTGATTTTGGTAGCAAGGACAATTCAGATACTTTACAATATCGAGGTAAGTTCGCTTCCAGTAGAAGTGGGTCTAAGACACCAAGGTTGGCCCATTAGTAAGAGATTATATTAAAGATGATTGTCTAGTATGTTGATATATGTTATATTTATGTTCTAGGATGTTGTGACATATGTGTTAGTATTGGTAGGGGTGAAATAGTCCCTGATTACCAGTTAAAAGATACAGAAGGGGTAGATAGTGATAGGTTTTGGTCATAAGACATCCTATGTGCTCATACAAACCCTAATGCTTGGATCTAGGTTTCCCTATTGTACATGCTTTGAATCCAAGACTATAAACCCTAATTCTAGTATATGGAAATCGATAATAACATATAATTAGGTTTAAGATATTACCTTGATTGTTATGTAGCAATAACAATCCCAAATCTCCTTGATTTGACTTTGGAATGCTTAGAGTCACAAGTGTCACTCCTCTAATGACTTACAAACACCAAGAGCAAATGGAGAAGGTACAAAGAGAGAGGAGAGAGGTTAGAATTTGTCCTTAGGACTTCTTGGGAAGAGATACACAAATTCATGAGCCTTAGGGTCTTTATATAGGTGTAGAGATAGGGTTTCGTTATTATCCTTATCTAGTTGCTTATCCACAAAGCAACCCATAAGATAATCCTTGAATCCTTATCATAGTCGAATTCTAAGGCCTTATCACCTTAAATTCATCCAACCTAATAATAAGATAATCCTTACCTTATTTTGTAACTATCACATAATTACAAATCAGCCCCTCTAGTTTAATTAATTACACTTGATCACAAAATTAATTCCTAATTAATTATTGACCAATATTAATTAAACAAATATGATTTCTCCTTTAGTATATTATTCTTATAGCATATTAATAAATCATATTATCCTCTCTATATATATATTTCTCCAATCAAGTTGCTTTGGTGAAGGCAACCCAAAAGGACCATGCACCATCGGGTCAAGTACATACCAAAATAGTTATGGACTTAGACACTAATCCAACAGTCTCCCACTTGGATAAGTCTGATAACTATTCTGCATATGACTTCAGATCCTGATCTGCAATCGTAGCTTTCCAAAGCCGCTGTCAACTCTGATCCTATCAGATACGTGTGTCCTTAGATAAGGGATCATATATTCCTCCATTCTAGATATCGTATGAGATATGATTTTTAATCATTCTCTTTGTACTACTTCTCCATTTCGGATTTATGACGACAGACTAAGTGAAGAAATCAAATTAGCCCTAGCCCGGCCGAGCATTTATGTTTGTCATCATTAAACCATCGAGGGGCCCAAAGATATCACTTTTATTCTACTTTGAATAAAAGGAACGGATAAACTTTGATACAATGCTTGCTTGCACTCACCCACCGAATTACACACAACAATATGTTTTATAACACCAAGTTACTGGTGCGTTTACATATTATCAATGTGCAACCGATTTGTAAGATACAACTCAGACATCTCGGTTTCAAGAATATAAGATGTTATCGTCTCACCAATCACTCGTAATACAATTCATGGAGTGATCCAAGTGAGCGTGGGTTTAATCCAATGCTCAAATCATATTCATAAGCAATCATGAACGTTGCAGCAAACATTTGCTTATGTCTAATACTCTTCTAGACAATCCACACACCAATTCACGACAGTCTTCATTCATATCTGCTTCCAACATATGAATGACTGTGGCCCGTTCGAATAATTCGATTATTCTTAATAAACTCAATTATTCTGGAAGTCAAAACATGCAAATGTGAAACACAAGAATAATACTAATCCCATATGGCCTCAAACCTTTGAGTATAAATAAAACTCCTTTTATTTATCACCATATCGATTACTCATTATTTGTCGTTTCGGGTAATCAACTTCTTACTTGAATTATTACACTTGTCCCATGCACCTAGCATGCACACAATGTTTACCTATGGTTCTTACTTTTGTGAAATAGACAAATTGAACACATTTCCAATCATTCTCATTTTACAACTCCAAATCCTTTTTCATAAGTGTAAGAATATCAAATTCTTGCTACTTATAGAATATGCTAGATTCTAACACTTTACGCAATGAACCATTCGTAATTTCACTGCACCAAAGTCACAAAGACTATTGCCAATGATATTACAAAGTCCTCTATCGGAGATTGTTACAAGACAATTCCTTAGATATGATGTCTCTCTCTCAAAGTACATTCCTTTGAACATCCTTTTGCATAAAAGTTTCTAATCTAGACATAGATTTTCAATATTCAATTCCCAATATGGACACGCTTCCATATTTTTCATATGACAACTCATTCTTAATAGAACCTTATCTATTCATAATAATGTCGATATGGTCCATTCAATACCATGCTTCCAACTACTCACAAGCAACCAATCCTCGTCGAACTTTGAATCGTCCTTTGATAGTTGTTTAATTATTTTAGTCAAAACCGATTCTAGTCCCTTTTCCCTCTAAATGCGCTAGACATTTGGAAAATTTTAGAATGGTCAAACATTAAAGCATTTGCAATCGATCATATACCCAAAGCGTATGGGACACGATGCACAATGTTTTATTTGCTATGTTCTCAAAATTCGAATTGTGAAAAGGAATGCCGTAATCATAATCGAAATTTTAAGAACACACTATGTACCTTTAACTAAATTTATTAACATTTCTCAACCTAAGCCTTTAGATTTGAAATGAAGCATAATATTCTCTCCCTTAATTATATCAAAACAACTATTCCATCCTTACACCTTTGCAAAGAATGACTCTTGTTTTCTGTAATTAATATTGCCAACTTGTAATACTTGCCTTAATAATCATACAATCATAACATTTATGCTCCCACTATCATGATGATTATTATAAAACATAACACTTATGCTCCCACTAGCTTCGACATGTATTCATAAACATCTTAACTTTCAGAAAACAATACCTATTGAATTTCTTAAGTCAATGTTTCTAATACTTAGTACTTCGATAATCCTTTATCAAAGCTCCTTGAACTTATACACCTTTGCCTTAGATAGTTCATATGTGTGTCTAAACAATTAAGACTAATTGCCAAACCTCACAATTCAAATTATGGAAAGGGATACCGTAACCATAATTGAATTCGAGAATGCAATTTTACAATCACTATCCTTTTTTTAAAATCTTTCTTAGTGAAAGCATTTCCTCACAATCATTTTCATGAAGGAGGAAATCTTATGACACTTAGATTTAAATGGTGTATATGTTCCTATCCATGTGAATTTGTTAAAAACAAAGTTTATGGCAAATTCAAACTCATATGGACCGAACTTTCTTAATCTTGATTTCTTGCCTTATGGTAGCATAGCTGCCCACCACGTCTTCCAAGTAGTTAAGCAGCTCACCTTTTCGTATCAATGTACCTTTCATTGATTAAGGTGCCTTGTCTTTTATGCATTCAAAATGAGAACTCATACAACTCACATGCATAATTAACTCAATTGGAAACAGCACAGAAACAAAATAATGTCAACACGATAGGTTGTAAACCTCAACTCGTGTGCTAGTGATGATCAATAAGGTTTATTTGACTTGTTCTTGAAACCTTTCAAGACCATTAAGGCTCCCACTGACTCCTTGACATATAAGATTCTCTTGTCAATAACCATTTCTTGACAAACAATTATTCAAGAGTTAGTGTAGCTTTTATCAAAACACTTGATAAATTGGTCCTAGTTGGTCTTTGTCCTATCCAAGACATCACAACTCTCCACATTTGATGATTGTTATAAACCTTTAATACTTTTTACTCATTGTCACAATCTTAACTTTAAGACTTGTTATTGGAACGAAGTATGATAGACTTCTTGATTTAACCAATAAGAAACTCTCCCTATTTTGTAAATTCTCGACTTTCCATAACACAATAAGAACCAAATCCATTATTGCTACTAATAGAAACATTTTAACATCAATTTTTCATACACGCCATTTTAAGGATAAATAAATAAAATTTAAAATCAAAATTTATTTTATTGCGGAAAAATTTGTCCTTACAATGCAACTCATTGAAAAACTTATGCTAATACATCATTCTTAGAAATCTAATTCTAACTCTAAGTAGTAGCTCAAGAATCTAATCTTCGAGAAACGCGATCGAAATCCATTCCTTCACGGTTAGATTCTGCTCACTTCTTCCCTTAAGCTTCCATTCTTTTCTTCGATCCTTCAAAACATCAATTGTAATCTTACCACATTATGTATTCAGAATCTAGAACAAAGCTTAAAAGAGTTAGTCAATGGATTTTACCTAAATTAGAGCCATACATTTCGACTCTACCATCTCTTAGATCTCTTAGGTAAATGGGGCAGCTTTGTCTCCAATGCCCTTTCTCTTGGCAATAAAAGCAAATTGACTCTTTTGGAACAGGACATGGAACTACTTCAGACATCGCCTTTCTCTTATGATCAAACTTTTCGATCATAGCATGTCTTTCGTTGCCATTGTCTATATCCATAGAGGTCTCGAAGGCAGATTCACCAATCAACTTTGCTTTTCTATTGCGCCAAATCATTGCTGATTCAGCAGTATTAAGCATATAGGTGAGATCTATAAGGGTCCCATCGTAGTTCATCATATAGTACTCTCTTACGAACTCACTATATGAGTTGGGAAATGACTGAAGAACCAAATCAACAGCCATTTCCTCACAGATAACGGATCCCGACATTCTTAACTTTCAATGTGTGACTTCATCCCTAGGACGTGTGCACACACGGACTTTCCTTTCTTTATGTTTGCTTGCCAAAAGGGCTTGAGTGAGCTTGAACTTTTCAAGCCTTTGAACTTCTGGGTTAGGGAGAATAATAGGAGGAGGAGGAGGAAGTGAAGCATGATTTCTTGTTCCTTGATCGAATCGAGGAATATCATCTTCATGTGGAATGCTTGTTCCACGAGATTTGGGAAGACCATAGTTGTCAAACTTTGACATCTACAAAACGGGAGAAAACGAATTCGAGTTAGTTGATTGATTGAGTCCTTAGTAAATCACCCAAATGAGATACTAAGGCTAGGACCAACCACAATATTCTACAACTCGAGAGAGGGATGCTGTAACCCAAATTGCAGAACATTTGAAGGTAAGTGAATGACGATTCACTAATTTCCACCACGAAAAAAACGAAAAAGAAATTGAAGTTTTAAATCTATGAAAACTCCTAGCTCCTTTGAGATTCATTGAACTTTCAATGGCATGTTGAAATCTCGATATGCCCCTCTTGTTTGTGACTGGGATGCCGAGGATCACAAAGCGGGTGTGAATAACCATGAAAACGTACATGGTGCCTTCACATGTTACAATCATCTATTCGATGTGCCGGTAAACCACACACGCTCCACCGAACTATGACAAACATTGAGTCACCCTTTGCTACCTTTTCTTAGAACCATTTAGTGTGCCGGTAAACCACACATGCTCCACTAACGTCTTCGCAAGGGCACAAAGTGTAATTTCATGGAATTGCATCAATTCACTTTTGCCTAAGTAACTAAGATTGGGAATTAGAAAAACATTTAGTTAATTTGTATTTCATTATACTTATAATGGAAGGTTTCGTCCTATCCTACCCGTTCGGCTAACGACCCTCCACTAGTCAAGAGTGCGGTGGGTAAGAGTGGATACCCATTCAATCGCCATTTTATAGGCAATTTCCTTAAACACCCCTTATAGGCCAGCTTCGTGAATGAGGCCTACTAATGGTAAGACTGACTTTTACTTATACATATATATAATGTTAGACTTTGAATGTTATATATAGTGTAGGGCGCATTTTACACTTTCAAAATACTATGTCGTTAACTTTAACAATTACACTTTTAATTCAATTAAATGGTTAACCTAAGCTTTTATGGATTTATTAAATCTCTTTTAATTATACTCCTTAATTAATTAATAAAACCATAAGGGTGTATTTGAACTTTTCAAAATATTACTACGGTTTTAGAATTTAACATTCCTAATTAACTTTTAATCAACTTTTAAATTCCAAAACTCGAGGGCAAGTTTTGAAACCTTTTTCAAAACATTAGGGTTTTAACTATTTAAATTTCAAAACTTCAAAACTTTTGGGTTCAAATTTAAACTATAAAACCTAAAGGGGAAAATATGAAACTTTTCATAACAACAAGGATCAAATAACAAATAATTTTAAATTAACATTTAATCACATAATTATCCATATTTGATTTATTTAATGATTTCTTGCAAAACAATTTATCAATTTACTGAAAATAATTAATCAATTATCTTATAAGGAAACAATTATCTTATTAATTGATAAATATCTTCATTTAGATCAAAAATATAGTCAAATATATCATATAATCGGATTAATAGTGATCTAACATGATAAGGTAACTATCCATATGAAAAAACAGCAAGAAATCCCGAGATAAGCATTATCTGACGAGTTGACTCGTCGAGTCAAGCCTGGACTCGTCGAGTCACCCTGGACTCAGCGAGTTCAGCTATGGACTCGGCGAGTCCAACCTCCATAACACCAAAAAATCGAATTTTTTAGATATACAATGGATCAATACAATTGAAACCATCCTAGGCTCTGATACCACTGATGGGTTTTGGTCATAAGACATCCTATGTGCTCATACAAACCCTAATGCTTGGATCTAGGTTTCTCTATTGTACATGCTTTGAATCCAAGACTATAAACCCTAATTCTAGTATTTGGAAATTGATATTAACATATAATTAGGTTTAAGATATTACCTTGATTGTTATGTAGCAATAACAATCCCAAATCTCCTTGATTTGACTTTGGAATGCTTAGAGTCACAAGTGTCACTCCTCTAATGGCTTACAAACACCAAGAGCAAATGGAGAAGGTATAAAGAGAGAGGAGAGAGGTTAGAATTCGTCCTTAGGACTTTTTGGGAAGAGAAACACGAATTCATGAGCCTTAGGGTCATTATATAGGTGTAGAGATAGAGTTTCAGTCATTATCCTTATCTAGTTGTTTATCCACAAAGCAACCCATAAGATAATCATTGAATTCTTATCATAGTCGAATTCTAAGGCCTTATCACCTTAAATTCGTCCAACCTAATAATAAGATAATCCTTACCATATTTTGTAACTATCACATAATTACAAATCGGCCCCTCTAGTTTAATTAATTACACTTGATCACAAAATTAATTCCTAATTAATTATTGACCAATATTAATTAAACAAATATGATTTCTCCATTAATATATTATTCTTATAACATATTAATAAATCATATTATCCTCTCTCTATATATATTTCTCCAATCAAGTTGCTTTGGTGAAGGCAACCCAAAAGGACCGTGCACCATCGGGTCAAGTACATACCAAAATAGTGATGGACTTAAACACTAATCCAACAGATAGTACTCGTGCATGCCTAACAGTATGATCATGATATATTATTATGTAATAGTGGTAGGGGTGAAATAGTCAGTGGTTACCGGTTAAAAGATACCAAAGGGGTACATAGTACCCATGCATGCCTAACAGTATGATCATGATATATTATTATGTAATAGTGGTAGGGGTGAAATATTCATCGGTTACCAGTTGAATTAGTGACAACGTTAATCTTCCATAATTCGTAACGATCTTACACATTCTTTAACTTTTGGTATTCCATGCACATATATATCGTCCCCTCTTTTTTTTTCGTGACGAGCACTACTAGTGCACCCATGGTGATGTACTATGTCGAATAAAAACCTTATCAAGCAGATCTTGCAACTGCTATTAAATTCTTTCATCCTTGTTGGTTTACTCTCTCACTGTCACATTTCCTTGTTCTATCCTCAAGAATTCTTCCTCTAATTGCTTGATCGTCGTTCGAGAACAAAACATCTCTCTTAAGATTCTGGCACACTCATCCCATGACATCCTGTTGATTGTATCTGACACCCTAACTTTTTTTTACCCTCCCTATTAATATAAAGCCTCATTTTCAAACATCGCCACGACATAAACCACATTGTCCTTATTTGCACACTTAACAGAATCAAATGTTTCCTGTATCTCTATTATCCATGTTGATGATAGGATAGGATCAGCGTCCTCACGACACGTTCGTGGTTTACAAGTCATGAACGTCTTGTAACAATTACCTCATCATTTTTTGTTTACATCTTTCTATGATCGTAGTGCAACACTAGGGTCAGAAATTGTAGCGACATACCATATCCATAGCCTTCCTCGTCATCAAGCCTCTTACCGCCGTTCACATTCTATAGTGCATCTCGGTCCTGACCATTTACATTCGACAATGTAGCTTGCATATCTTGAGCAATCTCGTCAATTAATTATTCTCGCGTAACCATATTTGTTGCGTGACCTTGTCCACAATCTTGACCCAGACCACAACGTCGATTGGAGCTAGAGCTCAGTTTCACTAATTGTGCTCGTACCGGTGCTATGATGACTCCTAGACCTCTTCCGTTACACCTACCTCTTCCTCGACCCTAACCGCACCAACAACTAGAAATAGGGTTTACGGGAGCGTCTAGTACTTCTTTGGGTGCAGAAACATCGGATCCAAATTGGAATGTCTTCTCGATATAGTGTTACCTTAGTAAGCCTCCCATATATCCCAGAGGACATGATGCCTACCAGTAAGATATGGTCTAAATTAGTTGCTCGGTTACATCTCACTCCTTCCGTCTAAGCTTAAGTGTTTACGGAAACACCTAATCTGCTTAAACTTGTCTCTGATACCAACTTGTAACACCCCAATTTTCATATAAAGATTATATAACAAATAATCATTCCAACATCTCCCAAGATCAATTAGGAACTTACTTATAGACTAAACTACAGCAGAAGAAAAATAAAATAAAATAAAATATTCAACCGAAGGGCTTCGGCTTTTACGTCTTTGCGGAAATCCTTTGTTGTCTTGTTGATCAATCCTTATCCCTAGCCTTCTTACTGCCACTTGTTAAATAGTTCCCCGGGTTACGCACATTTAAAGTTTCTAAATGGGTAATACTAGGGCCTAGTGAGTTCGTGTTGCACATATATTTCCATCAATTAAAAAACAAAAGGTTTTATCATATAGTTTCAATATATCATACAGCACACATATCATGCAATGTCATAATTTAGGGGAACGATTAATTATCCATAGAAAGAACCAAAGGTTCATTTCCATTCTCATTGAGACAACTAATCATCCATTGTATGTATTTTAAATATCCAAGGAAATGAGTATGATTCTCAATTCCCATCCCCGCCGATCACACACATCCATCATGCTCACGGCGATTAAATACCCACCCGTTCCCACTAAACATGTCACCAAAAAAACGAACAAAAGATAAACAACTTAAAATAACATTTGTACGCAACCATACTTATCATAAAACATACTATCAATAAATAAATAAAAACCACATAATAAACGCATGGCAAACATTTATGTGCGAGCAACCACATAACACGAAAAACTTACCTTGATGGCGTTAGTCTTAACTGGATGTCGTCACGCTACCCGTAGACATGCACCCTACGTTTAACCAATATTTATTTTCCAAGGCTTAATCCTATAAACATATTATGTGTTTGTTTTGGTTCCATCACACTTATATCTCCTTTAGCCAACCAATAATTATTTCATCATATTAATTAGAATGTGCGTAACAACTTTAATAAAAATATTATTATCTTTTTCTTCATTTTCTTTTCATGTAGTCATTCCCGTTTAATGAGGTTTTACCCGTAAAAGATTTAATACTCAAATGTCAAAATAACTAAACCTTAAAACAAAGAATTTGTTTGAATAATAACATTAAGTAATATTAACATCAATATAAAGTAGAAAATTTAAAATAACAACCATTTATGTGATGGTGTGCAAAAGTAAACATTGTCAAATTATAAAAACTAGAGGGGTTATTTTTATATCTTTTGTTATGATACACAAGTAACACATTTGTTACCTATTTGTGAAAAATAAAGTTACCAACTTATCAATAATAGTGGGACCATTTATGTAAATATCATTTTTATCATTTGAAACATCAAGAAAACCTTTTCAAGAAAAGATCCAGATTCTTTTCTTCTTTATCCGAACATTAAAAACGTTTTTGACCATTTTATCACAGTAAAATTTAAAAACTGTTGTCAAATAAAATTTATAAAACCACCATTAATCATCTCCATTTCATACTAACATTTCGTATACTAAATCTTGAATAACTTATTATAAAGCAAGTTTAAATTCACCATTTCTTTTACCAAAACATGACATTTGTTTTTCACCAAATTCGATTATTCCTTTGCTGAAAAGAGACATAGGATTGAACCAAAATACATTCTCAAATCCTTTAAACCTACTCAAAAAACTTAATCAAACTCAAATCGAAGAGACATACCTTAATTTTTAAAATAACTTTGAAAACCTTCACGAACTGCAAACCCCGATTTCTCTTTTGTTTCCCCAACCTTTCTTGCACTTTTTTGTGGGCATTACACTCTATTTCTCATGCCTTTTATAATGCCCAAGTTTGTAACCTTTCTAGTTAACCCAAAAGTCCAAATTTATGACACTAATCAAAGTGATGGGTTTTGGAATTAAAATTCCATAATTTCTCTATTTACTCCTACTAAATCACCATTATATTATTTTAATAATATAGTCAAATTATATATATTTATACATTTTTTTAGTTTGAGTTATCACATGTATGATGAGGGAACTCACTAAGCATTGTGTTTACACTTTTCAGTTTGGATTTGAGGTACCTCTTCGTAGAAGGGGAAGGAGGCAGCACACCAACATCGCATCGCACACACATGATTTCGGATTTTGAGATCCATGAGATTGTACTTTGACATTATTTATTATTGATGATATTATTTTTGAGACTTGTAATGATGTTTTTAAGTATACTGTTTTATGAGTAACATAATTAAAAACAAAATTTTTGGTCTCGAAAATTGGGATGTTACAGTTCTAGATTCACTTTTCCCTTTCCTTCAACTTTTGTAGTAGAGTCATTCCCCATAAACATTGTTTCAGAATTAGAGACATTCTGATATGTAGAGAACGTGGTTTGAGAGTTAAAAATATGCATTGTGGCTCTATTATTAATCCACCAATCCACCCAGCTGCTAACCATGTTGGATTGAACCACAACAACAAACTGATTTAGTGATTCAACCATGTTAGTTTGACTAGAAGTTCCTCCAATAGAATTACCACCATTTTTTCCATTGTTTCCTCATTGATCCCTCAGAAATTTGCAATCTTTAGCCTTGTGTCCAGTTTTACCACAAACATAGCATGGACTAGATATCTTCTTGTTTGGGCAATGATTTTTTCCATATTTGGAAGAGTTTTTAGATCTTTGCTTCTCGTTCTTATTGTTATGCTTGGTCCTTGAAGTACTTTATTCTCCAACAAAGTTTACACTTGGTTCCAAGGAATTTGCATCTGCCTTCTCATTCAATTTGTTATCTTCTTTCACACGATTTCTCAAAACATGTTGCTCAAAACTCATGTCATCAGTTAAGTGCTTAAGGAATAGTTTGAATTTCTTCCAAGAAGGAGGAAGTTTTTCGATGATTTAACCAAGAAGAAAGTTATACTTGATACCTACACGTTGAACTTCAAGATCATGCGTAATGACTTAAATTTCCTCCAGTTGTTTGAGGACAAATTTGGTATCCACCATCTTTCATGAACTTCCTAATCACGAACTTTTTAGAACATGCGACTTTTGTTTTGTATTTTTTCTAGTGATTCTCATGTCTCTCTTTCAATTGGAATGGTAGAGTAGATATCATAGAGGGAATCATCCAGGACATTAAGAATATAATTTCTATAATTATATTCATTTGTGTTCAAGGATTCCACAGCCCTTTGATGTTCTGCCAATTGGGATGCAGTTGGTGGATTTGTCCCTTCTGTAGTGGTTGCACCAGTGGGATGAGCTGAAGAACCATTAGTGAGAGCATTGGAAACATGAAGAGTTGTTAGATAAAACAACATCTTCAGTTTCCATCTCCAAAAATCCGAGCCTTTGAATTTCTCACGTTTTTCCACATGTGTTTTGATGATGGAATTTTGATCAATTCTTCACCTTTCTGATTTCTGTCTTATATTGTAATTACAAAAGTAATCAAATACGATATTGAACAAACATAAAAAATAAATAAATCAAACTTATATACAAAGATTCACAAATAAGAACATACTTATATATGGATGTTTACAACAGTTTCACTAATCACGGAAAAAAGAAGAGATTGAGGCTTCGTTTGCAGTCTCCTGAAGAACCTGAAAAAAAAACATTAAACCACAACTGTAAGCCCGAAAGCTTAGTGAGATACCCCCAAAATACCAACCACATATACGCCCTTCCACGCTACGACCTTCCGGTCCCAAACATATTGCCTTCCGGCCCATAGCATAAAAAGCATACATACCATAACAGAACATAGAACAACCATGCATATCGGGTTTACTGTGTAACTGGTCCGCCATATTGGGCCTTCAGTCCACCGGATCCACCCTCCGAGTCCAGTCATCTCCTTCGAGTCTACAGTGAGGTTGGTCCGCCTACACCGGGCCTTCAACCCACCTGGTCCACTCTCTGAGTCTACAGTATGACTGGTCCGCCCGCATCGGGCCTTCAGTCGGCCTGGTCCACTTTTCGAGCCTCGGCACCTCTGGTCCGCCCTCGTGGGGCCTACAGCCTATCCGGACCGCTCGCTGGGCCTTCAGAACAACCGGTCCGCCCTAGGTATCTTGGCCTAAAGCACAAAGCAGAACCTGCCTCAACCCATCTCTAGTCCATGTGCACATAACCTACAATCATATAATAATCATCGTCAACAAACCGATCAAGAATATCACATAACATATCATTACCCTAACCAGGTTACCGACCTAACCGGTCACTAGCATAGCATTACTCTATATATCGGGAAACTGACCTTAATCAGGTCTCTAGCATATACCATCCTAGCTACTAGGATGCAGACATGTCAAGAAATAACATAACCACCATATCCGAGTCACGATCCAATAAAGGGCCGGCCTTGGTGCCTTAGACCCTGTCGATATAGTGAGGATAGCTCACCTCGAAACTGCCGGCTGAAAGGATAAGATCCCGCTGCTCCGAACTCCAACACGAACTCCTCCACTAAACACCAAAACACTCAACTCAATATATACCCTTAATTACCAAAATACCCTCGGAAGATAACTGGTCAAGCTTGGACAAAGTCAAAGTCAACCCCTGACTGACTCTACTCGCCGAGTCAACCCGATGACTCGCCGAGTCCCCAAGCACAGAACTTCCCTCAACCCGCGACCTAACTCGCCGAGTCACCCTGAGACTCGCCGAGTCCAACAACTATGAGTCCACTCGCACCCAACTCACCGAGTCATCCCTTGACTCACCGATTCTCGACTCAACCAGAAAATATTGGGACTCTTCGACAAGACTCGCCGAGTCCAAGAACAGAGTCGCCGAGTCTAAGGCTATCATCAACCTACTCGCCGAGTTGTTCATCCAACTCGTCGAGTTCCAGCTCATTTTCAAGCAACTCGTCGAGTGCACCCTTGTGACTCGCCGAGTATAACCGGTCTGAATCCAAACAAAAGTATTCCAGGCCATGCAATTGATCCAAAACATAGATCTAGCCTCCTACAACCCATCCATCACGTAAAGTGGCAAACTTTACGTGAATCCAAAGAGATCTAGGCCTTTTTACTCTAGGGTTTGGGGTTTGGGACAAGATAGCTCCATCAACAACACAAGAACATGGACTTTAATGCTCTTAAGACCTTCTCCACTCCAGATCTGAGGTAGCAACCTCAGATCTATCCTTAAAACTCAAGATGCCACAAATCTAAGCTTCCCACACAACCCAACAATGAAGAATCTAGAAGAACACAACCCAAGAACGAGATATTACCTCAAAAGAATGCCCCAACTGCAATAAAACTAGAATCCAAGCAAAGCCCTATGATCCAAGCCTCTTCTCCTTCAAGATTTTTTCAACAAACACCTCCCCAAGCTCCAAATGCACTCCAATTTTTCACAAACATGATTTCTAGGGTTTCTGGACTTCAAGGGGGATCAAAGAGGCTGCGGAGGGGACATAATGTTCTTTAAATAGGGCTCATTCCCCGGATTTAGGGTTTTCTCTACTCAGCACCTACTCGCCGAGTCCATCTTTGGACTCGCCGAGTAGGCTACCTGACTCGCGACCAAGTCGCGACCCTACTCGCCGAGTCCATCCATGGACTCGTTGAGTTGCCCTTCAAAATTTACATTTTTAGTCCTTCAACTCTACTCTTGCTATTCCGAGATGTTACAATTCTCCCCCACTTAAATTAGGCTTCGTCCTCGAAGCCTACGTCAACTCATCTCCAAAAATATTCCCACAACACGCCACCTGGCCTTAACCGGACCAGGTCCCTCAAGGCTTACCCATCGAAACTCAAACTCACTTTCTCCTTCCTTGCGGTGTCCTGACCACCATCTCAAACCGGGCACCGGCTTTACCCTCTGATAACCACACATCAACTAAGTACCACCCATGATGCATCACAACTCCAAATAATAACCATTACTCGAACCATATGAGCTATAAATAACTATGCACCACCCGATTCCTGATCCGAGTCCAACTCTATCCATTCCATGCTGAGAGAAAGACACACTCTTTAGAGCAACTCCCATGAGTTCTCTTTTTGCAATCGAATGCACATGTTGAACTAGCTCTAGCACCCTCGGGTTAGGAAACCCATCACTCTGACGACCCTCAAAACATCCCTCAGGATGAACCACTGATACACAAATCCTTTACCGAAATCAAACTGGGAACCCGAAACTCCATATTTGCATCCCTTACGAGCCTCTTGGCTCCACACCCATGGAATCCTTTCCACGTCCTCAGCAGACATCCCATCATGATATCATTCCATACCACCACCGCAATCATGCTGCTCAGTGACCACCGTCGGACCACTCCGATCATAACTCTACACCGCCGCTTTCACTTCTGTAAATTTGCACTCCCCTTCGGAATTACATTCCACCCTCTTTCCTTACCAAGGAAAACCGCTTGACCGCCTCTTCACCATGACAAGAGCCACGATGCTCACCCAATGCTACACCACCTCTTTATAGCATAACCGCTATCCATGCAACACACATGCCCTGAATCTGCTCGCAAGGACTCTCGAGTCCATGCATGTCACACCCCCGAACCAGATGGCGGAAACGTCCGGGGGTTGTTGTGACTCAATTGAATACCATCACAATGAATATACATGAAACATAACATCATTCATCGCCAAGCATTGGAATATTACAACTGATAGTGTTTACATTCATTACATTGTTCCATAATATTACATGTCCAAAAGTAAATTGTTCGATACTAATTAAATAACAGCAAAACGTCATAGAGTACAATTCTTCCTTCACTTTATCTGTAACCTGAGAATACAAGTATTTTGAAAAACGTCAACATACGAAATGTTGGTGAGTTCATAAGTAATGTTTGAAATCCAATGTTTTGTATTGTTTTGAAAACCACCAGAAAATCCGATATTTTCTGAAACTAGTATAGTGTAAAAGGTGTGAAGATCCGTAAGTATGCGTGTTTGTTTCCATAAATGTAAGAGTACGATTTGTAAAAATCGGTATGTAGTTTGTAGGTGTTTTAATTGAAAAACCTAGGAAAACCCGACGTTTTCCTATCACTTTGCTTTAATTAGTTTATGTTTTGTAATTTCGTTGCGACAGGTGTATTCGTTGAGCTCCGGAGACGTTGGATTAATTGTGGATTGTGAATTGTTGTAACGTACATTAATGAAAACGGCTAGTTGACAACCGTACAAACGATCCCTTAGGCGTCGCTCGCACTATTCACTTAACCCAACCACCCGGACTCATGTAGCCCCACAACCGAGGGGAAAAAGAGGGTGCGAAGCCCCGGTATTTCCCTACGTCGTTCAAGACTATCGTGAATGCGAAGGACCCTTAGCCCGACTCGCATTGGTGCATTCTCGACTTTGCTAGCAGTACCGAAGGACCCTTGGGGACCAACAGCACGTTTGCCATTGAAAGTCCTTTTACACGGAATTAAGTCGTATTAGACCCAACTACATGTAAGCAAAATTTCCTTCGGGCCTAAAGATCATGTCATTGGGCTAGCTAGGCCCAACAAGCATGATTTGAAACTTTTGGGTCCAAGGACGGTGTATCGACGTCTGGTGTATTCCCACGTGTGTATTGAGTTTCCGAGATTTCCATGTGTGTATTGAAGTATCATTGCGTTAGTAGTTTCGGGTTTGTTATTGATTCGAGACCGAATCAATTCGTTTGATAACGATTTTTGGTGTTGATGGTGAATTGTGTTTCACCGATAATCGAGGCACTAGTATTTCATCGCGTCGGGTTCATTGTTTAAGACATTAGTCTTTTACATTTTTCGGACCCTTCTTTTTGGATGAATTTACACTTTTGGACCCCTTATATATAATAATTTATATTTTAGTCCTTAAGCCATTTTTCTTGACACTTTAGTATCAAAACTTGTAGAAAAGTATTTTTCAGCCCAAAGCTTATTGAAAAACAGTTTTAGTCCCTCAAAATGAAGCTTTTTCGGCTGGAACCCTAAATTTCGCAAATTTTACACTTTCGGCCCAAAATAGAAAAATCTTTGCATCCTTGGTTCCTTTTAAATTTAAAAAGCATTTTTAACCTTTGAAATGGACTTGGGGCACTAGTAGTCCCCTGTTTTACAGAAAAATGCATTTTCAGCCCCTTAACTTTGAAATTTTCTCATATTGGGCCGAAAAGTTCATTTTTAGCCCATTAAGCTTAAAAGTTTACATTTCAATCATTCCAAAGTGTACATTTTTGGAAAATCCCTTTATGAATCTGTTTTGACACATATCAACCTTCAGAATTTGTATTTTTACATTTTGAGCCCTTAAATTTCATATTGTTAGCATTTTTAGTCCAGAAATGTGATTTTTAGCCCAAGAGGTTCATCTAAACTACTTGGTTATTTTTCTAGTAGTGACTTATGTATAATGATATGTTTTAGCACTTGTTTCATGCATCATAATGCAAATCTCGATTTTTGGGTCCTTTTGACTAGTTTCAACACCATAAACACATTAAAGTATGTATATAAACATAGAAATCATACAAGGCATACACATAATGATAGATCTACACATTTGCTTGTATTCCCCCCCCCCCCCCACAAAACTTATAAAAACCAAAAATAAGGGGGTATGAAGCTCACCTTGGGTGTGGTTTCGGTTTTGGAGGAAAGATGGAAGAAAAATGAGGTGATTTTCGGCCTTAGCACACTTTGATGAAGATCTCGGCCTTGAGGTGGTTCTATGATGCAAGATCGTGATTTCTTATGAGTTAAGAGGAGATGTTTGATAGATAAAAGAATCTAGGTCATAGTTTTAAGTATAACCTTACCTTGGATGGTGATTTTTTTGTGGAAAACCTCCTTGAACTCCCTTGAATCTTCGAAATTTAGTGAAGAGAGTGGAGGTGTTTTAGGAGAGTGTTGATATGTGAAAGGTGATGAAAATGTGTGTGTATGTGTGTGTGTGTGTATTAGAATCGGCCGAGACAAGAAGAAAGAGGAGAGAAAGGGTTGAGTTGACATACATAGATGCATGTTGGTCCATGCATGGAAATATGTGGGACATAAGTGAGGTGGTATGAAGAAGTGAACCCCCTTTCTTCTTGGATTTGGGCCTTGGGCCGAGAATTTGGAAAGGAAAAAGGTTTTTGGGCTTTATTGTCCCTAAGCCCATATAGAAGTTAAGTTGGATGATTTTTAGTCCCAAATAAATATAATATGATTTTTACACTTTGTTGGGCTAGTTTAGGTTAATCATGGTTCATAGTTTTTAATTTATTTCATTCTAGGCCTAATATGGCCCAAAATGTTGAAATAAATGGATGTGGGTCCAATTAGAGCCCATTTGAAGGTTCTAATCCCATGATAGTCAAATTGGAGGCTTATTGGCCCAATGAGTCCAATAAGGATGTCCTAGTCCAAAATGGACCTAACCAGAACTTCTAGGGTTTCCAATTGTTTGTTGACCATTTGTAGCACTTGTATGGTGTATTTGTTTGAAAATTAGATGTCATAGAGTAAGCATCATACCTGCTCTTTAAGTTTTTGATTCTTCATTATATTTGAGTGTAGAGATTACATGACACAAAATTTCTAGTTGTGATAATGCACCATCTCCACTAATCAAGGTCAATACACGGGGCCAGACCTTCTGATGCCAACACATCGTAGCATACTCAATTCATTACCTCGCACCGATTTAACGACACCCACAGAGACTTCAGCATGACTGGACCACCTTACCAGGCCTTCAGCCAACTGGACCACTCTCATAACCTTCAGCAGACTTGGACCGCCCTCCAGGGCCTTCAGTCTAGCTGGACCGTTCACAAAGCCTTCAGCCTGACTGGTACACCTATTGGCCTTCAGTCTATCCAGACCGCTCAACTAGCAATCAACATTCCGAGTTACCTCTCAGGGAAACCTCCCATGCATATTGTTCTAGCCCCCCAGGGGTTCCGAACTCTATCTCCATCATACATACTTGAACCCGGCCTGATCCCAGGCCCTGCACAATCAAGCTCTTGGTCTGTATCCCACCCCGCATGCCTGCCATTTACTCATACCAACCAATGCCCTTGGCTGACCGAGACACTACTGAATTCCATGCAGGTAAACAACCTTACATACTCGTCGATCCTCCGGAGAACTCTCCAATTCTCCCCCACTTAAGGAACTGACTACCAACCCCCGGTCGCTATCACCGACCTCCCCAGATAACCTTGCATGAAACCCACATGTACACTCAAACTGATTCCCACTAGCACTAGCAACCTTCGCAAAAACACCTTTCTACACCGAACATCCCACTCGAAAGGAACCCAATCTTCAAATATCCAATCCTCAGACTGTAGATGCTACCCGACATTCAAACCAACGCCGCATCCACTAATAGCCCTCACAAAAGATAACCAGCAAAAACCCAAAATACTAACCCATACCCATGCCAAACCCTCAAGGAACAACAGATACCAAAACAAAAACCATCCAATGAGACTAGTAGATAAACGATACTCCACAATAATCATAATAACAAGACAACAAGAAAGGAACATACTCGCAGCTGCATCCGGCACTACTCGAACCTCCTCCGCTGCAAGCTGAAAAGCACGACCCTAAGCCCTTGGGGGCTCCGCTCCACCCTGTCCCCCACCTGTGATCATCAACGTGGCCGGTGCTGGAGCCTGCACCGGTCCTGCAGCAAGCTATGGATAGTTGACCCTCAAGTATCCAACCTGATGACAATGATAACATATCCTCAAATCTCGAGCTGACACTGACTGCCGACAATCCCTCTCATTGTGTCCCTCCTTTCCGCACTTGCGGCATGTACCACCGGACCGATAAACTCCGGCATGACCCCTCCCACACTTTCCACAAATGTGACTGCCCTGATCTCCCATCCTGGAATCAATGGTCTTAGACCGTTTTGTCGCCGGCTGCGACTGAACCGGAGCTTGCCTCAGCTCACGCATCTGCAGCTCAATCTCTAAATCACGCCGCCTGGCGGCCTCCTGTAATTCCGACAAGGTCTCGCACCTCTGCGCGCATACAAACTGCCTGATGTCCGTCTTTAGCATACTCAGATATCGGGACATCTGAGCCTGCTCCGAAGCGAACTCAGGGCAAAACATCCCCCTCTCAGTAAACATCCTGGTGATTTCCGTCACCGACACCGTAGCCTGCTTCAGCTCAAGGAACTCCTGAGCCAACCTCTCCCTCTCGACCTGCGGAACATAGCGAGTGCTGAACATCTCTCTAAACTGATCCCATGAAATCACAACCCTCTGCGCATCTGAGTATGACCCCGTGGTCAATCTCCACCAATCCTTTGCCCCGAGCCTTAGCAGGTTCAGAGCACACCTCACCCTCTGATCAGCAAGGCATGAACACGCGAAGAAACACCCCTCCACGTCTGATAACCATCTCATAGCAACGATCGGATCCTGAACTCCATCGAAGGTGGGAGGCTTCGTGTTATCGAAGTCCCAATACTGAAAACCTCTACTAGCTCCTCCCCCTGCCGCTGCTACAACCGCTGTAGCCGCCGCAGCAGCCGTCTCCGTGAGAGCTGCATATCGCTCATCAAAATACTCCACCATGGCGGTCTTTATCGACCCAAACAGTTCCGGCAGCTCGGCCCGGAACAATGCAGCAACCTCATCATGCAGGATGTCCCGAATCCTCGCATCCAACTCGTGCGTACTCATCTGACCGATAACCTCGGACGGTACTGACCCGTCTGCAACTCATTCTCCTGCACCCGATCCTGACCCAGATCCACTCACAGCATGCCTCGAAATCTCCATACTGAAAATAAACCACAAAACCTCAGACACTTCCCACTATCCCGGGAACCAACTCTCAACCCAACCCTAGAGGTCATGGTTTCCCTGATACGCGTATGGGTCCTGTGCTTTCAGTAGTACAAGCCCATACTACCTTCCACACCTACCCATATTTGTATGAAGTACTACCACAACACCCTAGCGACAAATATACATAGCAAGCGCTCGATCCTCATCCTAGAGGAACACTGAAAATCTCAACAGAGGAAAACCCTAGGCTAGCAGGCATCACAAAACAGGAAACATTATCATGAAATCCTGAAGATCCCTAGCCTATCACTAGCATGCTGTTCTATCAAGCTCAATAAAACAAATATCATGAATGGTAATTTGAGGCTACTTACTGGCTCCGGCTAATCGTACCTCCGCGTCCTCTTTTTACTTAATTTGAAAACCATTTTAATTTCTCTTTTTTAAAACCCTCCTCGATTTGAGACTGGAGTCATACGAGTGTTCCTCCAATTCACTCAAACCAAGGCTCTGATACCAACTTGTAACGACCAAAAATTTCAACATAATTTAAACTTTTAAAAACAATTCATTTTAATAACATTATTACAAAAAGGTTTTCAATACATTATTTATCAGAATATTCCCAGGTCCATTTCATAAAACATAAACGCGAGGAATGGTACGATCACGCCTTTGCCTTGCCACAGTCTCCTTAGGAAACCTGAAAAAAACATTAAACCACAACTATAAGCTCAAAAGCTTAGTGAGATACCCCCAAAATACCAACCACATATACGCCCTTCCAGGCTACGACCTTCCGGTCCCAAACATATTGCCTTCCTGCCCATAACATATTGTCTTCCGGCCCATAGCATAAAAAGCATACATAACATAACTAAACATAGAACAGCCATGCATATCGGGTTTACTGTGTGACTGGTCCGCCGTATCGGGCCTTCAGTCCACCGGATCCACCCTCCGATTCCAGTCATGTCCTTCGAGTCTACAGTGTGGTTGGTCCGCCCGCACCGGGCCTTCAACCCACCTGGTCCACTCTCTTAGTCTACAGTATGACTGGTCCACCCGCATCGGGCCTTCAGTCGGCCTGGTCCACTCTCCGAGCCTCGGCACGTCTGGTCGGCCCTCGTGGGGCCTACAGCCTATCCGGACCGATCGCTGGGCCTTCGGAACAACCGGTCCGCCCTAGGTATCTTGGCCTACAGCACAAAGCAGGACTCGCCTCAACCCATCTCTAGTCCATGTGCACATAACATACAATCATATAATAATCATAGTCAACAAACCGATCAAGCATATCACATAACATATCATTACCCTAACCAGGTTACCGACCTAACTGGTCACTAGCATAGCATTACTCTACATATCGGGAAACTGACCTTAATCAGGTCTCTAGCATATACCATCCTAGCTACCAGGATGCAGACATGTCAAGAAATAACATAACAACCATATCCGAGTCACAATCCAATAAAGGGCCGGCCTTGGTGCCTTAGACCCTGTCGATATAGTGAGGATAGCTCACCTCGAAACTCCCGTCTGAAAGGATAAGATCTTGCTGCTCCGAACTCCAACACGAACTCCTCCACTGAACACTAAAACACTCAACTCAATATATACCCTTAATTACCAAAATACCCCCGGAAGACAATTGGTCAACCTTGGACAAAGTCAAAGTCAACCCCTGACTGACTCTACTCGCCGAGTCAACCCGATGACTCGCCGAGTCCCCAAGCTCAGAACTTCCCTCAACCCGCGACCTAACTCGCCGAGTCACCCCGAGACTCGCCGAGTCCAACAACTTTGAGTCTACTCGCACCCAACTCACCGAGTCATCCCTTGACTCACCGATTCTCGACTCAACCAGAAAATATTAGGACTCTTCGACAAGACTCGCTGAGTCCAAGAATAGACTCATCGAGTCTAAGGCTATCATCAACCTACTCGCCGAGTTGTTCATCCAACTCGTCGAGTTCCAGCTCATCTTTAAGCGACTTGTCGAGTCTACCCTTGTGACTCGCCGACTACAACCGGTCTGAATCCAAACAGAAGTATTCCAGGCCATGCAATTGATCCAAAACATAGATCTAGCCTCCTACAACCCATCCATCGCGTAAAGTGGCAAACTTTACGTGAATACAAAGAGATCTAGGCCTTTTTACTCTAGGGTTTGGGGTTTGGGACAAGATAGCTCCATCAACAACACAAGAACAGGGACTTTAATGCTCTTAAGACCTTCTCCACTCCAGATCTGCGGTAGCAACCTCAGATCTATCCTTCAAACTCAAGATGCCACAAATCTAAGCTTCCCACACAACCCAACAATGAAGAATCTAGAAGAACACAGCCCAAGAACGAGATATTACCTCAAAAGAATGCCCCAACTGCAATAAAACTCGAATCCAAGCAAATCCCTATGATCCAAGCCTCTTCTCCTTCAAGATTTCTTCAACAAACACCTCCCCAAGCTCTAAATGCACTCCAATCTTTCACAAACACGATTTCTAGGGTTTCTGGACTTCAAAGGGGATCAAAGAGGCTGGGGAGGGGACATAATGTTCTTTAAATAGGGCTCATTCCCCGGATTTAGGGTTTTCTCTACTCAGCACCTACTCGCCGAGTCCATCTTTGGACTCGCCGAGTAGGCCACTTGATTCGCGACCAAGTCGCGACCCTACTCGCCGAGCCCATCCATGGACTCGCCGAGTTGCCCTTCAAAATTTACATTTTTAGTCCTTCAACTCTACTCTTGCTATTCCGGGATGTTACAAAATAGCAGCTAAAACTACCAACTATTATACCTATTCGAAAATCAAAATCAACTTCTTAATTAACTTCCAACCAGTTAATTAACAATTAACATATTTTGTAATTAATAACTGAATTTCAGAATTTGTGTATATAGAAAATATTTAATCCAAGGCCCAAGACCATCTTTTGACCATTAGTTATATTAATGACAAGCTTAATCCAAGACTAATTTGATAGCTGAATACTACAATTCCTACCCAAATGCCTTTTTATGTTGTTTTATCAATTTAAGAATATGTGGAGACCAAGACTTATAAGGCTAGTCAATGTTCTTTCTTTCTGATATGTGGGACAATGCTTTTAAGAGATAAGCAAAGTTCAAACACAGTTCGAAAGAGAATATGTTAAAACACAACATTCTAAAATAAATATATTACAATACGAATAATAGCGGAGTTAGATGGGCGTTGGGAGTACTACAGTACCCCCAAAAAATTATTTTATATATATAAAAAATATTATTTATAAACATTTTTCATGTTATTGTACTCGAAATAAAGAGATTATAACATGTTCTTTCATGTCTCATATTTGATAACTACATATAGTATATATTGACAATGTTTGTATCTCTATATCAAAATTAATGGCTCCGCCATACAATACATCTAAAACATAGTTTAAGGCCTACATTCCATATGTTGATTGAGTCTTATTGCATAATATATTATGATATATAAGTTGTTCGTTGGTCATTCCATCTGTATTTTGTGTTAGGATCTTATTTTTTTGAATCTCTTTGAAGACTTATTTGGGTCTTTGTTATCTTTAACATCTCCAGCTAGTGTTTCAATTCCAGACACATGTAAAGAGTTAGTTTCTTTCATTAAATCTCTTAAACGGTTACATTCATTAGTTGAGGTAGTCGTTTTTCCTTTCTATTTTCTTGTTGCTTTTTTTCTTTCTCATCGGAGGAACTGTTAGTTCATGATGTTCAACATTAATGATTGTTTATGAATCAGATGATGTTGTGCAACTAGACAAGCTACTCTTTCTTCACTTCATATAAATATCGTCTAACCCCAATTCCATTCCGCTTCATTCTTAAGAATAGCTCATTCGTACTCATATTTGAATGCCTTCTTCTACATCGTTTTATATAACTTCCTTGCAACATGCATTAACTTATCATTAGACCATCCATTATGTGTGAAGGGTGAATGTATATAAAGTTTGAGTGATTTCTTTCAAGAACAAATAATATCTTTTTTTATAAACGTTAAACGTCACAAACAAATGAAAATAGAAATAAACGTATACCTAATCTTTATTTTATAAACGTAAAATATGAAAAAAAATACTACATCATAGTTATGAAAAAAATGAAAATATTATGTAATCGTTATAAATTTATATTTCATAAATAAAATGTCATTTAATATTTGATTGAAACGATTAACTAGTAACTAAATTAAAAATATTTAAAATTAAAATATAATTAAGGGGTAAATGAAATATGATGAGAAAATGAGGGGTTAAATATACTAAATATAAACTATTTGACCAATTCAAACATATATTGAATAGTGAATAAAACAAAATAAGTAACTTATTACCTCCAATGATATTAAATTGTTTAAAGAAAATAATAATAGACCACAAAATAAGATTATTTAAAATGCTCTTATTAATATTAATGATAATAAATTATTTAAAATGCTCTTATTAATTTTAATGATAATAAATTATAAATAAAATAAAACAGATAATAACAAGCTATAAAATAAGCTATTGTTAGAGATACACACCAAATGGTAAAATATAGTCAAAATTACTGAACGATAAAATATATAGTCAAAACTACTGAATGTATTTCCAACCGTTTATATTATTCAAATTGTTTGTTATTTTATATCATAATTACAAAAGATATTATTTTTTTAAATATATGCACCGCTTATTGTCATCTGGTTATTAATCATTGGTTTGCTAAGCGCCATGAAATATGATTTAACAAAAGAGCCACTTGCTTTTTGTAAAAGGTATATGTTTCATTTCCTAGTACATTCTTTCGATTTATCCGAATCCTTGTGCGAACCACGAATGAGCATAAAGGATATGCCAATTTTCCGACAAACCCTAAAAATGTTAACCGACCAAATTATCCTTTTTTATATACATTTATGTATCCAATAAGTAACTTTTGATTCCGTTTGAATGTCATCAGATATCGGGATTAGAATCTGCACATATACAAAAGAGGAACATTTGCTAAAACGGAAGATGTAAAACGTTCACGTTAAGACTATATTTGAAATATTTCTTTTAACCTATAAACCAATGAACATGGATGCGATGTCCAAGTTAAATCATGTAGTTAAAGTTCTCACAAATGTAGTTTGTTGATAATGATTGTCATTAATTAGTTATTTATAAAATAATAACTGGTATAAAATTGTTTGTGGGAACAATATTACAGAAATGTAGGAAAACAAATAATAAAATAGAAAAAAGGCTGAAACATATGTTTAACACATTGTTATTAAAATAAATTTATCTTGTTATTGTGTGTTCTTTTTCAAAGATACAACCGTTTAAAGTTGTTTTTCTATACAACTCGAACCCTCAATTGACCTCGATTATAACTTCAATGCAACAAAGCAACGAAGAAGATGAAGTTGAGAAATAGAGAAAGGAGAATACCCTTCGTAAACATCGATATATCATATTTGTCCAATTTAATTTTGAAATATCATATTTACCCTTCATAGGTTTTAAAAATAGCATATCTATCCAAATATTTATTTTAAATATTTTTAAATATTTTATATCGATTTTAAATTCTTACATTTTTAATTGACTATTACACTTTTGTTATAAATATCAATTGAAAATCTTTATTCTAAGCAAGTCATTTCAAAATTGAAATTTATATTTTCTAATTATATATTAAATTTGAGGTTATAATAACTTTAAAATTTTGATATATCTCTTAATTAATAATTTATTTAAAATAATTGATTAATAATTATAAATTCTTATTATGAAAATTTAATTAGTTTTATAACATGTGATTCCCACAAGTTATAAACATGTGTCATATATACATTTCATGACAATTCTTCCTAAATATTATATTTACCTAAATCTAAATTTATATTCCATTTATATATATATATATATATATATATATATATATATATATATATATATATATATCATGAAATGTATATATGACACATGTTTATAACCTGTGAGAATCACATGTTACAAAACTAATTAAATTTTCATATATATATATATATATATATATATATATATATATATATATATATATATATATATATATATATATATATATATATATATATTGTATAATTGAGAGTTACGTTTAATCGCCTGAGCCTCCAAACTTTGGGAGACGAAGGGTCTGTGTGGTAGTATCTGAATTTTTAAGATCTAAATTTTTAAGAGATCTGAAAGTCTAAGAGGGTCTGAATCTTTAAGATCTGAACTTTTAACATATTGTTTGGTTGGAACGTCTAAATTGTTATGCTAAATAACAAAAATAACCATTTTACCCTTATGTATTATTTTTTTATTGAATTCAATGTTTCTATTTAGAAAACAATTTGATAAACTTATCGAAAACAATGCTTTTGAAATAAATACATGTTCATACACCCCTAATTTAATTTGTGACGAAATGAACATTCCATTGCTAATAAACATCCATATTACAAAGATTCATAGAAATTCAAAATTGATAACAAAGTCAAATTTAAGTATTTACATTTACAATTTATGTAAATAGAATAGTGAAAAGCACAAATCCACATCATCTTTTTTACTTTTGCTCCCTGCATCAAAAGATACTCCTAAACATTGACACACATCCAATATCTTTTTAACCTTTTGTATCGGTATGGACGGTACCAAGCTGCAGTGTTGCACCAAAATAAGACTTTTAATAAGAAACTACTAATCAAAACATAACCATAACTATCTGAAATAACAATGAATTGTAAGCACATCTCCAGAATTGCAACAAAGTAGATAACTGATCAAATTGGTTCAAATCTTGATAAAACATTAGCCAACAAACTCAATAATGGGTAGTAAACAACTCAATATTTTGTTAAACTTTTCTAGAAAACACTTCTATCAGATCAAAAGTATATAGATTCCGAGTATACACCTGCTATCATATTTCATAAACAATACATACCAATATGACTTGAAATATGCATATGAAAATGGTGGTGCTGGCCGATTAGGGCTGAGTCATGGGGTTGGCTAATAAACAATATCTCATGCGATGATCGATTGACAATTCCAAAAAAGCAAGATAAATTGAAAACCCTAAAATTCTACACAATACCTGGTGTGATATCTGAAAATGGTGGGGCTGGCCAGTCGTCCTATTAGGTGGAAGGATTGCGCTCCAACGATGGTCTGATTAGGGCTGTGAGTCGTTGGGGGAGACAGTGACAAGTAGGCGTTGGAGGGTAACAGTCTTCGGAGAGGGGTTGGAAGAAATAGGAGTCGTGAGAAATAGAAAGATACGAGCAGGCGCATGGGTAAAAACGAAATACGCGTCGATGAAGGAGCCGGAGGACTTCTCTGTCAGCGACAATATTGGAGACGACGGTGTCTGGAGGGGATGAACGGAGAGGATGGTGGACCGTGGAGGGTTGTAATTGGAGTTTTCAGTGGGAAGCGCCGTTTGTGAAGAAGAAAGAGCAAAGGGAAGGAGATAAAGTCTTTGGGCAAAAATGGAACGTACATTGTTTTTTTTTTTTTTTTTTTTTTTTTTTTTTTTTTTTTTCTGATATGTCTTTAGATCTGAAAGTTAGGCAACTTATAAATTCAGAGGCATAAAATAATATGCAACCAAACAATCTTTATCTGAAAAATTAAGAGCTTGCTTCTTAATTTTTCAATTAAGAGGCTACCAAACAGAACATAAGGCACCTTAAAAGACAAATCAGTTTCATCTAGTTTGATTAGTGGCACCTTCAAT
Organism: Lactuca saligna; assembly: GCF_052625555.1. NCBI lineage: Eukaryota > Viridiplantae > Streptophyta > Magnoliopsida > Asterales > Asteraceae > Lactuca > Lactuca saligna. The sequence continues at coordinate 200,239,682 of NC_136424.1, read as the reverse complement.
TTCTAACCAATTAACATAATCTTCAATTCTTCATGGCCGAACTCTTCTAATGAGATTCCAATATGATTGAAAAGTTATTTTCTCAAGTAACTTAAATTAATATACTAGATACAACTTAAATTAATATACTATTTACATATAATTCAGTAAGTGTAATCGGAAAAACTATAACATAAAGTCAAATCCATGACATGAAGATTTCTAAGATGATTATAAGTAGGCGTGGACAACAGCGGCCACAAGAACCTTATTTTGAAACATGTCGTTTGTAATTGTGATATAGAAGATAATTTTAACGATATAGGATTAGGGACAATATCGACATTTTTACTTTTTTTTTTAAAAATTATTGTGATTTTAAATTATTTAAAATTGTTATAAAATATTAAATTAAATATTTGGATAAATTTGATATGTTGAAAAGTTATGAAGAGTAAATATGAGATTTCAAATTAGACCGGCCAAATACGATATTTTGATATTTAAGAAGGAAATATACAAAAATAATCCAAGAAAATTTGATCGCATTCTTTGTTGTGTCTAAAATCGTTGGGAAGAGGTTGTATTTATACTACAACCTAACCTATGACCAACAAGACAATAATAATAAAACACAATTCCTAAAAGAAATTATACTTCATATCGTTCTTAACTACAAATTGTAACCGAAAATTAAACATTAATTTTCAGTTTTACATCATTAAGCTACTTAACTTTGATGATGATTTATGTCGTTTATCAATTATTTTTCAAAGATTGCTATCACAATACTCAATTTGTTTATGTATATGGTTTGTTTCTATATTAATAAAATTAAACGTAAAAATTGATGAAGTGTTGCTTTTATGATCAAATAATTTAAAATTTACTTATTTGGTTATTTTTTTAAAAGTTTTGATCGTAATAATTCTTTAAAACATCAACAATTATTTACAAACTAAAATAATATAATAAACTCGATTAAGGTTTTTATTTAAAACATGTAAACATTTTTATCTATTAAAATGAAATCTTAAAATATTTTTCAAAAGTCTATTTTTAATTTTGATTTGGATTTTTGATTTAACATCATATTTAAATTAACTAATTAAATATTTTATATTGATAAATCAAAAAGTTTTTCATCTATATAATAACTTTTCTTTTATTTAATAACATATGATAACTCAAAATTTTGTAATTAATATAATAATATCTTATACTTAAATAAATTAAAAAATAAAATATATTAGTTTGAAAGTTGAACGTAAAAGGAAAAAAAGATTATTGTATAATATAGTATAAAACTATAAATAGATCTAAAATTTCATGGTTTTCACTTATATTTCCAACTAGTTTTCCGAAGCTTTTCCCTTATTTTTGGTCCAACTTTTCCCTAGTTTTAGAGCATTTTAGCTCAACTCCAAAGCTTCATAGATCCTGGATAAATAGAAGTTTCCGGTTGGCGGTTAAGCATTATGATTTAAGTGTACCTTATGTTTAAGTTTATTATCATTATTATGAACTTATAGACAAGATTCATCAGTGATTCCATATCATAATACTGATTAATCTACTTACGGGAGTGATGTCGATGCTTGATCTAGTGATGCATAAAAAGTGGGATTTACAAATAGTATATACTTTTTATACTAAACGGACCCTACCTGTTTCTTCCATATTTGATTGATCTCGATGTATTGGGACTAATAAAAGATCTACCTGTTAGATCCTATATATATATATATATATATATATATATATATATATATATATATATATATATATATATATCTATATATATATAGGATATATATATATATCCTGTATACATACATACATATATATATATATATATATATATATGTGTGTGTGTGTGTGTGTGTATGTGTGATTAACGTTATTTTGATGGAGTTAATAGGTAGAGCTGAAATATAATATCTAAAAGATCGTATAAGCCCAAGAGTCATTATATAATGATATTGCTAATAATATATGATCATATAGACTCACATTGTATATCAAATTACCGTGAATTGATGAATTATTAATATAATTTGATTATTAATAAATATATCAACACTTATATTTAATTTGAAAATTATTGTTTCATTGAAATAACAATTTACTTATTAAGAATATATCATTTGTGGAAATAATATTTATTAGAGAAATAACAACTTATGAAAGATATCATAAAGTATGATTATTTATAAGTTATATTTATATCATAATAAACTCGCTCAATTTATATAAAATAAGCTACTTACAATTTATATAAAATATATTTTATGAAAAATAAGATATTTATATGAGTATATATATATATATATATATATATATATATATATATATATATATATATATATATAGGATTAGGATTAAATATGAATTACAATTATTGTGTGAATGTATGACCATTTCTTGTCCATTTGATTTTAAAAAAAAAAATGAGTGTGATTGGAGGGTACATTTGATTAACATAGGATGTCACGTACTATATAATTACAGTTATTTAATTATAATTGTATTTTAGTCTATTTACATATATTTAGAAAGGAATGATTACTAATTAATTGCATAATTTAATGAGCTTTTTATTAAATACATAGTTATATTATTTTACAAAAGTTAACATGGATAATTAAACATCATTTAAAAAAAAAACGTAAGTCCATAAAAGTATTTTCATACATGCAATATACTTCATTCTATAAGAATTTCATTCTTGAAGAAAATACAATATTCTTTAACGCAGGCAATATAATAACATCAAATGAGAATTCTTGAGGAATAAATAATTTGGATACACAAAAAAATAATCGTGGTAAAACAAAATATATTCTTAAAGAATGTGTTCAGTTTCACATAAAATTAATTAAACATACGGTGTGTAGTAAAAATAAATGATTATTCTTAAAGAATGTGTTTGGTTAGATACAAAATCAATTGAACCCATTGTTATTAGTGATAATAAATAGATTCTTTAAGAATCATTTAATCCACTACAACTAACCTCCAACATCGGAACAATTAACCTCCCAAATCGGAACCTTAATTCATATTTTAATGATTTTTTTTATTAAATTAACATTCATTCTTTAATGAATCAACATTAATTGTAAACACAAAAAAAGCCTTGATTCTTCTAATTTTTGACACAATCAACGTGCAAAATCCCCATGGAGGTTGAAAATTTCTTTTCCCATTCTATAGTTCATTATCTCTTGTAAGGTTTTTTTTTTTGTTTTTTTTGTTTTTTTTTTAATTTTTAATTTTTAATTTTTTTATGGTGAGATTGTTATATAAGAATGAATGTGATGAATATTTGGAAACAATTGTTCAAAGGGTAATTTTATTAATTTCACATATATTGCTTATTAATTAATGAAAAATAAATAAACTAGTTACAAGATTCCATAATTACTCAAGACTATTGATTGGACCAAAATTAATCATACATTCACATAATATATATTGGTTATATATGATCCTAACTCTTTATATATATATATATATATATATATATATATATATATATATATATATATATATATAATATTATAATAGCCATGAGACAACTTTTGTCTCTGGGAGACATGCTTTTTCAAAAATTGATGAGGAGACCAATCATGACTTTCTTTTGAATTGTTTAATCAATTCATATCATGTTTGGAACAAAGTTATCAATGCTTTTGCTTTATGATCTTTTTTTTAATTTTTAGCTATTATATAAGGAAGGGCATAAAAGACATTTGAGGGAATTCATGAAAGTCTTCTTCTTCCTCTTCTTATAGCCAAAACCAATAACACATACTCTATTAGAGGGCTATCAAATTTTCGATATTTAGATTCTCCCTTCTCCTCCCTTCTCTTGCATTTTGATGTCAAAGAATATCCCTTTGTTTCTTACCTTTGAATATATATTTGGTATATATTTCAAAGGTTTATGAACAACAAATTACAGGTGAATAGTAGCATGTTTTAATGGTTCTACTCTTGCTTGGTGGAAACTTCTAGAGAACTCTTGATTTAGAGTTTCAAGCCATACTTCATGAACTTCGAACCTTCCATGAGCATCAAAGTCTTCAAAGGTTTTTATGCTTTCCATTTTATGGATGTTTTAATCTTTCAAACTATTGCAAAGTATTCATCAAGGGGGTAAAATTGTTTTAGTTTTATTAAACATTTTTAAGCTCCCGTTGTCATTTTTACCGGTTATGAAACCAGATTTTATGAATAAAAACTCAACAATTGGTATCATAGCGACTTTTGCAAGATTTGTTAGATTATTTATTTAGTCGACGGAATCTTTCTTTTTTGAAAACATGGATGGTTTTCTCTTTGCAAGAAAAATTCATACATATTTTCTATGACAACTTTAAAATGTTTATAATTGTTATTTTTGACGAAAAGTTTACAAGCATCTTTTTGGTTATAAAAGTTGTCTTAGAAAAACAAATAATTGTTTTATATATTTTTGAGGATATAAATATATATGATGTGCATAAACTAGCCATGAACCTTTGTGTTGTTGTATCTGTTGATTTATTTAAAATGGTTGTAATTATTTATTTATTCATATGATAAGTAATATTTAAATAGATAGTTTTCTTCTATTAGTTTCTGTAAATAATATATTAGTTTTAGAAATAGTTTATTTTTATAAAATGTAACAAGAATGAAGATGGTGTTCATTTTGAAGATCAAAAGTTGATAAAGTTGATTTTATTAAAGTTTCTTAAACTTTATAAAATTATTTTTCTAAATTTGGTACAAGGTGTTAAAGCAAGTGGGAGTACATGAAAACTTTATAAGATAAAGATCCCTTATATCCCTTTAGGAATGAACTTGATAATTTTGTGATGGCTCACAAAAGTATTACTAGCTAATATCTTGATTTATACACATATGTTATAATTGTTATGCATACTTGTGTTGTTTTCTGTTTATGTTATTATTATTATGTTATGGTTGATAAATTAGTTTGTCAAATACAAAATAATATTTGAACATAAATAAATATCACAAGGAGTTTGGTTCTAATTAAATTTACCTTTTAACATATGATGATAAAAATAGTTTAACAATAAAACAAGCTTTATTGTTAAAAACTAGTAACAGGTAAAATTTTTGGATTAAAATTGTATAAGTCTAAAATTTAGATTTATAAACTTATCAAACTTCAAACCTTATTTATAAAAGGAAGTTTTATTGAAAGATTTTCAAATGTTCTAAAGTTCTCAAACAATATAACTTAATACTAGTTATAAATTTAAAACTTTGATTGCATCAATTATATAAAACCGGGTTTTATATATAGAACATTTTTAAAATGTGTTTTTTTTTTTCATAACATAAGATATTTTAAAAGGTATACCATGGTTTGTTGAATCCATGCAATAACCATGATATAACATGTTTTTTAAACTAGAATTAAAACAAACATCAAGGACCCCTTACAAACCTCAAATATATGCAATTCTTTTGAAGGAACACTCGCACGTCTCTTGTATACACTGGTGGGATAAATGATACCTAACCTCTTGATATTATATATATATATATATATATATATATATATATATGTGTGTGTGTGTGTGTGTGTTTGTGTGTGTGTGTATATATATATATATATATATATATATATATATATATATAAACATGTTAAGCAATATTCCAATAAATATAGTGATATATTGTTGGAATAGTGCAAGGCTAAAAGAGCCACCTTGTGTGATCTAAAAGGCCTATGTTTTATGGAATAAACACCTTTAAGCCCATGAAATCCAATAAGGCCCATATAGATGGATCTTGTTACTTTTGTGAAGAAATGGGACATCAATAGAGGAACTACTCCTCTTATCTAGAAAGAAAGTCTGAAAGAAACTAGCACTTCAGGTATCCACTGGATAGAACTCATACTTTTCATGCAACACTCAAGTACTTTGTACTTAAATGTTAATGTAATATTTGTAACTTGATTGCACTACAAGAAAACAACCCTTTAATGACGCACAAACAATGACACTCGCTGATAGTGGACGTGTATTTGTGCGTGCCCTAAAAAATAATGTCAGATTTGCAAAATCTGAAGGATAGTGGACACGCATTTGTGTGTGCCCTAAAATTAGTGTCAGAAAAAGAAAAAAAAAAGGAAATGCGGAGGGCACCTTTTATAAAATGTGTGTCATCCAAGTGTGTTGCTTTATAATTTTTTAATGAAACACGCATTTTTTAAGGCGGGATTTCACCCCGCCTGTTGGATCCTAGAAATCAAACCCCCTTATCTCTTTCGATTAGCAAGAAAAATCCCTAGGGCCTTCGTCTTCATAGCAGCATCGAACCACCACCCAACCTCCGATCTCACACCGCCAAGTGTCTCCGACCATCTTCTCCAACCAGTCTTTCCTGTCGCACTACATCCATAACAAAACCTCCAATCATGATATGATAATGTTTGTATTTATGTCAATTGAGATCAAATCATTCATGTCACAGGTGATCATGCTTCACGTTCGTATGATAAAACCCTAACCGTAAAAACCATCTTTCTCTAGGTCGAGAGCAACGATTCCATCAAGAATGTCAAATACATGATACATGTTCCTCTTTCTCCTTTATTCTTACCTCTAATTTTGATTTTGAAACTTCTCATCCTCTCCTCTATAAAACCCTAACCGTAAAAATTATACGGGTTTCAATTGTGATTTCCTCCTCCATACTTGATCCCTACTTCTACTCTCTACGCATATCAGATAGGATCCGTTCTTTCTCCCCTTTTCTCCTTCTTTTTCTTTGTTTTCTCAGGTACGACATCATTCTCCCTTACTTTCTACTTGTGCATCCCATTCTGATACTTTTCTACTTGATACAATCATCGATGATTCAAAACCATCAAACGCTTCAGCATCTATCGTGTTCGGTTAATTCATCCCAATCCATTAACCCCTTTCATTTTTCATTAAAAAAACCCTATTGATTTGGCAAGTTCATGAACCAGATGTAGCACATCCCAAACTGGGGTTTTAACCAAACCCGATAGAGCCATTGATGGAATCTTTGGATTCGGTTACCAAGGACTCTCTGTAATCACACAGATTTCTTCGCAAGGGATTGCTCCAGATGCTTTCTCTCATTGTCTCGTCAGAAATGGTGGTGGTGGTGGGATTTTGGTTCTAGGTCAGATAATCGAGCCAACCATGGTGTATACTCCATTAATCCAGTCACAGTAAGTTCTCTTTCGCTTATCTCTTATCATAAAACATTAACAATGGCGTACAGTCTTGTTACCCCTTTTCACCCTTTTCTGCAATTTCTCAATCTCCCTTTTCTGTTGTATAGGCTATGATAGAACTACTAATGATTGGGATGACTTAAAAACATGTTTATCATTGTAAGAACCTGTTTCCTTCTGTGAGTTTTGTCTATTTTTCGACTTAAAAACATGTTTATCATTGTATATTGTTTTTGGTTTCATTACAGGGTGTTTATGGTCATGGTTATGCACCATATGGACCTTATTCTCCTACTGGCTCACCTATGCCAACAGTAGGTCAATATGGTGAACTCTATGGGGCCCAACATTAGCAGTAACCTACTTCTTACTTCCCACCTATGACCCCTACAACCCCTTACTCTCATGCGCCTCCAAAGGGTGAGATCACAGCAACTAAAGAGGAACCTGCTTTATCTTTGGACACAACTAAAGGAAACCCAAATGGTGTGAAGGGTAACACTGCTTCTATCCCTGTGAGGCCAACTTCATATCAGAATTTATCTTTCAATCCAAATGGAACCTATGGAAGAGGTGCATAAACTGGCTATCAGGATCCAAGATACACTTGACAGTTGATAGTTTCTCAATTTTCTTCAAACAATCTTTTCTTTTCTTCTCTTTTAATCATTTTATGTTAATATTCAAGGCAAAATATACAAAATGGCAACATATTTTCATTTTTAACTGATGTATTGTGTCATAAACTTGCAGTCTATTACTAGAGCATATGGAAGGGTGGATGTAGATGGTTCCAGGTATCTACTTGGTGACCATCTTATTAGTTTTGTAAATAATAATAATAATAATAAACAAATAAACTAATTAAAGTAGAAGTTATAAATACAAATGTAATAGAAGCAACTATGTAAATATGCTAGTTCCATTAGGTTTTCAACGTATAGAGGAATTGCAAGGGAAATATTATAACTTAATTCTTAATTATTACCTATTGCCTAGATTCTTATAGGAGTTCAATCACCCAACATTCACTACATTAAACTATATAACTATTTATGTAGTTCATAACTTATTCATTTGAAAAATATCAAATTTGACACTTATGTTCAGGTTTTTGCTGTTTGTGGCCTCAGGTAGAAGTTAAGAGTTTTCCAGCAGAAGCAATCAATCCTCTTGCTTGCAATATTGATGGTACTTACATAGTAGGAGGAGGAGTTTCAGGTCATATTTACTTGTGGGACATGAGTTGTAAATTCATTTCAGTTTTCTAGTCATAAAGAATACATGGTTCTTTTGCCGATTTTTAATTTCTCTTCAAATTATATTGAAAACTTTGTTATTTTGTTTTACTGTTGCACTTTGGTTCCAACAATTCACTGTTTTTCATAATCGGATTAACTATTTGTGCAAAAATCATATAAAAACTGATCGTATTACAAGTCTTTTCTTTATTTCTTTTGATTTATTATAGGTTGCAACTGGTCGATTATTAAAGAAATGGCATGGTCACTATAGGCCTGTTACTTGCTTGGTCTTTTCTAATGATCAGTCACTTTTGATTTCTGGATCTGAGGATGGAACTGTTAGAGTCTGGTCACTTTTGATGTATGTATAATTATTCATTTACCCTTTTACATTCATGAGTTGCAATTTTAGCGTTTATTACTATAATACATTTTCTTCATCTTGTGATCAGGATATTTGATGAGGAAGGACAACAGAGAGCAGGACATCTGTATGAATACAGTTTCACTGGTCATGCTTTACCTATAACTGACATTGTCTCGGGCTTTGGAGGATCCAATGCAATTATCTTATCTGCTTCTCTAGATCGTACTTGCAAGGTACACATTGCATAAATATTCGGAAAAGACGTGAATGCCCTCATGAATTTGTTTAAATTGCAGGTATGGAGCCTAACTAGAGGGACATTGTTGAGAAATATTGTGTTCCCTTCAATAATTGATGCAGTTGCATTAGATCCAGGGGAACATGTTTTTTTATGTTGGTGGGAGAGATGGGAAAATATACATTGCAGAACTCAATGCTCAAGTCACATCCAACAACAACAACAACAACAAAAACAACAACAACAACAACAACTATGGTTTGCATATCATTGGCATATGCAAACACTACTTCAATATTCAAAGTAGGAAGTAGTTGGTATTCATTATATCTTTTGGAGAAAATATAAAAAGGGGTGTTTGGATTTTCTTTTCTTAAGTAATTATTCTGATTTCAAGAATAATAATCAGATAATAATTTGATAAATTTAGGGATAATATGATACTTTTCCATTTATCCTGCAATAAATCTGATTTTGGCATCAAAGATTTTGTCATGATGACTTCTTATACTGGAATTGTTCTGAAAATATCATAACCTCTTTTAGATGCTATTATTGAGAAGAGAGTATCTCTTTCTGAATGCAACAATACTATAACATCCTAAATTTAAGACTATATTATTAAATTAATAAGATAAAAGGGAAAATGGTAGAGAAAAGTCATTAAATTTGCTGGGAAAATTACCCTAAGTCAAGGGGAATAAGGGCATTTTCGGAATTTTACCAAAACTAAGTGGGGTTTTTTCACATGATGTTAATTTGCAGCTGCCAACATCTCCCCAGAAAAGCTACAATATGGTAGACCATCACCATCCATTTGAACTTTGAAGAAGATGACAATGCAATGTAAGTTTATGCTAATTAGTTTCTCTTACTATTTATTTTTGAATTTATGACACTTTGGTTGCGTTGAATCTGATATGGTATTCTGACGGTTATATATATATATATATATATATATATATATATATATATATATATATATATACACACATACATATAGGGTTAATGAAGAAAGAACTTAACATTTTACAAATTTTCCCTCACTTATTTTTTCCTTCTCAGTGTTGCCCTTTTTTCAACTGCTTTAGGTTTTGGTTGCATAACTTAGTAAAACGGTACAAGAGTGTGTGTCTCTATCTCCCCTCTCTTTAAAACATGCACTGTGGTTGGCTCTAACTTAAAATACAAGTGAACTCAGACCCCCATCCAACCAAGAAAACTATAGAACCTAAAACAAGTTTCTGTGCTCAAGTCTTTAACAAATATGAACACCAATTCGTTTCAACATCTCCATTATAGGGTAAGGCAACCCCCAGTAGTTCTTCTTGTTGGTGAGTTCTTCTTGAATGTCACATCTAACTGGAAACTATATAATCTAAAACAAGTTTCTATGCCAAGTCTTTACTTTCACATCTCACTGGAAACATCCTACATAAACTTAACCTTTCTTCTTCTTGCTGGTGATGGAACCACAACAGTAGTTCTTGAAGGAGGAAAAACCATTCATTGAAGACGGGGTCCACCCTCAAAATCTGATAAAGTGCTTCATGCATAACTCATAACTCATAACTCACAAGGTCTGTTTCTTTTCACTTTTCTGGACCGAATAAACCGCTTGAATGAAAATAAATGACCATTTTACCCTTACATTCCATCACACAGTTTTAACAAAATTCATCAATTTGTTAATATAATTAAGTTTCTTTCTTTTTGTATAGCATGACAAGGCCTTTATTACTGGTTACTGCATCTGTTGACAAAATGGTTCTCAAGAAAACAATTAGTGTTGATGGTGATCTAAAAATGGGTGGTTCTGTTGTATGGGTAGAGCGATCTTCCATTGATGTTCAACTTGGAGTCACTCAGCTATCAATCGGTATAATAATATGATTGATATCTTTAAACTAGTGTTTAATTTCAATAATTTTTGATTTTTTTAACTGAAAAGTGAAAACTATATATTGGTTTTGTAGATAGCACTGTAATTACAGAAATAGTAGCTTTATTTTGTAACATTTTCCATTGTATTGTTTTGTATCTTGATTCTACTTTTCATGTTTTTAGAATAAAATGCCTACCCGAAGCTTTAACAAGAAGTTACATTAATTTAACATGCCAGATGAATTGAAGTGGCCTAGTACGGATAGAAGCCAACGACTCCCAAGGGGTGCACCCATGAGAACACCACCTGTCTTCGAGCAACCTCGGTTCATGAAGCACAGCAGCAACTCCACATCCACTGAGGTTGATATTAAGTCTAAACCAACCAAAATAAAGGAGCCTAATCTGGCTGGTAACCGTGGATCCAAGGGTTCCTCTTCTAAGGGCTCTTCAGAAGGTGAAAACTCAGTTTCTAAGGACAAGATGAGTGAGGATCCAGAAAATGAGAAACCAAAATTATTGATCAGGCTTACTAGAGAAGAGATTGAAGAAGATTATCTTGAAATGACTGGAAAAAAGCTTCTAAGAAACAAGATGAGGAGGGACTATCTAGTGGTCCGAGCAAGTGCATTTTAATAAGATTTGGTGCAGAAAGTTAGTTATTTAACCGCAAAACGAAAGCAGACTGACTAAGTTTTGGACTTTTGGTATGATAAGCATCAACAACAATTTTTTAATCCTTTTAAACAACAAAAAGAAAATAGATTTATTCCTTTTTATATAAGTTTTTAATACTAATAAGAGTTTGTTATACCTATTATTTTTCATACATTAAGCCGTAGGATTGGTTGTAAATAACTAGATCTCAGGAGACTTGAACTTGTGATCATTTTTATAAAAAAGTTGGTATTATGATGATATAAAGTTAAAAATTTGTATTGATTGATGAAATAGGTTGGAGTCTGCTATTCTTGACTTAGCTGCAGATGATAGTGGTGGATTACAAAAGCAAAAATCCTCGTTTCATTCATTGGGATAAGGTTTGACTTTTTTTTTTCATTATTTATATATATTTATTATTCCACTTTTTTACTTATATTTAATTTATTTATATATATGATCACAGTGGAGTAAAAAGTATGTCACGTTGAACAACGGTGACTGTGGGACAGCTGATGGGAAGGTATTTTCAAATATAATTTTATTTTTTATTTTTTTTATTAATTTTTGGTTCTAAAAATATGTTTGTACTATTTAATTTACTTGTGTGTATATACAGATAATAACAGAGAGTGGTAAAAAAAGGGAAGGCGAATAAAACAAGAATATATAAAAGATGGAAAGAAAAGTCACATAGTAAGATATCATATATGCATACAAAGTCTCAAAGGTACATCATATACGCATACAGTTGAAAATCATGTTAGAATGTTAGAATGTTAGAATGAAATAGTTTTGGTCTAAATAAAATGATGTCAATGTTTTCTGGTTATTTATTTTGAAATTATGAATTACAAGGGCAATTTGGTTACTAATTGTTAAAGTCACTCATTTTCAACCAAAAAACAATTATATACTAGGGAAGTTAGGTCACAAAATGTTAAAGTCACTAATGTTTAACCAACAAAGTCAAAAATAAACATTTTACACCATTTTAGCTTGTTTGTTTTAGATAAATCATGATTCATTATGTGTTCTGTTTATGATTAATTGATTATCAATTATTCAGTCTCAACATAACATTTATCTACAACTTGGAGTTAGAATATCACTACCTAGTTTAATTGCTGCAAAATAAAGTGCACATGTCATTCTTACTGGTGACTTAAACAAGCTAGAGGTAGGCATGAGCAAAAGGACCGAACCAACCGGAACCGGCCTGGGAACCGGCTTCGGCCAAAATCAAGAACCGAACCGGCCTGGCGGTTCTACCAGTTCCGGGTCCGGGTCCGGTTTTTGCCAGTTTTTTGATTTTGGAACCGGCCTTCGAGAAATAACAATGTATTTTGGGCTTACGGTTTTTCGATTTTGGGTCCGGTCTTTGGGAGATTTATTTGAGTTTCAAAGTTACATTAAACACATGTGAAGATTATATATGAGAGAACTTCATGGATTAGTTCATGCATATGCATACCCTTAAACAAGTTCTTTAAGTATTCCATATAAGTAGAGTTAAACTTTACATATAATATAAAAAAGTTGATATATAAATATTTCAAATTTCTTTCCCAGATGATATTACAACCATTCATAGACTCTTTTTGGCTTGAACATTCTAAAGAAACATAGGTGCAAAATGTCAAAATGCTCAAACAGCCTAATCTTTCGAATTGCTAAAAGAGGTAAAACTACACAATCACATTCTTTCTTTAAATATCAATAAAGTTCAACACTTTTTAATACTTCATATAAATTCAGGAATTAGGGGAAGCTATAAATTGGAATGAAGTGCAAACACTTACAAATGCACCTGAAATTGTAACCGAATGGAAAAATTTAAAACCAGAGATCATGAAATGGTTTTCAATCTCAAATCCTTCATTCAACAATGGAGAATCCGAACAACAATGCAGAACCCGAACAACAAAACGATGGATTCTCAAATCCTTACACGATAGCTTTTTTTATTTATTTTTTTTTATTTTTTTTTTATGTCTAAAGTAGAAGTGCAAGTGACAAAGGCATGGGGTGTTTTGTAAAGACTATCCGGTCCGGTTCCTGGTTTTGGGCCGGTTCTTACCGGGTCCTGGTTCCAAAAATTCATAAAATTATAGTACCGGTCCCGACCCGACCGGTTCCATCGGGTTCCGGTTCCGGTTCCGGGACCGGTTCCGGCCGGTTCTCCGGTCCGTTTGCTCATCCCTAGCTAGAGGCATAAACAAGGCTTGTATAATGTACATTACTTGTAATCAATATGAATTTGTTTCTTACAAGTTTATAATAATCAATTTTCAGGGTTTGGACAACATGAGAAGAGTATGTGAGCTTAATAATGTCTAGTGATGATAGTGATTCTGCCACCACTCATAGTAGGTTGTTATTTGAGTACATAGAAAAGAATCAGCCTTGGGGCAGAGAACCTTTGACTGATAAGGTTAGCTTTTCTCTTGCTTGAACTGGAATAACAGGAAGAGCTCCAAATTGCAAATGGCCAATGTGTATAAAAAAATAATAATAAAATAACGTACAATCTTGAACTTATTACTTGACCAGCAGCTAACGGAACATATTTTGGAACATTCTAGGAATTGTGGGTGTGGCCCCAGGTATCTGATCTATTAAATCCAACAAAATCAAAGCTCTAGAAAAAGTTGACAACTTTAAAAACTTCTCTATCGCCATCATAAAGATAATAAGCAACATTCACCACTCAACTAGATCAAAAAAATCGGATAATTTTAAGTCTTGCATTCACCAAGAAATGGAAAAGATTTTCTTTTTATGCAGAATTTTTATAAAAACTACCAAAACAAGGAATTCCCAATTGAAGACGAACAAAACCCATCATACCATTTTGCACTGATTTTTCCATGTATGTCACCATGTTTCTTTATACAGGTATGGGTCGTATTGAATTGCTGCAATGACAATTGGCAAAAGGTATTTTACTATTTCACACTTTCATATTAACTTTTGTAATCAACATGTGTATTAAATTTTAATATTTTATACAGGTATGGGTTGTATTCAACCCTGGTTTATTGGAAAAAGGTATTTTACTATATTTGTAATAAATTTTAAAATTTTATAACATAGATTGATGATGCTTGAAGGCATTCTGAATACTAATGTGTTATGATGAAAACAGGTATCATGTGGACAAAAAAGCATAACAATAAGTAGAAACCAGAAGGTGTTCGTTAACAGCAATGTAGTATTAGGTTATATAGTTAGGGAAAACCTCTTAATAACAATGTACAATTAGATCCCCTTAAAACCAATGTATTACAATTTTTTGATATGATGCAATGGATTCTATTTTTTTTATTTGATATTATATTTTCTATTATAAAACATTATATACAAATTTAATTTGAAAATAAGTAAATCTATAAATAATCTTTTTTTAAACATTTAAAATTATGATACGCAAAAATGTGTGTCATCTTCATTTATGACATGGCCATTCTTGACAGGGGCTTTCTTGATACGCATTGCGTGTCATTAGCACGCGCGTCGTAAGGTTACGACACGTGAATGCGTGTCGTCTTCCTTTATGACAGGGCCTTCCTTGATACGCATTGCGTGTCGTGAACGCGTGTTGTAAATGAGCGTCGTAAATGCGCATTGTCTATAGACGACGTGCAAAAGCGCGTCGTCTCTCTTTATGACATGGCCTTCCTTGACGCGCATTTGCGCGTCGTTTGAGCCTTTTCCGACGCGCAATGAGCGTCGTAAAAGGCTGTTTTTCTAGTAGTGTTGCAAATATTTACAAAAGAGTAACTAGCTGAGCACAAGCAAGTTGGAACTACACTCTCGAAGTTTAGTTTATTATTTATGGTTAGAATATAAATTGCTTGTAATATAAAACAATGTTTGTTTTGGAACAATATATGTTTTAAATTTAGCATGTTTGAATATTTATGTCTCAGTTATTTATTTAAATGTTTGATTATTTACTAGATCGTTTTTCATAACGATAATACTCATATTGTGAAATGATTGACTTCTATTTCTGAGACTAGATCTCTTGATAGAATTAAAAAGTAAATATCAACATTTTATAAATAAAATTAAGTTCTATATGCAAGCACTTTTGACTTAAACTTTTTTTAAAGCGAACTTATCCATGACATTGTTATCTTTATTGTATAAATTAAATCCACATATTCCAACTTCAAGAAATGTATCTTTGAAGGCAAATAATGTAGTTTATTTGACATATGTGAATCTTATTTATATATAAAAGATTCCTCATAATATTTTCACTAAAGTATAGAGAAGATAATTATTAAGGAACTATACACTTTGGTGTATGACTTCCTTTCTAATGAATGTATATTATTGAGCACAAGATATAACCTAGTAGTACCATCTAAAGCCTTTGTGATGATAAAGGGTGAATTAAATTTTACTTGATATAGTTTACTTTGTAATCGGTAGAAATGTCATGCCTTTAACCTTTTTGGGATTATACTTCAATCATTATTAACAATATCTAGAATATAAATACCAGCTGATTACATAATTTTAGAATATTCTAAAAGGGCATTTAGATTATTATATACAACCCCATCAAGAATAAGTTCCTTTATTCCTCTAAAAGTTGAGTTAGTAGAAAGCAAGCTTCTAATGACAAAGTAAGTTGGAGGCACATGGAAGATGAAGTAGTTCAAGACCCATAGCCTGATGTAATAACTATTGGCACTAGTTTTAACATGAAATTATTAAACATGAATAGTTGCTATTAATAAATACAAATTGTTCACAATAATGGTAGAAATAATATATGACTTGAGAAATGTGGAATCTCTCATTGATGAGTTCTTGATGGTTTTTAGTTAAACCATCTACTACTAAAATGTTATATCAGATCTTAAATCTGAAAAATGACATAGAGTCATGAACATTGAGATGTAATCCATGTTTAATAATCAAGTATGAGCTTAATTAATCTTCCACTCTATAGCAAGGCTAGAAGGAGAAAGACATTCTTCTAGAAAGAATATATAGACGGATATATGTACACATTTAGAAATGCTTGTTATATAAGGATTTTCCTATACTCATGGCATTGACTATAGTCCTTATCATACTCATGACATTGACTATGGTCAAACCTTTTCACAAGTAGCTATGATTAGATCAACAAGGATATATTTACTATAACTTCATATTCTTAATATGAGATATAGCAAATAGATTTCAAGAAAGACCACTTTTCTTAATAGACATCTACTAAAAGATATATATATGTATATATATATATATATATATATATATATATATATATATATATATATATATATATATATATATGTGTGTGTGTGTGTGTGTGTGTGTGTGTGTATAGCTTATCATGGAGGTTTTCTTAATCCATGTTATCCTAACCAAATGTGTAGGGCTCAAGATCTACTTGTGGATACAAATCAAACATCTCAAGGTTGGAATACTCCTTTTAATATAAAGATACAAGGTTATTTTTATATCAAAATAAAAAGAACGTATATGTGTTTACTAAGAACTAGTGGGAGGATAGTGATATTCCTAATCTTTTATGAAAGAGACATATTTAATTATTTGAAATGAAATTTCGACTATGCAATGTGGTTTTCACCTTGATTGAGAAAGTATTTCTAAAATGAAAGACTTAGGAATGACAAGATACATTCTTGGAATATAAAATCCATATGAGATAGATAAATATGAATATTAAAGGTTTTAAAATTCTTTTTGCATGAAATGACAATATCTTGAAAGAGGTCAAGATACAAGATTTCTTTGGAAGATTCATGACATTGTCACATGACACGATTTTTAAGTTTGTCTCAAATGGATCTAGCATAAGGTTACAGCTAGATAAAAGGATTTATATTCTATTTTCTTGGCAAATGAATCCATCATTTATGTCATATCATGAGATACAAAACTGAATACACGGTTAACTCACTAAATGAGTGTGAGAACATTCTAAAACTACTCAAGAAGAGCTAAGAGAATGTATATGAGATACTTAGTTCAGAACAAAATCTTAATAGCTATATATGGTTTTGATTTCTAAATAAATATAGATAATTATGAATTATAATTAGATTATGATTTCATTATAGAATGAAGAGTAAGTTTAGTTGGAATGAGGTTCAAGAATAACAAAATAGCACAATCTACTAAATAAGAATACACTACTTTTCAGAAGTTGAAATCAAATATAATTAGATAAGCTAGATCTTTGAAAAACTAGGTTGAATCCTTCCATTCAGGAATAACCTAGAAATCTTTTGTGAGTAATAAAGTGTACTTAATTAAGCTAAGAAAATCTATGTTAGATAAGAGCACCAATTATATTCTCCATTTATTTAACTATACTTAGAGTAATGTCAAATATGGAGATGATTATATTCGCAAAATTCACACTAATTAAACTTAGTTGAACCCATTAATAACGTCTTTCCTTTTAAGCTAAGTATGAGTGGTCACATATCAACCATAAGACTTTTATTATTTTAGTAATGAGATTTTGATTCGAATTTAGTATTTGGATATGGGAACATTGTAACAACTATTAAATAATGTTTTAATATCTTGGGATATGATCATTACATTAATCCTTGTTGTGTTCTATATTAACAATTAATACATAAATAATCTTATTATTCTAAATGTTCATAGTCGGTTATGATTGTAGGAGCAATTATGAAGTAAGACTAATATGAAATGGATTGGTTGACTCTCACTAGATGAAAGTCAGCAAGTTGTTGTAACAAAGTTTCATAGGTATGTCAGAGAACTAGTACTGAACGGAACCACATCAAGATCATCTTGTAGATTGCAGTTATGAGTGATACTTGATTAAAAGTTACTATCTTTGTATCCTTAACATCTGAGATACATAGTGGGGACATAAGTGTATAGAGTGCTATGCTTTGAAATGATCAAATGATGTTTATTGACCGGGTAGTTATAAAAGTCATATTCAGGTATGGTGTGAACTATGCACGAGGCATATTTAGTCAAGATGGGATATGTTCCTCTTAAGGGTTGAGAGTTAGAGATCTTACGCACAATCGCAAAGTTGAATTACAAATGAGATTGATTGCGATCCAAGGCTCATGTTAATTAAGATGTCTGTAACAAAAGGGATACTTGATCAACTTACCTTAATACATCAATTGAAGCTTAGAGCCTTTGGGAATTGGATTTTGATGAATGGAATTCTTCATCATATGTTATTGGGGGCAGTGAAATGTTGCTAGATGTTCACCACTATATATATATATATATATATATATATATATATATATATATATATATCAATCTATGAGGAGTCTTATGCAAGTCGGAGATTGAAAGATCTTGTATGCCCAAGAGTGATTATAGAATGATATTACTAATAATATATGATCCTACAGGGTCACACAATATAGCAAATTACCGTTAATTAATTATTTATTAGTATAATTTAATTATTAATGATTATATCAACACTTGTATTTAATTGGAAAACTATTATTTTGGAAATAATATTTACTGGAAAAATAACAACTTATGAAATATATCATAAAGTATGATTATCTATAAACTAGTTCAATTTATATAAAAGACAGTTTATATATAAGAAGACGTTTATATATGACTATATATATATATATATATATATATATATATATATATATATATGTGTGTGTGTGTGTGTGTGTGTGTGTGTTTGGAATTCACTATATATATATATATATATATATATATATATATATATATATATATATATATGTAATAACTAGCCATGAGACAACTTTTGTCTCATGGGAGGCATGCTTTTTCAAATATTGATGAGGAGACCAAGTGTGGCTCTCTTTTGAATTGTTTAATCAATTCATGCCATGCTTGGAACAAAGTTATCCATGCAATTGCTTTATGATCTTCTTTCACTTTTTGGCCATTATATAAGGAAGGGCATGGAAGACATTTGAGAGATTTCTTGCAAGTCTTCTTCTTCCTCTTCCTAGAGTTAAAACCGAGAACACATACTCTCTTAGAGGGCTACCAAATTTTCGAGATTTAAACTCTCCATTCTCCTTGAGTATCTTGCATTTTGATGTCAAAGAATGTCACTTTGTTGCTTCACCGTTGAATGTATATTTGGTATATATTTCATCGGTTTATAAACAACAAATTACAAGTGAATACTAGTATGTTTTGATGGTTTTACTCTTGCTCTTTGGATACTTCTAGAGAACTCTTATTGTAGAGTTTTATGCCACACTTCATCAACTTCCAACCTCTCATGAGTATCAAAGTCTTCAAAGGTTTTTATGATTTCCCTTTTATGGTTTTTTTAATCTTTCTAACTTTCTCAAAATCACCTTTGGTTGGTCAAATAGTGTTAGTTTTATTCAACATTGTTAAATCTTCCGTTGTCATTATTAGCGGTTGTGAAACCGAATTTTATGAATAAAAACTCAACAATTGGTATTAGAGCCATTTTTGCAGGATTAGTTACATTATTTGTTTAATCAAAGAAATCTATGTTTTTGGAAAACATGGATGGTTTCCTTTTTGCAAGAGAAATCCATACATAGTTTCTATGACAACTTTAAAATGTTTATAATTGTTATTTTTGACCAAAAGTTTACATGCATCTTATTGGTCATACAAAGTTGTCTTAGAAAAACAAAAAGTTGTTTTATATATTTTTTAGTATATAAATATATATGATGTTCATAAACTAGCCATGGACTTTTGTGTTGTTGCATGTGTTGATTTATTTAAAATGGGTGTAATTGTTTATTTATTCATATGGTAAGTAATTATTAAGTAGATAGTTTTCTTCTGTTAGTTTCTGTAAATAATAGATTATTTTGAGAAATAATTTATTTTTATAAAAATATAAGAAGAATAAAGAGGGTGACCATTTTGAAGATCAAAAGTTTATAAAGTTGATTTTATTAAAGTTTCTTAAACTTAATTTTTTTTTATGTAAACTTGCTATAAGGTGTTGAAGCAAGTAGGAGTAAATGAAGACTTTATAAGATAAAGGTCACTTATGTCCCTTTAGGAATGGTTTTGATAATTTTGTGATGGCTCACAAAATTATTAGTGGCGAATGGCTTGGTTTATGCACATATGTTATAATTGTTATGCGTGCTTGTGTTGTTTTATGTTTATGTTGTTATTATTATTATGTTATGGTTGATAAATTAGTTTATGAAATGCAAAATAATATTTGAGCATAAATAAATATCACAAGGAGTTTGGTTTTAATTAAATTTACCTTTTAACTTAAGATGCTAAAAATAGTTTTACGATAAAACAAACTTTATCTTTAAAACTAGCAACTGGTAAAGTTTCCGGATTAAAATTGTATAAGTTTAAAATTTAGGTTTATAAACTTTTGAAACTCCAAAACTTATTTTATAAAAGGAAGTTTTATTGAAAGATTTTCAAATGTTCTACAAGGTTCAAACGATGTAACTTAACGCTAGATATTAGTTTAAAACTTTGACCACTTCATTTATATAAAACCGGGTTTTATATATTTAATATTGTTAAAATATGATTTTATTTCAAAACATAATATATATATATATATATATATATATATATATATATATATATATATATATATATATATATATATATATATTTTCAGTTACACCATGGTTTGTTGAATGCGTCCAATAACCATGATATAACATGTTTTTTAAATTAGAATTAAAAATAAAACATCAAAGAACCCTTACAAACCTCAAATCTATGCAATCATTTTTAATAAACACTCACACGTCTCTTGTATACACTGGTCGGATAAAGGTGTCACACATCCCCAAACCGGAACGGCAAAAACATTTGGGGGCGGCGGACATCATTTACAGTATCACAACCATTATATAATAGGAATCAAAACAAACACAACTATTACATTGATAAGGCAAAGTATTTACATCATCTTCAATACATGGTTTGTATGACAACAAAATGTATAACAAAAGTGTAATCGATGTGACTTTGGAAATCTCCGTCTTCTCAAAATCCTGCAGGTGTACCTGTCTTATCGGTTCCCTAAGAATACAAGTGATTTTGAAAGTGTATCAATATTTAAATTGGTTAGTTCATAAACATGTTTTAGTGCTGGAAAAACTTGTCTTTTTACTTTGAAAATACTAGTCTGTTTCTATAGAAAATCCAATATTTTCTATAGTGAATGTAATGTAGTCATGTATGTTCCTTGAATTTGTATACTATATTAGTGTACTCTGTGTTAGAAAACAGTGTGTTATATTTGTATTTGTATGAAAACCCTTGTATGTATGCTTGGATGTCACCAGTTGTTATGAAAGTAGTATACTGTAATAGTATCTATATAAAATCCTTAGTATGAAAACTTGGTATTCACCAATTGTAGTGTAAAGTAGTGTACCACAGTAATGTTTGCATGAAAACCTTGTATGAATGCTTGGTTACTACCAGCTGTAGTGTAAGTAATGTACTATAGTTTTACTAATTAAAATAAAACCAACAAAGTAGTGTTAATCCCGTAAACATACGTGTTAATTATACTGTTGTGAGTTTCATATAACCATGCTTGATATGACCTAGTAACCTCTAAGATGTTCTGTCACACCCCAAAACCAAGAACGGCGGAATATGTTCTGGGGTGGAGGACGACATGTACAGTATCATTACAATTTCATAATATTAAAAACAAGAAACAACAACCATTTCATATATATAGTGATAATAATTACAATTGTGTTCTGCACAGTTAATAGACACCAAAAGTATAACAAAAATAAAAGATGAGTCTTGTATATGCTCCATCTTCTCCAAAAGCTGCTCTGTACCTGTCTATCTTTGACCTGAGGATACAAGTTATTTTGAAAACGAGTATCAGCATAAAGGTGGTGAGTTCATAAGAATTTAGTGTCATTGTAGTATAAAAGTGTTTGCAGACTTATAGTATATGAGCTAAAATTTGTATTTATGAGTAGTAGAAATCCCTAGAAAATCCTATATTTTCCAGAAAGTACATAAGTAAGTCAATCCTTTGAGTGTGTAAAAGTATTATCTTTGAAACTTTGAATTGTAAAAGTGTAGAAATAAAACTCATGTGAGTAATATGGCTGAAGAAATGTTATGCCTGTTAACAGTAGTAGTGTTGTAACTTTAGTTAGTAATAGATCTTTAATTACTTCGGGATATTAGTTCAGACTTTAAGTCTTAGTGTATTTATTTGGATATAAGTTTAACTTCTCATGTGACCAACTGTGAAGTAGTAGAGTACCGATGACCTTCCCGGTCATGCGTAGTGAAGTAATGTAGTGCCACCCCTGGGCCTAGTCGGCTCGGACTGTAGTTAACAGTCGGGATGTAATAACGTCAGTTCCGTATAGATCTATACATATCGTGTTGCTTTCCTTTCGGGAAGCCCTGGTCACATGGTGTAAGTACAGTAGAGTGCCTTATAGAGAGTTAGTGTGATATACTTTGTATTAGTGAATTCTCTTATGCTTTAGTACGGTAGACTCTTACTATAGTAAGTAGAGTGTTCTCTTATACTTGCATTAGCTTGTAATATTAACAGTTTATTGTGAGTATAGCAATAGTAGAGGTAAGTAGTAGTAGCCTTAACTATACCTATTATAGTTAAATAGAATATGTGAATTCCTACTTCTGATTAACAATAGTAATGAATAAGATGAAAACATTCATATCTAAAACAAATATATATGATATATAATTAAGAATTCAACGATAGTCGGGCGGACAACCAATACCCTAAAACCAAATTAAACAAGAACAGGAACTAAGGCCAACTATCGGTCCTAAGTCCTTGAAGTCCTATTTATATAAATATATTAATGTAGATTTATTTTTAAAAGGAAAGTAGTTGAAACATAGTTTTGAAAATAGTTTAACAACAATTTAACCTTAAAAGCGCATTTGATAATTAGTTAAAACAGTTTTATTAATAAGTATCTAAAAGTGTAGAGAAATCCCTTTTTGATGATAGATTGTAAATCACTTATGATTTGATAATAAAACATGTAGTAATGTACTTGTATCCACCCTAAAACATGTAAAAATATTTAAAAGGTTCATTAAGGGGTATGAACTCACCGGACAAGAATTGTGTCGATTAGGATGTTTAAACATCGGGCCGAGGATTGAAAATAGCGATACATCTAGACGATAACAGGTTTCTTTGATCGTTCCTGTAATCTTCCAATCCTCTACAGTTGATGTTCATAATCGAGCTCTTCTGAGGATTTTGTTTAATCATTCGACACGTTTGATTCCATCTTGACTTATTCTTTTTATTGCATTCATATTTTTTGTGTTTATATACTTGTTCAAGATCTAATCGATCTTTATAGATTAAAGGTAAGTTTAATCTCATCATAGACTAAATCAACATAGTCCAAAATCAGATAGAGAGTCATTGCAATAGAGTAGTTAACTGCCAATATGACTGATATTAATGGTGTAACATGAGTTCGGAAAAAAGACTTAACAGTAGGTCTTCCATCAAATCATAAGGAAAATGTTGGCAGCCTAGAGGTCTAATTAGAGTACTTTCAAAGTTAGGAATGTTTACATCAAATCATAAGGAAAATGTCGGCATCTTCTATTGGCGACGGGCACCCATTGGACGAACCCTTAGATCTGCTAGTTGGCGCATAACTTCCTGAAGTTGTCGTTCATGAGTCCTTTGACGTACTCGGAGTTCCCTAACTTTGGCTTGGGATGCAGCTAGTTGTTGCTGCAGAGCCTCGTTGGTACTCTTTGTCCTATCCATAGCTTCTTCCAGTTGGCAAATGCGAGCAATGTTGAGGTTAGAGGTGGCATCAACCTCTATAACTCGGCCAATTGCTACTTGACCTTGCTCGACATTCCTGGCGATCCTTCGGACCATAGTGGGCAAGACTCAGTCGACTGATCCTCCTTCGCTTATGTTGTAGAATCTTCGGTCTCCATTGAAAGGTACCGGCTGACCCTGCTCATTGCTCCGCCGGTTTAGGGTTATTGCCCACATGGGAGTGGGGCCTTGAAATGCCGGATAGGGTTGGGATTTGGAGCTACTGGGGGCAGGTTGTTAACTTCTGACTCGGAGTTGGAGCTATCCGAGAAGCCTTCAGCATGGTGATCATCCAAAGGGATCGGGTGATCATCTTCTGGCTCCTCGGTGAGCCATCCTCCATTGCCCTGGTTTGGATAATACGGATCATCGGGATGGTGGAAGCCAGCCATCCTATCTACGTGAGAAGGGGGGGGGGGGGGGGAAAGAAAGGTTAATAGACGTACTAATCTAGGATACTTATAAGATGGATCATTATTAGTCGAGTTAATACTTGCGTAGTGCATACCAATTACATGTAACCGAAGCAAGATAGTCCTTTGAATAAGCAACCCTAACTTTAGATCCCCAATCAAACAAGAATAGGAAATGAAGCAAAGACCATAGATTCTGAGTCTGTAGCGCGCTAGTCACATGTCATCATGACGTACCCACTTAGCAACTATTGTCCTACCAATAACGACCCTTTTAGTTATTACATATGTAGTTAGTAGAGTGCATAATACTCCTATAGTATTCTTATTCTAACGAGTTTGTGGTAGTGTTGGTAAGTTTTTAGACTTGTTGCAACACCACAGTCATTCTTAGGCACATGCTAGTCACTCCTAGAGAGATGTAGTTGATCAGGCTACATCCACCCAGATGTGACTATATGTCTCTAAGCTTAATTGTGTTGTTCAACAATCTTTAATACTTCTATTTTGTTTTAGAATGATACTGACCCCTTTGTATTGGTGAATGTATATATACGTACTTAATTAAATATTTTAGTATTTAAAAGTATATATTCTTAGTCAGAGTGTTTTAGTCCCAAAGTGTTTATAGTTCGTATATCTTTTATGGGTTGATATACTTGATTCATTATAAACAATGCTCTGATACCAATCTCTCACACCCCAAAACCGAGAACAGCGGAATACGTTCTGGGGTGGAGGACGTCATGTACAGTATCATTACAATTGCATAATAGTAAAAACAAGAAACAACAACTATTTCATATATATAGTGATAATAATTACAATTGTGTTCTGCATAGTTAATAGACACCAAAAACATAACAAACATAAAAGATGAGTCTTGTATATGCTCCATCTTCTCCGAAAGCTGCCGTGTACCTGTCTATCTTTGACCTGAGGATACAAGTTATTTTGAAAATGAGTATCAACATAAAGCTGGGGATTCATAAGAATTTAGTGTCGTTGTAGTATAAAAGTGTTTGCAGAATTATAGTATATGAGCTAAAATTTGTATTTATGAGTAGTAGAAATCCCTAGAATATCCTATATTTTCCAGAAAGTACATAAGTAAGTCAATCCTTTGAGTGTGTAAAAGTATTATCTTTGAAACTTTGAATTGTAAAAGTGTAGAAATAAAACTCATGTGAGTAATATGGCTGATGAAATGTTATGCCTGTTAACAGTAGTAGTGTTGTACCTTTAGTTAGTAATAGATCTTTAATTACTTCGGGATATTAGTTCAGACTTTAAGTCTTAGCGTATTTATTTGGATATAAGTTTAACTGCTCATGTGACCAACTGTGAAGTAGTAGAGACCGAGGACCTTCTCGGTCATGCGTAGTGAAGTAATGTAGTGCCACCGTCAGCTCGGACTGTAGTTAACAGTCGGGATGTGAAGTAATGTAGTGCCACCGTCAGCTCAGACTGTAGTTAACAGTCTGGATGTAATAGCGTCAGTTCCGTATCGATCTATACATATAGTGTTGCTTTCTTTTCGGGAAGCCCTGGTCACATGGTGTAAGTAAAGTAGAGTGCCTTATAGAGGGTTAGTGTGATATACTTTGGATTAGTGAATTCTATTATGCTTTAGTATGGTAGACTCTTAATATAGTATGTAGAGTGTTCTCTTATACTTGCATTAGCTTGTAATATTAACAGTTTATGGTGAGTATAGTAATAGTAGAGATAACTAGTAGTAGCCTTAACTATACCTATTATAGTTAAATAGAATACGTGAATTCCTGGTTCTGATCATCAATAGTAATGAATAAGATGAAAACATTCATATCTAACAAAAATATATATGATATATAATTAAGAATTGAACGATAGTCGGGTGGACAACCAATACCCTAAAACCACATCAAACAAGAACAGGAAATAAGGCCAGCTATCGGTACTAAGTCCTTCAAGTCTTATTTATATAAATATATTAATGTAGATATATTTTTAAAAGGAAAGTAGTTGAAACATAGTTTTGAAAATAGTTTAACAACAATTTAGCCTTAAAAGTGCATTTGATAATTAGTTAAAACAGTTTTATTAATATGTATCTAAAAGTGTAGAGAAATCCCTTTTTGATAAAAGATTGTAAATCACATATGAATTGATAATAAAACATGTAGTAATGTACTTGTATCCCCACTAAAACATGTAAAAATATTTAAAAGGTTCATTAAGGGGTATGAACTCACCGGACAAGAATTGTGTCGACTCGGATGTTTAAACGTCGGATCGAGGCTTGAAAATGTGAGAGGTTCCTATGTAATATTAAATGATACAAAATTGTATCTAATTAGATATAAATCACTAATTAATAGAGGATATACACTTCTAGTCGCGAAAACACTTCAATTCAAGTGTTTGGAGTGACCCGGGTGACATTTATGGACATGTATGGATTGAATAAGGAGTTTACTCTTGAAGCGTAAACTCTTAGAAGAGATTTCGGCCCTAAACCCCTCATCCCCATGAGTTTACGATAGTAAACTATGAGTTTACGGCTGTAAATTCTCACCCACTCATTCCTTATGTGTTTTGAAGGCCATAGGTTAATTATAAGTGGTTCTACTCATTTTTACAAGCGAAGGAGTGAATTTAGGGCACCATTTAACCCCTTTATAGGAATTTACGGCCCAGGAACCCATTCATGAGGGGTTTACGGCTGTGAACTCCTTATGGAGTTCTTTTAATTAAGTTTAAGGTCCCTAACTTGTTGGTTGTTGATTATAGAATTTAATCCAAGGCTATTGGTGTGTTTAAGTGGCTTTTAAACACTCAAATATGAATTTACTCCCCATGAAAGTGAGTTTATGGCCAAAGTATGTTCTTGGGTAGTAAACTCATGTTTACTCTCCAAAAACTCGTTTCAAGGTGTTCTAAGTCTAGTACATTAAGTGATATAGCCATATCTAAGCTCCAAAGGTCGATTGGAAGGGTTTAAAGGCTCAAAAACCCCTTATATGTGTGTTTACAGTCCAAGCATGTTCCAGGACCGTAAACACATGAAAATTGTCCTAAATGATTGTTTAACCACGAATTTGAAGGTCTAAGATGTTAATCTAAGAGTTAGGGAAGTTACCTTGGTGTTTTGAAGCTTGAAAGAAGTGGTTTTTGGACCTAGATCTTGGATTGAAGAGAGAGGTTAGAGAGAGAGAGAGAGAGTGAAAAAGTGTTCAAATGAGTCTTAAACCACTTTAAATATGGTTTGGATTTGAGACAAGGTGGAATTCTACCCGATACTGATGTTAACCGAGGCTTTTGGTCGCACCCGATTAAGTTGTCGTCACTCGATATGGTCAAAACTAAAGTTTTTCTAATTACTAGTTTGAGACATTTTCTTGTGTTTCTAACATGTTTGGATACTTACAAGGTCAAAATAAAAGTCTTAATTTAATTGACCTAATCCAAAAAACGAAAACGGAATATTTCGCTTAAGATGAGTTTTTCGGACGGAATGGGTTGTAGCGATGGAACAACTTTGGGTTGTCACATGTTCTTTAGGCGTCCACAAGTTATGACATTAGTCACCCTAGGCCTGCCGGCCTAACTGTAGCTAACAGTTCACGTGTGGGATTGTTAGTCTCGTATAGATCTATACACAAATCTTACGCTCTCCATCTAGGAGACTCTGGTTATACTCTATAGGATTTAGTTCCATACCCTAATGGATACTAGTGAAGTAGTGCCTCACAACTGTATATTAACTAGTTTATGTGTAGTGTTGTAGTGTTCTCTTGTATTAGAAATTTTATGTATTTCCTTGTGTTAATGTACCTTATAATGTTTAATAATTATACTTAAATAATCATTTTAGTAGCATATACTTGTATCATTGTATCAGAGTAGTGTTTCCCAAACTATACCTATTATAGTTTGTATGTATGTTCTCCTTTCGTGTATTGAATAATGCTCAAGTAATGTAGTGTTCCCAAACCATGTATGTATTGTATTGAAAACTTGCAAAGTTTGGTTGAATTTTGAAAGCTACCCTTATGCCCAACATGTTACAAAAGGGTTAAAAATATCTAATATTTTTATAAATTGTAGTGATTTATCGGTTTGTAGAAATTGCAAAAGCTTTAAATTGTTTAAATAAAAACGCAAAAAGTCCTTGTGTTCTACTTGTATTCCCCTAGGAAACCATTAAAAAAGGTGAAACTGTAGGGGTATGGACTCACCTTGAATATGCATTTTGAATTAGCGAGTTGTAGAGACGATCCCTGGGTAGGCGTACTCATGAATAACGTTATCCTAAAAATAATTAAATTCCTCGTTGTATATAAATTAATAATATATTAACTTAAATAATGAGCTTAAATTATAATTTAATTATATAAGGACTTACAATTAAATTGGAATCAATTGGGAAATGCTGAATATGAGTTTTCGGTTGGAAAATGTAGTTTACGGTTGGACTTTATGGTGTTCACGGCTGGACCTTGGATTATTTTGAAGATTTGAAGATTGCTTGAATATTTGAATGTGGGTATGTGAAAGATCCACACTTTCATAATTGAAATCTTACTTCAAAACATGCTACATGCATATTTATAAACGATATTTTACATTGATAGTTTAATTACAAAAGACTGGATACAAACCGACTAAGCTTTAGTATATTACATAACTACCTAGGAATCTATTATTCATATACATACATAAATCCAAGTAAAAAAGAAATAGTATAAACTATTCTAAATCTTCCAACAGTATAAGAGTATACTGGATGCTTATTATCTACGATTGTTAAACATTGAGAAGGGTAAGCGGTGACATTTAGTGAGTTCAATAATAGATACAATATAACGTTATGTCATATATATACTTCCATATGGAAAAATCAAAGAGGAACAAGGAACAACAAATGTATATGTGAATCATGTGACAAGCTTTCCATATCAATCAATGATTTGATTCAAAGATATATAATCAATGAGACACAACAATTTCAATACTTTATATACATCCATAAAGCTTCAGCCCAAATGACACAGAAGACATACACTTTCTGATAGATTTCAGACTTTCAACCCTATCTAACCTTCTGCCAATGCCATAGGGGTAGAAGTCATTCTCTTACGAGGCATACTCTACACGGCTAGAGGCTACATACAAATACCATTGTGAATCTAAGTCCTTTCACTGATCACATGGTTAAAGGTACAACTTTGCTACTATAATAGCATGAAATAATAATACGAAAAAATAACACGGAAAAGAACATAGCAAATATAACACATTTCATACAATTGTTCCTATATATTGAACTCACCGTGAATAAACTGGATGTTAAAATAGTAATTTGGGCAACAGTTCGTTACTATAATTAACTTTCTTAGATGAAAATCGGGAGCTTTCTTGAAAAACGGGCCTTGCGAGGGTTGATCTTCAAAATGAAAAGTTAAATTTTTTGGGCTCTTCAGGCACTTCGAAACGTATTTCGGGTGTTGGGTATGATTCCAGGGCTTCAGGGGATGCTAAGTAGCTTAAAAGAGGGTGTAAGTGTGAAAACTGTGTGAATTTCTAACATTATTCGGGAGGATTCTCACCCTCCTATTAATAGGTGTGAACTGAGGGTCTTCGGTCGAAGGAGAGAAACACGTGGCAGTAGCGAAGCGAGGCAGGTGACGAGGGCATGCATCAGATGTGAGGGGAGGCCATGCGTCGGTCTCGGATTCGAGAAACGCGTCGTACTTCAAGCGCCACAGATGTGACACGCTGCTGAGCCAGATTGGACCTCGCTTCGGGTGACTCATCGGCATTGGACACGGGACACTTCGCGGGTAAGGGAATCGCGGCTGAAGTTTGGCCATGTGAAATTCCTCAGATTTTGGGATTTTCCTCGGTTTTTGTGCCTCAAACATAAAAAATCCATAACTTTAACATACAAGCTCCGTTTTTTACGTTTTTTATATGCACACGTAGGTGAAATTATACTCTAAAACGTTTTTTTAGACTCCATCGGCTAAGTTTGACATTATTTTTATTATTATATTTTTAACAGGATGGGACATGAAAAGTCTGTTAAAAATTCATAACTTCTTCATCCGATGTCCGTTTTTGTCTGTCTTTTTACCGTTGTACTGCTATTGACGAGACATTTGATTCTCGTTTAGGTTGTGTCGGCTAAAAATCACCCAATCTTTATTTTGAGTTTTTAGCTGTCTAGTGTATATTTCGAAACTT
This sequence comes from Lactuca saligna, assembly GCF_052625555.1. Classification (NCBI taxonomy): domain Eukaryota; kingdom Viridiplantae; phylum Streptophyta; class Magnoliopsida; order Asterales; family Asteraceae; genus Lactuca; species Lactuca saligna. The sequence goes on along the minus strand of NC_136424.1, from coordinate 200,208,576 downwards.
AGAAAAAATCATAACTTTTACACACAAAGTCAGATTTGGACGTTCTTATTATGAAAATTATTGGTTTAACGGATACTTCGACTTTCATTTAGATCACAAAGGATAAAAAGTAGTTTATCGAAAACTCATTTTTTACGCTAAATAGTGGTTGTCGGTTTTGTCGCGGATCTTCGATTGGTCATAACTTCTTTGTTCTAACTCGGATTTCGATGAGTTTTTTCCTAAATGTTTCTAATGAGATTCTTTACAAATTTCCATAATATAATTACACTTATTTCAAATTTTATATTTTCATTAAATTTCAATATTTAACTTTTGATCGGAATCTCATAAGACTTCTAAAACATTATGAGTGATTCTAAACATAGTTTTACTTCAATTCAAGTAAAAACTATCTTTTAGAACTCAAGACTCAAATTTAATATAATATTTGATAATATTATTCATTACAAAACACGATAACTAAACGTGTATGTTACAATATGAATGTTCTTGGTGAATTGGTTGATGATTTGAAGATTCTGGGCCTAAACCTTTGAAGATTCAGAGAAAATGAGGTTGTTCACAGATGAAGATTGAGAGGATTTTGGAGTGGTTCATGGTTGAGAAATGGGGAAATGAGTTGATTCAGGGTGTAAACACATATATAGGAGGTGTTTATGGCTGAAGTGGTATTGGACTTTTGTGTTTACGGTCCATTAAAGGACTTGAATTGGGGTATTCAGCCCAATAAGCGGTGTTAATGGCCGTAAACCCTTGTTCCCACTTTGACTTTGGCCGAAAACTCCACTTTTGAATTATCTATAGGCTGTGAACTCCCTTTTGGAGTGATTTATTGGCCGTGAACTCCATTTGGAGTTCACTCCTTGACCGTCAACCCTTTTGCGGTGTACTTTATTGATTTAAACATTAATATATTCACTTATATTAAGTTTTAATATCATGGTTCACCTAATACTCAGGTTATAAATTAATTATTAGCTTATAGATACGGCTTGGAAGTAATAGAGGAAATATATAAACATAAGGATCGAAATGAAACTTTGGCTCTTATTGAATTTGAGAATAATGGGTTGTTACAGTATCCCCCCATTAGATGGAATTTCGTCCCAAAATTCTTGCTATAGTGAGTACATCATGGACTAGGGAAGAGATGTTGATACCTTTGTTGCATCTGGTATTCTCGCTCTTTAGTAAATTCAGGTCTCCTCTTGGCATTCCAACGAACCTTTAGTATCAGTATGCGACTTTGTTTCATTCGTTTGACTTCCCTATCCATGATCTCTACTGGTTCTTCCACGAAGTTAAGGCTCTCGTTTATCTCGATCTCATCGAGCAGAATTACTAGAGTCTCGTCAGATAGACACTTCTTTAGATTTGACACGTGGAAGATAGGGTGTACGTTGTCAAGCTCTTGCGGTAAACAGAGTTTGTAAGCTATGGAGCCAATCCTAGATAGGATCTTGAATGGCCCTATGTATCTTGGATTTAGCTTTCCACAATTTCCGAAGCATATCATGCCTTTCTAGGGTGAGACCTTAAACAGAACCCGGTCACCAACCTGAAATTCCAAGGGTTTTCGTCTTTTGTCTGCGTTGCTCTTTTTTCTATCTCTTGAAACTTTCAATCGTTCTCAGATTTGTACGATCTTTTTTGTGGTTTCTCAAATAATTTCCAGGTCGATGAGAGTGCTATTAAGAACTTGTCCTTTAGGCAGTTATGTGTCACCCACCTCAGCTCAGCATAAAGGGGATCTGCACTTACAACCATAGAGGGCTTCAAATAGAGCAGCCTTTATGCTAGTGTGATAGTTGTGGTTATATGAAAACTCAAAAGTGGAAAATAGGTGTCCCATGCTTTACCAAAGTGGAGCACACAAGCGCTTAAGATGTCTTCTATCATTTGAATGGTTCTATCACTTTGTCCGTCAGTTTGAGGGTGATAAGTTGTGCTCATGTCCAACTTAGTTCCAAGAGCCTTCTATAGTGACTTCCAAATTTGTGAGGTGAATCTACCTCTCGGATTTAAGTTCTAGTTAGCTTCTCCATTTTGTCTATTTTTTTGATTAGCAGGAAGTGGGCGGACTTGGTTAATCTATCGACAATCACCCAGATAGTATCATGACCACCTGACATCTTGGGCGACTTGTTAATGAAATCCATTATGATTCGCTCCTACTTCCACTCAGGTATTTCTAGCTGTTGAAGCAAACTTGACGGCTTCTGATATTCTATCTTTACCTTGGTGCAGGTCAAACACTTGCCCACGTAGGTAGAAGTCTCTGCTTTCATGTTTGGCCACTAATAGAGTTTCTTGAGATCCAGATACATCTTATCTTAAACTGGAAGGACGGAGTATCGACTTTTCCGGGCTTCATTCATGACGACATCTCTATACTCACCGAATCTTGGTGTCCAGATTCGATTCATGAAATAACGAAATTCGTCTCCCTTGATCTCTAAGTTCTTCTCCATTCCTTGCAAGGCTTCACCTGCCACATTTTCCAGTTTTAAGGCTTCCAACTGAGCCTCTTTGATTTGTGTGGATAGATGGGAGTGGATTAGTATGGTTAGTGCCTTCACCCTATGACCTGAATACTCATTTTGACTAAGAGCATTAGCTACTATATCAGCTTTACCGGGATAGCAAATTTCACATTTGTAATCATTAATTAGCTCTACCCATCACCGCTGTCTCATGTTAATTTCCTTCTGATCAAAGATGTGTTAAAGGCTTTTGTGGTCGATGAAGATAGTGCACTTGGTACCATAAAGGTAATGTCTCCATATATTTAAGGCAAAAACTACTGCTCCCAACTCTAAGTTGTGAGCTGTGTAGTTGACTTCATGTACTTTAAGCTGTCTCGAGGCATAAACAATAACTTTCCCTCACTGCATAAGCATACACCCTATCCCCTGATTGGATGCATCACAATATACAACAAAGTCCTTTGTCCCTTCTGGAAGAGACAAGATAGGTGGGTTGCACATTGCTCCCTTCAGTATCTGGAACACGACGTCTTGTTTCTCTCCCTAACAGAAGGTTACACCCTTCTGAGTTAGGGAAATAAGAGGCTTAGCAATTCGACAGAATTTCTATAAAAATTTGCTATAGTAGCCAGCAAGAATCAAGAATTGACAAATTTCCGTGGGCATTCTTGGTGCTGTCCAATTATCGATTGCCTTGATTTTGGATGGGTGCACATGTATGCCTTCTTCGCTAACCATGTGACCTAAGAAAGTTATATTCCTAATCCAAAATTCGCACTTAGAGAATTTTACGTACAGTTTTTCTGCCCTTAGTGTTTTTAGAACTTGTCTTTAGTGTCGACTGTATTCTTCCTCGCTTCGTGAATAGATAGGTATATCGTCTATGAATACTATCAGGAATTTGTCTAGGAAGGGGCGGCACACCCGATTCATTAAGTCCATGAATACAGTGGGTGTGTTGGTGAGACCAAAGGGCATCACTACGAACTCGTAGTGACCATATTGAGTTTAGAAAATTATCTTAGGAACATCACTCTCCTGGACTCGTAATTGATGGTACCCTGATCTCAAGTCTATGTTTGAAAAGTAGCTGGCTCCTTGTAGTTGATCAAAGAAGTCGTCTATTATGGGTAGTGGGCAATGATTTTTAATAGTGAGTTTGTTTAGCTCACGATATTTTATGCACATCCGGAACGATCTATCCTTCTTCTTCACGAACAAGACCGGTGCTCCCCAGGGTGAGAAGCTTGGACTAATGAATCCCTTGTTGAACAGTTCATTCAGCTGGCTGGATAATCCCTGCATTTCTATCGGTGCTAGATGATAAGGGGATTTAGCTATGGGGATAGCTCCAGGAATCAAGTCGATTCGAAACTCGACTTAGCATTCAGGAGGAACTCCTGGAAGATCTTCATGGAAGATATCAGGGATGTTACAGACTTTGGGGATGATCTCGAGGTCTTTAACTTATTGATTTTCATTAACTACATGGGTTAGGAAAGCGTGCCACTCCTTTCATAGGTATTTTTGGGGATTGATGTACGAAATGATGCGTAGGTTCGTGCTGACTTTGTCGTCGTAGATAACGAGGGCTTCACCATTTGGCAGGTTGAGGCGAATGGCTTTTTTTTAATAAAGAATATCATCCCTATTTGGAATTATCCAATCCATGTCAATGATGACATCGAAGCTCTTTACGGAAACCACATAAGATCAATTGGAAAGGAATAGTCGTTTAGAGTGAGGGTGCATCTTATGAATACGTCGTTAGCGCTCTCCTTCTTTCTGTTAGCCATCTCAACGGTGAACATTTTGTTTAGGGGTTGAGATTTGTGTTTGAGTAAGTGTTTGAATTTTTTACTTACAAAACTCCTCTCCGTACCACTATCAAATAGAATGCATGCATAAGAGTTGTCGAGGAGGAACATACCCATGACTACCTCCTCTTGACCCTTGGCTAGCACTCTCCTCGTGTTTCTGGCATCTCTTGACTTAGGGCAATTCCTCTTGTAGTGTCCGGTTTCACCGTACCCATACCAGGCTTGGCCAATTCCAGCTCTAGAGATCTGGGCATTTGGTTGTACATGTGTCTTATAGAAGCGGGATGTAACTCCCGACAAGGCCCATGATGAAGAAATTTGCATTTGTCGTACCTAGGGAGAGTTCCAACGTATTTGTTGGGAGGTGCATGAGTAGTGGGGATAGTAGCAGGAATGATAGCGACATGGACCGCCACTGTTTTCTATTTCTTAGAGCGATAATGTGAAGATTAACCCTTGCATTTGTTCCAGAACTTTTTCTTTCCACTACATTCTTGCGATGGTTCGGAAGCGGCTACTACGTGGTCGTGGCTATCCCTGTGATAAACTAAGGTCCATGCCAGAAGCTTGGCACTATCGAGTGTGAGTGGTTTAGTAGTTAAGACATTTCCTTGGTTGGGGGTGTCAATCCCCATATGTACCTCTCCACTTTCTTGCTCTCAGGGGTGACCACCCCCGAGGCATAGAAGAGCTAAGTCACTAAACCTAGCAGTTTAAGTAGCAACATCAAAATCTTTCATCTTCAGATTCCAGAGCTCCTTCTCTAATTTTTTCTTCTCACCCCACAGGTAGTATTCAGCCAGCATCAGTTCCTTTAAATCGTCCTAACTCATAGCATTAGCTACCAAGAGAATTAGGGATATAACTTGGCTGTTCCACCAATTTGATGCTCTATCAGTAAAGGTGCATGCAACAAATTTTACTTTGCTCGACTCGGGGCACACATAGATCTCAAAGAATGATCCGGTCTTCTCGAACCAACGAGTCAAGGCAATGACTCCTCCAGTGCCATCAAAATACCGAGGTTTGGCATTAGTGAAGTCTTTGTAGGAACATTCCCTCGGGATTCCACAACTATCTCCTTGGTTGGATGGGTTGGTGCCACTATCGGCCCCGCGAGTGACACTCACGTTTATTTGTGACATAGCGGCAGCCACAACGGCTGTTACCGCTGCTTGGAATACAGCAGGATGGTACTAAGGAGGTGGCATCGGTGGTGGATTGTTGGTCTTTTTGTTGGACTTCTTTAGAGGCATCTTTCTCTAAAATAATTTAAGGGAAAAATGTTGACAAGTCCTCTATAGTGGTCATGAGTCAAGTGATATTGAATAGGGTATATCTTATGTTGAAAGTTATAGTGTTCTATCAAGCGATTTAGAGTGGAAGTCTACTAAATAGAAGTAAATAATCACCATGAAATTCATAGCAACACTTAGAATGAAATTTGTATATCTCATAGATCACATATTAGTCACTCAGAAGACCCCTGTTAAACTCATCTAAGCATCTCTTCCTAGAAGATCTCCTTACTCAGAACTCAGCACATACTCAAGCAAACAACATATAACACTAATGAAAAGCATTCCCTAGACTAACGCATCATAAATAAGGCAGCTCTAGCCCTAGAATATATAATACCTAACCTACCCTCTAGCATGCAATTCTAGTAAACTGTCTCATAAGTATTGCATAAAACAAAGTATGGTATTTTGGGAAATCACTGTTCCGGCTCTAGCTGATTGTACGTACCGCTCCATCTTGTATTCTCTTAAAACCCTTTCTCATTTTAGAAAATCATTTATTTTTAACATAAATTCTCCCAAATCCTCTGTATGAGTCCAAACGCACCTAGAGGTGCATCTGATTCCCTCAAATCAATGCTTTGATACGAACTTGTTACAATGTGAAATTGAAACCCATTTTTTTCAATTTAAAAACACATTTGTCTCGATAAATACAAAATGTCAAAATGTCAAATCATCATATCCCATATAAAAAGTTGTTTATATTTTAAAACTCCAGGATCCTCTAAATCATAACTTAATCGCTGGTGTGTGTAAAATCAGGCCGACGCCTTCCCGTGATCCGTAGAAGTACCTGAAACACATAACACACAACACGGTAAGCACAAAACCTTAGTGAGTTCCCCAAAATAGCACATATATCACATTAGCCACTCGAGTCTAACTCAATATGACCCTCTGGTCAATGTGTTCCAGTGGAAACCCTCCGGTCCCACTACTCGGGTGGACCCTTTGGCCTTAACTCAATAAGTTCACAACAATAAGCATAAATCACAAGAACAAGATGCAAGGTAGCATAATAACACAAATAAGCACATAATGCATCTCAGTCACACAAGAATACCACTCATGGTAAGTATAGTGATAAGACTCACCTCGCAAGCTAGTAAGTACAAGTCTCGTGCTCGGAAATCTCGAGCTAGCCTCTGCCTAATACATAGGATAACTATCTCTGAATAATACTGTATTCATACTCAATTTCAATAAGGTTATTCGTTATTTCTTTAAAATTCTTGGAATGAGTAAAAGACCATTTTACCCCTCCATGGTCCCCATTACTCATGTTGGCCAACCCTACAGTCAAAAGAAGTCAAACTATAGCCAACAATCCAAGTTTGATCTGCCTCACTGAGTGCACTTGTGTGACTCGTTGAGTCCAGTTGAACCTTAGAAGCTTCATGAAGGTCCAGCTCGTCCATTTAACCCCAAACTCGCCGAGTTAGAGCATGGTCAGCTCATTGGGACAAACCCTAACCAACTCGTCGAGTCAGCTCATCGAGTTGGTGATTCCATTGCGTCACTTTTCTAATTCAAACGATTCTAAGGCAGAAAACCTTCACAAACTCTAGATCTACACTCTTGAGGCTTGTTTATCACGTAAAGCCACAATATTTAGGTCCATTCATGACACTTAGGGCTTGAAATGCCAAAGACATACCTTACAAAGGGTTTTTCACTCAAGAGCATTACTATGGCTCAAAAAATAGGGACTTTTGGACTCTAGGGACCTCACATGGTGCAAATTTGAAGTCCAAACCTCTATATGAACTCAAAACACTCAAGATCCTCATAATAGATGGATAAAAAGCCCTAAAATCCCAAAATCATGAGATGTATTCAGTAGGATAAGAAAGGTGCAAGCTGTGTACTTTTCAAAGAAGCTCTAAGGTGAAATAACCATGGATCTAACAACTCCTTTTCTTCCCTTTGCTTGGAATCCTTCCTTCCTCTTCAAAAGACACACCAAACACTCCAAGTTAGATAAAAAATCTCTCTCTAAGATAAATGCCTGATTAGGTTTTACTCTCAATGAAGGTGAGCGGAAAATGAGGCTATAAGTTCCCTTAAATAGGTCCCAAACCTGAGGATTTAGGTTTTCTCTTCACAGTGTCTAATCGGTGAGTCGGCTCTTCGGACTCGTCGAGTAGATCATTAATCCACATGGCATATCACGACCCTACTGAACGAGTTTTAGCGCCAACTCATCGATTCGCTTACTAGTGCTTCCCAAAACATAATTAAACAATATACCTGGAAGTTCGGATGTTACATGGACCTTTTTGCCACAATTTCTACATTCCCAACAAGCACCATGGTGGTGATAATCGTATTGATGACACTTTCGACTACCTCCTCTATATTACTTTGGGCTAGTAGTCTTGGTTGCTATTATAAGCACAAACACTTGTACTATTTCATGCTTTTTATCTGATAGCTACCTAACCTTTCCCCTAGAATCTCTTCTAGCCTTCGTTTGTTTACTCCTCACCCTTGGAAGATAAATATTTTAGACCGTGGTGCCTTTGCATTTCTTGATTCATCAAAATGAAAGCCAACATTTTGACACTATCGTACGTAGTCGGCTTGGAGGAAAAAATTAATCCTTAAATGGGTTGAGGAAGACCCTGAATGTATCTTTCTACCTTTTTGTATTCCGGAGTGACCTTTCCATGACACAATGTAGCTAGATTGATAAAATGGTTCGTGTAGGTATTCAGATCATCTTCTTTGATCTCCAAACTCCATATTTCTTGTTCTAGCTTATGTGTTTACTCACATGGACAATACTCCTCTAGCATGAGCTTCTATTTTTTGCTCGAAGACATGTCATTAGAATTGCTAACACCCATCGTCTTTGCATAACTATTCGACCAACTAAGGGTTGCATGTTTCATGTTGCGGGTAGCAAACTTCATTTTGTAGTCCTCAGCAAAAAAGCTAATCTCAAAGACAAAACCTATTTTATCTATCCAATGATTTAAACCTACTACACCTTCATTCTCGTAGAAGGATTTTGGCTTGCAATTCATAAAATCATAATTAGAATACTAGATCGTGTTCTTTTAGATTTTCATTCTTCACTCAAAATCTATAGAAAATCGGCATAGAGCCATCTGGAATACAAGTTAGGGAAACTAAAAGTTTATGAAGTGCTTTTTATATCTAGAAATTTACATAGACCGTTTAAACGATCGTGGTTTTCTAAACCACAATCGTGTTTTTATTCTACATGCTTCCAAAATCAATTTAATGAAGTACATTGCTATATTCGGGCGTCTTTCTGACTTCGAAGGTTAAACATGATCAAGTTTTGGGAGAAAGAAAGATCATATTTTTATCTTCGAACTCCTGTTGCATTTTTTCTTCCAACAAATCATTGAAGCACTTACATGATCATGCTTTGGGAAAAAGCATGATCGTTTGTTCTTTTTTTTTTCCTCAATTGATCATAATTCTACAATTTTAGCAGCTTGTAGTCATTCCTCAGCATCCGTGTTCAGTTTCTAACTCCATATAAGCTCTAATTCTTCATAGAACGCATCACCAAAGTTTTATATTCTCATTTCGCTCTAATTTTCCCTAAAAGCCATACAAAATGAGTAGTAGCGGGCATTCTGTGAATATAATGAGAAGTACACAATTTATAGCAATACAAGGGAGATAGTTAACCTGTTTCAAGAAAATACCAAGAAAAACTTGCGAAAAGATGCATATAAAATTCATCTAATAGACCTCCCTGTGATTAAATGTTAATAATCCTTGAGTAAGGAAAGAATATGAATCTGGATCAAAACGGATAATGAAGATGACACATAGGAACCTAAACCAAAATGAATAGAACAAGCATGCAAAAGTACATAACAAAAATAAAGTAAAACATAACAAGAAAGTTAAATCATCATTTTTTATAAATATACCTTTTTTCACACGATCAAACTCTACGCTGAGTAAGATCTAATGGAATCACTACCTAGACGACCATTACAAAATGTTTCATGTATCCCAGAATTCCAAATTCAGGAAGACTCGCGACTGTGTGAACCAATAAACCAACTATATCTTCAATTTAAACTTTATACCTAACGACCCGATCACATCAAATCATCTTTCATTGAAGCAGTCAGCCCTCCTATTGGGACCAGAGCTTTTAAGCTTCAACTTTTTCAAGAGCATCATATACCATATCACATAGTTCTTTAGTGATGCTAGATTTTCCTTTGAGGTGGCTCTTGATTTGATTGAACTTCCATCATGTATATTTTGCTTTCCATATTTACTCTTTAATCATCTTTGTTTTTTTTGAGCACTGGATTCCACTGTTTGTACCTACTTTGAGCTTCAATATGGTAGTTTTTTTTTTGGCAATGGATAGTACAAAGAATACAAGTAAATATCTAACTACTCCTCAGTGGATACACAAGCACACATAGTTATATTTGATTAAAAAGTAATTCTTTCAGTTATTGAGTGAGCATACCTGATTGTGTGCTGAGTAGCAGTATATTTTTAGTGAACTAGAAATTTTTTTGACTTTGAAAAAAAAGAATTCTGGTGAATCTCTTCCTCGTAGTACTTAGAACAAACAATCAAAATCTCAAAGCCTGATATTCACTTACAAGGTGTAGATCTGAAATAGAAGTTTTTTTTTTCACAATTTTAATTATGAAGTCGAAAATTTGAGGAGGATTCTACTTTATCAGATTTTTGTAGTAGTGTAGAAGCATGGAAGAAGTTAATAGAGGAAGAATGGTAGTTTTGTGCTTACGTCCAACAAAAACCAAAGAATTCTTGGGTTTTTTTTGGATTGTTTTCGAGTTCAAAGAACAATCAACAAAGGAGAGAAAGGTTTGAAGTTTTAAAGTGGCGTTATGGAAACAATAGTTCATTTTATAGTGATCCTGGTAAAAGAACGATCGAAAAATACAATCATGTTTTTCCTTTAGTGATTGAGTTTTTTTCCCAAGTATGTGATTGAAAATCCTTGAAACAAAAATGTGATCGTGGTTTTCCGAAAAACACGATCTTGTTTTTCTTAAAATTTGATTTTTTTTCAAGTTTTTAAAACTGTAGAACTGTGAAGGAAAAATGTGGTCGTGCGTTGGGAAAAAGCATGATCGCGTTTTTTCAAAATATGCCCCATTTTTTAGATTTTTTGAAATACATATCTCTCTCTTTTGTTTCCTTGTTTTGTAAAACATGAGTCAATGTTGAAAGAAAACTACTAAAAACAAAAAATCACAGCACAAAATAAGGAAAAACCAAAGAAAATAAATTTAAACACCTTAGTTATGTCCCGGTAAGCTGCACGTTTTTACTATCATTGGTTCGACGTTGTACTTGGTTTCCTTTAGTTGTCGTATGTTGGGACTTCAAGAACCTCCACTTCTTTGTTTTTGACATGGAAACATTCATAGAATGTTTTGAGTCGGTAACCATTGGATTTGAATAGTTCCCTTGTCTGTTCACTTTGAATTTCTATTGCTCCATAATCAAACACATTAGTAACAACAAAAGGTCCCACCTAACAAGACCTCAATTTACAAGAAATAAATTGAAAATGAGACCGATACATGCGCACCTTTTAAGCGGTTGTGAATGTCTTTCGCTATATCATATTTTCTTGGAAAATTTTCTTGTTCTCCTTAACGAGTTTTTTTAACATGGACATCAAAGGAGTCTCCATAAATTGTAAAATCATCCATGAATACTTCTATGATATTCTCTACATATTCTAATTTTTTTTTACCATACACCTTTAGAAGGTGGCTGGTGCATTGCAGAATCGGCATGTGAATGTATTTTTCTAATGATCTTCTGGTGCAACTAGAATATACTGGAAACCCAAGAATCTGTCTAAATAGAAGCAGTTTGATTTCCTAGTCAGTGTTTCCAACATCTGATTTATGAATGTGAGTGAAAAATGTTTTCTCCATCTTTATTCTCTACTATTATAACTCAAACTTTCTTTGGTACGATGGACAGGATTCGCCTATGGGGTATTTCGTTCCAATTTCCTAAAGTTTCATAACATCATTCATTTCCACTTCTAGTATTGGTGGGTTTAGTTTTTGTTTGGCTTCTCGAGGCATTAAATCTTCCTCTATCATAATTTTACGCGTATATAGAGAGGGACTGAGTCCTATAATTTCAACTATAGTCCACCCAATCGTGTTTTTGTAGTACTTCAGAACCGCGATCATACCAACTTCTTCTTTCTCTAATAGTTTGTTTGATATGATCTATAGAAGTGTTTCTATAACAACCATAAAATCATCATAAATTTAAATTTTTTAAAACCAAATTTAGACTTCAGGATGTGTATGGTCATGCCTTCGCCTTCTTGCGATCATCCTAAGTACCTAAAACATAACCCAAAACTGTAATCTAATGCTTAGTGAGATCCCCGAAAGTACCAACACATAACATAAGCATGATAAAGACATCATGCATACAAAGCATTCAGACTGACAGGAACTGTAACGCCCCGGTTTCGGGGCTAAGCATTTTTGACAATGTAATAGTCTAGGTCAACTATTGTTACTCTTTTTGAATTAATAAAGATGAAATGTTTGAGTATTATGTGAAATTATGTGTATTTATGTGCTTATTAAAGAACGCCGAAATCCGAGTTATAACAAAGAAGTTACGACTCGTTGAAGTTTCGCGACGGAACCGACACGATACCGGGAAGCGTAAATAGTGAATTTATGATACAGGAAGATTTATCCTTAGCGATCCAAAAGAAAGTTGTAGAATACGTTAAATCGAGAGCGTCAATAAAAGGAACGCCCAAATCTGACTTCGTATGAAAAAGTTATGATTTTTCGAAGTTTCGGATTAGTAGTGTACACCCCGAAATTCGAATAATAGATCGAGCGGTTTTTAGCCGACACGAGCTAAACGAGAATCGAGGATCTCGTTAATAGTAGTGTAACGAGAAAAAGATGGGTGAAAACGGATGTCGGATGAAGAAGTTATGAGAATTTAATGGACCAATCCTGTCCTGGCCTGTCAATAGTATAACTTTTAAAATAAAGTCAAAATTAGCCGAAGGAGTCTATACGAAAGCTGTAGAGTACATTTCCACCTTCGCGTGGATATAAAGAATGTCGAAAATGGAGCTCGTATGCGAAAGTTAAAATTTTTAAAAGTCGGGAAGCAAAATTGTGAATCCGCGAGAAAGGTGATGACGTGGCCGCATTTGAGCCGTCGCTTGCTAACCACGGTGCCCGCTTTGGATCTTGATGCGTCACCCTCGCATATGCCCTGTGTCCGAAGTCAGTACTCCCCACGTACCCTCGCCCTTATTTACTCCTATGTTGCGAGCCAGCTGTGCATCGTTGGCAACCTTATCCGAGACTACGCCCAATATAGCTCCTTCGACGCGCATCGTAGATCCGAGCTTCGCAACCTGTAAATAGCTGCAAGGATTTCCAAACTTTTCACCCATTTTTCACTTTTCTCTCTACAAACATTCTCTCTCTAAGTGCCCTAAGCCTCCCAAAACCCTTGGTATATCCCCTTAGCTCCCGAGGGAAGCCCTGAGGCTCCCAGAGTCCCGAGAAAAAGAGTCTTTCGGTTTCGAAACGCTGCTCCAAATAAAACCCGATTTTCTTTAAAATCCGCTGTAAGTGAGCTATGCTTACACAATTTTTAATATAGCTTTCAAATAATTATAATAATGTTATTAGGTTCTTAAAATAATTATTTGGGCTATTATTATAAGTTATATTGAGTGTTACTTAACGCTTATATAATAATAATAATAATAATAATAATAATAATAATAATAATAATAATAATAATAATAATAATAATAATGGCTAGACTATTAATTGGTCATGGTTGACTTTAGACTAAACCCTAGTGGAATTGATACTAGGTTTTATCGAAGGAAAATTGTGTTGAAATTATCGAAGTGTTGTCCGAGTGCTGAGTCACCACCTTTCAAGCGAGTGCATAGTTACTTTTATCTTACACATATATATGAAGTATTTTATATATTACGTGCTATGTGTGCATATTATCAACATACTTGCTATCTATGTTGGATAATGTTTTATATACGAGTTTTAAATAAGTTAAACTGTATATATGTATTTTATATCTACAATAATGTTGGGGTAACATTGGTTAGATGTAATAAGATGATGTGTGATAAAACGATGAGAGGCCTCGATGTTGTTGTTGTTGATCCAGTCATCTAGCGGTGTATAGATGACGATCACAGACTCTTCTAGACAGTCCAGTGGAATGCTGGCAGGCTCGCAACCTGTAGGTGTTATGAGTGATGTGTTCACCGGTGTATTCCATCCCCCTCATGGTTGCCTTTAGGACATTTATTGCTGAGGAACCCCCTTAGCAGTAGTATCCATCCCGATGATGATCCTTAGGATAGGTCCCTTATGATAGGTGTTTAGGGACGTAAAGTGAGGATAACGGGAACGGGTAATCGGGTTATTGTTGATTGATGAAATTAATAAACTTATTTATTGTGGGTTGAAAACCCAATGTGCTCACCAGGCTCCCAAGCCTGACCCACTTACTTTCTTGTATTACAGGTAGTGGCACATGAGCATAGATGTGGTGTTTCGATGAGGGATTACAAATATAGGCCTTTAGATATGAAAATAATGTAGTAAGGCTTGTATTGTATTGTTTATACTTATGTACTGTATCGAACATGACATCCCGAGTCTTTTAATGAAATACATTTCTAAGGAAATGCTTTTGATAACTCTATATCATATTATTGTTTTGGGATAAATTCTGTAACTCTCTTATTAAAAGGTTACTCTTATTTTGAAACAAAGTATAAACAAAATACCGGTCTTTTCTGGCCATGATTTTTGGGATGTTATAGTTGGTATCAGAGCATTAGTTTAAGTGAACTAGGAATTTGTAGGATTTCTAGAATTAAACTTAGAATGCTAAGTGATGATTGTGAGGTGTGAGAACTAGCTTATTTTAGGAATTATACCTAAAATGCTTTTATGTGCTAAATGCTTTGTGCCTGATATGCTATTAATTGTTCGGATCTATGGTCTGTTGCCGACTAGATCTGGAAACCTTATGTGTTTAGGAGTCTAAACATACGACTACGATATTAGAACTAGATGTAAACGTTTCGGAGAGATAAGGATGATTTAAACATTAGTCCTAAATAAAGATGTAAATTCACCTTATTCGTTGTATAGATCAAGATGGCAGAGACCGGTAGTGGAAACGTGAATGCAAATGGGAACATAAACCAACCCCCAGTGATTGAGCAAATACCAGTTGTGCAAGCCGCTGCCGAGCCAATAACGATGTCCGGAGTGCAAGAGATGATCCAGGTGATGTTGGATCATCAAATGGAGGAAACCAGGCGTTTGCTCCAGCAAAATCGAGAGGAAGCGACCATACAGATCGAAAAGCCCGAGTTGAACGAAGGGCAAACTGAGGAGGGAAACTACAGTGGGACTGTTGGTCAAGACAACCCACCGATACTTAGGCAAAACCACTAGGATGGAGGAAATGACGGACGTGGATGCAAATACAAGAATTTCATGGCATCCAAACCTAGATGCAAATACAAGAATTTCATGGCATCCAAGTCTATCTAGAAGCCTGACGCCGGTGGAAGTTATGAACTGGATCTCTGAGTTGGAGATGATGTTTGAGAGTTGCGAGTGCAGCAACAGGCAGAAGACCGCTCTCGCGGTTCCTCTGTTGAAATCCGGAGTTCTAAGATGGTGGAAGCTACTAGCTGATTCAATGCCCAAAGGTGAAGCAAGCAAGATGTCGTGGGAGGATTTTCTAGTATAGTTGAAGACGCAATACTGCTCTGAGCAGGATCTTCTGGAGATCAACAACGAATTCCAGAATTTGAAGAAGGGAAGAATGAGCGTTACTGAATACGCTGCAAGCTTTACTAAGAAAATGAAGCTTGTTCCTCACCTCGTCGCAACTGAACTCTCCAAGGTTAACAAATTTTGCCCTCGGATTACCAGCGGACTTCGGTCAAATGGTCAAGCAAACTACCATTCTGAAAGCCGCCATCTGTGATCCTAAGAATGTGGAGACCCAGATATGAGAGAAGGGTCTGGAGAGAGCGGAGGTGGGAGAGAAAAGGAAGTTTGACAGATCCTCGAGGTCCGGAAAGAAGAGTAAATTCTCAAAATCTGGTTCAAGAGGAGGAGGATTAGAAGAGAAGTGGTGTGACAAGTGAAAAAAGAAGCACTTTGGGAAGTGTGACGGAGGGGTCACTTGATTCAAGTGTGGAAAGCCTGGGCACTATGCCAATGAATGCACGTTCACTAAGAAGGTCTGTTATGAGTGCAACGTGGAGGGGCACATTTCAAAGGATTGTCCGAAGAAGAAGGAGGGAGGAAGACCCAACATACAACTGAAGCTGATGGTGAGAGCCTTCCAGATGACGCTCGAGGCTGCAAAGGAGGCAGAAGACGTCGCTTCAGGTACCTTTCTTGTAAATGGTTTGCCTGCCAATATACTATTTGATTCCGGAGCCAACTACTCCTTTGTGTCGTGTAAATTTGGTGGGGAACTAGCATTACCTGTAGAAAAACTTGATAGTGCCCTAATTGTAGAAGTTGCCAGTGGAAAATTCGTACATATTAGTAATCGTATTAGGAACATCGTCATCGACCAAAACGGAAACGGATTCCACGAAGAGCTATTACCCATCGAGTTAAACGGTTTCGACATCGTCTTGGGTATGGATTGGCTTAGCGCTAACGATGCTGAGATTCAATGTCGAGAGAAGATAGTAAGGGTGAACCCACCCGGAAAAGAATCATTTATGGTGTACGAGGACAAACGCAGAGTGAATTTTGGAATCATATCCCTGATGAAAGCCAGGAAATGTATATCCAAAGGATGTGCATCATACTTGGCATTCATAATCGATGCTAAGAAAGAAAAGAAAGTGGTGCAGAATATACTGGTTGTGTGTGATTATCCAGAAGTCTTTCTTGAAGATCTTCCCGGGTTACCACCTGATAGGCAAGTGGAGCTTCGGATAGACCTATTACCAGGTACAACACCGATAGCAAAGGCACCTTACTGATTAGCACCAACGAAGATGAAGGAGCTTATGAGGCAAATTTAGGAGCTGTTGGACAACAGTTTCATTTGACCTAGTTCATCGCCCTGGGGAGCTCCGGTGTTATTTGTGAAGAAAAAGGATGGAAGTATGAGAATGTGTATAGACTACCGAGAGGTGAACAAGGCAACAGTGAAGAACAAGTATCCATTGTCGTGGATTGATGACCTATTCGATCAGCTACAAGGTTCAAGCTACTTCTCAAAGATCGATCTTAGGTCGGGATATCATCAGCTGAAAGTGAGAGATCAAGATATTAAGAAGACTGCATTCAGAACGAGGTATGGACACTACAATTTCTTGGTTATGTCGTTTAGACTAACCAATGCTCTAGCAACATTGTTGGATTTGATGAATAGGGTTTGTAAACCATTCCTCGATAAATTCATGATAGTGTTCATCGACTACATTCTGATATACTCGAAAAGCCAAGAGGAGCATGGGAAGCATCTACGGGAAGTGTTGGAAGTGTTAAAGAAGGAGAAGCTTTACGCTAAGTTCTCCAAATGCGAATTTTAGATACGAGAAGTCCAGTTCATGGGTCATGTGGTTAACCAGGAGGGAATGATGGTTGACCCCGCAAAAATCAAAGCTGCAATGAAGTGGGGATGTCCAAAGAGTCCCACGGAGATTCGAAGCTTTCTAGGATTAGCCGGATATTACCGACGATTTATCCAAGGCTTTTCTTCGATAACTGCTCCACTAACAACGTTGACCCACAAAGGAGCTACATATACGTGGAGTGAGAAGCACGGTGAGGCATTTGAGAAGCTAAAGAAGAAGTTATGTGAAGCACCGATACTTTCTCTACCCGATGGAGTTGAAGACTTCACAGTTTATAGTGGCGCATCTGGAGTCGGGTTGGGTTGTTTTCTAACCCAGAGAGAAAAGGTGATAGCATACGCATCTTGACAATTGAAAGATCACGAAAAGAACTACCCCTCTCATGATCTAGAGTTGGCAGAGTTAGTATTTTCCTTAAAGATATGGAGTCATTACCTCTATGGCACGAAGTGGAAGCTTTTCAATGATCATAAGAGTCTCCAATATCTCTTTAATCAGAAAGAATTGAACATGAGGCAATGACGCTGGCTAGAGTTACTCAAGGAGTACAACTGTGAGATACTTTACCACCCCGGTAAAGCAAATGTTGTCGCTGATGCTCTCAGTCGGAAATTCAACTTTGAAAGGAAAAGGCCAAGTGCGTTGAGAATTGAAGTCGTCTCGACGATTGTGGAAAGTATCAGGAAAGCCCAAGAATAAGCTTTGGAGAAGAATGACCGAAAAAGAAGAATGTTTGGGAAAAACGTTATTGTTCAGTAAAAACAATCGAGGACTGAAGGTATTTTAAAATCGGATTTGGGTACCTAAGACGGGAGGAATAAGAGACCTTGTGATGGAAGAAGCACACAAGACCATGTACTCGATTCATCCCAGTAGCACTAAAATGTATAGGGACCTAAAAATGTACTACTGGTGGCCGACAATGAAACTCGATGTTGTGAGGTATGTGGCCGAGTGCGTGACTTGTGCAAGGGTTAAGGCACAACATCAGAAATTGTATGGGAGTTTGGAACCTTTTCCTGTACCCATGGGTAAATGGGAGGACATCACCGTGGATTTTGTGGCCAAACTACCCAGGACAAAGAGCGTTCATGACATGATTTGGGTAGTCGTGGATCGTTTCACGAAGAGTGCACACTTCATAGGAGCCAACGAGAAGTGGTCTATGGATAATCTCGCAAATGCTTACGTGAAGGAAATTGTAAGACTTCCCGGTGTTCGTCTTACGATTGTATCAGATCGTGATAGTCGTTTCACGTCGAGGTTTTGGAGAAGTCTACAAGAGGAGTTGGGTACAAAGTTCTGTTTAAGTACTGCTTATCATCTGCAAAGAACGATTCAAACACTGGAAGATATGCTGAGAGCATGTATCCTTGAGTTCCAAGGGAATTGGGACGAGCACTTACCTCTGGTAGAATTTTCCTACAACAACAGTTTCCACTCGAGCATCAAGATGGCACCTTATCAAGCCTTGTACGGATAGAAGTGTTGTACGCCATCTTTTTCGCTTGAAGCCAGAGAGAAGTAGTTTATGGGCCCCGAGATAGTCCATGAAACTGCTGAGAAACTAAAGGTGATTACGGAAAGGATGTTAGTAGCTCAGGATTGTTTGAAGAGTTATGCTAACAAGAAAAGACGACCGATGACCTTCGAAGTTGGGGATTCGGTTGTGCTTAAAGTCTCACCGTGGAAGGGACTTATACGATTCGGGAAACCAGGAAAGTGGAGTCCAAGTTTTATTGGACCATTCAAAGTTCTTTAGAAGATTGGGAACTAAGCTCACAAGCTGGAATTGCCTAAAGAACTCGATGGTATACATAACACCTTCCATGTGTGTTATCTGAGGAAATTCATGGGAGAAGTTACCGACATAATTCCAATCTCAGAGTTAAGGATGGATGAGAATAAAATCTGATCAAAGAGCCTGAGGCAATTGTTGACCGTAAGACTAAGAAGTTATGAAGCAAGATGGTTGACTTAGTGCTAGTCCATTGGAAACATTCGAATGGGCCGAATCTCACTTGGGAAACAGAGGACGACATGATGAGTCGCTATCCACATCTGTTTGCTGATGCATGATTTCGGGAAGGAATCATCCTAAAGGGGAGAGAATTGTAATGCCGGGTTTCAGGCATAAGCATCTTTGACAATGTAATAGTCTAAGTCAACTATTGTAACTCTTTTTGAAGTAATAAAGATGAAATGTTTGAGTATTATGTGACATTATGTGTATTTATGTGCTTATTATTTAATTATAAATGTATAATTAATAAAGAATAAAAATAAACATCAAATTAAAGTATGAGCTAAGCCCGATATCTTTATATAAAGTTGTAGTAGTCGAAACAAGGATTACGGGGATATAAAGAACACTGAAATCTGAGTTATAATGAAGAAGTTATGACCCATTGAAGTTTCGCGACGGGACCGGTACGATACCGGGAAGCGTAAATAGTGAATTTACGATAGAACAAGATTTAACCTTAGCGATCTAAACAAAAGTGATAGAATACGTTAATCTGAGAGCGTCCATAAAAATAACGCCCAAATCTGACTTCGTGTGAAGAAATAATGATTTTTCGAAGTTTCGGATTAACAGTGTACATCCCGAAATTCGAATAATAGATCGGGCGGTTTTTAGCTGACATGACTTAAACGAGAATCGAAGATCTCGTTAAGAGTAGTGTAACGAGAAAAATATGGGTGAAAACGGACGTCGGATGAAGAAGTTATGGGAATTTAACGGACCAATCCTGTCTTGTCCTGTTAATAATATAACTTTTAAAATAAATTCTAAATTAGCCGACAGAGTCTATACGAAAGTTGTAGAGTACGTTCCCACCTTCACGTGGATATAAAGAACGTCGAAAATGGAGCTCGTATGCAAAAGTTAAGATTTTTAAATGTCGGGAAGCAAAATTGCGAATCTGCGAGAAAGGTGATGACGTGCCCGCATCTGAGTCGTCGCTTGTCGACCACAATGCTCGCTTCGAATCTTGACACGTCACCCTCGCATATGCCCTGCGTATGAGGTAAGTACGCCTCGTATACCCTCGCCTTTATCTCCTCCAATGTTGCGAGCCAGCTGTGCACCGCTGGCAACCTTATCCGAGACTACGCCCAACGTAGCTCCTTCGACGCGCAGCGTAGATCCAAACTTCGCAGCCTATAAATAGTTGCGAGGATTTCTGAACTTTTCACCCATTTTTCACTTCTCTCTCTACAAAATTTCTCTCTCTAATTTCCCTAAGCCTCCTAAAACCCTTGGTATATCCCCTTAGCTCCCGAGGGAAGCCCCGAGGCTCCTGGAGTCCCGAGAAAAATAGTCTTTCGGTTTCAAAATGCTGCTCCAAATAATGCCCGATTTTCTTTAAAATCCGCAATAAGTGAGCTACGCTTACGCAATTTTTAATATAGCTTTCAAATAATTATAGTAATGTCATTAGGTCCTTAAAATAATTATTTGGGCTATTATTATGCGTTATATTGAGTGTTATTTAACGCTTCTATAATAATAATAATAATAATAATAATAATAATAATAATAATAATAATAATAGCTAGACTATAAATTAGTCACGGTTGACTTTAGACTAAACCCTAGTGGAATTGATACTAGGTTTTATCGAAGGAAAATTGTTTTGAAATTATCGAAGCGCTGTCCGAGTGCTGAGTCACCACCTTTCAAGCGAGTGCATAGTTACTTTCATCTTAAACATAGATATGAAGTATTTTATATATTACGTGCTATGTGTGCATATTATCTATATACTTGCTATCTATGTTGGATGAATGTTTTTTATACAAGTTTTAAATGAGTTAAACTGTATATGTATTTTATATCAACAATAATGTTGGGGAAACATTGGGTAGATGTAATAAGACGATGTGTGATAAAAGAATGAGAGGCCTCAATGTTGTTGTTGTTGATCCAGTCATCTAGCGGTGTATAGATGACGATCACAGACTCTTCTAGACAGTCCAGTGGAATGCTGGCAGGCTCGCAACCTGTAGGTGTTATGAGCGATGTGTTCACCGGTGTATTCCATCCCCCTCATGGTTGCCTTTAGGACATTTATTGCTGAGGAACCCCCTTAGCAGTAGTATCCATCCCGATGATGATCCTTAGGATAGGTCCCTTATGATAGGTGTTTAGGGACGTAAAGTGAGGATAACGGGAACGGGTAATCGGGTTATTGTTGATTGATGAAATTAATAAACTTATTTATTGTGGGTTGAAAACCCAATGTGCTCACCAGGCTCCCAAGCCTAACCCACTTAGTTTCTTGTATTATAGGTAGTGGCGCATGAGCATAGATGTGGTGTTTGGATGAGGGATAACAGATATAGGCCTGTAGATATGAAATAATGTAGTAAGGCTTGTATCGTATTGTTTATACTTATGTACTTTATTGAGCATGACATCTCGAGTCTTTTAATGAAATATATTTCTAAGGAAACGTTTTTGATAACTCTTTATCATATTATTTTTTTGGGACAAATTCCGCAACTCTTTTATTAAAAGGTTACTTTGATTTTGAAATAAAGTATAAAAAAAAAACCGGTCTTTTCTGGCCGTGATTTTGGGGATGTCACAGGAACGACCCACCGGTCTACAGTCTATCAAGTATGCTCACATAACCTTCAGCGTGACTAGTACACCTCATCGGGCCTTCATTCTATCTGGACCGTTCTTTGGGCCTTCGGCCTAACTCTTTCGCCTCTGGACATGTAGTCTATCTAGGATGCCTTGGGTCTAATGGCCATCAGTCTATACTGGTTTTCCTCAACCCAGTAACATGTAAACCATATCGACATATACAGAACAAATAAGCATACATAAAATCAGTCAACAGACCATTAGAAAGATCTTACAGATCACTAAGCATACCATCATCCTTTACACTAGGATACAGATCTGACATATCACTACAACATACAACCATGGAATAAACAGGGATAACAATCCAATGGGCTAGCCATGGTGCCTTTGACCCGAAGGTACAGTAAGGAAACTCACATTGCAAACTAAAAAGAAGTTGATGAGGTCTCAACTCTGAATCTATGCTCTCTAACTGACACCTATTCCTAACAATTGACCAATTTCCATCAAAATCCCAAAATACCCAAAATACCCTCACTCTTAAAATTGGTCATTATCAAAGACAAATGGTCGAACCAAGTAGGTCAACTAAGTTAACCCATGTAAGTTAACTTGACCGAGTCAATGGAGGGTGCATACGCATGGCATACTCTATATGTACGCTGGGCGTACACGAAGCCTCGAAGGTTGACCACCATCTGGGTGGTTTACCTCGTACGTAGGGCATACTCCGAGTATACGAGGCATACCCTCGCAAATCCAAAAATTCCATTAAGAGCTTAATAGCTTATTCTCTTACGTCCAAACTTTAGGTCCGTGGATAAAATACTTATTAGGAGTCATCAAGTCTGTAACTTTATGACCTAACATGTCGAATAAGTGCTTAAGACTTGGTCTTATTCCATTAACACCTTCTAAATGATGCATGAAGCAAAACTAACCATTTAGAACCCAATTTAAGACTTAACACCCCTCATAGAGTCTAAAAGGACAACTCAAAGGTCAAGAACATGCCATGTTCAAGATCTAACATTTTGGGACCAAAAAGCACCATAAAGACATCCAAAGCTAGATCTATATGTTAGACGAAGAAAGTTGCGAGCTTTTTTACCTTTAAATGGTGGCAAATTAAGTAGAAAACCCAAATACAACTGTTCCACTACTTCAAGATGAGTTTGGCTTCCTTCCTTCTTCTTCTAAGGCACCAAAAACATACTTCTATGCTTGAAAAGGCTCCTCGAGGTGAAATTAGGGTTGTACAAATGTATGAGAGGGATGGAGGCAGTTAGGGTGGATGAAATCAGGCCATAAGAGAGCTTAAATATGAGACACACCGTAAAAATTACGGTTTCATTAACTGGAAAGTACACCCAACATACACTAATGTACGCCCAACGTACTAGGGTACGCCCTAGTACGCTCCGTTTACATCATGTATGCATGGCGTACTCCAAATGCCATAATTACAACGATTCCATTATTTGTCATTTGCACATTTTCTTTTACTTAGGGAACAAAATGCACCATAATAAAATTATACGGTTGGAATTTGAAGTACCTTATCATTCAGATATTAACATTCTCCCCCACTTGATCTAGACTTTGTCCTCGAAGTCCTCGAAGTCTGTTGTGGCGAATAACTTAGTATAATGTTGTGGTAAAGGTATCTCCTTGTTGTGCAGTACCTTCATCTTTCCGTCAAAAATAGCCACCGGCCTCTTAACATCGTTCAGTCGCTCATCGACTTGAATATCATCCAAGGAAACCACTACCTCATCATCCAATACGCACTTTGTAACTTTCAAACATGGAAAGTGTTATGAAACTGACCGAGCTCCTCAGGTAAATCCAACCTATAAGGGGCCTTGCCAATCCAACCAATCACACGAAAATGACCAATATACCGGGGACATAGTTTCCCTCTCTTCCTTAAGCGTATCACACCTTTCCAAGGTGAGACCTTTAGTAATAACATATCACCGATCTAAAACTCCAACTCAAATCAATGCCAGTCGGCCTATCTTTTTTGCTGATTGTGTGTTGTCTGCAGTCTATGCCCGATCTGCTAGATAAGGTAAGTGGTTTGAAGGAATACTTTGGTTCTTCTTATAACCCTGTGACCAACCTCCCCCAACAAACTGGGTTACGACATCTCCGACCATACAAGAGCTAAAAAGTCAGAGCACCAATGTTGGAGTAATAACTATTATTGTAGGAGAACTCCACAAGAGAAAGGTAGGAATCCCAAACTCCCACAAAAATCAATAAAACAGGCCCACAACATATATTCAAGGGTCTGTATCATCCACTCACTCTGGCCATTGGTATGCGGATGATACACAGTGCTGAAATACAACCGCATGCCAAGTTTCTCGTGAAACTTCTGCCAGAATCGGGAGGTGAACGAAACATCTCAGTAAAAAACAATGGAAACCAGGACCCCATGGTGAGTGACAATCTCTCAGACATAAACATCGGCCAACGTTTCGGCGGAAAAGGTCTCCTGAATAGCCAAAAAGTGGGCATTCTTGGTCAATCGATCCACGATGACCCATATAGCATCAAAAACCTTGGTCCTCTTCAGCAACTTGGTGATAAAATTCATACTGATCTGCTCCCATTTTAACATAGGAACCACCAGAGGCTGTAGATTGCCATGCGTCCTCTATTGGTTGGCCTTAACCAATCTACAAGTTAAGCACCTCTTGACATACCAGGTGATCTCCCTCTTCATTCACGACCACCAATAACTTAATCTCAAATCCCGATACATCTTGGTGGCCCCCAAATGAATAGAAAAATGAGACTTATGAACCTCCTCCAACACAATCTTCCTTATCCCACCCGAAATAGGAATGCAAACCCAACCACACTGTGGTCCTTTCATGTTTCCAGTTCTCTTTCTAAACTCCCTTGACCTGAGTCCCTTTGATCAAACCTAAAAGCAGAAAAATCAACAGATATCCTCATACACATCTTCTCGAATAAAGTTCTGGCTGTCCAGCAGCTCAAAGCACCGCTACCACATTTGCATTAATCGAATGATAAATGATCTCACATTCATAATTCTTGACCACGTCCAACCACATGCGTTCCCTCATGTTTAGGTCTAGTTGATATATAAGATGCCGCAAACTCTTGTGATACGTGTAAACCATACAGTAGACCCCATAAAGATAATGTTACCAAATCTTCAGGGCAACAACCACTGCCCCTAACTCCTAGTCATGAGTGGAATATCACGTCACATGCGGCTTCAGCTACCATGAAGCATAAGAAATCAATCGTTATTTTTGCATGAGGACCAAGTCTAAACTATTGATGGACGCATCATATAATACCATAAAATCCTTGACCCTTCCAGCTCAGCACCAGAGCCTCACATAACCTTTGCCAAAGAATCTCGAATGCAAACTACTGCTCAGGGCCCCATCAGAAATCAACCCCCTTTCTCATTAGACGAGTGAGGGGTAATGTAATCTTGGAGAAGTCCTGAATGAATCTCTAATGGTACCCTGCCAAAACTAGGAAACTCGTTATCTTTGAGGGAGAATTCAGAACCTCCCACTGCACCATCGCCTCGATCTTAGATGGATCGACCAAAATCCCACCCTGGTTAACAAGGTGCCTTAGGAATTGGACCTCTAGTAACCAAAAATCGCACTTTGAGAACTTGACATAAATTCATTCTTTCCTTAAAACCCCCATGAGCTCTTGAAGGCGCTCCTCATTCTGGTCTCTGGTCTTGTAATACACCAAAATATCATCAATAAACACAATGACGGATTAGTTGAGCATCGGACTGCGTACGCGATTCGTCAAATCCATAAACACAACATGCACATTGGTGAGCCGAAATGGCATCACCATGAACTCGTACTTCCCATGACGAGTCTGGGACATGGTCTTCTCCACGCCTCCTCTCTCACTCTCACTTGATGATACCCACACCTTAGATCTATATTGGAGAACTAAGATGCACCCTAAAAGTGTTCAAATAGGTCATCAATACATGGACGGGGATAATGGTTCTTCACCGTTAACTTGTTCAACTCCCGTTAATCAATGCACATCCGGTGTGAACCATCCTTCTTATTGACGAACAGTATCGATGCTCCCCATGTAGAGCTGCTCGGTCTGATGAATTGCTTTTCTAGAAGCTTCTATAGTTGAGATGAAGACTCCTACATATCATATGGTGCCAAGCGGTATGTGTCACACCCCGAAAACCAGAGGCGGAAACGTCTCCGGGGTTGACTACCACGTTGTGTATCAAATCCAATGTACATAGTATTCACAGTAAACAAACATTACATTACATATATATGAAAGTTTACATGTGTTTCAAAAGTAAAGTTATACAAATATACATATGCATCATATTAACAAAAGTTGAGACGAGTCTTCTACGCACTCCGTCTTCGCCAAAAGAGATCACCGGATACCTGTCTAACTTGGACCTGAGAATACAAGCGATTTGAAAATCAGCATAAAGCTGGTGAGTTCATAAGCGGTTTTGTTTTGTGAAAATGTATCGGTTTCCTTTAGTTTCCGAAAAGATTTGTTATCCAAGAAAATCCCATATTTTCTTATGTGAAGTTGGTTAAGTTATCGTTTATTACCAATTCGAATATGTATTGTATTTACCCCAGGAAAATCCCATATTTTCCTAATTGTAAGATCAATAGTATATCACAAAGTATAGTTTAGTACGCAAAACTATATAATGAAAATCTTGGGATCACTATCCCGAAAGACATATAAGTTAGTTTGAGATATTCGAAAGTACGGTTCAAGATCATGGGACTATCATCCCGAACTAACACGAGATAAGTTAATGTTTGTATGTAAATATAGATTTGAAACCATGGGATCACTATCCCGAATGAGA
Organism: Lactuca saligna; assembly: GCF_052625555.1. Taxonomy (NCBI): domain Eukaryota; kingdom Viridiplantae; phylum Streptophyta; class Magnoliopsida; order Asterales; family Asteraceae; genus Lactuca; species Lactuca saligna. The sequence continues at coordinate 200,181,801 of NC_136424.1, read as the reverse complement.
TACAAATTTAGAAACCATGGGATCACTATCCCGTATATATATAGATTTAGAAACCATGGGATCACTATCCCGTATAGATATAGATTTAGAAACCATGGGATCACTATCCCGTATAGATATAGATTTAGAAACCATGGGATCACTATCCCGAATAGATGTAGAAAACCTTGGGATTACTATCCCGTATAGATATAAATTTAGAAACCATGGGATCACTATCCCGAATAGATATAGATTTAGAAACCATGGGATCACTATCCCGAATAGATATAGATTTAGAAACCATGGGATCACTATCTCGTATAGATATAGATTTAGAAACCATGGGATCACTATCCCGAATAGATGTAGAAAACCTTGGGATTACTATCCCGTAAAGATATAGATTCAGAAACCATGGGATCACTATCCCGAATAGATATAGAAAACTTTGGGATCACTATCCCGAATAGATATGGAAAATAAACCATGGGATCATTATCCCGAATAGGACATAGAAACAATACCATGGGATTGCTATCCCGAACGAAATAAAGATCCTGAACCCAATCTGTGAATAAACTGGTATTAATACATATTGTGAGTCGGGTAACCATACTGATACGACAACGTGACCTCCTTGACGTTTGTCAGACGTCGAACGATTCTAAAAATTTGTCACCCTAGGCGTGGGATTGTCAGTCCCGAATAGATCTATTCACAAATTCCGCGCTCTCCCTCCAGGACACTCTGGTTACACTTCCGGAGAGGATTTACTGATCATCCATAAAGGGTAGTGACTATCTCACAAGCTAGTACTAAACTATTCACAGGGTTCGTATGAGAAATCAACTTACAGAATGTTATGAAACATAGTACAGTAAAGTATAGATACATACATGAAATCATCGGATAACACATTCAAATGATATGGAGATAAACTGAACAGACATAGTTTATCTAGTAATTTAGTATAGATATCAGTATACGATAGAAAGCACAGTAAGGGCCCCCAAATTATTCCCATAATAATTTGATTAGTTTGATTGTTTCTTAACTAAAATCCAATTAGTTGAAATCGAGTAGTCATTCCTTATGCTCAGCATAATACATAAGGAGTAAAAGAGTTTATAGATTTGTCAAAGATTGTTTGAAACACATAAATGTTATGATTGGAAAACAGTTATGGTTTGCTTGTATTCCCCCCCTGAAAACATTGAAAACAGTGAAAAAGCCGTAGGGGTATGAACTCACCGGACGAGGTACGAGACGGTTTGGATGCTAGGAGTTGATCCGAAACTTGTAAACGCACGAGGTTCCTAATTATAAGGTAAAGATACATATTTGTATCTAATTAGGACATAGATTGATTGCCGGATAGGGACAATTGTTTCGGGTCGCGATAACACTCCGATACGAGTGTTTGGAGGGACCCGGGTGGCGTTTAGGGACATGAATGGCACAAGGGACTTGGGAAATGAATTGGGACATCAAAGGAACACTCCCCTTAAGGGATTTTACGGCCCAAACACCCTTCCCCATGAGTTTACGGCCGTAAACTCATGATGGGTGTTCTATGGTGTCTTTTGGACTTCCAACACTTAGGGGATGATTTCTAGGCTTGGATTAAAGACTTGGAATGACTTAATACATCAATTTGAACCCCTTTAAGGGAGTTTACGGCCTAGCATAGCTCCATGGCCGTAAACTCTTGTTTGTTCAAGAAAATGATGTTTATTGATGCTAGAACAAATCACATGTGATTGGTAAAATTAATTCAAGGCCTAACATGAGTTTGCATGTGATTTTTGAGGTGTTTGTGGAGTTTACGGCCAATGAAGCCCCCTTCATGGCCGTAAACTCTAGTGTGTGGTGTTCCAAGGTGTTTGAAGGCCTAGAACATGCATGAATGGACTTCTAAAATTCATCTAAGGGCCTTAGGGGTGTGTAGTTTGCATTCTAACACAAAATATATTGGAGTTTACGGCCCAAGAACATGTCTTGGCCGTAAACCCTTAGAAACCCCATAAAAGTTGTGTTTTTGGCCTTCAAAATATTTTTGGTTGGTCCCTTGATTTATTCCAAGGCTTTTGGTGGTGTTGGATGGCTTTCAAACACCTTAGAATGAGATTTATGCCAAGTTTTGTGGAGTTTACGGCCCAAGAACTCTCCTTGGCCGTAAACTCACATAAGTCCCTCAAAATTAATGTTTCAAGTGTCCAAATGCAAGAATCAAAGTCCCATAATTCATATCTAAGCTGTAGGGGTGATTTGGAAGGGTTTAAGGGCTTGAAAACCCTCATTACATGAGTTTACGGCCCAAGAGTATTCCTTGGCCGTAAACTCCTCTAATCATCACCAAATGCAAGTTTTACATGTTTAGATTATGTATTCTAAAGTCTCATAGCCATATCTAAGGTCCAAACTAGTCAAGGAAGGGTTTAAGGGCTCAAAACCCACTCTTTATGGTGTTTACGGCCTAAGCACCTTCTTAGACCGTAAACTCACATGCATGGTCCAATTTCTTGTTTAAATCCCGAATTTGAAGGCTAAAGGTGCTTTAGATTAAGGCTAGGGAGGTACCTTAAGGATTTGAAGCCTTAAATTTGAGTTTTGGACACTAAATCTTTGGATTTTGGAGAGAGGTTAGAGAGAGAGGGAAAAAAAGCTTCAAAGGAAAGCTGAAACAGGTTTATATAGTCCCTAAAATTTGCACACGGTGGAATTCTACCCGATACCGACGCTAACCGTGGCTTTTGGTCGCACCCGATTGAGTTTCCGTCACCCGACGGGAACATTTTGAAAACTCGCAAACTAATCATTTTGGGCGAATAATATAAGTTCTTGAGTGTTTTAGACACTCATTAGGATAAAATAAACATATAATTTATATAAATAATTTCCAACGAGAAATCGGAACGAATCCGATAACGGCGACTTTCCGGGTAGAATGGTTCTTGGCGACGAACAAATTTCGGGTTGTTACATTATCCCCCCGTTAGAGGGAATTTCGTCCCGAAATTCAAAGAATAGGATATAGAATCATGAGTTTGAAACGAACTCGAATGGATTCGATATTTTGGGATCATCACTTTCTTCAAGTGGAATCGGGTATCTACGAAGATTTCGAAACATATGATATGGAATTTATCTTTAGACGTTCGAATGAAATTCCCGGAAACACTTCGGGACAGACATTTAGTAGAAAGAACTACTAACTTCTCGTTTTCAATGACCACAGAAACGAGGTATGCGGTAGTTCGTACCAGGAAAACTCTGGAATTGTAAAGCATGACACAATACGAAGGCTTGATGCCGAAAATCATGAGAGTTAGGTCGAGGAAAAGATATAGACAGGCGACCCTCTCGAAACCAGGATAACAACATGAATGGAACTCCATCATTCCATGCTAAACGTAGCATCAAGGTATTATCACGCAAGGTTTCTCATTTAGCCAAATGGAACAGAATAGTCCTCCGGACAGAGGATTCAATCTATAGGCGTGAAGTTAGTGTTCTCCATCTCATTGGTTAGTCGTCTCGATGATGCACATCTCGATCACACACGAGGAATCGGGCTCAGAAAACATTCGAATAGATGGATAACAGGTTTCCCTTAAATCACGGGAATCGAAAAGAGTTGCAGGTATAAGAGTTATCAAAGAGAAGTATACCTGCGGCAACAGAGGGATCAGTGGTGGTAGTTGTCTTGGGGCAATTCCTCTTGAAGTGCCCTGCTTCACCACAGTTGTAGCAGGCTGGACTGATTCTTGCTCCCGATGATTGGTTCGTTGACTTGGCCGGTTTCCTACAGGTTCGAGACAGATGGCCCTTCTTGCCACAGTTGTCGCAGCTCTTTTCGCGACACGGACCAGGGATGTGGTGATGGTAGTTGCACTTACCACACCAAGGAAGATTGCCAGTGTATCCACTGGTGGGAGTTTGGGCTGTAGAACCAACAGCTGAGACAACAATAGGAGTAGTAGCAGCATGGACTGCTACCGTTTGCTGTTTCTTGGAAGACCCCTTCCGCTTGTTCCGAGATTTCTTTCTACTTTCACCTCCACTTGTGTCCGACTCAGGAGTGGTAGCTTCCTCATTATAGTTGTCTTCATGATCGATCAAGATTTTCGCAAGGCATTTAGCACTGTCGTATGTGTCTGGCTTTGCAGCCAAGACATTCCCCTTGGTTGGCTGGGTCAATCCCCAGATGAATCTTTCGATCTTTTTACTCTCCGGGGTAACCATTCCCGGACAGAGTAAAGCCAGGTCACCGAATCTTGAAGTATAGGCAGTTATGTTGGAACCCTTCATCTTAAGGTTCCAGAGTTCGTGTTCCAGTTTCTGGATTTCACCCCGAGGGCAGTACTCTGCAAGTAGAAGCTCCTTCATAGCTTCCCAACCCATGGCATTCGCTACAGGTAGAGTTAAGGATTTGACTCGGCCGTTCCACCAAGTCAAGGCTTTATCGAGGAAAGTACAGGCAGCAAACTTGACTTTATCAGACTCCGAACAGGCACATATTTCGAAGATTGACTCGATTTTCTCAAACCATCGAGTCAGGGAAATGACACCTCCAGTGCCATCAAAGTTTGTGGGTTTCGCATTCATGAAGTCTTTTTAGGAACCCCCTCTTCGGTGTTCCTGGCTGCCTTCTGAGTTTTGAGTTTGGGGACCACCTCCGGAGCCACCGGGATTCATTTGAGGCATAGCTGCCACCATTGCAGCAGTCAGAACTGTTTGAAGTGATGCTAGGTCAAATTGAGGAGAAGGTGTTGGCGGAGGAGGATTATCGTTGTTCTTTGAACTGGGTCTCTTTCTCGGAGGCATCTTGATCTAAAAAGATCAGGAAAGAGAGGATTATAAGTCCTCTGAATTGAATCAAGAGATATTGAACAGGGGATATCTCATCAAGGCAGATATAGCATCATACTAAGCGATAAAGTAGGAAGGAGTTATCAAGACAGAACATTTTATCGCTAGCGGATTGATCATGTAACATCGCGTATATGAGGATTTTCTACGAAGGATTGGCTCGAGAAATACTCCCATAGTATTTCATGGTTGCGCTGCAGCGGCAATTCGTTGTTTGAGATATTAGGTAAGTTTTAGGCATGCTGCGTACCACAGTCAATCCCAAGCACATGTTGGTCGTGTCTCGAATGAATATAGTTGGCCAGGCTATATTGACCCTAGACACAACTACATAACTACCCAGGTTTAACCGCAGTGTACAACACCCATTTACTTATGTTTTGTTCTACTTGTAGTTATGGATTTCGGCGGTTCGGTATACTTGTATACTTTTGAAAATACTTGTAGTTTTGAAGATACTTTTAATTCAGAGCACTGAGGCCCTTTAGTGTTTATAGTTTTATACCATGTAAGGTTTGGTATACTCTGTTCACTATAAACAAGGGCTCTGATACCAATCTGTCACACCCCGAAAACCAGAGGCGGAAACGTCTCCGGGGTTGACTACCACGTTGTGTATCAAATCCAATGTACATAGTATTCACAGTAAACAAACATTACATTACATATATATGAAAGTTTACATGTGTTTCAAAAGTAAATTTATACAAATATACATATGCATCATATTAACAAAAGTTGAGACGAGTCTTCTACGCACTCCGTCTTCGCCAAAAGAGATCACCGGGTACCTGTCTAACTTGGACCTGAGAATACAAGCGGTTTGAAAATCAGCATAAAGCTGGTGAGTTCATAAGCGGTTTTGTTTTGTGAAAATGTATCGGTTTCCTTTAGTTTCCGAAAAGATTTGTTATCTAAGAAAATCCCATATTTTCTTATGTGAAGTTGGTTAAGTTATCGTTTATTACCAATTCGAATATGTATTGTATTTACCCCAGGAAAATCCCATATTTTCCTAATTGTAAGATCAATAGTATATCACAAAGTATAGTTTAGTACGCAAAACTATATAATGAAAATCTTGGGATCACTATCCCGAAAGACATATAAGTTAGTTTGAGATATTCGAAAGTACGGTTCAAGATCATGGGACTATCATCCCGAACTAACACGAGATAAGTTAATGTTTGTATGTAAATATAGATTTGAAACCATGGGATCACTATCCCGAATGAGATACAAATTTAGAAACCATGGGATCACTATCCTGTATATATATAGATTTAGAAACCATGGGATCACTATCCCGTATAGATATAGATTTAGAAACCATGGGATCACTATCCCGTATAGATATAGATTTAGAAACCATGGGATCACTATCCCGTATAGATACAGATTTAGAAACCATGGGATCACTATCCCGAATAGATGTAGAAAACCTTGGGATTACTATCCCGTATAGATATAAATTTAGAAACCATGGGATCACTATCCCGAATAGATATAGATTTAGAAACCATGGGATCACTATCCCGAATAGATATAGATTTAGAAACCATGGGATCACTATCCCGTATAGATATAGATTTAGAAACCATGGGATCACTATCCCGAATAGATGTAGAAAACCTTGGGATTACTATCCCGTAAAGATATAGATTCAGAAACCATGGGATCACTATCCCGAATAGATATAGAAAACCTTGGGATCACTATCCCGAATAGATATGGAATATAAACCATGGGATCATTATCCCGAATAGGACATAGAAACAATACCATGGGATTGCTATCCCGAACGAAATAAAGATCCTGAACCCAATCAGTGAATAAACTGGTATTAATACATATTGTGAGTCGGGTAACCATACTGATACGACAACGTGACTTCCTTGACATTTGTCAGACGTCGAACGATTCTAAAAATTTGTCACCCTAGGCGTGCCCGCCTAACTGTAGCTAGCAGTTAAGGTGTGAGATTGTCAGTCCCGAATAGATCTATTCACAAATTCCGCGCTCTCCCTCTAGGAGACTCTGTTTACACTTCCGGAGAGGATTTACTGATCATCCATAAAGGGTAGTGACTATCTCACAAGCTAGTACTAAACTATTCATAGGGTTCGTATGAGAAATCAACTTACAGAAAGTTATGAAACATAGTACAGTAAAGTATAGATACATACATGAAATCATCGGATAACACATTCAAATGATATGGAGATAAACTGAACAGACATAGTTTATCTAGTAATTTAGTATAGATATCAGTATACGATAGAAAGCACAGTAAGGACCCCCAAATTATTCCCATAATAATTTGATTAGTTTGATTGTTTCTTAACTAAAATCCAATTAGTTGAAATCTAGTAGTCATTCCTTATGCTCAGCATAATACATAAGGAGTAAAAGATTTTATAGATTTCTCAAAGATTGTTTGAAACACATAAATGTTATGATTGGAAAATAGTTATGGTTTGCTTGTATTCCCCCCCTGAAAACATTGAAAACAGTGAAAAAGCCGTAGGGGTATGAACTCACCGGACGAGGTACGAGACGGTTTGGATGCTAGGAGTTGATCCGGAACTTGTAAACGCACGAGGTTCCTAATTATAATGTAAAGATACACATTTGTATCTAATTAGGACATAGATTGATTGCCGGATAGGGACAATTGTTTCGGGTCGTGATAACACTCCGATATGAGTGTTTGGAGGGACCCGGGTGGCGTTTAGGGACATGAATGGCACAAGGGACTTGGGAAATGAGTTGGGACATCAAGGGAACACTCCCCTTAAGGGAGTTTACGGCCCAAACACCCTTCCCCATGAGTTTACGGCCGTAAACTCATGATGGGTGTTCTATGGTGTCTTTTGGACTTCCAACACTTAGGGGATGATTTCTAGGCTTGGATTAAGGACTTGGAATGACTTAATACATCAATTTGAACCCCTTTAAGGGAGTTTACGGCCTAGCATAGCTCCATGGCCGTAAACTCTTGTTTGTTCAAGAAAATGATGTTTATTGATGCTAGAACAAATCACATGTGATTGGTAAAATTAATTCAAGGCCTAACATGAGTTTGCATGTGATTTTTGAGGTGTTTGTGGAGTTTACGGCCAATGAAGCCCCCTTCATGGCCGTAAACTCTAGTGTGTGGTGTTCCAAGGTGTTTGAAGGCCTAGAACATGCATGAATGGACTTCTAAAATTCATCTAAGGGCCTTAGGGGTGTGTAGTTTGCATTCTAATACAAAATATTTTGTTGTTTACGGCCCAAGAACATGTCTTGGCCGTAAACCCTTAGAAACCCCATAAAAGTTGTGTTTTTGGCCTTCAAAGTATTTTTGGTTGGTCCCTTGATTTATTCCAAGGCTTTTGGTGGTGTTGGATGGCTTTCAAACACCTTAGAATGAGATTTATGCCAAGTTTTGTGGAGTTTATGGCCCAAGAACTATCCTTGGCCGTAAACTCACATAAGTCCCTCAAAATTAATGTTTCAAATGTCCAAATGCAAGAATCAAAGTCCCATAATTCATATCTAAGCTGTAGGGGTGATTTGGAAGGGTTTAAGGGCTTGAAAACCCTCATTACATGAGTTTACGGCCCAAGAGTATTCCTTGGCCGTAAACTCCTCTAATCATCACCAAATGCAAGTTTTACATGTTTAGATTATGTATTCTAAAGTCTCATAGCTATATCTAAGGTCCAAACTAGTCAAGGAAGGGTTTAAGGGCTCAAAACCCACTCTTTATGGTGTTTACGGCCTAAGCACCTTCTTAGGCCGTAAACTCACATGCATGGTCCAATTTCTTGTTTAAATCCCGAATTTGAAGGCTAAAGGTGCTTTAGATTAAGGCTAGGGAGGTACCTTAAGGATTTGAAGCCTTAAATTTGAGTTTTGGACACTAAATCTTTGGATTTTGGAGAGAGGTTAGAGAGAGAGTAGTGAGAGAGGGAAAAAAAGCTTCAAATGAAAACTGAAACACGTTTATATAGTCCCTAAAATTTGCACACGGTGGAATTCTACCCGATACCGACGCTAACCGTGGCTTTTGGTCGCACCCGATTGAGTTTCCGTCACCCGACGGGAACATTTTGAAAACTCGCAAACTAATCATTTTGGGCGAATAATATAAGTTCCTTAGTGTTTTAGACACTCATTAGGATAAAATAAACATATAATTTATATAAATAATTTCCAACGAGAAATCGGAACGAATCCGATAACGGCGACTTTCCGGGTAGAATGGTTCTTGGCGTCGAACAAATTTCAGGTTGTTACAGTATGGCACCATGGTAATCGGGGTCACACCTGGAAGAAGGTCAATCTCACTAACAACTGGGACCTTTGAAATTGAAGTCTCCTCCCTAAAACGGGTACCAACCATATAATCCACACAATCAGCATACCCATGTTGAATATACTGTCGAGCCCTAGTTGTCAAGCAAAACCCTAAACCAATCTTGGTGCCCTCCCTATAGATAACCAATTCTCTCCAAATTGGGTTTCAAACTACCACTTGTTGGCCCTCACAATTAACCATGGCACCAAACTTACTCATCCATTCCATACCCACTATTGTGCATACGTCCCCCATGGGGATCAGGATCAGATCAATCGGATAAGGTACCCTGAAGATCTCCAATACACAACCCTGATATATTTTAGATGTAGAAATCCCGTGTTCGTTGGCGATGGAAACTGGCAACGGACACTCTAACTCCCCAAAGGGAATATCAAACTCCCTACTGAATGATCGAGATACAAACGATCGACTCGTGACCGAGTCAAATAACATAAGAGCAGGTAGAGAGTTCACTAAGAACGTACCTATCTGGAGTATATATATATATATATATATATATATATATATATATATATATATATATATATATATGTGTGTGTGTGTGTGTGTGTGTGTATATATATATGTATATATATATACATATATATATATATATATATATATATATATATATATATATATAAGCATAACATAAAACATAACCAACTGAATAATGAATAGTAGCATACCAGTGACGACATATGGAATTGCTCTAGCCTCTTCGGCAGTGAGCTAGAGAGCACGACCCTGAGCCCTCTGGGTCTCCGTCCTCCCCTGGCGCCCATCAATGATCCTCAAAGTAGCTGGCTTCAGGGCCTTTGTCAGCTTGGTGGCGAGCAATAAACAGTTGACCTTCACATGGCAAACCTAATCACAACGATAGTAAATCCTTGGACTCGAAGTTGCCGTTGGTTGGCGTTAATATCTCACATAGTGCCGCTCCTTGCCACATTTGTGGCATATACTTCCTGATTCACAGGTGCCATCATAATCCTTGTTGCACTTCCCACAAGTGCGGCCCCTCTGCCCTCCATATCTAGTATTAGCGGCCCTGAACCACTTTGATGTAGGCTGCGATTGCGTTGGGTTCGATCTCTCCTCCCTCGACTGGAGCTCCATCTTAATTTCATGCTGCTTGACCGCCTCCTACAACTCCAAAAAAGAACCACATCGTTGAGTGGATATAAACTGTGTCATATTCCTCTTGAGCACGCTCAAGTAACGGGTCATCTAAGCTTGATTGGAAGCAGAAAACCCAACACAAAACATGGCCCTCTCCTTGAACATCCTAGTGATCTCCATCATCGACTAGGTCCCTATCTCAAATCTAAGTACTCCTGGACCAAACGCTCATTCTCCACCAGCAACACATATCTTGAATCGAACATCTTCGAGAACTACATGCAAGTCTCATTAGCTCTCTGCATTGAAGAATACAAGCTTGTAAGATGCTCTGGACCACAAAATATTCAGAGTGCACCTGACCCTCTGGTCAGCTTGGCAAGAGCATCTAATGAAATATCCCTTGATTTCAGAAAGACACTTCATGTCTATGATCGGATCCTAAACTCCATCAAATGTCGGGGATTTTGTATTATCGAAGTCCTGACACTGAAAAGCTTTCCCAACACCAATCCCTGCAGCCTCAACGGTTGTGGTGGCTATAGCAACACCAGCCTCAGACAAAGTAGCATAATGCTCGTCAAAACACTCCACCATGGAAGTCTTAATAAACCCAAACATCTCTTCCAGTTGTTCTTGAAAGTAAGCAACAACTTCCTCTTGAAGGATCTCCTAATCTGGTCCTCGGACATACCTAGCCCATTTTGGCCAAATGCCCTTATGGTGATCCGGATCCTGCCTCGAAACATCGTGTCATAACTATACTGAAAATAAACCAGGGAGATATCAGATAACATACATATCATATTAGGGGAACCTACTCCTAACAAAAGCCCTAAGGGTTGTGACATCCCTGTTACACGTATCGGTCGTGTGCTTTCAATAGTACAGGCCCATACCACCTTCCACACTTACCGGTATTTGTCTCAAGGATCATCACAACAACCCTAACAATACACACTAGAAAACCCATACACTTAATCCTCAATCCCTAGAGGAAGGCTAAACATCACGAAACTGGTTGGCTAACCCTACACAACTCATCCATGAATCTTCCACCAACCTTGCAGCACTCGTGTATGCTAAACATACATAACATTAGACCCAATAGACAGTTGAATATCTTATCCTAGCCTAAGCCCTTCATCAAATAAGAACAGGAAATAAGGTCAAACCAAACATTTTCCGGCTATAGAATGTTAGTTATTTATAACTAAGATGCATACACTAAGAAACTATAGTAATGATGTCAATTTCATATAAGGAAGAACCCTAAGCTATCAAACATCATATAGTCAGGAAATTCTATCATGAAATTCCTATAGATCCCTAGCCTATCAATAGCATGTTGTTCTAAGATATCACTAGATCAAGTAATAATGTTTCAATTTGGGGTCCACTTACAGCCTCCAACTGATTGTACGCATCACATCCTATTTGATTATTTTAAAAACACATTGAAAATCATTTTAGAAATCTTTTTCCTTAATTTGAGACTAGATACACATGGGTGTTCATTCGATTCACTCAAACCAACACTCTGATACAAACTTGTAGCATCCCTAAAATCAATATAAATTTAAACTTTTTAAAACCAACCAAGTTCACAAATTGTTTACAATCATAATTTTCAAAACATGTTCAACACCAGAGTCTCCTAAAATCATAAGCGAAAAACATGAGGATGTGTACGATCATGCCTTCGCCTTCCTACGATCAACTGAACTACATGAAACATAACCTAAAACTGTAAGCCAATACTTAGTAAGTTCGCCAAAAGTACTAATAGTAACATAAGCATAATACATACAATATGCATACAGAGTCTTCAGCCTGATTTGAATGCCTTACCAGCCTATAGTCTATTTGATATGCTCACAGAACCTTCAGCATGAGTAGTATGCCTCACCGGGCCTTCACCCTTTCTATATTGTTCGTTGGGCCTTTGTCCTGACTATGATGCCTCTCAAGTCTGCAGTCCATCTGGGACACCCTGGGTCTCTTCCTCTCCAATCTACACTAGTCTGTCTCAACCCAACAACATATAAACCATGTCGATGTATACATAACAAATAATCATACATATAACTAGTCAACATACAATCAGATGGATCTTATAAATCACTAATCATATCATCATCCTATATACCAATATATAGATTTAACAGATCACTACAACATACCAAAATGCAAGAAAGCTGGATAACAATCTAATAGGCCGACTTTGTACCTTCGAACCGGAATTATAGTGAGAAAACTCACCTCACAAACTGAAAAGAAGTTTATGAGGTCTCAACTCATAATCATAGCTCTCTAGCAGACACCTATTCACACCATATCACTAATTTCCGTCAAAATCCGAAAATACCCTCAAGGTCAAATTTGGTCAAATCAACTGGTCAAACCAACTAGGTCAACTGAGTCAACCCAACCAAGTCAAACCAACAGAGTCAACTCGACCGAGTCAACTCATGGTGCGTACGTGGGGCGTACTTCGGAGGTGCACTGCGCATACATGATTCCTCGTAGGTTAACCGTCATCGGGGTGGTTGACCTCGTATGTAGGGCGTACTCCAAGTACTTGAGGCGTACCCTCGCAAATAAAAAAAATGAATTAATAACTTAATGGCTTATGATATTACGTCCAAACTTTAGATCCCTAGCAAAAAAAATTTTTGGAGTCATAAAGTCTCCAACTTTACGACCTAGCATGTCGCATAAGTGCTTAATACATGGTATTATTCCATTAAGACCTTCTAAATGATACATGAAGTAAAACTAACCATTTAGAACCCATTTTTAAGAATTAAGACCCCTCCTATGGTCTAAAAGGACAAATCAAAGGTCATGAACAAGCCATGTTCAATATCTAACATTTTACAACCAAAAAGCTACATAAAGACATCCAAAACGAGATCTATATGTTAGAGGAATAAAGTTTTAATCTTTTTACCTTAGAATGGTTGCAAATGAAGTAGAAATTCATGATCTAAGTGTTCCACTCCTTCAAGATGAGCTTGGATTCCTTCATTCTTCTTCTAAGGCACGCAAACACACTTGTAAGCTAGAAAAGGCTCATCAAGTTGAAACTCGGGTTACACGAATGTATGAGAGGGATGGAGGAACATAAGGTGGGTGAAATGAGGCCATAAGAGTGTTTAAATACGAGACACATCATAAAAATTAGGATTTCCTTAACTATAAAGTACGCCCAATGTACTAGTTCGCGCCCTAGTATGCTCAGCGTACACCATGTACACATGGCGTACTCCGAAGGACATAATTACAACAATTCCATTAAGGATCCATCGCACACTTTCTTGAACTTTGGGACCAAAATGCATCATATTAAAATTATAGGGTTGAAATTTGAAGTACCTTATCACCAAGATGTTACAGTTGATAGTCACTTATCATGTGTTGTGGGGATCAAACTAGTAGCTTCTTGAAACACTCTCAGCAGGTATGGAGTGCCTCTCTTTTTCCTTGTTGATTGTGAGAATTTCTCTCCGAATATTAGAAACTCTTTCCTCTAGAAAAAAAATTGAAGATTTTTTTTGCAAGCTCATTCCATGTGGTAATGGAGCCGGAAGGGAAATCGTATTGCCATTCTTCTATTACTTCCTAAACTAAAAAGGGGATTCCCCTTTATTTTATATGATCTACTGTTATAGTATGTGGCTTCATCGACAACATAAAAGATGGAACTCCTAGAAAAAAATTATGGGTCCTTATTCTCGAGGACTCAAAACATGGGGAGTAACTGAATTAATCCATACTTGAACTCAAAGTTATGGACTTTGGAAAAGTTAATATAAATACTCTTTGTAAGTTTTCACTTTACATTCTTCGCCATTCACGGTTTACTTTGGCGAGTCCAGTTCAGAGTCTTTTGGTGTTTCGGATTTAACTGATGGTGATGATGAGTATGTTTTGTATGGACTGTAACAAGGTGAAGATGGGGGTGCTTTGGGAAAATATGAGAAGATTGGTTCAGGCTCGTTCTACAAGGGGTTGCCTTGTGGGTCCTTTTTCTACGGGGTTAGAGAAGATGTTGATTAAAAAAAACATGTTGACTTTTTCTATTGAGCTGCTTAATTTTTTAGTTTTCTTGATGTTTTCTTTATTAATGGATCGAGCCTTAGTGGGGTGTGAGATCTTGGCATAAAACATTTAGTGTTTGCAATGTCCCCAACGATAGCGTCAATTTGTTAAGACATTGTTATAGCATATAAAATATAATGAATAGATATAAAAGCACTGCTCAACAGCACTTAGGGTTAGTATATGAATGAAGGGTCGAATCCAACAAACATCCTAAAGTAGATGTTGTCTTGTGTAAGTCACGTCCTATTCTGACAGTAGGTAAATAGGAGAAGTTATTTATGATTAAAATAAATGTTAACAGACATATTATAAAAGTGTACATAATAACTAATGCAAATTCAAATGATTAAAAACAATTTTAATTAGGTTGTTTCTCTCCTAATCATTCAAATAACCCTCAACTTGATTGTATGAATTGTGCACTATTTAAACTGGCACAAAGCTCTAATAATATTATTTTACGAATGTTTTAAACGAAAATAAGCTCTTTGAATAAATCCTTACTTTTTACTAATTTAATCAAACAAGATCTTCTTTAATCTATAAAAGCAACAATAATAACACTGTAAAATTTCCCAGTAGGGTTCAATACTGTTTATAGACTTTGAAACATAAAAACATGTCTAATTAGTTTATGTTTGAAATAAATCCAAGCAGAGAACCAACCTAATATTTGTTAATTCTTAATGATTAATTAAGACAATTCGGATGATAACAACCAGTTAATTGGAATAATTTCTTAACAATTCAAGCGGCCAACAAAAATCGACTCAAAATCAAACGTTAAATTAAAATCAAAACTGATCAAACTACAAAGGATTCACAATCAACAATCAAGCCTAATGATTACTTGCATGAAAAGTTGAGTCTATGTGAAACTAAAATCTAGCATTTTTAACTGACATGGCTAAAATTAGATTACAAAAGATAAAAATGAGTATTGAACTATTAATCTTACTAAACATAATTACAGACTGAATCATGTTCTTTGGAACATCGTTCACCATTCTAAATTTTAACAAAATCATACCACAGCTGCCTAGAACATAAGTTAGGACAACTGAGATGTTATCAGGTGCTTTTTATACGTAAAAAACTATAATGGCTGATTACACGATCGTGGTTTTTCAAAACACGACCATGTTTTTCTTCAACGCGCATCCAAGGTTATTTTATTGAAGTACATTGCTAATTTTAGGAGTCTTTCTAACTTCGAAGGATAAAAGCGACCATGTTTTTGTAGAATGAACGATCATGTTCTTTTCATAAAACTCTAGATGCACTTTTTCTTCCAACAAAACCATGAAGCACTTACACGATGGTGCTTTGAGGAAAAGCACGATTGTGTGTTCTCCTTTTCCGTAGATTGATTGTAATTCTTCCAATTAAGCACCTTGTAGGGATTCCTCAACATCCATCTTTAGTTTCCAACTCCAATTGAGATCAAACGCTTCATAGAACACATCCTAAAAGTGTTATATTCTCATTCTGCTCTAATTTGCCAAGAAAATCAAAACTTGAAGTTTGTAGTAGGGTCATGCTGTGAATATAATGAGAAATACACAATTTATAGCAGTACAAGGGCGATAGTTAGCTTTTTGTAGAAAAATACCATGAAATGTGTGCTAAAAGATGTGTATAAAGTGCATCTAACAATTGATAACCTTTTAAAAGGGAAAAGGTGCAAAACTTACCCAAACATTCGGATTTAATATCCCAAAAGACCCCAAAAGGTAAACGAAACATTTCTTGAAAACTTAAGGGTTTTTTTATAGTTTGCGCTAAATTATTGGTGGAAACTTTTAGGTGGCTTTTCATTTTTCTAAACAATGTAAGGAAAAACCACGTTTTTAACCATTGAAGAACTAATCAAATATTTCAATACCCATGTTGTTATGTTTAATGTTCAAGATCATGTTATCAAACATTGTGAAATTGAAACATTGGAAAAGCCATTTTGAATGATTGTAATTTTTTGAAGAGAATTTTAAAGCTGATGGAGAAAGTGTTATTAATTTTCCAATCTCTAATGGCGAGAAACAATGTGTTTTAAAATGTTTTTATTGAAATCCGTGATACTACAATGTCAGTGGATGAGCATCATGACTTATCAGGGGATACTAAGTCAGGAGCATCAGTGGTTACACACATTGTTGTATCTTAATCATTATCTCTTTGTGATCGTTTTTATAAACATATTCGCACTAAACAATGAGGGTTATGTTAGTGAGAAATGCAGATAAAACCAAAAAATAAACACACAAAAATACAAGACACAATATTATGTGGTTCCGTCACAGTAACCTACTTGCACGGACAAGAGGGGGGTATTCTTTATTTATGAGTTCTCAAATAGAGCTTACAAGTATAATTCAATAGATATTATCCTATTCTCTAAAATTCAAGACACTAATGAACGACTAGTACACATCAGTATTTACGACTAGGGATCAGACCTAAAAACCTAATGGTTCAAGCCAATTAATCCATATGCTCATAAAAAGTATCAGCCAATCAAAGTCCACCACACATCTGCGTTTGGAACCTTCACCCTTGAGATATGTTGCACAAGCATCATCAAAATATATAAATCTCCATCAAAATGGAACATCATGCCATTTAGGACATCCACATTGAGCATCTTCAACTTCTAAGAACACTTGAAAAATTTTGAACATCATAATGTAGCTTATATCATAGGTTGCGCACCGTGGGACATCATCACCCAACGTTGTACCAAGATGGGGAACCTTTCTTGTGGGTGACACATATTGAATGAAATTCACCCATACTCCTTCAAGGATGGTGCGCCTATCTTCACATGGCGTATCAAGATTCCAAGTTAAACATCTACTTACCAAGGTGGTGCCTCCAACTTCTAGATGGAGCGTCAGACTCCTAATTGATGCATCCTTTTCACAACGGAACGTCGAAGATGCTCCATTCCCTTCTCAGAGGCTCATTTCCCTTATTAGGTGCTACTTCCCTTTTTTAAATGTTCCATTACTTTTTCATATTCTCTATTCCATTCTCGGATGCTCCATTCGCTTCTCAGGTGTTACACATTCATTTAAGTGCTCTATTGAATGCTGAATGTTTCATAAGAATGCTCAAAAATGCTCAGTCGCATTATACAATCTCCATATTGACATGAGTATCCTCCAAACATACCCTTAAACCTAGAACTTACTCTACTATCTTGCCAACTTTCCCCGAAGGAACTTAGTAATTGGGAACATCGACCAAGTACAAGCAAAGCTTGAAGTTTTCTTAGGCCAATGACTTTTTCAACTTGTCTTATAGATTAACCTTGGTATCAATCTTCATAATAGAAAATTTTCCTTATTCCATAATGTCACATATGAACTTTAACATGATATCAACATGTTTTGTCTTCTAATGATATATACAAGATTCTTTGCAAGACTTAAAACCCTCTGGTTGTCACATTACAAATTAGTCTTCTCCACTTTCAAACCAAGACTCTAAATGATATTTTGCAACCATATCCCTTACTTTATTCCTTCTATTAAATACATGTATTCAAATTTAATTGTAGAAAAAGAAAATGTATCTTGTAGAGTTGTCTTCCAACTAATAACACATCTAAATAAAGTAAAAATATAGCATTTTAGTGACCTCCGTTTTACTAGATCACCACCATGGTTTAAGTCGGCATATCTAAAAAGTCACTTTTAGTGTTTTCCTCATCGACCAAACATACATTTTTCGTTCTCTTCAAGTATCCCAAGATTTTCTTAACTGTTTTCTAATGATCTATCCAGTATTGCTCATAAACCTGCTTGCTAAACTAACTAAATGAACTAAATTTGTTCTGGTATAGTATATTAGTATATTACATACATGAGGATTCCAATAGCACTTTAGTTTGGAACCATACTCATGTACTTCCTTTGCTTAGTAGTACTGGGCATAGTATTTTGATAAAGTTCAAAATGTGTTACTAAAGGAGTTCCAAATGGTTTGGATTGATCAATGCAAAATCATTGAAAGACGTTCTCAATGTATTTCTTGTTGATAAATAAACAATCTCCCTAATTTTCTATCCTCTATAATCTGTGTTCCATGTATCTTTCTTGTAGCTCATGAATCCTTGATCTTAAAGTCATTTTTCATAATCACCTTCAAGTCATTTATATCACCCATATCCATAGTCGTGATGAGCATTTCATCAATGTACAACAACATGTATACATAAGTATCATGTGAAATTTCCTTTGAGTAAATACTATTGTCAGACTATTTCTGAACGTAGGGATTCGCGATCATAAAATGAATCAAACCTGTTGTACCGTTGGCTTGGGGAATGATTCAAATGATAAAAAAAAGTTTTCCTAAGAAAACATACATGATCATTCTTAGAATCAAGGGACCCTTTTTGTTGGAACATGTAGATATTCTCCTCAAAATTTCCTTAAAGAAATGTAGTTTTCACATGAAGCTATCCAAGCTCCATATCCACTGCACTCAGCATGGCTAAAAGAACCTATATCATATTGGGCTTCAGGACCGGTGATAACACCATATGCTAATCAACTACTTGTTTCTAAGATAGCCATTTCACCACCAACCTCGCTTTGAACCTAGTTGGTTCAACTCCTAGAATTCATTCCTTCTTCTTATAGATCCATTTTCATCCCATTGGTTTTACTCGCTATGATAACTGAACAAGATCCCATTTTATATTGTTTTCTAATTATTTCCTTTCTTCATTCGTTGTCATCAACCCGTTAGTTCCTTCTTTACATGTTATGACCTCCTTATCCAATTGAGGTTCTTTAGTGTCAATTTTATGTAGTTACTAAATAAAATATAGGTCAATGTCACTTAAAATGACACATCCCGCATCTTTCAGGGTGTCAAATATCCCTTTTTGATCGTCTCGTTGATATAGTTTGTAACCCATCTTCCCTTTTGATCTCAGAATCACTAGACAGATATTCCTTGTCTTGTTCATGAGTTTAATCTTGTCTAGGTTAGAACCCTAAGTTTTGTTCCTTACTGGACTATCATCACCCTTCTCTGGTTACCCATTGCAAATTCTTCAAATGTCACATCTCTGCTCATGATAAATTTAGGAGTTCTTCGTTACTCTATGAACCATAGTTAATAACCTTTTACTAATTTTACATAACAAATAAATATGCAACTCATTGCCTTTGGATCAAGTTTACCATCATTCACATGAGCATATCCAGGAAATTCAAATATATGCTAACCAACATAGTCAGATGGTTTCCAAAACCTTGCCTCTTGAGGTGTTTTCAAGTCTATTGTAGTTAATGGTGATCTGTTTACCAAATAGCAAGCAATGTTAACTATTTCCATTGAGGATTGGTTTTATAAATCGGAAAATATTTGCTTGCACCTTGTATGTTTCATGATTATTTGATTCATCTGTTCTACCACAACATTTTGTTGTGGTGTGTGTCGCATAATATTGTGGCTCAATATACCTTCTGTTTTGCATAAGTTATAAAATGGTGCATTGCAGAACTCCAACCTATTACCAGTTTTCAATTTCTTAAATTGTTTTCCATTCCTTTTCTCAACTATAGTCTTCAACTCCTTAAACTTACCAAAGGCCTCATTTTAGTTTTTATAAAATACAACCATATTTTCCTAGAATAGTCAGCGAGGAATGTCTTAAAGTATGAGCCTCCACCATAAGACTTCAATGGATATGGAACCTATACATTTGAGTGAACATATTCTAGGATTTCACTTTGCAATGCTTCCCCTTAAAGAAAACTTTATATTTCGAGTAATCTCCCCACTAAAAAATCGTTGTTTACTTTGAACTGACATGCCTATCTCACTCATGTGTCCCACCCTACAATAACTTTTTCTTGTCATCATGTTGTTTTTGGGATTAGGATACAACTACAACTCCCTAACCGTAATGCCTTCAACGCATAAATCCCATGTTTCGTATTTCCATTCAGTTCGCCTTTAACTAAAGTGCCAATATAAATATGATTCTTGCAAATATTCAAAACATACCAAATAATCATCTGTATATTTATCTCCATAATGCCAGTACACCTAATAATACACAACTAATCATCACCCTTCTTGATTGTTTCATTCCACTTTTTAAAGGAGTCGAGCCAGCCATGATTGTACATCACGTGATAAGATGCTCCTGAGTCTAAGACCTAAGCATCTACCGAACTAGCTATACACATAATCAGTTCATCATTATCATTCCTTCATCATAAGTCTACTAAACCATAGATGTGGTTTTATTGTTGCTTAGTTCACTCTTGAACTTTCAATTCTTTGTTTGTGGTCAATTTCTTTTTAAGTACCCCTTATCTCGCAGTGATAAGATTTTGCCATACATAAACCTTTAGACTTTGATTTTGAATGTGAGATCCCTCTATTTCCCCCACTTTTCTCTTTTTTGTTCCTCTCTCTGCGATCACACAAGATCTGAAACTTTCTTCTACAAATGGGAATAAAATTTAGTTCCTTGGACATGAAAGAATCCATATCATTATACGAAATAATTTCTTTCTTATCATATAGAATGGTATGCACGAAATTCTCATATGAGTTTGAAAACGAAAATAAGAGAATTAACTCTTGATCTTCATCATCAATATTCACAACCACACCTTATAGGTCTAAGATAATGTGATTGAGGTTATCCCGAAGGCCCTTCACTTGGGTACTTTCAAACATTCTAAGAGTATTCGAGCTTTGCTTCTGATACAACCAATTTGTTAGAATATCCCCCTTCATTTGGCAGTTTCACATCTCTTTCCAATTCCACTACAGAGCCTTGTTAACCCAAGAGTGCCCTCATCTTCACCTTTAAAAAATAAAATTCATTTGAACCATTGAATTTTACTAAATCAATCTTATTAGGAAGCAAAGCGGATAAAACATGAAACCACAAGCATAAAAAAACACATCTTTTTCATGGTTCATTAAGGGGACTAATGTCCACGGGTAGGAGGGGAGTATTTATTATTAATGAGTTCTCACACACATGTTAGAATTACAATTGAACATATATCCACCTGCTTTTCAGATTAAAGAAAATAAAAAGTGACTAGAAAGCATCCACATTTATAGATTAGGGACATGACCTAAAATCCTAATAAACCAAGCCCATTAATCAATATGCCTATGAAAGGTGTCACCAACTCACATCTTACTAGTATTTATGTTGTTTATTCAAGGTGACCTATGTTCATGGGCAGGAGGGGAGTATTCCTTATTTATGAGTTCTTAATTACAGGTTACAAGTATAACTCAATAGAGATTTGAATGCTCTTTTGAATTTAAGACACTAAAAATGACTAGAAGGCATGTTATTGATTAGGGATTAGACCTAAAACCCTAATAGTCCAAGCCTATTATCCTACATGCCTGCAAAAGGTGTGAACCAGTCACATTCAACCATGCAGCTACTTTCGGAGCCTTCATCCTTAAAATATAATACATGAGCATCAACAAAACACATGATAGAGCATCATGTACCAAGATGTTTCCTAAATAATGCTACTGATACACTATGATGGAGCATCCTCCATCATTATGGGACACTCTCCATAAAAATGGTGTATCAAGCCATGTACATTGATAATTTTTAACTTCTGAATATACTAGTCAATGTTTTATCATACATAACATACTAAGTGACACCATGGCCCACCTTATGCCATGATTTTGCAAGTTGGTTGAGGGTAACACATCTTGAAGAATAGTGGTTTATCCTTCTTTAATGATTTTCCACCTTATCTCAAAATGGTGCATCAATATTCTTAGTGGTGCATCTACTTCCCAAGATAGTACATCGACGTTATATATGGTTCATCTACCTCTTAGATGGTGGATCCTCCTTCTAGGGTGGCCCATCCTTTTCTTTAGTTGTATACCCACTCCAAAATGTTGCGGCCTTGCATCATGGAACATCAATGATGCTTAATTACCTTCTTAAATTCTCTATTCCCTTCTTAGGTGCTCCACTCCCTTCTCATGTGCCCCGTTCCCTCATTAGATGCTCTTTCCATTCTCAAATGCTCCATTCGATTATAAGGTGATCCACATTCATTTAAGTGATGTATTGGGCTAGAAAATACTACGAATGTTGAAACCTAAATCTAAAAATTATGAGATTAAGTATCTCATATGTAAAAGAACATCAAAGGATAAAAAAATACTATGACTGTAGAAATAGCAATCATGATGCTAATAATTGTCCCCATGAAAAAGGTCAACAAGAAATGATAATATATTGTTGAGCTGTGGTAGATGAATAAAGAGAGACAGGAATAATGTCAAGTCTGGAATATTGTGTCAAAGAATATGGTATTATAGTTACCTTTGGAGACAACAACAAAGGTTTCACATTAAAACATGTCATAGTCAAATGTAATTATGTTAAGTTCTCCAAGGTTTTGTATGTAAAGTTGTTAAAGTACAATCTAACTGCCATTAGTCAGCTATGTGATGCGAATAACGATGTTAATTTTGAACAAATAGAAAGTCCTGATTATTAATAACAAAAATAGGATGTTCCTTAGTGCCAAAAGAAAAGAATATATCTACATTCTTGATGTGTTCTCAGCTAACAACTCTCTAAAGATGTGATTTCTATCAAAATCCCAAACAAATCTCAACTTGTTGTGGCACTAAAGAGTCACTCATCTAAACTTCAACAACATTTAAAAATTAGCAAATCAAGATTTTTTAGAGGCATTCGAAAGATTAGAGCCATGTTTAGCATGTGAACTTGAAAATTAGCGTAAAGCACCCTTCAAGTCCAAGTAATGTTCATTTATTGATTTTCCTTTTACCCTGCTTCGTATGGATCCATTTGTACAAGTTATAAATGTGGAAAATATACTATCTAGTTATTTTTTATGATTTTTAAAAACTCATACGGTTCATGTTTCTTAGAGACAAGAGTGATATAACAAAGAAATCATCTTCTTTGTTAAAAACACTAAAGTCTAACCTCACAAAAAGGTAAGATAATTAAGAAATGACCATGCTTTAGAACTTTGATTGATGTAACTAACATACCTCAACAATTTTGTTGTCCCTATTTTATCTAGAACAAATGAGATCAATTATAAATGTATCAAGGAAAAGCTTATAAGGTCATCTTTATGGGATATTCCTCAATCTCCAAAAGTTTTTAGAGATTACAACAACATAAGAAATATTGTTGAAGAATCAAATCATGTGAAATTTGTTGAAGAATCCTTGCCAAAGTCTTCCACTCATGATCACAAAAGCATGTTACTACAAGAGTTGACTAAAATTGCCTTCTCATCTAGTAGTGACTCAATGGAAATTGACTCGGATGACAAATCCCTTATCTTTTTTGTAATTTTTGTCAATAATATCATGAAGAAATTGCAACAAATCATCTATAGCTGATCAAAGTTCTCCCACTAATGATCGATATCCTGAGAATGTTACCACTAATGTTTAGTCATCCACACAAGAATCACCCACATTTTCAACTCACTAGAAACCCATCAGTTGGTGTCAAGACAAGTTGACAATTTTTTTTGTAATTTTTGCTTATATGGAAACTTTGTGTAATTTATCGAACCAAAGAAGATTGATGACGCATTAAAGGAATCTAATTAGATTAAGGTAATGCAATATGGATTTCATGAATTTAAGGGTCATATGGTATGGACTCTTTTTCCTAGGCTATTTGGAAAAACTTTTATTGGCACTAATTGCATTTATAGTAATAATCAGATGAATAGGCTTGATTCAGTGAGGTGTATAAAGTGGGATTTTTAAATAAGACACTCTTTATAAAAAACAGATTCTACCTCCGATATCATCCTACCTGGTTGTTCCGTATTTAGTAGATCTTGATGTACGCATTGAGATTATTGAGGAATCTAGACTGTAATTATTATAGTCACCAAGATTATGAAACTACGCTAAGACTTACTACTTTATATATCTAGGTCCGTTGAAAGGAAGAAGGGAAGCGCTGTCGAAATCGTCGGTCACCCAGTTTTATCAAGTGATTTCATATTCCCTTTCATGAACATGATTTTAATACATATATTAATATATGATAAAGAGTTTATATGTGAACTATATGCTTATTAACGATAATAGATATTAGAAATATATACACACATATGTATATATATATATATATATATATATATATATATATATATATGTTTATATACAAGGTGCGAACCAGATATGGTTTTATGTCTTATAGTACATAAATAATATAAATACATGAAATTAAATAATAAAAATATTATTTGTGAAAAAAGATAAATGCTCTATGTTAATCATAGGATGAGGTTTCCTAATACATAGATGGTTTTTTAAAGAAAAGTTCATAAGTCGAGTAGTCTTGCCTTTTTGAGAGATAAGACTTATAAAAGGATGCTTAGTTTAAATTAAGTTGAATAGTCGGTAGCATCATGTTCAACATATATGCATTAGGAACGGAGAGTATAATTGTGTCCTATGACACTATCAGGTGTTGATGTATGCCAACTTTATACTAAAGTACAATATAGTATTCCTTTTGGATGATCAAGGATGGTGGGTCCATATGAGGAAACCATAACGGTATGTCTGGTCATCACCTAGAGTAGCTGAAAACACTACACTATTCTAGGCGGTCTTGTGAATTGTCTTGCTAGTGTCGGTGCATAACCTACATACGTGGATGAAAGTTAAATACCATATTTATCAAAATACTATGATAGTTATTATGCCTTTACAACTTGCATCGACCAAGGAAACTCCTAGCCGTGTGGTCAAACCATTTCTCTATACGATTCATTAGGTAAACTAAATCTTTGTAACAATCGTGAACTAGAATCAGTGAGGATATTTTGAGAAGGGTGTGTTTTTGATAAAAGGATTTCTAGATATTTTAGTAAAGCTATGCATATATTATTTGGTAACAGTCGATCTTGTAGGGTTGATAATTAAGGAATGTTATCATAATATTATTATAGGATTAAAATCCCTGTGTATATCACCAGGTTTCCCAACCTGACCCACTCAGTTTATATGTATCACAATTATCAAGACTTAAGTCACTAGAACTTGATTAGGATGTCGAGTAATATAGGGAAAGTTTGCCATGGTGTTCAGGACCATTAGGTCTCTACGATGTAACTTATGCATCTATATTGATTATGGGGATCTTCCACGACAATGATAAAAACGATTGTATAAGCATAAAGAGAAATTGATTCTAGAAATTAGTGTATGTCACAGTTCATATCAGAGTATAAGTTTAAGCAAACTAGGAATCTAGTGGATTTTTGGACTTATACTTACAATTCTAAGAAATGATTGTGAGGTGTATGTCTATCTTACTTTAGGTAGTATACCTAAACTGACATAAGCACTTGAATACATTAGAAAATGTGTCTACATAGTTATTATGTGCTAAATAATTTGTCTGATAGCTTTAGGAAAAATGCCTTAATTGATGTAGACATAAAAGCACTAGCATTTTATAGGGAGATTCCTTAATTGCTAATAGTGGCTAGAAATATATATATATATATATATATATATATATATATATATATGTGTGTGTGTGTGTGTGTGTGTGTGTGTGTGTGTGTGTTTCTTTATAGTAAGTAAAGTATTACTATTTCAAAATATTCAAACATACGGGCATAGAACATCATGACTCTCACATGGAGCAGTAGAATCGTCTATAACGAAGGAGGTACACCTCAAAACGTCGGAGTAGGAGTTGCTCCATTCCCGATAGACGAAGTTCAATTAATGATGTAGAACAAGCTAGATCAACAAAGTGTTGGATATAGTGTCTAAGTCCATAATTATATTTGGTATATACTTGACCCGACCCGACATGGTCCATTTGGGTTGCATGGCATCATGCACTTGGATAGACTAAATGAGAGAAATAATACACTTATGGTTTATTAATATATTATAAGAACTAATATATTAATAATAAGAATAATAATACTTAGTTAGTATTGATCAATAATTAATTTAGAATTAATTATGTGATCAAAAGAAGACTAATTAAATATATGGGTTGATTGTGTCAATCATCCATAACTTATATAGTGGGCCAAGGCTCTATGGATTATCAAGTTGGGTTAAACCCATAAGATGCTCCATGGATGCTCCATTAGGGTTACATAACCCATGGGTCATGGAAATGAAAGGTCATGACAATTAGGGTTTACATGGTGTAACCCTAATTGTAACATACAATATAAAGAAGCTATTATTCACCATTTTCGGCCACTAGAGTGAATCAAAGAGCGCTAGCCGAAAATCCAAGTGTTATTATTCTCTTAGGTTTTATTCCAAGTGTACTTGGTGTTGTGTGAAGCATTTCAGGCATCACACTTGAGGTGCTAGGTTCACAAGGTTTCAAAGGAATCCAAGCTACAAAGAGGTATGTAATCCTTACTAACTATTAGAATAAAAGATCCCCATGTATGCTAGATAGGATTATGAACCTTGGAAAATCATTTTGCATGTATCTTAGTCAAATATAGATCCAAGGTTTCTAGAGTTGGATGTACACCATAAGAGTGTTAGAATGCTCAAAACCCAATAGAGGTATTAGAGCCTAGGCTTGTTTGTTTGATACTTGATGCAAAACAGCTGGAAAACGAAGTTTTTTGTTCACTGCCCGCATTAACTCGCCGAGTCGAAGGGGAGACTCGACGAGTCCATGAAGAAATGCATACAACTCGTCGAGTCAGTTCATGCACTCGACTTACATGCTGTAGTGTTCAGATTTTCGAGTTATGCTGTTGAAAATGGATTAGAAACATTACCCTAAACTTTTTTGGTGTTTTAAAACTTGTTTTAGTTGGTGTAATGTTTATGCTAATCGATTTACAATGGATAGTCTCAAAAATTACAAAGTTTTATATAAGTTTGTTATGATTCTTGAAATTCTTGATAATCATGTTCTTGAAATTATGAATTTAGATGATCATAAAAATTATTTGTAACCTCCATGTTAGTTAATTCTTGATCATTATGTGTTTTAATGGAGTCCATAACTTGTCCTCAAGTTATGGAAAACCAAGAATCACACTTGAATTAAAACCATTAAAAGAACACAAGAGTTATGAAATGAAGAGTCTTCATTTAATACTCTAATAAACTCATAAGTTATGAGAAATAAAAAGTTTTGAAAGTTTACAAAACTTGCTCTCAAGTTTTGGAACAAGTGAAGTCATAATTAAAACTTTAGTTCCAACCCTTAGAATTTTAAATATTAAAATTCAACCCTTATACTTTATAATATTATAAGTGAATAATAATTATATATCTATAAGATAAAAGTCGTTTTACCATTAGTAGACCTCATTCACGAAGCCGGTCTATAAGGGAGGTACAAGGTTGTTGCCTATAAAATGGCAACTTAATGGGTGTCCATTCTCACCCACCGCTTCCTTGATCGGTGGAGGGTCGTTAGCCGAAAAGGTAGAACAAGGACTATAATTCTCATAATAAGTACTATGAATATACTAAAATAACTAAAATTTTATTAATTCCCAATCTTAGTTAGTTTGGGAAAATGTGAATAAGGTGTTAATCCATGAAATTACACTTTGCACTTTGATTAAGTCGTTAGTGGAGCATGTGTGGTTAACCGGCACACTAACTTGGACTTATCAAGGTAGGAAAAGGGTGACTTAATGTTTATCATAGTATCATTGGAGTGTGTGTTGTTAACTAGCACTTTGATTGAGGGGTAATACATTAATTGTACCATGTAACTTGCATGGTTACTTCACACCTTGTTTTGTGATCCTCGGTATCCCAATCACAAAACTTGAAGGGAAAACTCGAGATTGAAACATGTGATAGAAAAGTTCAATGAATCTCAAAGAACCTAGTAATTTCTAAATCAATTAAAACCTAATAAAATATATTCCATTTTATGGTGGAAATTGGTGAATGGTCACTCACCTACCTTCAAATATTTTATAGCTTG
Source organism: Lactuca saligna (assembly GCF_052625555.1). Taxonomy (NCBI): domain Eukaryota; kingdom Viridiplantae; phylum Streptophyta; class Magnoliopsida; order Asterales; family Asteraceae; genus Lactuca; species Lactuca saligna. The sequence goes on along the minus strand of NC_136424.1, from coordinate 200,153,377 downwards.
AATTTCGGCATCCCTCTTCTATGTTATAAAATATTGTGTTGGGTCCTAGCCTTAATATAGCATTTGGGTGCTTTATTAAGGACTGTCCTGAATCTAATCTAAACTTATTCTTTCATTTCAGATGTCTTCCAATAACAATGCTTTTGGCTCAAAACCTACTAGCTCCTTCTCTCTCATGAACCTTTGTGGGAGAGTTATCTTTAATTGATCAAATTTTATGGATTGGATCAGAAACATCAGGATGGTCACTCGCTGTGAGGATAAAGAATATGTCCTTGATAGGGAGCTGAAGGAGATTGATGAGTTAACTGCTACCCGAGAGGAGATTGCTGCATTTCAAGCACATGAAAGGGATGCTACCAAAGTAGTATGTATCATGACTGCCACAATGACAGCTGAGCTCCGAAACTCCTATGAGGACTATTATCCTTTTGAGATGCACGTGGACTTGATTGAGCGATACCATCAAAGTGCTCGTCAAGAGAGGTATGAAATAATCTCCTCCATGATAACCACCCAAATGAAGGACAATGAGTCCCTCACAACCCACATACGTTCACATACGTTCTGATCTGCAGGGACTAAGAAGAAGTGATAATTTAGAGCATGGAAAGATAAACCTAATCATGGCGAATAGGAAAGTTTCACCTGTCACCAAGATTGGAGTTTATTCCTTGTTACTAGATAGTGGGTTTACATTAGACTTGAATAAATTTTGTTATTCACCAGGAATGGCAAGAAATCTTATTTCGTTTCATGCATTGTATAAACAAGCATTCACCTTTTAATTTGATAATAAAGGTGGTGGTATTGATGATTTCTATAATAGTGTTCTTTAGTTTAAAGCATTACCTTGTGATGGTGTGTATGAAATTGTATCTGTTGTAGATAACTTAGAAAATAATGCGTTGTGCATGGATTCTTCCACTAGCTTAGATAAAGCATCTTTATGGCATTTTCGTCTTGGACATGTAAGCAAGAAACGCATAGGCCAACTCCAAAAGGATGGAGTCTTGGAATCATTCGACCTAAAGTCGGATGATAGTTGTGAATCTTGTCTACTTGGAAAAATGACAAGGTCACCTTTTACTGGCACTTATGATAGGGGTGAAGGTTTGTTGGATCTCATACACATAGATGTGTGTGGACCCTTCAGAGACGCCACTAGAGATGCTAATCTCTTCTATGTGACTTTTATTAATGATTTTATTAGATATGGATATGTCTACTTAATCAAACGTAAGTCAGAAACCTTTGATAAATTCAAAGAGTTTAAGCAAGGAGTGGAGAATCAGTTGGTCCGGAACATTAAGATGCTTCGATCCGATCGAGGTGGTAAGTATCTTAGTACCGAGTTCCTTGACTATCTTAAGGAATATGGGATAGTCTCACAATTGACACCTCCCAGAACACCACAGTTGAATGGTGTAGCTGAGAGGCGCAATTGAAGCTTGTTGGACATGGTTCATTCCAGGATGAGTCGAGTTTTGCGACAAATCTCATTTAGAAGGTATGCTTTAGAGACTGCCATGCATATCCTTAACCTAGTCCCTTCAAAGAAGGTTGCCAAAACACCTCACGAGATGTGGACTGGAAAAGTTCCAAATCTAGACCATATCAAGGTTTGGGGTTGTGAGGCTTTTGTGAGACGCGAGACTCACCACAAGGTCGAACCTCAAAGTGAGAGGTGTATTTTCATCGGCTACCCACAAAAATATTTTGTTTATATCTTCTATAGACCCAGTGAGAATGTGGTCCTTGTAGCAAGAAGAGGAGTCTTTCGAGAGAGAGAACTCATAAGCCAAGGAGACAGTGGGAGGCAAGTTGACCCTGAACAAATTCAAGAGTCAAGCGGTGAAGGAACCTCAAACCCTAGCCCTCAACCTGAGGAGGAAATTCTTATTGAGCCGACTGAAGAGTCTGTACCTCTGAGGGATTCCACCAGAGTTAGGAATGCACCTGAGCATTATTATGGTTTTTATATTACTGCAGAAGGTGATACCCTTCTCAGTGATAATACAATGATAAATCTGGATGAGCCTAACAGCTACACGGAAGCCATGGCAGGCCCTGAGTCTGCTAAATGGGCTATGGATAGCGAGATACAATCCATTTATGACAATCAAGTTTGGAACTTGGTTGACAATGTACCAGGTCATAAGACAGTAGGGTGCAAATGGATCTTGAAGAAGAAGATCGACATGGATGGTAATGTACACACTTATAAGGCATGACTGGTTGCAAAGGGTTATTCTCAAACTTCGGGAGTTGATTATGATGTGACCTTTGCACCAGTGGCCAATATTAAGCCTATTAGTGTTCTGTTAGCCATTGCTGCATTTCATGACTATGAAATATGGCAAATGGATGTCAAAACCGCTTTCCTTAATGGAAAGTTGGTTGAGGATGTTTACATGGTTCTGCTAGAGGGTTTGGTAAGTACAGAATACCCTAATAGGGTGTGTAAGCTTGAAAAATCCATATATGGATTGAAACAAGCATCTCGCAGATGGAATCTTTGCCTCGATGAGAAATTCAAAGAGTTTGCCTTTTCGAGATGTGAAGATGAATCTTGTATATATGTCAAGGCTAGTGGGAGTATAGTTAGCTTTTTGGTACTGTATGTGGATGACGTACTGCTCGTTAGAAATGACATCCCAACCATGCAGAAAGTGAAATCCTGGCTTGGGAAGTGTTTTGCTATGAAAGACCTAGGAGAAGTTGCCTATATCCTCGGGATAAAGATTTTGAGAAATAGGAGTAAAAGACTAGTTGGACTTATTCATAATACCTACTTGGATAAAGTGCTGAAGAGGTTCAGTATGGAAAATTCCAAGAAAGGAGATTTACTTATTCAGTGTAATGCCAGACTGAGTAAAACTCAGAGCTCGGGTACAGATAAAGTGATAGATGAGATGAGTCGAGTGCCATATGCTTCTGCTGTTGGCTCGATCATGTATGCTTTGACTTGTACTCGTGTTGATGTTGCTTTTGCTTTAAGCATGGTTAGCAGATGTCAGAGTAATCCTGCCAAGGCTCACGTGACTGTAGTAAAGAATATTCTCAAGTACCTACGAAGGACTAAGGACTGGGTCCTTACCCTTGGTGGGACTGATGAGTTGAAAGTAGCAGGGTATAGTGATGCTAGCTTCCAGACTGATAGGGATAATTTCCGCTCTCAGTCGGGCTGGGTCTTTACCTTAAATAGAGGGGCAATTACTTGGAAAAGTTCCAAGCAAGACACAGTGGTTGATTCCACTTGTGAATCAGAGTATATAGCAGCAAGTGAAGCATCAAAGGAGGCTATATAGCTAAGGAACTTCATCGGAGACCTTGGATTTGTACTAGCTATTAAGGAGCCCATGGAAATTTTCTGTGATTGTGAAAGTGTAGTTGTTTTAGCAAAGGAACCAAGGGATCACGGGAGATCCAGGCACATCGACAGAAAATATCATTTCATCAGACATCGAATAGAAGAAGGAATCCTTATAGCAAAGAGGGTATCATCAAATGAGAACCCAACAGATCCCCTCACGAAGGGACTGAGTAGGGTTAAGCATCTTCAGCATGTTAAGAGCATAGGGCTAAGAGATGATTATAGTTTTTGGAAGTTAGATAATTTTGAAATATGTAAAATGTAATTGACATTTGATGATAAATAAAAGTTGTTATTTATGAGTAAAGTGTTGCTATCTCTTGTCAATCATTTACTAGTATTTCTTTTTGCACATTTTAACTTCTAGAATAATTATGTTATGGTATATATCATATTATTCAAATTCTACATAGGTAATCATATGTTGGAAGTACATATGAATCAAGACTGTCATGGGTTGGTTTTTAGAGGTCCAAGATGTTGGACAAAGGGGGCTACAACACTCATGAGTGCTCATAAGTTCTGAGTATTGGATTGAACCCACACTCACTGGTATCACTTCATGGCATTTATCTCGAGTGATCATGAGATGATAATATCATATAAGTTTTCAAACCTAGACATATGATTTGTTACCTATGAGTTGGTTATGCATTGATTGAATGAAAATGCATTGGTAACTCGATGTTATAAAACGTACCTTTGTGTGGGGTTCAACAAGTAGTAGAGAAAACATATGAGTCGAAGTTTATCTATTCCTTCTTGGATTAGAAGCGATATCTGGGCGACTCGATGATTTTGTCTTGACCCATGTACCAGGCCCGGTCAGAACTAAATTGATGTGTTCAATTAAGTTCCATGTGTTTGTTTGGCTAATATCTAGAACAAAGGATTATATGATCACTTATCTAAAATGGAACTCCATCATCTTCTTAGTTCCGAGAAACCTTGAAAGAGCTAAGATTGCTGATCGGTTCCTGAAGTCATACTTGCAACTATAGTTATTAGACTTATCCAAGTGGGAGACTGTTGGATATAGTGTCTAAGTCCATAACTATATTTGGTATGTACTAGACCCGACCCAATATGGTCCATTTTAGGTTGCATGGCATATGCACTTGGATACACTAAATGAGAGAAATAAGACACTTATGGTTTATTAATATATTGTAAGTACTAATATATTAATAATATGAATAATAATATTTAGTTAGTATTGATCAATAATTAATTTAGAATTAATTATGTGATCAAAAGAAGACTAACTAAATATATGGGTTGATTGTGTCAAACATCCATAACTTATATAGTGGGCCAAGGCTCCATGGATTATCAAGTTGGGTTAAACCCATAAGATGCACCATGGATGCTCCATGGGGGGTACATAACCCATGGGTCATGGAAATGAAATGTCATGACAATTAGGGTTTACATGGTGTAACCCTAATTGTAACATACTATATAAAGAAGCTATTATTCACCATTTTGGGCACTAGAGTCAATCAAAGAACGCTAGCCGAAAATCCAAGTGTTCTTATTCTCTTAGAGTTTATTCCAAGTGTACTTGTTGTTGTGTGAAGCATTTGAGGCATCACACTTGAGGTGCTAGGCTCACAAGGTTTCAAAAGAATCCAAGCTACAAAGAGTATGTAATTCTTACTAACTATTAGAATAAATGATACCCATGTATGCTAGATAGGATTATGAACCTTGGAAAATCATTTTGCATGTATCTTAGTCAAACATAGATCCAAGGTTTCTAGGGTTGCATGTACACCATAGAAGTGTTAGAATGCTCAAAACCCAACACAAAGGTGCGTGTTTATGGATCTATTAGCTCAAGGGCTAACGAATTCTAGAGGTAGAATGTTCGTGATCAACGAACAGATGTTCGTTGAATCAATCAACGATGGACTAGTTCCCTCTCATCCAACAATGGTGCAGGAAAGAAATGATGACTCGAAAAGTCACCAAGGACCCCTCCCTCCTCCGGAAGACTCATAGATCAGAAGGAATAATGAGCTTATAAGCTACTGCAAGTATAACAAATTCATGAATTGCAAGTCGTGATCCTTTAATAGGAAAAAGGATCAAGTAGGAGTTATGGACTGGATTTTAGAAATGGAGCTAGCCTTCATAACCTATAGTTGCACAGGAAAGTTGTAGGCCACCAACATTGTTAGTAAATTCATGGGTGCAACTATCTGTTGGTGGAATATGTTGGAAAAAACTTTAAATCATAATAAGCCTTTGCAAATAACATGGGAAGAACTCTCGACCCACTTGAAGCGTAAATTCTACCCAACAAAAAAATATGTTGGATTTAGAGAATGAACCCATAACATTGACTAAGGGAAGCATATATGTTGATGTGTATACAAATGCTTTCAGTGAAAAAATGGAATTTGCCTTGTGCATTGTTCCTGACAAATAGTAAAAGATCAAGAGGTATGCCAAGGGGATGCCATAGGAGTATTTAGTGCGAGTACACCAAGCATCCACTTTTGAATCCATCATTTGGGCTACAAAGTCTTTAGAGAACTTGATATAGGAAGAGCTACCAAGAAGTTTGAGGTCAGTGAAAAGAGAAAAACTAAAGGTTTTCATAAAACAACAACAGTAAGTTCTTATAGTAAAACATTAAAAAATTTGGAAGCAACCAAGAAGGGAAATGGTGCGACCATTGCAAGGTGAAGCATGCTAGACAATGCATAGAAGTTTTGACCTACTAAAAATGTGGAAAGACTCGTCACTACGCTAGAAAATGTACAACCAACCAAAATCTATGCTTTGAGTGTGGAGAAGCCATGCATTCTAAGGATGACTTCCCGAAGAAGAAAGGTGTTGTAAATCGAATGCATCAAAGGCAAAGGATCTCCATGTTATATTGGATGCCGAAGTAGATGATGACTAAGGAAGACAGGAGAAGGAATCCATTTTTCCAAACTCAAGATGCAAAGTAGTCATCGTTTTTAGATAATAATAGGATGTGTAGCGTAATATAAGAGGAATTATGTATGAATAAATGTTGTAATCGGTTTGGAAGTTATAAAATTTCAGCTAATGTTACATTAGTCGTTGTGTGACAATAAGAAATTATGCTTTCAATATAATGGTACGGTTAAGAATAAATTATGGTATATTGTGCCTTGTAGGCATAATATTACACAAGAAAGAATATAGAAGTGAAATTGAGTTTGTAGATAAGCATAAAGAAATCCTGTTGGAAGTTAGGAAAGTTTATGTATGGACACATTCTTATGTGCTAAGTGAACTTTTTTGTGAAGTGACTAAGGAACTACGAGAAAATTCTAGGGATGAGTATGAATAGGTGTGGAAGGTAGTATAGGCTCGTACTACTAAAAGCACATGATTCATACTTTAATGAGGATGAGTCACAATGTTACTATTTTGGTCAAGACTCAATTAAGCGAATATCAACCAGATTGAATGAGAGGATGTGGTGTTGTGGGTGAAGTGATTATCAAGATTAGAACAATATTGCACAAGTGATTTACAAGGAAAGCCCTTGATCTATGCTACGATCTCCAACACAAAACCTTAGGAAGTGATAATGATCACCGGCCTTGTTAATTTGTATTGATTAAAAGATACATTACATAGATGAAAGTAAGTAAGATAGTACAAGTATTGTAGTCAGTCTAGGCTTCTTTAGTGTGCGAAGTACATGTGTATTTATAGTCTAGTCTAAGTAACCATACATCTGATATTTCTAGGATCCTCTCCAAAAAATATGAACATGTTGGCTTGACTTGGTATTTTCGGGTATTTTTCCTGGTAAAAGTGTTTCTTCGTTAATAATTAGTCTTATGTTGATTATTTTTTCAGATGTAAGAAAAAGACTAGAAATATATCCGTTATAAATGTTAGGTATAATAGAATGATAACGTTCAAGATATTGAGATATGTTCGGGATCCTAAATGTTCTTAAAAACCCAGGATCCTAAATATTGTTCAGGATCTTGGCCCTAACAATTGCCCCCAAATTATACATAGGAAATATTAAAGTTAATCTTTTACTATGTAAAGGTTTAATTTAAATAAAAAAGAAGAGAAAGGAATTTAAAGTTTTAACGGATAGGGGAATTTGAATCCCAACGAATAGAATTCTAGCCATTGATATAGACATGATTATGTGCTAAATCATCCTTCATCCCTTATGTTATCCTTTCATAAATAGGGCTTTCAAGTTCTTGATACCGCCTTACTCTTTCAGCTTTGTTCAGGATGTTTGTTGGATATTGTGACAACCCGTGATTTATTTTCCGTCACAGTAACCCGTTTTCGTTAATAAAACCGTTAACTTCCAAAATTTTCCGTTAACTTTGTTTCAAATAAATTATTACGACTTCTATTAATGATTTAAAAGTGTTGGAATACATTTTAGGACATTAAAATATCTTCTATTTCATTTAGAAAATATTTAGTTTTATTTAAGTCGTAACTACGACAACTTTATCGGGTGCGACCAAAAGCATCGAATAACGTCGGTATCGGGTAGAATTTCACCGTGTCTCAAACTTTCAACATATATAAAGTTGAGAGAGCCTCATTTGAAGCTTTTTCACCCTCTCTCTACTTTCTCTGTCTACTCTCTCTCTCTCTCTCTCTAGAAGTCGAAAGTAGTCCAAAAACCCCATTTCAAGCATCATTTTATAAAAAATCCATCCTAAACTTGTTGTTTAACTTGAATAGCATGAAAATCCTTTTTGAAATCACTCAAAACACATGTGATCATGTGTTTACGGTTTGGGGACCCTCCCAAAACCGTGAACACCTCTTATGAGGGTTTTGGTGCCATAAAACCCTTCCAAACCTCATTTAGGGCTTAGAGTCGACTTGGAAACATGCATGCATGAACTAAGGACCCCAAAATCATGACATTTGATGGATGAACAAGAGTTTACGGCCCAAGAACATTTTTGAACCGTAAACCCCCATGCATGAACCATAAAATCCTCTTAAGGTGTTAAAAATGCCCTTAAACACCACCACAAGCTTCCAAACATGTGTAGGACACTCTAGTCCATCATTTGAAGCACCAAATCATACAAGAAGGGACCAAACATGATTTTACGGTCCAAGAACATGCTTGGACCATAAACCCTCTTTCTTAGACCTTTAACACCTTTTAGGGTGTCAGATTGACCCTAAACACCTCCAATGAATTTCCATGAGTACATATAACCTTATAACTCTTCAAGGAATGCACCAAAACATTCATAAATGGGACAAACTAGAGTTTACGGTCCAAGAACATTCTTTCACCGTAAACTCATCTCCTTAGACCATAAACTCTTCAAAAGGGTGTTTAAGTGCACATTATCACATTGGATGGTTTGTATGTTGGACTAGAATCACATGTGATTAACCTACAAACACCAACACCCATGAATCATGGACAAAAATGAGTTTACGGTTGTAAACTCATGTGTTTAAGGTATTAAACTTCCCAAGAACACCTTCATAGACCGTAAACTCAAATTCCAAGGCCATTTCAAGTCCCGATCATTTCCTAAGCCATGGAATCAACCCTAGAACTTCCCCGTGTGCATTGTAAGATTGTTTGGCATCCAAGAACACACCACCCATGAGTTTACAGCCGTAAACTCATGGGGATATGGTCAATGGACCGTAAACTCCTCAAAGAGTTTACTTTTGAAGAGTAAACTCCATATCTAGGTCATACACATCCATAGATGTCACCCGGGTAACTCCGAACACTTGAATTGAAGTGTTTTCACATCTAAAAGTGTTTAATCCTATCTAATTAGTGATTCAAATTATAATTAGATACAATTATGTATCATTTCATTTTACATAGGAAAATCGCGCATTATCAAGCCCCGAACCGACACATAGCATCCAAACCAACACATTTTCTCATCTGGTGAGTTCATACTCCTACCCTTTTCCAATGTTTTTACTGTTTTCAGAGGCGGGGGAAATACAAGCAAAGGACAAGGAATACTTGTATTAAAAACTTGTTTTATATGTGTTATGTTTCATAATAATACAGAAAGATCAAATGACTATCCTCCACTCGCGTATCTTTGTGGAGTGTTACCGAGGAAAAAAAAATGTTCTAAGTTCAAACGTTATGCTTTTAACTATTCTAATGTGGGAAAACATTTGTGAAAATATACAATACAACAATTTATAATGCTTTTCACAAATAATATGATATGTATTCTGTAGGTTCAAACAGTATCCTCCACTCGCGTATCTATGTGGAGTGTTACCGAGGACAAAAAAATGTTCTAAGTTCAAATGTTATGCTTTTAACTATTCTAATGTGGGAAAACATTTGCGAAAATATACAATACAACAATTTATAATGTTTTTCACAAATAATATGAACAACCGTTTGAACCTACAGAATACATATCATATTATTTGTGAAAAACATTATAAATTGTTGTATTGTATATTTTCACAAATGTTTTCCCACATTAGAATAGTTAAAAGCATAACATTTGAACTTAGAACATTTTTTTGTCCTCGGTAACACTCCACAACGATACGCGAGTAGAGGATAGTCATTTGATCTTTCTGTATTATTACTAGTAAATTTGTTATACCTATAAATTGGAGACACGTGCTCGGAGAACACTCCACAGAGATACGCGAGTGGAGGACTGCCCCCGTAACCAGAATCTCTTAGATAGGGAGCGTGACTTGAGTGTATATATCTATACGGGGCTGACTACCCTGCACCTGGCTGCGAGATACAACCGAACCGAAAGGTTCATGGGTGACGAAAGTCATAAAGTGAGATGGACTACTTATTGCCATTATTAGTCTATAGTATGGTTATGGAACTCGCAATTTGGATAACTAAGATTTACTTTTTAGTAATAATGGGTTTAGTAACTAGTTTACTTGGTATTTATTAGATGTATAAACCTGTTAAAACTAATACATTTTCAGCGTACATCTTTTACATTACATTTTGGATTGGTGAACTAACATACACTTTACAAGGATAACCAGGTTTTCAGTTTACATCTTTCACATTAGGAAAATATGGTATTTTCCTGGCATAACAGTTGAACATAACTAGAAACGTGTAACATAACAGTTAACTAAACATTACTTTTAAGAAAATATGGTATTTTCTTGGGTCGTAACATTTTCAGAAACCAAAAGCAAACTCGTACATTTTCATAAAAACAAAACCGCTTATGAACTCACCAGCTTTATGCTAATTTTCAAACTGCTTGTATTCTCAGGTCCGCATTAGACAGGTACCTGATGATCCTTTTGTTGAAGTCGGAGTACATCGAAGACACGTCTTGCTTTTGTTCATATATACATATGTATCACACTGTATAACTTTACTTTTGAACAAATGTAAATTTCTATGTGTAATGTAATGGTTGTTTACTTTTCTTACTATGTGCATTGGATTTGATACTCAACGTGGAGTCCGCCCCGGAAATGTTTCCGCCTTGGTTTTCGGGGTGTGAAAAATATATTCTAAAGTACTCTCCATGTTCCTTTTATCCTTAATTTTCTTCATCTTTGATTATGGGTAACAAAGCAACTTGCTCTCGCACAAGCATCATTAATGTTCCAAATGATTATTTCGTTGATCAAAAAATATTATCTTATGAAGAAACTTGTTACTTTGATGATAACGATATCGAAGCTCTGAAATCGGTTGGGGCTTTTCCTGTTGGTGTCATTTTCATACCCTTCTATGCCAAGATTCAACCATACTTTATTTCTTCATCTTAGGGTAGCTTCACCGAATATCTTTTCTCCATAGGTATTTCTTACCCTTTTCCTAGAATCATTTCCGAGCTCTTTAAGATTATCAAAATTCAATACATTCAAGCCATGCTAATGTTTTGATGGATCCTTTATTGGATCGATCGGCTAAACCACTCAATGGGTCTTAATATTGGTTTGAACGAGTGAGCTCATTCTATGATCTTTTGGACATTTAGGAACTCTCATTTTCTATTTAAAGTCAAAACTGATAAGTCACCCCTTGTTCTAAAGTCCAAGCATAATGATAGCGCTTGGAAAGAAAAGTACTTCTTTGTGAAATGCGACTCCATCCTTGGCAAAAATCTCTTACAAAGTACTAATTTTAAAAGGGTAGGGTTTCATGTTATTATACAAAGGATCCTGGAATTCACACTTCTTATTTTGTTTGATTTTTTTGTAGCTTTGAAGTTTGAAGAGCTCATCCCTTTGGAAGAAGATACAGTAGATAAGTTTCTTTGATCTGCCCGAGATTATGAGATCATTCGAGATCGAACAAACTAGTTATCAAAAATTCAACTGTTATTACCTCCATGTCAACTGGTAAGGATCCTTAGCTTTATTTATTTCATTATCGGTGAAGGATCTTGAACTGGTTTAACTCTTTCACTATGTTTAGGATCTAAATCCACACGTTGTGGTGCGCAATTTCCCTTTGCCGATATTGATTCTGCTATGTCTAGTGGACAACTGGTAGTCAATAAGGAAAACACCAGATCCTATCTCCCTCGTAAGACATCTTACATAGATTTAACTATTAGGACTCTAGGATCCCAAAATAGGAAACCAATTAAGGTTTTCGACATGGAGAATCTTCAAGCAGTTGAGGTGTTGAAGAAGCCGATCTCTTTCTTGCGGTTTGTAAGCATTGTTTTTATCTATTATATATGCCTTTAGTTTCTTTACCGTTGTCTCTTACAGGTGGTTAACTATGTTTCTCACTCCACTGAGGATCTCAAGGCTAAGCTGAATCAGGCGGAACAAGATTTGAGGGAGCCAGAAGAAGTCAACAAGGAGCTTCTGCACAGGGTGTAGAAATTGATCAAAGTGAAAACAGAAAAAGAAGAAGAGCATTTAGTGGAGATTGAAGAGGGAATAGCTGAACTTTAGAGGAGTGTTACTCCCTCGTAAGATATCCTACATAGATTTAACTATTAAGATTCCAGGATCCCAAAAGAGAAAATCAGTTAAGGTTTTCGACGTAAAGAATCTTGAAGCGGTCGAGGCATTAAAGAAGCCGATATCTTTCTTGCAATTTTTAAGCATCCTTTTGCTCTATTATATATTCCTTTAGTTTCCTTACCGTTGTCACTTATAGGTGGTTAACCATGTTTGTCACTCCACTGAGGATCACAAGGCTAAGCTTAATTAGGCAGAACAAGATTTGAGGGAGCCAAAAGATGTCAACAAGGAGCTTCTACAGAGGTTGTAGAAATTGATCAAAGAGAAAACAAAAAAAGAAGGAGAGAATTTAGCGGAGATTGAAGAGGTAATAGTTGAACTTTAGAGCAGTACTACTGAGTTCGTTTGGGAGGAAAAGATCAAGTTGGCAGAGGATATTGAGAATGCAGGATTCTGGAACGTAGTCGTATGGCGTAAGGCCCTAGCTAAGATGACCGGTAGTCCTGTTAATGTCAGTTAAGATCTCGTAGAAAGTGGGAGAATATAAAAAGAAGGATGAAGAGGAAGACAATACAAAGAAGACAAAAGAGAAGAAGACAGAGAATGTAGTGAGTGACGACATTCATGTTGTAGTTTAAGTTTGGAAAACAATTTAAATATTTCTTGGGTTGTAAAACAAAATTTACTTTGTTAGGGGTTGGTGGGCAACCCTTTTTATTTTAAGTCATGGTTGTTTCTTCTTTCATGATTGATGTGGTTGTAGTAGTAGGCTTCCCGAGGATCCTCGGATGATTAAGATCCTAAAGAGTTGATGTTTTACAAGAACTCTTGGGGTCTTAATGATCTGCAATGGTTAGTCATCTGCTTAGGAATTTGAAATAATTAGGATCCCTATAAGGATAAAGCATAGGAAGATAGATTTTAAGAAACATGGATATATAAAACCTACTGATCCTTCAGTTTAGTTTTGATCTTTTTGAAGTATTCTGACTTACGCGAAATTTCATGTTGTAATCCTTTCAAATCCCTACGATCTTGGAACTTGTATACATAAGGATCCCTCTTAATATAATCCAACTTACATATTCTCTAGGGAAACTCCCTATTTAGCTTCTGATAGAAAGTTCATCTTTAAGAAATATTGTTTAAAATCACAACTTGGAAAGTAACCGGGGAGGATCCCAAATCAGAAAATAATTAGGGAAGATCCCAACTTTAAAGATTTATTGGGGAAAATATGTTGGGTGCAATGTTATCTATGTATTACTTTGTATATGTGTTGACTTTTGTACAACCCATTTTCATGCGGTGCTTTATCCTTTTGACTCATGAGATAGAGAGTGAGAGAGAGACATGTAAACACCTCTATATAAGGTGGGTTCTATCCACTTATAGAGGTGTGCTTGAGAGGTGTAAAAATTGAGTGTGTAAGTGTGTGTTATTTATGTAGATTTAGATCTAGATCCTTTTTTGTAATGCCATACATATTCAAATACATCTCTTAAACACCTAAATCACCATGTTCATTGCGTGTTCTTTAATTTTGCATGTCAAATCATGTTCTTTGAGTCACTACAAAATCCCAACATGGAAAAGTAACTAGGGAGGATCCCATCTTAGAAAATAACTAGCAAAGCTAAAAACTTTGGAAATATACTAGGGAAATTCTGAACGTGAAAAAGTAACTACGAAGGATCCCAAAGTGGAAATAATTGGGTACTATCACAACTTAAGAAACCATGTCAATGATATTAACCTTTGATTAAATGTTAGGATATTAACATATGCACACAAATAAGAGGGTTACCAAGTCACTAAGCGTCAAAAGATTCCTACTCACATCCCAAATTAAGATATTGTGATTCCAAGTGAGGTGTAGAAAGCTAAACTCGTAAGAATGAGGTAATTAACTCTTCAAACCTTATCGGGGATTAGGCACTTATTCGGAGGAAAGATGATCAACCTCTATTTGTAGTGGTTAGGATGCTTGAATCTATGTGAATTGCAAACATTAGCTTGGGGAGAGTATTAGCCTACCTAACACCCTTCCGATGCTTAAGTCAGTAGTGGTCTTCAAAAAGATAAACAAAAGACTTTGGAAAAAAGTAAAAGGTAAGTAATGTGTACCTCGGTTAGTGTTAGAAATCTAAAGATTTCACTTACGTGAAATATACTTTAGGTGTATGGCATTCTAGAATTTTGGCAAGATGTCTATTTCTAAAAGTAGCCAACCAATATGCCCATTTTTCTTCTTTCCAATAAATAAGATATGGCCCTTCGCATTTGTGTGCTAACATGTCCGCACTAAGATCCTTGGTACTCTGGAATGCTTTCTTAAGAACCAAGTTACCAACCTAAAATCTTCTGACTTTGATGTTTTTTATGTATGTTTTGGTGATCCTTTTTTATGAGAAACAATGCGGATCTAGGCAAGATCCTTGAGTTCATCAACAATGTCGAGATCCTGGGCTAGGATCTCATTTCTATTCTCCACATTTTTTAGTAGTATCTTGTGGTAGGGATCACCACTTCAGTTGGGATCACGGATTTTGTTTCAAACACTAAATAATATGGAGTTTGACTTGTGCATGATTTTGATGGAACAATGTGCTCTCATCGAACGAAAGGAAGTTCTTTAGCCCATCTGCCTTTCTTTTCATCTAGATTTTTCCTTAAATTGTTAAATATGATCTTTTTGCTAGATTCTAGTTGACTATTGGTTGTAGATATAGAGATAGTCGAGAAGGGATATCATGTGAGAGACTTATGAATTTTTAACGAAATTTAACTATCCAAGCCAGTTAAAAGATATAACTTTAAAAATGAACTCAAAGTTAGCCGACAGAGTATCACCGAAAGTTGTAGATATCATCGATAGTGACACATGAAGATAGAATGCCTCAAAAACTGAGCATATACGGAAATAATATGAATATTTAAAGAAAAAAGATTTTTTCACGCACATCCGCACACACTGATCGCATGCACGACATGCTTCTTATGTTCTACAGGGATCACAACATGTGCCATCACCCATCCATCGACATGTCACCCTGGACTACCAGATGTATAACGCACCGTTGACATAGTGTGCGATGCAGACACTTTTCAGGCCTATATAAACCCTCATAAATCAACATAATTCTCCTTCCGATTCAGTCTCTCTGAGTATCTCTCAAAGCCTTTAGCCTGTTTCTTCCAAGTTCTTGAACCCTTCGGTGAAGCCCTACAGATTTAGATAGTCAATGAATAGAAGCTCCTGTATCAGAGTTCTGCCCGTATATGTAACAACCCGAAATTCATATCCTTAATTGTAGCCCTTTTCGCGACTCGTTCCGATCATCCAATCGCCGTTTCCGATTTTGTTTCCGTTTCCGACCTTTTATTAAGTCGTTAATGTGAATTTTATTTTATGACTTAATAAGTGTCTTAATACCCTTAGAACTCACACTAACGTCTCATATTAATGATCGGAACATTTTTAGAACCAACCATATCAGGTTACGGCAAATTGGCCGGGTGCGACCAAAAGCCCCGTCTAACGCCGGTATCGGGTGGAATTCTACCATGTCCCGAACTTGGATACTATTTAAAGTGATTCAAGTCTCCATTTTGAAGCTTTTGCTCCATTTTACAACTATTAGTCCAACCTCTCTCCTCAAACTAGATTTAAGGGTCAAAATCTCAAGTTTAAGGCTTCAAATCACCAAGGTACCTTCCCTAATTTGTTATGCAACATCTTTAGCCCTTAAATTCGAGTTCAAACCATAGGATAGGACCATTTTCATGAGTTTACGGCCCTAGAACAGTCCTAGGCCGTAAACTCACATAAAAGGGGTTTTTGGAGCAACAAAACCCTTCCAAACCTCAATTGGACCTTGTATATGGCTAGAGGACTTTATGAAATGGAATTAGAATGCCACTAACCAAGATTTGAAGCTTTGTATATGAGTTTACGGCCCTGGAAGGTGCCTAGGCCGTAAACACATATTTAAAGGGTTTTTAAGCCATTTAACCCTTCCAAAACACAAACAAGACTTAGATATGATTTTTAGAATATTGGAATTGGACTTAGAACAGTTCAAACATAAATTTTGAGAGGTTTATATGAGTTTACGGCCAAGGCATGTGCTTGGGCCGTAAACTCCTCAAAAAGGGGTATAAATTCATTTATAATGTGTTAGAAAGCCATCCAACACCACCAAAAGCATTGGAATAAATCATAGAACCAACCAAAAATAGTTTAAGGGCTTTAAACACATCAAAATGACACATTTGAGAGTTTACGGCCATAGAACATGCCCCATGGCCGTAAACTCCTAAATGGATGTCAAATGGTGCCCAAAACTGATTTCTAGGCTTGTTAGAATTTTTAGAATCACATGTGATTAATTTTGGGACCTTAACAACACTTATTCTAAGAGATATGTGAGTTTACGGCCATAGAACCCATTCTTTGGCCGTAAACTCCCTTAAGTGTTGTATTTGATGATTTTAATTCAATCCAAGCCTTAGTTAAAATTATTCCAAGCATTTCCAAGTGTCCATATCCATTTGTGAGCCATTAAACACCATAAACCAACCCTCTATGAGTTTATGGCTGTAAACTCAAGGGGAATGGGTGTTTAGGCCGTAAACTCAATTAGGAAGTTTACTCTTGCGGAGTAAACTCAAATCCCAAGTCCCACGCTTCAATTCCCGTCCGTAGATGTCACCCGGGTCACTCCAAACATCCGTTTTGAGGTGTTTTCGTTCGTTGGAGTGTAACTTCATATCTAATTAGAGTTTGTAAATCTAATTAGATATATTTGTAAGCCATTTCATTTTACATAGGAGCCTCACGTGTTATCAGGCCTCGATTCGACATTTAGCATCCGAAATCGACACATTTCTGCGTCCGGTGAGTTCATACCCCTACCCTTTTTCAATGTTTTCAAGGGGGAATACAAGCAAAAGTACAAGAATATATTGTACTCAATCACATGATTTCAATTAAGTGGTTTCATAATTGTACATTTTAAGAATTGAAAACCTTTTAAACAAACTGTCTTAACTTGCAGAGTTGTTTGTTTATAACCCGATTTTCAATTCTTATTATACACTGTTATATTGTATACTTTGCATTTGATTGTTCACATTTAAACTGATAGAATACATAAACCATTGTAATGTCTGTAATAAAACACTAAGGTTCGAGTGTAAAAGACAGACTCCATTAGAAAACAGAAAACATCTATATGTCCTTAACAATACACCTAGGCTTGAATGTGATAGATAAATACGATCATAACACCTAGGCTCGAGTGTAATGTCCTTAATAATACACCTAGGATCGAGTGTAAAGGACCATAATCATTAAATAACACCTAGGTTCGAGTGTAATGTCCTTAATAATACACCTAGGGTCGAGTGTAAAAGGACATCCATCATTAAATAACACCTAGGCTCGAGTGTAATGTCCTTAATAAAACACCTAGGCTCGAGTGTAAAGGACAAGTATGTAGAATATAGTCGGTCGTAAATACTACTTTCCTAGTCGAAAAGTAAAGAGTAATCTTAATGATTGGAGACACGTCCTTGTAACACTTCCATGGCACGAGATAGTGGAGGACTAAACCTGTAACCAGAATCTCCGTTCGTAGGAGAGTGTGGCTTGAGTGTATAGATCTATACGGGATTAACAATCCCACACCTGGCTGCTAGCTACAGCCGAACTGGATGGTTCAAGGGTGACAAAACACATAAATAGGATACTGGCCATGGTCCGAGTCATATCCAGTCTAAGTATGGTTAAGGACTCGCAATCCAGATTATTAATGTTTCAGACTCATTACTAGCTTTATGTACGTAGTAAAGCTAATGTACATCTAGGGATGACAGTTCACACACACACACAGTCAGGGAAACATGGGGTTTTCCTGGGAAGAACACTGAACATAACCATAACAAGTAAAGACACACACACACACAGTCAGGGAAACATGGGGTTTTCCTGGGGAGAATACTGAACATAACCAGAACCAGTAAAGACACACACACACAGTCAGGGTAACATGGGGTTTTCCTGGGAAGGACACCGAACATAATCAGAACTAGTAACAGTTCACACACACACAGTCAGGAGAACATGGGGTTTTTCCTGAGTAATAGTAGTACAAAATTAGAGAAGTGTAATAAGTTAAACAATTGAACTACATTTCACAAGAACAATCATGTTTTAATTAGACATCGTTTACTTTACTTTTGGATTTGGAAACTAACTTTACATAAGAAAATATGGGATTTTCTTGGGTAATCACTTTTCAGGAAACCAAAGGAACTCGTACATTTTCAGAAAAACTAACCGCTTATGAACTCACCAGCTTTATGCTGATTTTTAAACCGCTTTTATTCTCAGGTCCGTGTTAGACAGGTACCCGAATACCCTTTTGTGTGAAGACGGAGTTCTCAGAAGACTCGTTTCGTGTTGTTCATATATACTATGTATCACTTGTATAACTTATGCTTTTGAAACAAATGTAAAACTTTCATATATGTAATGTAATGGTTGATTTACTTTACTTACTATGTATATTGGATTTGATACTCAACGTGGAGTCAACCCCGGAAATGTTTCCGCCTTCGGTTTTTGGGGTGTGACAGATTGGTATCAGAGCCCTTGTTTATAGTGAATGAAGTATACCAAACCTTACATGGTATAAAACTATAAACATTAGAGGGCCTTAGTGCTCTGAATCAAAAGTATCTTCAAAACTATAAGTATTTTCAAAAGTATACAAGTATACCAACCCGTCGAAATCTGTAACTACAAGTAGAACAAAACATAAGTAAATGGATGTTGTGCACTGCGTTTAAACCTGGGCAGTTATGTAGTCGTGTCTAGGATAAATATAGCCTGGCCAACTATATTCATTCAAGACACGACCAACATGTGCTTGGGAGTGACTGTGGTACGCAGCATGCCTAAAACTTACCTAATATCTCAAACAACGAATCGTCGCTGCAGCGAACCATGAAATACTATGGGAGTATTTCTCAAGCCAATTCTTCATAGAAAATCCTCGTATACGCGATGTTACTTGAACATTCCTCTAGTGGTAAAATGTTCTGTCTTGATAACTCTTTCCTGCTTTATCGCTTAGTATAACACTATATTTATCTTGATGAGATATTCCCTGTTCTATATCTCTTGATTCAATTCAGAGGACTTATGATCCTCTCTTTCCTGATCTTTTTAGATCAAGACGCCTCCAAGAAAGAGACCCAACTCGAAGAACAACGACAACCCTCCTCCGCCACCACCTCCTCCTCAATTTGATCTCGCATCACTTCAGACAGTCCTGACTGCCGCAATGGTGGCAGCCATGTCACAAATGAACCCCGGTGGCTCAGGAGGTGGCCCCCAGCCCCAAAACCCAGAAGATAGCCAGGGACGCAGGAAAGAGGGTTTCTATAAGGATTTTATGAACGCCAAACCCACATCTTTTGATGGCACTGGAGGTGTCATTTCCTTTACCCGATGGTTCGAGAAGATCGAATCTATCTTTGAAATTTCGCTTGTTCAGATTCAGATAAGGTATAGTTTTCCGCCTGCACCTTTATCGACAAAGCCTTGACTTGGTGGAACGGCCGAGTCAAATCCCTAACCTTACCTGTAGCCAACGCCATGGGTTGGGAAGCCATGAAGGAACTTCTGCTAGCTGAGTACTTCCATCGGGGAGAAATGCAGAAGTTAGAACATGAACTGTGGAACCTGAAGATGAAAGGTTCCGACATTGCTGCTTATACTTCCAGGTTTGACGACTTGGCACTACTTTGTCCGGGAATGGTTACCCCGGAAAGTAAGAAGATAGAGAGATTTATCTGGGGATTGACTTAGCCAACGAAAGGAAACGACATAGCTGCGAGGCCGGACACGTACGACAACGCCAAATGCTTAGCAAAAATCCTAATCGATCACAGTGATAACCTTGAAGAGGCAGCTACCACTACTGAGCCGACGGTGAGGAGTGGCGAGAAAAGAAAACTTGGGAAGAAAGAGAAAAGCCAAACATCACACAAATCTTCAAAGAGACAGCAAACGGTGGCCATTCACGCTGTCACTTCCTCTGCAACTGTTTCGGTCGATGGGTCCTCAACCCAAAAATCTGCTAATTGGTATGCTAGAAACCTTCCTAGTTGTGGCAAGTGCAACTATCATCATCTTTCGTCCGGTCCATGTATAGAGGTAATTTGCAACAAATGTGGCATAAAGGGTCACATGGCGAAGAACTGTAAGATGCCAACTCAATCAACGAGTCAAACTTCCGGAGCGGGCATCGGTCGAGCCTGCTATGGTTGTGGAGAAGTGGGGCATCTCAAGCGAAACTGCCCCAAGGCTACAACACCTGGGAACACTGGAAGATTTCTAGCAATAGGACGAGAGGAGACAACCACCGATCCCACCGTTGCCACAGGTATATTTTCCCTCGTTAAATTTATATGCCTGTGATTCTTTTCGATTCTAGCACCGAAAGAAATTCGTTAACCATCCATTTGAACATTTTCTAACCCCCGTCGTTTACAAGTAACTGAAAATGTATGTCTTCGAGATGGTTATCACATGAAAACGAGAATGCTTGTGTCGTATTCGTGGAATGTTTTCTCAATCCGAGTGATTATTCTTTTCCATTCGATCTATTGGTAAACTTTTTATGAAATGCTTTGATGCCACCCTTAACATGTAATGACTGAGCCTCATTCATACCGTCTTTCCTAATTTTGAGAAAGCCATTTGTTCTAATCTTCCTCCGACTTGACTCCCATGATATTCGTACATCAAAGCTTAAAAAGTTTGCCCATGTATCTCTCGTCCAAGTGATCATCGAGAAACGAGAAGTCTACTATCCTTTCCCGATGCTGTTTCTAAAGAATTCTTGAGAATTCTTTCCAAACGCGTAGTCTAGTCTCGCATCGAGCTAATCCCGGGAATTTCCTTGTAACCAAACCTCAGTAAGCACAATGTGTGCAAGTCAGCAATCAGGGCATGATACGATCACTACGAGGAGGTAATGACGCCCTTCGATCGAACCATTCTCTTGTTCATGTAGATAAGCAAAGCAGTCATACTCGTAGATCCTTTCAAAAGCTAAGGCAATAAAGAATTAGTTGGCACCGGGAGCACCCATGGAACCTGTCGATCTTTGGGTCCCGTCGGCTACGATCATAGACTCACGTAGAAGTTTCCCTTAGAACCATTGGACCTTTAGTTACTCTGACATGTGAAAGCGTACCCACTTGTTGAAGGTTTTACCCTGGAAAGACATAGTACGTCTTGGGAAGTTCGGAAAACTTAACTTGTGGAACCTTAGACCCTTCGAGATCTTTGTTAGGAATCGATTCCATAGCCCTCTCCGAGCTATCTTAAGGACTCAGTAGCAAGCATCTGGTATTCTGCATCTTTATTCGTAAGGCTTGCCGATCCGACGAAACCCTAGTAAATTCCTTTGAGGAAATAAAAATCCAAATTTTCATGTATGAATCAATTGAGATCGTACATTGAGAGGTTAATCATACGTAACAAAGCCACATCCTGACAGTGAGGGTTCGCTAGAATGTTAAGCGGAGACCCGAATGTAGTAAATTCATCCCCATATATCTTTCCACTTCGTGATTTGTGTTCAAATCTTTGAATTTCGGGATGAAATTCCCTCTAACGGGGGGATACTGTAACAACCCAAAATTCATATCCTTAATTGTAGCCCTTTTCGCGACTCGTTCCGATCATCCAATCGCTGTTTCCGATTTTGTTTCCGTTTCCGACCTTTTATTAATTCGTTAATGTGAATTTTATTTTATGACTTAATAAGTGTCTTAATACCCTTAGAACTCACTCTAACGTCTCATATTAATGATCGGAACATTTTTAGAACCAACCATATTGGGTTACGGCAAATTGGCCGGGTGCGACCAAAATCCCCATCTAACGCCGGTATCGGGTAGAAGTCTACCATGTCCCGAACTTGGACACTATTAAAATGATTCAAGTCTCCATTTTGAAGCTTTTGCTCCATTTTACAACTATCACTCCAACCTCTCTCCTCAAACTAGATTTAAGGGTCAAAATCTCAAGTTTAAGGCTTCAAATCACCAACGTACCTTCCCTAATTTGTTATGCAACATCTTTAGCCCTTAAATTCGAGTTCAAACCATGGGATAGGACCATTTTCATGAGTTTACGGCCCTAGAACAGTCCTAGGCCGTAAACTCACATAAAAGGGGTTTTTGGAGCAATAAAACCCTTCCAAACCTCAATTGGACCTTGTATATGGCTAGAGGACTTTATGAAATGGAATTTTAATGCCACAAACCAAGATTTGAAGCCTTGTATATGAGTTTACGGCCCTGGAAGGTGCCTAGGCCGTAAACACATATTTAAAGGGTTTTTAAGCCATTTAACCCTTCCAAAACACAAACAAGACTTAGATATGATTTTTAGAATATTGGAATTGGACTTAGAACACTTCAAACATAAATTTTGAGAGGTTTATATGAGTTTACGGCCAAGGCATGTGCTTGGCCGTAAACTCCTCAAAAAGGGGTATAAATTCATTTCTAATGTGTAAGAAAGCCATCCAACACCACCAAAAGCCTTGGAATAAATCATAGAACCAACCAAAAATAGTTTAAGGGCTTTAAACACATCAAAATCCCACATTTGAGAGTTTACGGCCATAGAACATGCCCCATGTCCGTAAACTCCTAAATGGATGTCAAATGGTGCCCAAAATTGATTTCTAGGCTTGTTAGAATTTTTAGAATCACATGTGATTAATTTTGGGACCTTAACAACACTTATTCTAAGAGATATGTGAGTTTACGGCCATAGAACCCATGCTTAGGCTGTAAACTCCCTTAAGTGTTGTATTTGATGATTTTAATTCAATCCAAGCCTTAGTTAAAATTATTCCAAGCATTTCCATGTGTCCATATCCATTTGTGAGCCATTAAACACCATAAACCACCCCTCTACGAGTTTACGACTGTAAACTCATGGGGAATGGGTGTTTAGGCCGTAAACTCAATTAGGGAGTTTACTCCTGGGGAGTAAACTCAAATCCCAAGTCCCACGCTTCAATTCCCATCCGTAGATGTCACCCGGGTCACTCCAAACACCCATTTTGAGGTGTTTTCGTTCGTTGGAGTGTAACTTCATATCTAATTAGAGTTTGTAAATCTAATTAGATATATTTGTATGCCATTTCATTTTACATAGGAGCCTCACGTGTTATCAGGCCTCGATTCAACGTTTAGCATCCGAAATCGACACATTTCCGCGTCCGGTGAGTTCATACCCCTAACGTTTTTCAATGGTTTTTTTTTTCAATGTTTTGATGGGGGAATACAAGAAAAAGTACAAGAATATATTGTACTCAATCACATGATTTCAATTAAGTGGTTTCATAATTGTACATTTTAAGAATTGAAAACCTTTTAAACAAACTGTCTTAACTTGCAGAGTTGTTTGTTTATAACCCGATTTTCAATTCTTATTATACACTGTTATACTGTGTACTTTGCATTTGATTGTTCACATTTAAACTGATAGAATACATAAACCATTGTAATGTCTGTAATAAAACACTAAGGTTCGAGTGTAAAAGACGGACTCCATTAGAAAACATAAAACATTTATATGTCCTTAGTAATACACCTCGGCTCAAGTGTGATAGATAAATACCATCATAACACCTAGGCTCGAGTGTAATGTACTTAATAATACACCTAGGATCGATTGTAAAGGACCATAATCATTAAATAACACCTAGGTTCGAGTGTAATGTCCTAAATAATATACCTAGGGTCGAGTGTAAAAGGACAGCCATCATTAAATAACACCTAGGCTCGAGTGTAAAGGACAAGTATGTAGAATATAGTCAGTCGTAAATACTACTTTCCTAGTCGAAAAGTAAAGAGTAATCTTAATGATTGGAGACACGTCCTTGTAACACTTCCATGGCACGAGATAGTGGAGGACTAAACCTGTAACCAGAATCTCCGTTCGTAGGAGAGCGTGGCTTGGGTGTATAGATCTATACGGGACTAACAATCCCACACCTGGCTGCTAGCTACAGCTGAACCGGATGGTTCAAGGGTGACAAAACTCATAAATAGGATATTGGCCATGGTCCGAGTCATATCCAGTCTAAGTATGGTTAAGGACTCGCAACCTAGATTATTAATGTTTCAGACTCATTTACTAGCTTTATGTACGTAGTAAAGCTAATGTACATCTAGGGATGATAGTTCACACACACACAGTCGGGGAAACATGGGCTTTTCCTGGGAAGAACACTGAACATAACCATAATAAGTAAAGACACAAACACACACAGTCAGGGAAACATGGGGTTTTCCTGGGGAGAACACTGAACATAACCAGAACCAGTAAAGACACACACACACACACAGTCAAGGAAACATGGGGTTTTCCTAGGAAGGACACCGAACATAATCAGAACTAGTAACAGTTCACACACACACACAGTCAGGAGAACATGGGGTTTGTCCTGAGTAATAGTAGTACAAAATTAGAGAAGTGTAATAAGTTAAACAATTGAACTACATTTTACAAGAACAATCATGTTTTAATTAGACATCGTTTACTTTACTTTTGGATTTGGAAACTAACTTTACATAAGAAAATATGGGATTTTCTTGGGTAATCACTTTTCAGGAAACCAAAGGAACTCGTACATTTTTAGAAAAACTAACCGCTTATGAACTCACCAGCTTTATGCTGATTTTTAAACCGCTTGTATTCTCAGGTCCGTGTTAGACAGGTACCCGAAGACCCTTTTGTGTGAAGACGGAGTTCTCAGAAGACTCGTTTCGTGTTGTTCATATATACTATGTATCACTTGTATAACTTATGCGTTTGAAACAAATGTAAAACTTTCATATATGTAATGTAATGGTTGATTTACTTTACTTACTATGTAGATTGGATTTGATACTCAACGTGGAGTCAACCCCGAAAATGTTTCCGCCTTCGATTTTCGGGGTGTGACAGTATAATCCCTATTTTTCATCCGAATACTCTGTAAGTTAAGCTACGCTTATTTTTATTCAAGTTTAACTTTGAATTATAGTCATAGAGGTTGTTATAAACCTATAATTAAGATTATTCGTTTTCGCCAAGTCATTATACTTGTTGACGTACTAACGGGGATGATCTCTAGGTTGGATTTAGTAAAGTGTTTAAAGTGGGATTTCCATTTAGTATATTATGTGTACCAAATGGATCATACCTCCAATGTGATCCTACCTACTTGTTCTTTACTTGACATTTATTGATGTAGATATTGGGATTATTGATGAATCTAGACTACAATTATTATAGTCACCATAATTATGAAACTAGACTAAGACTTATCCCTTTATACGTCTAGCTCTATTGAAAGAGTGAAGCGAAGGACTGCCGAAATCACCAGTCATCCACTTTTATTAAGTGAGTGCATAGTCTCTTTTGCGAACATGATTTTAATACAAGCTTTAGTATCTATTAAAGATTATATATGTGAACTATATGTTTATTACCTAGAATATTTGTTAAAAATATAAATGTTTATATATAAGGTGCGAATTAGATATGGTTATGTATATGTTATATTATATAAATAATAGTATTACATGAAAATAAATAATTGGAGTATTATTTGTGAAAAATATAAATATTGTATGTTAATATTATAATAGGGTTTCCTAAATCATATTTGGTATTTCAAGAAAATTTCATAAATCGGGTAGTCTTGCCTATTAGGAAAATAATACTTATAAGAGGATGCTTAGTTCAAACTAAGTTAAATAGTGGGTATCATCTTGTTAAGGGTGTATCCGTACTAAAGATTAATATAGTATTCCTTTTGGTTGATGAGGGATGGTGGGTCCAGATCAGGAAATTATAATAGTATGTCTAGTCATCTCTCAGGGTAGGTGACAATACTTGACAATGTAGGTGGTCTTGTGAATTGTGTTGTTAGTGTAGGCTTATAACCTATAGACGTGGATTAAAGGTAAATACCGTATTCATCCGAATAGTCAGATGCCTCTTATGACTTTACGACCTTAATTGGTAAACGAAGCCTCTAGTCGTGTAGTCAAACCTTTTCTCTATACGATTCATTAGGTAAGATAATTCCTCTTGACAATCATGGACTAGGTTCTGTGAGGATCGTTTGGGAAGGGTACGCTTGGTCTAAAAGGATTTATAGATATTTAAGTTAAGCTATATCTATATTATTTGATAACAGTCCGTTTTGCATGGATGATAATCATGGAAAATTATCATAATATTGCTATGGTATTGTAGTCCCTGTGTATCTCACCAGGTTTCCCAACCTGACCTACTCAATTTATATGCATCACATCTATCAAGACTCAAGCCACTAGAACTTGATTAGGATACTAAGTGATTTAGGGAAAGTCTACCATGATGCTCAATACAATTAGTTATTTACACTATATGTTTTGTATTTGTATTGAGACAATAATTTGTACTCAAAATGTTTAAATATATCGGGATCTTATGCAAAAATGATAAAATGATTTTAGAAGCTTAAAGAAAAGTATTAATTAGTTCTGGAAATTAGTGAATGTCACATATGTCAAATGCTAGGGTGGCATCTCATCAGTTGTTCTTCCAAGAATAAGGCATAAGTTACATGCTCCACAATTAAATCTGAATAAGTAGTTGATGGCAGGTGTTATGTTCAAGTCCTATGGATTCAAAATCAGTTGCTAGATTACTATGTTAAACGTACATGAAAATTTATCTGTTGTGACAACACAAGTGCCATTCAAATCACTCAAAATCTTCTCCAACATTTGAAGACCAAGAAAATAAGTATTATACATCACTTTATTAAAGAAATTTTTTAGAAAGGGAAAATTAAGGTTTTATACATTCCCACTAACAATCAACAACTAGATGTTTTCAAAAAGCTCTTTCTGAACAAAGAATAAAGCTTCTAATTTGAGAACTGGAAAAGATTTCCACGCATTTGTTTTGCATTTCTTTACTTTCAAGTACTTCCAAGTTTAATTACTTCGTGTGCTTGCTTTCAAATTAATGTTAACTCTTTCTATTCAAAATAAATTACTTTGGGTGTGTATTATCAAAATATTTGTTTTGTTTAATTTGAATTCTCTTCTTCAAATCTTTTTTTTTTGTGTGTGTGTGTTTGTCCTTAAATAAAATCTAGAAAATTCATAAAAATATTTTATTTCATATCTCAAATTTGATTCATAACTTCCTCTATTCTAGTATCTCTTCATATATATCCAACAAGTTGGGTCCACTGGATTCCAGTCTTGATGGATCCTCAAAATCGCCCTTGGATAAGCTAGGTAATTATCTCTATCTTCAAAGTAGACAATTTAATTGTCATGCATCTTCCGTATCTATCTTTCCAACAACTAGCCTTTGTTATGTCATACATCAACTACATCTTCATGGGGCAGATCGACTGCTATAGCTGGAGGAAAGGACAAATCTTCTATGTGTTTAAAGTATCCTCCAAAGGATCTCCATTCTCCTTAATAAATGTCTCATATCTTATACTATATCTTCGATGTTACTTGATAATGATGTGAGTAGAAAAATATGATACTCTGAATTATGCTTCCTTGCTCATAACCTCCACTAAATCTCCAACTTTGAACTCCAATTTTTGATTTGGATTGTATTCAAATATGCTCTTTATCTTCATTATTTTATAGATGCCTAGCAATCCATTCTCCAATACCTACTCTAAGGTGAACCTTAAAAAGTAACTAAAATATCATATGGAAAGATATTATTTTATTATCAGAAATATAACTCAACATTATTTGAATTCGAAGAAGCCCTTAAGTGTAAGTGTCTTCGATTCAAAACTAAATTCCATTAAATATTGTCCATCAGTATGAACATCCACTGATCACAAAATATCTTCTACTGAGGGTACTTTACCTGAACTGAAGATGAACATTCAAAGTTCTAGAGTGTTACTCATGAGATATCTTATCCCTATAAGCATGGTTTTATAGGTGTCTAATCCTCAAAGTTTCTCAACTAATACATGACTTAGATAGATCTACTATCACAAATCTCTTCAACGTTAGTCACTCTTATCGGTTACATCATGATTTATCCTTGTCAAACATATATAAAATAATCAAGCTTATTGATTATTTAAGAGAATTATTTTGGTCTTTGAGAAAAAATAAAAATACAAGGGCATAAAACATATAGCCTTATTCCCAATCACATTCTTTTAAATACCCAAATTTTCTTATTATCTTGCACGAATTGTTAATATCTCAGTTTCAAAAACAACTAGATATGTATATTCAAATTTCTTTATCAATGATCTTTACTATTGCGAACATACTTTATATAAGATACCAAAATCCATTCCATAAGTGTCAATGATCTAGTCTATTAGAAACATGAGTTATACAAGGCACAACAATCCCTGATATGTGTGATATATTCTATTGTTAATATAGTTTATGTGTGGCATCAAAAATTGTAACACTCGTGTTTCTAGCCTAGGCATTTACATTTAGGTGATAGTCTAGGTTAACCTTTGTAACTCATTTTGAATAAATGAAAAAGGAATTATGTGAATATTATGTGAATTATGTGTTTTATGCTTAATCACTAGGGCTTAATTAATTAAGAATAAAAATAAGCGTCAAAATGAAAGTGTGAGATAAGATCGATATCTTTACATGAGGTTGTAGTGGTTGTAACAAGGATTTCATGGATATAAAGAATACTAAAATCCGAGTTATAACGAAGAAGTTATGACCTATTGATGTTTCGTGACAAAACCGACACAGTCCTGAATGTCGTAAAAAGTGAATTTTTGATAAACTACTTTTTAGCCTTAGTAATCTAAACGAAAGTCGTATTATTCGTTAAACCGAGAAGTTCGATAAAAAGAATGCCCAAATCTGACTTCGTATGAGGAAGTTGTGATTTTTCGAAGTTTCAGCTCAGCAGTAGACAACTAAAAACTCGAATTTTAGATCGATCGATTTTTAGCCGACACAACCTAAACGAGAATCGAAGGTCTCGTCATTATTAGCACAATGGTAAAAAGTTTGACGAAAACGGACGTCGGATGAAGAAGTTATGAATTTTTAACGGATTTCATGTCCGGCCTGTTAAAAATAATAATATAAAAATTAATTTCAAAATTAGCCGACGAAGTCTAAACAGAAGTTGTAGAGCGTAATTTTACCTATGCGTGCATATAAAGAACGTCAAAAACAGAGCTCGTATGCAAAAGTTATGGATTTTAGAAGTTTTTGCACAAAAACAGAGAAAATTTGAATAGTCACAATTGCCACGTCACCCTCGCTTAGAGTGTGACACGTGTCCGAAATGAATGAGTCATGCGAAGCCACATGGCGAAATCTGTTGAGTCACCCTCGCTTGAACAATAACCGCGGTCCACTAGCAATCCGACGCGTGTTCCATTCCTCATGTCCGAGACTCGTACATGGGTTACTTCTTCGCGGTCCAATCAGCAACTGCCACCGAGGCCTTCACACGTGCTGCCACCTGCGCACCCTCGCCTGCAGACCCGACCACCAAGCCGACTTCGGACCAGTATACTTTGGTCCAATCACAGGAAGCCAACAAGCCTTCGCACGTGCAACCCTCGTGCGAGCCTGCCCTGCGAGCTTCAGATCTGCGACGCGTGGCCTCTTCTCAGTGGTTGGATCTGGAGCTTCAGCCCCTATAAATAAGGGGATGCCAGACCTCCAAGGGGTATTTTGAAAACTTGGAGTTTTTAGCCCCTTTCTCCATATTTCTTTCGTATTGTCATCCCCCGAAGCCCCGATATCAATTATAAGCCCCAGAATACGTCACGAAGAGCCCGTAAAGCCCGGAAAATTTATCTTTTCGGTTTCAAAGCCCGACCTTTGCAGAGCCTGGTTTCTTAATAAAACTCCCGATTTTATTAGAAACGATCATTTTAGGAAATGAATTGCTGTCCAATTATCATCAAATCATGTGACTGTATAGCCACCTTCATCTTACACCTAGATATGAAGTATTTTATATGAAATACGTGCTACGTGTAATTATATTAATTATTTAACTGAGGTGACTGTTAAATTGATGTTTTATACAAGTTTTAAACTGTATATGTATTTTTATCTATAAATATGTTGGATAAAACATGGGTAGATAGTGATGTGTGATAAAATAAAAGTGATGAGAGGCCTCGATGTGTTTTGAGATCTAGTCATTTAGCGGAGTTTGGATGACGACCACAGACTTTCTAGACAGTCCAGTAGGAAACATTAGCAGGTCCGCAACCTGTAGGTCTTAATGAACTAAGAGTGTTCATTAGTTGTACTCCGCCCCCCTCATGGTTGCCTTTAGGACATATATGGCTGAGGAAACCTCTTAGCAGTATTGTCCATCCCGATGATATTCTTTAGGCTAGGTCCCTTGTGATAAGTGTTTAGGGACGTAAAGTGAGGATAATGGGAACGGGTAATAAGGGTTATTGCGGATTGATGAACTTAGTAAGTTTATTATTATTGTGGGTTGAAAACCCTATATGCTCACCAAGCTCCCAAGCCTGACCCACTCAGCTTTTTATGTTATAGGTGGTGGACCCCGAGCATAGTCGGAGGACAAAGAGTGATTTTTGGATTATAGGCCAGTAGTTGTAAATAACTGTTGAAAGGCTTACAATGTCTTGTTTATGCTTTTCATCTGTATCGAAACATGATATCCTGAGGTTTTGATATATATGGAAAATATATACCTTCTTAATGAAGGGTTGTGATAAACTTTTATCATATGTTGTTTAGGGACCAATTCCGCAACATCTTTTAAAAAGATTTCTCTGATTTTATTTTAAAAAATATAAATTAAATCGGTCTTTTCTGGTCGAGAAATTAGGGGATGTCATAGTTGGTATCAGAGCATTAGTTTAAGCGAACTAAGAAATTGTAGAATTTCTAGACTTGAACTGAGAATGCTAAGTAATGATTGTGAGATGAGTGTCTACCATATTTTAGACACGAGCACTAGTTTATTTTAGGAAAGATGCCTAAAATGACTTTATGTGCTAATGTTATATGTTGCCATATATGCCAGTATTTGTTCGGATCTATGGTCTATTGTCGACCGGATCTGGAAACTTTTTGTGTGTAGGATTCTAAGCATATGATTACGAGATTAGAACTAACATTTAAACATTTCGGAGTGATAAGGGAGTTGACATGTCTAACAAGGATAAAGACCTAAATTCGCCTTATTCATTATATAGATTGTAATGGAAAGAACTTTTAGTGGAGCTGCAAATGCAAACGGAAACAGGGATCAACAGCCTCAACCTCAAGTAGTTGAGCAAATACCTGTTGTAGGAGCGGCACCTGAGCCAATGACAATGGCTGGGGTACAAGCAATGATGCAGATGATGTTAGATGGCCAGATGGAGGAGACAAGGCGATTACTACAACAACATAGGGAAAAGACTACGATGCCTATTGAACAGCCCGTATTGAATGAAGGGCAATTAGTAGGAGGGAACTACAGTGGGACTCTTAGT
Organism: Lactuca saligna; assembly: GCF_052625555.1. Lineage (NCBI taxonomy): Eukaryota > Viridiplantae > Streptophyta > Magnoliopsida > Asterales > Asteraceae > Lactuca > Lactuca saligna. The sequence continues at coordinate 200,121,481 of NC_136424.1, read as the reverse complement.
CAAGCCGACCCACCGATAGTTAGACAAAACAACCAGGAGGAAGGAGTTGATGGACGCGGATGCAAATACAAAGATTTCATGGCATCTAAACCGCCTTGTCTATCTGGAAGTCCGACACGAGTGGAAGTCATGAACTGGATCTCCGAAATGGAGATGATGTTTGAAAGTTGTGAGTGCAGCAACAAACAAAAGACCGCACTTGCAATTCCTCTGTTAAAGTCTGGTGTCTTGAGCTGGTGGAAGTTACTAGCTGATTCAATGCACAAGGGTGAAGGTAGTAAGATGTCTTGGGAAGATTTTATGGTACAATTAAAATTACAGTACTGCTCTGAGCAGGATCTTCTGGAAATCAACAATAAGTTCTAGAATTTAAAGAAAGGAAAGATGAGCGTTACTGAATACGCTGCTAGTTTTATGGAAAAGATGAAGCTTGTTCCTCATCTAGTTCCAAATGAACTCTCTAAGGTCAATAAGTTTTCCCTCAGATTAGCAGCGGAATTTGGTCCGATGATTAAGCAAACAACCACTTTGAAAGCAGCCATCTGGGATACTAAGAATATTGAGTTTCAGATTAGAGAGAAGGGTCTGGAGAGTGCAGAAGTTGGTGAAAAGAGAAAATTTGAAGGAACTTCACGTTCCAACAAGTAAAGCAAATTTTCTAAGTCCAAGATGTTTGGAGGAGGAGGAGGAGGTGAAGTGAAATGGTGTGAGAAGTGCACGAAAAAGCGCTCTGGGAAATGTAGTGAGGATGTGACTTGCTTCAAATGTGGAAAGAATGGGCATTATGCCAACGTGTGTCCGTCCGAAAAGAGGGTATCATTTGAGTGCCATGATGTAGGGCATGTTCTTAAAGGCTGTCCAAAGAGGAAGGATGCAACAAAACCCAATCTACCACCAAAGCCGAAGGCGAGATCCTTTCAGATGACACTTGAAGCTGCAAAAGAAGAAGTCGATGTCGCTTCAGGTACCTTTCTTGTAAATGAATTGCCTGCGGAAATTTTGTTTGATTCTGGAGCCAATTACCCCTTTATATCGCATGAATTTGGTAGAAAGCTAGGTTTTCCTATAGATAGGCTAGTTAATGCCTTATCAGTCAAGATTGTTATTGGCAAGTTTGTACTTGTTAGCCATCGTATGAAAAACATCCTCATTAACTTGGATGGGAATAAGTTCCACGAGGAATTATTTCCTATCGAGTTAAATGGATTCGACATAGTTTTAGGAATGGATTGGCTTAGCGCCAACGATGCAGAAATATTATGTAGAAAGAAGATAGTAAAAGTAAACTTGCCAGGGAAAGAGTCGTTTATGGTGTATGGAGACAAACGCAGAGTAAATTCTGGAATCATTTCCCTAATGAAAGCCAGAAAGTGTTTGGCCTAGGGATGTACATCATCTGTAGCGTTCGTGATCGATGCTAAGATGGAAAAGAAGGAGGTGCAGAATATTCTGGTGGTGTTATTCTCCAGAAGTCTTTCCCGAAGATCATCCCGGATTGCCCCCTGATCGACAAGTAGAATTTCGTATCGACTTGTTACCAGGAACGATGATGATAGCAAAAGCACCATATCGATTAGCACCAATGGAAATCAAAGAACTCATGACACAACTTCAGGACGTAATGGACAAAGGTTTCACTCGAACTAGTTCATCGCCCTGGGGAGCCCTTGTGTTATTTGTAAAGAAGAAAGACGGGAGCATGAGAATGTTTGTCGATTACAGAGAGCCAAACAAAGTGACGATAAAGAACAAGTACCCATTGCTGAGGATCGAAGACCTATTCAACCAGTTACATGGTTCGATCTATTTCTCGAAGATCAATCTTAGGTCGGGATACCATCAACTAAAGGTGAGAGAGTAGGATATCGAAATGACTGCGTTTAGAACGAGATATGGACACTATGAATTTTTGGTTATGTCGTTCGGACTAACCAATGCCCCAACAGCTTTCATGGATTTGATGAATAGGGTTTGTCAACCATTCTTAGATTAATCCGTGATAGTATTCATAAACGACATGTTGATTTATTCAAAAAGTAAGCAGGAGCATGAAAAGCATCTGCGTGAAGTGATATATGTCCTGAAAAAGGAGAAGTTTTTGTTGGATTAGGTGTCTAAGCCCATAACAATAATTGGTATGTACTTGAATTGATAGCAGCACAGTCCTGTTGGGTTGCCCTAAAACCTAGCAACCGGACAAGGAAATTATGAAAGGAGAGATATTAACTTATAAGATTAATAAGTTAATATAAATGACTTATTAATATGTTAAAATATTAATATATTATTTAGGAATCATTATTTTTAATTAATAGTTAGCTAGAATTTAATCAGAATTAATTTTGGGGTTAAAAGTATTAATTATAAAGTGCAGGGACTAGTTTGCAATTATCTAATAGTTGAGTGGAAGGCTCCAGAACCTCCTTGGAAGGGGGTGGACGAAATCTATAGGGGAAACCCTAAGGATTTCGTCCATGGGGGCTTGGATAAGGCCCTTGGGTTTGCTTAGGCCCTAAGCAAGGAGCATTAGGGTTTTTCCCTAAACCCTAGATCCCTCAGCTATATAAGGAGCCTCCTGTTGGATAAGGTGTCTAAGTCCATAACTATTTCTGGTATGTACTTGACCCGACCCGGCATGGTCCATTTGGGTTGCATGGCACCATGCAATTGGATAGACTAAATGAGAGAAATAACGCTTGGAGATTGTTAATATATTATAAGTTCTAATATATTAATAATAATATTATTTGATTAGTTTGATCAAGAATTAATTTAGAATTAATTAAGTGATCAAAAGATAACTAATTAAATATATGGGTTGATTAAGTAAATCGTCCATATCTTGTATAGTGGGCTAAAAGGCTCCATGGATCATCAAGTTGGGTTCCACCCATAGGATGCTCCATGGATGCTCCATGGGAGATACAAACCCATGGGTCATGGAAATGAAGAGTCATGACACATTAGGGTTTAACCCTAGATGTGTCAACACTATATAAGTAATATGATCTCCTCCCAAATCGGTTACACACATACACACTAAGTAATAGAGGGCTTGGCCGATTTTGAAGAGTGTGTGTTCTCTCATAAGTTCTTCCAAGAGCATTTGGTGTTGTGTGAAGCATTTGAGGCATCACACTTGGGGTGCTAGGCTCACAAGGTTTCAAGGAACACAATCAACAACAAGATAAGTTATTCTATCTATACTTTATGTTAAAATTGTTCCCCATGTATGCTAGATAGGAATATAACCTTGGAAATCAACTTTGCATGACAAATTAGACAAACATAGATCCAAGGTTATTAGGGTTGCATGTACACTTAGGAAGTGTTAGAATGCTCAAAACCCATCAGTGGTATCAGAGCCTAGGCTTGTTTGTTCTTATTTGTGCTTAAAAGTTGAAAACAGAATTGAAAATTTGCTGTCTGCGAACGGACGCGTCGAGTCCATAGGGGGGACTCGTCGAGTCCATGTGTATCTTCAACCAACTCGGCGAGTCATGTTCTTGCACTCGGCGAGTAGGGTCGAATGAGTGCAGAATTTCGATTCAGTTGCTGGAAAATGAATTAGAAACATTACCCTAAACTGTTTTAGTAAATGTAAACTTGTTTTTGGTGGTGTAATGTCTTGCTAATTCATTTACAACAACTAGTTATCAAAAATTACAAAGTTTTATGTAATTTTTTGATTGTGTTCATATTCATGTTCTTGTTCTTATGATGTTTTAGATGATCATAGGAATTATTTGTAACCTATTTGGTAGTTTAATTCTTGATCATAATGTGTTTTAATGGAGTCCATAACTTATCCTTAAGTTATGGAAAACCAAGAGTCACACTTGAGTTAAAACCATTAAGAAAAACACAAGAGTTATAAAAAATGAAGAGTCTTCATTTTATGACTCTATTAAACTCATAAGTTACAAGAAATGAAAAAGTTTTGAAAGTTACAAAACTTGTCCTCAAGTTTTGGAACAAGTAAAGTTAAGTTAAAACTTTAGTTCCAACCCCTAGAATTTTAAAAGTTAAAATTCAACCCTTATACTTATATTATGATGATTTAATAATTATATATATATATGTATAAGAACAAGTCGTCTTACCGCTAGTACGCCTCATTCACGAAGCCGGTCTATAAGGTGGGTATAAGGTTGTTGCCTATAAAATGGTGACTTAATGGGTGAATATTCTCACCCACCGCTTGCTTGACTGGTGGAGGGTCGTTAGCCGAACGGGTAAGACAAGGACTTATAAATTCTCATTCAAAGTATGATGAATATAATAAAGTAACTAAATGTTTATTAAATTCCCAATCTTAGTTACTTTAGGAAAAATGTGAATAAGGTGCTAATCCATGAAATTACACTTTACACTTTGTCTGAGTCGTTGGTGGAGCGTGTGTGGTTAACCGGCACACTAACTTGGACTTAACAAGGTAGGTAAAGGGTGACTTAAGGTTTATTATAGTATCGGTGGAGCGTGTGTGGTTTACCGGCACATCGATTGAGTGATAAACTTTAAGGGTACCAAGTGATTTGCATGGTTACTTCACACCTCGTTTTGTGATCCTCGGCATCCCAGTCACAAAACCTGGAGGGCACTCTCGAGATTGAAACATGCCTTTGAAAAGTTCATTGGATCTCAAAGAATCTAGGAATTTCTAAAACCAATAAAAACTAAATATTTAATATTTCGGTTTTCGTGGTGGAAATTGGTGAATCGTCATTCACCTACCTTTCAAATATGGTATAGCTTAGATTACGACATACCTCTTCTAAGTTATATTATATTGTGATTGGATCCTAGCCTTAATATTACATCTGGGTGTTTTATTAAGGACTCTCTTAAATCTAAACTAAACTTGTTCTTCTTTTTCAGATGTCTTCAACTAATGCTTCTGGCTCGAATCCTAATGGCTCCTTTACTCTTATGAGTCTATGTGGGAAAGTCACCTTTGATGGATCCAACTTCAACAAATGGATCAGAAACATCAGGATGATTACCCGCTACGAGGACAAAGAATATGTCCTTGAGAAGGAGCTTAAGGAAATTGACGAGTCCACTGCAACTCCCCAGGAGATCGCTGACTTTCATACTCATGAAAGAGATGCAACCAAGGTGGCTTGCATCATGTTAGCCACCATGACAGCTGAACTCCAAAAATCTTACGAAGACTTCTACCCTTATGAAATGCACCAAGATTTGATGGAAAGATACCATCAAAGTGCACGACAAGAGAGGTACGAAGTCATCTGCTCCATGATAACAACCATGATGAAGGACGGAGAGTCCGTCACGAGCCACATGCAGAAAATGCAAAGGTATGTGGATCGGTTGCTGAAGCTCGATGTGAACTTCCCTGAGGAGCTTGCAATAGATATCATTTTGCACTCCTTACCATCGTGCTATGATCAATTCCGCATGACATATCACATGAACAAGGAAGAGGTCACCCTCAGCAAACTTCAGGGACTTCTCAAGACCGCAGAAACAGGTCTTAAGGGGAAGTCGGTTGCTATCACTCCTACTCCAGACTCAACTCCGGTCTTGGCAATCGGGCAAAGTCGAGGGAGGAAGAGAAAGAGATCTTCAAAGGGTACCAAGGCTCGGACCCTTGATGGCTCTTCTTCAAGTGGAACCAAGAAAGGTTTCATTACTCCTTCTTCTGACCCAAAAGAGGCTGAATGCTTCTATTGCCACGAAAAAGCTCATTGGAAGCGGAACTGCCCAAAGTACCAGCAAGATGTGAAGGATGGGAAAGTCAAACCCAACCATGCAGGTATTTACACTATCATTTCTAATAACTCACCCCATTCGAAATCTTGGGTCCTTGATACAGGTTGCGGTATTCATATTTGTTGTGACTTGCAGGGACTAGGAAGAAGTGAGAATGTGGAGCAAGGAAGAATAAACTTAATCATGGGGAATAGGAAAGTTACACCTGTCACCAAGATTGGAGTTTATACTTTATCGCTAAGTAGTGGGTTAAATTTAGATTTGAATAAATGTTGTTATTCGCCAGAAATGGCAAGAAATATTATTTCCTTTCATGCGTTGTACAAACAAGGTTTCACCTTTTCGTTTGATAATGAAGTTGGTTCGATTAATGCTTTCTTTAATAATGTACTTTATTTTAAAGCATTACCTTGTGATGGTGTGTATGAAGCTGTATCTATTGTAGATAACTTAGGAAATAATGTTTTGTGTATTGATTCTACTAATAATAATAACTTGGATAAAGCATCATTATGGCATTGTCGTCTTGGACGTATAAGCAAGAAACGCATAGGCCAACTCCAAAAGGATGGAGTCTTGGAGTCGTTTGACCTAAAGTCAAATGATAGTTGCGAATCATGCTTACTTGGAAAAATGACAAAGTCACCCTTCACAGGCTCATGTGAAAGGGGTGAAGGTTTGTTGGACCTTATACACACGGATGTGTGTGGACCATTCAAACATGCCACAAGAGATGCTAATCGTTATTATTTGACTTTTACCGATGATAACAGTAGATATGGATATGTCTACTTAATCAAGCATAAGTCGGAGACTTTCGAGAAGTTTAAGGAATTTAAACAGGAAGTCGAGAATCAATTGGGCAGGAACATTAAGATGCTTCGATCCGATCGAGGTGGTGAGTATCTTAGTTCAGAGTTCCTAGACTATCTAAAGGAATGTGAGATTGTCTCACAATTGACACCTCCCAGGACACCGCAGTTGAATGGTGTGGCTGAGAGGTGTAATCGAACCTTGTTGGACATGGTTCGTTCCATGATGAGTCGAGCTTCGCTACCAATCTCATTCTGGGGGTATGCCTTAGAGACTGCCGCCCATATCCTTAATCTAGTCCCTACAAAGAAAGTTGCCAAAACTCCTCACGAGATGTGGACTGGTAAAGTACCTAAACTAGACCACATCAAGATTTGGGGATGCGAGGCTTTCGTGAGACGCGAGACTCATGATAAGCTCGAACCCCGAAGCGAGAGGTGTATTTTGATCGGCTACCCACAGCAATCCTTTGGTTACCTCTTCTATAGACCTAGTGACAATGTGGTCTTTGTAGCAAGAAGAGGAGTCTTTCGAGAAAGAGAGTTTATAAGCCAAGGAGACAGTGGGAGGCAAGTTGATCTTGAAGAAATTCAAGAATCAAGTGGTGAAGGAACTTCAAACTCTAGCCCTCAACTTGAGGAGGAAACTCCTGTTGAGCCAATTGACGAATCTGTACCTCTGAGGCGTTCCACGAGAGTTAGGAGTGCACCTGAGCATTACTATGGATTCCATATTACTGCAGAAGGTGAGACACTTATTAGTGATGAGACACTAGTAAGTCAAGATGACCCTAACAGCTACGAGGAAGCCATGGCGGGCCCCGAGTCTGCCAAATGGAAAGAGGCTATGGATAGCGAGATACAATCCATGTATGACAATCAAGTTTGGAACTTGGTTGAGAATGTACCAGGTCGAAAGACTGTAGGGTGCAAATGGGTCTTCAAAAAGAAGACCGACATGGATGGTAAAGTACACACTTATAAGGCTAGACTGGTTGCAAAGGTCTTCTCTCAAATTCCTGGAGTGGACTATGATGAGACCTTTTCTCCGGTAGCCAAGATTAAGTCTATTCGGGTTCTGTTAGCCATAGCCGTATTTCATGACTATGAAATTTGGCAAATGGATGTCAAAACCGCTTTCCTTAATGGAAAGTTGGCTGAAGATGTTTACATGAGTCAGCCAGAGGGTTTTGTCAGTAACGAGTATCCTAATAGAGTGTGTAAGCTTGAGAAATCCATTTATGGATTAAAGCAAGCACCTCGCAGATGGAATCTTTGCTTTGATGAAAAGGTCAAGGAATTTGGCTTTTCTAGGAGTGAAGATGAATCTTTTGTATATGTCAAGGCTAGTGGGAGTATAGTTAGCTTTTTGGTATTGTATGTGGATGACATACTACTCATAGGAAACGACATTCCAACCCTGCAAGAAGTAAAGTCCTGGCTTGGAAAGTGTTTCGCTATGAAGGACCTTGGTGAAGCTGCCTATATTTTGGGGATAAGGATCTTGAGAGATCGGAGTAAAAGACTAATTGGACTTAGTCAAAGTACCTACTTGGAGAAGATTCTGAAGAGATTCAGAATGCAAGACTCCAAGAAAGGAGAGTTGCCCATCCAGAGTAGTGCCAAGCTGAGTAAGACACAAAGCCCTAGCACTGAGGCTGAGATAGCAGAAATGAGTCGAATACCTTATGCTTCGGCTGTAGGTTCGATCATGTATGCTATGACGTGTACTCGACCTGATGTAGCCTTTGCCTTGAGCATGGTTAGCAGGTTTCAGGGGAACCCTGGCAAGGCACACTGGATTGCGGTAAAGAATATTCTCAAGTACCTACGAAGGACTAAGGACTGGGTCCTTACCCTCGGTGGGAGTGATGACTTGAGAGTTGTAGGGTATAGTGATGCTAGCTTCCAGACTGATAGGGATAACTTCCGCTCTCAGTCGGGCTGGGTCTTTACCCTAAATGAAGGAGCAATTTCTTGAAGAGTTCCAAGCAAGAGACAGTGGCAGATTCTACTTGTGAATCAGAGTATATTGCAGCTAGCGAAGCGGCAAAGGAGGCGTTATGGTTGAGGAACTTCATTGGAGACCTTGGAGTTGTACCAGCTATTAAAGAGCCGATGGAAATTTTCTGTGATAGTGAAAGTGCTGTTGCCTTAGCCAAGGAACCAAGGGATCACGGGAGATCCAGACATATCGACAGAAAATACCATTTCATCAGACATCAGATCGAAGAAGGACTCCTCGTGGCAAAGAGGGTATCATCAGATGAGAATCCGGCAGATCCCTCACGAAGGGACTGACTCGGGTTAAGCATCTCCAGCATGCTCGGAGCATAGGGCTGAAGGATGATATTAGATTTAGTAGTTAGATAATCTCGAAATTTGTAAAGTGTAATTGACATTTGATGATGAATAAAAGTGTTTTATTTATGAGTAAAGTGTTGCTATCTCTTGTCGATCGTTTACTATATTTCTTTTGCATGTTTTGACTTCCAGAATAATTTTGTTTGATATAACATATTATTCAAACCTCCACAGTCGGTCATATGTCGGAAGTAGGTATGAATCAAGACTGTCATGTTTGATTGTAGAGGTCTGGGACAAGGCTACAACAATCATGAGTGCTCATAAGTTCTGAGCATTGGACTCAACCCACGCTCACTGGAATCACTTCATGGAATTCTATCTCGAGTGATCGTGAGACGGTAATATCATATAAGTCTTTAAACCTAGAGATATGATTTGTTACTTACGAGTTGGTTATGCATTGATTGTACGAAAAACGCATTGGTAACTCGATGTTATAAAATCGTGCTCTTATGTGTAATTCAATGAGTAGTAGAACAAACATATGAGTCGAAGTTTATCTGTTCCTTCTTGGATTAGAAGCTGATATCTGGGCCCCTCGATGATTTTGTTTTGACCTATGTACCGGGCCCGGTCAGAACTAAATTGATGTGTTCAATGAAGTTCTTTGTCAAACAAATCGGAAATCGGGAAACAAATGTTGGACAATAAGTAAGACATTGTTCCATGTATTTGTCCGACTGATATCTAGAACAGAGGATTATATGATCACTTATCTTAAATGGCGTACCATCGTCTTCTCAAGTTTCGAGAAACCTTGTAAAGAGCTACGATTGCCGATCGGTTCCTGAAGTCATACTTGCAGTAATAGTTACTAGACTTATCCAAGTGGGAGACTGTTGGATAAGGTGTCTAAGTCCATAACTATTTCTGGTATGTACTTGACCCGACCCGGCATGGTCCATTTGGGTTGCATGGCACCATGCAATTGGATAGACTAAATGAGAGAAATAACGCTTGGAGATTATTAATATATTATAAGTTCTAATATATTAATAATAATATTATTTGATTAGTTTGATCAAGAATTAATTTAGAATTAATTAAGTGATCAAAAGATAACTAATTAAATATATGGGTTGATTAAGTAAATCGTCCATATCTTGTATAGTGGGCTAAAAGGCTCCATGGATCATCAAGTTGGGTTCCACCCATAGGATGCTCCATGGATGCTCCATGGGAGATACAAACCCATGGGTCATGGAAATGAAGAGTCATGACACATTAGGGTTTAACCCTAGATGTGTCAACACTATATAAGTAATATGATCTCCTCCCAAATCGGTTACACACATACACACTAAGTAATAGAGGGCTTGGCCGATTTTGAAGAGTGTGTGTTCTCTCATAAGTTCTTCCAAGAGCATTTGGTGTTGTGTGAAGCATTTGAGGCATCACACTTGGGGTGCTAGGCTCACAAGGTTTCAAGGAACACAATCAACAACAAGGTAAGTTATTCTATCTATACTTTATGTTAAAATTGTTCCCCATGTATGCTAGATAGGAATATAACCTTGGAAATCAACTTTGCATGACAAATTAGACAAACATAGATCCAAGGTTATTAGGGTTGCATGTACACTTAGGAAGTGTTAGAATGCTCAAAACCCATCACCTCCTGGCTCACATTTTTGGCACTCCTTCTTTTGAAGAAACGCTAGGTCGAGAATTGCATATCCCCTCCCTATCTCTCCTTCTAGTTTCCTTTTTGCTGGTTCTTGGGTGTGGTTCCATTAGAAGCATTACATTTGTGGTGCTAAGCTTCCAAGAAGATCAAGATCAAGATTAAGAGGATTGTCAGTTGTTTGCTATAACAATTGAAAGTATGTAATTCCTAAACCCTAGTTTTTTATTTTCGAAAATAGGCTCTCTCCTCTAGGGTTCTTGTTTTGCAATTCAAAGTTATATGCTCAATAGTTAAAACATAGATCCAAAGTAGGTTGCATGTGAACTTAGGAATTGTTTTTCTAGTTTATTTGTTTTGCCTAAAACCCATTAGTGGTATCAGATTCATTGTTGTTTTATATTGAATTGCTATAATAGTTGAATTGCAAATTAGGGTTTATAGCTATTAGTCCCTAAAAGGCCAAATTTTCGATTTCTAGGGTTTTTGGTTCAAATGGTTTTCGAAAAACCCTAGCCTCCATGAACCCTAATCGAAATTAGGGTTAGGGTTTTGGAAAGTGTAGCTCCTCCCCTTGAAATTTTGAAATATGCTATCCCCTATTATGGTTTCTTTTTCTTGGATAATAGTTGCCTTATTGGATAATTGAGAAAAATAAGGAAATTATGCTATCCCCAAATTTTCGAAATCTAGAACAGATATGGATTAGGATTAAATTAATTGTTTAATTTACAAGATTTAATTAATTAATTAAAAGTTAATTAATAGATAAATATTAAATCTAGTTATTTGGTTGAGAAAAATAAGGAATTTATCCTATCCCCATATTTTCGAAATCTAGAAAGGATATGGATTAGGATTAAATTAATTGTTTAATTTAATAATCCCTACAAGATTTAATTAATTAATTAAAAGTTAATTAATAGATAAATATTAAATCTAGTTATTTGGTTTATTTTAAACTTAAAATTAATGTCTTAATTTTCGAAATTTATACATATAAACCCTAAAGTTTTAAAAGTTTAAAACACACCTTATATATATACTATAATTAAAAGTTAAATATTATATATGTATAAGACTATGGTCGGTTAACTTGCTAGTATGCCTCATTAATGAGGCTAATCTATAAGGAGGGTATAAGGAAACTGCCTATAAAATGGTAGTTGAATGGGTGTCCAGTCTCACCCACCGCTTCCGTGATTAGTGGAGGGTCGTTAGTAGAACGGATTTGATAGGACAACTAAATCTAATTAAAAGTATAATTTTATTAAAGAACGTACTAGAACATTATTTTACAAAATTCCAACTGTAGTTACTTTAGAAAAAAATGTGAAATAGTATGTTAATCCATGAAATTGCACATTATGCTTTATTGGTCGTTAGTGGAGCGTGTGTGGTTAACCGGCACACTAAAAGGCACTAATAAAGAGTAGTAATGGGTATCCCATGATTGTCATTTTGATGGAGTGTGTGTGGTTTACCGGCAGATGAACAATTAATGATAAAGACAATGAGGTTACCAAGAAAATTTGCATGTTTATTCATATCTTGTTTGTGATCCTCGGCATCCCAGTCACAAATAGAAGAGCATAATCCGAGATTAAAACATGCCATTGAATAGTTTCAATGTATCTCAAAAGATATAGGAGTTTCCAATACATTTAAAACTTAACCTTCTTTTTCGTTTTTCGTGGTGGAAATTGGTAAATCGTCATTTACCTACCTTAAAATATTCTGCAAATTGGATTACGGCATCCCTGTTCCAATTTGTGGAATGTTATGTTGGATCCTAGCCTTAATATCTCTTTTGGGTGTTTTATTAAGGATTCAATCAATTAACTTGATTTCTCCCGTTGTGTACATGTCTAAATCTAACCATGGTATTCCCAAATCCAAAGGAAAATATATCCCTGCTTAAAGTGAAAGTCTGTTCCACAATGAAGGTGAAAGATCAATCACTGCCATGTGGACTAGCTTGATTTCACTTCCTCCACCTCCTCCCGTTGTTCTCCCAAACCCACAAGACCGAAGGATTGAAAAGTTCAATATCACTCAAGCCCTTTCGGCAAGTAAACACGAAGATGGGAAGCCTGTGTGTGCACACATCTTAGAGATGAAGTCACACATTGATAGGTTAAGCATGTTTGATGTCGAGATTTCAAGTGAGTTGGCTGTTGACTAGGTTCTTTAGTCACTTCTTGAATCATATAGTGATTTCATTAGAGAGTACTATATGATGGATCACGACGTAACCCTCATTGATCTCACTTATTTGCTTATAGCTGCTGAATCAGCAATGATTTGGCGTGCTGGTCAAGCAAATTTGTCTGGTGAATCAAACTCCCAAACTTCAATGGACATTGAAAATGATGACATTTGAGATCTAGAAAAGTTAAACTCTGAGATAGTTGATTGTGTCATTCCAAAAGAGTCCATTTGTTTTTATTGCCCAGAGTAGGGGCATTGGAGACGATGTTGCCCTATCTACCTGAGAGATCTAAGAGATGGGAGAGTCTAGTGTTATGACTACTCTTTAGGTATGAAATCCAATATCTAACTCTTTTAAGTTCCTATTCCAGATTCTTAATTCATGATATGATAAGATTACATTTTGATGTTTTGTAGTATCGAAGAAAACAAAGAAAGCTTAAGGGATGAAGTAAGCTGAATCTAATCTTAAAGATATGGATTTCGATCGCATTGCTTGAAGATTGGGTTCTTGAGCTACTACTTGGAGTTAGAATAGATTGCTACTACTTGAAGATTCTCATCGCCCAAGTTTCAGTTGGATAGAAACTTGGAGTCATGCAATTTGGTTGTGTGATGAATGAGAAACTTCATATTTGGAAATTAGACTAATTCATTGACAAAGTGTCAAGAGAAGGACTAGGAGATCGAGTACACTAGGTTGTACATTGATCAAGTCCACCACGAGAGTGATAAAGATATTCGTCATGATTTACTAATGCTTAGTTAATATGGTTATGCTTATAAGATTAAATATAATTCTGAGTTGATTGAAAGAATTTCAATCAATAGCAGAACGAATAAGAAGAATCAAGAAGGCAGAAAGATAAAAGTTTATCTATTATAAGAAGAAGGGAGAGTACCTTTTAATGTATTTTATGATTAGTCTTAATGATTAAAAACCACATCTCAATTGATCCTCCAAGTGAGTCTTAGTGCATTTGTATGACCAAGTAGAGGAATCGAGAATTGTAGAAATGGTTAAAATCAAGAAGTCAATCATACTTATATTCCAAGATTGTGAATTGAGTGACAAGTCTTAAGTAGGTTTATAACACTCATAAAATGTGGAGTTTGGAAAAGGCTTTCTTATTCTTGCACATTTGAAATTGGTAAGTTGTGCTATCTTGGATAAGACAAAGACCAACTAGGACCATTCATGTGAAGTGTTTTGTCTTGATAAGAACTACACTAACTCTTGAATATTTGCTTTTTCAAGGAAAGGTTCCTGACGACAGAATCATATATGTCAAGAGTTCAGTGGGAGTCTCAATTGTCTTGAAATGTTTCAAGAACAAATCAAGAATAAATCGATAGTTAATCACTAGCACACGAATTGAGGATTCTAACCTATCGTGTTCACATATTGTTGTTTATGTGCCATTCCAGGGTAGTCAACTATGCATGTGAGTTCTATGAGATCTCAATGGTTTGCATAGGGGCAAGACACCTAGATCAATGGAAAGTACGTTGAAAGGTAGGGGTGAGTTGCTAAATAACTTTGAAGCAAAGGTAGGACCCTTGATAGCAAGAAATTAAGAATGGACATGGTCGATCCATAAGAGTTTGGATTTGTCACAATTATTGTCTTATGATTATGTTATGAAAAATTCACATGGATAGGAACACATACACCACAAAATCTGAGTGTTATAAGGTTTGTCTCCTTCATGAAAATGATTGTGAGGAAACGCTTTCGCTAAGAAAGATTTTGAAGATAGCATTATGTAATTTGTATTTCTCAAATTCGATTATGATTACAACATCCCTCTTCATAGTTCGAATTGCGGGATATTGCAAATGGGTCTGAACATTTTAGACTTATTCTAGAAATGTTTAAACACACATATGGGTTATCTAAGGAAAGGTGTATGAGTTCGAGAAGCTTAAATAAAGGCTTATCAAAGCGTCTCGGTTTCAGAAATCTGAACTTTGGAAAAGGAAATCAATAAGTAATTGGTTTCTAGAAGTCCAACTAATTCCTGAATACGTGTCAAAGCTAGTGGGAGCATAAATATTATGCTAGGATATATATAATCATCATGTTAGTGGGAGCATGATTATTATTATTTTGAAGTATTGCGAGCGGCCAATATTAATTATAGAAAAACAAAAGTTTCAATTTGCAAAGTTGCATGAGTTAATAAGTTATTTTTTCTTTAATTAACGGAGAGAATATTATACTTCATTTCATAATCTAAAGCTTATATTGAGAAATTTTAATAAATTTAGTCAAAGGATACATAGTGTGTTCTCAAATTTCGATTATGATTACGGCATCCCTCTTCATAGTTCGAATTACGAGAACGTGACAAATAAAATATTATGGCAGAAAATTGATAAAGTATCATATCTTTATGTAAGACATTATGCATCGTGTCTCATACGCTTCGGGTATAGGATTGATTGCAAATGCTATAATATTTGACCATTCTAAATTTTTCCAAATGTCTAGCGCATTAAGAGGGAAAAAGGACTAGAATCACTTTTTGACTAAAATAATTAAACTATCAAAGGACGATCCAAAGTTCGCTGAGGATTGGTCACTTGTGAGTAGTTGGAAGTATAGTATTGGATGGACCATATCGACATTATTATGAATAGATAAGATTCTATTAAGAATAAGTTATCATATGGAAAATATGGAAATGTCTCCATATTGGGAGTTGGATGTTGAGAGTCTGTGACTAGATTAAAAAACTTTTATGCAAGAAGGATGTTCAAAGGAATGTACTTTGAATGTGAGACTTCATGTCTATGGAATTATCTTGTAACAATTCTGATAGAGTACTTTGTAATTTCATTGGCCAAGTCTTGGTGACTTTTGTGCTATGACTTTGCGAAAGGATCATTGCATAAAATGTTAGAATCTAGCATATTCTAGTAATAGCAAGAACCTTGTGTTCTAACACTAATAATAGGGATTGGGAATTGTGGAATAAGCATCATTGGAAAAGTTTTTTAGTTGATATATTTCACATACTAAGGACCATAGGAAACAAAGTGTGCATACTTGGAGCATGAGACAATTGTTATAACTCAAGTGATAGGTTGATTACTCGAATTATAAAATGAATAATGTGTAATTAATATGGTGACTAAATAAAAGGAGTTTTAATTTATACTCAAAAGTTTGGGGCCATATTGGATTCAATTATTATTGTGTTTCATATTTTGCATGTTTTACTTCCCGAATAATATGATTGTTCAAACTCCACAATCGCTCGCACTTTTGGAAGTAAGTAGTGAATTAAGATTGTCATGAATTGGATTGCAGATTGTCTAAGGTTAAACATAGCAATAGAATTGCTGCAAGGTTCATGAGTACTCAGAGAGTAAGATTTGAGTATTGGATAAACCCACGCTCAGAGTATTACTTCATGGAATTCATCACGAGTAATGCTGAGACGATAATATCTATGATCTTGAAACAAAGATATATGAGTTGTAATTTGCAAGTCGGCTATACATTGGTGATACGAAAACACATCAGTAACTTGGTGTTATAAAACGTATTGTCATGTATGGTTTGATGAGTAAAATATACAAGCCTATGAGTCAACGTTTATTCGTTCCTTTTGCCCTAACAGGAAAAGCGATATATGTGGGCCCTTCGATGATTTGGTGTTGACTTATGTGCTGGGCCCAGCCAGGACTAAATTGATGTGTTCGATTAGAAGTCCTATATCATCACAAATCAGAAATCGGGAAACATAGATTCTGGACAAAGAGATTGATTGTATTCCATGTCTTATGTCTAGGGATATCTAGTAGAACGAAGGGTGATATGATCACTTATGTTAGGACACGTAACTGACTGGGTCAAAGTTCGGCAGCAACTTTTGGAAGCTACAATTTGCTAGTCAAATTTAGAAATCATACTATCAATTATAGTTACAAACTTATCCAAGTGGTAGACTGTTGGATTAGGTGTCTAAACCGATAACTATAATTGGTATGTACTTGAATTGATAGCAGCACAGTCCTTTTGGGTTGCCCTCAAACCTAGCAACCGAACAAGGAAATTATAAAAGGAGAGATATTAATTTATAAGATTATAAATTAATATAAATGATTTATTAATATGTTAAAAGATTAATATATTAATTAGGAGTCATTATGTTTAATTAATAGTTAGCCAGAAATTAATCAGAATTAATTTTGGGGTTAAAAGTATTAATTATAAAGTGTAGGAACTAGTTTCCAATTATCTAATAGTTCAGTGGAAGGCTCCAGAACCTCCTTGGAAGGGGGTGGGCAAAATCCATAGGGGAAACCCTAATGATTTCGTCCATGTGGGCTTGGATAAGGCCCTTGGGTTTGCTTAGGCCCTGAGCAAGGAGCATTAGGGTTTTTTCCTAAACCCTAGATCCCTCAGCTATATAAGGAGCCTCCTGACTCACATTTTGGGCACTCCTTCTTTTGAAGAAACCCTTGGCCGAGAATTGCATATTCCCTCCCTCTCTCTCCTTCTAGTTTCCTTCTTGCTAGTTCTTCGGTGTGATTCCATTATAGGCATTACATTTGTGGTGCTAAGCTTCCAATAAGATCAAGATCAAGATAAAGAGGATTGTCAGTTGTTTGCTATAACAATTGAAAGGTATGTAATTCCTAAACCCTAGTTTGTTATTTTCGAAAATAGCCTCTCTCCTCTAGGTTCCTTGTTTTGCAATTCAAAGTTATATGTTCAATAGTTAAAACATAGATCTAAAGTAGGTTGCATGTGAACTTAGGAATTGTTTTTCTAGTTTATTTGTTTTGCCTAAAACCCATCAGTTGTATGCAAAGTTCTCTAAATGTGAATTTTGGATTCAAGATGTCCTATTTTTAGGTCATGTGGTCAACCAGGAAGGAATAATGGTTGACCCAGCAAAGATTGAAGTTGTGATGAAGTGGGAACAACCAAAGAGCCCTACGGAGATTCGAAGCTTTTTAGGATTAGCTGGATATTACCGAAGGTTTATCCAAGGCTTTTCTTCGATTGCTACTCCATTAACGACTTTGTCCCACATAGGAGCTACTTATCCTTGTAATGAAAAGCATAAGGAAGCCTTTGAGAAGTTGAAGAAGAAATTGTGGGAAGCACCGATTCTTTCATTGCCTGAAGGAGTTGATGACTTTGCAGTTTATAGCGATGCATCTAGAGTTGGGGTAGGTTGTGTTCCGACCCAAAGGGATAAAGTGATAGCGTATGCATCGAGGCAATTTAAGTAACATGAAAAGAACTACCCCACTCACGATTTGGAGTTGGCAGCGGTAGTATTTTCCCTAAAGATATGGAGGTATTATCTTTATGGCACAAAGTGTAAACTTTTCAATGATCATAAGAGTCTCCAATATCTCTTTAATCAGAAGGAATTGAACATGAGGCAGCGACGCTAGCTAGAGTTACTCAAGGACTATGACTGTGAGATACTTTACCACCCTGGTGAAGCAAATGTTGTTGCTGATGCTCTCAGTCGGAAGGTAAACCTTGAAAAGAAAAGGCTAAGAGCGTTGATAATTGAAGTTGTCTCGATAATTATGGAAAGTATAAAGAAAGTTCAAGAGGAAGCTTTAGAGAAAAATGAACGAAAGGATGAACATTTGGGCAAAAAGTTAGTGTTCGGTACAAACAAGCACAGGTTGAAGGTATTCCAATATAGGATTTGGGTACCTAATATGGGAGGAGTAAGAGATCTTCTGATGGAAGAATCTCACAAGACCATGTACTCGATTCATTCCAGTATACATAGTAGCGATGCAAAAGATAGTCCAAATTAAACATTGTTAAAATGTTTCTTCTAAACACACACACACACACACACACACACACACACACACATATATATATATATATATATATATATATATTAGTAATCCTCTTCAAAGACCACACTTCTTTTTGGGGACGTGTGTTCAAGGAGTAGAATGTCTTCAATCATTCTCTTTTAATTATGATGATCATTTGAGGATCGTTTTGTAGGTGGAGAGGAGAAAATTTGATGTAGAACTTGAAGTACGCAGAGATGGGAAAATCGAGTTGGTCTGAATCCTAGGTTGGTAGATCATAATACATGAATGCCACGATGTCCAATTCATTTATTATTCCTTATCTATAGTGTTTAGAAATCCCTAGCATTGGATTTGGGTTGTCTTTGAGAGATTGAATTCGGATTCTCTCTTCCAGGGCCTTATCTATTTGAGCCTAGGACCATGCTTCAGAATTTTTAGTGGTCTGTTCGGAGCTTTGAAATTTCGATATACGCTTCTTGCCTTAGTCTTGTTGCTTGTTGAGAGCCAAGATGACATGCTTCATTTTTTCATTGATGATAAAATCTAGAGGGGGAAGAATCAGGGGATCTTCAAATGTTGTCAGGGTTCCAAAGTGCAGAACCTTCATCGATAGGAGCTATTGTTGGTGAGGGAACTGGAGGCAACATTGGTTGGGTGGATCAGAAAGCTTCAATTTCCAGCTGGGTCTTCACCTTAGGCATTTCATGGCTTCTTTCTAGTACATCAGCTACGGATGATGGCCATGAGCCAGCACACCATATCCTTTGCATTTGTTTGGAAAGAACATTGGTTGGAAACCTCCTTGGAGCTTTAATTCCTTTCATAGCATCGGTGATGTACTTTTCATCCTCATCATCATCATCATCATCATCAATAGATGGAGTACCTGTAGGAATGATAGAAACAGAATCATCATCAGACACCTTATCCCCCTCTTGCAACGGATGGCCTGGCAACCGGGGACAACAAAGTTCGATGCTAAAACTCTAAGAGTCGATCAAACACCTTCTGAAAGATTGTATTTATCTGCAACGTAAGAGGTTCATAGGCTTCAACAGTTAGAGCCTGATCTTTGAGGTGGTCGAATAGGGCAGCAAGGATATACAACGTTCTATCGGACATATTGTTCGGAACATCCACAATATTCCATCAGGCTCGGATGAGTTTGATGAGTACTTGTTGCTGTTGGATAAGGTGTCTAAGTCCATAACCATTTCTGGTATGTACTTGACCCGACTCGGCATGGTCCATTTGGGTTGCATGGCATCATGCAATTGGATAGACTAAATGAGAGAAATAACACTTGGAGATTATTAATATATTATAAGTTCTAATATATTAATAATATTATTTGATTAGTTTGATCAAGAATTAATTTAGAATTAATCATGTGATCAAAAGATAACTAATTAAATATATGGGTTGATTACGTAAATCATCCATATCTTGTATAGTGGGCTAAAAGGCTCCATGGACTATCAAGTTGGGTTCCACCCATAGGATGCTCCATGGATGCTCCATGGGAGTTACAAACCCATGGGTCATGGAAATGAAGAGTCATGACACATTAGGGTTTAACCCTAGATGTGTCAACACTATATAAGTAACATGTTCTCCACCTAAAATTGACTACACTAAGAAACAAGAGGGCTTGGCCGATTTTGAGAAGTGTGTGTTCTCTCATAAGTTCTTCCAAGAGCATTTGGTGTTGTGTGAAGCATTTGAGGCATCACACATGGGGTGCTAGGCTCACAAGGTTTCAAGGAACACAAACAACAACAAGGTAAGTTATTCTATCTATACTTTAAGTTAAAATTGTTCCCCATGTATGCTAGATAGGAATATAACCTTGGAATTCAACTTTGCATGATAATTAGACAAACATAGATCCAAGGTTATTAGGGTTGCATGTACACTTAGGAACTGTTAGAATCCTCAAAACCCATCAGTGGTATCAGAGCCTAGGCTTGTTTGCTCTTATTTGTGCTTAAAAGTTGAAAAAAGAATCGGAAATCTTGTTGTCTGCGAATGGACTCGTCGAGTCTATAGGGGGGACTCGTCGAGTTCATGAGTATCTTCAACCAACTCGGCGAGTGAGTTATGCACTCGGTGAGTAGGGTCGACTGATTGCAGAATTTCGATTTAGTTGGTGGAAATGAATTAGAAACATTACCCTAAACTGTTTTGGTAATTGAAAACTTGTTTTTGGTGGTGTAATGTCTTTGCTAATTCATTTACAAACAACTAGTTATCAAAATTACAAAGTTTTAAATGTAATTTTTGGTTGTGTTCATATTCATGTTCTTGTTCTTATGATGTTTTAGATGATCATAGGAATTATTTGTAACCTATGTGGTAGATTAATTCTTAATCATAATGTGTTTTAATGGAGTCCGTAACTTATCCTTAAGTTATGGAAAACCAAGAGTCACACTTGAGTTAAAACCATTAAAACAAATACAAGAGTTAGAAAAATGAAGAGTCTTCATTTTATTACTCTATTAAACTCATAAGTTACAAGAAATGAAAAAGTTTTGAAAGTTACAAAACTTGCCCTCAAGTTTTGGAACAAGTAAAGTTAAGTTAAAACTTTAAGTTCCAACCCCTAGAATTTTAAAAGTTAAAATTCAACCCTTATACTTATATTATGATGATTTAATAATAATATATATATGTATAAGAATAAAGTCATCTTACCGCTAGTACGCCTCATTCACGAAGCCGGTGTATAAGGTGGGTATAAGGTTGTTGCCTATAAAATGGTGACTTAATGGGTGTTTACTCTCACCCACCGCTTGCTTGACTGGTGGAGGGTCGTTAGCCGAACGGGTAAGACAAGGACTTATAAATTCTCATTCACAGTATGGTGAATATAATAAAGTAACTAAATGTTTTATTAAATTCCCAATCTTAGTTACTTTAGGAAAATGTGAATAAGGTGCTAATCCATGAAATTACACTTTACACTTTTTCTAAGTCGTTGGTGGAGCGTGTGTGGTTAACCGGCACATTAACTTGGACTTAACAAGGTAGGTAAAGGGTGACTTAAGGTTTATTATAGTATCGGTGGAGTGTGTGTGGTTTACCGGCACATCGATTGAGTGATAAACTTTAAGGGTACCAAGTGATTTGCATGGTTACTTCACACCTCGTTTTGTGATCCTCGGTATCCCAGTCACAAAACTTGGAGGGCACTCTCGAGATTGAAACATGCCTTTGAAAAGTTCATTGGATCTCAAAGAATCTAGGAATTTCTAAAACCAATAAAAACTAAATATCTAATATTTCGGTTTTCGTGGTGGAAATTGGTGAATCGTCATTCACCTACCTTTCAAATATGGTATAGCTTAGATTACGACATACCTCTTCTAAGTTATATTATATTGTGATTGGATCGTAGCCTTAATATTACATTTGGGTGTTTTATTAAGGACTCTCTTAAATCTATACTAAACTTGTTCTTCTTTTTCAGATGTCTTCAAATAATGCTTCTGGCTCGAATCCTAATGGCTCCTTTACTCTTATGAGTCTGTGTGGGAAAGTCACCTTTGATGGATCCAACTTCAATAAATGGATCAGAAACATCAGGATGATTACCCGCTACGAGGAAAAAGAATATGTCCTTGACAAGGAGCTTAAGGAAATTGATGAGTCCACTGCAACTCCCCAGGAGATCGCTGACTTTCATACTCATGAAAGAGATGCAACCAAGGTGGCTTGCATCATGTTGGCCACAATGATAGCTGAACTCCAAAAGTCTTATGAAGATTTCTACCCTTATGAAATGCACCAAGATTTGATGGAAAGATACCATCAAAGTGCACGACAAGAGAGGTACGAAGTCATCTGCTCCATGATAACAACCATGATGAAGGACGGAGATTCCGTCACGAGCCACATGCAGAAAATGCAAAGGTATGTGGATCGTTTGCTGAAGCTTAATGTGAACTTCCCTGAGGAGCTTGCAATAGATATCATTTTGCACTCCTTACCATCGTGCTATGATCAATTCCGCATGACATTTCCCATGAACAAGGAAGAGGTCACCCTCAGCAAACTTCAGGGACTTCTCAAGACCGCAGAAACAGGTCTTAAGGGGAAGTCGGTTGCTATCACTCCTACTCCAGACTCAACTCCGGTCTTGGCAATCGGGCAAAGTCGAGGGAGGAAGAGAAAGAGATCTTCAAAGGGTACCAAGGCTCGGACCCTTGATGGCTCTTCTTCAAGTGGAACCAAGAAAGGTTTCATTACTCCTTCTTCTGACCCAAAAGAGGCTGAATGCTTCTATTGCCACGAAAAAGCTCATTGGAAGCGGAACTGCCCAAAGTACCAGCAAGATGTGAAGGATGGGAAAGTCAAACCCAACCATGCAGGTATTTACACTATCATTTCTAATAACTCACCCCATTCGAAATCTTGGGTCCTTGATACAGGTTGCGGTATTCATATTTGTTGTGACTTGCAGGGACTAGGAAGAAGTGAGAATGTGGAGCAAGGAAGAATAAACTTAATCATGGGGAATAGGAAAGTTACACCTGTCACCAAGATTGGAGTTTATACTTTATCGCTAAGTAGTGGGTTAAATTTAGATTTGAATAAATGTTGTTATTCGCCAGAAATGGCAAGAAATATTATTTCCTTTCATGCGTTGTACAAACAAGGTTTCACCTTTTCGTTTGATAATGAAGTTGGTTCGATTAATGCTTTCTTTAATAATGTACTTTATTTTAAAGCATTACCTTGTGATGGTGTGTATGAAGCTGTATCTATTGTAGATAACTTAGGAAATAATGTTTTGTGTATTGATAATAATAACTTGGATAAAGCATCATTATGGCATTGTTGTCTTGGACATATAAGCAAGAAACGCATAGGCCAACTCCAAAAGGATGGAGTCTTGGAGTTGTTTGACCTAAAGTCAAATGATAGTTGCGAATCATGCTTACTTGGAAAAATGACAAAGTCACCCTTCACAGGCTCGTGTGAAAGGGGTGAAGGTTTGTTGGACCTTATACACTCGGATGTGTGTGGACCATTCAAACATGCCACAAGGGATGCTAATCGTTATTATTTGACTTTTATTGATGATTACAGTAGATATGGATATGTCTACTTAATCAAGCATAAGTCAGAGACTTTCGAGAAGTTTAAGAAATTTAAACAGGAAGTCGAGAATCAATTGGGCAGGAACATTAAGATGCTTCGATCCGATCGGGGTGGTGAGTATCTTAGTTCAGAGTTCCTCGACTATCTAAGGGAATGTGGAATTGTCTCACAACTGACACCTCCCAGGACACCACAGTTGAATGGTGTGGCTGAGAGGCGTAATCGAACCTTGTTGGACATGGTTCGTTCCATGATGAGTCGAGCTTCGCTACCAATCTCATTCTGGGGGTATGCTTTAGAGACTGCCGCCCATATCCTTAATCTAGTCCCTACAAAGAAAGTTGCCAAAACTCCTCACGAGATGTGGACTGGTAAAGTACCTAAACTTGACCACATCAAGATTTGGGGTTGTGAGGCTTTCGTGAGACGCGAGACTCATGATAAGCTCGAACCCTGAAGCGAGAGGTGTATTTTCATCGGCTACCCACAGCAATCCTTTGGTTACCTCTTCTATAGACCTAGTGACAATGTGGTCTTTGTAGCAAGAAGAGGAGTCTTTCGAGAAAGAGAGTTTATAAGCCAAGGAGACAGTGGGAGGCAAATTGATCTTGAAGAAATTCAAGAGTCAAGTGGTGATGGAACTTCAAACTCTAGCCCTCAACTTGAGGAGGAAACTCCTGTTGAGCCAATTGACGAATCTGTACCTCTGAGGCGTTCCACGAGAGTTAGGAGTGCACCTGAGCATTACTATGGATTCCATATTACTGCAGAAGGTGAGACACTTATTAGTGATGGGACACTAGTAAGTCAAGATGACCCTAACAGCTACGAGGAAGCCATGGCAGGCCCCGAGTCTGCTAAATGGAAAGAGGCTATGGATAGCGAGATACAATCCATGTATGACAGTCAAGTTTGGAACTTGGTTGAGAATGTACCAGGTCGAAAGACTGTAGGGTGCAAATGGGTCTTCAAGAAGAAGACCAACATGGATGGTAAAGTACACACTTATAAGGCTAGACTGGTTGCAAAGGGCTTCTCTCAAATTCCTGGAGTGGATTATGATGAGACCTTTTCTCCGGTAGCCAAGATTAAGTCTATTCGGGTTCTGTTAGCCATAGCCGCATTTCATGACTATGAAATTTGGAAAATGGATGTCAAAACCGCTTTCCTTAATGGAAAGTTGGCTGAAGATGTTTACATGAGTCAGCCAGAGGGTTTTGTCAGCAACGAGTACCCTAATAGAGTGTGTAAGCTTGAGAAGTCCATTTATGGATAAAAGCAAGCACCTTGCAGATGGAATCTTTTCTTTGATGAAAAGATCAATGAATTTGGCTTTTCTAGGAGTGAAGATGAATCTTGTGTGTATGTCAAGGCTAGCTGGAGTATAGTTAGCTTTTTGGTATTGTATGTGGATGACATACTACTCATAGGAAACGACATTCCAACCCTACAGGAAGTAAAGTCCTGGCTTGGAAAGTGTTTCGCTATGAAGGACCTTGGTGAAGCTGCCTATATTTTAGGGATAAGGATCTTGAGAGATCGGAGTAAAAGACTAATTGGACTTAGTCAAAGTACCTACTTGGAGAAGGTGCTGAAGACATTCAGAATGCAAGACTCCAAGAAAGGAGAGTTGCCCATCCAGAGTAACGCCAAACTGAGTAAGACACAAAGCCCTAGCACTGAGGCTGAGATAGCACAAATGAGTCGAGTACCTTATGCTTCGGCTGTAGGATCGATCATGTATGCTATGACGTGTACTCAACCTGATGTAGCTTTTGCCCTGAGCATGGTTAGCAGGTTTCAGGGGAACCCTGGCAAGGCACACTGGACTGCGGTAAAGAATATTCTCAAGTACCTACGAAGGACTAAGGACTGGGTCCTTACCCTCGGTGGGAGTGATGACTTGAGAGTTGTAGGGTATAGTGATGCTAGCTTCCAGACTGATAAGGATAACTTCCGCTCTCAGTCGGGCTGGGTCTTTACCCTTAATGGAGGAGCAATTTCTTGGAAGAGTTCCAAGCAAGAGACAGTGGCAGATTCTACTTGTGAATCAGAGTATATTGCAGCTAGCGAGGCGGCAAAGGAGGCGTTATGGCTGAGGAACTTCATTGGAGACCTTGGAGTTGTACCAGCTATTAAAGAGCCAATGGAAATTTTCTGTGATAGTGAAAGTGCTGTTGCCTTAGCCAAGGAACCAAGGGATCACGGGAGATCCAGACACATCGACAGGAAATACCATTTCATCAGACATCGGATCGAAGAAGGACTCCTCGTGGCAAAGAGGGTATCATCAGATAAGAATCCGGCAGATCCCCTCACGAAGGGACTGACTCGGGTTAAGCATCTCCAGCATGCTCGGAGCATAGGGCTGAAGGATGATATTAGATTTAGTAGTTAGATAACCTCGAAATTTGTAAAGTGTAATTGACATCTGATGATGAATAAAAGTATTTTATTTATGAGTAAAGTGTTACTATCTCTTGTCGATCGTTTACTATATTTCTTTTGCATGTTTTGACTTCCAGAATAATTTTGTTTGGTATAACATATTATTCAAACCTCCACAGTCGGTCATATGTCGGAAGTAGATATGAATCAAGACTGTCATGTTTGGTTGTAGAGGTCTTGGACAAGGCTACAACAATCATGAGTGCTCATAAGTTCTGAGCATTGGACTCAACCCACGCTCACTGGAATCACTTCATTGAATTCTATCTCGAGTGATCGTGAGACGGTAATATCATATAAGTCTTTAAACCTAGAGATATGATTTGTTACTTACAAATTGGTTATGCATTGATTGTACGAAAAATGCATTGGTAACTCGATGTTATAAATCGCGCTCTTGTGTGTAATTCAATGAGTAGTAGAACAAACATATGAGTCGAAGTTTATCTGTTCCTTCTTGGATTAGAAGCTGATATTTGGGCCCCTCGATGATTTTGTTTTGACCTATGTACCGGGCCCGGTCAGAACTAAAATTGATGTGTTCAATGAAGTTCTTTGTCAAACAAATCAGAAATCGGGAAACAAATTGTTGGACAATAAGTAAGACATTGTTCCATGTATTTGTCCGACTGATATCTAGAACAGAGGATTATATGATCACTTATCTTAAATGGCATACCATCATCTTCTCAGTTTCGAGAAACCTTGTAAAGAGCTACGATTGCCGATCGGTTCCTGAAGTCATATTTGCAGTTATAGTTATTAGACTTATCCAAGTGGGAGACTGTTGGATAAGGTGTCTAAGTCCATAACTATTTCTGGTATGTACTTGACCCGACTCGGCATGGTCCATTTGGGTTGCATGGCATCATGCAATTGGATAGACTAAATGAGAGAAATAACACTTGGAGATTATTAATATATTATAAGTTCTAATATATTAATAATATTATTTGATTAGTTTGATCAAGAATTAATTTAGAATTAATTATGTGATCAAAAGATAACTAATTAAATATATGGGTTGATTATGTAAATCATCCATATCTTGTATAGTGGGCTAAAAGGCTCCATGGACTATCAAGTTGGGTTCCACCCATAGGATGCTCCATGGGAGTTACAAACCCATGGGTCATGGAAATGAAGAGGCATGAGACATTAGGGTTTAACCCTAGATGTGTCAACACTATATAAGTAACATGTTCTCCACCTAAAATTGACTACACTAAGAAACAAGAGGGCTTGGCCGATTTTGAGAAGTGTGCGTTCTCTCATAAGTTCTTCCAAGAGCATTTGGTGTTGTGTGAAGCATTTGAGGCATCACACTTGGGGTGCTAGGCTCAAAAGGTTTCAAGGAACACAAACAACAACAAGGTAAGTTATTCTATCTATACTTTAAGTTAAAATTGTTCCCCATGTATGCTAGATAGGAATATAACCTTGGAATTCAACTTTGCATGATAATTAGACAAACATAGATCCAAGGTTATTAGGGTTGCATGTACACTTAGGAAGTGTTAGAATACTCAAAACCCATCAGTTGCATGATACGATTCATCTCATCTTTCTTCTTAATCTCCTTCTCCATTCTCTGAATATGCTTTTCATGGTGGACATGTGTTTGTTTGATCAGTTCATTGGTGACACTAATCATATCATCATGAACTTTCTGCATGATGGTGATGTTGTCGAGATTATCATCAAGACTTGAATAATACTTCTGCTCAACCTACGCAATGGCGTGCTCGAGTCTGAGGGACATGAGTTGATCCAACTGTTGAGCCCTTTCTTCATCCTAGGGCCTTTGTTTCTTGAGTTCCAAGAGTGATAGGAGAATTTCATCAAGCTTAGTGTCAAGACCATACACTTTAGCATCATGTTTGAAGTCACATTGTGCAATCGACTTGTCCAGTGATTCACCTTTGGAGACTGCAATGGAGACATTGTCTCGGAGTTCCAATAAGGCAAAGGGATTAGCATAGTTTTCAGCTGATAATCTCGTGTCCAAGGTGGAATTCTCAGACTTGGATTTGTCACTATGTTGGCGGCTGGGGGTTCAGAAGGGCCAGGATTATTAGCAGTTTGATCATCCTTGGGAGGATTTTCTTTTGTTTCGCCTCCATGAATGTTGTAAGCTTGATCATCAATATGAATTTTTTCATCAACTAGCTCAGATAAAGATGATGAGAAACCGAAGTCATAAGTAGGGCTGGATGAAGATGCTTTCTACAAAATGTGAAAAGATGAGAAAATAAGAGGAGCAACAACCGAGAGACTATCATCAGCAATCATGAATTCTGACGAGTGCTCCTCATCAGGATCTGGATGAAATGTATCATGGTGAGAGGACTTTGGAATGTTGTCTGAAGAGTCTCCCATAAAGGAAACTCATGGTCAGTGACTTCATTAGATGGATCAACAAATGGAAATTTGCTTTGAATGGTTATGATCCTCATGGAAATGAGAGTAGCTTCGACATGTGATCGAGTAAGCTTTAGATGGTTGGTGTGAGCCCTGGTATGAAAAAGCTAACCCATCGAGATCGTTAGTACTTGGTCGTCCTTCACTTTTGCGAGGTATCAGAATAGTTGTGGCATCTGAGGTAGGAGGGAATACTCACGCTTCAAAATGCTTAGGATCCAATTCAGGGACCTCTATCGTGCTTATACAGAAAAATAATGTGGGATATCTGAAGTGACTCGTGGGTGTGTTCCAGGGGGTGCAAGAAACTATGTTCAACACCGGCATCACCTTGTTGGGAAGATAAGGGTGGATTGTGAGGATACTCTCCGTGACTGTGTGCAATTGATTCTGAAACTCAGAAAGGTACTTTGGAAGAGTGGGCAGTTGGGGTCAGAGGAAGACCAGATATAGTCGAAATATCTTTGATAGATTCCTGTTGAGAGGGGGAGGTCTTTCTTTTGGCAACCTACATTTTCCTTCCGCCAGTGGAGGCCACATCTAAGGTTGCTGCAATGGACACATGTGTAGATTGTGTATTTCTATGCGCAATCGAAGTCTCCAAATGATGTTTCAAGTGAAGGGACTCGGATGGAAGGGTGGCCAACATATGTTCTGGGAATCTATGAATATTTCCAAAGGATACCTGGTTCGAAAGGCAATAAGTTCTATTAGCTTTGAAAGATAGAAATACCTCTTTCGGAACTGTTTCGAATGGAATTGGCTCACGCCTTTGTCTGTAGAGTTATTGGATGGTAAGATCCTAGAATATTCGACTCAATATCTCCAATGGCTTTCTCTTAACGGAAAATCTCCAAAAGTCTTGCCACAAGACTTCTGTCAAGTCGACAACATTTGATTTTCTAGAGTAGATATTGTAGACAACATAGAGACTATCTTTGCTCATAGTGTACATTCCTCTGTGTTTCCCTAGACAAACCTCGAAGGATGAGGTGCATGAGAACTGTCTATAGCCCATGAACTACAAATTTCTTTAACTTTTTGCTTTAAACTCTTCACCATACCCTATGTGGATTGATAAACGTCTAATACTCTTCAGACGACAGTTCGTGGTTAGTGAAACCCTTTGGGGTTTAGGAATCCCAATGGACATTAAGAAAGTTTTCTTTGAAACCGGTATAATGGAGTCACAAGTAATCCTAACTTCAAGAACTCCGTCTTCGATCTTGATTATGTCAAAGGTTGTGTGAAGGAGACAAAGAGAGATGGGTGGATAAGGGATTTTTTTTTAGAGAAACTGAGATGGGATGGTGGGATATGAGCTCGATCATAGCCCGAATGGACTCGTTATAGTCCATTGGATCCAAGGAGAACAGTTGAGTTGTCTCTCTGTGGAATGGTTTAGTTGATGATGATGATGCAGAACCCTTCGAGGATCTCTTCCTGGGAGCATTTTTTAGTGATTTTAGGGGAGGATTGAGAAGATTCCATTGTTGTAGGTTTTTGATTGCTCGAAGAACACTTTTTGAAAAGCAAAGGGGATGAAGGTTATCAGAGCGTAAAGTGTCAAATGGGTTTTGCTGAGGCTTTTATAGGTTGGATGATGATGGGTAAGATTAGAAAAAAGTGTAATGATGAAACCAAATATAGATATAGAGCGCTTTAAATGTGTTGCCACATTTGGTATGAATTGAAATGCAAGGTCGAAAGAATACTATGGCATGACGTGCAAAATGGAAACCGTCATTTGATTGATATGATGTTTACTTTATTGACATGTGTGCAAAAAAGAGTGAGATTTTCAATGATTAAGGATAATAATCATTAAAAAAAATTACCGTTTGGGATATTAAGAAAAACATTTCAGTATTAACATTGAAAAACCTTTTGAAATTCTATCAATGAGAGACATCTCCATGCAACGAAGTTCCGAGATGATTTGCCAAAGATGGAATGTTATTGAGATCTCCGAGCATGAAAGTTTCGAGATGGATTGTCATAAGATACATCAAAGAATGAAAATGCTTGTACAAGATATAGAGTTCGAGATTGCACGGACTCAGACTGAATATCATAGGTAAAAGGAGAGAGGATCTTAGAGAACATATTTAAATAGATTTTTAGATTCCGAAATATGAAGGAACAGATCTCAGACAAAGGTAAGAGGTGAACAAACATTACCATCTCGGACATGAGTTCTGACATGAACTTTAAAGCACACTTTTTGAAGTAGATTATGAGGGGAGATCAAACAAAATACCAATGTGATTGCGGAGTTGTTGCACTTCCTTATTATAACATCAGAGAGTGCAAGCCTCTTGAAAGAATTGAGGATCAGGAAACATCATACCCATTTTGTTTAGAAAACCATTGAATTTGGTTTCATCTAATGCTTTAGTAAAGACATCATCAATTTCACCGTCAGATGGAACAAAAATATGTTCAATGTTTCCTTTTAAAACATGATCTTTAATGAAATGATAATGTATATCAATGTGGTTCGTCATGGAGTGCTAAACTGAAGTGTGTGATATCACAATGGAACTTTAAGAATCACAATATATGGGAGTTTTTTGGAACCGGTAACCATAATCCAAGAGCTGTGATTTCATCCAAAGTACTTGAGAGGTGAAACTAGCAGCAATAATGTATTCTGCTTTGGCTGTTGATAGAGCATTGCAGTTTTGTTTCTTAGAAGACCAGCTAACTAATCTTCCACCCAAAAATTAACAACCACCAGAGGTGGTCTTTCTATCCAGTTGAAGATCACCATAGTCCAAATCTAAATATTATTGTAGCAGGAAGCTCTAATTTGTTAGGTACCAAATTCCAAGAATTTTTGTACCTTTAAGGTATCGGACAATTTTCTTGACCGCTAAAAGATGAGACATTTTTGGATTAACATGCAATCTGGCATAGAAACATGTAGAAAACATGTTGTCCAAAAGACTTTTTTTAGGTAAAATACCGATCCAATCATTCCTATGTACGTCTTTTCATCAACAGCAAACACCTAAGGGGTCCGAGAAGTTCTTCTTTCCGAAACCTATAGGTACCTTTGAAGAGGCATAGGTGTCCATTGAATAATTCTTGAGGAGCTCAAAAATGTATTTCTCTTGGTGAATAAACATTCCTATATTGTTTTGTTTTACTTGGAGACCGAGGAAGAAACTTAGTTCATGATTCATACTTATTTGGAATCGACTAACCATTAATTTGGGAAAATCATCAACCATTGATGGATCGGTGGATCCAAAAATGATATTGTCTACTAGATTTGAACGAGCATGAGATGTTTTCCTGTTGATCTTCATAACAGGGTAGGATCGAGAAATACTCTTTGAAAACCAGAATACTTGAGAAAATCGGTGAGAGTCTCGTACCTGGCGTGAGCAGCTTGCTTGAGGGGATAAATAGCTTTTCGGAGTTTGTAGCAATAATTTGGATAAGATTGATTAACAAAATTGGGAGGCTGTTGAAGATACACTTTGGTATCAAGTTCACCATTAATAAATACACTCTTAACATCAATTTGGTAACCTTTAAAGCCTTTATGAGCTGCATAAGCAAGAAAGATTCTGATGGCGTCAAGGCAAGCAACCGGAGCAAAGGTCTCGTCATAGTCAAGTCCGTCA
The DNA here is from genome assembly GCF_052625555.1 of Lactuca saligna. Lineage (NCBI taxonomy): Eukaryota > Viridiplantae > Streptophyta > Magnoliopsida > Asterales > Asteraceae > Lactuca > Lactuca saligna. The sequence goes on along the minus strand of NC_136424.1, from coordinate 200,089,307 downwards.
ATCTGTGTGAAACATTTAGCCACCAATATTGCTTTGTTTCGAATGGTAAATCCATCATTGTCTAGCTTATTTAAGAACACCTATCTCATACCAACAACTAAATGATCCTGAGGATGAAGAACGAGAGTCCACCCTTAATTTCAATCAAATTTTGCCAATTCTTCCTGCATGGCCGTAATCTAGTGAGCATGTTCAAGTGCTTACATGATGGATTTTGGTTCAACCATTGAAATAAATTCTGATAAATGACATTCATTTTATATTTTGGTGAGAGAACGAGTTTGAATACCGCATTTAGATTTCCAATAACTTAGTTTGGAGGATGATCCTTGGTCCAGATGTGTAGTATCGGAAGTTGTTCTGAAGCAGATGATTCAATATCAACAATGGGGTTGTTTTTCTCCCCTTGAATAACTTGAATTTGAGGATGATGCTCCCCCAAGATCATCTAAATCGAAGATATCAGTGTCATTTTCATTCTAAAATTCAAAGAATTTGGCGTTGCTGTCGTTGTTGTCCAGAATAGGATCGAATTCAACAAATTGATCCTCTGCAACCTGGAATCCTTCAACATTTGATTCAAGAGATGGAAAACCATTCTCCCCCTCAATCTGAGAAGGTTGGTTAGATTCATAATCAAATGGAGGAAATGTGCATGTCGGACCTGAAACATTTTGCGAAATTGGAACTACAGTATATGAGGATTGTCTTGATTGAGATTCCAATTCAAGGTTGTTTCAGATAGTCCAAACATGTTTTTGAAATCAATTGCATGAACTATTTGAGGGTTTGAACATCCTAACGATGGAGCATCAGACTCCATGATGTGGGTTGGGACATGGATTGTGACCGAATTCTGAACATAGTTGTCATCAAAGGTGACATCAAAGCTTTCTTCAAGAACACGAGTTCGACGATTCAGAACTTGGTAATATTTTGATTTTGCTGACTATCCAAGCAAAAAATAGATTCATCGGCTTTTGGCTCAAATTTTATGAACTAATCACGATACTTTTTGATAAAGCATTGACAACCAAAAATATATAGAAAGAAGATACTCGGCTTATGACCATTCATGGCTTCATACGGTGTCATATTGAGTCGTCGATTGATAATGATTTGATTTTGAGTGAAGAAAGCATTTGACACAGCTTCATGCCAAAATTAAAGTGCAAGATTTGGAAAGTTAAGCATTGATCGAGCAGCTTCAACGAGGGTTCCGCTTTGTCATATTCTTGATGATTCTTCAGCTTATCGATTACCTGAGAATACAAGTTATATTTAAAATGGACAACATATATAATGTTGGTGAGTTCATAAGCATGTTTGATTAAAAGAATTTGTATTTTTCTTGAAACCCAGAAAATCCAATATTTTCTATAAATTCTCTGAAAATGATGTAATGATCAAGTATAAATGTATGTGTGATTTCCGCTTGTAAAAAAATGAATAAATAACGATCCAAAATTTCCTTGTATTATATATGTTGTATGTAGAAGGTAATGAGTAATAGAATTTGCTCAGAAAGTCCTATATATTCTTATTTATAAAAGTGTTGTAGTCCTTGTAATATCGTATGAATTGTTTCGTATAATTATGATTTAAGCACTTTTATTCCCGTAATGTATCGATGGTAATGGATCTCTATGTGAGTCGTTATAACCATGCATGATAATGACTAATTTGCTTGTCTTGGCATTTTTCCAAACGTCGGTTTTGATCAAGGTTTTGTCACCCTAGATTGGCCTAGTCTAACAGTAGCGAACAGTTCAGGAGTGGGGGAGTCACCCCTGTATAGAACTATTCACAAACTCTCACTCTCCCTCCAGGAGACTCTGATTATAACTACAAGCTATGGTCATGAAGGGGTGGACAAATTCAAGGTGATAAGGCCTTATAATTCATCCATGATAAGGATTCAAGGCTTATCTTATGGGCTGCTTGGTGGGTAAGTAACCATATAAGGATAAGGACTGAAACCGTAATCTCTACCCTATATAAAGACCCCTTAGGCCTTAGAAAATCGACTACTTGATCCCTAGAAGACCTAGATCCGATTTTTACCTCTCCCCCTCTGTATCTCTCCTTGGGGCATCTAATGCCCTAATTGGCAACTATCACATAATTACAATTCAGCCCCTCTAGTCTAATTAATTACACTTGATCATAGAGTTAATTCTTAATTAATTATTGACCAATATTAATTAAGCAAATATGATTTATCCTTTAATATATTATTCTTATAATATAATAATAAATCATAATAACCGCTTTCTCTATTATTTCCCGAGTCAAGTTGCTTTGGTGAAGGCAACCAAAAGCACCATGCACAACCAGGTCAAGTACTTACCAAATATGGTTACGGGCTTAGGCACTAATCCAACAGTCTCCCAATTGGATAAGTCTAGTACCCAGAAATGTAAGTATAACTCGATTAGCAATCGCAGCTCTTGAAGACGCTGTCGAACTCTGATCTTATCAACAACCTTTCCTTTAGATTAGGGATCGTACGGTCCTCTATTTTATATATCATGCGGACAATCTCATGGAACATAGTCATACTTATTGTCTAGCAGCTTGTTTCTTGATCTCAAATTCATTTGACATAGAACTTAATTGAACACATCAATTCAGTCTTGACCGGGCTCGACACATAAGTTAAATCAAATCATCGAAGGGCCCTGATATCGCTTTTACCCTCTTAGGATAAAAGAAAGAGATAAACTTTGACTTATATGCATTTACTACTCACTAATCAAATTACACACAACAATGCGTTTTATGACATCAATTTACTGATGCAGTTTCACATTATCAATGCACAATCAATTAGCAAACAATAAACCATATATCTTGGTTTTAAGACCATATGATATTATCGTCTTGCGATCACTCGTGATAAATTCCATGAAGTGATTCCAGCAAGCACGGGTTTATTCTAATCCTTAAAACTTATTCATAAGCACTCATGAACGTTGTAACAAACCTTTGTTATGTCTAATACCTTTCAGACAATCTACACACCAACTCATGACAGTCTTCATTCATATCTACTTCCAACATATGAACGACTGTGGATCGTTTGAATAATTCGATTATTCTCAATTAAGTCAATTATTCAGGAAGTTAAAACATGCAAAGCAAAATAATAGTTAACCAATCAACATAAGACAGTAACAGTAATAATAAATAATACACCTTTATTTAATCAGCAAATGTCAATTACAATTATCTATTACTCGTTTCTAAACTATCTAATCCAAACTAACATTGTCCTTCAGCCTAATGCTCCTAGCATTCTACAAGTGCTTAACCCTACTCAGTCCCTTCGTAAGCGGATCTGCTGGATTATCGTCTGATGATATTCTCTTAACTACGAGGAGTCCTTCTTCTACCCGATGTCTAATAAAGTGATATTTTATGTCGATATGTCAAGATCTACCATGATCTCTCGGTTGCTTGGTCAAGGCAACTGCTCCTTCATTATCACAGAAAATTTCCAAATGCTCCTTTATGGCAGGTACAAATCCAAGGTCTCTAATGATGTTCTTCAACCATATTGCCTCCTTTGACGCTTCGCTCGCTGCAATGTACTCTGATTCGCACGTTGAATCAGCCATTGTTTCTTGCTTGGTACTTTTCCAAGTCATTACTCCTCCATTAAGGGTAAAGACTCAGCTGGACTGTTAATGGTAGTTGTCCCTATCGGTATGGAAACTGGCGTCATTATACCCTCGCACCTTTAAGTCATCGCTCCCTCCGAGGACTAGAAACCATTCCTTGGTCCTACGAAGGTACTTAATGATATTCTTGACCGCGGTCCAATGTCCTCTGTCAGGGTTCCCTTGATATATACTGACCATGCTCAAAGCGAAGGCCACATTAGGGTGACTACAAGTCATAGCATACAAGATTGAGCCAACAGTGGAAGCGTAAGGTACTCGGCTCATCTCTGCTATCTCGGTGTCGGTACTCGGATTTTGAGTCTTACTCAACATGACATTACTCTGGATCTGTAATTCTCCCATCTTTGAGTTTTCCATACTAAAACGTTTTAGCACCTTGTCCAAGTAAGTATTCTGACTAAGTCCTATTAGTCTCTTACTTCGGTCTCTCACTATCGTTATTCCCAAAATATAGGAAGCCTCTCTAAGATCCTTCATAGCGAAGCACTTCCCAAGACAGGACTTAACTTCCTGCAGAGTCGGATGTCGTTTAATTCCTATGAGTAGTATGTCATGGACATACAATATCAGGAAGCTAACTATACTCCCACTGGCTTTGACATAGACACATGACTCATCTTCGCTTCGTACAAATCCAAACTCTTTGACTTTCTCATGGAAGCAAAGATAACATCTGCGAGATGCTTGTTTAAGTCCATAAATGGATTTTTCAAGATTGCACACTGTATTGGGATGCTTCGTCTCGGCAAAACCATCTGGCTGAGCCATGTAAACATCCTCAACCAACTTCCCATTAAGGAAAGCGGTTTTTAACATCCATTGGCCATATTTCATAATGATGATATGCATCAATGGCTAGCATCACCCTAATAGACTTTATTTTAGCAACTGGTGAGAAGGTGTCATCATAGTCAACTCCGGGAGTTTGAGTAAAGCCCTTCTCAACTAATCGCGCCTTATACGTGTGCCCATTCCCATCCATTTCAGTCTTCTTCTTGAAGATCCACTTGCACCCAACCATCTTACGTCCGGGCACATGGTCAACCAAATTCCAAACTTGGTTATCATACAAGGACTGAATCTCACTGTCCATCGCCTCTTTCCATTTCGCAGACTCCGGGCCTGCCATGGCTTCCTTATAGCTGATAGGTTCATGTAGATTTACTAGTGTAGTATCACTAATATACGTGTCCCCTTCGGTAGTAATATGAAAACCATACAATTGGGGTTGAACTCTAACTCTTTCGAAATGTCTAAGAGGTAAGGATTTGTCAATCGGTTCAACCAGAGTTTCCTCCTCGGGTTGAGCGCCAGCTTTATAGGTTCCTTCATCGCTCGAATCTTGAATCTCTTCAAGATTGATTTGCCTCCCACTGTCCCCTTGCCTTATGAGTTCTTGCTCTCAAAAAACCCATCTCCTCGCAACGAAGACCACATTGTCACTCGGTTTATAGAAGAGATATCCAAAGGATTTTTGTGGATAGCCGATGAAAATACATCATTCACTATGAGGTTCGAGCTTGTCCTGAGTCTCTCATCTTACGAAAGTCTTGCAACCCCAAACCTTGATATGTGCCAACGAGGGAGCTTTCCCTATCCACATCTCGTGAGATGTTTTGGTAACCTTCTTGTGGAGGATGTCAATTTCTCGGTGATAGACTGGTACCATGGCAGTGCAAGAAATAGCATATTGTCTCAACCTCAATAGTAGAGGCAGTATACGTAGCTGCTTCAGCTTGTTGTTCTCAATTTATCTGGATACAACATCAACTCCTGGATTACGTTTGAATTCTCTAGAAACCCCTATCTTTTGTGACAATGAGGCTGCTATTCAAATTGCTAAAAATCATGTCCAACACTAAAAAACCAAGCAGATTGACATCAAAGTTCATTTTATCCGAGATTGTTATTGTAACAACCCGAAATTTCCGTATCATCTCTTGTAACTCTTTCGTAGTACAATTCACACAACCAAACGTCGTTTCCAAATTCGATTTCCGATCTTCCGTTTAATTAAGTCATTAACTGGTACGTATTTAAAATGACTTAATGGGTGTCTTAATACATTTAGAAATCATTTTAACACCCAACTTTAGTGATCGGAATATTTCTAGAATTTATCATATCGGGTTACGACAAACTAATCGGATATGACCAAAAGCCTCGTCTAACGCCGGTATCGGGTAGAATTCCACCGTGTCCAAAACCTAGACACTATATAAAGTGTTTTAGGACTCCATTTGAAGCCTTTGGCCAATTTCTCATTAAAATCTCCCAACCTCTCTCCTCAACCATAATCAAAGGTCCAAAACAAAGATTTAAGGCTTCCAATCAAAGAGGTAACACCCCTAACTTGTTATTCAACCTCTTTAGCCTTCAAATTGATTTTTAAATTATGTTTTGGGACCAATAACATGAGTTTACGGCCAAGGATCATGCTTGGGCCGTAAACTCCTCAACATGGGGTTTTTGAGCCAAATTACCCTTCCAAATCATAGTTGGGACTTAGATATGACTTTAAGGCTTGCTAATTGGGACTTGAAACACATTAAACATGAATTATAGGGGAAAAAAGAGAGTTTATGGCCAAGACTCCTTCTTGGGCCGTAAACTCCTCTTAAATGGGGATTAAGTGCCTTTAAAGATGTCCAAATGCCTTGAAACTCAACCAATGGCCTTGTGGTAAAATCTAGATGCATCTAAAAATAGTTTAAGGGTTTGAAACACATCAAAAATGTCATTTATAGGAGGTTATGGCCTAGGAACATACCCTTGGCCGTAAACTCATAAAACTTGTTAAAGGACGCATCAAATTCACTCAAATGGCTTGCTTAAATTTCTAGAATCACATGTGATTGTTTTAAGCATCAAAAACTAACTTTTCATGGGTATAGAAGAGTTTACGGCGATAGAACATGCCTCTAGGTTGTAAACTCCTAAAAGTATGTTTAATGGTGTTCTAAATTCATAACAAGTCTTGGAAAATTAACTAGAATCACAAGTGATTGTCCTTTGTAGCTCAAATCAAATTTTCTTGGCCATGGGTGAGTTTACGGCCATAAAGTCTAAGTGTTTGGCCGTAAACTCCCTTTTAAGTGATATAATTCCATGTAATCTATTCCATGGCATTTTAGAAATCCATTCCAACAATCCCTATGTCCATTTAAGCCATTAAACACCCAAAATCACACCAACATGAGTTTACGATCGTAAAATCATGTGTGGGTGTGTTATGTGGCTGTAAACTCTCTAAAATGTTTACTCTTGGGGAGTAAACTCAAGTCCCAAGTCCCTAGTGCCATTACACGTCCGAAGATGTCACCCGCGTCACTCCAAACGCTCGTTTTGAGGTGTTTAACCTCGTTGGAGTGTAATGTTCCATATGATTAGTGAATGTATCCCTAATTGAACATATATGGACATTACTTCATTTTACATAGGGAGATCGCGAGTAATCAAACCCCAAACCAACGTCTAGTATCCGAAACTTACGCATTTCTGAGTCCGGTGAGTTCATACCCTAACCCTTTTTCACTGTTTTCACTGTTTTCACGGGGGAACACAAGCAAAGTACAAGGAAATTCTTGTACTCAAAATGTGTTTTCAAATGTGTATTTCATTTTCCATATGCTTTTAATACTGATTACTACAGCTGATAACCATTTGAACATGCAGATCACGTAACATATATTTGTGAAATGGGTCTTTAAACTGTTATGTTTTACATATATTTCACAAATGGCTTTCCACATTTTATCAGCTAAAAGCATGACATTAGACATTTGAATATAATACATGTACACTGTTTTGTCCTCGGTAACACTCCACACATATACGCGAGTGGAGGACTACACCCGTAACCAGAATCTTTGGTATTTAGAGAGCGTGACTTGAGTGTATAGATCTATACAGGGCTGACTACCCTACACCTGGCTGCTAGCTACAGCCGAACCGAAATGGTTCAAGGGTGACGAAAGTCATAAGTATGTGGACTACTTATTGCCACATGTGGACTACTTATTGCCACAGGTTTTACATCATTCACATTGGAAACCAATATGCAGGAAAGCATGGGGCTTTCCTGGGTAACACTTACATAACTAGAAAGAGTAACAAATTGGATAACATTACATCTTTTACAATTGGTAATATACAATAAGGAAAGTATGGGACTTTCCTGGGAATACATGATAGGTAAACATAACAGTTTAACTAGCTGGATAACCAAACTATACATTTTTACATGAATAGACATGTTTTCAGTGTACAAACTTACTATAGTTTACATTTGTGAAACAACAATCAACTTTAAGAAAATATGGGATTTTCTTGGTATACATAACATTTCAGAAAACTGAAAGGAAACTTGAAACATTCTCACAAACAAAAACCGCTTATGAACTCACCAGCTTTATGCTGATTTTCAAACCGCTTGTGTTCTCAGGTAAACACTAGAACAGGTACCCGAAGTTCCTTTTTGCTTGAAGACGGTGTACATGAAGATCCGTTTCATTTTGTTTATATATACTATGTATCACAACTGTACAAACTTTACTTTTGAAACAACTATAAAACTTTTCTTATGTAATGTAATGGTTATTTTACTTTACTTACTATGTGCATTGGATTTGATACTCAATGTGGAGTCAACCCCGGAAATGTTTCCGCCTTCAGTTTTCAGGGTGTGACAGATGGGTATCATAGCCCTTGTTTATAGTGAATGAAGTATACCAAACCTTACATGGTATAAAACTATAAACACTAAAGGGCCTAAGTGCTCTGAATTAAAACTATCTTCAAACTACAAGTATTTTCAAAAGTATACAAGTATACCGAACCGTCGTCATCTGTAACCACAAGTAGAACATAACATAAGTAAATGGGTGTTGTGTACTATGGTTAAACCTGGGAAGTTATGTAGTCGTGTCTAGGGTCAATATTGTCTGGCCCACTATATTCATTCGAGACACGACCAACATGTGCTTGGGAGTGACTGTGGTATGCGGCATGCCTAAAACTTACCCTAATATCTCAAACATCGAACCATGTCGTAACCAATACATGAAATACTATGGGAGTATTCCTCGACCCCAATCCTCTGTAGAATTCCTTATTCAAGTGGCTTTCTGTGATTATTCTTAGTGATAAATTATCTGTTTCGATAATTCTTTCTTGCTTTATCGCTTATTCGGATCATATAACTGTCATATCTATCGATTCAATATAGAGGACTTACCATCCTATCTTTCTTGATCTTATTAGATCAAGATGCCTCCCCAAAAGAGACCCAGCTCAAAGAACAACAACAATCCTCCTTCGCCGCCACCTCCTCCCTAATTTGACCTAGCGTCACTCCAGACGGTCATGACAGCTGCAATGGTTTGCAGCCATGTCACAAATGAACCCTAGTGGTTCAGGAGGTGGTCCCCCAATCTCAGAACCCCGAAGTTAGCCAGGGACACCAAAGAGGGGGTTCCTATAAGGATTTCATGAACGTGAAACCAACATCCTTCAATGGCGCTGGAGGTGTCATTTCCTTATCCCGAGGGTTCGAGAAAATCGAGTCCATCTTCGAAAACTGTGCTTGCACGGAATCTGATAAGGTCAAGTTCGCGGCCTGTACCTACGTTGATAAAGCCTTGACTTGGTGGAATGGCCGAGTCAAATCTCTGACCGTACCCGTAGCCAATGCCATGGGCTGGGAAGCCATGAAAGAACTTCTCATTGCCGAGTACTGCCCCCGTGGTGAAATGCAGAAATTAGAGCACGAGCTCTGGAACCTGAAGATGAAAGGTTCCGACATTGCTGCATACACTTCCCGATTCGATGATCTCGCACTTCCCTACCCGGAATTAGACACTCCTAAGAACAAAAAGATCGAAAGGTTCGTTTGGGGGTTATCCCAACCGACAAAGAGTCATGTTTTGGCTGCTCGTCCGGATACCTATGATAGTGCCAAGACTTTAGCTCAAACTTTGATTGATCACAGCGACGACGTTAAGGAAATCACTACCACTTCTGAGCCGACTCAAAGGAGTGGCGAAAAGAGAAAATTCTGGAAGAAGAATAAGGGTCAATCTTCTCAAGGATCTTCCAAGAAACATCAAACGGTAGCAGTCCATGCTGCTACTACCCCTGTTGTTGTTGCTTCTGTCGTGGGATCCGCAGCTCCAACTCCTACCAGTAAATATGCTGGTAACCTTCCGCTGTGTGACAAGTGTAAATACCATCATCATCCGCGTCCCTGCCGAGAACTATCTTGTACCAACTGTGGTAAGAAAGGCCACACAGTTCGATTCTGCAAAACTCCTACCCAATCAGCCAACCAAACATCTGGAGCAGGTGTTAGTCAAGCCTGCTACAACTGTGGAGAAGTTGGGCACTTTAAAAGGAACTGTCCCAAAAAGTCAACTGCTGATAACACTGGAAGGGTTCTAACCATGGGATGGGAGGAAGCAGTTGCTGATCCCACTGTTGTTTCGGGTACATTCCTTCTTGACAACTCATATGCTAGTATTCTTTTTGATTCGGGTGCTGAAAGGAGTTTTTTAGTCATGCATTCAAACATAATCTAAAACGTAATCCCCAACCACTAACTGAAACGTTTTCCGTCGAGATGGCTAACGGTGAGAAAGAAAGCACTAACGATGTATTCATAGGCTGTACGCTTACCCTAAATGATCACTCATTCCCTATAGATCTCATGCCCGTTTCCATTAGGAGCTTTGATTTTATCATTGGCATGGATTGGTTGAGTCCCAATCATGTTGATATCGTTTGTTACGAAAAAGCCATCCGTCTCAATCTTCCTTCGGATCAAACTTTCGTAGTCTATGGCGATAAACCCAATTCATATCTTCATATCATTTCCTGCATCAAAGCTCGAAAGCTCCTTCGAAAGGAGTGCATTGCATTCTTAGCCCATGTGATCAACGAGAAACAAGAAGTTAGAGACCTCGCGAGCATCCCCGAGGTCTGTAACTATCCTGATGTGTTTCCCGATGAGCTTCAAGGAATTCCTCCCGAACGTCAGGTCGAGTTCCGTATTGACCAAATTCCTGGAGCTACCCCCGTAGCAAAGTCTCCATATCGCTTAGCTCCAGCATAAATACAGGAGTTATCCAGTCAACTCAATGAGTTGCTCAGCAAAGGATTCATTAGACCGAGTTCCTCACCCCTGGGAGCTCCGATACTGTTTGCCAAGAAGAAAGATGGATCCTTTCGGATGTGTATCGACTACCATGAGCTGAACAAGTTGACCGTTAAGAACCGATATCCTCTTCCACAAATAGATGACCTCTTCGATCAACTACTGGGAGCCAGCTACTTTTCAAAGATAGACCTTCGGTTAGGGTACCATCAGTTACGAGTCCAGCAGAATGATGTTTCCAAAACAGCTTTTAGGACTCGGTATGGACACTACGAGTTCGTAGTGATGTCGTTCGGTCTAACCAATGCACCGGCTGTGTTCATGGATCTGATGAACCGGGTGTGCCGTCCCTTCTTAGACAAGTTCATCATCGTGTTCATTGACGACATCCTCGTCTACTCCCGAAGCGAAGAAGACCACAAGAAACACTTGAGGTTAGTATTAGAAACCCTTAGATCCGAAAAGCTATACGCAAAATTTTCCAAGTATGAATTCTGGATACAGAAGGTAACTTTCCTCGGTCGCGTAGTAAGCGAGGAGGGTATTCACGTAGATCCTTCCAAGATTAAAGCGATAGAGAATTGGTCGGCACCGAAGACACCCACAGAAATTCGTCAATTCTTGGGTCTCGCCGGCTACTATCGACGATTCATTCAGAATTTCTCCAAAATCGCCAAACCTTTAACCACTCTAACATAAAAAGGTGTACCCTTTTATTAGAGTGACAAACAAGCAACTGCATTCCAAACGTTGAAGAGAGCCTTATGCAGCACGCCTGTTCTGTCTCTACCTGGAGGGACAGAGGACTTCGTTGTCTACTGCGATGCATCTAATCAAGGTTTAGGCTGTGTGCTTATGCAACAAGGAAAGGTGATTGCTTATTCCTCAAGACAGCTGAAAGCACACAAGGTCAACTATACCACACATGACTTGGAACTAGGAGTCGTAGTCTTTCATTGAAGATTTGGAGACATTATCTCTACGGAACCAAGTGCACGATCTTCACTGATCACAAGAGCCTGCAACACATCTTTAATCAGAAAGACTTAAACATGAGGCAACGGCGATGGGTAGAATTACTCAGTGATTATGAGTGTGAAATCTGTTACCACCCCGGCAAGGCCAATGTGGTAGCAGATGCCCTTAGCCGAAAGGATAGTGCAGGCCACAAAGTGAAAAACCAGACGATGACCATCCATTCCAATATACCCATGCAAATCCGAGAAGCTCAGTTAACAGCCCTCAAACCCGAGAACATGTCAAATGAAGCCTTGAGAGGAATGGAAAAGAAACTCGAGATCAGAGGTGACGGAGTTTACTGTTTCATGAATCAAATCTGGATTCCCAAATCCGGAGGATTCAGGGAAATAGTCTTGTGGCAGTGGTGGCACTCTGCCTCCTTCGGGTTAGAGCAGGGCTTAGAGGGATCAACTTTGGTGCCACTAGAAGAGGAACCATCTCGGGCTTTCACCTTTTGATAGTTATTTGAAGAAGCTTTCCTCTTCTTTCCCTTCCCTTGACCAATAGCCAAGACAGGAGCAACAGATGGATTGGGAGTTGGTGCAACAGACTTGTCCTTGAAATTGCTCTCAGCAACCCTCAAGAGACCTTGGAGTTTACTTAGAGTGACCTCCTCTTTGTTCATGTGGTAGGTCATCCTAAATTGATTGTACATCGGAGGCAAAGAGTGAAGCACCATGTCGATCGCCAAGTCTTCGCCGAAGTCAACATTTAACTTGCGAAGGCGGTCGACATACCTTTGCATCTTTTGCAAGTGCACGGTAAGAGATTCTCCATGACCCATCTTGGCGGAAATCATGTTAGTGAAGATCTCGTAACGCTCTTGTCTCGCGTTTTGGTGGTACCTCTCCAACAAGTCTTGATGCATTTCGTATGGATACATGTCCTTGTAGGACTTTTGGAATTCGGAGTTCATGGTGGCGATCATGATGCAATGTACCTTCGTTGCATCTCGCTCATGAGTTTCAAAGGAGGTGATTTCGGTGGGAGTAGCAACTTCGGGGTTGATTTTCTCGAGCTTCTCATCGAGGACATACTCTTTATCCTCATAGCGAGCAATGGTGCGAATGTATCTTATTCATTCGCCAAAGTTCGTTCCATCGAAGGTGACCTTTTGGCAAAGGCTCATCAACATGAAAGAACTAGCAGCAGCGTTGTTTGCGTTTGACATCTATAGAAAGGACAAAGATTGATTAGAATAAGAATCCCTAGTTATCACCCAATAAGAAAAATTAGGGCTAGGATCCAACAATAACATTTACATACTAGAAAAGGGATGCCGTAATCTATCATGCAAATAAATTGAAGGTAAGTGAATGACGATTCACTAATTCTCCATCACAAAACTTAAACTTTTAGTCCTAAGTGTTTTTGAGAATTCCTAGATTCGGATGAGATTCATTGAACTATTCAATGGCATGTTTAAATCTCGATATGCCCCTCTTGTTTGTGACTGGGATGCCGAGGATCACAAAGCGGGTGTGAATTACCATGCAAATTCACATGGTGCCTTCATTGTAACGATCACCTATTCGATGTGCCGGTAAACCACACACGCTCCATCGAACTATGATGAACAATGAATCACACTTTGCCACCTTCGCTTAGAACCAATTAGTGTGCCGGTAAACCACACACGCTCCACTAACATCTTAGCAAGGTGCAAAGTGTTATTTCATGGGATTGCATCAATTCACTTTTCCTAAAGTAACTAAGATTGGGAAATTTAAAAAAAAAATTTAGTTACTTCGTATTTCTTATCATACTTTTAATGAGAGGATGAGGTTGCCCTATCCTACCCGTTCGGCTAACGACCCTCCACCAATCAAGCAAGCGGTGGGTGTGAGTGTACACCCATTAAGTGCCATTTTATAGGCCACAACCTTATACCCACCTTATAGATCGTCTTCGTGAATGAGGCCTACTAGCGGTAAGACTAGCATTTAGTTATACGTATATATATTAATCTAGTAATATCATATAAGTATAGGGTTACATTTTAAACTTTTCATAATTTAGGGTTTGAAATTTAAGATGTCTAAATTAAAACTTTTAATCACAAATATAAATTTCAAAACTTTAGGGTAGGTTTTAAACATTTGAAACATGAAGGATCAAATAACAAATAATTCCAATTAACAATTAATATTCTAATTATCTTTATTTGATTTATCTTGATTTCTTTGAAGATAATTACCAAAATAATTAATCATTATCATATAAGGAAATTAAATATATAAATATCTTTAATTAGATCAAGATAATAGTCATATTTATCAAAAAATCGGATTTACATTGATCTAATATGATTAAGGTAAGTTTCCATAAGATAATTATGAAAAAATCCCGAATCTGGCCATTCCTGACGCCTAGACTCGCCGAGTGCACAAGGGGACTCGCCGAGTCAGGCCTACTCGACGAGTCCACCTTGGAACTCGACGAGTCAGTGACTCAAAACCCAAAAAATCGAATTTTGTAGGTTTGTTTCAGTTAATTAAGCAACAATTTAAAGAAAACCAATCTAGGCTCTGATACCACTGTTGGGTTTTACCCATAAGAACTTTCCTATGTGCGCATGCAAAACCCTATTGCTTGGATCTAGGCTTTCTAATAAACATGCTTTTGAATCCAAGACTTCTAATGGCTAATTAGGTTAAACAACAATATTAAAAAAGATCTAGAATCATACCTTTGAATCCCTTGTTGATCTTGTTTGTCTTGGAGCTTCTAGAGTCACAATTGTCACTCCTCTAATGGCTTACAAACACCAATAGCAAGCAAGATGATTTAGGAGAGAGGAGAGGGGAGGAATTCGACCAGAGGTTCCTTGCTTTTTATTGTGTGTCGAATTCCCTCACCCATAGGGGCTATTTATACTATTAGACTCCTTAAGGGCTTCACCCTAAACCCTAATTGGATAATCTTCTCTTAAGGCTATCCAAATCCATTCCATAGATAACCCTATGGACGATTTTGAGCTATCCTAAAGCTCTTAGAATCCGTCCAAGGTGTATCCTAATGGATTTATAGTCTAAAGTCTAACTATCAAACAATTGATAGTTTATACCCTCTTATTTAATTAATCTCTTTAAGTCACCAAATTAATACCAATTAATTTATGACTTATATTAATCAAATAGCTAAATATTATTCCTTATAATATTCACTCTCTCTTAATAAATCATCCTTCAAGTTGCTATGGTGAAGGCAACCCAAAAGGACCATGCACCACCGAATATAGTTATAGCCTTAGACACTATTCCAACAGTCTCCCACTTGGATAAGTCTAGTAACTATACAAGTACAATACGTTTCGCAATCGTAGCTCTCAAAGACGTTGTCAACTTTGATCTAATCAATCTTGTCCTTTAGATAAGGGATCGTACAGTCCTCTGTTAGATATCATGCTGACAATCCTATGGAATGGTTAGTCTAGCATTTAGATTTCTCGATCTTCGATTTATTTGACATAGAACTCAATCGAACACATCAATTCAGTTCTGACCGGGCCCGGCACATAAGTCAAATCAAATCATCGAGTGGCCAAGATATCTCTTCTATCCTCTTAGGATAAAATTTACAGATAAACTTCGACTTATATGCATTTACTTATTCATTAACCAACTATACACAACAATGTGTTTTATAACATCAAGTTACTGATGCGTTTTCGCATTATCAATGCACAATCAATTAACAAATAATAAACCATATATCTAGGTTTTAAGACCATATGATATTATCGTCTTGCGATCACCTTTTATATCGTATTCCATAAGGTGATTCCAGCAAGCGCGGGTTTATTCCAATGCTCAAAACCAGTTCATAAGCACTCATGAACATTGCAGCAACCCTTGCCATGTCTAACACCATTTAGACATTCTACACACCAATTCATGACAATCTTCATTCATATCTACTCCCAACATATGAACGATTGTGGACCATTTGAATAATTCGATTATTCCTAATAAACTCAATTATTCTGGAAGTCAAAACATGCAAAGTGAAACAATAGTTAAACAACTAACATGTGACAGTAACTTTACTCATAAATAAAACTCCTTTATTTAATCATCAAATGTTAATTACATTTATCTATTATACGTTTCTAATACTATCTAATCTATACTAATATCATCCTTCAGCCCAATACTCCTAGCATGCTGCAAGTGCTTAACCCTACTTAGTCCCTTCGTAAGCGGGTCTGATGGGTTATCTTCTGATGATATCCTCTTCACTACGAGTTGTCCTTCTTCTACACGATGTCTAATGAAGTGATATTTTCTGTCGATATGTCGAGATCTACCATGATCCCTCGGTTCCTTGGTCAAGGCAACCGCACCTTCGTTATCACAGAAAATCTCCATGGGCTCCTTTATGGCCGGCACAACTCCAAGATCACCGATGAAGTTGTTCAGCCATATTGCCTCCTTCGATGCTTCGCTCGCTGCGATGTACTCTGATTCGCACGTTGAATCAGCTACGGTTTCCTGCTTGGAACTTTTCCATGTCACTGCTCCTCCATTAAGGGTAAAAATCCAGCCCGACTGCGAACGATAGTTGTCCCTGTCGGTCTGAAAGCTGGCGTCACTATACCCTCGCACCTTCAAGTCATCACTCCCTCCAAGGACTAAGAACCATTCTTTCGTCCTCCGAAGGTACTTAAGGATGTTCTTCACCGCAATCCAATGTGCTTTGCCAGGGTTCCCTTGATATCTGCTAACCATGCTCAAAGCGAAGGCTACATCAGGGCGAGTACAAGTCATAGCGTACATGATTGAGCCAACTGCGGAAGCGTATGGTACTCGGCTCATTTCTGCTATCTCAGCTTCGGTACTCGGACTTTGAGTCTTACTCAACTTGGCATTTCCTTTTATCGGTAGTTCTCCCTTCTTTGAGTTTTCCATACTCAAACGTTTTAGTACCTTCTCCAAGTAAGTATTCAGACTAAGTCCAATTAGTCTCTTACTTCTTTCTCTTACTATCCTTATTCCCAAAATGTAAGAAGCCTCTCCGAGGTCCTTCATAGCGAAGCACTTCCCGAGCCAGGACTTAACCTCCTGCAGAGTCGGGATGTCGTTTCCTATGAGTAATATGTCATTGACATATAGAACTAGGAAGCTTACTATACTCCCACTGGCTTTGACATATACACAAGATTCGTCTTCGCTTCGTACAAATCCAAACTCTTTGACTTTCTCATCGAAGCAAAGATTCCATCTGCGAGACACTTGCTTAAGTCCATAAATGGACTTCTCAAGCTTACACACTCTATTCGGATGCTTCGGATCCACAAACCCCTCTGGCTGAGCCATGTAAACATCCTTAGCCAACTTTCCGTTAAGGAAAGCGGTCTTGACATCCATTTGCCAAATCTCATAATCATGAAATGCGGCAATTGCTAGCATCACTCTAATAGATTTAATCTTCGCAACTAGTGAGAAGGTCTCATCATAGTCAACTCCGGGAGTTTGAGTAAAGCCCTTCGCAACCAATCGCGCCTTATATGTGTGTACGTTCCCATCCACGTCGGTCTTCTTCTTGAAGATCCACTTGCACCCTACGGTCTTACGTTCGGGCACGTAATTAACCAAATTCCAAACTTGGTTATCGTACATGGATTGGATCTCGCTATCCATCGCCTCTTTCCATTTCGCAGACTCCGGGCCTGCCATGGCTTCCTCATAGCTATTAGGTTCATCAAGATTTACTAGTGTACCATCACTAATATACGTGTCCCCTTCGGTAGTAATATGAAAACCATAAAACTAGGGATGAACTCTAACTCTATTGGAACGTCTAAGAGGTAAGGATTCGTCAATCGGTTCAACCGGAGTTTCCTCCTCGGGTTGAATGCCAGCGGTAGAGGTTCCTTCATCTATCGATTCTTGAATCTCTTCAAGTTCGATTTGCCTCCCACTTTCTCCTTGGCTTATGAGTTCTCGCTCTCGGAAAACTCCTCTCCTCGCAACAAAGATAACATTATCTTTCGGTCTATAGAAGAGATATCCAAAGGAAGTTTGCGGGTAGCCGATGAAAATACATCGCTCACTTCGAGGTTCAAGCTTGTCGTGACTATCTCGTCTTATGAAAGCCTCGCAACCCCAAACCTTGATATGTGCTAACGAGGGAGCTTTCCCCGTCCACATCTCGTGAGGTGTTTTGGCAACCTTCTTAGTAGGGACTCGGTTAAGGATATGGGCGGCAGTCTCTAAGGCATACCCCCAAAAGAAGATAGGTAGTGAAGCATGACTCATCATAGAGCGAACCATATCTAATAAGGTTCGATTACGCCTTTCTGCCACACCATTTAACTGCGGTGTCCTAGGAGGCGTCAATTGCAAAACTATTCCACACTCCTTGAGATAATCGTGGAATTCAAGACTTAGGTACTCTCCTCCTCGATCGGATCGAAGCATCTTGATATTCCTGCCCAATTGATTCTCCACTTCATTCTTGAACTCTTTGAACTTTTCAAAGGTTTCTGACTTTTGTTTGATTAAATAGATATACCCATATCTACTATAATCATCGGTAAAAGTCACATAGAAGCGGTTCCCATTCTTCGTGGTTGATCTAAAAGGTCCACATACATCGGTATGTATTAGGTCTAATAGTCCCTCACCCCTTTCACAAGTACTCGTGAAGGGTGACTTAGTCATCTTTCCAAGTAAACAAGACTCGCATGTGTCATCTTCCCTAAGGTCGAATGACTCCAACTCTCCATCCTTTTGGAGTTGGGCTATGCGTTTCTTGTTGACATGTCCAAGACGACAATGCCACAAGGATGCTTTATCCATACTAGTGGAAGAATCAATATTCAAATCATCATTTCCTAAGTTATCAACAATCATAACAGTTTCATATATTCCATTACATGGTATTGCTTCAAAGTAAAAGACACCATTTAGATAAGCCAAAATAGAACCATTCTCATTATTAAAAGAAAATCTAAATCCTTGTCTATATAAACCATGAAATGAAATGATGTTTCTAGCCATTTCTGGCGAATAGCAACAATTGTTCAAATCTAAAACTAAACTATTCTTAAGCACTAAAGAATACACTCCAATCTTGGTCACAGGCGACGATCTTCTGTTCCCCATGATTAGATTGATCCTTCCTTGCTCCACATCCCTACTTCTTCTTAGTCCCTGCACATTAGAACAAATGTGATAACCACAACCGGTGTCAAGAACCCAAGAAATAGCATGATTAGAATCGTTAGATTTGATTGCATATATACCTGCGAAAGATGGCTTGATCTTTCCTTCCTTGATGGCTTGCTGGTAATCCGGGCAGCTTCTCTTCCAATGTCCTATCTTGTGGCAGTGGTGGCACTCTGCCTCCTTCGGGTTAGAGCAGGGCTTAGAGGGATCAACTTTGGTCCCACTAGAAGAGGAACCATCTCGGGCTTTCACCTTTTGATAGTTATTTGAAGAAGCTTTCCTCTTCTTTCCCTTCCCTTGACCAATAGCCAAGACAGGAGCAGCGGATGGATTGGGAGTTGGTGCAACAGACTTGTCCTTGAAATTGCTCTCAGCAACCCTCAAGAGACCTTGGAGTTTACTTAGAGTGACCTCCTCTTTGTTCATGTGGTAGGTCATCCTAAATTGATTGTACATCGGAGGCAAAGAGTGAAGCACCATGTCGATCGCCAAGTCTTCGCCGAAGTCAACATTTAACTTGCGAAGGCGGTCGACATACCTTTGCATCTTTTGCAAGTGCACGGTAAGAGATTCTCCATGACCCATCTTGGCGGAAATCATGTTAGTGAAGATCTCGTAACGCTCTTGTCTCGCGTTTTGGTGGTACCTCTCCAACAAGTCTTGATGCATTTCGTATGGATACATGTCCTTGTAGGACTTTTGGAATTCGGAGTTCATGGTGGCGATCATGATGCAATGTACCTTCGTTGCATCTCGCTCATGAGTTTCAAAGGCGGTGATTTCGGCGGGAGTAGCAACTTCGGGGTTGATTTTCTCGAGCTTCTCATCGAGGACATACTCTTTATCCTCATAGCGAGCAATGGTGCGAATGTATCTTATCCATTCGCCAAAGTTCGTTCCATTGAAGGTGACCTTTTGGCAAAGGCTCATCAACGTGAAAGAACTAGCAGCAGCGTTGTTTGCGTTTGACATCTATAGAAAGGACAAAGATTGATTAGAATAAGAATCCCTAGTTATCACCCAATAAGAAAAATTAGGGCTAGGATCCAACAATAACATTTACATACTAGAAAAGGGATGCCGTAATCTATCATGCAAATAAATTGAAGGTAAGTGAATGACGATTCACTAATTCTCCATCACAAAACTTAAACTTTTAGTCCTAAGTGTTTTTGAGAATTCCTAGATTCGGATGAGATTCATTGAACTATTCAATGGCATGTTTAAATCTCGATATGCCCCTCTTGTTTGTGACTGGGATGCCGAGGATCACAAAGCGGGTGTGAATTACCATGCAAATTCACATGGTGCCTTCATTGTAACGATCACCTATTCGATGTGCCGGTAAACCACACACGCTCCATCGAACTATGATGAACAATGAATCACCCTTTGCCACCTTCGCTTAGAACCAATTAGTGTGCCGGTAAACCACACACGCTCTACTAACATCTTAGCAAGGTGCAAAGTGTAATTTCATGGGATTGCATCAATTCACTTTTCCTAAAGTAACTAAGATTGGGAAATTTAAAAAAAAAAATTTAGTTACTTCGTATTTCTTATCATACTTTTAATGAGAGGATGAGGTTGCCCTATCCTACCCGTTCGGCTAACGACCCTCCACCAATCAAGCAAGCGGTGGGTGTGAGTGTACACCCATTAAGTGCCATTTTATAGGCCGCAACCTTATACCCACCTTATAGATCGTCTTCGTGAATGAGGCCTACTAGCGGTAAGACTAGCATTTAGTTATACGTATATATATTAATCTAGTAATATCATATAAGTATAGGGTTACATTTTAAACTTTTCATAATTTAGGATTTGAAATTTAAGATGTCTAAATTAAAACTTTTAATCACAAATATAAATTTCAAAACTTTAGGGTAGGTTTTAAACATTTAAAACATGAAGGATCAAATAACAAATAATTCCAATTAACAATTAATATTCTAATTATCTTTATTTGATTTATCTTGATTTCTTTGAAGATAATTACCAAAATAATTAATCATTATCATATAAGGAAATTAAATATATAAATATCTTTAATTAGATCAAGATAATAGTCATATTTATCAAAAAATCGGATTTACATTGATCTAATATGATTAAGGTAAGTTTCCATAAGATAATTATGAAAAAATCCCGAATCTGGCCATTCCTGACGCCTAGACTCGCCGAGTGCACAAGGGGACTCGCCGAGTCAGGCCTACTCGACGAGTCCACCTTGGAACTCGACGAGTCAGTGACTCAAAACCCAAAAAATCGAATTTTGCAGGTTTGTTTCAGTTAATTAAGCAACAATTTAAAGAAAACCAATCTAGGCTCTGATACCACTGTTGGGTTTTAGCCATAAGAACTTTCCTATGTGCGCATGCAAAACCCTATTGCTTTGATCTAGGCTTTCTAATAAACATGCTTTTGAATCCAAGACTTCTAATGGCTAATTAGGTTAAACAACAATATTAAAACAGATCTAGAATCATACCTTTGAATCCCTTGTTGATCTTGTTTGTCTTGGAGCTTCTAGAGTCACAATTGTCACTCCTCTAATGGCTTACAAACACCAATAGCAAGCAAGATGATTTAGGAGAGAGGAGAGGGGAGGAATTCGACCAGAGGTTCCTTGCTTTTTATTGTGTGTCGAATTCCCTCACCCATAGGGGCTATTTATACTATTAGACTCCTTAAGGGCTTCACCCTAAACCCTAATTGGATAATCTTCTCTTAAGGCTATCCAAATCCATTCCATAGATAACCCTATGGACGATTTTGAGCTATCCTAAAGCTCTTAGAATCCGTCCAAGGTGTATCCTAATGGATTTATAGTCTAAAGTCTAACTATCAAACAATTGACAGTTTATACCCTCTTATTTAATTAATCTCTTTAAGTCACCAAATTAATACCAATTAATTTATGACTTATATTAATCAAATAGCTAAATATTATTCCTTATAATATTCACTCTCTCTTAATAAATCATCCTTCAAGTTGCTATGGTGAAGGCAACCCAAAAGGACCATGCACCACCGAATATAGTTATAGCCTTAGACACTATTCCAACACTATTCACCTAGGTTCTGACAAGATGTACCTAGATCTCAAGAAGCAATACTGGTGGCCAAACATGAAAGCTTAGATAGCTACATTCGTGGGCAGGTGTCTGACTTGCGCCAAAGTCAAAGTTGAACATCAGACACCCTCAGGTCTACTCCAACAGCCGGAGATCCACGAGTGGAAATCCAGACCCTGGAGGACATGCTTAGGGCATGTTTCATTGACTTTGGAAAGTCGTGGGACACACATCTATCTTTGATCAAATTCTCATACAACAACAGTTACCACACCAGCATTAGGGCTGCTCCGTTTGAGGCCCTATACAGTCGTAAGTGCAGATCCCCTCTGTGCTGGGCCAAGGTGGGGGATACACAGTTAGCCAGGAGTCGAGTCCCCGACAGTGCTTTCACTGGTCCTGAAATCATCTGCAAAACCACTGAAAAGATCATTCAAATTCGTAATCGACTGAAATCCTCACGAGATCGCCAAAAGAGTTACGCTGATAACCGTCGAAAACCACTAGAATTCCAGGTTGGAGACCGTGTCTTGTTGAAGGTCTTGCCCTGGAAAGGCACTGTACGCTTTGGTAAGCGTGGGAAACTTAATCCAAGGTACATTGTACCCTTCAAGATCCTCTTTAGGATCGGTCCAGTTTCCTATAAACTTATTTTACCTCACGAACTCAGTAACATTCATCCTGTCTTCCATGTTTCAAATCTCAAAAAGTGCCTATCCGATGAAACCCTAACCATTCCCATAGACGAGATCGAGATCAACGAAAAGCTCAACTTTGTGGAGGAACCGATCGAAATCATGGATCGAGAAGTCAAACGTACAAAGCAAAGTTGCATCCTGTTAGTGTAGGTTCGCTGGAATGCCAAGCAGGGACCGGAATTCACTTGGGAACGGGAAGATTCAATGAAACAGAAGTAACCACAACTCTGTCCAGATCCATGATTTGTATCTTGTCTTGTGTTTTAAACTTTGAATTTCGGGATGAAATTCCCTTTAAAGGGGGGATAATGTAACAACCCGAAATTTCCGTATCATCTCTTGTAACTCTTTCGTAGTACAATTCACGCAACCAAACGTCGTTTCCAAATTCGATTTCCGATCTTCTGTTTAATTAAGTCATTAACTGGTACGTATTTAAAAAGACTTAATGGGTGTCTTAATACATTTAGAAATCATTTTAACACCCAACTTTAGTGATCGGAATATTTCTAAAATTTACAGTATCGGGTTACGGCAAACTAATCGGGTACGACCAAAAGCCTCATCTAACGCCGGTATCGGGTAGAATTCCACCGTGTCCGAAACTTAGACATTATATAAAGTGTTTTAGGACTCCATTTAAGGCTTCCAATCAAAGAGGTAACACCCCTAAATTGTTATTCAACCTATTTAGCCTTTAAATTGATGTTTAAATTATGTTTTGGGACCAAGAACATGAGTTTACGGCCAAGGATCATGTTTGGGCTGTAAACTCCTCAACATGGGGTTTTTGAGCCAAATTACCCTTCCAAATCATAGTTGGGACTTAGATATGACTTTAAGGCTTGCTAATTGGGACTTGAAACACATTAAACATGAATTATAGGGGAGAAAAGAGAGTTTACGGCCAAGACTCCTTCTTGGGCCGTAAACTCCTCTTAAATGGGGATTAAGTGCCTTTAAACATGTCCAAATGCCTTGAAACTCAACCAATGGCCTTGTGGTAAAATCTAGATGCATCTAAAAATAGTTTAAGGGTTTGAAACACATCAAAAATGTCATTTATAGGAGTTTACGGCCTAGGAACATACCCTTGGCCGTAAACTCATAAAACTTGTTAAAGGATGCATCAAATTCACTCAAATGGCTTGCTTAAATTTCTAGAATCACATGTGATTGTTTTAAGCATCAAAAACTAACTTTTCATGGGTATAGAAGAGTTTACGGCGATAGAACATGCCTCTAGGTTGTAAACTCCTAAAATTATGTTTAATGGTGTTCTAAATTCATAACAAGGCTTGGAAAATTAACTATTCCATGTAAGTGATATAATTCACATGTGATTGTAAACTCCCTTTTAAGAGATATAATTCCATGTAATCTATTCCATGGCATTTTAGAAATCCATTCCAACAATCCCCATGTCCATTTAAGCCATTAAACACCCAAAATCACACCAACATGAGTTTACGATCGTAAAATCATGTGTGGGTGTGTTATGTGGCTGTAAACTCACTAAAATGTTTACGCTTGGGGAGTAAACTCAAGTCCCAAGTCCCTAGTGCCATTACACGTCCGAAGATGTCACCCGCATCACTCCAAACGCTCGTTTTGAGGTGTTTAACCTCGTTGGAGTGTAATGTTCCATATGATTAGTGAATGTATCCCTAATTGAACATATATGGACATTACTTCATTTTACATAGGGAGATCGTGAGTAATCAAACCCCAAACCAACGTCTAGTATCCGAAACTTATGCATTTCTGAGTCCGGTGAGTTCATACCCTAACCCTTTTTCACTGTTTTCACGGGGGAACACAAGCAAAGTACAAGGAAATTCTTGTACTCAAAATGTGTATTTCATTTTCCATATGCTGTTAATACTGATTACTACAGCTGATAACCATTTGAACATGCAGATCACGTAACATATATTTGTGAAATGGGTCTTTAAACTGTTATGTTTTACATATATTTCACAAATGGCTTTCCACATTTTATCAGCTAAAAGCATGACATTAGACATTTGAATAGAGTATCTGTACACTGTTTTGTCCTCGGTAACACTCCACACATATATGCGAGTGGAGGACTACACCCGTAAACAGAATCTCTGGTATTTAGAGAGCGTGACTTGAGTGTATAGATCTATACGGGGCTGACTACCCCACACTTGGCTACTAGCTACAGCCGAACCGAAATGGTTCAAGGGTGACGAAAGTCATAAGTATGTGGACTACTTATTTCCACATGTTTTAGTCTATCGTATGGCTATGGAACTCGCAATTAGGATAACATAGATTTATTTATAGTAATAATGAACCACTTTTTACAATGTTTACATCTTTTACATCTTTCACGTACAGTAACTAACATTCAGGAAAGTATGGGACCTTCCTAGGGAAAACATGGAACCTAACCACATTTACATCTTTTACATCATTCACATTGGAAACCAATATGCAGGAAAGCATGGGACTTTCCTGGGTAACACTTACATAACTAGAAAGAGTAACAAACTGGATAACATTACATCTTTTACAATTGGTAATATACAATAAGGAAAGTATGGGACTTTCCTGGGAATACATCATAGGTAAACAGAACAGTAACAAGCCGGATGACCAAACTATACATTGTTACATGAATAGACATGTTTTCAGTGTACAAACTTACTATACTTTACATTTGTGAAACAACAATCAACTTTAAGAAAATATGGGATTTTCTTGGTATACATAACATTTCAAAAAACAAAAAGGAAACTTGAAACATTCTCACAAACAAAAACCACTTATGAACTCACCAGCTTTATGCTGATTTTCAAACCGCTTGTGTTCTCAAGTCAACGTTAGAACAGGTACCCGAAGATCCTTTTTGCTTGAAGACGGTGTACATGAAGATCCGTTTCATTTTGTTTATATATACTATGTATCACAACTGTACAAACTTTATTTTTGAAACAACTGTAAAACTTTTCTTATGTAATGTAATGGTTGTTTTACTTTACATACTATGTGCATTGGATTTGATACTCAACGTGGAGTCAACCCCGAAAATGTTTCCGCCTTCGGTTTTCGGGGTGTGACAGTTATGAGCTCTCGCTCAGCCGGTTGGAAGAAGTTCCCACTGCTAATAATGTGGCGGATTTGTTCACAAAACCTTTTAACAAAGCTCGATTCGATGTGCTTGTTGGATTTTTGAAGATGATACGTTTTGAGGACTAATTTTTGTTTTTAGGTCATTTTAGATTTGCGCATTTAGTTTTCATTCTCTCATGCATAAATTTAGGGGGAGAAATAAATAAAACCAAACAAAATCTCAAAAATCTCAAAAATCCAAAATTATTTTCTTCTGTTTTAATTTTTCCATAAAAACTTCAAAAACCAAAAAATTGTGTGTCATCCTTGCTTTTTGATGTTGTGTTGGGAAGTGATATAATCTTTGTGATAACAGGTAGCCTGAATCTATGTAAGGTATCAAGGTTGAATTACCTAGGCTATGTGTTCGATGCGTTGGTAGGCACGAGAGTTTTAATTTGGACTTGACTAGGCGTAGATGAAATTAAGATCAAATGACTTGACAGATCTTGACCTACACAGATCCACTTAGCATGAAAATATGACGCTTGGATAGGTTAAGCAAGTTGATATACATGGGAATTTACGGATTAAATTAAATAATTTGTATCTAGAATCGTGGCTTAACTTTTCCTTGATGTATGGACTCTGTCCTTAATTCTAATTTTGATGGGACGGCTGGGGAAATTCTGATAAAATAGGTCTACAGAAGATTATATTCTTGCTTTCTTTCTGTTAGACATATGTTGCCACCTCTGCGTGATCGGAAGATCCATCCTGGACTACAACATATGCAACTTTGTCTCTATGCATAACTCTCTATGCTATTCTTTCTATCTGTTAGCCATATGATGTCTCCTCTGCGTGACTGATAATCCAACCTGGTACACAGGATATGCACCATTCTCCTTCTAAATCCATCTGACTCTAGTTAGACGTATGAATCATGTTTTACGTGATCGGAAGATCCGACCTGGATGTATACCATATGCACTCTAAATCTATCTTCTCCCATAATAATTGTCTGCTCACCTAAAGTAAGGAGTGCCTTGGAAGTTCTTGATTGTTTGGGTATACCAGGAAGCGGGAAACAGGTTCTAATACATCTAAAATAAATCTATAAACAGATTGTTTGTAGATCTCGCTGCTTAACTTAGGTGGACAACAATAGCCCTGGTCATCATCATATGAATGGTCATTAGGAATTTGGTTAGATTTGCAAAGTCACAATGTCTAGTCACTTGCAGTATCTCCTTATCTATTCACAAAATTTTCATGTTTAAGTGAACCACAATATCATCGATCGACCAGATCTATTCATGAAGAAAAGGTACTAATAAAAGGACTCGGGCTGTCCAAGAACTTTGATCCGAAACTCAATGTACTATCAGTTATGCTCAAATAAATTAGTGTACATTTATTATTTTTATTTTGCTAAAAATTAAAAATTAAAAATATTTTTGTTTTAATTTTAGTTTAAATTTTTTAGATTTTATTTTGTTTTATTTTATTTTCAAAATCCTCAAAATGTATTATTTTTAACATTTTTGTGGTCTTGGACTTGAAATTGAAGTAGGCAGCCCATGAGCATTGGTCTAGGTATAAATACCTAGGTATACGGCTCTGAACTACTTTTCTGAAACACTTTCCTTTTTATGTCCATAAACCTTGATTTGCTCTAAAAAATTACTGTTCATCGAAAAATATTTCGTGATTATTCTTGAAATTGGGTTTTCGGTGTTTACAACCTATGAAGGGTTTACGGCCGTAAACCTCCTTCTCAGCCAAATCTCATTTTCGATTTAATTTTTTTTAATATTAAAGTCAAAATCACATTGTTCCACAAATATATGTATTATTGTTATTTTCTTGCTTGATGTAACGACCCAAAATACGACCAAAAAATCTTTGTTTTAATATTACTAAAAATCGCAACATCAACTATTAGATAATAAAACCATGAATCGTATGTCTCGAAATATCATAGTAAGTGTATCAATTCAAAACTGTAGTTAATATCACATCAGAATATCTAAATAAGACTCCCAGGAATAAACTGCAACTGTGGTGTTTGCCATGCCATCAATCCGAGCTCTTCCCCTTGCTTGCGGAAGTACCTAAAACCAAAATTGAAACTATAAGCACAGAGCTTAGTGAGCTCACCCAAACTACCACATACCATGCAATAACATATAAAGCACATACTCGGCCTTGCCCACTGCATCGGACCAATGTCCGGACTAACCGGGGCCTTGCCCCCTGCATCCGACCGAAGTCTGGAAACTGCATCGATCCGAAGCCCAGACTAACTGGGACCTTTCCCCCTGCATCGGACCGAATTCCGGCTAACTGCATCGGGCCAAAGTCCAGACTAACTGGGGCCTTGTCCCCTGCATCGGAACGAAGTCCGACTAACTGCATCGGACCGAAGTCTAGACTAACTGGGGCCTTGCCCCCTGCATCGGACCGAAGTCCCGACTAACTGGCTGAACATGGCATAGAATAATCATAACTACTAGCATAAACACATATATTGTATATTGCATCGGACCGAAGTCCGGAACACATGACACAACAACATGCTTGAATCACAAAGACATCAAGCACACTAGACTACTGCATCGGACCGATGTCCGAAAACTACTGCTAACTAGACGGATCGACATTGTGGCCGTAGCCCCGTTCCTAGTGGAAGGAAAACTCACCTCAGCTGCTGAACTCAGCAGATAACCCTCTGGCTGCTAACCAACAACTCTCTAAAATGCTGCTCCTCTAGCTCCCTGAGCAACCAATACCAATAACAACACTTAGACTAAATTGTCTTCCCAGGGTCAATTAACTCAACTTCGTTCAAAGTCCTGCTCCAAGTCAACCTTCCTAATTGACCCGAACTCGCCGATTCAACCCATCGACTCGTCAAGTTCTTATTCTAAGAAAACTCCTATAAGACGACTCAACTCGGCGAGTCGCCCCAGGACTCGTCGAGTTGAATGATCTCAGAATTCCGTCTTGACCAAATCACTGATTCGCCAACCGACTCACATATCGGAAGCTTAACCAAAAGAGGTTGGGGTTCTGCGACCAGACTTTCCAAGTCTAAGAAAAGACTCCCCGAGTCCAAGGCAATCTTCAATAAACTCGCCGAGTTGTTCTTCGAACTCGTCGAGTTCCTACCCATCTTCATACAATACGCCGAGTCCACCCATGTGACTTGCCGAGTCGCTTCAGATCTTAATCCGTACAGTGGCTTTTTGAGCCATGCAACGGCTCCAAACTATAGATCCACTCATCTAAGGCTCACCCTTCACGTAAAGTTTCAAACTTTACGTGAAACCAAGGAGCTATAGGCTTAAGACACTCTAGGGATAGGGTTTAAGACAAACATGCTTCACCAACATACCAAGGGCTGATACTTTACAGGTTTTTGGACCAAGACAAGCCTAGATCTGAAGTAGCAACCTCATATCTGGACTTCTAACTCAAAATGGCTCCTTAACATGCCAAAATGGCCCCAAAACATCATCCAAGAAAAGATCTAGCAGCAACAAAGGCAAACTGACAGATTGTTACCTTCAAATTGATGATCATAACCAAAGAGTTGAATCCTGCACTCCTTGGTGGTCAAATCCTTCAAATCTTTCTCTTGTAAAAGCCCCAAGCTTACTTTCCTCCTCCTTTTACTCAAATTAGGGTTGGAATCGCTTAAAGAAGCTTTTGGCCAACAAGGGGGCTGAGGAGAGTACATAAGGTCATTTAAATAGGGTGAAAACCCTATGATTAAAGCTTTTCTCGCCCAGACCAAACTCACCGAGTCGGTCGCTTATTCTATAACCCAGATGCAGCTCCGACTCGGCGATTAAGTATACCTACTCATCGAGTCCCTTCTTCAATCTACACTTTAAGCTCTTAACTCAAACTTCTAAAATTTGGGATGTTACAACTCTCCCCTACTTAAATTAGGCTTCCTCCTCGAAGCCTACTACAGGATACGCCTCCGAACTAACCACTTGCATTGCAAACTTTGAATTCACAAATAACTTAGGTCCTTCCAAACCCTACCACTGCACCCTTTTTTAAAATAATTTCTTCTCGTGTGGCAGACTTGAAAAAACTCCATGCCGACCACCGGCCTCAATGTAATCACATAACAACGAAGTATCACCAGAGGATACTGTCACGTTCCTGACAGGAACACACTTTCATGACTTGCGAAAGTTATATACCTCAATAATTCACTGGGTCCTCTCCCGGTGCCAAACTATCCTCCCTTTTCCATACCTACAGATAACCCGAGCAACTCGCAAGGTTGGAACTGATTCTATCCTCTCCATGAATCTTTTCCTTTCATGCTAAGTACCCCAGGTTCTCGCTAGAATGGCAGAATCCACAGATCCACTTACCCCAGTGATTCATTTATGCTTAGCCATAACTTAGATAATCGTGCTATGAGTGACTTGCCACTCCACAAGCTATCCATAAAAATCCAAAATACCATTACCGCTGGAGGCCCAAGACTGTTTGAAAACACTGAACTTCCTGAAAGCACTGAACCGTATGGAACACTCACTGCTTGAGACACTGAACTGCCTGAACACTAACTGCCTGAAACACTAACTGCTTGAAACACCGAACTACCTGAATCGCTAACTTCCTGAAACACTGAACTGCCTGATCATTGACTGCCTAAAACACTTAACTGCCTGGAATACTGACAGCCTGAAACACTGACTTCTTGAAACACATTTCCAACATCTCTCGAGACCTTCCTGGTCTCACTTCCTTCGTCTGTCATCTAAAATATTGGGTTCCAACCCGGCTGCGGGGCCAGAGGACTCCCTGTTTTAGTTGCCTCCCACGACTTCCGAACAAAATCCTTCTCTGGAACTAGTTGCCACTAGTTATCATGTTACTGAGGCTCTAACTGTTGGATAAGGTGTCTAAGTCCATAACTATTTCTGGTATGTACTTGACCCGACCCGGCATGGTCCATTTGGGTTGCATGGCACCATGCAATTGGATAAACTAAATGAGAGAAATAACGCTTGGAGATTATTAATATATTATAAGTTCTAATATATTAATAATATTATTTGATTAGTTTGATCAAGAATTAATTTAGAATTAATTAAGTGATCAAAAGATAACTAATTAAATATATGGGTTGATTAAGTAAATCATCCATATCTTGTATAGTGGGCTAAAAGGCTCCATGGATTATCAAGTTGGGTTCCACCCATAGGATGCTCCATGGATGCTCCATGGGAGTTACAAACCCATGGGTCATGGAAATGAAGAGTCATGTCACATTAGGGTTTAACCCTAGATGTGTCAACACTATATAAGGAATATGATCTCCTCCCAAATCTGTTACACTAAGTAAAAAGGGGGCTTGGCCGATTTTGAAGAGTGTGAATTCTCTCATAAGTTCTTCCAAGAGCATTTGGTGTTGTGTGAAGCATTTGAGGCATCACCACTTGAGGTGCTAGGCTCACAAGGTTTCAAGGAACACAAGCAACAACAAGGTAAGTTATTATATCTATACTTTATGTTAAAATTGTTCCTCATGTATGCTAGATAGGATATAACCTTGGAATTCAACTTTGCATGACAAATTAGACAAACATAGATCTAAGGTTATTAGGGTTGCATGTACACTTAGGAAGTGTTAGAATGCTCAAAACCCATCAGTGGTATCAGAGCCAGGTTTGTTTGTTCTTATTTGTTCTTAAAAGTTGAAAAACAGAATCGAAAATTTGCTGTCTGCGATCGGACTCGCCGAGTCCATAGGGGGGACTCGCCGAGTCCATGTGTATCTTCAACCAACTCGGCGAGTCATGTTCATGCACTCGGCGAGTAGGGTCGAATGAGTGCAGAATTTCGATTCAGTTGCTGGAAAATGAATTAGAAACATTACCCTAAACTGTTTTAGTAAATATAAACTTGTTTTTGGTGGTGTAATGTTTTGCTAATTCATTTACAACAACTAGTTATCAAAATTACAAAGTTTTATGTAATTTTTGATTATGTTCATATTCATGTTCTTGTTCTTATGATGTTTTAGATGATCATAGGAATTATTTGTAACCTATTTGGTAGTTTAATTCTTGATCATAATGTGTTTTAATGGAGTCCATAACTTATCCTTAAGTTATGGAAAACCAAGAGTCACTTGAGTTAAAAAACCATTAAGAAAACACAAGAGTTATAAAAATGAAGAGTCTTCATTTTATGACTCTATTAAACTCATAAGTTACAAGAAATGAAAAGTTTTGAAAGTTACAAAACTTGCCCTCAAGTTTTGGAACAAGTAAAGTTAAGTTAAAACTTTAGTTCCAACCCCTAGAATTTTAAAAGTTAAAATTCAACCCTTATACTTATATTATGATGATTTAATAATTATATATATATATGTATAAGAACAAGTCGTCTTACCGCTAGTACGCCTCATTCACGAAGCCGGTCTATAAGGTGGGTATAAGGTTGTTGCCTATAAATTGGTGACTTAATGGGTGTATATTCTCACCCACCGCTTGCTTGACTCGTGGAGGGTCGTTAGCCGAACGGGTAAGACAAGGACTTATAAATTCTCATTCAAAGTATGATGAATATAATAAAGTAACTAAATGTTTATTAAATTCCCAATCTTAGTTACTTTAGGAAAAATGTGAATAAGGTGCTAATCCATGAAATTACACTTTACACTTTGTCAAAGTCGTTGGTGGAGCGTGTGTGGTTAACCGGCACACTAACTTGGACTTAACAAGGTAGGTAAAGGGTGACTTAAGGTTTATTATAGTATCGGTGGAGCGTGTGTGGTTTACCGGCACATCGATTGAGTGATAAACTTTAAAGGTACCAAGTGATTTGCATGGTTACTTCACACCTCGTTTTGTGATCCTCGGCATCCCAGTCACAAAACCTGGAGGGCACTCCCGAGATCGAAACATGCCTTTGAAAAGTTTATTGGATCTCAAAGAATCTAGGAATTTATAAAACCAATAAAAACTAAATATTTAATATTTCGGTTTTGTGGTGGAAATTGGTGAATCGTCATTCACCTACCTTTCAAATATGGTATAGCTTAGATTACGGCATACCTCTTCTAAGTTATATTATATTGTGATTGGATCCTAGCCTTAATATTACATTTGGGTGTTTTATTAAGGACTCTCTTAAATCTAAACTAAACTTGTTCTTCTTTTTAGATGTCTTCAACTAATGCTTTTGGCTCGAATCCTAATGGCTCCTTTACTCTTATGAGTCTGTGTGGGAAAGTCACCTTTGATGGATCCAACTTCAATAAGTGGATCAGAAACATCAGGATGATTACCCGCTACGAGGACAAAGAATATGTCCTTGACAAGGAGCTTAAGGAAATTGACGAGTCCACTGCAACTCCCCAGGAGATCGCTGACTTTCATACTCATGAAAGAGATGCAACCAAGGTGGCTTGCATCATGTTAGCCACCATGACAGCTGAACTCCAAAAGTCTTATGAAGATTTCTACCCTTATGAAATGCACCAAGATTTGATGGAAAGATACCATCAAAGTGCACGACAAGAGAGGTACGAAGTCATCTGCTCCATGATAACAACCATGATGAAGGACGGAGAGTCCGTCACGAGCCACATGCAGAAAATGCAAAGGTATGTGGATCGGTTGCTGAAGCTCAATGTGAACTTCCCTGAGGAGCTTGCAATAGATATCATTTTGCACTCCTTACCATCGTGCTATGATCAATTCCGCATGACATATCACATGAACAAGGAAGAGGTCACCCTCAGCAAACTTCAGGGACTTCTCAAGACCGCAGAAACAGGTCTTAAGGGGAAGTCGGTTGCTATCACTCCTACTCCAGAAACAACTCCGGTCTTGGCAATCGGGCAGAGTCGAGGGAGGAAGAGAAAGAGATCTTCAAAGGGTACCAAGGCTCGGACCCTTGATGGCTCTTCTTCAAGTGGAACCAAGAAAGGTTTCATTACTCCTTCTTCTGACCCAAAAGAGGCTGAATGCTTCTATTGCCACGAAAAAGCTCATTGGAAGCGGAACTGCCCAAAGTACCAGCAAGATGTAAAGGATGGGAAAGTCAAACCCAACCATGCAGGTATTTACACTATCATTTCTAAATAACTCACCCCATTCGAAATCTTGGGTCCTTGATACAGGTTGCGGTATTCATATTTGTTGTGACTTGCAGGGACTAGGAAGAAGTGAGAATGTGGAGCAAGGAAGAATAAACTTAATCATGGGGAATAGGAAAGTTACACCTGTCACCAAGATTGGAGTTTATACTTTATCGCTAAGTAGTGGGTTAAATTTAGATTTGAATAAGTGTTGTTATTCGCCAGAAATGGCAAGAAATATTATTTCCTTTCATGCATTGTACAAACAAGGTTTCACCTTTTCGTTTGATAATGAAGTTGGTTCGATTAATGCTTTCTTTAATAATGTACTTTATTTTAAAGCATTACCTTGTGATGGTGTGTATGAAGCTGTATCTATTGTAGATAACTTAGGAAATAATATTTTGTGTATTGATTCTACTAATAATAATAACTTGGATAAAGCATCGTTATGGCATTGTCGTCTTGGACATATAAGCAAGAAACGCATAGGCCAACTCCAAAAGGATGGAGTCTTGGAGTCGTTTGACCTAAAGTCAAATGATAGTTGCGAATCATGCTTACTTGGAAAAATGACAAAGTCACCCTTCACAGGCTCGTGTGAAAGGGGTGAAGGTTTGTTGGACCTTATACACACGGATGTGTGTGGACCATTCAAACATGCCACAAGAGATGCTAATCGTTATTATTTGACTTTTACCGATGATTACAGTAGATATGGATATGTCTACTTAATCAAGCATAAGTCAGAGACTTTTGAGAAGTTTAAGGAATTTAAACAGGAAGTCGAGAATCAATTGGGCAGGAACATTAAGATGCTTCGATCCGATCGAGGTGGTGAGTATCTTAGTTCAGAGTTCCTCGACTATCTAAAGGAATGTGGGATTGTCTCACAATTGACACCTCCCAGGACACTGCAATTGAATGGTGTGGCTGAGAGGCGTAATCGAACCTTGCTGGACATGGTTCGTTCCATGATGAGTCGAGCTTCGCTACCAATCTCATTCTGGGGGTATGCCTTAGAGACTGCCGCCCATATCCTCAATCTAGTCCCTACAAAGAAATGTAACAGCTCAAATTTTCAAATAAATTTTTCATTTAAAACAAAACATCATTATTCGACAAAAGACTTTATTCCAAGTTTATTGCAAAAGTATAAATAATAAATCTCCAAGATCTTCAACAATGGCAGTGTGTACGTGTCACGCCGGCGCCTTCCCACGGTCATCACTAGTACCTGAAAAACGTAAACACAACTAGTAAGCATAAATGCTTAGTGAGTTCCCCAGTATACGACTTACCCACATACGCCTTCCAGCCCGGACCTTTCGGTCCACATAACATTGCCTTCCGGCCCGTAACATAATCGCCTTCCGGCCCATAACATATCGCCTTCCGGCCCGTATTAAATTGCCTTCCGGCCCATAGTATTTTGCCTTCCGGCCCATAATAGAATAAAACATAACACATGTAACATAACGCACATAACACATAAGTCATACATCATACCGTTCTTTCTATCACATAAAGTCTCGCCTTCCGGACCGTATAAGCATACATCACATATAAGCATACATCACATATAAAGCATCTACCTCTCTAGACATAGCATAAATATAACACATACGACCTTCCGGTCTCACAGTCAAACCCTTCCGGGTGAAGTATAGTGAGAAGACTCACCTCGTAGTATGCAAGCTATAAACCCTTCGAGCTACCTGCACTCGATCCGCTAATCCGCAGGTTCCCTATAATACCACATATCTTTATTAATGATCTTATCAAACAAGACAACTGACCCTACTAAGTTACATACAGGTCAACGGTCAATCTTGACCGGACTCGTCGAGTGCAAAGGGCAACTCGGCGAGTATAGACACCCCGACTCCACTCGCCGAGTCTAAAGAACGACTCGACGAGTTCTAGTAGATCTTCAAGCTACTCGCCGAGTCTGAAGAACAACTCGGCGAGTCCTAATGAATCTTCAAGCTACTCGCCGAGTCTGAAGAACAACTCGGCGAGTCCTAGCCATGCAGTCAATCCGCTGCCTCCTGTATTTCGCATGATTTCGAAGTATATAGATATGGGCTTCCTGGACTTTCACATATACTATTACAGGGGTTTTTAAACACTTGTAACAACACTATAATCTAACAATTCCTTAAATGGGTTTCCTAAACCCTAAATTCGCATACAACGTAAAAGCTACATATTATGATCCGAAGATTACCTGGAAACGTGTTCCCTGTGTCCCCAACCTCCAGTACTCGACTCCTTGGACTTCCTTTGATCACCACCTTGCCTCTCCTTGTCTAACAATCTCTTCAAGCTTCCTCTAGCCCTCACTCTTGCTCCAGATGCCCACAAACTCCCAAGGTATCTTCAATCGGCCAAAAGACGCGACATGACGGCCATAAGATCATTATATACGATTCAGAATCGAAACGGCTAGAGTTCAGCCGAACAGCGTCGACTCGCCGAGTCCCTATTGGACTCGTCGAGTCCAGTCGCGTATCTGCGACCAAGACCATGGCCCTACTCGGCGAGTCATGCACCAACTCGCCGAGTCCCCTCCTAAATGTGCCCCAAAAATAATTCAAGAAATACCTGAAATTCCGGCTGTTACAACTCTCCCCCACTAGAACTAGACTTCGCCCTCGAAGTCTCATTCTGCGAATAACTCCGGATGTTGCTCCCGCATTTCTCTTTCCGGCTCCCACGTCATCTCCGATCCCTTCCGATGTTGCCACTGAACCAACACCAGAGGTATCTCCTTGTTCCGTAGAACCTTGATCTTTCGATCCCTGATAGCTACTGGTCTCTCGGCGTAATTCAGGCTCGCATCCACCTGAATATCTTCTAACGGAACCACTGCTGCTTCATCGGCTATACACTTCCTCAACTGTGATACGTGAAAGGTATTGTGAATCTGACTCAGCTCCGCTGTCAACTCCAACCGATAAGCTACCCGACCTACCCTTGCAATTACCCGGAATGGGCCTATGAACCGGGGCCCCAATTTGCCCCTCTTCCTGAACCGGATCACCCCTATCCAAGGAGAAACATTTAGGAGAACGAAGTCGCCGACCTGGAATTCGAGCTCGGACCGGCGTCTGTCCGCATAACTCTTCTGTCGGCTCTGGGCGGTCAATAACCTCTGCCTCACTCGTTGAATCTGTTCGGTCGTTTGAAGTACGATCTCTGTACTGCCCATCACTCTCTGTCCCACTTCTCCCCAGCAAATGGGAGTCCGACACCTCCTACCATACAACAACTCAAAAGGTGGCATACCAATGCTCGAATGATGGCTGTTGTTGTAGGAAAACTCAGCCAACGGCAGATACGCATCCCATCTACCCCCGAAGTCTAACACACACGCTCTAAGCATGTCTTCCAATGTCTGAATCGTCCGCTCGCTCTGACCGTCGGTCTGGGGATGGTATGCGGTACTAAAATGCAGTTTAGTACCCAACTCCTCATGGAATTTCTTCCAGAACCTGGAAGTGAAACGTACATCGCGGTCCGAAACAATCGAAATCGGTACCCCATGCCGAGACACTATCTCTCTCACGTATAACTCTGCCAATTTCTCTGCTGATGAACTTTCGCTAATGGCAAGGAAGTGTGCACTCTTTGTTAGCCTATCCACAATCACCCAAATCGCATCGACTCCCCTGGCAGTTCTCGGTAATTTAGTGATGAAATCCATCGTGATCTGCTCCCACTTCCACTCATGAATCTCCAAAGGTTGCAACTTACCATGCGGTCTCTGATGCTCGGCCTTAACCCTACGGCAGGTCAAACACCTCTCAACGAACCAGGCGACGTCTCTCTTCATGCAAGGCCACCAGTACTCCTTTCTCAAATCCAAATACATTTTTGTAGCACCGGGATGGATTGAGAATTTCGATCTGTGTGCCTCCTCCATCAAAGTAACACGCGTACCGCCCACGAATGGCACCCAGATCCGACCCTGAAACGTCATAAGTCTCCGTCCATCCATAACGAACTCTGAAATCAACCCAACGACCCGCTCCTGTTTCTGCATCCCAGATTTCACAACCTCGGCCTGTGCCCCACGAATAGCATCTAATATCGGAGTCATCACCATCAATCTCAAACATACGTCCCGCAATGGAGTGCTCTCCGTCCTACGACTCAATGCATCGGCTACTACATTAGCCTTGCCTGGGTGGTATAGGATCTCACAGTCATAATCCTTAACCACGTCTAACCATCTCCTCTGACGCATATTTAGGTTTGGTTGATCCATCAAATACTTCAAACTCTTATGGTCCGTGTATATGGTACAACGAACCCCGTACAGGTAGTGACGCCAAATTTTGAGGGCGAACACTACTGCCCCCAACTCTAAGTCATGCGTGGGATACCTCGCCTCGTGAGGCTTCAGCTGCCTCGATGCATAAGCTATCACATGGCCCCTCTGCATCAACACTGCACCCAGTCCCGAAATCGATGCGTTGCAATATACGACAAAGTCCTCCATCCCTTCCGGAAGAGCTAATACTGGGGCTTCGCACAGTCTCTGACGAAGTGTCTCGAAGGAAGTCTGCTGCTCGGGTCCCCATGAAAATGTAACACCCTTCCGGGTCAATCTGGTGAGTGGCACCGCGATCTTGCAGAAGTCCCTAATGAACCTCCGATAGTACCCTGCCAACCCAAGGAAACTCCTGATCTCCGAAGGTGACTTCGGTGCCTCCCTACTCATCACCGCTTCCACCTTGGCCAGATCGACCAATATCCCTGCCTGATTTACAACGTGCCCCAGAAATTGAACCTCCCGTAACCAGAAGTCACATTTGGAGAATTTTGCATATAGCTTCTCCGACCTCAGTACCTCGAGGACCTCCCTCAAATGTCCCTCATGCTGCTCCCTAGACCGCGAATACACCAGAATGTCGTCGATGAATACAATCACAGACCGATCCAGCATCGGCCTGCATACCCTGTTCATGAGATCCATGAACACTGCTGGGGCATTGGTGAGCCCAAAAGGCATCACCACGAACTCGTAATGCCCATACCGCGTCCTAAAGGCTGTCTTCTGGACGTCCTCATCCCGCACTCTTACCTGATGGTACCCTGATCTCAGATCGATCTTGGAAAACCAAGATGCCCCTTGCAACTGATCGAATAGATCATCAATCCTCGGTAACGGATAGCGGTTCTTGACCGTCACCTTGTTCAGCTCTCGGTAATCGATACACATCCGGTGTGAACCATCCTTCTTCTTGACGAACAGAATCGGTGCTCCCCACGGCGAGCTACTCGGCCGAATAAATCCCTTCCCCAACAACTCTTGAAGTTGCGAGTACAGTTCTTGCATCTCTGGAGGTGCAAGACGATAAGGCACCTTCGCAATAGGCGCAGCCCCTGGAACTAGATCGATACCAAACTCTACTTGCCTCGCAGGAGGTACTCCCGGCAAATCCTCGGGAAAAACATCTGGGAACTCGTGCACCACTGGAACCTCCTTCAGTGTCTTCGGTCTCTCGGAACTCTCCCGCGTATCCATCACATACGCCACAAAACCATTACATCCCCGCTGCAGGCGTTGCCTCGCCCTAGCGGCCGAACAAAAAGCTGATCCCGAACGGGTACCCTCACCGTATACCGTAAGAACTCCCCCACTAGGGTCTCGTATAGTCACCAGCTGACGCTCGTAGTCGATGACAACGCTGAATCGGCTCAACCAGTCCATGCCTACAATGACACAGACATCCCCCATCGCAATAGGAATGAGGTCAATCGGAAACGCGACCCCGAAGATCTCTAGCACACATCCCAGAAGAACCTCCGTAGCACAAATCACTCTCTCAGCCGCAATAGAAATGCTCAAAGGCCGCCTTAACGGCTCACGACTAATGTCGATGTGCTGACTAAAAGCTAATGATACAAACGATCTACTCGCACCCGAATCAAATAACACTAGAGCAGGCATAGAGTTCACAAGGAAAGTACCTACACATACATTAACATAAGCATAGCATTTCGACCTTTAAGTAAATACGTGAATGATAACATACCTGCCACAACATCGGGCGCAGCGCGGACTTCCTCCGCAGTCAGCTGAAAGGCTCTCCCGCGAGCCCTCGGGGCCTCGACCTTCGCCGGTCGGGTCTCAGTAGTCCGGGTAGTAGGTGTAGCTCCCTGACGAAGTTGCGGACACTCGGCCTTCCGATGGCCTGTCTGGTTGCAGTGAAAGCAAACCATAAACCCCTTAGGGCAATCCCTGGAAATATGTCCCTCCTTGCCACACTTGTAGCAACCACCAGCTCGACACACCCCCTCGTGACTCTTGCCGCACTTCGCACAAGTGCGACCCTTCGGACCTCCCATCCTTGAATCAGCGAACTTAGTCCGCTTGGCTGCCGGCTGAGACTGAGCCGGCCGTCGAT
Organism: Lactuca saligna; assembly: GCF_052625555.1. Classification (NCBI taxonomy): domain Eukaryota; kingdom Viridiplantae; phylum Streptophyta; class Magnoliopsida; order Asterales; family Asteraceae; genus Lactuca; species Lactuca saligna. The sequence goes on along the minus strand of NC_136424.1, from coordinate 200,048,879 downwards.
CCACCCGCCGAGACTCAGCCTCCTCCCTCGCTTGAGTCTCCAACTCGATCTCGCGCTTCCTGGTGTTCGCCTGAAGCTCAGTGAAAGTACGATAGGTGGAGTTTGACACAAACTCCCGGATCTCCCTCTTCAAAACACCCAAATACCGGCTCATTCGCGACTGTACCGTAGATACCAGCTCGGGGCAGAACATTGCCCTCTCATGAAACTTCCGTGTGATCACTGCCACGGAATCAGTACCCTGCTTAAGGGTCAAGAACTCCTGAATCAATCGCTCCCTCTCCACCGGGGGAACGTACTAGTCCCTGAACATCTCCGTAAACCTCTCCCATGTCACCGCCGTAATCTCTGCCTGAGTGAAGTTCGCCGTCACGAACTTCCACCAATCCTTCGCTCCCAGACGGAGCTGGTTCAAGGCGAACCGTACCCTCAAGTGCTCCGGGCATGAGCAAGTATAGAAGCACCCCTCGATGTCAGCGATCCACCTCATAGCTGCAATCGGATCCTGCGTCCCATCAAATTCAGGGGGTTTCGTGTTGCTGAATTCCCTGAATAGTAATGAATCACCCCCTTGCGGCCTAGCAGCAGCCACAGCTGCGGTAGCGGCTGCAACTGCAGCTTCAGTAAGTGCGGCGTACCGCTCCTCAAACTCCTCCATCAGCGTGGTCTTAATAGATCCAAACATCTCCGGGATCTCAGCCCGGACCGCTGCAGCTACCTCTTCCTGAATAATCTGACGAATCTCCTCGTCACTCGCCCCGCTCGAACTCGCCCCATTGCGTGTGATGACCATGATGTCTCTGAAATACAACATAAAATCATCAGAGACTCCACCAAGTACAATGGTACTCGATACGCGCCCTACTCAGTCTCCGATTTCCAAGGATTCTTACTTGGGTCTTCCACTGATCCGGTGTCTTCGGTAGTACGGGCCCAATACTACCGACCACACCGTATCAGTATTCGTCCCAAGTCTTCCTCCCCAAATCCCGAATAATGAGTACTCTACCTCTAGTATGCACTATCTACTTGTATGCGGCCAAACATCCCATATAAGCAATCTCCCTAGACAAGGCATCACAAAACAGGCCATTCTAGTCCTATCATGTATACCTAGTCTTCTAGCATGCATAACAATTCATAATCCAGTGCATAATATAACATTGTAAGGTATTCTGGGGATCTTTACCGTTCGGGCGCTGGCTGCTCGTACACACTGCTCCATCCTTGTTTTACCGCCTTACCCTTTATAAAATGTTGTGTCCTTATTATTTAAAAAGGTTTTCCTCAAATCCCCGGTCTGAGTTCAGTTGCACCCAAAAGTACACCCGAATCCCTCAAACCAAGGCTCTGATACCAATTGTAACAGCTCAAATTTTCAAATAAATTTTTCATTTAAAACAAAACATCATTATTCGACAAAAGAGTTTATTCCAAGTTTATTGCAAAAGTATAAATAATAAATCTCCAAGATCTTCAACAATGGCAGTGTGTACGTGTCACGCCGGCGCCTTCCCACGGTCATCACTAGTACCTGAAAAACGTAAACACAACTAGTAAGCATAAATGCTTAGTGAGTTCCCCAGTATACGACTTACCCACATACGCCTTCCGGCCCAGACCTTTCGGTCCACATAACATTGCCTTCCGGCCCGTAACATAATCGCCTTCCGGCCCATAACATATCGCCTTCCGGCCCGTATTAAATTGCCTTCCGGCCCATAGTATTTTGCCTTCCGGCCCATAATAGAATAAAACATAACACATGTAACATAACGCACATAACACATAAGTCATACATCATACCGTTCTTTCTATCACATAAAGTCTCGCCTTCCGGCCCGTATAAGCATACATCACATATAAGCATACATCACATATAAAGCATCTACCTCTCTAGACATAGCATAAATATAACACATACGACCTTCCGGTCTCACAGTCAAACCCTTCCGGGTGAAGTATAGTGAGAAGACTCACCTCGTAGTATGCAAGCTATAAACCCTTCGAGCTACTCGCACTCGATCCGCTAATCCGCAGGTTCCCTATAATACCACATATCTTTATTAATGATCTTATCAAACAAGACAACTGACCCTACTAAGTTACATACAGGTCAACGGTCAATCTTGACCGGACTCGTCGAGTGCAAAGGGCAACTCGGCGAGTATAGATACCCCGACTCCACTCGCCGAGTCTCAAGAACGACTTGACGAGTTCTAGTAGATCTTCAAGCTACTCGCCGAGTCAGAAGAACAACTCGGCGAGTCCTAGTGAATCTTCAAGCTACTCGCCGAGTCTAAAGAATAACTCGGCGAGTCCTAGCCATGCAGTCAATCCGCTGCCTCCTGTATTTCGCATGATTTCGAAGTATATAGATATGGGCTTCCTGGACTTTCACATATACTATTACAGGGGTTTTTAAACACTTGTAACAACACTATAATCTAACAATTCCTTAAATGGGTTTCCTAAACCCTAAATTCGCATACAACGTAAAAGCTACAGATTATGATCCGAAGATTACCTGGAAACGTGTTCCCTGTGTCCCAAACCTCCAGTACTCGACTCCTTGGACTTCCTTTGATCACCACCTTGCCTCTCCTTGTCTAACAATCTCTTCAAGCTTCCTCTAGCCCTCACTCTTGCTCCAGATGCCCACAAACTCCCAAGGTATCTTCAATCGGCCAAAAGACGCGACATGACGGCCATAAGATCATTATATACGATTCAGAATCGAAACGGCTAGGGTTCAGCCGAACAGCGTCGACTCGCCGAGTCCCTATTGGACTCGTCGAGTCCAGTCGCGTATCTGCGACCAAGACCATGGCCCTATTCGGCGAGTCATGCACCAACTCGCCGAGTCCCCTCCTAAATGTGCCCCAAAAATAATTCAAGAAATACCTGAAATTCCGGCTGTTACAAGAAAGTTGCCAAAACTCCTCACGAGATGTGGACTGGTAAAGTACCTAAACTAGACCACATCAAGATTTGGGGCTGCGAGGCTTTCGTGAGACGCGAGACTCATGATAAGCTCGAACCCCGAAGCGAGAGGTGTATTTTCATCGGCTACCCACAGCATTCCTTTGGTTACCTCTTCTACAGACCTAGTGACAATGTGGTCTTTGTAGCAAGAAGAGGAGTCTTTCGAGAAAGAGAGTTTATAAGCCAAGGAGACAGTGGGAGGCAAGTTGATCTTGAAGAAATTCAAGAGTCAAGTGGTGAAGGAACTTTAAACTCTAGCCCTCAACTTGAGGAGGAAACTCCTGTTGAGCCAATTGACGAATCTGTACCTCTGAGGCGGTCCACGAGAGTTAGGAGTGCACCTGAGCATTACTATGGATTCCATATTACTGCAGAAGGTGAGACACTTATTAGTGATGAGACACTAGTAAGTCAAGATGACCCTAAGAGCTACGAGGAAGCCATGGCAGGCCCCGAGTCTGCTAAATGGAAAGAGGCTATGGATAGCGAGATACAATCCATGTATGACAATCAAGTTTGGAACTTGGTTGAGAATGTACCAGGTCGAAAGACTGTAGGGTGCAAATGGGTCTTCAAGAAGAAGACCGACATGGATGGTAAAGTACACACTTATAAGGCTAGACTGGTTGCAAAGGGATTCTCTCAAATTCCTGGAGTGGACTATGATGAGACCTTTTCTCCGGTAGCCAAGATTAAGTCAATTCGGGTTCTGTTAGCCATAGCCGCATTTCATGACTATGAAATTTGGCAAATGGATGTCAAAACCGCTTTCCTTAATGGGAAGTTGGCTGAAGATGTTTACATGAGGCAGCCAGAGGGTTTTGTCAGTAACGAGTACCCTAATAGAGTGTGTAAGCTTGAGAAATCCATTTATGGATTAAAGCAAGCGCCTCGCAGATGGAATCTTTGCTTTGATGAAAAGGTCAAGGAATTTGGCTTTTCTAAGAGTGAAGATGAATCTTGTGTATATGTCAAGGCTAGTGGGAGTATAGTTAGCTTTTTGGTATTGTATGTGGATGACATACTACTCATAGGAAACGACATTCCAACCCTGCAGGAAGTAAAGTCCTGGCTTGGAAAGTGTTTCGCTATGAAGGACCTTGGTGAAGCTGCCTATATCTTGGGGATAAGAATCTTGAGAGATCAGAGTAAAAGACTAATTGGACTTAGTCAAAGTACCTACTTGGAGAAGATTCTGAAGAGATTCAGAATGCAAGACTCCAAGAAAGGAGAGGTGCCCATCCAGAGTAGTGCCAAGCTGAGTAAGACACAAAGCCCTAGCACTGAGGCTGAGATAGCAGAAATGATTCGATTACCTTATGCTTCGGCTGTAGGTTCGATCATGTATGCTATGACGTGTACTCGACCTGATGTAGCCTTTGCCTTGAGCATGGTTAGCAGGTTTCAGGGGAACCCTGGCAAGGCACACTACACTGCGGTAAAGACTATTCTCAAGTACCTACGAAGGACTAAGGACTGGGTCCTTACCCTCGGTGGGAGTGATGACTTGAGAGTTGTAGGGTATAGTGATGCTAGCTTCCAAACTGATAGGGATAACTTCCGCTCTCAGTCGGGCTGGGTCTTTACCCTAAATGGAGGAGCAATTTCATGGATGAGTTCCAAGCAAGAGACAGTGGCTGATTCTACTTGTGAATCAGAGTATATTGCAGCTAGCGAAGCAGCAAAGGAGGCGTTATGGCTGAGGAACTTCATTGGAGACCTTGGAGTTGTACCAGCTATTAAAGAGCCGATGGAAATTTTCTGTGATAGTGAAAGTGCTGCTGCCTTAGCCAAGGAACCAAGGGATCACGGGAGATCCAGACACATTGACAGAAAATATCATTTCATCAGACATCGGATCAAAGAATGACTCCTCGTGGCAAAGAGGGTATCATCAGATGAGAATCCGGCAGATCCCCTCACGAAGGGACTGACTCGGGTTAAGCATCTCCAACATGCTCGGAGCATAGGGCTGAAGGATGATATTAGATTTAGTAGTTAGATAATCTCGAAATTTGTAAAGTGTAATTGACATTTGATGATGAATAAAAGTGTTTTATTTATGAGTAAAGTGTTGCTATCTCTTGTCGATTGTTTACTATATTTCTTTTGCATGTTTTGACTTCCAGAATAATTCTGTTTGGTATAACATATTATTCAAACCTCCACAGTCGGTCATATGTCGGAAGTAGGTATGAATCAAGACTGTCATGTTTGATTGTAGAGGTCTGGGACAAGGCTACAACAATCATGAGTGCTCATAAGTTCTGAGCATTGGACTCAACCCACGCTCACTGGAATCACTTCATGGAATTCTATCTCGAGTGATCGTGAGACGGTAATATCATATAAGTCTTTAAACCTAGAGATATGATTTGTTACTTACGAGTTGGTTATGCATTGATTGTACGAAAAACGCATTGGTAACTCAATGTTATAAAATCGTGCTCTTATGTGTAATTCAATAAGTAGTAGAACAAACATATGAGTCGAAGTTTATCTGTTCCTTCTTGGATTAGAAGCTGATATCTGAGCCCCTCGATGATTTTGTTTTGACCTATGTACCGGGCCCGGTCAGAACTAGATTGATGTGTTCAATAAAGTTCTTTGTCAAACAAATCGGAAATCGGGAAACAAATGTTGGACAATAAGTAAGACATTGTTCCATGTATTTGTCCGACTGATATCTAGAACAGAGGATTATATGATCACTTATCTTAAATGGCGTACCATCATCTTCTCAAGTTTCGAGAAACCTTGTAAAGAGCTACGATTGCCGATCGGTTCCTGAAGTCATACTTGCAGTAATAGTTACTAGACTTATCCAAGTGGGAGACTGTTGGATAAGGTGTCTAAGTCCATAACTATTTCTGGTATGTACTTGACCCGACCCGGCATGGTCCATTTGGGTTGCATGGCACCATGCAATTGGATAAACTAAATGAGAGAAATAACGCTTGGAGATTATTAATATATTATAAGTTCTAATATATTAATAATATTATTTGATTAGTTTGATCAAGAATTAATTTAGAATTAATTAAGTGATCAAAAGATAACTAATTAAATATATGGGTTGATTAAGTAAATCATCCATATCTTGTATAGTAGGCTAAAGGCTCCATGGATTATCAAGTTGGGTTCCACCCATAGGATGCTCCATGGGAGTTACAAACCCATGGGTCATGGAAATGAAGAGTCATGACACATTAGGGTTTAACCCTAGATGTGTCAACACTATATAAGGAATATGATCTCCTCCCAAATCGGTTACACTAAGTAAAAAGGGGGCTTGGCCGATTTTGAAGAGTGTGAATTCTCTCATAAGTTCTTCCAAGAGCATTTGGTGTTGTGTGAAGCATTTGAGGCAACACCACTTGAGGTGCTAGGCTCACAAGGTTTCAAGGAACACAAGCAACAACAAGGTAAGTTATTCTATCTATACTTTATGTTAAAATTGTTCCTCATGTATGCTAGATAGGATATAACCTTGGAATTCAACTTTGCATGACAAATTAGACAAACATAGATCCAAGGTTATTAGGGTTGCATGTACACTTAGGAAGTGTTAGAATGCTCAAAACCCATCACTAACATCCTCCTGATCCAATCGAGCAGGTCTGAGCGTCGAATCCTGATGTTACCAAATCGCAGCTAAACGTGATTACTACATGACCAATTGTAACCTTATATAACAAGTAACCTAAATCAATCCATTTCTTCCATGATCTAAAAAATGCAGTGAAATGCCTATAGTCTTATCTCTGGCTCAACTAGGTCTAATCCATCCAGATAATTCCAAAATCCAATTCGTGGATTTCCACATGCTTACTGCTACGCTCGTTCCAGGAGCTAATGTTCCTTCCACGTCCTAACAACGTGGTCATGCTATCAACCAACCTAGTGGATGCTATGGCTACACCCACAGACTTACAATACTCTATCACTATCTGGTTGCTAGTGAATGCTACGGCTACACTCGCAGACTTACAACACTCTAATACTATCAGACTGCCAGTGAATGCTACGGCTACACCCGCAGACTTACAACACTCTAATACTATCTGGCTGCTAGTGAATGCTACGGCTACACCTGTAGACTTACAACACTCTCCCTACTGACTCTACCACTAATTACTATTCCGAGGGCAACCTGACTCACACGAGTCCTGCTAGCGATCCCCCAACCTGATTTTCAGAACCAACCCTAAGTTATCCAATGCTATAGTTATCTGGTAGTCTTACATCCTTGCTACATTTGCTTTTTGTCGAGAAATTCTTCAACTTGGTTTCCCAAACCAATCATCTACTAATCCCTAATACATGAAACCGACATTGCGAAGTTTTCCAAACTACCAACTCCTGAACCCACTAGACCCTTCGGGCTGCTTTTCCTTCCTACACAAGATTGCCAACCCTTTCTAAGTTTAGCATACTACTGACCATGAATCCATGTAGGGTCCTCCCCCAATTTTGTCCAGCTAATTCTTACAACTCACAATTTTTAAAGGATTCTACATCCTTCCTATCATCTAAAGGGGTCGATCTGCTGACAACCCACATTTATCTCTGCTGGCGCTTCAACTAACCCTTCATCAGACCTACCAATCTTGTCGATGAATCAAGCACCTTTAAATCCCCGATTGTTCCTGCTTCAATGACTGCATCCTGATAACCTGCGCTTAAGGGGGAACATCTTCGAACTACTATCCTATCGCCCTCTGGTTACTCCACTGGGAACTCAATCTTACCATTTCTAAAAATATAACTGATCTATACACAACTAACACCTTCCCGAAAATAGCGGGACACCACCGAGTCCCACTACATCCAAAGTGACCTGCATTACGGGGAACGTCCTCAACTATCATTCTAGATTCCAAGGTATGCAGATGGCACATGACTCATTCTCAAATAGGTAATATAATATTCCAATATAAGTACTTACTAAATCGGTGCAGTAACATAACAACAATATCATAAATCATAATTGACAGGAAGGTAAAATATACATACCCCCAACATCCAGTGTTGCTCGAATCCTTGTTGAAATCAACCAGAATACTCGGCTCCGAGCCATGGGCAACCTTGCCTGACCCTGATGTCTGCTGGTGGTTCTCGAAGTCCCAGGGGCAGGAGATGGCACCTGCCTTGCTGTATACAAACTCGGACAGTAGGCCTTCTGGTGGCCCCTCTGACTGCAACAGAAACATATTGGGTCAAGCCCCTGAGCGATGGTAGTAGTACAATCTCTGCTAAAACGACCAATCTGGCCGCACATGAAATAACCAGGATTACCACCTTTACTACTCCTACATGCACTCATGTGCGTCCTGTCACACTTCCCACATCAACTGTGGACCTGGAGGTCTCTCAATTTCGAACTCGGCCCTATGGTTCTTTTGCCCGAACTTGTGGAACATTGAACCTCATCCGGTTTCCTCTTCCTTTTTGACTCTCGGTCAATCCCTCGCTCCTGCGCTACCTCATCGTCCCCATCAATCATCTGAACAACCGCTGTCTGATCCTGAAGCTTCTCGGTCAACCTATCAGTGACCCTCTTAACGATGTCGGGTAGCTCCTTGCAAAAGACTCATGAAACCTCCACAATGACCAAATCATACAAGGGACTCTCTTGGGGATAGGGTGCCCCACTCACTCCCGACCCCTAATGGCAAGAGCTAAAAATAGGATCCCCCTCCCTGATGGATCCTTGAGATCCATACGAATTGGGCTCTAGACGAGCCCCAAACTGCCCTGAAACTATCCCTGCCCTAAAGGCCTCAAGATGACTATCCAAAAGCTCCATGATGGCCTCCCTAACTAAACCAAATATCACAGGAGTCTGATCAATGACGTTGCACATAATCTCTGCAGAAATGAAATCTCTCATCTGATCATCAAACTGTCCGGCCCTAGAGCCAGACCAACGGTTGGACTCAAACAAGGGTTGTGCAGTAGGGTTACAATGTTGAAAACATATCACAATAATTGTTAGAATACTCATTGCTACTGAGGGATCTCACACATACTCTACCACTCCCTGGTTTCATCTTGGCCCTCTTAAATCGATTACGAATCCTTTGCTTTCGGTAGTACGGGCCCTTACTACCTTCTGCATCTATCCGTACTTTCCTCAAGAGTTACCTTGAGTCAACCAAGTCCATTCTAGTGCTACGAATCCCTGCTACTCTCATCCTAGGCTTGCCCTAGGGAAATCTCTGACTCTATCCAAACCAGTCATTAGTTGCTCAAGGCCTCCTTGTAATGCCAACTAGTCATCACCTGAATACCATCACATGTGATGAGGCTTAGATAATCCTTCGAGTAAAAGACTCGTACCTACAACGGTTGGACTCAAACAAGGGTTGTGCAGTAGGGTCAAATCCAGCACTCTAAGACTATTCAACCCTGATCAAATGTGATGTGATGCATTCACCTAATGGCTAACTCCAATCACTTGGAGTCCCACAAAGCACAAAGAAAGCATCATTCGGACATAGGAAACTATTCAAGCAATTCTATCCTCACAATGAGAAACTGTACTAGCATATAATGCTAAGATCATACTATCAGGCATAACCTAAACAGGCTACCTACTACTCTCTACTCAATAGTAGCATGCAATTCTCATAAAACTGAAACACATATATAGCAGGCACATAAGGCATCCTCCTAGATCCTTAGTCCTATTCTAGCATGTTGTTCTACTGAATCTGAAATTGATAATCAAAACATAAACTTGTATGGGTAATTGGGAGTACTTACTTGAGCTCGGCTGAGCGCATGCACCACACCCTTTTCTCTTCTTAAGAAAACTCTTTTTCTTACTAAGTTGTTTTAAAAAAAATTCTTTTCGAAAATGTTTCTCTCTTGAGAATCTTTTACCATTTCCTCAGTTTGAGTTCAATCACAATCAAAAGTATGCCCAAATCCCTCAAACCAATGCTCTGATACCAACTTGTAACGACCCAAAATTTTTTGTTTTAATATTACTAAAAATGGCAACATCAACTATTAGATAATAAAACCATGAATCATATGTCTCGAAATGTCATAGTAAATGTATCAATTCAAAACCGAAGTAAATATCATATCCTAATATGTAAATAAGACTCCTAGGAATAAACTGCAACTGTGGTGTGTGCCATGCCATCAATCCGAGCTCTTCCCCTTGCTTTCAGAAGTACCTGAAACCAAAACTAAAACTATAAGCACAAAGCTTAGTGAGCTCCCGCAAACTACCACATACCATACAATAACATATAAAGCACATACTGGTCCTTGCCCACTGCATCGGACCAAATTCCAGACTAACCAGGGCCTTGCCCCTTCCATCGGACAGAAGTCTGGAAACGGCATCGGGCCGCAGCCCGGACTAACTTGGGCCTTGCCCCCTGCATCGGACAAAAGTTCGGCTAACTTCATCAGACCGAAGTCCGGAATAACTGGGGCCTTGCCCCCTACATCGGACCGAAGTCTGACTAATTGCATCGAACCGAGGTCCGGACTAACTGGGGCCTTGCCCCTTGCATCAGACTGAATTACGTACTAACTGGCTGAACATGGCATAGCATAATCATAACTACTAGCATAAACACATATATAGCATATGGCATCGGACCGAAGTCCGGAACACATAACACAACAACAAGCTTGAATCAAAAAGACATCAAGCACACTGGACTACTGCATCGGACTGAAGTCCCGTTCCTACTGGACTAGACGGGTTAGCATTGTGGTCGAAGACCCGTTCCGACTGGAAGGAAAACTCACCTGAATTGCTGAACTCGACCGATAACCCTCTGGCTGCTAACCGACAACTCTCCGAAATGTTGCTCCTCTAGCTCCCTGAGCAACCAATACCAATAACAACACTTAGACTAAACTGTCTTCCCGAGGTCAATTAAGTCAACTTTGGTCAAAGTCCTAGTCAAAGTCAACCTTCCTAATTGACCATACTCGCCGAGTCAACCCGTAGACTCGTCGAGTTCTTATACTCAGAAAACTCCCATAACACGACACAACTCGCTGAGTCGCCCCAGGACTCGTCGAGTTGAACGATCTCAGAATTCCGTCTTGACCAAATCACTGAGTCGCCAACCAACTCACAGATCCGAAACTTAAACAAAAGAGGTTTGGTTTCTGCGACGAGACTCGTCGAGTCCAAGTCAATCTTCAACAGACTCATCAAGTTGTTCTTTCAACTCGTCGAGCTCCTGCCCATCTTCATACAACTTTCCGAGTCGCTTCATATCTTAATCCATACAGTGGCTTTTCGAGCCATGCAGGGGTTTTCAAACTATAGATCCAATCTTCTAAGACCCACCCTTCACGTAAAGTTGCCAACTTTACATGAAACCAAGGAGCTATAGGCATAAAACACTCTACGGCTAGGGCTTAAGACAAACATGCTTCTCCAACACACCAAGGGTTGATACTTTACGACTTTTTGGACCAAGACAAGCCTAGATCTGAAGTAGCAACCTCAGATCTGGACTTCTAACTAGAAATGCCTCCTTAACATGCCAAAATGGCACCAAAACATCATCCAAGAAAAGATCTAGAAGCAACAAAGGCAAAGTGACAGATTGTTACCTTCAAACGGATGCTCATAACCAAAGAGTTGAATCCTCCAGCTCCTTAGTGGTCAAATCCTCCAACTCTTTCTCTTGTAAAAGCCCCAAGCTCACTTTCCTCCTCCTCTTACTCAAATTAGGGTTTGGAATCGCTTAAAGGAGCATCTAGCCAAAAAAGGGGGTTGAGGAGAGGATATAAGGTCCTTTAAATAGGGTGCAAACCCTAAGATTAGGGTTTTTCTTGCCTAGACCAGACTCGTCGAGTCCACTCGCCGGCAAGTCGATTCGGTCACTTATTCTATAACCCAGATGCAGCTCCGACTCGTCGATTAAGTATACCTACTCGTCGAGTCTCTTCTTCAATCTACACTTTAAGCTCTTAACTTAAACTTCTGAAATTTGGGATGTTACACTTGATTTCGTTCATGCAGAGTAAAATGGTAGAACCAAAATTTGTAGAAAGTCACAATCTGGCAATCCTATTGGCTGAACCTCCTGCTACCCACAGTGAATTTAAGTCCATGATTCACAGCTTGAAGGAGTGTTGCTTGGCTACAACCCTGATCCTAAATCCAGAAATTTATCAAGGTCTAATAAAATAATTTTGGAAATCTGCAACAGTTAAGAAAGGAGATAATGCTTCTATATTCATTGAAGCTCTTGTAAAAGGATGCAAGATTATCATCACAGAGTAGATAATCAGAGATGTTCTGAAGATTGACGACAAATCCAACTTTCCTACTAAAATAGAAGTGAAACAAACTCAAGAGCTCCTGAGCATAATGGGTTATGAAGGAGTATTCCCTCCTACCTTGAAAAAGCTATTACCACCTTATTGGAGGTTTTAGCTCATGTTTTTGTGCGTTTCATTTTAGGGAGAAGACCAGGTGCTGATGAGATTTCATTAAGAAATATAGGAGCTATTGTTGCTCTTGCTGTTGGAATTGATTTTAACTTCTCAAGGTTCATTCGGGATGAGCCGGTTGTGAACATTAAGGGAAAGACTAGAGATATATTTATGATGTATCCGAGGTTTCTTCAAATCATCATCAACGAGCAATTCCAAGAAACTCCTAAATATGGTGAGACATTGGACATCAAGTCTCTTGGTCCAAATACTATTTGGTTGATTAAACAGAACCGCAAGGGTAAATATACCTTTGAGGGAAAGTACACTTTGGTAAAATTTGGCATGTTTGCAGAATCTAGTGAAGCCTCAGCTTCTCATGATTCATCTAATCATGTGACTGTTGATGATGATGTGATCATGGTGTCGGATCATGAAGAGAATAGGGTTCCTCCAGTAGCAATTGTGGCCGAGGAACATGAGTTGACTTTCGTTCACGTTTAGAGTGATTATAGCAAAAGTGGGGATGCTGAAAATGATGATGAAGATACTGAAGATGATGACTCTCTTTTGGGGGTAATTTTTTTCCACATAATAATGTCGAGTTGGATATGAGTTTTGTTGACAGTTTGTACTCCTCTCATGAAGATATGGAAACATTCTTTAAAGATTTTGTTGACGATGTTCAAGAAACAACGCCTCTAGTGCATAGTCATACTGCCAGTTCCTCAAATCCTATGGATACAACTTTAGGGATTCTTCCCCCGAATGTTGAGATTCCCACAACTGTGTCGTCTACGAGTGATCCTCTTGAGACTCATATCTCTATGCCATTGTTTAAAATAAAAAGATTAGATCCAAGGCTAGGGGTACTGACTCAGGATTTAGTCCAACCTATTCAACCTGTACAGACCACCTCAACCATGACCCTAACAACTACTACTGAACCTCATCTTGATCAACCTAAAACAACTTTTGAAGCAGGAAGCTCTTCAACTCCTGAGCTTGTATCCCCTACAAGACCACAATTGCTAGGTTATTGGCTGAAAATGAAGAAGATATTCCTTCTCGCGGTAAAGATATATCTATAGAGGAAGGAAACCTGAAGGGGGATGATTCATTAAATCCAGAGTTCTAGAAGGAGATTATTGTGCTCAAACAGCAACTGATCAAAAACGATCTTCTAATTGAGGAATTTGATGCTTGTCTCTTAGTGCTTGAAGATGAAAGTTCCTTGAAGATTGATCAAATCTCTGCTCTTGAACAAGAAAACGCTCAAACGTCCAAACAAATTTCTGATCTTCAAATCAACCTTGGTGCTCTTTCAACCGGATACTTTGATATGAAGAATACACTTATCGCTGAATTTGGAGATAAGTTTCAATCAGCAACTGAAGGCCCAAGTGTTTCTCAAGCTTCTACAACTGCTCAAGCCACTACTCCAACCTTCGAACAGATCGATAACAGGCCAGTCAGAACCACAACGGTCGTTAACTGTTTTGAGACGGAACCGACTCAATCTCCACCCCGGATCACAATCAAGTGAGGAGGGACAACAGTCACATCTAAAAAAAGGGGAGGACTGTTGTTAATGAAAAATACTTCTTAGAACGTTCGTGGTGATCATCCTCAACTAACTGTGACCGACCTTGAAAATAAAAAGTCCCAGCATAAATATGGAGATAGTTCAAGATTCCGTATGTGGGGTTATCTCGATAAAATCAATTGATGGCTGGTGAAGAGAAATAGCAATATAGTGGAGTAATACAAACATCAAAACAACTTCTCTTCGCTCACCAAGGTGGATCTGATAGAGTTGTCTGCTGCTCCGTTCTACAATCCTTCCAATAATGCTCAGGAAACGACTTTCACACTCTTTCTGGAAAATCAGGTAAGGAGAGAATTTGATGGTATGAAGACTGCTTAATCATTTCTGAAGACTACAAAACATGTGTTTGACCCAATCACCAAGAAGGTAATAAAAAACGTCATGTGGCCGCCTACAAAGCAGTTGACACAGATTCCTATCATTAAAAATTTATGTAATGGATCTCTCCGCGACATGCTATACTGGGTATATGATGAAGCAACAGCCTCATCGGTCATCAAGTTTAAAAATGGTTCATTTCATCTAATTGATAAGAGGGATCTCTTCCAATTTGGTTAGAAGGACATTCACACGCTGGCAGGTCATCAAATCATCTATGAGCAAGAAGTTTTGGAGCCAGAAACTAAAGAATTTATTAGCATGATTTCTGAGATAATTAACAAGAGTATGTAATTGGGTGAAATGGGAAGATCAGATGTGTTAGTTATTGAAAAGGACTGAGCTTATGCTAGCCTCAAACCAAGGGGAGATTGAAAGGTCATTATTATGTGGTTTGGGCTAGGCAATCATTTGTATAAGTCATGTTAGGTTTTTGGTCAGTTTTAGTTGTTTTAGTTGTGTTTATTGCCTTAAGTGTGTGTACGGCCGTAAACAGGTTTACAACCATAAACCTGTTTTCGGCCAATCTACCCCTATATATAGGGTGTATTAGTATCGTGTGAGGTTGTTGTTAAATCAGTGAGTCATTATAGTGTCAGGTGGTTTGGGCTTGGATTGATTATGTTCTTCTACTACATTCTTACTTGATTGATTGGTGTTTTTTTATAATTGTTGGATTCACTATTTATGGACTTACAATCCAGTAAAGATAGCAAGTATATAGACAATATGCACACATAGCACGTAATTTATATAAAATACTTAATATCTATCTTTAAGATGAAAGTAACCATGCACTCACAACACGTAATTTATATTAAATACTTCATATCTATGTGTAAGATAAAAGTAACCATGCACTCACTTGATAAGGCGATGATTTGGTACTCAGACAACTCTTCGTTTACTTTAAACAACTCCTTTGAAAGAACAACAATTTTTTATTAAAAATCGGGCTTCGTTGGAGTAGCATTTCTGAGCCGAAAGCTTTTCTTCTCAGAGTTGTCGGGCGCTCCGAGGCTTCCTCTCATGCTAGGGAGGTTCCCTAGTCTTGGGAGGGGTTTAGGAAGGCTAGAGAGAAGTTAGAGAGAGAAAGAAAGGTTTATGGTGTGAAGAAAATATGAAGAGTTCACCCATTATTTATAGGAGTTTTATAGTAAAGTAGCCCCTAAGTTTCATCGGTATCTTCTGCGTACGAGCTCTGTTTTCTATGTTTTTTATATCCACACGTTGATATTTACGAGTACTACAACTTTCATTTAGACCCTGTCGGCTAATTCTCCTTGTATCTCATATATACAAAAATTGTATCGTATTTATCGCGCACGAAGGTTAGCGACTAAGTGTCGTCCATAGCTTTCGCATACGAGCTCCGTTTACAACTTTATTTATATCCACACATTGGTATTTATGAGTACTACAACTTTCATTTAGACACCGTTGGCTAATTCTCATTCTGTCTTGGATTTACAAAACTGTATCGAATTCGTCGCGTTCGAAAAGTAGAGACTAAGCTTGGTCCATAAGTTTCACATAAGAGATCCGTTTTGATGTTATTTATATCCACACATAGGTAAAAATAAAATCTACAACTTTCCTTTTTACTCCGTCGGCTATTTCTCAACTGATCTTAAATTTAACAGTAGGAAGTGATTACACTGTTAATTGTCCGCGTAAAATCCATAACTTTTACATAAGGACTCCGTTTTCATCTGTTTTTGTTGTTGATGTCCTATTAATGAGATCTTTAATTCTCATTTAGGTCTCGTTGGCCAAAAACCACTCGATCTAAAATTCGAATTCTGGGTTGTGCATTGCTATGCGAAATCTTAGAAAAATTATAACTTCCTCATTAGAAGTCAGATTTGGGCGTTCTTTTTATGCACACTCTCGGTTTAACATACACTACAACTTTTTTAAGATCACTCTGTCCAAAAAGTCTTCTATAGTAAATTCAATATTTATGTCGCGCCGAGTCGTGCCGGTTTTGCCATAAAACTTCGACGGGTCATAACTTCGTCGTTATAGCTCGGATTTCGGCGTTCTTTATATGTACGAAATCCTTGTAACATATGCTACAACTTTTAGTAAGACTATTCCTTCTAAATAATATTCCATCAAAAACTCATTTTTGATGCTCATTGTCTCTAAATTGACTAGCCTAGGTCTGCGGGCGTTACAAACTATAACCTACACTTAAATCATCATTGACTGCTTCAAGATATACTCTATTATCTAATACTCCCTTAGTTGATTCTAATGATGCATACTTAATGGATACTGAACGTATTGGTAATTCCAAGAAACTGAGCCACTCCGTAATACGTGAAACCCTCCCACCCCAAGCTTTGTGTTTCTAACTGTGGATGAAAAGGTGTTGAGGTCTCAGGTACATCCCAGGAGTGCTTCTCCTGTCACTCTGACTCAAATTATGGAGTTCATTACAACTACCACCTCAATTGTCATCACTTTAAAAATGCTCTTATTCATAGAAATAATGATATTGACAACGAGTTATCTATAATCAAGGCCTTGTGGTCTCTATCTATAGGTGCCTCAACCATTCAAGTTGAAAATCCAATAGGCTCGGTCCCTACCTTATTAAAACTTTCTCAATGTCAATATGTACCTTATATCCATCCTACTACTACTACTGATCATGATCCTCAACTTTACGTGAAACCATTGGTGGTCGTGTTCCCATTATTGATACTTCTAATGGATTTTCAGCACTATAACATTTTTTGTGGTGCACATACAACCCTAGATGCTTTGGATCTACGTTTTCTCAAGTTATACATACAATTTAATTTTTCCAAAGCATGAATCCTTACTAGCATACAACTTTGATAATTGAAACATAAACAAAATAAGATGAATACCTCTTGGTTGTATCTTGTATATATTGGCCTTACAAGTGCATTAAACCTTAAATGTGATGCCTCAAATAAGTCACAAACACCAAGAACAATGGAGAAAATGAGAGAGACTTTGGAGGCACCAAAATCACCTAGCTTCTTATTAAAACACACTTGTATCCGATTTTAGGGCTTAGGGGTTACATTTGTAGTGTAAAATTCCAAGGGTCACTTGTAAACCCTAATTCATTCACTTTGGCTTTTAATCCAATAACTCATTTGAACTAACACTTCATGAACTCTCACATAAGCTTAGTCCATTACTAATCAATCATGGATCATTAGCCCAAACAATATGTATCACTGATTTATATAATCAGTCTTTGTTAATTTAATTAGCCTCTTTTGATGACTAAATTAATTCTTGATCATATACAATTAAATAATATGATTTCTCAATTAATAGATTATTCTTATAATATGTTAATAAATCACAAATAACCTCTTTCTCGAATATCCATCCTACCAAATTGCTCCGGTGAAGGCAACCCAAATGGACCATGCTAATATCGGGCCAAGTACATACCAATTATAGTTATGGGCTTAGACGCCTAATCCAACAGTCTCCCACTTGGATAAGTCTAATAACTATAACTGCCAAAGCAACTTCAAAATCGGATCAGCGGTCGTAGCTCTCAAAATCCGTCTTCGAACTCTGACGTGTCCTTTACATAAGGGATCATATAATCCTATGGTCTTAAAGATATTGTGTGAAGAAATAAATTGAACGTAGTCATACTTATTGTCCAACAGTTTCTTTCCCGATTTCTGATTTGTTTGACATAGAACTTACTTGAACACGTCATTTGAGTCCTGATCGGGCCCGACACATAAGTCAAAACAAAATCATCGAGGGGCCCAAGATATTGCTTTTAATCCTCTTATTATAAAAGGAACAAATAAACTTCGACGTATATGCTTGTACTAAGTAGTTGTTAAATTATACACAACAACACATTTTATAATAGCAAATTACTGATGTGTTTTCGTAGTATGAATGCACAACCAACTCGTAATCAACAAGTAATATATCTTTGTTTGAATACTATATGATATTATCCTCTCACAATCACTCGTCATAAATTCCATGAAGTGATTCATGTGAGCGTGGGTTTAATCGAATACTCGAATCTGATTTCAGGAGCACTCATGAACTTTGTAGAAAAGTTTTGTTGTGTCTAACAACTTTAGAGAATTTGCAAGTCAATTTATGACGGTCTTGCATTAGTACCTACTTCCAAAATATGATCAACTGTGGAAAATTTGAATATTCTTATTATTATGGAAGTCAAAACATGCAAAATGAACAAATAGTAAACAACTGACACAAGATATCAACTTTACTCGTAAAGAAGACTCCTTTTATTTAATCATCGAATGTCGCTTACATTTTATCTATTACAACTTTCTAAATAGCTATCTAATCACTAAAACTAATACTGTACTCCAACCCAATGCTCCTAGCATGTTGTAAGTGCGTAACCCTACTCAACACCTTTGTAAGGGGATCTGTTGGGTTCTCTTCTGATAATACTATCTGTACTACAAGGAGTCATTCTTCGACTTGATGTCTTACGAAGTGATGTTTTCTATCGATGTTAGTAGATCTGCCATGATCCCTCGGTTCCTTGGTTAAGGCAACCACACCCTCGTTGTTACAGAAAATCTCGATAGGCTCTTTTACAGCTGGTACAACTCCAAGGTCTCTGATGAAGTTCTTTAGCCATATTGCCTCGTTCGACGCTTCGCTTTCTACTATGTACTCTGATTCGTACGCTGAATCAGCTATAGTCTCCTATTTGGAAGTTTTCCATGTTACTACTCCTACATTTAGGGTAAATACTCACCCCCACTGAGAGCGGAAATTATCTTTGTAGGTCTAAAAACTAGCATCAGTATACCCTGTTACTCTCAAGTCATCCCTCCCACCGAGGGTAAGGACCCAGTCCTTAGTCCTTCGCAGGTAGTTTAGAATGTTCTTTACTGCAGTCCTGTGAGCTCTACCAGGATTCCCCTAATATATGCTGACCATGTTCAAAGCAAAGGCCACATCAGGGCGAGTACATGTCATAGCATACATGATCAAGCCCACTACGAAAGCATATGGTACTCGACTCATCTCTGCTATCTCGGAATCGGTACTCGGACTCCGAGTCTTACTCTGTTTGGTATTGCTCTGTATAGGCAATTCTCCTTTCTCGGAATTCTCTATGTTGAATCGTTTCAACACCTTGTCCATGTAGGTACTTTAACTATGTCCTAGTAGTCTTTTACTCCTATGTCTCAATATCCTTATCCCTACAATGTAAGCAGCTTCCCCAAGATCTTTCGTAGCGAAACAGTTCCCAATCAAGGACTTAACCTCCTGAATGGTTGGGACATCATTTCCTATGAGT
Source organism: Lactuca saligna (assembly GCF_052625555.1). Taxonomy (NCBI): domain Eukaryota; kingdom Viridiplantae; phylum Streptophyta; class Magnoliopsida; order Asterales; family Asteraceae; genus Lactuca; species Lactuca saligna. The sequence continues at coordinate 200,029,167 of NC_136424.1, read as the reverse complement.
AGTATGCCATCCACATACAATACCAGAAAGCTAACTATACTCTCACTATCCTTGACATACACATAAGACTCATCCTCGCTTCTCGAAAATCCAAACTCTTTGACTTTCTCATCGAAACGAAGATTTCATTTGAAAGAAGCTTGCATCAATCCATAAATGGATTTCTCAAGATTGCACTCTCTATTAGGGTACCTTGCATTGACGAAACCCTCTAGCTGAGTAAAGTAAACATCTTCAACCAACTTCCCATTAAGGAAAGAAATTTTAACTCCCATTTGCCATATTTCATAATCATGAAACGAAGCTATGGCTAGCATAACCCTTATAGATTTGATCTTCGCTACTGGTGAGAAGGTCTCCTCATAGTCAACTCCAGGAGTTTGAGTAAAGTCCTTCACAACCAATCGTGACTTATATGTGTGTACTTTCCCATCCTTGTCGGTCTTCTTCTTGAAGATCCACTTGCACCCGACTGTCTTCCAACCTAGTGCATTCTCAACCAAGTTTCAAACTTGATTATCATACATGGACTGAATCTCGTTATCCATAGCCTCCTTCCATTTTGTGGACTCGGGACCCACCATGGCTTCCTTGTAGTTGTTATGTTTTTTGTTGCGAGGAGGCGAGATATTGAGATAGAAACCCAAGAAAGGGAGCAACATCAGGCTCTGGTTCAATCCCAACCTACAACTAAGAGGGTCAAGTCCGCCAACCGAAGTTCAGGATCAGTTGAGGGGAGGTGCAGATGCTTTTTATGTCATAGGTTTGGCAAGGAGGGCCGTTTTTATAGAAATTTTTGGCGGAGTGCACAAGTTTGTTTCCATTGCAGCTAGGAAGGCCACATCAGAGCTCGTTGTCAATTTCTCGTTTTTAGTGAGGTATTGGACCCTACACCCCTAGCTTGGCAGTTACCCGATGGTTGTCATGGGAAGACCGAAGTCCCGAGGACTGAGATTTGAGTTTCCAGTTATTTTATTTAGCAAATGTTTTGGTATTGGTATTCTTCTATAGATTATGTTTGTGTTCCAAAGTTCAGTTGTAACCTTGGATGATCAATGGAATAAAATTATCTTATTTAGCTCTGTTTAAATTGATTTCTTGTAATGAACTGTTTAATCATATTTTCCCTCGATTTTATGTATGTTCAAATTTCTGATGTTGTGAAGGTTCAGATTCTCCTATGTGTCAGGGTATTGGTGGTTAGGGTCAGGTGGCGGAATTCAAATTAGTTCGGGTATCGAAGGATTCTGAGGTTTTCAGGCTCTAGCATATCTCAAGTGGGTGAGATTAGAACCTCTTAGCAGGAAGATGTTGTGCCAACGTTTGGTTCTCAGTTGAATTTCTCCAAGTTCAAGACTTCCGTGCAACTACTGTATCTTCCGGTTTTGTATCAAGATCATCATCAGCTATTGGATTTCCCTTTAAGTCGTACTAGTTTTATTGGTGATTTCATATGGCGGGCGTCCTTAGGCATTAGAACCTAGGGTGTTAGGAGCTCAGGTTGAGGGATGTAATGAGGGCTTCCTTGTCTATTCTTGTTTGATTGCGGATTGAGGGTCTGCATAATAGACCGAAGACCAGGTAGGATCAGTCAAGCCTTGTTGGGCTCAAGTTATATTGTCAGTTAGTAGATCGGGGGTAAACCCAAGTGTTATTGATGATTAGTGGATAAGGTGTGAGCCTGAGTGTTGTCAGTAGATAGCGAAGTAGGGTTTTCAGAGTTGTAACAACCCAATTTTTCAAGTCCAAAAATTCCATTTTTAATTAAACAACTTGGAAAACATTTGAAAATAAACAACAGTCGATCATATTGTTTCTTAAATTATGTTACGTGTCTGAAAACCAAAACATGGACTCAACCATAGTGTCAGAGAACAAATCCCAGAATAATCTCATAATGCGGAAAACAAGGGGTGTGTATGATGTGCCGCTACCGTGCCAGCTCCTTCCCCTTCGCTGAAGATGTACCTGAAACTAAAACTCTAAACTGTAAGCCCGAAGCTGAGTGTGTTCCCCCATAATACCACATACCATACAATCATATAATGAATAGCTAAGAGATACGGTCCTTGCCCACACTCATGGAGATACGGGCCTCGCCCACACTCCGCTAACTAGGAGATACGGGCTTGCCCACACTCCGCTATCTAGGAGATACGGGCCTCGCCCACACTCCGCCATCTAGGAGATACGGGCCTCGCCCACACTCCGCTATCTAGGAGATACGGGCCTCGCCCACACTCGACTGCTATACAAGTATCACACAGACAACGGGTATAAACAATTCTACCACACCAGAATATATCATCCTCAGACTCAACTAAGAGATAAAGGCTATGTCCACACTCCGATACTATCTTAACGTCTATACGGGCCAACCTTGGTGCCTGAGACCCGTTCCTACTGGTAGGAAACTGACCTCCAAAAGTAGCTACCAAAAGTTTGACTGCCCGACGTCTGACTGTTGCACCGATAATCCTTCGGATACAAATCCATAAACATAGATTAGCCACTCATAAATACCCTTAGATCAAATGATTGACCCACCCCTGGTCCAAGGTCAACTCCATGGTCAAAGTCAACTTCCAATTGATTGGACTCGCCGAGTCATGGCACAGACTCACCGAGTCCTTCTACAACTAACCTGGACTTACATGCAAAGTCCCTCCTCCCACTCACTCAGACACCCTTAACTCACTACTTGGGATTATAGAACCGACTCGCGATCCGACCCGTCGAGTCCAAGAACAAATCGTCGAGTCCGCACGAGCAGACCTCCTACTCGCTTCTAAATCCTCATCAGAACATCCTTTATGAGGATTCGAGTTTCCGAGACTATTGCTACACATTAAATTGCTAATTTCGCGTGTATGTACGAAGGGTTGGGCCTCCAACACCTAAACCCTCTTACTCAGTAAAAATTCATATGACTCGGCGAGTTTGAAGAACAACTCGTCAAGTTCCATGCAATATTCATATGACTCACTGAGTTGTTCATCCAACTCGCCGAGTCTAAGGCCACCTTCATAGAACTTGTCGAGTTCCACTTTGGGACTCACCGAGTCCCTACAACCCATTTCCCATACCGACCAAATCTGATACATGCAACGCATCCAAACCATAGATCCATGTTCCAAGGCTTTCTTATCACGTAAAGTTGCAAACTTTACGTGCATGCATGGCCCTATAAGCTCCAAAAGGCAAAACGAAGCTCTTAAAGAGGTGATACACTCAATGGGGACATCAATCACTTCAACCACAGAACATAGATCATAAATGGAGCTTGACGTTTTAGGGCTTGAAAACCATTAATTTGGGACAAAAAGGGGATCTAATGAACTAGTCATCAAGGTAAGAACTTTTCTACCTGAATGGAAGCTTCTCACAGTGTAGATTCCGGATCTACCTCCCATCCTTGCACACTTCAATCTCTTCCTTCTTCTTCTAAGCTCCAAACCTTCTTCACAAAGCCAAAAACACTCTCAAGAACAATATGGGGGATAGGGTTTCGCTCTAAAGCTCTTTGGAAGTGTTAGGGACACAGGAGGCCAAGTTAGAGCATTTACATAGGGTGCAAACACCCGGATTAGGGTTTTTGCCCAAACATGGCCTACTCGTCGAGTCCAAAGTTCAGTCCCTGCGTCTTATCCTGCTCCTACTTGGCGAGTTGGTCCATCAACTCGCCGAGTCCAAGCCAAAAATGCATTATTTTAAAAATGTAAATTACAAGGAGTACGTACCGGTAACCAGGTGCTACAAATCCTGAAACAGCTCGTGGTAGTGCTCCATCATCTCTTCCACCGGCTCCCAAGTCCACTTCGATCCCTTCCGGTGCTACGATTGCAGTGTCATGAGTTCCACCCTTTTGTTCCTCAGATCCTTTGACTTCCTGTCGAGGATTGCCATAGGCCGCTCGATGTAATTCAGGCTATCATCGACCTTAATATCCTCCAAATGCACCACTGCTGATTCATCCACCAAACACTTCCATAATTGAGAGACGTGGAAAGTTTTGTGGATCTGCCTTAGGTCCAATCTATATGACACCTTGCCCACCTGAGCTACAACCCTAAATGGCCTGCTGTACCTTGGGCCTAACTTTCTTAGCTTTCTGAATCGGATGACGCCTTTCCATGGCGACACATTCAGAAGAACCATATCCCCGACTTGGAATTCCATGTCTGAACGACACTTGTCGGCATAACTTTTCTTCCGACTCTGAGTAGTATGAAGCCTGCTTCAGACCTGCTGAATCTTCTCTATCGTCTGGAGCACCACTTCGGTGCTTCCTATGACCCTATGGCCAACCTCTCCCTAACATATCGTGGTCTTGCATCTCCGTCCGTACAACATCTCGAAGGGAGGACGGTCAATACTCGCGTGGTAGCTGTTGTTGTATGAGAACTCAGCTAAAGGAAGATAGGTATCCCAACTACCACCGAAATCTAGCACGCATGCCCACAACATATCCTCAAGAGTCTGGGTGGTCCGCTCACTCTGACCATCCGTCTGCGGGTGAAAGGCAGTGCTAAAATGAAGACGAGTGTCCAACTCATCATGAAACTTCCTCCAAAACCTGGAAGTAAAATGCACATCTCTATCTGAAATCACTGATACTGGCACGCCGTGCCGCGCCACTATCTCCCTGATATAGATGTCAGCCAACTTATTGGCCGAGATGCTCTCCTGAATCGAGATAAAATGGGCACACTTTGTCAATTGATCCACGATGACCCATATAGAATCCAATCCTTGCGCGGTCCTGGGAAGCTTCGTGATAAAACCCATCGTAATATCTTCCCACTTCCATAATGGGATTTCCAATGGTTGCATCTTGTCGTGCAGTCTCTGATGCTCGGCCTTGACCTTCCTGCAGGTCAAGCGCCGCTCGACGAACCAAGCCACATCCCGCTTCATGCAGGGCCACCAATAGTCCAGAGGAAGATCCCTATACATCTTCGTCGCCTCAGGATGAATGGAGAACCGGGATTTGTGCGCCTCCTCCATCAGAACCTGACGTACGCCACCAAGATAAGGGACCCACACCCTACGGTGAAGAGTCAATAACGCTCAGCTATCATAGTCGAAGGAGGAAACCTACCCCACAATCCGCTCACTCTTCCGATGCTCTTCCTTCATAGCCTCCTACTGAGCCTCCCGAATCCTCCCCAATAGCGGAGTCACTACTATCATCCATAGACAGATATCTCGGATTGGTGCTGCCTTACGGCTAAGCACATCGGCCACCACATTGGCCTTCCCTGGGTGATAAAGGATCTCGTAATCATAATCCTTTACCACATCTAACCACCGTCGTTGCCTCATGTTTAGATTCAGCTGATCCATGAGGTACCTCAAACTCTTATGGTCCGTGTAAATGGTATAGCGAACCCCATAGAAGTAATGACACCAAATCTTGAGGGCAAACACAACCGCCCCCAGCTCCAAGTCATGTGTCGGGTAATTCTCCTCGTGAGGCTTCAGCTGCCTCGACGCGTAAGTGATGACATGCCCTTTCTGCATCAATACCGCTCCCAACCCTGAGATGGATGCATCGCAATACACAACAAAATCCTCTATGCCCTCTTACAGGGCTAAGATTGGTGCCTCGCACAATCTGTCTCAGTGTCTTGAAAGCTGCCTGTTGTTCAGGCCCTCAATGTAACACCACGACCTTCCTTGTTAGCCTGGTCAATGGTACGACTATCTTGGAGAAATCCTGGATGAATCTCCGATAATATCCCGCTAATCCCAAAAAACTCCAAATCTCGGATGGAGACTTCGGAACCTCCCATCTCATCACGGCCTCTACCTTGGCCGGGTCTATTGAAATCTCGTCCTGGTTGACAAGGTGCCCAAGAAACTATACCTCGCGCAACCAGAACTCACACTTGCAGAATTTGGCATACAAGCTCTCCCTCCTCAAAGTCTCCAGCACCTCCCGCAGGTGCTCCTCATGCTCCTCCTGTGTCTTGGAGTAAACCAAGATATCATCGATGAAAACTATCACAGACCGATCCAGCATCAGTCTGCATACGCGGTTCATGAGGTCCATGAACGCGGCAGGAGCATTGGTGAGCCCAAACGGCATCACTACAAACTCATAATGGCCATAGCGCATCCAAAACACGGTCTTCTGCACATCCTCCTCTCTGATCCTCATCTAATGGTAACCTGAATGCAAATCGATCTTGGAGAACCAAGATGCTCCCTGTAACTGGTCAAAGAGATCATCAATCCTCGGGAGTGGGTAACGATTCTTCACCGTTACTTTCTTCAGCTCCCGATATTCTATACACATCCGATGCGACCCGTACTTCTTCTTCACAAAAAAAATCGGGGCTCCCAAAGGTGAATTGCTCGGCCTGATAAATCCCTTGTCTAGCAGCTCCTGCAGGTACGTAGACAACTCCTGCATCTCGGGAGGAGCCAACCGATAGGGTGCCTTGGCTATGGGAGCCACACCAGCGACTAGGTCGATCCTGAACTCCATCTAACACTCCGGAGGTATCCTTGGCAGATCCTCGGGGAATACATCCGTGAATTCTCGTACCACAGGAAGCTCATCCACCGTCGCTCTACCAGCCTCCCGGGCATCCGTAACATACGCGACATAACTGGCGCAACCCTGTTGGAGGTAGCGCCTTGCCCTCGCCGCCGAACATAAGGTTGGCCCTCGCTATGGTCTCTCACCCTGAATCACCAACTCTCCCCCACTTGGGGCTCTGACTCGCACTAGCTGCTTCGCGCAGTCTATGACTGCTCTATTGGGGCTCTACCAATCCATACCAATAATGACCTTGTTTCCCCGCAACGGAATGGGAACCAGGTCAACCAGATACCGCTACTTTAACAATCTCAATACACAATCCCGGAAAACCTCTGATGCTCGAACCGATCGATCGTCGGTAATCTCCACCTCTAAAGGGCAATCCAACCTGCCCGAAGACTCCGGAAACTTCTTGATAAGCGCAAGGGAAACAAATGATTGGGTAGCCCCCGAATCGAACAACACCTAAACTGGGATACCGTTCACATTAAACGATCCTAAGCAGAGCACATACACATAACATATCAACATTACAACAGCATAACATAAAAAGCATAAATAAAGAATCATACCATTCACCACATCGGGTGCGGCGCGTGCCTCCTCGCTAGTCAACTGAAAGGCCCAGATCCTCAACACTGGAGCCTCTGAGTTTCCTTGTCGGCCGTCTATGATCCTCAGAGTCGCTGGAGCCGGCGCCTTTACAGGCGCTAATGTTGCTGTCAACTGAGGGCAATTGGCACTCTTGCGGCCCCTCTAGTTGCAATGGAAACACAGCAACTCAGATGCCTGAACAACCGAGGCAAGGGCAGTACAATCACTGCTAAAGTGTCCCATCTTGCCGCACTTGTAGTAGCCTGACGATCCCAATCTACATGCTCCCTCGTGCGACCTACCACATTTTCCGCAGCGGTCTGATCCTCCTTGGCCTTTCGGCCTACCATCTGATCCCTTAGACTTCTTCCCCCAAGCCCCAGCCACCTGCCTCGCCTCTTCCTTCCTCTTCCGGATATGCTCTAGATCAATCTCCCTCTCCCTTGCCCTGGCAATTATGGACTCCAGGGTAGGGCAAGCTGAAAAGCTAAAATCCTCTCGGATATCAACGCGGAGCATGTCATGGTAGTGGGTCCTCCTGATATCCTCATCTCCATCATACTGGGGCACCATCAATTCCCTCTCCTGGAACTTGGTGGTGATCTCCGCCACAGTCTCCGTAGTCTGTCTCATGTTTAAGAACTCCCTGGCCAGTTGCTGAAGCTCGACAGCCGGCACAAAATCTGCCCTAAACTTGGTCACAAAGTCCGACCAGGTCATAGCCTCAACAGCTGAGGCTCACATCAAGTCACCGACTGACTCCCACAAATATCTAGCTTTGTCTCTCAAACACCCTGTTGTGTATCTCACATTCGACCCCTTAGGGCAGAAGCTAGTCAGGTGTGCAAACTCAATGTCCGCAATCCGTCGTCTGGCAGCAATGGGGTCCTTCGTCCCATGGAAATCCGGCGCACCACTTCCCCTAAAGTCCTGAAATTACACTGTGCAAGATCCTGACTGGTCAGATGTCATGTCACTCCTGAACGCCCTGAGGCGGTACTCCATAAGCTCAACTATCCTGTCCTTGATCAACTCGAAAATGATGGGGGTCGACTCAAGGATGCCTCTGGTGATCTCTAATGCGATGAACTCGCGTAGCCTCTCATCTACTGGCTTGGAACCTGATCCCGAACCCGATCCCTTTCTAGAACTGCCACTAGCTCGCCTCTGATGTAGTACCACCATTCTTCAATAGACACAGGTAACCATTAGTGATACTGATACTTCTAAAGGAATCACATCTATTTCAACTTCCCTGGTCTTGTCTCGGCCTTCCTTATTTTGGCTACGGATCCTCTGCTTTCAGTAGTACGGGCCCATACTACCTTCCACATCTATCCAGACCTTCTTCAAGGACTGCCTCGACTCCACCAGATCCCTTTCACTACTACTGATCACTACTATACTCATCCTAGGCTTGCGCTAGGGAAACCTCTAACTCCACCCTACCTGGTCCTTAGCTGCTGAAGGCCTCCTTGTGATGCCAATTAGCCATTACCTGAATACCATCACATGTGATGAGGCTCAGATAGTCCTTCGAGTAACAGACTCGCCCCTATAACGGTTAGAGTCAAACGAGAGCTGCGTAATAGGGCCAAATCCAGCACTCTAAGTTTATTCAACCCTGGTCACATGTGACGTGACGTATTCACCTAATGGCTAACTCCCATCACTCATAGCCCCACAAAGCACAAAGCAACCAACATTCAGACAAAAGGGAACAACCTCGAGCAATTTCGTCCTCATAGAGAGAAACGGGTCTAGCATACAGTGTTAAACTCATACTGTCAGGTATAACCTAAACAGGCTATCCTACTGTTGTCTACTCAATACTAGCATGCAATTCTCATATGCCGAAGCACATAAAGCAGGCACATAAGGCATCACCCCTAGATCCTTAGTCCTATTCTAGCATGTTGTTCTACTGAAACTGTTAAACATAACATACACTTGTATGGGTATTTTGGGGAATACTTACTTGAGCTCAGCCAGTCGCACACATCACACACTTCGTTCTTTCGTAAAAGTCTTTACTTAATCCTTTAGAAAACTTTTTTTTTTCGAAATCGTTTAATCCCTTGATTTGAGTTCAGACATCCCCAAGGGTGTGTCCGAATCCCTCAAACCAGGGCTCTAATACCAACTTGTAACAACCCAATTTCTCAAGTCCAACAATTTCATTTTTAATTAAACATGTTGCAAATCATGTTACGTGTTTGAAAACCAAAACATGGAATCAACCATAGTGTCAAATTACAAATCCCAGAACAATCTGAAAATACGGAAAACAAAGGGTGTGTATTATATGCCGCTACCGTGCCAGCTCTTTCCCCTTCCCTGAAGAGGTACCTGAAACCAAAACTCTAAACTGTAAGCACAAAGCTTAGTGAGTTCCCCCATAATACCACATACCATACAATCATATAATGAATAGCTAAGAGATGCGGGCCTCACCCACACTCATGAAGATACGGGCCTCGCCCACACTCCGCTAACTAGGAGATACGGGCCTCGCCCACACTTCACTATCTAGGAGATACGAGACTCACCCACACTCCGCCATCTAGGAGATATGGGCCTCTCCGACACTCTGCTATCTAGGAGATACGGGCCTCGCCCACACTCCACTGCTATACAAGTATCACACAAACAACGGGTATAAACAATTCTAGCACACTAGCATATATCATCCTCATACTCAACTAAGAGATACGGGCTCTACCCACACTCCGATACTATCATAATCTCTATACGGGCCGGTCTTGGTGCCTTAGACCCGTTCCTACTGGTAGGAAACTCACCTCAAAAAGTAGCTACCAAAAGTCTGACTGCCGGACGTCTGACTGCTGCACCGGTAATCCTTCGGCTAAAAATCCATAAACATAGATTAGCCACTCATAAATACCGTTAGATCAAATGACTGACCCACCCCTGGTCCAAGGTCAACTCCTTGGTCAAAGTCAACTTCCAGTTGACTGGACTCGCCGAGTCATGGCACAGACTCACCAAGTCCTTCAACAACTAACCTGGACCTACATGCCAAGTCCCTCCTCCCACTCACTCAGACACCCCTAACTCACTACTTGGGATTATAGAACCGACTCGCGATCTGACCCGCCGAGTCCAAGAACAAATCGCCGAGTCCGCACGAGCAGACGTCCTACTCGCTTCTAAATCCTCATCAGAGCATCCTTTATGAGTATTCGGGTTTCTGGGACTATTGCTACACATTAAATTGCTAATTCCGCGTGTATGTACGAAGGGTTGGGCCTCCAACACCTAAACCCTCTTACTCAGTAAAAATTCATATGACTCGGCGAGTTTGAAGAACAACTCGTCAAGTTCCATGCAATATTCATATGACTCGCTGAGTTGTTCATCCAACTCGCCGAGTCTAAGGCCACCTTCATAGAACTCACCGAGTTCCATTTTGGGACTCGCCGAGTCCCTATGACCCATTTCCCATACAGACCAAATATGAGACATGAAACGCTTCCAAATGATAGATCTATGTTCCTAGGGCATGCTTATCACGTAAAGTTGCAAACTTTACGTGCATGCATGGCCCTATAAGCTCCAAAAGGCAAAACGAAGCTCTTAATGAGGTCATACACTCAATGTTGACCTCAATCACTTCAACCACAGAAACTTCATGCTTCTAATACACCCATAAGGTCCAAATCTGGAGTCCCTTCAGATCATAGAGCATAAACACATAGAGCTTGAGGGTTTAGGGCTTGAAAACCACTAATTTGGGACAAAAAGGGGATCTAATGAACTAGTGATCAAGGTAAGAACTTTTCTACCTAAATGGAAGCTTCTCACAGTGTAGATTCCGGATCTACCTCCCCTCCTTGCACACTTCAATTTCTTCCTTCTTCTTCTAAGATCCAAACTTTCTTCACAAAGGCAAAAACACTCTCAAGAACAATATGGGGGCTAGGGTTTTGCTCTGAAGCTCTCTGGAAGTGTTAGGGACAAAGGAGGCCAAGTTAGAGCATTTAAATAGGGTGCAAACACCCAGATTAGGGTTTTTGCCCAAACAGGGCCTACTCGCCGAGTCCGGGGACCTACTCGCCGAGTCCAAAGTTCAATCCCCGCGTCTTATCCCGCTCCTACTCGGCGAGTTGGTCCATCAACTCGCCGAGTCCAAGGCAAAAATTCATTACTTTAAAAATGTAAATTGCAAGGAGTACGTATCAGGAACCAGGTGCAACAAAAAAGGTAGGACTATGGTTTTGTTTTGTAGGTTATTGTTGGGTGTCCTTATGTGGGTGAATTTCCATGTGGCGTTAGTACAGCCGATATTGACCAAGTAGGTCTAGAACCGATCAAATCTGCCGATTTCGGTTAGCATAATTGATAGAAAGGATGGTTTAGCCTTGTCTGTTGGGTTTTGTAAGGTTCCCCCACTATGTCAGTGTGTGTTATTGGCAGCTATGATGTGGGATGAAGTTCCTAATTTGGATATAGATGAGTGATGCAAGGCCGGGAGACCTTTGTCGGTTAGTTTAGAAGTCTTGGGTAGCATGAGTGTTAGTGAGGAGGTTTAGTTTGCATTAAGGTTGTCTACAATTTCGGGACCTGAAGGTCCTAGACAAAAAAGTGAATTCTTCTCTTATGGATAAACAATGTTGTGGGTAATTGTTTGTCGTTAGGTTGCTTCCTTCTTATACGGTCTGCAGAGGTTTCGGAGGTAATCGATCGTTTTGAGGTGTTATAGTAGTTGTGCCTCGGATCACTAGAGTCTCTACTGAAAATAGCTTATGAGCGTGGTATTCGATCTTGATTGTTATTGTAGCACCTAGTTCCTGGTATGTAAATCTTGATTGAGTATTTTTCCTTTTTAAGCCTTGGACTCGACGAGTCATAGGTCCGACTCGCCGAGTAGGCACAGGACCCAGGACACGTTTAAGTTAGCGACTCGGCGAGTCTATATCCTAGACTCGGCGAGTCACCACTGTTGGATGAAGCTCTAAGTTTCAGGGGTTTGCACCCTATTTAATCCCCCTTTCCGCCCCAAGCCAGCCCCCATTCACCCTAAGAGCCATATACCTCGTTCTAAGCTTTGTTTTGTGGATTTGAAGCCATTTGGTGTGTCCTCTTGGAGATTGGAGTGTGTAGGGAAGGAGATCAAGAAGAAGAAGAGGAGGTCAAGCACTTGGGAGCAATTTCTGAGTGATATCTAAGGTATGGCTCGTTTTCCCCCTTGTCTCCATGCATATGGCCCCATTAAAGTCCATCATGGCTCATTTCCAAGCTTGTATGTGCATAATATTTCGAAATCAGTTGATTGGTCCCTAGATCCAAGCATATCTGAGCTCCAGGAGCTCAGATCCACTACCTTTATGAGCCCATACTGCATATAAACTTTAGATATACTCTTTTTGTGCATTTTGAACCCTAAAAACCCCATAGATGGATATCTACATGTAAAGTTGGAAACTTTACGTGTTATTCATGCTCTAGGAACCCAGATCTACGAATGGCATGGATTGGATTCGAGCAAAATCGCATTTTTAGCTCTTGCATGGACCGGACTCGGCAAGTCGCTCATCTGAATCGACGAGTCCAGTTGCGAGTCTCCAGGTTTGTCCCCTCTTTGTTATGTCAAGTCGTGTGGTGAGTCCAGGAGGGACTTGGTGAGTTGGAAGCCAAAACTCACCCATAGTAGAACTCGGCGAATCGATGCCCAGACTCAGCAAGTTCAAGGCAATCTCCTTAGATCAAGATCAGACTCGGCGAGTTGTTCATACAACTCGGCGAGTCATAGTATAACTTGTTCATCGAATGAAGATGAACTCGGCAAGTGGGATGAAGGACTTGAACATCAGTTTGGAAGGAGAACTCGTCGAGTAGACGCCTAACTCGACGAGTTGAAACAAAATCCAGGTCAGTCGTTTGGACATGGACTCGGCGAATTGGCGAGCCAACTCGGCGAGTCGGGTCAACTAGAAGTTGACTCTAACTTTGACTTAGGGCATGATTAGGGGTAAAATTGTCATTTTACCGAAAGGTCAGTTAGTAGTTTTTGACTAAGTGTTTGGTGGGAATACAGTCGGAGGATTTCCAGAACAGCAGCACCAGCAGTCAGACTATTCCCATGAAGATCAGCAGCTACTCCGAGGTGAGTTACCTTCCAGTAGCGGTGGGTCTAAGGCCACAATGCCGGCCCACCAGTAGGAGATGTATGATTAGATGATTGTCTCTGTGATATTCATCTAGGGTTGCTACTACATGTGTTATGTTTATGTGGTTGTATGATATGTGACTTATGTGCTATGTGGTAGTAGTAGGGGGTGAAATAGTCCCCGGTACCCGGTCGAGAGGACCGAAGGGGGAGCCAGCACCCAGATATGCTAGGTGGTATCCAGTCGAGAGGAACGAAGGGGAGACCAACACCCAGATATGCTAGGCAGTATCCGGTCGAGAGGACCGAAGGGGTAGGTCCGGCACCCAGATATGCCTGACAATTTATGTATGTTATGTGATTGTATGGTTTGTGCTATGATGGGGGAACTCACTAAGCTTTGTGCTTACAGTTTACAATTTTGGTTTCAGGTACCTCTTCATCGAAGGGGAAGGAGCTGGCTCAGTAGCGGCACATCATGCACACACGTTGGGTTCCGCATTTATTAGATTTCCTTGGGATTTATACTCTGATGTTTCGATTTGTTGTATGACTTGACTTTTAAACACGGTTATGTTGTGATGTATTTTGGCAAACAATGTTTTTATCTATTAACATTTTCTAAAGTTATGTTTTAAAAACGAAATTTTTACGTGAAAAATTGGGTCATTACATGTTGGTATCAGAGTCCTGGTTTGAGGGATTCGGACACACCTTCGGGGGTGTTTGGACTCAAATCGAGGGATTAAAAGATTTTGGAAAGAGAAAATGTTTTCTAAAAGGGTTAAGTAAAGGGTTTTAAGAAAGAATAATGTGTGTGATGTGCGCAACCGGCCAAGGTCAAGTAAGTATTCCCCAATGTACCCATACAAGTTTATTTATGTTTATCAGTTTATGTAGAACAGCATGCTAGAATAGGACTAAGGATCTAGGAGTGATGCCTTATGTTCCTGCTTTATGTGATTCAGTGTATGAAAGAGCTGCATGCTAGAGCTCAGTAGACAGCAGTAGGGTAGCCTGTTTAGGTTATTCCTGATAGTACGAGTTTAGCATGGTATGCTAGTTCAATTTTCTCTTCAAAGATAGAGTTGCTTGAGATTGTTTTCTTACGTCCAAATGTTGTTTGCTTTGTGCTATGTGGGCCTTGAAGTGATGGGAGTTAACTGTTAGGTGAATATGTTTAAGTCACATGTGATCAGGATTGAATAATCTCAGAGTGTTGGATTTCACTCTATTGTGTAGCTCTTGTTTGAGTCTTAATCGTTGTAGAGATGAGTCCCTTACTCGAAGGATTATCCGAGCCTCAGCACATGTGATTGTATTCAGGTAATAGTTAATTGGCATCACCAAGAGGCCTTCAGCAGCTGAGGGTTGGGTTGGGTGGAGTTAGAGGTTTCCTAGGGTAAGCCTAGGATAATGAGTAGCAGTGATCAGCAGTAGGGGAAGGGACCTCGTCGAGTCGAAGCGGTTTTTGGGGAAGGTACGGATAGATGTGGAAGGTAGTATGGGCCCGTACTACTGGAAGCAGAGGATCCGTACCCAAACCAAGGGAGGCTAACATAAGACTAGGGAACTAGTAGTAGATGGGCTCCCTCCAGGGGTATCAGTATCGCTAACAGTTGTTATTTCTTTGTATTTCAGAATGGTGGTACTACGCCTGAGACCAGCAGTTGGCAGTTCAGGAGAGGGATCAGGATCCGAGCCAGTAGATGAGAGGCTACGCGAGTTCATCGCGTCAGAGATCACCAGAGGTATCCTTGAGTCGACCTCCATTATCTTCGGGTCGATCAAGGAAGGGATCATCGAGTTGATGGAGGATCGCCTCGCGGCGTTCAAGAGCGACATGGCATCTAGCCAGTCGGGATCTCGCACTTTGTCCTTTAAGGACTTCAAGGGCAGCGGTGCGTCAGATTTCCATGGGGTGAAGGACCCCATTGTTGCCAGGCGGTGGATCGTAGACATCGAGTCTGCGCAGTTGACTAGCTTCTGCCCTGAGGGGTTGAAGGTGAGGTAGGCAGCAGGGTGTTTACGACACCGAGCTCGAGATTGGTGGGAGTCAGTGGGTGATTCTTTGGGAGCCTCAACTATTGAGGCTATGACCTGGTCGGACTTTGTAACCAGGTTTAGGGCAGAGTTTGCACCGACTGTCGAGCTTCAGTAGCTGGCCAGGGAGTTTTTGGATATGAGGCAGACGACTGAGACTGTGGTGGAAATCACCTCCAAATTCCGGGAGAGGGATTTGTTGGTACCCCAGTATGCAGGTGACGAGTATATGAGGAGGACCCGTTATCATGATATGCTTCGGGCTGACATCCGAGAGCATTTTAGTTTTTCAGCTTGCCCTACCTTGGACTCCATGATTGCCAAGGCAAGGGAGAGGGAGATAGATTTGGATCACATCCGGAAATGGAAAGCGGAGGAGGGGCAGCCAGGAGGGGCTTCAGGGAAGAAGCCCAAGGGATCAGATGTGGGGCCAAAAGGCCAATAGGGATGCGGCTGCTACAGGAAATGAGACAAGATGCACGAGGGGGCGTGCAGGTTGGGATCATCAGGCTGCTACAAGTGCGGCAAGTTTGGGCACTTTAGCAGGGATTGCACTGCTCCAGCAGCATATATTCAGACATCGGAGTTGCTGTGTTTCCACTGCAACCAGAGGGGCCACAAGAAGGCCAATTGCCCCCAGTTGATAGGTTCATCGCCAGTAAGGGCGCCAGCTCCTGCGGATCACTGATGGCCGCCAGGGCAAGGCAGAGGCTCCAGTGGTGAGGAGCCGAGCATTCCAGCTGACCACCGAGGAGGCACGCGTAACACCCGATGTGGTGACGGGTATGATTTTTTTCTCTCTCATTTATTTATATGATGTTATGATATTGATATGTGCCCGGTATAGGTATATGTGTTAGGATCGTTCCATGTGAACAGTATCCCAGTCCAGGTGTTGTTCGACTCGGGTGCATCCCGATCGTTTATGTCCCTTGCACTTAGCAAGAAGTTTCCTGAGTCTTCGGGCATGCTGGATTGTCCTTTGGAAGTAGAGATTGCTGATGATCAATCGGTGCGAGCATCGATGGTATTTTGGGACTACGTATTGCGTTTGTTCGAGGAGCGTTACTTGGTGGATTTGGTTCCCATTCCGTTGTGTGGTAACAAGGTGATCATAGGCATGGACTGGTTGAGCCCTAATGGGGCAGTGATAGATTGCGCGCAGCAGCTAGTGCGAGTCAGGACCCCAGGTGGGGGAGAGTCAGTGATTCCTGGCGAGAGGCCACAGCGCGGACCCGTTGTATGTTCAGCAGCGAGGGCTAGACGTTACCTTCAGCAGAGATGCGCAGGATATGTTGCGTACGTGATGGATACCCGGGAGACGGGTAATGCGACCGTGAGTGAGGTTCCGGTGGTGCGAGATTTCACAGATGTTTTCCCAGAGGATCTTCCTGGCATACCTCCTGAGCGATAGGTGGAGTTCAGGATTGACCTCGTTCCTGGTGCGGCCCCGATATCCAAGGCACCATATCGGTTGGCTCCTCCCGAGATGCAGGAGTTGTCTACGCAGCTGTAGGAGCGGCTAGACAAGGGATTCATTAGACCGAGCAGTTCACCCTGGGGAGCCCCAATTATGTTGGTAAAGAAGAAGGACAGGTCGCACCGGATGTGCATAGATTATCGGGAGTTGAATAAGGTAATGGTGAAGAACCGTTACCCACTCCCGAGGATTGATGATCTCTTCGATCAGCTTCAGGGAGCATTCTGGTTGTCCAAGATTGATTTGCATTCGGGTTACCATCAGATGAGGGTCAGGGAGGAGGATACACAGAAGACCGCGTTTCGGACGCGCTATGGCCACTATGAGTTCGTGGTGATGCCGTTTGGGCTCACCAATGCTCCTTCCGCGTTCATGGCCCTCATGAACCGCGTATGCAGATTGATGTTGGATCGATCTGTGATAGTCTTTATCGATGACATCTTGGTTTATTCCAAGATGCATGAAGAGCATGAGGAGCATTTGAGAGAGGTTTTGGAGACCCTGAGGAGGGAGAGCTTGTATGCCAAGTTCTCCAAGTGTGAGTTTTGGTTGCGCGAGGTGCAATTTCTCGGACACCTTTTCAACCAGAACGGGATTCTGGTCGATCCGACCAAGGTCGAGGCCGTGATGAGATGGGAGGTTTCGAAGTCTCCATCTGATATTCGGAGTTTCCTAGGTTTGGCGGGCTATTATCGGAGGTTCATTCAGGATTTCTCCAAGATAGTTGTACCCCTGACACGGCTGACGAAGAAAGCCGTGGTCTTTCGGTGGGGACCCGAGCAGCTAGGCAGCATTTGAGACACTGAGACAGAGATTG
Organism: Lactuca saligna; assembly: GCF_052625555.1. Classification (NCBI taxonomy): domain Eukaryota; kingdom Viridiplantae; phylum Streptophyta; class Magnoliopsida; order Asterales; family Asteraceae; genus Lactuca; species Lactuca saligna. Next base: position 200,011,553 of record NC_136424.1, on the reverse strand, counting down.
TGCGAGGCGCCCATCTTAGCGCTGCCAGAGGGCGTAGAGGATTTTGTGGTTTATTGTGACGCGTCTATTTTAGGGTTGGGTGCGGTATTGATGCAGAGGGGGCATGTCATTGCCTACGCTTCGAGGCAGCTCAAGCCCCACGAGGCGAACTACCCAACGCATGATTTGGAGTTGGGAGCAGTGGTTTTCGCCCTCAAGATTTGGCGGCATTACCTCTATGGGGTTCGGTGTACCATTTACACGAACCACAAGAGTCTGAGGTACCTCATGGATCAGCCGAATCTGAACATGAGGCAGCGTTGGTGGTTGGACGTGGTGAAGGATTATGATTGTGAGATCCTTTACCACCCGGGAAAGGCCAACGTGGTGGCCGATGTGCTTAGTCGCAAGGTGGCGCCAATCAGGGATATTTGCATGAGGATGACTGTGGTGACTCCCCTGTTGGAGCAGATTCGGGAGGCTCTACAGGAGGCTATCAAGGAGGAACATCGGAAGAGCTAACGTGTGGTGGGTCAGGTTTCCTCCTTCGATTATGATAGTCGACGACTATTGACACTACACCGCAGGGTGTGGGTGCCGTATCACGGAGGCGTACGCCAAATCTTGATGGAGGAGGTGCACAAGTCCCGATTCTCTATTCATCCCAGGGCGACGAAGATGTATAGGGATCTTCGTCTATATTATTGGTGGCCCTGCATGAAGCGGGATGTGGAATGGTACGTCGAGCGGTGCTTGACCTGCAGGAAGGTCAAGGCCGAACATCAGAGACCGCATGGGAAGATGCAGCCGTTGGACATCCCGTTGTGGAAATGGGAAGACATCACGATGGATTTTATCACAAAGCTACCCAGGACTGCGCGCGAAGTAGATTCGATTTGGGTCATCGTGGATCGATTGACCAACAGCGCCCATTTTATTCCGATCCAGGAGAGCATCTCAGCCGAGAAGTTGGTCGATATCTACATCAGGGAGATAGTAGTGCGGCACGAGGTGCCAGTTTCAGTGATATCAGACCGAGATGTGCGATTCACTTCCAGATTTTGGAAGAAGTTTCATGACGAGTTGGACACTCGTTTGCATTTTAGCACTGCCTTTCACCCGCAGACGGATGGTCAGAGCGAGCGGACCATCCAGACTTTGGAGGATATGTTGCGGGCAAGCGTGTTAGATTTCGGTGGTAGCTGGGATACCTACCCTTTCCCTTGGCTGAGTTCTCATACAACAACAGCTACCACGCGAGTATTGACCGTCCCCCATTCGAGATGTTGTACGGACAGAGGTGCAGGACCCCGATATGTTGGGGTGAAGTTGGCCAGACGGTCATGGGGAGCACCGAGGTGGTGCTCGAGACAACCGAGAGGATCCAGCAGGTTCGGAGCAGGCTTCAGACTGCTCAGAGTCAGCAGAAAAGTTACGCCGACAAGCGTCGATCCGACTTGGAGTTCCAAGTCAGGGATATGGTTCTCCTGAAGGTGTCACCTTGGAAAGGCATCATTCGATTCAGGAAGCGGGGCAAATTGGGCCCGAGATTTATCGGACCATTCAGGGTTGTAGCCCGAGTGGGCAAGGTGGCGTATAGATTGGATCTGCCGGACGAGCTCAGCCAGATCCACAACACTTTCCATGTCTCTCAGCTGCGGAAGTGCTTAGTGGATGATTCAGTAGTAGTGCCGTTGGAGGATATTATTGTTGACGACATCCTTAATTACATTAAGCGCCCAGTTGCAATCCTCGACAGGAAGTCGAAGGATATGAGAAACAAAAGGGTGGAGTTAGTGAAGGTGCAATGGCAGCACCGCAAGGGTTCGGTGTGGACTAGGGAGCCGGTGGAGGAAATGATGGAGCATTACCCCGAGCTGTTCTAGGATCGAACAGCAGACTTCGAGGACGAAGTCTAAAATAAGTGGGGGAGATTTGTAGCACCTGGTTCCTGGTATGTAAATCTTGATTGAGTATTTTCCTTTTTAAGCCTTGGACTCGGCGAGTCATAGGTCCGACTCGCCGAGTAGGGACGGGACCCGAGACACGTTTAAGTTGGCGACTCGTAGAGTCCATATCCTGGACTCGGCAAGTCACCGCTATTGGATGAAACCATAAGTTTCAGGGGTTCGCACCCTATTTAATCCCCCTTTCTTCCCCCAAGCCAGCCCCCATTCACCCTAAGAGCCATATACCTCGTTCTAAGCTTTGTTTTGTGGATTTGAAGTCATTTGGTGTGTCCTCTTGGAGATTGGAGTGTGTAGGGAAGGAGATCTAGAAGAAGAAGAGGAGGTCAAACACTTGGGAGCAATTTTTGAATGATATCTAAGGTATGGCTCATTTTCCCCCTTGTCTCCATGCTTATGGCCCCATTAAAGTCCATCATGGCTCATTTCCAAGCTTGTATGTGCATAATATTTCGAAATCAGTTGATTGGTCCCTAGATCCAAGCATATCTGAGCTCCAGGAGCTCAGATCCACTACCTTTATGAGCCCATACTGCATATAAACTTTAGATATACTCTTTTTGTGCATTTTGAACCCTAAAAACCCCATAGATGGATATCTACACGTAAACTTGGAAACTTTACGTGTTATTCATGCTCTAGGAGCCCAGATCTAAGAATGACATGGATTCGATTCGAGTAGGATCGCATTTTTAGCTCTTGCATGGAGCGGACTCGGCGAGTCGCTCATCTGACTTGGTGAGTCCAGTCGCGAGTCTCCGGGTTTGTCCCGTTTTTGTTATGTCGAGTCATGTGGTGAGTCCAGGAGGGACTCGGTGAGTTGGAAGCCAAAACTCACCCATAGTGGAACTCGGCGAGTCGATGCCCAGACTCGGCGAGTTCAAGACAATCTCCTTAGATCAAGATCAGACTCTGCGAGTTGTTCATACAACTCGGCGAGTCACAGTATAACTTGTTCATCGGATGAGGATCAACTTGGAGAGTTGTTCATACAACTCGGCGAGTGGGATGAAGGACTTGAACATCAGTTTGGAAGGAGAACTCGTCGAGTAGACGCCTAATCGACGAGTTGAAACAGAATTCAGGTCAGTCGTTTGGACATGGACTCGGCGAGTCGGGTCAACTTGAAGTTGACTCTGACTTTGACTTAGGGCATGATTAGGGGTAAAATGGTCATTTTACCTAAAGGTTAGTTAGCAGTTTTTGACTAAGTGTTTGGTGGGAATACAGCCGGAGGATTTCCGGAACAGCAGTAGCAGCAGTCAGACTATTCCCACGAAGATCAGCAGCTACTCCGAGGTGAGTTACCTTCTAGTAGTGGTGGGTCTAAGGCCACAATGCCGGCCCACCAGTAGGAGATGTATGATTAGATGATTGTCTCTGTGATATTCATCTAGGGTTGCTACTACCTGTGTTATGTTTATGCGGTTGTATGATATGTGACTTATGTGCTACGTGGTAGTAGTACGGGGGTGAAATAGTCCCCAGTACCCGGTCGAGAGGACCGAAGGGGGGGCCAGCACCCAGATATGCTAGGCGGTATCCGGTCGAGAGGACCGAAGGGGAGGGCAGCAGCCAAATATGCTAGGCAGTATCCGGTCGAGAGGACCGAAGGGGTAGGTCAGGCACCCAGATATGCCTGACAATTTATGTATGTTATGTGATTGTATGGTTTGTGTTATGATGGGGGAACTCACTAAGCTTTGTGCTTATAGTTTACAGTTTTGGTTTCAGGTACCTCTTCATCGAAGGGGAAGGAGCTGGCTCGGTAGCGGCACATCATGCACACACATTGGGTTCCGCATTTATTAGATTTCCTTAGTATTTATACTCTGATGTTTTGATTGGTTGTATGAGTTGACTTTTAAACACGGTTATGTTGTGATGTTGTTTGGTCAAACAATGTTTTTATCTATTAACATTTTCTAAAGTAATGTTTTAAAAACAAAATTTTTACGTGAAAAATTGGGTCATTACAGTTATTGGTGTGTGTTTTGGCATTCAAGCGATCTCAAATTGTGTTAGAGGATTCAGATTTGAAGGACCCTCAAAGGGTTACTTCTAGAATGGTATAAGTAGCTTCGAGGACAAAAACAAATTTAAGTAGGTGAGAATTGTAACACCTGGATTCCAGATCGGATCGATTTAGGGCTTCAAGGAGTTAAAGGCATAGTGTTTGGAAAAAACTAGGACTCACGACATGACCATAGATGGGTCACGATGTAAGGAATGATTAAATGAAAATGTTGAGCTAACGACGTGAGCAATACGAGCTCACGAAATGAGATGCGATGCAATCCAAGACCATGATCTTTTAAGGTTTCATTTTTATTTAAACCCCATAAACTTCCTATTAAGGTTCCAAAATAGCCTTTTTGTCCCTAAACTCAGTAAAACCATAACCCTAGCCTCTGATTGTGATTCATGAGATTTTTGTGGAGTTTTGGTGGTTTAAGGAAGAAGAGATCACCATTGAAGCATAGTTCTAGCTTGGAAGTTCCATTTGCAACATTAGCTACACATCTGGACCATTGTGAGTAACCAAGTTCGAAGCTTTATGTTTCATTATTTCTAGATCTAAGGTTTTATTAATATTTATCCATGACCTTAAGAGTTAGAGTGTTAAGAGTCCATAAAGTAGGAAACTTTATGATTCCTTAGGGTCCCTTGGTGCTTGTATGTTAAGGATCTAAGTTTTAGAGGATTCTTGAGTTTATGCATGAGAATTTATTTCCTTTTTCTTCATGAATGACCAAGCATCAGCTCAAGTCTTGTATTTGACATACAATACCTTAAAGCATCAATTTTTATGATCCTACGAGTGTTAGGAAGCCTTCTGGAAAAGTTGGATTAGTGGCTTAAGGGATTAAGAAGTTTTCGGATCAATATGACATTCAGATTGATCTCACGACGTGAGGATATGTTTGTCATGCCTAGAGGATTATGAAGACCCGATTATTTTTTCCTATAGTGGCTCACGAAGTAAGCCATAAATGGTTACATTGTGAGTGTTTGTTGACTATTAACTTTTGTTGATGTTGACCGTTGACTTTTGACAAGGTTTGACTTTGGGTCAAACTTGATGATTTGGGCTTTTAATTAAGACTCCATCTGCGTTTAGTGCTTGTGGATTTGTGGGTGCAAGTAGTGCTAAAAAGGGATCGTATTGCAGTGTTTCAAAGTTATTCGATTCAGGTGAGTTTCGCCTCATTGTGTCGTGGCTCAAAGGCACCAATGTATGCCTACTAGTTTTTGGTCATCTTCTAGGATTTCTTCCATGTTCCTTGTTTGGTTGTGGCTTTAGAGTAGGATCACATGTCTGGATGTTTATCTCACCTTTGAGTATATATGGTTATGTATTCCTTGAGTTGTTGGTATTTAGTATGTTGCTATGCTATAGGGATCTATTAGATATGTATCCTGGTGCATATGATTTTTTTATGTTGTAGTATCTGTTGGGTTTGTATCCTGGTATGTAGGATGTTGTTTTCTATAGTGCTCTGTTACATCTATATCCTGGTATATAGGATGTTGCTATGCAGTAGTGATTTGTAGATCTTTATGTATACTTGTACTTGTTGGTTATCATATAGTGGAGTGCCCTAGGGACTATATGTGGTCATGTAGGATAAACTAAGAACTCTTGATCTAGGCTTTCTTGCATGTCTCGCGTTTACTTGTGGCTCTAGAGTAGGATCATCTGTTCAGGTGGCTATCTCACATCTAGTTACTTATGGTTACGCACTTCGTGGAGGTTAGATGGTAGCGACTTTCATGATTGTTTTTTGCTTGTATTAGGTGCCTACTTGATCCTTAATTGTAATATTTCTATATATGGTAATAATGGGCTGAGGCGGTCCTGCTGTGTGCAGCCCGACAATAAGTCGTAGGCACAGAGGCTTGGGACGAGTGGTTGGGTATTTTGGGCATTCCAATCCGATGATTGTGGGTCATTATGTTTGCTTGTATGTTTATCATATGGGGTATTGTTGAGAAACTCACTAAGTTTGTGTTTACCGAGTTGCTTATGTTTTCAGGTTTTTATCGGTGATCATGGGAATGCGATTGTGAGACTGCATACTCATCAACATCAATGACGATTTCGAATTTCTTATATTACTCTGATTCTTAATAAATATATTTTGGAATAAACGGTTTTCTTAATAACTGATTTATAATTGGGAATTCTTACTATATTAAATAATTTTTTTGGCAAATATGGGACGTTAAATGTATATTTCGTTGTAATTTTATAATATTTTAATGTTTTAATTATTCATAAATTAGTTTTTCTAATTTTCAACTAAGTTTACTCATATTTTGACTTGAAATTGTATATATAATTCAGTTTTTGTAATTCACAATATGAATTTGACTTATAATTATTCATATTGTGAGTCTAAACCAAATATAATACGATTTTCAGTATTGATAATGTGAATCTAAACTAAAATTTTGGATTTTTTTTACACATCAATATTAATGTTTATTTCAAGAATGCAAAAAATTATACATTTTGAATTATTTATTTTATTTTATTGAAAAAAGAAAACATTAATTTCGAAATAAATAAATAAATAACGGAGTGGTTTTTTTTTTTTTTTTTTTTTTTTTTTTTGAAGATTAGTTTTATTAAATTTGCAAATTGAATTTATCATTATGAATTGTATATAATTCAATTTTAAGGATTTATAATATGAATATGAGATATTTTAATCACACTCTGAATCTGAATTATATACATTTTAGTTTTCATGATTCACAACGTTAATCTAAACCAACATTTCAATATATATATATATATATATATATATATATATATATATATATATATATATATATATATATATATATATATATATATAACTTATTGAACAAATATTAATCTATATTAAAAAAGTACAAAAAAATATGAATTTTTAAAGTAATATAAATCTATATATAAGAAGAAAATTCATAAATAATCGTATATTCGGTTTTTTTTTTGTTTTTTCTTTTTTAATAAAAAGTCATACCCAAAACACAACTAAAAAATAAAACGAGTTTTTTGGTATGATCTACTAAACGCACATTCAATTTAAAATTCTACAATCATTTCTTTGGTCGTTGATGGTTTTATACTCCGATATTTTAGATTGACTACATGTTTATTTGTTTAATAAATATTTTTATTGGACTTTTTCTTGTGTGCGTCCCTCTCTCTCTCTCTCTCTCTCTCTCTATATATATATATATATATATATATATATATATATATATATATATATATATATATATATATATTCATTTGAAACGAATGTTACTTTTATGAAATAGGATGATGCGATCGTAACCACTCATTTTGGAGAATATATATATATATATATATATATATATATATATATATATATATATATATATATATATATATAAAAGGAAAAATCTGAAAAATGTTTTTTCAAATACTATTTTCATTATTTAATTTATACAAATTAAATTAAAATAAGTTTCTCTAATAAATGAAGGATTTTTTTTTTTGCCACTTGTCACACTCTCATTCATTTTGCCACATATTATTTTTTGGTTATTTTGAATTAAGTTTTATTCCATATATAATTTTGTGGTTTTTCTATTTTATTAAATTCCATATGATATTTAAATTTAATAATAAATGCATATCAATTTCATTAATTGACTTTCCTTATAATTTCAAAATTTTAAAATAAAATCTCATTAATTTGCTTTGATTATTTTATCTAAATGATTTGTTTAAATTTGAAAGAGAAAAAAAAAACACTTTAATTTTTAGTTATTCAATATTTTTCTTATAAATTCAACTTTTCCAAATGTTTATACATATTTAATTGTTTTAAATACACCCATGTAATACATGGGGCTCACACCTAGTAATAATAATAATAAATAAAAATATTCTAATAATCTACCAGAATTCTTAGATTTGTTAGAATATTCTAATACTCTATTAGATTTTTTTTAAATATCTATGATATAATATTCTAGTAAAATATTCTAACTATCTAAAAATTCGATTGGAATATATATACATTATAATATTTTATTAGAATATTTTGTATGTATTTTGAAAAAAAATGGTAATTATTTATTTTTTATTTATATATATATTTTTTAATTTTTTGTATTTTAAAAATATTCCAAAATAAATTGTTACGATTGCGTCTCATGTCTAACATGATGGTCATTATAGAGTTAACCATGATATATATATATATATATATATATATATATATATATATATATATATATATATATATATACTAGACGAATTCCCGTGCGTTGCGCAACAAAGATTAAAAATATATTGTTAAAATATTGAAAAGCATATGTTTAAAATTGTGATGTTATTGACATTAACTTTTAGATAATATTTTTACACTAATATACATACATACATACATATATATATATATATATATATATATATATATATATATATATATATATATATATATATATATAATCTCTATTATTCTGAACAATAATATTCATTAACATCAATTCACATTCATCATTAATAAAATCAAATATAATTATCTATTTACTATTATTTTTAACAATTATTATTATTGATTAATTATATTTTTACTTTCGCGATCATTTTCTAATTTCAATAATGATGTTCATTTAAAATACAATTTTTTTATAGCTAAATGTAATTTATAATTTGATGTTACTATTATTTAAATTTGTTATTCATTAATTTTAAACCACTTATTATTGATAATAAGTTAAAGAAGTGTTTTAAGAAACACTTAATATTATTATTAAAATATCAAACATATACTAAATAATAAAGTGATAATATAGAGAATTTGCATATGAAAAGAGACTTACATGGATAATATGATTCATCCATGTAATTTGATTTTATTATTTATAATTATTGTTTAGTAATTTTAAAACCACTTGTTATTATTAATAATTGAAAAAAAAAACTTTTAAAAAATATTTATTATTATAATTGAAATGTTAAACATATACTAAAATATAAAGTAATAAGATAGACAATTTGTATTTTAAAAAATGTTTACATGGATAATATGGATAATATGATATATCCATGATTTTTAATTAATTATTATTTTGAAGCAACATGAACATACAACCATCTATACAATAGTTAATTAAATATTATATATATATATATATATATATATATATATATATATATATATATATATATATATATATCACCTTCCATAATATATGATCGATAACGTGAATCTAATCTAATTTACATTAAAATTTCAACCACAACATACGATAATATTCTTAAAAGAATAGTTAAATCAAGAAAATACAAAAAACCATTAGTATATAACAAACTTACAAATTAAAAACTTCAACATAATTACATGGCTCGAAAAATTGTTCAAATCACTCAAAACCAACACAAAAAACTTTAAACTTGTTTTCTTTGTGAATTTTGTATGTGATTTGTATTTGTTTATCTACTCAAAAAGATTTACTTTTTTACATGGTTGCAGAAATTACTAATCCGCCGCTAATCGGTGGACTAGCGATTAGGGATTAATTGGCTGGGCGGGGATTAATCAGGGATCATTAATTATTAAGAAAATTATTAAAAAATGTATAAATCTAATTTTAATCATACAAAAAATGTGATTAATCAACGATTAGGTCTGATTAGGTCCGATTAGTGCCTATTAAGTTCGACTTTGACCTGCGTTGACTAAATCCGATTAGGTCCGGTTAATTCCAGCATTGAGCTGTATTGACCAAACCCGATTATAGTGACCGATTAGCAACAAATCTCATCGGTGGAGGTCCGATTAGCGATTAATCACCGATTAATCGGCCGATTAGGCCGATTTCTACAACACTGTCCTTTTATAGTAGAGTATCCATTAACTGTTTATTAAATATATATTATATAAGTTATAAAACTTTTGAATTGTTAATCATTATTAAGAGACATTTTAGTGGTATTCATTAAAATAGTAGGTTTCAAATGCATTTGATTCAAGGAAAAATATTAGTTTTATAAGTACGTATGATATATATATATATATATATATATATATATATATATATATATATATATATATAGTGTTGCAAATCTCGGCCTACTCGGCCGATTACTTAGAATCAGCCCTCCACCAAGGCGAGTAATCTCAACTCGTCCAAAAAACTCGGATTATTCAAAATTGGCCAAAGATCGATCAAAGTCGGTCAAAAAACGGACAAATTCGGTCAAATTCGGGCCTGCTCGGTCTTACTCGGGCCTACTCGGCCAACTCGGTTAAACTCGATCAAAGGGACAAAATTGTAATAAAAAGAGAAAAAAATTCAAGAATTTCAAGATTAATATGTTTAATGCACTTAATGATTTATTATTTAACACAAACATGTGATTATTACTACATATATATCTTAAATTTCCAGTAATTATCCACGTAGTGAGACAATTATGTGTATTTCAGTTTTTATGTATTCACATGTATCTTATTTTGGTATATATATTTCAATCAAATTATAATTTTAACTTATGATTTTGACATATATTATTTTTCAAAAAATATTTCTACATGAATTACCGAATCCGGGTACTCGCTACTTCCCGGTCGACCGAGCAGGCACTGAGTAACGAGTTCTAAAACCTTATATATATATATATATATATATATATATATATATATATATATATATATATATATATATATATATATATGTGTGTGTGTGTGTGTATGTGTGTGTGTATAGACAGAGAGAGAGAAAAAGATCATGTAAGGAATCTTTTTTCAATGAGTACACCTTAAAAATAATTAAAAAATATATACAAATCATAAAATCGAGCATAGTACGGAGAAAAAAATTGAAACAAAAAATTGGATCCTTAAAGTTGAACCATGACTCATTTTTATGATTCATCACTCATTTATTATGATACAAGATTTAATTTTAATGATCCAAAGAAATTTCCAATTTCGTTCTCTCCAATATAGTATTATGTTCAATTTTTTGATTTGAATTTTTTTGCAATTTTTTAACATACCCTCACGGGTCGTGACCGAAAAAATATCGTCATTAGAAACGGACTATATATATATATATATTATTGTTATTTTTAAACATTTGATGTTTTATATATCATTATATTGTGTTCCTTAATTTATCAAATAAAAAATGCCTTGTTAGTTAAAAAGGTGTTTTTTTTTTTTTTTTTTTTTTTTTTTTTTTTTTGTTTTTTCAGTATAAAAAAACATAATAATACCCTTTAAGGTAAACATCATCAAAAGTGCATGGCTTTACTCTATTTTATTTTACTTTTTTCGCTTTTTATAGTTGAAAAATAATTTATATATGTGTGTGTTACACGTAAGACTTTCACCTTCACAAATATTTAGCTTTTTAATCGTATCCAATAAACTAATGAGGGAAATCATAAAATATTTCCTTATTGTAACATCATCTGCAACATAATAAAACATTTCATTCTGGATTACTTAAAAAGGTAGCTAAAACGTAAATGCATTTGATTTAATTTTAATTTGATATTATACTTTTAAAAGTGGCAACAGTTTTTAGAGACTTGCGGTCTTGTGTGAATCATAATAATGAACCCTAAACTTATGGTCGGTTCCGAAGATTCAAATGTCCTAGATGAAACGGATAAAAAATGTCCTTACGCTTTAATATAAAACGAATTAAATTACATAAACTAATTTTATTTTATTTTTTATTAAAATGACAATAAATCTTATAGCAATAAAAATACCAAAATCAAAGCTAACCGACGAACCGTGGTGCTCTCCTAGGATTCTTGATTTCAAATTAGTTGATTAACGCTTCGTATTCTATATTTTCTTAGATTTCGTTCTCGATATATATCATCGCTAAACCGTTAAGTCTTTCTTGGATCATTGAGTAGTGTAAATAAGATTTCACAAACTTCAATTTGGAAAAACTCCTTTCTGCGAATGTGACCATTACTGGAATAGTAAATAATATTTTATATCTAATGCTTGCATTTGGGAAATAATCAAGTTCTTTGTAACGCTCGTTTCAGGTATCAATCATTTTTTAGAATTTCAGGGCATTAGACTGGAACTCGACGAGTTGTAGAGCTCCAACTCGTCGAGTAGAGTTCATTTATGGGATGTGGAAATTAGGATGAACTCGACGAGTTGGAAGGCTCAACTCGATGAGTAGGTGCTGGAAAGGGAAACCCTAATTTTTCAGGTTTGCAACCTATATAATCTCATTAAAACCTTGAGGCGGACCTTCTATCAGCCTTCAAAACCTAAGAACGTCTGTGCAAAACCCTAATCTACATTTTCTCCCATATTGTGAGCTAGAGTGGCTTGTGGAGCTTAAGAAGAAGAAGATAGTTAGAAGAAGGAGAAGATCCAGCAAACAAGGCCCCCACTCTTGAGATTTATCTTCTTGTGCACTGTTGTAAGCATCAAAGATTCGATTTTTATCTTTGAGTATGGCTAGATCTTGAGTTTATTCTTTATTTCCTATCATTCTTGTTGATTGCATGTGTTTGGTTCATAAAATTTGAAACTTTATGAATCTCTAGGGTAAAATGACCCCATAGTGGGCTAGATCTAGCTTTTGGTCAAGCATGGATGCTATGCATGGGTTTCAGGTTATATTTTCCCTCTTTGGCCATTTTGACTTCAAGACATGCATTGAACATACATGTCCATAAAGTCTCCATCTTTGGAACGTTTTGAGGATTAGAAACTCCTCTGGAAAGGAGGGAGTCTAGATCCCTTGAGTCTTGAACCTTAATGCTAAGCTTTTGAGCTTTCCACCATTTGTTATGGATTTTAGAGTATTTAGAGTGGTTCTAGGGGATAAAGTTGGAAACTTTATCCTTCTAGACACCTTAAAACCTTAGATCTAAGCCCTAAAGTCTCTGTAATCGATCTAGCATCAAAATGTGCAAACAGGGGGAAAAACTCGACGAGTTTCTTTGGCAACTCGACAAGTTAGATTAGGTTTTCCCGTCTACTGTATATCGAGTGAACTCAACGAGTTTATGGGACAACATGGAAAGTTGGCTAGGGTTTGTCCCAGTTTTTTGGACTCTGAAGGAATTCGACGAGTTGTTAGATGCACTTCATGATTTGGGGTCAACATGCGCTATTGACCTTGACTGTTTACTAGAACTTTAACCATGGTTGACCAAATGTGACTTTGAGGGTATTTCTGGTATTCCGGAGTTTTGACAAAACTAGTCATATGATGATTGTAGGACGTTGAGTTGGAGTTGCACATTAGGACTTATCTGATCTTATCTTATCAGTTCAGCATTTTTGAGAGGTAAGTCTTCTCACCATACTAATGGGTCCAAGGCACCACAGCCGACCCATTTCACTATATATATGGATAGATAGTTGATTAAGTGATATGCTCCAATGACACTTTTATGGAAGTCCTCGGGGGGGGGGGGGGGGGGGTCCCATGGCAATATATTAAGACCATGAGGAGGTTCTTATGGCATTTGGTATAACTCCTTGGATGGTTTCCACGGCTTCCTAGTATGTTTAGATGTTTAGTCCGTATAATATTTCTATGATTAGGGTAGACCATGTGGAGGTTCCACGACAGTGAGCCAGGACCCCGTGGGGGTTTCAGTGGTGGCTAGGAAAGACCACATGGTGGTTTTCAGTGGCACTAGGTGTAAGACCTTGGATGGTTTCCATGGCATCCTTATATGTTTATATGCATGGATTCTGTTGTTATGTAGCTTTTATAGCTAATGTGGATTATCTGATTATGTGGATTGTGTGGGGTATGATCTGGGAACTCACTAAGCATTAGCTTACAATTTGTTGATTTGTTTCAGGTACTTCTGAGCCAAAGGGAAATAGCAAGGCTTGATGGCGTGGCATGCACTCTCTAAGGCGTTTTTATGGGACACTATGATATTTGAAATAAAAATTATGGATGTTATGAATTTGAAATTTTTTTTTTGTGAGATTTTGTGGTTTATTGGAAAATTTTTGATTATTTAAAAAAATATTTTATTTGAAAATTGGTTCGTTACAAGTTGGTATCAGAGCCTTGGTTTAAGGGATTCCGGCACACTCTCGGGTGTGTCAAGAGTCAATCTAGGGAAATGGTAAAAAAAATTCAAAAATAAAAGTTAAAAACTTTTTAAAATGGAAAAAAAAACAGAGTGCAATACGCGTAATCGGCCGAGCCAAGTAAGTAGTTTCCCCAATATGTTAGCTATGCTATACTGATATTTGAGTTATGATAATTGTATGGATCTTGCTATGTGTATGCTTTCAAAATTGTATACGGTTAGGCTATTATAGCCTCAGAATGATTGATATGGCCTTATTTCCTGTTCCTTGTGTGGTTGTGGTCTTAGGGTAGGGTTTGTTATTTGAAAGTCTATTTGATCCTGTTCTATGTATAATTTGCATGCATAAGGCGACCTGTTATGATTGTGTTCTTGTTTGATATGGATGGAAGAAATCTTAGGATAGCTTGGGACTTGAGCTATGCGGTAGCCTGTGAGATATTATTTGTTTCAGGACGAATTAGATTTATCAGGTAGAGCCTTGAGGAAGGTGCAGGTAGGTGTGGAAGGTAGTATTGGTCCCATACTACTGAAAGCATATGAACTGTACCCGAACCAGTGTTAGATCTGGAAGCTCTAAGGAGAAACGATGTAGGAGGATCCACTCTTTAGACATCCTGATCATTATGTTTTATGGTATTGTAATACAGTATGGTGGTGACATGGTTTGGAGCAAGGGGATTAGGATTGGGAACTGGACCCGAGTCTGGGTCGGGGTGACACTACTAGCCCATGATGAGAGGCTTGTTGGATAAGGTGTCTAAGTGTGTAACTATATTTGGTATGTATTTAACCCGACCCGGCATGGTCCATTTAGGTTGCACTTCACCAACACAATTTATATGGATAATCTTTTGAGAATAGTATGTTTATGGTTTATTAATATATTATAAGTTATAATATATTAATATGAAATCATATTATTTAATTAGTATTGATCAAAAATTAATTTGGAATAAATTTAGTGATGAAAATGAACTAACTCATATATATATATATATATATATATATATATATATATATATATATATATATATATACATACACACACACAATAGGCTAAAGTTCATTTAGGATGGGATAAGCTTGCATGAATAGTCCATGGAGTTTTTAACCAATTGGTCTGATGGATATGAAAGGTCATGGGTATTGGGGTTTGCATGGATGTAACCCTAATCCACCACAATATATAAAGAGGTCTTTGGCGCATGAAATTTAAGTAGTGTGTGTGAGAACAGAGAGTGGACGATTTCTAGTGTGGTTCATACTCTCTCAAATCCTTCCAAGTTGTTTTGGTGATTTGTGATTCTACTTGAGGCATCTATATTATTGGTGTTAGGCTCTTGAAGCTCCAAGTAATCAACCATAAGAAAAGGTAAGTCATTCTTCTAGTTTTTATATTACAAGTACCCTATGATATTATAGTTAGGATGAGAACCTTGGAAAAATCATATTAGCATGTATAATTGAGAAAACATAGATCGAAGGTTTCTAGGGTTGCATGTACACCATTGGAGTGTTAGAATGCTCAAAACCCATCAAGGCTGTGCGAGCTTATTGCAGTCAATTTTATGAGGGACGTCCTTGATGTTACCCTAATGATTTTTGGGATGGTCAAGGAAGGGATTATGGAGATTATGGAGGAGAGGCTTAGAGAATTCAAGGCTGAGATTACCACGGGCCAGGTCGGGGCCTGAACTCCCTTGTTTTGGGAGATCAAGACGTCCAGGGCGTCAGAGTTTTTTGGGATCCGGGACCCCATAGTTAGCCGACATTGGGTGGCAGGCATAGAGAACGCCTACCATACGAGTTCTTGCCGTGATGAGGTAAAGGTGGGTTTTGCTTCGGGTATGTTGAGGTATCAAGCCTGGGATTGGTGGGGAGAGGTGACTAGCCAGGTAGGATAAGCCGGTGTGGCTGAGATGACGTGGATAGAGTTTTTCAGATGCTTTGATCTAGAGTTTACACCATCTATTGATGTGCAACAGTTAGTGAGGAGTTTTAGGAGCTCCAGCAAACCACGAAGACTGTGGCGGAGATCACTGCCATGTTTCTGGAGCGAGAACTATTGATCTCGTAGTATACAGCGGATGAGGACATGAGGATGATGAGATATCATTCCATGTTGAGGGATAATATCCGAGAGTTTGTGAGCTTTACAGGGTGCAAAACCCCGAATGAGATGGTAGAGAAGGCCCGAGAGCGGGAGATGGAGTTAGAGCTTCACACTAAGTGAAATACGGAGCAGCTTCAGACAGTTGGGGGTCAGGCTAAAAAGCCTAAGACCTCTGATTCTTCGGTTAGGGGCTAGCAAGCCCGTGGTTGGTGTGCCAAGTGCGGGAAATCACATAGTGGAATTTACATGGGGACAGGGTTGGTATGTTAGATATGTGGTCAGCCGGGCCATACGAGCAGGGATTCTCCAAAGAAGGGCATGATATGTTTCCACTGTAACCAGGCTGACCATAAAAGGCCAATTTCCGAGGTTGCCGGGAGGAGGAGGAGGAGTAGTTTCGGCGCCTGCGTCCGCCACAATGTGGATCGTTGATGGCCGCCGTGTTAAGGAGGAAGCTCCAACAGTGAAGAGCCACGCAATTCAGTTGACTAGCGAGGAGGATCGGGCAGCGCTAGATGTGGTCAATGGTATGCATTTACCTTCAAGTCTATATTTATTTTCAATGCTTATGTGTATATGTGTGCTCATGTATAGGGACCTTTTTATTCAGTGGTATGTCTGCTCACATTTTGTTCAATTCGGGAGCTACCCGATCATTTGTATCTCTTGCGCTTAGCAAGAAGTTTTGGGATGCATCAGGAACTTTAGATTCGCCACTTGAGGTTAAGATTGCGGACAACTGGAATGTGAATGATCTGAGGCTGTATTGGGACTGTGTCCTGAATGTGCTTGGGGAGAGGTTTTGTGTTGATTTGGTCCCAATACCATTGCGAGGGCTGAAGGTGATCATCGAGGTGGATTGGTTGGGGGCCAATGGGGCCATGATTGATTGCGAGCACCAACTAGTGAGGGTTCGTAACCCAAGTGGGGGAGAAGTGGTTATTAATGAAGAAAGGGCCTCGCAGAGGCCAACTCTCTATTCGGATGTGAGGGCTAGAAAACTTCTTCATCAGGGTTGTTCCAGATTTTTGGCGTACATCTCAAATACGATGGTTAAGCCTACAATAAATTTGGGTAGTGTGCAAGTTGTACAACATTTGTGGGATGTGTTTCCCGAAGAGTTATCGGGGGTGCCTATAGAGAGGTGGGTAGAGTTTCGTATTGATTTGGTACCGGGTGCTGCTCCGATAGCCAAAGCACCTTACCGGCTAGCTCCGCCCGAGATACAGGAGCTATCTACGTGGCTTCTGGAGCTGCTAGACCGAGGGTTAATCCATCTGAGCAGTTCCCCGTGGGGAGCACCTATCCTATTTGTGAAAAAGGACGCATCACAAGGGATGTGTACTGACTATCGGGAGCTGAACAAGTTAACGATGAAAAACCGTTATGTGCTTCTGAGAGTCTATGATTTGTTTGATTAGTTACAGGGTGCATCTTGGTTTTCCAAGATGGATCTCCGTTTGGGGTACCATCAGATGAGGATATACAGAAGACAACTTTTAGGACTCGATACGGGCACTATGAGTTTGTGGTGATGTCATTCAGGCTTACCAATGCCTCAACAACATTCATGGATCTCATGAACAGGGTGTGTAGACCGATGCTGGATCGATCGATGATCTTAAAAGATGCGACAGAGGAGTTGGTTGGACGTACTAAAAGATTATGACTGTGAGATCTTATAATATCGAGGGAAAGCCAACGTGGTGGTCGATGCTTTTACGTGTAAGATGGCAGGTTCTCTGATTGGGATTGTTTGTTTGAGGATGATTGTGATCTCTCCATTGTTGGATATGATCAAGCTGATGGGTTTTGAGCATTCAAACACTTCCTAAGTGTACATGCAACCATAATAACCTTGGATATATGTTTGTCTAATTATCATGCAATGTTGATTTCCAAGGTTATGATCCTATCTAGCATACATAGGGAACAATTTTAACTTGAATAAAAGATAGAACTACATACCTTGTTGTTGATTTTCATCCTTGAAACCTTGTGAGCCTAGCACCCCATGTGTGATGCCTCAAATGCTTCACACAACACCAAATGCTATGGAGTAAATTAGGAGAGAAAGTATAACACACTAAAAATCGTCCCTAGCCCTCAAGCATGTATATGTAGCCGATTTTGGGAGAAACATGAGCTTTATATAGTGTTGACACATATAGGGTTACACCATGTAAACCCTAATGTGTCATGACTCTTCATTTCCATGATCCATGGGTTTGTAACTCCCATGGAGCCTCCTTGGAGCATCCAATGGGTTTAACCCAACTTGATTATCCATGAAGCCTCTTAGCCCACTATACAAGTTATGGATGATTTACATAATCAACCCATATATTTAATTAGTTATCTTTTGATCACTTAATTAATTCAAGATTAATTCTTGACCAAACTAATTAAATAATATTGTTAATATATTAGAACTTATAATATATTAATAAACCACAAGTGTTATTTCTCTCATTTAGTCTATCGAATGGCATGGTGCCATGCAACCCAAATGGACCACGTCGGGTCGGGTCAAGTACATACCATAAATAGTTATGGACTTAGACACCTTATCCAACAGTCTCCCACTTGGATAAGTCTAATAACTATAACTACAAGTATGACTTCAGGAACCGATCGGCAGTCGTAGCTCTTTTCAAGGTTTCTCAGAACTGAGAAGATGATGGTGCGCCATTTCAGACAAGTGATCATATAATCCTCTATTCTAGATATCAGCTGGACAAATGCATGGAACAATGTCTTACTTTTGTCCAACAGTTTTTTTTCCTGATTTCTGATTTGTTTGACATAGAACTTAATTGAGCACATCAACTTAGTTTTGATCGAGCCCGGTACATGGGTAAAAACAAAATCATCGAGGGGCCCAGATATCAGCTTCTAATCCAAGAAGGAATAGATAAACTTCGACTCATATGCGCATTCTACTATTTGTTAAATTACACACAAAAGCACATTTTATAACATCGAGTTACCAATGCGTTTTCGCACGATCAATGCATAACTAACTCATAGTTAAAAAGTCATATCTCTAGGTTTGAAGACTTATATGATATTACCATCTCGCGATCACTCGAGATAAATTCCATGAAGTGATACCAGCGAGCGTGAGTTGAATCCAATACTCAGAACTGATGAGCACTCATGAGTGTTGAGGCCATGTCCAACATATTAGACCTCTACAACCAACTCATGACAGTCTTACTTCATATATGACTAACTGTGGATAATTTGAATAATATGTTAAATAACATAAATATTCTGGAAGTCAAAACATGCAAAAGATATAATAGTAAACGATTGACAAGGGATAGCAACACTTTCCTCATAAATAAACACAACTTTTATTCATCATCAAATGTCAATTACATTTTACAAATTTCAAAATTATCTAACTACTATGACTAATATCATCCTTCAGCCCTATGCTCCTAGCATGCTGGAGATGCTTAACCCTACCTAGTTCCTTCGTGAGGGGATCTGTCGGGTTCTCATCCGATGATACCCTCTTTGCCACGAGGAGTCCTTCTTCTATACGATGTCTGATGAAATGATATTTTCTGTCAGTGTGTCTGGATCTCCCATGATCCCTTGGTTCCTTTTCTAAGGCAACTACACTTTCACTATCACAGAAAATCTCTATAGGCTTCGATATAGCAGGTACAACTCCAAGGTCTCCAATGAAGTTCTTTAGCCATATAGTCTCTTTTGCCGCCTCGCTTGCCACTATATACTCTGATTCGCAAGTTGAATCAGCCACTGTCTCCTGCTTGGAACTTTTCCAAGAGATTGCTCCTCCGTTTAAGGTAAAGACACAGCCCGACTGAGAGCGGAAATTATCCCTATCAGTCTTGAAGCTAACATCACTATACCCTACAACTCTCAAGTCATCACTCCCACCAAGAGTAAGGACCCATTCCTTAGTCCTCCGCAGGTACTTGAGAATGTTCTTTACCGTTGTCCAGTGAGCCTTACCAGGGTTCCCCTGATACCTACTAACCATGCTTAAAGCAAAGGCTACATCAGGACGAGTACATGTCATAACATACATGATCGAGCCTACTAGCGAAGCATAAGGTACCCGACTCATTTCTTCTATCTCATCCTCAGTACTCGGGCTCCGAGTCTTACTCAGTTTAGTGTTACTCTGGATGGGTAACTCTCCTTTCTTGGAAACTTGCATGCTGAATCTCTTTAGCACCTTATCCAAGTATGTACTCTGACTAAATCCAATTAGTCTTTTACTCCGGTCTCTCAGGATCCTTATCCCTAGAATATAGGCAACTTCTCCTAGGTCCTTCATAGGGAAACACTTCCCAAGCCAAGACTTAACTTCCTGTAGAGTTGGGATGTCATTTCCTATGAGTAGTATGTCATCTACATACAATACCAAAAAGCTAACTATACTCCCACTAGCCTTGACATATATACAGGATTCATCTTCACTCCTTGAAAAACCAAACTCTTTGACTTTCTCATCAAAGCAAAGATTCCATCTGTGATGTGCTTGCTTTAATCCATAGATGAATTTCTCAAGCTTACACACTCTATTAGGGTACTTTGTGCTGACAAAACCCTCTAGCAGATTCATGTAAACCTCCTCAGCCAACTTTCCATTAAGGAAAGCGGTTTTGACATCCATTTGCCATATTTCATAGTCATGAAATGCAGCTATGGCTAACAATACCCTAATAGACTTAATCTTCGCAAGTGGTGAAAAGGTCTCATTATAATCACCTCCTGGGGTTTGAGAAAAGCCCTTTGCAATCATTCGTGCCTTATAAGTGTGTACATTACCATCCATGTCGGCCTTCTTCTTGAAGATCCATTTGCACCCAACTGTCTTACGACCTGGTACATTATCAACCAGGTCCCAAACCTGATTGTCATACATGGATTGTATCTCGCTATCCATTGCCTCTTTCCATTTAGCAGACTCGGGGCCTGCCATGGCTTCCGCATAGCTGTTAGGTGTTGGGTTATGAGCATTCTAACACTCCTAAGTGTACATGCAACCCTAAATACCTTGGATCTATGTTTTCTCTATTATACATGCAAATATCAACATCCAAGCTATTATCCTAATCTAGCATACAAAATTATCAATATAACAAGATAGAATACATACCTCTTTGATGTAGAATGTCTTCATGAAGCTTGAGTGCCTAGTGCCCCAAGTGTGACACCTCAAATGGTTCACACAACACCAAATACACTTGGAATAACTTGAGAGAATATACACACTTCATGAAAATCGGCTAGCCCTTTCTTACTCTTACTAGTGTACAATTTTGGTCAAGAATAAGATCTTTATATAGTGTTATAATTAGGGTAAACTCTAATTGTCATGACTTTCCATTTCCTTGGATCCATGGGTTCAAGTACACCATGGAGCATCCATGGAGCATCATATGGGTTTTGGCCCAACTAGATAATCCATGGAGCATTAGCCCACTATACAAGTATGGATGATTTACACAATCAACCCATATATTTAATTAGTCTTCTTTTGATCACTTAATTAATCCTAGATTAATTCTTGATCAATACTAATTAAATAATCTTATTATTCTTATTATTAATATAGTAGAACTTATAATATATTAATAACCATAAGTGTCTTATTTCTCTCATTATAGTCTATCCAAGTGCATGATGCCCTGCAACCCAAATGGACCATGCCGGGTCGGGTCAAGTCTTACCAATTATAGTTATGGACTTTGATGGGTTTTGAGCATTCTAACACTTCCTAAGTGTACATGCAACCCTAATAACCTTGGATCTATGTTTGTCTAATTTGTCATGCAAAGTTGAATTCCAAGGTTATATCCTATCTAGCATACATGGGGAACAATTTTAACATAAAGTATAGATAGAATAACTTACCTTGTTGTTGCTTGTGTTCCTTGAAACCTTGTGAGCCTAGCACCTCAAGTGGTGATGCCACAAATGCTTCACACAACACCAAATGCTCTTGGAAGAACTTATGAGAGAATACACACTCTTCAAAATCGGCCAAGCCCCCTTATTACTTAGTGTTACCGATTTGGGAGGAGATCATATTACTCATATAGTGTTGACACATCTAGGGTTAAACCCTAATGTGTCATGACTCTTCATTTCCATGACCCATGGGTTTGTAACTCCCATGGAGCATCCATGGAGCATCCTATGGGTGGAACCCAACTTGATGATCCATGGAGCCTTTTAGCCCACTATACAAGATATGGATGATTTACTTAATCAACCCATATATTTAATTAGTTATCTTTTGATCACTTAATTAATTCTAAATTAATTCTTGATCAAACTAATCAAATAATATTATTAATATATTAGAACTTATAATATATTAATAATCTCCAAGTGTTATTTCTCTCATTTAGTTTATCCAATTGCATGGTGCCATGCAACCCAAATGGACCATGCCGGGTCGGGTCAAGTACATACCAGAAATAGTTATGGACTTAGACACCTTATCCAACAGTCTCCCACTTGGATAAGTCTAGTAACTATTACTGCAAGTATGACTTCAGGAACCGATCGGCAATCGTAGCTCTTTACAAGGTTTCTAGAAACTTGAGAAGATGATGGTACGCCATTTAAGATAAGTGATCATATAATCCTCTGTTCTAGATATCAGTCGGACAAATACATGGAACAATGTCTTACTTATTGTCCAACATTTGTTTCCCGATTTCCAATTTGTTTGACAAAGAACTTTATTGAACACATCAATCTAGTTCTGACCGGGCCCGGTACATAGGTCAAAACAAAATCATCGAGGGGCCCAGATATTAGCTTCTAATCCAAGAAGGAACAGATAAACTTCGACTCATATGTTTGTTCTACTACTCATTGAATTACACATAAGAGCACTATTTTATAACATCGAGTTACCAATGCGTTTTTCGTACAATCAATGCATAACCAACTTGTAAGTAACAAATCATATCTCTAGGTTTAAAGACTTATATGATATTACCGTCTCACGATCACTCGAGATAGAATTCCATGAAGTGATTCCAGTGAGCGTGGGTTGAGTCCAATGCTCAGAACTTATGAGCACTCATGATTGTTGTAGCCTTGTCCCAGACCTCTACAACCAAACATGACAGTCTTGATTCATACCTACTTCCGACATATGACCGACTGTGGAGGTTTGAATAATATGTTATACCAAACAAAATTATTCTGGAAGTCAAAACATGCAAAAGAAATATAGTAAACGATCGACAAGAGATAGCAACACTTTACTCATAAATAAAACACTTTTATTCATCATCAAATGTCAATTACACTTTACAAATTTCGAGATTATCTAACTACTAAATCTAATATCATCCTTCAGCCCTATGCTCCGAGCATGCTGGAGATGCTTAACCCGAGTCAGTCCCTTCGTGAGGGGATCTGCTGGGTTCTCATCCGATGATACCCTCTTTGCCACGAGGAGTCCTTCTTCGATCCGATGTCTGATGAAATGATATTTTCTGTCAATGTGTATGGATCTCCCGTGATACCTTGGTTCCTTGGCTAAGGCAACAGCACTTTCACTATCACAGAAAATTTCCATCGGCTCTTTAATAGCTGGTACAACTCCAAGGTCTCCAATGAAGTTCCTCAGCCATAACGCCTCCTTTGCTGCTTCGCTAGCTGCAATATACTCTGATTCACAAGTAGAATCAGCCACTGTCTCTTGCTTGGAACTCTTCCAAGAAATTGCTCCTCCATTTAGGGTAAAGACCCAGCCCGACTGAGAGCGGAAGTTATCCCTATCAGTTTGGAAGCTAGCATCACTATACCCTACAACTCTCAAGTCATCACTCCCACCGAGGGTAAGGACCCAGTCCTTAGTCCTTCGCAGGTACTTGAGAATATTCTTTACCGCAATCCAGTGTGCCTTGCCAGGGTTCCCCTGAAACCTGCTAACCATGCTCAAGGCAAAGGCTACATCAGGTCGAGTACATGTCATAGCATACATGATCGAACCTACAGCCGAAGCATAAGGTAATCGACTCATTTCTGCTATCTCAGCCTTAGTGCTAGGGCTCTGTGTCTTACTCAGCTTGGCGCTACTCTGGATGGGCAACTCTCCTTTCTTGGAGTTTTGCATTCTGAATCTCTTCAGAATCTTCTCCAAGTAGGTACTTTGACTAAGTCCAATTAGTCTTTTACTCCGATCTCTCAAGATTCTTATCCCTAAAATATAGGCAGCTTCACCAAGGTCCTTCATAGCGAAACACTTTCCAAGCCAGGACTTTACTTCCTGCAAGGTTGGAATGTCGTTTCCTATGAGTAGTATGTCATCCACATACAATACCAAAAAGCTAACTATACTCCCACTAGCCTTGACATATACACAAGATTCATCTTCACTCCTAGAAAAGCCAAATTCCTTGACCTTTTCATCAAAGCAAAGATTTCATCTGCGAGGTGCTTGCTTTAATCCATAAATGGATTTCTCAAGCTTACACACTCTATTAGGGTACTCGTTACTGACAAAACCCTCTGGCTGACTCATGTAAACATCTTCAGCCAACTTCCCATTAAGGAAAGCGGTTTTGACATCCATTTGCCAAATTTCATAGTCATGAAATGCGGCTATGGCTAACAGAACCCGAATAGACTTAATTTTGGCTACCGGAGAAAAGGTCTCATCATAGTCCACTCTAGGAATTTGAGAGAAGCCCTTTGCAACCAGCCTAGCCTTATAAGTGTGTACTTTACCATCCATGTCGGTCTTCTTTTTGAAGACCCATTTGCACCCTACAGTCTTTCGACCTGGTACATTCTCAACCAAGTTCCAAACTTGATTGTCATACATGGATTGTATCTCGCTATCCATAGCCTCTTTCCATTTAGCAGACTCGGGGCCCGCCATGGCTTCCTCGTAGCTGTTAGGGTCATCATGACTTACTAGTGTCTCATCACTAATAAGTGTCTCACCTTCTGCAGTAATATGGAATCCATAGTAATGCTCAGGTGCACTCCTAACTCTCGTGGAACGTCTCAGAGGTACAGATTCGTCAATTGGCTCAACAGGAGTTTCCTCCTCAAGTTGAGGGCTAGAGTTTGAAGTTCCTTCACCACTTGACTCTTGAATTTCTTCAAGATCAACTTGCCTCCCACTGTCTCCTTGGCTTATAAATTCTCTTTCTCGAAAGACTCCTCTTCTTGCTACAAAGACCACATTGTCACTAGGTCTGTAGAAGAGGTAACCAAAGGATTGTTGTGGGTAGCCGATGAAAATACACCTCTCGCTTCGGGGTTCGAGCTTATCATGAGTCTCGCGTCTCACGAAAGCCTCGCAGCCCCAAATCTTGATGTGGTCTAGTTTAGGTACTTTACCAGTCCACATCTCGTGAGGAGTTTTGGCAACTTTCTTTGTAGGGACTAGATTGAGGATATGGGCGGCAGTCTCTAAGGCATACCCCCAGAATGAGATTGGTAGCGAAGCTCGACTCATCATGGAACGAACCATGTCCAACAAGGTTTGATTACGCCTCTCAGCCACACCATTCAATTGCGTTGTCCTGGGAGGTGTCAATTGTGAGACAATCCCACATTCCTTTAGATAGTCGAGGAACTCTGAACTAAGATACTCACCACCTCGATCAGATCGAAGCATCTTAATGTTCCTGCCCAATTGATTCTTGACTTCCTGTTTAAATTCCTTAAACTTCTTGAAAGTCTCTGACTTATGCTTGATTATGTAGACATATCCATATCTACTGTAATCATCGGTAAAAGTCAAATAATAACGATTAGCATCTCTTGTGGCATGTTTGAATGGTCCACACACATCCGTGTGTATAAGGTCCAACAAACCTTCACCCCTTTCACATGAGCCTGTGAAGGGTGACTTTGTCATTTTTCCAAGTAAGCATGATTCGCAACTATCATTTGACTTTAGGTCAAACGACTCCAAGATTCCATCCTTTTGGAGTTGGCCTATGCGTTTCTTGCTTATATGTCCAAGACGACAATGCCATAACGATGCTTTATCCAAGTTATTATTATTAGTAGAATCAATACACAAAACATTATTTCCTAAGTTATCTACAATAGATACAGCTTCATACACACCATCACAAGGTAATGCTTTAAAATAAAGTACATTATTAAAGAAAGCATTAATCGAACCAACTTCATTATCAAACGAAAAGGTGAAACCTTGTTTGTACAATGCATGAAAGGAAATAATATTTCTTGCCATTTCTGGCGAATAACAACATTTATTCAAATCTAAATTTAACCCACTACTTAGCGATAAAGTATAAACTCCAATCTTTGTGACAGGTGTAACTTTCCTATTCCCCATGATTAAGTTTATTCTTCCTTGTTCCACATTCTCACTTCTTCCTAGTCCCTGCAAGTCACAACAAATATGAATACCGCAACCTGTATCAAGGACCCAAGATTTCGAATGGGGTGAGTTATTAGAAATGATAGTGTAAATACCTGCATGGTTGGGTTTGACTTTCCCATCCTTCACATCTTGCTGGTACTTTGGGCAGTTCCGCTTCCAATGAGCTTTTTCGTGGCAATAGAAGCATTCAGCCTCTTTTGGGTCAGAAGAAGGAGTAATGAAACCTTTCTTGGTTCCACTTGAAGAAGAGCCATCAAGGGTCCGAGCCTTGGTACCCTTTGAAGATCTCTTTCTCTTCCTCCCTCGACTTTGCCCGATTGCCAAGACCGTAGTTGTTTCTGGAGTAGGAGTGATAGCAACCGACTTCCCCTTAAGACCTGTTTCTGCGGTCTTGAGAAGTCCCTGAAGTTTGCTGAGGGTGACCTCTTCCTTGTTCATGTGATATGTCATGCGGAATTGATCATAGCACGATGGTAAGGAGTGCAAAATGATATCTATTGCAAGCACCTCAGGGAAGTTCACATTTAGCTTCAGCAACCGATCCACATACCTTTGCATTTTCTGCATGTGGCTCATGACGGACTCTCCGTCCTTCATCATGGTTGTTATCATGGAGCAGATGACTTCGTACCTCTCTTGTCGTGCACTTTGATGGTATCTTTCCATCAAATCTTGGTGCATTTCATAAGGGTAGAAATCTTCATAAGACTTTTGGAGTTCAGCTGTCATGGTGGCTAACATGATGCAAGCCACCTTGGTTGCATCTCTTTCATGAGTATGAAAGTTAGCGATCTCCTGGGGAGTTGCAGTGGACTCGTCAATTTCCTTAAGCTCCTTGTCAAGGACATATTCTTTGTCCTCGTAGCGGGTAATCATCCTGATGTTTCTGATCCACTTATTGAAGTTGGATCCATCAAAGGTGACTTTCCCGCACAGACTCATAAGAGTAAAGGAGCCATTAGGATTCGAGCCAGAAGCATTAGTTGATGACATCTGAAAAGAAGAACGAGTTTAGTTTAGATTTAAGAGAGTCCTTAATAAAACACCCAAATGTAATATTAAGGCTAGGATCCAATCAAAATATAATATAACTTAGAAGAGGTATGACGTAATCTAAGCTATACCATATTTGAAAGGTAGGTGAATGACGATTCACCAATTTCCACCACGAAAACCGAAATATTAAATATTTAGTTTTTATTGGTTTTAGAAATTCCTAGATTCTTTGAGATCCAATGAACTTTTCAAAGGCATGTTTCGATCTCAGGAGTGCCCTCCAGGTTTTGTGACTGGGATGCCGAGGATCACAAAACGAGGTGTGAAGTAACCATGCAAATCACTTGGTACCTTTAAAGTTTATCACTCAATCGATGTGCCGGTAAACCACACACGCTCCACCGATACTATAATAAACCTTAAGTCACCCTTTACCTACCTTGTTAAGTCCAAGTTAGTGTGCCGGTTAACCACACACGCTCCACCAACGACTTTGACAAAGTGTAAAGTGTAATTTCATGGATTAGCACCTTATTCACATTTTTCCTAAAGTAACTAAGATTGGGAATTTAATAAACATTTAGTTACTTTATTATATTCATCATACTTTGAATGAGAATTTATAAGTCCTTGTCTTACCCGTTCGGCTAACGACCCTCCACCAGTCAAGCAAGCGGTGGGTGAGAATATACACCCATTAAGTCACCATTTTATAGGCAACAACCTTATACCCACCTTATAGACCGGCTTCGTGAATGAGGCGTACTAGCGGTAAGACGACTTGTTCTTATACATATATATATAATTATTAAATCATCATAATATAAGTATAAGGGTTGAATTTTAACTTTTAAAATTCTAGGGGTTGGAACTAAAGTTTTAACTTAACTTTACTTGTTCCAAAACTTGAGGGCAAGTTTTGTAACTTTCAAAACTTTTCATTTCTTGTAAGTTATGAGTTTAATAGAGTCATAAAATGAAGACTCTTCATTTTTATAACTCTTGTGTTTTCTTAATGGTTTTTTTAACTCAAGTGACTCTTGGTTTTCCATAACTTAAGGATAAGTTATGGACTCCATTAAAACACATTATGATCAAGAATTAAACTACCAAATAGGTTACAAATAATTCCTATGATCATCTAAAACTTCATAAGAACAAGAACATGAATATGAACATAATCAAAAATTACATAAAACTTTGTAATTTTGATAACTAGTTGTTGTAAATGAATTAGCAAAACATTACACCACCAAAAACAAGTTTATATTTACTAAAACAGTTTAGGGTAATGTTTCTAATTCATTTTCCAGCAACTGAATCGAAATTCTGCACTCATTCGACCCTACTCGCCGAGTGCATGAACATGACTCGCCGAGTTGGTTGAAGATACACATGGACTCGACGAGTCCCCCCTATGGACTCGACGAGTCCGATCGCAGACAGCAAATTTTCGATTCTGCTTTTCAACTTTTAAGAACAAATAAGAACAAACAAGCCTAGGCTCTGATACCACTGATGGGTTTTGAGCATTCTGACACTTCCTAAGTGTACATGCAACCCTAATAACCTTGGATCTATGTTTGTCTAATTTATCATGCAAAGTTGAATTCGAAGGTTATATCCTATCTAGCACACATGGGGAACAATTTTAACATAAAGTATAGATAGAATAACTTACCTTGTTGTTGCTTGTGTTCCTTGAAACCTTGTGAGCCTAGCACCTCAAGTGGTGATGCCTCAAATGCTTCACACAACACCAAATGCTCTTGGAAGAACTTATGAGAGAATACACACTCTTCAAAATCGGCCAAGCCCCCTTATTACTTAGTGTTACCGATTTGGGAGGAGATCATATTACTTATATAGTGTTGACACATCTAGGGTTAAACCCTAATGTGTCATGACTCTTCATTTCCATGACCCATGGGTTTGTAACTCCCATGGAGCATCCATGGAGCATCCTATGGGTGGAACCCAACTTGATGATCCATGGAGCCTTTTAGCCCACTATACAAGATATGGATGATTTACTTAATCAACCCATATATTTAATTAGTTATCTTTTGATCACTTAATTAATTCTAAATTAATTCTTGATCAAACTAATCAAATAATATTATTAATATATTAGAACTTATAATATATTAATAATCTCCAAGCGTTATTTCTCTCATTTAGTTTATCCAATTGCATGGTGCCATGCAACCCAAATGGACCATGCCGGGTCGGGTCAAGTACATACCAGAAATAGTTATGGACTTAGACACCTTATCCAACAGACTTAGACATTAATCCAACAGTCTCTCACTTGGATAAGTCTAAAACTATTATTGCGTATGACTTTAGGAACCAACTGGCAATCGTAGCTCTCAAAAGCTTCTGTCGAACTTTGACCTTGTAGATGAACTCTGATCTTGTCAATGACTTGTCCATTAGATAAGGTATCATATATTCTTCCATTCTAGATATCATATGGACTGAGACATGGATTATAATCATTCTCTCTGTCCATTATTTGTTTCCTGATTTCCGATTTATGACGACTGACCAATTGAACAAATCAAATCAGTCTTGGCCTGGCCGAGCACTTCCATTTGTCATCATCAAATCATCGAGGGGCCCACAGATATCGCTTTTATCCCGAAGGTAAAAGGAATGGATAAACTTCGACTCATATGGCTTGTTCTACTACTTGTTGAATCATACACAAAGGCACCTTTTATAGCACCGAGTTACCAAATGCGGTTTCGTGCAATCAATGTACTATGAACTCATAGTAACAACTCATATCTCTAGGTTTGAAGAATATAAGATATTATTGTCTCATGATCACTCGTGATAAAATCCATGAAGTGATTCCAATGAGCGCGGGTTGAATCCAATACTCAGAACTTATGAGCACTCATGAGTGTTGTAGCCATTTGTCCAACACCTTAGACCTCTACAAGCCAACCCATGACAGTCTTAATTCATATCTACTTCCAACATATGACCGACTGTGGATGGTTTGAATAACTTAGTCATTCAAGAAGAATAACCTAGTTTATTCGGGAAGTCAAAACATGCAAAGTGAAACACAATAATAATTGAATCCAATATGGTATCAAAATCTATGAACATAAATAAAACACCTTTTATTTATCACCATATTATTACACATTATTCATTGTATACTGTTTCAGCTATCAACTTTATTCTTGAATTTAAAACAATAGTTGTCCTATGCTCCAAGCATGTACACTATGTTTTCTAAACACTAGTCATGCCATACACCAAGTATGCATACTATGTTTTTCTATGATCTTTACTTTGTGAACTAGATCAATTGAACATAACTTCAATGATTCTCTTTTCAAACTCCCAAATCCTTACTGTAAATACTAGAATTCCAAATTCATGCCATTTACTGAAATCTGTTAGATTCTGAACTTATATGCATTGATCCTCTTGTAATGATTATGCACAAATTCACAAAGACTTGGCAACAATCATTACAGAGTATTCCAAAGGAGATCATTTCCTTGGAAACATCCTTCTTGCATTAAGTTTCCTTAATTTTACACAGATTGATAATTTCTGACTTTGAAACATTTCCAGATTCATTTTGACTATCACTTCTGAACAGGAGTTGCCTCCTTACAGATTATGTCAATATGGTCCTTCCAGAATTATCACTATACTTCCAACTGTCCTTGAGCAACCAATCTTTGGTAAACCTTAGATTGTCCTCGACAATTGTTTAATCCTTTTAGTCATATCCAGTTCTAAACCTTTTCCCTTCTTAATGCCCCAGGCATTTGGAAACTTTTAGAAAGGATGAATATAGCACATGTAATCGATCCTATATCCGAAGCATATGGGACACGATTCATGATGTCTCACATAAAGACTAAACCAGTCTTTTGCTATAACATTTCCATTTCTATTTGCCAAGTTCTCATAATTCAGATTATGAAAAGGGATGCCGTAATCATAATCGAATTTAAGAACGCAAATAATGGACCCATATACAGAATTTCCTTATGTTGAGTCATTCCAACATGAAATTCATATATATCCATGACTAAATGATTAAAACCTCACGATCTAAGCTTATAGATTTGAGATGAAGTATAATTTCCTCTCCCTTAATTATAGCAAAACAACTCGTTCCCAGTTGAAACTTTTGTTTTCTATAATTAACATTGCTAACTTGCAATACTTATCATAATTATCATGCTCCCACTAACATGATGATTATTAGCATAACACTTATGCTCCCACTAGCTTTGACATGTACTCAGAAAGCTCGACTTCTAGAAATCAATACTTTATTGACTTTCTTACCAAAGTTCAGATTTCTGATACTAGATTGTTTTGATAAGACTTTATCAAAAAACATACACCTTCCCTTAGATAGCACACTTGTGTGTCTAAACAATTATGAAGAGGGATGCCGTAATCATAATGCTTAGACCTTTTTGCCACTTCTCACAAGTCCAGGTTAGTGTGCCGGTAAACCACACACACTCCACTAACGACTTTGAGAATGAAAATATCACAATTGCTATCTAGCTAAAATCTACTTAGTGAAAGTGTTTCCTCACCATCATTTTCATGAATTGGAGAGAAACCTTATGACACTTAGATTTAATGGTGTATGTGTTCTTATCCATGTGAATTGTCATAACCATAGTCACAAGACAAGAATAATGACAAATCCAAACTCATATGGACTGAACTCAATCTTAATTTCTTGCCACCTGGCAGCTCAAGGGCCTGCCATTGCTTCCAAGTTTTTGTGCAACAAACTGAGAACTCTAAGAACTCATATGCAAATCCAACTTTAACTGGAATGGGCACAGATATGTCAACTCGATAGGTTATAAACCTCAAGTCGTGTGCTAGTGAAGGACTTTAGGTTTTATTCTTGATTAGTTCTTGAGACTTTCAAGACCTTTAAGACTCCCACTGTCCTCTTGACCTATAAGACTCCCTTGTCAAATATCCAAGAGATAATGTGGATTCTAACCAAGACAAACACTTCACACAATTGGCCTAAGTTGGTCTTTGTTTTATCCAAAACATCACAACTTACCAACTTCAAATGAACAAGAGTAGGAAACTTTTACTCTTACATTTGACACATGTTTTAAACCTTCTTAAAGACATGTCACTCAAATTACAATCTTGGAGTATGACTCTAAGACTTGTATTGGAACGAAGTATGACTCATCTTCTTGATTTAACCATTTCAACAATTCAAGATCCCTTCTTTTTAGTCATAAGAATGCACTAAGACTTCCTTAGAGAACTAATTTTGATATGGTTTCTTAATCATTGAGATGATCACAAAGCTGATACTAAAGTACTCTCCCATCTTTTCAGATTTGAGAAACTTTTATCCTTCTGCCTAATTTGATTCTTCTTATTCGCTCTGCCTTACATTGGAACCTTTTCCAATGTCTCAGAGTTACACTTAAGCTTGTAAGTATAATCATATTTACTGAGCTTTAGTAAACTATGACGAATAGCCTTATATCTTTTGTGGTGGACTTAATCAGTGCACATGACTATGTACTCGATCCCTTAGTCCATTACTTGACTCACACATCCATGTGAACAAGTAATTAGTCTTAATTTTTCCAATACTTGAAAGTTCTCATTCATCATGCTATAGAACTTGCATGATTCCAAGTCCCGGTCCAATTGAGACTTTGGATGATAACAATCTTTCCTTATTTGGTAAATTTAGACATTACCACAAATGACAGAATCAAATTCATATTTCCACTCTTGTTATTAATGGAATCATATAAACAACAATT
This sequence comes from Lactuca saligna, assembly GCF_052625555.1. Classification (NCBI taxonomy): domain Eukaryota; kingdom Viridiplantae; phylum Streptophyta; class Magnoliopsida; order Asterales; family Asteraceae; genus Lactuca; species Lactuca saligna. The sequence continues at coordinate 199,978,219 of NC_136424.1, read as the reverse complement.
TTTCCTCAAATGCCATTGTAAGGATATATTAAAATAACTAAAATCAAAAATTTTCTTTAATTTTAAAACTATGCAGAAAAACTTATCCTTACAATCCATATGAAAACTTGTTGTTATCTATTCCTAAGCAATATCTCATAACTCCTAAGAAGTAGCTCAAGAATCCGATTTTCAAACTATGCGATAGAAATGCATCTATGCGATCAGATTCAGCATATTCTTTCTTTAAGTTCCTTCACTTTTCTTTGATTCTTACAACATCAACATGTGAGCCAATCACATCATGTAATAAGAATCTCAGAATAGAAACTTAGCAAAGTTAGATAGTGGACTTTACCTGAAGTAGAGTCAAACTTATTAACTTTAACATCCTTAGGTAAATCAGGCAGCTTCGCAACTAATGACCCTTCCTTTGGCAATATAAACATATGGACCCTTTGATAATGGTACATGGGACTATCACAGACTTAGCTTTTCTCTTTACCATTTGTTCAACCGAGTTGACTATGGCCGATCCCTTTCCATTGGGAAGAGAATGTTTTTCTGGATTTCCTGTGTCATTATTGTCAATGTCCATCAAGTTTTAAGGAAGTTGATCTTAACAAATAGATAAGATTATTAAGGGTCTTGTCATAGTCTATTTCATAGGTGTTCCAAAAGAACTCACTATGTGACTTCGAAAGTAGTTAAACCTACAACTTTCTCAAGACTTTGACACCCAACTCTCCCGGCTTGTCAATATGTGACTACATCTCCAAGATGTGATCACACCTAGACCTTGCCTTGCCAATAGAGCTTGAGTGATCTTAAACTTTTCAAGAACTTGTGGGTTAGGGAGAATAATTGGAGGAGGTGAAAGAAGTATGATTTCCAAGGGACATCATCTTCATTAAGGAAGCCTTTTTCAAGAGATTTGGGAAGATCATAAATGTCTAAACTAGACATCTTTTGGGAGATATTCAAGATAGTTGATTTAAAGTCCTTAATATGACACCCAATATGAAATATTAAGGCTAGGACCCATCAAACTATTTTATAACTTAGAAGAGGTATGTCGTAATCCAAGCTATAAAACAATTTGAAGGTAGGTGAATGACGATTCATCAATTTCCACCAAGATAAACGAAATGTATTATTAGGTTTTAATTGGTTTTGAAACCCCTAGATCTTTGAGATTCATTGAACTGTTCAATGGCATGTTTCAATCTCGAGTGTGCCCTTCAGGTTTTCTGACTGGGATGCCGAGGATCACAAAACAAGGTGTGAAGTAACCATGCAAATTACTTGGTACCCTTAAGTGTTTACCCCTCAATCAATGTGATGGTTAACCACACACGCTCCATCGATACTATGATAAACATTAAGTTACCCTTTGCCTACCTTGTTAAATACGAGTTAGTGTGCCGGTTAACCACACACGCTCCACTAATCGACTTAAAGAAAGTGCAAAGTGTAATTTCATGGATTAGCAATTTATTCACATTTTCCTAAGCAACTAAGATTGGGTATTATTAAGAGTTTAGTTACTTAGTATTTATCATTAATACTTTTAATGAAGGGAGAATTATAGTCCTGTCAAACCCGTTCGGCTAACGACCCTCCACCAGTCAAGCAAGCGGTGGGTGAGAGTGGACACCCATTAAGTTGCCATTTTATAGGCAACAACCTTATACCCACCTTATAGACCGGCTTCGTGAATGAGGCGTACTAGCGGTAAGACCGACTTTACTCTTATACATATATATATATATATATATATATATATATATATATATATATATATATATTATTAACTTATAATATTATAAAGTATAAGGGTTGAATTTTAACTTTTAAAATTCTAAGGGCTAACTTGGAATTAAAGTATTCATATGAGAAAACTTTACAAATTCCAAAACTTGAGGGCAAGTTTTTGAAACTATTCAAAACTAATTAATTCTATAACTTATGTGTTTAAAGTAGTTTTAATCCAAAAACTCTTCAAGTTCCATAACTTGAGGACAAGTTATGGAAGACTTTAAACTAATAAAAGAATTAACTTTTCTTTATTTTATAACTTATGGAATTAATTAAGGTTACATTTTTTTTATATTATTTTTATTTATTTAATGAAGAGACTCTTGGTCCTCCATAACTTGAGGACACATTATGGAGTCATAACTCCAATTAATTAGAACTAGACTCTTCATTTTTGTAACCTTTGCCAACTTTTATGAGTTTTATGAAACTTAAATGTGACTTTCCATATAACTTGAGGACAAGTTACAAAACACATTTTAGAATCAACTCTTAGATTAATTTGGATTGAAAACAACTTTTTCACTCAACTTTTCTATTAATCTAAGAAAATCATAAGAACAAGATAATTCAAATCAAACTTTTTCATGTAATTAGTCTAACCTTTAAACTAATACAAAACATGAATCTATTGACAATTATCTTTGAAAATGGATTAGATGAACATTACCACATTAAAAAACAAGTTTATAAGTTCAAAAACAACTTAGGGTAATGTTCCTAGTCCATTTCTAGCCAAAAACCTCGAAAATATGCTGTCTGGGGTCCAACTCGTCGAGTGCATGAACAAAACTCGGTGAGTTGGATGCATTTTGCCTTGGACTCGTCGAGTCCCTTCATGGACTCAGCGAGTCTGGTGGGCTGACAACACCAATTTCGATTTTTCAGCTTCTATTGCAAGTATAACAAGAAAACAAACCTGGCTTTGATACCACTGTTGGGTTATGAGCATTCTAACACTCCTAAGTGTACATGCAACCCTAAATACCTTGGATCTATGTTTTCTCTATTATTATGCAAATATCAACATCCAAGGTATTAACCTAATCTAGCATACAAAATTATCAATATAACAAGGTAGAATACATACCTCTTTGATGTAGAATGTCTTCATGAAGCTTGAGTGCCTAGTGCCCCAAGTGTGACACCTCAAATGGTTCACACAACACCAAATACACTTGGAATAACTTGAGAGAATATACACAGTTCATGAAAATCGGCTAGCCCTTTCTTACTCTCACTAGTGTACAATTTTGGTCAAGAATAAGATCTTTATATAGTGTTACAATTAGGGTAAACTCTAATTGTCATGACTTTCCATTTCCTTGGATCCATGGGTTCAAATACACCATGGAGCATCCATGGAGCATCATATGGGTTTTGGCCCAACTAGATAATCCATGGAGCATTAGCCCACTATACAAGTATGGATGATTTACACAATCAACCCATATATTTAATTAGTCTTCTTTTGATCACTTAATTAATCCTAGATTAATTCTTGATCAATACTAATTAAATAATCTTATTATTCTTATTATTAATATAGTAGAACTTATAATATATTAATAACCATAATTGTCTTATTTCTCTCATTATAGTCTATCCAAGTGCATGATGCCATGCAACCCAAATGGACCATGCCGGGTCGGGTCAAGTCTTACCAATTATAGTTATGGACCCAAATGGACCATGCCGGGTCGGGTCAAGTCTTACCAATTATAGTTATGGACTTAGGCATTAATCCAACATTAGGTTCATCTAGACTTACCAGTGTCCCATCATTGATAAGTGTCTCACCTTCCGCAGTAATATGAAAACCATAGTAATGCTCAGGTACATTCCTAACCCTTGTGGAACGCCTCAGAGGTACAATTGAAGGTATAATTGGATCAACAGGAGGTTCATCCTCAAGTTGAGCACTAGGGTTTGAGGTTCCTTCACCAATTGATTCTTGAAGTTCTTCAAGGTCAATTAGCTTCCCACTATCTCCTTAGCTTATGAACTCTCTCTCTCTCTCTCTCTATCTCTCTCTCTCTCAAGACAAACCTCCTTGCTACAAAGACCACATTCTCACTAGGTCTGTAGAAGAGGTAACCAAAGGATTTTTGTGGGTAGCCGATGAAAATACACCTCTCACATCGAGGTTCGATCTTGTCATGAGTCTCGTGTCTCACGAAAGCCTCGCAACCCCAAACCTTGATGTGGGCTAGACTAGGAAGTTTTCCAGTCCACATCTCGTGAGGTGTTTTGGCACCCTTCTTTGTAGAGACCAGATGAAGGATATGGGTGGCAGTCTCTAAGGCATACCCCCAAAATGAGATTGGTAGCGTAGCTCGACTCATCATGGAACGAACCATGTCCAACAAGGTTCGATTACGCCTCTGAGCTAGACCATTCAACGGTGGTGTCCTAGGAGGTGTCAATTGTGAGACAACCCCACATTCCCTTAAATAGTCGTGGAACTTAGTACTAAGATACTGACAACCATGATCGGATCGAAGCATCTTAATGTTCCTACCCAATTGATTCTCGACTTCCTGTTTATACTCTTTAAACCTTTCAAAAGTCTCTGACTTATGCTTGATTAAGTAGACATATCCATATCTGCTATAATCATCTGTAAAAGTCACATAATAACGATTAGCATCCCTTGTGGCAGTTTTGAAGGGTCCACATACATCTGTGTGTACAAGATCCAACAAACCTTCACCCTTCTCACAAGAACCAGTGAAGGGTGACTTTGTCATTTTTCCAGGTAAGCATGATTCACAACTATCATCTGACTTTAGGTCAAATGATTCCAAAACTCCATCCTTTTGGAGTTGGCCTATGCGTTTCTTGCTTATATGTCCAACACGACAATGCCATAATGATGCTTTATCCAAGTTATTATCATTAGTAAAATCAATACACAACACATTATTTCCTAAATTATCTACAATAGACACAACTTTATACACACCATCACAAGGTAATGCTTTAAAATAAAACACATTATTAAAGAAAGCATTTATTCCACTAATTTCATTATCAAAAGAAAAGGTAAAACCTTGTTTATACAAAGCATGAAAGGAAATAACATTTCTTGCCATTTCTGGCGAATAACAACATTTATTCAAATTTAAAGTAAATCCACTACTAAGAAACAAAGTATAAACTCCAATCTTGGTGATAGGTGAAACTTTCCTATTCCCATGATCAAGTTTATCTTTCTATGCTCCACATTCTCGCTTCTTCTTAGTCCCTGCAATTCAAAACAAATATGAATATTGCAACCGGTCTCAAGGACCCAAGAGTTAGAATAGAGTAAATTATTAGATGAGATAGTGTAAATACATGCATGGTTGGGTTTCACTTTCCCAGCCTTCAAATCTTGCTGGTACTTTGGACAGTTAAGCTTCCGGTGCGCCTTTTCATGGTAGTAGAAGCATTCAGCTTCTTTGGGATCAGAAGAACGCGTAACGAAACCTTTCTTGGTTCCGCTAGAAGAGGAGCCATCAAGGGTCTTACCCTTGGTACCCTTCGAAGGGTTCTTTCTCTTCTTCCATCTACCTTTCCCGATTGCCAGTACAGGTGCTGAGTTTGGAGTAGTAGTAGGAGTGCTCACAACCGACTTACCTTTAAGACCTGATTCTGCGGTCTTTAGGAGTCCCTGAAGTTTGGTAAGTGTAACTTCCTCCTTATTCATGTGGTATGTCATGCTGAATTGATCATAACACGAAGGTAAGGAGTGCAAAATAATATCTATTGCTAAGACCTTAGGGAAGTTCACAGTCAACTTCATCAATCGATCCACATACCTTTGCATTTTCTGCATGTGGCTTGTGATGGGTTCACCGTATTTCATTCGGGTTGTGATCATAGAGGAGATGATTTTATAGCGCACTTGACGAGCACTATGATGTTAGCGGTCCATCAAATCCGGGTGCATCTCAAAAGGATAGTAGTCATCATAGGACTTTTGGAGCTCGGATGACATGGTGGCCATCATGATGCATGCTGTCACACCCCCAAACTAGAACGGCGGAAATGTTCGGGGGCGGATGACTTCATGTGCTAACGTAACAAATGAATACATAGTAAAGAAAGCAATACAATCATCATATATCTAATTGAAAGTTTACATTGTTTAAAGAGTACATGTTCAAAACTAATTACAATATGATGTCAAAATATGAAATTGAACTAGTGCCGCAACGTTCCTTCTTCAAAAGCTGTTTAGTACCTGTAATTACTGAGTCCCTGAGACATAGAAGTAGTTTTGAATGAGTAGATCAGCATTTAAGCTGGTGAGTTTCATAAGCATTTAATGATAGTATTTGTATGAAAATGAAATGGTTCGTTTTTGTTCGTTAGTCTCTAGAAAATCCCATATTTCCTTTTGGTATAAATGTTGCCTTAAATCAAGACCAATATATGTTAAAAAGTTGATGTTTTTCCATCTATGAGTAGTGGTTAGAAGTTCCAAACTTATATCACAATTGGGTTTTTAATGCATAAAATAAATGAACTTATGTAAGTATAAAACCTCCATTATATCTGAAAACCCCGTAAATCAATGTGTTTTTAATACTCTATGTAAGTTTTATAACCATGCTATTGACAAGGAATGCCTATACAGAACGTTCTTCAGGCGTTGGAATGTTCTGACGTTTGTCACCCCAAATGGTGTACTATAGCTAACAGTCAGGGCGCGGGGTTGTCAAGCCCGTATAGATCTATACACAAACACCATGCCCCCTCCAAGGGATTCTGGTATATAATACAGGACTCGAAATGTGTAATCGTGCGTACGTGAATTTTAATGTCTCACAAAACTTAGTATAAAACAGATTTACGGGTGAAAATGTTCGTTTGTTATCGTATATGAAAGTAGCTTCTTGAAATAGTATTTCCGTGTATGTAAAAGTTCGTAGTATTCTCATAAAACTATACCTATTATAATTTCCTAAAAGTGTGTTTCGTTTGTATAATAAACCCTTAGTGAAAATGCTCACTTTTTATGAAAAATATAGTTTTTATAGTGCCAAAAGCGACACACATAAATATAGTATAAGCAGAGTGTCTGATTTATATAAATACACAAATCATTTCTCATTTCAAAAGATAAAATGTTGTCGTGGTATAATTTGCATATGAAAGTTTTCCTATAATAGTTATAAATCAAATATGATTCCGTTTATAAAACGCGTATAGTGAAAGTTTATATAACACACAATAATAATCGAGTGTTTTACTTGTATTCCCCCCTTAAAAACATATAAAAGCACTCATAAAACATTTAAAAGTGTGAATTATAGGGGTATGAACTCACTTGAAAGATCGGAGGAGGCGGCATGAAAACCGGACAGAATTTCGACTCAAGAAAGGGGATTTTGCTCGGGATTCTCGTGAATCTCGGGAGCAAAAACAACCTTCGGGACTTGAGCAAAGTGATCGGGGCTTCGGGGTAGCACGGGTATGGAAAATGAGTCAAGAACGCAAGAGAAATGAGAGAAATGGTGTCCTTTCTTTGGAACCCTCGCATCCCTTTTATAGGGGCTGGGAACCGCCTCGGTACGCTGGGCGTATGCTTGCGTCACGCATGACCGATTCCTCGACAGCCTCGGAGCTCGGATGGGACGGGGCATAGCCTCGCATAGGGAGCGACGTGGATGATCCGAGACCAAGGCCTCGAGTACGTTGGACGTAACTGTGTACGCTGGGCGTACTCGCGTGACTCAGCCTTCGGATAATACCGAAGATTTCAATAAAAAAAAATATATTTATTATTTAATAAACTTCAAAAATTCATATCTTCTTCATTCGAACTCCATTTTCGACGTTCTTTATATCCACACGTAGGGGAGCCCATACTCTACAAGTTTCGTTTACATCCTGTCGGCAGATTTTGAAATTATTTTTATTATTTATTTTTAAAAGGTCGCGGTAAGAAAATTTCCTTAGAAATTCATAACTTCTTTATCTGACGTCTGTTTTTGCCATATTTTTTACCGCTGAAATACCATTGTCGAGACCTTCGATTCTCGTTTAGGTCATTCCCACCGAAAGTCGCTCGAATTCCGATTCGAGTTTTTAGCCGTCTGTCGTTAAGCCGAACTTGGAAAATTTCTAACTTTCTTATACGAAGTCTGATTTGGGCGTTCTTTTTACATACGATCACGGTTTAATAACATCTAACATAATAGGTAATTTAATTAGTGATTTTTGGATATTTTATTTTTGAAGTTAATTTTATTATAATGAACGCGGTTACAATACCTGACCTTTTTAAGTCGTTTACATATAGTTTAAATCTCGATCTCGTCGAGTGGGATAACAAGAGTCTCATCGGACAGACACTTTTTCAAATTCGATACGTGGAAGGTTGGGTGTATGTTAATAAGTTCACGTGGTAGATTAAGTTTGTAAGCTACAGGGCCGATTCTGGCGAGAATCTCGAAAGGCCCTATGTACCTTGGATTTAGCTTTCCACGCTTTCCAAAGCGTATTAAGCCTTTCCATGGCGAGACTTTCAATAGAACACAGTCTCCTACATGGAATTCCAAAGGTTTTCTCCGTTGGTCAGCGTAGCTTTTCTATCGGTCTCTAGATGCTTTTAACCGTTCACGAATCTGAACGATCTTCTCTGTCGTTTCTTGTATGATTTCCAGATTGGTGAGAGTGTTTTCAATATCTCGTCCTTTAGCTAGTTGTGTGTCGCCAACTTCGGTCTAGCATAGAGGGGATTTGCACTTGCGGCCATAGAGGGCTTCAAATGGAGCAACCTTTATGCTTGTGTGATAACTATTGTTGTATGAAAATTCGACAAGAGGTAAATGGATATCCCATGCCTTTCCAAAGTCAATTACACAGGCTCTCAGCATATCTTCCAAAGTTTGTATCGTTCTCTCACTTTGCCCGTCTGTTTGTGGATGGTAGGCTGTACTCATGTCTAATCTAGTCCCTAGGGAACTTTGTAGTAACTGCCAGAACCTTGATGTAAATGTACTATCTCTATCGGAGATAATGGACATCAGAACCCCGTGCAATCGTACTATTTCCCTTATGTAAGTTCTTGTAAGCCTTTCCATCTTGTCTGTCTCCTTGATGGGTAGAAAATGCACGGATTTGGTCAATCTATCGACGATGACCCATATGGTATCAAGTCCACCCGTTGTCTTGGGCAACTTGGTTATGAAATCCATAGTAATCTGTTCCCATTTCCATTCCGGTATCTCTGGTTGTTGTAGTAATGCTGAAGGTTTCTGGTACTCGACCTTAACCTTAGCGCAGGTAAGACATTTACTTACAAAGGTAGCAATCTCTGCCTTCATGTTAGGCTACCGGTACAGTTTCTTAAGATCCAACTACATGTTATCCGAACCTGGGTGAACGGAATACCTCATGTTGTGCGCTTCAGTCATGACCACATCCCTGAAACCACCATGCCTCGGTGTCCATATACGGTCCATGAGATAATAGGCTCCGCCACCCTTGATTTCTAGATTATTTTCCATTCCTCTCAGGGATTCACCCGTCACATGCTCGGGTTGTAAAGCTTCCAATTGAGCCTCCTTAATTTGTGTGGATAAGTGGGAATGGATGGTCATATTCATAGATTTCACTCTCCGACTAGTGTATTCTTTTCGACTGAGGCCGTCAGCTACTATATTGGCCTTTCCAGGATGATAACGAATCTTGCATTCTTAATCATTGAGTAACTCGACCCATCGCCGTTGTCGCATGTAGAGCTCCTTCTGATCGAAAATGTGGTGAAGGCTCTTGTGGTCGGTGTAAATAGTACTCTTCATTCCGTACATGTTGTGTCTCCAGATCTTTAAAGAAAATACCACTTCTCCTAACTCAAGATCGTGTGTTGTATAGTTTACTTCGTGTGTCTTAAGCTGATGGGAGGCATAAGCAATAACCTTCCCTCGTTACATAAGAACACAACCAAGCCCTTGATTCGATGCATCGCAATACACTACAAAATCTTCTATCCCTTCGGGGAGGGATAGTATTGGTGCGGTGCATAAGGCTTGTTTCAGTGTTTGGAATGCCTTCTCTTGTTTTGCTTCCCAGTCAAAGACCACGCCTTTCTAGGTTAATGTAGTAAGAGGTTTCGCGATGCTAGAGAAGTTCTTTATGAATCTGCGATAGTAGCCAGCTAGACCTAGAAATTGACGAATCTCTGTAGGTGTCCTTGGCGCCGACCAGTTCTTAATGGCCTTAATTTTGGAGGGGTCCACATGTATCCCTTTTTCGCTAACAACGTGGCCCAAAAATTCGACTCTTCGAATCCAAAATTCACATTTAGAGAACTTCGCATAGAGCTTTTCTGATCGTAGTGTTTCTAAGACTCTTCGTAGGTGCTGAATATGTTCTTCCTTACTTCGGGAGTAGATAAGTATATCGTCGATGAATACGATGACGAACTCATCCAAGTAAGGACGGCACACTCTATTCATTAGGTCCATGAATACTGCTGGTGCGTTGGTTAACCCGAACGGCATCACTACAAATTCGTAGTGTCCATAACGGGTTCGGAAGGCTGTCTTGGTAACATCTTCCTCCAGCACTCGTAATTGGTGATATCCGGATCGTAGATCTATCTTCGAGAAGTAGCTCACTCCTTGAAGTTGACCAAATAGGCCGTCAATGTGGGGCAGAGGGTAACGATTCTTGATAGCGAGTTTGTTCAGATCTCGGTAGTCGATGCACATTCGGAACAATCTATCTTTCTTCTTCACAAACAAGACCGGTGCTCCCGAAGGTGAGAAACTTGGTCTAATGAATCCTTTTTGGTGAAGTTCGTTAAGCTGACTGGAAAGTTCTTGCATCTCTGCTAGTGCCATACGATAAGGCGATTTTGCTACAGGGGTAGCCCTGGAATTAAATCGATTCTGAACTCGACTTGGCGTTGTGGTGGAAATTCCGGTAGTTCTTCTGGGAAGATATTGGGAAATTCACCTACCTCTGGAATGCTGTTAATATCCATTACTTCCTGACTCGTATCGATGATGTGTGCAAGAAATGCTTGATAATCCTTCCGCAAACACTTTCGAGCTTGGATGCACGAAATGATGCGAAGGTTTGTACTTGATTTGTCGCCGTAAATCACAAATATTTCATGGTTAGGGAGATTCAGACGAACGGCTTTTTCAAAGCACATGATGTCGGCACGAAGAGGACTTAACCAATCCATGCCAACTATAACGTCGACACTTTTTATTTGGATTGGCATGAGCTTGATTGGGAAAGAGTGACCGTCTAAAGTTAATGTACAACCCATGTATATGCAATTAGTGTTTTCCGTTTTTCCATTTGCAATTTCTATAGTGAATGATTCTTCTAACATGCTAGGTTTATGTTTAAGTAAGTAAATAAAGTTTTGGCTCACAAAGCTTCTCTCTGCTCCGCTATCGAATAGGATGCATGCATATGAATTATCGAGAAGAAACGTACCAACAACTACTGTAGGATCAACTACGGCTACCTCGTGACCAATCGCTAATACTCGTCCCACTCCGCCGGTATTTGCTGCCTTTGGGCAGTTTCTTTTGTAGTGGCCCACCTCGCCACAACCGCCGCATGCATGGCCTACACCAGCATTGGGAACTTGAGTGATCGGCTTTACGGGGGCCTTGCAGAAACGGATAGTGTGTCCCTTTCTGTTGCAGTTTGAGCAATGCATTTCCCGACAAGGTCCGTGGTGGTGGTAATTGCACTTGGTGCACTTTGGGAGGTTGCCACATAAGGCTTTGTTTGCGTAGAGATTTGTAGGAACGATAGTAGGTACTGTCGCAGCGTTTACGGCAACCAGTTGTTGTTTCTTCGAGGATTCTTGGGAAGACCCACCCTTCCCCTTATTCCACCCTCTCTTCTTCTTGTTGTTGTTATTGTTGTTTCCCTTGTGTGGTTCTGGTGCAGAAGTTGTTGAGTTTTGATGATTTCGGTGACCAATAAGCGATTGTGCCAGCTCCTTAGCAGTTTCAAAAGCGTTAGGTTTTGAAGTTAACACGCTTGACTGAATTTGGGGCGACAGTCCCCAAATGTATCGCTCTATTTTCTTGCTCTCGGGAGAAATCATATTTGGGCAAAGGATTTCCAGATCGCAGAATCTATTGGTATAAGTTGCTATGTCGGTACCAATCATCCCCAGAGTCCAGAGTTCGTGCTCGAGTTTTTGAATCTCTCCTCGTGGACAATACTCCCTCATCAGCATGATTTTCAAGCTCTCCCAGCTTATTTAGTTTGCCACTATCAGGGTAAGTACCTTAACGTGGCCATTCCACCAAGTTAAAGCCCTATCAGTAAGTGTGTAGGTTGCAAACTTGACTTTGTTGTGCTCAGGGCAGGAGCAGATTTCAAATACTGATTCTGTCCTTTCAATCCACTGCGTTAATATCATCACACCACCCGTTCAATTAAACATACGGGGCTTATAATTCGTAAAGTCTTTATAGGTGCACTCCCGGGGTTGCCCATAATTATCGCCATGGTTGAAAGGATGTATGCCAATTCCTGAACCAGTAGTAACAGGGGTATTGATCTGTGACATGGCAGCTGCTACAGCTGGGGTGACTGTTGCCTGGAACATGACAACATCAAATTGAGGAGTGGAGGTGGTGGTGGTATCGGTGCTTCCCCACCGTTGTTTCGTCTTGGATTTCTATGCGGAGGCATCCTTCAACTAAAGATTGAAAAGACAAGGGTAAGAAGTCCATAGTATATAAAATGTATGTGTCTCATGAACTAAATTGCTATAGTTCAACAATAGATGATAGTATGAGTCTTAAAGATAGAAGAGCAAAGATTGTTCGTAAGTCCGAATATATGAACAAGCGTATGGTTTTTCCATAATATTATAAAGATTGAACGAGATACTCAACGTAGTAATAATAGCGTGTGAATTATATTAATATAATAGATGATACGTGTGTTGCGTGTGTTGCGCTTGGAGCTTGACTCCGCATCCGATTGCTTTGACTCCATAAGACGCCTATCGAAGGCGGCTTGTTGTTTCCTCAACTCTACGAGGGCTGCATTCATTTGCGTTTGGAACACATCGACGCGGGGGTGGGTATCATTATGCAACATATCCAGACGATGGATATCGGCCGCGTGAACTTGTACTTCCACGGTGACTTTGCGGATTCGATTTGCTTGGACCCCCGATTGGTAGGACTGGTTGGCCAGTTTACCTACCATGACCGGAAGTGCTTGGTCGGCTGAACCTCCATCCCTGATGTTGTAGAAGTCTCGACACATACCGTAGGGAGAGCGTATCCCTTGTTGTTGGCTCCAATGGATGAGGTGACTTCCCCAAACGGGAGTCGGTCCTTAGAAGTTCCTCCTAATGGCTAGAGGGTTGACTACTTCTCGTTCCGAGTCTATACCAGAGTTGTCCCCTTCATCCAACTTGATAGGTTCTTCATCCTCTTCCGGATCCTCCTCTACCCATCCTCCGTTGCATTGGTTCGAGTAGTAGGGGTCCCCGTGCGGGTGAAATCCATCCATTTGACTATACAAGAATAGGGTTATAAGATTTGAACAAAACATAAGAACATGTAATACTAATTAATCTATTGTATGCACCAAATACTCCTATAGTATTTAAATTGTACGTTTGATATCAGTGTCCATTTTTGGTAAGTTTTGACTCGTTGCTCACTACGATCATTCCTCGATATACGTTAGTCTAATTTTAGATGAACATAGTTGATCAGGCTATATTCGTCCCAAATTTGATTACATATCTCGAGAACTAATCGTAGTGTCCAACTTGTCTTAATACTTTTTTATAGTTCTAATCATGAAAATATGTCGTTGTATGCAAGTATTTTGGATTTTCATGACCTAAAATAATCTATTTAAATGAAATAAGGATTTTAGGTATGAAAACTTTTATCAGAGACTTTGAGTCCCTAAACATTTATATTTTGTATATCTTATAAGGTTTGATATACTTAGTTCTCTATAAACACTGCTCTGATACCTATCTGTCACACCCATAAACCGGAACGGCGGAAACGTTTGGGGGCGGATGACTTCATGTGGTAACGCAACAAATGAATACATAGTATAGAAAGCAATACAATCATCATATATATAATTGAAAGTTTACATTGTTTAAAGGAGTACATGTTCAAAACCAATTACAATATGATGTCAAAATATGAAATTGAACTAGTGCCGCAACGTTCCTTCTTCAAAAGCTGTTTAGTACGTGTAATTACTGAGTCCCTAGGACATACAAGTAATTTTGAAAGAGTAGATCAGCATTTAAGTTGGTGAGTTTCATATGCATTTAATGATAGTATTTGTATGAAAATGAAATGGTTCATTTTTGTTCGTTAGTCTCTAGAAAATCCCATATTTCCTACTGGTATAAATGTAGCCTTAAATCAAGACCAATATATGTTATAAAGTTGATGTTTTTCCATCTATGAGTAGTGGTTAGAAGTTCCAAACTTATATCACAATTGGGTTTTTCATTCATAAAATAAATGAACTTATGTAAGTATAAAACCTCCATTATATCTGAAAACCCCCGTAAATCAATGTGTTTTTAATACTCTATGTGAGTTTTATAGCCATGCTATTGACAAGGAATGCCTATACACAACGTTCTTCAGGCGTTGGAATGTTCTGACGTTTGTCACCCCAAATGGTGTACTGTAGCTAACAGTCAGGGCGCGGGGTTATCAAGCCCGTATAGATCTATACACAAACACCATGCTCCCTTCCAAGGGATTCTGGTATATAATACAGGACTCAAAATGTGTAATCGTGCGTACGTGAAGTTTAATGTCTCACAAAACTTACTATAAAATAGATTTACATGTGAAAATGTTCGTTCGTTATCGTATATGAAAGTAGCTTCTTGAAATCGTATTTCCATGTATGTAAAAGTTTGTAGTATTCTCATAAAACTATACCTATTATAGTTTCCTAAAAGTGTGTTTCGTTTGTATAATAAACCCTTAGTGAAAATCCTCACTTGTTATGAAAAATATAGTTTTTGTAGTGCCAAAACCGACACACATAAATATAGTATAAGCAGAGTGTCTGATTTATATAAATACATAAATCATTTCTCATTTCAAAAGATAAAATGTTGTCGTCGTATAATTTGCATATGAAAGTTTTCCTATAATAGTCATAAATCACATATGATTCCGTTGATAAAACGCGTATAGTGAAAGTTTATATAACACACAATAATAATCGAGTGTTTTACTTGTACTCCCCCCTTAAAAGCATATAAAAGTACTCATAAAACATTTAAAAGTGCGAATTATAGGGGTATGAACTCACTTGAAAGATCGGAGGAGGCGGGAGGAAAACCGGACAGAATTTTAACTCGAGAAAGAGGATTTTCTCGGGATTCTCGGGAATCTCGGGAGCACAAACGACCTTCGGGACTTGAGCAAAGTGATCGGGGCTTCAGGGTAGCACGAGCATGGAAAACGAGGCAAGAACGCAAGAGAAATGAGAGAAATGGTGTCCTTTCTTCGGAACCCTTGCATCCGTTTTATAGGGGCTGAGAACCGCCTCGGTACGCTGGGCGTACGCGTGCGTCACGCATGACCGAATCCTCGACTGCCTCGGAGCTCGGATGGGATGGGGCATAACCTCGCATAGTGAGCGACGTGGACGATCCGATGCCAAGGCCTCGAGTACGCTGGGCGTAACCGTGTACGCTAGGCGTACTCGCGTGACTCAGCCTTCGGATAATACCGAAGATTTCAATAAAAAAATATATATTTATTATTTAATAAACTTCAAAAATTCATATCTTCTTCATACGAACTCCGTTTTCGACATTCTTTATATCCACGCATAGGTGAGCCCATAATCTACAATTTTCGTTTAGATCCCGTCGGCAAATTTTGAAATTATTTTTATTATTTGTTTTTAAAAGGTCGCGGTAAGTAAATTTCCTTAGAAATTCATAACTTCTTTATCTGACGTCAGTTTTTGCCAGACTTTTTACCGCTGAAATACCATTGTCGAGACCTTCGATTCTCGTTTAGGTCATTCCGGCCAAAAGTCACTCGATCTCCGATTCGAGTTTTTATCCGTCTGTCGTTAAGCCGAACTTGAAAAATTTCTAACTTTCTTATACAAAGTCGGATTTGGGCGTTCTTTTTACGTACGATCACGGTTTAATTACATCTAGCATAATAGGTAATTTACTTAGTGATTTTTGGATATTTTATTTTTGAAGTTAATTTTATTATAACGAACGTGGTTACAATACTTGGCCTTTTTAGGTCGTTTACATATAGTTGAAATATCGGGTTGTCACACATGCCACTTTTGTAGCGTCTCTTTCATGAACCTCATATTTAGCAAGCTCCTCAGGAGTAGCAGTTTGCTTAGGCACCTTGAGCTCCTTGTCAAGAACATATTCCTTGTTCTCGTAATGAATGTCCATCATGATGTTTCTAATCCAGTTAGTAAAGTTGGATCCATCAAAGATGAATCTCCCACAAAGGTTCATGAGAGAGAAGGAGCCAGTAGGGTTTGAGCCAGGAATAGCATTGTTGGAAGACATATGAAAAGAAGAAAATAAGTTTAGTTTAAATATACGGATAGTCCTTAATAAAACACCCAAATGTAATATTAAGGCTAGGATCCAATCACAATATATTATAACCTAGAAGAGGGATGTTGTAATCCAAGTTATAACATATTTGAAAGGTAGGTGAATGACGATTCACCAATTTCCACCATGAAAACGAAACTCATGAGATTTAAACTAGCCTTTAATCTATAAAGATCGATTAGATCTTGAACAAGTATGTAAATATAAAACTGTATGAACGCAATAATAAGAACAAGTCAAGAAGGAATCACACGTGTCGAATGATTAAACAAAATCCTCAGAAGAGCTCGATTTAGAACATCAACTGTAGAGGATTGGTAGGTTACAAGAACGATTAAAGAAAACTGTTATGCTCTAGATGAATCGCTAATTTCTTAATCTCTCAAATCGTTAACCTAATATGCATGCAAGCGTAAACTTATATACAAAACATAAAAGGTTCTCGGTTGGACAGGCCCAAACCGGAATACAAAGTGACTAATACTATCGAGCCCAAATGACGCAATCTTCAAAATAATCTTCGGCCCAACAATCTCCCCCTTTGCGTCAATTTAGAGCGAGACCTTCACTCTCTTTTCACAGCAGAGGGCTTCTTTACCGTCTCAAAAATATTCGGTATTATAGCCAGAATGTGATGTCTGAAGGTGATATACCAACGAAGCATGTCAGTGAAGTTCTTCTTGTCTGCTGTTGAGTTTTGTTTGCATCGGTGAATGATGTTAATAATATGCTCCAGACAATATGTAGAAAACAGATGTTTGTCTACCAAAGCAAACAGAAACTTATGCTTGTCGCCTCTGGTGAACATAACCGTCAGATTGGAAGAATCAATTTGCCCTATCTTCATTTTATGAACATCTCCTGTCTTGGAAGTGGGCTTGACGGTTGGTTTCTTGTTCATAACTTTTGCTATTTCCTGATCCATAGTGGCGAGCTCATGGACGTAGGAAGCCAACATTCTTTTAAGATGTTTAAGGATCGGTTCATACTCTCTTTGGTTGGAGAGAAGAATGTTGTATAGCAGAATCCAATCATGCGGATTCAGACTGGGAAGATCTGCCAGAGAAATAAGATGTTTTGTGTTGGCCGTTCCTCTGTTGATTTTGAAATTAACGTTCACAAATTTCCCAGCCTGTGTCGGTTTCAGTACCTTAACTTTAATGATTTTCTGAGCGCTCCATGTCAAGTACTGCGGTTGACCATACTCCAGATAGAAATCTATTAGCTCTCTGTCAACCTTCAGGTTCGGATGAGGGACATCGGCAGTGACATTAAAGCAATGACATGTGAAAGCTTTGTGCGTGATTGGCATGTCGAACTGTGAGTCTTTTGTATTTTCACACTCGAAGGATGCAATCGGTTCCAACCAATATATGGAAGGAAACTCAATCGCTTGAGTGATGAGTGTGTCTTTGTCCCAATCTGGGAACAGAGTCTTCTTGTCTTGAATGGCCTCCTCATCCTCCCTGATCTTTCTTTATTTGGCCTCGGCCTCTCGAGCTATCTTTAGAGTTTCATCAAGCTCTTTGTTCCTTTTCTTGCGTTGAAGAGCTTCAGTGATAGTTTCATCTGAATCTGATTCGCTCTCAACAAGGACTTGTTTCCCGGAACCCGAAGCTACATTAACCTTCGGTTCTGTCTTGGACACACCTTCCTCTCCCCCTTGTCGCGGAAGAACAAGATTCTCCGGGACACCCTTCATTTCACTCAGGATGTTAATAGCAGGAAGGAGTTTCGCCTGGAGATGCTGTCTGATAGTGAGGGTTAGGAAGGGATCATGAGTGTCAAGAACATTTGTTAACATATTCTTGACATCACCAGCGCAACTTTGAAGAACTGCCCGCTGAGTCTTTAGCAAAGAAATTTCTTGTTGTGCCTGGGCCAGTTGGATCTTTTGTAAGTCGATGGTTGCCTGGTGCTTGACAAGATCTTCCTTCAAGGTGCTCTCGGCTGCCAGAGAAGCAAAACGTGAATCCAAAGTTTTGAGAAATGAGGAGGATTCAGTTTTGAGGTCAGCGCGCAGAGCCTCAAATTTGGTGGTTTCACCCTGAAAGGTAGCCGAGAAAGAGTCTACGGACGCTTGAAGCTTGGCCGCACTAGAGTCAGCGTGAGCTTTTAGAGAATCAAGAAAGATCTGAGTTGTGTGAACAACCTCAGAAACTTCCTTGGTGGCTTTTGAGCATGAAGCAGTTGAGTTATCTATGGCGTCAGTTGAACGATCCAAGGCGTCAGTGTACGTCTTGATCGCAGACTCAATGAAGGCTATGAGCACAACACCCCCGTAGGCTTTATTATCAGCCAGCAGACTGTCAAGTTTGGCGTGAATTTCCTGAATCTGCTGACTAGAAACAGGGGTATCGGCATCTGTGTCTGTAGGAATCCGGTAGGGGCTATAATAGATAGAGTCGAACTCTTCATCATCGCCCCCGAAGGTAGCACCGAAGTTGGAGGATGGAGAAGGAGATGGGGGAAGGTTGATGACCGGGGTTTCAACCACAGTAGCAGCCCCTGTATCAGATACATTGACCATTACTGGTGGTTGGGAAGATTCGGTGATAATAGGCGTGGAGATAGAGGATGGAGGATGAGGAACAGAGAGGGGAATGGTAGGTTTTGTTGTTGTTGGAGGGATGGTTATAGGAACAGAAAGTGTGACCTTCTATGTGGGTGATTGGGGTGGGGTTGGAATTTTTGGAGAAGTAGGAGGAGTGGGTGATTTGGTAAGTTGGGGAGATGTAGGTGGAGAGGGTAGATGAGTGCCCGTTGGAGAAGATGGTTGTTGAGGAGACTGAATAGGTGTTGTTTCGGTTTGAGGAGCAGCAGCCTCTGTGTCTGATGGAGCAGATTTAGAAGAAGGAGACCCTTTGGCTCTTTTAGCCATCTTCTTGACCTTTTTGGATTTGGATTGAGAAGGTGCCTCTGCCACAGACTTACGTTTGGAGGATCTTCTCTTTCTCTCCTTCTTCGATTCAAGTTCTTTCTTTTATGCTTTCTCCTTTTTGCTTGCCCTCTTGCCACGGTTGGCAGGTTGATCGAGGGCATCAAGAGCAGCACGTTGTTCCTCGGACAGAACCCTAGGAGGCAAGGGTGTTCTGGTGCTGTAGTCAGCCATGATTTTGCTGTGTGGCGTGACGCACCTATACATGGACTCAGGGATCAATCCATAGTGAAGAAACTTACTTGGATCAGAGACTATGATCTTCTTGGTGTGGTAAGATGCAATTGAAGCCGTAAGAGCATCCTTCATTACCGGGATGTCAAGGGAATCCATGGCCCTTCTGGTGATAAGCGTCCAAAACCTGCCGCATTAGATCTCCGAGTACCTGGCAGTTGTGTTGAGACTCTGAACGACTTGAGCCCAGATTATGGAGCCATAATCTAGATTGATGCCGTTGTAAAGGCCATACATGATGATCAGAAACCCTTTGCTTGTGGTGTCAGAACCACCACATCTCTCCGCTAAACCCTTAATAAGAAGGGTAAGCAATCTGTTCCACTGAGACGGAAGATAGGATTTCTTGACTTTGGCAATGGTGGTAAGAACATCCGTATACCCCATTTCATACATCATCGAAAAAAGTTGCGCAGTGGTGATGAAATCCGGTGAGATGACGGAGGAGTCGACGGCAAGCCCTAAAAGGGAGCAAAACCGTGTTTTGGACACCGAGGTTTTCTTGTCGTGAATGGTGAAGAAGATGCGGTCCTTATGTTTGTCGTAGTTGGCCGTTGTGTAGACTTGGGAGAGCAGGGACATGGGTACGGCCTCCACTTGCGTGAGTGCCAACACCAATGGGGAATATTTGAGGCATTCCACCACGTGTAGCATGTAGGAGTCATATAAGAATGGCGTCATCTCTATAATCAAATTTTGATTAGGTTTGATTGAGAGCAGAGAAGAGGAGGCAGTTTGATCTTGTGCTGAAGAAGAAGTCACCATTGTTGAGTTGTGGAAGAAGATGAACAGTTAAAACTTTTTTAGAGAGAGAATTCGTGAGAGGTAAATGCCAAATAACACGATCCTCCCTTATTTATACCATTCACAGGAGAGAGAAAATCGTGATGATGAAGAAACCAAAACGTTGCCTGAAAAAGCGCGATTGTAAGTTATGGTGTATCCCAGGAATACGTCAGCACACGTGGGTGTGAAAGGAATCAATTGCACGCGCCCAAATCAATTTTTTTGCACCGGTTGAAATTCTTGTGCATAAGAGTGTGAAAGATAAAGAAATAAATCAAAGGTGTTTGGGATGTGAGTGTTGTCTATTAAGAAGACAGAAAGCGGAAGATTCCGGGCAAGAATCGCTTCCTTCAAGGCCAAGAGTGACCTGAAGTGCTTGTGTGGTTTCCCGAGAAATACGATCAGTTGTCTTTTAACAAACAATGAGAGGCATCTTTTGATAATGGGCTGAAGGGTGGCTGAACTCAAACCGAACATCAAGTCTTAACATAAAACTGAGTGTTGGTAGAGATACCTGTGAGATCGATGTGATCTGTTGAACAGGTAGGAGGGAAGTATTTTGTGACGTGAATTGTATAGACAGAAATCTCAAAGAAAAAAATAAACTGGACCTATTTGGGAAGAAATGTCTTAGGTGGAGACAATTTCATAAAAGATCACGCAAAAGGAAAATGAGATTTCCAAGTAATAGCTTGAGTTTATCACTACCGTCAATTCATTTCAGGTATTGGATTTTGGGTTTCACTTAGACCGTGGTAAACGAATCCAAGATCATAAACACAGATGTTGTGCAACCATAAGCCTAAGTGGTAAACACCGAAAGCATCAAGGGTTACTTTGGGGAATCGAATGCAAATGAAGAAGATGAGGAGATGGGTAAGAGACCGAACGTACCTTCTGCTACAGAATAGGGACAAAGCAGAGCAACTCATGTTTCAGATGAGTAGAGTAAGGTAGCTCTAGACCGAGTGTGAGAAAGTAGCCTGATTGGGAAGAAACGATAGGTATTGATCGAATCATTAAGGCATGCTCGAGGTCATAGAGGCTTGCGACAACATACAGCAGCATGCTTCTAGGGACGTCTAACTAGTCTGATAAAGATAAAACATACCTGGGTAAACACTACAGAAGGAGATGCTTGTATGCACCTGTGCAAAACGTACACCGACCAGAAAGATAAAGTGTTTTTGTAATTTTGGAATTTTCGATCGATCTGTCTATTTCGGTGACAATTTCAGAATTGAGAAGAACTTAGCGGTCTGTCTAGTTCGGTTCAGTAAATCCTTAGAGCAGAGAGAGACCGAGCGTGCTGTTTGCATGGGTGCCTTTAAATTACTAGGACAGAGAGGGACCGAGCGGTCTGGTTGCTTCGGTTCCTTTATTTTACCAGAGCAGAGAGAGACCGAGCGGTCTCGTTTCTTCGGTTCCTTTATTTCACCAGGGCAGAGAGAGACCGAGCGGTCTGGTTGTTTCGGTTCCGTTAAAGCGCTAGAGCAGAGAGCAACAGAGTGGTCTGGTTGTTTCGGTTCCGTTAAAGCGCCAGAGCAGAGAGCAACAGAGCGGTCTGTCTCGTTCGGTTCTTGATTCTTAAATAGAGATTTGAGGATTTGGGACCGACTCTGCAACCATCATACCCAAGCCTTGTAGAATTTTATTGAAGGTCGTTTCAGGAAGAGCTTTGGTGAAGACATCGGCCAATTGATCAGTGGTTCTAACAAAGTGTATTTCGACGTTTCCATCTTCCACGTGATCTTTGATGAAGTGATACCTCAGTGCTATGTGTTTGGTTTTAGAGTGTTGCACTGGGTTATGACAAATCCTAATTGCACTTTCAGAGGCACAATATAGTGGGATCATCTTCATATTGAGTGCATAGTCTCGAAGTTGACTCTGGATCCAAATCACTTGTGATGTGCAGGATGCAGCGGCAATGTATTCCGCTTCAGCAGTAGATAGTGACACGCAAGTTTGCTTCTTGGACTGCCAGCTAACTAACTTCCCATCGAGGAATTGACAGCCACCAGTTGTGCTTTCTCGGTCGAGTCCACATCCTCCAAGGTCAGCATCAGAATAGGCTTGAATAAAGAAGCCTGAGTTGGATGGATACCATAGACCTAAGGAAGTGGTTTGCTTGAGATAGCGTAAGATGTTCTTCACTGCAAGCATGTGAGGTTTGCGTGGGTTTGCCTGAAATCGAGCATAATAACACACAGAAAACATGATATCAGTTCTGCTAGCAGTTAGATACATCAGAGAGCCAATCATTTGACGATAGAGCGTGATATCGACAGCCAGTTAGATACTTCAGGAAGAGCTTTTGTAAAGACGTCAGCCAGTTGATCAGTGGTTCTTACGAAGTGAACTTCGACGTTTCCATCTTCCACGTGATCTTTGATGAAGTGATACCGCAGTGCTATGTGTTTGGTTTTGGAGTGTTGCACTGGGTTATGATAGATCCTAATTGCACTTTCAGAGTCACAATATAGTGGGATCTTCTTCATATTGAGTCCATAGTCTCGAAGTTGACTTTGGATCCAAATCACTTGTGATGTGCAGGATGCAGCTGCAAAGTATTCCGCTTCGACAGTAGATAGCGACACGCACGTTTGTTTCTTGGATTGCCAGCTGACTAACTTCCCGTCAAGAAATTGACAACCACCAGTTGTGCTTTTACGGTCGAGTCCACATCCTCCAAGGTCAGCATCAGAATAGGCTTGAACAAAGAAGCCTGAGTTGGATGGATACCATAGACCTAAGGAGGTGGTTCGCTTAAGATATCGTAAGATGTTCTTCACTGCAAGCATGTGAGGTTCGCGTGGGTTTGCCTGAAATCGAGCACAATAACACACAGAAAACATGATATCATGTCTGCTAGCAGTTAGATACATCAGTGATCCAATCATTTGACGATAGAGTGTGATATCGACAGCCGGTTTGTCTAGGGATGGGGTAAGCTTGGTGCCGAATGCCATTGGGACTTTGACTTTTGTGTCTCCTATCATACGAAACTTTGCGAGGAGAGTCTTCGTGTAAGCTTCCTGATTAATAAAGATGCCTTCGGGTCCCTGTCTTATGTTTAAGCCAAGGAAAAAGTTAATAGGATCCATTGAGCTCATTTCAAACTTAGTCTCCATCAGCTTTCTGAATTTAGCTGTTAAGCTGGGATTCATGGAGCCAAAGATGATGTCATCGACATAAATTTGAACTATCATAAGGTGGTTACCTTCCTTTTTGCGAAAGAAGGTTGGGTCAACCGAACCTTGTTTAAATTTAGACATCTTTAAAAATTTTGTAAGCGTTTCATACTAGGCTCTCGGAGCTTGTTTGAGGCCGTACACAGCTTTATCCAGAATATAGCAATGATTTGGATGCTTTTCGTTCACGAACCCAGGAGGTTGATCCACATACACAGTTTCTTCGAGTTCTCCATTGAGAAATGCACACTTGACGTCCATTTGGAAAACCTCAAAGTTTTTGTGAGCAACATAAGCCAGAAATATTCTAACAGATTCTAGCCTAGCTACTGGAGCGAAAGTCTCTTCATAGTCTATCCCTTCCTCCTGACAGTATCCCTTTACCACCAGACGAGCCTTGTTCCTGATAACATTACGTTCCTTGTCCATTTTGTTCCTAAAAACCCATTTGAGACCAACAACCGAAGCATCTGGAGGAGTTGGAATGAGGCGCCAGACTTTGTTCCTTTCAAATTCGTTCAGTTCATCCTGCATCGCTTGAACCCAATAAGAGTGATCTAAGGCAGTGTTAACTGTCTTCAGTTCAACTTTTGATACGAATGAGTTAAACATACAAAATTCAACCTTTGAAAATAAGGATGTCTGTTTTGCCTTTAATTTTGATCGGGCCAGAACCTTTTCAGATACATCACCAACTACTTGAGAGATAGGATGATCTCTGGTCCATTTGATAAGAGGAGGATAATTTGGATCAAAGGTTGGGTCTAGTTCTGCATTAATCATTTCTTCTGGCTCAGATTGGCTATCGTAATCGAGCGTAATATTATCATGTTCCCCCTCAATTGATGAGCTTTGAGAAACATGAGGTTCAGGTGTTTCTTGTGGTATTGAGCTTCGAGGCGTTGAAGCACCTTCGGTTGGAAAGGTATCTTCGGTTGGAGAAGCACCTTCGTTTGATGTTGTAGAATTTGGCTCCCCCTGGACTTGTGAGCTTGGCTCCCCCTCGACATGAGAATTTGGCTCCCCCTCGACATGAGAGCTTGGCTCCCCCTCAACTGAAGCGTTGTTGGATGGAGATTCATTAGTGGTCGATTCTCCTTCATGCATTCTTCTTACAGCATCTTCGACAATCTGCTTCATATTATGAACTTTGTTGTCTGCTGCACCTGCTTCGGAGAGTGAAGCTTTCTCCGATTCATCAAAGAATTCCAAAAATTTTTCATATAAATTGGCGACCGAGACTGTGACCTGGCCAGTTAGAGGAAAGATTTCTCCAGCGGTGTCTTCTTTGGCCTGTAGCTTCTTGACATAGCTATCATCAAAGGTCACATAGTATGTCTCTTCAATCCTTCTCGAACGCTTGTTGAGGACCCTGTACGCCTTGGATGTGAGCGAGTAACCCAGAAAAATTCCCTCGTCGGCTTTGACATCAAACTTGTTGCGGTGTTCTTTAGAGTTAAAGATGAAACACCTTGAGCCGAACACATGGAAAAATTTCACATTGGGTTTTCTGTTGTTTAGTATCTCATATGGAGTGAGCGTGAATCGCTTGTTGAGATAGGACCTGTTCATTGTAAAACAAGCAGCCGAAATAGCATCAGCCCAAAAATAAAGAGGTAAGGAAGCGAAACTTAGTATAGTTCGGGTAGCTTCTCACAAAGATCGGTTTCGTCTTTCGACTATTCCGTTCTGTTGTGGTGTGTAGGGAGCTGAGAAATTGTGACTAATTCCCTTTTCTGCAAGAAACTCTTCAAACTCCCTGTTCTTGAATTCAAGACCATTGTCGCTCCTAATGTTGCGAACAACCTTCTTGAGTTGTACTTCAATTTGCTTAATAAACACTTTCAGCTTTTGAGTCGCTTCAGATTTAAGCTTTAGAAAGAATACCCATGTAAATCGTGAAAAGTCATCAATAATAACAAGAATATACTTGCTACCACCGATGCTTTCGATAGATGAAGGACCACATAAATCGATATGAAGTAATTCGAGTGGTTCAACAACTTTTGTGTTGATTATAGATGGGTGACTTTGACGACTCTGCTTCCCCATTTCGCATGCAGCACACAAATGATCTCTGTCGAACTTGAGCAATGGAAGACCCCTAACATGACCTCCAGTGACAAGTCGGTTGATATCTTTAAAATTGAGATGAGAGAATCTTCGGTGCCACAACCAGCTTTCATCAGATTGAGCTTTTGATAACAAGCATATGGCTGGGTTTCCTTTGATGGGTTTAAGGTTTAAGGGAAACATTTCACCCTTTCGCTCTGACTTGAGAATCACTTTCTTTGTCTTTTTCTCTATGATTTCAGAACCTTCTTCATTGAATGAGACTTTGAGACCTGTACCTTCAACAAGCTGAGATACACTAATGAGGTTGTGTTGGAGTCCTTCCACATAAGCCACCTTCCTTATAGTAAAGTCCCCATTTGTTATCATCCCATATCCCTTTATGGTGCCGAAAGAATTATTTCCAAACTTGACGTTGCCACCATTTTCAAGAGATCTGTATTCCCTAAGCTCCTCTTTCCTCCCTGTCATGTGACGTGAGCAGCCACTATCGATGTACCATTCTTCGTCGAACTGCTTGTCACTTATAACCTGCAAAAATTAGGCAGATTTAGGAACCCAAAGTTTCTTGGGTCCACGTGAGCTTTTCATGGGAACGGGAACAGTAAGAGAGATGTCAACTAGATATGTTCGTTTTATAAGAGTTGTTTCATCTTTCCTTTTAATGGTAAAAACTTTTATTTTGTTACGATTGGGTGTCCTCAGTTTGGACTCTGGTTTGGATTCATTGACCTTCTGCTTTCCCTTTTTTTCAGCTGACGAATGAGATTTTTGAGAAAAAGGGGAATTGGCTTTAGAGCAAGATGGAGATGAATCGGCAGAAGTAGAAGAGTTAGAAGAACGAGAAGAATTAGAATGAGAGAGTTTGTATTGAGAGGACTTCCTGGCTGGAGACTCTAGACGACCCTTTTGCTTTTGATCTTTGTGGGGACCGATCTTAGAGTCTTGTTTTCTTTTGACTTCAGAACCGAACCTTTGCGTTCGGTTTGAGCTGTCCTTGGAACCGAACCTTTGGTTTCGGTTGGAGTCTTTTTCAGAACCGAACCTTTGCCTTCGGTTGATGTTTTCTTGTGAACCGAACCTTGGCTTTCGGTTGTTGTGACTTTCAGGCTTTCCTACAGGATTGTTTTCATACTTCAGATTCTTGTCTTGGTGTGAGAAGTATGCATTCTGGGAATGCTAGAATTGTTTCCTTTCTGAAAGGTTCTTCCTGTATCTATGGTTCCTTTCTCTCTTCCTATTCCTCATCTGTTTAGGTTGATGATGAACATTCGCTTTCGTTTTCGGTGTCTCCTTGGCTGGTTCCTTTTGAACTGCAGGAGTTTCACTTTGAGCCGAGGGAGCAGAGGTAGCGTCTTCTTTTGCCGAACGATCATCCTCCTGAGGAATATCTTTCGTACCACTGGTGCTTGGCTCATCGAAATTGCCCGACTTATTCAAGGGTTCAGGTATGTATCTTCCTTTGCTCTTCCAGGAGGTTCTTTCAGATAAACCAATGGTTTCGTTTGCATTATCTATTGGAGCTTCCCAGAAGTACTCATTGCAGCCATCAGCATTGTCTTCGTTAACAATAGCTGTGAGTTCAGCTGTTTGATGTTCGGTTACTCCTGCACCTTGTATACTTGATTCGGAGTGGTCCTGACCTTTTGATACACAACTGCTTTCTCAACTAATATTGGGGACTTTTGATGGGACAATCGAGCGAACTCCACTGAATTTTCAGAAATAAGATTCTTGTGGTTTTCAGGTTCGTTTTTAATAAATTCTGAGCAGTCAACCGTGTCCTCTACAGAAATTTCACTCATGTTTTCGTCCTCATTAAGCTCAGATGCATTTTCAACATCAATTTTGTTTTCTGAGCTTACGTTGGCGTTTAAAGAGTCAAATTTTTGCATGGTTTTGGTTCTCAGTTTAAGTCTGTCATTTTCATCCAAAAGGTTTTTAAGCATGTCCATGTGGTCCTTGGATTTAATGAAGGACTCAATTTTGTCCAGTCCATATATGTAGGTCGGATTGACATCATCAGACGATATCACACTCTCACAATTGTAGGCTTCGGCATCGATTTCATCCTCCTTAAACTCTAGGAAGGGCAAAATCATGCGATGGATCTTATGGCCTATTTCACAATCCAAGTGAAGCTGAGTAATATTAGAATACAAATGTTTAGCAATTAAACAAAAAACATTCCTCTGTTTTAACAATTTTAAATTGTCTCTTTGCAAATAAATGTTTTCATCTTTAACTTTAACTAATTCCGACTCCTTTAACTCGATCCACATTCTACGCTCCTCACTCTTCGACGCCACCCTGCTTAATTGATCAGTTAGGTTAGAATTGGTGACACGAGTTTGAGTTAAGCTACTATCTAGATGAGAAATTCTTGAATTAACATTTTTTAGTTCTTTCTCATATGAGGATGGTGGTACTTTGGATGAAATAAAAACAGATTGTACCTTCTTTATCAGTTCATCGAGCTCATTGAACTGCTGGCTGAGTGGTTTGGTCGTAAAGCACATGTCCTCCTGTACCTTCGGTCCATTGCTTCCTCCATCGATGTTGTATCCCCTCATTTGGGATATGTCAGTCACCATGAAGCATCTTCCTCCACTGCTTTCCTCCTTAGCCACATAAGCCTTTCCATGGGTAGGCTTCCTCACTTCATCGTCTTCTAAGTCGGTAGACCAAACTTCCATGCTACCGAACTCATCATCATTAACCGAACCCTGCACAATGAGAGCATTAATAGAAGGGTTAGCAGTAGACTTCTTCTTTCTCAACTCGTCCAGTCTTTTCTGCAACATGGCTTCCTCTTCATTTCCATCATCCTTTTCAGCCATCTTCTTAAGGAAACAGTCCTTAGCATAGTTGTTTTTCCCACCACAGTAGAAGCAGCTTACTTCGGAATCGCCATCCACCTTCGGTTCCTTCTTGGGCTCCTCAGCCTTTGGTTCATTGTTCACTTTTTCAGAGCTGTAACTCCCCTACCAGTTTCGGTTTTTGTTGTTGGGGAATCTCTTCTTTATGAACCTCTTGGGATTGGACACCATCATGGCATAATCCTCAGACGTGAGGTCATATTCCTCCAAGTTAAGGTCTTCATCCTCCATCGCAGCTTTACTTTTAGATAGGAGGGCCAACGAACCGAGTCTAGAAACGACGTTCTTTTCTTGCAGCACAATCTTCTCTTGGGACTTGAGAATACCCACCAGTTTCGCCAAAGAATATGATTTAAACTGCTCATGGGCTTTGACTGTAGAAACCACTGCTCTCCATTCACACCTCAGACCATTCAAGAAAGTAACCTTCTGTTCGATAAGCTTCCTTTCAATATCGTGTTTGATCATCTTGCTGAGAAGATGATTGAAGCGATCAAACGTCTGGGTCACGGTTTCTTCGGCCCCTTGCATGAATTATCCAAACTCAGATAAAAGCAAAGTTTGAATAGAATGTTCAAGATCCCCGTCTGTGGAATACAGTTCACGAAGTCTATCCCAAACTTCCTTTGCCGTCGTGCAGGAGTTGACCAACCTGAATGTGTCGGACTGAAGGGCGAATCTGATCAACCTTAACGCCTTAATATTGCACTGGAATTTGTCCTTTTCATCTTGTGCAATATCCTTCACGTCCTTTAGCAGATCATTATACTCCTTTTGTGTCTTAATGATTCTGGACGTTGCAGAATGAGAAAACGGTCCATTGATGATGGCTTCCCATATGAGATACCCATTATCCTCCGATCCAATCACGTAGTCTTCAAAGTGATGCCCCCATACTTCATAGTCATGGGTGTATAAGATTGGAATCTTTGTCGTCGAACCGATGCTGTTGGAAATATTAATAGGGTTTGATTGCGTTGCGTCCATTATGATCGTAAAAACCTGTTCAAAGATCAGACTTGTAATAAAGCAGATTAGGGCAAAACAATAAATATCAAGATACGTCAATAAAGAGATGATGGCTCAATAAATATTGATAATTGCGGAAAAACCCTAATGGAAATCTTTTTCACAGAAAAGATGTGTATTGATTACACAGCCTCCTGCTCTAATACCAATTAATGAGATTTAAACTAGCCTTTAATCTATAAAGATTGATTAGATCTTGAACAAGTATGTAAACATAAAACTGTATGAACGCAATAATAAGAACAAGTCAAGAAGGAATCAAACGTGTCGAATGATTAAACAAAATCCTCAGAAGAGCTCGATTTAGAACATCAACTGTAGAGGATTGGTAGGTTACAAGAACGATTAAAGAAACCTGTTATGCTCTAGATGAATCGCTAATTTCTTAATCTCTCAAATCGTTAACCTAATATGCATGCAAGCGTAAACTTATATACAAAACATAAAAGGTTCTCGGTTGGACAGGCCCAAACCGGAATACAAAGTTGTTATTTGGCTTTTAGAAATTCCTAGATTCTTTGAGATTCACTGAACTTTTCAATGGCATGTTTAAATCTCGAGTGTGCCCTTCATGTTTTGTGACTGGGATACCGAGAATCACAAAACAAGGTGTGAAGTAACCATGCAAATTACTTAGTACCCTTAATGTTTTTCACTTAATCGTTGTGTCGGTAAACCACACGAGCTCCTTCCGACCTCATGAAAAAGTTTAAGTCACCCTTTGCCTCCCTTGTTAAGTCCAAGTTAGTGTGTCGGTAATCCACACACGCTCCATCAACGACTTAAACAAGGTGCAAAGTGTAATTTCATCGATTAGCACCTTATTCACATTTTTCCTAAAGTAACTAAGATTGGGAATTTATAAACATTTAGTTACTTTAAAATAATCATTATACTTTTAATGAGAATTTTTTTTAAGTCACTGTCCTACCCGTTCAGCTAATGACCCTCCACTAGTCAAGGAAGCGGTGGGTGAGAGTGGACACCCATTAAGCTGCCATTTTATAGGCAACAACCTTATTCCCCCCTTATAGACCGGCTTCGTGAATGACGCCTACTTGCGGTAAAATGACTTGATCTTATACATACATATATATATATATATATATATATATATATATATATATATATATATATATATATATATATATATATATTGTCACACCCGGAAACCGAAGGCGGAAACGTTCCGGGGTGGAGGTGACTTCATGTTAAGTATCACAACCAATGTACATAGTAAGCAAAGTAAACAACCATTACATTACATATTAGAATTTACATTTGTTCAAAAGTAAAGTGTTACAAGTGTTATACATATGTATCATATGAACAAAAGTAAAGGCGTGTGTTCTACGAACTCCATCTTCGCCAAAAGGATCACTAGGTACCTGTCTAATGCGGACCTGAGAATACAAGCGGTTTAAAAATCAACATAAAGTTGGTGAGTTCATAAGTGTTTTATTTTCATAAAATGGACATGTTTCCTTTAGTTTTCTACAAAGTTGTTATCCAAGAAAATCCCATATTTTCTTATAAAAACAATTTAGTTTAAAGTTCTGAAGTTCCATTATATACAACAGTGTATAGTTTATTACATAAAACTATATATTGAAAAACCACTGGGAATTACAATCCAGTACAACAGTAGATACTTTTAATACATAAAAATATTGATTGAAAACCATGGGAATACTATCCCGTACTAGATATAAAATAGTTTTGAATACACAAAACTATAGATTGAAAGACATGGGAATACTATCCCGTAGTAGATATAGATTGAAACCCATGGGAATACCATCCCGTACTAGATATAGATTCAAAACCATGGGATTACCATCTCGTACTAGATATAGATTCAAAACCATGAGATTACCATCCCGTACTAGATATAGATTGAAAACCATGGGACTACCATCCTGTACTAGATATAAGAACTATAGATAGAATATATATATAAAATCAAATCAGTGAATAAGCTTATATTAATATGTATTGTGAGTCGGGTAACCATGCTAATGCAACACCGAGACCTCCTTAACGTTCGTCAGACGTCGGACGATTTCCAGAATTTGTCACCCCAGGCGTCCCTGCCTAACTGTAGCTGGCAGTTTAGGTGTGGGATTGTCAGTCCCGAATAGATCTATTCACAAATTCCACGCTCTCCCTCCAGGAGACTCTGGTTACACTTTCGGGAAGGATTTAGTGATAACCCGGAGGGTTTAAAATGACGAATCTCACAAGCTAGTATGAAATTATTCACGGTGTTCTCATACGTTATCAAGCATACTAATTGTTTTAAAACATAATACAGTATAAACAATTTAATACAATGAAATTATCTGGCAATATACTCTAAATTAAATAGAGATAAACTGAATCAGACATAGTTTATCTATTAACTTTACATAAATATGTGCTCATAAAACAAGAACTAAAGATCCCAAATTATTCCCATAACAATTTGATTGATTTGATTGTTTCCTTTACTGTAATTGAAATCCCTGTATTTATATTCAAATAAACATCCCTTATGCTCCGCATAATACATAAGGGGTAAAGATATCTAAAAGTTAGCCAGATATTTATAGAATTACATCAGTTTTAGGTTTTGAAAATATTTCTGATTTGCTTGTATTCCCCTGAAAACATTATAAGAACACGGAAAAAGGTGGAGGGGTATGAACTCACCAGTCGGGAAACGAGTCGCTTTGGATGCTAAGTGTCAGTTCGTGGCTTGATAATGCGCGAGGTTCCTATGTAAAATGGAATGATACATAAATGTATCTAATTAGACTTTAATTCACTAATTAGATGTGATTATACACTCCAAGACGCGAAAACACTTCAACTCAAGTGTTTGGAGTGACCTGGGTGTCATCTACGGATGTATAGGTCATAGATAATGAGTTTGCTCTTCAAGAGTAAACTCCTTAGGGAGTTTGCGGCCCTAAGACCATGTCCATATGAGTTCAAGGCCGTGAAGTCATGGATGATGGATTTTAAGGTGCTTAAGGGTCAAATATCACTTGGGAAATGTTGCTAGGATTTAATCTAAGGCATAGGAAGGAATTAAACCACCAAAGGAACCATCAAAGGGAGTTTATGCCTCTAAAATAGGATTTTATAGTTGTAACCTCCTATACCTTACTTTTCTTAATGATTTGGTGGCATTAGATAAATCACATGTGATTCAAACTAATTATACAAGCCTTAGAATGGGTTTATGGCATTATTTGGCAAATGTATAGGAGTTTACGGCCCAGGAACCTATCCTTGTGGGGGTTTATGGCTGTAAGCTCCTATAGGGGTGGTTTTCATCATGTTTATGGCCCCTAAATCGATTGTGGTTGCTTCTAGACTTTAATCCAAGGCGTAGGAGGTGTTTAACTAGCAGTTTAACACCTTAAATGGAGTTTGCTACCCATGTTATGGTGCTTACGGCCCAAGCATGTTCTTGGGTAGTAAACTAATGTCACTCCCCAAATGTTGAGTTCAAGGTGTTCCAAGTCCATTCCATTAAGTCGTTAGGTCATTTCTAATCTCCATGAGTGGTTTAGAGGTTTTTAGGCTCCAAAACCCATTTTATATGTGTTCACGGCCCATGAATGTTCCAGGGCCGTAAACACATGTTTATGGTCCTAAATCATACTTTGAACACGGATTTGGAAGCTGAAAATGTTATACTACGAGTTAAGATGGTTACCTTGATGATTTGGGGCTTGAATTCAATGATTTTTGGACCAAGAATTGAGTTGTAGAGAGAGAGTAGTGAGATAGGGTACAAAAGCTTCAGATGGAAGCCTTTTGAACTTTATATATGGTTCAAATTTTGGACATGGTGGAATTCTACCCGATACTGACGTTATACGATGCTTTTGGTCGCACCCGATTAAGTTGCCGTAACCCGATATGGTTGAAACTAAAAATTTTCCAATTATTAAATTGGGGCGTTATCATGAGTTTGTAATGTCTTTGGACACCCATTAAGTCATACTAGAAGTGTTAGAATTAATGACTTAATATTATAACATAAACATAAATAATTTGAAAACGATGAATTTATTAACGGAACGAGTTACAATAACAGAATGAACTTCGGGTTCTCACATTATCCCCCCATTAGAGGGAAATTTGTCCCGAAATTCAAACTTTAGATACGACTTAAGGATTTGGAAAGAGATTCGGATACTTCTGTTTCATCGGATCTTCACGCTCCCAAGTGAACTCGGGTTCTCGCATGACATTCCAGCGAACCTTCACTATCGGGATACGGTTTTTGTCTCGTACGTTTAATCCCTAGATCTATGGTTTCGATTTGTTCTCTCATGAAGTTCAGATTTTCGTTGATCTCAGTTTCATCAAAGGGATCACTAGGGTTTCATCGGGTAGGCACTTCTTAAGAATAGAGGCATGGAATACAAGATGGATGTTGCTATGTTCTAAACGTAGTCGGAGTTTGTAGGCTATCGAATCGATCCTAATGAGGATCTCGAAAGGTCCTATGTACCTTGGATTAAGTTTTTCTATGCTTCGAAAGCATACCATGTCTTTCCATCTTGCGGTTTGAACTCTTCTTTTCGGCTCAGAGTATCTACTACCACATTGGCCTTGTCGGGATGGTAGCAGATTTCATACTCATAACACTGAGCATCTCTACCCATCTTTGTTGCCTTATTTTAAAGTATTCCTGTGTCAGAGTAATTAAGGGTTTGGCGATTCTAGAAAATTTCTAGACAAAGTTGCGATAGTAGTCAGCGAGACCCAATTCTGTATCGCCTTAAATTTTGGACGGGTCCACATGTATGCTTTCCTTGCCTACCACGTGACCAAGGAAAATGATTAGGTTGAAGGGTATCACTACGAACTTGTAGTGTTCATATCGAATCTTGAATGCTGTCTTGGAAACATCATTCTCGTGAACTCGAAGCTGATGGTACCCTGATCTGAGGTCTACCTTCGAGAAGTTACTGACTCCCTGAAATTTTGTCGAAAAGATCATCTATTCAAGGAAGAGGATATCGATCCTTGACGGTCAAGTTTTTCAACTTGTGGTAGTCTATACGCATCCAAAAGGATCCATCTTTCTTCTTCACAACAATACCGAGACTCCCAGGGTGAGGAACACGGTCGATTGAATCCTTTGATGAGTAGCTCATTAAGCTGACTTGAAAACTCCTACATTATTGCGGGCACTAATCGACTCTGGGGTTGGCTACGAGGGTAGCTCCAGGAATTAGTTCGATGCGAAACTCGACTCGACGCTCGGGAGGAATTCCTGGAAGCTCTTCGGAAAAAGTCACCAGGAAAGTTGCAGACTTCGGGGATGCAACTTCCTGTTTCTGAATGGTCACATAGGCTAGGAATTTATGGCACTCCCTTTTGGGAAGCCTTTTGAGCTTTGATGCAGGAAATGATATGAACATTTGAGCTAAAATTATCGCCATACATCGTGAGAGTCTGACCAGAGGGAAGGTTGAGACGGTTGGCTTTTTCATAATAAAGGATATCCGCATGATTGGAACTCAACCAATCAATGCCAATGATAACATCAAAGATCTCTATGGAAAATGGCATAAGATCGATAGGAAAAAGGATGATCGCCGAGAGTAAGGGTTCAACCTATAAATATATCACTAACGTCCTCTTTCTCGTTGTTAGACATCTCGACGGTAAACGTTTCGGTTACTAGTTGAGGACTATGTTTATGAAGATATTCGAACGAATAGCTAATAGATTATCTTTTAGTACTAGAATTGAAAAGGATTGCAAGCATAAGGGTTGTCGAAGAGGAATATACATGTGGCAATGGTGGGATCCGCGACTGCCTCACCTTGTCCTATAGCTACGACTCTTACAGTGTTGCTAGTTGTTGCTGCTTTGGGGAAATTTCTCTTGAAATGCCCTACTTTGCCACAATCGTAGCAGCCCTGACTGAAACCTGCTCCAGATGATTGTTGGTTGATTGGGCTGGTTTTCTGCAGTTTCGAGCAAGGTGGCCCTTCTTGCCACAATTGTTGTAGAGTCTTTCGCGACGTCGCCCGGGAGTACAATGATGGTAGCTGCACTTGTCGCTCCAACGGAGGGTAGCGGTATATCCACTGGTAGGAGTATTAGCTGTGGATCCGACGGCAGAAACAACAGTAGGGGCAGTAGCAGCGTGGACTGCTACCGTTTGCTGTTTCTTAGAGCACCCTTATGCACTTTGGACCTTCTGCTTGCTCCAGAATTTCTTTTTACTTCCACCACTACTCTTAACCGGCTTAGGGGTGGTGGTCTCCTCATCAGGTTTGTATGCGTGATCAATCATCGTTTGCGCCAGACATTTAGCACTGTCGAAAGTGTCTGGCTTTGCGGCCAAAACATTCCCTTTTGTTGGATGGGTTAGCCCCCAGATAAATCTTTCAATCTTCTAACTCTCCGGGGTAACCATTCCCGGACAGAGCAGCGCCAAATCTTCAAATCTAGAGGTATAAGCAATGATGTCGGAACCTTTTATCTTTAGATTCCATAGTTCATGCTCCAGTTTCTGCATCTCGCCCCGTGGGCAGTACTCAGCAAGAAGAAGGTCCATCATGGCTTCCCAACCCATAGCATTAGCTACAGGTAGAGTTAAGGATTTGACTCGGCCATTCCACCAAGTCAAGGCTTTATTGGTGAAGGCACAAGCAGCGAACTTCACTTTATCAGATTCTAAACAGGCACAGATTTCAAAGATAGATTCGATTTTCTCGAACCATCGGGTTAAGGAAATGACACCTCCAGTGCCATCGAAGGATGTGGGTTTCGCATTCATAAAATCTTTATAGGAACACTCCTTTCTGTTTCCCTGGCTACCTTCTTGGTTTTGGGGCTGGGGACCACCTCCTGTACCATCGGGGTTCATTTGCAACATGGCGGCTGCCACTACGGTAGTAACAGCTGCCAGAAACATTACAGGATCAAATTGAGGAGGAGGTGGTGGCGGAGGAGGATTGTTTTTGTTCTTTGAGCCAGGTGTCTTTCTTGGAGGAATCTTGATCTAAAAAGATCAGGAAAGAGAGGATCATAAGTCCTCTAAATTGAATCATGAGATATGGAATAGGGGATATCTTACTAAAATAGATATAGGATTCTACTAAGCGATAAAGCAGGAAAGAATTATCGAAGCAGATAAACTATCGCTAAAGGAATAATTGAGGAGCAATGTTGGAATGAGGATTTCTATAACGGATTTGGCTCGAGAAATACTCCCATAGTATTTCATGATTCGCTATGACGACGGCTCGCTGTTTGGGTATTAGGTAAGTTTTAGGCATGCCTCATACCGCAGTCACTCCCAAGCACATGTTGGTCATGTCTCGAATGAATATAGTTGGACATGCTATATTGATCCTAGACACGAGTACATAACTGCCAAGGTTTAACTGCAGCGTACAACACCCATTTACTTACGTTTTGTTCTACTTGTAGTTACGGATTTCGACGGTTAGGTATAGTTGTAGACTTTTGAAAATACTTATATTTTAAGGTATACTTTTAATTTAGAGCACTTAGGCCCCTTAGTGTTGATGGGTTTTGAGCATTCTAACACTTCCTAAGTGTAAATGCAACCCTAATAACCTTAGATCTATGTTTGTCTAATTATCATGCAAAGTTGAATTCCAAGGTTATATTCCTATCTAGCATACATGGGGAACAATTTTAACTTAAAGTATAGATAGAATAACTTACCTTGTTGTTGTTTGTGTTCCTTGAAACCTTGTGAGCCTAGCACCCCAAGTGTGATGCCTCAAATGCTTCACACAACACACTAAATTCTCTTGGAAGAACTTATGAGAGAACACACACTTCTCAAAAATCGGCCAAGCCCTCTTGTTTCTTAGTGTTTCCGATTTTAGGTGGAGAACATGTTTCTTATATAGTGTTGACACATCTAGGATTAAACCCTAATGTGTCATGACTCTTCATTTCCATGACCCATGGGTTTGTAACTCCCATGGAGCATCCATGGAGCATCCTATGGGTGGAACCCAACTTGATAATCCATGGAGACTCTTAGCCCACTATACAAGATATGGATGATTTACATAATCAAACCATATATTTAATTAGTTATCTTTTGATCACATAATTAATTCTAAATTAATTCTTGATCAAACTAATCAAATAATATTATTAATATATTAGAATTTATAATATATTAATAATCTCCAAGTGTTATTTCTCTCATTTAGTCTATCCAATTGCACGGTGCCATGCAACCCAAATGGACCATGCCGGGTCGGGTCAAGTACATACCAGAAATAGTTATGGACTTAGACACCTTATTCAACAGTCTCCCACTTGGATAAGTCTAATAACTATTACTGCAAGTATGACTCCTGGAACCGATCGGCAATCGTAGCTCTTTACAAGGTTTCTCGGAATTGAGAAGATGATGGTACGACATTTAAGATAAGTGATCATATAATCCTCTGTTCTAGATATCAGTCGGACAAATACATGGAACAATGTCTTACTCATTGTCCAACAGTTTGTTTCCCGATTTCCGATTTGTTTGACAAAGAACTTCATTGAACACATCAACTTAGTTCTGACCGGGCCCGGTACATAGGTCAAAACAAAATCATCGAGGGGCTCAGATATCAGCTTCTAATCCAAGAAGGAACAGATAAACTTCGACTCATATGTTTGTTCTACCAGTCATTGAATTATACACAAGAGCGGGATTTATAACATCGAGTTACAAATGCGTTTTTCGTACAATCAATGTATAACCAACTTGTAAGTAACAAATCATATCTCTAGGTTTGAAGACTTATAGGATATTACCGTCTCACGATCACTCGAGATAGAATTCCATGAAGTGATTCCAGTGAGCGTGGGTTGAGTCCAATGCTAAGAACTTATGAGCACTCATGATTGTTGTAGCCTTGTCCAAGACCTCTACCACCAAACATGACAGTCTTGATTCATATCTACTTCCGACATATAACCGACTGTGGAGGTTTGAATAATATGTTATACCAAACAAAAATTATTCTGGAAGTCAAAACATGCAAAAGAAATATAGTAAACGATCGACAAGAGATAGCAACACTTTACTCATAAATAAAACACTTTTATTCATCATCAGATGTCAATTACACTTTACAAATTTCGAGGTTATCTAACTACTAAATCTAATATCATCCTTCAGCCCTATGCTCCGAGCATGCTGGAGATGCTTAACCCGAGTCAGTCCCTTCGTGAGGGGATCTGCCGGATTCTCATCTAATGATACCCTCTCTGCCACGAGGAGTCCTTCTTCGATCCGATGTCTGATGAAATGGTATTTTCTGTCGATGTGTCTGGATCTCCCGTGATCCCTTGGTTTCTTGGCTAAGGCAACAACACTTTCACTATCACAGAAAATTTCCATTGGCTCTTTAATAGCTGGTACAACTCCAAGGTCTCCAATGAAGTTCCTCAGCCATAACGCCTCCTTTGCCGCCTCGCTAGCGGCAATATACTCTGATTCACAAGTAGAACCTGCCACTGTCTCTTGCTTGGAACTCTTCCAAGAAATTGCTCCTCCATTTAGGGTAAAGACCCAGCCCGACTGAGAGTGGAAATTATCCCTATCAGTCTGGAAGCTAGCATCACTATACCCTACAACTCTCAAGTCATCACTCCCACCGAGGGTAAGGACCCAGTCCTTAGTTCTTCGTAGATACTTGAGAATATTCTTTACCGCAGTCCAGTGTGCCTTGCCAGGGTTCCCCTGAAACCTGCTAACCATGCTCAGGGCAAAAGCTACATCAGGTCGAGTACACGTCATAGCATACATGATCAATCCTACAGCCGAATCATAAGGTACTCGACTCATTTGTGCTATCTCAGCCTCAGTGCTAGGGCTTTGTGTCTTACTCAGTTTGGCGTTACTCTGGATGGGCAACTCTCCTTTCTTGGAGTCTTGCATGCTGAATCTCTTCAGCACCTTATCCAAGTAGGTACTTTGACTAAGTCCAATTAGTCTTTTACTCCGATCTCTCAAGATCCTTATCCCTAAAATATAGGCAGCTTCACCAAGGTCCTTCATAGCGAAACACTTTCCAAGCCAGGACTTTACTTCCTGCAGGGTTGGAATGTCGTTTCCTATGAGTAGTATGTCATCCACATACAATACCAAAAAGCTAACTATACTCGCACTAGCCTTGACATACACACAAGATTCATCTTCACTCCTAGAAAAGCCAAATTCCTTGACCTTTTCATCAAACCAAAGATTCCATCTGCGAGGTGCTTGCTTTAATCCATAAATGGACTTCTCAAGCTTACACACTCTATTAGGGTACTCGTTGCTGACAAAACCCTCTGGCTGACTCATGTAAACATCTTCAGCCAACTTTCCATTAAGGAAAGCGGTTTTGACATCCATTTGCCAAATTTCATAGTCATGAAATGCGGCTATGGCTAACAGAACCCGAATAGACTTAATCTTGGCTACCGGAGAAAAGGTCTCATCATAATCCACTCCAGGAATTTGAGAGAAGCCCTTTGGAACCAGTCTAGCCTTATAAGTGTGTACTTTACCATCCATGTCGGTCTTCTTCTTGAAGACGCATTTGCACCCTACAGTCTTTCGACCTGGTACATTCTCAACCAAGTTCCAAACTTGATTGTCATACATGGATTGTATCTCGCTATCCATAGCCTCTTTCCATTTAGCAGAATCGTAGCCTGCCATGGCTTCCTCGTAGCTGTTAGGGTCATCTTGACTTACTAGTGTCCCATCACTAATAAGTGTCTCACCTTCTGCAGTAATATGGAATCCATAGTAATGCTCAGGTGCACTCCTAACTCGCGTGGAACGCCTCAGAGGTACAGATTCGTCAATTGGCTCAACAGGAGTTTCCTCCTCAAGTTGAGGGCTAGATTTTGAAGTTCCATCACCACTTGACTCTTGAATTTCTTCAAGATCAATTTGCCTCCCACTGTCTCTTTGGCTTATAAACTCTCTTTCTCGAAAGACTCCTCTTCTTGCTACAAAGACCACATTGTCACTAGGTCTGTAGAAGAGGTAACCAAAGGATTGCTGTGGGTAGCCGATGAAAATACACCTCTCGCTTCGGGGTTCGAGCTTATCATGAGTCTCGCGTCTCACGAAATCCTCGCAACCCCAAATCTTGATGTGGTCTAGTTTAGGTACTTTACCAGTCCACATCTCGTGAGGAGTTTTGGTAACTTTCTTTATAGGGACTAGATTAAGGATATGGGCGGCAGTCTCTAAGGCATACCCCCATAATGAGATTGGTAGCGATGCTCGACTCATCATGGAACGAACCATGTCCAACAAGGTTTGATTACGCCTCTCAGCCACACCATTCAACTGCGGTGTCCTGGGAGGTGTCAATTGTGAGACTGTTGAGCGAGAGACTATTTTTGAAGATTGCATCTTTTGGGCTCGTTTAGCATAAGGCTTTTTGTATTCCGGTTTG
The DNA here is from genome assembly GCF_052625555.1 of Lactuca saligna. Taxonomy (NCBI): domain Eukaryota; kingdom Viridiplantae; phylum Streptophyta; class Magnoliopsida; order Asterales; family Asteraceae; genus Lactuca; species Lactuca saligna. The sequence continues at coordinate 199,937,228 of NC_136424.1, read as the reverse complement.
GGCCTGTCCAACCGTGAACCTTTTATGTTTTGTATATAAGTTTACACTTGCATGCATATTAGGTTAAGGTTTTTAGAGATCTGAGAATAGCGATACATCTAGACGATAACAGGTTTCTTTGATCGTTCTTGTAACCTTCCAATCCTCTACAGTTGATGTTCTTAATCGAGCTCTTTTGAGGATTTTGTTTAATCATTCAACACGTTTGATTCCATCTTGTCTTGTTCTTATTATTTTGTTTATATCGCTTTTGTTTACTTACTTGTTCAAGATCTAATCGGTCTTTATAGATTAAAGGTTAGATTAATCTCATCAATTGGTATCAGAGCGGGAGGCTATGTAATTGATACACATCTTTTCTGTGAAAAAGATTTCCATTAGGGTTTTTCCACAATTATCAATATTTATTGAGCCGTCATCTCTTTATTGACGTATCTTGATATTTATTATTTTGCCCTAATCTGCTTTATTACAAGTCTGATCTTTGAACAGGTTTTTACGATCATAATGGACGCGACACAATCAAACCTTATTAATATTTCCAACAACATTGGTTCGACGACAAAGATTCCAATCTTATACACCCATGACTATGAAGTATGGGCGCATCACTTCGAAGACTACGTTATTGGATCGGAGGATAATGTGTATCTCATTTGGGAAGCCATCACCAATGGACCGTTTTCTCATTCTGCAACGTACATAATCATCAAAACACAAAAAGAGTACAATGATCTGCTAAAGGACGTGAAGGATATTGCACAAGATGAAAAGGATAAATTCCAGTGTAATATCAAGGCATTAAGGTTGATCAGATTTGCCCTTCAGTCCGACACATTCAGATTGGTTAGCTCATGCACGACGGCAAAGGAAGTTTGGGATAGACTTCGTGAACTGTATTCTACAGACGAGGATCTTGAACATTCTATTCAGACTTTGCTTTTATATGAGTTTGGAGTATTCAGGCAAGGAGTCGAAGAAACCGTGACCCAGACATTTGATCGCTTCAATCATCTTCTCAGCAAGATGATCAAACACGATATTGAAAGGAAGCTTATTGAACAGAAGGTTACTTTCCTGAATAGTCTGAGGTCGGAATGGAGAGCAGTGGTTCCACAGTTAAAGCCCATGAGCAGTTTAAATCATACTCTTTGGCGAAACTGGTGGGTATTCTCAAGTCCCAAGAGAAGATTGTGGTGCAAGAAAAGAATGTTGTTACTAGTCTTGGTTCGTTAGCCCTCCTATCTAAAAGTAAAGTTGTGATGCAGGATGAAGACCTCAACCTGGAGGAATATGATCTCACATCAGAGGATTATGCCATGATGGTGTCCAATCCCAAGAGGTTCATAAAGAAGAGATTCTCCAGCAACAAAAACCGAAACTGGCAAGGAAGTTACAACTCTGAAAAGGTGAACACTGAACCGAAGGCTGAGGAGCACAAGAAGGAACTGAAGGTGGATGGCGATTCCAGAGTAAGCTGTTTCTACTGTGGTGGGAAAAACCACTATGCTAAGGGCTGCGTCCTTAAGAAGATGGCTGAAAAAGATGATGGGAATGACGAGGAAGCTGTGTTGCAGAAAAGACTGGACGAGTTGAGAAAGAAGAAGTCTACCGCTAACCCTTCTATTAATGCTCTTATTGTGCAGGGTTCGGTTAAAGGTGATGAGTTCGGTAGCACGGAAGTTTGGTCTACCGACTCAGAAGACGAGGAAGTGAGGAAGCCTACCCATGGAAAGGCCTACGTGGCTAACGAAGAAAGAAGTGGAGGAAGATGCTTCATGGTAATTAATGTATCTCAAATGAGGGGATACAACACCGATGGAGGAAGCGATGGATCGAAGGTACAGGAGGACATGTGCTTTGCGGCCAAACCACTTAGCCAACAGTTCAGTGAGCTCGATGAACTGATAAAGAAGGTACAATCTGTTTTTGTTTCATCTAAAGTACCATCAACCTTATATGAGAAAGAACTAAAAAATGTTAATATAAGAATTTCTCATCTAGATAGTAGCTTAACTCAAACTCGAGTCACCAATTCTAACCTAACTGATCAATTGAGCAGGGTGGCATCGAAAAGTGAGGAGCGGAGAATGTGGATCGAGTTAAAGGAGTCGGAATTAGTTAAAGTTAGAGACGAAAACATTTATTTGCAAAGAGACAATTTAAAATTGTTAAAACAGCGGAATGTTTTTTGTTTAATAGTAAACGTTTATACTCTAATATTACTCAGCTTCACTTGGATTGTGAAATAGGCCAAAAGATCCACCGCATGATTTTGCCCTTCCTAGAGTTTAAGGAAGATGAAATCGATGCCGAAGCCTACAATTGTGAGAGTGTAATATCGTCTGATGATGTCAATCCGACCTACATGTATGGATTGGACAAAATTGAGTCCTTCATTAAATCCAAGGACCACAAGGACATGCTTAAAAACCTTTTGGATGAAAATGACAAACTTAAACTGAGAACCGAAACCATGCAAAAATTTAACTCTTTAAACGCCAACGTAAGCTCAGAAAACAAAATTGATGTTGAAAATGCATCTGAGCTTAACGAGGACGAAAACATGAGTGAAATTTCTGTAGAGGACACGGTTGACTACTCAGAATTTACTAAAAGCGAACCTGAAAACAACAAGAATCTTATTTCTGAAAATTCAGTGGAGTTCGCTCGTTTTTCTCATCAAAAGTCCCCATTTTTAGTTGAGAAAGCTGTTGTGTATCAAAAGGTCACGACCACTCCGAATCAAGTATACAAAGTAACAGGAGTAACCGAACATCAAATAGCTGAACTGGTAGCCATTGTAAACGAAGACAATGCTGATGGCTACGATGAGTACTTCTAGGAAGCTCCAATTGATAATGCAGACGAAACCACTGGTTTATCTGAAAGAACTTCCTGGAAGAGCAAAGGAAGATACATACCTGAACCCTTGAATAAGCCGAACAACTTCGATGAGCCAAGCACCAGTGGTACAAAAGATATTCCTCAGAAGAATGATCACTCGGCAAAAGAAGACATTCCCTCGGCTCCTTCGGCTCAAAGTAAAACTCCTGTAGTTCAAAAGGAACCGGCCAAGGAGACACCGAAAACGAAGGAGAATGTTCATCATCAACCTACACAGATGAGGAATAGGAAGAGAGAAAGGAACAATAGATACAGGAAGAACCTTTCTGAAAGGAAACAATTCTGGCATTCCCAGAATGCGTATTTCTCTCATCAAGACAAGAATCTGAAGTATGAAATCAATCCTGTAGGAAAGCTTGAAAGTCACAAAAACCGAAAGCCAAGGTTCGGTTCACAAGAAGATATCAACCGAAAGCCAAGGTTCAGTTCTGAAAAAGACTTCAACCGAAACCAAAGGTTTGGTTCCAAAGACAGCTCCAACCGAACGCAAAGGTTCGGTTCCGAAGACAAAAGAGAACAAAACTCTAAGGTCAGTCCCTTCAACGATCAAAAGCAAAAGGGTCACCTAGAGTCTTCAGCCAGAAAATCCTCTCACTCCAAACCCTCTCGTTCAAATTCTTCTCGTTCTTCTAATTCTTCTTCTCGTTCTTCTAATTCTTCTACTCCTACCGATTTGTCTCCGTCTTACTCTGAAGCTGATTCCTCTTGCTTTCAAAAATCTCATTCATCAGCTGAGCAAAAGGGGAAGCAGAAGGTCAATGAATCCAAACCAGGGTCCAAACCTAACTCACCCAATCCTAACAAAATAAAAGTTTTTACCATTAAAAGGAAAGATGAAACAACTCTTATAAAACGAACTTATCTTGTTGATGTCTCTCTTATTGTTCCCGTTCCCATGCAAAGCTCACGTGGACCCAAGAAACTTTGGGTTCCTAAATCTGTCTAATTTTTGCAGGTTATAAGTGACGAGCAGTTCGACGAAGAATGGTACATCGATAGTGGCTGCTCACGTCACATGACAGGGAGGAAAGAGGAGCTTAGGGAATACAGATCTCTTGCAAATGGTGGCAACGTCATGTTTGGAAATAATTCTTTCGGCACCATAAAAGGATACGGGATGATAACAAATCGGGACTTTACTATAAGGAAGGTGGCTTATGTGGAAGGACTCCAACACAACCTAATTAGTGTATCTCAGCTTGTTGGAGGTACAGGTCTCAAAGTCTCGTTCGATGATGAAGGTTCTGAAATCATAGAGAAAAAGTCAAAGAAAGTGATTCTCAAGTCAGAGCGAAAGGGTGAAATGTTTCCCTTAAACCTCAAACCCATCAAAGGAAACCCAGCTATATGCTTGTTGTCAAAAGCTCAATCCGACGAAAGCTGGTTGTGGCACCGAAGATTATCTCATCTCAATTTTAAAGATATCAACCGACTTGTCACTGGAGGTCATGTTAGGGGTCTTCCATTGCTCAAGTTCGACAGAGATCATTTATGTGCTGCATGCGAAATGGGGAAGCAGAGTCGTCAAAGTCACCCATCTATAATCAACACAAAAGTTGTTGAACAACTCGAATTACTTCATATCGATTTGTGTGTTCCTTCATCTATCGAAAGCATCGGTGGTAGCAAGTATATTCTTGTTATTGTTGATGACTTTTCACGATTTACATGGGTGTTCTTTCTAAAGCTCAAATCTGAAGCGACTCAAAAGCTGAAAGTGTTTATCAAGCAAATTGAAGTACAACTCAAGAAGGTTGTTCACAACATCAGAAGCGACAATGGTCTCGAATTCAAGAACAGGGAGTTTGAAGAGTTTCTTGCAGAAAAGGGAATTAGTCACAATTTCTCAGCTCCCTACACACCACAACAGAACGGAATAGTCGAAAGACGAAACCGATCTTTGTGTGAAGCTGCCCGAACTATGCTAAGTTTCGCTTCCTTACCTCTTTATTTTTGGGCTGACGCTATTTCGGCTGCTTGTTTTACACAGAACAGGTCCTATCTCAACAAGAGGTTCGCGCTCACTCCATATGAGATACTGAATAACAGAAAGCCAAATGTGAAATTTTTCCATGTGTTCGGCTCAAGGTGTTTCATCATTAATTCTAAAGAACACCGCAACAAGTTTGATGTCAAAGCCGACGAGGGAATATTTCTGGGTTACTCGATCACATCCAAGGCATACAGGGTCCTAAACAAGCGTTCGAGAAAGATTGAAGAGACATACTATGTGACCTTTGATGACAACTATGTCAAGAAGCTACAGGCTAAAGAAGACATCGCTGGGGAAATCTTTCCTCTAAATGGCCAGGTTACAGTCTCGGTTGCCAACTTATTCGAGACATTTCTAGAGCTCTTTGACGAACCGGAGAACGCGTCACTCTCTGAAGCAGGTGCAGCAGACAACAAAGTTGATCACATGAAGCAGATTGTCGAAGATGCTGCAAGAAGAATGCATGAAGAAATATCTACCTCTAACGACTCTCCTTCCAACAACACTCAAGTCGAGGGGGAACCAAGCTCTCAAGTCGAGGGGGAGCAGAGCTCACAAGTCCAGGGGGAGCCAAATTCTACAACTTCAACCGAAGGTCCTTCATCAACCGAAGAGGCCTCAACACCAGGAAGCTCTGAACCACAAGAAACACCTGAACCTCATGTCTTTCAAAGCTCATCAACTGAGGGGGAACATAATGATATGACACTCGGTTACGATAGCCAATCTGAGACAGACGAAATAATTAATGTTGAACTAGACCCAACCTTTTATCCGAATTACCCTCCTCTTATCAAATGGACCAGATACATCCTGTCTCTCAAGTAGTTGGCGATGTTTCTGAAAAGGTTTTGACCCGATGACAACTGAAGGCAAAACAGACTTCCTTATTTTCAAAGGTTGAGTTTTGCATGTTTAACTCATTCGTATAAAAAGTTGAACCAAAGACAGTTAATACTGCCCTAGATCACTCTGATTGGGTTCAAGCAATGCAAGACGAGCTGAACGAATTTGAAAGGAACAAAGTCTGGCGCCTCATTCCAACTCCTCCAGATGCTTCGGTTGTTGGTCTCAAATGGGTATTTAGGAACAAAATGGACAAGGAAGGTAATGTTATACAGAACAAGGCTCGTCTGGTGGTAAAGGGATACTGTCAGGAGGAAGGGATAGACTATGAAGAGACTTTCGCTCCAGTAGCTAGGCTAGAATCTGTTAGAATATTTATGGCTTATGCTGCTCACAAGAACTTTGAGGTTTTCCAAATGGACGTCAAGTGTGCATTTCTCAATGGAGAACTCGAAGAAACTGTGTACGTGGAGCAACCTCCTGGGTTCGTGAATGAGAAGCATCCAAATCATTGCTATATTCTAGATAAAGCTGTGTACGGCCTCAAGCAAGCTTCGAGGGCCTGGTATGAAACGCTGACAAAATATTTAAAGGTGTCTAAATTCAAACAAGGTTCAGTTGACCCAACCTTCTTTCGCAAAAAGGAAGGTAACCACCTTATGATAGTTCAAATTTATGTCGATGACATCATCTTTGGCTCCACGAATCCCAGCTTAACAGCTGAATTCAGAAAGCTGATGGAGACTAAGTTTGAAATGAGCTCAATGGGTCCTATTAACTTTTTCCTTGGTTTAAACATAAGACAGGGACCCGAAGGCATCTTTATTAATCAGGAAGCTTACACGAAGACTCTCCTAGCAAAGTTTGGTATGATGGGAGACACAAAAGTCAAAGTCCCAATGGCATTCGGCACCAAGCTGACCCCATCCCTAGACAAACCGGCTGTCGATATCACACTCTATCGTCAAATGATTGGATCACTGATGTATCTAACTGCTAGCAGACATGATATCATGTTTTCTGTGTGTTATTGTGCTTGATTTCAGGCAAACCCATGCGAACCTCACATGCTTGTAGTGAAGAACATCTTACGATATCTTAAGCGAACCACCTCCTTAGGTCTATGGTATCCATCCAACTCAGGCTTCTTTGTTCAAGCCTATTCTGATGCTGACCATGGAGGATGTGGACTCGACCGTAAAAGCACAACTGGTGGTTGTCAATTTCTTGACGGGAAGTTAGTCAGCTGGCAATCCAAGAAACAAACGTGCGTGTCGCTATCTACTGCCGAAGCGGAATACTTTGCAGCTGCATCCTGCACATCACAAGTGATTTGGATCCAAAGTCAACTTCGAGACTATGGACTCAATATGAAGAAGATCCCACTATATTGTGACTCTGAAAGTGCAATTAGGATCTGTCATAACCTAGTGCAACACTCCAAAACCAAACACATAGCACTGCGGTATCACTACATCAAAGATCACGTGGAAGATGGAAACGTCGAAGTTCACTTCGTAAGAACCACTGATCAACTGGCTGACGTCTTTACAAAAGCTCTTCCTGAAGCATTATTCAATAAAATATTGCAAGGACTAGGTATGATGGAATCAGAGTCAGTACCTCACACTATCTCTCAAACTCAAACGTAAGAACCGAAACCAACCGAACGTTCGGGTTCGGTTCAACTATCTGACTCACTCATTTCTTCAAAGGTAGTTTTTCAATGTTGTATATTTCTTGTACAATTCTGTTTTTCCTCGTGTTAAAAAAAAAAAAAAAAAAAAAAAACTTTTCCTTGTTTGCTTAAATTTCCAGGTTCCTCAAAATTTTATTGAACCGAAACCAACCGAAGGTTCGGGTTCGGTTTTTCAAAATTTTCTAGAACCGAAACCAATCGAAGGTTCGGGTTCGGTTTTTCAGAATTTTCTAGAACCGAAATCAACCGAAGGTTCGGGTTCGGTTTTTCAAAATTTTCATCAACCGAAACCAACTGTATGATCGGGTTCGGTTTTTCATTTGTCAATTTTTCAAGTTGTTTAAAGTTTTTTTTTGTGTTTTGTCTAATTTTTTTTAAGTCTTATATTTTAAAATCTCAAAAACTCCAAAAAAAATTTATTTCTTGTGTGTTTGTGTTCGTTTATGGGGATAAATTTGATGAAATACCTAAGTGTCCCTAGAAGCATGCTGCTGTATGTGTCTCAAGCCTCATAAGATTTTGAATAATGGCCCTCATGACCTGGTATACACAAACCTTGTCTTCCCAATAAGGCCAACTCATTTATTCTAATCGTGAGCTACCTCACTCTTTTCTCACATGAGTTAAGAGTTTCCTACTTGGTCCTTCTTTTCGCAGCAGAGGTACTTCGCTCTCTTACACCATCTCCACATTAATTCTCCACTAAACTCATTCCATCATAGTAACCCTTGAGACTCTCAGAAATTACCACTGAGGTTTATGGTTACATAACATCTGTATTTATGATCTTAGTATTGTGTCACTACGAACTAAGTGAAACCCAAAATTCAACACCTAATGAATTGACGGTGAACAATTAAATTGCTCAAGTTTTCACTACAGAATTGACGAAAGTACCCTATTAAAATCTCCAATTTAATGTGATTCCTATGAAATTGTTTAAACCCAAAACATTTCTTCCCTTGGGATCGTGTTTTTATTTTTCTTTCTGAGATTCTATTTCTTTTCAACCCACTCTTATTTAGCCTAATTAAAAGAAGCCTTTCAACATTTCTTAATAAATGGTTGATCGTAATTTAACGGGAATCCTCTTTTAAACCTTAAGCTCTCTCTTGTCCTGTAACATTAAATGCGCGTGTGGGAATAGTAACGGCTTGTCCCTATGAAACGGCGCTTATTGGGCGGCGTGATCCTAGGAACCTAACACTCTCTCTCCTACGTGATCATCGTACGCCCCAACTATCATCCATAAGAGATTTGAAACGATTTTTCTCTCTCCTATCACCCACTATAAATAGCCCGCTACACCACCTTTTACCTCTTTACAACCTTCAAAATTTCCAGAATGCAAATACTCCCAAACAGTTTCCTGTTCATCATCTTCTTCCCACCTGCATCAATGGCTGACTCCTCTTCAGTTCATGCTACCTCAAAGATCCTTCCCATTCGCCCACAACAATGTCTGGTCATTAATCTTAACCCACCGGCGTACGACTCCTATATGTTGCCGGTCATAGAGTGCTTGAAGTATTCCCAACTTGTTCCGGCTCTTACCAGAATCGAATCGGTGCCGATGGTGGCCCTATCGCAGGTCTACGCGACTGCATATTACGACAAGGCTGTCGACCGGGTGTTTTTCGAGATTGGAGAACACAAAACCTCCGTCTCTCGTCCACCTTTCTGCACCCTGCTAGGATTTGCTACTGACCTTTCCAGAGTTCATCCGGAGTCGATACAGATTGGTTTAAAAAGTCATGCTTGCCACCACAATGGAACGGTTTATTTATAGTCCTTTTCAAGGGCTTGTCGGAGAGAAGTTCAGGATCAGATGGCGCAAGTCGTCTCTTCCTCTCCATCATGTACGAGGTTTACAATGGGATTAACCTGGATTATGGGTTTGTCCTATGGTAACAACTTATTCAAAGCCTCTCCTCTTCATCCCGACACTCTGAGGTCTCGTTGGCCCGATTCTGGATCCTGATCACAAAATGGGCCATGGACAGATTTAATGTTCCCACTGATGAAGGTGCATCGATGTCTTCTGTTGGTACTTTCAATACCAAGAAGATCATCGTCTCAGATGCCTCAAAATTCTCCTTTATTGGCTCTATCCCAGAGTCAATGTACGGTGATGTGCCTTCTGATAGCAGGTTGATTCGGAAGCTCAAGGAGCTAAGGCCATCTGGTCCAAGGGATCTGACCCCGGAAATGCTCAGGTCAATTCACGATGCAGACAAACCGGTGAGCAGGGGAAAAAAGGCAGACAAAGGGAAGCCAACGTCCAAAGCTCCAAAGGGGCCTTCTGCTAAAAAGAGGAAACAACCGAAAGCTGCAAAATCCCCACCACCGAAGAAGAGGAAGACCCAACCGAAGCGAAATCTTGTAATACCCTCTTCTTCGAGTGACTCTGAGGGTGAGAGTTCGGGTTCTGACGACTCTCAAGGGGACGTATCTCCTCAACGAGGCAACACACCACCTCGGTCCCCTACCCCAGAGATGGAACTACCAATTTCCCCAATTCCTTCCCCTCCACCAATCTTTATAACTACAACCGAATCACCACATGTAACCGAACCTCCTCAACCCAAAACACAAACAACCGAAACTACCCATACTCAACCACCAACCAAAATTATACCATCACCCACTCAACCTGATCCTACCAAACCCACAACACCCCCAACCTCTCCACCTCCCTCATCTCCTGAAAATGCATCTGAGGGCGAAAACCCTTATCTTGGGGGAGAAAACATGATCTTTGATTCGGTCTACTATAGTCCGTTTCAAGTTCAAAGTGACGAGGAGGATGATGCTCCAGTAACCAAGAAGCATCTCAAAGAGCTCAACGAGAAGATTGACCTACTTCTCGCCTCCTCTTCCAACCAGCAGTCCTCTCTGTCTGAAGCTGCCCTTCAGAAGATTGTTGATGCCTTCTCCAGGGCTCAACATGATTCGATGGCCTCAGCAACTGCTGCGATTGAAGCCTCTACCAGAGCCTGTGAGGCTGCGACCGAAAAAGTCGATAAACTATTTTCTGATGCCTCTACCCTGCTGTAGTCCTTGCAGGAAAGTGCAGATGCCACAAAGACATCTTTGGAACCAATTGTCCAACAATTAGCCAACTTTGTCTCATCGGAGTTGCCTTCGTTCGCTACTCTACGCCAAACCATACGCGACGACAACTCGGCCTTTAGTGCCTCCATTGATGCTCGCCTCGCCAAGCTACAAGAGGATCTGGCAACCGAGCGTTCGTTAATGGATGATCTGGCAACCAAAACAACCGCACTTGAGGTCAAGACAACTCAACTCTCTCAATCCCAACAACAACTGGAAGATCTTCGATCTGAACGGGAGGTGGTCAAGACGTGTGTTTCGGATGTTCACGCTGTTATATCCAATATCCTGGAAGCACACGATCCCATCTTAAACTTTTCGGTGAGGCGTTCCCTTGCTGAAAAGCTCTCTCCAGCCATCGATCTTCTTAACAAAGTAGAAGGGCTCCCGAGTTTCGTGTCCATTCCGAAACAAGGGGGAGATGAGAGGACAGGATCAAAACCACCTCCTTCCTCCAAAGCTACTCACACGACCGAACCATCTCCGACTGGTCATGCTTTAGGCTCGGGTGTGAAGGACAAAGGCAAAAACATAGCTGAGGATGAAGATGAAGAAGGCGACAAGGAGACCATTGCTGACATTTTAAAACGAAAGAACAGTCGCAAGGTTGATGAAGATGCCAGTCGTGTGGCGCGAGAGGCTGCTGAAGCCGAACGCAAACAAAAAGAAGCCCACGATCTCCTTGAGAGCCGAAAAACTCTCTTCACTGCCTGGACCAGGGAACGTTTAATCAAAGAGGCCATTGAAACTCCCAGCATCTTATGGCTCGAGCCGGTTATATCGTTCGACTGCAACAACACTGTTGATTCACAGTTCGATATGCCGCTGACTCGAAAGGCGTTCATCTTCCACGTCTTCTCTAACATCTTTGAAGTCCCTCACCCGAACGCTGAGCTTGACAGAGAGCTCATTGACTTCTATCTGGCGGCTGCTCGTCCTCAATTCCTTACTTGGAGCGCCCAGAAGATTGTAAACGTTCGGGTGCTGAACCCTTATACTGAGGGACGTTTTATAAATGTTCGATTCAAGTTGATTCGGGGATCTGCAAGAACTGCTCATCTTATCTCCCTGGCAGATCTACCGAATCTAAATCCTCATGATTGGATTGTCCTGTATAATATCCTTTTGACTAATGAAGCTGAATATGGTCCCATTCTAGACCATGTCAAAAGGATGTTAATCTGTTACATCATGGAGGTTGCCCTAATGGATCAGGAGGTCGCCACAGTCTTCAAGAAGAAACCCAAAATTGGTCCTGTGGGATCGGCCAGTGATCTCAATCAAATGCTACTGGGCAGGATCGACCCGAGACACAACACGGTTATGTTCACTAGAGCGGAAGGATAGAAATGTCTCTTCGCTTTAGCTGACAAGCATCTTTACACCACAACCTGTTTGGAGCATGTGCTGTTCATTGTCAAACGGTGTAAAGAGAACTCGGCCGATGATGTCAAGTATTTTGAAGATATGATTAACTGGTACATCCGGTTTAGACAGACCATTCTTTCCATCACCAAATGTCTGTTTAGTACCGTGAAGAAGGTACCTGCTTCAGCTGCTGGCCCAAGTAACTAGTGAAGGTCTTGCTCCAAATTGACGCAAAGGGGGAGATTGTTGAGCGAGGGACTATTTTTGAAGATTGCGTCTTTTGGGCTCGTTTAGCATAAGGCTTTTTGTATTCCGGTTTGGGCCTGTCCAACCGTGAACCTTTTATGTTTTGTATATAAGTTTACACTTGCATGCATATTAGGTTAAGGTTTTTAGAGATCTGAGAATAGCGATACATCTGACGATAACAGGTTTCTTTGATCATTCTTGTAACCTTCCAATCCTCTACAGTTGATGTTCTTAATCGAGCTCTTCTGAGGATTTTGTTTAATCATTCAACACGTTTGATTCCATCTTGTCTTGTTCTTATTATTGTGTTTATATCACTTTTGTTTACTTACTTGTTCAAGATCTAATCGATCTTTATAGATTAAAGGTTAGATTAATCTCATCAGAGACAATCCCACATTCCCTTAGATAGTCGAGGAACTCTGAACTAAGATACTTACCACCCCGATCGGATCGAAGCATCTTAATGTTCCTGCCCAATTGATTCTCGACTTCCTGTTTAAATTCCTTAAACTTCTCGAAAGTCTCTGACTTATGCTTGATTAAGTAGACATATCCATATCTACTGTAATCATCAGTAAAAGTCAAATAATAACGATTAGCATCCCTTGTGGCATGTTTGAATGGTCCACACACATCCGTGTGTATCAGGTCCAACAAACCTTCACCCCTTTCACACGAGCCTGTGAAGGGTGACTTTGTCATTTTTCCAGGTAAGCATGATTCACAACTATCATTTTACTTTAGGTCAAACGACTCCAAGACTCCATCCTTTTGGAGTTGGCCTATGCGTTTCTTGCTTATATGTCCAAGACGACAATGCCATAATGATGCTTTATCCAAGTTATTATTATTAGTAGAATCAATACACAAAACATCATTTCCTAAGTTATCTACAACAGACACAGCTTCATACACACCATCACAAGGTAATGCTTTAAAATAAAGAACATTATTAAAGAAAGCATCAATAGAACCAACTTCATTATTAAACGAAAAGGTAAACCCTTATTTGTACAAAGCATGAAAGGAAATAATATTTCTTGCCATTCCTGGCGAGTAAAATCACTTATTCAAATCTAACCTAAACCCACTACCTAGCGATAAAGTATAAACTCCAATCTTGGCGACAGGGGAAGCTTTCCTGTTCCCCATGATCAAGTTTATTCTTCCTTGCTCCACATCCTCACTTCTTCTTAGTCCCTGCAAGTCACAACAAATATGAATATCACAACCGGTATCAAGGACCCAAGATTTCGAATGGGGTGAGTTATTAGAAATGATAGTGTAAATACCTGCATGGTTGGGTTTGACTTTCCCATCCTTCACATCCTGCTGGTACTTTGGGCAGTTCCGCTTCCAATGAGCTTTTTCATGGCAATAGAAGCATTCAGCCTCTTTTGGGTCAAAAGAAGGAGTAATGAAACCTTTCTTGGTTCCACTTGAAGAAGAGCCATCAAGGGTCCGAGCCTTGGTACCCTTCGAAGATCTCTTTCTCTTCCTCCCTTGACTTTTCCCGATTCCCAAAACCGGAGTTGAGTTTAGAGTAGGAGTGATAGCAACCGACTTCCCCTTAAGACCTGTTTCTGCAGTCTTGAGAAGTCCCTGAAGTTTGCTGAGAGTGACCTCTTCCTTATTCATGTGATATGTCATGCGGAATTGATCATAGCACGATGGTAGGGAGCGCAAAATTATATCTATTGCTAGCTCCTCAGGGAGGTTCACATTAAGTTTCAGCAATCGATCCACATACCTTTGCATTTTCTGCATGTGGCTCGTGACGGAATCCCCGTCCTTCATCATGGTTGTTATCATGGAGCAGATGATTTCGAACCTCTCTTGTCGTGCACTTTGATGGTATCTTTCCATCAAATCTTGGTGCATTTCATAAGGGTAGAAATCCTCATAGGACTTTTGGAGTTCTGCTGTCATTATGGCCATCATGATGCATGCTACTTTCGTAGCATCCCTTTCATGTGCCTGAAAGTCAGCGATCTCTTGAGGAGTTGCAGTGGTCTCATCAATCTCCTTAAGCTCCTTGTCAAGGACATATTCTTTGTCCTCATAGCGGGTAATCATCCTGATGTTTCTGATCCATTCATTGAAGTTGGATCCATCAAAGGTGACTTTCCCACACAAACTCATAAGAGTAAAGGAGCCATTAGGATTCGAGCCAGAAGCATTATTTGAAGACATCTGAAAGAGGAGAACAAGTTTAGTATAGATTTAAGAGAGTCCTTAATAATACACCCAAATGTAATATTAAGGCTAGGATCCAATCACAATATAATATAACTTAGAAGAGGTATGTCGTAATCTAAGCTATACCATATTTGAAAGGTAGGTGAATGACGATTCACCAATTTCCACCACGAAAACCGAAATATTAGATATTAGGTTTTATTGGTTTTTAGAAATTCCTAGATTCTTTGAGATTCAATGAACTTTTCAAAGGCATGTTTCAATCTCGAGAGTGCCCTCCAAGTTTTGTGACTGGGATACCGAGGATCACAAAACGAGGTGTGAAGTAACCATGCAAATCACTTGGTACCCTTAAAGTTTATTACTCAATCGATGTGCCGGTAAACCACACACGCTCCACCGATACTATAATAAACCTTAAGTCACCCTTTACCTACCTTGTTAAGTCCAAGTTAGTGTGCCGGTTAACCACACACACTCCACTAACAACTTAGACAAAGTGTAAAGTGTAATTTCATGGATTAGCACCTTATTCACATTTTCCTAAAGTAACTAAGATTGGGAATTTAATAAAACATTTAGTTACTTTATAATATTCATCATACTTTGAATGAGAGTTTATAAGTCCTTGTCTTACCCGTTCGGCTAACGACCCTTCACCAGTCAAGCAAGCGGTGGGTGAGAGTAGACACCCATTAAGTCACCATTTTCTAGGCAACAACCTTATATCCACCTTATAGACCGTCTTTGTGAATGAGGCGTACTAGCGGTAAGACGACTTTATTCTTATACATATATATATTATTAAATCATCATAATATAAGTATAAGGGTTGAATTTTAACTTTTAAAATTCTAGGGGTTGGAACTTAAAGTTTTAACTTAACTTTTCTTGTTCCAAAACTTGAGGGCAAGTTTTGTAACTTTCAAAACTTTTCATTTCTTGTAACTTATGAGTTTAATAGAGTAATAAAATGAAGACTCTTCATTTTTCTAACTCTTGTGTTTGTTTTAATGGTTTTAATTCAAGTGTGACTCTTGGTTTTCCATAACTTGAGGACAAGTTATGGACTCCATTAAAACACATTATGATCAAGAATTAATCTACCACATAGGTTACAAATAATTCCTATGATCATCTACAACATCATAAGAACAAGAACATGAATATGAACACAATCAAAAATTACATTTAAAACTTTGTAATTTTGATAACTAGTTGTTGTGAATGAATTAGAAAGAACATTACACCATCAAAACAAGTTTTCAAGTACCAAAACAGTTTAGGGTAATGTTTCTAGTCCATTTCCAGCAACTAAAATCGAAATTCTGCAATCAGTCGATCCTACTCGCCGAGTGCATGAATTTACTCGTCGAGTTGGTTGAAGATACACGTGAACTCGCCGAGTCCCCCCTATAGACTCGACGAGTCCACTCGTAGACAGCAAGATTTTCGACTTTTTTTTCAACTTTTAAGCACAAATAAAAAGCAAACAAGCCTAGGCTCTGATACCACTGATGGGTTTTGAGCATTCTAACACTTCCTAAGTGTACATGCAACCCTAATAACCTTTGATCTATGTTTGTCTAATTATCATGCAAAGTTGAATTCCAAGGTTATATTCCTATCTAGCATACATGGGGAACAATTTTAACTTAAAGTATAGATAGAATAACTTACCTTGTTGTTGTTTGTGTTCCTTGAAACCTTGTGAGCCTAGCACCCCAAGTGTGATGCCTCAAATGATTCACACAACACCAAATGCTCTTGGAAGAACTTATGAGAGAACACACACTTCTCAAAAATCGTCCAAGCCCTCTTGTTTCTTAGTGTTTCCGATTTTAGGTGGAGAACATGTTTCTTATATAGTGTTGACACATCTAGGATTAAACCCTAATGTGTCATGACTCTTCATTTCCATGACCCATGGGTTTGTAACTCCCATGGAGCATCCATGGAGCATCCTATGGGTGGAACCCAACTTGATAATCCATGGAGCCTCTTAGCCCACTATACAAGATATGGATGATTTACATAATCAACCCATATATTTAATTAGTTATCTTTTGATCCCATAATTAATTCTAAATTAATTCTTGATCAAACTAATTAAATAATATTATTAATATATTAGAACTTATAATATATTAATAATCTCCAAGTGTTATTTCTCTCATTTAGTCTATCCAATTGCACGGTGCCATGCAACCCAAATAGACCATGCCGGGTCGGGTCAAGTACATACCAGAAATAGTTATGGACTTAGACACCTTATCCAACAAGTGTTTCTAGTCTTATACCATGTAAGTTCTGGTATACTTAGTTCACTAAAAACAAGGGCTCTGATACCAATCTATCACACTTCGAAACCGAAGGCGGAAACGTTCACAGGGCAGAGTTGACTTCATGTTAAGTATCCCAACCAATGTACATAGTAAGCAAAGTAAACAACCATTACATTACATATTAGAATTTACATTTGTTCAAAAGTAAAGTGTTATAAGTGTTATACATATGTATCATATGAACAAAAGTAAAGACGAGTCTTCTACGAACTCCATCTTCGCCAAAAGGATCACTGGGTACCTGTCTAATGCGGACCTGATAATACAAGCAGTTTAAAAATCAGCATAAAGCTGGTGAGTTCATAAGCGTTTTATTTTCATAAAATAGACATGTTTCCTTTAGTTTTCTGCAAAGTTGTTGTCCAAGAAAATCCCATATTTTCTTATAAAAACAGTTTAGTTTAAAGTTCTGAAGTTCCGTTATATATATAACAGTGTATAGTTTAATACATAAAACTATATATTGAAAAACCACTGGGAATTACCATCCAGTACAACAGTAGATATTTTTAATACGTAAAAATATTGATTGAAAACCATGGGAATACTATCCCGTACTAGATATAAAACAGTTTTAATACACAAAACTATAGATTGAAAGACATGGGAATACTATCCCGTGCTGGATATAGATTGAAACCCATGGGAATACCATCCCGTACTAGATATAGATTCAAAACCATGGGATTACCATCCTGTACTAGATATAGATTCAAAACCATGAGATTACCATCCCGTACTAGATATAGATTAAAAACCATGGGACTACCATCCTGTACTAGATATAAGAACTACAGTTAGAAAATAGATATCAAATCAAATTCGTGAATAAACTTATATTAATATGTAATGTGAGTCGGGTAACAATGCTAATGCGACACCGAGACCTCCTTAACGTTCGCCAGATGTTGGACGAATTCTAGAATGTGTCACCCTACACGTGCCCGCCTAACTGTAGCTAGCAGTTTAGGTGTGGGATTGTCAGTCCTAAATAGATCTATTCACAAATTCCACGCTCTACCTCCAGGAGACTCTGGTTACACTTCCGGGGAGGATTTACTGATAACCCAAAGGGTTTAAAATGACGAATCTCACAAGCTAGTATCAAATTATCCACGGTGTTCTCAAACGTTATCAAACATACTAATCGTTTTGAAACATAATACAATATAAACACTTTAATACAATGAAATTATCTAGCAATATACTCTAAATTAAACTGAGATAAACTGAATCAAACATGGTTTATCTATTCACTTTACATAAATTTGTGCTCATAAAACAAGAACTAAAGATCCTAAATTATTCCCATAATAATTTGATTGATTTGATTGCTTCCTTTACAGTAATTGAAATCCCTGTATTTATATTCAAATAAACATCCCTTATGCTCCGCATAATACATAAGGGGTAAAGATATCTAAAAGTTAGCCAGATATTTATAGAAATACATCAGTTTTATGTTTTGAAAATATTTATGATTTGCTTGTATTCCACCCCCCCCCCTTTAAATCATTAAAAAAACACGGAAAAAGGTGTTGGGGTATGAACTCACCAGTCGGGAAACGAGTCGCTTTGGATGTTAAGTGTCAGTTTGGGCTTGATAATGCACAAGGTTCCTATGTAATATGGAATGATACATAAATGTATCTAATTAGACTTTAATTCACTAATTAGATGTGATTATACACTCCAAAACGCGAAAACACTTCAAATCCAGTGTTTGGAGTGACCTGGGTGGCATCTACGAACGTATAGGGCATATATAATGAATTTCCTCTTCAAGAGTAAACTCCTTAGGGAGTTTACGGTCCTAAGACAATGTCCACGTGAGTTCATGGCCGTCAACCATCAAAGGGAGTTTATGGCCCTAAACTAGAAGTTTACGATCGTAAGCTCCTATACCTTACTTCTCTTAATCACTTGGTGGGCTTAGATGAATCACATGTGATTCAAACTAATTATACAAGCCTTAAAATGGATTTATGGCATTATTTGGCTAATGTATAGGAGTTTACGGCCCAGGAACCTGTCATTGGGGTGGTTTACGGTTGTAAGCTCCTCTGCAGGTTGTTTTCATCTTGTTTAAGGCCCCTAAAGCGATTGTGGTTTCTTCTAGACTTTAATCCATGGCTTAGGAAGTGTTTAAATGGCATTTTAACACCTTAAAAGGAGTTTGGTGTCCATGCTATGGAGTTTATGGCCCAAGCATGTTCTTCGGCAGTAAAGTCATGTTTACTCCCCAAATGTTGAGGTCAAGGTGTTCCAAGTCCATTCCATTAAGTCCTTAGGTCATTTCTAAGCTCCACGAGTGGTTTAAGAGGGTTTTTAGGCTCCAAAACCCATTTTATATGTGTTCACGGTCCATGAATGTTCCAGGGCCGTAAATACATGTTTATGGTCCGAAATCATACTTTGAACACAGATTTGGAAGCTAAAAATGTTATACTACGAGTTAAGATGGTTACCTTGATGATTTGGGGCTTGAATTCAATGATTTTTGGACCGAGAATTGAGTTGTAGAGAGAGAGAGAGAGAGAGTAGTGAGAGAGGGTGCAAAAGCTTCAAATGGAAGCCTTTTGAACTTTATATATGGTTTAAATTTTGGACACGGTGGAATTCTACCCGATACTGACTTTATACGATGCGTTTGGTCACACCCGATTAAGTTGTCGTAACCCGATATGGTTGAAACTAAAAATTTTCCAATTATTAAATTGGGGTGTTATCATGAGTTTCTAATGTGTTTGGATAGCCATTAAGTCATAATAGAAGTGTCAGAATTAATGACTTAATTTAATAACATAAACGGAAATAATTTGAAAACAACGAATTTATTTATGGAACGGGTTACAATAACGGAATGAACTTCGGGTTGTCACATACACACACACACACAAATATATATATATATATATATATATATATATATATATATATATATATATGTATATATATATATATTATTAAACTTATAATATTATAAAGTATAATGGTTGGATTTTAACTTTTGTAATAGTATGGGCTGGAACTAAAGTTTTAATATGACTTTACTTGTTCCAAAACATGAGGGCAAGTTTTGTACATTTTAAAAAATTTTCATTTCTCATAACTTATGAATTTAATTGAGTATTAAAATTGAAGACACTTCATTTTTATAACTCTTGTTTTCTTTTAATGGCTAAAATAAAAGTGTGACTTTTGGTTTTCCAAAACTTGAGGACAAGTTATGGACACCATTAAAACACATTATGATCATGAATTAAACAGCGAAATAGGTTATAAAGAATTCCTATGATCATCTAATCTTCATAAGTTCAAGAAGATGAATATGAACAATTTCAAGAATCATAAATTACACTTAAAAAACTTGTAATTTTGATATTGTCATTGTAAATGGATTAGCATAAATATTACACCAACTGAAATAAGTTTTAAAACACCAAAACAGTTTAGGGTAATGTTTCTACTCCATTTCCATCAACAAAAGTCGAAAATCTGCATTCTGAGGCTCCTACTCATCGAGTGCATGAACCTACTCAGCGAGTAGGATGAATTTACACATGAAATCGACGAGTCCCCCCATGTACTCGGAGATTTCAGCAAGCAGATCGCAAAATATCGACTTTTTCAACAATTTTGCAAAAATTACAAACAAACAAGCCTAGGCTCTGATACCACTGATGGGTTTTGAGCATTCTAACACTTCCTAAGTGTACATGCAACCCTAATAACCATGGATCTATGTTTGTCTAATTATCATGCAAAGTTGATTTCCAAGGTTATGATCCTATCTAGCATACATGGGGAACAATTTTAACTTGAATAAAAGATAGAACTACATTCCGTGTTGTTGATTTTGAGCCTTGAAACCTTGTGAGCCTAGCACCCCAATTGTGATGCCTCAAATGCTTCACACAACACCAAATGCTACGGAGTAAACTTGGAGAGAAAGTATAACACTCTAAAAATCGGCTCTAGCCCTCAAGCATGTATGTGTAGCCGATTTTGGGAGAAACGTGAGCTTTATATAGTGTTGACACATCTAGGGTTACACCATGTAAACCTAAATGTGTCATGACTCTTCATTTCCATGACCCATGGGTTTGTAAGTCCCATGGAGCCTCCATGGAGCATCCAATGGGTTTAACCCAACTTGATTATCCATGAAGCCTCTTAGCCCAATATACAAGTTATGGATGATTTACATAATCAAGCCATATATTTAATTAGTTATCTTTTGATTAGTTAATTAGTTTTAGATTAATTCTTAACCAATCTAATTAAATAATATTGTTAATATATTAGCAATTATAATATATTAATAAAGCACAAGTGTTATTTCTCTCATTTAGTCTATCCAATTGCATGGGGTCATGCAACCCAAATGGACCATGCCGAGTCGAGTCAAGTACATACTAGAAATAGTTATGGACTTAGATCCCTTATCCAACACAAGTAGGGTTTGAAGAGAGAAAACTAGAAATTAGAGTGGATAAGGGGTCAGATTCCTTTGTTTGTCCGGGACAGTCAGGGTCTCTTGACCTAATGTGGCCAAGTGTGGGTTCCAACATCTAGAGGAGTGAGGTAGAAAATATTGGAAGAGGCACACAGGTCCATGTTCTTTATACATCCAGTGGCTACAAAAATGTATAGAGATTTGAGACTGAGTTACTGGTGGCTCTACATGAAGTGGGAGATCGCATGGTTTGTGGATTGGTGTTTGACCTGCCAGAAGGTCAACGCCGATCATCAGCAGCCTCATGTCATGGTTAAGTCGCTACCTATTCCCATGTAGTAATGGGAAGAGATCACCATGGACTTCATCACCAAGTTATCAAGGACGGCGAGGGGTGTACATGTCAAATGGGTTATTATGGATAGATTGAAGAAGAGTGCCCACTTTATTTCGATCTCTAAGAGCATCTCCACGGTGAAATTAGTGGCTATTTATGTACGACACGTGGTGGTTAGGCACAGGGTGCCAGTGACGGTAGTCTCCGACCGGGATGTTCGATTGACATCTAGATTCTGGAAGAAGTTCCACCAGAAACTGGGCACTCAGTTGCATTTCGATATGGCATACTACCCTCAGACAGATGGCCTGAGCGAGGGGGTGATCCATACACTCGAGGATATGCTTCGGGCGTGCATGTTGAATTTTTATAGGATGTTGGGATACATACCTCCCATTAGTAAGGTTTTCGTATAACAATAGCTATCATGCTAATATAGACAGACTACTGTTTGAAATGTTGTACGGTCGTAGGTATAGGACCCCAGTTTCTTGGGGCGAGCTTGGAAAACGAATCATGGGGAGCACCGAGGTTGTGCTCGAGACTACCGGGTTGATTCATTAGAAAAGTTATGCTGATCGGTGTTGATCGGATCTTGAGTTCCAGGTGGGAAGCTTTGTGTTATTGAAAGTGTCGCTGTGGAAAGGAGTAATCAAGTTCCGGAAGAGGGTTAAGTTAGGGCTGAAGAGTTTCCCGAAGAGTTATCGAGGGTGCCTATGGAGAGGCGGGTAGAGTTTCGTATTGATTTGGTACCGGGTGCTGCTCCGATAGACAAAGCACCGTACCGCCTGGCTTCGCCTGAGATACAAGAGCTATCTATGTGGCTTCTGGAGCTGCTAGACCGAGGGTTAATCCATCTGAGCAGTTCCCCGTGGGGAGCACCTATCCTGTTCGTGAAAAAGAAGGACGGATCACAAGGGATGTGTACTGACTATCGGGAGCTGAACAAGTTAACAGTGAAAAACTGTTATCTGCTTCTGAGGGTCAATGATTTGTTCGATTAGTTACAGGGTGCATCTTGGTTTTCCAAGATTGATCTCCATTTGGGGTACCATCAGTTGAGGATTTAGGATGAGGATATACAGAAGATAGCTTTTAGGACTCGATACGGGCACTATAAGTTTGTGATGATGTCATTCAGGCTTACCAATGCCCCAACAACATTCATGGATCTCATGAACAGGGTGTGTAGACCGATGCTGGATTGATCGATGATTATTTTCATTGATGACATCCTGGTCTATTCTAAGACCAATGAGAAGCACAAGCAACATCTGAAGGAGGTACTTGAGACACTGAAGATGGAAAGGCTATATACCAACTTCTTGAAGTGTGATTTCAGGTTACGAGAAGTGTAGTTTTTGGGGCACATGATCAACCAAAATGGTATATCTGTTGATCCAGCCAAGGTTGAGGCGGTGATTCGGTGGGATGTGCTAAAGAATGCATTTGAGATCCGTAGATTCTTGGGTTTAGCAGGAAATTATCGGAGATTCATCCAGGATTTCTCCAAGATCGATGTACCATTGACTCGTTTGATCAAGAAGAATGTGACTTTCCGGTGGGGCCCCAACCAGCAGTCGGCTTTCGAGACCTTGAAGAGGAGATTATGTGAGTCCCCGATTCTAGTATTACCTGAGGAGCTGGACGTTTTGGTAGTGTATTTTGATGCATAAATCTCTAGGTTAGGGGCGGTACTGATGCAGAGAGGGCATGTGATCGCGTACGCCACGAGGCAGTTGAAGCCTCATGAGGCAAATTACCCCACTCACGACCTGGAATTGTAGAGTAGTGGTGTTTGCTGTCAAAAAGTGGAGGCATTACTTGTATGGGGTGCGGTGCACCATGTTTACTGACGATAAAAGTTTGAAGTATTTGATGGATCAGCAGAACGTCAACATGCGACAGAGGAGGTGGTTGGACGTACTAAAAGATTATGACTGTGAGATCTTATAATATCCAGGTAAAGCCAACGTGGTGGTTGATGCTTTTACCTGTAAGATGGCGGGTTCT
Organism: Lactuca saligna; assembly: GCF_052625555.1. Classification (NCBI taxonomy): domain Eukaryota; kingdom Viridiplantae; phylum Streptophyta; class Magnoliopsida; order Asterales; family Asteraceae; genus Lactuca; species Lactuca saligna. The sequence continues at coordinate 199,913,696 of NC_136424.1, read as the reverse complement.
CCGATTAGGAATGTTTGTTTGAGGATGATTATGATCTCTCCATTGTTGGATATCATCAAACTGATGGGTTTTGTGCATTCAAACACTTCCTAAGTGTACATGCAACCCTAGTAACCTTGAATCTATGTTTTTCTAATTATCATGCAAAGTTGATTTCCAAGGTTATGATCCTATCTAGCATACATAGGGAACAATTTTAACTTGAATAAAAGATAGAACTACATACCTTGTTGTTGATTTTGATCCTTGAAACCTTGTTAGCCTAGCACCCCAAGTGTGATGCCTCAAATGCTTCACACAACACCAAATGCTATGGAGTAAATTAGGAGAGAAAGTATAACACTCTAAAAATCGGCTCTAGCCCTCAAGCATGTATGTGTAGCCGATTTTGGGAGAAACATGAGCTTTATATAGTGTTGACGCATCTAGGGTTACACCATGTAAATCCTAATGTGTCATGACTCTTCATTTCCATGACCCATGGGTTTGTAAGTCTCATGGAGCATCCAATGGGTTTAACCTAACTTGATTATCCATGAAGCCTCTTAGCCCACTATACAAGTTATGGATGATTTACATAATCAACCGATATATTTAATTAGTTATATTTTGATCACGTGATTAATTCTAGATTAATTCTTGACCAATCTAATTAAATAATATTGTTAATATATTAGAACTTATAATATATTAATAAACCACTAATGTTATTTCTATCATTTAGTCTATCCAATTGCATGGTGTCATGCAACCCAAATGGACCATGCCGGGTTGGGTCAAGTACATACTAGAAATAGTTATGGACTTAGACACCTTATCCAACAGAAGTAGGGTTTGAAGAGAGAAAACTGGAAATTAGAGTGGATACGGGGTCAGATTCCTTTGTTTGTCCGGGACAGTAAGGGTCTCTTGACCTAATGTGGCCAAGTGTGGGTTCCAACATCTAGAGGAGTGAGGTAGAGAATATTGGAAGAGGCACACAGGGCCATGTTCTTTATACATCCACTGTCTACAAAAATGTTTAGAGATTTGAGACTGAGTTAATAGTGGCTCTACATGAAGTGGGAGATCGCATGGTTTGTGGATTGGTGCTTGACCTGCCAGAAGGTCAACGCCGATCATCGACAGCCTCATGTCATGGATAAGTCGCTACCCATTCCCATGTGGAAATGGGAAGAGATCACCATGGACTTCATCACCAAGTTATCGAGGACGGCGAGGGGTGTACATGTCATATGGGTTATTATGGATAGATTGACGAAGTGTGCCCACTTTATTTCGATCTCTAAGAGCATCTCCACGGTGAAATTAGCGGCTATTTATGTACGACAGGTGGTGGTTAGGCACAGGGTGCCAGTGACGGTAGTCTCTGACCGGGATGTTCGATTCACATCTAGATTCTGGAAGAAGTTCCACCAGGAACTGGGCACTCAGTTGCATTTCAACATGGCATACTACCCTCAGACAGATGGCCTGAGTGAGGGGGTGATCCATACACTCGAGGATATGCTCCGGGCGTGCATGTTGGATTTTTAGAGGAAGTTGGGATACACACCTCCCATTGGTAGAGTTTTCGTATAACAATAGCTATCATGCTAATATAGACCGACCCCCATTTGAAATGTTGTACGGTCGTAGGTGTAGGACCCCAGTTTGTTGGGGCGAGGTTGGATAACGAGTCATGGGGAGCACTGAGGTTGTGCTTGAGGCTACCGTGTTAATTGAGCAGGTGCACGACCAACTGCGAGTTACATAGAGCCATTAGAAAAGTTATGCTGATCGGTGTTAATCGGATCTTGAGTTCCAGGTGGGAAGCTTTGTGTTATTGAAAGTGTCGTTGTGGAAAGGAGTAATCAGGTTCTGGAAGAGGGTTAAGTTAGGGCCTCGGTATATTGGCCCTTTTAGGATTTTGGCACTGGTGGGCAAGGTGGTTTATCGGTTGGACCTATTGGACGAGATTAGCCAGATTCATAACACCTTCCACGTGTCCCAGATTTGGATGTGTGTCACAAAAAAAGATGCAGTCATTTCTCTGGATGACATTTAGGTGAATGAGAGCCTGAACTACATTGGGTGGCCTATTACAGTCTTGGATAGGAAAGTTAAGGTCCTTTGTAATAAAGAAGTGAAGCTAGTGAAGGTGAAATGTCAGTACCACAGGGTCTCTGAATGGACATGGGAGCCGTACGAGGAGATGAAGGAGTACTACCTTGATTTTTTCACATTAGCAGACTTCAAGGACGAAGTCTACTTCAAGTGGGAAATAATTGTAATATCGTTCCAGATATCAATTGCTTTTCAGAATTTTAGAGCATTACACCGGAACTCGATGAGTTGGGGAGCTCAAACTCGTCGAGTAGAGTTTATTTTGTTGTATTAGGTGTCTAAACCCATAACTATAACTGAGATCTACTTGACCCAATAGTAGCATGGTCCTATTGGGTTTTGCCTTCACCAATGCAATTCGATAGGATGGAGTTTTGAGAATAAGGTTGTTTGTGATTTATTAATATACTATAAGCATAATATATTAATTGAGAAGTCATATTATTTAATTACTATTGATCAAGAATTAAGTTGGAATTAATTTAGTGTTCAAAAGAGACTAATTAAATATATGGGGACTGATTAAGTAAATTAATGATTCTTATATTGTGGCCAAAAATCCATGGTTAATTAGGACAGGCTAAACAAATATGATAATTCATATAGGTTTAACCCATGGAGCCTAATTAATATGAAGGGTCATGGTACACTAGGGTTTCATGGATGAAACCCTAGCCTTTGTAACACTATAAAAGCAAACCCCTAGAGCTAAAATTAGTTGCCCATTCGTTCTAAGAGATTGATAATCAATTTTGAGCTAACTAGCCTATTCTCTCAAGCCTTGTTTTTCATTTGGTGTTTGTGACACATTAGAGGCATCACACTTCAGGTGCTAAAGCTTTCTAAGGCCAATAACTACAAACTACATCAAGAGGTATTCATCTAACTTGGTTTTTATGTTATATATCCTCTATTGTATGATAGTTAGGATGTATGCTTTGGAAAATTGAAATTGCATGTATAATTAGAGAAAACATAGATCCAAAGCATATAGGGTTGCATGTGCACCATTGGAGTGTTATAGTGCTTAAAACCCAACAGTGGTATGAGAGTCCATGAACTCGCCGAGTCCATGAACTGAATCGACCAGTTCACTCACTAAAAGGGCAACTTGACGAGTCCAGTTCGTGTACTCGTCGAGTAGAGGCTGTTCGTTGCAGAATTTGGAGGTTTTTTTTTTCCGGAATTGAATTAGGATCTTAATCATATACTATCTTGTAATCATAAAAACCATATTTTCTGATTTGGTAATGATGATCCTCATCTAATTAAAGGACAGTTGTCAAATTTTAAGATAATAAGATAATTATTTGTATTATTTGATACGCATTGCGTTGCTATATGAGTTAGATTAGATCAATGGTATATTATATGATAATGTTGTTATTTAAAATTGATCTAAGTTTTTCTTGAAATGAGTTTTGTAACTTGTCCTCAAGTGATATGAAGAGTCTCATTCGTGAACACTAAAACCCATAAGTTTTCATAAGTTATGTAACCAAAAGTTTTGAAGAGTTACAAAACTTGCTCTCAAGTTTTGGAATTTGTAAAGTTCAAAATTAAACCCTTATACTATTATAATATAATTATTTTAATTATATATATTTATATATATATATGTAAATATATATATATATATATATATATATACATGTATGTATGTATGTATAAGACAAGTTAGTCTTACCGTTAGTAGGCCTCATTTACAAAGTCGGTCTATAAGGGGGTATAAGGTTACTGCCTATAAAATGGTGGTTTAATGAGTGTCCACTCTCACCTACTGCTTCCTTGACTGGTGGAGGGTCGTTAGCTGAATGGGTAAGTTAGGACATTAATTTTCGTTAAAAGTATAATGATAATTATGAAGTAACTAAATGTTTTATTAAACTCCAAATCTTAATTACTTTAGGAGAAATGTGAAAATGGTGATGTTCCATGAAATTGCACTTTGCTCTTTGTCAAGTCGTTAGTGGAGCATGTGTGGTTAACCGGCATACTAATCTGGGGCTAAAAAGGGTAGCAAAGGGTAGCTTGATGTTAATCATAGATTAATGGAGTGTGTGTGGTTAACCGGCACATTGATTACGTGATTTTTAACATTAAGAGTACCAAGTACATTTGCATGGTTATCTACACATTTTTTGTGATCCTCGGCATCCCAGTTACAAACTTGAATGGAACAATCGACATTTAAACATGTCATTGAAAAGTTCAATGAATCTCAAAAGAATCTAGGAATTTCAATCCAATTAAAACTTAATAATAAATTTTGTTTTCATAGTGGAGATTTGTAAATCGTAATTTACCTACCTTCAAATTTTTGCAATTGGATTACGGCATCCCTCTTCTGAATTGTAAAATATTATGTTCGGTCCTAGCCTTAATATTTCATTTTGGTGTTATATTAAGGATTCTCATATAATCTAAACTTTGTTCTTCTCTCTTTTCAGATGTCTATCCCAAATAATGCTTCAGGATCCCACCCTTCTAGCTCATTCTCCATCATGAACTTGGGTGGGATAACTATCTTTGATGGGTCAAACTTTAATGATTGGATAAGAAACATTCGTATGGACCTTTTCTATGAGGACAAAGAGTATGTACTCCATAAAGAGCTGAAGGAGATTGATGAACAAACTGCAACTCCCGAACAAATGGAGGAAACAGGGTTCATGAGAGGGACACGATAAAGTGTCGTGCATTATGATTGCTATTATGAGTGTTGTGCTTCAAAAGTCCTATTAGGACTTATGGCCCTACGAAATGCACTAAGATTTGATGGAAAGGTACCATCAAACTACTCGGCGGGAAAGATGTGAGATCGTTTCCTCCATGATCAAAACTAAAATGAAGGATGGAGAGTCCATCCTGACCCACTTGCAAAAGATGCAGAGATATGTGGACCGCTTGTTGAAGTTGAATTGAACTTCGATGGAGAGTTGGCTATTAACATCATCCTACATTTGTTTCCTTCTTGTTATGATCATTTCTATATGTTCTATCATATGAATATTGAGGAGGTCACTCTTAGCAAGCTTCAACGCCTTCTAAGAACTATAGAAAGCAACTTGGAAGGAAAGTCAGTTGTACCTATTGCTACTGTTGCTACCTATGTTCTTGAAATTGGACATGGGAAAGGAAAGAATACGAAGTCTCCTAATAAGAGGCGCAAGGGAAAGTCTCTTCATGGATCCTCTTCCAGTGGGACCAAAGTTGGTTCTGCCAATCCCTCTATCATTCCAAAGGAAGCAAAGTGCTTCCATTGTCATGAAAAAGGGCACTAAAAACGAAGCTGCCCCAAATACTCGCAGGACATTAAGGACAGGAAGATAAAGCCCACCTTCGCATGTATTTACACTACTCTTTCTAATAACCCATCACATGCTAATTCTTAGGTCCTTGATACAGGTTGTGGATTTCATATTTGTTCTGATTTGCAGGGACTAAAAAGAAGTAGGAATGTGGAGCACGGGAAGATAAAATTAATCATAGGAAATAGGAAAATGTCGCATGTTATCAAGATTGGAGTTTATTCTTTATTGCTTAGTAGTGGGTTAGAATTAAAATTTAATAATTGTTGTTACTCGTCGGATATGGCGAGAAATATTATTTCATTTTATAGTTTGTATAAACAAGGTTTTACCTTTTCTTTTAATAATGAAATTGATAGTATTAATGATTATTATAATGCTACGTTTTATTTTGAAGCATTACCATGTAATGGTATGTATAAAACTGTGATGGTTGTAGATAACCAAGGAAATAATGTGTTGAATATTGGGTTGTCCAATGTTTTGGACAAGGTATGCTTGTGGCATTGTTGTCTTGGACATGTCAACAAGAAGCACATAGACCAACTCCAAAAGGATGGAGTTTTGGAGTCATTCGACTTGAAATTGGTTGACACTTGCGAATCTTGTTTTCTTGGAAAGATGACCAAGTCACCCTTCACTCGTACTTATGAAATCGGTGAAGGTCTGTTGGAACTCATATACACTGATATGTGTGGACCCTTCAAAACCACCACAAGGGATGCTAACCGCTTCTATGTGACTTTTACTAATGATTATAGTAGATATGGCTATATCTACTTAATCAATCATAAGTTAGAAACCTTTTAAAAGTTCAAAGAGTTTAAACAGGAACTGTAGAATCAATTGGACAGGAAGATAAAGATGCTCTGATCCGAATGAGGAGGAGAGTATCTTAGTATTGGGTTCCTAGACTATCTTAAGGAATGCGGAATTGTTTCACAATTGACGCCACCTAGGACACCACAGCTTAATGGTGTGGCTGAGAGGCGCAATCGAACATGTTGGACATGGTTCACTCAATGATGAGTTAAGCTTCATTGTGTATCTCATTATGGGGGTATGCCTTCGAGACTGCTACCCATAACCTTAATCTAGTCCCTACTAAGAAGGTCGCCAAAACACCTCACGAGATGTGGACAGGGAAGGTTCCGTCGTTATATCACATCAAAGTTTGGGGTTGTAAGGCTTTCATGAGACACCAGACTCATGACAAGCTCAAAACTTGTAGTGAGCGATGTATTTTCATCAGCTACCCGCAGAAGTCCTTTGGATATCTCTTCTATAGACTGAGTGAAAATGTTGTCTTCGTTGAGAGGAGAGGGGTTTTCCGAGGGAGAGAGAGAGAGAGAGAGAGAGAGAGAGAGAGAGAGAGAGAGAGAGAGAAGTCATATGCCAAGAGGATAGTGGGAGACAAATTGACCTTGAAGAGCTGCACGAGTTAAGTGATGAAAGAACCTCAAAAACTAGTGTTCAAGCCGATGAGGAAACTCGTGTTGAACCAATTGATGAGTATGTACCTCTGAGGCATTCCAGTAGAGTTAGTGTTCCACCTGTGTTATATGGTTTTCATATAACAGCTGAAGGTGATACACTTATTAGTGATAGAACGTTGATAAATTTGGGTGAAACTGATAAGTACAAGGAAGCTATGGTAGGCCCCGATTATGCTAAATGGAAAGAGGCAATGGACAACGAGACTTAGTCCATGTATGACAATCAAGTTTGGAGCTCGGTTGACAATGTACCGGGTCATAAAACAGTCGGGTGTAAATGAATCTTTGAAAGAAAACTTACATGGATGGGAAAGTACACATATAAAGCGTGACTGGTTGTGAAGGGCTTTAGTCAAACTCACGGAGTTGACTATGATGAGACCTTCTCACTAGTAGCGAAGATTAAATCTATAAGGGTTATGCTTTCCATAGCTGCATTTCATGACTATGAAATATGGTAAATGGATGTCAAAACCGCTTTTTGTAATGGAAAGTTGGTTGAAGACGTTTACATGTGTCAGCCATGGGGTTTTGTCGATGCAAAGTACCTGAATAGAGTGTGTAAGGTTGAGAAATCCATTTATGGATTGAAACAAGCATCTCGCAGATGGAATTTTTGTTTTTATGAGAAAGTCAAAGAGTTTAGATTTTCGAGAAGCGAGGATGAGTCCTGTATATATGTCAAAACTAGTAGGAGTATAGTTAGCTTTCTGGTGTTGTATGTGGATGGCATACTACTAATAGGAAATGACATCCCAACCTTGCAGGAAATTAAGTCCTTTCTTGGGAAATGTTTCACTATGGAGGACCTTGGAGAAGCTTCCTATATTCTAGGGATAAGGATATTCAGAAACATGAGTAAAAGACTAATAGGACTTAGTCAAAGTACCTACTTGGACAAGGTATTGAAGCGTTTCAGCATAGAGAACTCCAAGAAAGGTGACTTACCTATCCAAAGCAATACCAAACTGAGTAAGACTCAGAGTTTGAGTATAGAGGCCAAGATATAAGAGATGAGTCGAGTACCACATGCTTTCGTAATTTTCTCGATCATGTATGCTATGACTTGTACTCGCCTTGATGTGGCCTTTGCTTTGAGCATGATCAGTTGATATATAGGGAATCCTGGTAAAGCTCACTAGACTACAGTAAAGAACATTCTTCAGTACTCGTGGAAGACTAAGGACTGGGTTCTTACCCTCGGTGAGAGTGGTGACTTAAGAGTGATAGGGTATTGTGTCGCCGGTTTTCAGACCGACAGAGACAATTTGCACTCTCAGTTGGGCTAGGTGTTTACCATAAATGGAGGAGCAGTAACATGGAAAAGTTCCAAGCAAGAAATTGTAGCTAATTCAACGTGCGAATCAGAGTACATAGCAGCAAGCGAAGCATCGAAAGAGGCGATCTTGTTGAAAAACTTCATCGTAGATCTTGGAGTTGTTCCATCCATAAAGGAGATTGTGGATGTTTTCTATGATAATGAAGGGGCGGTTGCCTTAACCAAGGAACATAGAGATCATGGTAGAACCATGCATATCGATAGAAAGTACCACTTCATAAGACATTAAGTAGAAAAAGGACACCTTGTGGTGAAGAGGATATCGTCAGAAGACAACCGAGCAGATCCCTTTACGAAGGGACTGAGTTTGTTTAAGCACTTGCAGCATGCAAGGGGCATTGGGCCAAAGGGGGATATTAGTTTTAGTGATTAGATAAATATTTAGAAACTTGTAATAGCTAAATTGTAATTGACATTTAATGATTAAAAAAAGGAGTATTATTTATAAGTAAAGTTACTATCTTGTGTCTATTATTTACTATTGTTTCACTTTTGCATGTTTTGACTTCCAGAATAATAAGATTATTCAAACTGTCCACAGTCGATCATACATTCGAAGTAGGTTATGAGGCTAGAGTATCATGAATTGGTTTGTAGATTGTATAAGGTATTATACATAGCAAAAGTATGGTACAATGTTCAAGAGTGCTCCTGAAATAAGATTTGAGTGTTGGATTAAACCGATGCTCACATGAATCACTTCATGGAATTTATAACCAGTGATTGTGAGATGATAATATCATATAGTCTTCAAACGAAGATGTTTAGTTTTTGCCTACAAGTTGGTTATGCATTGTTGATATGAAAACGCATCAGTAACTTGATGTTATAAAACATATCGTTGTGTATGATTTAACGAGTCGTTAGTACAAGCATATAATGTCGAAGTTTATCTGTTCATTTTATCCTAGGAGGATTAAAAGCGATATCTTGGGCCCCTCGATGATTTTTTTTTTACTTATGTGTCGGCCCCGGTCAGAATTAATTGATATGTTTAATTATGTTCTATGTTAGACAAATCGGGGATCAGGAAACAAACAACAGGACAATAAGTTTGACTACGTTCCATGTATTTGTCTGCATGATATCTTGAAGAACAGAGGAATATATGATCCCTTATCTAAAGGATGTGTCGCTGATTAGGTCAGTGTTTGATAGCAGCTTTTGAAAGCTACGATTGCTAATCGGATTTTAAAGTTACCCTGCAATTATAGTTATTATACGTATCCAAGTGAGAGACTGTTGGATTAGGTGTCTAAGCCCATAACTATAATTGGATGTACTTGACCTGATAGTAGCATGGTCCTTTTGGGTTGCCTTCACCAGTGCAATTTGATAGGATAGACTTTTGAGAATAAGGTTATTTGTGATTTATTAATATATTATAAGTATAATATATTAATTGAGAAATCATATTATTTAATTAGAATTGATCAAGAAATAATTTTTAATAAATTTAATGCTTAAAAGAGACTAACTAAATATACGGGGACTGATTAAGTAAATCAATGATTCTTACAGTGTGGGCCAAGGATCCATGGTTAATTAGGATGGGCTAAAGCAATCTGATAGTCCATGGAGGTTTAACCCATGGACCCTAAATACTATGAAGGGCCATGGTGCATTATGGTTTGCATGTATGAAACCCTAGCCATTGTAACACTACAAAAGCAAACCCTTACAGCTAAAATCGGTTGCCTATTCATTCTAAGAGAGTGATAAAAGATTTTGAGCTAACTAGCCTATTCACTCAAGCCTCCTATTGCATTTGGTGTTTGTGACACATTAGAGGCATCACACTTCAGGTGCTAAAGCTTTCTAAGGCCGAGAACTACAAACTAAATCAAGAGGTATTCATCTAACTTGGTTTTTATGTTGTATATCCATTATCGTTTGGCAGTTAGGATGTATGCTTTGGAAAATTGAAATTGCATGCATAATTAGAGAAAACATAGATCCAAATCATCTACGGTTGCATGTGCACCATAGGATTGTTATAGTGCTTAAAACCCAACATATTTATGGGACGTGAAAATTAGGACATACCCGACATGTTAGAAGGCCTAACTCGACGAGTAGGCATTGTAAAGGGAAACCCTAATTTTTAGGGTTTGCACTAAATATAATCAACTTAAAACCTTGAGACTGACCGTCCATCAGCCTCCAAACCCTAAGAACATTTGTGCTAAACCCTAATCTCCATTTTCTCCCATATTGTCAGCTAGAGTGGCTTTTAGAGCTTAAGGAGAAGATCCAGCAAACAAGGATCTCATTCTTGAATTTGATCATCTTGTGGACTATTCTAAGCATATAAGATTCGATATTTATCTTTGAGTATGGATAGACCTTGATTTTACTCTTCATTTCCTATCATTCTTGTTGTTTGCAAGCGTGCGGTTCAAAAATCTTATAACTTTATGAATCTCCAGGGAAAAATGACCCCATAGTGTGCTAGATCTAGCTTTTGGTCAATCATGGATGCTATGCATGGGTTTTAGGGTATATTTTCCCTCTTTGGCCATTTTGACTTCAAGACATGCATTGAACATGCATGTCCATAAAGTGTCCATCTTTGGAACATTTTGAGTATTACAAACTCCTCTGGAGAGGAGGGATTCCATATCCCTAGTGTCTCGAACCCTATGGCTATGCTTTTGAGATTTCCAACCTCTGTTAAGGATTTTAGAGCATTTAGAGTGGTTCTAGGGGATAAAGTTTGAACTTTTTCCTTCTAGACACCTAAAGACCTTAGATCTAAGGCCTAAAGTCTCTATAATCGATGTAGCATCAGAATGTGCAAACAGGGGGGGGGGGGGAATCGACAAGTTTCTTTGGAAACTCGATGAGTTAGATCAGGTTTTCCCATCTACTTGATATCGTGTGAAATCGATGAGTTTATGGGAAAACTCAACGAGTTAGCTACAGTTTGTCTTGCTTTTCTGGACTTTAAGGGAACTCAACGAGTTGTTGGATGCACTCCACGAGTTGGGGTCAACATAGACTGTTGACCTTGACTGCTGACTTGGACTTTGACCATGGTTGACCAAGTGTGACTTTGAGGATATTTCTGTTATTCCGGAGTTTTGACAAAACTAGTCATATGATGATTGTAGGACGTTAAGTTGGAGCTGCGCATTAGGACTTATTTGATCTTATCCTATTAGTTCAACATTTTGAGTTTCACCATACCAAGTGTCACACCCCGAAACCAGACGGCGGAAACGTCCGGGGGTGGAGGACTTCATTTGTAGTATCACAACACATGCATCATAGTAATCAAAGTACAAACAACCATTGTATTTAAAAGTATAATATTTACATGTGTTCAATCATTGTATATTGAAACCAAAATAGTTATACAAAAGAAGAAGATAAGACTCATAATGGCTCCATCTTCTCAAAAAGCTCGAGGATTACCTGTTATTATTTCCCTGGGAATACAAGTAATTTGAAAAGAGAGTATCAACAATAAGTTGAGTGAGTACATAAGTCTTTATGTTTGCATGGATGTCTTTGTATGTTGAATATGAAAACTGTTCTAGAAAATCCCATATTTTTCGTGGTATGTGAAAAGTAGTTTTATTCCCATAAAACCGTCCTATTTGTGAACCAATGTATTTGTAAAACTTGTAACTGAGTGTGTGCCTGGCTTCGCCAGCTGTTATTGAAATCTGTAGTATACCATTGTACTTTGTATTTTTTAAACTAGTACTTTGAAGATGTACTTACGTTTAGTTGTTTATACACTAACGTGTTGTTAATAACTTTTTAATGAGTTATTATAACCATACTAAGACCTGAACACCTGAAACAAATGCCTTGTGAGCGCTTAAACTGTTGATAACAATTGCCACTCATTGGCGTGTATGCCTGACTGTAGCTAGTAGCATGAGTGCGGGGTTGTCAATCCCGATATAGATCTACATACAACTTGTTTCGATCCCCGGACTGGAGATTCTGGTTATAATTTCACGGCTTTACCTTGGTTGTCTAAAATGAATTAAACAATCTGAATTAGATATCTCATAAAAACTGTAACGCCCGTAGATCAGGGCTAGTCAATTTAGAGACAGTAAGCGTCAAAAATAACTTTTTGATAGAAGATTATTTAGGACGAATAATCCTAACTAAGTTGTAGTATATGTTACAAGGTTTCCGTGCATATAAAGAACGCCAAAATCCAAGTTATAACGAAGAAGTTATGATTTGTTAAAGTTTCGCGACAGAACCAACACAACGCTGAATGACGTAAAAAGTGAATTTACGTTAGGGTGATATTTAGCCTTAGCGATCTAAACGAGAATCAAAGATCTCGTTGTTAGTATCAAAGCGATAAAAAGTTAGGCGAGAACGATCGTCAAACGAACAAATTATGAATTTATAACGAAATTTTCTGTCCCGGCCTATTAAAAATAAATAATAAAAATAAAGTCAAAATTAGCCAATGGAATCTAAACAAAAGTTGTAGAGCGTAGTCTCACCTTTGCGTGGATATAAAGAACGTCGAAAACAGAGTTCGTATGAAGGAGATATGAATTTCCAAAGTTTATTAAATAATTAATAATTAAAATTAATTATTAAACCCCGACATTAACCGAAAAGGAGTCAGCGATCCGATCCGAAGTACGCCCCGCGTACTCATGTACGCCCCGCATACACCGAAGATGTTGACACTCGCACTCGAGGACTTCGGATGACGAATGCAGTGATGATTTCGGACCAGTACGCCCCGCGTACTGCAGTACACCCCGCGTACTCCGAGGCTCCAGCCTCCTATAAATAGGATGCGAGGGCAGCCGTCTTCTTTGCTATTTTTCTCCATTCTCTCTCCCGTTTTGCCTCGATTTGCGTTCCAAAAATACCCTGAAGCCCCGGTATTATTCTCGAGCCCCGAAGCAAGTCCCAAGATCCCGAAGATCCTGAGAAGTGCGGTTCCCGAGCCGAAGCTCTGCCCGCGAGAAGTTCGATTTTTGTGGAGATCTTCCAGATCTACTGAAGAATACTACTTCTGCAAGTCGTAGTGCTGTCCGATCATCTTCTGAACAAGTGAGTGTATACTACCTTTCATAAACACGATAATAATACAAGCATGGTTTGAGTGTATTAAGTTTATTGTTGTTTATGTGGGTGAGTGTGTAGTTACTTTCTTCTATCACATAAATATGACGTATTTGCTATGAAATACGTGCTATGTGTTTATATGTTATTTGTCTATTTGAGATGGGCATGGAAATTGGAGTTTTATACAGGTGTTAAATGATTTAAACTGTGGAAGTATTTATATCTACAAAATTATTGGGTAGAACATAGGTAGATGGAATAGTTGGTGACTATGGAGTTAGCGCCTATTGAGTAAACCTTGGCGACTATGGAGTTAGCGCACGTTGAGTAAACCTTGGCAACTATGGAGTTAGCGCATGTTGAGTAAACTTTGGCAACTATGGAGTTAGCGCTTGTTGTGTAAGCCTTGGCGACTATGGAGTTAGCGTTTGTTAAGTGAACCATAGTGACTATGGAGTTAGCGCCAGATAACTATAGATTTAGTAGTTGATAAATAAGCTTTAACAGCAATGGAATTGGTGCCAAATTGCTTACGAATAAATGAATGAAGGATAGTTGGTTCTTAGGGTAAAACCTTAAGAAGATAATGGGGATGGGTAATTGGGTTGATTGTTTGCTGATTACATATAATAATTATATTATTGTGGGTTGAAAACCCTATATGTTCACTACGCTCCCAAGCCTGACGCACTTAGTTTTCTTTACATTACAGGTGATGGCATAAGAGTATAAGTTGGTGGACTTGACGAGAGATTTTGGATTATAGATCAGTAGTCATAAATAACTGTTGTAAGATTTATTTTATATTGTTTATGCTTTTGGTCTGTATCGAACATGACGTCCCAAGGTTTTATTATTTAATGATAATACATTCTCTTTGAGAAATGTTTTGATAAATTTTATCATATTTTATTTTGGGAACAAATTCCACAACTCTTTTAATCAAAAAATTACTCGGATTTTATAAAACAAACCATAAACAAATCGGTCTTTTCTGGCCGTGAAATTGGGGATGTCACAGTTGGTATCAGACCATTAGTTTAAGCGAACTAGGAATATGGATTTATTTCTAGGCTTAAACTTAGAATGCTAAGCAATGACTGTGAGTTGAGTGTCTCCATTATATTTTTGGTAGTACACCTAAATTGACACAGGCACTATTTTATTTTAGGAAAAAATGCCTAAAATGCTATTATGTGCTAACTGTTATATGTTTGCCATATATGATGTTAATTCTTTGGATCTATGGTCTGTTGCCGACCAGATCTGGAAACCTTATGTGTTTAGGATTCTAAGCGTGCGTCTACGATATTAGAACTAACATGTAAACATTTCGGAGTGATAAGGATGATTTGAATATCTATCGTGACTAAGGATCTAATAAAACCTTATATGGTGCATAGATCAAAAATGGTGAGAACGAGGAATGGAGATGGAAATGCTGATGAAAACAGGAATCAAATACCAGTAATTGAACAAATACCTGTTGTAGCAGCAGTGCATGAACCAATGACAATGGCCGAAGTTCAAGTGATAATCTAGGCAATGTTGAATAATCAGATGGAAGAAACCAGACGTCTGATCAGGCTGAATCGCGAGGAATTGTCAATTCAAGTTGAACAGCCTGAAGTAAATGGAGGGCAGTTTGAAGGAGGAAACTACAGTGGGACCGTTGGTCAAGCCAACCCACCAATAGTTCGCCAAAACAACCAGGATAGAGGAAATGATGGACGTGGATGCAAGTACAAGGATTTCATGGCATCCAAACCACCATGTCTTTCTGGGAGCCTGACACCGGTGCAAGTCGTGGACTAGATCTCTGAAATGGAGACAATGTTTAAAAGTTGCGAGTGTAGGAACAGACAGAAGACCGCTCTTGCAATCCCTCTGTTAAAATCTAGAGTATTGAGCTGGTGGAAGTTACTGGCTGGTTCGATGCCCAAGGGAGAAGCTAGCAAGATGTCTTGGGAAGAATTCGTGGTGCAACTGAAATTGCAATACTACTCTGAGCAAGATCTTCTGGAAATCAACAATGAGTTCCAGAATTTGAAAAAAGGAAAATTGAGCGTTAGTGAATATGCTACGAGCTTTACGGAGAAGATGAAGCTTATTACACACCTAATTCCAACTGAGCTTTCCAACGTGAACATGTTTGCCAATGGATTAACAGCGGACTTTGGTCCGATAGTCAAACTAGCAACCACTCTAAAAATTGCCATCTGGGCAGCCTAGAATGTTGAGACCCAAATAAAAGAAAAGGGTCTGGAAAGAGCTGAAGTTGGAGAGAAAAGGAATAGTGAAGGATCTTCAATAATCGACAAAGAAATTAAATTCTCGGAATTTGGGGGAAGAGATGATGCTAAGTGGTGTGAGAAGTGTAAGAAGAAACACTTTAGGAAATGTAGCGAGGAGATGACTTGCTACAAATGTGGGAAGACGGGTCACTACGCCAACAAGTGCGCACCTATCAAGATGGTGTGCTATAGGTGTAATGAAGGAGGTCATATTTCTAAAGACTGCCCACAGAAAAACACGCCTCCACAGCCAAGGGCATTCAACATGTTCCTCAACGAAGCAGAAAAGGATGGGAGGATTAAAAGATGAAGAATTCATATTAATATATAAAGTCTGTATCAGGAAGCATAGCCTATTAGGGGCATAGTATACGGTGAACTTGAACTTTTGTGTAATAGTTTCAAGATTTAATATAAACCCTGGTTTTGTTATCTGATGTGTTGACTGATTATATGATTTATGTATGGTGACTTGGTTAACTGCGAGACAATACTTGGGACGAGTATGAGTAGGTGTGAATGGTAGTAGAGATCTATACTACCGGAAGCACAGGACTCACTCTTGGATCAGGGGAAGTCACAAGGTTATCAAGAAGCTAGTAATTGATTTCGTTTTATTCAAGTTTCTCATTTCCCTTGTTTCGGTAATGACTAGTAGGATGATGGTTATTCTGACCCTAGTGATCATATTAATTGAGTCCGACCGCAATGAGAGGTCATCGGGGCACGACCCATCAGTTAGTTACAATAGATAAATGAATATATTTATCCTTAGAAGAAGAAGGAGTCCACAATAAGGATTTATTTTGTAACTTAAAGATGTCGATCTAAAGTCCAACGCAGTACGAAGAGTAGATGCAGGGTTGAGCATCAAGGATATTACTTATAATGGAGAGATAACTTATGGATTCAGTATACAAATCCTATTTCTTTGATGATTCCGGGATGTAATCATCCTAAGGGGGAGATAATTGTAACGCCCGTAGATCAGGGCTAGTCAATTTAGAGACAATAAGCCTCAAAAATGACTTTTTGATAGGATATTATTTAGGACAAATAATCCTAACTAAGTTGTAGTATATGTTACAAGGTTTCCGTTCATATAAAGAACGCCAAAATCTGAGTTATAACGAAGAAGTTATGACTTGTCAAAGTTTCGCGGCAGAACCGGCACAACGCTGAATGACGTAAAAAGTGAATTTACGTTAGAGTGATATTTAGCCTTAGCAATCAAAACGAGAATCGAAGATCTCGTTGTTAGTATCAAAGCGATAAAAATTTAGGTGAGAACGGACGTCAAACGAAGAAGTTATGAATTTATAACGAAATTTTATGTCCCGGCTTATTAAAAAGAAATAATAGAAATAAAATCCAAATTAGCTGATGGAATCTAAACGAAAGTTGTAGAGCGTAGTCTCACCTTCGCGTGGATATAAACAACGTATGAAGGAGATATGAATTTCCGAAGTTTATTAAATAATTAATAATTAAAATTAATTATTAAACCCTGAAATTATCCGAAGAGGAGTCAGCGATCCGATCCGAAGTACGCCCCGCGTACACCAAATATGTCGACACTCACACTCGAGGACTTCAGATGACAAACGCAGTGACGATTTCGGACCAGTACGCCCCGCATACTGCAGTACGCCCCGCGTACTCCGAGGCTCCAGCCTCCTATAAATAGGATGCGAGGGCAGCTGGCTTCTTTGCTATTTTTCTCCATTCTCTCTCCCGTTTCCCCTCGATTTGCATGCCAGAAATACCCCGAAGCCCCGGTATTATTCTCGAGCCCCGAAGCAAGTCCGGAGATCCTGAAGATCCCGAGAAGTGCGGTCCCGAGCCGAAGCTCTGCCCGTGAGAAGTCCGATTTTTGTGGAGATCTTCAAGATCTACCAAAGAATACTAATTCTGCAAGTCATAGTGATGTCCGATCATCTTCTGATCAAGTGAGTGTATACTACATTTCATAAACACGATAATAATACAAGTGTGGTTTGAGTGTATTAAGTTTATTGTTGTTTATATGGGTGAGTGTGTAGTTACTTTCTTCTAACACATAAATATGACGTATTTGCTATGAAATACGTACTATGTGTTTATATGTTATTTGTCTATTTGAGATGGGCATGGAAATTGGAGTTTTATACAGGTGTTAAATGATTTAAACTGTGTAAGTATTTATATCTACAAAATTCTTAGGTAGAACATAGGTAGATGGAATAGTTGGTGACTATGGAGTTAGCGCCTATTAAGTAAACCTTGGCGACTATGGAGTTAGCGCACGTTGAGTAAACCTTGGCGACTATGCAGTTATTGCACGTTGAGTAATCTTTGACGACTATGGAGTTAGCGCTTGTTGAGTAAGCCTTGGCGACTATGGAGTTAGCGCTTGTTAAGTGAACCTTAGTGATTATGGAGTAAGTGCCAGATAACTATAGATTTAGTACTTGATAATTAAGCTTTGACAGCAATGGAATTCGTGCCAAATTCCTTACAAATAAATGAATGAAGGATAGCTGGTTCTTAGGGTAAAACCTTAAGAAGATAATGGGGATGGGTAATTGGGTTGATTGTTTGCTGATTACATATAATAATTATATTATTGTGGGTTGAAAACCCTATATGCTCACCAGACTCCCAAGCCTGACCCACTCAGTTTTCTTTACATTATAGGTGATGGCACAAGAGTATAAGTTGGTTGACTTGACAAGAGATTTTGGATTATAGATTAGTAGTCATAAATAACTGTTGTAAGATTTATTTTCTATTGTTTATGCTTTTGGTCTGTATCGAACATGACATCCCAAGGTTTTATTATTTAATGAAAATACATTCTCTTTGAGAAATGTTTTGATAAATTTTATCATATTTGGGAACAAATTCCGCAACTCTTTTAATCAAAAGATTACTCTGATTTTATAAAACAAAGCATAAACAAATCGATCTTTTCTGGCCGTGAAATTGGGGATGTCACAAAAAGCATATAAACGTTACATGTATATTAGTTATGAAAACCCAATCATTCTGAAATAAATGATTGATAATATGTTCTTGAATTAGTATTCCGAACATGTATTTGACAAGTGTAAACCCTTGATTTGTTTTGAATTAAAACCCTTGTTTCATGTAAAACAGTGTATTCATGTATACTTAAATCATGAAGTATTGCTCTATGTATTATAAATTATACCTATTATAATTTATATGTACTTTAAGAATTGATAAATAACTATTTTTGCATGTAATCCTTTGCTCAACATATTACAAAGGGTATTTAAACTGATGAGATAACTTATATATTTATATACATAAACAATTTTATATATCCAAATATGTATATTTGGGAAAAATATAAGTTTATAAAAGACTTCAATATTTGGAGTATTTTTTATGCTTTAAAATCGTTTTATCGTGACTTGAAATCATTTATTTATAACACAAAGTTTTTGTGTTATACTTGTATCCCCCCCCCCCCCCCCCCCCCCCGATTAAAACAATAGAAATTATGAAGATATAGGGGTATGAACTCACATGATAGATGGTAATTTGGATAGAGTTTTGACAGGAGAGATGATGAATTCTAAAGAATTTCTGGGCTTCAAGGCTTACTTCGGGTTCGAGTCTTGATACCGGGGCTTTAGGGGTTGTATATGAGCTTAGGGGAGTGGAGAATGTGAAAGAGGGTGAAATTTAGGGTGAAAAAGGGAAAATTCTTTGCAACCCTCGCATGCCTTATATAGGCCGACGCCTCGGATCCGAGGCCATGCGAGGCTATCACGTGTCGGACGGGTGGCGAAGGGAGGGAAGGTTCTTCGGTTCGGAGGTTCGCTGCTGGTTGGCTCGGATTGGACCGGACTTCGGTCCAATAGAAGGTGCGAGGGGTGTGCGAGGTGTGGTGCGAGGGGTGTGTCCGCTGTGTCTCATGTGAGGCTGTCCAGTTCTAAGTGGACCTCGGTTGCGGTCCAATCAAAAGACAACACATGAGGCTGCAGCCCAATCAGAAGACGCCACGTGGAGGCTCGCATGCGAGGGTGACGTGGCGTTACTGTTCATGCGAAAATTCCCGATTTTTGTTATTTTTCTTTATTTTTTTTCCAAAACTTGTAAAATTCATAACTTTCACATACGTACTCCGTTTTTGACATTCTTTATATGCACGCGTAGGTAAAATTATACTCTACGACTTTCGTTTAGACTTCGTCGGCTAATTTTAACTTTATTTTTAATATTATTATTTTAAACAGATCGGGATGTGAATCCGTTATAAATTCATAACTTCTTCATACGACGTCCGTTTTTGTCTGTCTTTTTACCGTTGTACTACTAATGACGAGACCTTCAATTCTCGTTTAGGTTGTGTTGGCTAAAAACCACTCGATCTTTATTTCAAGTTATTAGTTGTACACTGCTATACTGAAATTTAGAAAAATCATAACTTCCTCATACGAAGTCAGATTTTGGGGTTCTTTTTATGAAAGTTTTCGTTTTAACATATACAATAACTTTCATTTAGATTGTTAAGGATAGAAAGCCTTTTATTAAAAATTCAGTTTTACATTGAACAGTGTTTTGCCGGTTTTTGTCACGGATTTTCAATTGGTCATAACTTCTTCGTTATAACTCGGATTTTTGGGTTCTTTTTATTTTTGGAAACCTTGTTACTATCTCTATCACTTGGTTCATCCCAATTGAGATTATTTAATAATTTATTTTTGAGGGTCAATGATCTAAATACACATAGTATGCTGAAATTTCTCTTTATTAATTTACAAAGAAGTACAAATTGACCTACACTATTACATAGGTTTGAAATAACGGTTCGTTATTGTTGGGTTATGAGCATTCTAACACTCCTAAGTGTACATGCAACCCTAAATACCTTGGATCTATGTTTTCTCTATTATACATGCAAATATGAACATCCAAGGTATTATCCTAATCTAGCATACAAAACTATCAATATAACAAGATAGAATACATACCTCTTTGATGTAGAATATCTTCATGAAGCTTGAGTGCCTAGTGCCCCAAGCGTGACACCTCAAATGGTTCACACAACACCAAATACACTTGGAATAACTTAAGAGAATTCTACACTTCATGAAATCGGCTAGCCCTTTCTTACTCTCACTAGTGGCCGATTTTGATCAAGAATAGGATGTTTATATAGTGTTACAATTAGGGTAAATCCTAATTGTCATGACTTTCCATTTCCTTGGATCCATGGGTTCAAATACACCATGGAGCATCCATGGACCATCCTATGGGTTTTAGCCCAACATGATTATCCATGGAGCATTAGCCCACTATACAAGTATGGAGGATTTACACAATCAACCCATATATTTAATTAGTCTTCTTTTGATCACTTAATTAATCCTAGATTAATTCTTGATCAATACTAATTAAATAATATCATTATTCTTATTATTAATATACTAGAACTTATAATATATTAATAACCATAAGTGTCTTATTTCTCTCA
This sequence comes from Lactuca saligna, assembly GCF_052625555.1. NCBI lineage: Eukaryota > Viridiplantae > Streptophyta > Magnoliopsida > Asterales > Asteraceae > Lactuca > Lactuca saligna. Next base: position 199,892,601 of record NC_136424.1, on the reverse strand, counting down.
TTATAGTCTATCCAAGTGCATGATGCCATGCAACCCAAATGGACCATGCCGGGTCGGGTCAAGTCTTACCAATTATAGTTATGGACTTAGACATTAATCCAACAGTCTCCCACTTGGATAAGTCTAAAACTATTATTGCATATGACTTCAGGAACGAACTGGCAATCATAGCTCTCAAAAGCTTCTGTCGAACTCTTGACCTTCTAGATGAACTCTGACCTTTGTCAATGACTTGTCCATTAGATAAGGGATCATATATTCCTCCATTCTAGATATCATATGGACTGAGACATGGATTATAATCATTCTCTCTGTCCATTTGTTATTTTCCGATTTCCGATTTATGACGACTGACTAATTGAACAAATCAAATCAGTCCTGGCCCGGCCAAGCTCTTCCATTTGTCATCATCAAATCATCGAGGGGCCCACAGATATCGCTTTTATCCCGAAGGTAAAAGGAATGGATAAACTTCGACTCATATGGCTTGTTCTACTACTTGTTGAATCATACACAAAGGCACGTTTTATAGCACCGAGTTACCAAATGCGGTTTCATGCAATCAATGTACAACCAACTCATAGTAACAACTCATATCTCTAGGTTTGAAGAATATAAGATATTATTGTCTCATGATCACTCGTGATAAAATGCATGAAGTAATTCCAATGAGCGCGTGTTGAATCCAATACTCAGAACTTATGAGCACTCATGAGTGTCGTAGCCATTTTTCCAATACCTTAGACCTTTACATGCCAACCCATGACAATCTTAATTCATATCTACTTCCAACATATAACCGACTGTGGATGGTTTGAATAAGTTAGCCATTCCGGAAGAATAACCTAGTTTATTCGGGAAGTCAAAACATGCAAAGTGAAACACAATAATAATTGAATCCAATATGGTATCAAAACCTATGAACATAAATAAAACACCTTTTATTTATCACTATATGATTACACATTATTCATTGTATACTGTTTCAGCTATCAACTTTATTCTTGAATTTACAACAATAGTTGTCCCATGCTCCAAGCATGTACACTATGTTTTCTAAACACTAGTCATGCCATACACCAAGTATGCATACTATGTTTGTCTATGATCTTTACTTTGTGAACTAGATCAATTGAACATAACTTCAATGATTCTCTTTTCACACTCCCAAATCCTTATTGTAAATACAAGAATTCCAAATTCATGTCATTTACTGAAATCTGTTAGATTCTAAACTTATATGCATTGATCCTCTTGTAATGATTATGCACAAAGTCAGAAAGACTTGGTAACAATCATTACAGAGTATTCCAAAGGAGATCAATTCCTTGGAAATATCCTTCTTGCATTAAGTTTCCTTAACCTTACACAGATTGAAATTTCTGACTTTGAAACATTTCCATATTCATTTTGACTATCACTTCTGAACAAGAGTTGCCTCCTTACAGATTATGTCAATATGGTCCTTCCAGAATTATCACTATACTTCCAATTGTCCTTGAGAAACCAATCTTTGGTAAACCTTAGATTATCCTCGACAATTGTTTAATCGTTTTAGTCATATCCAGTTCTAAACCTTTTCCCTTCTTAATGCCCCAGGCATTTAGAAAGGATGAATATAGCACATGTAATCGAACCTATATCCGAAGCATATGGGACACGATTCATGATGTCTCACATAAAGACTAAACCAGTCTTTTGCTATAACATTTCCATTTCTATTTGCCAAGTTCTCATAATTCAGATTATGAAAAGGGATGCCGTAATCATAATCAAATTTAAGAACGCCAATAATGGACCCATATACAGAATTTTATTATGTTGAGCCATTCCAACATGAAATTCATATATATTTCCTTGACTAAATGATTAAAGCCTCACGATCTAAGCTTATAGATTTGAGATGAAGTATAATTTCCTCTCCCTTAATTATAGCAAAACAACTTTTTCCCAATTGAAACCTTTTGTTTTCTATAATTAACATTGCTAACTTGCAATCTTTATCATAATTATCATGCTCCCACTAACATGATGATTATTAGCATAACACTTATGCTCCCACTAGCTTTGACATGTACTCAGAAATCAGCTGACTTTCTTACCAAAGTTCAGATTTCTAATACTAGATTTTTTTGATAAAACTTTATCAAAAACATACACCTTCCCTTGGATAGCATACTTATGTGTCTAAACAATTATGAAGAGGGATGCCGTAATCATAATGGTGAGACCTTTTTGCCACTTCTCAAAAGTCCAGGTTAGTGTGCCGGTAAACCACACACGCTCCACTAAAGACTTTGAGAATGCAAATATCACAATTGCTATCTAACTAAAATCTACTTAGTGAAAGTGGTTCCTCACCATCATTTTCATGAATCGGAGAGAATCCTTATGACACTTAGATTTAATGGTGTATGTGTTCTTATCCATGTGAATTGTCAAAACTATAGTCACAAAACAAGGATAATGACAAATCCAAACTCATATGGACTGAACTCAATCTTAATTTCTTGCTACCCAGCAGCTCAAGGGCCTACCATTGCTTCCAAGTTGTTGTGCAACCAATTGAGAACTCTAAGAACTCAACTTTAATTGGAATGGGCACAGACTATGTCAACACGATAGGTTATAAACCTCAAGTCGTGTGCTAGAGAAGAACTTTAGGTTTTATTCTTTGATTAGTTCTTGAGACTTTCAAGACCGTTAAGACTCCCACTGTCCTCTTGACCTATAAGACTCCCTTGTCAAACATCCAAAAGATAGTGTAGATTCTAACCAAGACAAACACTTCACATAGTTGGCCTAAGTTGGTCTTTGTTTTATCCAAAACATCACAACTTACCAACTTCAAATGAACAAGAGTAAGACACTTTTACTCTTACATTTGACACGTGTTTTAAACCTTCTTAAAGACATGTCACTCAAATTACAATCTTGGAGTGTGACTCTAAGACTTGTATTGGAACGAAGTATCACTCATCTTCTTGATTTAAACATTTCAACAATTCAAGATCCCTTCTTCTTACTCATAAGAATGCACCATGACTTCCTTAGAGAACTAATTTTGAAATGGTTTCTTAATCATTAAGATGATCATAAAACTGATACTAAAGTACTCTCCCATCTTTTCAGATTTGAGAAACTTTTATCCTTCTGCCAAATTTGATTCTTCTTATCCGCTCTGCAATGCATTGAAACCTTTTCCAATGTCTCAGAGTTACACTTAAGCTTGTAAATATAATCATATTTACTGACCTTTAGTAAACTATGATGAATAGCCTTATATCTTTTGTGGTGAACTTAATCAGTGCACATGACTATGTACTCGATCCCTTAGTCCATTACTTGACTCACATATCCATGTGAACAAGTAGTTAGTCTTAATTTTTCCAATACTTGAAAGTTCTCATTCATCATGCTATACAACATGCATGATTCCAAGTCCCGGTCCAATTGAGACTTTGGATGATGAGAATCTTTCCTTATTTGGTAAATTTAGACATTACCACAAATGAAGGAATCAATTTCATATTTCCACTCTTGCTATTAATGGAATCATATAAGCAACAATTTTTCCTCAAATGCCATTGTAAGGATATTTTAAAATAAATAAAATCAACAATTTTCTTTTATTTTAAAACTATGCGGAAAAACTTATCCTTACAATCCATATGAAAACTTGTTGTTATCTATTCCTAAGCAATACCTCATAACTCCTAAGAAGTAGCTCAAGAACCTGATCTTCAAACTACGCGATAGAAATCCATCTATGCGATCAGATTCAGCATATTCTTTCTTTAAGTTCCTTCACTTTTCTTTTGATTCTTAAACATCAACATGTGACCTAGTCACATCTTGTAATAAGAATCTCAGAATAGAAACTTAGCATAGTTAGATAGTGGACTTTACCTGAAGTAAAGTCAAACTTATTAACTTTAACATCCTTAGGTAAATTTGGCTGCTTCGCAACTAATAACCCTTTCTTTGGCAATATAAACATATGGACCCTTTGATAATGGTACATGGGACTATTACAGACTTAGCCTTTTCTCTTTACCATTTGTTCAACCTAGTTGACTATGGTCAATCCCTTTCCTTCGGAAGAGAATGCTTTTTCTGTATTTCCTGTGTCACTATTGTCAATGTCCATCAAGTTTTGAGGAAGTTGATCTCAACAAATAAATAAGATCATTAAGGGTCTTGTCATAGTCTTTTTCATAGGTGTTCCAAAATAACTCACTATGTGACTTAGAAAGTAGTTGAACCACCAACTTTCTCAAGACTTTGACACCCTTCTCTCTCGACTTGTCAATATGTGACTACATCTCCAAGGTGTGATCACACCTAGACCTTCTTGCCAATAGGGTTTGAGTGACTTTGAACTTGTGGGTTGGGAGAATAATTTGAGGAGGTGAAAGAAGTATGATTTCTATGGGACATCATCTTCATTAGGAAAGCTTGTTTCCAGAGATTTGGGAAGATCATAAATGTCTAAACCAGACATCTTTCGGGAGATATTCAAGATAGTTGATCTTAGAGTCCTTAATATAACACCTAATATGAAATATTAAGGCTAGGACCCAACAAACTATTTTATAACTTAGAAGAGGTATTCCGTATTCCAAGCTATAAAACAATTTGAAGGTAGGTGAATGACGATTCAACAATTTCCACCAAGATAAACGAAATGTATTATTAGGTTTTAATTGGATTTGAAACTCCTAAATTTTTGAGATTCATTGAACTGTTCAATGGCATGTTTCAATCTCGAGTGTGCCCTTCAGGTTTTGTGACTGGGATGCCGAGGATCACAAAACAAGGTGTGAAGTAACCATTCAAATTAATTGGTACCCTTAAGTGTTTACCCTTCAATCGATGTGCCGGTAAACCACACACGCTCCATCGATACTATGATAAACATTAAGTTACCCTTTTCCTACCTTGTTAAATACGAGTTAGTGTGCCGGTTAACCACACACGCTCCACTAACCGACTAAAACAAAGTGCAAAGTGTAACTTCATGGATTAGCACCTTATTCACATTTTCCTAAGTAACTAAGATTGGGTATTATTAAGAGTTTAGTTACTTAGTATTTATCATTAATACTTTTAATGAAAGGAGAATTATAGTCCTGTCAAACCCGTTCGGCTAACGACCCTCCACCAGTCAAGCAAGCGGTGGATGAGAGTGGACACCCATTAAGTTGCCATTTTATAGGCAACAACCTTATACCCACCTTATAGACCGGCTTCGTGAATGAGGCGTACTAGAGGTAAGACCGACTTTACTCTTATACATGTATATATTATTAACTTATAATATTATAAAGTATAAGGGTTGAATTTTAACTTTTGAAATTCTAAGGGCTAACTTGGAATTAAAGTATTCATAAGAGAAAACTTTACAAATTCCAAAACTTGAGGACAAGTTTTGAAACTATTCAAAACTAATTAATTCCATAACTTATGTGTTTAAAGTAGTTTTAATCCAAAAAAACTCTTCAAGTTCCATAACTTATGGAAGACTTTAAACTAATAAAAGAATTAAATTTTCTTTATTTTTATAACTTATGGAATTAATTAAGGTTACACTTTTACTCTTTAATGGAGTGACTCTTGAACTTCCATAACTTGAGGACAAGTTATGGAGTCATAAAAAAAATATTCAATGACACAAGACTCTTCATTTTGTAACCATTACCAACTTTTATGCGTTTTATGAGTCTTAAATGTGACTCTTCAACTCTTAGATTAAAATGGATTGAAAGCAACTATTTCAATTAACTTTTCTATTAATCTAAGCAACTCATAAGAACAAGATAATTCAAATCAAACTTTTTCATGTAATTAGTCTAAACCTTAAACTAATACAAAACATGAATCTATTGACAATTATCTTTGAAAATGGATTAGCATGAACATTACCACATTAAAAAACAAGTTTATATGTTCAAAAACAACTTAGGGTAATGTTCCTAGTCCATTTCTAGCCAAAAACCTCGAAAATATGTTGTCTGGGGATCCAACTCGTCGAGTGCATGAACCAACTCAGCGAGTTGGATTGAATTGATCACATTTTAGGCATGGACTCGCCGAGTCTCCTGATGGACTCACCGAGTCTGATGATCAGACATCAACAAATTTGTTTTTTCAGCTTCTATTGCAGGTATAACACGAAAACAAGCCTAGGCTCTTATACTACTGTTGGGTGATGAGCATTATAACACTCCTAAGTGTACATGCAACCCTAAATACCTTGGATCTATGATTTCTCTATTATACATGCAAATATAAACATCCGAGGTATTATCCTAATCTAGCATACAAAACTATCAATATAACAAGATAGAATACATACCTCTTTGATGTAGAATGTCTTCATGAAGCTTGAGTGCCTAGTTCCCCAAGTGTGACACCTCAAATGGTTCACACAACACCAAATACACTTGGAATAACTTGAGAGAATTCTACACTTCATGAAATCGGCTAGCCCTTTCTGACTCTCACTAGTGGCCGATTTTGATCAAGAATAAGATGTTTATATAGTGTTACAATTAGGGTAAATCCTAATTGTCATGACTTTCCATTTCCTTGGATCCATGGGTTCAAATACACCATGGAACATCCATGGACCATCCTATGGGTTTTAGCCCAAATTGATTATCCATGGAGCATTAGCCCATTATACAAGTATGGATGATTTACACAATCAACCCATATATTTAATTAGTCTTCTTTTGATGACTTAATTAATCCTAGATTAATTCTTGATCAATACTAATTAAATAATATCATTATTCTTATTATTAATATACTATAAATTATAATATATTAATAACCATAAGTGTCTTATTTCTCTCATTATAGTCTATCCAAGTGCATGATGCCATGCAACCCAAATGGACCATGCCGGGTCGGGTCAAGTCTTACCAATTATAGTTATGGACTTAGACATTAATCCAACAGTTACACCAAGGGGTCCAAGGCACCACGGCTGACCCATTTCACTATATAAGTATATGGATAGATATTTGATTAAGTGATATATCACTATGATACTTTTATGGAAGTCCTCGAGGGGTTCCCGTGGAAATATATTAAGACTATGAGGACGTTCCTATGGGATTTGGTATAAGTCCTTGGAGGGTTTCCACGGCTTCCTAGTATGTTTACATGTTTATTTCGTATAATATTTATATGATTAGGATAGACCATGTGGAGGTTCCCCGACAATGAGCGAAGACCACGTGGGGTTCTGTGGCGGCTAGCAAAGACCACATAGGGGTTTTTGGTGGCACTACATGTAAGACCTTGGATGGTTTCCATGACATCCCTATATGTTTATATGCATGAATTTTGTGGTTATGTAGCTTTTATAGCTAATGTAGATTATTTGATTATGTGGATTGTGTGGGGTATGATCTCGGGAACCCACTAAGCATTAGCTTACAGTTTGTTGATTTGTTTTAGATACTTCTGATCTTAAGGGAAAGGGCAAGGCTTGATGGCATGGCATGCACTCTCTCAGGCATTTTTATGGGACACTCTGATATTTGAAATAAAAATTGTGGATTTTAATAATTTGAATACAATTGTTCTTAAGATTTTGTGGTTTATTGTAAATTTTTTGATTATTTAAAATAAAAAATTTTATTTGAAAATTGGGTCGTTACATTCTTTCAAAAACTTCAAAACATCTATAGGGTTGCTAAAATCAATTGTTTCCTATGAAAGGTCGAGTGTACTCAAGAGTTATATTAAAGCGATATTGCTAATTAACATATGATACTAATGAGTCTCACTATCAACAACTTGATATTATTAATTATTTATTAGAAATTGATTTTTTATAACTATTCAATAAACTCTTATAATTAAATTGAAAATTATTTATTTCATGGAAATAATTATTTTCATTAGAAAGTAATATTACATAATTCATATGGTATGAATTAATCAGTTGTGTACGACTTTTTGGACTAACTCAAACCCTTTTGTCTTTTACTCAAAAGAAAAAGTTTATATTTTATAAAATTTAAACTCTTATATATATATATATATATATATATATATATATGTATATATATGTATATATATATATATATATATGTGTGTGTAATTCTGCAAAATAGAGGAAAAGAAAAGAGTCATGGGATGTCCATTAGTTTATTCAAAAGCAATGAAGCACGGGAGACATGCTTATGACATGGGGACATATGTGCTTAAAGTGTTAAGACCTAATAGTTAATACTTTCACTTTATGCATATAAATATGAGGCTTGCATTCTTGAAAGGCTTCCTCAATTGCTCCCTCTTAGAAACCGTAACCTCCTTAGAGTAGGTTACTCTCTCCTTTTTCTTCTTCTATTCTTCAAGAATACTTGCATCATCATTCCTTCATTAAGTTCATATTGGTTTTGAACTTAAAGCTTAAGGTTCTAAGAGTTTATGGACTAGCATCTACATCAAGTTGAGTCATTGTTGGTGTCTCAAATGTTCCACATTCTTCTTCAATTTCCAAGCCTCCCAAGAGGACCCAAAGAACTACAAAATCTGTTATTTCTTCACCCCTTCTTTGGTTGGTATATTAATCTTTCTATAACTTGCAAGAAGATCCTTGTTGGGTATAAAATGTTTATGTTATTTGAAAATTATTAAGTCTTATGTTGCCATATTTTTTTAGTTTATAAAACTATTTTTGAACTAAAACCCAACAATTGGTATGAGAGCCACCTTGCATGTTTGGTTATATTTTGTATTTTTGGAAATCTTATTTTTTGGAGAATATGGATAACTTGTTTTTTGTATAAAAATAAGTTCATACATGTTTTCTATGACAACTTTATATATATTATTTTATGTGACAAAAGTTTCATGCATCTTTTGACATTTAAAGTTGTCTTAGAAAAATAAAGGTTGTTTTATGTGTATGTTGATGTACATGATGTGCATAAACTAGCCAATGACCATTGTGTTTGTTATTTTTTGTGTTGATTGTTTTATAAAAATAGTTGAGATAATTTATTTATTCATATGGTATATAATAAATTAAATAGATTAGTTTTCTTGTTTATTTTTGTAAAGTAATAGATTAGTTTTTAAGAATAACTTATTGTTTAGAATTATATTCGAAAGTTTTAAATGAAGCACCTGTAAAGCAAGTCCCCAGTTGTTAAGAGCCTGAATTTAATTTCATCACAAAGTCATAAAGAAGAAGTAGGGAATTTACAAATGAAATAGAGCTACTTCTCTTTTTTTTTTTTAAAGTTACCTATCGACTGTTCCAGTTTAGTTTGACAGCTATTTCATAATTCTTTGTTGCTTGTTTCCATAGTTCTTCAGCTTCCTTTGTACGTCCATGGAGTTTGGCTCTATCAGATATGGCAATAGCCCAATTATAATAAGCCTGTAGTTGCCCCTTCACAGCAACATGTACCATCTTTCGCTAGATGTCAGTATCTACACGAGCATCGGTTGCTATAACCTGAAAATTGACAATTTTTTTGAATCAATTAATTTTTTTTTACAAAACATTTTGTAGTAATAAATTAATAATATAACAATATTAGTACATACACCAAGAAGTGTTCCCATGTTTGGGTAATAAATGAAATAAAAAGCTATATGAGCAACCACAACTGAACACATCCCGTGATGGAACCCGGGATACCAATTCCTTTGGATTCAATTGGAATCCATAAACCCAACATGTACCAGAATGGAATTCAGATTGGTTTGTAAACTTATTCAAGAAACCAGAAAGTAGAAAAAGATGTGTTTGTGAGGACAATTTAGTCATTTAATGAAAAAAAAGTATGGAATTCAATTCTTAGCACCCATTTCCAGTAATGGAATTCAAGATCCAATTCCTTTAGATTCCGTTGGAATCCATGAACCAAACACGCCCTAAGATCATCTTAAACGATAAATTTCAAGACGGGTTTGTTTTTGAGGGCAAAAAAAAATAAAAAAAAGTATAATATTGTAATAGGAAGAAATGTAGGGAAAGATGCTATAATAAACAAATCAACAAAAGTATTACGTTTGAAATACCTTAGACTTATACCCAAACTCCACATGGTAATTTTCCTCTTGAAAGATCTCAAGAAATCGTTGCTTGACTTCCAACTTGTTGTCCACAGAAGAGACCACTCTGACAACAAGTGCTTCTGCTCCAGGAACCTGATAATAAAGAAAATATAAGATGCATACTTTACTGTTCATTCACAATGTATGGTATGGAGTTGTCTTGTATTTTTTTTTGGGGGGTGGGGGGGTGGGGGGTTATAACATCACCTCATCGTAAGTTTTCCCATAGAACCTTGCACGCTCTAGTCTCTCCTACTTCAGCTTTAAAAACAACCTGCTCTCTATGTGATCACTGAGTATGGTTCAAGGTAAATCTTTTGCTCCAAGTACAAAACTCTGTGGTAGAGGCATCCGCTCTCTTCTTTCAACTTCTTCCATATAACAATTTTTACAAATATAATCTTCTGCCCCCATCATTTCTTCAACCATTAAATAGCGCACATATTTGATGCTGCCAGGCTTCACACCTGTCACATTGAACCCACTGCAGTGCACAACCCCACAAGAACTATCTAATATATATATATATATATATATATATATATATATATATATATATATATATATATATATATATTAAATAATATTAAGTGGGAACCAACTAACCAACTAATATAATACATACCAAATTACTAAAACACCCTTGTTCACTAACTACCAACATTAAAGGTGTAACGGAATAAGAAAGTGAAGCTAACAAAACATTTGAAAACAAAGAAAACACAAAGTAGGAGGTACAAGCTACTGACACTTGACAATATTTTTAAGAAAACAACAAATGTGTAAAGCTTCTATAGTTGGATCTTCCAACTGTTCCTCTCTTGTAGACCTATATGAAACCAAATAAAAGTTTAATTCCTAAGAGTCGCAGTTTATGAAAGAAGATGGAGAAGAAAGACTATCAAAAATCAACATCAAACTATTACGAACAATCATGAACACTAATTAATATTATGAAGTTTGGAACACGTTAGCAATGCAAGACAAAATGTCTAAAAGTCATTTTTCTAGAAGTTGAAAACAAAACCTGAAACATTGAATTAGTGGACCTAGTTTTGATGTAAGATATGTTATCAGCTATCAAACATAGAAACCCAAATTTGCCTCTCAATTTCTCCTAATTTACACTCAATACGCTGGAGTTTAAACCTAATATTTACTCCAAATGTTGCTCAAATAGTCAAATTTCAACATGGTTTTAACTAATCATTAAATGCGAAGGTTGCAACAAACACACTCAGATTCAGGATTATAATCATACGCCATCATTTAATTCAGATATAATAACCTGCTGAACTTCATGTTCATCACGAGCCAATACAATCTTCTGGGGAGCAATCGAAGCATGTGTCAGACATTGAAGCAAACACCTCACGGGCGTCAAAAAATTCATCTTCGCCATCACTGTACCTACCCATCTTCGATTCCTAAAATTTCACCTTGTGAAAACCTAACCGACATATGTCATTGAATTAATATAATTTAGCACAGAAGATTGTATCTTGAATAAATGGAATTTTGGTTTAGGAAAAGGTGAAACATCCGAACCCTAACGCACCTAAGAAATCAAACTAGAAGAATTAAAATAAGGGAGAAGGAACAAAGCATACCTGAGATGCTTAGAGAGTAGAAGTGAGGAATGTGGAATCATAAGGAAATCGCCATTGAAACCTGCATAGTTTTTAAGTTAGGGTTTTCACAGGAGAAGATGAGAAGATCCACAATCGAAATCAAAGCTATGAATAGTGGAGAGATTAAATAAATAGAAGAACAAAAACATTAGGAAGAGAGAATAAACATAGCATATCTTAGTCGGGCTAGGGTGTGGAAATTTGAGCAGTCTCTGACGAGGTCACATGAGCCCGAGGTCGCCAGAGGAAAATACCCCTAAGGTCGTTGAAGGAGAAGTGAGCAAAGATGTTGCCGACGAGGTGAGGCGAGATCATCGATCGATTGTTGCAGAGGCCAGAGAGCACCAAGTGTTTCCGTTCTTGAAAAAAAGCCCTAGTCCCTGCGATTTTGTGGAATTTAGTAGTATTATCCTTGTTTGTCTTCTTCTTTTCTTCTTAAATCTAAATAACAATCTCTATTAAATCACAGGTTGGCTTTTTAGGTTAGAGAGAGAGAGAGAGAGAGGAAGACGAAGAGGAGCGGGTTTTAATTTTTCACATGGAATAGGCGGTGTTTTAGTTTTTGGAGATTTCATTTCCCCCTTTCAAGAACGCGCGTTTTGAGTAAAACATAAAGCAACATTCACAGAGGGCGCACATTTTAGATAAAGTGCCCTCCGTGTTTTTATTATTTTTACATGAGACACAATCTAAGGGCACGCAATAATGCGTGACATAAATCCTTAAATTTTTTGAAGAGATGACACTTTTTTAATATCACTCCCTTTTGCGTAACATAAATCACCGAGTGTCGTGGTTTGCGCGTCGTTAAAGGCTCTTTTTCTTGTAGTGACCTTCTGTGATCCAAAAGGCCCATGTTTTATGGATTGAACACCTTTAAGCCCAAGAAATCTCCTAAAGCCCTCACAGATAGATCTTGTTTCTTTTGTGAAGAAACTGGACACTGGAAAAGGATCTACTCCTTTTATTTGTAAAGAAAGTCTCGAAGAGACTAGTACTTGTTGTATATACTAGATAAAAATCATACTTTTCATATAATACTTAGGTACTCGGTACTTAAATGCTAATCTAATATTTGTAAATAGCTTGCATATATTTATTGAAGAATAACGCAACTGAGCACAATCAAGTTGGAACGATGCGCTCCGAGTTTAATTTATTATTTATGCTTAGAACGTAAATTAATTGTAATTTAAAACAATATTTGTTTTGGAAAAATGTATGTTTTAATTTAGCATGTCTTCAAATGTTTGATAACTTACTCAATCGTTTTTCATAACGATAATATTCATATTCTGAAATTGTTAACTTCTATTTATAAGACTATATCTCATAACAGAATTATAAAGTAAATATCAATATTTTTATAAATAAAACAAAGTTCTATATGCAATCAATTTTTGACTTAAACTTGTTTTCAACCAAACTCATCTTTGACATTGTTATCTTGATTATATAAATTTCATTCCATATTCCAGATTCAAGAAAGGGATCTGAGGCAAATAATATAGTTTATTTGACATATGTAAACCTTATTTATATGTAAAGGATTCCTAATTATAGTAAGTGTAGAGAAAATAATTAAGGAACTATACACTTTGGTATATGACTTCCTTTCTAATGAATGTATGAGATTAAGCATAAGATACCAAGTCAAATTTATTAACAACTATAGTAGTTTTAATTATACTTTACATGATAAAGCATGATTGTGAAATCTTTGTTGAATATTTCAAAAGTTAAAATACAAACTGGTAAGAACCATCTAAGGCCTTAATGATAATAAAGGAAGAATTAAATCTTACTTGGTATGATTTACTTTCTAATCGATAGGAATATCTTCCTTTAATCTTTTTAGCATAATACTTCAATCACTATTAATTGTATCTTGAATACAAATACCAACTAATAAGTAGATTAAACACTTTATAAGATTTAATATGGACATGATCCATCCTCATCTTACTATATGTTTTATGGATTTGAGGTCGGTGTTGGACTAAAGCTTCTCAACCAAAAATCTACTAAATACATATTTTTATAATACACTAAATGTGGCTTAGATTATTATATGCAAACCCACGAAGAATAGGTTATATTATTCTTGTGAAAGTTAAGTTAGTAGAAATCAAGCTTCTAATGACAAAACAAGTAGGAGGTAGATGGAACTTGAAAGAGCTCAAGAACCGTAACTTTAACAAGTAATAGTTGGCACTAGTTTTAACAATGATTGCTAAAATTAATTAATAGCTATTCACAAACAAAAATTGTTCACATTAATGGTAGAATTCATCTATGACTTGAGAAATGTGGAATCCCTCATTGATAAGATTTTATTGATGGTTTCTCGAAAATCCATAAAATACCAAGATGTTATATTAGATCTCGAATTTGATAAATGACTTAGAGTAATCAACATAAGATGTAATCCATGTTTGAGAATCAAGTATGGGCTTGATTAAAATTTTTGTCCCTATAGCAAGGCTAAAAGGAGAAAATGATTCTTCTTAAAAGAATAAAGATACAAGGATAACCACACACATTTAAAGCAAGGCTTGTAGTAAAGGGATTCTCTCATACTCATGTCATTAACTATGGTCCTCATCATACTCATGACATTGACTATGATCAAACCTTTTTCACAAGTAGCTGTGATTAGATCAACAAGTATATTATTTACTACATATTCATATTCTTAATATGAGATATAGCAAATAGATTTTATGAAAGAGAACTTTTCTTGATAGACATCTACTAAAAGATATATATATATATATATATATATATATATATATATATATATATATATATATATATAGATTAGCCTGGAGGTTTTTTTTTAATCCATGCTATAGTAACAAAATGTGTAGAGCTTGAGGTCCACTTACGGATATATAGAAAACATCTCAATGTTATAATCATTGTTTTATGTAAAACCAGAAGGTGTGTTTTCATATTAGAATTAATAAAACATGTATGTTTACTAAGAACTAGTGGGAGCATAGTGAAATTCCTTATCTTGTATGAATAAGATATACTTCATCATTTGAAATCAAATTCTGACTAAGCAAGGTCGTTTTCACCTTCACTCGTAAAGTGTTTTTAAAATGAAAGACTTAGGAAGGAGAAGATACATTCTTGGAATGTAAAATATATAAGGGATAAATAAAATGAATGTTAAAAGTTTCATGTCCATATACATATATTGGTAATATCTTGAAAGGGATCAAGAAACAAGATTCTTTTGGAGAATTCTTGGCATTGTTATATGGCACCATTTTGAGCTAGCCTCAAAAGTACATAGCTCATAGGCTTGAACTAGATGAAATGATTTATATTCTATTTGCTTGGAAAATGAATTCATCATTTATTCCATATTACGCATAGGATGTCGTATTTGATCATGCTGTAATCATGTCATAGGATACTAATTGAATACATGGTTATGTCACTAGATGACTGAGAGAGCCTTCTAAGAGTACTTTAGAAGAAATAAGAGAATGTATATGAGACAATCTGTTTAGAAAGGATCTTCATGGAAGGAGCTACACAAGATGTTCATTTCTAACAAATATAAATAATTTTTAACTATAATTTGATTTGGACTTAATTATAAAATGAAGGGTAAGTTTTGTTAGAATGAGGTCCAAGCAAAATATAATGACACAATCTGCTACAAAATAAGAATACACTACTTTAGAAGTTGAATTAAATTATGATTGGATGAATAGGATGTAACAGCCCGGATCCCCAGGTATCTTTACTTTCATATTTTTGATATTCTGTGAGGGGAATCGGCAAGTTGGAGGTCGAACTCGCCGAGTCGGGTCGCGGTTTTGGACGGAGGTTCGCGTCCGGACTCGGCGAGTCCAAGGGATGGACTCGGCGAGTCCGTGCTGTTTAATGAAACCCTAATTCCCCGGTCCTAAGCCCTATTTAAAGGACCTTATGGCCTTCATTTGCGGACACCTTGAACCCTATGTGCACCCATACAACTGTGAGACCTTGTGAGTGTGATAAGAGGGCATTTGTTCATCATTTTTGTATTATTGCAAGAAAGGAGGGAGAAGATCAAGCTTGAAGAGTTGGGGAGCTTGGATCTGCTTCTATTTCATCAAGGGAACCTTCTTGAGGTAACTTTCAGAGCTAAACTTCGTATTTTGGGTTGATGTGTCAAATCTAGGGTTTCTTCTTGCCTTATTTGGCTTAAATTGGAAGTATGAAAGGTCCCATGGAGATATGGAACCTAGAGCTGGACCTTAGCAGGTCCAGGAGGCCTCATATGACAAGCTTTATGTCCATTCTTTTGAGTTAGAAGCTAGGGTTGCCATATTAGAGGTTATTTCTCCAAAATGAGCCTTGTATGCGTTGCATGGCGACCAAGACTGAGACTTTACGTGATAAATAAGCTTGGGAAGGCCAGATCTATGTGTGTATGGAACGGATCTGACCGCACAATCCAGTTTTAGCTGATGCATGGCATGGACTCGCCGAGTCTGAAGAATAGACTCGACGAGTCGCTTGAAGATTGTCCTTGAGACCACCCAGTGTGTACTCCTGCCGAGTTGTGGGTGACTCAGTGAGTCGCAGAGAGTTAGAAAGGTTTTGACAGGTGGACCGACTCAAGTTGGGACTCGCCGAGTTGTCCTTGCGACTTGGCGAGTTGAGTCGCGGTGGCCCCGTGATTCATGCCCAGGGGGAACTCGTCGAGTCGGGGGAGTACGCGACGAGTCAAAGGGAAAATCCTTGCGAGTTGGAGAAAACGCGTAGACTCGCCAAGTCACTATAGTGCACTCGCCGAGTCCGGTCCAATTGACCAAAGACTGTTGACCAAGTTAACCTGTGTTGACTTGATATGAATGGTCAAGCTTAGTGGTACAAGTAATAATTATAGATTCATGATATCATAGGAGGATTACAGCTCAGGGGTTCGAGCACGAGTGATTCCAGGGTTCACGATTAGCGAGGCATACGAGGTGAGTCTTCTCACTATACTGTACCCGGAAGGGTTTGACTGTGTGACCGGAAGGTCGAATATGATATGAGATATATGCCTTATGTGTGATAAGTTATTTGTTATATGTGTCGTGTATGATATGCTTGATTTGGGCCGAAAGGCAACATGTTATTGGCCGGAAGGTGTGGTCATATGGACCGTAAGGTTGACGTGGGTAGGAACGGAAGGTTTACCCAGTCGGGACGGAAGTCCCCTGAGACACATGGACCTGAAGGTCAAGGCCTGGAAAGGCGTACATGCGTAGGTTGTATTTTGGGGAACTTACTAAGCATTTATGCTTACAGTTGTTGTGTTATGTGTTTCAGGTACTAGCGAGGACCGTGGGAAGGCGCCGGCGTGATCGTACACACACCCGGGGAAACCATTTTGTGATCTTTTGTTATGTAATCGGTCGTGACTAAATTGTTACATTGGAACCTAAACTTATTACTCAATGTTTTGATGATTGTAAAAATGAAAAATTTTTGGTTTCGGAATTTATGACGTTACAAGTTGGTATCAGAGCCTAGGTTTGAGGGATTCGGGTACACCTTCGGGCGTAACTGAACTCAAACCGAGGATTTGAGAAAATTTTAATTAATAAATCAATAAAAAAATTTGATAAGTGATTTTGAGACAACCAAAGAAGAAAGAGTGTGTACGATCAGCCAACGTCCGAACAGTAAAATACCCAAAATACTCTTACAATATGTGTTATGAGATATGATATGATATGATACGCATTCTAGTAGACTAGGTATACGTATTAGGACTAGAGTGGCCTGATTTTGTGATGCCTTAGTCTAGGGAATCCTGCTTCTATGAGGTGCTTGAGAGCGAGTGGGTAACTAGTGTATGAAAAGAATAGAGTACTCAGGATTCGGGGTTCGGGGAGGAGGACTTGGGGTGAATGCCGAGGCGGTGTAATAGGTAGTATTTGGCCCGTACTACCAAGGACACCGGGGCAGTGGGCAGCCAAAATAAGAATCCCTGGGTAATGGAGACTGAGTAGGACTGCGTTATCGAGTACGATTATGCCCGATAGAGTCTCTGATATTTTTATGTTGTATTTCAGAGACATCATGGTTGGACCACGACACAGACCTGGTACGAGTGGTGTGACTGATGAGGAGCTTCGTCAGATGATTCATGAGGAGGTAGCTGCAGTGATCCGGGCCGAGATTTTGGAGATGTTTGGGTCTATTAAGACCACGCTGATGGAGACATTTGATGAGCGGTACGCCGCGTTGACTGAGCCTACCGCCGCTGCAGCTACTGCAGCTGTGGCTGCTGCCAGACCACAGGGGGGTGACTCGGTGCTGTTCCGGGAGTTCAGCAACACGAAGCCACTAGAGTTTGACGGTACGCAGGATCCGATTGCTGCGATGAGATGGATTGCTGATATCGAAGGATGCTTCTATACTTGTTCATGTCCGGAGCATCTGAGGGTACGGTTCGCCTTGAACTAGCTCTGCCTGGGAGCAAAGGATTGGTGGAAGTTCGTGACAGCGAAATTCACTCTAGCAGAGGTCTCAGCTATGACTTGGGAGAGGTTTACTGATATGTTCAGAGACGAGTATGTTCCCCCGGTGGAGAGGGAACGGTTGGTTCAGGAGTTCTTGACCCTCAAGCAGGGTAATGATTCTGTTACGGTGATCACGCAGAAGTTTCATGAGAGGGCGATGTTCTGCCCCGAACAGGTGTCCACGGAGCAGGCTCAGATGAGTCGGTATTTGGGAGTGCTGAGGAGGGATATCCAAGAGTTCGTATCGAACTCATCATATCAGACTTTTGCTGAGCTTCAGGCGAATGCCAGGAAGCGTGAGATCGAGTTGGAGACCCAGGCCAGGGAGGAGGCCGAGTCTCAACGGGTGGATCGGCGGACGGCTCAGTCTCAGCCGGCAGCCAAGTGGATCAAGTCCGTCGATTCGAGATCCGGAGGTCAGAAGAGCCCCACTTGCGGAAAGTGCGGCAAGGGTCACGAGGGGGCATGTCGATCGGGTGCTTGCTACAAGTGTGGCAAGGAGGGGCACATTGCTAGAGATTTCCCCAAGGGATTCATGGTTTGCTTTCATTGCAACCAGACTGGCCATCGGAAGGCCGAGTGCCCCAGCTTCGCCAGGGATCTAAGCCTGCTGCCAGGGTTCCCGAGGTTCGGCCAGTGAAGGCCGAGGCTCTGAAGGCTCGTGGAAGAGCTTTCCAGTTGACTGCGGAGGAGGTCCGCGCGGTGCCTGATGTCGTGGCTGGTATGTATTCTTTCATGTATTTACATTTATACTGAGATATTGTGCTTATATTATTATATGCGTGGGTACTTTTCTTGTGAATCATGTGCCTGCTTTGGTATTGTTCGACTCGGGTGCGAGTCGGTCTTTTGTTTCGTTGGCTTTTAGCCAGCACATCGGTATCGATCGGGAGGTGATGAGCCGACCCCTGCGAGTTGCTATAGCAAATGAGAAAGCGGTATACGCCACTGAGGTGATTCAAGGATGCATGCTCGAGATTTTTGGGGTCGAGTTTCCTATAGACTTGGTCCCCATAGCTATGGGGGATGTCTGCGTTATCGTGGGCATGACTGGTTGAGTAAGTTTGGAGCAGTCATTAACTGCGAGAGACAGCTGGTGATGATTCGAGACCCTAGTAGGGGAGTGCTCACGGTTTATGGCGAGGGGACCCGGTATGGGTCGGCGTTTTGTTCGGCTGCCAGGGCAAGGCAGAGTTTGCAGCAGGGCTATGATGGATTCATAGCCTATGTGATGGATACTCGTGTGACCGAGGAGAGGCCCAATTCGATTGATGACGTCCCGGTTGTATGCGAGTTTTCGGATGTGTTCCCCGAAGAGTTACCAGGTGTGCCTCCGGAGAGGCAAGTGGAGTTTCGTATCGATTTGATTCCGGGAGCGGCACCCATCGCCAAGGTTCCTTATCGTCTCGCTCCACCGGAAATGCAGGAATTATCCTCGCAGCTTCAGGATCTGTTGAGAAAGGGATTCATTCGACCGAGTAGCTCGCCTTGGGGACCGCCGATTTTGTTCGTTAAGAAAAAGGATGGTAAACACCGGATGTGTATCGATTATTGGGAGTTGAACAAGTTGACGATTAAGAACCGATATCCGTTACCTAGGATCGACGATCTGTTCGATTAGTTGCAGGGGGCATCTTGGTTTTCCAAGATTGACTTGAGGTCGGGGTATCATCAGATGAGGGTTCGAGAGGAAGATATCCAAAAGATTGCTTTCAGGACTCGTTACGGACATTATGAGTTTGGGGTGATGCCTTTTGGGCTCACCAATGCCCCGGCCGCGTTCATGGATCTCATGAACCGGGTGTGCCGTCCGATGCTGGATCGGTCGGTGATCGTATTCATCGATGACATTTTGGTGTATTCAAGGACTAGGGATCAGCATGAGGAACATTTGAGGGAGATTCTTGGGGTTTTGAGATCGGAGAGACTGTATGCCAAATTCTCCAAGTGTGATTTCTGGTTACGATAGGTCTAGTTCCTCGGGCATCTTGTTAACCAGAAAGGGATATTGGTCGACCCGGCCAAGATTGAGGCAGTATTGAGGTGGGAGGTGCCAAGATCGCCCACCGAGATCATGAGTAATCTAGGTTTGGGTGGATATTATCGCAGGTTTATCAAGGATTTCTCCAAGATCGTTGTACCGCTCACTAGGATGACCCGGAAGGGTGTTACGTTTTCATGGGGACCGGAGCAGCAGTCCTCATTCGAGACGCTTCGTCAGAAATTGCGCGAGGCTCCAGTGCTTGCACTCCCGGAAGGGATGGAGGATTTTGTGGTATACTGTGATGCTTCTATATCGGGTTTGGGGGCGGTGCTTATGCAGAGGGGTCATGTGATAGCATACGCTTCGAGACAGTTGAAGCCTCATGAGTCGAGATATCCCACGCACGACCTGGAATTGGGGGTGGTGGTGTTTGCCCTCAAGATCTGGCGACACTATTTGTATGGGGTTCGGTGTACGATATACACGGACCATAAGAGGTTGAAGTACTTGATGGATCATCCAAATCTGAATATGCGATAGAGACGGTGATTGGATGTGGTGAAGGATTACGATTGTGAGATCAAGTACCACCCGGGCAAGGCTAATGTGGTAGCCGACGCGTTGAGCCGTAGGGCGGATAGCGCCCCGATCCGAGATATTTGTATGAGATTGACGATATTGTCCCTGATTCTGGATATTATTCGAGGAGCTCAGGTGTAGGCTGCAAAGCCAGAACATCAGAAAAAGGAGCGGGTTGTAGGTCAGGTATCAGGATTTGTCACGGATGGTCGAGGGCTTATGAGTTTTCAGGGTCGGATTTGGGTACCATTTGTGGGCGGTGCGCGTACTATTTTGATGGAGGAAGCACATCGATCGAAATTCTCGATTCATCCCAGCGCTACGAAAATGTATTTGGATCTCAGGAAGGACTGTATGAAAAGGGATGTCGCTTGGTTTGTCGATAGGTGCTTGACTTGTCGGCAGGTCAAGGCCGAGTACCAGTGACCGCATGGTAAGCTACAACCGCTAGAGATTGCCGAATGGAAGTGGGAACAAATCACTATGGATGTCATTACCAAGTTACCGCGAACTGCTAGGGGAGTCGATGCGATTTGGGTGATCGTGGATCGGCTGACGAAGAGCGCTCATTTTCTAGCCATCAGCGAGAGCTCTTCTGCGGAGAAGTTGGCCGAGTTATATGTGCGGGAAGTAGTAACTCGGCATGGGGTGCCGATCTCGATTATCTTGGACCGTGACGTGCGTTTCACTTCCAGGTTCTGGAAGAATTTCATGAGGAGTTGGGTACTAGGTTACATTTCAGTACTGCATATCATCCCCAGAGAGACGGTCATAGTGAGCGGACGATTCAGACACTCGAGGACATGCTTCGGGCATGTGTGTTGGACTTCGGAGGAAGCTGGGACACCTATCTACCTTTAGCAGAGTTCTCGTATAACAACAGCCATCATTCGAGCATTGGTATGCCACCCTTTGAGCTGTTGTATGGGCGGAGGTGTCGCACCCCCATCTGTTGGGGTGAGGTAGGGCAGCAGGTTATGGGTAGCACGGAGATCGTACTTCAGACGACCGAGCAAATTCAGCTGGTCAGGCAGAGGTTGTTGACCGCTCAGAGCCGACAGAGGAGTTATGCAGACAGACGACGGTCCGAGCTTGAGTTTCAAGTTGGTGATCTTGTTCTCCTGAAGGTATCTCCTTGGAAAGGAGTGATTCGGTTCAGGAGGAGGGGCAAATTGGGCCCCCGATATATTGGTCCTTTCCGTGTGATCGCGAGGGTGGGCCGGGTGGCCTACCGTTTAGACTTGCCAACAGAGTTGGGACAGATTCACAACACTTTCCATGTGTCGCAGTTGAGGAAGTGTATAGCCGACGAATCGGCGGTGGTTCCATTAGGGGATATTCAGGTGGATGCAAGCCTGAATTATGATGAAAGACCAGTAGCCATCAGAGATCGGAAGATCAAGGTTTTGAGGAACAAGGAGGTACCCCTGGTATTGCCTAGCGGAGCTATTTGCCTAGCGGGACTTCGAGGGTGAAGTCTTGTTCTAGTGGGGGAGAATTGTAACAACCCGGATCCCCAGGTATCTTTACTTTCATATTTTTGATATTCTGTGAGGGGACTCGGCGAGTTGGAGGTCGAACTCGCCGAGTCGGGTCGCGGTTTTGGACGGAGGTTCGCGTCCGGACTCAACGAGTCCAAGGGTTGGACTCGGCGAGTCCGCGCTGTTTAATGAAACCCTAATTCCTCGGTCCTAAGCCCTATTTAAAGTACCTTATGGCCTTCATTTGCGGCTACCTTGAACCCTAAGTGCACCCATACAACTGTGAGACCTTGTGAGTGTGATAAGAGGGCATTTGTTCATCATTTTGTGTATTATTGCAAGAAAGGAGGGAGAAGATCAAGCTTGAAGAGTTGGGGAGCTTGGATCTGCTTCTATTTTATCAAGGGAACCTTCTTGAGGTAACTTTCAGAGCTAAACTTCGTATTTTGGGTTGATGTGTCAAATCTAGGTTTTCTTCTTGCCTTATTTGGCTTAAATTGGAAGTATGAAAGGTCCCATGGAGATATGGAACCTAGAGTTGGACCTTAGCAGGTCCAGGAGGCCCCATATGACAAGCTTTATGTCCATTCTTTTGAGTTAAAAGCTAGGGTTGCCATATTAGAGGTTATTTCTCCAAAATGAGCCTTGTATGCGTTGCATGGTGACCAGGACTGAGACTTTACGTGATAAATAAGCTTGGGAAGGCCAGATCTATGTGTGTATGGAACGGATCTGACCGCAAAAGCCAGTTTTAGCTGATGCATGGCATGGACTCGCCGAGTCTGAAGAACAGACTCGACGAGTAGCTTGAAGATTATCCTTGAGACCACCCAGTGTGTAGTCCTGCCAAGTTGTGGGTGACTCAGTGAGTCGCAGAGAGTTAGAAAGGTTTTGACAGGTGGACCGAGTCAAGATGGGACTCGCCGAGTTGTCCTTGCGACTCGGCGAGTTGAGTCGAGGTGGCCCCGTGATTCATGACCAGGGGGAACTCGTCGAGTCGGAGGAGTACTCGACGAGTCAAAGGGAAAATCCTTGCGAGTTGGAGAAAACGCGTAGACTCGCCGAGTCACTCTAGTGCACTCGCCGAGTCCGGTCCAATTGACCAAAGACTGTTGACCAAGTCAACCTGTGTTGACTTGATATGAATGGTCAACCTTAGTGGTACAAGTAATAATTATAGATTCATGATATCATAGGAGGATTACAGCTCGGGGGTTCGAGCACGAGTGATTCCAGGGTTCACGATTAGCGAGGCATACGAGGTGAGTCTTCTCACTATACTGTACCCAGAAGGGTTTGACTGTGTGACCGGAAGGTCGAATATGATATGAGATATATGCCTTATGTGTGATAAGTTATTTGTTATATGTGCCATGTATGATATGCTTGATTTGTGCCGGAAGGCAACATATTATGGGCCGGAAGGCGTGGTCATATGGACCGTAAGGTTGACGTGGGTAGGACCGGAAGGTTTACCCAGTCGGGACGGAAGTCCCCTGAGAGACATGGACCGGAAGGTCAAGGCCTGGAAAGGCGTACGTGCGTAGGTTGTATTTTGGGGAACTCACTAAGCATTTGTGCTTACAGTTGTTGTGTTATGTGTTTCAGGTACTAGCGAGGACCGTGGGAAGGCGCCGGCGTGATCGTACACACACTCGGGGAAACCATTTTGTGATCTTTTGTTATGTAATCGGTCGTGACTAAATTGTTACATTGGAACCTAAACTTATTACTCAATGTTTTGATGATTGTAAAAATGAAAAATTTTTGGTTTCGGAATTTATGACGTTACATGGGATCATTGAAAAATTATGTTGATTATTACCATTCAAGGATCACATAGAAATCTTTCTGACTTCGAGAGCATACTTAATCAAGCTAAGAGGCTCTATGTCACTAAAGAACACCAATCATATTCTCCAATATATTTAACTATACTTAGAGTAAAGTTAACTATGGGGATAATAGTATTCATAGAATTCACACAAATTAAATTTTGTCAGACCCATTGATAAGGTCATTCTTTTCAGTTAAGTATGAATGGTTACACTTCAGCTGTATGACTTTATTATTCTAAAAATGGGATTTCGATTTCGATTTAGTATTTGGATATTGGAACATTATAACAACTATTAGATAATGTTATGATATATTGGGATATACTTATCACATTAATACTTTTTGTGCTCTATATTAACATGTTTAATCCATGAATAATGTTATTATTCTAAAAGGTCATAGTCGGTTATAATTATGGGATCATTTGTAAAGTAAGACTAATATGAATTGGATTGTTTGACTCTCACTAGATGAAAGTATGCAAGTGGTTGTAACCAACTTTCATAGGTACTTGTCAAAGAACTAGTATTAAACTGACACGTATCAAGATCATCTCATGGACCGCTATCATGAATGATACTTGATTAAAAGGTACTATCTTTGTATCCTTAATACATGAGATACATAGTGGGGCTTAAGTGTAGGGAGTGATGTGCTTTGATATGGTCAAATGGTGTTCCTTAACCGGACAATTATAAAATCCATTTTCAGGTATGGTGTGAACTATGCAAGAGGTTTATGTAGTCAAGATGGGATTTTTTTCGTCATAAGTGTTGAGCGTTAGATATCTATGGCGCCTTACCAAAAGTTAAACAACTAATGAGATTGATCGTGATCCGTATCTCATTTTAACATGATGTCTGTAATAAAGGGATAACTGATAAACTTACCTTATATACCAATTGTCGCTTTGAGCTTTTGGGGAATTAGGCGTTGATAGAATGACACAAAGTCGTATGTTGTTGGGGGAAGTGAAATGTGGCTAGACATTCATCAATGTCTATATCAGTGTAATATGAGTCTTGAGCAAGTGGGAGATTGAAAGCTCTAGTATGCTCAGGAGTCATATTAAAGTGATATTACTAATTAACATATGATACTAATGGGTCACACTAACAACAACTTAATATAATTAATTATTTATTAGAAATTGATTTTAATAAATATTCAATAAAATCTTATAATTAAAGTGTAAAATATTTATTTCATGGAAATCATAATTTTCATTAGCTAGTAATATTAAATATTCATATGGTATGAATTAATAAGTTGTGTACAACTTCTTGGACTAGTGGAAACCTTTTTGTCTTTTACTCCAAATACAATGTTTATATTTTATAAAACATGAGTTTATAAAATTTAAACTAACTCTTCTTTTTACATATATAATACGAAAAATTAGAGGAAAAAAAAGAGTGATGGGTTTCCATTAGTTAATTCAAATGAAATGAAGCATGGGAGACATGTTTACGACATGGGGACATAAGTTCTTAAAGCGTTAAGACATAATGGTCAATACTTTCACTTTATGCATATAAATAAGCGGCTTGCATTCCTGAAAGGCTTCCTTAATTCCTCCCTCTTAAAATCGTAACCTCCTTAGAGGAGGTTACTCTCTCCCTTTTGTTCTTCTTTTCCTAAAGAATACTTGCATCTTCATGCCTTCTTTAAGTTCATATTGGTTATGAACTTAAAGCTTAAGGGTTTAAGAGTTTATGGAATAGCATCTACATCAAGTTAAGTCATTGTTGGTGTCTCAAAGGTTCCACCTTCTTCATCAACTTCCAAGCCTCCTAAGACGGCCCAAATAACTAAAAAGATTGTTATTTCTTGACCTATTCTTTGGTTGGTATTTTAATCTTTCTATAACTTGCAAAAAGATCCTTGGTAGGCATAAAATGTTTATGTTATTTCAAAATTATTAAGTCTTCCATTGCCATATTTTTTTTGTTCATGAAATTATTTTTGAACTAAAACGCAACATCCAATGTCTCAAGTAATTTCTACTATGTATAAAGGTTCTCGACATCAATATCTAATCTTTCTTCCAACTTGAGTGTTTTTTCAACACGATGAAAATACAACTTAAGATCTTTATCTTCAAAATACCTCAAATTATATGGAAATATAAAACCAAATACTTTGTCATACTCTTTGAATTGTTCAAATCTTGTCTCAAGAGAAGAAATAGCTTGATCAACAATGTATAAGAAATAATTTACTCTAAGATTTTCTTTGGGTGTAAATGAAACTTCTTCGCTACTTGAACTCTCATCAAACATTTTTTTCCTTTCAATCAAATGCTTTTGTGGAAATATTGGATCAATACCCATTTCAATAGCAATCTCCTTAGCTTCAACATTCGCTTTTGAAAAACCAATTTCCCTATAATCCTTGAAGCACCCAATCAATTTGTTTACTTATGTAATATCATTATTAAGATGCATATCATTTGATTGTAACTTCTTACACACAATATTCACATGGTTTAGTACTTTATACCAAATAATAGTAGATACCAAAAATTATAAGTCACCAATTTCTTTTTCTGCTAGTGAAGTTGCTTCACTTGCAATTGAAGCATCATGATCTGTTTCTCCAAGTTGAAGTAATGTGTCCTGTACATCCACAAGTTGCAATTTAATAGCCTTTACACTGTCAACACGGCTTTCCCAACGAATTTGACACAATGACTTAAGATTCCAAGCTTTAAAATTATCTTTTAAAATTTCCCACCTCTTAGTAGAATCTGCAAAGATATTATAAATACGTTGGATGAATCCAAAAAAAGTTCTTTTCTTTAACACACTTGTTAGCCATATCACATAATGTTAGCTTAAGAGAATGGCAACCACAAGGAGTGTAAAATGCTCTAGGATTTATATCCAAAAATATATATTACACTTTTTGGTGTTTTCCTTTTATCTTTACTCTATTATCATAGCCTTGACCACGTATATCATCAATTTGAAGACCATCAGACTTTAACTCCTCAAGTTTAATATCAAATAATCCTTTTGCAGAGGAATCATCAACATTCAAAAAATCTAAAAAGGATTCCTTAATAGTAACAGAATTATATGATAACTTTAAATACCTCACTACTATAGTCATCTGTTCTTGGTGACTTAAATCAGGAGTACAATCAAGTATGCTTGAGTAGTACTTTTCTTCCTTTATCTTCTTGATAAGCTCTTTTTTAATTTCTCCAGCTAGCAAAGATATTAGTTCATTTTGGTTTAGGTGGCCAAGATAATGCACATGAAGCCCTTCACTTGTGATCCGTCGCACATGCTCCTCAATAATCGGGTCAAACTCTTCCAACATTTCAATGACACCCAAAATTTCCATTACCTAATAAATAAAATCAACAAATAATAAGTGGAATCAGTCATCTTAATTAACAAAAAGGTTTTTGGTGGAACTAGAACAAAAAAATACAATTTTTTGTTATCTTTTTTATACAACTTTTCATTGGATCCACGAAATGCTAAATCATGTTAAGCAAGAAACTTCACTACTGCAATAATTCTTAAAAGGACTTGTTTCCAGTTATCTCTTTCTTTATTGAACTACTCGTGTTGGACTTTATCAATTGTTTCTTTCAATTTCAATCTTTTATGCATGTCAAACCACTTATTCTTATTTGTAACATGATCCAATGAAATTTGTGTTCTTTAAACCTAGTGGTAACATGGTGCCAATTTGCATAACCTTCACCATCCAATTTACCATTCAAAATCCCTTTTCTAAACAATTTACAACTAAAATAAAATACCCTATCAAGATCTTTTGAATATACTAGCCATTCTCTATCACACTTCTCCAAATT
The DNA here is from genome assembly GCF_052625555.1 of Lactuca saligna. NCBI lineage: Eukaryota > Viridiplantae > Streptophyta > Magnoliopsida > Asterales > Asteraceae > Lactuca > Lactuca saligna. The sequence goes on along the minus strand of NC_136424.1, from coordinate 199,864,645 downwards.
TGATAAAGTTCTTATATATAAAGTTGTAGAAAATCGGCTACCAAATTTATTGTAGGGACCATACATAATACTATTATCTCTTTTAGGACCTTTCTGAACCAAAAGTTTAATCTCATCAGAATTAAGTTTTTTCCACCTTCTTCGATCATATATATCAACAAGATCTTTAACAAGCTCATGCTCTTCTGTCTCTTCTACTTCTACTTGCTCTTGCGCTTCAACATTCTCTTCAATGTGCTCTTCAACAGATTATCTATGGATAAACTTATCTAGAGCACCAACATCAACCTTTCTCTTTTCTTCATCTAGGTTTCTCTTTTTATGTTTTTGATAGCTTGATGGGTGTTTTGTCTTCATTACTACAACTTCATCTTCTTCAACTTTCAAGTTTTCAAATTTCAACATTCAAGCAATTACAATAAACATAATTCGAAAATCTGAAAATCAGATAACCTAATTTATAATAAACTATTAAATCCATTCAATATTCTATTAAACTCGTAATCTATGAAAGTATGCATCATTCAAATATGCAATTACCAACTATAAACTTGATGATCCTCAATTTCTTATAAATCATACCTTATTGGCTGATTAGCAGGAGATAAAATCAGATAATCGACCTTAAGTTCGACCCTTGTTGAGTTGCTGTCTTGCTGAATCTGTGAATCACATTCACCTTTCTCCTATTTTCTCTTAATCTCTAAGACGCTAACACAGGTGTCGATCATTTTTTTAACGAACGAACCCAATACATAATCGAGTAATCACCGGTCATGATTCTTGCTTTTGTTCGTCCAATTCCTTCTCCCATACGTGATGAGCCGATGCTGATATATTTTGATTATTGAGTTGAAATTTGTATATACTATTAAAAAAAGTTAGGCCCTGTTCCAATGCCCACATTGCACATGGGCTAAATCGGGCATGCCTAAACTATATATATATATATATATATATATATATATATATATATATATATATATATAAAATCTTACATAGTTAAATGAATTGCAAGGTTTTCTAAGCTTTTTTAGAAGCAAAGTTGGTAACCAATTCTTCATACTCAATTTTCATATATTTATCATTCATAATAACTAACATTGTCAATTCATTAAGTATTTCTTGTTGCATTGTGGACCGTAAGTTTTTTTTTTTTCTGCAGATGTGTAAGTATTCGACCTTGATTATTTAATAGCTATCGGAGCCTCTGGGTTCACATATCTCTCAAAAGTTATAATATGAGACATTCTATTAACTGACAAAGAGAGAAAAGAAAGAGGTTAGGAAGTGACTTACAAGTTCAACAAGAAGAATAGGAGATGTTGCAGAGGATATCTAGACGACACGAACATCAACAAAAGCTCATCTGGCAAGAAGCACTGGTCACAAAGGTTTATGGTAGGAATATCAATCAGTGAACGATGGAGAGGACTGGGGATAGATACATACCACAGATAATTAAGATAATTTTGTTAAGAGTTGTAGGGAGGAAATGAGGAGCACTTGTCGGTTAACAAAGAGGGAGAGTGTTGAGCACTCCGCTGGAGGCAATATTATCAGGTGAGTAATTTTTCCAGCAACAATAATGATCTTTAGCTTAGGGTTTTTGTAAATTCAAAATATTATGTTGAGTAATTGAACATTAAAATAGTTCTATGGTTTTTTTAGATAAACATAATATTACTGAAATATCTAATCTACTCAAGAGTCATATTAGTATGATATTTATAATTAACATATGATCCTAGTGGGACACTAACAACAACTTGTTACAATTGATTTTAATAAATATTAATAAACTCTTATAATTAATTGGGAAATATTTATTTCACATAAATAATTATTTAAAATAACAACTAACATATTATTTCATATGGTATGAATTAATAAGTCAGCTACAACTTTTTGGACTAGAGGGGTCTTTTGTCTTTTACCTAAAGTCAAAGTTGATATTTATTAAACATTGTGTTTATAAAATTTGATCAAATATTTCCTTTTTACCTTCAATGGCCAAAACAAGAGAGGTTAGAGAGGCTATGGTGTTGCAAATAGTTTAATCAAAAGTATGGAGCATGACTTGCATGTTTACGAGACCTGTTGGTTTAGTGTCATAAGTTCTTAACTGGTTAAGGAATCATAGACACTAACTTTACTTTAAACATGGCTAGAGGCATTCATTTGGTGCATTCTTGAGTACCAAAATTTGAGAGCATCTCTCACTCTCTTCATCTTTTCTTTTGTCTTTCACTCTTAAAGAATTGTTACTTTGTTTGCAATCTCTTGGATCAAATACTTGGTTATTTGTTTCCAAGCTTAAGAGCTTTTAAGGAACTAGCATACTCATCAAGTTGGTGCATTGTTGGTGACTCATTAGTTCCACATTCTTCATCAAACTCAAGCCACCCAAGAGGACTCAAATGACAACAATGGTTGTTATCATCTTCTTACTTCTTTGGTCATGTTTTAATCTTTCCATTACTAGCAAGATGATCCTTGGCGGGTTGTAATCTTTATTAAGTTCAAATTTTCTAAATCTCCCATTTTCCAATTATGAGCTTTTGAAACTATTGAACCATATAAGTGACCCTCTTGAAGTTGACAGATCCGAAGCCATCTCTAGATCTGCAATCATTATCTCAACCGAAATCAGGAACCACATCCGTAGTCATCATCACAATAGTTAGTTTCATTTTGGTTTGTTATATTTTTTTTTTACATCACTTTGTCAAGTATGCCTTGCATAGCCACTTTAGAACAGATAAGACTTGTAACCTTCGAGACTCTATAGATAGAGTTCTCTTTCTGAATGAAGATTACAACTCTTGAATCTCATATCTTATCTTACTCTCATCTTATTCTTTCATCTTCAAGTATCTTCAGAACTTATATGATCGTAATCTCTCTTCGGAGCAAGTCATTTTTAACTTTGTCACTAAGTTTGATCGCACTCCCTAACATGGATTGATTGCAATCCTCGTTAAGAATCAACTTAAGTGTATACTTGATATAATACTTGTTGTCATTTATATTTCCTTATATTTCTTCACCTAACTATCTAATTATCTTACTATCTAACCTTTAACTTATTATTACTGAGCTTTATGATCCTTTGAGTTAAAGTTTATTCCGCAATATTTGTTTTACTAACGTTTGTTCAAGTGTTTTTCTCAAGTTTTCCTCTCAACATTTGGTATCAGAGCCAAAGTGATTGCTTTTTAAAAAAAACAAAACTTTGATTTGAAAAGGCCTTCTATACCATTGAAGCTCATTTCTTAAACAAAAAAAATTTCAAAACAAGAAAATATGGCATAAAAATTATCTCTTAATGTTTCCAACAGTGTTGGTGATTCGAATAGAGCCCCAATACTAGTGACAAACAAGTATCATCGTTGGTCTCAAAGAATGGAAAGATATCTAAGGAGACTTGGAAGTGATGTATGGAGATACGTAGAAGAAGGACCTGATGTCACTGTTCTTACCCCGGTTCAAACCGATAGTGCTCAAGTCAGACTAGGAGGAGGTCAACCAGCCGTGAATCATCCCACCAAAGATGATCTTGATATGATGGAAAATGATGTTGTTGCATTTTATGAGGTATCCTGTGAAGCTACTCCTGACAACTTCGACATCATCATAAATTGCAAGTCAGCCAAAGAAATCTGGGATGTCCTCAAGAACTTGTATGAAAGTTTAGAACAAGCTCAAGATAACAAGCTCACAACTGTACTCAATGAATTCAACAACTTCAAAGCTCATGCTGGTGAAAGTTTGGAAGACTCCTTCAAAAGGTTCAACTTAATTGTCACAAAGTTATCAAATGTTGGCACCGTCCGAAGTAACCATAGACAAATACTTAGTTTCTAAATGGTTTGGGTAGACACTAGACTACGGCTAAGATGATAATCCAAGGAGATAGAAAAATTCACTCTTTATCTCTGGACAAGCTCTATGGTGAATTAAAGCACAAGAATCAACCGTACTCGACGAATGTGCTGACTTCGGAGGAACAATCCCTCTTAGAGTACAAGCACCGCATTGTCAATCTTACTCTCATGCATATGAAAACCCTCCGTAGTCATAAGAAGTTGACTCAGTGTATGATGATGAAGAAGAATTCCAAAACGCCATTGCCCTGGTAAGCCAACAATTCAGTTGGCTGCCACCCTCATCTTTCCGCAAAAATCAACAATTTACTAAAACTCCCTTTAAACGCAACTTCAATCCTCAGAATAATCACTCTAGATATCCCAAAAACCCTCACATATCACCAGAACCTCAAAACATTCATCCTAAAGAAGCACTGCAGCCTGTCAAGAATGACTCCGGTACTTCAAATGAAGAAAAATCTGATGTCATAATTTGTCACAAGTGCAACAAGGAAAATCACTTTACTAAAGATTGCAAAGCCAATGTGGTGAAAGACAGAGCATTCGAACTTAGAATGGCTCAAGAAATGGAGCAAAAGGAGAAAGCAAGGGCATACATTGCCTAAGTCAAGAGAGACCATCAAGTGTGGTCATCCGGAGATGAGGATGAAGATGTCAACAACATCAAGGGAAAAGGCAGGATCTGCATGATGGCAATTATAGATGAGGATGGGTCAACCAAGCTAGAAAAGAACTACTGCTATATGGCTAATAATGGAACTCTGAGCATCATCGAATAGGTAAAACTCATGATCCAAACTCTTAATTATAGCATGCATGATTGTCAACCATTCATAGACAAGCTAAATGACATGGGTGTTGCCGTCCTTTCAGACTATAACAAAGCCTTAGATGACAAGAATATAGTATCCCAACATATGTCTCATGGAAGAGGATGACTGGAGGACAAGAGGCTCAAAGTAGCTATGTTAGAAAGGGATCTAGTGTTAGAAAAAGATGCTAGAATGTTATGTGAAACGCAGTTAGGAATAGCTTTGAATCAAAGAGATTTAGCTCAAACTAAAAATGTACGTTTAAATCCTTTAATAGAAAAGTTGTTTCATGAAATCGAAGCTATTGAGAGCCGTGTAAATAATGGAGCAGTAGATAACACTTATAATTAGGGTTGGTCCAATGGGTACTCTACCGCAAAGGATTCATCACCCCGATTTAATAAACACAATCCCTAGGTCCCTCTGGACCGAGAGTTCCATTTCCCAGTCAATGACAAAGCCTTTCTAGAGGACATCAGAGCCACTTTGGTTGACTTCATAATCTGAGAAATAATTGTGTTATTGAGGAAATTCTTCCTAAATTTTCGAATCACCCAAGTGATCAAATCTCTATCTTTGGAATAATTGATTCCGACTCTCAGACTTCATCAGTTGTTGATGAAGAAATTCTTATGGAAGGACCGAGGCTCTTATGAAATTTTCATCTCTGCCTTCGGACCGCAGTTCCTCTCACTGCAGTCCTACATCGTATTCTGACTCATTACCTCTCATCAAATGTTCCATGACTCAGACTTACTCTGCGGTAGTCCAATCTTCCTTACCGCAAACCATAATTAAGTGTTTAGTAACCATTCAGCCAATCCATCATGAGTTTCCCATAGAAAATTTCAAGTATCGTTAATGTTCCAAGAACCCTGAATCGTCTAGTTCATATTAGTCAAGCCCTCATTTTCAAAAACAATCTAAGGACTTTCAGAAACCACAATTGAATCTCACTGACTGCGATTCTCCAAAAACTTTGCCGAAAATGGCTTTCAAATAAGAATTTCAATCTTGTGATAAAAACTGGAAAACCTTTTCGAAAAAGAAAATAGAAGTCAAAATTTGAAATCCCAAGAGTCTAGAAAAGCATATTTTCCCCAACTATCTTTCTAAAATCACGAAAAACAAGAAATCAAGCAAAAAGGAATGTACACTTCCTAAAACATTTTCAAAGTTTTTTGACAAAACCCAAAAGCTTGTAAAATCTTTTTGAAGCAATGGTTTTATAATCTATTCCTTAGACGCCCCAAAATGAAAAGGGATTTTTCCGACACCAACACTTTTCAAGTCACCTCAACCTTTTGCAAAATTACATCCTAAGAGATTCACACGTGCAAATCACATTGCTTCAAAAACAAGATGCACTCAGATTGATCCCAAGACTAATCCCACATTCTTCAGACCACTGACCAAAAGTAATGTCAAGGTAAATGTCAAAAACTCATCATCTGAATTTCACCGTCAAAAGGGGTCATCTCGAGCCTCACCTTGTTCTTTTCAAATGAATCATACAATTCAAAAACCTTGTACTTGTAAAAACTCTCACACTTTTCAAAAACCTCGCACTTTTCAAAAGTCTCGTAACTTTTCAAAATATCACAACACTCCAAAAGCTCATAAGTACCCAGGTCTAGGATTAAAAGTTAACACAAAATATGTCCTTGCAACCTCGATTCATGCACATATGACAAACCATTTGTATCCTCGGGCTCCAAACTTGTTTGGTTGCCTAACTAACTGTGTAAATTTCAGGTAGTGTGCAAGGAGGAACAACAAGAGGAGTGGTTAATTAACAGTGCCTGCTCCTTGCACATGACCGGAAGGTTAAAATACCTTCGAGATTTCAGGCCAATCTACAACGGTGGAAATGTCACCTTCGGCAACAACATGAATGGACTAATCTGAGCTTATGGTGTTCTTACTATAGGGAATTTCTATATCCAAAAGGTTGCTTATGTGGAAGGTCTTAAGCACAATCTCATCAATGTAGGCCAAGTATGTAAAGCAGGCCATCGAGTTGAATTTGATAACGATTACTGCTACATAAAGATGAGTGATAGAAACACTTGCTTGATAAAATCCAAGTATGAAGGAACCATGTATCCCTTGGATGTTTCTCTGATAATTGAAAAACCATAGATGTTCTTTCTGTTAAAAGCAATATCATAGGTCAACTGGCTATGGCACTGCAATCTAGCTCATCTTAACTTCCGATATATCAACAACCTGGTCATCGGAGAACTCGTCCGAGGTCTACCAATTCTCAAATTCAGCAATGCTACTCTGTGCTCTGCCTATGAATGTGGCAAAGAATCCAAAGCAATCCATCCTGTGATGATTGATTCTTCAATCTCTGAACCTCTTGAGCTCTTACATATTGATCTATGTGGTCCATTTACCATAGCCAGTCTCCATCAAAACAAATACATACTGGTTATAGTGGATGACTTCACTCGTTTCACATGGGTCTTCTTCTTGAGAGTTAAGTCTGAAACACCGCAGATCCTGGTCAATTTCATCAAGGAGATTGAACTACATATCAAATTACTAGAACGATGCATCCGAAGTGATAATGGAACTGAGTTCACAAATCATCTCCAAAATAGTTACTTGGTTTCAAAGGATATTAGTCACAATTAATTAGCTCCTTACACACTGCAACATAATGGAGTAGTAAAGCGAAGGAATCACACTCTTGTGGAAGCAGCTAGATGTATGCTCAATTTTGCAAACCTTCCTCTCTACTTCTGAGTCAAAGCAGTGGTAACAGCTTGTTTTGTTCAAAATCGAAGCATCTTCTGTAAGTGTCTCAACAAAACTCCGTATGAGGGCCTTAACAACCATAAACCAAATGTCAGATTCTTTCACATCTTTGGGTGTAGATGTTTTGTGATCAACAATAAGGCTCATCTAAACAAGTTTGCACCGAAGTCAGATGAAGGCATTTACCTTGGATACTCAACAAGCAAAGTAGCCCATAGGGTTCTCATGAGATGCAAAAGACTAATAGTTGAATTCTTCAATGTCAAATTTGATGACTATTACCTCCATAACACTACTCAATCAAATGAAGGAAAAGCAATCCTTGAAAGTGATATCAACCCTCTTCGGGTCCCCTTAACATAGTTGAAATAAACTTGATGATCATTTTGACCTAGTAGAGACAGCTCAACTAACTAATGTTCTTGTGTCTCCGGAAGCTCAACAGCAACATGAATAAGTTTTTGGTCCTACTCTATCTGATGAAGTGTCACTCAATACATCTAGTTTACCGATTAAAGGAGAAAGTTCCACTCCGGATCAGGTGACAAGTATCGAGGTTCCAGTACTTTAGGAAGTACCTCCGGTCCCTCCCCTCAGAAGATCTCTCCCTTCAAATGTATCCTCAAACTCGGAGGATGACAACATAGAGACCATTGACACAAGAACCGATCCAAGGGTTATCACTCTCTCAACAATCCAGAGGGAACCATCTCAGGTTCAAGGGGAACTCCTATCCGCAATCTAGGGGGAACCTCTCTTAACTGCTCAATAAAATGTTGATTTCAAGACAATTCTGCAAGCTGCTCTAAAGTCCAGGGGGACTACAGTCTCCAACCGAAGAATCCTCTAATATAGAAGACATTACCTCCATCGCAGTATTACATAATCTACAACCTCGCCTTCATGTATGGACAACGGATCACCGACCGGGTCAAATCATCAGAAACCCATTCACATGTATCCAAACTCGATCCTCCAAAGATTAATCTGACCAATGTAACTATGCAGTGTTCGTGTCCTCGGTCGAGCCCCAAACCATCAAAGAAGCATTAATGGAACCTGAATGGATATCTGCAATGCAAGAGGAACTGACAGAATTTGAACGAAACAAAGTGTGACAACTTGTTCCAAAGCCAAATGGTCACACTATTGTTAGTAAAATATTGGTATACAAGAATAAATTGGATGAATCTGATGCGGTGGTAAGAAACAAAGCGAGACTAGTTGCTAATCCTTCTGGAGAATCAGTAGATGAAAAAACTTATCGAGTAATGATTGGTTCGTTGATGTACCTCACTACAAGTCGACCAAACATCGTCTTCGCAACAGGTGTATGTGCAAGATACCAAGCCGATCCAAAAGTATCTCACATGACCGCAGGGAACAACTTCAACATACAAACATTCATAGATGCGGATCATGCTGGATGTACATTGGATAGAAAAATCACTTTTAGTGGATGTTAATTTCTCGATGGAAGACTCGTCAGTTGGTTATCAAGGAAATAAAGTTATGTCTCATTGTCTACCGTAAAAGTAGAATATATGGCCGTAGCCAGCTATTGTTCAAAAGTCTTGTGGATGAAAACTCAATTTATGGACTGCGGATACAGGACGCTGCAGATACCGGTTTACTGTCACTCAGAGAGTGCCATAACAATTTCTAACAATCCTATTCACCACTCGAAGACGAAGCACAATGAACAACAGTATCATTTTATCAAAGACCACATTCTCAAATGTAAAATTGAACTAATTTTTGTTACCACTCACGAAGAGATTGTTGATATGTTTACCAAAGATCTTGATTCAACAAAACTCAACAGTTTTCTTCAAATGTTAGGGATGATGAATCCGGATACAAAATTCTTATTGAAATAATAGGTACCGCAGACCATCCCTGGTCTTAGTTACGGTCCTAGTTAGATACATCTATGATAGATGGTTTTAGTATATTTTGTGTAGTGCAAGCATATATCATAGATATATCTCTTGGGTTCTTATTGTTTGTTATTTCTAATGTTTTGCCAAGTATTGTTCAGGTTATCCCACTACAGCACCACCAATCCGTAATTATGGACCAATCCGCAATGAATGATCAAGCCACAGTCATTTAATGATTTCTCAACCTCTTCATAAATTCAAGGAACTTTGTGTGCTATTAAACGGTTCTCATTAAATAAAAACACTCTCAACAAACATTCATTTGTAGCATACAACGTTTCAGTTCCTTTTCAAATAATCCTTTAGTGTCAAACCTATTTTAGGTTTCATTAAAAATTAAATAGTTTTCCATAAAAGAAATGTTTATATAAATCTTTTCCTTAAACTGTCAACTCCCATTTTCCTATATGTCAAATCCGTTCCAAATTCTTACTTTATTCAACAAACTTTTTCCCATCACCGCACATTCTCCAAACGTGCATTTATGGGTCTGACATATCATTAAATGATCTATTTTTGAAAATTAAGAAATAATAAATAGTTTCTTTTATCTACCTTATTCATGTTTGCAAATGGTTAAACCCCAAGGGTTTTTATGATTCATAGTTGTAAATAGGGTAAATCCAATAAACGTTTCAGATCTGAAGGCATAAATATCTCCCCCGACCCCCCAAGAAAGCTTTACGCTTTCTGAACTCTCAATTGATGATCTTCATCTTCTCCATCTTTTTGCAGTCAAGGATTTTCTGCAAGTTCTAAAAAAAACTTTTTCAACAATGGTGAAGTCTGGCATTTCAAAGAAGCAATCCAAGGCTTCTAGTCCGCTCAACCCGCTGGTTCTGAATCTGCTGCAAGAAACCAAACGCCTTCAATTGCGTCTAGCAATTTTAGGGAAATCTTCGAAAATCATCATTCTTACAATGAAGCCATCGATCTGGTGATCAAGTATATCTCAAATCATCCCCTGTTTGGAGCCTTTCACTCCATCACAAGCACTGTTCCGCTATCGACTCTCTTCAAATGTGCATTCTCTGCATATCGACCTCTTAACAAAGTTAATGAAGTTCATCTGAATCTAATTGATGATTCCTTGGTCATCCTGACAAAAGAGAAGTTCTTGAATGCGATCAACTTATGTGTTCTCCCTGCCACAAAGTTCATCACTCTAAGTGTGAATGACATCATCCCAACACACTATGAGATGGGATACCAAAAGAAACCTAAGGGAATTGGCAAGTTCAAGAAAAATCAGTTGGTTGTTGTTTGGCAGTTTGTGTGCCATTTTATAATACGCAGTCTATCAAGGACAATCGTAGGCACTGATAATATGGGCCTGAAACTATTGGAATTAGTTTGGAGTATCTTCACTGGCAACGACGTCAATTATGGCCCAATCTTGTGTGATGACTTCTTCAGTACATTACCAAAGAGAATCTGAAGAAAGCACCAATAGAGCTCACTTTTGCTCGTTTTTGGTCCTTATGCATTTCTGATCTCCACCACGATGCACATTTGAGCATGGAAAATGACATCAACTTCTTCATCACCAGAGATCTAAAAAGGTACCCCACCTCTAAAAAACAATCTTTATTTGGACCACTTAGTTGTCTTCCTGTTCATATTTTGATATCTGTTGGACTTGAAACGCAAGAAGCCACAGATCATATTGAGGCTACGGAAGGTATTGACCAATACCTTCCTACCCCGCCTCCTCCAAGTCAATCTATAATAGCCTCGACAGACCCCCACCGTGCAGTGAGTACCACAGCCCCAACTTCTACTCAAGCATATCTTCCACTAGCATGACATCTGAAGCAGCTAGTATCATCAAAGCAACCCCCCCTCCCCATGGTAAAGCAAAGAAAGGTGAAACCTTGAAAAAACACAAGTCGAGGATCGTTATGTCCTCGGATGAAGCTTCTGATCACAGCCACCCTATCAATGTTGAAGAGTCTGATAGTGACTCAGGTTCTGCTCTCGTCCGCAAGAATCAAAGCACCAACCCCAGTTCTAGCCAAATGTGTATCCGGACTTATACCGTAGCCTCTCAAAAGGCTTCGGTAGTCCTTCAGGTTCCCGCAAACCTATTCGGCTCAACCCTCTCTAGCTACTCAGACACAACAGGTGTTTTTGTTTCATCTTCAAGTGGAGACTCGACACCCAATGTATAGCAAATGGATTCACTTGGTTCAAAACGTCATAAGGTCTCAAGGGATTCTTCAGCCCTAGCAAGAACTGAGTTGAGGACACACTTGACTACGGGTCAAGGAGACCAAGGAAACTAAGGAAATCCTACTCTGCCTACCTTACAATCAGGTGGTTTAGGCATAGTGAGCACCAATGTGCAAGGATCCGAGAACTTAGGGGACACCATGGTGCACAATCAAGGATTTGGCAGTTATGATAGTCATGATACTTGGAGTCGGGAACATCCCACTACTGAGTTCGGTATTCAAAAATATTAGGCTTTCCGCAGGGCATTCCAAGCCCGCTAGGATCAACAAACTAAGCAGCAACAACAAAAAGATCAAAAGAGTCAGACAGTAGCAAAATAATGGGCTGATGCAATTAATAATGCCAATACAATGGCCACCATCTCCAAAGTTCAAGATTGGATGCTCTCTATGGCTGAAAAAATCCAAAGGGCTAAATCTCTTCAACAAGGTGAAGGTCCATCCCAACTCCCTCCACCACAAGATGAAGAATCTCCAAATGATGGAACCGCAATTAAAGTCAGTTCTGATCCTACATTTGGTTTTGATGACTTAGACATGACCGAAGTCAATAAACCTACGGGTTCAGATGATTTTATAATGATTGTTGATGAAGATTCTTCCAATGGTTCACAACATTCCACCTCCAAACCTAAACAGAAGAAGAAAAAGAAAATGGATGTATCTCGCAAGGAGTTTCTAAGCTTACAAACAAAGGTTGATCAAATTTTGGCTGCTGTGAAATCCACCCCACCGCAAGACGCTCCTGGTCCAGAAACACTTATTGAATGCATTGAACGTCTTGAAGCTAGAGAAAGGATGGCTGCTTAGCGAATCTCTCTCAAGGTCGAGATGGGAATCCGAGCCATCGATACAAAAAGAAAGGGTGATCGTGAACAGTTCATCACTACAGTGGAAAAATTCATCACTGAGGTATCCACTCTCAAGAATGAACTCCTAACATCCATAGCATACCAAAATGCTCATTCTCATAAGCTTGTTGAGGAAACTCACAACGCCTATGAGTCCGCTATTTTTGTTCTTCAATCCACAATCAATAGCCTCCGACGATCCTTATCTTCCACTGTCTGTGGGCAATAGATTCTGAAGTTAACAAAGGAAATCCACACTTTGCTCTTCAAAACCATAATTCCCAATAATCAGCAACTTGGTGATACAATCGGAGCCCACTTCAATGATGTCATTGCGAAGATTGACTGTCTTAAATAATGGCTTGAGGAGGAACCAGGTGTTCCTTCTTCACGAGGGGGAAGTGAAGACCGTAATTCGAATCAAGGCTCTCATCAACAATCTCATCAGCATCATCATCTACAAACTCCCATCCGATTCGGTCCAAGTCCTCAACAAAAAGTTCCGTCTCCTCAACCATCTCCTAAACAGAAAACTTTGGTACCTTCTCCTCAATCTCCTCGACAAACTCAAATTGTGCATGAAGAACCTGAATCACCTCCACTCCAAGAAACTCCTCCCCGGTTAAAAAACATAGCTCCAACGATTTCATCAGATCATGAAGAAGACTACCTGCAACGCAACAACGAAAGCAATATTGGAAAGCTACCAAGTTCGCAGATCAAATATGGAGAGACCATGGGTTCAACACTACCATGGATGAAACCCTTATTAACTCATGGGTGAATCCCACCCGAAGGCTCCAAGATGATGACTACAGGCCAGTACTAACGTATTCTAAGCCTCCAGAGGATGGCTACTGGGACATTCCCATTTCCCTGAAGGTCGTGTTCTTCACTGTTTTTGAGCCATTTGATCTAAGCCTCCCTGATAACCAAAGTTTGCCTCTAGAGTTTCAAAGACTAAACAAATTTCATGGAAAACATGGATCCAAATTTGAGAGCATATGTTCATGTGAAAGGCCCTACTGAGTCAAAAACTACAAGATCCACAAATTCATGAAGGCTGAGTTCATCCAATATATGCGAACTAGAAGAGAATGTGATTACATCTGAACTCAGGCCAACTTTACTTGTATGAATCCATAAGAAGTATTTCTAATTGCAAGGGTGTTTCAACTCAAATATGAAAAACACTCAAAAATGAAGATTGCCTTTGAAAGGGTATGCGAATACCTCAAAAGCACTGTATATGACTTTGCGAAACTAGATGCGGACATTCACCCTGCTTTGGCTCAAAAGGTTAATATTCCTGCACTTGAGCCCGCACACATCTTCATTGAAGGATATGAAGAATGTTCCTTGGGTGCAACCAACTTTCCAGAGTTGGGTGTTATTTTCAAAAGGGCGAACAACAATGTCAAATATTTTGTCCTAATATCATCCATGTGTCGCCTGACTCGTAGGTAACTAGAAGTCACACTGACTTTGGTGTAAAGATCTAAACACACAACGAGGAAGTAAAATTTGAGATCACTCAAAGAATCAATTGGCTGATTGAAGTAAGGAAGTTCTGGTGGCTGTTGATCAAATTTCTAAAGCTCAACATATGAGAAGTTAAAGAGGTTGCTTAGGGGGGGAATTGATTAAACATATAAGTGACCCTCTTGAACTTGACAGATCTAAAGCCACCTCCAGATCTGCAATCATCATCTAAACCGAAATCAACAACGGCATCCACAGTCATCATCAAAATACTTTATTTTAGTTTTATCTATTATCTGTTGTCTTTACATTGCTTTGTCTAGTGTTCCTTGCATGGCCACTTTAGAACCTATAAGACTTGTAACCTTTGAGACACTATAAATAGAGTTCTCTTTCTGAATGAAAATTACATCTCTTGGATCTCATATTTTATCTTACTCTCTGCTTATTCTCTCATCTTCAAGTATCTCCAGAACGTATCTGATCATAATCTCTTTTCAGAGCAAGTCATTTTTGACTTCATCACTAAGTTTGATCACACTCATTAACTTGGATTGATTGCAATCCTTGTTGAGAATCAACTTAAGTGTATACTTGATATAATAGTTGTTGTCATTTATATTTCCTTGTATTTCTGCACCTAATTATCTAACTATCTAACCTTTAACTTATTATTGTTGAGCTTTATGATCCATTGAGTTAAACTTTATTCCGCAATATTACTTATACTAACGTTTGTTCAAGTGTGTTTCTCAAGTTTTCCTTTCAACAAAAATTATTTTTGAACTAAAACTCAACAATTAGTATCAGTGAGCCACCTTGCAAGTTTGGTTGGATTTTTATATTTATGGAAATCTTAGTTTTTTGAGAATATGGATAACCTTTTTGTATAAAAATAAGTTCATACATATGTTCCTTGAAAATTTTTAATTGTTATTTTTTGTGACAAAAACGTACATGCATTTTTTGTCACTTGAAGTTGTTTTAGAAAAACAAAGGTTGTTTTATGTTTATAGGTATTTTAGAGTGCATAAACAATCCTTGGACCATTTGTATTGTTGTTTGTATGATTTGTTTGAAAATGCTTTGTAATATTCTTTTATTCATAAAAGTATATAATAAAAGTAACTTGTTTTTATTCTTGTCATTTTTATGTAATAGATTAGTTTTAGACTACATTTTTTGAAGACTAAAAGTGGGGGCCACAATTTTGTATGGTTTTTATAAATGTGTATAACCTTTATAATAAAATCGTATAAAATTGTAACAAAGTTGGTTGCTATTGCTAGTGGGAGATTGAAGATAACATGAACAACAAGTTGTATTATTTGCTACCATTGTCCCTTAGGAATGACTTAACACTTTTTTGTTGGGTTACAAAAGTGTTAACTAGATCAAGGCTTGTTTATGTTAAATGCATGCTTGTGTTGCGTATTTTTCAAGTATATATTTTGTGTCGTCAGTGATACTTTAGCTTTTCACAAACTCAAACTATTTTTTGCTCAAAATAAACATCACATGTAGTTTGGTTTTCAAAATTTAAAAGTTGAACATAAAATGTAACAAGGTAATGCTTAAAAATTAAAATCAGTTTTATTAAAATAACGTTAATTACGGGAATTTTTGAAATAGTAAAATAGAAGTCCAAAAATTGTGATTTTGAAACTTATACGAACTCCAAGTATTTTTTTAATGAAAGGAAGTTCTATTAAACAATATTAAAAGGTTCCACATGGCTCAAACTCAAACTTAATATTGGATAGTATCATTAAAATTGAACTGATCAAAATATAAAAACTAGGTTTTATATTTGAAAATTAATATCATGATTAATTAGATGCATGCAATTATCATGATATCATATGTTTTAAAATATAATAGTAATATATGCAAATCCTTTTTTCGAAAGGCAAGTCTATGCCATCCAACTTTAGAAACGTTTGCACATCATTTGTATAATCCTTATGTGATAAAGGATACCTAATAATTTGTGTTATTTTTGGTGGCCAAAGTATTTTTCCGATCTCTATAACCAAATTATGGGCCAATTGAACACGTTTTTGTACTTGGATGACTTGATTGGAAACCTCTTGGATGACTTGATTAACAACCTTTTGTCATAAAGGTCACCTAAACAAGAATGTTCTAAGGCATAGATGAGACCAAAACAGGTCAAATTAACAAATGGGTTCTTAAGGGTTTAATACATCGAGGAATTACAAGTGGTGTAATTAATAAAACCTATTTACCTTGTCAAATTTAGCAAGTGGGATAAAAGTCTCCTAACCATTTATTTAATTTGTAACTTGGATCCTAGAATTTAAATAAATAAAAAATTTTGGAAACAAAAGGGTATTATTTTTAAAGAATTAAATAATAAAAAAAACTTTTTTAAAATTTTGTAGATGACTCCACCAATTACTAAAACACACCATCACCCTATGAACATTCTATCGATATTCAACAAAGAAAAATTGAACCACTCCAACTTTTTGGATTGGCATAGAAATTTGAGAATAATTTTGAAACCAGAAAAGAAAGAATATTTTCTTGAAAAACAAACTCCTGATGAACCACGTGCTCTCCTAAAGGTAGCACATGATGCATACCTTAAGCATATAAATGATTCAATTGATGTATCATGCCTTATGTTTTCCATTATGATTCTAGATCGTCAGCGAGATCTGAAACTCTTTACTTCCTTTGACATGATTGAACATCTCAAGGAGATGTTTTGTCAGCAAGCTAGGACTAGGAGGTTTGAAACTATTCGAGCCCTTCATGGCTTGAAAATGGAGGATACTGGAAGCGTGAGTACTCATGTTCGAGTACTCATGTACTCAAGATGAAAAGTTATCTTGATTACATGGAGAGATTGGGCTCTCCATATACACTAGGCTTGGCTACAAACTTAATTTTGAACTCACTGCCCAAGCTTTATAGAACTTTCATCATGAACTACAACATGAAATGGTGGGATAATGTGACATCCCTTAATTTCTCGGCCAGAAAAGACCGATTTAATTTAGGCATTTTAAAAAAAAATTCAGAGAATTTTTTTTTAAAAGATGTTGCGGAATTTGTTCCCAAAACAAAACATGATAAAAGTTTATCAATACCTTCTTTAAGAAATGTATAGTTTCATTTCATATCAAAACCTCAGGATGTCATGTTCCAATACATATCAAAAGCATAAACAAGACATTATAAGCCTTTCAACATCTATTTACAACTACTAGCTTATAATCCAAAATTCCTCATCATCCTCCGACTATGCTCGGGGTCCACTACCTGTAACATAAAAAGCTGAGTGGGTCAGTCTTGGGAGTCGGGTGAGCATATAGGGTTTTCACCTATAACAATAATAAACTTACTAAGTTCATCAATCAACAATAACCCTGATTACCCATTACCATTATCCTCACTTTACGTCCCTTAACACTTATCACAAGGGACCTAGCCTAAGGAATATCATCGTGATGGACACTACTGCTAAGGGGTTTCCTCACCCACTGGAGTGTCTAGAAAGTCTGTGGTCGTCATCCAAACTCCACTAGATGACTAGATCTCAAAACACATAGAGGCCTCTCATCACTTCCATTTTATCACACATCACTATCTACCTACGTTTTACCCAACATATTTGTAGATAAAAATACATATACAGTTTAAAACTTGTGTAAAACGTTAATTCAACAGTCACCTCAGTTAAACAATTAATATAATTACACATAGCACGTATTTCATGTAAAATACTTCATATCTAGGTGTAAGATGAAGGTGACTATACACTCACATGATTTGATGATAATCGGGCAGCAATTCGTTTCCTAAAATGATCGTATCTAATAAAATCGGGAGTTTTATTGAGAAATCAGGCTCTGCAAAGGTCGGGCTTCGGAACCGAAAAGATAAATTTTCGGGATTATCGGGCACTTCGTGGACTATTCTGGGGCTTATAATTGATATCGGGGCTTTGCGGGATGTTAGGATGAAAGAAATATGGGTTTAGAGGGCTAAAAATGACAAGATTCCAAAATTTACCCAGGAGGTCTTGCATCCATCTATTTATAGGGGCGAGGCTTCTGATCGAACAACTAGAAAGAAGCCACGCATCACAGATCCGAGGGCTCGCAGGGAGGATGGCCTGCAAGTGGGTTGCGCGTGCGAAGGTGTTGCTATCAGCTTGTGATTGGACCGAAGTCTGGATCCGATGAGGGGGTTCGTGGCACCTGCGAGGGTTCGGACGCACGAGGGAAGAGGCGCGCGTCGCATCTCTACTGGACTGAACCTCGGACTCGAGAAGATCATGACATGCCTCGCTATGTGGCTTCGGTGATTCAGCAAATTTTTGGAAATGCATCGGATGCGAAGCGACGACATGTGGCCGAAGTCCACGTGTGCGAAATTCCTCAGTTTTGGGGGATTTTTCTTGTTTTTCGCACCAAAACTTCTAAAATCCATAATTTTCGCATACGAGCTCCGTTTTTGATGTTCTTTATATGCACGCGTATGTAGAATTACGTTCTACAACTTTCATTTAGACTTCGTCGGTTAATTTTGAACTTAGTTTTTATATTATTATTTTTAGCAGACCGGGATAGAAAATCCGTTAAAAATTCATAACTTCTTCATCCAACGTCCGTTTTCCTCAGACTTTTTACCATTGTGCTACTAATGACAAGACCTTCGATTCTCATCGAGGTTGTGTCTACTAAAAATCACTCGATCTAAAATTCGAGTTTTTAGCTGTCTACTACTAAGCTGAAACATCGAAAAATCATAACTTCCCGAGGTTTAACAAATACTACAAGTTTTGTTTATATCACTAAGGCTAAAAAGTGGTTTATCAAAAACTCACTTTTTACGACATTCAACACCGTGTCGGTTTTGTCGCGAAACTTCGACAGGTCATAACTTCTTCGTTATAACTCGGATTTTAGTATTCTTTATATCCCCGAAATCCTTGTTTTGATCACTAATACTTTATGTAAAGATATAGGGCTTATCTCACACTTTAATTTTGACACTTATTTTTTATTCTTAATTAATTAAACCCTAATAGTTAAGCATAAAACACATAATTCACATAATATTCACATAATTCCTTTTCATTTATTCAAAATGAGTTACAAAGGTTATCCTAGACTATCACCTCAATATAAATGCATAGGCTAGAAACACGAGTGTTACAATTCTCTCCTCTTAGGATGATTCCGTCCCCGAAATCATATATCACCAAACAAATGCGGGTTGCGACTCATCATGTCACTCTCCATTTCCCAAGTGAGACTTGGCCCATTCGTATGTTTCCAACGCACAAGCACTAAATCAACCATCTTGCATCGCAACTTCTTAGTCTTACGGTCAACGATTGCCTCAGGTTCTTCAATCAATCTCTTGTTTTCATCCAACCTTAACTCAGAAATCGGAATTATGTTGGGCACATCTCCCGTGAACTTTCTCAAGTAACACACATGAAAGGTGTTATGAATACCCTCCAGTTCTTCCGGTAATTCTAGCTTGTAAGCTTCATTCCTGATCTTCTGAAGAACTTTGAACAGTCCAATAAACCTTGGACTCAACTTTCCCCTTTTACCAAATCTTATAAGTCCCTTCCACGGCGAGACTTTAATAAAATCGAATCGCCAACTTCAAAGGTTATTGGTTGTCTTTTCTTGTCAGCATAATTCTTTTGTCGATCTTGAGCAGCTAACATTTTTCCCTTATCAATTTCAACTTTTCAACAGTCTGATGGACTATTTCAGGTCCCATAAACTGCTTCTCCCCAACTTCCAGCCAACATGATGGCGTTCGACACTTTTCCCCATACAAAGCGTGATAAGGTGCGATCTTAATGCTTGAGTGGAAACAATTATTATAGGAGAATTCTACTAGAGGTAAATGTTCATCCCAGTTACCTTGGAATTCTAGGGTACATACTCTCAGCATATCCTCCAATGTTTGAATTGTTCGTTCGCTCTAACCATCGGTTTGCGGATGGTAAGTTGTACTCAAACACAACTTGGTACCCAATTCCTATTGTAGACTCCTCCAAAATCTTGAGGTAAAACGGCTGTCACGATTAGATACAATCATTAACAGAACACCGTGAAGCCTCACAATTTCCTTCACGTAAATTTCACAAGTTTATCCATAGACCATTTGTGACAACCGTCAAATTCTAGTCAATTCAAAGTCAAATAAAGTCAACAAGAAAATCCGTTCAACTCAATTAAGCATGGTGTACTAGGGTTTACGTTATGTAATTACTAAACAACTCGCTATTCTAATGAGAGATCATAAATCAAAAAGTGCGAACATCTAGATCTCCTTAACCTAAAATTGTGGTATGTGGCGAGCCAAACCGATAAAACAATGTTGCATACTCATTGGGAGTGTGTAAGATCCTTAAACAAGGCTTAACAGGGTTTACGGACCTTGCGTGACGAAGCCGGACACTCACAAATGCCAAAGCCGAAACCTCTCTCAATCGTTTTCACTCTATCTTTCTCTATTTAGAATCTCTCCCAAATCTCTCTTTGTATGAGAAATCTCTCCAAGAATGTGAAATCTCTCCAAAAACTCTCTTTGTATGAGAAATCTCTCTAAGAATGTGAAATCTCTCCCAAATCTCTCTTCGTATGAGAAATCTCTCCCAAATCTCTCTTTGTATGAGAAATCTCTCCAAGAATGTGAAATCTCTCCCAAATCTCTCTCAAAAGTTCCTTAAACTTTTTATAGTCTTTCGGGCCATCCCGACCCTTAATCGGGTCAAAAACAGCTTTAAACGGGGTAAAAACGCGTAAAATAGACTTAAGTGCCCGAAACCCTTCTTAGGGACTGAAACCCTATAGCAGCCGAGACTCAGTAGCCAAAACTAAGAAGAGAAGCCTCTCGCGCTGAAACTTAGAAGAGAAGCCTCTCGGGCCAAAACTGGCGAAGACCGAGTCTCGCCTCTCGGTCCCTCTTCTTCGCCTCTCGGTCTCTCTTCTCGGCTCTCAGTCTCTCCTCTCGGCTCTTGGTCTCTTCTCCCCGCCTCTCAGTCTCTTCTGCCCGCCTCTCGGTCTTCTTTCTTTCTCTCGGTTCCAACACCAGAGGACCGAACCTCCGGCCAGAGCTTCGGATTTTTGACGCTTTTCACCTATTTTTGATATTTTTAGCATTTTGAGCCTGTTTTTCGTGATTTTAACGCGGGATTTTCTCCAAAAATTATATTTTTATATAAAAGACACTAAATATTAATAATTAAATCATATTCTCCTGAAAATCCTTATTTAAATAATAAAATCTACTGATGAATAATTAACGTGGAGTGTTGACTTTGCTTTACCTTATGACACAAGCAACCACTCCTATACCCACTCCATGTCACTATTCACCATCAGCCTTTATCTAGTCACATCATTGTACTTTTCCCACCATTTTCCAACCTCACAATCAGTCAAAGGCTAGAAAAGTCTCCTCTCTCCTCACACTTCTCTCATTTTCTCATTCTTCCACCAAAGCTCAAACATATCTTCTCTCTCACCTCCTCTCTCTAAAAATTTGAGATTCAAGTCATACTCCAAGACTTTTCTCCTTCATTTAGTAAGTATCATCATCTCTCTTATGATTATTACACATCCTCCTACTCAAAATCATAAGTTTCTTACACAAACATCATCATATTCTTGTTAGATCTTCGAATCTTCAAGTGATTCTTCAAGTGTTCTTGAGTTGAACACTTCTCTTCTCCATCATCCATCTTCTGAAATCACTCAAGGTGAGTTCATACCCCTACATTTTAATGTTTTCTCTAGTTTTTAGGTTGGGGGGGATTACAAGTTGAAACACCAATAACATAACAAAACTTTTCTAACAGCCTTCATCAGAAAAGTTCAACTCCATTCACAGACTGTTTTGGGCAACTTAAACATTTTTGTTATCAAAACTGTACAAGGTGAAAATATTTCAAGTTCTTAGATTTAAAATGACTACTTGCACATCTCCATAATATTTTTCTACAATTTATGGCGATTTTTACAAAACTGCCTATCATTTTAAACACCAATTCGGACCAGTCTGGGATTATGGGATTTTTGACCCAAGTTGGAGGTCACTAAAAATCATGATAAAAATTATGAGTAAACTAGAGACATTTTGGGAACTCCCAGAATTTATGGATTTATTTTTCGACTTCGGATGATTTTTCTATGATTTTTCTAAAACAGCGCAGAAAGGTTAAAATTAGTTAACAGCATATAAATTTCATAACACTTTTTAACATGTTGAGCAAAGTGTTAAATCCTCATAATCTCATATATTACAAGTATTTATTGTATTGGTACAATTTATATAGTAGAAAAACACACACTGAATTTATAAGAACCCTCCATCATAACCATTAGTATGAAACGGAGCAAGATAAACATAGCTAGATTGTACTATACATTTGACTTGCATAGAAATGGTTCTTAAACACCACAAATAAACATACTAAACTATAATAAGTATAGTTAAGTTGCATATACATTTCTAACATTTTAATAAACTATAATAGGTATAGTTTATGATCATTTACATTACCAAAGCTTTTTATACAAAAAGGGTTACCAATACAAAGTACCGGGTTATTAAACAAAAGGGGTACAAATACAAAGTGTCGGGTTTCTATACAAAAATGGGTACCAATACAAAGTAGCGGGTTATTAAACAAAAAGGGGTACAAATACAAAGTGTCGGGTTTTTATACAAAAAGGGGTACAAATAGAAAGTGCTGGATCTTTATACAAAAAGGGGTATAAATACAATGTACCGGGTTCACATAGAATAGTTATTATGACATTAAAAGTATATTTCATCTAGAATTGTTAGATGTCAATTATAATCGTTGAACGTATATGTTCGAGTCGTATAAGATTTAGTCTCGATTGGCTTAGAATTTGTGGGGTCCGCCTCATCTCCTGTTCCTTGTTTGATTGTGGACCTAGGGCAGACCCATTATATTCAATGTTTTACCTAACTTAAATCTTATATAACATATATACGCTGGACGATTATAGGAGAAATCTATGAGTTATTCTAGGGTTCATTTACACATCATATAGGAATATTCTATTCACACTTAACTAAGAAAATATTGGATTTTCTGGAAATCAAACTCTATCAATTTTACAAGGAAAATGATTTTGTTCCTCAAACAAAACTCTTATGAACTCACCAACTTAATTGTTGACACTTTTTCAAAACTACTTGTATTCTCAGGATATCAGTGAAACAGGAAAACTTCAGCGCTTTGAGGATGGGACATTAAACCGTTAACAATTTATTTTTATCATCATAATGTAATTTATTTTGAAAAATGTAAACATATACTTTGGTGTAACTTTTTCAATTATATTTATGATGCTTGTATTTGTTGGATAAGGTGTCTAAGTCCATAACTTATTTGGTATATACTTGACCCGACCGGCATGGTCCATTTGGGTTGCATCTCATCCAAACTATTTATAGATAATTTTATGAGAGTTATACACATATGTTTACTAATATATTATAAGTTATAATATATTAATATGAAGTTATGTTATTTAATTAGTTTTAGTCTTAAATTAATTATGTATTAATTTAGAGATTCAAAGGAAGACTAATTAGATTATGGGCTATTGATTTTATATGGTGTGGGCTAACACTCATTTGGTAATGGGCTAAGCTTGGATGGAAGTGTTGGGTTTTGAGCAATCTAAAACTTCCTAAGTGTGCACGCAACCCTAATAAACCTTGGATCTATGTTTGTCTAAATACATGAAAAATAATAATTTTTCCAAGGTTTATAACCTATCTAACATGGCATGGGGAACATTTCAACATAAAGAGTTAGAAGAGATTACATACCTTTTTGATGAGTTTGGTTCTTGAGGAATTTGAGGGCCAAGCACCAATAGTGTGAATGCCTCAAATGTAATCACAAAACACCACAAACTCTTGGAAAACTTTGAGAGAATGTATACACTTATATTTTCGGCCACACACAAGCACACACACACTAGTTCACTAGTTACCCTTAGGCCCCATTTCATTTTCCATAAACATGCTTATATAGTGTACATGGTTAGGGTGAAACCCTAATAACCCATGACCTTTCCTTTCCAAGGATCCATGGGTTAAAAGCTCCATGGATCATCCATGGACTTCCATATTAGCTTAGCCCATTAACAAATGAGTATTAGCCCACACTATATAAAATATAATAGCCCACAATTAAATAGTCTTCCTTTTAATCTCTAAATTAATTCATAATTAATTTAAGACTAAGACTAATTAAATAACATGACTCATATTAATATATTATAACTTATAATATATTAATAAACATATGTGTATAACTCTCATAAAATTATCCATAAATAGTTTGGATGAGATGCAACCCAAATGGACCATGCTAGGTCGGGTCAAGTATATACCAAATAAGTTATGGACTTAGACACCTTATCCAACAGACTCCCACTTGGATAAGTCTAATAACTATATTTGCGTATGTTACTTTAGGAACCAACCAACAATCGTAGCTCTCGAAAACTCCGTTGAACTATGAAAACTCTGTTGAACTATGAAGCGCCATTTTAGATAAGTGATCATATAATCCTCTGTTCTCATGATATCAGCCAGACAAATACATGGAACAACGTCGTACTTATTGTCCAGCAGTTTGTTTCCCGATTTCCGATTTGTTTGACAAAGAACTTAATCGAACACATCAATTTAGTTCTGACCAGCCGGTACATAGGTCACAACAAAATCATCGAGGGGCCCATATATCGCTTCTATTTCTAGAAGGAACAGATAAACTTCGACTCATATGCTTGTTCTACTATTGTTGAATTGTACACAAAGGCACGTTTTATAACATCAAGTTACTGATGTGTTTACGTGCAATCAATGCACAACCAACTCAAAGGTAACAACTCATATCTCTAGTTTGAAGATTTATATGATATTACCATCTCACGATCACTCGAGATAGATTCCATGAAGTGATACAAGTGAGCGTGGGTTTATTCCAATACCCATAACTTATGAGCACTCATGAATGTTGTAGCAACCATTGCTATGATTAAACCCATTTAGCCATCTACAAACCCGATTCATGACAGTCTTGATTCATACCTACTTCCAACATATGAACGACTGTGGAGTGTTTAAATAACTTAGTCATTCGAAAAAAATAACCTAGCTATTTTGGAACGACTGTGGAGTGTTTTCTAATCTTACATAGATTGAATAACTTCCACCTATGGAGACATTTCCATAGTCCCATATGAGTATCACTTCCGAACAATAGTTACTTCTTTTCAGAACATGTCAATACGGTCCTTTCCGACAACTTACATCATACTTCCAACTTTCCCTGAGCAACCAATCTTTGGCAAACCTCAGATTGTCCTCGACAATTACTTAATCACTTTAGTCATATCCAGTTCTAGACTTTTCCCTTCTAAATGCCCTGAGCCTTTGGAAAATTTAGAAAGGATGAATATTATAGCACATGAAATCGATCCTATATCCGAAGCATATAGGACACGATTCATGATGTCTCACATAAAGACATGATACTAGACCAGTCTTTTGCTACAATATTTTTTATCCATGTTTTCAAAATTTAACTATGAAGAGGGATGTCGTAGTCATTATTGAATTTTGAGAACGCAATATATATAGAATTTCCTTAAGTCGAACCATTCAGACATAAAATTCATATATATATCCTTGACTAAAGATGATTAAAATCTCAATCTAAGCTTCTAGAATTGAAATGAAGTATAATTTCCTCTCCCTTAATTATAGCAAAACAACTTTTCAACCCCTGCAACTTCACGAATTGAAACTTTGTTTTCTATAATTAACATTGCTAGCTTGCAATATTAATCATAATAATCGTGCTCCCACTAACATGATAATTATTAGCATAACACTTATGCTCCCACTAGCTCTGACATATTTCCAGAATCTGCTGGACTTCTGAAATTTAGATTCATACACCCTTTCTTAGATAGCTCATATGTGTGTCTAAACAATTTTCAGAACGATGAAAAGGGATGCCGTAATCATAGTCTCAATTGCTTAGGCATTTGCCATTTCTCACAAGTTCATGTTAGTGTGCCGGTTAACCACACACGCTCCACTAACGACTTTTGAAAATGCAAATAACACAATTGCTATCTACTTAAAATCTACTTAGTGAAAGCGTTTCCTCACCATCATTCTCATGAATCAGAGAGAAACCTTATGACACTTAGATTTTATGGTGTATGAGTTCCTATCCATGTGAATTTGTCAAAACCATAATCACAAGATAAGGTTAGTGACAAATTCAGCCTTTCATGGATTAAACTTGTTCAATCTTAGTTTCTTGTCACCTTGGTAGCACAAGGCCCACCAATGCTTCCAAGTTGAACTCTGATAACTCACATACAAATTAAACTTATTTGAAGTAGGTACAGAAATAAGAATTATGTCAACACGATAGGTTGCAAACCTTAAGTCGTGTGCTAGTGATAAATTACAGGTTTTACTCTTGATTAAATCTTGAAACTCTTTCAGGATCTTTAAGGCTCCCATTGTCCCCTTGACATATAAGTTTCCCCAGTCAAGAACCATTCCTTGAAAAAACAAATATTCAAGGGATAGTGCGGATTCTTATCAAGACTAACACTTTACATAATTGGTCTTAGTTGATCTTTGTCTCATCCAAGACATCACAACTTACCAATCTCAAATGTACAAGAGTAGAAAACATTTTACTCTTACATTTGACTAGTGTTAATAAATCTTCCTTTATGTCACTCAAGGTTACAATCTTGGAGTATGACTCTAAGAATTGTTTTGGAACGAAGTACGACTCACTTCTTGATTTTAACCAATCCAACAATTCATGACCTCTCTTCTTAGCCATAACAATGCACTAAGATGTCCTCAGAGTATAAATTTGTGATATGGTTTCATAATCATTAAGATGATCATGAAATATGATACTAAAGTACTCTCCCATACTTTCAGATTTCAGGAACTTTTATCTTTCTGCCTAATTTGATTCTTCTCATTTGTTTTGTCATACATTGTAACCTTTCCAATGTTACAGAATTATACTTAACCTTATAAGCATAATCATATTTACTAATCTTTAGTAAATCATAACAAATGAATCTTTGTGGTGGACCTTTACTAGCGCACACCCAGTGTACCTAATTCCTTAGTCCTTCAATTGACTCACATATACATGTGATCAAAGAATTAGTCTTAATTTTCAAAGATGAAAATTCTTATTCATCATACAATACAACTTGTATGATTCCAAGTTTCTGTCCAATTGAAACCCGCGTGATGAAAAACTTTCTTCACTTGGTAAATTCAGACACTACCACAAATGAAAGAATCAAATCCACTTTCCAATATTGCTATTACTGGAAACATATAAGCAACAATTTTCCACATATGCCATTGTAAGGATATTTTTAAAATAAATAAAATTAAAACCCTTTTTTTCTTTTATTTTAAAACTTTGCGAAAAAACTTATCCTTACAATCCACATGAAAACCTTGTTGTTATCTATTCATAAGCAATATATTATAACTCTTAAGCAATAGCTCAAAATTCAGATTACCGAACCATGCGATCGAAACCCACCTTCGCAATCAGAATTAACATATACTTACTTTAAGCTTCCTATCATTTCTTTTGATTCTTAAAACATCAACATGTGACCCATTCACATTATGTAATAAGAATCTCCAAATATAAACTTAATAGAGTTAGTCAGTGGACTTTAACTTAAGTATAGTCAAACCTTTTTGACTTGATCAATCTTATGATCTTTCAGGTAAATATGGCAGCTTCGCAACCAATACCCTTTCCTTTGGCAACAAAACACATGGACCCTTTGGGAATGGCACATGAGACTATCTCAGACTTAGCCTTTCTCTTTACCATTTGGTCAACCGAGTTGACTATGGCCGATCCCTTTCCATTGGGAAGAGAAATGCTTTTCTAGATATCCAATGCTACCATTGCCAATATCCATTTAAGGTTTCGGAAGTTGATCAAAATTTGCTTTATTGGTGTTCCAAATCATTGCTGATTCCGCAGCACAAAGAAAATAGATAAGATCATTAAGGGTCATGTCATAGTCTGTCTCATAGTAGTCCCAAAGAGACTCACTATGTTACTAAGAAAGTGATTGAACATCCAACTTTCACGAGACTTTGATACCCAACTCTCCCGGCTTGTCAATATGTGACTTTATCTTCAAGATGTGAGCACACATAGACTATGCTTGCCAATAGGGATTGAGTGACTTTAAACTTTTCAAGAACTTGTGGGTGAGGGAGAATAATTGGAGGAGGTGGAGGAAGTGAAGCATGATGTTGAGGGACACCATCTTCAAGTGATTTGGGAAGATCATAGTTGTCTGAACTAGACATCTATAATGGGAGAAAATCAATTTAGTTGATTCAAAATCCTTAATATAACACCCAATATGAAATATTAAGGCTAGGACCCAACACAATATTTTATATCTTGGAAGAGGGATGCCGTAATCCAAGCTATAGAATATTTGAAGGTAGGCGAATGACGATTCACCAATTTCCACCACGAAAAACGAAACAATTTATTAGGTTTTAATTGGATTTGAAATTCCTAGATCTTTTGAGATTCATTGAACTTTTCAATGGCATGTTTCAATCTCGAGTGTGCCCTCTCAAATTTTGTGACTGGGATGCCGAGGATCACAAAACAAGGTGTGAATAACCATACCAATTCACTTGGTACCCTTAATATTATCACCCAATCAATGTGCCGGTTACCCACACACGCTCCATTGATCTATGACAAACATTAAGTCACCCTTCGTGATCCTTACTAGTCCAAGTTAGTGTGCCGGTTAACCACACACGCTCCACCAACGACTTGGTAAGGTACAAAGTGTGAATTCAATGGGCTAGCACCAAATTCACATTTTTCCTAAAATAACTAAGATTGGGAATTAAAAAAAAAATATTTAGTTACTTTATAATATTCATTATATTTTTAATGAGAATTTAAAGTCATTGTCCTACCCATTCGGCTAACGACCCTCCACCGATCAAGCAAGCGGTGGGTGAGAGTGGACACCCATTAAGTCGCCATTTTATAGGCAACAACCTTATACCCACCTTATAGACCGGCTTTGTGAATGAGGCCTACTAACGGTAAAACGACTTGTTCTTATACATACATACATATATATATATATATATATATATATATATATATATATATATATATATATATATATAATAATTAACCATTAATGTTATAAATAGTATAAGTGTTGAATTTTAACTTTTTAAAATTCTAAGTGTTGGAATTAAAGTTTATTAAAGTGTGTGAAACTTTTCCAAATTCCAAAACTTGAGGGCAAGTTTTGATCAATTCATAAACATTTGGATATTCATAACTTATGAGTTTTAATTAAGTGTTTAATACTTTTAATGAAGAGTCTCTTGGGAATCCATAACTTGAGAACAAGTTATGAAGTTCATAAAAGCATTTATTAGAAAAAAACTCTTCAAAAGTGTAACTTATGATTTCTTAAAAAAAACATTTAAAAGAAAAACCTTTTGGAATTCCATAACTTGAGGACAAATTATGAATTCCATTAAAACACATTAAGATCAAAAATTAACTAACAAACAATTTGCAAATAATTCCTATGATCTAACAAAACTCATATGAACAAGAACATCCATATCAACAATTTCAAGAATCATATGAACACATATAAATTTGAAATTTTGATTATAACTTTGAAATTGGTCCACCATCATCATTACCACATCAAAAACAGGTTTTATGAGTCCAAAACAATTTAAGGTAATGATTCTACACCAATTCCAGCACCAAAACTCGAAGATATGCTGTCTGGGGGTCCAACTCGTCGAGTGCATGAACCAACTTGCCAAGTTGGATGGGTTTTGCATTGGACTCGTTGAGTCCCTTCATGGACTCGGCGAGTCAGCTATGCAGACAGCATAAAATCTTCGATTTTCAGCAATTTGCATCAAGTATTCAAACAAGCAATCCTAGGCTTTGATACCACTGTTGGGTTTTGAGCAATCTAACACTTCCTAAGTGTGCATGCAACCCTAATAAACCTTGGATCTATGTTTGTCTAAATACATGCAAAATAATAATTTTTCCAAGGTTTATAACCTATCTAACATGGCATGGGGAACATTTCAATATAAAGAGTTAGAAGAGATTACATACCTTTTTGATGAGTTTGGTTCTTGAGGAATTTGAGGGCCACGCACCAATAGTGTGAATGCCTCAAATGGAATCACAAAACACCACAAACTCTTGGAAAACTTTGAGAGAGTGTATACACTTGTATTTTCAGCCACACACAAGCACACACACACTATTTCACTAGTTACCCTTAGGCCCGATTTCATGCTCCATAAGCATGCTTATATAGTGTGCATGGTTATGGTGAAACCCTAATAACCCATGACCTTTCCTTTCCAAGGATCCATGGGTTAAAAGCTCCATGGATCATCCATGGACTTCCATATTAGCTTAGCCCATTAACAAATGAGTATTAGCCCACACTATATAAAATATAATAGCCCACAATTAATTAGTCTTCCTTTTAATCTCTAAATTAATTCATAATTAATTTAAGACTAAGACTAAGTAAATAACATGACTCATATTAATATATTATAACTTATAATATATTAATAAACATATGTGTATAACTTTCATAAAATTATCCATAAATAGTTTGGATGAGATGCAACCCAAATGGACCATGCTGGGTCGGGTCAAGTATATACCAAATAAGTTATGGACTTAGACACCTTATCCAACAGGAAGTCCATGGATGATCCATGGAGCTTTCAACCCATGGATCCTTGGAAAGGAAAAAACATGGGTTATTAGGGTTTCACCCTAACCATGCACACTGTATAAGCATGCTTATGAAGCATGAAATGGAACTAGTGAACTAGTGTGTGTAAGCTTGTGTGTGGCCGAAATTATACAAGTGTGTATACTCTCTCAAAGTTTTCCAAGAGTTTGTGGTGTTTTGTGATTCCATTTGAGGCATTCACACTATTGGTGCTTGGCCCTCAAACTCCTTGTAACCAAACTCATCAAAAGGTATGTAATCTCTTCTAACTGTTTTATGTTGAAATGTTCCCCATGCCATGTTAGATAGGTTATAAACCTTGGAAAATTTAGTATTTTGCATGTATTTAGACAAACATAGATCCAAGGTTTATTAGGGTTGCATACACACTTAGGAAGTGTAGATTGCTCAAAACCCATCAGTGGTATCAGAGCCTAGGCTTGCTTGTTTGATACTTGATGCAAAATAGTTGGAAAAGTCAAAAAACTTGCTGTCTGACTGATGAACTCGCCGAGTCCATGGGGGGACTCGCCGAGTCCATGTGTATCTTCAACCTACTCGCCGAGTAGGTTCATGCACTCGACAAGTAGGATCGACAGAGTGCATATTTTCGACTTTTGCTGTTGGAAATGGACTAGAAACATTACCCTAAACTGTTTTGGTGTTTTAAAACTTATTTTAGTTGGTGTAATGGTTGTTCTAATCCATTTACAATAGCATATATCAAAATTCCATGATTTTATGTGTTCATATAATTCTTGAAATTTTGATGATCATGTTTTATGTTCTTATGAATTTAGAAAATGATAGCAATTATTTGCTGAATTGTTTAGAATTAATTCTTGATCATTTATGTGTTTTAATGGAGTCCATAATTTGTCCTCAAGTTATGGATTTCCAAAGGTCACTTTTATTTAACACACACTTAAAACACATAAGTTACATGAAAATGAAGAGTCTTCATTTTTATGAACCTTTAATTCATAAGTTATGAAATGAAAAGTTTTGCATAGTTACAAAACTTGCCCTCAAGTTTTGGAATTTGTAAAGTTTCACACACTTTAATAAACTTTAATTCCAACCCTTAGAGTTTTAATACTTAAAATTCAACCCTTATACTATTTATAACGTTAATGATTAATTATTATATATATGTATAAGAATAAGTCGTTTTACCGTTAGTAGGCCTCATTCACGAAGCCGGTCTATAAGGTGGGTATAAGGTTGTTGCCTATAAAATGGCGACTTAATGGGTGTCCATTCTCACCCACCGCTTGCTTGATCGATGGAGGGTCGTTAGCCGAACGGGCAGAACAATGACTTTAAATCCTCATTAAAAGTATAATGATTATTATAAAATAACTAAACTCCTTTTAATTCCAAATCTTAGTTACCTTAGGAAATATGTGAACATGGTGCTAGTCCATGGAATTCACACTTTGTACCTTACCAAGTCGTTGGTGGAGCGTGTGTGGTTAACCGGCACACTAACTAGGACTAGTAAGGATCACGAAGGGTGACTTAATGTTTGTCATAGATCAATGGAGCGTGTGTGGTTAACCGGCACATTGATTAGGTGATAATATTAAGGGTACCAAGTGAATTAGCATGGTTATTCACACCTTGTTTTGTGATCCTCGGCATCCCAGTCACAAAACTTGAAGGGCACAATCGAGATTGAAACATGCCATTGAAAAGTTCAATGAATCTCAAAAGAATCTAGGAATTTCAAATCCAATTAAACCTAATAAATCATTTCGTTTTCATGGTGGAAATTGGTGAATCGTCATTCACCTACCTTTCAAATATATTATTACCTAGATTACGACATCCTTCTTCTAAGTGTAATATATTGTGATTGGATCCTAGCCTTAATATTACATTTGGGTGTCTTATTAAGGATCCTATATATATCTAATCTAAACTTACTCTCTTCTTTCAGATGTCTTCTAACACTAATGCTTCAGGCTCTAACCCAACTGGTTCTTTCTCTCTCATGAATCTTTGTGGGAGGGTCATCTTTGATGGTTCCAACTTCATGGATTGGATTAGGAACATCAGGATGGTTACTCCTTACGAGGACAAGGAATATGTCCTCGATAAGCAGTTAAAAGAACTTGATGAGTCTATTTCTACTCCTGAGGAGATCGCTGAATTCAGGACTCATGAGAGAGATGCTACTAAGGTGGCCTGTATCATGATGGCCATGATGACAGCCGAGCTTCAAAAGTCGTATGAAGACTTCTACCCTTTTGAGATGCACCAAGACCTGATGGAAAGGTACCATCAGAGTGCTCGTCAGGAGCGGTATGAAATAATCTCCTCCATAATAACTACCCGCATGAAGGACGGTGAATCCGTCACGGCCCACATGCAAAAGATGCAAAGGTATGTGGACCCTTTGCTGAAGCTGAATGTAAACATCCCTGAAGAGTTGGCAAATGAAATCATTTTGCACTCCTTGCCTTCTTGTTATGACCATTTTCGTATGACATATCATATGAACAAGGAGGAAGTTACCCTCAGCAAGCTTCAAGGACTCTTGAAGACCGCGGAATCCGGTCTTAAGGGTATGGCGGTTGTTACCTCTACTACTCCTACTCCAACATCTACCCCTGTTTTGGCTATCGGGCAAGGCAAAGGGAAAAAGAGGAAGCACCCTTCGAAGGGTACTAAGGGAAAGTCTCTTGAAGGCTCCTCATCGAAGACCAAGAGAGGTTCTGTCACTCCTTCTGCCATTCCCAAGGATGTTGAATGGTTTTATTGCCATGAAATGGCACACTGGAAGCGAAACTGCTCTAAGTACTTGCAGGATCTAAAGGATGGGAAAGTGAAACCCACCCATGCAGGTATTTACACTATATTGTCTAATTACTCAACATATTCTAACTCTTGGGTGCTTGATACAGGATGTGGTATTCACGTATGTTCTAATTTGCAGGGCCTAAGAAGAAGTGAGAATGTGGAGCACGGGAAGATAAACTTGATCACGGGGAATAGGAAGGCTTCACCTGTTTCCAAGATTGGAGTTTATACTTTGTTGCTTAATAATGGGTTAAAATTAGATTTGAATAAATGTGTGTACTCGTCTGATATGGTGAGGAATATTATTTCTTTTCATGCTTTGTACAAACAAGGTTTTACCTTTTCGTTTGATAGTGAATGTGGTGGTATTAGTGCTTTCTTTAATAATGTGTTTTATTTTAAAGCATTACCTTGTGATAGTGTGTATGAAACTGTGTCGATTGTAGACAACATAGGAAATAATGTGTTGTATATTGATTCTTCAACTAGCCTAGATAAAGCATCATTGTGGCATTGTCATCTTCGACATGTAAACAAGAAACGCATAGGCCAACTCCAAAAGAGTGGAGTCTTGGAATCATTTGACCTTAAATAGGATGATAGTTGTGAATCTTGTCTACTTGGAAAGATGACAAAATCACCCTTCACTGGAACTTGTGAGAGGGGTGAGGGTTTATTGGACCTAATACATACTGATGTATGTGGGCCATTCAAAACCGCCACAAGGTATGCTAATCGGTATTATGTGACTTTTATTGATGATTTTAGTAGATATGGGTATGTCTACTTAATCAAACATAAGTCCGAAACCTTTGAAAGGTTTAAGGAATTCAAACAGGAAGTAGAAAATCAATTGGGCAGGAACATTAAGATGCTTCGATCCGATCGAGGTGGTGAATATCTTAGCACCGAGTTCCTTGACTATCTTAAGGAGTGTGGGATTGTCTTACAATTGACTCCTCCCAAGACACCACAGCTGAATGGTGTAGCTGAGAGGCGTAATCGAACCTTGTTGGACATGGTTCGCTCTATGATGAGTCGAGTTTCGTTACCAATCTCTTTTTGGGGGTATGCTTTAGAAACTGCCGCCCATATCCTTAATCTAGTCCCTACAAAGAAGGTTACCAAAACACCTCATGAGATGTGGACTGGGAAGGTTCCCAATTTGGACCACATCAGAATTTGGGGTTGCGAAGCTTTCGTGAGGCGTGAAACTCATGATAAGCTTGAACCCCGAAGTGAAAGGTGTATTTTCATTGGCTACCAACAGAAATCCTTTGGTTACCACTTCTACAGACCCAGTGAGAATGTGGTCTTTGTAGCACGAAGAGGGATCTTTCGCAAGAAAGAATTTATAAGCCAAGGAGACAGTGGGAGGCAGATTGATCTTGAAGAAATTCAAGAATCAATTGGTGAGGGAACCTCAGACACTAGCAATCAACCTGAGGAGGAAACTCCTGTTGATCCAGCTGACGAGTCTGTACCTCCGAGGCGTTCCACACGGGTTAGGAACACACCTGTGTTTTATTATGGTTTTCATATTACTGTGGAAGGTGATACGTTTATCAGTGATAGTACATTGGTAAATTTGGATAAACCTAGCAGTGTCAAGGAAGCCATGGCAGGCCCAAAGTCTGCCAAATGGAAGGAGGCTATGGACAACGAGATGCAGTCCATGTATGACAATCAAGTTTGGAACTTGGTTGACAATGTACCAGGCCGTAAAACAGTCGGGTGCAAATGGATCTTCAAGAAGAAGACCGACATGGAAGGAAAAGTGCATACTTATAAGGCTCGACTGGTTGTGAAGGGTTTTACTCAAACTCAAGGTATTTATTATGATGAAACCTTCTCACCGGTAGCAAAGGTTAAGTCTATTAGGGTTATGTTAGCCATTGCTGCATTTCATGATTATGAAATATGGCAAATGGATGTCAAAACCGCTTTCCTTAATGGAAAGTTGGCTGAGGATGTGTACATGAATCAGCCAGAGGGTTTTGTCAGTGCGGAGTACCCAAATAGAGTATGCAAGCTTAAGAAGTCCATTTATGGGTTAAAACAAGCATCTCGTAGCTGGAATCTTTGTTTCAATGAGAAGGTCAAAGAGTTTGGTTTCTCGAGAAGTGAAGATGAGTCTTGCGTGTATGTCAGAGCTAGTGGGAGTATAGTTAGCTTCTTGGTATTGTATGTGGATGAAATACTACTTATAGGAAATGACATCGCAACCTTGCAGGAGGTTAAGTCCTGGCTTGGGAAGTGCTTTGCTATGAAGGACCTAAGGGAGGTTGCCTATATCCTAGGGATAAGGATATTAAGAGAAAGGAGTAGAAGAGTAATTGGACTTAGTTAGAGTACCTACTTGGATAAGGTGTTGAAAAGGTTCTACATGGAGAATTCCAAGAAAGGAGATTTACCGATCCAAAGCAATGCTAAACTGAGTAAGACTCAGAGTCCGAGTACAGAGGCAGAGATAGCTGAGATGAGCCAATTACCGTATGCTTCCGCAGTTGGCTCGATCATGTATGCTATGACTTGTACCCGCCCTGATCTGGCATTTGCTTTAAGCATGGTCAGCAGGTATCAGGGGAACCCTGGCAAGGCTCATTGGACCGCGGTAAAGAACATTCTCAAGTACCTGCGGAGGACTAAGAATTGGATCCTTACCCTTGGTGGGAGTGATGACTTGAGAGTATTAGGGTATAGTGATGCTAGTTTTCAGACTGATAGGGATAACTTCCGCTCCCAGTCAAGCTGGATCTTTACCTTAAATGGAGGGGCAATTTCTTGGAAGAGTTCCAAGCAGGAGATGGTGGCTGATTCGACTTGTGAATCAGAGTATATAGCAGCGAGTGAAGCAGCGATGGAGGCGATATGGCTAAAGAACTTCATTGGAAACCTTGGAGTTGTACCAGCTATTAAGGAACCTATAGAGATTTTCTGTGACAACAATAGTGCGGTTACCTTAGCCAAGGAACCAAGAGATCATGGCAGATCCCGACACATTGACAGAAAATTTCACTTCATAAGACACAAGATTGAAGAAGGACTCCTCGTGGCAAGGAGGATATCGTCGGATGAGAATCCCGCAGATCCCCTTACGAAGGGACTGACGAGGGTTAAGCATTTTCAGCATGCGAGGCGCATCGGGCTGAAGGACGATATTAGTTTTACAAATTAGATAGTTTTCCTGAAACTTGTAAAATGTAATCGACGTTTGATGATGAATAAAATTTGTGATTTATTTATGAGTAAAGTGTTACTGTCATTGTCAATTATTTACTATTGTTTCACTTTTGCATGTTTTGACTTCCAAAATAATTAATTTATTCAAACCTCCACAATCGATCATACGTCGGAAGTAGGTATGAATCAAGATTGTCATGAATTGGGTTTGTAGATGGCTAAAGGTGTTTAGACATGCCAATGGTTGCTGCAACATTCATGAGTACTTATAAGTTATGAGTATTGGTATAAACCCACGCTCACTTGTAGCACTTCATGGAATTTTTCTCGAGTGATCGTGAGACGATAATATCATGTAAATCTTCAAACCTAGAGATATGAGTTGTTACCTATGAGTTGGTTGTGCATTGATTGCACATAAACGCATCAGTAACTTGATGTTATTAAACGTGCCTTTGTGTACAATTCAACAAGTAGTAGAACAACCATATGAGTCGAAGTTTATCTGTTCCTTCTAGAAATAGAAGCGATATCTAGGCCCTTCGATAATTTTGTGTTGACCCATGTACCGGGCCCGGTCAGAACTAAACCAATGTGTTCAGTGAAGTTCTTTGTCAAACAAATCGGAAAATCGAGAAACAACTGCTAAACAATAAGCAAGACATAGTTCCATGTGTTTGTCCGGCTGATATCATGAGAACAGAGGATTATGTGATCACTTGTCTTAAAAATGGCGCTTCATAGTTCGACGGAGTTTTCGAGAGCTACGATTGCTGGTTGGTTCCTGATGTTATATAGGCAAATACAGTTACTAGACTTATCCAAGTGTGAGTCTGTTGGATAAGGTGTCTAAGTCCATAACTTATTTGGTATATACTTTACCCGACCGGCATGGTCCATTTGGGTTGCATCTCATCCAAACTATTTATGAATAATTTTATGAGAGTTATACACATATGTTTATTAATATATTATAAGTTATAATATATTAATATGAAGTTATGTTATTTACTTAGTTTTAGTCTTAAATTAGTTATGAATTAATTTAGAGATTAAAAGGAAGACTAATTAGATTATAGGCTATTGATTTTATATGGTGTGGGCTAACACTCATTTGTTAATGGGCTAAGCTTGGATGGAAGTCCATGGATGATCCATGGAGCTTTCAACCCATGGATCCTTGGAAAGGAAAAGACATGGGTTATTAGGGTTTCACCCTAACCATGCACACTATATAAGCATGCTTATGAAGCATGAAATGGAACTAGTGAACTAGTATGTGTAAGCTTGTATGTGGCCGAAATTATACAAGTGTGTATACTCTCTCAAAGTTTTACAAGAGTTTGTGGTGTTTTGTGATTCCATTTGAGGCATTCACACTATTGATGCTTGGCCCTCAAACTCCTTAGAACCAAACTCATCAAAAGGTATGTAATCTCTTCTAACTCTTTTATGTTGAAATGTTCCCCATGCCATGTTAGATAGATTATAAACCTTGGAAAATTTATTATTTTGCATGTATTTAGACAAACATAGATCCAAGGTTTATTAGGGTTGCATTCACACTTAGGAAGTGTAGATTGCTCAAAACCCATCAGTATTTACTTTGAGCACTATAGTATACACGTTGTTGTGATATTGTACATGAAGTCCTCCGCCCTCGGATGTTTCTGCCATCCTTGGTTTGGGGGTGTGACAGATTGGTATCAGAGCATTGTTTATAGTGAACTCAGTATATCAACCCACATAAGATATACAAACTGTAAATGCATTGCGACGAAGGTCTCTAATTTAATGTTTTCAAAACAACTATACTTTTAGAAATAAATAGCTTCTTGTTAAAAGTATACATGCATGCATACATACTAAGGTCAGTATCATTCTAGAACAAAGCAAAAGTTATGATTGTTGGATATCACAGGTAAGCTTGGGGATGTATGGTCAGTCTTGGGAGTGGCATAGCCTGATCAACTATGTTGGTCTGAGGAGTGATTAGCATATGCCCAAGAATGGTTTTGATGTGGCAACATGTATAAAAACCTACCAACACTACCACACTGAAATACCATAGGGGTATTTGGTGTTATTATAATTACTTATCTGAGAACTAAATCGATTTTTATCAATAGGTCAATAATTGATTAGTGGATACATTAAAATTATATGTATCCAAGACGTCATAGACTTAGAATCTGTGGATCTTTGCTTTACTTCCTGTTCTCGTTGGATTGGGGATTTAGAGTTAGGGTCGCTTATTCGAAGGTTTATCCTGTGCCAAATACATATGACTAGTATGCACTAAACAATGTATTGACTTACCTGATAAAAATCATCTTATAATTATCTAATTAGTACGTCTACTTAGTTATTTCTTATATTCCCATTTCTCGCGAAGATATCATGGCTTGGATTCCATCCACACGACGACCCGTACTACCCTAACCACGGCAATACCAAATGGCTCGGAGAGGAGCCAGAGAATGATTACCCAATCCTTGTGGATGGTCACCAAGCTGAAGGATTTGTTGATGGTTCTGACCCCGAACCTGAAGTGGAGAACCTTACCCCGATGACTCTTGTTCCAAATCCTAACCCTCGTCCGACTTTTCAAGACCCGACGCCTCCTTGGGTAGAGTGCTTGGAAACATGGAGCGAAGGTCAAGACCAGCCTATGTTGTTTAATCGAAACTGAAGCTTCTACAACATAAGTGAAGGAAGCTCAGCAGATAGAATACACCCAATCCTGGTCCGTAGAGTTACCCGAAACGAGATTCAGGGCAGAACAACTCTCCATCGTACCGCAGAAGTTGATGCAAATGCAAGAATGCATACAATCCGCACCAATCGCTTTCAGCACACTCGTGAAAAAAAAATCTGAGAGAGACCATGAAACCCTACTGCAAGCACTGGCTGAAACACGAACCGAAGTCATAGAACTCCAAGTACACTAGAGGATGTACGAAAGGCCTATGCTTGATATGGAACGACAACTAGCTGAACTGAGGGTTCACCAGAGGGAAGACCGCCACCAGTATTAGATGCCTTACTTTCTCACCATATTAAAAAGGAATCGTTTTTCCTATCTATGTCCTATGTGGAATTCTCTATGAAACTATCTTGTACTATAGGTACTTTTGGTTAGGCCATTAGATGGCCAAAAGTCTCCTGCTCCGGAAGTAATGTAAGACTCTCTATAAGGTCAATTTTCCCAAGCCTGTTACATCATAAACATCAATGACATTGTCAGTCAGCCAAATTATGTGTCACCCCTTGTCCAATACTTCCATCATGCTACCATAGGAGTCTATCTGAAATCCACTCTAGTCAAGTTGTTAGACTAGAGTAATTTAGCTCCGGGATCGTTCCTAATTCTCTTTCAAAGGGTGGATCAAATTTCAAGGTTTCACTTGGATACAAAACCTACTAAACTTATGAAATTAATTCATATGGACTGCGTTTATGAATTACATATAAGGCATTCTTAAATCGAAGCATAACACAGAAAAATCTAATTCAACAACAACTTACTTGTCTTTGCTAGTAGAAACTTACCATCTTATCATTCTTTTGCAAACTTATGACAGAACTATGCCACCAAGGAAAAGACCCAGACCTTCCGGCAGCACAGTGCCACCACCTCCAACGCCACCTGCTCAGTTTGATCCTGTGATGTTCCAAGCTGCAGTAACAGCAGCCGTGGTAGCTGCAATGTCACAAATTGGTACAAATAGCACCGGTGGTGCTGCATCTGGAGCCACAAACTCTAACCACGAGGACAATGCAGGACGCACCAAGGAATGCACTTACAAGGACTTCACAAATGGCAAACGTGATTCTTTCGATGGAAGTGGGGGCGTCCTCGCCCTAATTCAATGGTTTGAGAGAACCGAAGCAAGCTTCGAGATTTGTGCTTGCCCTGAATCGAGAAAAGTCAAGTACGCGGCATTCACCTTCATCGGAAGCGCTCTCACTTGGTGGAACGGCAGAGTTAAGTCGCTTACGCTTGCTGTGGCTAACTCGTTAAGCTGGGAGGACTTAAAGAAGATGATGCTGAAAGAATATTGCTCAAGAGGTGAAGTGCAAAAGCTGGAGAAAGAACTGTGGAATCTCAGAATGGCAGGCTCCGACCTTACAACTTACACTAACCAATTTTGCGATCTAGCACTTCTTTGTCCCGCTATGGTCACCCAGGAAGACAAAAAGTTGGAGCGATACCTCTGGGGATTGTCCCCCAAAATTCAAGATAGCATGTTGGCCTCAAGACCAACTACCTTCGACAGCCCCAAGGAGTTGGCACAACAACTCATCGACCATCGTTCCATCCATGACACTACGACAACCACCCTTAACCAAGCAAGAGGAGGGAACAACAAAACAAAGTTTTGGGACAACAAGAAGGACCAATCAGCCCATGACCTTGCTATGAAGCAACAAATCTTTGCTGCTCATGCTGCCACAACCCTCACCACGCCAACTCCCATGAAACAATACCTTGGAACCCTTCCGAAATGCAACAAGTGTAACTTCCATCACACTGGGGCTTTCCGGAAGATGCACTGCAAAAACTGCGACATAGAGGGGCACACTGTTTGTTTCTGTAAGGCACCAGCACGACCCATCAACCAGGTCCCTGGCTTTGGAGTAAGCCCAGCCTGTTACAAGTGTGGAGAAACGGGACACTTTAAAAGGGACTGCCCAAGAACAAGAGATACTGGTGGTGGTGAAAAGGTGCTTGCGATCACCGAAGGAGAGACCAACCCGAAACTGCCCACAAATATCAGTACGTGTTTCTAACATGGACGTTTAAATTCTAAATTTCATTATATGTTAAATCTAGCATCGATTAAAGCCTGCATAGTAGTAATGCCAAGGATTAAAGTAAGACAATAAAACATAAGAAATTCCAAGGCCGTCATGTGACATCAGGCGGGTTATTCCTCACCATAATCAATTTCTTGTACTGCGAAAAGTTTTCCCCATCTTTCCTCCGAATTCTTGGATCCCCGTTCAAAGTGCAAATTTCAGGACGAAATTCCCTCTAACGGGGGGATGATGTGACAACCGTAAAATTCTGCTCAATTCAAATTCAAATAAAGTCAACAAGTGAAACCGGTCAACTCAATTAACCCTGTTGTACTAGGGTTTACGTTATGTAATTACTAAACAACTCGCTATTCTAATGAGAGATCATAAATCAAAAAGTGCGAACATCTAGATCTCCTTAACCTAAAACAGTGGTACGTGGCGAGCCAAACCGATAAAACAATGTTGCATACTCATCGGGAGTGTGTAAGATCCTTAAACAAGGCTTAACAGGGTTTATGGACCTTGCGTGATGAAGCCGGACACTCACAAATGCCACACACCAAACCTCTCTCAATCGTTTTCACTCTATCTCACTCTATTTAGAATCTCTCCCAAATCTCTCTTTGTATGAGAAATCTCTCCAAGAATGTGAAATCTCTCCCAAAACTCTCTTTGTATGAGAAATCTCTCCCAGAATGTGAAATCTCTCCCAAATCTCTGTTTGTATGAGAAATCTCTCCAAGAATGTGAAATCTCTCCCAAATCTCTCTTTGTATGAGAAATCTCTCCAAGAATGTGAAATCTCTCCCAAATCTCTATCAAAAGTTCCTTAAACTTTTTATAGTCTTTCGGGCCATCCCGACCCTTAACCGGGTCAAAAACAGCTTGAAACGGGGTAAAAACGAGTAAAATAGACTTCAGTGCCCTGAAACCCTTCTTAGGGACCGAACCCCTTCTTAGGACCGAAACCCTATAGCAGCCGAGACTCAGTAGCCAAAACTAAGAAGAGAAGCCTCTCGGGCCGAAACTTAGAAGAGAAGCCTCTCGGGCCAAAACTCGCGAAGACAGAGTCTCGCCTCTCGGTCCCTCTTCTTCGCCTCTCGGTCTCTCCTCTCGCCTCTCGGTCTCCCCTCTCGGCTCTCGGTCTCTCCTCTCGGCTCTTGGTCTCTTCTCCCCACCTCTTAGTCTCTTCTCCCCGCCTGTCGGGCTTCTTTCTTTCTCTCGGTTAAAACACCAGAGGACCGAACCTCCGGCCAGAGCTTCGGATTTTTGACGCTTTTCACCTAATTTTGATATTTTTAGCATTTTGAGCCTGTTTTTCGTGATTTTAACGCGGGATTTTCTCCAAAAATTATATTTTTATATAAAAGACACTAAATATTAATAATTAAATCATATTCTCCTGAAAATCCTTATTTAAATAATAAAATCTACTGATGAATAATTAAGGTGGAGTGTTGACTTTGCTTTACCTTATGACACAAGCAACCACTCCTATACCCACTCCATGTCACTATTCACCATCAGCCATTATCTAGTCACATCATTGTACTTTTCCCACCATTTTCCAACCTCAAAATCGGTCAAAGGCTAGAAAAGTCTCCTCTCTCCTCACACTTCTCTCATTTTCTCATTCTTCCACCAAAGCTTAAACATATCTTCTCTCTCACTTCCTCTCTCTAAAAATTCGAGATTCAAGTCATACTCCAAGACTTTTCTCCTTCATTTAGTAAGTATCATCATCTCTCTTATGATTATTACACATCCTCCTACTCAAAATCATAAGTTTCTTACACAAACATCATCATATTCTTGTTAGATCTTCGAATCTTCAGGTGATTCTTCAAGTGTTCTTGAGTTGAACACTTCTCTTCTCCATCATCCATCTTCTGAAAACACTCAAGGTGAGTTCATACCCCTACATTTTAATGTTTTCTCAAGTTTTTAGGGGGGGGGGATTACAAGTTGAAACACCAATAACATAACTAAACTTTTCTAATAGCCTTCATCAGAAAAGTTCAACTCCATTCACGGACTGTTTTCGGCAACTCAAACATTTTTGCTTTAAAAAATGTACAAGGTACAAATGGTTCAAGTTCATAGCTTTAAAATGACTACTTGCACATCTCCATAACATTTTTCAACAATTTATGGCGATTTTTACAAAACTACCTATTATTTCAAACACCAATCCAGACCAGTCTGTGATTATGGACATTTTCACCCATGTTGGGGGTCACTTAAAATAATGATAAAAATTATGAGTAAACTAGAGACATTTTGGTAACTCTCTGAATTTACAGATTTAGTTTTCGACTTCGTACGATTTTTCTATGATTTTTCTAAA
This sequence comes from Lactuca saligna, assembly GCF_052625555.1. NCBI lineage: Eukaryota > Viridiplantae > Streptophyta > Magnoliopsida > Asterales > Asteraceae > Lactuca > Lactuca saligna. Next base: position 199,820,595 of record NC_136424.1, on the reverse strand, counting down.
ACAGCGCAAAATGGTTAAAATTAGTTAACAGCATATAAATTTCATAACACTTTGTCACATGTTGAGCAAAGTGTTAAATCTTGATAATCTCGTATATTACAAGTATTTCTTGTAGTGGTACAATTTATATAATAGAAAAACACACACTGAATTTATATGAACCCTCCATCATAACCATTAGTACCAACCGGAGCAAGATAAACATAGCTAGATTGTACTATACATTTGATTTACATAGAAAAGGTTCTTAAACACCAGAAATAAACATAGTAAACTATAATAAGTATAGTTAGGTTGCATATACATTTCAAACATTTTAATAAACTATAATAGGTATAGTTTATGATCATTTACATTACCAAAGATTTTTATACAAAAAGGGGTACCAATACAAAGTACCGGGTTATTAAACAAAAAAGGGTACAAATACAAAGTGTCGGGTTTCTATACAAAAAGGGGTACCAAAAGAAAGTACCGGGTTATTAAACAAAAAGGGGTACAAATACAAAGTGTCGGGTTTTTATACAAAAAGGGGTACAAATACAAAGTGCCGGATCTTTATACAAAAAGGGGTATAAATACAAAGTACTTAGTTCACATAAAATAGTTATTATGACATTAAAACTATATTTCCTCTAGAATTGTTAGATTTCAATTATAATCGCTGAACGTATATGTTCAAGTCGTATAAGATTTAGTCTCGATTGGCTTAGAATTTGTGGGGCCCGCCTCATCTCCTGTTCCTTGTTTGGTTGTGGACCTAGGGCAGACCCATTATATTCAACATTTTATCTAACTTAAATCTTATATAACATATATACAATGGACGATTATAGGATAAATCTACGAGTTATTCTAGGGTTCATTTACACATCATATAGGAATATTCTGTTCACACTTAACTAAGAAAATATTGGATTTTCTGGAAATCAAACTCTATCGATTTTACAAGGAAAATGATTTTGTTCCTCAAACAAAACTCTTATGAACTCACCAACTTAATTGTTGACACTTTTTCAAAACTATTTGTATTCTCAGGAAATCAATGAAACAAGAAAACTTCAGCGCTTTGAGGATGGGACGTTAAACCGTTAACAATTTATTTTTGTCTTCATAATGTAATTTATTTTGAAACACGTAGTATACTTTGGTGTAGCTTTTTCAATTATATTTATGATGGTTGTATTTACTTTGAGCACTATATTATACACGTTGTTGTGATACTGTACATGAAGTCCTCCGCCCCCGAACGTTTCCGCCATCCTTGGTTTGGGGGTGTGACACCATTTCTCATTGGTAGCTATGAAATGTGTACTCTTAGTGAAGCGATCAACAACCACACAAATCATTTCGTGACCGTTCCTTGTTTTGGGTAGTTTAGTCACAAAATCCATGGTGATGTCTTCCTATTTACCCATGGGCACGGGTAAAGGTTCTAAACTCCCATACAGTTTCTGATGTTGTGCCTTAACCCTAGCACAAGTTACACACTCAGCCACATACTTAGCAACATCGAGCTTCATCGTCGGCCACCAATAATAGGATTTTAGATCCCTATACATTTTTGTACTGCCGGGATGAATCGAGTACATGGTCTTGTGAGCTTCTTACATCAGAAAATCTCTTACTCCGCCCATCTTAGGTACCTAAATCCTATCTTGGAATACCTTCAACCCTTGGTTGTTTGTACCGAATACTAACGTTTTGCCCAAACGTTCTTCCTTTTGGTAATTTTTCTCAAAAGCTACCTCTTGAGCTTTCTTTATGCTTTCCACACTTGTCGAGACAACTTCAATTCTCAACGATCTTGGCCTTTTCTTTTCAAGGTTTACCTTCCGAATGAGAGCATCAGCAACAACATTTGCTTTACTAGGGTGGTAAAGTATCTCACAGTCATAATCCTTGAGTAACTCTAGCCAGCGTCGTTGCCTCATGTTCAATTCCTTCTGATTAAAGAGATATTGAAGACTCTTATGATTAGTGAAAAGTTTACACTTTGTGCCATAAAGATAATGCCTCCATATCTTTAAGGCAAATACTACCGCTGCCAACTCTAGATCATGAGTGGGGTAGTTCTTTTCATGCTCCTTCAATTGCCTCGATGCATACGCGATCACTTTATCCCTTTGGGTCAGAACACAACCTAACCCAACTCCAGATGCATCGCTATAACCTGCAAAGTCATTAACTCCTTCCGATAATGAAAGAATCAGTGCTTCACACAATCTCTTCTTCAACTTCTCAAAGGCTTCCTTATGCTTCTCATTCCAAGCATAAGTAGCTCCTTTATGGGTCAAAGTTGTTAATGGAGTAGCAATCGAAGAAAAGCCTTGGATAAATCTTCGGTAATATCCAGCTAATCCTAAAAAGCTTCGAATCTCCGTAGGGCTTTTTGGCTGTTCCCACTTCATCACCGCTTCAATCTTTGCTGGGTCAACCATTATTCCTTCTTGGTTAACCACATGACCTAAAAATTGGACTTCTTGAATCCAAAATTCACATTTAGAGAACCTTGCATACAACTTCACCTTTTTCAGGACTTCTAGCACTTCACGCAGATGCTTTTCATGCTCCTGCTTGCTTTTCGAATAAATCAAGATATCATCTATGAATACTATCACGGATTTATCTAGGAATGGTTTACAAACTCTATTCACCAAATCCATGAAAGCTGTTGGGGCATTGGTTACTCCGAATGACATAACCAGAAATTCATAGTTGCCATATCTTGTTCTAAACATAGTCTTTTCGATATCCTGCTCTCTCACCTTTAGTTGATGGTATCCCGACCTAAGATCGATCTTTGAGAAATAACTCGAACCCTGTAATTGGTCGAACGAGTCATCGATCCTCGGCAACGGGTACTTGTTCTTTATCATCACTTTGTTCAGCTCTCTATAATCGATGCACATTCTCATGCTCCCGTCTTTCTTCTTTACAAATAACATAGGGGCTCCCCAGGGCGTTGAACTAGGTCGAATTAAACCTTTGTCCAATAACTCCTGAAGTTGTGTCATACGTTCTTTCATCTCTGTTGGTGCTAATCGATATGGTGCTTTTGCTATCGGCGTCGTTCCTGGTAACATGTCGATACGAAATTCTACTTGTCAATCCAGGGGCAATCTGGGAAGATCTTCGAGAAAGACTTCTGGATAATCACACACCACCAGAATATTCTGCACCTCCTCCTTTCACATCATAGCATCGAACACGAACGCTAGAGATCATGTACATCCCTTGGCCAAATACTTTCTAGCTTTCATTAGGGAAATGATTCCAAAATTTACTCTGTGTTTATCTCCATATAGCATAAACAACTCTTTCTCTAGCGGGTTTACTTTTACTATCTTCTTCCTACACAATACTTCGGCATCCTTGGCACTAAGCCAATCCATTCCTAATACTATCTCGAATCCTATTAACTCGATCGACAATAATTCCTCGTGGAACTTATTCCCATCCAAGTCAATGAGGATGTTTTTCATACGATGGCTAACAGGTACAAACTTGCCACTAACAATCTCGACTATTAAAGCATTAACTAGCCTATCCACAGGCAAAGCTAGCTTTCTACTAAATTCATGCGATATAAAGGAGTAATTGGCTCCAGAATCAAACAAAATTTGGGCAGGCAATTCGTTATGAGAAAGGTACCTGAAGCGACATCGACTTCTTGTTTTACAGCTTTAAGTGTCATCTGAAAGGCTCTCGCCTTCGGCTTTGGTGGTAGATTGGGCTTTGCTGCATCCTTCCTCTTTGGACAGTCTTTAAGAACATGCCCTACTTCATGACACATAAAACATACCCTCTTGTCGTACATACACACGTTGGCATAATGCCTTGTCTTTCTACATTTGAAGCAAGTCACCTCCTCACTACATTTCCCATAGTGCTTTTTCTTGCACTTCTCACACCATTTCACTTCACCTCCTCCTCCTCCAAACTTATTGGACTTAGAAAAATTGATTTTCTTGTTGGAACTTGAAGTTCCTTCAAATTTTCTCTTTTCACCAACTTCCTCCCTCTCCAGACCCTTCTCTCTGATCTAAACCTCAATATTCTTAGCAGCCAAGATGGCGGCTTTCAAAGTGGTTGCTTGCTTAACCATCGGACCAAAGTCCGCTAATAATCCGAGGGCAAACATGTTGACCTTAGATAGTTCAGTTGGAACTAGATGAGGAACAAGCTTCATCTTTTCCATAAAACTAGCAGCGTATTCAGTAACGCTCATCTTTCCCTTCTTTAAATTATGGAACTCATTATTGATTTCCAGAAGATCCTGCTCAGAGAAGTACTGCAATTTCAGTTGTACCACAAAATCTTCCTAAGACATCTTACTAGCTTATCCCTTGGGCATCGAATCAGCTAGTAACTTCCACCAGCTCAACACACCAGACCTTAACAGAGGAATTGCAAGTGCAGTCTTTTGTTTGTTGTTGCACTCACAACTTTCAAACATCGTCTCCATTTCGGAGATCCAATTCATGACTTCCACTGGTGTCGGACTTCCAGATAGACATGACAGTTTAGATGCCATGAAATCTTTGTATTTGAATCTGCGTCCATCAACTCCTCCATCCTGGTTGTTTTTTCTAACTATCGGTAGGTTGGCTTGACCAAGAGTCCCACTGGAGTTCTGTCCTACTGATTTCCCTTCATTCAATATGGGCTGTTCAACAGGCATCGTAGTCTCTTCCCTATGCCCTTGTAGTAATCGCCTTGTCTACTCCATCTGGTGATCTAACATCATCTGCATCATTGCTTGTACCCCATCCAACGTCATTGGCTCAGGTGCAGCTCCTACAACAGGTACTTGCTCAACTACTTGAGGTTGAGGTTGTTGATCCCTGTTTTCGTTTTCATTTGCAGCTCCACTATGATTTCTTTCCATTACAATCAATATACCAAAGAAGGTGAACTTAGGTCTTTATCCTTGTTAGAAATTTTAATTCCCTTATCACTCCGAAACATTTACATGTTAGTTCTAATCTCGTAATCATACACTTAGAATCCTACACACATAAGGTTTCCAGATCCGCTCGGCAATAGACCATAGATCCGAACAAATAATGGCACACATGGCAAACACATAGCATTTAGCACATAAAGGCATTATAGGCGTCTTTCCTAAAATAAACTAGTGCTCGTGTCTAAAATATGGGAGACACTAATCTCACAATCATCACTTAGCATTCTAAGTATAAGTTTAAAAATCCTACAATTTCTTAGTTCGCTTAAACTAATTCTCTGATACCAATGTGACATCCCCTAATTTCTCGGCTAGAAAAGACCGATTTAATTTATTCTTTTTAAAATAAAATCAGAGAAATCTTTTTTTAAAAGATCTTGCAGAATTTGGTCCCAAAAAAAAACATGATAACACTTTATCAAAACCTTCTTTAAGAAATGTATAGTTTCATTTCATATCAAAACCTTGGGATGACATGTTCCGATACATATCAAAAACATAAACAAGATATTATGAGCCTTTCACCAGTTATTTACAACTACTTGCCTATAATCCAAAAATCCCAATTCATCCACCGACTATGCTCCGGGTCCACTACCTGTAACATAAAAAGCTGAGTGGGTCAGGCTTGGGTGCCTGGTGAGTCTATACGGTTTTCAATCCACAATAATAATAAACTTACTAAGTTCATCAATCAACAATAACCCTGATTACCCGTTCCCGTTATCCTCACTGTACGTCCCTAAACACTTATCACAAGGGACCTAGCCTAAAGAATATCATCGGGATGGTCACCACTGCTAAGGGGTTTCCTCAGCCATACATGTCCTGAAGCCAACCATGAGGAGGATGGAGTACAATGAATGAACACTCTTAGTTAGTTAACACCTACAGGATCCGGGCCTGCTAATGTTGTTGGATAAGGTGTCTAAGTCCATAACTTATTTGGTATATACTTGACCCGGCCGGCATGGTCCATTTGGGTTGCATCTCATCCAAACTATTATGGATAATTTTATGAGAGTTATACACATATGTTTATTAATATATTATGAGTTATAATATATTAATATGAAGTTACATTATTTAATTAGTATTAGTCTTAAATTAATTATGAATTAATTTAGAGATTAAAAGGAAGACTAATTAGATTATGGGCTATTTGTTTTATATAGTGTAGGCTAATACTCATTTGTTAATGGGCTAGGCGTATGTTGAAGTCCATGGATGATCCATGGAGCTTTTAACCCAAGTATCCTTGGAAAGGAAAAGACATGGGTTATTAGGGTTTCACCCTAACCATGCACACTATATAAGCATGCTTATGGAGCACGAAATGGAGCCTAAGAGGAAACTAGTGAACTAGTGTGTGTGTGCATGTGTGTGGCTGATTTTATACAAGGGTGTATACTCTCTCAAAGTTTTCCAAGAGTTTGTGGTGTTTGTGATTCCATTTGAGGCATTCATACTATTGGTGCTTGGCCCTCAAACTCCTTAGAACGAAACTCACCAAAAGGTATGTAATCTCTTCTAACTCTTTTATGTTGAAATGTTCCCCGTGCCATGTTAGATAGGTTATAAACCTTGGAAAATTATTATTTTGTATGTATTTAGACAAACATAGATCCAAGGTTTATTAGGGTTGCATGCACACTTAGGAAGTGTTAGATTGCTCAAAACCCAACAGTGGTATCAGAGCCTAGGCTTGCTTGTTTGATACTTGATGCAAAATAGTGAAAAAAGTCGAAATCGTTGATGTCTGCATGGTGGACTCGCCGAGTCCATTGGGGGGACTCGACGAGTCCAAGGCAAACTTCAACCTACTCGATGAGTCAGTTCATGCACTCGACGAGTAGGATCGAAAGAGTGCAGATTCTCAACTTTTGATGCTGGAAATGGACAAGAAACATTACCCTAAATTGTTTTGGTGTTATAAAACTTTTTTTAGTTGGTGTAATGGTTGTTCTAATCCATTTACAATAGCATATATCAAAATTCCATGATTTTATGTGTTCATATAATTCTTGAAATTTTGATGATCATGTTCATGTTCTTATGAATTTAGAAAATAATAGGAATTATTTGCTGAATTGTTTAGAATTAATTCTTGATCATTTATGTGTTTTAATGGAGTCCATAATTTGTCCTCAAGTTATGGATTTCCAAAGGTCACTTTTATTTAACACACACTTAAAACACATAAGTTACATGAAAATGAAGAGTCTTCATTTTTATGAACCTTTAATTCATAAGTTATGAAATGAAGAGTCTTGCAAAGTTACAAAACTTGCCCTCAAGTTTTGGAATTTCTAAAGTTTCACACACTTTAATAAACTTTAATTCCAACCCTTAGAGTTTTAATAGTTAAAATTCAACCCTTATACTATTTATAACATTAATGGTTAATTATTATATATATGTATAAGAATAAGTCGTTTTATCGTTAGTAGGCCTCATTCACGAAGTTGGTCTATAAGGTGGGTATAAGGTTGTTGCCTATAAAATGATGACTTAATGGGTGTATACTCTCACCCACCGCTTGCTTGATCGGTGGAGGGTCGTTAGCCGAATGGGTAGAACAATGACTTTAAATCCTCATTAAAAGTATAATGAATATTATAAAATACTAAACTCTTTTAATTCCCAATCTTAGTTATATTAGGAAAATATGAACATGGTGCTAGTCCATGGAATTCACACTTTGTACCTTACCAAGTCGTTGGTGGAGCGTGTGTGGTTAACCGGCACACTAACTAGGACTAGTAAGGATCACGAAGGGTGACTTAATGTTTGTCATAGATCAATGGAGCGTGTGTGGTTAACCGACACATTGATTAGGTGATAATATTATGGGTACCAAGTGAATTAGCATGGTTATTCACACCTTGTTTTGTAATCCTCGGCATCCCAGTCACAAAAGTTGAAGGGCTCAATCGAGATTGAAACATGCCATTGAAAAGTTCAATGAATCTCAAAAGAATCTAGGAATTTCAAATCCAATTAAACCTAATAAATCATTTCGTTTTCATGGTGGAAATTGGTGAATCGTCATTCACCTACCTTTCAAATATATTATTACTTAGATTACGGCATCCTTCTTCTAAGTGTAATATATTGTGATTGGATCCTAGCCTTAATATTACATTTGGGTGTCTTATTAAGGATCCTATATATATCTAATCTAAACTTACTCTCTTCTTTCAGATGTCTTCCAACACTAATGCTTCAGGCTCTAACCCAACTGGTTCTTTCTCTCTCATGAATCTTTGTGGGAGGGTCATCTTTGATGGTTCCAACTTCATGGATTGGATTAGGAACATCAGGATGGTTACTCCTTACGAGGACAAGGAATATGTCCTCGATAAGCAGTTAAAAGAACTTGATGAGTCTACTGCTACTCCTGAGGAGATCGTTGAATTCAGGACTCATGAGAGAGAGATGCTACTAAGGTGGTCTCTATCATGATGGCCACGATGACAGCCGAGCTCCAAAAGTCATATGAAGACTTCTACCCTTTTGAGATGCACCAAGACCTGATGGAAAGGTACCATCAGAGTGCTCGTCAGGAGTGGTATGAAATAATCTCCTCCATAATAACTACCCACATGAAGGACGGTGAATCCGTCACAGCCCACATGCAAAATATGCAAAGGTATGTGGACCCTTTGCTGAAGCTGAATGTAAACATCCCTGAGGAGTTGGCAAATTCCATCATTTTGCACTCCTTGCCTTCTTGTTATGACCATTTTCGTATGACATATCATATGAACAAGGAGGAAGTTACCCTCAGCAAGCTTCAAGGACTCTTGAAGACCGCAGAATCCGGTCTTAAGGGTATGGCGGTTGTTACCTCTACTCCTCCTACTCCAACATCTACCCCTGTTTTGGCTATCAGGCAAGGAAAAGGGAAAAAGAGTAAGCACCCTTCGAAGGGTACTAAGGGAAAGTCTCTTGAAGGCTCCTCATCGAAGACCAAGAGCGGTTCTGTCACTCCTTCTGCCATTCCCAAGGATGTTGAATGGTTTTATTGCCATGAAATGGCACACTGGAAGCGAAACTGCTCTAAATACTTGCAGGATCAAAAGGATGGGAAAGTGAAACCCACCCATGCAGGTATTTACACTATATTGTGTAATTACTCAACATATTCTAAATCTTGGGTGCTTGATACAGGATGTGGTATTCACATATGTTCTGATTTGCAGGGCCTAAGAAGAAGTGAGGATGTGGAGCACGGGAAGATAAACTTGATCACGGGGAATAGGAAGGCTTCACATGTTTCCAAGATTGGAGTTTATACTTTGTTGCTTAATAATGGGTTAAAATTTGATTTGAATAAATGTGTGTACTCGTCTGATATGGCGAGGAATAGTATTTCTTTTCATGCTTTGTACAAACAAGGTTTTACCTTTTCGTTTGATAATGAATGTGGTGGTATTAATGCTTTCTTTAATAATGTGTTTTATTTTAAAGCATTACCTTGTGATGGTGTGTATGAAACTGTGTCGATTGTAGACAACTTAGGAAATAATGTGTTGTATATTGATTCTTCTACTAGCCTAGATAAAGCATCATTGTGGCATTGTCGTCTTGGACATGTAAACAAGAAACGCATAGGCCAACTCCAAAAGAGTGGAGTCTTGGAATCATTTGACCTTAAATAGGATGATAGTTGTGAATCTTGTCTACTTGGAAAGATGACAAAATCACCCTTCACTGGAACTCCGGATCCGATGAGGGGGTTCGTGGCACCTGCGAGGGTTCGGACGCACGAGGGAAGAGGCACGCGTCTCATTTCTACTGGACCAAACCTCGGACTCGAGAAGATCATGACACGCCTCGCCAGGTGGCTTCGGTGACTCATCAAATTTCTGGACACGCGTCGGATGCGAAGCGAGGACACGTGGCCGAAGTCCACGTGTGCGAAATTCATCGATTTTGGGGACTTTTCTCCTTTTTTGCACCAATACTTCTAAAATCCATAACTATCGCATACAAGCTCTGTTTTTGACGTTCTTTATATGCACGCGTAGGTAACATTACACTCTACAACTTTCGTTTAAATTTCGTCGGCTAATTTTGAACTTAGTTTTTTTATTATTATTTTTAACAGACCGAGACAGGAAATCCGTTAAAAATTCATAACTTCTTCATCCAATGTCTGTTTTCGTCAGACATTTCACCGTTGTGCTACTAATGACGAGACCTTCGATTCTTATTTCGGTTGTGTCAGCTAAAAATCACTCGATCTAAAATTCTAGTTTTTAGTTGTCTACTGCTAAGCTGAAACTTCGAAAAATCATAACTTCCTAATATGAAGTAGGATTTGGGTGTTCTTTTTATCAAACTTCTCTGTTTAACAAATACTACGAGTTTCGTTTAGATCACTAAGCCTAAAAAGTAGTTTATCAAAAACTCACTTTTTATGACATTCAGCACCATGTCGGTTTTGTCACGAAACTTCGACAGGTCATAACTTCTTTGTTATAACTCGGATTTTGGTATTCTTTATATCCCCGAAATCCTTGTTTCAACCACTACAACATTATGTAAAGATATCGGGCTTAAATCACAATTTAATTTTGATGCTTATTTTTATTCTTAATTAATTAAACCGTAATAATTAAGCATAAAACACATAATTCACATAATATTCAGATAATTCATTTTCATTTCTTTAAAATGAGTTACAAAGGTTAACCTAGACTATCACCTCAATATAAATGCCTAGGTTGGAAACACGAGTTTTACAGATAAACCTATCTCTGAGTTGCAAAAGATGGTGAAAACTGTTGGGTTTTGAGCACTATAACTCTCCTATGGTGCACATGCAACCCGAAATGCTTTGGATCTATGTTTTCACTAATTATACACGAGTTTTCAATTTTTCCAAAGCATTGTCCTAACTAGCATACAAATTGTTTAATGAACAATACAACTAGTTAGATGACATACCTTTATGAAGGACTTGTAGTTCTTGGCCTTTGAAGCTTGAGTACCTCAAGTATGATGCCTCTAATTGTTCAAAAACACAATATGCAAGACAAGACTTGATATAATAGGTTAGCTAGCACAAAGTTGTGTATCACTCTCTTGGAATGAAGGGGAAAACAACTTTGTCCATGAAGGGTTCTATTTATAGTGCTAGGGTTACATCTTTGCAAACTTTAATGACCTTTCACATTCTTATGCTTCATGGGTTTAACCTCCATGGACTATCCATGGGTTATTTCATTGGTTTAGTCCATCTACATAATCATGGATCATTGGCCCACACTATAAGAATCACTGATTTACATACTTAACCCCATATATTTAATTAGTCTCTTTTGACCATAAAATTAATTCTTAATCAATACTAATTAAATAATAATATTATTTCATATTAATATATTATACTTGTAATTTATTAATAAATCATAAAAAACCTTATTCTCAAAAGTCCATCCTATCAAATTGCACTAGTGAAGGCAACCCAAAAGGACCATGATACAATCTGGTAAAGTACATCACAGTTATAGTCATGGGCTTAGACACCAAATCCAATAGTCTCCCACTTGGATAAGTCTAATAACTATAGCTGCCAATGTGCCTTTAGGATCCGACTTAGCAATCGTAAGCTTTAAAAAGCCACTATCAAACTCTAACCTAGTCAGTGACTAGTCCTTCAGATAATGTATCATATATTCCTCTGTTCTCAAGATATCTATACGGACAAACACATGGAACATAGTCATACTTATTAATTTGTTTCTCAATATCTGATTTGTCTAACATAGAACATAACTGAACACCTCAATTTAGTTCTGACCGGGCCCGACACATAATCAAAAAAGAATCATCGAGTGGCCCAAGATATCGCTTTTAACCCTCTTAGGATAAAAGGGAACGGATAAAATTCAACATTATATGCTTGTACTAACTACCCATCAAATCATGCACAATGACATGTTTTATAACATCAAGTTACTAATGCGTTTTCGTGCCATCAATGCACAACCAACTCATAGTCAACTACTCATATATCTTGGTTAGAAGACTATATGATATTACCGTCTCACAATTACTCATGATAAATTCCATGAAGTAATTCAGGTGAGCACGGTTAGATCCAACATTCAAATCTTATTTCAGAAGTCCTCATGAATGGTGTAGCAAACTGTTAGTATGCCTAACGCCTTAGACAAATCTACTAGCCAAGTCATGACAATCTTCTTTCATACATACTTCCAGCATTTGATCGACTGTGGATAGTTTGAATAATCTTAATATTCGGGAAGTCAAAACATGAAAAGTTAAACATATGAATAATACTAATCCTATATTGCCCCAAAACATTTGAGAGTAAATAAAACACCTTTTATTTAATCACCATAATGATTACTCATTATTCATTGTACATGGTTTCGATTTATCAGCTAATACTTGAATTACTATTTTTACCTACAGCCCTTACTTTGTGAAATTGATCGATTGTAAACATTTCCAATGATACTCATTTCAGAATTCCAAATCCTTATCGTAAGTGTAAGAACACCAAGTTCTTGCCACTTACTGTAGTTTGTTAGATTATATGTAGTTATCCTTTTGTAATGATTAAGTACACAAGTCACGGGGACTTTGTCAATTACAAAAATTTCCATTGGAGATTGTTAAAAGACAATTCCATAGATCCGAAGTCTCATATTTAAAGCACATTCCTTTGACCATCCTTCTTGCATAAGAGTTTCTAACTTTCTCACACGGGTTTTTTGATATCTGACTCCCATTATGGAAACATTTCCATATTAGCCATACGACAACTCATATTTAATAGAATCATGTCTATTCATAATAATGTCAATATGGTCCATCCATTACTATACATCCAACTATCCATTAGCAACCAATCCTTGGCCAACCTTAGATTGTTCTTAACAATTGTTTAACTACTTTAGTCATATCCGATTCTATTCCTTCTTCCCTCTTAATTCCCAAGGTATTTGGAAAATTAGAAGACATGAATATTATAGCATATGTAATCGATCCTATACCCGATGCATATGGGATACGATTCATAATGTCTTACATAAAGACATGATATTTGATCAGTCTTTTGCTATAATATTTTCATATATAGAATTTCCAATGTTGAAGCATTTCAACATGGAATTTATATAAATCCTTGACTAAATTTGATTAAAATCTCAATCTAAACTTTTAGAATTGAAATGAAGTATAAGTTCCTCTCCCTAATTATGGAAAAACAACTTTTCAATCCTGGAACTTTGCAAATTGAAATTTTTTTTTCTATAATTAACATTGCTAACTTGAAACACTTACCATAATAGTTATGTTCCCACTAGCATAATAATTATTTTGTTACTTGCATAACATTTATGCTCCCACTAGTTGTGACATAAATCCAGAAATCAGTTGGGCTTCTAGAAATCAATACTTTATTAACTTTCTTACCAAAGTTCAGATTTTTGACACGAGATGCTCCGATAAGCCTTTATCTAAGCTCGCACACCTTTAATTATAAAGCTCATATGTGTGTAAAAACAATTTTAGAACTTACAGCAATAAGTCACAAATGTTTTGACCTTTTGCCCTTTCTCACAATTCGAATTATTAAGAGGGATGTCGTAGTCATAATCGAATTTGAGAATGAAAATATCACAATTTCTAAATCTTTTAAAATCCACTTAGTTAAAGTGTTTCAACATTATCATTCCATGAATTGGAGAGAAACCTTATGACACTTAGATTTTTATGGTGTATGTGTTCCGATCCATGTGAACTTGTCATAACCATAATCTTAAGACAAGGTTAGTAAGATATCCAAACTCATATGGATTGAACCTATCTTATCCTAATTCCTTGCCACTTGGTAGCACAAGGTCTTACCATTGCTTCCAGGTTGTAATGCAATCAATTGAGAACTCATAGAACTCACATGCATAGTCAACCAACTGGAATTGGCACAAGAATAAGAATATGTCAACACGATAGATTACAAACCTAAAGTCGTGGGCTAGTGATTAACAATCTGTTTGACTCTTGATTAGTTCCAAAACATTACAACTTAGCAATTTCAAATGTACAAGAGTAGGAAAAACATTTTACTCTACATTTGCTGATATGTCACTCAATATACAATCTTGGAGTATGACTCTAAGATTTAATTTTGGAACGAAGTATGATTCATCTTAATTGATTTAACCATTTCAATAGTTCCCGATTCCTCTTATTGGCCAAAAAATGCACTAAGGCATCCTTAGAGAATAAAATTTCGATATGGTTTTCATTATCATTTAGATGATCATAAAACACGATACTCCAGTACTCTCCTATCTTTTCAGATTGGAGAAACTTTTATCTTTCTGCGGAATTTGATTGCTCTTATTATTAAGACTTTTCAATGACTCAGAATTATACTTAATCTTGTAAGCATAACCATATTTACTAACTTTAGTAAACCATAACGAATAGTCTTATCGTTTTTTTGGTGGACTTGACCAATGCAAAAGAATGTGTACTCGATCCCCTAGTCCTTCACTTGACTCACAGTTACATGTGAGTGAATTAGTCTTAATTTCCTAAAGATGAAGGTTCTCATACATCACACAATACAAGTTGCATGATTCCAAGTTTCTGTCTAATTCAAACTTGGGTGATAAAAATCTTTCCTTATTTGGTAAATTTAGACACTACCACAAATGAAAGAATCAAATCCATACTGCTTAAAAAATTACAAACATCAATTTTCATATATGCCATTGCAAGGAGATATAAAACAGGATAATATAAAAAAAATCTTTATTTATAAAAATGTGCGGAAAACTTTTCCATACAAAGCAATTACAAATGAAAACTATGTTGTTACAAATTTCTAAGCAATCTATCATGACTCTCAATCAGCAGCTCAACAATCAATCATCAAACCATGCGATCGAAATCCATCTCCTCATGATCAGAATCAACATGCTTTTCCTTTAAGCTTCCTTTGATCCTACAAAACATCAAAATGTAATCATATCGCATCATGAATTAAGAATCTACCAATACGAAGTTAATAGAGTTAGATAATGGACTTACCTGAAGCTGAGTCAAACTTTTTGAGTCTAACTTCTCTTATATCTTTTAGGTAGTTTGCGTAGCTTCGCGTCCAATGTCCCTTCAAATGGCATTATGAACAAATGGATTCTTTTGCATTGGCACATGAGACAATCCCAGAACCGGCCTTTCTCTTGTGATCAAAAGTTTTGAACATGGCCAATTCCTTTCCTTTAGGAGAAGGAATCATTTCTGGACTATCAATGTCATTCCTTGTGTTCATGGCATCTTGGGAAGTAGATCTTCGAATCATATTTGCTTGATCATTATGCCAAATCATTGTTGATTCAGCAGCAATTAGCAAATAGGCAAGATCAATAAGGGTCATTTCATGAATTGTCACATAGTAGTTTTTAACGAGCTTACTATATGAATTGGGAAGTGACTAAAGAACCAAGTCAATAACCAACTTCCTCAGGAACACGACACCCAACATTCCCAGCCTATCAATATGCAACTTCATGTCCGATACATGAGCACATATAGACTTTCCATCTTGATGTTTCATTTGAGTGACCTTGAACTTTTCATGTCTTTGAGCTTGTGGGGCAGGGAGAATAATTTGAGGAGGTGGAGGAAGTGAAGTATGATATTGTGGAATATCATCTTCATGTGGAAATCCTTTTCCAACAGATTCGGTAACACCATAGTTGTCTGACCTAGACATCTATAATAGGAGAAATTCAAGTTAGTTGATTTAAGTCTTTAATATAACACCCAAAACGAAATATTTAGGCTAGGACCCAACACAATGTTTCAGAATTGCGAAGAGGGATGCCATAATCCAATTGTAAAATATTTGAAGGTAGGTAAATGACGATTTACCAATTTCCACCATGAAAGACGAAATAGATTATTAAGTTTTAATCGGATTTGAAATTCCTAGATCCTTTGAGATTCATTGAACTTTTTAATGACATGTTTAAATCTCAATTGTGCCCTTCAAGTTTGTGACTGGGATGCTGAGGATCACAAACAAGGTGTGAATAACCATCAAAATTAACTTGGTACACCTAATGTTACAGATCACCTAATCAATGTCGCTTAATCACACACCCGCCATCGTTCTATGACAAACATCAAGTTACCCTTTGCCATACATTCTCAGTCCCAAATTAGTGTGTCGGTTAACCACAAACGCTCCACTAACAACTTAACAAGGTGCAAAGTGCAATTTCATGGATTAGTACCATTTTCACATTTTTCTTAAAGTAACTATGATTATGAATTTAATAAAAGTTTAGTTGCATTATTTTTTTTATCATTATACTTTTAATGAGGGACAATTAATGTAATATCCTAACCGTTCGGCTAACTAACATCCACCAGTCAAGGAAGCGGTGGGTGAGAGTAGACACCCATTAAGCCGCCATTTTATAGGAGGTAACCTTATCCCCCCCCCCCCTCTTATAGACCGACTTCGTGAATGAGGCCTACTAACGGTAAGACTGACTTGTCTTGTACTATATAATATATATATATATATATATATATATATATATATATATATATATATATATATATATATATATATATATATATATATTATTAAACTTATAATATTATAAATTATAAGGGTTGAATTTTAACTTTTAAAACTCTAGGGTTTGGAATTAAAGTTTCATTAATGAGACTTTACAAATTCCAAAACTTGAGGGAAAATTTTGGAACTTTTCAAAACTCTTCAATTTAATAACTTATGAGCTTAATGTTGCTTTTACAAAAAGTCTCTTTGTTGGGATTATTATATTGCATCATGGGCTCGATCCTTAGCCCAGTTTTGATTGTCGGTTTGGGCCTGTCCAACCGTGCATGTTTTGTTCTGGGGTTTAGTAATTAAGCCGCATGCATGCAATCTTTGTATTTAACGCTTTCATTATTTTTCTCATTGAATGTGTAAGCCCTAGCTCGCCTCTACAGTGGAAGTTCTTCATCGAACTCTGCTAAGGCGTGACTATATTTGAATCATAAGTACAATGTTGATTCTATTATGTGTTCATATTATTATTGTTTTTGTCTTGTTCGATCTTCATATTTTTACCTGTGAAAGATCTAATTGATCTTAGATTTATTCTCATCAATTGGTATCAGAGTAGGAAACTGTGTAATTGATACACATCTCTCCTATCGAA
This sequence comes from Lactuca saligna, assembly GCF_052625555.1. Classification (NCBI taxonomy): domain Eukaryota; kingdom Viridiplantae; phylum Streptophyta; class Magnoliopsida; order Asterales; family Asteraceae; genus Lactuca; species Lactuca saligna. The sequence continues at coordinate 199,803,396 of NC_136424.1, read as the reverse complement.
GAAGTTATTAGCGTTTTTATTCCACATTGATTGATATTAATTGAGCTGTCATTCCATATTGACATAGCTCATTAATCGTCGATCTAACTCTAACGATAAATTACAAGTCTGATCTTATACAGGTAATCGATCAAACATCATTACAATGTCCATGGATGATTCTCAAACCAATCCAATCAACATCTCCAACAACATTGGTTCTACGACAAGGATTCCAATCTTGTATACTCAAGATTATGAGGTTTGGACGCATCACTTTGAAGATTATGTGATTGGATCGGAGGATAATGGGTACATGATCTGGGAAACAATCACTATTAGCCCAGTTTTCTCACTCAAGCTCCTCAAAGATTGTCAAAACTCAGAAGGAGTACAATCAGCTTGTTAATGATGTAAAAGACATTCATCAAGACGAGAAGGAAAAGTTTTAATTCAACATAAAGGCCTTGAGGATGATTAGGCTTGCTCTGCAGTCATATACGTTTCTTTTGGTAAGTTCGTTCGCTGCTGCTAAAGAGATATGGGACAGCCTAAAAGAACTGTATTCCACTGATGAAGATCTGGAACACTCGATTCAAACTCTTTGTCTTTCTGAATTTGGTGATTTCAAACAGAAGCCCGAAGAGAAACTGGTTCAGGCTTTTGATCGTTTTAATCATCTCTTAAGCAAAATGATAAATCATGGGATCGAAAGGAAGGCTATTGAACAGAAGGTTACTTTCATGAACGGTCTAAGATCTGAATGGGTGGCTGTTGTATCCACTGTCAAAGCACATGAACAGTTTAAATCGTATTCTCTGGCGAAACTGGTGGGAATTTTGAAATCCCATGAAAGTGCATTGTCTAAGGAAACGAGTGTGGTTTCTAGTTTGGGTTCGTTAGCCCTTGTTTCAAAAGGAAAAATCTCTGTTGAAGAAGAAGAGGAATTGGATCTTGCTGATTACGATATAACTGATGAAGAGTATGCCCTGATGGTGTCTAATCCTACAATGTTCATCAAAAGAAAGTTCCCAGCCAATAAGAACCGAAACTGGCAGGGAAGTTACATCACTGAAAAGCATAAGGAGGAACCGAAGATGGGGTCGAAGTATGAAGATTCTAAGAAAGAAGTGAAAGTTAGTGGAGACTCAGGATTTGATTGCCATTACTGTGGAGGCAAGAACCATTTTGCAAAAGACTGCATGTTGAAAAAGAAAGCAGAAAAGATAGATGATGACGATGAGGAAGCGAGCCTCTTGAGACGACTAGAGGAAATCAAGAAAAGAAAGTTTGTTGCTAATAGTATTACTATGAATGCTTTGATTATATAGGATACAGACAATCGTGATGAATTTGGTGGTGTGGAAGTATGCTCCACAGATTCAGAGGATAAAGAAGTCAGAAAACCCACTCACGGAAAGGTAATGTTGGTGAATGAAGAACCTGGTGCAGCAAGGTGTTTAATGGTGACCGAAGGCGTTTCTCAGATGAGAGGATATACAATTGATGGTTAGATAAAAGGCAAGATGGAGCGAGAGGACAGGTGTTTTGCTGCGAAACCTGTCAGTACACAGATCAACGAATGTGATGAGTTGATCAAGAAGGTAAAAAATATTCTTGCTTCTCTAAATATGTCTGTTACTAACTATGAAACGTAATTAAGTAACTTAAAAACTAAATTCTCAAGTATATGCAGCAGTCTTTCCCAAACCTGTGTCACAAAATCTAAACTGACTGATCAAATTAGCAGGATATCATCGAAGAGTGAGGAAAGGAGGATGTGGATTGAGAAAAAAGGAGAAAGAGTTGATTAGGTCAAAGGATGAATTAATTTATTTACAACGAGACAATCTTAAACTTTTGAAACAACGGAATGTTTTGTTTTATTCCTAAAAGACTTTATTTTAATATCACTTAGTTGCATCTCGATTGTGAAATAGGAAAGAAGACACATCGCATGATTTTACCCTTCCTTGAGTTAAAGGAGGATGAAATCGATGCTGAAGCTTACAACTATGAAAGCGTTGTTTCTTCTGATGAGATCTCACCTGCATACAAAATCGGCCTTGACAAAACTGAGTCCTACATAAAGTCTAAAGACCATAAGGACATGCTCAAAAATTTGTTAGATGAGAAGGATAAATTGAAGTTAAGAATTGAAACTGTACAGAAATTTGACTCGTTCAATGCCAAATTAAGTTCAGAAAATAAAATTAATATTGAAAATACATCTGAACTTAATGACGATGATGATCTAAGTGAAATCTCTATAGAAGATTTGGTGGACTGTTCAATATTTGTCAAGAGCGAACCTAAAACACGTAAAAATTTGATTTCTGAAAATTTTGTTGAGTTCGCTCGCTCATCAATAGACAAGACCAAAACTCTCAAAGAAAAAGTTTTTGTGTATCAAAAGGTACAAACCACTCCAAATCAAGTCTACACGGTCCCAGGTGTCACTCCACAACAAACCGCATAATTGTCAGCGATGGTGGAAGAAGATAATGCAACCGTATGTGACGAATTCTTCTGGTCAGCACCAATAGACAATGCTGATGAGATGAAAGGCCTATCTCAGAAGACCTCATGGAGAGTGAAAGGTAAATACATGCTAGAACTAGTAAATGAGCCTGCAATATATGATGTGCCAAGCACAAGTGGAACCAAAACATCATTGGGCGAACCAGTGCAAACCACCAGTGAAACATCCTCAACAAAGAGTGACAACAATGCTCGTGCTTCAAATAAAAAGGCTAACATCCATAGAAATCCAAAACAGGTTGCAGATCGAGAACACCAACAAAATCTGAGATACAAGAAGAATCTCTCAGAAAGAAAACAGTTTTGGAGATCACAAAATCCTCACTATGTAAGGATCGAAAGGAAGAATAAGTCACAAGAGGAATCAAGGATCCGAAAGGGTAGTTTCGGTCCCACACCTGAAAGGAACCGAAAGGAGAATGTCGGTCCTCAGAACAACATCAACCGAAAGGAGAGTTTCGGTCCTCAGAAAAACATCAACCGCAAGGGTAGTTTCGGTCCCTCGACTGAAAGGAACCAAAAGGGTAGTCTCAGTCCCTCGACCGAAAGGAACCGAAAGGAGAGTTTCGGTCCTCGGAGCAATATGACTAAAAAGACTCTTGATTTTCCATAACTTGAGGACAAGTTATGGAGTTCATAAACAACATTTATGAAAATACTTTTCATGTTCCATAACTTGAGGACAAGTAATGGAACTCATTAAAGAACATTTAGATCAATTTTATCAAGGAAAATTATCATATAATTTTTTTTTATAATCATGATCTGAACTAACTCATAAGCAAGGCAACTCATATCAAATAATACAAATAATTAACCTATTATCTTAATATTGGTCAATTGTCCTTTCATTTCCATAACTTATGAGGTTAATATCATTTTTAATGTATGAGACTTTTCATTTTCCTTAACTTGAGGACAAGTTATGGAGGTCATTAAATATCATTTAGATCATAGTCTAACAACTAAAATTATCACATAATTTATGGTCTAACTAAACTCATAATCAAGATAATTTGAAGTCAACAATTTGAAAGAAATTTGGTTTATCATATAAAACCAACAATTATTTTGAAACTTTGAAAATTATCTTGTGGTTAGATGAGTATAAGAACTATCATATCATAAAAAAACATTTTTTAATGAACCAAAACAGTTTGTGGTAGTGTACCCAATCCCATCTAGGCCAAGAAACTCGAAATTCTGCTAACAGAGCCTTCAACTCCTCGAGTGCATGAACTGAACTCGGCGAGTTGCTCTGAGTGGGATCGTCGACTTTTTTCATGGACTCGTTGATTTCACCAGTTAGAGGCCAAAATTTCAACTTTTTCAGCTTTAAAAAACAAGTAAGCATCAAATATAATAGAAAACAATCCTAGGCTCTAATATCACTGTTAGGTTTTGAGCAGTATAACACTCCTATGGTGCATATGCAACCCTAAATGCTTTGGATCTATGTTTTCTCAAGTTATACATGCATTTTCAATTTTTGCAAAGCATTGTCCTAACTAGCATACAAATTGTTAAATGAACGATACAACTAGTTAGATGACATACCTTTATGAAGGACTTGTAGTTCTTGGCCTTTGAAGCTTTAACACCTCAAGTGTGATGCCTCTAATGGTTCACAAACACCGTATTCAAGAGTAGACTTGAAAGAATAGGTTAGCTAGTAAAAAATCATGTATCACACTCTTGGAATGAAGGGGCAAATGATTTTGTCCATGAGGGTTCTATTTATAGTTCTAGGGTTACATCTTTGCAAACCCTACTGACCTTTCACATTATTATGCTCCATGGGTTTAACCTCCATGGACTATCCATGGGTTATTTCATTGGTTTAGCCCATCTACATAATCATGGATCATTGGCCCACACTATAAGAATCATTGGTTTACATAATCAATCCCATATATTTAATTAGTCTCTTTTGACCACAAAATTAATTTCAAATTTATTGTTGATCAATACTAATTAAGTAATAATATGATTTCATATTAATATATTATACTTGTAATTTATTAATAAGTCATAAGTAACCTTATTCTCAAAAGTCCATCCTATTAAATTGCACTGGTGAAGGCAACCCAAAAGGACCATGTTACAATCGGGTCAAGTACATCATAGTTATAGTTATCGGCTTAGACAAAAAATCCAACAAAATCTGCAAAGAAAAGCATCCCAAGGAAAACCCCTAAGTGCTCATGATCTGGGAGGAACAATTTAAGAAGAATAAACAAGGCAAGAACTATAAAGGGAAGCCACAAGCTACCAAGGGAAAAGGGAGGAAAGCTCCCTAAAACCCACCACCCAAAAAGAAGTAAAAAATTGCTAAAGATGACACATTCTTTCAGTGTGGTTTTGTGGGAAATATGAAAAATAATTGTCCTAAGTACCTTACTGAGTTGAATAACAAGAAGGCCGGGTAACGCACTTCAGGTATATCCATTTTCATGATTGAAATGACACTATTTAATTTTTCATCAAATACTTGGGTATTTGATATTGGTTGTGTAACTCATGTATGTAATTCGTTTGAAAGGGTTTCAAAAGAGCAGGGAACTGAAGACAGATGAGATGGTATTGCATGTGGAGAAAGGAGTATATGTTGCACTCCAAGCAATAGGACATTTTGAATTATATTTACAATTTGGGTTATATTTACAAGTAAACAATGTGTGTTTGATTACTTCTATTGTATCAGTTTACCATTTAAGAAAATTTGCTTTTAATTTTTCAATTTTTTGACGATAATGTTCATTCCTTCTTGGATGGAATATTCTATTTTGAGGCTAGACCAACAAATGGAATTTATGAATTGAACATAGAAGACCCTTCAAACAATAAGTCCTTTTATCATGTTAACACCAAAAGGATCAACCAAGTTTTTAAACCAAACATATGGCATTGTCTCCTTGGATATATAAAGAAGAAGTGCATATCCCAACTCCCACTACTAGAAAACAACCCTTTAGTGACACACACTAATTTACGATACACATATTTTGTGTGTCTTAAAAAAATTTCCAGCTTTCCAAATTTGAAGACTAGAGGACATGCATTTTTTCTGCCCTAAAATTAATGTCCAACAAAAAAATTACAAACATGGAAGGAACCCATCATAGTACGCATGTCGTGTACACATGTCTTTGTATATTTCTTTTAACAAAATGTGCGTCCACGAATCCCAAAGCACAAAATCAAGACTAGGGATTTTTTCACACATCTATCTCCATTTCTCCATTTCTCTTCCTCCCTCTCTCAAAGGTTCTAGATGGTGGCTTGAGGGAAGGCATAGGGTAGCAACGGTGGCAATAATGGGTGGGTTCATCAATCCCCATCAAGATATCACTAATGTAAGCTAGGGCTTTTTTTACCAGAGACTTACAGCCCAATCGATTCACTCTTGGTTGTAATGTCGTTCAGCAACTATGACTCTTCCACCCCACTGGTGTTGTGACTCCCCAGGCTACAACATCGGTAACTACACACCTATCAATTAATCTCCTTATACTCATCATAGATGAATGGAAAATAATATATTACCATTGGTACATAAGATATCAACTCCTCAGGCTCACTATTCCACCTCTCCTCCACCCTACTCCATCTACTAAGACCCCTCAAGTTTACAAGCCATAAGTCTAATTACACTAAGGTATGAAAAAGACGCTTTTACCTTGCCCTATTTTTTCAGTCGTTCAACAAATAAGGGGGCACAAAATTTTTCATTCATCTCTCGACTTCATCTTCTCAATCAAGAAAAAAAACTTATGATTTTTCTCTTCATCTAGTATCATCGATTTCTCTTTTATGCCTCTGATTTTTTCCTGCATCTACTTCTCATCTCTGGAAAAAGCTTGATTTTACTATTGCAGCTTACAGCTATTGGTTTAGGACTTGTTAGTGTTTGGGAAACTATATGTCAAGTACATGTGTAACATCCCGACTCCTAGGTATTAATTTGAAGCTTTTATATTCACATTTTTAGACCTACTCGACGAGTTGGTTGCCCCAACTCGTAGTGTAGAAATGGATTAGGCTGCGTGGTTTATTGAACCAACTCGACGAGTTGAAGGACCCAACTCGATGAGTTGAGGCTATGCATGAAAACCCTAATTTTTAGGGTTTTCACCCTATTTAAAGGACCTTAAGTCCTACTTCCAACCTCCCTTACCACCTTCACGCCCATAAACAAACCCAAATTGAGCTAACCTTTTATTTTACGTGTGTGTGAGGCTAAAGAATATTTGTTTGGTGCATTTGTTGAAGAGACTTGAAGATTTAGAAGTTGGAACAAGAAGGAGCTTATAGATCCAGCATCTACTTCGTTTTGGCATTCAGTTGATAGTAAGAAATAATTACCTTGCTCATTTTCTTGTTAGATCTCTCCACTCAATAGCTTAGGGTCATTTCTAGCTCATTTAAATCATTTCGGGTATTGAGAACGTTTTGAAGTGAGGAGTTCAGATCTAGACTCCTCTAGGCCCTTATGGACATAAATTTCCCGACTTTAGCAAGCTTTGGCCCTTCTTCATGCCCTAAACCCCTTCCTAAGACTAGTTTTGGGTGTTTTAGTCTCTTGAAGCCTTGCATGCACGTAAAGTTACCAACTTTACATGATAACTACACCTTAGGAGGATAGATCTACAGTTTGGAGCCTTGATTTCGCTTAAAAGCGTCTGAATGAGTTACTCGGGTAACTCGGTGAGACGACTCTAGATTTTGGTTTTGCCGATGACTCGGCGAGTCGATGAGGGTTTTGCCGATCTTCTAGACACTGAAGAGCTCGACGAGTTACTCAGGTAACTCGGTGAGACGACTCTAGATTTTGGTTTTGAAGTTTTGCAGGAACTCAATGAGTTACTCAGGTAACTCGGCGAGTTAGCCCTAGTGTTTGGTTTCCAAATTCTGAAGGAACTCAACGAGTTAGTGGATGAACTCGGTGAGTTGGGTCAACATGGACTGTTGACCTTGATCATTGATGTCACAACTAGCATTTCAGGGCTAGGATTCCTATCCATGTGCAAGATAGTTCTTTGTGTAACTATGTAACGCTATGTTTAAATGTGAACCAGACTTCAATGATATATCTGTATATACATTCAAAACTTGAATATAGTCGAAACTTCCTCGTAAAAGCTCTATACCTAATCTGATAAGCTATAATCACTCGATTTCGGGCCTTAACCCAAACTCTCTTGGTCTAAACCCCTTAATGGACCAAAACTCTCTTATTGGGCACTTTTGGGCCAAAATCCCTAGTTAACCATGTTATGGGCCGAGAACCCTTATTTGGGTCATGGTTGGGCCGAAAACTCTTCATCAGTATAACATTGGGCCATAAACCTCCTAATGGGCCTTATTGCTCCATGAGGAATTATTTTAAGTCTTAATTGGGCCAATACCCTTAATGGATCATTTATTGGGCCGAGAATCATTTATTTTGGGCTACTAAAACCGAAAACCTTAATGGGCCTAAGGGTTCTCGGTTAGACTTCAAACCCGAGCCCAACATTCATTTCTTTTTCTCCTCTCTCTAAATCCGAATTAGCCAATTATGCAAAAAAAAAAAAAAAAAAAAAACAACAACAACAACAACAAACAAACAAACAAACAACAAACAAACAGAGGTGGTTGTTGACTTTAGGTGACACCTCACTTTTTCATGGTGGAAACCCATGCACTTTACCCGCCATACATCTAGGAGTACTATAAATAACCATCAAGTAATAACCTCTTAATTACCTATCTCCGCTCACCCTCTATTTACGGACAATAACACCACCACCTCTCTTATTTCTCATTCAAACTCACACATAACTCTCTCATATCTGTCTACTCCAAGGACTTCTTTCCTTTTCTCTTCAAAATCGTGAAGTATAAGTGGGTGTTAAGAAGGATTCTTCAAGAGATCATCAACTTGGTAAGTCCATTTTACATCCAAGTTTTTTATTTCCATTTTTATGCTAAGATCATACCTCGTAACCACCTCATTTTTTTCTTGATTCTGATCCTAGAACACCAAAACTCCACCAATCTCTTCAAAGAAGCAAGATAAGGCCAGAAACTAGCTCCATTTTTCCCCTTCAAACCGAAAAAGCCCAAGGTGAGCTTCATACCTCTTGTTTTCATGATTTACTATCTTTTGGAGGGGTGGGGGAATACAATTTAGATTTGTGTAAAATCATAGTATGTATGCTTGCATATGTATGTTTTGTATGATATATATGTTGATATGTTGGGATATTATGCTAAAAGCTCCATAATTTCGAGATTTACCCAAGTCTTGAAGTTGTTGGGATAACTTACCTTATGTAACTTTTGTGTTTGGTTAAAAATGCTAAGTCTGTTTAAATACTCACTATAAAACTAAAGAAAACGTAAAAAGGGACCATATTTGTCAATAGATTAAAAGTGGGTCTTTTATGTCATTTTAGGTATTTATGGGCTAAAATAATCATTTTATTTCAAAATGGACCATTTATGACATTTCTAATTAAAATGAAAGTGGACTTCTTCATAAACTTGGGTCATATTTTGGGATTTTTATGAGTCGAAAGTGAATTATTTAATAAACTTGGGCGAAATATGACCTTTTTATTTCAAAAGGGCGAAAATGGATTATTTAACAAACATGGGCCATTTTTGAACATTTTTGCAAAAATGGGCCTCAAATGAAAAGTTTAGTAAAAATGGGCCCAATTCGACAACTTTGGTATTATTGGGCCATTTTCGACATTTATGGTAATGATAGGATATTATTAACTTTTTTGTTAATATTTGGCCACTTAAGGTCACCCTTGATAAAATGGGCCACTTATAACCATTCGGGTAAAATTTGAATCTTATAAGACCAAGCTACTTAATTTGGGCCTCATATGACGAACTATATATTAATTGGACCTTAATGTCAATTTTATGTAAATTAGTCCTCTTGTGAAAATATCGTTAACAATAGAATATTTTGATAACAACGGTTAAATCAAAAGTCAATCTGACACTCTCGAAAATAAAAGATTATATGTTTATTATCTATGATTTATAGTCAAAAGTATACACTTGTAACGTTATTTTAACGTTAAATAATGAAACACACTATTCGCGTAAATTTCGTTAAGGCTCTTGTGAGACACTCCTTCACTCGTACCTACGTAGTGTACATCGAAAGTCTTATAGTTATAACCAGAGTCTCCTAGAGGGAGAGCGGGAATTTATGTATAGATCTATACGGGGTTGACATCCCACACCTAATCTTCTTGCTACAGCTAGACAGACCATTTTAAGGTGACAAATATCTTCTCAGAAACCGACGTCAGAAGAACGTCAAGACAGAAACTCTATCATATTCGTATGGTTATAACGACTCACATAGAGAATAATAACACAATAAAATTACGGAATACACATACTCTACTCATGTTACAAAGTAAGAACCATACATTCACTATTTTACGTTTAAGTCCACCACTCGAGTCTCAGGGTAAAGACCACATTTTATTTTATCAATCAGAAAATACAGGATTTTCTGGGAAACACCCTCTATACTCTATCAACAATGATACACAGGCTATAATACAAGATTTTAAACAAAACTCACAAACTATTTATTTTAGAAAATATCGAATTTTCTGGAGTTCACAAACCAATGCAAAGTTTTCATATAAACATGCTTATGAACTCACTAACATTTTATATGTTGCCGCTTTTCAAAATAACTTGTATTCTTAGGAACTCACTAAATAGGTTGGTAACTGTGGAATTTGGATGTTGGTTGTATTTTTGTTTTCACCATACACATGATATTTTTGGGATGTAATGTATGTACAAATACAATGATGTAAACCATGAATATTGTTATATTTTATGTATGGTTATGATGATGTCTATGTTTCATTTATATACACTTGTTATGATATTACAAGATGAAGTCATCCGCCCCCGGACGTTTCCGTCGTTCCGGTTTGGGCTGTGACAATTGACTATGACTTTGACCAAGGGATGACCAAGTTTGACTTCTAAGGGTATTTTGGTAATTTGAGATTTTAATGGAATCAGTTGTATGATGGTTGCAGGAAGTTGAGTTTGGAGTCGAGAGTTAGAGTTTGATCTTCTTGATTTTAGCACTACTTGTGAGGTGAGTTGTCCTCACTATACTAACAGGGTCGAAGGCATCAATGTTGGCCCTTTTTGGATTGTTATCCTGGTTATGCCATGATGATATGCTTAGTTGCCTATTAGGTCGGTATCCTGGTATATAGGATGATGCTATGTTAGAGACTTGTTAGGTCGGTATCCTGGTATATAGGATGATGTTATGTTAGTGAAATATTAAGTCGGTATCCTAGTATATAGGATGATGTTATGTTAGTGACCCGTTAGGTCAGTATCCTAGTATATATAGGATGATGATATGATTAGTGATCTATAAGATCGGTTTGACTGTGTATGCACGCTAGTTAGCATATGATATTTATGTGTTGATTATATATTCGTGGTTGGGTTGACACGGTCCTGCATCGTGCTCTAGGCCAACAAACCTAGGACGGACCAGATAGACTGTGGACCCATTAGGGCGTATCATTTAGGCCGAAGGCCCGGAGAACGGTCCAGACAAGCTGAAGGCTCGGGAGGGCGGACCAGACATGCTGAAGGTCCTGAGAGTGGGCTGGATTGACTGAAGGCCGAGTAAGGGCGGTCCAGTCATACTGTAGTCTCTATATGCATGTTGTTTGTTTGTTTTTATATGGTTATGGCTTGTATGGTGTTGGTATTTTGAGGGAACTCACTAAGCTTCAGACTTACAATTTTGGATTTGGTTTAAGGTACTTCGAATGATAGTGGGAAAGCGAAGGCTTGATAGTACACCACCTCATATTTTATGATTTTGATTTATGGGATATTATGATATGAAACTATTTTGAAAACATTTTGTAATAAATATTGGTTTTAAATTTTCATGAATTTTATGGATGTTACAACATGAAATATGTATCGAATTATTAATATATACAACTAGACTACAAGAATAACTGCTTAAAATCAAGAACCAACTAATTAAACTAATGTTATATAGTCTCTTATATGTGATGTATATAAATATAACTAGTCAACTTCCTCTATCGCATGGTTATTTTGATCAATCTGAAAGAAAGTAACAAATTCATTTTTAATCTAATCATCAAAATGTAAATAAGCTATTAAGGTAGCTTTTGGTCATTTTTAATTCTTTTTTTTTTCTAGCTATTGAGCCAATTCAAGATTGCAAAGAGAGATGGGGTTCGTTGTTTTGTTTTCATTTTTAGTCTTAAGTTTGTATTCCTACCCCTATATGTTTACTTATATGTTTTGAAAAGAAGAATTGACTTATATGCTCTCTAAGTGGTGATAATTCCAATAAATAAATCAGACAAGGAAGGAGAGGAGCTATGCACTCCAAGTGTTCAACGAAATGCTTGAAAGAGCTATATCACCTAAATCATACCTTATAACATCACCTGGTGTACACAAGACCAAGTGAACGTGTTGTGCTTTGAAAATATACATATTTGATGTTCTTCATAGCCTTGAATTTATGAGCCCTCATTAGAAAGTTACTCTTTTGTAGTTTTTTACCTGCATAGCTGATGATTATGAAAGAAGACATTAGTCAACATCCTCTATTGCAAGGTAATTTTAGTTCCAGATCTATTGAGGTAGTTTTCGATCAATTTGAAAGAAAGTAACAAATTCATTTTCAATATATTCATTAAAATGTAAATAAGTTTACTAAGCTCAAAAAATGATGAAATTAATACCTTTTTTTTTTTTGCCAAAATGAAAGTTCATGAATTGATCTAATTACTTCACTCCTTCTACCAATGTCAAAATATTAACAAGTCTGAAACACTAGTACTGTCTTCTAGTTATATATGTGAAGAATCATATAATGATTTAATATTTATGTTTAAATGTTGTTTTTCCTATTTATTTGCGATCTTTTTTTGGGTCTTTTTTTATCTATCATCTATATGTTATAAAAGGTTTTATAGATAGTAAAAAAAAAGTTAGTGTTTAGTATTGATGTAACAAAAATGACATAGAATCCTAGTAAGGGTAGATTAAACTTTTCTATTTTCAATTACTAACTTACATTATAGTTGTTACCCATTGATACAAAAGTAGGGATATGATACAAAGTAGGGACATAATACGGGCATCATGGAAAACTTTTACAAATTCATACTATACTTTAATTTTATAAATTTAAAGATATGAAAACGAGGTGTGTACTATTTTAAGTGGGTTTATAGTATGAAAATAATACTGCAACAGCTGAATCCACTTAAATCAATCATATTGTAACTTCTTGCTATAAGAATAAATCACAATTAGTTTGACAATAAATTTATTTTTTGTTTTTTTGCATTTAAATATTTTAAAAAGCATAAAGGTACATACAACAATGCTTAGGATACGTCTACATTTTCAAAAAACCAAAATATGTTAACAATATTTTTTAAATGACAGTTAAAAATTATAAACCTGATTTTGATGTTTTCATGGTTTAATAAAAAATTTGTGTGACTTTGACTTTAACGAAGTTAAGCTTCTAAATTATATATATATATATATATATATATATATATATATATATATATATATATATATATATATATATATATATATATATATATATATTTAAACTTATTTTTTTTGGAAAAAGAGTGTGTTTTGTTAATAAGAAGGCATAGTTTGTTTACATTATTATTACAAATGAAGACAACAAACATAAATTGTTAGGGTCACCAAACGAATCCTAAGTTTTCTAATTTGAAATAATGTATTTTCTGGTAGTGAAAGATACAATATGTCTGTCTAAAATTTCTTAAATAATACAGTTTATATATGAAATGATTTATACATCCATATTGGCTAACCTATGCAAATAAAATATGGGCATGCATTTAAGGTTCGAATTTTCAATCAAGTAGCTTATTCTAAGTGTGAATCCATGGAATCAAATGATGAATTTCTCATATGTAACATATGTATTACAAAAGTAGTATATGTGTCTGCCTATCTTTGTTGCTAATATGTTAACATGCTCTTGAATACAATTTAATCTATCTTTTCATGTATTTATGTATGTAGGTAGCATAGAAAGAAAATTCTCCAGTGTTCATGTTGTGGTAAACTTGTATATCCAACATGTGTTGTCCCACTAGGAGAGAGAGAGAGAGAGAGAGAGAGAGAGAGAGAGAGAGAGAGAGAGAGAGAGAGAGAGAGAGAGAGAGAGAGAGAGAGAGAGAGAGAGAGAGAGAGAGAGAGAGAGAGAGAGAGAGAGAGATGCAATATATGCCAGTTGGTCTTGTCATTCATGCAAGGAAAAAACAAAGGAATATCTACGAAGGGTTGTTTTTCCCTCTTGCCAATGCCAAAGGACCTAATAAATCCCTTGTCGTTGCATCAGGTACGTGTTGAATTTATATCTATATTATTAGCATAATCATTTTCTTGATAATTAATATGTTTTTTATTATTATCATCATCTAGTAGCTTTGTAATAACTAAAAAACCAACATTTTTTGTACAAAATATCTTTAACATTTGACAGAAAATAATTAACATTTTGACACCAAAAAGTTATCATTTTAACAATAAAAAATGACCATTGTTACTAGACCATAACTTGCCAATTTTGACAGCAAAATTGTTCTTTGTTACAACAAAAAATGGTCTTTTTGATAGCGAAACATGACTTTTTTACTAGACCACAAGTGGAACATTTTAACAGCAAAAAATTACCATTTAGACAACAAAAAATGACCATTTTGACAGCAAAATTGTTCTTTGTTATAACAAAAACTGATCATTTTGACAACAAAAAATGATCATTGTTACTGAACCATAACTTGCCCATTTTGACGGCAAAATTATTCTTTGTTACAAAAAATGATCTTTTTTATAGCAAAAAAATGACCTTTTTGACTAGACCATAATTAGAAATTTTTAACAGCAAAAAATGATCATTTTGATAGGAAAAAATTATCTCTTTTTACCGCAAAAAAATGATCATTTAGACCGTACAAAATGATCTTTTTGAAAAATGATAAACATTTTAACTATATCAGATCTTGACCATGTTGACAAAAAATGCTATTTTGATGGCAAAAAGTTATCATTGTGACTAAGACATATCTTGAACATTTCGATTAAAAAATGTTCATATTAGCTAAAACGTTTTTTGAATAATCTGACATAAAAAAAATTACCATTTTGACATGCATATGGGACCAATTGACCACAAAAATTACCATAGAGTGTTTTGGTGTTCCTTTTAGGGTAAATTACACCAATTGTTTCTCGTGTATATGTCACAAAGCATGTTTAGTCTTTATTTTCAAAAATTAACTCGGATCGTCACTGGTTTGTTTTTTCTTGTACGCTTAGTCCCTATGGACATGAAATGACTATTTTGCCCTTAATAATTTTTTTTCCATTTTTTTATCTTTTTAAATAAAAAAATAAATACATAAAACAAATATCCCCACCCCTTCCCATATACCGACAACCACAACCTCCATTAGCCACCACCACTACCTTCAACATTGACACCATATTTAGCCATAAGCATCACCAGAAACAATCAGCTCCCTCTTTCTATCACCCTTAAATCATAGTACACCACTTCCTTTCTCCTCCCTTCTTACCTCCTTCGTAGACCTACATCATTGAACCAAACCACATCACCATCGTATACCACCTGCTAGTTCTATCACCCTCTGCATCTCTGATGACATTGTCCAGGTGACGATGGAGGTCGGGATCGATCCACCTATCTATCAATAATCGACCAAAAAATATGTTAGAAATCATCGATCTCAATACCTTAGCTGATGGAGACTGATGTTGCGTATAGATGAAAAAGGAGATCAACAGTTTTAGTCGGATTGAAATCCTAATCGATGGTGATAATCATGTTCATGAAACCCTATGTTCTTGGAGGTAAAGGAGGTCAGAGACGGATCTACACACTGACAACCACCTAAAACCTTAGTCGTCGTAGGCTTTCCTCTTCAATTCCTCATTGATGCTCCTTATCATTCTTCTTTCTCTGGTTAACTCACCACTCCTTTTTCCTTCTCCTACTTACTATTTTCCTATTGCCGTTAACCCACCAACGACATACACTTTGACATCCACCCGAAATCATCAGCGAGTTGTAGGTCTCCACTTTCCATCTCATCAAGTCTATGTCTTTTGTGTTTTTATTTTCTTGATCAATAACGTAGTAAAATGGTGGGGAAGGTTCGTCAAAGGGTGGCCAGTATGTGTGTGTTTTTATGCTTCTCTCCAATCAGTAATAGTGAAAGATGGATGGGTTGGCGAAAGTGAAGGGCATGGGGTATTTATTATTATTATTTATTTGAAAATGATAATATAAATAAAAAAATTCGTTTAAATATAAAAACAAAAGGGTATAATGGTCCTTTAAATTTGGCAAACAAAAGGGTAAATTTGGTCCTTTAAATGTAAGTTCACTTTGGATTATAACGAGTAAATCTTTTTGATGTTAAAATGATTAATCGGCTTAGATTGTTGATGAAGTAACAAACGATTATAGACTTATCATCATACATATTTCAAATATGTAATATATATTTCATCAATGAAAAAACTTTAATTTATTTTATTTTTTAATAACTTTTCGACAACTTAAAGAGACGTTGCATTACCATTTTTGTCACACCCCCAAACCGGAACGGCGGAAACATTTGGGGGTGGAGGACGTCAAGTTTAAGTATCACAATAATTGTATAATAGTAGTCAAATAAACAACAACCATTGTATTGATAACGTAGTATTTACATCATATTCAAAACATTACTTGTTTTACATTAATACTCTAGAAAAAGATAAGACGAGATGATACTATGCTCCATCTTCGAAACATCTAAGAGAATACATGTCTAGTAACTTTCCTGATAATACAAGTGGTTTTAAAGATTGTCAACGTTTAAGTCGGTGACTTCATAAGTAGTTTGTTGGAAAAGATATGTTCTTTGTTATTGAAAATATTAATGTATCTTCCAGAAAATCCAATATTTTGTTAGTAAATAAATCATAGTCTTTGTACTTTGAGACTAAAAAGTATTAGTTTCTTATAGATAAAACTCTTGTGACTCAAGGTTCTTATTCATGCATTTGAAATGACCTATACTTGTCACCTCCTATGATTTGTTAATGTATACTAATTATAAATGATTAAAATCATACAGACAGTCGATTGGGTGATTTTACACTAAGTCCACAACCAAACAAGGAACAGGAAGAATGGCAGAAGTCACACATTCCACTATCTATCGGATCTTTATTATATATAATCTTGACGTATACATTAAGTAATCGTAGACTTTAGTAAAGTGGAAGTTCGATATATGTTTAGTAGACCTCTTGTCCGTACCATATTAATAAATAAGGTAATGTTTTACTTTCCATGTGACTATAAGTAAGTCTGGAAAATTTGTACTGGTAAATAAGGTAATATGGTTTTATTATTTAAATAAAACTATTGAAAGTACATTTACTATGAAACCCGTAAGTAAGGTTAATAATCAAATAAAATTATTTGATAATACATTATTCGTAAATATATCGTTCTTTTCCCTTTGTTATAAACTGGTACATTGCATTTGTACCCCTTTACTATAAATAGGTACTTTGTATTTGTACCCAATTAGTATAAACCAGTACTTTTCATTTGTACTCCGTTAGTAAAATCTGGTACTTTGCATTTGTACCCCTTTAGTATAAACCGGTGTTTTTTATTTGTACCCCACTAGTATAAACCAGTACTTTGTATTTGTACTCCATTAGTAAAATAAGGTACTACGCATTTGTACCCCTTTAGTATAAAGTATTTGTACGAGAGTATATAGTTAACCTTTGTATACTTGACTAGTAAAAATAGTATGAAAGTTCCATAAATTATACCTATTATAATTTATATGAGTGTTTTGTTCGATATGTAATATTCTTGAAACTAACCCCCTTTGCTTGACATGTTACAAAGAGTATATGAATCTTATTGGAGTAACTTTTATATTCATATATATATATATATATTATATATATATATATATATATATATATATATATATGAGATAGGTTCAGGTGTTTAAGCTAAGTATTGTGTTATTGTACGCATAAATGTGGGCAAATTAAAATTTAAAATATAAATAAATAAATAAATAAATAAGGGTAATTAGGTAATTTTATAAACAACTTCCCTAAATACTTTCCTATAAGTATGCTAGTTGATTTTAACCTAATTTAACCCCTTTAAATTACCATCGATGTCTACATCCCAATTCGTTTCTCTAGTATCTCCAATAGTATCTTCAACCACCGATGGCGGAAATAATTTGTCGAGTCCAAAACCGGAAGATGCTGTGAAGATCTCCAGTAAAACCGAATCCAGTCAATTCCGATGAACGAATACGAGCCCGATTTCAATTCCGAATCCTAGATCTTTCACTCTGAATGGTCTGCGGGGAGGACGTTCAAAGATGGGGCTTTTAATGCTCCAAACGGTGAGGAGAGTTCATCGGCTAGGAAGGCTCCTGCTCTAAAGATCTCTAGGACTGTACCCAATTCTGCAGGGTATGTCTTTTTTGGTATTTTGCAATTTCTTTATCTAAAATTCTATACATCAATTGTGCAAATGAGTAGGGTAATGATGGGATGATATACCATTTGGATATCAATGGATGATTTGATTTTCATCTGAATTTTAAAGTTTGCTACATATCACAATCGTAGTTTATTCCGTAAGCTCTCTTATGTAACATCATGTTCTAAAACCTAGATTAACTCCTTGATATCCATTCTGATTGAACTATGATCTTTTTATACAATTGTGAATCAAGAATTGGTGATAAGTTATTAATTTTTATCAGGTTATGGGTTTAATTGTTTGACAGGAAATGGAATCACAGAGGTATTGGTGAGATTTCAATTCTATTGGAATGAAATCACGAATTCCAATTCTGTTAGAATGGAATCACGAATTCCAATTCTTTTGGAATCACAGAAGTTGATGCATGAAGAACGGACCACAAAATTGAAACGAACCACATTATTCTTTTATAATGTATTAGTCGTTGTTAGATTTTGATGTTTTTTCTTTCCCGTTTTGAAAGTTTTTTTAGTTTATTCTTTAACCATAAATGTAATTCTTAACAATTATTACCTGTATTCTATAAGAAATAATGTATTTTTTATTTTTATTCTTCAATTTATTCTTCAAGAATTTGTTAATCTACAAGAAGTTTTAAAATTCATGATCAAGAAATCGGTTCAAGAATATTTTTATTATTTATGGCTCAAGAATATTTTTATTTTTGAATATACTCATAAACATATTCTGTCAGAATGTTCACTTTAAAATATTTATAATTCGTAAAATCGGATTTTAAAAATTAATAAAATCTATGATCCCTTAAAAAATGCAATTTTTCTTTATTACATGTATATTAATTAACTAAATTACCCTTGTAATTAATTATGATGGTTTTTTCAAGAATATTTAATTATATAATATATATATATTAATCACTTTCTTAAAATAAATAAATTCGATTGGCCCGCATTTATGCATACAATAACACAATAATTACTTTAAACAAAATAACCTAAGTCTATATATATATATATATATATATATATATATATATATATATATATATATATATATATATATATATATATAACTGAAACAACATTCGGACAAATAATTATACCTTAAGCCCACATCCAAACATGGAAAAGGAAATAAAACAAATTGTTAGTCCTAAGCCCTTAAAATCTAATATATATATATATATATATATATATATATATATATATATATATATATATATATATATATATATATATATATATATATATATGATTTTTAAAAAGAATTTATAAAACATTTAAAATCGTTTTAGAAATATTTAAAATTTAATTATTTATAAGCACAATATTTTTGTGTTAGACTTGTATCCCAACCCCCCCCCCCCCCCCCCAAACAGTGAAAAATAGTAAAAATGCAGGGGTGTGAACTCACCTCGTGTACATGTTTTTGGTTGGGTACAACTTAGTCGCAATGAATCCCTGAGCTAGAACGTGTATAATTTATTGTATCCTGGCGATATTTACACATGTTATCGTATTTAAATTAAATAATAATAATTTAAATACTAAGTTAAAGTGTTAAACAACACTTAATTATTGTAAGGAAACTTACAATAAGCCTTAGAGTAGTTTGTAGGTGTTCTATGTCTTCTTTGTGTGCTTCGTGAAAATTAAGGAGATTGAAGTGTTTTCGGTTGAATCTACGGAGATTTGGGTGTTTTTGGATGTGAATTAACGAGATTGGAAGGTGTACACAGAAGATGTATAGAACACTTGAAGATTTCGGTATGATCCTAAGAAGATTCATGCATATTTCGCATCATATTTGAGAGAAAAAGAGGAGTTTTCGGTTGTGTTTTTTAGAGGATTTGGGTTGATTTTGGTGTGAAGGGAGCAAGAATGAGTGTATGTTTTCGGCCATTCATATATATATATATATATATATATATATATATATATATATATATATATGTGATGAAAAATTTGAGGCGGTTTAACTTAAATAAATATCTAGATATTTTAGTTTTCGGCCGAAAAGAGGAAAACCCACCAAGGAGGTTTTCGGTCAGGCTTATGCGAGTTTTCAGTCGGAATCGTTTGAGGTGCGAGGGGTTTACGGTCAAAAAGGGTTTTCGGTACGAGGTAAAGGCTAAACCGAAGGTTTTCGGTCCAGAAAATGAAGCAGCCTCACACGTTTTCGGTGGGGAGGTTCCCTATGTGAAGTTTCTCGGTTCATGCCCTTTTTCCTTTAATTTTTGCAACACTTTTTAATAAAGGTTTATTCATATAAAAATCAATAATTTAACTTTAATCAGTTAACAAATCAATAAATTTGACTTTTATTTCACATGTTTTGACTTTGGTTGACTTTTGTTGACTTTTATAAATTTGAAAATAATGGGTTGTCACATTATCCCCCCGTTAAAGGGAATTTCGTCCCGGAATTCAATCTAGCATGGTTATTCTTTGAACTAGAAAAAGATACTGGTACTTTTGTTTCTTTAGACTTTTCTATTCCCTAGTGAATTCAAGTTCTCTCTTGGCATTCTAGCGAACCTTCACTAATGATATGCGACCTTGTTTCGTTTAATCTAGGTGTTTGTGTTGGAATGGTAAGATGTACTTAAAGTGGGAAAAAGTGTGGGTTTGGTTTACTTGTTTACATTTATTTGAATAATAGCATGCCCACTCGTATTCTTGGGTAGCATTACCCAGAAGTTCATGGTAAGACTCATATTTGGTTTATCCACCATCACCACGTCTATACAAGTCATATATAATTAAAACTGAAAAGACGTTACGATGGGCGGCTCTGCCCTAAGTCCACAACCAGACAAGGAACATGAGGTAGGGCAGAATCACACATCCTAAGCCCGTAAAATCTTAATTATATTCCACCCTTGCGTATACCCTTAGTAGTGGTAGATTAACCGCATGGGTCCTTAGTCTCTATTCTCGAACTTGACTTTCTGTATGAGTGGTATTCCTATGAGATCTTTTGCGGATACATCGGGAAGATTTCGGATTTCCAAAACATTCTCGGTGTTTCGCTTTGAATTTCTTTTCTACAGAGTTAGCTAGGAAGATGTGGTACTCCTCGCATGAGTACTTCTGAGTTTTAAAGCGGGAGACGATATGAATGTTTGTCGTTATAGGTTGAAAAGTTTTCGCAAAATGATCGGTTAAGTCGAAGGGTCTTTCCGTAGCACATGGAGTTGGTATGGTGAGGACCAAGCCAATTCATTTATAATGATGACGTCAGAATTCTTACAGTAATGAGTGTTGGGTCAATTAGGAGGAAATGTTTGTTTAGAGCGATAGTAAATTATAGGTTTATGTCTTTAGTGTTCTCTGTTTTATCCTTGTTATTACTACTGCGAAAATTTGCACCACATTTAGTGAATATAGACAGTAAGAACGCTTCGATACTAAATGATGAAATATCGTAGTATGATCCCTACAAAGTCCCTCTATAATTGCTTAGTGTATACAAATCGTATATAGTTAAGATTGAGAAGATATTCGACTGAGTAACTCTGCCCTAAATCCACAATCAAACAAGAAATAGGAAATGAGGCGGAATCACTCACTCTAAGCCTACATAATCTTAACTATATATGACTCTAATGTTATACTAAGCCATCATAGCTCACCAGTAAGAATCATTAGTTTTTATGTGAATAATGCATTAATGTTTTATTTTGATTTTTAATTGTCAAAAACTTTTGTGAAAATTTGATATTTAAATATTATTAATTCAAAATGTACCAAAAATACAAGTAGGTTCCTCGTTGCTCCTTATGTTCTGTCGTTAAACTCCTCCCTCTCCTCCACATTCCTCTTTGTTGGACAATCTCTCTTGAAATGTCCCATTTCACCACATGCATGGCATACTTGACTTGTACTAGCATCGGTGGTTGAAGTGATGTGTTGGGCCAGAGTCCTACAGAAGAGGGCAATGTGCACATTCCTGTTACAGTTTTTACAATGCATTACCCGGTAGACTCCCTTGTGATGGAAGTCACACTTGTTGCACTTCGGTAGTGTTCCAACATATCGTTTGGCTAGTATTGGAGTGGTAGATGTTGTGGCTGTAGGGGCTACCACCTGTTTTCGTCTCTTGGCAAGTCTTTGAGATAACTTGTGCTCTTTTTTGTTCCAGAACTTTCGTTTCCCACTCTTAGGTTTATAGGTTGAGGTATCTTTAATGACCGACACTCGTTGGTTTCCTTGGTTGTTACTACGATTTGAATTGTCAACACTATTTCTATTTTTGTTTGTGTAGTTAACGTTGAATTGCACCATGAAAATTTTCACGGTAGCTGCTACGACGGCTTAGAATGTAGCTGAGTCTATATGTAGAATTGGGGTTTCGTCGGTTGGCCAGTTATTTTCATGTGAAGACATGATTCTGTTATATGATGTGAAAGGAAATTGTAAGTACTTATGGTCATTGCTATTTGTAATTTATCTATTTAAATATACATATAAATTTCTCATTTTGTTGTATGATTCTCAATGTTTCGACCTGCATCCCTAAGATGCATTCTTGGTAATGAGTAGAAATAGGTTTTATACAAATGCTAAGTTTAACAAACTAGAGTATAGATATTGAAATCTTAAGTTGATCGGGTCTCGCAAGTTTTGGAAGGGAGTTTCTCTCTTGATTGTACTGTTACTAGTTGTGATTAAAGGTACAGTAAACTTAACACATAGTGCAAGTAGTGTAATCAGTAACTCACTAAGTTATATCAATTTATAAATTACTAGTGTGACGTATAGAGTGCTTTCTAATTTGTTCCTGATAGGGTAAGGTTCATTAACGATCTCCCGAGTGCATTTCTCTTCGTTCGGTTGTTTCTCAGAATCCTCCTTAAAGACCCTCTCTTGGTTCTTCCTCAACTCCTCCATTGTTTATTTTAGTAAAGTGGTTACATCTACCTATGTTGTTCGTGCGAGAATTGGAGTGTCTAAGGAATCTACGAGATTAATAAAAACATTATTATTAAAATTAAATATTTTTTACAAAAATGATCCTTATCGGGTCTTTCTATAATCACTTATTGTGTACAGATTATATACAATTAAAGATCAAATAGACCTTCGAATAAGTGATCCTACTCTATAACCACAACCAAACAAGGAACGGGAAGTAGAGTGAAAATCGCAAATTCTAAGTCTATAAAATCTCAATTATATATAAGATTAACGTATACACTCAGTGATTATAGACTTACCAATAAAGGTCTTTTAGTTTTCACATAAGTTAGTTATTGTACTTAAAATAATCCTATAGTATTTTAATTATATTTTTGATTCTAGAGTTTCTGGTATATAAAGTTGATAAGTTTTTGGACTACTGTTATTGTATAGTAATATAAAATACTCTGATAGTATTTTAACCTTTATGTTTGGTTCTAGTATACCTTTGTATATAGAGTTGGTAAGTTTTAGACTTGTTGCAACACCACTATCACTCCCAAACACGTGTTGGTCGATCTCAAATAAATGTAGTTGATAAGGCTATATATATCACATATATGATTACATAACTGTCAAGGTTTAAGGGTAGTGTTCAACATCTAAATACTTTTGTTTTGTTCTTCTTGTGAAACTTGTTCTAGTATGTATGCATGTTCGTATACTTCTCATAAAATACTTATATTTAAAGTATACTTTTAGTCAGAGCACTTCGACCCCATTGTATTTATAGTTGTATATATCTTATAGGTTGATATATTGAGTTCACTATAAACAATGCTCTGATACCAATCTATCACACCCCTAAACCGGAACGGCGGAAGTCTTCGGTTGTAGAGAACGTCATGTTTAAGTATCACAACAACTGTATAATAGTAATCAAAGAAACAACAACCATTGTATTGATAACATAGTATTTACATTATATTCAAAACACTACTTGTTTTACATTAATACTCTAGAAAAAGATAAGACGAGATGCTACTATGCTCCGTCTTCGAAACATTTGAGAGAATACCTGTCTACTAACTTTCCTGAGAATACAAGTGGTTTGAAAGAGTGTCAACATTACAGTTGGTGAGTTTATAAGTATTTTGTTGGAAAAGATATGTTCTTTGTTATTGAAAACATTACTATTACCTCCTATCATTGCTTAATTTATACTAATAATAAATGATTAAAATCGAACTGACAGTCGATTGGGTGATTCAATCGTAACCCACAACCAAACAAGGAACGGGAAGAAGGGCGGAAATCACACATTCCAGTGTTTATCGAGTCTCTGTTATATATGATCTTCACGTGTACATTAATTAATCATAGACTTTGGTAAAGTGGAAGCTAGATATATGTTTACTGGACCTCTTGTTCGTACCATATTAATAAATAAGGTAATGTTTTATTTTCCATGTGACTATATGTAAGTTTGGAAATTTTGAACTAGTAAATAAGCTAATATGGTTTTATTAGTTAAATAAAACCATTTAAAGTACATTTACTATGAAACTCATAAGTAAGGTTAATAATCAAATAAAATTATTTGATAATACATTATTCGTAAATATATTGTTGTTTTCTCTTTGTTATAAACCGGTACTTTGCATTTGTAACACTTTGGTATAAACCGGTACTTTGTATTTGTACCTGTTAGTATAAACTAGTACTTTGCGTTTGTACTCCGTTAGTAAAATCTGACACTTTGCATTTGTACCCGTTTAGTATAAACTGGTACTTTGTATTTGTACCCCAGTAGTAAAACCAATACTTTGCATTTGTACTCTGCCAGTAAAATCTTGTACTTTGCATTTGTACCCTTTTAATATAAAGTATTTGAACGGGAGTATATATTTAACCTTTGTATACTTGACTAGTAAAAATACTATGAAAATTCCATAAATTATACCTATTATAATTTATATGAGTGTTTTGTTCGATATGTAATATTCATGAAAGTACCCCCTTTGCTCGATATGTTACAAAGAGGATATGAATCTTATTGGAGTAACTTTTACATTCATATATATATATATATATATATATATATATATATATATATATATATATATATATATATATATATATATATATATATAATTAAAATCGAAACGACATTCGGACAAATAGTTTTACCCTAAGCCCACATCTAAACAAGAAAAATGAAATAAAGTGAATTATTAGCCCTTTAAATCTTATATATATATATATATATATATATATATATATATATATATATATATATATATATATATATGATTTTGGCAAACTATAAGATATAAGTTAAAAAGAGTTTATAAAAAAATTAAAATCGTTTTAGAAATATTTAAAAATTATTTATTTATAAACACAATATTCTAGTGTTAGACTTGTACCCCCCCCCCCCCCCCCCCCTTAGAAAAGTGAAAAATTGTAAAAACGCAGGGGTATGAACTCACCTCGTGTACGTGTTTTTGGTTGGATACACCTTAGTCACCATGAATCCCCAAGCTAGAACGTGTATAATTTATTGTATCCTGATGATATTTACACATGCTATCATACTTAAATTAAATAATAATAATTTAAATTCTAAGTTAAAGTTTTAAACAAAGCTTAATTATTGTAAGCAAACTTACAATAAGCTATAGAATAGTTTGTAGGTGTTATTGGTGTTCTTCGTGTTCTTGGTGTTCTTTGTGTTCTTCGTGAAAAATAAGGAGATTGAAGTGTTTTTGATTGAATCTAAATAAATTTGGGTGTTTTTGGATGTGAATTAAGGAGATTAGAAGGTGTACTCAGAAGATGTAAAGAACACTTGAAGATTTCAGTATGATCCTAAGAAGATTCATGCATATTTCGCATGATATTTGAGAGAAAAAGAGGAGTTTTCGGTTGTGTTTTTGAGAGTTTTTGGGTTGATTTCTATGTGAAGGGTGCAAGAATGAGTGTATGTTTTCTTTCATTCATATATATGTGAAGAAAAAGTTGAGGCGATTTAACTTAAATAAATATCTAGATATTCTCGTTTTCGGCCAAAAAGAGGAAAACCCACCAAGGAGGTTTCCGGTTAGGCTTATGCGAATTTTTGGTCAGAATCATTTCCGGTGCGAGGGGTTTACGGTGGAAAAGAGTTTTCGGTGCGAGGTGAAGGCTAAATCGAGGTTTTTCGGTCTGGAAGTTTAAGCAGCCTGTCACGTTTTCGTTGGGGAGGTTCCCTATGCGAGATTTCTTGTTTCATGGCTTTTTTCCTTTACTTTTTGCAACACCTTTTAATTAATGTTTATTCATATCAAAATCAATAATTTAACTTTAATCAATTAACAAATCAATAAATTTGACTTTTATTTGACATGTTTTGACATTGGTTAACTTTTATAGATTTGAAAATAACGGGTTGTCACAATTTTACCCTTCAATTTATACTATTTTTTTAATCTTAATATTTGCAAGTTTCTGTCCAAAACAAATTTTTTTTTTCATTTTTTGTACCTATTTTGAGTTTTCGTTTTTCGGTCGTCAACTTAATAGCCCAATTGTTTGTCTTTAAAGGCTATTTTACGACACGCATTTGCGTATCATCTGGGGCTTTAACGACATGCAATGTGTGTCTTTAAAGGTTATTTTTTTAGTAGTGCATCTCGCTTGGTGGAGTTGACTTGCTTTACACTAGCAATCTAACTTGATTATCGGAGCTTGCTCCCGGGGCACACTCCCTGGGGAAAGTTTAACGGTCTTGTTTCTTGTTGTTACCTAGGTTTTATAGTCGGAATTCAACCATGACGTACACCCGATAGACATATGAACTAGAGCAACTCCCGGAGAATCAATTACAACACCCGACGTAGCAACAGTTACATATACTAACTGTTTACTCAAAGAATCCACTTATTTATACATGACATAAATAATCAAAAAATATGATAATTCACTAGTTTTATTCTCTTTATTATTATTTCCTAGGAACAATGATTCCAATATGTTGGTAAAACATTATTTCCCAAAAAATTGTTTTCCATTAAAATACAAGTGTTGATATTTAATTATTTATAAATAATCAAATTATAGTAATACATAATCAATTAGTGGTAACTTGATATAAGGTGTGACCCTATAGGATCCTATGTTATTAGCAATATCATTCTATAATGACTCTTAAGCACAAAAGATCTTTTAGTTTTGATCATCTGAATTTCAATTTCAAGTTCTAAAACTTGAGTTACAAATTGTCGATCATAGCAGAAGTTTTAGGGTTGTTGAAATCATTTTTGGTGAAAGGCTTGTATGGAGCCTTCAATCTCGACAATCTAGATATGATTTCTTCCTCATTCAATGTATTTAGATGTATAGATATTTTCTTTTCATTTGGGGTTGAACCATAGTCATAAGGTTAGGTGTTTGGATCGAAAACCTCAAACCTAGAGTAGAAATGTTGTTCGGAGGTCACTACTATGTCCGTGTTTTGTATATTATTGAAAAATCATGCATGATTGGATTTTGGTTTTGTCATTGCACAAAGCTAAGGATTTGGGTCTAGTATCTCCATCATTTTTTATTGACCTGATGATGGCTCTAAAATGGTGAAAATCATCATTTTCATTTACTGGTACGTGTTAGAACTAAGTTCTTTTATGATCGTATGATTCTAGGCAAGATATAAAATAAGAACGTAATAAGAAGACAAGTATTGTGCTGAATATGTTGAATGATTAATGCAACAACACCTCAGAAGAGCTCGATAAAGAACTTAGATTTGTAGAGGCGTTTAGGGTTACAAGAATCAACGTAATGAAAAACTTATTAATATACGCATATATATATATATATATATATATATATATATACTATAACCCTAACAATTAATCTAGATAATTATGTAACTCATCTAGATAGCACGGATGGACAGGCCCAATCCGGATACAAAATACTTAGCCCAAGACTCAACACAAATATACTTAACAATCTCCCCCTTTGTGTCCTTGGAGTAGAAACTTCATTCCTTCTTAACAACAAAAGGCTTCTTCACTGTTTTAAACACCTTCGGTATAATGGACATAATATGATGTCGAAACGTAATATACCACCGAAGCATGTCTGTGAAATTCTTCTTGTCAGCCACCGAGTTCTGCTTGCATCGATGTATGATATTTATGATATGCTCCATGCAATCTGTTGAGAACAGATGCTTATTGACCAAAGCGAACATAAACTTGTGTCTATCACCTTTAGTGAACATAACTGTCAGATTTGTTGAATCAATTTGCCCCAATTTCATTTTGATCACGTCACTAGGCTTAGATGTCGGCTTCACAGTCAGCTTTCTGTTCATAACCTTAGCTATCTCCTGATCCATGGTTGCTAGCTCATGAATATAGGAGGCCAACATTCTTTTAATATGTTCAAGAATCGGCTCATACTCCCTGGGATTAGAGAGCAGAATGTTGTATAGCAGAATGTAGTCGTGTGGATTAAGGTTGGGAAGATCTGCTAGAGAGATAAAAGACTCTGTGTTTGCTTAACCACGGTTGATCTTGAAATTAATATTGATAAATCTCCCTATAGATAAAGGATTTAGTACCTTGACTTTAGTAATTTTCTGTGCACTCCAAGTCAAGTACTGCAGTTGACCATTCTTCAAATAAAAATCTATCAACTCCCTGTCAACCTTAGGATGTGGATATGGAACCTCAGCAGTTGCCTCAAAGCAATGGAACGTGAATGCTTTTCTGGTTATGGGCATGTCAAAGTGCAAGTCTCTAGAATTTTCACAGTCAAACGAAGCAACTGGTTCCAACCAATAGACAGATGGAAACTCAATCGCTTGATTGATAAGTGTATCTCTGTTCCATTATGGAAAAAGAGCCTTCTTTCACTGCAAGGCCTCTTAAACTTCCTTATTCTTCTTCTCTCTTTCTTCAGCCTCTCTGGCCACTTTCATAGTTTCATCCAACTCTCTATCTCTCTTTTTCCTCTTGAGAGCATCAACAATCGTCTCTTCTTCTGTATCACTATCAGCTTCAATAAAAATCTCTTTCTGTTTTTGCTTCATCTTAGAAACTGAAGCTAAATTAACCTTCGGTTCTGTTTTTACCTGTTGTGCATTACCCTCTCCCCCTTGTTTTGGAGGTATGAACTCCTCCGAAACACCCTTCATCTTGCTAAGTATTGCAATGGCAGGGAGGAGTTTGGATTGAAGATGTTTGCGAATTGTTAAGGTCAGGATTGGATCATGAGCTTCCAGCAAATTAGTCAGCATATCCTTAACATCTCCTTCAAAACTTTTGTACACCGCCCTTTGAGTTTTTAACAGATAGATTTCCTTCTCTGCCTGGGCGAGCTGCACCTTTTGTATATCGATAGTAGCCTGTTGTTTGACTAGAGCCTCCTTCAAAGCACTCTCAGTTGCCAGATTTGCAGTTAGAGCATCAAACCGAGAATCCACAGATTTTAAAAAGGATGTGGTTTTTGTTTTAAGTTCAGTACGAAAAGCTTCAAATTTGTCAGTTTCTTTGTGAAGAGACTTTGAGAAGGAATCCACTGATGCTTGGTATTTTGCTGCATTGGTATCAACATGAGATTTCAAAGAGTCAAGGAAAATCTGAGTTGTATGAACAACCTCAGAAACTTCCTTGGTGGCCTTCTTACAAGTAGAAGCAGAATCATTCACAGCTTCTGTAGATTTATCAATGGCATCATGTCACACCCCGAAAACCGAAGGCGAAAACATTTCCGGGGCGGACTCCACGTTAAGTATCAAATCCAATGCACATAGTAAGTAAAGTAAACAACCATTACATTACATATAGAAGTTACATTTGTTTCAAAAGTAAAGTTATACATATGCATCATATTAACAAAAGTAAAGATGAGGTCTTCAGTACGCTCCGTCTTCTCCAAAAGGATTACTGGGTACCTGTCTATCGTTGACCTAAGAATACAAGCGGTTTGAAAATCAGCATAAAGCTGGTGAGTTCATAAGATGTTTCTTTTCTAAAAATGTACCAGTTTTCTTTAGTTTTCCGAAAAGGTTTGTTATCCAAGAAAATCCCATATTTTCTTATGTTAAACAATTTAGTTATCCTTCATTACAGTTCAATTATGCGTTATATGTTAACCCCAAGAAAATCCCATATTTTCCTAAATGCAAGGTTTATTGAATAACACAGAGTATAGTTTAATAAAAAAACTATATATTGAGAATCATGGGATTACTATCCCGAATTAGATATAAAATACTTTAATATACACGAACTGTAGATAGAAAGTAGTTTCAAAACCGTGGGACTAATATCCCGAACTACATACAAGATAGTTTGATATACTTGAAAACATAGAATGAAAACCATGGGACTACTATCTCGGACTAAATACAAAATAGTTTGATAAAACCATGGGATTACTATCCCGAAATAGATATAAGATAGTTTGATAAAATCATGGGATCACTATCCCGAACTAGATATAAGATTGTTTGATAAAATCATGGGATCACTATCCCGAACTAGATATGGATTCTAACCATAGGAATAGCATCCTGAAATAGATATGAACCCTATAAACTTAAAACCATGGGATTACTGTCCCGAACTAGATATAAGATCTAAAGATTGAAGATTGATATCAAATCAAATCCAAAACCAAGTCGTGAATAAACTTATATTAATACGTGTTGTGAGTTGCGTAACCATGCTGATACGACAACGAGACCTCCTTGACGCTTGTCAGACGTCGGACGATATCCAGAATTTGTCACCCCAGGCGTGCCCGCCTAACTGTAGCTAGCAGTTAAGGTGTGGGATTGTCAGTTCCGACTAGATCTATTCATAAATTCCTCGCTTTCCCTCCAGGAGACTCTGGTTACACTTCCGGGGAGGATTTACTGATTATCCATAAAGGGTAGTGACTAACTCACAAACTAGTACTAAACTATTCACATGGTTCTCATACGATATCAAACATACAAAAGATTATGAAACATAATACAGTGAATATAGATACATACAATGAAACTATCTGGCAATACATTCAAATGATACGGAGATAAACTAAATCAAACATAGTTTATCTAATAACCTTATATACATATTAGTACATGATAAAATGAACACTAAAGAACCCCAAATTATTCCCATAATAATTTGATTAGCTTGGTTATTTTCTTAACTAAAATCCATTTAGTTGTAGTTGATAAATCATCCCTTATGCTGAACATAATACATAAGGGGCTAAAGTGTTTATAAGTTTACCAGATATTATTTGAAACATATCAATGTTATAAATTCAAAAACAGTTATAGTTTTCGTGTATTCCCCCCCCCCCCCCCCCTGAAAACATTGAAAAACACGGAAAAAGCGTACGGGTATGAACTCACCGGTCGAGAAACGTGACGATTTAAGATGTTAAACGTTGGTTCGGGGATTGCAAACGCATGAGGTTCCTATGTATAATGAAAAGATACACATTTGTATCTAATTACGACTTGAATTATCTATTAGTTAGGGACAAACACTTCTAGTTGCTGAAACACTCCATTACAAGTGTTTGGAAGGACCCGGGTGGCATTTAAGGACATGTGAAGCTTGGATATGGAGTTTACACCCCAAGAGTAAGCTTAAAAGAGGGTTTACAGCGCTAATGACCATCCCCCATGAGTTTACGGCTGTAAACTCATGGGTGGGGTGTTCCATGATGCTAAATGGCCTTACCTTACTTGGGAAGATTAGCTAGGATGAAAACTAGGGTATCAGAATGGATTAAACTCACATATGGACCATATAATGGAATTTACGGCCTAAGAAGATGTTCTTGGGAGGTTTATGGCAGTAAACATCCATGGGGTAGTGTTGGCATGATTTAAGGTCCTTTACTTGATTGGGGTTGTTTCTAGACTCATTTCTAAGGTTCATGGTGTGTTTAAGTAGCATCTTAACACACAAAAGTGAGTTTAAGGTCTAAGGAGGTGAGTTCACGGTCCAAGAATGTTCTTGGGCCGTAAACTCAAGCTTGCCCCCTTGAAACAAGTTTTGATGCATTTCTTAAAGGATTTTAGGGTTCTATACACTCATGGAAGCTTGTTGGGGGTGTTTAGGGACAAACTAACACCAAAAATTAAGTTTACTCCCTAAGAATAGGTGTTTACGGTCCAAGCATGAGTTTAAGGTATTATAATTCCATGCATGCAAGTCCTTTAGGCATATCTAGGCTCCAAATGAAGTTTGAAAGGGTTTTAAGGCCAAAAACCCCACATTTTATGTGTTTACGGACTAAGGAGGTCCTAGGGCCGTGAACACATGTTCATGGTTCCAAACCCCCATAATTTTCATGAATTTAAATGCCAAAAATGTTAAACTAAAAGCTAGGATAGATACCTTAGAGATTTGGAGCTTGATTTGGATGATTTGGCTTGATTTCGAGTTCTAGAGAGAGAAAGTTAGAGAGAGAGTAGAGAGAGAGTGGAAAAGATTCAAATGAGGCTCTCTCAACTTTATATATGCTCAAAGTTTAGGACCCGGAGGAATTCTACCCGATACCGACGCTATATGATGCTTTTGGTCGCACCCGACAAAGTTGTCGCATTTACGATTTAAATGAAACTAAATACTTTCTAAATGAATATAGAAAATATTTTAATGAATTTAAAATATATCCCGAAACTTATTTAATTCAATATAAGTCAAAATAAAATAAATTAAATTAAATAAAAGTTAACGGAAAAATTTGGGACGACACGGCTTAACTAACGGAATCCGGTTAAAAGCGATGGAATAAATTTACGGGGTGTTACATTATCCCCCCGTTAGAGAGAATTTCGTCCCGAAATTCAAAATTTAGATGCGACTCACGGATTGAAAGGATAATACGGATACTTCCATCCTCTTGGATCATCACACTACTATGTGAATTCAGATCCTCTCATGGCATTCGGGGAACCATTCGCTTATCAGAATACGACTTGATCATACGTTTGACTTCTTGATCTATAAGTTCTATCGGTTCTACAGTGATGCTCAAATCTTCCTTGATTCTTATCTCATCAAGGGGATTACTAGAGTTTCTTCGGGTGGTAC
The DNA here is from genome assembly GCF_052625555.1 of Lactuca saligna. NCBI lineage: Eukaryota > Viridiplantae > Streptophyta > Magnoliopsida > Asterales > Asteraceae > Lactuca > Lactuca saligna. The sequence continues at coordinate 199,770,193 of NC_136424.1, read as the reverse complement.
TTCTTAAAGACAGAGACGTGAAGTACCAAATAGATGTTACTAAGTTCTGAAGGTAGCCAGAGCATGAAGGTTACGAAATCGACCTACGAGGATCTCGAAGGATTTGATGTATTATGAGGGAAGTATTTTGCACTTCCTAATGCGTATCATGCTTTTCAGGGATAAATGCATCAACAGGATGCACGCTCCAACAGGAAAGCACATCTTCATGGAGTCGGGTAGCTAAGGGTCTGATGGCTTTAGAAGAAATCTATGGGTAGGTATGCGATATTAGTCGATGGGACCCAAGAATCGACAGGTTTCTATGGGTATTTCCGGTGCCGACTAATACCTTATCACCTTAGGTGTTGGAAAAGTACATGGTTGCGACTTCTTTGCTTGGCTACATGATCAAAGGAAAATGATTTGACCGAAAAAGTACCACTACTAATTCGTAATGATCATATCAGTTCTTGGTCACCGTTTTGAACACGCCATTCTCACTGTGGTTCGGTCACGAGGTAGATCCAGAGATTAGGCCGATGCAGAACTAAGCTAAACGTTCAAAAGAAATTCTCGGGAATTCTTCGGGAAAGACATTTAGGGAACAGAGCTACAGACTTCCCGTTTCTCGATAATCACAGGAACGAGGTCTGTACGAAAAATCTTATCGGGAAAACTTTTTGAGCTTTGAAGCACGAGATGGTGCGAATGTTTGATGCTGAAGATTGCGAGAGTCGGGTCGGGGAAAAGATCTAGACAGGCGACCCTTTTGAAACCAAGAATAACAACATGAATGAGACTAGGTCATTTCATGTCAGACATAGCATCAAAGCATTTCGTGGAAAAGTTTCCCATTAAATCGAATGGAACAAAATAAACCTCCAGACTGAGAATACAATCTATAGGTACGAAGTTAGTGTTCTCTATTTCACTGGTTAGCCTTCCCAACAGTACACGATTTTGATTACAAATGAAGGATTGAGTTTAGAAAATGCTCGAATGGATAGATAACAGATTTCCCTTTACGTACTAGAATCGAAGAGAGTTGCAGGTATAAGAGTTGTCAAAGAGAAGTATACCTGCAGTGACGGTGGGATCAGCGGTTGTCTCCTCTCGTCCTATTGCCAGGACTCTTCCAGTGTTGTCAGTTGTTGCTGCTTTGGGGCAATTTCTTTTGAAATGCCCTACTTCGCCACAATTGTAGCAAGCTGGACTGATTCCCGTTCTGGATGATTGGTTTGTTGATTTAGCTGGTTTTCTGCAGGTTCGAGCAAGATGGCCCTTCTTGCCACAGTTGTCACAGATCCTTTCATGACATGGACCAGGAATGCGGTGATGGTAGTTGCACTTACCACACTAAGGAAGGGTACCAGAGTATCCACTTGTAGGAGTTTGAGCCGTGGAACTGATAGCGGAGACAACAACAGAGGCAGTAGCAGCATGGACTGCTACCGTTTGCTGTTTCTTAGAAGACCCTTGCGTACCTTGGGCCTTCTGCTTGTTCCAGAATTTTCTTTTTTGCTTCCACCTCCACTTGTGACTTGCTCAGGAGTGGTGTCCTCCTCATCAGAGTTGTCTTCGTGATCGATCAAGATTTTCGCACGACATTTAGCACTGTCATAGGTGTCTGGCTTCGCAGCTAAGACATTCCCTTTTGTTGGCTGGGTCAACCCCCAAATGAACCTCTCAATCTTTTTACTCTCAGGGGTAACCATTCCCGGACAGAGTAACGCCAGATCATCGAATCTTGAAGTATAAGAGGCTATGTCGGAACCCTTCATCTTTAGGTTCTAGAGTTCGTGTTCTAGCTTCTGTATTTCTCCCCGAGGGCAATACTCTGCAAGCAGAAGCTCCTTCATAGCTTCCCAACCCATGGCATTTGCTACAGGTAGAGTTAAGGATTTGACTCGGCCGTTCCACTAAGTCAGGGCTTTGTCAAGGAAGGTGCAGGCGGCGAACTTTACTTTGTTAGACTCCGAACAGGCACATATTTCGAAGATTGATTCGATTTTCTCGAACCATCGAGTTAGGGAAATGACACCTCCAAGGCCATCGAAGGATGTGGGTTTCGCGTTCATGAAGTCTTTATAGGAACCCCCTCTTCGGTGTTCCTGGCTGTCTTCCAGGTTTTGGGGCTGAGGACCACCTCCTGAGCCACTAGGGTTCATTTGCGACATGGCTGCCACCATTGCGGCAGGCAGGACTGTCTGAAGTGATTTGAGATCAAATTGAGGAGGAGGTGGTGGCGAAGGATTGTCGTTGTTCTTCGAGCTAGGTCTCTTTCTTGGAGGCATCGTGATCTAAAAAGATCAGGAAAGAGAGGATCATAAGTCCTCTGAATTGAATCAAGAGATATGGAACAGGGGATATCTCATCAAGACAGACATAACATTATATCAAGCGATAAAGCAGGAAAGAGTTGTCAAGGCAAAACATTTTATCGCTAGAGGAATGATCAAGTAACAACGCGTATACGGGGATTTTCTTCAAAGGATTGACTCGAGAAATACTCCCATAGTATTTCTTGTCTCGTTGTAATGACGACTCGTTGTTTGGCGTATTGGGTAAGTTTTAGGTATGTTGCGTACCACAGTCACTCCAAAGCACATGTTGGCCGTGTCTCGAATGAATATAGTTGGCCAGGCTACATTGATCCTAGACACGACTACATAACTGCCCAGGTTTAACCGCAGCGTACAACACCCATTTACTTATGTTTTGTTCTACTTGTAGTTACGGATCACGACGGTTCGGTATACTTGTATACTTTTGAAAATACTTATAGTTTGAAGATACTTTTAGTTCAGAGCACTTAGGCCCTTTAATGTTTATAGTTTTATACCATGTAAGGTTTGGTATACTCCGTTCACTATAAACAAGGGCTTTGATACCAATCTGTCACACCCCGAAAACCGAAGGCGGAAACATTTCCGGGGTGGACTCCACGTTAAGTATCAAATCCAATGCACATAGTAAGTAAAGTAAACAACCATTACATTACATATAGAATTTACATTTGTTTCAAAAGTAAAGTTATACATATGCATCATATTAACAAAAGTAAAGACGAGGTCTTTAGTACGCTCCGTCTTCTCCAAAATGATTGTTGGGTACCTGTCTATCGTTGAACTGAGAATACAAGCGGTTTGAAAACCAGCATAAAACTGTTGAGTTCATAAGATGTTTGTTTTCTGAAAATGTACCAGTTTCCTTTAGTTTTCCGAAAAGGTTTGTTATCCAAGCAAATCCCATATTCTCTTTTGTTAAACAATTTAGTTACCCTTCATTACAGTTCAATTACGCGTTATATGTTAACCCCAGGAAATTCCCATGTTTTCCTAAATGCAAGATTTATTGAATAACACAGAGTATAGTTTAATAAACAAAACTATATATTGAGAATCATGGGATTACTATCCAGAATTAGATATAAAAAACTTTAATATACACGAACTGTAGATAGAAAGTAGTTTCAAAACCTTGGGACTAATATCCCGAACTAGATTCAAGATAGTTTGATATACTTGAAAATATAGATTGAAAACCATAGGACTACTATCCCGGACTAGATACAAAATAGTTTGATAAAACCATGGGATTACTATCCCGAAATAGATATAAGATAGTTTGATAAAATTATGGGATCACTATCCCGAACTGGATATAAGATTGTTTGATAAAATTATGGGATCACTATCCTAAACTAGATATGGATTCTAACCATAGGAATAACATACTGAAATAGATATGAACCCTATAGACTAAAAACCATTGGATTACCGTCCCGAACTAGATATAAGATCTAAAGACAGAAGATTGATATAAAATCAAATCCAAAACCAAGTCGTGAATAAACTTATATTAATACGTGTTGTGAGTCGGGTAACCATGATAATACGACAACGAAACCTCCTTGACGCTTGTCAGATGTCGGACGATATCCATAATTTGTCACCCCAAGCATGCCCGCCTAACTGTAGCTAGCAGTTAAGCTGTGGGATTGTCAGTCCCGAATAGATCTATTCACAAATTATTCGCTCTCCCTCCAGGAGACTCTGGTTACACTTCCGGGGAGGATTTACTGATCATCCATAAAGGGTAGTGACTAACTCACAAACTAGTACTAAACTATTCACAGGGTTCTCATACGATATCAAACATACAAAAGATTATGAAACATAATACACTGAATATAGATACATACAATGAAACTATCTGGCAATACATTCAAATGATACGGAGATAAACTGAATCAGACATAGTTTATCTAATAAATTTATATATACATATTAGTACATGATAAAACAAACACTAAAGAACCCCAAATTATTCCCATAATAATTTGATTAGTTTGGTTATTTTCTTAACTAAAATCCATTTAGTTGTAGTTGATAAATCATCCCTTACGCTCAGCATAATACATAAGGGGCTAAAGTGTTTATAAGTTTACCAGATATTATTTGAAACATATCAATGTTATAAATTCAAAAACAGTTATAGTTTGCTTGTATTTCCCCCTGAAAACATTGAAAGACACAGAAAAAGCGTAGGGGTATGAACTCACCGGTCGAGAAACGTGACGATTTAAGATGTTAAACGTTGGTTCGGGGCTTGCAAACACACGAGGTTGCGATTGTGGATCAGAAGATCAAGGTTCTGAGGAACAAGGAGGTGCCTCTAATATAGGTTCAGTGGCAACATCGGAAAGGATCCGAGTTGACCTGGGAGCCAGAATGTGAGATGCGGGAACAGCATCCAGAGCTATTTCAGGGACGAGACTTCGACGGCGAAGTCACATTCAAGTGGGGGAGAATTGTAACATACAAAATTTCAGGTATTATATTTATTCATTTTATTTTGAGTTTTGTGGAAGAACTCGGCGAGTTGGTGCGTAGACTCGCCGAGTAGAGACACAGTTTCTCATCCAGATTAATCACTGGACTCGACGAGTCTGCGTTGTTTAATGAAACCCTAATCTCTCGGGTTTGGGGCCTATTTAAAGGGCCTTATGGCCGTCATTTGTGCTCACCAGCCCCCAGAGCGAAACCCTAGTGCACTTGAGTGTTTGGAGTGAGAGAAGGAGCCATTATCAACCTTGTAGGTGTTGTCTAGAAAGGGAAAGGAAGCTTTAGCCAAGATGAAGCAAGAGGGTTAACTTCCTAAAGATCTAAGGTCCAGAACATCACATTTGAGGTATTATTTTCGAACCATTTTCTGTTGAGGTGATGTTCATGTTGATTTAGGGTTTATTGAGGCCTTTTGTGGCTAGATCTAGTGCTCCCATGATCCCTTAAGTGAGTTAGGTTCTGGATCTGGACCCTTGGAGGTCCAGAGTGTCCCTTTGTCTAAGCTTTTTATGAATCCATGGAGATTTTGGTTTGGGATCTTTGTTCTTGAGGTCAAAAGACCATTTATGAGTCATTAGGTATGATATGAGCGCCAAGACATGAACTTTATGTGATAAATAAGCTTGGAAGGACTGGATCTATGAATTAGTGGAACAGATATGACCTCAGAAGGTCGTTTAGGGTTGTGCATGGGATGCACTCGCCGAGTCCATTGGCAGACTCGACAAGTTGGTGCGGGTTGTTCAGGGATTTCGAACCAGGGGTTGAGTAACCGAGTTGGGGGAGTGACTCGGTGAGTCGGAAGGGACTCAGAGGAATCGGTTCCCCATAGAGAGTCGGCGAATCCACGCCAGACTCGGCGAGTTGGGGTTGACCGTTGATCATTGACCAGAGTTGACCGGTGTTGATTTGATAGGGTTAGTCAACCTTGGTTGGGAAAGTGTTAATTAGAGATGTATTGTGCTATAGGAGGACTATAGCTCGGGAGATCGAGCACTAGTGATTTCAGGGATTTACGAGTTACCGAGATACACGAGGCGAGTCTTCTCACTATACTTTACCTTGAGTAGGTAAATAGAGTTATGTGATACAATGTTTTTATATATTGTTGTTGTACCGCATTCTTCTATGTGATTTATGTTGTGCATGCTTGCAGAGTTAGAACCTGAGGGTTCACAGGGTTTGGGTGCATGGACCCACAGAGTTATAGTCTCGAGTGGCTAATATGTGTTAAATGTGGTATTTTGGGGAACTCACTAAGCTTTGTGCTTACAGTGTTTTGTTTTATGTGTTTCAGGTACTAGCGAGGATCGCGGGAAGGCACCGGCTTGATCAATACACACACAAGATTTTTATGCTAAGAGATCTTGGGATTTTTATATGTTATAATATGAGTATCAAACAAAGATGTTTTTATGATTTACAAACGAATTATGTTTCTATAAATGAGAAAAATTGTTTTGGAAATTTACGGTGTTACAAGTTAATATTAGAGCCTTGGTTTGAGGGATTCAGGTACACCTTTGGGAGTATTTAAACTCAAACTGCGGATTTGGAAAATAAAATATTTCAAAAGAGAACCAAATTTTCTAAAAGAAGTAAAAGATTTTTAGGGAAACACAGAGCAGAAACGTGTGTACGATCAGTCAGCGCCCGAACGGTGATTTCCCAAAATACCCTTATGTTATATGTTTATGAGATTGATATGATGTATTCTCTTACTAGAGTGGGCTATGTATTCCTATTAGGACTAGAGTGGCCTGATTTGTGATGTCTTAGCCTAGGGAGAGGTGAGCTGCTATGAGATGCTTGAGAGTGAGTAGGTAGCAGTGAGTAGCTTATGAGAGATCTGTTAGAGAGTGGATTATGCATAGTAGAGTACTTAGGATTTGGGATCCGAAGAGGAGGACTTGGGGTGTATACTGATACGATGCGAACAGTAGCATTGGGTGACGTATAGTCCACGTAGGAATCTTTGGGATTCCAGGGATCAAGGAGGGATGAGTTATCGAGTGCGAGTATACTCGAGTGAATTTCTAATATATCGTATGTTGTATTTCAGAGGTAGATCATGGTGAGGACACGTGTTATGCCAGAGAGCAGTGGGGCTAGTGATGAGGAGATTCGCCGGATCATCTATGAGGAGGTGGCTGCGGCCATCTGGGCAGAGATACCAGAGATGTTCGGGTCTATTAAGACCACGTTGATTGAGACTTTTGACGAATGTTATGCTGCTATTGCAGCGGCCACCGCAGCTGTTGCTGTTGCGAGGCCGCAGGGTGGTGATACGTTGCTGTTCCGAGAGTTCAGAAACACGAAGCCACCAGAGTTTGATGAGACGCAGGATCTGATTGCAGTGATGAGATCGGTGTCTGACATTGAGGGTTGTTTCTACACACGCTCGTGCCCGGAGCACTTGAGGGATCAATTTGCGCTGAACCAGCTTCGCCTGGGGGCGAAGGACTGGTGGAAGTTCACGACAGCACGGTTGGGCGTGACAGTACACACTGCTCAAGTCGGAGTAAGACTTTCATAAAATCTTGGATTATGCTTTCTTTTGATTCTAAAATTTAATAATTTAGGGTTACAAGAATCAACGTAATCAAAAACTTATTAATATACGCATACATGCATGCATATATATACTATAACCCTAACAATTAATCTAGATAACTACGTAACTAATCTAGATAGACACGGATGCACAGGCCCAATCCGGATACAAAATACTTAGCCCAAGACGCAACACAAATATACTCAACAGTACGAAATTAGCTATATTGATATCTCATTTTGTAATATCAATAATAAGTTGTAAAAAATAGCATGGACTTGTAGAAGTAGTCCCTTGAAATATAAAAGACTAAACTTGTGGAATATAGAAAAATATTGCATCTTTGGCAAGCTTTAGTGTTGTTAAAATGGTCATGAACAGTTTGTTATTTCTGGTTGAAATATGGAAATTGAGTCTAGTAGTTTGCGTATTTGTTTGGGGAAAAAGAATAGTCCTTTCAATCTTGATTTATATTATAGGAGTGTTGAAAAGTGACTTGGTGTAATTAGATTCTTGGGTTACTATTTGAAGTCTACTCTGCAGTCGGAGGTGAGTTTCTAACTACACTGTGTGATGTTGTGCATCCTTTACTTTAGCTCGTGTGTGATTGTAGGATATGTGTGCGGGTAAAACTAGGTTGGGTTAGTTTCTAGTTGGTGTATGGTATTTGCTCAAAGTACCAAGAAATATGTATATGAGGGATCAATGTATTAACTTAGGGATCTGGCATAGCCAATGTATTCCAAGGGCTCAACGTACTAAGCAAAGGGGATCAGGCATATTCGATGTGTCCTAATGGGGTTAGGTTTGGGGGTTTATGCTTAGCCAATGCATTACATGGGTTTGATGCACTAAACAAAAGGGATCGATCTTACATGATGTGTCCCAATGGGTTTATGCATGCTTTTTTATTTGTTCATTGACTTACATATGTGGTTATAAAGTTACTGTGGTTGATGCATGTATGTTAGGGGTAAAGCTTGTATGAGATTATACTATGTGTGTGTGTTAAATTCTTTAAGTTTTGTACATATCCCTTTTCCCTAAAAATTATAGTTGTATTATCGATAGTTACTCAAGACGGTAGGGCGTCACAGTACACACTCCTCAAGTCGGAGTAAGATTTTCATAAAATGTTGGATTATGCTTTCTTTTGATTCTAAAATTTAATAATTTAGAATGGGTATTTTTATATTACTTTGAAACTTTATTTAATAAAAGTTATGATTTTTACTTAAACCTATGTTGTTTGAAAAAGTTAAAATTCATTGCAAATTTTGGGACGTTACAATCACCATTTCCAGACATCTATAATAAGAGATAAAGATTTTAGTTAGCTGATTTTATCTTAATATTTTAACCCAATTTAATATTTAAGGCTAGGACCCACAAGTACAAATTGTAACAAGAATAGGGATGTTGTAATCAAATTGCAAAATTATTTATGGTAGCCAATTCACTTTATCAACTTCACTCTCTATGAAACTCTTAGATCATTTGAGATTCATTGAACTATTCAATCTCATGTTTAATCTCATATTATGCCCTTCGATTTGTGATTGGGATGCCGAGAATCACAAACAAAATGTGAATAACCACGCATACCTACGTGTCACGCTCGATGTCCTTTATGATTTCAAATTGGCGTGGCAGTTAACCACACACACTCCATCACCAACCATAAATTTGGATTGTGTACCATCATTTTAGGTTTATAGCCCCAAACTATTGTATCGGTTAACCACGCATGCTCCACTAACGACACACAAAGAAAGAATGTGCATTTTCATAAATTATCATACGATTTCACATTTTTCCTATAGTAACTAGAGTGAGATTTTAAAGAATGGTCTAGTACTTCATACTATAATTATAATGAGATTAGTTTCTGTTGAGATTAGAACTCTTAGATCATTTAGATCTTTCACAAGTACGACTATAGAAATCAAACAATTCAAAACAATATGAGAATGAACACAGATCTAAATCAAATGAATTCTTATGATTCAAAACGGAGTCACGCCTTAGCAGAGCCCGATGAAGAACTTCCGTTGTAGAGGCGAGCTAGGGTTTACAAAAGTATGAAGTAAATAAAAATGAAAGCGATAACTTCTAAGTCTGCATGGATGCAGCTTATATACTAAACCCTAGTACAAAAATATGCACGGTTGGACAGGCCCAATACCGGCATTCAAACTGGGCTAAGGACCGAGCCCATGACGCAATCTAGTAGACCCAACAATCTCCCCCTTTGCATCAAATGAGGCGAGAGTTTATTTCCTTTGTGAGGACTTCATCGTCTTTACTACTTTAAACAGACGAGGAATTATGGCGAGAAGAATCTGTCTAAAATGTATGTACCACCTCAGCATGTCAGTAAATAGTTTCTTATCAGCAGCACTATTCTGATTACACCTCTGAATGACCTCTAGGATATGCTCAAGACAAGACGTTGAGAAGAGGTTTTTGTCGACAAGAGTGAACAGACATTTTTGACTTTCACCCCTGATGAACATAATTATGTGATACTTTGAGTCGATTTTCCCCTTAATCATGGCATTAACATTTCCAACTCTACCCATAGTCTTGATCGTTGTTCGCTTGTATATGGCAGAGGCAATTTCCTTATCCATTTTCGCTACCTCCTGTATGTGGCAAACAAGCATACGCTTGACATGATCAATAATTGGCTGATACTTCGAAGGATTCGACAGAAGAATGTTAATGAGGAGTATCCAGTCATGAGCGTTAAGGTTTAGTAGATCAGTGAGGCAAAAATGGTGGATCGAGCCTTCGGTTCCTCGAGTCACCCTGAATTTGACATTAATAAATTTCCCTGCTGAATAGGGCTTCATCACCTTAACTGTGGTTATTTTCTTTGAGCTCCAAGTTAGGTATTGGGGTTGAGCAAACTCCAAGTAAAATTCCAGAAGATCCCTATCTACCTTCGGGTCAGGGGAAGGAATAGCAGCAGTTAACTTGAAGCAGTGGAAGATATATGCCTGTCGAGTGATTGGCATGTCGAACTGGGAATCGTTGGAATTGTCAAGACAAAAGGACATTATTGGCTCAAGCCAGAGAATGCTTGGATCATCAACTACACATCTTTGAAGCGAGTCTATTATCCACACAGGAAACATGGACTTTTTCTTCTATAGGACCTCCTCCTCCTTTTGCTTCAGCTCCAGCTCAGCTTGGTGTTTCTTGATGTTTTCTTCCAATTCTTTCTCAGAAGTCTTAACCTTCTGGAAGGGATTCTTGGGATTTTCGGCATCGACATCATCATCTTCATTGTCTGTGTCGTCATTGCCGATTTTCTTCTTCTTTTTGTCTTTGTCGCTGACCGAAGCTACATTACCCTTCGGTTCAGCATATGGTTCTGATCCAGAAGGAGGAGGTTGCACTTTCTCTCCCCCCTTGTTTCAGTTGGAACCCGGTCACCAGAACACCCTCGATGCGACTGAGAATGTCTAATGCCGGTCTGAGCTTGTCTGTGAGATGTTTCGTGACAGTGATAGTGATGATCGGATCATGAGCCTCAATAAGATGAAGAAGGATGGAGTGAACATCTGCAGCAGAACTCCTAATGACCTCTCTTTCTAACTTTAGGTCATTAAGCTCATTAGTCACAGTACGCAGCTTGAGATTTTGCATTTTAAGCTACGAAGTGCGTCTGTCTAGCTCATCCATAACTCGATTCTCCACAACTAAATCCGCTTCGAGTTGAGTTAAGTGATCGTTGACATTAGCATGGAGCGATTCGTTGGCATGTTGAATGGCTTAGCGTGCTTCTTGGAGGTTCAAGCATTCATATTGAAGAGACTTTTGAAGGTTCTCTACTGAAGCGTTGACAGTTTGAGCATTTTTGGCAGCAGCAGCCTGCAAGGAATCCAGAAATATGTGAGCTTCGTTGACTAGTTTATCGACTATTGTAGTCACATGCTTGCACTCCTTAGTAGAGGCATCAACAGCAAGCGAAGCCTGTTGACATTGGGAAGTGGAAGCCTCTATTGCCTTGGCTACATCAAATAAAGTGGCACTGTGTTCGTTGACGATTGTGGAGAACAAGGCCTTCAAAGCAGCTTCTGAATAGGCACCAGAGGAAGAGGATGAAAGCAGTTGATCAAGATTTTCGTTTACTGCCTTTAGATGACGTTTTGTAACAGGCTCATCGTCATCAACATCGCTCTACACTCGATAAGGACTGAAATATGTGGTATCGAATTCCACATCCTCACCACCTAGAATAAGGGTTGTTTCAGCAGATTGTGTGGGAGATAAGGGTTTGGAGGAAGCTGGAGGTTCGATTGTGACAGGAGGTTCGGTTGTGGTAGTGGTGGTATCTGTGAAAATGGGAGTGGGAATAGGAATTGTAGTGAATGGTTGAGAGGTGGTAATTGGAGAGATAGGAGGGATTGAAACTTGGATTATTACCGCTGGAGATGAAGGAGGATTAGAGCAAACCGGAATTTCTGAGGTAGGGGAGCGAGGCGGAGTGTCACCTCGGCCCGAAGCCTCTTCTTCTGAACTTTCGCTCTCAGACTCAGATAGAGGAGCATTCTTGTTCTTAGGAGGGACATATTCTGAATCTGAATCACTGGAAGATTGCAGAATAAGTCGCCTAGCAGGCTTCGTTTACTTTTTTAGTTGAGCCTGAGAAGTTGCAGCTTTATCAAATTTTCTCTTCTTGGGGGTTTGCCCCTTCGTTTGCTTAATGACTAGTCCTTCCTTCTGTGTTTCAGGCTTTTTACCCCTCTTGGTTGGCTTGTCAGCCTCTTCAATAGACCGAACCATTGTCGGTGTAAACTCCCTTGGTCCAGCAGATGGATGCTTCCTGTACTTTTGAAGAATGTTACTCGACTCAGAAATACGACTGAGCATAACTTCAGGAATGGAGCCAATAAATGAGAACTTGGATGGATCAGTAATGATGATCTTGGTCGTATGAAAGGATGCAATGGATGAGAGCAAGGTGTCTGCCATTATTGGAACACGAAGACGGTCCATTGCCCAATTCGTGATGATCATCCAAAATCGTCCATAGGAAATCTCAAAATGTCTTGACGAAGAGACCAAGCTTTGAACCAACTGCTGCCAGATAGTTGTAACATAATCTAGTACAATTCCATTGTACAGCCCATGCAATGTCGTCATGAAGGATTTGCTTGCACCATTGGAACCAACGCTTCGCTCAGATAGCCCCTTGAACAAAAGTGTAAAACGGCCATTCCATTGAGGAGGAAGGCAGGACTTCTTGAACTTCGTAATGGTGGTTAGGGTTTCAGTATACCCCATCTGATAGAACATGGTGAACAATTGACTAGTGGTAATGGAGTCAGGGTTTACCAGAGATGGATCTTGAGAAAGACCGATTAGGGCACCGAATCGATTCTTGGAGATGGAGGTCTTCTCATCGTGGAGTTCAAAGTGAATTCGCTCATTAATCATGTCATAGAAGGCAGTAGAGTAGACAAGAGACAAGCATGACATGGGAACAACTTCAACTTTAGTCAATGCATCGACGAGTGGTAAGTATTTGAGACACTCGACCACATACAGCATATAGGACTCATAGATGAATGGGGTGAGATCGATGATCAGATTCTGCTGGGGTTTGATGGTGAGAAGAGGTTGACGAACTGAAGTATTGTGAACTGATGATGAGTCAGCCATTATTGTAGCTTGAAGAAGACGATGAACTGTTTCAGAGAATCACCGGTGTTCTTTGAGAGATTTTGGGAAGGTTAAAGGTTAAGAGAGTAACGTTCCAATTCATTTTATACGTACAAGGAAGAGAGAGAAAAATCCGGCTGTAATCTTGGATTATTTCAAAAATAGCACCCGATTTGATAGGTGAACAGTTGGCATCCTAAGATGAAGCAGGAGAGAGAAAAATGTTTCCTTTTTACACGCTCTTTCATAAAATGTCCTTTTTCAAATCGTCAAACCGTTTGGATAGCTGCTGAGTCAGCTTCCACATTATCCCAATCGTTTCTCCATAAAACATTTGAATCTTTGTTGCCCTTAGCGTTTTAATGATCATTATGAAGAAAACTAGAATTTGGAAAATTAAAAATTTTCGTGCATAGGGTGTAAAAGATAAAGAAATAAAACAAAATTTTAGGGATCATATGTGATGTCGTAAGCAGACAGAAGACAATTGATTCTGGGCAAAAATCACTTCCTTCACTGTCAAGAGAGATATTAAAGTGCTTTCTTGGTTTCCCATTGAATAACGATCAAAAACTTGTTGAGAAGTTTTGAAAGGCATCTTTTAAAGGTTAAAGAGGGTGGCTTTCGCCTCACTTCATAATTTCGATACTTAACATAAGACTGAAACTGAATGAAGTACTTGTGAGATCATTGTGATCTATTGAATAAGTAGGTATGATAAACTTTATAGTGACGAGGGAAGGAGGAAATCTCTATAAAAAATAAATAAATAAATAAATAAATAAATAAATAAAACTGGATGTTGTAGGCCGTAGTGAAAGGCAAACTCATAAATATCACTCAAAAGAAAAAAGAGATTTCATAGGGTAACAAGTAAGATCTTGAATTGTTAAATTCACCGTGAATTCATTAGTGGTGTTGAACTTTGGGTTTCACTTAGTACATAGTCGCATGAAACTAAGATCATGAACACAGACTTGGTATAACCATAAACCTCAGTGGTTAAGACTGAGAGTCTCAGGGGTTATATTGATGAAATGAGTTATAGTGGAGAAAGATGAGAAAGATTGTGTGAGAAGCGAATGTACCTCAGCTTTAAAGAAAAGAAGGACCAAGCAGAAAACTCTAAACTCAATTTGAGTAGAGTAAGGTAGCTCATGATTAGAGTGAATCGGATAGCGTAGATTAAGAAAACATGATTGGTATATATCATGTTATTAAGGCTTCACTCAAAATCTGTCGAGGCTTTAGTCAACATACAACAGCATGCTTCTAGGGACTCCTAACTAGTAAAACCATTTACATGCCTTAACATTGCCATCGATATTTAGACAAAAAAAATAAAAAATAAAAACATAAAAAAAATAAAAATATTTTTGAATTTTGTGAGAGTTGACCAATGGAACGAAAGAGAAAAATATTTTTGGATTTCTTAAGAATTTTTATAAAAAAAAATATTTTTGGAATTTTATAAGTGGAAAAGAAGTAAAGAAAAGATGTATATAAGAAAACAATTCAAATGCCTTTAAAAAACGAATGAGTTCAGAAGGACCGAACCCGAAATAGACCGAACGTCCGGTTCATTTCGGTTCATGGTCGAACTTCACCCGAAATAGACCGAACGTTCGGTTCATTTCGGTTCGCTCTATTTTGTTTGTTACCTTTATGGAAGTGAAGGCGATTTCGGTATAGATTCAGCGTGCATCATTCCTAGGCCTTGTAGGATCTTATTGAAGCTTGCTTTAGGTAAGGCTTTCGTGAATATTGTCACAACTAGGAATTTTGTGTCTTGTAATCACTATACTCAAGTAAATGTTGAATTCAAAAACTCAAGAGCATGTATGATGCTTACTCAATGGAAAACTAAACCCCAATTCACTACATCAAGCAATTGGAAACCCTAGAAGTTCTTGATTAGGTCCATTTTGGACTAGGACTTCCTTATTGGACTCTATGGACCAATAAGCTTCCAATTTGACTATCATGGGCTTAGAACCCTTAAGTGGGCTCTAATTGGACCCACATTAATTTAATTCAACATTTTGGGTCATTTTGGGCCTAGAATGAAATGAATTAAAAGCTTTGATCCATGATTAACCTAATCTAGCTTAATAAAGCATAAAAATCACAATTTTATCTTATAAGGCCAATGATCACCCAAAATAACTCAAATATTGGGCTTAGGGGCAAAAAGCCCAAAAATTCTTTCTTCCCTCTCCACTCTCGGCCCAAGCCCAAGAATAAGGAGGAGTTGACTTTGGATTGCCACCTCACTTTTATTTGATGGATATCCATGCATGCAACTCATACTTCCAAGCATTTATCTTGTCAAAGCCACCCTCTTCTTTCCTCATTTCCCCTCTCGGCCGAATCCCAAACACACACACAAACATTTCACTCATCTTTTCTCTCAAGGAGCTCTCTCCATTTCTCTCCAAATTTTCGAAGATCTAAGAGGAATTCAAGGGAGTTCTTCCACAAAGATCATCATCTAGGTAAGTTGAAACTTGGATCCACACTTTAAACTTCTTCTTATATCCAAAAATCTCTTCTTAACTCTCATGAAATCATAAACTTGTGTCTTAGAACTCCATAAACTCGAGATCTTCATCAAGGGGTGCTAGGGTCGAAAATCACCAAGTTTTCTTCCATCTTTTCTTCAAGAACTGAAAACTACCCCCTAAGGTGAGCTTCATACCCCCTTATTTTCGGTTTTTATAAGTTTTTGTGGGGGAGAATACAAGCAAAGGTGTAGATCTATCATTATGTGTATGCCTTGTATGATTTCTATGCTTATATGTGTGTTTTGTATGATTATGATGTTAGATCTAGTCATGAATCACTAAAAACCGAGATATACTTTATGTTAAATGATACTAGCATAAAATATACTACTACATACAAAGTATACCAAGAAAAATAGCTAAGTGGCTTAACAACACATACTTTGGGCTAAAAACTCATTTTTTGGACATAAAATGTTAAAAATACAAAGTTGAAGGGCCCAAAATGAAATATTTCGAAATCTGATGGGTGAGATGAGTCAAAACAGTTTCCATAATGTATTTTCTGAAAATATACTCTTTTGGAGGATTAAAAACATAAATTCCAAGCTTAATGGGCTAAAAATGACATTTTCGGCCCAATAGGGCCCAATATGCGAAATTACCCAAACTTGAGGGGCTGAACCTTGTTTTTCTGTAAAACAGTGGGTTATTAGTGTTCTAAGTACTTCTCAAAGGTCAAAAATGCTTTCCATAGTTGAAAAAGGACCAAAGTTGCAAAAATTTTCCAATTTGGGCCAAAAGTGTAAAAATTGCAAAATAAAGGGCTACAACCAAGAAAATTGTATTTTCAGGGTCTAAAACTGTTTTCAACTAAAAAGGTGCTGAAAAATATCAATTTCATTAAGTTTTGATGTTAAAATGCCAAGAAAAATGGTTTAAGTACTAAACCGGAAATTAATTTACTTAAAGGGGTGAAAAAGTAAATTTACAAAATAAAGAGGGGTTGTAAACAGAAAATTTTCAATGATAATTCAATACACTCGTTGTGAACAAAGACTGACACTACGACTCTCGATGAATTACAATACACAATATCACCAACAATCGTTATCAAACGAATTGATTCGGTCTCGAATCAATAACAAATCCGAAACCACTAACACTACGACGCTCAATACACACATGGAACTCTCGGAACTCTATACTCTCGTGGAACTACTCAATACGTCGACGTACCTTCCTTAGGCCCAAAAGTTTCAAATCATGCTTGTTGGGCCTAGCTAGCCCGATGACGTGATCTTTAGGCCCAAAGGATACTTGCTTACATGTAGTTGGGTCTAATACGACTTAACCTCGTGTAAAAGGACTTTCAATGGAAAACATGGTGCTGGTCCCAAAGGGTCCTTCGGTACTGCTAGTAAAGTCGGGAACTCATGATTGCGAGTTGGGCTTCGGGCCCTTCGCATTCGCTATGGTCTTGAACGACGTAGGGAAATACTGAGGGTTTCGCACCATCTCCTTTTTCCTTCGGTCGTGGGACTACACAAGTCCGGGAGGGTTGGGTTATGTGAATAAGTGCGAGCGACGCCTAAGGGATTGTTTGTACGGTTGTCTACTGGACGTTTCCATTAACATACGTTACAAAAATTCACAACTCACTGTATACCCAATGCCTCCGGAGCTCATCGAATACCTCTAACGTAACGAAACAACAACACATAAACTAATTAAAGCAAAGTGATAGGAAAACGTCGGGTTTTCCTAGGGTTTTCAACTAGTACACTTACGAACTACATGCCGAATTTTACAACTCGTACGCTTACATCTATAGAAAACAAACAAGCATACTCACGGATCTTCACATATTTTTTTTACGCTATATTATTTTCAGAAAATATCGGATTTTCTGGTGGTTTTCAAAACAATACAAACATTGGATTTTAAACATTACTTATGAACTCACCAACATTTCATATGTTGACGTTTTTCCAAAATACTTGTATTCTCAGGTACCAGGTAAAGTGAAGAAGGAATTTTACTCTATGATGTTTTGCGAATGTTTAATTTACCACAAACAATTTTATTTTTGGGCATGTAATATTTTTGGTAACGATGTAATGGATGTTAATTCTATCGGTTGTAATGTTCAAATGCTTGGTATTGATTGATGTTATGTTTCATATATATTCACTGTGATGGTATTCAATTGAGTCACGACAGCCCCCGGACGTTTCCGCCGTCTGGTTCGGGGGTGTGACAGGTTGGTATCAGATTTTGTTTATAGTGAACTAGCATGTCTAGCCACACATTGACATGCAACTATTAACCAAAAAGAGGGACTAACATAACTCTGAACAAAACAAGTAAATAAAACACCCTTGCTTGCATTAGGAATAGGAACATAACGCCGAACCAAACAAAAATAATACTAGTATCTCGGTTAAATTCAGGACTGTTCTTAGTGGTACCAAGAAGTGGATGTAGCCTGATCAACTACACTCCCTCCAAAGTATAACTAACACACGTCCTGATGAGATTGGGATAGCTAGGGAACCTAAAACTATACCCTTCTACCACCAAAAAGAGAACGCCTACTTGGTCTATGCGATAATTGTAGCATCCTAGGAATAACGTTAGCATAATTACACACTCTCGCACACCGCATGGCTGGTTTTCATCACCCCGGAGATCCTTACTTCCCTAACCAGGGGAACAACGGATGGCTAGAGGAGGAGCCTGAGGAAGACCCCGAAGAGGAATCTGACGGGGAACCGGAGGCCGAAGTCGAGGGCGAGCCTGCCGAATCAGAGGAAGATGAAGGAAGCCTCGAGGAGGATACTGATGATAGTGAAGGGAGTGATTCGGACGCGGAGTCCGAAGTCATCAACCCCCCTTACCCGATCAGGGTGCCAGCCTATCGTGTAGGCCCCACTGGTCCTACACCTCCCTGGGGTATTGATCTTTGGAGATGGAGCAGACAGCAGGGACAGCGACCCCCGTATGGCATGTCATGCGAGTTCTTTGACCTGAGAGACGGAGGACCGGCTGATCGAGCCCTTCCAGTCATGGTGAAACGGTTACGGAACACGGGCGACCTTGCCCAGGACACTGCTGATCAGGTGTGCCAGTTGAGGACTAGGGTCGAGCGTACGGAGCAGGAGACGCGTGACGTCCTTCGAGAGTTTCACATGAGCCAGGTCCGGTGGGAGTCTCGACTTCAGGATGCAGAACGCTTGGCGGCTCGCCTTCAGGGAGCATCCACATCCTCGGCACCACCTCCGGACGCAGCTCATCGCGGTTAGGGATAGACTTATCTTAGTAGGTCGTTAGGAACTGATGAGATTAAACAATCTTTTAATCTATAAAGATCGATTAGATCTTGAACAAGTAAGTAAACAAAGACGATATAAACACAATAATAAGAACAAGACAAGATGGAATCAAATGTGTCGAATGATTAAACAAAATCCTCAGAAGAGCTCGATTAAGAACATCAATTGTAGAGGATTGGAAGGTTACAGGAAGGATCAAAGAAACCTGTTGTCGTCTAGATGTATCGCTATTCTCAGATCTCTAAAACCCTTAACCTAATATGCATGCAAGCGTAAACTTATATACAAAACATAAAAGGTTCACGGTTGGACAGGCCCAAACCGGAATACAAAATAGCATAATCAGTCGAGCCCAAAAGACGCAATCTACAAAGCCCAACAATCTCCCCCTTTGCGTCAATTTGGAGCGAGACCTTCACTCTCTTTTCACAGCAGAGGGCTTCTTTACCGTTTCAAAAATCTTCGGTATTAAAGCCAGAATATGATGCCTGAAGGTAATATACCAACGAAGCATGTCAGTAAAGTTCTTCTTGTCTGTTGTTGAGTTCTGTTTGCATCGGTGAATGATATTGATGATATGCTCCAGACACTCTGTAGAAAACAGATGCTTGTCTACCAAAGCAAACAGAAACTTATGCTTGTTGCCGCTGGTGAACATAACCGTCAGATTGGAAGAATCAATTTGCCCTAACTTCATTTTATGAACATCTCCGGTCTTGGAAGTGGGCTTGACAGTCGGTTTCTTGTTCATTACTTTTGATATTTCCTGATCCATAGTGGCGAGCTCATGGACGTAGGAAGCCAACATTCTTTTAAGATGTGAAAGAATTGGTTCACATTCTCTCTGGTTGGAGAGAAGAATGTTGTATAGCAAGATCCAATCATGCGGGTTCAGACTGGGAAGATCTGCCAGAGAAATAAGATGTTCGGTGTTGGCCGTTCCTCTGTTGATTTTGAAATTGACGTTTACAAATTTTCCAGCCTATGTCGGTTTCAGTACCTTGACTTTAATAATTTTCTGAGCACTCCATGTCAAGTACTGTGGTTGACCGTATTTCAGATAGAAATCGATGAGCTCTCTTTCAACCTTCAGGTTCGGATGAGGGACATTGGCAGTGACATCAAAGCAATGAAATGTGAAAGCTTTGCGCGTTATGGGCATGTCGAACTGCGAGTCTTTTGAATTTACACACTCAAAGGATGCAATCGGTTCCAACCAATAAATAGAAGGAAACTCAATCGCTTGAGTGATGAGTCTGTCTCTGTCCCAATCTGGGAACAGAGTCTTTTTGGCTTGAATGGCCTCTTCATCCTCCCTGATTTTTCTTTCCTTGGCCTCGGCCTCACGAGCTATCCTTAAAGTTTCATCAAGCTCTTTGTCCCTTTTCTTGCGTTGAAGAGCTTCAGTGATAGTTTCGTCTGATTCTGATTCGCTCTCAACTAGGACTTGTTTACCAGAACCCGAAGCTACATTACCCTTCGGTTCTGTCTTGGACACACCTTCCTCTCCCCCTTGTCTCGGAAGAACAAGTTTCTCCGAGACACCCTTCATTTCACTTAAGATATTAATTGCAGGAAGGAGTTTTGCCTGGAGATGCTGACGAATAGTGAGGGTCAGGAAGGGATCATGGGTGTCAAGAACACTTGTTAACATATTCTTAACGTCACCAGCGCAACTTTGAAGAACTGCCCGGTGAGTTTGTAGCAAAGTTATTTCCTGTTGTGCCTGGGCCAGTTGGATCTTTTGTAAGTCAATGGTTGCCTGGTGTTTTACAAGATCTTCCTTCAGGGTGCTCTCGACTGCCAGAGAGGAAAAACGTGAATCCAAAGATTTGAGGAATGAGGTGGATTCAGTTTTCAGGTCAGCACGCAGAGCCTCAAATTTTGTGGTTTCTCCCTGAAGGGTAGCTGAAAAAGAGTCTACTGACGCTTGAAATTTGGACGCATTAGTGTCAGCATGAGCCTTGAGGGAATCAAGAAAGATTTGAGTTGTATGAACAACCTCAGAAACTTCCTGAGTGGCTTTGGAGCATGAAGCTGCTGAATTATCTACGGCGTCAGTTGAACGATCCAAGGCTTCAGTGTAAGTCTGGATCGCAGACTCTATGAAAGCTTTCAGCACAACACCCCCATAAGCTTTACTGTCAGCTAGCAGACTGTCAAGTTTGGCGTGAATTTCCTGAAGCTGCTGATTTGACACAGGGGTATCTGCATCGGTGTCTGTAGGAATCCAGTAGGGGCTATAATAGATGGAATCGAAGTCTTCATCATCACCCCCTAAGGTAGCACCGGAGTTGGAGGATGGAGAAGGAGATGAGGGAAGGTTGATGACCGGGGTTTCAACCATAGTAGCAGCCCCCGTATCAGATACATTGAACGTTACTGGTGGTTGGGAAGTGGTGATGGTAACAGATTCGGTGATAATGGGCGTGGAGATAGAGGATGAAGGTTGAGAAACAGAGAAGGGAATATTAGGTTATGTTGTGGTTTGGGGGATAAATATTGGAACAGAAAGTGTGACCTTCTGTTTAGGTGATTGGGTTGGGGTTGGAAGTTTTGGGGAATTAGGAGGAGAAGGTGATTTGGTAATTTGGGGAGATTTAGGTGGGGAGGGTGATTTGGGAATATGAGGAGATACTGGTAAGGATGGTTGTTGAGGAGACTGAACGGGTGTAGTTTCGGTTTGAGGATCAGCAGCTTCTGTTTCTGATGGTGCATTCGGTTCTGATTCAGAAGAAGGAGACCCTTTGGCTCTTTTAGCCATCTTCTTTACCTTTTTCAATTTAGACTGAGAAGGTGCCTCTGCCTCGGATTTGCGTTTGGAGGACCTTCTCTTTCTCTCCTTTTGTGGTGCGGTTTCTTTCTTCTCCGCCTTCTCCTTTTTGCTCACCCTCTTGCCTCGGATGGCAGGCTGATCCAAGGCCTCAAGAGCAGCACGTTGTTCCTCAGAAAGAACCTTAGGAGGCAAGGGGGTTCTGGTGCTGTAGTCTGCCATGATCGTGTTGTGGGGCGTGACGCACCTATACATGGACTCAGGGATTAGTCCATAGTGAAGAAACTTAGTTGGATCGGAGACTATGATCTTCTTGGTGTGGTAAGTGGCAATTGAAGCTGTAAGAACATCCTTCATTACCGGGATGTCAAGAGAATCAATAGCCCTTCTGGTGATAAGGGTCCAAAACCTGCCGCAGGAAATCTCGGAGTGCCTGGCAGTAGTGTTGAGACTCTGAACAACTTGAGCCCAGATGATGGACCCATAATCAAGATTAATGCCATTGTAAAGACCGTACATGATTGTTAGAAACCCTTTGCTTGTGGTGTCGGAACCACCACATCTCTCCGCTAAACCCTTAATCATAAGGGTAAGCAATCCGTTCCATTGAGATGGAAGACAGGATTTCTTGACTTTGGCAATGGAGGTAAGAACATCTGTATACCCCATCTCATACATCATCGTAAATAGTTGTGCGGTGGTGATGAAGTCCGGTGAGATGACAGAGGAGTCGACGGCAAGCCCTAGAAGAGAGCAAAACCGTGTTTTGGACACTGAAGTCTTCTTGTCGTGAATGGTGAAGAAGATGCGGTCTTTATGTTTGTCGTAGCTGGCCGTGGTGTAGACTTGGGAGAGCAGGGACATGGGAACGGCCTCCACTTGCGTAAGTGCCAACAACAGTGGGGAATATTTGAGGCATTCCACCACGTATAGCATGTATGAGTCATAGAGGAATGGGGACATCTCTATGATCAAATTCTGATTTGGTTTGATTGAGAGCAAAGAAGAAGATGCAGATTGATCTTGAGCGGAAGAAGAAGTCGCCATTGTTGAGTTGTGGAAGAAGATGAACAGTGGTAACTTTTTCAGAGAGAGAATGCTTGAGAGGTAACTGCCAAAGAACACGATCACGTCTTATTTATACCGTTCACAGGAGAGAGAAAAGCATGATGATGAAGAAACCAAAACGTCGCCTGAAAAAGCGCGATTGGAAGTTATGGTGTATCCCAGGAATACGTCAGCACACGTGGGTTTGAAACGAATCATTTGCACGCGCCCAAATCTTTTTCGTACCGTTTGAAATTCCTTGTGCCCTTGTTTGGTTACAACTGAAACTTAGAACTATGTACCAAACAGCAATCAGAATGTTGAAAAAAAAATTCGTGCATAAGAGTGTGAAAGACAAAGAAATAAATCAAATGTGTTTGGAAGTGGGTGTTGTCTAGAAAGAAGACAGAAAGCGGAAGATTCCGGGCAAGAATCGCTTCCTTCAAAGCCAAGAGAGACCTGAAGTGCTTGTGTGGTTTCTCGAGAAATACGATCAGTTGTCTTTAAAGAAACAATGAAAGGCATCTTTTGATAATGGCTGAAGGGTGGCTGAACTCAAACCAAGCATTAAGTCTTGACATAAAACTGAGTGTTAGTAGAGTTACCTGTGAGACCGATGAGATCTGTTGAACAGGTAGGTGGGAAGTATTTCGTGACAAGAATGATATATACAGAAATCTCAAAAAAAAATTAAACTGGACCTCTTTGGGAAGAAATGTCTTAGGATGAGACAATTTCATAAAAGATCACGCACAAGGAAAAAGAGATTTCCAAGTAATAGCTTGAGTTAATTACTCACCGTCAATTCATTTTAGGTGTTGGATTTTGGGTTTCACTTAGAACGTGGTAAACGAATCTAAGATCATAAACACAGATGTTGTGCAACCATAAGCCTCAGTGGTAAAGACCGAGAGCATCAAGGGTTACTTTGGGGAATCGAAGGCAAATGAAGAAGATGAAGAGAGGGTTAAGAGACCGAACGTACCTTCTGCTACAGAAATGGGACAAAGCAGAGCAACTCATGTTTCAGATGAGTAAAAGAAGGTAGCTCTAGACCGAGTATGAGAGAATAGCCTGATTGGGAAGAAACGATAGGTATTGATCGAATCATTAAGGCATGCTCGAGGTCATAGAGGCTTGCGACAACATACAGCAGCATGCTTCTAGGGACGTCTAACTAGTCTGATAAAGATAAAACAAACCTGGGTGAACAATATAGAAGGAGATGCTAGTATTCACCTGTGCAAAACGTAAGCCTACTAGAAAGATAAAATGTTTTTGTAATTTTGGAATTTACTGAGAGATATAAAAAAAACTGAAAGACAAATTATTTTTGTAATTTTGGAATTTTCTGAAAAATAAATAAAACAGAGAGATAAAATAATTTTGTTATTTTGGATTTTCTGAAAAATAAATAAAAACAGATTTTCTGAAAAATAAATAAAACAGAAAGATAAAATATAAAAAAATAAGAAGCAGAGATAGACCGATCGATCTGTGTATTTCGGTGATAGTAT
Source organism: Lactuca saligna (assembly GCF_052625555.1). Lineage (NCBI taxonomy): Eukaryota > Viridiplantae > Streptophyta > Magnoliopsida > Asterales > Asteraceae > Lactuca > Lactuca saligna. The sequence goes on along the minus strand of NC_136424.1, from coordinate 199,745,961 downwards.
CAAAATCGAGAAGAACCGAGCGGTCTGTGTAAATCTTTTAGAAGAGAGAGAGACCGAGCGTGTTGTGTGCTTGAGCGCCTTTAAATTACTGGGACAGAGAGGGACCGAGCGGTCTGGTTGTTTCGGTTCCTTTATTTTACCAGAGCAGAGAGTGACCGAGCGGTCTGGTTGTTTCAGTGCCTTTATTTTACCAGAGCAGAGAGTGACCGAGCGGTCTGGTTGTTTCGGTTCCTTTATTTTACCAGAGTAGAGAGTGATCGAGCGGTCTGGTTGTTTCGGTTCCTTTATTTTACCAGAGCAGAGAGTGACCGAGCGGTCTGGTTGCTTCAGTTCCTTTATTTTTTTTTATTTTTTTATTTTTTTTAATAGAGACTTGAGGATTTGGGACCGATTCTGCAAGCATCATTCCTAAGCCTTGCAATATTTTATTGAATGATGCTTCAGGAAGAGCTTTTGTAAAGACGTCAGCCAGTTGATCAGTGGTTCTTACGAAGTGAACTTCGACGTTTCCATCTTCCACGTGATCTTTGATGAAGTGATACCTCAGTGCTATGTGTTTGGTTTTGGAGTGTTGCACTGGGTTATGACAGATCCTAATTGCACTTTCAGAGTCACAATATAGAGGGATCTTCTTCATCTTGAGTCCGTAGTCTCGAAGTTGACTTTGGATCCAAATCACTTGTGATGTACAGGATGCAGCTGCAATATATTCCGCTTCGGCGGTAGACAACGACACGCACGTTTGTTTCTTGGATTGCCAGCTGACTAACTTCCCGTCAAGAAATTGACAACCACCAGTTGTGCTTTTACGGTCGAGTCCACATCCTCCGAGGTCAGCATCAGAATAGGATTGAACAAAGAAGCCTGAGTTGGATGGATACCATAAACCTAAGGAGGTGGTTCGCTTGAGATATCGTAAGATGTTCTTCACTGCAAGCATGTGAGGTTCACGTGGGTTTGCCTGAAATCGAGCACAATAACACACAGAAAACATGATATCTGGTCTGCTAGCAGTAAGATACATTAATGAGCCAATCATTTGACGATAGAGCGTGATATCGACAACCGGTTTGTCTAGGGATGGGGTAAGCTTGGTGCCGAACGCCATTGGGACTTTGACTTTTGAGTCTCCCATCATTCCAAACTTTGCTAGAAGAGTCTTCGTGTAAGCTTCCTGATTAATAAAGATGCCTTCGGGTCCCTGTCTTATGTTTAAACCAAGGAAAAAATTAATAGGACCCATTGAGCTCATTTCAAACTTAGTCTCCATCAGCTTTCTGAATTCAGCTGTTAAGCTAGGATTCGTGGAGCCAAAGATGATGTCATCGACATAAATTTGAACTATCATAAGGTGGTTACCTTCCTTTTTGCGAAAGAAGGTTGGGTCAACCGAACCTTGTTTGAATTTAGACATCTTTAAAAATTTTGTAAGTGTTTCATACCAGGCTCTCGGAGCTTGCTTAAGGCCGTACACAGCTTTATCCAGAATATAGAAATGATTTGGATGCCTTTCGTTCACGAACCCAGGAGGTTGCTCCACGTACACCGTTTCTTCGAGTTCTCCATTGAGAAATGCACACTTGACGTCCATTTGGAAAACCTCAAAGTTCTTGTGAGCAGCATAAGCCAGAAATATTCTAACAGATTCTAGCCGAGCTACTGGAGCGAAAGTCTCTTCATAGTCTATCCCTTCCTCCTGACAGTATCCCTTTACCACCAGACGAGCCTTGTTCCGTATAACATTACCTTCCTTGTCCATTTTGTTCCTAAATACCCATTTGAGACCAACAACCGAAGCATCAGGAGGAGTTGGAATTAGGCGCCAGACTTTGTTCCTTTCAAATTCGTTCAGCTCGTCTTGCATTTGTTGAACCCAATCAGAGTGATCGAGGGCAGTATTAACTGTCTTTGGTTCAACTTTTGATACGAAGGAGTTGAACATGCAAAACTCAACCATTGAAAATAAGGAAGTCTGTTTTGCCTTCAGTTGTGATCGGGTCAAAACCTTTTCAGAGACATCTCCAACTACTTGAGAGACAGGATGATCTCTGGTCCATTTGATAAGAGGAGGGTAATTTGGATTAAAGGTTGGGTCTAGTTCAGCATTAATTATTTCATCTAGCTCAGATTGGCTATCGTAACCGAGTGTCATATCATTATGGCCCCCTTCAGTTGATGAGCTTTGGAAGACATGAGGTTCAGGTGGTTCTTGTGGTTCTGAGCTTCCTGGTGTTGAGGCCTCTTCGGTTGAAGTTGTAGAATTTGGCTACCCCTGGACTTGAGCGCTTGGCTCCCCATCGACTTGAGCATTGTTGGAAGGAGAGTCGTTAGAGGTTGATGTTTCTTCATGCATTCTTCTTGCAGCATCTTCGACAATCTGCTTCATGTGATCAACTTTGTTGTCTGCTGCACCTGCTTCAGAGAGTGAAGCATTCTTCGGTTCATCAAAGAGGTCCATGAATGTCTCGAATAAGTTGGCGACCGAGACTGTAACCTGCCATTTAGAGGAAAGATTTCCCCAGTGATATCTTCTTTAGCTTGTAGCTTCTTGACATAGTTGTCGTCAAAGGTCACATAGTATGTCTCTTCAATCTTTCTCGAACGCTTGTTTAGGACCCTGTATGCCTTGGATGTGAGCGAGTAACCCAGAAATATTCCCTCGTCGGCTTTGACATCAAACTTGTTGCGTTGTTCTTTAGAATTAAAGATGAAACACCTTGAGCCGAACACATGGAAAAATTTCACATTTGGCTTTCTGTTGTTCAGTATCTCATATGGAGTGAGCGTGAACCTCTTGTTGAGATATGACCTGTTCTGTGTAAAACAAGCAGCCGAAATAGCGTCAGCCCAAAAATAAAGAGGTAAGGAAGCGAAACTTAGCATAGTTCGGGCAGCTTCACACAAAGATCGGTTTCATCTTTCGACTATTCCATTCTGTTGCGGTGTGTAGGGAGCTGAGAAATTGTGACTAATTCCCTTTTCTGCAAGAAACTCTTCAAACTCCCTGTTCTTGAATTCGAGACCATTGTCACTTCTGATGTTGCGAACAACCTTCTTGAGCTGTACTTCAATTTGCTTGATAAACACTTTCAGCTTTTGAGTCGCTTCAGATTTGAGCTTTAGAAAGAACACCCATGTAAATCGTGAAAAGTCATCAACGATAACAAGAATATACTTGCTACCACCGATGCTTTCGATAGATGAAGGACCACACAAGTCAATATGAAGTAATTCGAGTGGTTCAACAACTTTTGTGTTGATTATAGATGGATGACTTTGACGACTCTGCCTCCCCATTTTGCGTGCAGCACACAGATGATCCCTGTCGAACTTAAGCAATGGAAGGCCCCTAACATGACCTCCAATAACAAGACGGTTGATATCTTTAAAATTAAGATGAGATAATCTTCGATGCCACAACCAGCTTTCGTCAGATTGAGCTTTTGACAACAAGCATATAGTTGGGTTTCCTTTGATGGGTTTAAGGTTTAAGGGAAACATTTCACCCTTTCGCTCTGACTTGAGAATCACTTTCTTTGACTTTTTCTCTATGATTTCAGAACCTTCATCATCGAACGAGACTTTGAGACCTGTACCTCCAACAAGCTGAGATACACTAATTAGGTAGTGTTGGAGTCCTTCCACATAAGCCACCTTCCTTATAGTAAAGTCCCCATTTGTTATCATCCCGTATCCCTTTATGGTGCCGAAAGAATTATTTCCAAACTTGACGTTGCCACCATTTGCAAGAGATCTGTATTCCCTAAGCTCCTCTTTCCTCCCTGTCATGTGACGTGAGCAGCCACTATCAATGTACCATTCTTCGTCGAACTGCTCGTCACTTATAACCTGCAAAAATTAGACATATTTAGGAACCCAAAGTTTCTTGGGTCCACGTGAGCTTTGCATGGGAACGGGAACAATAAGAGAGACATCAACAAGATAAGTTCGTTTTATAAGAGTTGTTTCATCTTTCTTTTTAATGGTAAAAACTTTTATTTTGTTAGGATTGGGTGAGTTAGGTTTGAACTCTGGTTTGGATTCATTGACCTTTTTCTTCCACTTTTGCTCAGCTTCAGAGTAAGACGGAGACGAATCGGTGGGAGTAGAAGAATTAGAAGAATGAGAAGAATTTGAACGAGAGGGTTTGGATTGAGAGAAGTTCCGGGCTGGAGATTCTAGGTGACCCTTTTGCTTTTGATCATTGGAGGGAATGACCTTAGAGTTTTGTTCTCTTTTGACTTCAGAACCGAACCTTTGCGTTCGGTTGGAACTGTCTTTGGAATCGAACCTTTGGTTTCGGTTGAAGTCCTTTTCAGAGCCGAACCTTTGCCTTCAGTTCGTATCTTCTTGTGAACCGAACCTTGGCTTTCGGTTTGTGTGACTTTCAAGCTTTCCTATAGGATTGTTTTCATACTTCAGATTCTTGTCTTGATGAGAGAAATATGCATTCTGGGAATGCCAGAATTGTTCCCTTTTCAGAAAGGTTCTTCCTGTATCTATTGTTCCTTTCTATCTTCCTATTCCTCATCTGAGAAGGTTGATGATGAACATTTTCTTTCGTTTTTGGTGACTCCTTGGCTGGTTCCTTTTGAACTGCAGGAGTTTTACTTTGAGCCGAAGGAGCCGAGGGAATGTCTTCTTTTGCCGAGTGATCATTCTTCTGAGGAATATCTTTTGTACCACTGGTGCTCGGCTCATCGAAGTTGTTCGGCTTATTCAAGGGTTCAGGAATGTATCTTCCTTTGCTCTTCCAGGAAGTTCTTTCAGATAAACCAATGGTTTCGTCTGCATTATCAATTGGAGCTTCCCAGAAGTACTCATCACAGCCATCAGCATTGTCTTCGTTTACAATGGCTACAAGTTCAGCTGTTTGATGTTCGGTTACTCCTGTTACCTTGTATACTTGATTTGGAGTGGTCCTGACCTTTTGATACACAACAACTTTCTCAACTAATTTTGGGGACTTTTGATGGGACAACCGAGCGAACTCCACTGAATTTTCAGAAATTAGATTCTTGTGATTTTCAGGTTCGGTTTTAATAAATTCTGAGCAGTCAACCGTGTCCTCTACAGAAATTTCGCTCATGTTATCGTCCTCGTTAAGGACAGATGCATTTTCAACATCAATTTTGTTTTCTGAGCTTACGTTGGCGTTTAAAGAGTCAAATTTTTGCATGGTTTTGGTTCTCAGTTTAAGTCTGTCATTTTCATCCAAAAGATTTTTAAGCATGTTCTTGTGGTCTTTGGATTTAATGAAGGACTCAATTTTGTCCAGTCCATACATGTAGGTTGGATTGACATCATCAGACGATATCACACTCTCACAATTATAGGCTTCGGCATCGATTTCATCTTCCTTAAACTCTAGGAAGGGCAAGATCATGCGGTGGATCTTTTGGCCTATTTCACAATCCAAATGAAGCTGAGTAATATTAGAATACAGACGTTTAGCAATTAAACAAAAAACATTTCGTTGTTTTAACAATTTTAAATTGTCTCTTTGCAAATAAATGTTTTCATCTTTAACTTTGACTAATTCTGACTCCTTTAACTCTATCCACATTCTCCGCTCCTCACTCTTCGAAGGCCGCCCTGCTCAATTGATCAGTTAGGTTAGAATTTGTGACTCGAGTTTGAGTTAAGCTACTATCTAGATGAGAAATTCTTGTATTGACATTTTTTAGTTCTTTCTCATAAGAGGATGATGGTACTTTGCATGAAATAAAAACAGATTGTACCTTATTTATCAGTTCATCGAGCTCATTGAACTGCTGGCTGAGCGGTTTGGCCGTAAAGCACATGTCCTCCTTTGCCTTCGGTCCATCACTGCCTTCATCGGTGTTGTATCCCCTCATATGAGATACATCAGTTACCATGAAGCATCTTCCACCACTGCTTTCTTCCCTAGACATGTAGGCCTTTCCATGGGTAGGCTGCCTCACTTCCTCGTCTTCTGAGTCGGTAGACCAAACTTCCGTGCTACCAATTTTATCACCTTGAACCGAACCCTGCACAATAAGAGCATTAATAGGAGGGTTAGCGATAGACTTCTTCTTTCTCAACTCGTCCAGTCTTTTCTGCAACACGGCTTCCTCGTCATTCCCATCATCTTTTTCAGCCATTTTCTTAAGGACACAGTCCTTAGCATAATGATTTTTCCCACCACAGTAGAAACAGCTTACTCCATAATCACCATCCACCTTCGGTTCCTTCTTGTGCTCCTTAGCTTTCGGTTCATTAATCACTTTTTCAGAGCTATAACTCCCCTGCCAGTTTCGGTTTTTGTTGCTGGGGAATCTCTTCTTTATGAACCTCTTGGGATTGGACACCATCATGGCATAATCCTCTGATGTGAGATCATATTCCTCTAGGTTGAGGTCTTCATCCTCCATAACAGCTTTACTTTTTGACAGGAGGGCCAACAAACCGAGATTGGAAACGACGTTCTTTTCTTGCAGCACAATCTTCTCTTGGGACTTGAGAATACCCACCAGTTTCGCCAAAGAATATGATTTAAACTGCTCATGGGCTTTAACTGTGGAAACCACTGCTCTCCATTCAGACCTCAGACCATTCAGGAATGTAACCTTCTGTTCGATAAGCTTCCTTTCAATATCGTGTTTGATCATCTTGCTGAGAAGATGATTGAAGCGATCGAACGTCTGGGTCACAGTTTCTTCAACCCCTTGCCTGAATTCTCCAAACTCAGATAGGAGCAAAGTTTGAATAGAATGTTCAAGATCCTCGTCTGTAGAATACAGTTCGCGAAGTCTATCCCAAACATCCTTTGCCGTCGTGCATGAGCTAACTAATCTGAATGTATCGGACTGAAGGGCGAACCTGATCAACCTTAATGCCTTGATATTGCACTGGAACTTATCCTTTTCATCTTGTGCAATATCTTTCACGTCCTTTAGCAGATCATTGTACTCTTTTTGTGTCTTGATGATTCTGGACGTTGCAGAATGAGAAAACGGTCCATTGGTGATGGCTTCCCAAATGAGATACCCATTATCCTCCGATCCAATAACGTAGTCTTCGAAGTGATGTGCCCATACTTCATAGTCATGGGTGTATAAGATCGGAATCTTTGTCATCGAACCAATGCTGTTGGAAATATTAATAAGGTTTGATTGTGTCGCGTCCATTATGATCGTAAAAACCTGTTCAAAGATCAGACTTGTAATAAAGCAGATTAGGGCAAAATAATAAATATCAAGATACGTCAATAAAGAGATGACGGCTCAATAAATATTGATGATTGCGGAAAAACCCTAATGGAAATATTTTTCACAGAAAAGATGTGTATCAATTACACAGCCTCCTGCTCTGGTACCAATTGATGAGATTAAACAATCTTTTAATCTATAAAGACCGATTAGATCTTGAACAAGTAAGTAAACAAAGACGATATAAACACAATAATAAGAACAAGACAAGATGGAATCAAATGTGTCGAATGATTAAACAAAATCCTCAGAAGAGCTCGATTAAGAACATCAACTGTAGAGGATTGGAAGGTTACAAGAAGGATCAAAGAAACCTGTTGTCGTCTAGATGTATCGCTATTCTCAGATCTCTAAAACCCTTAACCTAATATGCATGCAAGCGTAAACTTATATACAAAACATAAAAGGTTCACGGTTGGACAGGCCCAAACCGGAATACAAAATAGCATAATCAGTCGAGCCCAAAAGACGCAATCTACAAAGCCCAACAGGAACTATGCTATGTACCCCGACTCTATGTTTAAGTGACTACACTACTCATAGAGCCGTTATGATGTCGAACTAGTATCACTCATGTATGCTCTTACGAGCAAAATTTTCATGTATCAAATGCGGGTAATATTAATAACTTTTTACGTGTTTTGTTACGATATTACAAATTGCTATGTGTTGAGAAATTATGATTGAATGATCGATGGTAGTAGTGTTTAAGTTTGTACCATGCACCTAGTCAGTAGGATCACAACCTCACAGAAACCACATACCCTCAATATCTTTCTGTTTTGTGACAGAAAGATGCCTCTCCGACCTACTCGCGGAAACCCAGGACCAACCCCACCTGAAGTTGACTCAGCCGCGTTCCAGGCAGCTGTATCTGCAGCAGTCACTGCAGCAATTGCGCAAATTCATTAAGGGAACAATGGAGGAGTCAATGGGCAAGGAGCCGGAAGTTCGAACAACGGAAAGAATCAAGGTCCCACTAAGACATGTACCTACAAGGACTTCACAAACGCCAAACCACGAACTTTTAACGGCACTGGAAGGGTGATCACTCTGAAGCGATGGATCGAGAAGCTGGAATCGGTATTCGAGATATGCGATTGCCCTGAGCAGATGAAAGTGAAGTTCGCGGCCTGCACTTTTGTGGATCAAGCGCTCACCTGGTGGAACGGACATGTAGAATCCATGACGCTCCCTGTAGCCAACTCTATGTCGTGGGCAGAGATGAAAGAAATGGTAATGGCTGAGTACTGCCCACGAGGCGAAATACAGAAGATGGAGCAAGAGCTATGGAACCTCACTGTGCAGAATGCGAATATCGATGCCTACATATTGAGATTTAGCGAACTATCTCTGCTGTGCCCGGGTATGATCACCTCGGAAGGAAAGAAGATTGAGCGATTCATCTGGGGACTAACATCACCAATTCAAGGGAATGTGATAGCTGCAAACCCCGAAACATTTGACAATGCGAAAAGATTGGAAAAGAAGTTGTATGACCATAACAACAAGAAGGGAGAGAAGCCAGTGGAGACTGAGAATAAGAAGGAAGGTGATGGAAAGAAGGGAAAGAACAATAAGAGGAAGGGGCGCCAGGGCCCCGACACCTCCAAGAAGCATCAGACAGTGGCGGTTAACGCTGTCACCGCACCGGTTCCAGCCGCACCACATGCTCCAACCTCAGCCACTTCAAATGCTTCCAGACCCTATTCCGGTGATCTTCCCAAATCAACAAGTGTGGTTTCCATCACAATGGAGAATGCAAGGATTTTCAGTGCACCAGTTGCAACCGAAAGGGACACACTGCAAGGTACTGCAGGACTTACCCTCCCCAAAACCAAAATCAGGGAACCAACAACAACAACAACCATCGCAGCAACAACAACATCAATGCTGACGGCAATAACGCAGGGCCTTGCCACACCTGCTTCGGGTGTGGGAGGACTGGACACATCCGCCGAGACTGCCCTAACAACAACAATTTAAGAAACGAAGGAACAGGAAGGATGTTGACCATGGGTCAGGGTGAGGCTATTCAGGACCCCTCTGTTGTTACCGGTATGTTTCCCTTAAACCACACTTATTCATGCATCTTATTTGACACCGGAGCGGAGTGAAGTTTCGTAAGCAATAAGTTTAAGCATTTATTAAAACAACTGCCCCAAAAGCTAAATGAAACCTATACGGTGGAAAGGGCCAATGCGAAAACCGAATCCACTGGGGAAATCTACACCGGATGTACCCTAACCCTTAATCAACACGCCTTTCGAATAGATCTAATGCCAGTATCAATTAGGAGTTTCGATGTGATCATCGGCATGGACTAGTTAAGCCCCCACCATGCTGAAATTATGTGCCTCGAGAAGGCCGTTCGTCTTCGTCTCCCAAATCACGAAACCCTAGTAATTTACGGAGACAAATATAGCATGAACCTTCGCCTCGTCTCGTGCATCAAGGCACAAAAATATCTACGAAAGGACAATCTGGCGTTCCTGGCTCACGTAGTGGATAAAACCAAGGAGGAGATTAACGTTCGAGACATTCCCATAGCATGTGAATTTCCAGACGTATTTCCTGAGGATCTTCCCGGAGTACCCCCAGAGAGACAGTTTGAGTTTCGAATCGACCTCATTCCAGGAGCAACTCCTCTCGCTAAATCACCCTACCGGCTAGCTCCTGCCGAGATGTAGGAATTGTCCAGCCAACTCAGCGAACTCTTGGACAAGGGATTTATCCGACCTAGTTACTCGCCATGGGGAGCTCCGGTGCTCTTTGTCAAAAAGAAGGACGGATCTTTTAGAATGTGCATCGATTACAGAGAGTTAAATAAACTCACAATCAAGAACCGCTACCCACTCCCACGAATCGATGACCTATTCGACCAGCTACAATGAGCTAGTTATTTTTCTAAAATAGATCTACGGTCCGGATACCACCAACTCAAAGTCCGAGAAGAGGATATTCCAAAAACCGCTTTCCGAACTCGCTACGAACATTATGAATTTGTCGTAATGCTCTTCGGTCTAACGAATGTCCCTGCCGCATTTATGGACCTAATGAATCGAATCTGTCGACCGTTCCTCGACAACTTTGTCATTGTTTTTATCGATGAAATCCTCGTCTATTCTCGAAGCAAGGAAGAGCATGGATAACATCTTCGGCAAGTCCTAGAAACTCTGCGATCAGAAAAGCTTTATGCCAAACTCTCCAAGTGTGAGTTCTGGCTCCAGAGTGTGAACTTCCTAGGTCATGTAGTCAGCCAAGATGGAATCCATGTGGATCCCTCTAAAGTCAAAGTTGTTGAAGGATGGGCAATCCCGACAACACCTACGGAAATCCGTCAGTTCTTGGGTCTAGCAGGCTACTATAGGAGATTCATTCAAAACCTTTCTAAGATCGCCAAGCCACTTACTTCCCTTACTCAAAAGGGCGTACCATTCAAATAGACAGACAAACAAGAGATTGTGTTTCGGACATTAAAGCAAGCTCTCTGTAGAGCCCCTATACTATCTCTACCGGAAGGAACGGAAGATTTTGTAGTCTACTGTGACGCGTCAAATCAAGGCTTAGGTTGTGTTCTCATGCAACGTGGAAGGGTGATAGCTTACGCATCTCGCCAACTAAAGACACACGAAGTAAATTATACGACCCATGACCTGGAATTGGGAGCCGTTGTCTTTGCCTTGAAAATTTGGAGGCACTACCTGTATGGTACAAAGTGCACCATCTTCACGGACCACAAAAGTCTCCAGCACATCTTGAACCAGAAGGAGTTGAACATGAGACAACAGAGATGGGTTGAATTGCTAAACGACTACGAGTGTGAGATCAAGTACCACCCAGGCAAGGCCAACGTGGTAGCTGACGCATTAAGTCGGAAGGAGTACTCTAATCGCCGCGTGAAAGCTCTCTCGATAACCATTCAATCTCATCTGGCCACTAAAATTGTAGTAGTCCAGTCGGAGGCCATGAAGACGGAAAATAAAGCAAGTGAAGCACTGCGCGGAATGGAAAAGAACCTTGAGGCAAAGGAGAATGGAGTATACTATTTCATGAATCATATTTGGGTCCCTAAACTTGGAGGGTTTAGAGATGTTGTTATGAAGGAAGCCCACAAGACGCGATACTCCATTTATCCCGGTTCAGACAAGATGTACTTGGATATTAAACAACACTATTGGTGGCCTAACATCAAGGCGGAAATTGTGACCTACGTTAGTAAGTGCCTTACATGCGCCAAGGTAAAGGTGGAGTACCAGAAACCCTCAGGATTGTTACAGCAACCGGCGATCCTGGAGTGGAAATGGGAGGGGATTTCTATGGATTTTGTGACCAAGCTACCCAAAACGTCGGATGGATTAGACACCATATGGGTAATAATCGACCGACTGACGAAATCTGCCCATTTCCTGCCAATTAAAGAATCTTACAAGATGGAGAGATTGACGCGTTTATACATTCAAGAAATCGTGAGACTCCACGGAGTGCCAGTATCTATCATCTCGGATAGGGATAGTAGGTTCACTTCACGATTTTGGCAATCACTCTATAAGGCACTAGGAACTCACCTCGACATGAGCACCGCGTATCATCCACAAATGGATGGTCAAAGCGAGCGAACCATCCAGACGCTCGAAGACATGCTCCGTGCATGCGTAATAGACTTTGTGAAGTCTTGGGATACCCACCTACATTTAGTCGAGTTCTCATATAACAATAGTTATCATTCGAGCATCAAGGTGGCTCCTTTCGAAGCACTGTACGGGCGTAAGTGTTGATCACCGTTATGTTGGGCTGAGATAGGTGACACCCAGCTAGCAAAAACACATACGTCGGACAAAGCACTAACGGGACCGGAGATGAGTCATGAAACCACGGAAAAGATCGTTCAAATCAGAGCTCGATTGCAAGCATCGTGTGACCGACAAAAGAGCTACGCTGATAAACGACGAAAGCCCTTAGAATTTCAGGTCGGGGATCGAGTACTGTTGAAAGTCTCACCCTGGAAAGGAGTTTTTCGTTTTGGGAAGCGGGGAAAAATGAACCCACGATACATTGGACCTTTCGAAATCGTCACCCGAATAGGTCCGGTAGCATACAGACTGCAACTACCCACAGAGCTAAATGGTGTACACCCCGTATTTCATGTCTCTAATCTGAAGAAGTGTCTATCAGATGAAACACTCGTCATTCCCCTTGACGAAATCGAATTCAATGAGAATCTCCTGTTCGTTGAAGAACCAATTGAAATCATGGACAGGGAGGTGAAGCGTACTAAGCAAAGTCTCATCCTGATCGTGAAAGTACGGTGGAACGCAAAGTGTGGGCTAGAATTCACGTAGGAACGCAAAGACCAAATGAAGCAAAAGTACCCTCACCTATTCTAGCATTCTCAAATCTAGCTTTCAAACAGAATTTCGGGACGAAATTCCCTCTAATGGGGGATGATGTCACAACTAGGAATTTTGTGTCTTGTAATCACTATACTCAAGTAAATGTTGAATTCAAAAACTCAAGAGCATGTATGATGCTTACTCAATGGAAAACTAAACCCCAATTCACTACATCAAGCAATTGGAAACCCTAGAAGTTCTTGATTAGGTCCATTTTGGACTAGGACTTCCTTATTGGACTCTATGGACCAATAAGCTTCCAATTTGACTATCATGGGCTTAGAACCCTTAAGTGGGCTCTAATTGGACCCACATTAATTTAATTCAACATTTTGGGTCATTTTGGGCCTAGAATGAAATGAATTAAAAGCTTTGATCCATGATTAACCTAATATAGCTTAATAAAGCATAAAAATCACAATTTTATCTTATAAGGCCAATGATCACCCAAAATAACTCAAATATTGGGCTTAGGGGCAAAAAGCCCAAAAATTCTTTCTTCCCTCTCCACTCTCGGCCCAAGCCCAAGAATAAGGAGGAGTTGACTTTGGATTGCCACCTCACTTTTATTTGATGGATATCCATGCATGCAACTCATACTTCCAAGCATTTATCTTGGCAAAGCCACCATCTTCTTTCCTCATTCCCCCTCTCGGCCGAATCCCAAACACACACACAAACATTTCACTCATCTTTTCTCTCAAGGAGCTCTCTCCATTTCTCTCCAAATTTTCGAAGATCTAAGAGGAATTCAAGGGAGTTCTTCCACAAAGATCATCATCTAGGTAAGTTGAAACTTGGATCCACACTTTAAACTTCTTCTTATATCCAAAAATCTCTTCTTAACTCTCATGAAATCATAAACTTGTGTCTTAGAACTCCATAAACTCGAGATCTTCATCAAGGGGTGCTAGGGTCGAAAATCACCAAGTTTTCTTCCATCTTTTCTTCAAGAACTGAAAACTACCCCCTAAGGTGAGCTTCATACCCCCTTATTTTCGGTTTTTATAAGTTTTTGTGGGGGAGAATACAAGCAAAGGTGTAGATCTATCATTATGTGTATGCCTTGTATGATTTCTATGCTTATATGTGTGTTTTGTATGATTATGATGTTAGATCTAGTCATGAATCACTAAAAACCGAGATATACTTTATGTTAAATGATACTAGCATAAAATATACTACTACATACAAAGTATACCAAGAAAAATAGTTAAGTGGCTTAACAACACATACTTTGGGCTAAAAACTCATTTTTTGGACATAAAATGTTAAAAATACAAAGTTGAAGGGCCCAAAATGAAATATTTCGAAATCTAATGGGTGAGATGAGTCAAAACAGTTTCCATAATGTATTTTATGAAAATGTACTCTTTTGGAGGATTAAAAACATAAATTTCAAGCTTAATGGGCTAAAAATGACATTTTCAGCCCAATAGGGCCCAATATGCGAAATTACCCAAACTTGAGGGGCTGAACCTTGTTTTTCTGTAAAACAGTGGGTTATTAGTGTTCTAAGTACTTTTCAAAGGTCAAAAATGCTTTCCATAGTTGAAAAAGGACCAAAGTTGCAAAAATTTTCCAATTTGGGCCAAAAGTGTAAAAATTGCAAAATAAAGGGCTACAACCGAGAAAATTGTATTTTCAGGGTCTAAAACTGTTTTCAACTAAAAAGGTGCTGAAAAATATCAATTTCATTAAGTTTTGATGTTAAAATGCCAAGAAAAATGATTTAAGGACTAAACCGGAAATTAATTTACTTAAAGGGGTGAAAAAGTAAATTTACAAAATAAAGAGGGGTTGTAAACAGAAAATTGTCAATGATAATTCAATACACTCGTTGTGAACAAAGACTAACACTACGACTCTCGATGAATTACAATACACAATATCACTAACAATCGTTATCAAACGAATTGATTCGGTCTCGAATCAATAACAAATCCGAAACCACTAACACTACGACGCTCAATACACACATGGAACTCTCGGAACTCTATACTCTCGTGGAACTACTCAAAATGTCGACGTACCTTCCTTAGGCCCAAAAGTTTCAAATCATGCTTGTTGGGCCTAGCTAGCCCGATGACGTGATCTTTAGGCCCAAAGGATACTTGCTTACATGTAGTGGGTCTAATACGACTTAACCTCGTGTAAAAGGACTTTCAATGGCAAACGTGCTGCTGGTCCCCAAGGGTCCTTCGGTACTGCTAGTAAAGTCGGGAACTCACGATTGCGAGTTGGGCTTCGGGCCCTTCGCATTCGCTATGGTCTTGAACGACGTAGGGAAATACTAAGGGTTTCGCACCTTCTCCTTTTTCCTTCGGTCGTGGGACTACACAAGTCCGGGAGGGTTGGGTTATGTGAATAAGTGCGAGCGACGCCTAAGGGATTGTTTGTACGGTTGTCTACTGGACGTTTGCATTAACATACGTTACAACAATTCACAACCCACTGTATACCCAATGCCTCCGGAGCTCAACGAATACCTCTAACGTAACGAAACAACAACACATAAACTAATTAAAGCAAAGTGATAGGAAAACGTCGGGTTTTCCTAGGGTTTTCAACTAGTACACTTACGAACTACATGCCGAATTTTACAACTCATACGCTTACATCTATAGAAAACAAACAAGCATACTCACGGATCTTCACATATTTTTTTTACGCTATATTATTTTCAGAAAATATCGGATTTTCTGGTGGTTTTCAAAACAATACAAACATTGGAGTTTAAACATTACTTATGAACTCACCAACATTTCATATGTTAACGTTTTTCCAAAATACTTGTATTCTCAGGTACCAGGTAAAGTGAAGAAGGAATTTTACTCTATGATGTTTTGCGAATGTTTAATTTACCACAAACAGTTTTATTTTTGGGCATGTAATATTTTTGGTAACGATGTAATGGATGTTAATTCTATCGGTTGTAATGTTCAAATGCTTGGTAATGATTGATGTTATGTTTCATATATATTCACTGTGATGGTATTCAATTGAGTCACGACAACCCCCAGACGTTTCCGCCGTCTGGTTCGGGGGTGTGACAAATATGTCTTCCAATTGATCAGTCGTTCTGACGAAGTGAATTTCTACGTTACCATCTTCGACGTGATCCTTGATGAAATGGTACCTCAGTGCTATATGCTTAGTCTTTGAATGTTGCACGGGGTTGTGACAGATCCTAATTGCGCTTTCAGAGTCATAATACAACGGTATTTTCTTCATGTTTAGCCCATAATCCCTGAGTTGACTTTGTATCCATAGGACTTGAGATGTACAGGATGTTGCAGCAATATATTCAGCTTCTGCAGTGGATAACGAAACACAGGTTTGTTTCTTCGATTGCCAACTGACTAATTTACCATCTAGAAATTGACATTCTCATGTGGTGCTTTTACGATCTAATCCACAGCCACCTAAATCAGCATCTGAAAATGCTTGAACAAAGAATCCTGAGTTGGCTGGATACCACAGACCGAGAGAGGAGGTTCGCTTCAGATAGCGAAAGATGTTCTTCACAGCTTGAAGATGAGGTTCTCGTGGGTTGGCCTGAAATTGTGCATAGTAGCAAACAGAGAACATGATATTAGGTCTACTGGTTGTAAGATACATCAGATACCCAATCATCTATTGATAAAGTGTTACATCAGCTACTGTTTTCTCCAATGATGGTGTGAGTTTAGTTCCGAAAGCCATAGGCACTTCCACTTTGGAGTCTCTCATCATTCCAAACTTGGTTAGCAAAGTCTTGGTATATGCTTCCTGATTAATAAAAATGCCTTCGGGTCCTTGTCTAATGTTTAATCCAAGAAAAAAGTTAATTGGACCCATTGAGCTCATCTCAAATTTAGTTTCCATCAACTTTCTGAATTCAGCTGTTAAGCTAGGATTCGTGGAGCCAAAGATGATGTCATCAACGTAAATTTGCACTATCATAAGGTGGTTGCCTTCTCGCTTACGAAAGAAGGTTGGGTCAACCGAACCTTGTTTAAATTTAGACATTTTTATGAAACGAGTTAGAGTTTCATACCATTCTCTGGGAGCCTGTTTGAGGCCATATATAGCTTTGTCAAGGATATAAAAATGATCAGGATACTTCTCGTTCATGAAGCCTGGCGGTTGCTTAACATATATAGTTTCTTCAAGTTCACCATTGAGGAAAGCACATTTGACGTCAATTTGATAGACTTCCAAGTTCTTGTGAGCAGCGTACGCAAGAAAGATACGAACATATTCTAATCTTGCCACGGTAGCGAAAGTTTCTTCATAATCGATTCCCTCTTCCTGACAATATCCTTTGACGACCAGCCGCGCTTTGTTACGAATGATATTTCCCTCTTTATCCATCTTGTTTCTGAAAACCCATTTGAGACCGACAACCGAAGCATCCTTTGGAGTTGGAATAAGGCGCGATACCTTGTTTCGTTCAAACTCGTTTAACTCATCATGCATAGCTTGAACCCAGTCTGAATGATCAAGAGCTGAATTAACGGTTTTTGGTTCAACTTTGGAAACAAATGAACTGAACATACAAAACTCAATTTTTGAAAAGAGTGCAACCTGTTTCACTTTGATTTGAGAGGGAGTTAACACTTTTTCTGAGGATTCCCCAATAATTTGACTTTGAGGGTGATCTTTGGTCCATTTGACAAGTGGAGGAAACTTCGGATCTGAAAGACCCCAACTTTCATATTTTTGAAAGACTCGAACTTTCATACTTTACAATATCATTACTCCAAAAGATGCTACTTGCATATTCATAAAAGCAATATTTTACTTTGATATAGGAATTACAAACAATTGGATATAAACAGACTATTACAAAGTGTTATATATTACATAACTACCCAGGATATTGTAATTTATACAAACGTAAACTGAAGTACAAAAGTACTATTACAAACTATTCTAAATCTTTCAACAGTATTTAATCATACTAGTTACTTATCACCTGCAATTGTTAAACATTGATAGGGTAAGCGGTGACACTTAGTGAGTTCAATAATAGATACAATATAACGTTATGCCATATATATACTTCAATGTGGCAAAAGCAAAGAGGAACAACAAGATATATATGAAATCATCTGACAAGCGTTCATATCAATCAAAGACTTTATTCAAAGATATACTTTTCAATGCTTGATATACATCAATAAAACTTTGGCCCAAATGGCATAGAAGACAAGCAATTTCTGATTAACATCTTGTTAGATTTCAGGCTTATAGTCCTGTCTAACCATTTGCCAATGCCATAGAATAGAAGTCATTCTCTTACGGAGACATGGTCTACATGGCCAGAGGCTATGTACCAGTACCAATGTGAATCTAAGTTCTTTCACTGATCACATGGTCAAAGTTATTACAATGGCTATAAACATAGCGAATAAAATAACACAGGAAAATCACTCAGAATAATAACACTGAAAAGCACATAGCACATATAACACATAACATACAATTATTCCTATATATTGAACTCACATTAAATTAACCAGGGGTTAAAATACTAATTTGGACAGCGCTTCAGCTTTAAATATGACTTTCTATGTTGAAAACCGGGAGCTTAATTAAAAACCGGGCTCTGCGAAGGTAGGGCTTCAAAACCTAAAAGATAAAATTTTCAGGCTTCTCGGGGGTCTCGGTACGTGTTTCAGATGCTAAAATTGATACCGGGGCTTCGGGGAAAGTCAAAATAGTGAATATATGGATTTAGGGGTGAAAAATGGCAAATTCTCAAAATCACCCTGGAAGGCTCGCAGGCCTCCTATTTACAGGCGAAAGGGTTTGGACCTCGTGGCTGAGAAGGATCCACGTCGAATCTGCGAGGCTCGGTCTGGAGGGGGGTGACGAAGCAGGTGCGAAGCAGCTCAGTGGCAGCAGCTGCGAAGAGCACGCGGCAGGAGCGGAGCGAAGCAGGTGGCGCGCATGTTCGGACCGGGTGTGAGGCTCCAAAGTGCGACACGGGGGAGACGCATTGGACGCGCATTGGGACAAAGATCTGGACGAACCGGACAACGATGCGTGTCGGACACGAGGCACAATCTTGCGAGGGTGACGAGGCAGCTTCGTGGCCACTACTATTCATGCGAAATTTCTCGGTTTTTGGGCCCCGAACTTCTAAAATCCATAACTTTTGCATACGAGCTTCATTTTTGACGTTCTTTATATGCACGCGTAGCTAAAATAATGCTCTACAACTTTCGTTTAGAATTCGTCGGCTAATTTTCAATTTATTTTTAATATTATTATTTTTAACAGACCGGGACAGGAAAATCGGTTAAAAATTCATAACTTCTTCATCTGACATCCGTTTTCGTCGGACTTTTTACAGTTGTACTACAAATGACGAGACCTTCGATTCTCATTTAGGATGTATCGGCCAAATATCGATCGATCTAAAATTCGAGTTTTTAGCTGTCTACTGCTAAGTTGAAACTTCGAAAAATCATAACTTCCTCATACGAAGTCAGATTTTGGCATTGTTTTTATTGAATTTCTCGGTTTAACGAATAATACGACTTTCATTTAGATTACTAAGGCTAAAAAGTAGTTTATCAAAAACTCACTTTTTACGTCATTCGGCGTCGTGCCGATTTTTTCGCGAATCTTCGGTTGGTCATAACTTCTTCATTATAACTCGGATTTCGACGAGGTTTTCGCTAAATTTCACTATTTGGCTTTTAATTGGAATCTCATAAGAATTCCAATATTTTCTGATTGATTCTAAACATATTTTTACTTCATTTCTAGTAAAAACCATCTGTTAGAACTCAACACTCAATTTCACATAGTATTTCACAATTTTATTCATTACAAAACACGAATTTTAAAACGTGTATGTTACACGATCATAGGCAGGATCCAATTCAGCATTGATTTCTTACTCTAGTTCAGACAGAATCTCTTCATCACCATTATTGGTGTTCTCCCCCTCGAAGAATGATTCCTGTTCAGGACCAACATTTGTATTCCCGTCATTGGCTGGAATTTTAGTAGAGTTTGATGTATTCGGTGATGATTTCTCCCCATGGAATGAAGATCCTTGATCGTGATGAAGAGAGGAACCCTCCCCCTAGACATCAGGATGGTCACCAGAAGGTTTGCTTGTGTCTGCCTCTTCAGTTACCTTGGATTGATCATCAACCATCTTCTTAGCAGCATCGTCTATAACTTGTTTCGGATTATTAACTTTGTTGCCTTTTGCAGTTGATTCAGAGTAAATTTCCTTTGAAGGCTCATCAAACAGGAGCATGAATTGGTTGAAAAGATTTGAGATGGAGATAGTAACCTGACCATTCTTTGGAAATACGTCTAGTGATGCATCTTTTGTTGATTTTAGTTTCTTAACATAACTATCATAAAAGGTGACATAGTACGTTTCTTCAATTTTCTTTCAGAATTTATTGAGAACTCTATACGCCTTGGAGTTCGGGGAGTAGCCTAAGAAAATTCCTTCATCCGCCTTAACGTCGAACTTGTTTCGATTCTCATTGGCACTGAAGATGAAACATTTCACGTTTGGTTTTCGATTGTTCAAAATCTCGTAAGGGGTAATTGAGAACTGCTTATTCAAGTATGATCTATTTTGAGTGTAACAAGCATCCGCAATTGCATCAGCCCATACATACAAAGGTAAGGACGCGAAGCATAGCATAGTTCGAGCAGCTTTACACAGGGATCGGTTTCTCCTTTCAACAATGCCATTTTGCTGTGGAGTATAAGGGGCTGAGAAATTGTGAGTCATCCCCTTTTTAGCAAGAAAATCTTCAAAATCTTTGTTCTTGAATTCCAGGCCATTGTCGCTCCTTATATTATGAACTACTTTTCTTAGTTGCGTTTCAATCTGTTTAATAAAGAGCTTGAGCTTTGGAGTGGATTCAGACTTTTGCTTGAGAAAGAAAGTCCATGTAAATCTTGAGAAATCGTCCATAATAACCAGAATGTACTTGTTTCTTCCAATGCTTTCGATGGACGATGGACCACATAGATTGATATGCAATAATTCCAATGGTTCTATCACCTTTGTGTTGATAATAGACGGATGACTTTGCTGACTCTGCTTTCTCATTTCACACGCAACACAGAGATGTTCTTTATCTGATTTTAGAACTGGAAGACCTCGAACGTGATCACCCAAAACCAACTTGTTGATATCCTTGAAGTTCAGATGAGATAGTCTTCTATGCCATAAGCAGCTTTCATCAGAGTGAGCCTTTGTTAGCAAGCATACAGCTGGTTTACCTCTAATTGGATTGAGGTTCAAAGGATACATTTCCCCTTTTCGCTTTGATTTCAACAGAATGTTGTTTGATCTCTTCTCGACAATTTCTGACCCTTCATCATCGAATGATACTTTTAATCCAGTACCAACCACCAGCTGTGATACGTTGATGAGATTGTGTTGTAATCCTTCAACATAAGCTACCTTCCTTATAGAGAACTCGCCATTAGTGATCATACCATAGCCTTTGATATTTCTAAAAAAGTTGTTGCCGTACTTTACAATGCCACCATCTTTGAGAGAACGAAATTCTTGGAGTTCCTCCTTCCTTCCTGTCATGTGACGCGAGCAACCACTCTCGATGTACCGTTCTTCGTCAAATTGCTCGTCACTTATAACCTGCAAAATATTAAGTAGATTTAGGAACTCAAAGTTTCTTGGGTCCTTGTGAGCCTTTTACATGATAGGGAATAGTAAGAGAAACATCAACCATGTATGTATGTTTAATTAAAGTTGTTTCATCTTTTCTTTTAATGGTGAAAACTTTATTTTTTGTTGATTTAACAGGACTGGTGTTTTTGATGTTGTCTTCAGGGTAGAGTTTTTCTTTTCCCTTGGAAGTGACTTTAGAATCCCGGTTTTTCTGATTAGACTTGTATGGATGGGGACCGAAACCTCTATTTCGATTGTCATGGGATGAAGGACCGAAATTCTCCTTTCGATCGTTGTTGGATGAGGGACCAAAACTCTCCTTTCGATTGTTATTGGAGAAGGGGCCAAAACCATTCTTTCGGTTCCTATTGGTTGAAGGACCGAAACCATCTTTTCGGTTCCTATTGGTCGAAGGACCGAAACCATCCTTTCGGTTCCTGTTGGTCGAAGGACCGAAACCATCCTTTCTGTTGGTGTTGTGGTTAGGACTAAAACTGCTCTTCTGATTTATTCCTGACGAGGGACTGAAACTTACCTTTAGATTCCTTGAGTCTTCTTGTGATTTTTGCTTCCTTTCTATCCTTACAAAATCAGAATTTTGAGAATTCCAAAACTGTTTTCTCTCTGAGATATTCTTCTTGTATCTCAAATTTCTTTGATGCTTACGATCAGCCACCTGTTATGGATTTCTCTGAAAGTTGGCCTTTCGTTTCGAAGCATGGGCACAATATTCACTTTTTGCTGAAGAAGTATCACTAGTGGTTTGCATCGGTTCATCTAAAGGAGTTTTAGTTCCACTTATGCTCGGCACATCATACTTTGTCGGCTCATTTAGTGGTTCAGGTATGTATCTACCTTTCACTCTCCATGAATTTTTCTGAGAAAGACCCTTCGTCTCATCTGTGTTGTCTATTGGGGCCGACCAGAAGAATTCGTCACATCCTCCAGCGTTGTCTTCTTCTACCATAGCTTTAACTCTGCAGTTTTTTGTGGAGTGATTCCTGGTACTGTGTAGACTTGGTTTGGAGTAGTTTAATCCTTTTGGTATACAACAGCTTTAGCTTTGAGAACTTTGGTTTTGTCAATTGAAGAATGAGCAAACTCAACGAAGTTTTCAGAAATTAGGTTCTTGTGTGACTTAGGTTCGTGTTTGGCTAATTCAGAACAGTCCTCCAAATCCTCTACAGAGATTTCACTCATATCATCATCCTCATTAAGTTCAGATGTATTTTCAACATCAATTTTATTTTCTGAACTTAAATTGGCATTCAAAGAGTCAAATTTTTGTATAGTTTCGGCTCTCAATTTCAATCTATCATTTTCGTCTAACAGATTTTTGAGCATGTCCTTATGGTCCTTGGACTTTATGTAAGATTCAATTTTGTCTAGACCTATTTTATACGTTGGAGACACTTCATCAGAAGATACAACACTTTCACAGTTGTAGGCTTCAACATCAATTTCATGCTCCTTTAATTCAAGGAAGGGTAAAATCATACGATGTATCTTCTTCCCTATTTCACAATCAAGATGCAACTGAGTGATGTTAAAATAGAGTCTTTTAGAAATTAAACAAAACACATTTTGCTGTTTAAGAAGTTTAAGATTGTCTCTTTGCAAATAAATAGAATCATCTTTAGATCTAATTAACTCCCTTTCCTTTTGCTCGATCCACATTCTTTGTTCCTCACTCTTTGAAGAAATCCTGCTGATTTGATCAGTTAGGTTAGAATTTGTGACACGGCTTTGGGAGAGACTACTACTTATGCTTGAGAATTTTGATTTAAGTTATTTAATTCCTTTTCATAATCATTAACATGTATTGTTAGAGAAGCAAGAATATTTTGTACCTTTTTGATCAACTCATCACATTCGTTGATCTGAGCACTGACACGCTTGGTAGCAAAACATCTATCATCTCGCTCCCTTTCCTATTCATCTCCCCCATTAGTTGTGTATTCCCTCATTTGGGACACACCCTCAGTCACTACAAAGCATCTTCCTGTAGCATGTTCTTCTTTTGCCAGCATAGCCTTTCCATGAGTGAGCCACCTGACTTCATCATCCTCCGAATCTGTGGACCATACCTCCACACCACCAAATTCATCACTGTTGTTAGTATCCTGTACAATTAAAACATTCATGGTAGAGTTATTAGCAGCAAACTTTCTTTTCTTTATTTCCTCCAATCTTCTTAGGAGGCTCGCTTCCTCATCTTCTTCGTTTGACTTTTCTTCCTTCTTTCTCAACATACACTCTTTAGCAAAATGATTTTTGCCTCCACAATAATGGCAGTCGAATCATGAGTCTCCTCCAACTTTTGCTTCCTTCTTTGACTCTTCAGACTTTACCCCATCTTCAGTTCCTCTTTGATCCTTTTGGCGTTGTAACTACCCTGCCAGTTTCGGTTTTTATTGGCTGGGAATTTCTTCTTAATGAATTTTCTGGGATTGGACACCATCAGGGCATATTCTTCACTGGTTAGATCATAATTTGCAAGATCTAACTCCTCTTCTTCTTCAACCGAACTCTTTCCTTTGGATACAAGAGCTAAAGAACCCATACTAGAAACCACATTCGCTTCCTTAGATAAAGAATTCTCATGGGATTTTAAAATACCCACTAGTTTTTCCAGAGAATAAGACTTGAACTGTTCATGAGCTTTGACTGTTGACACAACAGCCATCCATTCGGGTCTGAGACCATTCATGAAGGTAACCTTTTGTTCGATAACTTTCCTTTCAATCCCATGCTTTCTCATCTTACTTAAAAGATGATTGAAGCAATCAAAAGTTTGAACAAGCTTTTCTTCAGGTTTCTACTTAAAGTCACCAAATTCAGAGAACAAGAGAGTTTGGATAGAATGTTCCAAGTCTTCGTCTGTGGAATACAATTCATTCCATCTATCCCAGATTTCCTAAGCAGTAGTACAAGAACTCACTAAACGAAATGTATCTGACTGCAGCGCAAACCTTATCATCCTTAGGGCCTTGATAATGCATTGAAACTTCTCCTTTTCATCCTGAGGAATATCTTTGACATCATTGACAAGCTGATTGTATTATTTCTGTGTTTTAACAATCTTAGAGGTGCTTGTGTGAGCGAATGGGCCTGCAGTAATAGCTTCCTAGATTAAATAACCATTATCCTCCGATCCAATCACGTAGTCTTCAAAGTGATGCGTCCATACTTCATAGTCTTGTGTGTACAAGATCGGTATTCTTGTTGTAGACCCTATGTTGTTGGAGATATTGATCGGATTGGTTTGTGAATCATCCATGGACATTATAAATACTTTTGATCGATATCCTATAAGAGATCAGACTTGTAATATATCGTTAGGGTTATATCAACAATTAATGAAACACGTCGATATAGAATGACGGCTCAATAAATATCAATCAATGCGGAATTAAAAAAACCCAAAGAACTTCTTCGATAGAAGAGATGTGTGTGAATTACATAGTCTCCTGCTCTGATACCAATTTTTGAGATTAGAACTCTTAGATCGTTTAGATTTTTCACAAGTACGACTATAGAAATCAAACAATTAAAAATAATATGAGAATGAACACAGATTTGAATCAAATGTATGCTTATGATTCAAAACAGAGTCACGCCTCAGCAGAGCTCGATGAAGAACTTCCGCTGTAGATGCGAGCAAGGGTTTACAAAAGTATGAAGCAAATTGTAACAACCCGAAATTTTCCGTATCATTTTATTGTAACTCTTTCGTAGTACAATTCGCGCAACCAATCGTCGTTTCCAATTTCGATTTCCAATCTTCCGTTTAATTAAGTCATTATTTAGTACACATTTAAAATGACTTAATGGGTGTCTTAATACATTTAGAAATCATTTTAACACCCAACTTTAGTGATCGGAATAATTCTAGAAATTACCGTATCGGGTTACGGTAACTCAATCGGGTACGACCAAAAACCTCGTCTAACACCGGTATCGGGTAGAATTCCACCGTGTCCAAAACTTAAACACTATATAAACGTGTTTAAGACTCCATTTGAAGCCTTTGGTCAATTTACCACTAAACACTACCCACCTCTCTCCTAATCCAAGTTTAAGAGATCAAAACTCAAATTTAAGGCTTCAAATCTCTAAGGTACCTTCCTAGCCTTAATCTATAACATGTTTGGCTTCCAAATTCGACATTTAATCACAAAATAGGACAACATATGTGAGTTTACGGCCTAGGAGCATGCCTAGGCCGTAAACACCAAGTTCAAGGGTTTTAAGCCCTTAAACTCCTTCCTAAACTCATTTGGACTTTAGTTATGGCCAAGGGACTTCAAGATATGGACTCTAAACAATTAAAAGATGAATTTTATGAGGTTTGAAGGAGTTTACGGCCAAGGATCATTCTTGGGCCGTAAACTCATATTCAAAGGGTTT
Organism: Lactuca saligna; assembly: GCF_052625555.1. Taxonomy (NCBI): domain Eukaryota; kingdom Viridiplantae; phylum Streptophyta; class Magnoliopsida; order Asterales; family Asteraceae; genus Lactuca; species Lactuca saligna. The sequence goes on along the minus strand of NC_136424.1, from coordinate 199,720,261 downwards.
TTGAGCCAATTAACCCTTCCAAATCATAGTTGGGACTTAGATATGACCTTTGGGCTTGCTAATCTAGACTTGGAACACTTTAAACTTGATTTTTGAGTAATAAAAGTGAGTTTACGGCCAAGACATACTCTTGGGCCGTAAACTCCTCTTAAATGGTGATTTAGTGCCCTTAAACATGTCAAAATGCCTTCAAACTCAACCAATGGCTTTGTGGTAAATCCTAGATTCATCTAAAAATGATTTGGAGACCTTAAACACAACATATACCCTACATAAGTGAGTTTACAGCCAAAGAACTCCTCCTAGGCTGTAAACTCCTATAAGTTTGTAAAATGGTAATCTAAATTCATAACAATGCTTAGAAAATTAGTTTGAATCACATGTGATTGCCCTAAATAGTTCAAATTAACCATTCTTAGCCATGGGTGAATTTACAGCCGTAAACTCTATGAGTGTGGCCATAAACTCATGTTTTAAATGATGTGAATCCATTCCAAGTGTTCCAAGGCATTTTAGATAATCCATTCTAGCAATCCCTATGTCTATTTGAGCCCTTAAACCATCAAAACCACACCCACATGAGTTTACGGCCGTAAAATCATGTATGTGTGTGTTCCATAGTTGTAAACTCTCGAAAATGTTTACTCTTGGGGAGTAAACTCAAGTCCCAAGTCCCTAGTGCCATTACACGTCCGAAGATGTCATCCGGGTCACTCCAAACGTTCGTTTTGAGGTGTTTAACCTTATTGGAGTGTAATGTTCCATATGATTAGTGAATATATCCCTAATTGTATATATATGGACATTATTTCATTTTACATAGGGACATCGCGAGTAGTCAAACCTCGAACCAACGTCTAGCATTCAAAACCGACACGTTTCCGAGTCCGGTGAGTTCATACCCCTACCCTTTTTCACTGTTTTCACTGTTTTCAGGGGGAACACAAGAAAAGTACAAGGGAATTCTTGTACTCAAAACATGTTTTCAAATGTGTGTTTAATATTTCGTATGCTTTTATAACTGATTACTACAACTGATAACAGATTGAACATACAGATCACGTAACATATATTTGTGAAATAGGTCTTTAAACTAGTATGTTTTACATATATTTCACAAATGGCTTTCCACATTTTATCAGTTAAAAGCATGACATTAAAACATTTGAACATTATACCTGTACATTGTTTTGTCCTCGGTAACACTCCACACACATACACGAGTCGAGGACTATCATATTATTACTAGTAAATTTGTTATTCCTGTATGATTGGAGACACGTCCTCGGAGAACACTCCACCCAGATTACGCGAGTGGAGGACTACACCCATAACCAGAATCTCTGGTATTTAGAGAGCGTGACTTGAGTGTATAGATCTATACGGGGCTAACTACCCCACACCTGGCTGCTAGCTACAGCCGAACCGAAATGGTTCAAGGGTGACGAAAGTCATAAGTATGTGGACGACTTATTGTCACATGTGGACTACTTATTGCCACAGGTTTTAGTCTATTGTATGGTTATGGAACTCGCAATTAGGATAACAGAGATTTACTTACAGTAATAATGAACCACTTTATACATCTTTTACATCTTTCACGTTCTGTAACTAACAATCAGGAAAGTACGGGACTTTCCTGGGGAAAACATGGAACCTAATCACGATTACATCTTTAACATCGTTTACATTAGAAACCTACATGCAGGAAAGCATCGGGCTTTCCTGGGTAACACTTACATAACTAGAAAGAGTAACAATCTGGATAACATTACATCTTTTGCGATTTATAACATACAATAAGGAAAGTATGGGACTTTCCTGGTAACACATGATAAGTAAACAGAACAGTTTAACCAGTCAGATAACCAACTATACATTTTCACATGAATAAACATGTTTTCAGTGTACAAACTTACTATACTTTACAATTGGGAAACAATAACCAACTATTAAGAAAACATGGGATTTTCTTGGTGCATATAACATTTCAGAAACAGAAAGGAAACTCGAAACATTTTCACAAACAAAAACCGCTTATGAACTCACCAGCTTTATGCTGATTTTCAAACCGCTTGTGTTCTCAGGTCAGCGTTAGAACAGGTACCCGAAGATTCTTTTGCTCGAAGACGGAGTACATGAAGATCCGTTTCACTTTGTCTATATATATTATGTATCACAATTGTACAAACTTTACTTATGAAACAACTGTAAAACTTTTATTATGTAATGTATGGTTTTTTACTTTACTTACTATGTGCATTGGATTTGATACTCAACGTGGTAGTCAACCCCGGAAATGTTTTCCGCCTTCGGTTTTCGGGGTGTGACAGATTGGTATCAGAGCCCTTGTTTATAGTGAATGAAGTATACCAAACCTTACATGGTATAAAACTATAAACACTAAAGGGCCTAAGTGCTCTGAATTAAAAGTATCTTCAAACTACAAGTATTTTCAAAAATGTACAAGTATACCGAACCGTCGACATCCGTAGCCACAAGTAGAACCGAACATAAGTAATTGGGTGTTGTGTACTATGGTTAAACCTGGGTAGTTATGTAGTCGTGTCTAGGGTCAATATGGCCTGGCCAACTATATTCATTCGAGACACGGCCAACATGTGCTTGGGAGTGACTGTGGTATGTGGCATGCCTAAAACTTACCCTAATATCCCAAACATCGAATCATTATCGTAAACAATTCATGAAATACTATGGGAGTCTTTCTCGATCCCGATCCTCCATAGTAATCTTTAATTCGAGTGGTTTTTAGTGATTACTCTTAGCGATAAATTATATGTTCGATAACTTTTTCCTGCTTTATCGCTTACTCGAATCATATAACTGACATGTCTATCGATTCAATGTAGAGAACTTACCATCCTCTCTTTCTTGATCTTATTAAATCAAGATGCCTCCCCGAAAGAGACTTAGCTCAAAGAACAACAACAATCCTTCCTCGCCGCCACCTCCTCCCCAGTTTGACCTAGCATCACTCCAGACGATGATGACAGTTGCAATGGTAGCAGCTATGTCACAAATGAACCCTAGTGGTTCAAGTGGTGGTCCTCAATCTCAAAACCCTGAAGGTAGCCAGGGACACCAAAGAGGGGGTTCCTACAAGGATTTCATGAACGCAAAACCAACATCCTTTAATGGCGTTGGAGGTGTCATTTCCTTATCTCGATGGTTCAAGAAAATCGAGTCCATCTTTGAAATCTGTGCTTGTGCGGAATCCGATAAAGTCAAGTTCGCAGCCTGTACTTTCGTGGATAAAGCCTTGACTTGGTGGAATGGCCGAGTCAAATCTCTGACCTTACCCGTAGCCAATGCCATGGGCTGGGAGGCCATGAAAGAACTTCTCATTGCCGAGTACTGCCCCCGTGGTGAAATGCAGAAATTAGAGCACGAGCTCTGGAACCTGAAGATGAAAGGTTCCGACATTGTTGCATATACTTCTCGATTTGATGATCTCGCACTTCTCTGCCCGGGATTAGTCACTCCTGAAAACAAAAAGATCGAAAGGTTCGTTTGGGGGTTATCTCAACCAATAAAGAGTCACGTTTTGGCTGCTCGTCCGGATACCTATGATAGTGCCAAGACTTTAGATCAAATTCTGATTGATCACAGCGAAGATGTTATGGAAATCAATACCACTTCTGAGCCGACTCAAAGGAGTGGTGAAAAGAGGAAATTCTGGAAGAAGAAGAAGGGTCAATCTTCTCAAGGATCTTCCAAGAAACAGTAGACTGTAGCGGTCCATGCTGCTACTACTACCCCTGTTGCTACTGTTTCTGTCATGGGATCCACAGCCTCAACTCCTACCAGTAAATATGCTGGTAACCTCCCTCTGTGTGACAAGTGTAAATACCATCATCATCCTGGTCCCTGTCGAGAATTGTCTTGCACCAACTGTGGTAAGAAAGGGAACACAGTTGGATACTGCAGAACTCCTACCCAATCAGCCAATCAATCATCGGGAGCAGGTGTTAGTCAAGCCTGCTACAATTGTGGGGAAGTTGGGCACTTTAAAACGAACTGTCCCAAGAAGTCAACTGCCGATAACACTGGAAGGGTTCTAACCATGGGACGGGAGGAAGCAGTTGCTGATCCCACTGTTGTTTCGGGTACGTTCCTTCTCGACAACTCATATGCTAGTATTCTTTTCAATTCGGGTGCAGAAAGGAGTTTTGTTAGTCATGCATTCAAACATAATCTAAAACCAAATCCTCAACCACTAACTGAAACGTTTACCGTCGAGATGGCTAACGGTGAGAAAGAAAGCGCTAACGATGTATTCATAGGTTGTACGCTTACCTTAAATGATCACTCATTTCCTATAGATCTCATGCCCGTTTCCATTAAGAGCTTTGATGTTATCATTGGCATGGATTGGTTGAGCCCCAATCATGCTGACATTCTTTGTTACGAAAAAGCTATCCATCTCAATCTTCCTTCGGATCAAACTCTCGTAATCTATGGTGATAAACCCAGTTCCAACCTTCATATCATTTCTTGCATCAAAGCTCGAAAGCTCCTTCGAAAGGAGTGTGTTGCATTCTTAGCTCATGTGATCAACGAGAAACAAGAAGTTAGAGACCTCGCGAGCATCCCCGAAGTCTGTAACTTTCCTGATGTGTTTCCCGAAGAACTTCCAGGAATTCCTCCCGAACGACAGGTCGAGTTCCGTATTGACCTAATTCCTGGAGCTACTCCCGTAGCAAAATCCCCGTATCGCTTAGCTCCGGCAGAAATGCAGGAGTTATCCAGTCAACTCAATGAGTTGCTCAGTAAAGGATTCATTAGACCAAGTTCCTCACCCTGGGGAGCTCCGATTCTGTTTGTCAAAAAGAAAGATGGACCCTTTCGGATGTGTATCGATTATCGTGAACTGAACAAGTTAACCGTTAAGAACCGATATCCTCTTCCAAGAATAGACGACCTCTTCGATCAACTCCAGGGAGCCAGCTATTTTTCCAAGATAGACCTTCGGTCAGGGTACCATTAGTTACGGGTCCAGGAGAATGATGTTCCCAAGACAGCTTTTAGGACTCGGTATGGACACTATGAATTCGTAGTGATGCCCTTCGGTCTAACCAATGCACCGGCTGTGTTCATGGACCTGATGAACCGGGTGTGCCATCCCTTCTTAGACAAATTCATCATCGTGTTCATTGACGACATCCTCGTATACTCCAAAAGCGAAGGAGACCACAAGCAACACTTGAGGCTAGTGTTGGAAACCCTTAGATCCGAAAAGCTATACGCGAAATTTTCCAAATGTGAATTCTGGATACGGAAGGTAACTTTCCTCGGTCACGTAGTAAGCGAGGAGGGTATTCATGTAGATCCTTCCAAGATTAAAGTGATAGAGAATTGGTCGGCACCGAAAACACCTACAGAAATTCGTCAATTCTTGGGTCTCGTCGGCTACTATCGACGATTCATTCAGAACTTTTCCAAAATCGCCAAACCTTTAACCACTCTAACATAGAAAGGTGTACCCTTTTGTTGGAGTGATACACAAGAAACTGCATTCCAAACATTGAAGAGAGCCTTATGCAACACGCCTGTTCTATCTCTGCCTGAAGGGACAGAGGATTTCGTTGTCTTCTGCGATGCGTCTAATCAAGGTTTAGGCTGTGTGCTTATGCAAAGAGGAAAGGTGATTGCCTATGCATCTAGACAACTGAAAGCACACGAGGTCAACTATACCACACATGACTTGGAACTAGGAGCAGTAGTTTTCGCATTGAAGATTTGGAGACATTATCTCTACGGAACCAAGTGCACAATCTTCACTAATCACAAGAGTTTGCAACACATCTTTAATCAAAAGGACTTAAACATGAGGCAACGGCGATGGGTAGAATTACTCAGTGATTATGAGTGTGAAATCCGTTACCACCCCGGCAAGGCCAATGTGGTAGCAGATGCCCTTAGCCGAAAGGATAGTGCAGGCCACAAAGTGAAGAACCAGACGATGACCATCCATTCCAATCTACCCATACAAATCCGAGAAGCCCAGTTAACAGCCCTCAAACCCGAGAACGTGTCAGATGAAACCTTGAGAGGAATGGAAAAGAAACTTGAGATCAGAGGTGACGGAGTTCACTGTTTCATGAATTGAATCTGGATTCCCAAATCCGGTGGATTCAGGGAAATAGTCATGGAGGAAGCACACAGAACCAAATACTCTGTTCACCCGGGTTCGGACAAGATGTACCTGGATCTCAAGAAACAATACTGGTGGCCGAACATGAAAGCTGAGATAGCTACATTTGTGGGCAAGTGTCTGACTTGCGCCAAAGTCAAAGTCGAACATCAGAAGCCTTCAGGTCTGCTCCAACAACCCGAGATTCCCGAGTGGAAATGGGAGATGATTACCATGGACTTCATCACCAAATTACCCAAGTGTTCTAGTGGGTACGATACCATTTGGGTAATTGTCGATCGTTTGACAAAATCCGCTCACTTCATTCCAATTAAAGAATCATGCAAGATGGAAAGACTCGCGCGAATCTACATCCAGGAGGTAGTACGTCTACACGGTGTACCTGTATCCATTATCTCTGATCGAGATAGTAGGTTTACCTCCAGATTCTGGCAATCCCTTCAGAAAGCCCTTGGAACCAAACTAGATATGAGCACGGCGTATCATCCTCAGACCGATGGACAGAGTGAGAGAACAATCCAAACCCTGGAGGACATGCTTCGGGCATGTGTCATTGACTTTGGAAAGTCGTCGGATACACATCTATTCTTGATCGAATTCTCGTACAACAAAAGTTACCACACCAGCATTAGGGCTGCTCCGTTTGAAGCCCTATACGATCGTAAGTGCAGATCCCCTCTGTGCTGGGCCGAAGTGGGGGATACACAGTTAGCCAGGAGTCGAGTCCCCGACAGTGCTCTCACTGGTCCTGAAATCATCCGCGAAACCACCGAAAAGATCATTCAAATCCGTAACCGACTGAAAGCCTCACGTGATCGTCAAAAGAGTTACGCTGATAACCGTCGGAAACCACTAGAATTCCAGGTTGGAGACCATGTCCTGTTAAAAGTCTCGCCCTGGAAAGGCACTGTACGCTTTGGTAAACATGGGAAACTTAATCCAAGGTACATTGGACCCTTTGAGATCCTCTCCAGGATCGGTCCAGTTGCCTATAAACTCCATTTACCTCACGAACTCAGTAACATTTATCCTGTCTTCCATGTTTCAAATCTCAAAAAGTTCCTATCCGATGAAACCCTAACAATTCCTTTAGACGAGATCGAGATCAATGAAAACCTCAACTTTGAGGAGGAACCGATCGAAATCATGGATCGAGAAGTCAAACGTACAAAACAAAGTCGCATCCTGTTAGTGAAGGTTCGCTGGAATGCCAAGCGGGGACCGAAATTCACTTGGGAACGGGAAGATTCAATGAAACAGAAATATCCACAACTCTTTTCTTATCCATGATTTGTATCTCGTCTTATGTTCTAAACTTGAATTTCAGGATGAAATTCCCTTTAACGGGGGGATAATGTAACAACCCGAAATTTTCCGTATCATTTTATTGTAACTCTTTCGTAGTACAATTCGCGCAACCAATCGTCGTTTCCAATTTCGATTTCCGATCTTCCGTTTAATTTAGTCATTATTTAGTACACATTTAAAATGACTTAATGGGTGTCTTAATACATTTAGAAATCATTTTAACACCCAACTTTAGTGATCGGAATAATTCTAGAAATTACCGTATCGGGTTACGGTAACTCAATTGGGTACGACCAAAAACCTCGTCTAACACCGATATCAGGTAGAATTCCACCATGTCCAAAACTTAAATACTATATAAACGTGTTTAAGACTCCATTTGAAGCCTTTGGTCAATTTACCACTAAACACTACCCACCTCTCTCCTAATCCAAGTTTAAGAGATCAAAACTCAAATTTAAGGCTTCAAATCTCTAGGGTACCTTCCTAGCCTTAATCTATAACATGTTTGGCTTCCAAATTCGACATTTAATCACAAAATAGGACAACATATGTGATTTTACGGCCCAGGAGCATGCCTAGGCCGTAAACACCAAGTTGAAGGGTTTTAAGCCCTTAAACTCCTTCCTAAACTCATTTGGACTTTAGTTATGGCCAAGGGACTTCAAGATATGGACTCTAAACAATTAAAACATGAATTTTATGAGGTTTGAAGGAGTTTATGGCCAAGGATCATTCTTGGGCCATAAACTCATATTCAAAGGGTTTTTGAGCCAATTAACCCTTCCAAATCATAGTTGGGACTTAGATATGACCTTTGGGCTTGCTAATCTAGACTTGGAACGCTTTAAACTTGATTTTTGAGTAATAAAAGTGAGTTTACGGCCAAGAAATACGCTTGGGATATAAACTCCTCTTAAATGGTGATTTAGTGCCCTTAAACATGTCAAAATGCCTTCAAACTCAACCAATGGCTTTGTGGTAAATCCTAGATTCATATAAAAATGATTTGGAGACCTTAAACACAACATATACCCTACATAAGTGAGTTTACGGCCAAAGAACTCCTCCTAGGCCATAAACTCCTATAAGTTTGTAAAATGGTAATCTAAATTCATAACAATGCTTAGAAAATTAGTTTGAATCACATGTGATTGCCCTAAATAGTTCAAATTAACCATTCTTAGCCATGGGTGAGTATACAGCCGTAAACTCTATGAGTGTAGCCGTAAACTCATGTTTTAAATGATGTGAATCCATTCCAAGTGTTCCAAGGCATTTTAGATAATCCATTCTAGCAATCCCTATGTCCATTTGAGCCCTTAAACCATCAAAACCACACCCACATGAGTTTACGGCCGTAAACTCATGTATGTGTGTGTTCCATAGTTGTAAACTCTCTAAAATGTTTACTCTTGGCGAGTAAACTCAAGTCCCAAGTCCCTAGTGCCATTACACGTCCGAAGATGTCATCCGGGTCACTCCAAACGTTCGTTTTGAGGTGTTTAACCTCATTGGAGTGTAATGTTCCATATGATTAGTGAATATATCCCTAATTGTATATATATGGACATTATTTCATTTTACATAGGGACATCGCGAGTAGTCAAACCTCGAACCAACGTCTAGCATTCAAAACCGACACGTTTCCGAGTCCGGTGAGTTCATACCCCTACCCTTTTTCACTGTTTTCACTGTTTTTAGGGGGAACACAAGCAAAGTACAAGGGAATTCTTGTACTCAAAACATGTTTTCAAATGTGTGTTTCATATTTCATATGCTTTTATAACTGATTACTACAACTGATAACAGATTGAACATACAGATCACGTAACATATATTTGTGAAATAGGTCTTTAAACTAGTATGTTTTACATATATTTCACAAATGGCTTTCCACATTTTATCAGTTAAAAGCATGACATTAAAACATTTGAACATTATACCTATACACTGTTTTGTCCTTGGTAACACTCCACACACATACACGAGTGGAGGACTATCATATTATTACTAGTAAATTTGTTATTCTTGTATGATTGGAGACACGTCCTCGGAGAACACTCCATCCAGATTACGCGAGTGGAGGACTACACCCATAACCAGAATCTCTGGTATTTAGAGAGCGTGACTTGAGTGTATAGATCTATACGGGGCTGACTACCCCACACCTGGCTGCTAGCTACAGCCGAACCGAAATGGTTCAAGGGTGACGAAAGTCATAAGTATGTGGACGACTTATTGCCACATGTGGACTACTTATTGCCACAGGTTTTAGTCTATTGTATGGTTATGGAACTTGCAATTAGGATAACAGAGATTTACTTACAGTAATAATGAACCACTTTATACATCTTTTACATCTTTCACGTTCTGTAACTAACAATCAGGAAAGTACGGGACTTTCCTGGGGAAAACATGGAATCTAATCACGATTATATCTTTAACATCGTTTACATTAGAAACCTACATGCAGGAAAGCATGGGGCTTTCCTGGGTAACACTTACATAACTAGAAAGAGTAACAATCTGGATAACATTACATCTTTTGCGATTTGTAGCATACAATAAGGAAAGTATGGGACTTTCCTGGTAACACATGATAAGTAAACAGAACAGTTTAACCAGTCAGATAACCAACTATACATTTTCACATGAATAAACATGTTTTCAGTGTACAAACTTACTATACTTTACAATTGGGAAACAATAACCAACTATTAAGAAAACATGGGATTTTCTTGGTGCATATAACATTTCAGAAACAGAAAGGAAACTCAAAACATTTTCACAAACAAAAACCGCTTATGAACTCACCAGCTTTATGCTGATTTTCAAACCGCTTGTGTTCTCAGGTCAGCGTTAGAACAGGTACCCGAAGATTCTTTTGCTCGAAGACGGAGTACATGAAGATCCGTTTCACTTTGTCTATATATATTATGTATCACAATTGTACAAACTTTACTTATGAAACAACTGTAAAACTTTTATTATGTAATGTATGGTTGTTTTACTTTACTTACTATGTGCATTGGATTTGATACTCAATGTAGTAGTCAACCCCGGAAATGTTTTCCGCCTTCGGTTTTCGGGGTGTGACACAAATAACAATGAAAGTGATAACTTCTAAGTCTGCATGCATACAGCTTATATACTAAACCCTAGTACAAAAATATGCATGGTTGGACAGGCCCAATACCGGCATTCAAATTGGTCTAAGGACCGAGCCCATGACGCAATCTAATAGACCCAACAGTTTCCTATCATAACCCTTTCGGCTAACAACCCTTTATTACACAAAAAAGCGATGACTCAAAAAGACGCCCATAGGACGGTAAATTTTATAGGTTATCTCCTTATACCTCTCTTATAACATACTTTTATGAATGAGGCTTACTCTTAGTTTGACTGACTTAGTGTCTTACATATAGTATTATAACTCTTATATATATATATATATATATATATATGTGTGTGTGTGTGTGTGTGTGTGTGTGTGTATGTGTGTGTGTATTTTAAAACCTTTTAATAATACAAGGTTTAAATTCAATTAACTTAATTAAAATTTAGTTAAATAGTCATTTAAACCAATTTATATTTAATATTTATCTTTTAATTAATTTGTATTAGATCTTTTAAGGATTATCCATTATCTTAATTATCTTATGGTTAAATAATTTTAGTTTCCTTTTATACTTCCTCAATTTTCGAATTAGGGGTTCATAATTATCTAGTCTTAAGGTTCAGATTTTAATCAATTAAAATATCAATTAATGGCTGATAATTATTCTACCATTCAAAAAAGGCAATTAAATCCCAAAACCCTATTGCAGCCAAAAGAGCGTCGCTCCTGCCTACAGGCGCGATGCGACCTATGGTTGACAATTTTTTTGGTTTCTTTAGATATCAATTTCCAGTTTCATAATATGCACTAATAACAGAAAATCATAGGTTGTGATACCACTGATGGGTTTTCTAGGTTACTACAAAAGGATTTGCACAACAGAAATTAACATAAACTCTTATGGGGTCATGCAACTTAGCACACTATGTTATTTACTCTAGTTATGGAAACATACTTTACAAAACAACATATAACCTATTAAATCAAAAATTATTAGATTAGAATCAGACCTTGTGAAATAATCAAATGATGTAAGAAAAACTCTTGGACAAAACCTTGGAAAGCAAGCTTCAATAATGCGGAAGCTTCTAATGTATCACACCCAAACCCTAGGACACCCTAGGATCTAAATATGGAGAGAGGGAGATGGAGAAAAATAATTTCTTCTTGCGTATGGCAAGGTATCGGCTTTCAAAGGGTTACAGTCCTTTTTTATAGATGCCAGATAACCCTAAAACCCTAGATGTGAATATTAAATTATGACATCCCCAATTTTAAGACCAGAAAAGACCGATTTCGTTGATGTTTTATAATAAAATCAGAGTAATCTTTAAAAGAGAAGTGTTGCAAAATTTGTTCCTAGAAAAACATGATAAACATATTATCAAAGCATTTCTGAAGAAATGTATTTTGTTTATATAAAAATTTGGGATATCATTGTCAATATAGAAACATAAGCATAAACAGACCTTACATTCATTTACACTAATGATTCACATCTCTTTTAATCACTCAGTATAATGTAGCTTCGTATTGACACTTGTGATACAAATAAGCTGAGTGGGTCAGGTTGGGAAACCTGTTGAGCACATAGGATTTTCAACCTACAACAATATAATTATTATGTTTAATCATCAAAAAATAAACTCAATTACCCATCCCCATTGTCTTCTTAATTATTAAATATCTATCCTAAGAATCATTTGTCCTTCATTCATTCATTCCTAAGGATCTTCCTAAGGAATAGGCACGGAGTCCATCACTGCCAGGGTTTATCTGCAAGCACTAAGTCCATAGCTGTCAGGGTTATTAAATTACAACTGGTGAACACATAGCTCAAAACATATGGTAAACACGTAGTTCAAAAATACCTGGTAAACACTTGGTTCAAAAATACTTAAGGAACATCTAATTCAAAAACACCAAGTGAACACTTAGCTTAAAAATACATAATAAACAACTAGTTCAAAAACACCTAGTGAACAATTAGTTCAAATATAGCTAATGAACATCTAGTTCAAAAACACCTAGTGAACACTTAGTTCTAAAATACCTAATGAACACCTAGTTCAAAAACACCTATTAGGTTATGAGCCTTCTAATGTTCCAGTGGACTGTCTAGAACAGTCTGTGGGCATTGTCTATACTCTGCTAGATGATTAGATCATCTTAAACATCGAGACCTCTAATCAATTTTTATTTAACCACACATCATCTAATTCATCTACCCATGTTTTACCCAACATATTTGTAGATATAAAATACATATACAGTTTAAATAACTTAAAACATGTATAGTGTTGGATTAATGACTAAGTCCATAACTATAATTGGTAAGACTTGACCCGACCCAGAATGGTCCATTTGGGTTGCATGGCATCATGCATTTGGATTGACTAAAATGAGAGAAATAACACTTAAGGTTTGGTAATATATTATAAGTTATAATATATTAATAAGATTATTTAATTAGTATTAATCAAGAATTAATATAGAATTAATTAAGTGATCAAAAGAAGACTAATTAAATATATGGGTTGGTTGTGTAAATCATCCATACTTTTATAGTCGGCTAAGACTCCATGGATTATCAAGTTGGGCTAAAACCCATAGGATGCTCCATGGTGTATTTGAATCCATGGATCCAAGGAAATGGAAAGTCATGACAATTAGGGTTTACCCTAATTGTCACACTATATAAAGATCTTATTCTTGGGAAAAATCGGCCACTATGTGTGATAGAAAGGGTTGGCCGATTTTCATGAAGTGTATCATTTCTCTCTAAGTTATTCCATGTGCATTTGATGTTGTGTGAACCATTTGAGGTGTCACACTTGGGGCACTAGGCACTCAAGCTTCATGAAGACAAGCTACATCTACAAGATATGTATTTTATCTATTTTATTACCCACGTATCAAAGATTGTATGCTAGATAGGGTACTACCTTGGAATATTCATATTTGCATGTGTAATAGAGAAAATATAGATCTAAGGTATTTAGGGTTTCATGTACACTTAGGAGTGTTAGAATGCTCAAAACCCAACAGTGATATCAGAGCCAAGGCTTGTTTTCTTATTATATCTGCAAAATTGGCTGAAAAATCAAATTTTGTTGTTGCCTGCTCAGCAGACTCGCCGAGTCCATGAAGGGACTCGATGAGTCCAAGGCAAAAAGCATCCAACTCGCCGAGTTGGTTTATGCACTCGACGAGTTGGACCCCCTGACAACATATATTCGATTGTTTTGGCTAGAACATTACCCTAAGATGTTTTTGGACTTATAAACTTGTTTTTGATGTGCTAATGTTCATACTAATCCAATTTCAAAGATAATTTTCAATAGATTCATGTTTTGTATTAGTTTAAGAGTTATGCTAATTACATGAAAAAGTTTGATGTGAATTATCTTTGTGTAACGTGTCCTCACATTACATGAAAGGTCACATTAAATTTCTTAAAACTCATAAAAGTTGGCAAAGGTTACAAAATGAAGAGTCTTGTCCTCATTAAATGGTTTTATGACTCCATAACTTGTCCTCAAGTTATGGAGCTTCAAGAGTCTCTTCATTAAATAATAAAAATGTGTAACCTTAATTAGTTCCATAAGTTACAAAAGAAGAAGAGTTACATTCTTTAATGGTTGAAAGTCTTCCATAACTTGTCCTCAAGTTATCGAACTTGAAGAGTTTTCTTAATTAAAACTACTTTAAACACATAGGTTATGGAATGAAATAGTTTTGAATAGTTTCAAAACTTGCCCTCAAGTTTTGGAATTTGAAAAGTTTTCACTTATGAATACTTTAATTCCAAGTTAAGCCCTTAGAATTTTAAAAGTTAAATTTCAACCCTTATACTTTATAATATTAAAAGTTAATAATAATAATAATAATAATAATAATAATAATAATAATAATAATAATAATAATAATAATAATAATATATGTATGTATAAGACCAAGTCGTCTTACCATTAGTAGGCCTCATTCACAAAGCCGATCTATAAGGTTACTGTCGATAAAATGACAGTTTAATGGGTGTCCACTCTCACCCACCGCTTCCTTGACTGGTGGAGGGTCGTTAACCGAACGGGTAGGACAAGGACTATAATTACCCCTTCATTAAAAGTATTAATGATAAATACTAAGTAACTAAACTCTTAGTAATACCTAATCTTAGTTACTTAGGAAAATGTGAATTTGATGCTAATCCATGAAATTACACTTTGCACTTTGTTTAAGTCGGTTAGTGGAGCATGTGTGGTTAACCGGCATACAAAATCATATTTAACAAGGTAGGAAAAGGGTAACTTAATGTTTATCATAGTATCGATGGAGTGTGTGTGGTTAACCGGCACATCTATTGAGGGGTAAACACTTAAGAGTACCAAGTAATTTGCATGGTTACTTCACTCCTTGTTTTGTCATCCTCGGCATCCTAGTCACAAAACCTGAAGGGCACACTCGAGATTAAAATATGCCATTGAACAATTCAATGAATCTAAAAAGATCTAGGAGTTTCAAATGCAAGTAAAACCTAATTAAATTATTTCATTTTCGTGGTGGAAATTGGTGAATCGTCATTCACCTACCTTCAAATATTCTATAGCTTGGATTACGGCATCCCTCTTCCAAGTTATAAAAATATTGTGTTGGGTCCTAGCCTTAATATTTCATATTACGTGTTATATTAAGGACTTTAAATCAACTATCTTGAATATCACCCAAAAGATGTCTAATTTCGACATCTATGATCTTCCCAAATCTCTTGGAACTTCACTTCCTTCATCTCCTCCAATTATTCTCCCTAACCCACAAGTTCAAGGTCACTCAAGCCCTATTGGCAAGCATAGTCTATGTGTGCTCACATCTTGGAGATGAATTCACATATTGACAATCCATGAGAGTTGGGTGTCAAAGTCGTAAGAAAGTTGGATTTTCATTCACTTTCTATGTCACATAGTGAGTTACCTTTGGGACTACTTTGAAATAGACTATGAAATGACCCTTAATGATCCTATATATTTGCTTAGTACTACTGTATCAGCAATGATTTGGAGCTTTGGTAAAGCAAATTTGATTAGTAGATCAACTTCCCAAAACTTTATGGACATTGACTATGGTAACAGTGGAAATCCAGAAAAAGCATTCTCTTCCTAATGGAAAGGGATTGACCATAGTCAACTAGGTTGACCAAATGGTAAAGAGAAAGGTTAAGTCTGCGATAGTCTCATGTACCATTCCAAAGAGTCCATATGTTTCTCTTGCCAAAGGAAGGGGCATTAGTCGAGAAGCTACCAATTTTACCTAAGGATGTTAAAGTCAATAAGTTTGACTCTACTTCAAGTAAAGTCCACTATCTAACTCTGTTAAGTTTCTATTCTGAGATTCTTATTACATGATGTGAATGGGTCATATGTTGATGTTTTAAGAATCAAAAGGAAAAAGTGAAGGAAACCTAAAGAAAGAGTATGTTGAATCTTATCGCGAAGATGGATTTCTATTGCTTGATTGAAGATCGGATTCTTGAGCTACTCTTAGGAGTTATGATAGATTGCTAGGAAACATGTAATAGTATAGTTTTCATTTAAAGTTGCATTGTAAGGGAAAAAAATTTCTGCATTTTATAAATAAATAAAAAGTTTTGTTTTATTTTATTGTATATCTCCTTGCAATGGCATTTATGAAAACTTGATGTTTGTATGTTTCTAGCAATATGAATTTGATTCTTTCATTTGTGGTAGTGTCTAAATTTACCAAATAAGGAAATCTTATCATCACCCATGTTTTCAGTTCGATAGAAACTTGGAATCATACAAGTTGTATTGTATGATGAATGAGAACTTTCAGCTTTGGAAAATTAAGACTAGTTAATTGTTCACATTTATATATGAGTCAAGTGAAAGACTAAGGGATTGAGTACACATTCTTGTGTACTGATCAAGTTTACCACAAAAGATCTATAAGACTATTCGTCATGATTTAGTAAAATTTAGTAAATGTGGTTAGACTTATAAGTTTAAGTGTAATTTTGATACATTGGAAAAATTTTTATGTATGGCAGAACGAATGAGAAGAATCAAATTAGGCAGAAGGATAAGAGTTTCTCAAGAAGATGATTCATACCTCATTCCAAAAACAATTCTTAGAGTCATACTCCAAGATTGTAACTTGAGTGAAATATCTTAAAGGAAGGTTTATTAACACTAGTCAAATGTAAGATTAAAGTGTGTCCTACTCTTGTACATTTGAAATTGGTAAGTTTTGATGTTTTGGATAAAACAAAGACCAACTCAGGCCAATTGTGTGAAGTGTTTGTCTTGATAAAGAATCTGCACTATCTCTTGAGTATTTGGCAAGATAGTCTTATATGTCAAGAGGACAGTGGGAGTCTTAAAGATCCTGAAAAGAATTTCACGATCTAATCAAGAATAAAAACATGTAGTTTAACACTAGAACACGACGTGAGGTTTATAACCAATCGTGTTGACATATTTCAATTTCTGTGCCCATTCCAGTTAAAGTTGGCTTTGCATATGAGCTCTTAGAGTTCTTAATTGGTTGCATAACAACTTGGAAGCAATGGCAGGCCCTTGAGCTGTCAGGTGGCAAGAAATTAAGATTGAGTTCAGTCCATTTGTGTTTGGATTTGTCATTATCCTTGTCTTGTGACTATGGTTTTGACAATTCACATGGATAAGAACACATACACCATAAAATCTAAGGGTCATAAGGTTTCTCTCCGATTCATGAAAATGATGGTGAAGAAACACTTCCACCAAGTAGATTTGAAGCAGATAGCAAGGTCCAAACAATTGAGACTATGATTATGACATCCCTTGTCATAGTTCTGAAATTGTTTAGACACACCTGTGAGCTATCTAAGATAAGGTGTATGATTTTGATAAAGTCGTATCAAGGCAATCTCGTCTCAGAAATCTAAACTTCGGTAAGAAAGTCAATAAAGTATTGATTTCTAGAATTCCAGCTGATTTCTGAGTACATGTCAAAGCTAGTGGGAGCATAAGTGTTATTGCTAATACTCATCGTGTTAGTTGGAGCATGATAATTTTGATAAAGGTTGCAAGTTAGCAATGTTAATTATAGAAAAAAAAAGTTTCAATTGGGAAAAAAGTTATTTTGCTATACTTAAGGGAGAGGAAATTATACTTCATTTAAATTCTAAAAGGTTTAGATTGAGATTTTAATCATCTTAGTCAAGTGTATATATATATATATATATACACATATATATATATATATATATATACATATATATATATATATATATATGAATTTTATGTTGGTTTGGTTCAACTTAAGAAAATTCTATACATTGCGTTCTCAAAATTCGATTATGATTACGGCATTCCTCTTCATAGTCAAAATTTGAGAACAAGGCAAATAAAAAATATTGTTGCAAAAGACTGGTCTAGAATCATGTTTTTATGTGAGACATCATGAATCGTGTCCCATTTGTTTTGGGTACAAGATCGATTACATGTGCTATAATATTTTTCCTTTCTAAAATTTTCAAATGTCTGGGGCATTAAGAGGGAAAAGATCTAGAATTGGATATGACTAAAATGATTAAGCAATTGTCGAGGACAATCTAAGGTTTACCAAAGATTGGTTTCTCAGGGACAGTTGGAAGTATATTGTTAATTTTTGGAAGGACCATATTGATATATTCTTAAAAGAGGGAACTCTTGTTCAGAAATAATAGTCAAAATGGGAATATGGAGTTGTCTCTATAGATAGAAGCAATCTTTGTAAGATTAGAAAAACTTAGTGCAAGAAGCATGTTCAAAGCAATGCGTGCTTTGAACATAAGGCTTTGTGTCCATGGAGTAGGTCTTCATTGGAATACCCTGTAATTGTTGTTGACAAATCTTTGTGACTTTGTACACATTCATTGCAGGAGGGTAGTGCTTTTAAGTTTAAAATGTAACAGATTTCTATTTAGGAGTGTGAAATTAGAATCATTGAAAGTTCGCTCAATTGGTTTATTTCACAAAGTAAGGATCATAGACAAACATAGAGTGCATACTTGGTGTATGGCAAAGCTATTGTTTAGAAAAACATAGTGTATATGGTTGGAGCATGGGACAACTAGTGTTTTTAATTCAAGTATAAATTTGATAAAACTGAAACAATGAATAATGAGTAATCAATATGGTGATAAATAAAAGGTGTTTTATTTATATTCATAGGTTTTGATACCATATCAAATTCAATTATTCTTGTGTTTCATTTTGCATGTTTTGACTTCCAGAATAAACTAGGTCATTCTTCCGAAATGACTAAGTTATTCAAACAATCCACAGTTGGTTATATGTTGGAAGTAGATATGAATCAAGATTGTCACGGGTTGGCTTGTAGAGGTCTAAGATGTTGGACAAATTGGTGCTACAACACTCATGAGTGCTCATAAGTTTTGAGTATTGGATTCAACCCGCGCTCATTGGAATCACTTCATGGATTTTATCACGAGTGATCATGAGACGATAATATCTTATATTCTTCAAACCTAGAGATATGAGTTGTTACTATGATTTGGTTATACATTGATTGCACGAAACCAAATTAGTAACTAAATGTCATAAAACGTGCCTTTGTGTATGATTCAACAAGTAGTAGAACAAGCCATATTAGTCGAAGTTTATCCATTCCTTTTACCTTTAGGATAAAAGCGATATATGTGGGCCCCTCGATGATTTAATGATGATACATGTGAGTGATTGGCCAAGCCAAAACTAATTTGATCTGTTCAATCAGTCAGTCATCATAAATCGGAAATCGGGAAACAACAAATGGACAGAGAGAATGATTTATAATCCATGTCTCAGTCCATATGATATCTAGAATGGAGGAATATATGATCCCTTATATAATGGATAAGTCATTGACAAAGGTCAGAGTTCATCGATAAGGTCAGAGTTCGACAAAAGCTTTTGAGAGGTACAATTGTTGATCGGTTCCTGAAGTCAATAATAGTTTTAGACTTATCCAAGTGGCAGAGTGTTGGATTAATGTCTAAGTCCATAACTATAATTGGTAAGACTTGACCCGACCCAGCATGGTCCATTTGGGTTGTATGGCATCATGCATTTGGATGGACTAAAATGAGAGAAATAACACTTAAGGTTTGGTAATATATTATAAGTTCTAATATATTAATAAGATTATTTAATTAGTATTGATCAAGAATTAATCTAGAATTAATTAAGTGATAAAAAAAGACTAATTAAATATATGGGTTAATTGTGTAAATCATCCATACTTTTATAGTAGGCTAAGACTCCATGGATTATCAAGTTAGGCTAAAACCCATAGGATGCTCCATGGTGTATTTGAATCCATGGATCCAAGGAAATGGAAAGCCATGACAATTAGGGTTTACCCTAATTGTCACACTATATAAAGATCTTATTCTTGGGAAAAATCGGCCACTATGTGTGACAGAAAGGGCTAGCCAATTTTCATGAAGTGTATCATTTCTCTCTAAGTTATTCTATGTGCATTTGATGTTGTGTGAACCATTTGAGGTGTCACACTTGGGGCACTAGGCACTCAAGCTTCATGAAGACAAGCTACATCTACAAGGTATGTATTCTATCTATTTTATTACCCAAGTATCAAAGATTGTATGCTAGATAGGGTAATAACTTGGAATATTCATATTTGCATGTATAATAGAGAAAACATATATCCAAGGTATTTAGGGTTGCATGTACACTTAGGAGTGTTAGAATGCTCAAAACCCAACATATAGAACTGTTCATCCAACATAGATAGCAAGTATCTAGATAATATGCACACATAACACATAATTTATATTGAATACTTCATATTTATGTGTAAGATGAAAGTAACTACGCACTCACATTAGAAGCATGATTGGATAGAATATAACTAGCAACGGTTAGCGGTTCGTCGTTATCAAGCTCGGTAAGGGAAATGGTTTCAGCAAATGAGAGATAGATAGATAGATAGAGAGAGAGAGAGAGAGAGAGGAAAGAGGTTTTGGTGTAAAGAAGCTTAGGGTCGAAATGGCTATTTATAGGCTGAATTTTGGCCTCTCACATTGTGAGAACCAATGCTCACGTCGTGACCTATGGCAGTATCATCTGGTAGACTTGTCATATGTGTTTATAGCTCCACATGATGTCCTGACGACTTCTCACGTCGTGAGATTCCAAGATTCATCTCGTAGACTTCCCAGGTGTTTTCTAGGATTGATTAGTGTTCGTTTGACTCTTCACATCGTTAGAATTAATGCTCACGTCGTGAGTCCAGTCAGATTACATGTCATGCTCTCAGATAGTTGTACCTTCGGAAGGCCATAACTTTTACATATGAGCTCCATTTTTGACGTTCTTTATATCCACACGTAGGTGGAGACCTACTCTACAACTTTATTTTAGACCCCAAGGCTAGAAAGTACTTTATCGTAAACTCACTTTTTACGATTCCCGGTGTCGTTACGATTTTATCGCGAAACTTCTATAGGTTTTAACTTCTTCGTTATAACTTGGATTTTAATGTTCTTTATATATACAGAAACCTTGTGACATATATTACGAATTAGTTAATATTATTTATTCTAAATAATCATCCATAAAAAAATCATTTTTGATGCTTATCGTTTCTAAATTGACTAGCCCGAATCCGCAAGCGTTACAAAATTAATAGTATTTTAATCTGATTCAAATATTGTTTCCTTGTTTGATGGAGGCTTCCAAAACTCTTCCAAACCCTCCTAAAAACCGTTCATAGGGGGGAGGTTTTATACTTGCATTCATTGATCAACTATTAAATAATTGCAGTTCAACACTTGCACCCTTATAATTAATTCTTATTAACCTAAAATTAATTCAAATTAATTCTGATTAATTCTTAGCTAATTATTAACTATTTTTAATTAATATATTAATCATATTATATATTAATAAACATTTTATTTCTCTCCCTAAATATCAATCCTAACTATTTTCCTAGTTATAAGGGCAATCGAAAAAGGACTTTAATTTTTTTTATTAACTAAGATTATATTAATTTAGCTATGACCTTAGATACTTAATACAATAGTAAAAACATAGCACAATTTTCTAGCAATAAAACTGATTTTGGAGTATCCATATGTTGGTTCTTTGAGAGGTTGATCGCTGGCAAATCTGTGAGGAGAGAAGGTTCAACCAAAACTTAGGCCAAGCCATATTGAAGGAGATTGTATAGGGCACAAAGAAAAAATAAGGGCTCATTAGACTTATATTGTTATTTAAATATTGTTTATGTAATTATTATTGTTTTGCAATAGATTAAATGGTTTTCAAATAAATTCATTTTATATGTTTTTCAAGCACAATCTTTTTTTTCTTTAAAAAACATATAAATTCTACTATCTTACTTGCGATCCTACAATAAATACGATCTGATTTTTTTTCATGCATGAGATTTATCATATGATTGTATAATCCTACAATCAAGATCGTGATTTTAACAATGTTACAATTAATCATAATTAAACATAAAAATAGGCACACCACAAATAACAAACTATTAATTTATATTTAAAAAGCATACTCCAAAATGTTTTTTCATGATTTAACTACGTATTGTTACATACATTATGATTATTTTACAAAAATAAATAAATAAATAAATTTGTCAATCAAGACATTTATATTTATTAGGCCGCGGAGTGGTGTTACACTTCCTTATAAAACAGTAGTGCCACGTAGGCGACACATCATCATTTACAACAAAAGTTTGGTTTCATATCACATCCAAGGAGTGGTGCAACACTCAACTTTTTTTTAAAAAAATTAAAATTTTTATTTTTAATCAAAAATAAAATGTCATTAATTAAAAAAAAAACCCATTACATTACGTCACGATAAAAAAAAAAGACATCACATTAAAAAAATCTAGAAGAATCAGACGATATTTTTTAATTTTTTGAGAGGAAATGTAGTCGAAAGATAAAAAATAAAAAAAAGGTTTAAATAGGAATGGTTAAATGTTAAAAATAAATAAATAAATATATATATATATATATATATATATATATATATATATATATATATATATATATATATATTTATTTATTTATTTATTTTAAAATCTGACCGTTAACGGTCAATTGGAATGGAAATCGAAAAAGATGAACGCTTCATTGGGGTACCGTAGTGCGGCCTCCATTGCACTCAACCACAATAGAGGAACGGTGTTTGTGATGATGTGGCAGGAATTGTGTGGCCTCTATCCTAGCCACTTTCATTGATCTTATATTACTCAACTTCCTAACTTATAATATAAATCTTTTAAACATGTTTAATTATATATTTCTTCTCAAATAAGAGTAGTTTAATAAATCTATACTCTAATAAATGAATTTTTTTTTATCACATGCCACACGCTTATTTAATTTGTCAAATGTCATTTTATTTTATTTTGAATTAATTTATTTCAAATGTTATTTTATCGGTTTTCCTATTTTATTTAATTACATATAATATTTTAATATAATAAATACAATAAATATAATAAGAAATGAATATCAATTTCATTAATATATTTATCTTCTAATTTTAAAATTTTAAAATTAAAGTTCAGTAGCTTCTTTTATTTATTTATTTGAATTATTTGTTTAAATTAAAAATATATATATTTTAAATTTAATAATACATTATTGTTTTTATTTTGTTTAAAATTTAAAGTTTTTAAATACATAAATCGTCATATTTAATATTATTTTTAAAATTAACATATATTATAAGGATAATGACTTAAAAGGGTAATATATTTTTCGATTTATACACATTTGGTCACTGAGTTTTTTTCGTCCACATTTACCCTTTCAACTTGTTAAATTGTACATATGCAGTCCTTATGACCAGTTACTCCAGGTTAGCGGGGAAAATGACTTAATAGGGTAATATATTTCTCATTTTGTACACATTTAGTCTTTAATATTTTTGTACACAATTTAGTCCTTTTTTTGTTTCAAAATAAGTCATTTTTATTTTTGTACACATTCAATACTGATGAATATTTTTTTTAAGTTTTTCTCACAACATCTTACATGGAACAATTGTAACATCCCGAAATAGCAAGAGTTGAGTTGAAGGACTAAAGGTGTAATTTGGAAAAGAGTGACTCGGCGAGTAGAGTCGCGACTTGGTCGCGTGTTAAATAGCCGACTCGGCGAGTCAATGGGATGGACTCGGCGAGTAGGCGCTGAGTGGAGAAAACCCTAATTCTCGGGGTTGAGCCCTATATAAAGAGCATTATGTTTCCTCCCCAGCCTCTTTATCACCCCTTTGAGTTCTTGAAACCCTAAAATCGTGGAGAAGCACCATTGTTGAGTGGATTGGAGCTTGGAGAAGTAATTATTGGAGAAGGTTTGGAAGTTTGAAGGTGTGGAGCAAGGGGTTTTGCTTGGATTCGAGTTTCCTTGCAGTTTAGGGCACTCTTTGAAGGTAAAATCTCGTTCTTGAGCTGCTATTGTCTTGTCTCTTCATTTTAGGGTTTGGGGAGAAACTTATCTTGGGTTATTTTGGAGTCTAAAGGTTGGATCTAAGGTTGCTACCTCAGATCTGGAATGGAGGAGGGTTACAATGCTGGAAAGTCCCTGTGTTGAGTATTGGATGAAGCTATCTTGTCCCAAACCTTAGCCCTAATGTGCAAAATGCATAGATCTCTTTGGATTCACGTAAAGATTGCCACTTTACGTGATGGATGAGTTGTAGGAGGCTAGATCTACGTTTTGGATCAATTGCATGGTATGGAACGGTTCTGTTTGGATTCAGACCGGTGGTACTCGGCGAGTCACATGGGTGGACTCGACGAGTTGCTTGAAGATGGCCTGGAACTCGACGAGTTTGAAGAACAACTCGGCGAGTAGGTTGAAGATAACCTTGGACTCGACGAGTCCATTTGGACTCGGCGAGTCTTGTCGAAGAGTCCCAATATTTTCTGGTCGAGTCGAAGAATCGGCGAGTCAAGGGATGACTCGGTGAGTTATGTGCGAATGGACTCAGAGTTGTTGGACTCGGCGAGTCTCGGGGTGACTCGGCGAGTTAGGTCGCGGATTGAGTGAAGTTTTGAGTTGGGAACTCGGCGAGTCATAGGGTTGACTCGGCGAGTAAGGTCAGTCAGGGGTTGACTTTGACCCAGTCTTTGACCAAGGGTTGACCAGTGGTTTCCAGGGGTATTTTGGTAATTGTTGGTTATGGTTTTGAGTTCAGTGCATTGGTGGCTGTCCAGTGGTGGAGATCGTATCAGGGATCGGAGCAGTTCGGGTTATCTGTTCAGTCGGCAGTTTCAAGGTGAGTTATCCTCACTATATCTATAGGGTTTAAGGCACCAAGGCCGACCCTTTTATCAGATGGAAATCCGGGTAATTGTCTGTTGTATGATATTACGGGATATGGGTCGGAAGGCATTACATGTTGCGGGCCGGAAGGCAATGGGATGTGGACCGGAAGGTCATGGCCTGGAAAGGCGTATGTGCATAATTATTATGTTGGCGGAGTGGTAGGGTGATGTTATGCTAGTGATCGGCTAGGCTGGTATCTTGGTTAGGGTAATGATATGTTATGTGATCTGTTGATCGATTTGCTAACTGTGAACTGCTATATGATTACATGTTATGTGTATGGTCGTCTGGTCTGGAGTGTAACCCGGTATGCACGGTTGTTTTATGTTCTGTCATGATATGTATGCTTTTTGTGTTGCGGGCCGGAAGGCGATATGTTATGGGCCGGAAGGCAATATGTTATGGGCCGAAAGGCAATGTGTTATGGGCCGAAAGGCATTACGCTATGGGCCGGAAGGCGACATGTTTTGGACCGGAAGGTTGTGGCCTGGAAGGGCGTATATGTGGTTGGTATTTTGGGGGTATCTCACTAAGCTTTCGGGCTTGCAGTTTTGGTTTTTATGTTTCAGGTTCTCAGGAGTCTGTGGCAAGGCAAAGGCGTGATCATACCATTCCTCGCGTTGGTGTTTTATGAAATGGACCTGGGAAAAATACTCTATTAAATAATGTATTGAAAACCCTTTTTGTAACAACGTTATTAAAATGAATTGTTTTGAAAAGTTTTAATTGTTTCGAAATTTTGGTCGTTACAAGTTGGTATCAGAGCCTTGGTTTGAGCGAATTGGAGGAACACTCGTGTGACTCCAGTCTCAAATCGAGGAGGGTTTTAAAAAGAGGAAATAAAATGTTTTTTTTTTAAATTTAGTAAAGGAGGACGCGGAGGTACGATCAGCCGGAGCCAGTAAGTAACCCCAAATTACCATTCATGACAATTGTTTTATTGAGCTTTGATAGAATAGCATGCTAGTGTTAGGCTAGGGATCTTCAGGATTTCATGATAATGTTGCCTGTTTTATGATGCCTGCTAGCCTATGGTTTTCCTCTGTTGAGATTTCCAGTGTTCCTCTAGGAGTGAGGATCGAGCGCTTGCTATGAACATTTGTCGCTAAGGTGTTGTGGTAGTACTTCATACAAATATGGGTAGGTATGGAAGGTAGTATGGGCCCGTACTACTGAAAGCACAGGACCCATACGCGTATCAGGGAAACCATGACCTCTAGGGTTGGGTTGAGAGTTGGTTCCCGGGATAGGGGGAAGAGTCTGAGGTTTTCTAGTACATTTTCAGTATGGAGATTTCGAGGCATGCTGGAAGTGGATCTGGGTCAGGATCGGGTGTAGGAGGAGGGGTTGCGGACGGGTCAGTACCGCCCGAGATTATTGGTCAGATGAGCTCGTGCGAGTTGGATGCGAGGATTCGCGAGATCCTGCATGATGAGGTTGCTGCATTGTTCCGGGCTGAGTTGCCAGAGTTGTTTGGGTCGATCAAGACCGCCATGGTTGAGTATTTTGATGAGCGCTATGCGGCCCTCGTGGAGACGGTTGCCGCGGCAGCTACAGTGGCTGTAGCAGCGGCATGGGGAGGAGCTGATAGGGATTTTCAGTATAGGGACTTCGATAATACGGAGCCTCCCACCTTCGATGGAGTTCAGAACCCGATTGTTGCTATGAGATGGTTATCGGACGTGGAGGGGTGTTTCTTCATGTGTTCATGCCCTGCTGATTTGAGGGTGAGGTGTGCTCTGAACCTGTTGAGGCTCGGGGCAAAGGATTGGTGGAGGTTGACCACGGGGTCATATTCGGATGCGCAGAGGGCTGTGATTTCATGGGATCAGTTCAGAGAGATGTTCAGTACTCGTTATGTTCCGCAGGTAGAGAGGAAGAGGTTGGCTCAGGAGTTCCTTGAGCTGAAGCAGGATTCAGAGTTGGTGACTGAGATCACCAGGATGTTCACTGAGAGGGCGATGTTTTGCCCTGAGTTCGCTTCGGAGCAGGCTCAGATGTCCCGATATCTGAGTATGCTAAAGAGAGACATCAGACAGTTTGTGTCCGCACAGAAGTGCGGGACATTGTTGGAGTTGCAGGAGGCCGCCCGACGGCGTGAGTTAGAGATTGTGGTGCAGTTGCGTGAGCTGAGGCAAGCTCCGGTTTGTTCGGAGCCGGCAACGAAACGGTCTAAGACCATTGATTCCAGGATGGGGGATCTGAGCAGCCGAACTTGTGGGAAGTGTGGGAGGAGTCACACCGGAATTTGCAGGTCCGGTGGTGCATGCCGCAAGTGTGGAAAGGAGGGACACTATGCGAGGGATTGTCGGCGGTCAGCGCCGGTTCAGGATTTGAGGATTTGCTATCATTGTCGTCAAATTGGACGTATGAGGGTCAACTGTCCACAGTTTTCCGCGGGACCGGTGCAGGCTCCAGCACCAGCCACTTTGAGGATTTCAGGAGAAGGTCAGGGTGGAGCGGAGCCCCCAAGGGCTCAGGGTCGTGCTTATTAGCTTGCGGCAGAGGAGGTTAGAGCAGTGTCGGATGCAGCTGCGGGTATGTTTCTTTCTGGATGTCATGTTATCTTGCGATTATTGTGGTGTATTGTTTGTGTTGGTATCTTTGTGTGGTTTTTGATGCGGTATTCATCGTTTTGCGGGTTGAGGTTCTGGTTATGGATTTGTGATTCGGGTTTTCGTCTTGGTACCCGTTGTTCCTTGAGGGTTTGGCATGGTTATGGATTTGTGATTTAGGTTTTCATCTTGGTATCCGTTGTTCCTTGAGGGTTTGGCATGGTTATGGATTATGTTTCGGGTTTTCATCTTGGTATCCGTTGTTCCCTAAGGTTTGGGTATGGTTATAGTTGGTGTTTTGTGCTTTTTTTGGTTATCATTCGTGAGGGTTATTAGTGGAGATGCGACATTGGGTTGAAGGTCGGGTAGCATCGGCTTTCCGAGGAGTGGTTAGATACAGTTTGAGTTTCTTCCGAGCGGGTTAATCAGTGTTGATGTGAGATCTCGTTAAGGTGGTTTATGCTTGTGGGAAGCAGTCCGCGTGTAAGTGTTTCTTTATACAGGGTTATTCTGGAAGGTCGGTGATGGCGACCGGTGGTTGTTAATTAGTGCTATAAGTGGGGGAGAGTTGGAGAACTCTCTAGGAGATCGATGAGTATTTTAGAGTGCTTAGCTGTTGGGATTCAGCAGTGTTCTGTCAGCCCAGCGTATAGGCTGATAGGAGCGAGTGTCGGGCATGCGGGGCGGGATACCGACCTAGGGTATTTGACTGTGGAGGCCTGGGAGTAGGCCGGGATCGAGTATGTATGATGGAATTAGTGTTCGGAAACCCCTAAAGGGCTAGAACGGTATGCATGGGAGGATTTCTGGGGGCGATAGCTCGGAATGATGAATGCTTGTTGAGCGGTCCAGAATGGACTGAAGGCCTGGTAAGACGGTCCAATCATGCTGAAGACTTTGCAGGTATTGTTGGATCAGTTTGAGGATAGGGATTGGGTATGTCGCAGTGTGTTTGCATTAGAAGGTCTGGCCCCGGGTAGTGATCTTGGTGAGTTGAGATAGTGCATGGGCTTGAGAGTCCCTACGATGAGAGTCAGAGTATATGTGTTGGATGGATAGCGGATACGCTATGAAAGGGTGGTGTAGCATTGGGCGAGCACCGTGGCACTTGTCGGAGTGACAATGTGGTCGAGTGGCTTCCTTGGTAAAGGAAGAGAGAGTGAGGTGTAACTCCGAGAGAGGGGTGCAAGTTCACGGAAGAGAAAGCGGCAGAGCAGAGTTGTGATTAGAGTGATTCGAGTATGGTTTTTGAGCCGCATGTTTGCGGCAGTGGAATAGGAGCTCATCCGGTTTGGGATGCCTGCTGAGGTTGCGAAGGAAATTCCGCAGGTGTAGAGCCAAGAGGCTCAGAAAGGATGCAGGGAGAGAGTCTTGAACTCTCAGTGTGATTCTGATCAGGGTATGGGGGTATGTATTAGTGGTTTATCTTGGGGATGTTTAAGGATATTATCAGTGTATCGGGTTTTCCCAACCTGAGGGTGTTAGAGCTAGTCCAGCATGTGTATGCGATTGCAAGGGGAGAACTCGTAAGAGTTGCTTTGAGATTGAGAAGGGGTCTCTCAGTCGTCTCGGAATGGATTGAGTGGGATTCGGATCGGGGATCCGATGGTTCATGGTTTTCTAACCCTTATGGGTCGAGTGATTATGGAGATTTGGGGAAGTAATGTATCTTGGGTAATTCTCGGTTATCGAGTGTGATCATCAGAGGGTACAGTCGGTGCCCGGTTCGAGACGGTGGTCAGGACGCCGTAAAGGAAGGGAATGTGTGTTCGAGTTTCGACGGGTATGCCTTGTGGGACCTGGTCCGGTTAAGGTCAGATGGCATGTTGTGGGAACATCTTTGGAGATGTATTGTTGTAGGCTTCGGGGGCGAAGCCTAATTTAAGTGGGGGAGAATTGTAACATCCCGAAATAGCAAGAGTTGAGTTGAAGGACTAAAGGTGTAATTTGGGAAAGAGTGACTCGGCGAGTCCATGGATGGACTCAGCGAGTAGAGTCGCGACTTGGTCGCGTGTTAAATAGCCGACTCGGCGAGTCAATGGGATGGACTCGGCGAGTAGGCGCTGAGTGGAGAAAACCCTAATTCTCGGGGTTGAGCCCTATATAAAGAGCATTATGTTTCCTCCCCAGCCTCTTTATCACCCCTTTGAGTTCTTGAAACCCTAAAATCGTGGAGAAGCACCATTGTTGAGTGGATTGGAGCTTGGAGAAGTAATTATTGGAGAAGGTTTGGAAGTTTGAAGGTGTGGAGCAAGGGGTTTTGCTTGGATTCGAGTTTCCTTGCAGTTTAGGGCACTCTTTGAAGGTAAAATCTCGTTCTTGAGTTGCTATTGTCTTGTCTCTTCATTTTGGGGTTTGGGGGGAAACTTATCTTGGGTTATTTTGGAGTCTAAAGGTTGGATCTGAGGTTGCTACCTCAGATCTGGAATGGAGGAGGGTTAGAATGTAGGAAAGTCCCTGTGTTGAGTGTTGGATGAAGCTATCTTATCCCAAACCTTAGCCCTAATGTGCAAAATGCATAGATCTCTTTGGATTCACGTAAAGATTGCCACTTTACGTGATGGATGAGTTGTAGGAGGCTAGATCTATGTTTTGGATCAATTGCATGGTCTGGAACGGTTCTGTTTGGATTCAGACCGGTGGTACTCGGCGAGTCACATGGGTGGACTCGACGAGTTGCTTGAAGATGGCCTGGAACTCGACGAGTTTGAAGAACAACTCGGCGAGTAGGTTGAAGATAACCTTGGACTCGACGAGTCCATTTGGACTCGGCGAGTCTTGTCGAAGAGTCCCAATATTTTCTGGTCGAGTCGAAGAATCGGCGAGTCAAGGGATGACTCGGTGAGTTATGTGCGAATGGACTCAGAGTTGTTGGACTCGGCGAGTCTCGGGGTGACTCGGCGAGTTAGGTCGCGGATTGAGTGAAGTTTTGAGTTGGGAACTCGGCGAGTCATAGGGTTGACTCGGCGAGTAAGGTCAGTCAGGGGTTGACTTTGACCCAGTCTTTGACCAAGGGTTGACCAGTGGTTTCCAGGGGTATTTTGGTAATTGTTGGTTATGGTTTTGAGTTCAGTGCATTGGTGGCTGTCCAGTGGTGGAGATCGTATCAGGGATCGGAGCAGTTCGGGTTATCTGTTCAGTCGGCAGTTTCAAGGTGAGTTATCCTCACTATATCTATAGGGTTTAAGGCACCAAGGCCGACCCTTTTATCAGATGGAAATCCGGGTAATTGTCTGTTGTATGATATTACGGGATATGGGTCGGAAGGCATTACATGTTGCGGGCCGGAAGGCAATGGGATGTGGACCGGAAGGTCATGGCCTGGAAAGGCGTATGTGCATAATTATTATGATGGCTGAGTGGTAGGGTGATGTTATGCTAGTGATCGGCTAGGCTGGTATCTTGGTTAGGGTAATGATATGTTATGTGATCTGTTGATCGATTTGCTAACTGTGAACTGCTATATGATTACATGTTATGTGTATGGTCGTCTGGTCTGGAGTGTAACCCGGTATGCACGGTTGTTTTATGTTCTGTCATGATATGTATGCTTTTTATGTTGCGGGCCGGAAGGCGATATGTTATGGGCCGGAAGGCAATATGTTATGGGCCGAAAGGCAATGTGTTATGGGCCGGAAGGCATTACGCTATGGGCCGGAAGGCGACATGTTTTGGACCGGAAGGTTGTGGCCTGGAAGGGCGTATATGTGGTTGGTATTTTGGGGGTATCTCACTAAGCTTTCGGGCTTGCAGTTGTGGTTTTTATGTTTCAGGTTCTCAGGAGTCTGTGGCAAGGCAAAGGCGTGATCATACCGTTCCTCGCGTTGGTGTTTTATGAAATGGACCTGGGAAAAATACTCTATTAAATAATGTATTGAAAACCCTTTTTGTAACAACGTTATTAAAATGAATTGTTTTGAAAAGTTTTAATTGTTTCGAAATTTTGGTCGTTACAACAATCATTGATGAAGTATATGGGGCCGTTGATGTTTATGTGTAATGGCTCATTTTCACAACAAAAAATGTCATTTTTAAATTAGGTAAACTCCCTAATTGTAAATCCATTATTAAGAAAAAAAACATTGATTTCAAAATCCATTTATCAAAAATCATAGTAATATAATAAATGTGGAATCGTCAATATTGTTGATGAGTGTGTACAGTCATGCATCGCCTTTCCACAATCAACAACAGAACCTGAAAACATAAACAACTGGGTAAGCACAAAGTTTAGTGAGTTTCCCCTAAAATA
The DNA here is from genome assembly GCF_052625555.1 of Lactuca saligna. Lineage (NCBI taxonomy): Eukaryota > Viridiplantae > Streptophyta > Magnoliopsida > Asterales > Asteraceae > Lactuca > Lactuca saligna. Next base: position 199,688,467 of record NC_136424.1, on the reverse strand, counting down.
CCCGATACAACAGACGTATTATCATGCATAATGGGTCCACACTCATCAGATTGAAATACCTTGGCCCAAACAGTCATCGGACTAGAATGCTAACATGCAACAGGTGCAATCAGTCATCGAACTGGAATACCCAGGGTTTGTTGGCATGTCGCCTTAACCTAACCGCTATTCTCGAACCTCCATGCATACAACTTATAGTCGGCCCGCACCAGGTGTCTTGATCAACAACATATAGCAGGACCACCTCAACCTATCCCACCACTATATGGCTATCCCACATCAAATGTCGTGAGAAAAAAAAACTAAAGAAATCATTAACAAGTACTGAATGAATATAAAAACAAAAGTAACTTATTTTGCGACAAAAAATATATTAATTACTAAATGTGTACAAAAATATTAATGACTAAATGTATACAAAATGATAAATATATTACCCTATTAAGTCATTTTTACCAGTTAACCTGGAGTTACCAGTCATAAGGACTAAATGCATACGATTCAACAAGTTGAAGAGGTAAATGTGGAAGAAAAAGAACTTGTGTAAAAATAAAAAAATATATTACCCTTTTAAGTTGTTATCTCTATATTATTTTTAGTAGTATATAAAAATTGAATATTATCGGAGCATTGGAAGACTATTTTAAAATTTGAATATTATGGGAGCATTGGAAGACCATTTTGTGCAAGTTGGTAGAAAATATAATAGACGACAAAGCGCCGACCCAATTTAGTGATTTTCAATGCACGCCTTCCAACACGACTCCCATCCCCCCATCATCTTCGCATCGATACATCCAATTCCTTTCTCCAATCCCTATTTCAGATCGGATCACAAACAACCCAAAATCAAAATCTAGGGTTTATCATCTCCTTCTATATACTAATATACATTGTACATGTTTCCACAATTAACCTCAGATTTCCCTTTATCGCCATGTATCGTATTCTCCATCTTCATCTCCCATCAACACGATTCTAGTCAACATTGAGAAACCCTGCAGTTTCTTCAACATTTTTTCCCCCAATTTGAAGATCAGGAACGTGGGTATTTGTTTCCGATCGATGGAATCATCTGGTTTCTTCATAATCTGTCTTCTCCATTCCTCAATCGCCATATCATGCGGTGGCTTGATCATGTTTTACCTCAATGAGATCTCGGTTTTCGGCCATGGAATCGAGACTGCTCGGAAACTATCCGGATCGACGCCACATGATCAGCTGTTGATACAGACTTCTCATTCTTTCGTGGGATTGCTTCTTTGTGGCATTGGATTGATCTATTTCATGGTTGCATTTGTTAAAGATCGAGAGTTTCAGGGCTTTTTCGCGAAAGGGTGTGTGATTCTTCACTTGTCAATGGCTCTGTGGAGAATTTATTTTGAGAGGAAACTCGAAGATTTGGCTAGCGATTGGCCTAAGCAAGTCGTTGGCGATACTCTCCTTGCGACTTCTTGGTTGTCTTTTTTGGTGTATTCTTGGAGAGAAAAGTACGATTAGAATTTTTCTACATTTATTGTAGTAATGGTGAAATTTATAATCCTTAATATCAAGAAGCTATGATACATGTTGAATTAAGTATTGACATTGTTGGAAAAAGAGAGTGCATGGCTGATTAGGACGAAATTTTTGTGTGGGTTTGAAACGACCAATTATCAATTATCAATTATCATATATGTTTTCTTTCATGAGAATTTTGTATGGAGATATCTTCAAATTTTAAAATGAAGTTTGTTTGAATATTCGGTTTTAGGGTTGATATCTAAAACAGCAGGCTTGAATTACTTATAAGGAAGTTGGGCGAAAGTTTTGTAAATGAGACGGATTCAAATCCATATCGTATGTGGGTTGTGATAAGTATTGGGCTAAAGGAAAGTGGATCTTAGCAAAGTAACCAAAGAACAAGTTTGGATTTTTAAAGGCCCGGCCCAATTAATAGACAACTTTGTACAACATTCTAGGGCTTGGTTGTAGTTAGGGTCTCAAAATGTTTATCATAAAAGAACCGTGTAAATTTTTTCATAAATTTTTTTCATATATATCCACTAGAATAAATGAAGGTTTTTTTTTATCACATGTCATCTTCTCCTTCATTTTGACACTTGTCATTTTATAGGAGTTTTAGAATTTTTATTTTCCACTTGTCATTTTTAAGTATTTCCATTTTTTTAAATAAAATTTCATAAAATTGTAATGGTTTCTATAAAGAAATAAAATCAACCTATTAATTTGATAATAAATATTTTAATAAATACTCCAAGCATTTTAATTCTTTTGCAAATGAGTTCTATAAGAAAATAAAATCAAGCCTAATTACTTTATAAAATATTTCATGTTTATATATTAATATTAAATTTTTAATATTAATAGATCCGTGTAATACACGGATCTCACACATAATTAATAGTTAAAAAAAAAACTTATAATTGAAACAAAACATTGCTTTATTGAAATTGAATCCAAATTACAAAAATAGTGCTATATTCTTTTTTTATTATTCACAAAATCATCCGAATTATAAAAATATTCATTGACTAATTTGTTTTTTACAAACCATCAAACACTTATTTCATTGTGTTTTTATAGCCAATTACCAAGCATAATTTTCCTAATTAAATATCGAATTTTTTTTATCTTGTACCATCTTTTAATCGATAAAAATTAGTTTATAGGTTTGTTGATAAAAATAATGGTAACTTATCAGTTAGGTGGGTTATTCAAGTTCATTTTCTCTTTTATTGTTTTCACCAATAAACAAAACCTAAACTTTACCCTTATAAGCCATTAACTTTTTCTACAATAGTTTATTCACATCATTAGAGAAATGGTTAGATGTTTTAGGAGTGATCTCATTGTTTAATGAAATTCCGACGTCAAAGGAATGAGTTATGATAGTATATGAAAGATTGATTAGGTCCAAGCTCAAACTGAAACACCTATCATATGGGCTAGTTGAAAAACAGTTCAATGACCATATAGAAGATGCCCGGAGTTCTCAACTCATCAGGATGTAATGTCAACCGTCCAAATAAGTTCATAAGGATGTAATATGAACAATCTGATATTGTCATATGTATTCATTTATTTATGCTTTATTTTAATACACTTATGCTACATTTTAGTTAATAATGAAGGTATTTGGTACTTATAATGTTTAAATTTCATTTTGGAGTTAAACAGGACACTCTTGAAGAAAAACGGTCAAAACCGAACAAAACTTGGAATCTGGAGGACTGAAGCTGTAAATGTGGAACATAGATGCGAATGAATGTGAATAGAAGGAGATAGGATGTGAATGGAAGGAGCGTCAATCCGATTCAATGCGAAAATGAATATCACTGCGATTGGATGCGGAAATGAATATCACTGCGATTGGATGTGAAAATAAATATCAATGTAACAGGAATATCGGAACCAATGTAAGAATCGGAGTGAAAGGCGATTGGATGCGAAAGTGTGTTCACTCCAAAAAGGATTTGAAATGCGAACAATTGCAATTACAAGATTCTAAAATTGCGGCATTGCAATATAGCTCACGACGTGAGTACCATAAGCTCACGATGTGAGAATGATTATTTTAGAAGATAACTACGTAGAAAGGGGGTTTCCTTGTGTATTACGAATATCTATTGATCTCACAATGAGAGACCCCATCTCTCACGGCTTAAGATGTGATTTAAGGAAACTATAAATACTCCTTTACATATTCGATTTTAAGAGGTTGAATTGGATATTCTGGAGAGATAATCGCGTTCAGAGGTCAAAAACTTGCGAAAAACATCTATTGAAAAGGAGATGGAAAAAGATAAAGATTTTGAAGAGTACACGTTACATTCAGTTTGTAATTGATTAAACATGTCTAAATCTTATGTGATTGTGTGCTTATTTTCTTCTATGGGTAGCTAATCATTAGTCTTTCGTTTAATGTAAATGCACCCTAATACTACGTGTCAGTTTCTTGCTTATATATGGATTTTATGAAGTTGGTCAATGCTTCTGTTTGATTATCATTACCTAGCATGTTAAAGTTTGCATCTCTGTTGCTTCGATTCAAGTTAAGTGTAGTTTAATGATCATTTGAATTGAATGAATTTCATTACCTAGTAGTTTATGATCTTTAAACTATTAAAGTCGGGATTAATCACATCATACAAAAAGTAATAAATGTAACAACTTTAGCTGTGTTAGAAGCATAATTTGATTATAATTTACTTGGTAATTTATCTTGATCATAGATAATTATCCCAGATATATCTTATATAGCTAATTATCATGAATAATCAATTATGTGTTTGCTTGTGTATGACCATTACATAGTAGTTCATGAGTTGGTGAAAATATTAAGAGATCGGATTGTAACACTCTGATTTGTAGGTATTTAATTTTTTGGATTTTTTTAGCTTTGGTTGAAAGTCACAACGTGAAACATAAAGGTCATGTCGTGAATGACATTGTCTATTTGACCCGTAATTTTGATTATCACGACGTGAGACTTTGAATGATCATGATGTGAGTTTGGCTTGATGACTAAACCCTAATATTTCAGGTATTTAATGGAAAGAGAGGACTAGGGTTGCCCATCCTTAGCCTCCTGCACTCTTTTGCCTCCTGAAAACCCTAATCTCGACCCTCTTGAAGTCCTTAGTCATTTTTAGATCCTTGAAGCATTCTTTGGTGATTGATCACTCTTTGAAGTGGAAGAAGACCTTGGTTGAGCAACCTTTTGGCGTTTTGGCTTCTACCTTGCAATCTTTGGGAGCTTTTGGACCATTGTATGTCTTAAAGCTTCGACCTTTCTACCTATTGCATGCTAGATCAAAGTTCTATGCTTCTTTTTGCATGTTTATGTTGGATTGCAAGCTTGGGATCCATAAAGTTGGCAACTTTATGGATCATTGAGTCATTCTTTATAATATAGTCTTTTGATCTGATTTTTGGTATAGTTTGAGACTCCAAGCATGAGTCTAGATCTCATTTTTCCCACTCTTGGCCTAATAAGAGCTTGGGTCATACATTGGACATACATGACTGAAAAGTCTATGAGTTTTATCATCCTGTGGGTAAGAGAAGACCCTCTAAAAAGTCGAAAGATATCTTTGTAAGGAATAAGAGCTTAATGCTCAAATCTAGTTAGTACAAGTCTCACAATGTGAGCATTAAGCTTGTCGTGATGAGAGAATACTCGCCATCCCGAATATTTTGTCCGGATTAGGTCACGATGTGGCTCAGGGTGTGGTCGCGATGTGACAAGGATCAGAATCATATTGATAGGCTGAGTTAACCTGCTATGTCGGGACTGGGTCGAGTTGGTGCTTACGACGTGATCATGAACTAGTCATAATGCAAGGACCAACTGTTGGAGTTTAGACAGTTCACTTTTGGGACTTAGTTATGTTTTGGGGCTTCGACTGTTTGTTGCATAAGTTGGGCCATTTTGGGCTTTGGAGTGCATTATTATGTTGTTGGTGTTGGACTACGTGTCTAAGTTCATAACTATTCCTGGAATGTACTTGACCCGGTTAGCATGGTCCATTTGGGTTGCATGGCATTGCAACACTTGGATAGACTAAATGAGAGAAAGGACACTTAAGGATTATTAATATATTATAAGTTCTAATATATTAATAATATTATTTAATTAGTATTGATCAAAGAATTAATTTGGAATTCATTAAGTGGTCAAAAAGAGACTAATTAAATATATAAGGTTGATTGTGTAAATCATCTATTCTTATATAATGGGCTAATGATCCATGGTTTGTATGGATTGGGCTAAAACCCATAAGGTGCTCCATGGATAGTCCACGGAGGTTACAAACCCATGGATCATGGAATATGGAAATCCATGACAATTAGGGTTTACATGGTGTAACCCTACTTGTGCCACAACTATATAAAGATCCCTAGACTAGCAAAATCGGCACTTGTACAAGCAAGAAAGAGGGCTAAACGATTTTGAGGTGTTAGTGAACTTCTCTCAAGGTTATTCCAAGTGTTGTGTTGTGTGATACATTTGAGGCATCACACTTGAGGTGCTAGGCTCACAAGGTTCTCCAGGAATCCAAACAACAAAAGGTATGTTCTTCTTTTAGCATTTATATTTAAAAGTTCCTCATGCTACGCTAGATAGGTTAAGAACCTTGGTAAACAAATTTGCATTTAGTAAAACATAAATCCAAGGTTTATAGGGTTGCATGTACACCTTAGGAGTGTTAGAATGCTCAAAACCCTTCAGTGGTATCAGAGCCTAGGCTTGTTTATTTGATACTTGATGCAAACTTGTTGAAAAAACTCAATTTTCTGCATTCTGCAACATGAACTCACCGAGTCCATAGCAGGACTCAACGAGTCCATGAGTTAATTCATCCTACTCGTCGAGTAGGTTCGTGCACTTGACGAATTGGAGCCCCATAATGCAGATTTTCGAGTTCGCTGCTGGAAATGGACTAGAAACATTACCCTAAGTTGTTTTGGTCTTGTAAAACTTGTTTTAGATGGTGTAATGGTTATGCTAATCCATTTTCAATGGCTATTATCAAAATTTCAAGTTTTATATAGTTTATTTATGATTCTAGAAATTGTTGATATGCATGTTCATGAACTTATGAGTTTAGAAGATCATAGGAATTATTTGTAACTTGCTTGTTAGTTTAATTCTTGATCATTATGTGTTTTAATGGAACCCATAATTTGTCCTCAAGTTATGGATTACCAAAAGTCATTCTTTTAAATTCCATTAAAAAAACACATAAGTTACATAAATTGAAAAGTATCTCATTTTAATAAACTATTAACTCATAATTTATGAAAGATGAAAAGTTTTGAAAGTTACAAAACTTGCCCTCAAGTTTTGGAACATGTAAAGTTACTTTAAAAAATTTAGTTCCAACCCTTAGAATTTTAAAAGTTAAAATCCAACCCTTATACTTTATAATATTATAAGTTTAATAATAATTATATATATAAGAACAAGTCGTTTTACCGTTAGTAGGCCTCATTCACGAAGCTGGTCTATAAGGGGGATATAAAGTTGTTGCCTATAAAATAGCAGCTTAATAGGTGTCCACTCTCACCCACCGCTTCCTTGACCGGTGGAGGGTCGTTATCCGAATGGGTAAGACAAGGACTTTAAATTCTCATTAAAAGTATGATGAATATAAAGTAACTAAATGTTTTTTTAAATTTCCAATCTTAGGTACTTTAGGAAAATGTGAATAAGGTGCAAACCCATGAAATTACACTTTGCACTTTGTTTAAGTCGTTAGTGGAGCGTATGTGGTTAACCGATACATCGATTGAGTGATAAACATTAAGGGTAACAAGTAATTTGCATGTTTATTTCACACCTTGTTTTGTGATCCTCGGCATCCCAGTCACAAAACACGAAGGGCACACTCGAGATTGAAACATGCCATTGAAAAGTTCAATGAATCTCAAAGAATCTAGGAGTTTCAAAACCAATTAAAACCTAATATTTTATTTAGTTTTTCATGGTGGAAATTGGTGAATCGTTGTTCACCTACCTTCAAATATTTTATAGCTTGGATTACGGTATCCCCCTTCTAAGTTATAAAATATTGTGTTGGGTCCTAGCCTTAATATTACATTTGGGTGTCTTAAGGACTATCTTTATATCTAATATAAACTTGTCCTTCTTCTTTTTCAGATGTCTTCCAACAATGTTGCTTCTGGCTCAAACCCTACTGGATCCTTCTCTCTCATGAACCTTTGTGGGAGAGTCATCTTTGATGGATCCAACTTTATGGATTGGATCAGGAACATCAGGATGGTCACTCGGTATGGGGACAAGGAATATGTCCTCGACAAGGAGCTTAAGGAACTTGAGTTGTCTGCTACTCCTGAGGAGATCGCTGAATACCAGGCACATGAGAGAGATCCTACCAAAGTGGCTATCATGTTGGCCACAATGACAGCCGAACTCCAGAAGTCCTATGAGGACTACTATCCTTTTGAGATGCACTAGGATTTGATGGACCGCTACCATCAGAGTGCTTGTCAAGAGAAATATGAAATCATCTCCTCTATGATAACAACCCAGATGAAGGATGGTGAACCCATCACGTGTTGGATAAGGTGTCTAAGTCCGTAACTATATTTGGTATCAACTTGACCCGACCCGACATGGTCCATTTGGGTTGCACATCACATAACAACTTGTTTGGATATACTTTTGAGAATAAGATGCATATGATATATTAATATATTATTGGTTATAATATATTAATATGATATCACAATTATTTATTTACTATTGATCAAGAATTAATTTAGTGATAAAAATGAGCTAATTAAATATGGAATCTTACTTATATATATTGATTGGGCTAAGATTTATTTAGGATGGACTAAGAGTATATGGAGTCCATGGATAGACCATGAAGCTTTTAAGCCATGGATCCTAGGTAAATGAAGAGTCATGGGTATTAGGGTTTAACCCTAATCCTCCATACTATATAAAGGAGCCCTTGGTTCTAGAATTGACACTAGTGTGTGTGAGCATAAGAGTGAGCCAATTTCTACAAGTGTTGTTATTCTCTCAAGAGCTTCCAATTTGTTTTGGTAATTTTTGACACAACTTGAGGCATCCACATTATTGGTGCTAGGCTCATTAACTCCAAGCAATCAACTACAAAAGAAAGGTATGTTATTCTGCTTAAAGTTTTGTATTGCAAGTACCCCATAACATGCAAGTTAGGTTGTGAAACTTGGAAATCAAATTTGCATGTATTTTATAGAAAACATATATCCAAGGTTTCTAGGGTTGCATGTACACCATAGGAGTGTTAGTATGCTCAAAACCCACAAGGGGTATCAAAGCCTAGGCTTGTTTTCTTGATACTTGATGCAAACTTGTTGAAAAAGCTGAAAAATCTGCACTCTGACGCATGAGCTCGTCGAGTCCATCGGGGGACTCGACGTTTCCATGTCCAGACTCATCCTACTCGTCGAGTAGGTTCTTGCACTCGACGAGTAGGAGCCCCAGAATGCAGTTTTTCGACTATTGCTGCTGGAAATGGACTAGAAACATTACGCTAAACTGTTTTGGTGTTTTAAAACTTATTTTAGATGCTGTAATGTTTATGCTAATCCATTTACAATGGATAATATCAAAATTCCATGTTTTATATGTGTTAATATGATTCTTGTAATTTTGATATGAATGTTCATGTTCTTATGAGTTTTAGAAGATCATAGGAATTATGTGTTATTTGCTTGTAGTGTAATTCTTGATCTTAATGGCTAATGATGGAATCCATAACTTGTCCTCAAGTTATGGATAACCAAAAGTCACTTCTTTAAAAGTGTCATTAAAGAATAAGAGGTTACATAAAATGATGATTTTGTTTATGGACCGTTAAAACTCATAAGTTATGAAATGAAAAGTCTTGAATAGTTTCAATACTTGCCCTTAAGTCTTGGAATTTGTAAAGTCTCACACATTAATACTTTAATTCCAAATAGATCTTTGGAATTTTATGAGTTTAAAATTCAACCCTTATACTTCTATAATATTAAAAGTTTAATCATTATATATGTATAAGAATAAGTCAGTCTTACCACAAGTAGGCCTCACTCACGAAGCCGGTCTATAAGGGGGGTATAAGGTTGTTGCCTATAAAATGGTAGCTTAATGGGTGTCCACTCTCACCCACCGCTTCCTTGACTGGTGGAGGGTCGTTAGCCGAACGGGTAGGATAGGACCTTAATCATCATTAAAAGTATAATGAAATTATAAAGTAACTAAACCTTTATTAATTCCCAATCTTAGTTACTTTAGGAAAATGTGAAATAGGTGCTAACCCATGAAATTACAATTTGTACCTTACCAAGTCGTTAGTGGAGCGTCTGTGGTTAACCGACACACTAACAAGGACTAGTAAGAGTGGCAAAGGGTGACTTAAGTTTTACCATAGATTAGTGCAGCGCGTTCGGTTAACCGACACATCGATTAGGTGTTAAAATTAAGGGTACCAAGTCAATTTGCATGGTTATTCACACCTTGTTTGTGATCCTCGACATCCCAGTTACAAACTTGAGAGGGCACAATCAAGATTCAAACATGCCATTGAAAGTTCAATGTACCTCAAAAATATCTAGGAGTTTCAAATCCAATTAAAACTTAATAATTTATTTCGTTTATAATGGTGGAAATTGGTAAATCATCATTTACCTACCTTCAAATATTTCATAGCTTGGATTACGACATCCGTCTTCCAAGTTATGAAATAGTTTGTGGGGTCCTAGCCTTAATATTTCATTTGGGTGAATTATTAAGGATTCTTCATCTAATTAAACTTGTCCTTCTTTATTTCAGATGTCTTCCAACACTACTACTGGCTCAAACCCTACAGGCTCCTTTTCCCTCACGAACTTGTGTGGGATAGTCACTTTTGATGGGTCTAACTTCAATGAATGGATTAGAAACATCAGGATGATTACCCACTATGACAATAAAGAGTATGTCCTTGATAACGAGCTCAAGGTTATCAATGAGTCCACTACTACTCCTGAGGAGCTTGCGGAGTACACTGCACATGAGAGGGATGCTACCAAAAGTGTCCTGCATCATGTTGGCAACCATGACTCTCGAACTCCAGAAATCCTATGAAGATTTCTACCCCTATGAGATGCACCTGGATCTGATGGATAGGTACCGTTAGAGAGCGCATCAAGAGAGGTATGAAATCATCTCCTCCATGATAACGGCCAGGATGAAGGATGGTGAACCCATTACTGGTCACTTGCAGAAAATGCAAAGGTTCATGGACCGATTGCTTAAGCTGAATGTGGACTTCCCTGAGGACTTGGCGATTGATATCATTCTCCCTTCCTTACCTCCAAGTTATGATAAGTTTCGTATGACTTATCATATGAAAAAGGAGGAAGTTACACTTAGCAAAATTCAAGGACTTTTAAGGACCACTGAAAGTAGCCTTAAAGGTAAGTCAGCTGTTACTTCTACTCCTACTCCTACAGCAGCCCCTGTTCTGGAAATTGGGCAGGGAAAGGGGAAGAAGAGGAAGATCCCTTCGAAGGGTACCAAAGGAAAGTCCCTTGATGGCTCCTCTTCAAATGGGATCAAGAAAGGTCTCATTCCTCCTTCTTCAAACCCAAAGGAAGCACAATGCATCTACTACCACAAAAAGGGGCACTAGAAGTGAAGCTGCCCCAAGTACTTGCAGGATGTGAAGGATAGGAAAGTTAAACCCACCCATGTAGGTATTTATACTATATTATCTAGTAACTGATTGCATACTAACTCTTGGGTGCTTGATATAGGTTGTGGTATTCACATTTGTACTGATTTGCAGGGCCTAAGAAGTAGTGAAGAAGTGGAGCACAAGAGGATAAACCTAATCAGGGGCAATAGGAAAGCATCACCTGTGACAAAGATTTGAGTTTATTCTATATTGCTTAATAATGGGTTAACTTTAGATTTGAATAAATGTTGTTACTCATCAGAAATGGCGAGAAATATTATTTCCCTTCATAGTTTGTACAAACAAGGTTTCACCTTTTAATTTGATAATAAAATTGGTGCTATTGATGCTTTTTATAATGATGTGCTTTATTTTAAAGCATTACCTTGTGATGGTGTATATGAAACTGTATCGATTGTAGACAACCTAGGAAATAATGTATATCATATTGATTCTTCGATGAGCTTAGATAAAGCATCCTTGTGGCATTGTCGTCTTGGAGATGTTAACAAGAAGCGCATAGGCCAACTCCAGAAAGATGGAGTTTTGAAATCATTTGACCTAAATTCGGATGATAGTTGCGAGTCTTGTTTACTTGGAAAAATGACAAAGTCACCCTTCATTGGTACTTGTGAGAGGGGTGAGGGTTTGTTGGACCTAATACACACAGATGTGTGTGGGCCCTGCAAATCAGCCACAAGGGATGCTAATCGGTACTATGTGACTTTTACTGATGAGTATAGCAGATATGGATATATCTACTTAATCAAGCATAAGTCAGAAACCTTTGAAAAATTCAAAGAGTTTAAGCAGGAAGTCGAGAAGCAGTTGGGCAGGAAAATTAAGATGCTCCGATCCGATCCGGGGGGGGGGGGGGGGGGAGTATCTTAGCATTGAGTTCCTTGACTATCTTAAGGAATGTGGGATAGTCTCACAATTGATACCTCCTAGGACACCACAGCTAAATGGTGTTGCCGAGAGGTGCAATTAGACCTTATAGGACATGGTTCGTTCCATGATGAGTCGAGCTTTGTTACCAATCTCATTATAGGGGTATGCCTTAGAGACTACCGCCCATATCCTTAATCTATTCCCTACTAAGAAGGTTGCCAAAATACCTCATGAGATGTGGACTGGGAAAGTTCTCAATCTAGACCACATCAAAATTTGGCATTGCGAAGCTTTTGTGAGGCGCAAGTCTCATAACAAGCTTGAACCTCGAAGTGAGAGGTGTATTTTCATCGGCTATCCACAAAGATCCTTTGGTTACCTCTTCTACAAGCCTAGTGAAAATATGGTCTTTGTAGAGAGGGGAGTCTTTTTTGAGAGAGAATTTATAAGCCAAGGAAACAGTGGGAGGCAAATTGACCTTGAAGAGCTTCAAGAGTCAAATGGTGAAGGAACCTTAAACACTATCGACCAACCCGGGGAGGAAAATCCTGTTGAGACGATAGATGAGTCCGTACCTCCGAGGCGTTTCACTAGAGTTAGGAACACACCTGAGTTTTATTATGGTTATCACATCACCACTGGAGGTGATACATTTATTAGTGATAGTACACTAACAGATTTGGATGAACCTAATAATTACAGGGAAGCCATGGCAGGCCCTGAGTCTGCTAAATGGAAGGAGGCTACAGACAATGATATTCGGTCCTTGTATGACAATCAAGTGTGGAACTTGGTTGACAATGTACCAGGTCATAAGACAGTTGGGTGCCAATGGATCTTCAAAAAGATGACCGACATGGATGGGAAGGTACACACCTACAAAGCAAGACTGGTGGAAAGGGCTTTACTCAAACTCTGGGAGTTTACTATGATGAGACCTTTTCACCAGTAGGAAAGATTAAGTCTATTAGAGTTTTATTGTCCATAGCTACATTTCATGATTATGAAATATGGCAAATGGATGTCAAAACTGCTTTCCTTAATGGAAAGTTGACTGAGGATGTTTACATGGCTCAGCCAGAGGGTTTTGTCGATGCAAAGTACCCTAATAGGGTGTGTAAGCTTGAGAAATCCATTTATGGATTGAAACAAGCATCTCGTAGATGGAATCTTTGCTTCAATGAGAAAGTCAAAGAGTTTGGTTTTTGGAGGAGCAAAGATGAGTCCTGTGTGTATGTTAGGGCTAATGGGAGTATAGTTAGCTTTCTGGTGTTGTATGTGGATGACATACTACTCATAGGAAATGACATCCCAACTTTGTAGGAGGTTAAGTCCTGGCTTGGGAAGTGTTTTGCTATGAAGGACCTTGGAGAAGCTGCCTATATCCTAGGGATAAGTATAATGAGAGATAGGAGTAAGAGACTAATTGGACTTAGTCAGAGTACCTACTTGGATAAGGTGTTGAAAAGATTCAACATGCAGAATTCCAAGAAAGGGGACTTGCTGATCCAGCACAATGCCAAGTTGAGTAAGACTCAGAGTTCGAGTACAGAGGCTGAGATTGCTAAAATGAGTCGATTTCTGTATTATTCCACTTTTGGCTCGATCATGTATGCTATGACGTGCACTTTCCCTGATGTAGCCTTTGCTTTGAGCATGGTTAGCAGATTTCAGAGAAATCCTGGCATGGCGCACTGGACTGCGATAAAGAATATTCTCAAGTACCTAAGGAGGACTAAGGATTGGGTCCTTACCCTTGGTGGGAGTGATGAATTGAGAGTGATTGGGTATAGTGATGCTAGTTTTCAGAATGACATGGATAATTTCCGCTCTCAGTCTGGCTGGGTCTTTACCCTAAATGGAGGAGCAATTACGTGGAAAAGTTCCAAACAGGAGACAGTAGCTGATTCTACTTGTGAATCAGAGTACATAGCAACGAGTGAAGCGGAAAAGGAGGCGATATGGCTGAAGAACTTCATTGGAGACCTTGGAGTTATGCCAGCTATACAAGAGCCTATGGAAATTTTCTGTGACAGCAATAGTGCGGTTGCCTTAGCCAAGTAGCCAAGAGATCACGGTAGATCCAGACATATTGACAGAAAATACCACTTCATAAGACACAAGATAGAAGAAGGACTCCTCGTGGTAAAGAGGGTATCGTCGGAAGAGAACCCTGCAGATCCCCTCACGAAGGGACTGATTAGGGTTAGCAATTTGTAGCATGCAAGAAGCACAGGGCTGAGGGATGATATTAGTTTTAATAATTAGATTTCTGAAACTTGTAAAATGTAATTGAGATTTGATGATTAAATAAAAGTTGTTATTTATTTATGAGTAAACTATTACTATCCAATGTTGATCGTTTACTGTTTTTTCAATTTCGCATGTTTTGACTTCCAGAATACTTATTTTATTCAAACTCTCCACAGTTGGTCATATGTCGGAAGTAGATATGAATCAAGATTATCATGAATTTGGCTTGTAAGATTTGTGTAAGGTGCATTAGACATAGCAATGGTTGCTACAACATTCATGAGTGATCATAAGTCCTGAGTATTGGATTAAACCCACACTCGCTTGTATTACTTCATGGAATTTATCTCGAGTGATCGCGAGACGGTAATATCATATATATATATATATATATATATATATATATATATATATATATATATATATATATATATCTTCTAACCTAGAGATATGAGTTGTTGAATGTGAGTTGGTTATGCATTGATTGTACGAAAACACATCAGTAACTTGATGTCATAAAACGTGCTTTTGTGCATAATTCAACAAGTAGTTAGTACAAGCATATGAGTCGAAGTTTATCTGTTCCTTCTAGCGATAGAAGCGATATCTGGGCCCCTCGATGATTTGGTTTTGACTTACGTGTAGGACCTGGTCAGAACCTAATTGATGTGTTCAATTTGGTTCTATGTCAGACAAATCATAGATCGAGAAACAAATGCTAGACAATAAGTTAGACCATGTTCCATGTGTTTTTTCGACTGATATCTTGAGAACAGAGGAATATATGATCACTTATTTAAAAGGGCTCTTCATAGTTTGACAGAGTTTTAAAGAGCTACGATTGCTGGTTGGTTCTTGAAGTTATACTTGCAACTATAGTTATCAGACTTATCCAAGTGGGAGACTGTTGGATAAGGTGTCTAAGTCCGTAACTATATTTGGTATCAACTTGACCCGACCCGACATGGTCCATTTGGGTTGCAATTCACCTAACAACTTGTTTGGATATACTTTTGAGAATAAGATGTATATGATATATTAATATATTATTGATTATAATATATTAATATGATATCATAATTATTTAATTAGTATTGATCAAGAATTAATTTAGAATTAATTTAGTGATAAAAAATGAGATAATTAAATATGGACTCTTATTTATATATATGGATTGGGCTAAGATTTATTTAGGATGGGCTAAGAGTATATGGAGTCCATGGATAGCCCATGGATCTTTTAACCCATGGATCCTAGGTAAATGAAGAGTCATGGGTATTAGGGTTTAACCCTAATCCTCCATACTATATAAAGGAGTCCTTGGTTCTAGAATTGGTACTAGTGTGTGTGAGCATAAGAGTGAGTCAATTTCTACAAGTGTTCTTATTCTCTCAAGAGCTTCCAATTTGTTTTGGTGATTTGTGACACCACTTGAGGCATCCACACTATTGGTGCTAGGCTCATAAACTCCAAGCAATCAACCACAAAAGAAAGGTATGTTATTCTACCTAAAGTTTTGTATTGCAAGTACCCCATAACATGCTAGTTAGGCTGTGAACCTTGGAAATAAAATTTGCATGTATTTTAGAGAAAACATAGATCCAAGGTTTCTTGGGTTGCATGTACACCATAGGAGTGTTAGTATGCTCAAAACCCAACATCACGGGCCACATGCAGAAAAGGCTAAGGTATGTGGACGGTTTGCTGAAACTGAATGTGAACTTCCCCGAGGAGTTGGAAATTGACATCATTTTGCACTCCTTACCTTTGTGTTATGATTAATTTTGTATGACATACCACATGAACAAGGAGGAAGTTACACTTAGCAGACTTCAAGGACTCTTGAAGACTGCGAAAAGTGGTCTTAAGAGTAAATCAGTTGTTACCACTCCAACTCCTACCGCGGTCCCTATCTTGGAAATCGGGCAAGGCAAAGGAAATAAAAGGAAGAGCCCTTCGACCGGTACCAAGGGAAAGTTTCTTGATGTCTCTTCTTCAAGTGGAACCAAGAAAGGTTTCGTCACTCCTTCTGCGAACCCTAAAGAGGCTGAATGCTTTTATTGCCATGAAAAGTCGCACTAGAAGCGAAACTACCCAAAGTACCAGCAAGATGTGAAGGATGGGAAAGTGACACCCAACAATGCAGGTATATACACTATATTGTCTAATAATTCACCTCATTCTAATTCTTGGGTCCTTGATACAGGTTATGGTATTCACATATGTACTGATTTCCAGGGACTAAGAATAAGTGAGAATATGGAGCATGGGAAGATAAACTTGATCATAGGGAATAAGAAAGCTTCACCTGTCACCAAGATTGGAGTTTATTCTTTGTTGCTAAGTAGTGGATTAGTGTTAGATTTGAATAAGTGTTGTTACTCGTCTGAAATGGCGAGAAATATTATTTCCTTTCATGGTTTGTACAAACAACGTTTTACCTTTTCATTTGGTAATGAATGTGGTGGTATTAATGCTTTCTTTAATAATGTTCTTTATTTTAAAGCATTACCTAGTGGTGGTGTATATAACATAGGAAACTGTGTCAGTTGTAGATAACATAGGAAATAATGTGTTGTGTATTGATTCTTCAACTAGTTTGGATAAAGCATCATTATGGCATTGTCGTCTTGGACATGTAAGCAAGAAACGCGTATGCCAACTCCAAAAGGATGGAGTCTTGGAGTCATTTGACCTAAAGTCATATGATAGTTGTGAATCTTGTTTGCTTTGGAAAATAACAAAGTCACCCTTCACTGGTAATTGTGCTAGGGGTGAGGGTTTGTTGGACCTCATTCATACTAATGTGTGTAGACCCTTCAGAACCGCCACAAGAGATGCTAATCGCTTCTATGTGACTTTTATTGATGATTTTAGTAGATATGGATATGTCTACTTAATCAAGCATAAGTAAGAGACCTTTGAAAGATTCAAAGAGTTCAAGCAGGAAGTGGAGAATCAGTTAGGTAGAAACATTAAGATGCTTCAATCCGATCGGGGTGGTGAGTATCTTAGTATAGAGTTCCTTGACTATCTTAAGGAATGTGGGATTATCTCATAATTGACACCTCCTAGGATACCACAGCTTAATGATGTGGTTGAGAGGCTCAATCGAACCTTGTTGAATATGGTTCGTTCCATGATGAGTCATGCTTTGCTACCAATCTCTTTTTGGGGGTATGTGTAACACCCGATTCCATGTATGCCTTTAATTTCAAGTATTTATTATGTTTTTCTCTAGGACTCGACGAGTTGGAGGCCCAAATTGTCGAGTAGAGTCATGATATGTGGGAAGTTTAAGTAGTCTACTCGACGAGTCGGGAGACCGACTCGGTGACTAGACGCTGTTTGAGTGAAACCCTAAATTGAAGGTTTGCAGCCTATTTAAACACATTATAACCCCTCAACTCAGCCCCTAACATCCAGAGCAAACCCTAACTCGAAACCCTAGTCGTTTTTAGTGTGTTCTTGAGCCTTGTGGTGTTACTTTGTGTGATTAAAGCTTGAAGAAGGGTATGAGGCTTGTGAGATCAAGGGGGAGCAAGAAGATCCAGAGTTTTGAGCATATTTCCAGCTTATTAGAGGTATAAAGCTGAAACCTTGTCTATTCATTGTGTAGATCTTGATTTTGGGCCTTTTTCTACATCTTTCTATGCCCTAGAGAGGTTGTATTCGGGATTGAGTGTTGGAAGTCAGTTTGTGCTTCAGATCTTGGGTTATTGGGGGTCTTTTTGTCATAAAGGTGCCCACCTTGTTGCCATAAACACCCCATGCATCTTGTAGATAATCTTTTATGGCTTTTTGAGCCAAAGACCCCATACATGGACATCAAGTTTGTAACTTTATGTATAAAAGAGACCCTAGGAGGTTAGATCTATGATTTGGATGCATTAAGTCCCACTAAAATCAACTGTATAGTTTTGGACAAGGAGGGACTCGACGAGTCACTTGGGTGACTCGGCGAGTCGAGATGCTTTTTCCCCAAAAACATCCTCTAGAAATGGTTTTGGTTGAGTGGAAGGAATGCCCAGCCTACTAGGGGTTTTCTTTGGACCTAGAAGTCATGGGACTCGACGAGTGCTAGAACACGCTCGGCGAGTCCAAGGCAATCTCCCATTCTTTGACGATGGGCTCGACGAGTTGTTCTTACAACTCGGCGAGTCTTTAGACTGGACGCATTCATATGCTGAAGATGAACTCGACGAGTTCAAGGAAGAACTCGCCGAGTCAGTTGAATATTGACTGAAGTGTTGTTGAAGGTGAACTCGCCGAGTTCTTGCGAGACTCAATGAGTGGTGACGGGTTTGTAGTATTATGTGGACAAAGGGACTCAGCGAGTTGGCGGACCAACTCGGTGAGTCTGGTCAACCAAAGAGTTGAATTGACTAGGGTTTGACTTTGACTTTAACTTTTACTTGGATTCAAGTTGACCCTTGAAGGGGTTATGGGTACAAATTGATAACTTAGAAGGGTTGTCGTGTAGGGAATGAGGAGTCAAGGAAAGCCGACTTTCACACCGAGGACAGTGCAGACGCTAAACGACTTCGAGGTGAGTTACCTTCCAGTAGCGATGGGTCTAAGGCAACAATGCCAGCCCACCAACAAGAGTAATTGGTAGATAATTGTCTTTGTGATAATTATATTGTTATGCTTACAAGATATGCTTCTGTGATATGCCAATGAGATATGTTTATGAGATACGCTTTCGAGATATGATTATGTGATATGCTATGTGAGTTAGTGGTAGTAGCAGGGAATAGTTTTTCCTTGACTTGGTTGTTAGCACCGAAGGGTAGGTCAGTACCCAGATATGCATGACCGTATAATTATATTTTATTATTGTATGATCGAGGTTGGGGGTGAAATAGTCCCCTATGCCGGTTGAGATAGACCGAAGGTTAGTTGGCACTCCAGAACGGCCTGACATGGGTAGGTCAGCACCCCATAATAGCTTGACATGGGTAGGTCAGCACCCTAAAATGGCTTGACATGGGTAGGTCAGGCACCCTAGAATTTCCCGGCAATATGTATGCTATGTGATTGTATGGTATGTGGTATGATGGGGGAACTCACTAAACTTTGTGCTTACAGTTTCAGTTTTGGTTTCAGGTACCTCTTTGTCTAAGGGGAAGGAACCGACAATGTAGCAGCGTGTCATACACACACACATATGTTTTCCGCATTGAGTTTCTGGGATTGTACTATGATTTATATTACTTATGTTGAGATGGTTTCCGAAAATGTTTTTATAGTTTTTATAAAATGACATGACTTTGGTAATGTTTTGGTAAACTATGTTGTGAAGTATTTATTTAAAAACGAAATTTTTGGCCTCGAAAATTGGGATGTTACAATTTGGTATCAGAGCCTTGGTTTAAGGGATTCGGACATACCCTTGGGGGTGTTTGAACTCAAATTGAGGGCTTGAAAGATTTTTACAAGGAAATAGTTTTTCTAAAATCTAAATTAAAGAGTTTTGAGAAAGAACAAGGTGCGTGATGCGTGCGACCAACCGAGCTCAAGTAAGTTTTCCCCAAGATACCCATACTTGTGATGTGTTTATGAGAACTGCATGCTAGATTAGGGCTAAGGATCTAGGAGGATGCCTTGTATGCCTATTATGTGTTTATGAGAAATGCATGCTAGATTAGGGTTAAGGATCTAAGAAGAATGCCCTGTATGCCTGCTATAGGAGCTCATTGAGCTGTATGTTAGGACTGGTAGTTACAGTGAGATAGCCTAATTAGGTTATGCTCAATTTGGTTACTCAATGCACGAATGCTACTTGCTTTGTGCTAAAGTGGTTCTGGCTAACTTTGACTAACTAGTAAGCGAATATGTAACATCCATAAATTTTACGCCAAATCTAAACTTTTCCAAACATAATTAAAACCCAAATAGTGTTTGTTTACAAATTGTTTTCAAATAATTATTTATCAGAGTGTCCCAAAAGCAGATCATAAGGATGAAGAGCGGTACGGTCACGGCTTCGCCTTGCCACGATCTCCTGAAGTACCTGAAACAATAACTGAAAACTATAAGCCCAAGGGCTTAGTGAGCTACCCCCAAAATACCAATACCACACTGAAATACCAAATTAGTAACAATCAACCAACAACATGCAAACTGGGCCAACAGCCTGAATGGACCACCCTACCGGGACTACAGTCTAACTGAATATATAACAAGCCTTCGGTATGACGAAACCGCCACATGGGCCTACAATCTCCCCGGACCAGTCATAGGGTATGTTGGCCTTCAGCACAAAGGAAGATCACCTCAACCCAAACAATGAGAAATTAATCATGTGTGCATAATTAACATATACTAGCATAAATAAGCATCAAACATATATATCTCATGATCATAAATCATAGCAATCTCTCATAGCTAAAGCATCGACCTAGCAAGCCACTAACATACCGATCCCTAAGGATCCTACAATCATAACATACTGTCTATCCTGATTCAGATCTATTAGATTGTAACCATATATATATATATATATATATATATATATATATATATATATATATATATATATATGTGTGTGTGTGTGTGTGTGTGTGTGTGTGTGTGTATATATATATATATATATCATAACTATAAAAACTAAAGGGCCACCCTTCGTGCCTTAGACCCTTTTGATATAGTGAGGATAACTCACCTCGCAGATGCCGACTCGGTAGATAAATCCCAACTCTTGAATCACTTGCCAAAGACTCCCCCACCTATTACCATAGTACGAATATACTCATAAGTCCTCAACCTCACAAGGTACTCTGTAAACCAACTATCCCTGGTCAAAGTGAAAGTCCTCTGTCAAGGTCAACAGTCCATGTTGACCTTAACTCGACGAGTACCCTCGGCTACTTGCCGTGTACCTTGAAGTTCTTTCCCACTCACCGAGTCACCGGGGTGACTCGTCGAGTTCCTAAGATTTTCGATCAAAACCCTAAGGCCACCCGTCGAGTTTCCTTCTTGCAATATGATGGATACACACGCTTTCGTAACTTGGGGAAAACTCATCCGACTCGCCGAGTTGTTCATATAACTCGTCGAGTCTATGGCAATCTTCATCGGACTCGCCGAGTTATTCATCCAACTCGTCGTCTTCATGGCCATCTTCATATGACTCGCCGAGTCAACCTTGCGACTCGCCGAGTTCCTTCACTCCTTAAGCCATACAGACTCATTTAAGCCATGTAATCTCTCCAAATTATAGATCCAAGCTTCTAGGGAATGCTTTCATGTAAAGTTGCAGACTTTACGTGCATGGATGACTAAAAAGGCTCTTAATGCCAAATCTAAGCTCTTAATGGGATTTCATGCACAAGGAGGGCCTTATCCACGACCAAAACAGAAACTTTATGATTCTAGAACTTGAGAAGGGTCCAGATCTGAAGTTACAACTTCAGATCTAGCCCATAGCTCACCAAAATGACTCCAAAAATCCATAAAACCCTAAAACTCAACCACAAAGAGATCTAGAAGAAAAGGGAGAAAAGATTGCAACTTGATACCTCCAAAAGATGCTAGCTGAGGTAAGTTCTGTTTGCCACCCCTTCGTTGCTTCAACTTCTTTGCTCTTCAAGATTTTCCTTCCTAGCCAACCTTCTTTCCAAGGCTTAAAACACACCAAAAAGAGTACCACACGAATTAGGGTTTCACTGAGCTCTTAAAGACTGTAAAGAGGCCCAAGGAGGCATAGGCCTCCTTAAATAGGCTGTAAAACCCTGATTTAGGGTTTCCTCTTCCAACTCCTCCTCATCGAGTCCCTCCTAGACTCGGTGAGTAGGTCACTAAGCACGCAATCCCACCCCACTAGTACTCGACAAGTAGGGCAACCGACTCGTCGAGTAGGACTTAAAACCAAAGACCTTTTATTTAAATCCATACCTGAGAATCGGGGCGTTACAATTCTCCCCCACTTGAACTAGACTTCACCCTCAAAGTCCCTTGAAATAAACAATTTCGGGTAATGCTCGCGCATCTCCACCTCTAGCTCCCATGTCCACTCGGATCCCCTCTGATGTTCCCACTGCACCTTCACCAAAGGTATTTCCTTGCTTCGAAGAATCTTCTTCTTCCTTTCCAAAATGGCCACCAGCCTTTCCACATAATTCAGGTGCTTATCGACCTGAATGTCGTCTAATGATACTACTGCCTCCTAATCCATAATGCACTTTCGCAACTGCGTAACATGGAATGTGTTGTGGATCTGGCTAAGCTCCTCCAAGAGCTCGAGCCTATAAGCCACCCTACCAACATCGCAATGATCCTGAATGGCTAAATATAACGGGGAACCAACTTTTCCCTCTTCCTGAAGCGAATTACACCCTTCCAAGGTGAGACCTTCAGGATTACCATGTCACCCACTTGAAATTCCAACTCAGATCGGCATCTTCTCAGCATAACTCTTTTGTCGACTCTGAGCGGTCTGCAAATGCTGTCTAATCTGTTGTATATTTTCGGTAGTTTGCAGAACTACCTGTGTCCACCACATCACCATGTGCCCAATCTTACCCCAGCAGACTGGGGTTCTACACTTCCGACCATACAACAACTCGAAAGGTTGGGCGCCAATACTGGAATGATAGTTGTTGTTGTAGGCGATATCTGCAAGCGGTAGGTGGGAATCCCAACTCCCACCAAAGTCAATGATGCACGCCCTCAACATGTCCTCGAGGGTCTAGATGGTCCGCTCACTCTGCCCATCGTTCTGCGGATGGAATGTTGTACTAAAATGCAGTTGAGTACCAAGTTCCTCATGGAACTTCTGCCAAAAACGGGAAGTAAACCTGACATCCCGATCGGAAACGATAGAAACTAGAACCCCATGGCGAGATACAGTCTCGCTGACATACATGTCGACCAATTTCTCAGCCAACGAACTCTCCCGTATGGCCAAGAAATGGGCACTCTTGGTCAGCCGGTCCACGATGACCCATATAGCATCAAACCCCTCCGCCGTCCTCGGCAACTTTGTAATGAAATCCATCGTGATTTTCTCCTATTTCCACATGGGAATCTCCAGAGGCAGCAACTTACCATGCGGCCTCTGATGCTCGGCCTTGACCATCCTACAGGTAAAGCACCTCTCAACATACCCAACGATTTCTCGCTTCATTCTGGGCCACCAATAACTCAAACTCAAATCACGATACATTTTGGTGGCCCCCGGATGAATAGAAAAGTGAGACTTATGAGCCTCCTCCATCACTGTCTGCCAAACCCCTTCAGACATCAGAACCCAAACCTGACCGTATCGGGTCAACAACCCGCGACTATCTTTAACAAACCGGGCGCTCTCGCCCTTAATTCTCTCCAACTTCTAGTTCTCCGGTCTCATACCCTTAACCCGAGCATCCCTAATCAAGCTCACAAGTGGGGAATCCACCTCTATCCTCATACACCTTGCTGGGGTAGAAGACCCAACTGACTTGTGGCTCAAAGCATCCACAACCACATTCGCTTTACCAGGATTGTAAATGATCTCACAATCATAGTCCTTGACCACATCTAGCCACCTGCACTGCCTCATGTTCAGGTTCGGCTGATCCATGATGTGTGTCAAACTCTTGTGATCCGTATATATAGTGAAACAGACACCGTACAAATAATGCCTCCAAATATTGAGAGCGAAAACCACCGCTCCCAACTCAAGATTGTGCGTTGGGTATCTCGTCTTATGCGACTGCAGCTGCCATGATGCATAAGCTATCACTCGTCCCCTCTGCAAGAGGACTGCCCCCAAACCCGAGATGGATGCATCACAAAATACTACAAAATCCTCAACTCCCTCAGGGAGTGTCAGCACTGGCACCTCACATAAACACTGCTGGAGGGTCTCAAACGCCCTCTATTGCTCAGGGCCCCACCGGAAATCCACCCCTTCCTCATAAGACGAGTGAGGGGTACTGCAATCTTGGAGAAATCCCGAATAAATCTCCGGTAGTACCATGCTAAATGCAAGAAACTTCTGATGTCTGAGGGAGATTTCGGAGCCTCCCACTACATAACCGCCTCCACCTTGGCCGGATCGACCAAAATCCCCTCCTGGTTAATGAGATGTCTGAGGAACTGGACCTCTTGTAACCAAAACTCACACTTCGAGAACTTGGCATACAACCGTTCTCGCTGCAGAACCTCTAACAGCTCCTTGAGATGTTCCTCGTGTTGCTCAAGGGTCTTCAAATATACCAAGATATTGTCTATGAACACAATGACCGAGCGATCGAGCATCGGTCTGCAGACTCGATTCATCAAATCCATAAACATTGTCGGAGCGTTGGTGAGCCCAAACGGCATCACCACAAACTTGTAATGACCATTATGAGTCCGAAACACAGTCTTCTCCACGTCTTCCTCCCTCACCCTAACCTGGTAATAACCGGATCTCAAATTGATCTTGGAAAACCAAGATGCACCCTGCAGCTGATCGAAAAGATCATCTATCCTCAGGAGTGGATAATGGTTCTTCACCATTAACTTATTCAACTCCCTATAGTCAATGCACATCCTGTGGGTACCGTCCTTCTTCCTGATGAAAAGGATCGGTGCTCCCTAGGGTGAACTACTCGGACGAATAAACTGCTTACCCAGAAGCTCCTGCAACTAAGATGATAGCTCCTGCATGTCAAGCGGTGTCAGACGGTGTGATACCCTAGCTATAGGGTCCGCACCCGACACTAGATCAATCCTGAACTCAACCTGCCTCTCCGGAGGCACTCCGGGTAACTCCTCCAAAAACACGTCGGCAAACTCTCTAACTACTGGGACCTCCGAAACCGAGGGCTAATCCCTAACCCGCGTATCCACCACGTACGCTAAATAACTAGCACACCCATGTTGAATATACTATCGAACCCTGGCCACTAAACAAAACCCTGATCGCATCCTGGTTCCCTCGCCATATACCACCAGTTCCCCCCCCCCCTCTTGGGGTTCGAACTACCACTCGATGACCTTCACAGTCGATCATGGCACCAAATCGACTGAGCCAATCCATCCCTATAATCACACATACTTCCCCCATGGGAATAAGAATCAATTCTATCAAGAAGGACACCCCGAAGATCTCCAACTCGCATCCCCAGTAGATCGAAGAAGCAGAGACCCTGTGCTCGTTGACGATCGAAACCCGCAACGGACACTCAAGATCATCTACCGGCACAGTAAAACCTCTACTGAAAGTCTGAGATACAAACGACCGACTCGCTCCCGAGTCGAATAAAACCGAAGTTGGCAAATAGATTACTAAAAATGTACCTAAACACAGGTACAACCAATAAGCATAACACATATATAATAACTGAAACAAAAAATAGAAACATACCAGCAACCACATCCGGTGCTGCCTTGGCCTCCTCGGCCGTAAGCTGGAAAGCATGACCCTAAGCCTTCGTAGGCTCCATCATTACTGGCCTCCCATCCCCAATCCTCATAGTAGCTGGTTAGGAACCCTACGTCGGCTTGGCGGCGAGCTGCGGACAGTTGGTCTTCACATGACCAACGTGGTGACAATGATAACAAATCCTCATATCTGCTGGAGGGGCGGACTGGCGACAGTCCCTGGCATAATGCCCCTCCTTGCCTCATTTGTGGCACCCACCTCCAGCTTGACAATCCCCAGAATGATCCCTGCCACGCTTTCCACACGTGCGACTTTGCTGACCTTCGGTCCGAGTATCAGCGGTCTTAGACCCTTTAGGCACCGGCTGAGACTGTGCCTGCGCTTGACGCTGCTCCTTCAACTACTGCTCTATCTCCAACTCATGCCACCTTGCGAATTCCTGAAGATCCAGGAAGGTATCATACTGCTGTGTAGACACAGACTGCCGAATATCTGTCTTGAGCATACTCAGATAACGAGTCATTTGAGACTGCTCTGAAGCAAACTCCAGGCAGAACATCGCTCTCTCTGTGAACATATAGGTAATCTCCATCACAGACTCCCCATCCTGCCTCAGTGACAAAAACTCTTGAGAAATCCGTTCCCGCTCAACGCATGGAACGTAGCGGGTGCGGAACATATCCCGAAACTGCTCCCAAGTAACAGCAGCTCCATGATCATCAGTAAACGACCCTGTCATCAATCTCCACCAGTCCTTTGGCCCGAGCCTTAGCAGGTTCAGGGCACACCTGACCTTCTGGTCAGCAGGACATGAGCATTTGAAGAAACAACCCTCCACGTCAGACAACCACTTCATAGCCCTAATCGCATCCTGTGTACCATCAAATGTTGGGGGCTTCGTGTTATCGAAGTCCCGATACTGGAAATCCCTGTTGGCTCCTCCTCCAACCCCTGCCGCGGTTACAGCCGATGTGGCTGCAGTGGCCGCTATCTCTACTAGAGCTACGTATCGCTCATAAAAATACTCAACCATCACGGTCTTAATCGACCCAAAGATCTCTGGCAACTACGCTAGGAACGCCGCAAAAATCTCATCGTGCAAAATCTCGCAGATCCTGGCATTCAACTTCTCTGTCCCTATCTGTACCACAGGCTCAGGTACTACCGGCACCTCCGACCCTCCGTCTCCCAACCTCGATCCAGACCCGGATCCCGACCCGAATCCAACAACAAAACATCTTGTCACCACCATACTGAAAATATACCCAAGACGTCTGATAAACAATCATAATATCGAGAGGCCAATTCCCACAACCCTAGGGGTTGTGACTTCCTTGCTACGCATATGGGTCCTGTGCTTTCAGTAGTACAGGCCCATACTACCTTCCACACCTACCCATATTTGTCTCAAGTATCATCACAATGCTCTAACACTACTATGAATATAACATGCGCTCAACCGTCACTCCTAGAGGGATATTGACTATCTCGTGTCTAGCTTCATAGCTTCCCACAACCTACTCATCCATGAAACTTTCATCACCCCCTGCAGTGCTAGTGTATGTTAGCCACACATAACATTGGACCCAATAGACTTTCGAATATCCAATCCTACCCGAAGGCTGAATCAACATTCTCAGGCTATAAGATCTTAATTATGTACAACCGTGATGCATACACTAAACATCTACAGTTATGATGTCGATTTCATATGCAAGAAACCCTAGGCTAACAGGCATCATATAATCAGGCAAGTCTATTATGCGATTCCTGAAGATCCCTAGCCTAGCACTAGCATGCTGTTCTAACATATCATAATATCAAATAACCGTATGGTATATTGGGGTCCACTTACAGGCTCCGACTGATCATACCCTTTGCATCCTCCATCCTTTATTTTGAAAACCATTAAAAAAAACTTACTTTCCAAAAATCTCCTTGATTTGAGACTGGATTCACATGAGTGTTCCTCCAATTCACTCAAACCAAGGCTCTGATACCAACTTGTAACATCCATAAATTTTATGCCAAATTTAAACTTTTCCAATCATAATTAAAACCCAAATAGTGTTTGTTTACAAATTGTTTTCAAATCATTATTCATCAGAGTGTCCCAAAAACAGATCATATGGATGAGGAGTGGTACGGTCACGCCTTCGCCTTGCCACGATCTCCTGAAGTACCTGAAACAATAACTGAAAACTGTAAGCCAAGGGCTTAGTGAGCTACCCCCAAAATACCAATACTACATTGAAATACCAAATCGGTAACAATCAATCAACAACATGCATATTGGGCCAACGGTCTAACTGAATCTATAATGAGCCTTTGGCATGATGGGACTGCCACATGGGCCTACAGTCTCCTTGGACTGCTCATAGGGTATGTTGGCCTTCAGCACAAAGCAGGACCGCCTGAACCTAAACAACGAGCAACTAATCATGTGTGCATAATTAACATATACTAACATACATTAGCATCAAACATATCTATCTAATGATCATAA
The DNA here is from genome assembly GCF_052625555.1 of Lactuca saligna. NCBI lineage: Eukaryota > Viridiplantae > Streptophyta > Magnoliopsida > Asterales > Asteraceae > Lactuca > Lactuca saligna. The sequence goes on along the minus strand of NC_136424.1, from coordinate 199,660,239 downwards.
ATCATAGCAATCTCTCATAGCTAAAGCATCGACCTAGCATGCCACTAACATACTGATCCCTAAGGATCCTAGAATCATAACATACTGTCTATCCTGATTCCGTTCTATCAGATAGTAACCACATATATATATATATATATATATATATATATATATATATATATATATCAAAATGATAACAACTAAAGGGCCGGCCTTGGTGCCTTAGACACTTCTAATATAGTGAGGATAACTCACCTCGTAGATGCCGAGTTGGTAGATAAATCCCAACTCTCGGATCACTTGCCAAAGACTCCCCCACCTATTACCATAGTAAGAATATGCTCATAAGTCCTCAACCTCACAAGGTACTCCATAAACAAACTAGTCAACCCCTAGTCAAAGTCAAAGTCCTTAGTCAAGGTCAACAGTCCATGTTGACCTTAACTCGCCGAGTACCCTCGGCTACTTTCCGTGTTCCTTGAAGTTCTTTCCCACTCACCAAGTCACCAGGGTAACTCTTCGAGTTCCTACGATTTTCGATCGAAACCCTAAGGCCACCCGTCGAGTTTCCTTCTTGCAATATGACGGATACACACGCTTTCATAACTTGGGGAAAACTCATTCGACTCGTTAAGTTGTTCATATAACTCGTCGAGTCTATGGCAATCTTCATTGGACTCGCCGAGTTATTCATCCAACCCGTCGAGTTCATGGCCATCTTCATATGACTCGCCGAGTTCCTTCAGTCCTTAAGCCATACAGACTCATTTAAGCCATGTGATGGCTCCAAATTACAGATCCAAGCTTCTAGGGCATGCTTTTCACGTAAAGTTGCAGACTTTACGTGAATTCATGTCTAAAAAGGCTCTTAATGCCAAATCTAAGCTCTTAATGGGGTTTCATGCACAAGGAGGGCTTGATCCACTACTAAAACAAAAACTTTATGATTCTAGAACTTGAGAAGGGTCTAGAGGTTACAACTTCAGATCTAGCCCACAACTCACCAAAATGACTCCAAAAATCCATAAAACCCTAAAACTCAACCACAAAGAGATCTAGAAGAAAAGGGAGTAAAGATTGCAACTTGACACCTCCAAAAGATGCTAGCTGAGGTAAGTTCTGTTTCCCACTCATTCCTTTCTTCAACACCTTTTCTCTTCAAGATTTTCCCTCCAAGCCAACCTTCTTTCCAAGGCTTAAATCACACCGAAAGAGTACCACAGGAATTAGGGTTTCACTGAGCTCTCGAAGACTGTAAAGAGGCCGAAGCAGGCTTAGGCCTCCTTAAATAGGGTGCAAAACCCTGAGATTTAGGGTTTCCTCTACCAGCTCCTCCTCGTCGAGTCCCTCCCTGGACTCGGCAAGTAGATCACTAAACACGCGATCCCACCCCGCTACAGCTCGACGAGTAGGGCAACCAAATTTTCGAGTAGGACTTAAAACCAAAGAACCTTTTCCCTGGACTCGGCGAGTAGGTCACTAAACATGCGATCACACCCCGCTGCTACTCAACGAGTAGGGCAACCAACTCATCGAGTAGGACTTAAAACCAAAGAACCTTTTATTTAAATCCATATCTGAGAATCAGGGCGTTACAGAATATGTAACAGTATTCGCGAGCTAGTTAGGGAAATGGGGTAGGGACCCCTAGTGCAGCTGATGGCGGAGAGTAGGTTGGAGTGTGCCCAAGGAAAGCCTAGGATGAGAGTTAGAAAGGGATATTAGTAAGGGACTTGGTGAAGTTGCGGCGATCCTTGAGGAAAGTACGGATAGATGTGGAAGGTAGTATGGGCCCGTACTACTGAAAGCAGAGGATCCGTAATCGAGTCAAGGAGGGTCGAGATGGAACCAAGAAACCGGGAGAGTGTGTGAGAGCTCTCAAAAGTATGTACAATCCTGACATTTACGTGTTTATTTTCAGTATGGTGGTCACACGACATGGAGCAGGAGGTTCAAGATCTGGATCTGGATCAGGATCAGGCTCGGCTGCAGCGTCCGAGCAGGTCGATGACGGGTTGCGCGAGTTCATCGCATCCAAGATCACGAGAGGTATCCTTAAGGAGACCCCAGTTATTTTCGGGTCGATCAAGGAAGTGATTATTGAGCTGATGGAGGATCGCCTCCGAGCATTCAGCAGTGACTTGGCGTCCAGCCAGTCGAGTACATGCACAATGTCCTTTAAAAGGACTTTCGAGGGAGTGGTATGCCAAATTTTCATGGGGAGGAGGACCCCATTGCAGCCAGGAGATGGATTGCGGACATCGAGTCTACACAGTTCATGAGATTCTTCCCGGAGGGATCGAAGTTCCGCTTTGCTGCGGGTTGTTTGAGGGATAGAGCTAGAGATTGGTGGGAGTTAGTCGGTGACTCGCTGGGAGCCCCAACCGTGGGGGCTATGACTTGGTCAGACTTTGTGACCAGGTTCAGGGAGGAGTTTGCTCCAACTGTGGGGCTTCAGCAGCTGGCCAGGGAGTTTCTGGATATGAGACAGACTATGGAGTCAGTGGCGGAGATCGCCGCCAAGTTCAGGTAGAGGGCCTTGTTGGTACCTCAATATGCTGGGGATCAAGAGATGCGAAAGACCCGCTACCATGACATGTTGAGGGCTGACATTCGGGAGCATGTTAGGTATTCAGCCTGCCCGGCCTTGGAGTCCATGATTGCTAGGGTGTGGGAGATAGATTGATATGGAGCACCTCAGGAAGAGGAAGGTGGAGACTAAGCATGTTACAGGGGTTTTGGGGAAGAAACCCAAGGGATCCGACTTTAGGTCGAAGGGCCAGTCAGGCCAGAGCCACAGCAGGAAATGTGGCAGGCCGCATGAGGGAGCTTGTAGAGCAGGATCATCAGCCTGCTACAAGTGCGGCAAGATGGGGCACTTTGGCATGGATTGTACTGTTGCCTCCCCCACAGTTCAAACATCAGACCTGATTTGCTTCCATTGCAATCAGAGGGGATATAAGAAGGCCAACTGCCCTAGATTGTCAGCAGTATCAGCAGCAACATCAGTGGTGGTGCCGACTCTAGCGATAACATGAATTGTGGATGGTCGGAAGGTCCAGGAAGGGGCTCCAGTGTTGGGGAGCCAAGCGTTTCGGTTCACAGCCGAGGAGGCACGTGCCACACCCGATGTGGTGATGGGTATGATTTCTCTCTCTAATCTTTTATGTTATGTCGCTGTGAGTTTGATATGTGATATGTATGTTCTGTTTAGGATCGTTCCATGTGAACGGTATACCAATCCAGGTGTTGTTTGATTCGGGTGCTAGCCGATCATTTGTCTCTCTTGCGCTTAGCAAGAAGTTTCCTGAGTCCTCGGGCGTGTTGCATTGCCCTCTAGAGGTCGAGATTGCGGATGACCATTCAGTGCGGGCATCAGAGGCTTTCAGGGATTGTGTTTTTGAGATTGTTCGAGGAGCATTACATGGTAGACTTGGTTCCCATACTGTTCCGGGGGAACAAGGTTATTATAGGTATGGATTAGCTAAGCCCCAATGGGGCGGTGAGGGGAGAGCTAGTGATTCAGGGCGAGAGGCCACAATGAGGACCAGCCTTATGTTCAGTTGCAAGGGCTAGGCACTACGTTCAGCAGGGTTGCATAGGATATGTTGCCTATGTTGTGGATACCCGGGAGGAGGGTAAGGCGGCGGTGGGTGATGTGCCAGTTGTACAAGAATTCACAGATGTATTCCCCGAGGAGTTGCTTGGGATACCTCCAAAGAGGCAGGTAGAGTTCAGGATGGACCTAGTCCCGGGTGCGGATCCAATAGCCAAGGCACCATATCAGTTGGATCCTCCTGAGATGTAGGAGTTTTCCACACAACTGCAGGAGCTGTTAGACAAGGGATTCATTAGACCGAGCAGTTCACCCTGGGGAGCCCTGATTTTATTTGTAAAGAAGAAGGAGGGGTTGCATCTAATGTATATAAATTATCGAGAGCTGAATAAGGTAACGATGAAGAACCATTACCCACTCCCAAGGATTGATGACCTCTTTGACCAGCTACAGGGAGCAGCTTGGTTCTCCAAGATTGATTTGCATTTAGGTTATCATCAGATGAGGATCAGAGAGCAGGATGTGCAGAAGATAGCCTTTTGGACGCGTTATGGTCAATCTGAGCTTGTGGTGATGCCTTTCGGGCTCACCAACGCTCCTGCCATGTTCATGGATCTCATAAACCGCGTGTGCAGGCCGATGTTGGATCGGTCTGTGATAGTTTTCATTGACGACATCTTGGTTTATTCCAAGATGCGAGAGCAGCATGAGGAGCACTTGCGAGAGGTTCTGGATACATTGAGAAGGGAGAGCTTGTATGCTAAGTTCTCCAAGTGTGAGTTCTGGTTGTGCGGGGTGCAATTTCTTGGGCACCTTGTCAACCATAACGAGATTTTGGTTGACCCGACCAAGGTGGAGGCCATGATGAGATGGGAGGTTCAGAGGTCTCTATGTGAGATTCAGAGCTTTCTGGGACTGACAGGCTACTATCGGAGATTCATTCAGGACTTCTCCAAGATAGATGTGCCCTTGAACCGGCTGACGAGTAAAGTCGTGGTCTTTCGTTGGGGGCCGAGCAACAGGCCGTGTTTGAGACGTTGAGATTAAGATTGTGCGAGGCACCAATCTTAGCCCCGCCGGAGGGCATGGAGGGTTTTGTAGTATATTTCAATGCGTCCATCATAGGTTTTGGTGTGGTATTGATGCAGAGGGGGCATGTTATTGCTTATGCTTCGAGGCAGCTGAAGCCTCACGAGGCAAACTATCTGACGCATGATTTGGAGTCAGGGGCTGTTGTTTTCGCCCTCAAGATTTGGCACCATTACCTCTATGGGGTTCGTTGTACTATTTACACGGACCACAAGAGCTTGAGGTATCTCATGGATCAGCCAAATCTAAATATGAGGTAGCGTCGGTGGCTTGATGTGGTAAAGGATTATACTTGTGAGATCCTCTACCACCTGGGGAAGGCCAATGTTGTGGCTGACATGCTTAGCCGTAAGGCAGTGTCGATCAGGAATATCTGCATGAGGATGATAGTTGTGACTTTGCTGTTGGAGCAGATTCGAGAGGCCCAATTGGAGGCCATGATAGAGGAGCATCGAAAGAGTGAGCGTATTGTGGGTCAGGTTTCCTCCTTCACTATGATAGCTAGGGATTGTTGACTCTTCACCGTAGGGTGTGGGTCCCATATCATGGAGGTGTGCATCAGTTATGATGGAGGATGCACACAAATGCAGGTTCTCTGTCCATCCCGGGGCGACGAAGATGTACATAGATCTTTGTGTTGATTTTTGGTGTCCCTGTATGAAGAGGGACGTAGCTTGGTTTGTAGAGAGATACCTGACTTGCAGGAAGGTCAAGTCTGAGCACCAGAGACCTCATGGCAAGGTCCAGCCGTTGGATATCTTGTTGTAGAAATGGGAGGATATTACTATGAATTTTATCACGAAGCTTCCGAGGACCGCGCAAGGGGTAGATTTGATTTTGGTCATCGTTGATCGATTGACCAAGAAACTCCATTTCATTCCTACTCAGGAGAGAATTTCAGCCGAAAAGTTGGCTGACATCTATATCAGGGAGGTAGTGGCGCGACACGGGGAGCCTGTTTCAGTGATTTCCGACAGGGATGTGCGGTTCACTTCCAGGTATTAGAAGAAGTTTCATGACGAGCTGGGTTCTCGGCGACACTTTTGCACCACCTTTCGCCCGCAGACGGATGGTTAGAGTGAACGGACCATCCAGACTCTAGAGGGTATCCAGCAAGTTCAGATCAGGCTTCAGACTGCTTAGAGTCAGCAGAAAAGTTATGCCGACAAGCGTCGATCGGACCTGGAGTTCCAGGTCGGGGATATGGTGCTCTTGAAAGTGTCGCCTTGGAAGGGGGTCATTCGATTCAGGAAGTGGGACAAGCTGGGCACCAGGTATATTCAACCCTGCAGGGTTGTAGCCCGGGTGGGTAAGGTGGCATATAGGCTGGATTTGCCAACCGAACTCAGTCAGATACATAGCACTTTTCACGTCTCCCAGTTGTAGAAGTGTCTGGTGGACAATTCGACAGTAGTGCCATTAAAGGATATTCAGGAGGATGACAGCCTGAATTACATTGAGTGGCTAGTGGCAATCCTTGACAAGAAATCGAAGGATAGGAGGAACAAGAGAGTTGAGCTGGTTAAGGTGCAGTGGCGGCAACGCAAGTGCTCGGAATGGACCTGGGAGCCGGACGATGAGATGAGGGAGCATTACCCCGAGCTTTTTCAGGACCGAGCAGCAGACTTCGAGGACGAAGTCTAAGATAAGTACGGGAGATTTGTAACACTCAATTCCTGGTATGCCTTTAATTCAAGTACTTATTATGTTTTTCTCTGGGACTCGACGAGTTGGAGGCCCAACTCGTCGAGTAGAGTTGTGATCCGCGGGAAGTTTAAGTAGTCTACTCGCCGAGTCGGGAGACTGACTCGGCAAGTAAACGTTGTTTGAGTGAAACCCTAAATTGAGGGTTTTCACCCTATTTAAACACATTATAACCCCTCAACTCAACCCCATCACCTAGAGAAGACCCTAACTTGAAACCCTATCCGCTTTTATTGTGCCATGCGATCATCCCGAGCTCTTCCCTCCGCTACCGGAAGCACCAGAAACCAAAACTGAAAACTGTAAGCACGAATCTTAGTGAGTTCCCCAACCTACCACATACCATACACGTAACTGCATACTGCCAATACTGGGCCTCGCCCACTACCTCAGGCCTCGCCCGCTACAACAGGCCCCGCCTAGCTTGGAGCCCCGCTCGGTATACATATTTGTTTCTCTTAGGCCATGTCTGCTAAACATATACACACATATAACATTTTTCATAACACATAAACCATAACTACTCTACTCATTCCTATACTAACGCCTCACCTGTATTGGGCCCCGCCCTATCCTGATACTGATGAGTCATCGAACCCCGTCTACACTCCTGCTGATAGTGAGATACGGGCCCAGCCCACACTCACTCTTTTCCTAACTTGGGCCTCTCCCCTGCTCGGCTACTGATGAGATATGGAACCCCATCCATACTCTGCTAATATTGAGATACGATACCTCACCCACACTCACCCCCTACCGGGCGCATACAAGTAACACACATACAATAAGTATACTCTATCATGCAAACCATTCCTTGGGCACCCGCCTGACATTAGACCTTGGTCCTGAATATCGTACTAGCAAACAGTGCCTAGGGCTAACCCCCGGGTCTTCCTACTCATAACTACATGGGCCGACATTGTGGCCGTAGACCCATTCACACAAAGGGAAACTCACATGTACTATTGAACTCCGCTGATAACCCTCTGGTTGCTATCTGGCAACTCTCCGAACTGCTGCTCCTCTAGCTCCCCGAGCTAACGTTACCAACAACAACACTTAGCCTAACTGTCTTCCCGAAGTCAACTAGGTCAACTCTGGTCAAGGTCCTTCTCAAGGTCAATGTCAAAGGTCAGAGTCAACTTCCAGTTGACTCGAATCACCAAGTTGTTCTACCAACTCATTGAGTCCATGATCCTCAAATCCCAACACAACCTTGACTCTACTCATCGAGTCTAGCAACAACTCGACGGGTTCTCCTTCAACTAAACATTCGACACCATCTTCAACCGAATCACCGAGTTGTAGAACAACTCGTCGAGTATATCTTCATAAGCTAAGGAGATTGCCTTGGACTCGCCGAGTTGTAGAAAAACTCGTCGAGTCCATCTCCCAAATCTCTCAAAGTATGCGAAATCTCTCCAAGTATGTGAAATCTCTCCCAAATCTCTCCATGTATAGTGAATCTCTCCCAAATCTCTCCAAGTATGTGAAATCTCTCCCAAATCTCTCCAAGTATGTGAAATCTCTCCCAAATCTCTCCACGTATCTCAAATCTCTCTTAAATCTCCGTAAGTACCTTCCTCAGTCGAAAACAGATCAGAACTGGAAGAGGAAACCCCAAAAGGACCCTCTTGGTCTGAACTCCTCTTGGTCCGGAATCCTCTTGGTCCGGATCCCTCTTGGTCCGGAATGCCTTAGTTCACTCCGGAACCCCCTTCCTATTTCGGACCCTCTGATAGACTAGAGAGAAGCCTCTCATCCCGAAACCCTTGAATCCACTTCGGAAATTAGAAGTTACTCTGGACATTCCCGCATCACTTCGGAACTCCCTAGTCAGCTTCGCACCTCGGTCTGGACTGCTGGCTTCGCCCTGACTCGCACACGTCTTCGGATCTAAGAAAGTCACTCTGGATCTCGCCTGTGGACTCCGAAATTAGGAGAAGATCTTTGGAACTCGCTCAGTACCTACAGAAATTATAATACAACTTCGGAATTTACATAATGCCCCTGGAATTCACCTCTTGACTTCAGATTTTAGACCATTTCGCACCATTTTATCATTTTAAGGCATTTTGACGTCAGGAATCCCACCAAACTTGTGTTTTTCTTAACTAAGACCCCTAAAACCTTTATTTTATACCAAATTTAATTATTTAAATTATATTTACATCAAAATAAAAGGTTTAGGATTGAGGAAAACCTTATCCTAAATCAAGAAAAGGACAAGGAAACTGACCTTGTGATTTGATGAAGTTCCTCATTACCCATGTAAATCACAGTATCTCATGCTTTACCCACCAAATATCCATGCATGGACCACCAGATCCCCATGCACCAAAGATTTCCTTCCTTTTCTTAAAGTCTTAAAACAACGATAGTAGAAGAAAGATTGGGCTATCCATTTCCTCTCAATCCTCTCATTTCCTCTCAAAACTCATCTCCAAGGCAAGAACAAGGATCTTGCTAAAGGAAAAGTTCTCAACTTCTTCCTGGAAATTTTAAAGTAAGTTCCCCACTCATCTAATATTTTATAATTTTCAAGATAAATCCATATTATTTTATTCATAATAATATGTGATAATCACCTTAGGAAAGAATCCCTCCCAAGGAAGTTCCTCATCTCAGCAAGAGTTTAAGCTTGAGATCTTCACTTCACAACTCTAAACAACTCCTCAACCAACTCAAGGTGAGCTTCATACCCCACCTTTTTCAATGTTTTAATGTTTTGGGGGGAGAGTACAATTCAAATCTTGCCTAAATTCTTAAATGATTGCATATATACGTATGTTAGTATGTGTGTGTGAAATATTATTAAATTAATATCTTAGTAATATACTCATGAACGTAGGAATTCTCAATTTCATAAAGAACATAGGATACTTTGTACAAAAGAGCCTCCCAACTATTTGGTGTGTCCAACTTAATCCCTTTATCTAAGCTTTCATGTCTAGAGATAAAAGTTATAAAAAGGGATCTTGATATGTGGACACCAATTCTAGAAATTTTCGAAAATGGAAACTTGGTGACTACTTTGCAAACTATTAGGGAGTATTTTATAAATATTCAATATAAAAGTCTGCGCCAAGGAATTACACAATAACGCCTTTGTAACACCCAAAATTTGGAAAGCCAAGAAATGAAAGAAATCCCCAATTGTAATGGGAGACTCGGCGAGTCCAAGGAGGGACTCGGGGAGTCCGAGCAGGATCCGGGTCGAGGAGTAAGCGACCGACTCGGCGAGTCGGCCAAGGTGACTTGGCGAGTCTAGTCTGAACGAGGAAAACCCTAAAATCAGGACTTGGAGCCGATTTAAACGCCTCATTATTTTCCCTAAGGTTCCTTTATTGCCTCTTTCACCTAGGACATCAATCCCTAGCCGTCACATCCATTGATTGAGCCATTTATTGACTTGGAAGGTGTATTGAAGCTTGAAGGAGGAAGAAAGACCTTGGAGGAGCAAGAAAGGACTATAGATCTGGGATTGAGAGTTCATTCTGAGCATTTGGAGGTAATAACTAGTTCTTAGACCCCCTCTTTGCACCTAGATCTATGTGTTGTTGTTGGAGTTTTTTAGCCATGATGTTATTCTTTCAAGTTAGAAGCCAGATCTGAAGTTGCTACTTCAGATCTAAGCATGTTATGGTATTGAGAAGCACAAAGTATCAGCCCTTGAGTGGATCATGAAGCCTCTTTGCCTTAAACCCTAGTTCATGGTGTATTTTGTCTAGATCTCCTTATCTACACGTAAAGTTTGCAACTTTACGTGAGGAATAGGCTTGGGAAGGGTAGATCTACAATTTGGAGTCCATGCATGACTCAATAGCCCTCTGCATGTTGAGGGATTCGAATGGACTCGGCGAGTCCTTTGAGTGGACTCGGCGAGTAGCATGAAGTAGTGGAGCAACTCGGCGAGTGGGATGAACAGCTCGTCGAGTTAGATGAAGATTGCCTTGTACTCGGCGAGTCAGGTTGCGAAACCCCAAACCCTTCGAGTCAAGGCCCAGATTAGTGAGTTGAGTGGGGACTCAGTGAGTTGGACAGGACAGAACTCAGAAATTTGTGAACTCGGCGAGTCAGTAGGCTGACTCGGCGAGTAGGGTCAACATGGAAGGTTGACTTTGGCCAGGACTTTGACTTTAATCAGAGTTGAGTTAGTTGACTTTTAGAGGACTGTCAGGCTAAGTGTCGCTTTGTTATTGGTAGCTCGGAGAGTTAGAGGAGCAGCGTTTCATACGGTGGTTGGTTAGCAGTCCGAGGATTACCAGCAGAATTCAGCAGTTCAGGTGAGTTTCCTTCCAGTAGGAATGGGTCTAAGGCCACAATGCCGGCTCGTTCAGTTAGTAGTAGTTTCCGGACTTCTGTCCGATGCAGCACTTAGTATGTTTGATGCCTTCGTGGCTCAGACAGGATTTATGTGTTATGTGTTATGTGTTATGTGTTATGTGTTCCCTGGCTACGGTCCGATGTAGTATGCAGTATATGTGTTCATGCTAGTTGACATGTTATGCTATGCTATGTTCAGTCAGTTTCCGGACTTCGGTGCGATGCAGGGGGCAAGGCCCCAGTTAGTCCAGACTTCGGTCCGATGCAGGGGACAAGGTCCCAGTCAGTTTCCGGACTTCGGTCCGATGCAGGGTGCAAGGCCCCAGTTAGTCCGGACTTCGGTCCGATGCAGGGGACAAGGTCCCAGTCAGTTTCTGGACGTCGGTCAGATGCAGTGGGCAAGGCCCAATATGTGCTTTATATGTTATTGTATGTTATATGGTAGTTTGGGGGAGCTCACTAAGATTCATGCTTACAGTTTCAGTTTTTTGTTTCAGGTACTTAGTTTACAAAAGAGGAGCTCGGAATGATTGTAGTGCACACACCATATTCAGCTAGCCTGGGATGTTTTACTCTGATAATAAGTTTGTATTTCGAATTAATGCTACGAAATTATGTTATGATTTATGATACGGTTTTTATGAATATGGTTTTAGTAATGTTTTAAAAAGAAAATTTTAGTTGTGATATTTGGGACGTTACAAGTTGGTATCAGAGCCTTGGTTTGAGGGATTTGGATACATTTCGAGTGTGTCTGAACTCAAACTAAGGAAATGGTAAAAGGTTTTCAAAAGAAAGACATTTTCGAAAGAAATTTTTGAGAAAAGAAAGAGTTTTTGAAAAAGCGAAAAGAAATTTTAGAAAGAAAAGAACTTTAAAAAGAGAAAAGGGTGTGGTGCATGCAATCAGCCGAGCTCAAGTAAGTACTCCCAAATTACCCATGCAAGTTTATGTGATGATTATTAGTTTCAGTTTCAGTTCCAGTTTCAGTTTCAGTTTCAGTAGAACAGCATGCTAATATAGGACTAAGGATCTAGGAGGATGTCTTATGTGCCTGCTTTATGTGTTTTAGCCTTATGAGAATTGCATGCTAGTATTGAGTAGAAAGTAGTAGGATAGCTTGTTTAGGTTATGCCTGATAGTATGAGCTTAGCATTGTATGCTAGTACAGATTCTTGGTTTTGAGAATAGATTTGTTGGAGTATTTTCCTTGTCTGAATGCTGCTTGCTTTGTGCTTTGTGGGATTCAAAGTAATGGGAGTTAGCTGTTAGGTGAATACATTAAGTCACCTGTAATCAGGATTGGATAATCTCAGAGTGATAGATTTGATCCTATTACGCAGCTCTTGTTTGAGTCTTAACCATTGTAGGGATGAGTCCCTTACTCGAAGGCTTATCGGAGCCTCGTTACATGTGATGGTATTCAGGTAACAACTAATTGGCATTACAGAGAGACCTTCAGCAGTTGAGGACTGTTTGGGTGAAGTTAGAGGTTCCCTAGGGCAAGCCTAGGATGAGAGTAGCAGAGATCAGTAGCAGTAGAGTGACTTAGTGGAGTTGAGGTAATCTTGAGGAAAGTACGGATAGATGTAGAAGCTAGTATGGGCCCGTACTACTGAAAGCAGAGGATCCGTACTCGATTCAAGAGGGGCCGAGACAAAACCACGGAACAAGTAGAGTGTGTGAGAGATCCCTCAGCAGCGGTGTGTATACTGATCAGTAGTGTGTTATATTTTTCAGCATGGTGACTTTGCGCGAGATGCCAGTTAGCAGTTCGGGTACCAGGGAGGGATCTGGTTCGGGCTCTGGAGCCGGGCATCTTGATGATCAGATGAAGGATTTCATTTCCGCAGAGATTATGCACAACATTATCGAGCAGACTCCAGTGATTTTCGGTTCAGTTAAAGAGGCCATTATGGAACTTATGGACAGTCATCTTGAGGCCTTTAGGGCCGGGGTGGTTTCAGGGCAGATTGGGGCTCGTCTAGAGCCTGATTCTTATGAGGTTCTGGGAGATCCCATTTCCAGCTTTTGCCATCAAGGGACAAGAGTGAGTAAGGCACCCTGTCTTCAAGAGAGACCTCTGCATGATTGGATAGTTGAGGAGGTTTCGTGAGCCATTCGCGAGGGGTTGCCCGACATGGTCGTGAGGATTATTGATAGGTTGGCTACGAAGCTCCATGATCAGCCAGTAGTTGTTCAGATGATGGATGGGGTCGATAGGGTAGCTCAGGATCGAGAGACGGGCAGGAAGTCGAAAAGGAAGAGGAAAACAGATAGGACACAGGTAGCCACAGTTTCGGGCAAAAGGCCCAAAGGGTCGGATTGGAGATCGAGGTAGTCAATGCGGGAAGTGTGGTAGGTCGCACTTGGGTGCGTGCAGGAGTGGTAGTGGTGGTGATTTGGGCTACTTTAGACGCGGCCGAATGGGTCATTTCAATAGGGATTGTACTACTACCATCGCCCAGGGACTTGACCCGATATGTTTCCATTGCGGCCAGAGAGGCCACAAGAAGGCCCACTGTCCAGGTGTGTTTGGAGCAGAGCAGGTGATAGCTCATGTGTCTATGTCTTCGAGTACCACCAGCGGTTGCCGGGGTCGGGCAAGGGCACCCACGACTCGAAGCAGATTGTACCGGTTGATTGCAACTGGGGTTCGAGCAGCGCCGGGTGTTGGAGGTATGTATCTTTTGCCTTCCTGTCAATTATTATTCATGATATTATTGTTATGTTGTTGCAGCGATATTTATAAGCGTATGTATTGGGGTATCATATTACCTGTTTGTGACTGAGCTATATGCCATTTGCATACCTTGGATGTTAGAATGATAGTTGGGGGTCACCCCCTCTAGAACAGGCTACTCCGGATATAGTATCTGTGGCATGTATGTGTAATATTCAGATGTGTCTTGCTACTTTCGGAAGGTGTCATTCGAGTACTGATCGGTTATATCCTCGGTAGTGTCAATCTAGAGCTTCTAGTGGAGCAGCTAGCGGTCAGTAAGGAAGTGAGTTGGAGATATTCACCCTAAACGCAGGTTCTTAGGGTGCAGTCACTAAAGCAAGTACAATAAAGGACTGAAGGGTGCTCGGTTAGATAGCAAGAGTGGTTCGGATCTGGTAAAGGTCGGATGGAGTGTCGACAGAGATAAATGTTGGCGGGCAACAAATCAACCTTAGTGGAAGGAAGGTTGGGGAATCCTTTTGACCAGTGAGCAGTAAGGAGTTAGCCGAATCCAAGTGGGGAAGAACCCTCCGAGTATACGAGGGCAAGAGCACGCTGACCCAGAATGAGTACGCAATCCTTGAAAAGAAAGGATAGTAGCATAGCAATGGGTGGATCAAGGAGTTCAGAATTGGGAGTTTGGGGAACTTCCCAGCAGTTAGTTCATGTAATCGATATGGTTAGTAGCTGATTGGGAATCCAGGTTGGAGGACCGCCAATAGGATTCTATTGAGTCGGAAGGAGGATCTTGAGAATGGTTAGCAAGAGATGTTTTCGTGTTAGTAGTCAGTGGTAGAGACAGCATGTAAGGTTGTGTGGATTCAGGAGTTGGAAGTTTGGAAACTTCCCAATGTTAGTTTCATGTTTCTGGATTAGTAGACGGTTGGTTTGGGAACCAATTCGAAGAATTCCTCGACGGAACGCTAATTTCATCAAGGATACAAGATGTCGATGTTGATGCAACATCCAAAGATTGAGGACTGATTTTGAGAAGTCAGGATGTGGAATTGCTAGCAGAACTAGGGATACTCAGGAAGTCCTCGGAATAGTGATTGGTAAGCAGTAAGATAGTAGTAGTAGTGTTGTAAGTCTGCGGGGGGTAGCCGTAGCATTCACTAGCAGCCAAATAGTAGTAGTAGTGTTGTAAGTCTGCGGGGGTAGCCGTAGCATTCACTAGCAGCCAGATAGTAGTAGTAGTGTTGTAAGTCTGCGGGGGTAGCCGTAGCGTTCACTAGCAGTCAGATAGTAGTAGAGTGATGTAAGCCTGCGGGGGTAGACGTAGCGTTCACTAACAGCTAGACAATTTTAGGGAGTTGTAGGTCTACAGGTGTAGCCGTAGCATGCGCCAGGTTAGTAGATAGTATGAGCGCGTTGTTTGGATACAAGGGAGAAGCAGTAGTATCCACCAGTTCATGTGTAGCAGCAAGCATACGGAAATCCACAGGTTGGATTTCGAATTTTCCAGAGTTTAGTCATGGTTGAGCCAGCAATACAACAGATGGATCGTCAACACAGTCATGAGATCAGGGAAACAGTGAACCATTGGGGTTCATGTATGTTAAGGTCTACCATTAGCCTGGGAGCCATCATTATAGTCTTGGATTTGTGGATGTTTGGATTCGACGTTTGGACCTGGTCGGTTGGATCGGTAGGTCGTTAGGGCCACAATAACAGGATGACTAGTGGAAACTAGTTCCAAAGAAAGGTTTCGTTCGGGCAGTTCAGTGTTACAGGCAGTTCAGTGTTTCAGGAAGTTCAGTGTTCCGGATAGTTCAGTGTTTCAGATAGTTGCAGTATTTTGGGCAGTATTAATTTTGTGTCGGACTACATGTTCAACCATATTAGTTGGACCAGGGTGGTCTCAGTTCATCCAAAAGCCAGATATGGAATAGCAAAATTTTCAGTCAGTAGCAGTGCGAGTATGCAGTGTATGGTAGGATTCAGTCAGTTGTTCGTGGGGTGCGCGACACCGAATGGTAGTAGAAAGAATGCCCAGTGGATACTAGCGACGATGACCCGTACTGGGCGTAGCGGGAGTAATAGATTTGGTGGAGACAGGGTCTTCACAGTGACAAAAGAGGTAGGTAGTTATGGAGCATCGCCTTGGGAAGGCAAGGAAATCGTGCAAGGAAAGAAGGGGTGAACCCTACGGGGTCAGTGTAGTATTTGGAGAGTACCAGAAAGATTGTCGGTTGAGTGAGTTGCGTTTCCAGAGTGTTCAGGGTCAGGATGGACCCGACAGCATTATCTGTAAGGATTAACATTGGTCTGAATAACTGAGCGGAAGGCCAACGAAGGTACGCAGCTAGTGTTAGAATGAGCGGTGGGGTATTGGAGGCAGATCGCAGTCGGTGGATCGTAGCAAACTTCGAGGATGAAGTTTAGTTTAAGTGGGGGAGACTCGGCGAGTCCAAGGAGGGACTCGACGAGTCCGAGCGGGATCCGGGTCGAGGAGTAAGCAACCGACTCGGCGAGTCGGCCAAGGTGACTCGGTGAGTCTGGTCTTAACGAGGAAAACCCTAAAATCGGGACTTGGAGCCTATTTAAACGCCTCATTCTTTTCCCTAAGGTTCCTTTACTGCCTCTTTCACCCAAGACATCAAGCCCTAGCCGTCACATCCATTGCTTGAGCCATTTATTCACTTGGAAGGTGCATTGAAGCTTGAAGGAGGAAGAAAGAGCTTGGAGGAGCAAGAAAGGACTATAGATCTGGGATTGTGAGTTCATTCTGAGCATTTGGAGGTAATAACTAGTTCTTGGACCCCCTCTTTGCACCTAGATCTATGTGTTGTTGTTGGAGTTTTTTAGCCATGATGTTATTCTTTCAAGTTAGAAGCCAGATCTGAAGTTGCTACTTTAGATCTAAGCATGTGATGGTCTTGAGAAGCACAAAGTATCAGCCCTTGAGTGGATCATGAAGCCTCTTTGCCTTAAACCCTAGTTCATGGTGTATTTTGTCTAGATCTCCTTCTCTACACGTAAAGTTTGCAACTTTACATGAGGAATAGGCTTGGAAAGGGTATATCTACAGTTTGGAGTCCATGCATGACTCAATATCCCTCTGCATGTTGAGGGATTCGAATGGACTCGGTGAGTCCTTTGAGTGGACTCGGCGAGTAGCATGAAGTAGTGGAGCAACTCGGCGAGTGGGATGAACAGCTCGTCGAGTCAGATGAAGATTGCCTTGTACTCGGCGAGTCTGTTCTTGGACTCGGCGAGTCAGGTTGCAAAACCCCAAACCCTTCGAGTCAAGGCCCAGATTAGTGAGTTGAGTGGGGGCTCAGTGAGTTGGACAGGACATAACTCAGAAATCAGTGAACTCGGCGAGTCAGTAGGCTGACTCGGCGAGTAGGGTCGACATGGAAGGTTGACTTTGGCCAGGACTTTGACTTTGATCGTAGTTGAGTTAGTTGACTTTTAGAGGACTGTCAAGCTAAGTGTTGCTTTGTTAGTGGTAGCTCAAAGAGTTACAGGAGCAGCGTTTCAGACGGTGTTTGGTTAGCAGTCCGAGGATTACTGGCAAAATTTAGCAGTTCAAGTGAGTTTCCTTCCAGTAGGAACGGGTCTAAGGCCACAATGTCAGCCCGTTCAGGTAGTAGTAGTTTCCGGACTTCGGTCCGATGCAGTAGTTAGTATGTTTGATGCCTTTGTGGCTCAGACAGGATTTATGTGTTATGTGTTATGTGTTCATGGGCTACGGTCCGATTCAGTATGCAGTATATGTGTTCATGCTAGTTGATGTGTTATGCTATGCTATGTTCAGTCAGTTTCCGGACTTCGGTCCGATGCAGGGGGCAAGGCCCCAGTTAGTCCGGACTTCAGTCCGATGCAGGGGACAAGGTCCTAGTCAGTTTCCGGACTTCGGTCCGATGCAGGGTGCAAGGCCCCAGTTAGTCCGGACTTCGGTCCGATGTAGGGGATAAGGTCCCAGTCAGTTTCCGAACTTCGGTCTGATGCAGGGGGCAAGGCCCCAGTTAGTTCGGACCTCGGTCTGATGCAGTGGGCAAGGCCCAGTATGTGCTTTATATGTTATTGTATGGTATGTGGTAGTTTGGGGGAGCTCACTAAGCTTCGTGCTTACAGTTTCAGTTTTTGGTTTCAGGTACTCAGTTTTCAAAAGAGGAGCTCGGAAAGATTATAGTGCACACACCATAGTCAGCTAGCCTGGGATGTTTTACTCTAATAATAAGTTTGTATTTCGAATTAATGCTACGAAATTATGTTATGATTTATGATACGGCTTTTATGAATATGGTTTTAGTAATGTTTAAAAAAGAAAATTTTAGTCGTGATATTTGGGACGCTACATATGACAGAAATATTTGCATGTCATAAACCGCTGTCGTAAAACCTCCAACAACATAAGTAGTGTTCTATATGTCATAAAACAAAAAATACGTGTCATAACCGGCAGTTATAAATTTATACAAATTATAACTTGACACTTTTCTCTTGACTAAAATGACTTGTTTTTCGATAAACGAAAAGGAACGAACACGAACACCAGTTAACGAGCACAATCAATAGAATGGAACGAGAACGATATTTCTATTCAATGAGTACGAATTTCATTATTTATCTAACAAATAATGGATCTCTAACAATTTATCAAAAGGTTGTTAATTTTCTAGTCAGACTGGCCTGTGTCTTTTTGAAACCGAGGGCGCCTGAGAAACGCCAAAAGAGGCCCTCCGTCATGATTAGTATGGTTATAACGACTCACTAGAATATGTTATATTAACTAGAAATTTATGTAAGGAAAACATCATAAATAAATTTGAGCACGTTGTGTTGACTGTCCAACACGTGATAAGTGATGGTCCACATTTCTTATGTTTAATGCCCTTCTTCATCGCGTAGAATGTCCACAGAAGCCATGTTGATTCTTTCTCCTAACAAGTATAGAGTCGTAATACTGCTATTTTACAAATTAAAAAGCGTAGGACACTATAGAAAATGATTTTCTACTATTTCGATAACGATAAACAAGAACTTACGATTATTTTATAGCAGAAAATATAGGATTTTCTGGGGAAAATGATTTTTCTACGATTTCGATAACGATAAACTAGAACACACACAATGAATTTTACTCGATAAGAGGAACATGATTTTCAACCATATTTCCTTTTTGAAAATAAGGGATTTTTCTTGAGACGGTTGATTGTTACTATTTAAAAGAACTATTCTCGAACACAACTCGCTTTTACAAATCACACTACTTTTCAAAATCACTCCTTGTTAGGATGACAAAAAGTAATGTCATGCACACATATATCCATGATTTTCAAGGCAAGACTTCAAACGATTTCATAGAAAATATCGGATTTTATGAAAGTACTGTGAGAACGATTCTAAACAAGTGTAAATGATTTTATTAGAAAAATGCTTATGAACTCACCAACTTTTTAGTTCACGCTTTTCAAAACAACTTGTATTCTCAGGGATCTAGTAAGAAGGTAACAAGGGACGCTGATGCAAGACCCTTTAGCCGTAATTTGAAGTTTCCTACTTATGTATCTTTTGTATAACTCGAAGAACAAATACAATATGTAAACTATGTAAGTTTGTTATCTTAATGTATGATGTTTGAAATGCTCTATTTCGTTTATATTCAATTGTTATTATACTACACAATGAAGTCACCCACCTCCAGATGTTTCCGCCGTCTGCTCCGGGGGTGTGACAACGGTACTCTTACATCCTTGCTATACTCGCACTTTGATGAGAAAATCTTCAGCTTGGTTTCTCAAACCAAATGTCTACTAATCCCAATACAAGAACCTGATGTTGGGAAGTTTTCCCAAATTCTCAACTCCTGAACCCACTCAACCCCCTTGGACTACTTTCTCTTCCTTCTCGGAGGTTACTAATCATTCTAAGTTTAGCATGCTACCGACTCTGAAT
Source organism: Lactuca saligna (assembly GCF_052625555.1). NCBI lineage: Eukaryota > Viridiplantae > Streptophyta > Magnoliopsida > Asterales > Asteraceae > Lactuca > Lactuca saligna. The sequence continues at coordinate 199,640,950 of NC_136424.1, read as the reverse complement.
ACTTGAAGGGCTCTCCCCCACTTTGGTCCTACTAAAAACTTATGGCTCAGTGCTTGAAAAGGATTCCCAACCCTTCCTATCCTCCACTGACCGATCTGTTGAACACCCCCAAGCTTACCACATCTAGGGATCTAATTGTTCTATCCCCAAACGACGCCTTCCAGAAACTAGCAAGTCACTAACAAACCCCACACATGCATGCTACAGTTACTGCATCCAAAGTAACCCGCTCTATAGCGGACTTCCTTATCTATCATTCTAAAATCCAAGGTATGGAGATGGCATATAACTCAATCACAAACATACCACAAAATTCTGAAATGTCAATATCCTTACTGATGCAGAACCATAACAATATAATCATGCGTAAAAGTTAACAGCGAAACAAAAGATACACATCTGCAATGTCCAATGCTGCTCGCGTCACCACGGTAGACAACTGAAAAGCCCTGCCTCCTACTGCAGGTGCCTCTGATCGACCCTGATGGCAGTCGGTGATCCTTAAGGTCGCAGGGGCAGGTGCTATCACTTGTCCTGCTTAAAGCAAACTTGGATACTAGGCCTTCTTGTGTCCCCGCTGAGTGTAATGAAAACATATTAGGTCTGACCCCCGAGTAGTGGTAGCAGTACAATCTCTGCTAAAATTACCAGTCCGACCACACTTGAAGCAACCAGAATCACCTCCACTACCAATCCTACACACACCCTCGTGCGTCCTGCCACACTCCCCACATAGGCTGTGGCTCTGATAATCCCTCGATCTCGAATCTGACCCCTTGGGTCTTTTGCTCGAACTTGTGTCCACCTAAATCTCATACGACTTCTTCTTCCTGATATGCTCCAGATCAATCTCCCTTTCTCTGGCCTGAGCAATCATGTCATCTAGCTTCTTGTAGCTGGACTTGCTCACAAACTCCTTGATGTCACTCCTCAGCATCTCATGATATCATGCCTTCTTCATCTCCTCATCCGCAACATACTCTGGAACAATAAGATCCCTCTCTCTAAACTTGGCAGTGATCTCCACCACAGTCTCAGTCGTCTGCTGAAGGTCCTGAAAATTTCGTGCCAACTACTACACCTCAATAATTGGTGCAAACTCAGCCTTGAACCTAGCCGAGAAATCACTCCATGTCATCGTGTCCAATGCGACATCATCACCAATGGCATGTCCAACCTCCTCCCACCAATCTCGCTCTCTATCCTTCAAAAGGTAGGAGGCGAGTCTGACCTTGTCCCCCTCGGGACACCGACTCGTACGGAAAGTGTTGGCAACATGAACCAACCATCTGCTACTGGCAATGGGGTCCCTATACCCAAGATAATATGGAGCTCCACAGGCTCTGAACTCTCGGAATATCAAGGTACGTGCCCCTACCAAAGCCATCATCTCTGCATGAAAGGCTCCAAGCCTCTCGTCCAAAATCTATAGTATACCCTCCTTGACCGTGCCAAAGATCACAGGAGTCTAGACTAAGATACTATGTGTGATCTCAGCTGATACAAACTCTCTCATCCACTCCTCGAGCTGCTCGGTCCCTGAACCTGAACCTGAGCCTGATCCTTCTCCAGCACCTGATCTGCCTACTGTTCTGTTACACAATGTCACCATGCTGACAACATAATACAAAAAACTATCAAAACACACATCATTACTGAGGGATCACCCATACACACACTACATGTTTCCCTGTCTCATATCGGCCCTTCTTGAATCGAGTACGAATCCTCTGCTTTCAGTAGTACGGGCCCATACTACCTTCCACATCTATCCATACTTTCCTCAAGAATTGCTTCAACTCCACCTGATACTTTTTACTAATACTACTACTCCCAGCACTAAAATCATCTTAGGCCTATCCTAGGGATACCTCTGACCCAACCAGTTCTCAGCTGCTGAATGTTTCCTCGTAATGCCAATCAGCCATTACCTGAATACCATCACATGTGAAGACGCTCAGATAATCCTTCAAGTAAAGGACTCGTCCCTATAACGGTTAGACTCAAAGGAGAGCTACACAATAGGGTCAAATCTAGAACTTTGAGATTATCCAACCCTGATCACATGCGACTTAACGTATTCATCTAATAGCTGACTCCCATCACTCAGAATCCCACAAAGCACAGAGCAAGCAGCATTCAGACAAAGGAAAATCTAACCATAACATAATCAAGCAATCACATTCACATAGCAAGAATTTGCACTAGCATGCGACATAAGCTCATAAACTCAGGCATAACCTAAACTGGTTATCCTACTACTGTCTAACCAACACTACCATGCAGCTCAAAAGCACATAGAATAGGCACGTAAGGCATCCTCCCTAGATCCTTAGTCCTAAACTAGCATGTAGTTGGCATTGTGGCCGTAGACCTATTCACACAAAGGGAAACTCACATGTACTGCTGAACTCCACTGATAACCCTCTGACTGCTATCTGACAACACTCTGAACTGCTGCTCCTCTAGCTCCCCGAGCTAACAATACCAACAACAACACTTAACCTAACTATCTTCCCGATGTTAACTAGGTCAACTCTAGTCAAGGTCCTTCTCAAGATCAATGTCAAAGGTCAGAGTCAACTTCCAGTTGACTTGAATCGCCGAGTTGTTCTACGAACCCGTCGAGTCCATGCTCCTCAAATCTTAACACAACCTTGACTCTACTCGTCGAGTCTAGCAAAAACTCGACGGGTTCTCCTTCAACTAAATATTTGGGACCATCTTCAACCGATCCGCCCAGTTTTCGACTCGCCCAGTTGTAGAACAACTCGTCGAGTCCATCTTCATAAGCTAACGAGATTTCCTTGGACTCGCCGAGTTCCTCCTTGAACTCGTCAACTACCATGATCTTCATGCCCATTATAGACACAGACTGGCTGAGCCCTCCCCTACCCCACTCACTAATCTGACTCATAAGCAGAAGGGCTTAGGTTTGCAGCCCGACTCATCGAGTCCATGAACCGACTCGCTGAGTCCATCTTGTGACATGTCTAATTTGTCGATTACAGTCCATCCCAACACCTCCAACTCATAGATATGGACTCCTTATGCTTGCATTGCACGTAAAGTTGCCAACTTTACATGCATGCAAGATGTTATGGGGCTAAAACACTTAATCCAAGCTTCAAACAAAACCTATGTCATGAAATGGGATCTTAGCTGGATAAAGCCAACAACTCCAAGCTCCAAAAGCTCAAGAGTGTCCAGATCTGTTGTCTAAATCCATCCTCAAGAGTTTAATACTCGAATTAACCTCGGAAATGATCCAAATGTGACAGAAAGCAAGCTAGAAACAGAATCTATCAATTGAAATCTTAAGGTCTAGAATTTTACCTTCTAACAGTTGCCAAATCGATATGAAGGTTGGATCTACACTTCCTTCCTTGCTCCTTTTTTCCAAGCCTTCAAAATCCACTCCAATGGACCTTAATCGTCACCAAAAGCTCCAAAAAGGAAGTTGGGTGGCTACGTTTTTGGAGTTCTAGATGAGAGATGTTGTAATGAACCCTAGGGAAGGGAATAAGATGCTTAAATACAGTACCAAGTCCCAAAATTAGGGCTTTCCCATCCCAGACCGCCGACTTGCTGAGTCGGTCACTTAATCTGCAACACGGAGTTCGCTTCGACTCGATGAGTCTTTTTGACTTAGGGTTTTCCTTTCCTTTCTTGGCCTTTCTAATTATGGGTGTTACACCTAGTGATAATGTGGTCTTTGTAGCAAGGAGAGGAGTCTTTCGCGAGAGAGAGTTCATGAGCCAAGGAAACAGTGGGAGGCAAATTGACCTTGAATAAATTCAAGAGTCAAGTGGTGAAGGAACCTCAAAACTAGCAATTAACCAGAGGAGGAAACTCCTGTTGATCCGACAAAAGATTTTGTTCCTCTAAGGCGTTCCACGAGGGTTAGGAATGCATCTAAGCATTACTCTGGTTTCCATATTACTGCGGAAGGTGATACACTTATCAGTGATAGCACACTGGTAGGTCTCGATGAACCTAATAGCTATATGCAAGCCATGGCAGGCCCTAAGGCTAATAAATGGAAAGAGGCTATGGATAATGAGATACAATCCATGTATGACAATCAAGTTTGGAACTTTGTTGACAATGTACCTAGTCGTAAGACAATCGGGTGCAAATGGATCTTCAAGAAGAAGAACGAAATGGATGGTAATGTACACACTTATAAGGCGCGACTAGTTGCAAAGGGATTTTTGTTGGATTTTGAGCATTCTAACACTCCCATGGTGTACATGCAACCCTAGAAAGCTTGGATCTATGTTTGACTAAGATACATGCAAAATGATTTTCCAGGGTTCATAATCCTATCTAGCATACATGGGGATCTTTTATTCTAGTAGTTAGTAAGAATTACATACCTATTTGTAGCTTGGATTCCTTTGAAACCTTGTGAGCATAGCATGTCAAGTGTGATGCCTCAAATGCTTCACACAACAGCATGTACACTTGGAATAAACTCTTACGAGAATAAGAACACTTAGTATTTTCGGCTAGCTCTCTTTTATTCACTCTAGGTGCCGAAAATGGTGAAGAATAGCTTCTTTATATAGTATGTTACAATTAGGGTTACATCATGTAAACCCTAATTGTCATGACCTTTCATTTCCATGACCTACGGGTTATGTAACCCCCATGGAGCATCTATGGAGCATCTTATGGGTTTAACCCAACTTGATAGTCCATGGAGCCTTGGCCCACTATATAAGTTATGGATGATTGACACAATTAACCCATATATTTAATTAGTCTTCTTTTTATCACATAATTAATTCTAAATTAATTATTGATCAATACTAACTAAATATTATTATTCTTATTATTAATATATTAGAACTTATAATATATTAATAAACCATAAGCGTCTTATTTCTCTCATTTAGTCTATCAAAGAGCATGATGCCATGCAAACCAAATCGACCATGCCGGGTTGGGTGTAGCACATACCAAATATAGTTATGGACCTAGACACTATATCCAACGGTCTCCCACTTAAGTCTAATAACTATAGTTGCAAGTATGACTTCTGGAACCGATCAACAATCGTAGCTCTTTCAAGGTCTCTTGGAACTGAGAAGATGATGGTGTACCATTTTAGATAAGTGATCATATAATCCTCTGTTCTAGATATCAGTCGGACAAACACATGGAACAATGTCTTTCTATTGTCTAGCAGTTGTTTCCTGATTTCCGATTTGTTTGACATAGAACTTAATTGAACACATCAATTCAGTTCTGATCGGGCCCGGTACATGGGTCAAAACAAAATCATCAAGGGGCCAAGATATCGCTTGTAATCCAAGAAGGAACAGATAAACTTCAAGTCATATGTTTGATCTACTACTTGTTGAATTACACACAAAGGTACGTTTTATAACATCGAGTTACCAATGTGTTTTCGTACAATCAATGCATAACCAACTCATAGGTAACAAATCATATGTCTAGGTTTGAAGACTTATATGATATTACTGTCGCACGATCACTCGAGATAAATTCCATGAAGTGATACCAGTGAGCGTGGGTTGAATCCAATACTTAGTACTTATGAGCACTCAAGAGTGTTGTAGACACCTTTGTCCAACATCTTGGACCTCTACAAACCAACCCATGACAGGCTTGATTCGTGTGTACTTCCAACATATGATTGACTGTGGAGAATTTGAATAATATGAAATATACAATAACATAATTATTCTAGAAGTCAAAACATGTAAAAAGAAATAATAGTAAATAATTGACAAGAGATAGTAACACTTTACTCATAAATAACAACTTTTATTTATCATCAAATGTCAATTACATTTTATATATTTCAAAAATTATCTAGCTTCTAAAACTAATATCATCTCTTAGCCCTATGCTCCTAGCATGCTGAAGATGCTTAACCCTATTCAATCCCTTCGTGGCAGGATCTGCCGGATTCTCATCTAATGATACCCTCTATGCCACGAGAATTCCTTCTTCTATTCGACGTCTGATGAAATGATATTTTCTATCGATGTGCCTGGATCTCCCGTGATCCCTTGGTTCCTTTTCTAAGGCAACTGCACTTTCACTATCACAGAAAAATTCCATGGGCTCGTTAATAGATGGTACAACTCCAAGGTCTCCGATGAAGTTCCTTAGCCATATAGCCTCCTTTGCTGCTTCACTTGCTGCTATATACTCTGATTAACAAGTGGAATCAGCCACTATATCTTGCTTGGAACTTTTCCAAGTAATTGCCCCTCCATTTAGGGTAAAGACCCAACCCGACTTAGAGCACAAATTATCCCTATCAGTCTAAAAGCTAGCATCACTATACCCTGATACTTTCAAGTCATCACTCCCACCAAGGGTAAGGACCCAGTCCTTAGTCCTTCGCAGCTACTTGAGAATATTCTTTACTGCAATCCAGTGAGCCTTGCCAGGATTACTCTGATATCTACTAACCATGCTTAACGAAAAAGCAACATCAGGACGAGTACAAGTCATATCATACATGATCGAGCCTACAATGGAAGCATATGGGACTCGAATCATCTCAGCTATCTCTTCATCTGTACTCGGGCTTTGAGTTTTACTCAGTCTGGCATTACACTGAATAGGTAAATCTCCTTTCTTGGAATTTTCCATACTGAACCTCTTCAGCACTATGTCTAAGTAGGTACTCTAACTAAGTCCAATTAGTCATTTACTCCTGTTTCTCAAAATCTTTACCCTGAGGATATAGGCAGCTTCTCCTAGGTCTTTCATAGAAAAACACTTCCCAAGCCATGATTTCACTTCTTGCAAGGTTGGGATGTCATTTCCTATGAGCAGTATGTCATCCACACACAGTTCCAAAAAGTTAACTATACTCCCACTAGCCTTGACATACATACAAGATTCATGTTCACATCTCAAAAAGCCAAACTCTTTGACTTTCTCATCGAAGCAAGGATTCCATCTGTGAGGTGCTTGATTCAATCCATATATGGATTTTTCAATCTTACACACCCTATTAGGGTATTCTGTACTTACAAAACCCTCTAGTTGAACCATGTAAACATCCTCAGCCAACTTTCTATTAAGAAAAGTGGTTTTGACATCCATTTGCCATATTTCATAGTCATGAAATGCAGCAATGGCTAACAGAACCCTAATAGACTTAATCTTGGCCACTGGTTAGAGATGCACAAAACCCGAATCCGATCCGATCCGATCCGGATCCGAATCCGATCCGGTTTCGCTTACGTCATCAAAAATCCGATCCAGTCAAAATCCGATCCGAATCCGGTCAAAATCCGATCCGGTTCTAACCAAAATCCGAATCCGATTCTAATCCGATTTGAAACCGGTTTAAACCGATTTTAGTGGGTTTTAATCGGATTTTGGGGCGGATTTGGATCCGGTTTTTAGCGAATCCGGTTTACGATCCGGTATCAAATCCGATTTGGAATATAGGATTAGGATCCGATTGAAAATCCGGTTTTAAATCCGATCCGATCCGGTTTGGTCAAAACCGGTTTTGACCCAATCCGGTTTCGGATTGGATCCGGTTTTGAATAGTGAAACCGGTTTTTGTGTGCATCTCTACCACTGGTGCAAAGGTCTCATCATAATCAACTCCAGGAGTTTGAGAATAACCCTTTGCAACTTGTCGTGCCTTATAAGTGTGTACATTACAATGCATGTCAGTCTTCTTCTTGAAGATCCATTTGCACCCTACTATCTTACGACCTAGTAAATTGTCAACCAAGTTCCAAACTTGATTGTCATACATGGATTGTATCTCGCTATCCATAGTTTCTTTTGATTTAGTAGACTCAGGGCCTGCCATGGCTTCTGTGTAGCTGTTAGGCTCTTCCAGATTTATTAGTGTATTATCAATGATAAGGGTATCACCTTTTGCAGTAATATGGAAACCATAATAATGCTCAGGTGCATTCCTAACTCTGGTGGAATGCCTCAGAGTTCTCTCTCTCTCGAAAGACTCCTCTTCTTGCTACAAAGACCACATTATCACTGGGTCTGTAGACGATATAACCAAAAGATTTATGTGGGTAGCCGATGAAAATACACTTCTCACTTCGAGGTTCGAGCTGGTCGTGAGTCTCGTATCTCACGAAATCCTCACAACCCCAAACCTTGATGTGGTCTAGATTTGGAACTTTTCCATTCCACATCTCGTGAGGTGTTTTGGAAACCTTCTTTATAGGGACTAGGTTAAGGATATGGGCGGCAGTCTCGAAGGTATACCCCCAAAAAGAGATTGGTAGCGAAGCTCGACTCATCATGGAACGAACCATGTCCAACAAGGTTCAATTACGCCTCTCAGCTACACCATTCAACTGTGGTGTTCTAGGAGGTGTCAATTGTTAGACTATCCCAAATTCCTTAAGATAGTCAAGGAACTCGGTACTAAGATACTCACCACCTCGATCGGATAGAAGCATCTTATTGTTCCTACCCAACTAATTCTCCAGTTCTTGCTTAAACTCTTTGAATTTATCAAAGGTTTCAGACTTATGTTTGATTAAGTAGACATATCCATATCTACTAAAATCATCAATAAAAGTCACATAAAAGCGATTAGCATCTATAGTGGCGGTTCTTAAGGGTCCACACACATCTGTGTGTATGAGATCCAACAAACCTTCACCCCTAGCACAAGTGCCAGTAAAAGGTGACTTTGTCATTTTTCCAAGTAGACAAGATTCACAACTATCATCCGACTTTAGGTCGAATGATTCTAGGACTCCATCCTTTTGGAGCTGGCCTATGCGTTTCTTGCTTACATGTCCAAGACAACAATGCCATAAAGATGCTTTATCTAAGATAGTGGAAGAATCGATACACAATACATTATTTCCTAAGTTATCTACAAAAGATACAGTTTCATACACACCATCACAAGGTAATTCTTTGAAATAAAGAACACTATTATAGAAAGCATCAATACCACCACTTTTTTTATCAAAATAAAAGGTGAACCCTTGTTTATACAATGCATGAAAGGAAATAACATTTCTTTCCATTTCTGGCGAATAACAACATTTATTCAAGTCTAATGTAAACCCACTATCTAGTAACAAGGAATAAACTCCAATCTTGGTGCCAGGTGAAACTTTCCTATTTGCCATGATGAGGTTTATCTTTCCATGTTCGAAATCTTCACTTCTTCTTAGTCCCTGACATCAGAACATATGTGAATTTCATAACCTGTATCAAGGACCCAAGACATGGAATGAGATGAGTTATTAGACAATATAGTGTATATACCTGCATGGTTGGGTTTTACTTTCCCATCCTTCAAATCTTGTTGTTACTTTGGGCAGTTTCGCTTCCAGTGTGACTTTTCATGGCAATAGAAGCATTCTGTCACAACTAGAAATTCTATGTCTTGTAATCACTATACTCAATTAAATGTTGAAATCAAAAACTCAAAAACAAGTATGATGCTTACTCAATGGGAAACTAAACCCCAATTCACTACATCAAACAATTGGAAAACTCTAGAAGTTCTTGTCAAGTCCATTTTGGACTAGAACTTCCTTATTGGATCCAAATGGATCAATAAGCTTCCAATTGGACTATCATGGACTTAGAACCCTAATTGGGATCTAATTGGACCCACATCTATTTATTTCAACATTTTGAGCCATGTTGGACCTAGAATGAAATAAATACAAAATTTTGAACCATGATTAACCTAAACTAGCCCAACAAAGTGTAAAAATCATACTATATTTCTTTTGGGACTAAAAACCATTCAACTTAACATCTACATGGGTTAGGACATTAAAGCCCAATTTTTTTTTCCTTTCCATTTCCAATTCTCGGCCCAACAATCCAAAACCAAGAAGGAGGAGTTGACTAGAGCCTTGCCACCTCACTTATATCCCACATATCTCCATGCATGGACCAACATGCATCTAGGATTGTCAACTCAACTCTCTCTCTCTTCTCTTCTTCTTGAACTCGGCCGAGAGCAACACCCACACACACACAAAACACTCACAAACTCTCTCTAAATCACTCAAGGTTTCTTTCTTCTTCTCCATCCAAAATCTCGAAATTTAGGAAGCATTCAAGGAAGTTCTTCCACAAAATCATCATCTAAGGTAAGGTTTTGCTTGGATCTATGACTTGTATTCCTTGTTTATCAAAAATCTCTTCCTAATCCATGCAAAAATCGTGATCTTGCACTCTAGAAACCCCATAAACTCGAAAACTTCATCAAGGAGTGCAAAGGCCAAAAATCACTTCATTCCTTCCATTCTTCCTTCAAAAACCGAATCAACACCCAAGGTGAGTTTCATATCCCCTTATTTTCGGTTTTTATGAGTTTTTGTGGGGGAGAATACAAGCAAAAGTGTAGATCCATCATTATGTGTATGTTGTGGTTGATTTCTATGCTTATATGTATGTTTTGTATGATTTTGATGATAGATCTAGTATGAAATGCTAAAAACCGAGACAGATATTTTATTATAGCATAAAATATACTACTACATGCAAAGTATACTAAGAAAATGGCCAAATGGCTTGACAACACATAATTTGGGCTAAAAACTCATTTTTTTGACATAAAATGTTGAAAATACAAAGTTAAAGGGCCTAAAGTGAAATATTTCGAAATCTGATGGGTGAGATGAGTCAAAACAGTTTACACAATGTATTTTCTGAAAATATACTATTTAGAGGGTTAAAAACATAAATTCCAAGCTTATTGGGCTAAATATGATATTTTCGGCCCAATGAGGCCCAATATGCGAAATTTTCTAATTTGGGGGACCAAAACTGCATTTTTCTGTAAAACAGTGGATTATAAGTGTTCCATGTACTTTTCAAAGGTTTAAAATGCTTTTCAAATTTGAAAGGGACCAAAGTTGTAAAAATTTTCCAAATTGGGTCAAAAATGTAAAAGTTGCGAAAAAGAGGGGCTATAACCGAGGAAACTGAAATTTCAAGGACTTAAACTGTTTTCTATGATAAATATGCTGGAAAATACTTATTTCAATAATTTTTGGTATAAAAATGTCAAGAAAATTGATTTAAGGACCAAACCGGAAAGTTTTTAAATAAAGGGGTGAAAAGGGTAAATTCTACAATTAAGGAGGGGCTGAAAACAGAAAATCTTCAAGGCTAGCTAATACATGCAATTTGACCAATTGATGGTACCACGCTTGTCGACGAAATACAATACACTACAATACCAAAAGTCGTTGTTAAACGAATTGGTTCGGTCTCGAACCAATAAAAATCCAAAACCACTAACACGACGACGTTACGACATTTCGATTCATAACTAATAACGATGGAGAATTCACTATACATGCGAGTGTGCGCAGACGTCTATGCACCATCTTTGGGCCCCAAAAGTGTAAAATCTTGTTCGTTGAGCCTAGCTAGCCCAATGACCTGATCTTAAGGCCCTCGGACGTTTCCGCCGTCTGGTTCGGGGGTGTGACAAGTTGGTATCAGAGCATTGTTTATAGTGAACTAGCATATCTAGCCGCACACGGATATGCAACTATAAACCAAAAAGAGGGACTAACATAACTCTGAACAAAACAAGTAAATAAAATACTCTTGCTTGTATTAGGAATAAGAACATAACGTCGAATCAAACCCAATAATGCTGGCGTCTCGGTTAAATTGGGACTGTTCTTAGTAATACCAAGGAGTGAATGTAGCCTGATCAACTACATTCTCTCCAAAGTAAAACTAATACACGTCTCGATGAGATCGGGATAGCTAGGGAACCTAAAACTATACCCATCTAGCACAAAAACGAGAACGCCTACTTGATCTATGTGATAATTGTAGCACCCTAGGAATGACGTTAGCATAATTACACACTCTCGCAGACCGCATGGCTGGTTTTCATCACCCCGGAGATCCCTACTTCCTTAACCAGGGGAACAACGGATGGTTAGAGGAGGAGCCTGAGGAAGACCCCGAAGAGGAATCTGATGCGGAACCGGAGGCCAAAGTTGAGGGTGAACCTGCCGAACCAGAGGAAGATGAAGGAAGCCTCGAGGAGGATGCTGATGATAGTGACATGGGTGATTCGGATGCGGAGTCCGAAGTCATCAACCCCCCTTACCCGATCAGGGTGCCTGCCTATCGAGTAGGCCCCACTGGTCCTACACCTCCCTGGGGTATTCATCTTTGGAGATGGAGCAGACAGCAGGGACAGCGACCCCCATACGGCATGTCACGTGAGTTCTTTGACCTGAGAGACGGAGGACCGGCTGATCGAGCCCTTCCAGTCATGGTGAAACGGTTACGGAATACGGGCGACCTTGCCCAGGACACTGCGGATCAGGTGCACCAGTTGAGGACTAGGGTCGAGCCTGCGGAGCAGGAGACGCGTGACGTCCTTCGAGAGTTTCACATGAGGCAGGTTCGGTGGGAGTCTCGACTCCGGGACGCGGAACGCTTGGTGGCTCGTCTTCAGGGAGCATCCACATCCTCAGCACCACCTTCGGACGCAGTTCATCGCGGTTAGGGATAGACTTATCATAGTAGTTCGTTAGGAAATATGCTATGTACTCCGACTCTATGTTTAAGTGACTACACTACTAATAGAGTCGTTATGCTGTCGAACTAGTATCACTCATGTATGCTCCTATGAGCAAATTTTCATGTATCAAATGCGGATAATATTAGTAAATTTTTATGTGTTTTATTACGATATTGCAAATTGCTATGTGTTGAGATATTATTGATTAGTAAATGGTAGTAGTGTTTAAGTTCGTACTATGCACCTAGTCAGTAGGATCACGACCTCACCGAAACCACATACCCTCAACATCTTTCCGTTTTGTCACAGAAAGATGCCTCTCCGACCTACTCGCGGAAACCCAGGACCAACCCCACCTGAAGTTGACTCAGCCGCCTTCCAGGCAGCTGTATCTGCAGCAGTCACTGCAGCGATTGCGCAAATTCAACAAGGGAACAATGGAGGAGTCAATGGACAAGGAGCCGGAAGTTCAAACAATGGAATGAATCAAGGACCCACCAAGGCATGTACCTACAAGGACTTCACAAACGCCAAACCACGAACTTTTAACGGCACTGGAGGAGTGATCACTCTGAAGCGATGGATCGAAAAAGTGGAGTCGGTATTCGAGATATGCGACTGCCCTGAGCACATGAAGGTGAAGTTCGCAGCCTGCACTTTTGTGGATCAAGCACTCACCTGGTGGAACGGACATGTAGAATCCATGACACTCCCTGTAGCCAACTCTATGCCGTGGACGGAGATGAAAGAAATGTTAATGGCAGAGTACTGCCCACGAGGCGAAATACAGAAGATGGAACAAGAGCTATGGAACCTCACTGTGCAAAACGCGAATATCGATGCCTACATATCGAGATTTAGCGAACTATCTCTGCTGTGCCCGGGTATGATCACCTCTGAAGGAAAGAAGATTGAGCGATTCATTTGGGGACTCACATCACCAATTCAAGGGAATGTGATAGCTGCAAACCCCGAAACATTTGACAGTGCAAAGAGACTGGCAAAAAGGTTGTACGACCATAATAACAAAAAGGGAGAGAAGCCATTGGAGGCTGAGAAGAAGAAGGAAGGAGATGACAAGAGGGGAAAGAACAATAACAGGAAGGGGCGCCAGGGCCCCGACACCTCCAAGAAGCAGCAGACAGTGGCGGTTAATTCCGTTACCACATCGGCTCCAGCCGCACCACATGCTCCAACCTCAGCCACTTCAAATGCTTCCAAACCTTATTCCGGTAATCTTCCCAAATGCAACAAGTGCGGTTTCCATCACTATGGAGAATGCAAGGATTTTCAGTGCACCAGTTGCAACCGAAGGGGTCACACCGCAAAGTACTGCAAGGCTTACCCTCTCCATAACCAAAATCAGGGAATCAACAACAACAACCCTCGCAACAACAACAATGCCCATGCCAGCGACAACAGCGCAGGGCCTAGCTACACCTGCTACGGATGCGGGAAGACTGGACACATCCGCCGAGACTGTCCCAACAACAACAATTTAAGAAATGGAGGAACAGGAAGGATGTTGACCATGGGTCAGAGTGAGGCTATTCAAGACCCCTCTGTTGTTACCGGTACATTTCCCTTAAACCACGCTTATGCATGCATCTTATTTGACACCGGAGCGGAACGAAGTTTCGTAAGCAATAAGTTTAAGCACTTATTAAAACAACTCCCCCAAAAGCTAAATGAAGCCTATACGGTGGAAATGGCCAATGGGAAAACCGAGTCCACTGGGGAAATCTACACCGGATGTACCCTAACTCTTAATCAACACGTTTTTCGAATAGACCTAATGCCAGTGTCAATTAGGAGTTTCGACGTGATCATCGGTATGGACTGGTTAAGCCCCCACCATGCCGAAATTATGTGTCATGAGAAGGCCATCCGTCTTCGCCTTCCAAATCACGAAACCCTAGTAATTTACGGAGACAAATCTAGCATGAACCTTCGCCTCATTTCGTGTGTCAAGGCACAAAAATATCTACGAAAGAACAATCTGGCATTCCTGGCTCATGTGGTGGACAAAACCAAGGAGGAGATTAACGTTCGAGACATTCCCGTGGTATGTGAATTTCCGGATGTGTTTCCTGAAGATCTTCCGGGAGTGCCCCCAGAGAGACAGGTTGAATTTCGAATTGACCTTATCCCAGGAGCAACTCCTCTTGCTAAATCACCCTATCGGTTGGCTCCTGCCGAGATGCAGGAATTATCCAGCCAACTCAGCGAACTTTTGGACAAGGGATTTATTCGACCTAGTTACTCGCCATGGGGAGCTCCGGTGCTCTTTGTCAAAAAGAAAGACAGATCTTTTAGAATGTGTATCGATTACAGAGAGTTAAACAAACTCACAATCAAGAACCGCTACCCACTCCCACGAATCGATGACCTATTTGACCAGCTCCAAGGGGCTAGTTATTTTTCTAAAATAGATCTACGGTCCGGATACCACCAACTCAAAGTCCGGGAAGAGGATATTCCAAAAACCGCTTTCCGAACTCGCTACGGACATTATGAATTTGTAGTAATGCCCTTTGGTCTAACGAATGCCCCTGCCGCATTTATGGACCTAATGAATCGAATCTACCGACCGTTTCTTGACAACTTTGTCATTGTTTTTATCGATGACATCCTCGTGTATTCTCGAAGCAAGGAAGAGCATGGCCAACATCTCCGACAAGTCTTAGAAACTCTACGATCAGAAAAACTTTACGCCAAACTCTCCACGTGTGAGTTTTGGCTGCGGAGCGTGAACTTCCTAGGTCATGTGGTCAGCCAAGATGGAATCCATGTGGATCCCTCTAAGGTCAAAGCTGTAGAAGGTTGGGCAATCCTGACAACGCCCACGGAAATTCGTCAATTCTTGGGATTAGCAGGCTACTATAGGAGGTTCATTCAAAACTTCTCTAAGATCGCCAAGCCACTTACCTCGCTTACGCAAAAGGGCGTACCATTCAAATGGACAGACAAACAAGAAATCGCATTTCGAACCTTGAAGCAAGCTCTCTGTAGCGCACCTGTACTATCTCTGCCTGAAGGAACGGAAGACTTTGTAGTCTACTGCGACGCATCAAATCAGGGTTTAGGTTGCATTCTCATGCAACGTGGGAGAGTGATAGCCTATGCATCCCGCCAGCTAAAGACGCATGAAGTAAACTACACGACTCATGACCTAGAGTTGGGAGCTGTAGTCTTTGCCCTAAAAATTTGGAGGCATTACCTTTACGGTACAAAGTGCACCGTCTTCACAGATCACAAGAGCCTCCAACACATCTTAAACCAGAAGGAGTTAAACATGAGGCAACAAAGATGGGTTGAGTTGCTAAACGATTATGAGTGCGAGATTAAGTACCACCCAGGCAAGGCCAACGTGGTAGCTGACGCATTAAGTCGAAAGGAGTACTCTAATCGTTGTACAAAAACTCTCTCGATAACCATTCAGTCACACCTGGCCACTCAACTTGCAGTAGCCCAGTCAGAGGCCATGAAGACGGAAAATAGAGCAAGTGAAGTATTGCGCGGAATGGAAAAGAACCTGGAGGCAAAGGGGAATGGAGTATACTATTTCATGAACTGTATTTGGGTCCCTAAATTTGGAGGGTTTAGAGATGTTGTCATGAAGGAAGCCCACAAGACGCGATACTCCATTCACCCCGGTTCTGATAAGATGTATTTGGATATTAAACAACACTATTGGTGGCCTAACATGAAGGCGGAAATCGCGACCTACGTCAGTAAGTGCCTTACATGCGCCAAAGTAAAGGTGGAATACCAGAAACCTTCAGGATTGTTGCAGCAACCGGAAATTCCCGAGTGGAAATGGGAGGGGATTTCTATGGATTTCGTTACCAAGCTACCCAAGACGTCGGACGGACTGGATACCATATGGGTAATAATCGATCGACTAACGAAATCTGCCCATTTCCTGCCAATCAAGGAATCCTACAAGATGGAGAGACTGACACGATTGTACCTACGAGAAATCGTGAGACTCCATGGAGTGCCAAAATCTATTATCTCGGATAGGGACAGTAGGTTTACGTCCCGATTTTGGCAATCACTCCATAAGGCGATGGGAACAAACCTCGATATGAGCACCGCTTATCATCCACAAACGGATGGTCAAAGCGAGCGAACTATCCAAACACTCGAAGATATGCTCCGTGCATGCGTGATAGACTTTGGAAAGTCTTGGGATACCCACCTACACTTAATCGAGTTCTCATACAACAATAGTTACCATTCGAGCATCAAGGTGGCTCCTTTCGAAGCACTTTACGGACGTAAATGTAGATCACCGTTATGTTGGGCTGAAGTGGGTGACACCCAGCTAGCAAAAACACATGCGTCGGACAAAGCACTAACGGGACCAGAGATCATCCGTGAAACCACGGAAAAGATCGTTCAAATCAGAGCTCGATTGCAAGCATCGCGTGACCGACAAAAGAGCTACGCTGACAAATGGAGAAAGCCCTTAGAATTTCAGGTCGGTGATCGAGTACTGTTAAAAGTCTCGCCCTGGAAAGGGGTTATACGTTTCGGAAAACGGGGAAAGCTGAACCCGCGATACATTGGACCTTTCGAAATCGTCGCTCGAATTGGTCCAGTAGCATACAGACTGCAACTACCCGCAGAGCTAAACGGTGTACACCCCGTGTTTCACGTATCTAATCTGAAGAAGTGTATCTCAGATGAAACACTTGTCACTCCTCTTGACGAAATCGAAATCAATGAGAAACTCCTGTTCGTTGAAGAACCAATCGAAATCATGGACAGGGAGGTGAAGCGTACTAAGCAGAGTCGCATCCCGATCGTGAAAGTACGGTGGAACGCAAAGCGTGGGCCAGAATTCACTTGGGAATGCGAAGACCAAATGAAGCAAAAGTACTCTCACCTATTTTAGTTTTCTCAAATCTAGCTTTCAAACAGAATTTCGGGACGAAATTCCCTCTAACGGGGGGATGATGTCACAACTAGAAATTCTATGTCTTGTAATCACTATACTCAATTAAATGTTGAAATCAAAAACTCAAAAACAAGTATGATGCTTACTCAATGGGAAACTAAACCCCAATTCACTACATCAAACAATTGGAAAACTCTAGAAGTTCTTGTCAAGTCCATTTTGGACTAGAACTTCCTTATTGGATCCAAATGGATCAATAAGCTTCCAATTGGACTATCATGGACTTAGAACCCTAATTGGGATCTAATTGGACCCACATCTATTTATTTCAACATTTTGAGCCATGTTGGACCTAGAATGAAATAAATACAAAATTTTGAACCATGATTAACCTAAACTAGCCCAACAAAGTGTAAAAATAATACTATATTTCTTTTGGGACTAAAAACCATTCAACTTAACATCTACATGGGTTAGGACATTAAAGCCCAATTTTTTTTTCCTTTCCATTTCCAATTCTCGGCCCAACAACCCAAAACCAAGAAGGAGGAGTTGACTAGAGCCTTGCCACCTCACGTATATCCCACATATCTCCATGGATGGACCAACATGCATCTAGGATTGTCAACTCAACTCTCTCTCTCTTCTCTTCTTCTTGAACTCGGCCGAGAGCAACACCCACACACACACAAAACACTCACAAACTCTCTCTAAATCACTCAAGGTTTCTTTCTTCTTCTCCATCCAAAATCTCGAAATTTAGGAAGCATTCAAGGAAGTTCTTCCACAAAATCATCATCTAAGGTAAGGTTTTGCTTGGATCTATGACTTGTATTCCTTGTTTATCAAAAATCTCTTCCTAATCCATGCAAAAATCGTGATCTTGCACTCTAGAAACCCCATAAACTCGAAAACTTCATCAAGGAGTGCAAAGGCCAAAAATCACTTCATTCCTTCCATTCTTCCTTCAAAAACCGAATCAACACCCAAGGTGAGTTTCATATCCCCTTATTTTCGGTTTTTATGAGTTTTTGTGGGGGAGAATACAAGCAAAAGTGTAGATCCATCATTATGTGTATGTTGTGGTTGATTTCTATGCTTATATGCATGTTTTGTATGATTTTGATGATAGATCTAGTATGAAATGCTAAAAACCGAGACATATATTTTATTATAGCATAAAATATACTACTACATGCAAAGTATACTAAGAAAATGGCCAAATGGCTTGACAACACATAATTTGGGCTAAAAACTCATTTTTTTGACATAAAATGTTGAAAATACAAAGTTAAAGGGCCTAAAGTGAAATATTTCGAAATCTGATGGGTGAGATGAGTCAAAACAGTTTACACAATGTATTTTCTGAAAATATACTATTTAGAGGGTTAAAAACATAAATTTTAAGCTTATTGGGCTAAATATGACATTTTCGGCCCAATGAGGCCCAATATGCGAAATTTTCTAATTTGGGGGACCAAAACTGCATTTTTCTGTAAAATAGTGGACTATAAGTGTTCCATGTACTTTTCAAAGGTTTAAAATGCTTTTCAAATTTGAAAGGGACCAAAGTTGTAAAAATTTTCCAAATTGGGTCAAAAATGTAAAAGTTGCGAAAAAGAGGGGCTATAACCGAGGAAACTGAAATTTCAAGGACTTAAACTGTTTTCTATGATAAATATGCTGGAAAATACTTATTTCAATAATTTTTGGTATAAAAATGTCAAGAAAATTGATTTAAGGACCAAACCGGAAAGTTTTTAAATAAAGGGGTGAAAAGGGTAAATTCTACAATTAAGGAGGGGCTGAAAACAGAAAATCTTCAAGGCTAGCTAATACATGCAATTTCACCAATTGATGGTACCACGCTTGTCGATGAAATACAATACACTACAATACCAAAAGTCGTTGTTAAACGAATTGGTTCGGTCTCGAACCAATAAAAATCCAAAACCACTAACACGACGACGTTACGACATTTCGATTCATAACTAATAACGATGGAGAATTCACTATACATGCGAGTGTGCGCAGACGTCTATGCACCATCTTTGGGCCCCAAAAGTGTAAAATCTTGTTCGTTGAGCCTAGCTAGCCCAATGACCTGATCTTAAGGCCCGAAGATCTCTCTCTCTTACGAAGTGTTGGGTTTTACCGATCCGACATAACGTAACAGGACTTTCAATGGCAAACGTGCTACTGGTCCCCAAGGGTCCTTCAGTGCTGCTAGTAAAGTCGGTAACTCACGATTGCGGGTTGGGCTTCGGGCCCTTCGCAATTGCATTAGTCTTGAACGACGCGGGGAAATACCGAGGGTTTCGCACCTTCTCTCCTTCCCTCCGGTCGTGGGACTACACAAGTCCGGGAGGATCGAGTTGTGGGAAGAATTACGAGTGGCACCTAAGGGATTTCTTGTAAGGTTGTCGATTGGACGTTTTCATTAACGTACGTCACAACACTTCACCACCCATTGAATTGTCAATGCCTCCGGAGCTCAACGATTCCCTCTAACGAAACAAAACAACGGTATACAAACTAAGTAATACAAAGTGATAGGAAAACGTCGGGTTTTCAACAATTACAAATTATGAATTACCGGTCGAATTTTCACAACTCTTACGCTTACATCTATAGAATTCAAACATGCATACTCATGGATCAACACATATTTTTACACTATTCTATTTTTAGAAAATATAGGATTTTCTGATGGGTTTCAAACATTACATTGGATTTCAAACACTACTTATGAACTCACCAACATTTCGTATGTTGACGTTTTTCAAAATACTTGTATTCTCAGGTAACAGATAAGGTGACGGATGATTTATACTCTATGATGTTTGCTGTGGTTTAAGTGATGTTGAACAGTTATTTTTGAGAATGTAACGTTTGAACAATGTAACAAATGTAAACACTATTGGTTGTATTATTCCAAATGTTGGTGATGTTTTATGTCATGTTTCATGTATATGCATTGTGATGGTATTCAATGAGTCACAATAGCCCTCGGACGTTTCCGCCGTCTGGTTCGGGGGTGTGACACATTCAGCCTCATTAGGGTTAGCAGAAGGAGTGAAAAAACCTTTCTTGGTTTTGATTGAAGAGGACCCTTCAAGGTTCTTACCCTTGGTACCCTTAGAAGGGTTCTTTCTCTTCTTACCTTTGCCATGCCCGATTGCCAAGACATTGGCCACAGTAGGAGTATGAGGAGTAGTAACACCCGACTTACCCTTAAGACTACTTTCTGCATTCTTTAAGAGTCCTTGAAGTTTACTAAGTGTAACTTCATCCTTATTCATGTGGTATGTCATTCTAGATTGATCATAACATGAAGGTAAGGAGTGAAAAATGATATCTATTTCTAACTCCTCAGGAAAGTCAACATTCAGTTTCTTCAAGTGATCCACAAACCTTTGCATTTTCTGTAAGTGGGTTGTGAGGGAGTCATTGTCCTTCATTTAGGTGGTTATCATGGAAGAGATTATTTCATACATCTCTTGACAAGCACTTTGATGGTATCGCTCCATCAAGTCCATGTGTATCTCAAAAGGGTAATAGTCCTCATAGGTCTTTGGGAGCTCAGTTGTCATTGTGGCAGTCATGATACATGCTACTTTGGTAGCATCCTTTTCATGTTCTTGAAATGCAGCAATCTCCTCTAGGGTAGCAGTTGACTCATCGATCTCCTTCAGCTCCCTATCAAGGACATATTCTTTTTCCTCATAGCGAGTAACCATCTTGATGTTTCTGATCCAATCCATGAAATTGGATCCGTCAAAAATGACTCTCCCACAAGGGTTCATGAGAGAAAAGGAGCCAGTAAGGTTTGAGCCAGAAACATTGTTATTGGAAGAAATCTGAAATGAAAGAATACGTTTAGATTAGATTTCAGGATAGTCCTTAATAAAGCTCCCAAATTCTATATTAAGGCTAGGACCCAACATAATATTTTATAACTTAGAAGAGGGATGTTGTAATCCAATCTATAAAATATTTGAAGGTAGGTGAATGACGATTCACCAAATTCCACCATAAAATGGAATAAATCTTATTAGGTTTTAATTGGTTTAGAAATTCCTAGGTTCCTTGAGATTCATTGAACTTTTCAATGACATGTTTTAATATCGAGTGTTCCCTTCAAGTTTTGTGATTGGGATGCCGAGGATCACAAAACAAGGTGTGAAGTAACCATGCAAATTACTTGGTACAATTAATGTATTACCCCTCAATCAAAGTGTCGGTTAACCGCACACGCTCCAACAATACTATGATAAACATTAAGTCACCCTTTGCCTACCTTGATAAGTCCATGTTAGTGTGTCGGTTAACCACACACGCTCCATTAACGACTTAATCAAAGTGCAACGTGTAACTTCATGGATTAGCACCTTATTCACATTTTCCTAAAGTAACTAAGATTGGGAGTTAATAAAAGTTTAGTTACTTTAGTATATTCATAATACTTATTATGAGAATTGTAGTCCTTGTTCTACCTTTTCGGCTAACGACCCTCCACCGATCAAGGAAGCGGCGGGTGAGAATAGACACGCATTAAGTTGACATTTTATAGGCAACAACCTTATACCCCCCTTATAGACCGGCTTCGTGAATGAGGCCTACTAATGGTGAAACAACTTTTATCTTATACATATATAATTATTATTCACTTATAATATTATAGAGTATAAGGGTTGAATTTTAATATTTAAAATTCTAGGGGTTGGAACTAAAGTTTTAATTATGACTTTACTTGTTCCAAAACTTGAGGGCAAGTTTTGTAAACTTTCAAAACTTTTCATTTCCCATAACTTATGAGTTTATTAGAGTATTAAAATGAAGACTCTTCATTTTCTTAACTCTTGTGTTCTTTTATTGGTTTTAATTCAAGTGTGACTCTTGGTTTCTCCAAAACTTGACGACAAGTTATGGACTCCATTAAAACACATAATGATCAAGAATTAACTAACATGGAGGTTTCAAATAATTCCTATGATCATATAAAATTCATAAGTTCAAGAACATGATTATCAAGAATTTCAAGAATCATAACAAACTTATATGAAACTTGTAATTTTTGATAATAGCAATGTAAATGGACTAGCATAAACATTACACCAACTAAAACAAGTTGTAAAACACCAAAACAGTTTAGGGTAATGTTTCAAGTCCATTTCCAGTAGCATAACTCGAAAATCTGAACACTGCATCATGTACTCGTCGAGTGCATGAACTGACTCGACAAGTTGCATGCATTTCTTCATGGACTCGTCGAGTCTCCCCTTGGACTCGGTGAGTTCATGCGGGCAGACAACAAAAAATTGCGATTTTCAGCTATTTTGCATCAAGTATCAAACAAACAAGCCTAGGCTCTTATACCATTGTTGGATTTTGAGCATTCTAACACTCCTATGGTGTACATGCAACCCTAGAAACCTTGGATCTATGTTTGACTAAGATACATGCAAAATGATTTTCCAAGGTTCATAATCCTATCTAGCATACATGGGGATCTTTTATTCTAATAGTTAGTAAGAGTTACATACCTCTTTGTAGCTTGGATTCCTTTGAAACTTTGTGAGCCTCACCTCAAGTGTGATGCCTCAAATGCTTCACACAACACCAAGTACACTTGGAATAAACTCTTAAGAGAATAAGAACACTTAGTATTTTCGGCTAGCCCTATTTTATTCACTCTAGTTGCCAAAAATGGTGAAGAATAACTTCTTTATATAGTATGTTACAATTAGGGTTTCACCATGTAAACCCTAATTGTCATGACCTTTTATTTCCATGACCCATGGGTTATGTAAACCCCATGGAGCATCTTATGGGTTTAACCCAACTTGATAATCCATGGAGTGTTGGCCCACTATATAAGTTATGGATGATTGACACAATCAACCCATATATATATAATTAGTCTTTTGATCACATAATTAATTCTAAATTAATTATTGATCAATACTAACTAAATATTATTATTCTTATTATTAATAAATTAGAACTTATAATATATTAATAAACCATAAGTGTCTTATTTCTCTCATTTATTGTATCCAAGAGCATGATGCCATGCAACCCAAATGGACCATGTCGGGTCGGGTCAGTGCATACCAAATATAGTTATGGACTTGGACACTATATCTAACACTTTTCTCAAACTCCGGGAGTTGATTATGATGAGACCTTTTCACCAGTAGCGAATATTAAGTCTATTAGGGTTATGTTAGCCATTGCTGCATTTCATGATTATGAAATATGGAAAATGGATGTCAAAACCACTTTCCTTAATGGAAAGTTCGCTAAGGATGTTTACATGAGTCAGCCAGAGGGTTTTGTCAGTACATAGTACCCTAACAGAGTGTATAAGCTTGAGAAATCCATCTATGGATTAAAGCAAGCACCTCGCAGATGGAATCTTTGTTTCGATGAGAAAGTCAAAGAGTTTGGCTTTTCGAGGAGTGCAGATGAATCTTGTGTATATGTCAAGGCTACAGGGAGAAGAGTCAGCTTTTTGGTATTGTATGTGGATGACATACTACTCATAGGAAATGACATCCCAACTCTGCAGGCAGTGAAGTCCTGGCTTAGGAAGTGTTTCGCTATTAAGGAACTTGGAGAAGCTGCCTATATCCTAGGGACAAGAATATTTAGAGACAAGGGTAAAAGACTAGTTGGACTTAGTCGAGTACCGTATGCGTCCGATGTAGGCTCAATCATGTATGCTATGACTTGTACTCGTCCTGATGTGGCCTTTGCATTAAGCATGGTTAGCAGATATCAGGGGAACACTGGCAAGGCTCACCGGACTACGGTAAATTTCTACTATAAGTCAGGCTGGTTCACTACCTTAAATAGAGGAGCTATTTCTAGGAAAAGTTCCAAGCAGGAGATAATGGCTGATTCAACTTGCGAATCAGAGTATATAGCAGCAAGCGTACCAGCTATAAAAGAGCCTATCGAGATTTTATGTGATAGTGAAAGTGCAGTTGCTAAGCCATGACTTCACTTCCTATAGAATGTGGATGCCATATCCTATGAGTAGTATGTCATCTACATACAATACCAAAAAGCTAAATATACTCCCACTAGCCTTGACATATACACAAGATTCATCTTCACTCCCCGAAAAGCCAAACTCTTTGACTTTCTCATTGAAACAAAGATTCCATCTGCAAGGTGCTTGTTTCAATCTATAGATGCATTTCTCAAGCTTACACACTCTATTAGGATACTTTGTACTAACAAAACCCTCTTCCCGACTCATGTAAACATCCTCAGCCAGTTTTCCAATAAGGAAAGCGGTTTTGACATCCATTTTCCATATTTCATTATCATGAAATGCAACAATGTCTAACATAAACCTAATAGCCATAATCTTCACTATTGGTGAAAAGGTCTCATCATAATCAACTCCTGGAGTTTGAGAAAATCCCTTTGCAACCAGTTGAGCTTTATAAGTGTGTACATTACCATCCATATTGGTCTTCTTCTTGAAGATGCATTTGCACCCGAATATCTTACGACCTAGTACATTGTCAACCAAGTTCCAAACTTGATTGTCATACATGGATTGTATCTCGCTGTCCATAGCCTCTTTCCATTTAGCAGCCGCAGGGCCTGCCATGGCTTTCATGTAGTTGTAAGGTTCATCCAAACTTACCAGTGTGCTATCACTGATAGGTGTATCATCTTCCGTAGTAATATGGGAACCATAGTAATGCTAAGGTTCATTCCTAACTCTCGTGGAACGCCTCATAGGTACAAACTCTTATGTTGGATCAATAGGAGTTTCCTCCTCAGGTTGATTGCTAGGGTTTGAGGTTCCTTCACCACTTGACTCTTGAATTTCTTCAAGGTCAAATTTCCTCCCACTGTTTCCTTGGATTATTAACTCTCTCTCGTGAAAGACTCATCTCCTTGCTACAAAGACCACATTATCACTAGTTCTGTAGAAGATGTAACCAAAGGATTTATGTGGGTAGCCAATGAAAATACACCTCTCACTTCGTGGTTCGAGCTTATTGTGAGTCTCACACCTCACGAAAGCCTCGCAACCCCAAATCCTGATGTGGTCCAGATTGGAAACTTTTCCCATCTACATGTCGTAAGGTGTTTTGGCAACCTTTTTGGTATGGACTAGATTAAGGATATGGGCGGCAGTCTCTAAGGCATACCCCCAAAATGAGATTAGTAGTGAAGCTCGACTCGTCATGGAATGAACCATATTCAACAAGGTTCGATTACGTCTCTCAGCCACACCAGTAAGTTGTGGTGTCCTAGGAGGTGTCAATTGTGAGACAATCCCACATTCCTTAAGATAGTCAAGGAACTCTGTACTAAGATACTCACCACCTCGATCGGATTGAAGCATCTTAATGTTCCTGCCCAACTGATTCTCCACTTCCTGTTTAAACTCCTTGAACTTTTCAAAGGTTTCTGACTTATGCTTGATTAAGTATACATATCCATATCTACTAAAATCATCTGCAAAAGTCACATAGAAGCGGTGAGCATCCCTTGTGGTGGTTCTGAAGGGTCCACACACATCAGTGTGTATGAGAGCCAACAAACCCTCACCCCTAGCACAAGAACCAGTGAAGGGTGACTTTTTCATTTTCCCAAGAAAAAAAGATTCACAACTATCATCCGACTTTAGGTAAAATGACTCCAAGAATCCATCCTTTTAGAGTTGGCCTATACGTTTCTTGCTTACATGTGCAAGACGATAATGTCATAGTGATGCTTTATCCAAGATAGCGGAAGAATCGATACAAAACACATTATTTCGTAGGTTATCTAAAACCGACATAGTTTTATACACACCATCACAAGGCAATGCTTTAAAATAAAGAACATTATTAAAGAAAGTATTAATATCACCACATTCACTATCAAACGAAAAGGTAAAACCTTGTTTTTACAAACCATGAAAGGAAATAATATTTCTCGCCATTTCGGACGAGTAGCAACGCTTATTCAAATCTAACACTAACCCACTACTTAGCAACAAAGAATAAACTCCAATCTTGGTGACAGGTGAAGCTTTCCTATTCCCCATGATCAAGTTTATCTTCCCATGCTCCACATTCTCACTTTTTCTTAGTCACTGCAAATCAGTACATATGTGAATACCACAACCTGTATCAAGGACCTAAGAATTAGAATGAGGTGAATTATTAGACAATATAGTGTATATACCTGCACGGTTGGGTTTCACTTTCCCATCCTTCACATCTTGCAGGTACTTTGGGTAGTTTCACTTCCAGTGCTACTTTTCATGGCAATAGAAGCATTCAACCTCTTTAGGGTTGGCAGAGGGAGTGATGATGGCTTTCTTGGTTCCACTCGAAGAAGATCCATCAAGGGACTTTCCCTTGGTACCCTTCGAAGGGCTCTTTCTCTTCTTTCCTTTGCCTTGCCCGATTGCCAAGACAGGGGCCACAGTAGGAGTAGGAGTAGCAACAACCGACTTACTCTTAAGACCACTTTTGGAGGTCTTCAAGAGTCCTTGAAGTTTTTTGAGTGTAACTTCCTCTTTGTTCATGTGGTATGTCATTTTTTAATTGATCATAACACGAAGGTAAGGAGTGCAAAATGATGTCAATTGTCAACTCCTCAGGAAAGTTCACATTCAGTTTCAGCAAACGGTCCACATACCTTTTCATTTTCTGCATGTGGCTCGTGATGGGTTTAGCATCCTTCATCCAGATTGTTATCATGGAGGAGATGGTTTCATACCGCTCTTGACGAGCATTCTGATGGTAGTGGTCCATCAAGTCCTGGTGCATCTCAAAAAGGTAGTAGTCCTCATATGACTTTTGGAGCTTGGTTGTTATTGTGGCCAATATGATACATGCCACTTTGGTAGCATCTCTCTCATGTGCGTGGTATTCATCGATCTCCTCAGGAGTTGGAAATGACTCAAGTTCCTTAAGCTCCTTGTTGAGGACATATTCCATGTCCTCATACCGAGTGACCATCTTGGTGTTCCTGATCCAATCCATAAAGTTGGATCCATTGAAGATGACTCTCCCAAAAGGTTCATGAGAGAGAAGGAGCTGGTAGGGTTTGAGCTAGAAGCAACATTGTTCGAAGACATCTAAAAAGGAAGAAAGACAAGTTTAGATTAGATATAAAGATAGTCCTTAATAAGACACCCAAATGTAATATTAAGGCTAGGACCCAACACAATATTTTATAACTTAGAAGAGGGATGCCATAATCCAAGCTATAAAATATTTGAAGGTAGTTGAATGACGATTCACCAGTTTCCACCATGAAAAACGAAATAAATTATTTGGTTTTTTAATTGGTTTTGAAACTCCTAGATTCTTTGAGATTCATTGAACTTTTCAATGGCATGTTTCAATCTCGAGTGTGCCCTTCATGTTTTGTGACTGGAATGTCGAGGATCACAAAACAAGGTGTGAAGTAACCATACAAATTACTTGGTACTCTTAATGTTTATCAATCAATCGATGTGCCGGTTAACCACACGCTCTACTAACGACTTAAGTCTAGGTTAGTGTGTCAGTTCACCATACACGCTCCACTAACGACTTAAGCAAAGTGCAAACTGTAATTTCATGGGTTAGCGCCTTATTCACATTTTCGTAAAGTAACTAAGATTAGGAATTTATAAAAACATTTAGTTACTTTACATTCATCATACTTTTAATGAGGATTTAAAGTCCTTGTCCTACCCATTCGGCTAACGACCATCCACCGATCAAGGAATCGGTGGGTGAGACTGGACACCTATTAAGCTGCCATTTTATAGGTAGCAACCTTATACCCCCCTTATAGACCGGCTTCGTGAATGAGGCCTAATAATGATAAAACAACTTGTTCTTATACATATATAATTATTATTAAACTTATAATATTATAAAGAATAAGGGTTGAATTTTAACTTTTAAAATTCTAGGGGTTAAAACTAAAGTTTTTTAAAATGACTTTACATATTCCAAAACTTAAGGGTAAGTTTTGAAACTTTCAAAACTGTGCATCTTTCATAACTTATGAGTTAAAGGTTTATTAAAATGAGATACTTTTCATTTTATGTAACCTATGTGTTACATAATGGACTTTAAAAGAGTGACTTTTGGTAATCCATAACTTGAGGACAAATTATGGATTCCATTAAAACACATAATGATCAAGAATTAAACTAACAGGCAAGTTACAAATAATTCCTATGATCTTATAAACTCATAAGTTCATGAACATTCATATCAACAATTTCAAGAATCATAAATAAACCATATAAAACTTGAAATTTTGATAATAGCTATTGAAAATGGATTAGCATAACCATTACACCATCTAAAAGAAGTTTTATAACACCAAAACAGTTTAGGATAATGTTTCTAGTACATTTCTAGCAACAAAACTCGAAAATCTGCATTTTGGGTCCCCTACTCGTCGAGTGCACGAACCTACTCGACGAGTAGGATGATTTTGCACATGAACTCGTCGAGTCCCCTAATGGACTCGGCGAGTTCACTTAGCAGATTGCACATTTTTGAGTTATTCCAACAAGTTTGCATCAAGTATCAAGAAAACAAACCTGCGATGTGATACCACTGAAGGGTTTTGAGCATTCTAACACTGTACATGCAACCCTAGAAACCTTGGATCTATGTTTTACTAAGATACATGCAAATTTGATTTCCAAGGTTCTTAACCTATCTAGCATAGCATGGGGAACTTGAATCATAATGCTAGTAAGAAAAACATACATTTCTTGTTGCTTGGATTCCTTGAGAACCTTATGAGCCTAGCACCTCAAGTGTGATGCCTCAAATGTCTCACACAACACCACAACACTTGGAATAACCTTGAGAGAAGTTCAGTAACACTCAAAATTCAGCTAGCCCTCTTGTACTTGCTTGTAGTAGTCCAATTTTGCTAGTCAATGGGTCTTTATATAGTTGTGACACAAGTAGGGTTAGACCATGTAAACCCTAATTTTCATGGCTTTCCATATTCCATGATCCATGGGTTTGTAACCCCATGGACTATCCATGGAGCACCTTATGGCTTTTAACCCAATCCATACAAACCAAGGATCATTAGCCCTCTATACAAGAATAGATTATTTAACAATCAACCCGCCATATATTTAATTAGTCTCTTTTTGATCACTTAATTAATTCCAAATTAATTCTTTGATCAATACTAATTAAATAATATTATTAATATATTAGAAGTTATAATATATTAATAAACCTTAAGTGTTCTTTCTCTCATTTAGTCTATTCAAGTGCTACAATGCCATGCAACCTAAATGGACCATGATAATCGGGTCAAGTACATTCCAGAAATAGTTATAAACTTAGACACTTAATCCAACAAAGGACCCCATCAATAACCATCGTTGGATCACTGACATAGAGAATGCTCAATGTATGAGCTTTTTCCATGAGGGGGAAAAGTTGGGATTCACATCCTGCCTGTTGAGGGACAAAGTGTGTGACTAGTGGGAAGAGGTTACCCGAGCAGTAGGGACAACATCAATGACTATGATGACATGGGAGGACTTTTTCAGAGGTTTCAGAGGTAGTTTGCATGAGCTATCGAGGTGCAATAGCTGGCGAGGGAGTTTCAGGACCTTCGCCAGACTATAGAGACTGTGGCGGAGATTACTGCAAAATTCAGGTAGAGAGCATTATTGGTCCCGCAGTATGCTATGGGTGAGGAGATGAGAAACAAGTGATATCATGAAATGTCGAGGGATGATATCAGGGAGTTCGTGAGTTTCTCGGGGTACAAGAAGAATTCCACGAGCGGGAGATTGAGTTGGAGCTCTAGACGAAGCGAAAGCTGGAGCAGGTTCAGACAGTTGTAGGTCAGGCTAAGAGACCCAAGACCTCTGATACCTACTATAGAGGCCAGCAGGGTCGTGGCCATTGCACCAAGTGCGGCAAGCTGCATAGTGGAGCATGCTGATCAACAGGTTCATGATGTTTCAGTTGTGGCCAGTCAGGTCACGTGAGCAAGGATTGACCCAAGAGGGCTCTGATTTTATATCATTGCAATTAGACCAACCATAAAAAAGTTGCTTGTTCGAGATTCTCTGGGGAAGTAGTGGTAGCATCTGCGCCAGCCACCCTGAGGATTACCGATTGACACCGGGGCAAGGCAGAGGCTCTTGTGGTGAAGAGCAGGGTTTTTTAGGTGACCATCGACGAGGCCCGTGTAGCTCTGGATGTAGTTGCTGGTATTTTTAACCCTATCTTTTATCGCTTTCCTTGTTTATGCTTATGTTTATATGGATCGTGTATAGGGACCTTTTTGGTCAATGGTTTTAATGGGCATGTTCTGTTAGATTTGGGGGTTACCCGATCCTTTGTATCTCTTGCACTTAGCAAGATGTTTTGAGACACTCCGATGAATTTGGATTCCCCTCTACAGGTAGATATCAAGGATGACCATACCATGATTGCTTCAAGGGTTTTCCGTCGGTGTGTCCTGAACATGTTTAGCGATAGGTTCTCTATTGAATTGGTGTCGATTCCCTTGAGAGGATCGAAGGTTACCATCATGATGGATTAGTTGAGCCCCAATGGGGCTGTGATTGATTGTGAGCGGTATCTGGTGAGAGTTCGAACCCCAAGTGTGGGGGAGAAATGGTTATTACTGGCGAGAGAGCTTCGCATGGGCTAGCTCTTTATTCTGTCGTGCGGGCCAGGAGATATATGTAGTAAGGTTGTTATGGGTTCTTAGCTTATGTTTCTGACACGCGGGTTGAGGTCACATAGTTGAGAAGGGTACCTATTGTGCGGGATTTTCCTGATTTCTTTCCCAAGGAGTTTCCCGGAGTGCCTCCCAAGAGGCAGGTCAAGTTTTAGATTAATTCGATACCTGGTGTAACTCTGATAGCCAAGGCGTCGTATTTCCTGTCACCACCTGAGATCCAAAGTTTTCTATGCAGCTATAGGAGCTGCTAGACAAGGGTTTTATTCATCCGAGCAGTTCTTCATTGGGAGCATCTATCCTATTTGTGAAGAAGAAAGATGGGTTCCACAGGATGTGCATTGACTATCGGGAATTGAATAAGCTAACAGTGAAAACCGTTACCCACTCCCAAGGATTGATGATTTGTTTAACCAGTTTCAAGGTGCATCTTGGTTTTCCAAGATTGATTTACGGTTAGGATACGACCAAATGAAATTCAGGGATGAAGATGTGCAGAAGACAACCTTCAGAACTTGTTATGGTCACTACGAGTTTGTGGTGATGCCTTTCAGGCTCACCAATGCACGAGCAACGTTCATGGATCTCATGAACCATGTCTGCAGGGCGATGCTGGATCAGTCTATGATTATTTTTATTGATGATATTCCGATCTACTCCAAGACCAAGGAGTAACACGAGGAGCATTTACGAGAGCTATTAGAGACGCTGAAGAGGGAGAGGTTGTATGCCAAATTCTCCAAATGTGAGTTTTGGTTGTGTGAGGTACAGTTTCTAGGGCACATCGTCAACCAGAAAGGAATCTTGGTCAACCCGACCATGATCGAGGTTGTGATGCATTGGGAGGTCCCGAGGACCACTTCGGAGATTCGGAGTTTCTTAGGTCTCGCGGGGTACCATCGGATATTTATTCTGCATTTCTCCAAGATTGTTGTGCCATTGACCCGTTTGACAAAGGAGAATGTGACATTTCGGTAAGGGTCTGATCAGCATTTGGCTTTTGAGACTCTGAGGCATAGATTGTGTGAGGCTCCGATTCTTGCACTCCATGAGGGTTTGGAAGAGGTTTACTTCGATGGCTATATTACAGGTTTGGGAGCTATTCTTTTGCAGAGAGAGCATGTGATTGCTTACACTTCAAGGAAGCTGAAGCTTCATGAGCCGAACTACTTCACTCATGATTTGGAATTAGGGGCCGTCGTTTTTGGCTACAAGAGTTTGCGATATTTGATGGACCAGCCAAATTTGAACATCCAACAATGAAGGTGGCTGGATGTGATAAAAGATTGTGATTGCGAGATTCTGTACCACCTTTGGAAGGCCATTGTGGTGGCTGATGCTTTGAGCCGCAAGGCGGTGTGTGCTCCTGTCAGAGATGTTTTCTTGAGGATGGTTGCCACCTCTCCTCCGATTGATTTGATCAAGGAAGCTCAAGTGGAAGTTTGAAAAAGGAGAATTGGAAGGTCAAGCGGATCAGGGGCAATTTCCCTTGTTTGTCAGGGATAGTCGTGGATTGTTGACTTAGTGTGGTAGGGTTTGGGTCATGACATCAGGTGGGGTGAGACAGACAGTACTAGAAGAGGCGAATAAGTCAAAGTTTTATATCCATCCGGGGGCCACGAAGATGTACAATGATTTGAGGTTGACTTATTGACGGCCATGTATGAAAAGGGAGATAGCTTGGTTTGTTCAGCAATGCCTAACTTGCAGGAAAGTCAAGGCCGAGCATCAAAGACCCCAGGGCAAGGTGCAGCCGTTAACCATTCCCATGTGGAAGTGGGAGGAGATCACTAGTAATTTCATCACGAAATTGCCAAGGAAGACACGTGGTCTTAATTCTATCTGGTTCATTATGGATAAAATAACCAACATTGCACATTGCATACCAATTGTAGAGAGCATATCCACAAAGAAGTTAGCTGATACTTATGTCTAGGAGGTGGTAGTTCGTCACGAAGTGCTAGTTTTGGTAGTCTCGGTCAGATATGATTGTTTCACCTCCAGGTTTTGGAGGAAGTTTCATGAGGAGCTGGGTACTCAGTTGTATTTTAGTACAACATACCTGTTGGATAAGGTGTCTAAGTCCATAACTTATTTGGTATATACTTGACCCGACCGGCATGGTCCATTTGGGTTGCATCTCATCCAAACTATTATGGATAATTTTATGAGAGTTATACACATATGTTTATTAATATATTATAAGTTATAATATATTAATATGAAGTTATGTTATTTAATTAGTTTTAGTCTTAAATTAATTATGAATTAATTTAGAGATTAAAAGGAAGACTAATTAGATTATGGGCTATTTGTTTTATATAGTGTGGGCTAATACTCATTTGTTAATGGGCTAGGCTTATATGGAAGTCCATGGATGATCCATGGAGCTTTTAACCCATGGATCCTTGGAAAGGAAAAGACATGGGTTATTAGGGTTTCACCCTAACCATGCACACTATATAAGCATGCTTATGGAGCATGAAATGGCAACTAGTGAACTAGTGTGTGTAAGCTTGTGTGTGGCCGAAATTATACAAGTGTGTATACTCTCTCAAAATTTTCCAAGAGTTTGTGGTGTTTTGTGATTCCATTTGAGGCATTCACACTATTGGTGCATGGCCCTCAAACTCCTTAGAACCAAACTCATCAAAAGGTATGTAATCTCTTCTAACTCTTTTATGTTGAAATGTTCCCCATGCCATGTTAGATAGGTTATAAACCTTGGAAAATTTAATATTTTGCATGTATTTAGACAAACATAGATCCAAGGTTTATTAGGGTTGAATGCACACTTAGGAAGTGTTAGATTGCTCAAAACCCAACAGTGGTATCAGAGCCTAGGCTTGCTTGTTTGATACTTGATGCAAAATAGTGAAAAAAGTCGAAATCGTTGCTGTCTGCATGATGGACTCGCCGAGTCCATGGGGGGGGGGGGGGGCTTGACGAGTCCAAGGCAAACTTCAACCTACTCGTCGAGTAGGTTCATGCACTCGACGAGTAGCATCGACAGAGTGCATACTTTCGACTTTTGCTGCTGGAAATGGACTAGAAACATTGACCTAAATTGTTTTGGTGTTTTAAAACTTATTTTAGTTGGTGTAATGGTTGTTCTAATCCATTTACAATAGCATATATCAAAATTCCATGATTTTATGTGTTCATATAATTCTTGAAATTTTGATGATCATGTTCATGTTCTTTTGAATTTAGAAAATGATAGGAATTATTTGCTGAATTGTTTAGAATTAATTCTTGATCATTTATGTGTTTTAATGGAGTCCATAATTTGTCCTCAAGTTATGGATTTCCAAAGGTCACTTTTATTTAACGCGCACTTAAAACACATAAGTTACATGAAAATGAAGAGTCTTCATTTTTATGAACCTTTAATTCATAAGTTATGAAATGAAGAGTTTTGCATAGTTACAAAACTTGCCCTCAAGTTTTGGAATTTGTAAAGTTTCACACACTTTAATAAAATTTAATTCCAACCCTTAGAGTTTTAATAGTTAAAATTCAACCATTATACTATTTATAACATTAATGGTTAATTATTATATATATGTATAAGAATAAGTCGTTTTACCGTTAGTAGACCTCATTCACGAAGCCGGTCTATAAGGTGGTATAAGGTTGTTGCCTATAAAATGGCGACTTAATGGGTTTCCATTCTCACCCACCGCTTGCTTGATCGGTGGAGGGCCTTTAGCCGAACGGGTAGGACAATGACTTTATATCCTCATTAAATGTATAATGAATATTATAAAGTAACTAAACTCTTTTAATTCCCAATCTTAGTTACCTTAGGAAAAATGTGAACATGGTGCTAGTCCATGGAATTCACACTTTGTACCTTACCAAGTCGTTAGTGGAGCGTGTGTGGTTAACCGGCACACTAACTAGGACTAGTAAGGATCACGAAGGGTGACTTAATGTTTGTCATAGATCAATGGAGCGTGTGTGGTTAACCGGCACATTGATTAGGTGATAATATTAAGGGTACCAAGTGAATTAGCATGGTTATTCACACCTTGTTTTGTGATCCTCGGCATCCCAGTCACAAAACTTGAAGGGCACAATCGAGATTGAAACATGCCATTGAAAAGTTCAATGAATCTCAAAAGAATCTAGGAATTTCAAATCCAATTAAACCTAATAAATCATTTTGTTTTCATGGTGGAAATTGGTGAATCGTCATTCACCTACCTTTCAAATTTATTATTACTTAGATTACGACATCCCTCTTCTAAGTGTAATATATTGTGATTGGATCCTAGCCTTAATATTACATTTGGGTGTCTTATTAAGGATTCTATATATCTAATCTAAACTTACTCTCTTCTTTCAGATGTCTTCCAACACTAATGCTTCAGGCTCTAACCCAACTGGTTCTTTCTCTCTCATGAATCTTTGTGGGAGGGTCATCTTTGATGGTTCCAACTTCATGGATTGGATTAGGAACATCAGGATGGTTACTCGTTATGAGTACAATGAATATGTCCTAGATAAGGAGTTAAAAGAGCTTGATGAGTCTACTGCTACTCCTGAGGAGATTGCTGAATTCAGGACTCATGAGAGAGATGCTACTAAGGTGGCATGTATCATGATGGCCACGATGACAACCGAGCTCCAAAAGTCGTATGAAGATTTCTACCCTTTTGAGATGCACCAAGACCTGATGGAAAGGTACCATCAGAGTGCTCGTCAGGAGTCGTATGAAATAATCTCCTCGATAATAACTACCAGCATGAAGTACGGTGAATCCGTCACGGCCCACATGCAAAATATGCAAAGGTATGTGGACCGTTTGCTGAAGCTGAATGTTAACATCTCTGAGGAGTTGGCAATTGACATCATTTTGCACTCCTTGCCTTCTTGTTATGATCATTTTCATATGACATATCATATGAACAAAGAGGAAGTTATCCTCAGCAAGCTTCAAGGACTCTTGAAGACCGCGGAATCCGGTCTTAAGGGTAAGGCAGTTGTTACCTCTACTACTCCTACTCCAACATCTACCCCTGTTTTAGCTATCGGGCAAGGCAAAGGGAAAAAGAGGAAGCACCCTTCGAAGGGTACCAAGGGAAAGTCTCTTGAAGGCTCCTCATCGAAGACCAAGTAAGGTTCTGTCACTCCTTCTGCCATTACCATGGATGCTGAATGCTTTTATTGCCATGAAAAGGCACACTAGAAGCGAAACTGCCCTAAGTACTTGCAGGATCTAAAGGATGGGAAAGTGAAACCCACCCATGCAGGTATTTACACTATATTGTCTAATTACTCAACATATTCTAACTCTTGGGTGCTTGATACAGGATGTGGTATTCACATATGTTCTGATTTGCAGGGCCTAAGAAGAAGTGAGGATGTGGAGCACGGGAAGATAAAATTAATCATGGGGAATAGGAAGGCTTCACCTGTTTCCAAGATTGGAGTTTATACTTTGTTGCTTAATAATGGGTTAGAATTAGATTTGAATAAATGTGTGTACTCGTCTGAAATGGCGAGGAATATTATTTCTTTGCATGCTTTGTACAAACAAGGTTTTACCTTTTCGTTTGATAATGAATGTGGTGGTATTAATGCTTTCTTTAAAAATGTGTTTTATTTTAAAGCATTACCTTGTGATGGTGTGTATGAAACTGTGTCGATTGTAGACAACTTAGGAAATAATGTGTTGTATATTGATTCTTCTACTACCCTAGATAAAGCATCATTGTGGCATTGTCGTCTAGGACATGTAAACAAGAAACGCATAGGCCAACTCCAAAAGAGTGGAGTCTTGGAATCATTTGACCTTAAATCGGATGATAGTTGTGAATCTTGTCTACTTGGAAAGATGACAAAATCACCCTTCACTGGAACATGTGAGAGGGGTGAGGGTTTGTTGGACCTAATACATACTGATGTATGCGGGCCATTCAAAACCGCCACAAGGGATGCTAATCGGTATTATGTGACTTTTATTGATCATTTTAGTAGATATGGATATGTCTACTTAATCAAACACAAGTCAGAAACCTTTGAAAGGTTTAAGGAATTCAAACAGGAAGTAGAAAATCAATTGGGCAGGAACATTAAGATGCTTCGATCCGATCGAGGTGGTGAGTATCTTAGTAACGAGTTCCTTGACTATCTTAAGGAGTGTGGGATTGTCTCACAATTGACTCCTCCCATGACACCACAGCTGAATGGTGTGGCTGAGAGGCATAATCGAACCTTGTTGGACATGGTTCACTCAATGATGAGTCGAGTTTCGTTACCAATCTCTTTTTGGGGGTATGCCTTAGAGACTGCCACCCATATCCTTCATCTAGTCCCTACAAAGAAGGTTACCAAAACACCTCATGAGAAGTGTATTGGGAAGGTTCCCAATTTGAACCACATCAAGATTTGGGGTTGCGAGGCTTTCGTGAGACGTGAGACTCATGATAAGCTCGAACCCCAAAGTGAAAGGTGTATTTTCATCGGCTACCCACAGAAATCCTTTGGTTACCTCTTCTACAGACCCAGTGAGCATGTGGTCTTTGTAGCAAGAAGAGGGGTCTTTCGTGAGAGAGAATTTATAATCCAAGGAGACAGTGGGAGGCAAATTGATCTTGAAGAAATTCAAGAATCAATTGGTGAAGGAACCTCAGACACTAGCAATCAACCTGAGGAGGAAACTCCTGTTGAGCAAGCTGACATGTTTGTACCTCCGATGCGTTCCACACGGGTTAGGAACACACCTTCATTTTATTATGGCTTTCATATTATTACGGAAGGTGATACGTTTATCAGTGATAGTACATTGGTAAATTTGGATGAACCTAGCAGTGTTAAGGAAGCCATGGCAGGCCCGGAGTCTGCTAAATGGAAGGAGGCTATGGATAGCGAGATACAGTCCATGTATGACAATCAAGTTTGGAACTTGGTTGACCATGTACCAGGCCGTAAAACAGTCGGGTGCAAATGGATCTTCAAGAAGAAGATAGACATGGAAGGAAAAGTGCATACTTATAAGGCTCGACTGGTTGCGAAGGGTTTTACTCAAACTCAAGGTATTGATTATGATGAAACCTTCTCGCCGGTAGCAAAGATTAAGTCTATTAGGGTTATTCTAGCCATCGCAACATTTCATGATTATGAAATATGGAAAATGGATGTCAAAACCGCTTTCCTTAACAGAAAGTTGGCTGAGGATGTGTACATGAATCAGCCAGAGGGTTTTGTCAGTGCAGAGTACCCCAATAGAGTATGCAAGCTTGAGAAATCCATTTATGGATTAAAACAAGCATCTCATAGTTGGAATCTTTGTTTTGATGAGAAGGTAAAACATTTTGGCTTCTCGAGAAGCGAAGATGAGTCTTGCGTATATGTCAGAGCTAGTGGGAGTATAGTTAGCTTCTTGGTACTGTATGTGGATGACATACTACTCATAGGAAATGACATCCCAACCTTGCAGGAGGTTAAGTCCTGGCTTGGGAAGTGCTTTGCTATGAAGGACCTAGGGGAGGCTGCCTATATCCTAGGGATAAGGATATTAAGAGAAAGGAGTAGAAGACTAATTGGACTTAGTCAGAGTACCTACTTGGATAAGGTGTTGAAAAGGTTCAACATGGAGAATTCCAAGAAAGGAGATTTACCGATCCAAAGCAATACCAAACTGAGTAAGACTCAGAGTCCGAGTACAGAGGCAGAGATAGCTGATATGAGCCAACAACCGTATGCTTCCGCTGTTGGTTTGATCATGTATGCTATGACTTGTACCCGCCCTGATGTGGCATTTTCTGTGAGCATGGTCAGCTGGT
This sequence comes from Lactuca saligna, assembly GCF_052625555.1. NCBI lineage: Eukaryota > Viridiplantae > Streptophyta > Magnoliopsida > Asterales > Asteraceae > Lactuca > Lactuca saligna. Next base: position 199,602,033 of record NC_136424.1, on the reverse strand, counting down.
ATCAGGAGAACCCTCGCAAGGCTCATTGGACCGCGGTAAAGAACATTCTCAAGTACCTGCGGAGGACTAAGTACTGGGTCCTTACCCTTGGTGGGAGTGATGACTTGAGAGTATTAGGGTATAGTGATGCTAGTTTTCAGACTGATAGGGATAATTTCCGCTCTCAGTCGGGCTGGGTCTTTACCTTAAATGGAGGGGCAATTTCTTGGAAGAGTTCCAAGCAGGAGACGGTGGCTGATTCGACTTGTGAATCAGAGTATATAGCAGCGAGTGAAGCAGCGAAGGAGGCGATATGGCTAAAGAACTTCATCGGAGACCTTGGAGTTGTACCACCTATTAAGGAACCTATAGAGATTTTCTGTGACAACAATAGTGCGGTTGCCTTAGCCAAGGAGCCCAGAGATCATGGCAGATCCCGACACATTGACAGAAAAATTCACTTCATAAGACACAAGATTGAAGAAGGACTCCTCGTGGCAAGTAGGATATCGTCGGATGAGAATCCTGCAGATCCCCTTACGAAGGGACTGACGAGGGTTAAGCATTTTCAGCATGCGAGGCGCATCGGGCTGAGGGACGATATTAGTTTTACAGATTAGATAGTTTTCCTGAAACTTGTAAAATGTAATCGACGTTTGATGATGAATAAAATTTGTGATTTATTTATGAGTAAAGTGTTACTATCATTGTCAATTATTTACTATTGTTTCAGTTTTGCATGTTTTGACTTCCAGAATAATTAATTTATTCAAACCTCCACAATCGATCATACGTCGGAAGTAGGTATGAATCAAGATTGTCATGAATTGGGTTTGTAGATGGCTAAAAGGTGTTTAGACATGGCAATGGTTGCTGCAACATTCATGAGTACTCATAAGTTATGAGTATTGGTATAAACCCATGCTCACTTTGTATCACTTCATGGAATTTATCTCGAGTGATCGTGAGATGATAACATCATATAAATCTATAAACCTAGAGATATGAGTTGTTTCCTATGAGTTTGTTGTGCATTGATTGCACGTAAACGCATCAGTAACTTGATGTTATAAAACGTGCCTTTGTGTACAATTCAGTAAGTAGTAGAACAAGCATATCAGTCGAAGTTTATCTGTTCCTTCTAGAAATAGAAGCGATATCTGGGCCCCTCGATGATTTTGTGTTGACCCATGTACCGGGCCCGGTCAGAACTAAACCGATGTGTTTAGTAAAGTTCTTTGTCAAACAAATCGGAAAATCAAGAAACAACTGCTAGACAATAAGCAAGATATAGTTCCATGTGTTTGTCTGGCTGATATCATGAGAACAGAGGATTATATGATCACTTGTCTTAAAATGGCGCTTCATAGTTCGACGGAGTTTTCGAGAGCTACGATTGCTGGTTGGTTCCTGAAGTTATATAGGCAAATACAGTTATTAGACTTATCCAAGTGGGAGTCTGTTGGATAAGGTGTCTAAGTCCATAACTTATTTGGTATATACTTGACCCGACCGGCATGGTCCATTTGTGTTGCATCTCATCCAAACTATTATGAATAATTTTATGAGAGTTATACACATATGTTTATTAATATATTATAAGTTATAATATATTAATATGAAGTTATGTTATTTAATTAGTTTTAGTCTTAAATTAATTATGAATTAATTTAGAGATTAAAAGGAAGACTAATTAGATTATGGGCTATTTGTTTTATATAGTGTGGGCTAATACTCATTTGTTAATGGGCTAGGCTTATATGGAAGTCCATGGATGATCCATGGAGCTTTTAACCCATGGATCCTTGGAAAGGAAAAGACATGGGTTATTAGGGTTTCACCCTAACCATACACACTATATAAGCATGCTTATGGAGCATGAAATGGCAACTAGTGAACTAGTGTGTGTAAGCTTGTGTGTGGCCGAAATTATACAAGTGTGTATACTCTCTCAAAGTTTTCCAAGAGTTTGTGGTGTTTTGTGATTCCATTTGAGGCATCCACACTATTGGTGCTTGGCCCTCAAACTCCTTAGAACCAAACTCATCAAAAGGTATGTAATCTCTTCTAACTTTTTTATGTTGAAATGTTCCCCATGCCATGTTAGATAGGTTATAAACCTTGGAAAATTTAATATTTTGCATGTATTTAGACAAACATAGATCCAAGGTTTATTAGGGTTGCATGCACACTTAGGAAGTGTTAGATTGCTCAAAACCCAACAATACCACCCTCAGACCGATGGCCAGAGCGAGCGAAGATGCAACTGGAAAAGTTGAACCTGGTAAAGCTCGTGTTCAAGAGATATAAAGCAGGGTGAAGTTCAGTTAGGTTCAACACTTAAGCAAGGAGATTCTAATGTGTGTTCATTCATATCTATGGGATTCCTTTCCTGTGAAATCTCATGGTTGATGTCAATACTTTGTGACTTTTATTGATGATTACTCAAGGAAGTCCTGGGTGTACTTTCTAAAGAAAAAGGAACAAAATGAAGTGTTTGGGCAGCTCCAGGTGTGGAAGATGATGGTTTAAGAAACATATCGTGAACCATGTCAGGTCACTCATAATAGAAAATGGGTTGGAGTTTTGAAAGGCTTTGTTTGACAACTTCTGAAAAACAGAAGGTACAGTGAGGCATCACATTGTACGACTAACACCACAACAAAGAAGATTGGTAGAACGGATGAACCAAACACTGGTGGAGCATGCTCAATGCATGCGATTATCTGTTGGTTTATCATAGCAATTTTGGGCGAAAGCAGTCAACATTTCTTGCTATTTGGCAAACAGATCTCTATCAACTTCAAATTATTGTAAGACTCCTCAAGAGGTGTGGTCTGGAAACCCTCTAAGAAAACTATTTATGAATGTTTGGAGGCTCTACTTATGCTCGTGTGGATGATGGTAAACAGGAGTGTAGGGAAATGAAGTGCATATTTCTACAATATGCATCTAGAGGGAAAGATCATCGTATGTGGTGTACAGAAGATCAAACTCCAAAATTCTTTATTAGCGGAGATGTGACCTTTGAATCTGCTATGTGTAACCAGAGAGGAGGTGGTACAAGTCTTGCGATAAATGATCAGGATGCTAGCCAAAAGGTGGAGTTTGAATCAGAAACCCCAAACAGTTTTGTGATAAATAGGGAATGGCAGGGTGGCATGGAACAACATAGACATGAGGAATCCCTTGTTCAACCCAGGGAATCAGTGTCTAGTGATGTTGATGTCGGGAAAGACAACTTGAAGAATCTTCTAGAGAATGAGTTTGTAGTGAACGATTTAGGGTCTGAAAAGAAGATAGCAAGGATGGAAATTCGGAGTTATAGAAGAGTAGGATGGTTTTACATTTCTTATAACTTTGAGAAAGTCTTGCGGTCGTTCTATTGTGATCAGTCTGAACTTGTTGGTACTTCTTTGGTGGTTCGAGGCAATCGGGGAAAAACTCATTGGGAAGTGGTCAAGTGGTTCTTGTGACAGTTGAATGGAACTCTTAATGTTTGTTTGGTGTATGGTGCTAATGCACAGCATACTGATACAGTTCAATTAATTCATATGCACACATGCCCAACTCTAACATGTTACGGGGCCCTATATGAGTTACTAAATTTGGACCCCTAAAGTAGCAAAGCGAACAAATTATAAAATTATAAGCATTTCTTTTTAATTTATATATAGCAATGTAAAATCTCTTGAGTTCAAAATAAAATAAGAAAAAGACCTTACTTTCATTTGAAGATTGTGATCCTTCTTTCATTCACTGAGATAAAGATTTTGTTTACGTCTTGATTAAGGATTTTATCTAGAAGGTTTTCTTTGATCGTCGTCAAAATTGTTTGATGGACTTTTACAATTTCAACTTTAAAACCTTCTTTTTGCAAATTATATATTCAATAAATCACATTAAAAACATCAACAAGCTTGAATATTAAATTAACAAATCTGGTTGTCAAAACACACAACATGCTGATTATCACTTTACCCACTACTCATCGAATCACTTAATCAATTGCCTAATTATAAATTTACTATATAAATAAAAGAGTAAATTACAACTTTGTTCCTTGTTTTTTGGTAAAATTCGCATTTTGTGACCAACATTTGAAAATTTGTCAATTAGCATACCTATGGTTTAAAGAAGTTAAAATGTCCGTCCCTTATCCATATAAAAAGATTTTTTTACCCTTTCCAATACCCTTTTCTTTTCTCTTTTATTTATTTATAACTTTTCAATAATAGAAAATGACATGACCTCTCTCTCTCTCTCTCTTTCTCTCTCTCTCCCTGTAACATCCCATTTAAACAAAAAAAATAAATAAATGAAATAATGAATAAATAAACCCTAAAACACCAAGATGTATCTCTCTCTCTCTCTCTCTATATATATATATATATATATATATATACACACACACACACACACACACACATATATATATATATATATATATATATATATATTATTGCAGTCCTAAATCTGTAATAATTTATGAAAGTGTTAGCCTCAAGGAGTTAAATGTTATAAATTTTGGAAATTGAGGGTTAAAGTGTAACTTTCAGACTAGTTATGAATAGAATTGTGGAAGTTGGGGGCTGTTTGGTAATTAATGGACTTAATCTGAAAATGTATGTGGCAGGGGGGCTAAAAGTGGAAAAACGAGTTTAAGTTTGAAAGTAGGAGTTGAAACGAAAACCCAACACCCCTCCCTTGGCCTCTCATTTAAACAAACCCTAACCCTCATATCTTCTCAGCCGCCACCTTATCCCACCAATCTCTAACCGCCGCCATCACCTTTGTCATAGTCTTGAACCACCGAGCAACCATCGCTGCTACTGCTTTCGGTGAAGATGAGGTCGACATCGTAACAGTGGGGAGGTCTTAAGAACGAAAGCTCATGGCTGATTTTGTGTTCTCGGTTGGGGTCGCTCAACCTTTCTCTTCTCCGAATCGCTTTCTGCCATGCCACCGATATTGCCAATTGATAGCATCGTCGCCGCTTCCGCCGCTCCGAGCGGTTGTCCCTTATGTTGTTCCTCCGACCGTTGTTCTCCTATAAGAAGTTGGTAGTGGTGGTGTTTGTGTTTTGCGCACGTGTGTGTGTGTGTGTATGTTGATGCTACAAGTTGTGAGGCATGTGTGTGTCTTGGTTGGCCGAAAAAACAAAGAAAACCACCATAGTAGCCAACCATGGTGGCTATTGCTTTGTTGTCAAATCCTTCCACCACCAGTCAGCGTGTAAGGTGGCTATGTGTGTGCAATATTATGTGTATGAGTGGTTTTCTGCATGGTTGTTGTAGTGGTAGTTATTTGGTCGGATTCTAACTCAAAACTGCCACCATCACCGTGAGTGGGAGGCTGCTGCCATTAATCGCTGCCAACCACCAGTACCCGAGGTGGCAGTGGGTGGTGTCCGACATACTCAATAATAAATAACCTAAGCATCTAACCTTATACCGAGTGACACGTGTTTGGATTGGAACCCCTAACTGGGGTTTAGAAAACCCTAATGTCAAGAAAACCCTAGGTTTGAAGTTTTGTTGGGACCCTTGTTGAACTGCTAATTGGACTTTAAGTTTACTCGATAATGCCCTACGATTAACTATTAACTTAATACAGTATTGGACATAATGAATTAAGTCCTTAAGGGGTTAAGTTTGGAACACTAACCCTAGTCATGATTTTAAGTGGGAAATCGTAGAATCGGGAAAGCCTATTTTGGACAATGATCAGAGCGCGTATTTGGGCTATTGCTTGGATTATTATTATACTCTAGAATGACTAGCTCAAACCGTAATCAATCCTACTCTTAGTTGGTTAAGTCCTTAATGGTTTAAGTGTCCTTACTTAACCCTAATAGTCATTTCATGTGGAACCCTAATCGTCATTTCATGTGAAGTAGTCATTGTTGCAAGTGACTATGACCTGTGGTTATGGATTGACTCAAGTATCTTTCTGTAGGTGATTAGAAGTGAGTTGAAGCTAGTAGGGTTCTTTGTTACTACGGTGGTAACATACATGCATATCGAGGTGAGTTTCGCCTCACTGTACTTGTGGGTCGAAAGCACTAATGTCGTCCCACTCGTTTTGATTATCTTTTAGTAGAGGAATGTCTAGGCACTGTATGTAGTCATGTAGGATAGATTGTGGACACTTGATCTAGGCTATTTTACCTGTTCCTTGTTTGGTTGCGATTCTAGAGTAGGATCACCTATACGGGTGCCTATCTCACCTCTGATTATATACGACCATGCATTACTTAGATTGTTGATATTTAGTATGTTGTTATGCTGTAGTGATCTATTAGATCGGTATCCTAGTATCGAGTATGTCGTTATGTTGTGTTGATCTATTAGATCTATATGTCATCTATACTTGTTAGTTATCATCTGGTGGAGTGCCCTAGAAACTGTCTATAGTCATGTAGGATAGCCTAAGAACTCTTGATCTAGGCTTTCTTGCCTGTTCCTTGTTTGGTTGTGGCTCTAGAGTGGGATCATCTCTTCGGGTGGCTATCTCACTTATGGTTACTTATGGTTATGCATTTCATGGAGTTTATTTGGTAGTGAGACTGTATTATGTGCCCACTTGACCCTTGATTGTTTACATGTCGATTTGTTGTCTTTGGTTGGGTTGAGGTGATCCTAATTTATGTTGAAGGCCAAGATAACTAGTGTGGGCCATCTATAATCCACAGGCACGGAATCTTGGGATGAGCGGTTGGGTTGAGGTGGTAAGCCCAACTGACCCGGTATAGTTGGGTATTCTATCCCGATGACTAGTTGGGACCATTGCTCATTTATTTGTTTGGTTATGTGTGGTATTTTGGGGGAAACTCACTAAGCTTTATTCTTACCCAATTGTTTATTGTTTCAGGTATCATCAGTGGCTATAGGAAGGCGAAAGCAGGACTGTACACACTCATCAGTAGCATTGAGGATTTCACGTTTTCTATGACACTCTGATTTTTGATCAATGTAATTTTGAATAAATGTTTTTTCTCAATAATAAATTTATAAATTCGAAAGTTTTACCTTAATAAAAATGAAAAATTTTGGTTGTGAAAAAGGGGACGTTTCACCCCCCCCCCCCCCCTCTCTTCTTTCCTATGAAGCCATCCTCTCTCCATTCTATCATCTTTCTCTTACTAAATTGTGTTGTTAATCACCATTGTCATCGCCTTCTAACCATATCGATCATTCCTATCAATATACTTCCCATCTTTGTTTACTTTAGGAATTAGCACCGACAGCTCCATATTTATGAACACGGGTGGATGACACCCTCTCATTCCACAAGCTTTGCTTCCCTCTTTGTTGTTGTGGTCCAAGCACCATCCACACACCAAATCACCCAACCTTCTAACAAGCCTTGGTGAGCCTCATACTGCTAATCGAGCTAAACCAGAAACCAAAAACTGCCTTCGATTTAAGTATTATTATTAGGTTTTGAATTTGGGTTGAAATAATTCCCATATTTGGCTTTAATTCAAGTTATTGTTTGTTTTTATTTTTCTTAGATACAAAAATTTGACAATAGAAATTTGGACAAGTGTGAGATAGTTTTATTGGTATGCAGATGGGATTTGGTGATTGAATTAATTTCATTGATTTATCAATGTTAGTGTTTAAAGATCATTATCTACTATTATGTTTTAATTGTTAGGAATTGATACAATCTATACACACTAGTTTATGCAGAAGATTAAAAAATTTCAACCCTATGTGTACATCATCCTAAGGGTCTAGGTTTTACAAGTTTGCAATAGTAATATACTTTATATAAAAACTTACTAACCTCTTGTTCTTCTTGGTTTCTTGATTGAGATCTCATGACAACCAAAATTACAAGGACAACAAGGACCCAAACTAGGAATCCCTCTAGTAGAATCATACCTAAAACACTAATAGGAAAAAGGGAAATTTAACAAAGAGGGTGTATTTCTAAAATCATAATAACACTAGAAGGGTTATTGATTTCGTAGATATAAGTGATAGGGGAGAGTCGGACGGAAAACTGAGAGGAAAGGAAGTACCAGGGTTTGAACCCCACTCTAACAGTTTATTTATAGTTTCCAGTTTTGTAACAGCCTGAAATTCAGGTACAACCAATTAGCCCTTCATCTTTTAAATAATTATCATTTTTGGCCTTTGTGTTGGGTGAGTACGTTGGGCGTACAAGAAGTACGCTGTGCGTATTCGCGTGCCTTGTTGAACGCGTTATCACCCGGGGTACGCTGGGCGTACCCAAGGTTACGCCAGGCATAACCCGTCCCGACCCAAAACCCTAATTTGGGTTGTTGGCTATAAAAGGAATGAGATGGTTTGGTTCCTCAGCCACCATCCTTCAGAAAGAAACCCTAAGAGAGTTGTTCCTTCGTTTATAGCTTGGGTGTGAGTGTTCTAAGCTTCAAGGTGTTATTTTAAGGTAGCAAAAGAGAATAGGAGTCCATTGTGGAGGCTAGAAGTTGGTGTACAAGTGTAGATCCATGGATAACAAAGTTTAGAGCTTCTTCCGAGGTAAAAAGTTCAGATCTTGCCTTGTAGTTCTTATGGTATGCTTCTTGGACCAATTTCTAGGGTTTTGGTCCCAAAGATGGAGACTTTATGAGCAAGTAGTCTCCATTGGCTTAGATCTATCATATTCCAGGTCTATTTGAGTTGTATGTTCATAAAAATGTAATCTTGGACGTAAATAATTAGCCATGCATGAGATCTAGATCTTTGGAGTTGAAAAGAAAGGTATTAGAGAGTGTAGGAGCCTTTACAGCCATGCCAAGGCTTAAAGGTTCTGACTTTATGGGTTAGGAGAGAGTCGGATCTAGAAGTTGAAGAAGTATCTTAACCAATTAAGACCAAAAATATGGTATGGCTGAATCTGGGACTTACGTTGGGCGTAACTCCCAGTACGCGCAGCGTAAGGGGTTGAGACCCCCGATTGTGGTTCATCAATGTACGCCCCACGTACATAAGCCGGTACGCCCCACGTACTGTGATCTATTGACTTTTAGGGTTTTGGTCAACATATGGACTTTGAGTTAAGGAGGGGTGAAATGGTCTTTTACCCCTCTATGGGATAATGAAACGGGTGTAGCCTAGCCTTGGAAGCCTATATTAATTAGAATGATATTTCGTTATGATTAGGCAGGGTTGGGTCTTCGTTTCGAGATTCGGAGATAGCAAGCACGTGAGATTTTAGACTTCCTGCGAGGTGAGTCTTCTCACTATACTGTACCCGGAAAGGTATTTATCTGTGACCGGAAGGTCGGATATGTTATGAGTTGTATGCATTGTATATGAATAAGTTAACCGTTTGTATGTGCTATATATGCTATGCTTGATATGGGCCGGAAGGCATTATGTTATGGGACAGAAGGCATTTATGTTATAGGCCGGAAGGCATTGTGATGTGGATCGGAAGGTCGACACAGGTAGGACCGCTAGGTTTACCGGGTCGGGACGGAAGTCCCCTGAGACACATGGACTAGAAGGTCATGTCCTGGAAGGGCGTATGTGCGTAAGTAGTATTTTGGGGAACTCACTAAGCATTTATGCTTATAGTTGTTGTGTTACGTGTTTCAGGTACTAGCGAGGATCATGGGAAGGTGCCGGCGTGATCTGTACACACTATCGGAGGATTTATTTATGATCTTGGGATTTATATGATTTGTATTATGTTATGATACATTGGATTTTATGACTTGATTTGGATGAAAACATGTTTTAAGAAATGAAAAAAATTTGTTTTGAAAACTCACGTTGTTACTTCAAATCTCCAAGGATATTCCTTATCGTTATTTGAATCAGTCCATATCTTATTATACATAGATAAAGCAATCTCTTCTTTATTCTAGGAGGTTCTTTAATATTCTATTAATTACTAATAAATTATGTAATATTCAACCCATTTAATTAACTAAAACTATTTAATTAATTCAAAAATAATTTCCAATAATTTATTAGATCATAATAATTTAATAAATTATTTTCTCCTAATTCCTTAGTGCTTAATTGGGTTATGAAGGCAACCCAAAGGGATCCTACTATTATTAAAATTTTACAAATTAGTTAATGACATTGGTCACTCAATCCAGCAGCCTCCCACTTGGACAATTTATTAAATATATGTGGTCCAGCAGTCTCCTACTTGGACAATTTATTAACTATATCTGGTCCATTACTTCCATAATGATCAATTGAGAGTGTGTCATCCAATGTAACTACCAAACTCTAATCTAATCAATATTCGGTCCTTAGATAAGTGATCAATTATTAGATATATGTATGAACCTGAAAAATGGATAAGATCGATCTTAGTGTTCAAAATTATATTTGTCAACAAAGATTTGTGATGACTGCATCCGACTACTAAATTGAACACATCAATTTCAGTCATGACCCGACAAAGCACATTAGATGTCAGCACCAAACCATCGAAGGGATCGTAGATATCACTTCTCCTATTAAGACAAAAGGAACAAACAAACTTTGAATACATGGTTTTTGTTTACTCACCATATCATACATGAACGTTCCATTTATTACTACTAATTAAGGATAATGTTGTAGCAGACCAATGCACAACAAGTTTATAAAGTAAAACCTCACATGCATCTCAGTTTGAAGAATAAGAGATATTATGCTCTTAAAATTGCTCATGACAGGATCCATGAAGTAATCTCTAAGTGCGGATTGTTCCAATACTTAAATCTTTATTAAGTACTCATGAATGTTAGCACAATTTGTATGATATGTCCAATCTCTATCAACAATCCACTAACATTCACGATAATCTTAAATCACTACTTACTTCCAAGAGTATGACCGATTGTAAAGGCTTGAAGAAATTAAAACTTGGGAGGTGGGTTATAAACATGCAAAAGCGAAACAAAATAATAAACGAACACAAGAATGGTAGCAACGCTACCTTTTTATTAATCCACCACAAAATAAACACCAAATGGGTTACAATTCATATTTTTATATGTTTTAAGACTAATAAAAGTATTAAATAAAATTTTAAACCATATCACTAGTGACATAGTATGATATCATGCTTGGGTCTTGATAATGGCTTTATGGAAGGATCAGTTGGATTCTCCTCCGATGATATTTTATTCACGATGTTGCCTTCATCCTCAAAATGTTTTCTGGCATAGTGGTATTTCCTGAGTATATTTTTTTTTACTTCCATGATCCTTAGTTTCTTTAGTCAATACGACTATACCTTGATTATAAAAGCAGATTTCCATGTGATCCTTGATGCTTGGAATGATGCCAAGATCACCTAGGAAGTTATGCAACCATGTAGCCTATTTCATAGCTTCAATAGAGGCTATATACTCAAACTCGAACGTAGAGTCTGCCACTATCTTCTGCTTGGAGCTTCTCCAAGTTACAGTTCCTCTATTGATCAAGAACACCCATCCTGACTATGAGCACAAGTCATCTCTGTCGGTGTGGAAACTTACATCAACATAACTGAAGGTTTGTATCAATTAGATACACTTAAGTATGAGAAACAACGAACAAACAAACAAAGTAAAGATTAAACAAAAAAAGAAGAACACGAATAATCACAAATTTTTCTTTCAATAACAAAGGGTTTATTTTTACCAAGAAAACGGGTTGTCACAAAGATAGTCACCAAGACATGATGACACCAAGTTGTTTGCTTTAGGGTTTCACCCTAATGTTGTGTGTGTGTGTGTATACATATATATATATATATATATATATATATATATATATATATATATATATATAGACACTAATCTAATCTAGAGAATCCCTTTAATCAAGAGATTGCATCTAATCTACATATAAACAAATCCTTATCACTAAGATATCGACTATGTTATCTATATTATATTACAGAGTATAACTACCTAATATACAAAGATGTATTCCTAATATACAAATATCACTAAGATCGATGTTGATCATTTTGGAGATGATGTTGGCATTGGCGGTCAGCGTGTAATTGTCTTTGACTCATTAGATGATAAGGTGTAACCTTACCATGACTAGTTACCTGCAAATCTTCTTCACCTCTATAGAATAAGAACATATCCTTTTTTCCTTTAATACATAAATATATTCTTTACCGATGTCCAATGCCTACCATCAGGATTATCCTGATATTGACTCACTATACTCAAAGCATATGAGACATCATGTCTAGTATACATAATGGCATACATGATCGCTCATATAGTATACACATATGAGAATCGACTTAGTTTGTCTACTTCATCAGTAGTACTAGGACATTGATCTTTACTCAATTGTATTCCATATTGCATGGGTAGAAACCCTTCTTGGTATCTTGAATCTTGAACATTTCCAAGATCTTATTCAAGAATTAAATGTTAGGGTTTTTATTCAAAAATCCGGTTTGACAACTGGTAAGAATGACAAACGGAAGCTTTAAAATGTTGAATAAAAATAAAACTATTTTACCCACCAAGGATCATTTTTCAATATTTGGAAAGATTAAAACAACCATATAAGGGAAAGCATAACAACCTTTGAAGACTTTGATCCTCATGGGAGGTTGAAAGTTAATGAAGTGTGGCATGAAACTCTAAAACAAGAGTTCTCTAGAAGTATCCACCAAGCAAGAGTAGAACCATCAAAACATGCTAGTAATCACTTCTAATTTGTTGTTCATAAGCCTTTGAAATATATACAAAATATATGTTCAAAGGTGAAGCAACAAAGAGACATTCTTTGACAGAATAATGACAGAGAATAGAGGAGAGGGAAGCCTTCAAATTCTGAAAATTTAGCAAACCCTTTGGGAGCACTTTGCTCTAGGTTTACATAGCTAAAATGAAGAATAATATCATGCTAGAACTTGCTTTTAATGCCTTCCATTCCCTCCATTATATAATGGCCAAAAAGCAAAGGGAGACCATAAAGCAAAAGGAACATGCGACAGTGGTAGATTTGAACTGTCATACATATTTATATGGCTGATATCTAACATATTTTTTCCTTTATTATAGCTACCTATGAATGGCATCTTTGTCATATTACCAAGTAAGCAAGACTCGCACACATCATCTAGCTCTACGTCAAATAATTTCAAGATCCCATCCATTTGGAGCTTGGTGATGCATTTCTTGTTTATACAGCCAAGGAGACAATGCCATAAACATGATTTATTCATTATTCCCTTGGAAGAATCAACATTTAACATTAGAACATTAAATTATTATATTTTCCAACACAAACAACACTTTCATATATATATATATATATATATATATATATATATATATATATATATATATATATATACATATATATATATATATATATATATATATATATCATTGAAAGGAATAACTTTAACATAAAATAACCACTTTTGTAAACTATAATTTCATCATTATCATTATCAAAAAAAAAAAAATCCATCCTTGTACAATGCATAAATGGAATAATTTTTTGATCCATATTAGACAAATAGAAACAATTTAATAAATTAACTGAAACACCACTAGTTAGCATGCACTCATAATCCTTGATACTTATAACAAGTTTAGTACATCTATTTACCATGATCAAGTTGAGCTCTCAATGCTCCAGATTTCTACTTTCCTTTAGTACCACATCCAGTATCAAGAACCCAAGAGTTGGAAGTTGACATACTATGGATATCAATCATAAAAATACATGAAGTGCCAAAGCCTTTAGCCTTGTTCTTATTCAATTCTTCAAATTACTTTGGGAAGTTATGTTTCAAATATACTTTCTCTTAGTAGTAGAATATGTCCTCTTCCAGGTCAGTGGTTGGAGTTATGTCAGAATCGACCTTTCTCTTACGAACCTGGTTGGAAATTCCTTCCATGGCCTTTTCATTTTCCCTAGGGATGAGAAACCTTCTTCTTATTAGCATGATGACTATGGCCAATGGCCAAGATGGGAGCAGAAGTGGTGGAGCTTTTACTCTTAAGCATACTTGCTTTGACAGTTTTCAACGTGGCATGAAGCTCTATCTAGGTCTTTTCCAGATTGGTTACATTATAGATCATATTGAACTGGTGGTACGAATTCGAAAGTGAGTGGAGAACCCTGTTAGTGGCTAACTACTTAGGAACTACAAACATATATTTTCCAATATGTATGTGTACGACTTCATTTTCTGAAAGCATGTACATATAGAAGTCCCATCATGATGTTTCCATTCCATCAAGGATATAATGATCTCGAATCATTCTTGCCTATATTGCTTTTGGATTATGTCCTTGTTGGGATTATAGTCTTGCATCATTGGGATTTTATTAAAGTCTTTTATGTAAACGGTTGGGCCTGTCCACCATATTTAATAGGGTTAGAGTATTTAAGATGCTTGCATGCATCGTATTTTAGTTAACTCTCATCTTTTATTTTGTAACCCTAATCACGACTCTACAACAACAATTCTTGATAGAGTTCTTCTAAGGCGTGACTGTTAATCATTCAACACCTTTGAATCATCATTGTGTTCTTACTTTAATTTTTCTGAATCTCATCGATCTTTAAGGAATTCATTCCTAAAAATTGGTATCAGAGCATGAGACTATGTAATCTATACGCATTTCTTCTGTTTGTTGAGTTATTAGGGTTTTCATTAATATAGGATCTTGTTTAGTTGTCTTTATTATGCTTCTGAAGGCTTACAGTGATCTTTCTATTACCATATTATATGTTTTAGTTTACACATCTGATTCATAACAGGTATCAAAGAAATCAACATCATGCAGTACGATGATTCTCACATTAACTCCATTAACATCTAAAGTAGTAGTGGCTCAACTACAACGATCCCAATTACTTTCCCTCGTGAATATGAAGTTTGTGTTGGATTAATGTCTAAGTCCATAACTATAATTGGTAAGACTTGACACGACCCGGCATGGTCCATTTGGGTTGCATACCATCATGCACTTGGATAGACTATAATGAGAGAAATAAGACACTTATGGTTATTAATATATTATAAGTTCTAGTATATTAATAATAAGAATAATGAGATTATTTAATTAGTATTGATCAAGAATTAATCTAGGATTAATTATGTGATCAAAAGAAGACTAATTAAATATATGGGTTGATTGTGTAAATCATCCATACTTGTATAGTGGGCTAATGCTCCATGGATTATCTAGTTGGGCCAAAACCCATATGATGCTCCATGGATGCTCCATGGTATATTTGAACCCATGGATCCAAGGAAATGGAAAGTCATGACAATTAGAGTTTACCCTAATTGTATAACTATATAAGCATCTTATTCTTGAGGAAAATCGGCCACTAGTGAGAGTAAGAAAGGGCTAGCCGATTTTCATGAAGTGTAAAATTCTCTCTAAGTTATTCTAAGTGTTTTGATGATTGTGAACCATTTGAGGTGTCACACTTGGGGCACTAGGCACTCAAGCTTCATGAAGACAAGCACCATCAAAGAGGTATGTATTCTATCTTGTTATATTGATAGTTATGTATGCTAGTTTAGGATAATACCTTGGATATTCATATTTGCATGTATAATAGAGAAAACATAGATCCAAGGTATTTAGGGTTGCATGTACACTTAGGAGTGTTAGAATGCTCATAACCCAATAGTTTGGGATCTTCACTTTGAATATTATGTTCTTGGTTCAGACGATAATGGTTATCTAATATGGGAAGCCATTACTCTTGGTCTGTTCGTTCATACTGAAACCAAAAGAACTATCAAAAATCAGAAAGAATACAACTAGCTGCTTCTTGAAGTGAAGGATGTTCCTCAAGATGAGAAAAAGAGACTAATTAGCAATGTCAAAGTGATGAAGATCATCATATTCGCTTTACAGGTTGATACTTTCCGTTGGGTTAGCTCATGTGATACTACGAAAGCTATCTGGGAAAGACTCAAGGAACTTTACTCCGCTGACGCGGATCTTGAGCATTCCACACAAACACATTTGCTTTCAGAGTTCGGTGCTTTCGCATAGAAACCATAACAGAATCTGAGCCAGACATTCAATCGCTATAATCATCTTCTTAACAGGATGACGAATCATGGTATTGGACGAGAGGTGATCACGCAAAAGGTTACTTTTATGAATGGGGTTAGATTTGAGTGGATGGCAGTTGTTTCTACAGTTAAAGCTCACAAGCAGTTTAAAAGCTATTCTTTAGCCAAGCTGGTTGGAATTCTTAAGGCACATGAAAGCAAGGTGTCGAAAGAAGCGAAAGTGTTTTTTGGTATGCGGTCTCTAGCTCATGTCGCGAAAGGCAAAACTGTTGCAGAGGAAGAGTCTGAGTCTAATCATTATGAGTATGATCTTACAAATGAGGAGTTTGCTTTAATGGTCTCAAATCCCAAGAGGTTCGCAAGGAAGAAATTCCCATCAAACAAGAATCCAAACTGGCAGGGCAGCTACAGCTTCGAAAGGGTGAAAGAGGAGAACAAAAGCGCTTTTCAAAAGGAGGATGAAAACAAGGAAAAGAAACTTGTGGGTGATTCTGGATATGACTGCAACTATTGTCATGGCAAAATTCATTTGGCCAATGAATGCATGCTAAGAAGGTTAAATGAAAAGAAGGAAGGAGAAGATGACGAGGCCTGCTACATGCGAAAGTTAGAGGAGATCAAGAAGAAAAAGGTAACTGATAACTCTATGAATACTTTGATTGTGCAAGAAAATGTTGCTGAAAACGAGTTTGGAGGAGTTGAAATCTAGTCAACAGACTCGGAGGAAGATAAGGTTCACAAGCCCACTCAAGGAAGGGCATTCGTTGAGAAAGAGGAGAGTTCTCAGTTTGCAGGAAGGTGTTTGATGGTGACGAATGATGGGTCACAAATGCAGGAGAATGTTGCTGGGAGTGAAAGAAGGGATGACAGTCGCTTAACCGCAAGACCAGTTCCCGAACAAATCAATGAGTGTGAACAGCTGATCTACAAGGTAAACATAATTCTCGAATCACTCAACATACTTGTGTCTAGATACGAAACTTAATTAAACGATGTAAAATTCACTTTTTCAAACACTAGCGACAGTTTAAAAAGAACTCGGTTGACAAAATCTAACCTAACTGATCAAATCAGTAGGGATTCGTCGAAAAGCGATGAGCAGAGAATGTGGATTGAGAAGATCGAGTCGGAGTTGTCTAAGTCTAGGGATCAGTTAATTTATTTGCAACGAGACAATTTGATGCTTTTGAAACAACGTAACATTTTCTGTTTAATTGCTAAAAGGATTTATTTTAACATTACTCAGTTGCACCTTGATTGTGGAATTGGTGAGAAAATTCATAAGATGATCTTACCATTTCTTGAATTAAAGGAAGATAAGATAGATGCCGACTATTACAAATGAAAATCCATAGTTTCGTCAGACAAAACTTCTGATGCATACAGGGTTGGACAGGAACGAATTGAATCATACATTAAGTACAAAGACCACAAAAACATGTTAAAACAACTTTTAGATGAAAAACGATAAGAAGCAAATCAAATCTGACACTATACAGAAATTCGACTCATTGAGTTCCAAATTGAGTTCAAAAAATAAGATAAATATTGAAAGCACATCTGAATTCGATGAGGACAGTGATATGAGCAAAATTTATGTAGAAGATGAGGTTGATTGCTCAGAGTTTCTTAAAAACGAACCTGAACTTGTGAAAGATTTGATTTCTGAAAATTCAGTTAAATTCGCACGTATTTCTCAAAATAAACCAAAAACATTGAAAGCAAAGACAACCGTCTTTCCCAAAGTACAAACTACTCCTAATCAGGTATTCACTACTAAAGGACTGGACAAAACTCAAACTCTAGAACTAACATCGATCGTCAACGAAGACAACAAAGCGGGTTGCGATGATTATTTTTGGTCTGCTCTAATAGATAATGCAGACGAAACGAAGGGTCTGTTTGAAAGAACCTCATGGAGAGTGAAGGGAAGATATGTGGTAGAACCACTGAACAATCGTTCCAGCTATGAGAAAGGAAGTCTAAGTGGAACAAAGGAAGATTCAAGCGAACCAAAAAAAGAAAAATATCTTGCAAGAAAAGCGAAACCCAAAGTGAATATTCACAAGTCCTCTAAACAACTTGCAGAGCAAAAAAGTCTAAGAAATCAGAGATATCAGAGTAATCTCAATGAAAGGAAGCAATTTTGGCAATCCCAAAATTCCAGATATGTTCGTACAGAAAAATCTTTTGATGCGAAAGCTTGTTTGCATGAGAATCCTAGTCAATGTTCGTACTGTCATTCCTACAGTCCACAAAGACCCAAATGGAACTTTGGTCAAAAACCTGTTCTCAAAAAGAAGGCCACTGAGACACCAAAATCTCATTATTCTCAACCCACAAAAGCTTCACCCAAAGACGTCAAGGGAAAGGGAAAAGTTAGTCTCGGATTCGGAAACTGAAACCAAGAAATCGACTACTAACCCTAAGAAAATTAAGAAATAATTCATTAAGAATAAAAACAAAGAAAAACAATATGATTCAAAAGAAGCGAAAATGAAAGATACTAAAATAAAAGTTTTCACTATAACTAAGAAAGATGAAACCACTTTAGTTAAACGAACTTATATGGCTGATCTTTCTATCATAAGGACTTCCACCACTAAGAAAAATATTGGTAGGAAATACAATTATTTCCTGAATGTGGTACTACATTCTCAAGAAACTTTTCTTTTTTCAATTATAACATAATTTTGCTAATTGATGATATTGAAATTTGCAGGGACCTAGGAGTGGTTTTCTTTCATGGGTTGATGTGGCTGGAATCATGAGCATGCTATTGAAGTCCAAAATCAAACCTTGAGGGAAGTGGTAATCCAAAACTGAGGCGTGAAGATTTGCTTGAAGGAGATGGTAACCCAAAATCAGAAGTTGATGATTTGCTTACTGCTTAGTGTGGTTTTTTTGGCATGATTGTTTACAAGCTGTAATTTGATGTATGTTAGGACTGAATTTCCTTTGGATTTTTTTGGTTTTTTGAAAATTCGGAAATGATGATCTCATTTTCATCAACTTCCTTCTTTCCTCTTAATGAAGACACCAACAAGTAATCAAAAGTACATTGTTAATCAGAACTAATAACCTCAAAATTAGGACTGATAATATCGATTGCAAAATTGGAATTCTATGATTTTGACGTTTACATTCTCAAATTGACTTTGAAATGGCAAAATGTTGCGTAACTGGGACTAAAACTGACTACTAAAGGTATACACTTAAAAAAACAAGACATTAATAACTTTGTTCTCTTAAAAGGCACATATCATTTCATCATTATATATACTTATAAAGCTTGTATTTTTTCTTGAACCACATTCATTTGAAACTTCCATGCATTTTTTCCTTTCACCACATCCATTTGAAACTCCCATGACTTTTCAATTTCTTTCTAATAATTATTATAAGTTGGTTAATAAGGTTAAATAAATATCAAACCTAAAGTGTAATCATACATAAACTAAATTTCAATATTAAAAAAATATATTTTCTTCTACTTATAAAGTTTGTTTTTAATTTTTAATATACTATACTTAATTTATTAGGTCTAATATGTTGTATGTAAACCATTATCATTTTAAAGCTACAACTTTTGATCAATTTGTATAAAATACTTAAATAGTTAATTTAAATATAACCTTACAGGATCAACTTAAATATAAAATTTAGTTCAACTTAAATAACCCAAAGAATATTTTGTAAATAGCTAAAAGTGATAAATTGTAATGTCTTTCTAATAATGATTATAAATTGGTTAATAAGGATAAATAAGTATCAAACCTAAGATGTAATAAAAAATAAACTAAATTTCAATATTAAAATAATATATTTATTTCTACTTATAAAGTTATGTCTTCAACTTTAAATAAATTATATTTAATTTATTAGATTTAAAATATTGTTGTATATAAACCATTATCAGTTTAAAGCTACAACTTTTGAACTGTATGGACAAAATACTTAAATTGTTAATTTAAATATAACATTACAAGGTCAACTTCAATATAAACTTCAGTTTCACTTAAAAAAACCTAAAGAATATTTTGTGAATAGTGAAAATTGATAAATTATAGTGCTAAATGCAAAAACTAAATTGTAATATCTTTTCACTAAAATATTTCCTAAAGATATTTTTAATTATAATCGTTAAAAGTTTTGAAATAAGTAGCTTAAGATAACTTACAATAACAATAGTTAAAAATAACTCTATATAAGTGATTATATTGTTACCTTTAAAATAATTTTTTTTTGATGGTTTAAATAATTACACTGATAGAAATTAAAACAATAAGCAAATAAATTTTAAAATGAATTATCAATAACAACTATAAATTATATTAAACGATATATTCTGTTTGATTTTATTCATGAGTAGCCCGCAGGCAGAGGTCATTCAAAAGATTAAGATTATGCAGTTTTCATAGATGTATATATTATAATATAATTCTTAATAATCAATATACTATATAAGCTTAGTATAAGAATTATTATATCAAGTTTAACAATGAAATTATTGTTATATATATATATATATATATATATATATATATATATATATACACACAGATTTCAGCTATATAGATGTTTTTGCGCAACGCGCGGGCATTCTCCTAGTAAGTCGTAGGAATGCTATGTCATTTTCCCTTTTTATTATTAATTGAAAGTAACATTAAATATTATTGAGATGGTTTTCTATTCTTTTACATATAAATGTACAAGATAAAATTATGATATTAACTTAGTGTTAGCTGGTTATATCTTGCCTTATCGATGTTAGCTTTTGGGAGGATAATAATCATAACATATATTCTCTTACCTTATTTTCACATCTTTCATTTTCAATATCAATAATTTTTTAAACTTATCAATGAGTCACCAAACATGATGCAACCCATTTTAATTAGATAAAACTGTAAAAATGGTCCCTATGGTATGCATATTTTTGGGGTTTTAGCAAACCATGACTTTTTTGGACTGGTGGTCCTTTTGAGTTAGTTTGCTTGTGATTTTGGTCCTTCGGTAACCAAAAAGACTAAAATACCCTTCTGATATATTTTTTTTTTATGTTTTTTCTATTTAATTTAAGGTTTTATTAATAAAAAATATAGGACCTCTCTCTCTCTCAAACCAAAAAAAACCCACCTGAGTATCATCTTCTTCCCATAGGTTCGTCATCTTTTCACCATCGACACACCACCTGCAACCTCATATTTCTTACAGTTCATCGACAATCAACACCCCCTTCGCATCATCATTCTCATCATCTGCCACAACACTCTTAAACTAGATCTTCAAATCAGAGATAAAACTCACACAAATTCATATTTCTTCAACTGGGTTTACAACATTTTTGTCTCCTTTGAGTGTGTGTTTTTCCAGTTTCATGTGTGTATTTAACTTAGATCTCAAAACTTCGATTGTGTATGGAGATCAACTTTGATTTATGTTGTTCCTCGCCCTTTTCTTCTTAAGAACCCTAATTTCTCTGATGGTAGTGGGCTGGTGGTGTTGAGAAAATGGGTTAAGAGATGTGACAACTTGGTGATAATAAAAACTCTAATATGTTCTTGAGTGAAGATGGAGCCCTAATCGTGTGTATTACCGATGATAAACAACATGGATAGAAGCCCTTACGCAGGTCTGGATTTGTAACAAAGAATAGGAATAGAGGTGAGTTTGGGTTTGAAATTCAAGGCATTATTTGAGATTTGTGGATTCCGATATGGTATTCTTCCTTCACCAGGGATGTAGAAGCAATGACCCAACCCTCCATCATCGATGAGCACACAAAAATTAAGAACATGCAACATGTTTTGATCGATTCTTCTTCCTAGCACCATTAACAGAATAATCCTCGATGGAATCGTATCTCACTGATGGATAATTGATTTGTTCCACATGACTACATCTCTAACTCTATGCACTGTCGTACCCACCACTAATTTGCATCTAATTCTTCATCATCGTTATCTAGTCCCCGATGCCCCTGGTTAAATGGTGGAGATCTAAGTGTCAGATTAGGTAGAAGAAGGAATGGTGGAGAGGAGAAAAACTTAGTTGTTACCGATGGAGGCTCCGTCAAAGGTGGATGCTTGGTCTCGACAGAGATGATGATTCCGATCTGGTAAGGGGATGAACTTTGAGACAAATTGGAACACTGATCGATATATATATATATATATATATATATATATATATATATATATATATATATATATATATAGTTAAGATCAAATGAGAAGAAAAATTTTGGTAGGAAGGTAAGTTGTTTTTTTTCTACATATTTTTTTAGTGAACATACATAATGAATCATTAGATGATTCAAGAGTAAGATGATTCACAAGAAAAAATTCCCAAAAAAACATCTTCATGATTCATTTTTAAGTAAATTAAGAAAAAATTCATTTTTATGACAATTTTAGTGAATAACAACGAAATCATTGTATAAATGAATCATCAGTGTGTTTTTTTGAGATTTTTTTGGTGAATCATATGATTTTTTATTCATCTAGTGATCCATTTCTTTTGTTCGTCAAAAAATATATAGAAAAAAAACTTCTTACCTTCCTACCAAAAAATATTTCTTACCGGATATATATATATATATATATATATATATATATATATATATATATATATATATATATATATATAGAGAGAGAGAGAGAGAGAGAGAGAGAGAGAAAGAAAGAAAGAGAGAGACTCATTTTTTGTATTTATTTATTAATTATAAAATAGTTAAAAAACGAAAAATAAATATATTAAGGGTATTTTAATCTTTTCAATTTGGAGAGGGACTTTTTCGACATACAAACTAGCTTAAAAGGACAATCAATCCAAAAAAATTATGGTTTGGACTAAAACCTCAAAAATATAAATACTACAGGGATCATTTTTACAGTTTTGTTTTTTAATTAATACTAAAAAAAATATCCATTTGAATCCTTTGAATTTGTGACCTAACTTATTTGATCCACGCTTATTTTGTCTTTTAATTAATACTAAAAAAAATATCCATTTAATCCAAGAGTATTTGAATTTGTGACCTAACTTATTCGATCCACGCTTATTTTGCAAGTTCTACTAGTACGCGTGAACATTACGATTCTATTTGTAAAAAAATTAAAAGAAAAAATAAAAAAAAAACATCTTTATAGCATGGTTAAATTTTTTTAATGATAAATAAAGTTGATTTATCAATTTTAGACAACAAAATAAAATTGTCATCTTTATTAATAAATATTACTAAATAATTAATTATAATTATAATTTTATTTAAATAATATATCAAGTCAAAATGATAATTTTTATAGATCACATCAATTCACAAATAATGTAGTTTAATGATTTAGTTTTTTCATACGTAATTGACTTTAAATAGTAAACAAATTTATTCGAATTTAACCAACAATGTTTTTTCCTTACATATTTGCTCATTAAATTTATTTCAACTATTCAAAAAAGAGCTATATTATCGGTTGTTATAGGTAGTATTATCTTTTCTTTTTTGAAAATATAAAAGAAATTGAATGGACAAATATGTAAAAAGAACTGTTGGCTAAATATGAACACAAAACACAATATGTTATCCTATTAAGTAATTAAACCTTTAATATAAAATAAGGCTTATAGTTTGGTTAATTTCCCTATACCCTATTTTTGGAAAAGTAAATTTTGGCTACTAGGCAAACCATAGCAACCAAGTATACAAAGTTGATCGAAGCCTATCGATCTTCAACCAAAGCAAAGCATCTAAATCATCTAAATATATTAGCGATGTTACTATTTTACGATAAAAAACATCTAAATAATATTAGGGTCAATTTACCTTATATGAAATCATGATTTTTAACTACTTTCCTTCAAACATTCCTTAAACTAATTATTTTAAATCGTAAATCACTTTCTAAAATTCCTTAACTAAAATTTGACTAAAAAGTCAAAGTTAAAACCTAACTAGACTGACGGCAAGATCCGACCAGTCACCTGTCAAACCGGACTGCGTCGTTTTAGGTGAACCATCCTCCGCCTCCCAACTTTTACGGTTTCAAAGACAATAAAATATTTCAAAATTGGTGGCACACATCACAACGTATATACATTCCCCCTGTGGCCTATCTCTCCATACACATAGTAGATCTCATGCAGAGTATCCTCCATTAACAAAATCTAGAAAAAGAAAGTAAAGTTCAGATGGGACAGAATGGTAACGTGCTGAGCTACGAATCGCCGTCGTCGCCAGCGGCTATGTCTCCTCCCAATCTTTCATACCTCTTGCAACTAATTAGCAGAAGACGAACAAGTATTCTTTTAGCTTTCTTGGTTTGTGTAATCGTCTTATCATCATGGAATCTCCTTAATTTCTTATTGTCATGGTACGGATCCGTTATGGCAACTTCGCCGTCGTCTCCAGTTTGGTGGCCGGCGATCTATGCTTCGGTGACGGTGGGTTTGATCTTTGGTGTTTTGGCAATGGCGGCCGCTTTGGTTGTGGCGGTGCCGGCTACGGTGGTGATTTGGATATCTGTTTTGGTTTTAATGACTTTTTGTGGGAAGCGGAGGGAGTGGGTGGTGGAGGAGGGGAGGAAATTGACGGTGGAGATGAGCCGGACGGTGGGGATGGTGGTGATTAAAGAAGGGAACTTGGTGGCTGCTGTGTGTGCTGTTTTTGGGTACTTTGTACTTGTTAGATATGGTGGAGTCGAACATGGTTTGTAAATTGTAATTTTGTTTACTAAAACCTTCGTTTTTAATTGTATATAATTAATATATTCATTTAAAAATTGTATAGCTCTATTTTTGGTATATGATGAAATCGAATTGTGGAAGATTAGAAATGAGAGTAATCTAACAGGAAAAAGAAATCAGTCGGATCATAGGGCAGACTACATTATATGTATTTAAACACCAAGTGTCAAAGGCTCAAAGCCTATCTATATTATCAATATCATCATAACTTCACGATAACATTTTACAATGGAACATTAAACAAAACTATTAGATTACAAATAGTTTAATAGGATAATGTAATAATATATTTTTTTTATTTGAATACATTTGGTTTAATATGTACCCATCAGACCTGATAACCTACTTCTCCAGATAAACCCGAAAAATAACTGGATGCTCAATATGGTAATATATTTTTCATTTCATACAAATTTAATCATTATATTTTTTGTTGCGAAATAAATATTTTTGTAATATTTATGACTGGTTCCTTTAGGTTTTGTTCACGACATCCTGATTATAAAAATCATTAATCAGATGTTTGGGATTGTTAGTTTTATGGTCACCGTAGTCTCAACTATGTTGTTGCTTAGGTTTTGTGGTTTGACTAGGTATTGTCTTCTAAACGACGAAACTTTTTCATATGATCTTGGATTTTAACGATTTTTATATCCGCGTATTCGTATTTAAGTTTACTACAACTTTCGATTTTATTACTCCCATTATAAAGTAATATATTTTTACTTACGATCTTTATATCCACGTATTCTTTATTATTATTAAAATTTTTTGTTAGTTGTCCAACGAATCATGAATAATGTGTGGATATAAAGATCTTAAATAAAAATATATTACTTTAGATTACACTAGTTATGAGTGTTAAAAAGTAATATATTTTTACTTACGATTTTATAGAAAAAAAAGTTTACATACATTCAAAATGAACGCGTGGATATAAATATCGTAACTAAAATATATTACTTTTTAACAGGAGTAATCTAAACGAAAGTGTAGTAGCTCAAATGTGAACATGTTAATATAAAGATTGTTAAAATCCAAGATCGTATGAAGAAGTTTCGACGTCCAGAACACAATACATAACCCAAACTACATGACCTAAGTAACCAAATAGTCGAGGTCGCGGTGGCCATAAGCGTCAACAACCCCATATACCTCCTTATTGATTGTTTCATGTAGGATGTCGTGAGTAAAATTGAAGAAGTCAATCGAAAATAGTGAATGTGTACAAAAACAGCAAGGAATTATTTTGCAACAAAAAATGTAATGACTAAATGGGTACAAAGTAAGACATAGATTACCATATTAAGTTATTTTCCCATCTTACCTTGTCACACCCCAAAACCGAGAACGACGAAAACGTTCTGGGGTGGAGGACGTCATTTATAGTATCACAACAATGAATAGTAGTAAACAAGCAACAACATCATTCATTGCATTAATAATATAATTTTAATAAAAATATTCTGACATGTTTAATAGACACTAAAGTATGAATCAAAATGAAAGATGAGTCTTGAACGAGCTCCATCTTCTCTAAACCTTGCATTGGTACCTGTCTACTATTGACCTGAGGATACAAGTTATTTTGAAAGAGAGAATCAGCTTTAAAGATGGTGAGATCATAAGATTTTTAGTGTCTGTATTTGTAATAATGTATTTGTAAGAATGTATTTGCAAGACTGTATTTATAAGTATGAGTATGTAAAAGTTTTGAATGACCTAGAAAACCCTATGCTTCTTACTAAAAGTAGCCTTCTACCAAGGCATCTAGTATCTAACTGTGTCTATTGTAAGAGTGTGTATTTTCCCAAATCTAACTATCATTAACCAAAAATATAGTATTTACATTACTGTGCATCGTGTGAATGTTCACGAAGTAAATGTAATGGGGAAATAATAAAGTATTGTAGTTTTATAATAAGTGACTACTGCTGTACTAACTACCTTAAACCAAATGAAATTTAAAGTAACATGTGATCGACCTGTATCCTGCTACTGACTCAATAGTAAAACGATGATGTAAGACGCCGTAAGAAATGACATTTGGCACCCGTAGACTTGCAAGTCCCACTATAGCGAGCAGCAAGATCTAGGATAGTCAATCCAGTATAGATCTATACGCAAACTCATACGCTCGCCAATTAAGGAGATTCTGGATACAAAAACGGTCATGGCAGGTAGTGCCATGATCCGTTTAATGGCTCACATAACTGAATGTAATGTATGGTAGTTGTATTGTATGTTCTCCCTCTGTCTAGCCTGTATGTTCTCTCTGTATAGTATTGTAATGTATTGTGTGTACTAGTTGTATTGTGTGTTCTCTTTATCTAGCAAGTATTGTAATGTTCTGTGTGTACTAGCTGTATTGTGTGTTCTCTTTATCTAGCAAGTATTGACTCATGCATGAACTGGCTCTTTGTATGATTCATTGTTCTAGTATTAGTATTAGTAAAACCCTAAACTACGCCTATTGTAGTTTACTAGTAATATAACTTGTACGTATGAACATGGAAGTATACCCTTGCTACCCAAGGGTATTGAATATACTGGAAGAACCTTTATGACTATATATGTACACATGATATATAACTAATAGTTAAACGACCTTTGGATGGATACGCGATACCCTACCAGACCACATCCCAACGGGGAAAAGGAAATAAGGCGGGTTAGCCTTCCTAAGTCCTTGATAGTTAGTTTTGTTTACTTCTTTTTATAGTTTATTTTAACATATTTCATTCAGAATTTAGATAATTTCCATGCATGTTTTCCTTTTTGTTATTTTATGACTATTTCGGGTACTTTCGAATCTTGTGAGCATAATTGCAGGTTTTCGGGTCTAGCGGAGCGGGAGTGTTCAGGACGTATGGGAAGCAATGGGATTTGGTAGAAAAAAAGGATGTTAGGCTTAGTGATTGTGGA
Organism: Lactuca saligna; assembly: GCF_052625555.1. Taxonomy (NCBI): domain Eukaryota; kingdom Viridiplantae; phylum Streptophyta; class Magnoliopsida; order Asterales; family Asteraceae; genus Lactuca; species Lactuca saligna. Next base: position 199,574,382 of record NC_136424.1, on the reverse strand, counting down.
GATGATGCATGGAGCGATCTTGATGATTATTGGAAGGCTTGGAGAGAAATAAACTTTAAATTTGCAAGATGCGGGAGTTTATTCAAGCGTGCGTAGATTGTTAATCGGGAGAGTGCACGAGTTTTGGAGGATTTGGAGAGGTCAAATTGGTGCCTATCTTTTGCATACTCTTGGACATCCGATTTTGGAGATTCTTTCTGGAGTTTTGAAGACTTTTGAAGGCCAAGAACACTTGAAGAACATCATCTTTTTACCTCTTGATTCTTGCTTAATGTTTTGTACAGTCTTCTCTAACTTTGTTTCTTTGAGTTTAGCCATCCTTGGCTAAACTAATCTTGGTTGACTTTTGTTGAATCCTTTGAACTTTAGTTGAATGTTGAAGAATCCATGAATATGTTCTTAAATCTTTATGGAAATGTTTTGTGTTTTAACATCATATCACTACTTGTATGTTTTAGTTCATGAGTTTAAATATGTTTGTGGTGATTAGTTGGCTAATTTCTTGATTAAGTAAAGGATCCTCAAATTAGCAAGCAAAAAATGATTTTTGTGTTGTTTTTGCTTCACACAATCATGAAAACATTTCCTCCAACATGGTGGTGAAAGCATTTGAACCCTCTTGGATTTGGTGACTTTTTGGTTCTTAATGCTAGTTGACTTTCACTAATTACATGCTTAATGGAAATTGTGACTTTAACTAAGGAAATTGTTATGAGCTTCTCTAACCATTTTAACAACTAAGAAAAGTCTAGGTAATCTCAAGCTACTTGGATTACTATAGCCAAATTAAGGATTTAAATCAAAGTATTGCACCATTGGATTCTAATGATATGTTCATCGAAAGTCAAAGTGAGAAAACTTTAAGTCAATCATCTCTCCCTTATTGATTTTACATCAAACTCTTATTTTTGTTGCAATTTTCTATTTAAATCATAGTTAATTCTAGTTTGTTTCAAGTATTTCAAAACATCAAAACCCCCATTTTCAATTTATTGTCATATTCCAAGTATTTTTACAAAGAGATCTTTCATAGAGTTATAAATTGAACCAATCTCCATGGATTCGATCCCTTTACCACTATACACTATTTTAGTGTGTAATATTTAGGGTATTAATTTTGTAGGCGTCGACAACTACCAGTCCTTCAAACATTACTTATATAACTATACATATCTAGGCATGAAATTGACAATATAAAAGTATAAAAGACGTTTTGTAAAACCTTTGAAAAGTTTAAGAACTAAGAAAAGGTGACTTGATGTCAGTTTGTAAAACAATTTGAAAACAGTTTATTTGAAAAGAACAATTTAAAGTATAATAAATCCTTTGTTTTGGAAACACAATTGTAACAAAGTTTTGAAAAGAAACATTTAGTATGTAAGACAATTTGATAAAGAGTTGTAAACTAGTTAAAATGTTTTGGAAAGTCATTTGAAGTAATCTGTTTGGTAAAACCGCTAAAAGTGTAGTAAATCTATTTACATGCTAGTTATCAATCACATGTTATTGATATAATAACTAACATGATTCAACTTGTATCCCCCCTATAAAATCATTTAAAAACATTTAAAAGATAGATTAAGGGGTATCAACTCACCTGTAGCGAGTGGTTGGCATTGAACGGACTATATAGGATGCTAGGTGGCAAGTAAAGACTTGTACACACTCTATGATCCTAGTTAACATATAATATCACATATATGTAACCAATTAGCCTTTAAACAATTAAATAACAAGGTTAAGACATCCTAAAACATGTTAAACACTTTATATAAGTGATATAAGTGCTAAGGATTGCATCTAAGTATTGTAGGACAAGGCTATTGAGTTTTAGGGTTCAAGGGAACCCTCTTTGTGAGTTTACTCCCTAAAGACCATAACCCATGGAGTTTACGGTCGTAAAATCATGGGTTTACGGCCGTAAACTCATTTCTTCTTGACCATGAGTTGTTTTGAAGCCTTGTAAGTCCCTTGAAGCATTTCTACATTGAAGTATAAGCCTATAGAAGTGTTTGTGGCATCAAAACACCCCTATATGTAGTTTACGGCCGATGGACCACTAATCCATGTGTTTACGGCTGTAAACACATATTATTTATGTCCTTTTGATGTTTTCAAGTCCCAAACATATCAAGGAATAAATCTAGACTAGTTTCCTAAGCTTGTGAAGGGACTAGGGCCATTTTTGACCCCTTAAGAAGGGTTTACGGCCCAAGATGTTCTTGGACCATAAACACCTTTAATCTTGGTGTTTTCTTGTGATTTTCTTGATGTAAGGACATATACTAAGTAGTATGATACTCGAGGATAGAAACACTTACGATATAGAAGCTTGAAATGAGCCAAAAGTCCAAGAACACTAGTGTGTGTGTTCTTGGTGTAAATTGAAGATTGACCCTTTTGGAATGATTTCACGGTTAGAAGTGTGTTAAAACACTAGATTAAGTCATATAAAAAATTAAGAAAGCTAGAAACACTTACTAGATCGAAGATGTCGAAAAACTTTTGGATGATACTTGAGAGAGAAATGGGACTTTGATCTTGAGATTTTGAAAAACTGTAAATAATGACCAGTTCTCATATATATACTCTCAGATTTAGGGTTTTTGGCAGAAAATATTTTATTCAGGCAGTCAACTCTAATTTCTTAGAGTTTTGGAATAACAGTGTTGCACAATAACCGTAGTGCATCCTCTCGTTTGATATATCTAAAGTGTGAATCCTGAAATACTCAAACTTGTCCTAAAAAGTCTGAAAATTAACAGCAATTGCTCTGACTTCTAATGACTTGACATGTTTGTACAAAATAGAAATTTCGGGTTATCACATCATCCCCCCGTTAGAAGGAATTTTGTCCCAAAATTAGAATTTAGGTAAGGAAGTAGGCATGAATAATCAAGCCGAGAAGTGGGGATACTTCCTAAATGATTGATTCTAGTGCTCCCAAGTGGATTTGGGTCCCTGTTTAGCATTCCGACGAACCTTTACTAAAGGGAAGCGACTATGAATTGTTCGCATGACCTCTCGGTCCATGGTCACTACGGTTCTTCCACGCAGGTGAGGCTCTTGTGAGACTCGATCTCTTTGAGTGGGATTTCAAGAGTCTCGTCGGATCGATACTTTTTACAACTTGGAGGCGTGAAGTGTAGATTGTACGTTACTAAGCTCGTGGGGTAGGTCTAGTCTACAACATACAAGACCGATTCCGTTAAGAATCTCGGAGGTCCTGACTATCTTGGATTTAGCTTTCCACGCGTTACGAAGCGTATTAAGCCATTCCCAGAGTGAGATTTCCTAAAGAATTTGGTCTCTCACTTGGAATTTCAAGGGTTTCTCTTTCTTGCTTCTCTTCCCAATCAAGGGCTACTCCCTCCTAGGTCAAAGTCGTAAGAAGTTCCGTAATTTGCGAGGAGTTCTAAATGGACTACTATAGCAGGTCTTCAAGGCCTAAAATTTGACGAATTCCTGACGGTGTCTTTGGTGCTGACAAATTCTCAACGGTTTTGATAATCTGCAAGGGTCCTCAAGAATTTCCACATTACTAATAGTGTGTCTTAGGAAATTTTGACTCTTCAATTCCAAAACACGTATTTAGAGAACTTTGGGTAACGCTTCTCCGATCGTATTGGTTCCATGGTTCGTTGTAGGTGCTCTTTATGATTTCCTTCTTACTACGAGGGTAGATAAGTAAGTCATTTACAAGGAGAATGACGAACTGATCCAAGTAAGAATGGCGTACCCTACCCATTAAGCTCATGAATGCTATGGGCGTATTGGTCCTATCCGAGGGGTATTACTACGGACTCGAAATGTCCGCATCGAGTTCGGAAGGTAGTCCTCGGGACATCCTTCTCTAACACTCGAAACTGCTGATATTCGGATCTCGGTCCATTTCTGAAAAGTAATTCGTTTCTTGTGTGTGCTCAACCAACTCATCTATGCGAGGCAGAGATAATGATTTCCAATGGAAATCTTGACGAGGTCTTCGATAGTCGATGTACTTATTACTATTCATCCACCTCTCTGAGGAATAAGACCGGAGCTCTCCAGGGCGAGGAGTTGGGTCTTTCTATTCTTATGTTGGGTAGTTCGCTAAGTTGTCTGGACTGTTCTTGTCTCTCTGTGGGTGTTTGGATGGTATGGCGATATGGTTTCAGGAGTCATACTGGGTTCTAAGTTTGTTCACATGACGATGCGATTACTCGTAGTCTTGGGCAGTCTCCGTCCTGAAGTTCATATTAGAATTCATACATGGTTCAACGATCACAATCTTGTGTATATGAGTCGTATATAATTAAGATTGAAAAGATAGTCGAATAAATGATTCTTCTTTACGTTCAATTCTAAATCTATAGAACCTTGATTATATACCACCCCTATGTATACATTCCTTAGCGATAGATCAACCGTATGGATCGTTGAGTCGAACTTGACGTACTGTACGACTGGTACTTCGGGGAGGTTTGCTGAGTTTTCTTTAGAAAGGAAAAGAAACATGAGGTACTCTTTGCATGAGTACTTTCGAGTTCTGAAATGACGGATTCGCTAAAAAGATGCTTATTGAGAAAGAGATGTACGTACGAAGCTGGTATTGAGCGGATCAAATTGAATCTAGTTGTACGATAATGTCGGAATCATATGGGAATTAAAGACATTAGATTTGAACATAAGACGTTACAGAAAAAACACAACTATGCAACCATCAACAAAGTTACAGTACTTTAGACTTACTACAAGACTATTGCTGCGAACAAGGTATACTACAAAAGACAAGTATATGCAGTCGCAAAAGATACGACTCTAGTTACACTAGTTTTGGATGGTTTATAACTCTATTACAACGAACTCCCTAGATATTCTAACGAAGGTCTGTCGTAGTTTCTCCTGCAACTGTGATCCTGAGAATCTTCCCATCAGCGACCGAGTTCTTCGCTATCGGACAATCCTTCTTGAGGTTTCCAGTTTCACTGCATTGGTGACATATCTGGACAGCACCAACATTGGTGGTGGAAGTGATGTGTCGAGCTAGAGTGATGTGGACACGAGTGTTCTCCTTGTTCATCCCGTTTGAAACTTTCCTTTGATATGGTCTAGTTTTAACACCACCATCGTAATCCTGGTTGACTCTGATGCCGGGGGCTTGAGTGATGGGTCATGCCGGTGCTTAACAGCTACGAGCATGGTGCCCTATTTTTAGGCAATTGCAACATTGCACCTCATGGAAAGCCCCATGAAGATGGAAACTACACTTATCACACTTCAGAAGTTTTCCCTCGTATGGTCTGCTCGGTATGGGGAGGGTAGGGGTTTCCACTTGTTGTTGTTGCATGGTAAGCTTTTGGGATTTCTTGCGTTCTTTCTGGGCTTGGCGCTTTCATTTTTTGTTCTCTGCTTTTCGGCTTTGCGAGCCTGCGACTGTTACCGTTTGATGACTTCCTGGATTGATATTGCGATCGGGATTTTCAACCCCTTCGTCAGCATTGATTACGCTGATAGCGCTTCAATGTGCAAGGACAGCTGTCACGGTAGCCATCATGGCAGCTGTAACTGCGGTTTGAAAAGTAGCGGCATCCATAGGAAAAGCAAAGGTTTCATTGTTCGGCTGACTGTTTCCGGATGACGACATGATTCTGTAATATGAAAGATAAGGATTTTGTGAGCGATTATGGTTGACCCTAAATGTACTTTGTTCGCTTAAGTAAAGAGTAAGAGTATGTTCTCGAAAGTTTAACCTACATCCGTATGATGCAGTCCTACTATGGAATTGAAGTATGTTCACGCAGGTTTGACCTACATCTCTATGATGCAGTCCTAGAAAGAGTGGAAGTAAGTTCGTAGAATGGTCTCAAGACGTTTGTCGTTCAAGCCGAGGTACTAATGATTGGTGGATAATATGATCCAACCTTTGAAAGAGGCTTGAAGATGATCCCGGAGTTAAATCACTACAGTCCAAAGACTTAAATAAAGCAAGTTTCAGATAGAATCCAAATGAAGGTATGATACAAGTATTTGAACAGATAATAACTCAGGAGTTAGTCGACTGTCAATATCATCGATGTTTAAGATGTAATAAATTCAGGAAAATTGACCTTGTAGTAGGTCTTACATCACATCTGGAGTAGAGAAGTCTTTGACATCATAAAGACCTAACTAAAGTACTTACAGTACAAGGTAATCACATAGATAAGTGCTACACCGAGCATAGATATGAACATGGTTCTTAAAAACAAAGAAGGGAAGTAAAGTATCTCCTACTGGCGACGGTCACCCCTATGGTGAACCCTTAGTTCAGCTAGTTGACGTTCCATATCAAGTAAGTATCTTTCGTATACCCTCTGATGTACTCAGAGCTCTATGACTTCGGCTCGGGTTTTAGCTACTGCTTGCAGCAGGGTTTCGTGGTCTCTCTCAGATCTCTCACGAGCATGTTCAAGGTGGTTGGTGTGAAGGATATGCATCCCTCCATTGGTTTCAACTTCCGCGATACGACGTAGAGCTGTCCTGCCCTGAATTTTGTTTCGGGCAACTCTACGGATCAGGATAGGTAGAACTCTGTCTGCTGCACTCCCTTGATTTACGTTGTAGAAGCTTCGGTCTCCATTAAACGACATAGGTTGATCTTGATCTTTGCTCCATGTTTCCAAATATTCGACCCAAAGAGGCGTTGGGCCTTGAAAAGCCAGATGAGGGTCGGGATTTGGAAAGGGAGCTGTCTGGGGTAGGTTCTCAACCTTGGGTTCAGAGTTAGAACCATCCGAAAGGTCTTCACCATAGTGATCATTCAAAGGGATCCGATGATCATTCTCTGGTTCTTCCCCAAACCATCCAGCAATGACCTCATTCGGAAGGTACGAGTTGTCGTGGGGATGGAGTCCAGCCATGTTATCTACGCGAGAATTAGGGTAAGAAAATAACTATTAGACGAATTATCTAGATAATTATTTAGAAAATCTTCATCAGTTACATCACTATTTGTGAAGTGCATACCAGTTATATGTAATCACAACAGGATAGGCCTTCGAATAAGTGACCTTAACTCCAAATTCACAAAGGATAGGGGTAAAGAAAAAATTTCACAGATTATAACTCTATAACGTCCTAGTTACATATAGCCTTAGTGTATCCACTTAGAAACTATCAACTTAGTAATAAAGATCCTTTTTAGTTCTCAAGTATAAAGTACTTATAATAACACCAAATACCCCTATAGTATTTTTGGTTTATGTTCTATTGTTATGATTGTGGTATTGTTGGTAAGAGTTTAGACTTCTTGCAACCTCACAACTACACTTAGGCACATGCTAGTCAACCCTTGGATAATATAGTTGATCAGGCTATATCTTCCTAGTTTTGACTATATGTCTCTAAGTCCACTTTTGCTGTCCAACAATCGTAATTCTTTTGTACTATCCTAGTGACACTGATTTTAGTAAGAATGCAGGCACGTATACTTTGTTAAATATTTTATTATTGAAAAGTATAAACTCTTGGTCAGAGTATTTTTAATCCCATTGTATTTATAGTTAGTATATGTTTTATGGGTTGATATACTTAATTCACTATAAACAATGCTCTGATACCAATCTGTCACACCCCAAAACCGAGAACGGCGGAAACGTTCTGGGGCGGAGGACGTCATGTACAATATCACAACAATGAATAGTAGTAAACAAGCAACAACATCATCCATTGCATTAACAATATAATTTTAATACAAGTGTTATGACATGTTTAATAGACACTAAAGTATAAATCAAAATGAAAGATGAGTCTTGAACGAGCTCCATCTTATCTAAACCTTGCATCAGTACCTGTGTATTGTTGACATGAGGATACAAGTTATTTTGAAAGAGAGTATCAGCTTTAAAGCTGGTGAGATCATAAGTATTTTATTGTTTGTATTTGTAATAATGTATTTGTAAGAATGTATTTGTAAGACTGTATTTGTAAGTATGACTATGTAAAAGTATTGAATGACCTAGAAAACCCTATGCTTCCTACTGAAAGTAGCCTTCTACCAAGGCATCTAGTATCCAAATGTGTCTATTGTAAGAGTGTGTATTTTCCCAAATCTAACTATCATTAACCAAAAATATAGTATTTACATTACCATGCATCGTGTGAATGTTCACGAAGTGAATGTAATGGGGAAATAATAAAGTACGATAGTTTTATAATAAGTGACTACTGTTGTACTAACTACCTTAAACCAAATGAAATTTAAAGCAACATGTGATCGGCTTGTATCCTGCTACCGACTCAATAGTAAAACGACGATGTAAGACGCCGTAAGAAACGACGTTTGGCACCCGTAGACTTGCAAGTCCCACTGTAGCGAGCAGCAAGCTGTAGGATAGTCAATCCAGTATAGATCTATAGGTAAACCCATACGCTCCCCAATTAAGGAGATTCTGGATATAAAAACGGTCATGGCAGGTAGTGCCATGACCCGTTTAATGGCTCACATAACTGAATGTAATGTATGCTAGCTGTATTGTATGTTCTCCCTCTGTCTAGCCTGTATGTCCTCTCTGTATAGTATTGTAATGTATTGTGTGTACTAGCTGTGTTGTGTGTTCTCTCTATCTAGCAAGTATTGTAATGTTCTGTGTGTACTAGCTGTATTGTGTGTTCTCTCTATCTAGCAAGTATAGTAATGTTCTATGTGTAGTAGTTGTATTGTGTGTTCTCTCTATCTAGCAAGTATTAACTCATGCATGAACTGACTTTTTGTAGCTTACTAGTAGTATAACTTGTACGTATGAACATGGAAGTATACCCTTGCTACCCAAGGGTATTGAATTGACTGGAAGAACCTTTATGACTATATATGTACACATGATATATAACTAATAGTTAAACGACCATCGGACAGATACCCGATACCCTACCAAACCACATCCCAACGGGGAAAAGGAAATAAGGCAGGTTAGCCTTCCTAAGTCCTTCAAACATTACTTATATAACTATACATATCTAGGCATGCAATTGACAATATAAAAGTATAAAACAAGTTTTGTAAAACCTTTGAAGAGTTTAAGAACTAAGAAAAGGTGACTTGATGTCAGTTTGTAAAACAGTTTGAAAACAGTTTATTTGATAAGAACAGTTTAAAGTATAATAAATCCTTTGTTTTGGAAACACAATCATAACAGAGTTTTGAAAAGAAGCATTTAGTATGTAAGACAGTTTGATAAAGAGTTGTAAAATAGTAAAAATGTTTTGGAAAGTCATTTGAAGTAATCTGTTTGGTAAAACCGCTAAAAGTGTAGTGAATCTATTTGCATGCTAGTTATCAATCACATGTGATTGATATAATAACTAACATGATTGAACTTGTATCCCCCCATAAAAGCATTTAAAAACATTTAAAAGATACATTAAGGGGTATGAACTCACCTGTAGCGAGTGGTTGGGACTGAACGGACTGTATAGGACGCTAGTTGGCAAGTGAAGACTTGCACACATTCTATGATCCTAGTTAACATATAATATCACATATATGTAACCAATTAGCCTTTAAAAAATTAACTAACAGGGTTAATACATCCTAAAACATGTTAAACACTTTATATAAGTGTTATAAGTGCTAAGGATTGCATCTAAGTGTTGTAGGACAAGGCTATTGAGTTTTAGGGTTCAAGGGAACCCTCTTTTTGAGTTTACTCCCTAAAGACCATAACCCATGGAGTTTACGGTCATAAACTCATGGGTTTACGGCCATAAACTAATGTCTTCTTTACCATGAGATGTTTTGAAGCCTTGTAACTCCCTTGAAGCATTTCTACATTGAAGTATAAGCCTATGGAAGTGTTTGTGGCATCAAAACACCCGTATATGTAGTTTACGGCCCATGGACCACTATTCCATGTGTTTACGGCCATAAACACATATTATTTATGTCCTTTTGATGTTTTTGATGGGGTTTGAGCATTCTAACACTTCCTAAGTGTACATGCAACCCTAATAAACCTTGGATCTATGTTTTTCTTAGATACATGCAAATAATTATTTTTCCAAGGTTCATATCCTAACTAGCATGGCATGGGGAACATGAATCAAATAAAGCTAGTAGAAATACTTACCTTGTAGTAGTAGTTGATTGCTTAGAGTTTTAGTGCCTAGCACCAATAGTGTGAATGCCTCAAAATGGAAATCACAAATCACCACAAACTTGGAACTTTGAGAGAATAGTCACTACTATCTTGAAATCGGCCTCACCTCAACAAGTGTCAACTAGTATGATTTCAACAACCAAAGACTCCTTTATATAGTGTGGTGGATTAGGGTTACATCCATGTGAACCCTAATACCCATGTATCTTCATTTCCATGAGATCCATGGGTTAAAGCTCCATGAAGTATCTGTGGACTTTTCCATGCAAGCCTAGCCCATTCCAAATAAGCATTAGGCCACACTATATAAATATAGAAGCCCATATTTAATTAGTAATATCTTTGATCTCTAAATTAATCCTAGATTAATTATAGATCAATACTAATTAAATAATATGATCTTATATTAATATATTAGAACTTATAATATATTAATAAATCATAACTGGTACTATTCTCAAATATTATCCGTAAATTGTTCGGGTGAAGTGCAACCCAAATGGACCATGCCGGGTCGGGTCAAGTACATACCAAATATAGTTATGGACTTAGACACTATATCCAACAGTCTCCCACTTGGATAAGTCTAATAACTATAGTTTCAAGTATGACTTCAGGAACCATCCAGCTATCGTAGCTCTTTAAACTCTGTTGAACTAGAACGCGCCATTTTAGATAAGTGATCATATAATCCTCTGCTCAAGATATCAGCCGGAAAAATACATGGAACATGGTCTTACTTATTGTCAAACATTTGTTTCTCGATTTCCGATTTGTTTGACATAGAACTTAACTGAACACATCAATTTAGTTCTAACCGGGCCCGGTACATAGGTCAAAACACAATCATCGAGGGGCCCATATATCAGCTTCTAATCCTCGAAGGAACAGATAAACTTCGAATCATATGTTTTTTCTACCACTCATTGAATTATACACAAAGGCACGTTTTATAACATCGAGTTACCAATGCGTTTTCGTACAATCAATGCATAATCAACTCGTAAGTAACAAATCATATCTCTAGGTTTTAAGACTTATATGATATTACCGTCTCACGATCACTCAAGATAGAATTCCATGAAGTGATTCCAGTGAGCATGGGTTGAGTACAATGCTCAGAACTTATGAGCACTCATGATTGTTGTGGCCATGTCCAACACCTTAGACCTCTGCAAGCAATCATGATAGTCTTGATTCATACCTACTTTCGACATATGACCGACTGTGGAGGTTTGAATAATATGATATACCAAACATAATTATTCTGGAAGTCAAAACATGCAAAAGAAATATAGTAAACGATCGACAAGAGATAGCAACACTTTACTCATAAATAAAACAGCTTTTATTCATCATCTAATGTCAATTACACTTTACAAATTTTATAATTTATCTAACTACTAAAACTTATATCATCCTTCAGCCCTATGCTCCGAGCATGCTGGAGATGCTTAACCTTACTCAGTCCCTTCGTGAGGGGATCTGCTGGGTTCTCATCCGATGATACCATATTTGCCACGAGGATTCCTTCTTGTATTCGATGTATGATGAAGTGATATTTTCTGTCAATGTGTCTGGATCTCCCATGATCTCTTAGTTCCTTGGCTAAGGCAACCGCACTATTGCTGTCATAGAAAATATCCATTGGCTCTTTTATAGCTGGTACAACTTCAAGGTCTCCGATGAAGTTCTTTAGCCATATAGCCTCCTTTGCTGCCTCGCTTGCTGCTATATACTCTGATTCACAAGTGGAATCAGCCACTGTCTCCTGCTTGGAACTCTTCCAAGTGATTGCTCCTCTGTTTAAGGTAAAGACCCATCCTGACTGAGAGCAGAAATTATCCCTATCAGTCTGGAAGCTAGCATCACTATACCCTACAACTCTCAAGTCATCGCTCCCACCGAAGGTAAGGACCCAGTCCTTAGTTCTTTGCAGGTACTTGAGGATATTCTTTACCGCAGTCCAGTGTTCCTTGCCAGGGTTCTCCTAATACCTGCTAACCATGCTCAAAGCAAAGGCTACATCAGGTTGAGTACATGTCATATCATACATGATCGATCCTACAGCCGAAGCGTAAAGTAGTCGACTCATTTCTGCTATCTCAACCTCAGTACTAGGGCTTTGTGTCTTACTCAATCTGGCGTTACTCTGAATGGGTAACTCACCTTTCTTGGAGTTATGCATGTTGAATCTTTTCAACACCTTATCCACATAGGTGCTTTGACTAAGTCCAATTAGTCTTTTACTCCTGTTTCTGTAAATCCTTATCCCTAGGATATAGGCAACTTCACCAAGGTCGTTCATAGCGAAACACTTCCCAAGCCAGGTCTTTACCTTATGCAGGGTTGGGATGTCGTTTCCTATGAGTAGTGTGTCATCCACATACAATACCAAAAATCTAACTATACTCCCACTAGCCTTGACATAAACACAAGTTTCATCTTCACTCCTAGAAAAGCCAAATTCCTTGACCTTTTCATCAAAGCAAAGATTCCATCTGTGAGGTGCTTGCTTTAATCCATAAATGGATTTCTTAAGCTTACACACTCTATTAGGGTACTCGTTGCTGACAAAACCTTCTGGCTGACTCATGTAAACATTTTTAGTTAACTTTCCATTAAGGAAAGCGGTTTTGACATCCATTTGCCAAATTTCATAGTCATGAAATGCAGCTATGGTTAACATAACCCTAATAGACTTAATCTTGGCTACTGGAGAAAAGGTCTCATCATAATCTACTCCAGCAATTTGAGAGAAGCCCTTTGCAACCAGTCGAGCCTTATAAGTGTGTACATTACCATCCATGTCGGTCTTCTTCTTGAAGATCCATTTGCACACTATAGTCTTTCGACCTGGTACATTCTCAACGAAGTTCCAAACTTGATTGTCATACATGGATTGTATCTCGCTATCCATAGCCTCTTTCCATTTTGCATACTCAGGGCTTTCCATGGCTTCCTCGTAGCTGTTAGGGTCATCCAGACCTACTAGTGTCCCATCACTAATAAGTGTCTCACCTTCTGTAGTAATATGGAAACCATAGTAGTGCTCAGGTGCACTCCTAACTCTCGTGGAACGTCTCAGAGGTACAGATTCGTCAATTGGCTCAACAGGAGTTTCCTCCTCAAGTTGAGGGCTAGTGTTTGAAGTTCCTTCACCACTTGACTCTTGAAGTTCTTCAAGATCAATTTGCCTCCCACTATCTCCTTGGCTTGTAAAGTCTCTCTCTAGAAAGACTCCTCTTCTTGCTACAAAGACCACATTATCACTAGGTCTGTAGAAGAGGTAACCAAAGGATCTTTGTGGGTAGCCAATGAAAATACACCTATTGCTTCGGGGTTCTAGCTTATCATGAGTCTTGCGTCTCACAAAAGCGTCGCAACCCCAAATCTTGATGTGGTCTAGTTTAGGTACTTTACCAGTCCACATCTCGTGAGGAGTTTTGGCAACTTTCTTTAGAGGGACTAGATTAAGAATGTGGGAGACAATCTCTAAGGCATATCCCCAAAATGAGATTGGTAGCGAAGCTCGACTCATCAGGAACGAACCATGTCTAACAAGGTTCGATTACGCCTCTTAGCCACACCATTCAACTGCGGTGTCCTGGGAGGTGTCAATTGTGAGACAATCCCACATTCCCTTAGATAGTCAAGGAACTCTGAACTAAGATACTCACCACCTCGATCGGATCGAAGCATCTTAATGTTCCTGCCTAATTGAGTCTCGACTTCCTGTTTAAATTCCTTAAACCTTTTGAAAGTCTCTGCCTTATGCTTGATTAAGTAGACATATCCATATCTACTGTAATCATCAGTAAAAGTCAAATAATAACGATTAGCATCCCTTGTGGCATGTTTGAATGGTCCATACACATCCGTGTGTACAAGGTCCAACAAACCTTCACCCCTCTCACAAGAACCTGTGAAGGGTGACTTTCTCATTTTTCCAAGTAAGCATGATTCGCAACTATCATCTGACTTTAGGTCAAACGACTCCAAGACTCCATCCTTTTGGAGTTGGCCTATACATTTCCTGCTTATATGTCCAAGACGACAATGCCATAACGATGCTTTATTCAAGTTATTATTATTCACAGAATCAATACACAATACATTATTTCCTAGGTACTCAACTACAGATACTGTTTCATACATGCCATCACAAGGTAATGCTTTAAAATAAAGAACATTATTAAAGAAAGCATCAATAGAACCAACTTCATTATTAAATGAAAAGGTAAACCCTTGTTTATACAATGCATGAAAGGAAATAATATTTCTTGCCATTTCTAGCGAATAACAACATTTATTCAAATCTAAATTTAACCCACTACTTAGCGACAAAGTATAAACTCCAATCTTGGTGACAGGTGTAACTTTGCTATTCCCCATGATTTAGTTTATCCTTCCTTGCTACACATTCTCACTTCTTCATAGTCCCTGCAAGTCACAACAAATATGAACACCACAAACGGTATCAAGGACCCAAGACTTAGAATGGGGTGAGTTATTAGAAATGATAGTGTAAATACCTGCATGGTTGGGTTTAACTTTCCCATCCATCACATCTCGCTGGTACTTTGGGCAGTTCCGCTTCCAATGAGCCTTTAGAAGCATTCAACCTCTTTTGGGCCAGAAGAAGGAGTGATGAAACCTTTCTTGGTTCCACTTGAAGAAGAGCCATCAAGGGTCCTAACCTTGGTACCCTTCGAAGAACTCTTTCTCTTCTTCCCTCGTCTTTTCCCGATTGCCAAGACAGGGGCGGAGTTGATAGGAGTAGGAGTAGTAACAACCATTTTACCCTTAAGACCACTTTCCGCGGTATTTAAGAGTCCTTGAAGTTTGCTGAGTGTGACCTCTTCCTTGTTCATGTGGTATGTCATGCGGAATTGATCATAACATGAAGGTAAGGAGTGCAAAATTATATCTATTGCAAGCTCCTCAGGGAAGTTCACATTTAGCTTCAGCAAACGGTCCACAAATTATTGCATTTTCTGCATGTCGCCCGTGATGGGTTCACCATCCTTCATGCGAGTTGTTATCATGGAGGAGATGATTTCATACGTCTCTTGACGAGCACTTTGATGGTATCTTTCCATCAAGTCTTGGTGCATCTCATAGGGGTAGAAATCTTCATAGGATTTTTGGAGATCAGCGGTCATAGTGGCCATCATGATGCATGCCACTATCGTGGCATCCCTTTCATGTGCCCTAAACTCAGTGATCTCTTGAGGATTTGCAACTATCTCATCAATCTCCTTAAGCTCCTTATCGAGGACATATTCCTTGTCCTCATAACGAGTAATCATTATGATGTTTCTGATCCATTCATTAAATTTGGATCCATCAAAAGTGAATTTCCCACACAAGTTCATAAGAGAAAAGGAGCCATTAGGATTAGAGCCAGAAGCAGCAGTGTTTGCAGACATCTGAGAAGAAGAAATGTTTAGTTTAGAAATAGGAGTAGTCCTTAATAAAACACCCAAATGTTGTATTAAGGCTAGGACCCAATCACAATATATTATACTTAGAAGAGGTATGCCATAATCTAAGTAATAACATATTTGAAAGGTAGGTGAATGACGATTCACCAATTTCCACCAAAGTCGAAATATTAAAATATTTAATTTGGTTCTTAGAAACTCCTAGATTCTTTTGAGATTCAATGAACTTTTCAAAGGCATGTTTCAATCTTGAGTGTGCCCTCCAAGTTTTGTGACTGGGATGCCGAGGATCACAAAACGAGGTGTGAAGTAACCATGCAAATTACTTGGTACCCTTATTAAATTACCCCTCAATCGATGTGCCGATTAACCACACACGCTCCATCGATACTAATAAATATTAAGTGACCCTTTACCTACCTTGTTAAGTCCAAGTTAGTGTTCCGGTTAACCACACACGCTCCACTAACGACTTAGACAAAGTGTAAAGTGTAATTTCATGGATTAGCACCTTATTCACATTTTTCCTAAAGTAACTAAGATTGGGAATTTAATAAAGCATTTAGTTACTTTATAATATTCATCATACTTTTAATGAGAATTTATAAGTCCTTGTCTTACCCGTTCGGCTAACGACCCTCCACTAGTCAAGCAAGCGGTGGGTGAGAGTGGACACCCATTAAGTTGCCATTTTATAGGCAACAACCTTATACCCACCTTATAGACTAGTTTCGTGAATGAGGCGTACTAGCGGTAAGACGACTTTGATCTTATACATATATATATATATATATATATATATATATATATATATATATATATATATTAGTAACTTATAATATTATAAGTATAAGGGTCGAATTTTAACTTTTAAAATTCTAAGGGTTGGAACTAAAGTTTAATATGACTTTACTTGTTCCAAAACTTGAGGGCAAGTTTTGAAAACTTTGAAAACTTTTCATTTCTTGTAACTTATGAGTTAAATAGAGTGATAAAAATGAATACTCTTCATTTTTCTAACTCATGTGTTCTTTTAATGGTTTTAATTCATGTGTGACTCTTGGTTTTCCATAACTTGAGGACAAGTTATGGACTCCATTAAAACACATTATGATCAAGAATTAAACTACCACATAGGTTACAAATAATTCCTATGATCATCTAACATCATAAGATCAAGAACATGAATATGAACACTTTCATGAATCAAAAATTACACATAAAACTTGTAATTTTGATAAGAAGTTGTTGTAAATGGATTAGCAAAGACATTACACCTTCTAAAACAAGTTTTCAAGTACCAAAACAGTTTAGGGTAATGTTTCTAGTCCATTTCCAGCAACTAACGTCGAAAATCTGCACCCTGTCGCTCCTACTCGTCGAGTGCATAAACCTACTCGCCGAGTAGGTTGAAGATACATATGAACTCGGCGAGTCCCCCCATGGACTCGGCGAGTTCAACTGGCAGACAACACGTTTTTCGAATTTTTCAACTATATTGCATCAAGTATCAAACAAACAAGCCTAGGCTCTGATACCACTGATGGGTTTTGAGCATTCTAACACTTCCTAAGTGTACATGCAACCCTAATAAACCTTGGATCTATGTTTGTCTAAGATACATGCAAATAATTATTTTTCCAAGGTTCATATCCTAACTAGCATGGCATGGGGAACATGAATCAAATAAAGCTATTAGAAATACTTACCTTGTAGTAGTAGTTGATTGCTTGGAGTTTTAGTGCCTAGCACCAATAGTGTGAATGCCTCAAATGGAAATCACAAATCACCACAAACTTGGAACTTTGAGAGAATAGTCACTACTATCTTGAAATCGACCCTCACCTCAACAAGTGTCAACTAGTATGATTTCAAGAACCAAAGCCTCCTTTATATAGTGTGGTGGATTAGGGTTACATCCATGTGAACCCTAATACCCATGTCTCTTCATTTCCATGAGATCCATGGGTTAAAGCTCCATGGAGTATCCATGGAATTTTCCATGCAAGCCTAGCCCATTCCAAATAAGCATTAGCCCACACTATATAAATATAGAAGCCCATATTTAATTAGTAATATCTTTGATCTCTAAAATAATCCTAGATTAATTATAGATCAATACTAATTAAATAATATGATCTTATATTAATATATTAGAACTTATAATATATTAATAAATCATAACTTGTATTATTCTCAAATATTATCCATAAACTGTTCGGGTGAAGTGCAACCCAAATGGACCATGCCCAGTCGGGTCAAGTACATGACAAATATACTTATGGACTTAGACACTATATCCAACAGTTTTCAAGTCACAAACATATCAAGGAATAAATCTAGACTAGTTTCCTAAGCTTGTGAAGGGACTAGGGCCATTTTGACCCCTTAAGAAGGGTTTACGTTCGAAGATGTTCTTGGATCGTAAACACCTTTAATCTTGGTGTTTTCTTGTGATTTTCTTAATGTAAGGATGTATACTAAGCAGTATGATACTCTAGGATATTTACGATATAGAAGCTTGAAATGAGCCAAAAGTCCAAGAACACTAGTGTGTGTTCTTGGTGTAAATTGAAGATTGACCCTTTAGGAATGATTTCAGGGTTAGAAGTGTGTTAAAACACTAGATTAAGTCATATAACAACTTAAGAAAGCTAGAAACACTTACTAGATTGAAGATCTCGAAAAACTTTTAGATGATACTTGAGAGAGAAATGGGACTTGGATCTTGAGATTTGGAAAAACTGTAAATAATGACTAGTTCTCATATATATACTCTCAGATATAGGGTTTTTGGGAGAAAATATTTTATTTAGGAAGTCAACTCTAATATCTTAGAGTTTTGGAATAACATTGTTGCACAATAACCCTAGTGCATCCTCTCTCCTGATATCTCTAAAGTGTGAATCCTGAAATACTCAAACTTGTCCTAAAAAGTCTGAAAATTAACATCAATTGCTCTGACTTCTAATGACTTGACATGTTTGTACATAATAGAAATTTTGGGTTGTCACATACCTGTAATAGTCATTCATACTGACTGAATGTGTATAGTTGAAACTAGTTGAATGGGTAAATGTTGACGAAAAAAACAATGACTAATTGTGTAATTGTGTAAGGATATGTACAAATGTGTACAAAACAAAAACCCACTAATCAAATGTGTAAAAATTGAAAAATATATTACCCTTTAAACTCAAATCATAACTTCACAATTTATAATTAACTTTTTACAACTAAAACATTAAACTAAACTATTAAGGAAAATATAGTTTAAACTAATCGTTGCGGGATATCATGTTTATCATACAATTACTAACACTACTATATATTAAAAAAAAGTTATTTTCATAATGACTGAGCACCAACCCTTTGTGAAGATGTCAGTGTATCAAAGAGTCTAGGGTACTTAGATAATCTGAATCTGGCCAGTGACGACATTCTCTCGAACAAACTGTATGTCTATCTCAATATATTTTTTCTTTTTGTTTGAACTAGATTATTTGAGAGATAGATTACACTAACATTGTCACAATAGGTTATGTCTTTCTTAAGAGGGGAATGAAGCTCGGGGAAAAGGTTATGTAACCAACATGACTTACATACAAAACCAGAAAGGCCTCTGGGCAGAATACTAGAGTAAAAGAAAGTGGGGTGTTCTTTTCACGACCACGAAAAAAGATTGGCTGCGATAAATATACAATGCACATTATTAGAGTGTCGTGTTGATGGATATCACCCCATTCAGAGTATGTAATAAAACCAAAAGTAGTCGAGTGATGGAGTTGTAAGCCAAACTCAATAGTGTTGTGAATATATCTTAAAATACGTTTGAGAGCATTCAAGTGAAGCTCTCACATGTGATGCATGTATTTGGATGTATGATGAACTACTTAGGATAGGTTTGTCTAGTGAATGTAAGATATAGGAAGCCTCCAACTAGCTTGTGGTATAGAGTCAGATTGGAAATAAGAGGGACAATTCAGGGTCGGGGGCGAGAATTCGGAGACCTTATACAATTTAACAAAAAATTTGCCTTAAACTTGAAAGATGTAAAAAATTGAAGTAAAATAGTTATAACTTTTAATTTTCTTTTAGAAAATACATAAAATTAAAATTCCATTAAAAAAATTACACATTTTTTTGTTTCTAACTGAAAACAACCATTCTTTTAATATTTGTTGAAATAAACTTTTTAATAATAACATTATGCAATTGAGATCTGTCGTCATCAAAACCAATTCATAACTCATTCTTGAAGCATTGTAAAACAAAAATAATAATAGTAAAATAAAAGCCCGTAAAAGAAAGCAGAAACCAAATCAACAAGCTATAATATTACATACAAACTGTGATTTGGTTTTAGTAAATAAAAATAGAAATCAGAAAGTTACCTTATAATTTTCGACCCTACAAGAGATTGCAGCTTCAATGCTTCTAAATTTGACAAAGTAAGAACCTTAAACATTAAACGATGAAAAAAACTAGTTTACAACTTAAAAACAATATCAGAATGTAAAAAATGTATGATCCGTTTTTATTTTTAACACTTCACGACAATCAAGATATCAAAAAGCTTGATTGACAGTCAAGATATGGTTGTTTCTATTTTTTGAATTCGAGAAAATAAGAATGAAAAATGTAATTTACTACTAAACAGAAAACAATATCAGAAATAGGAATAAAAAATAATAACATAAAAGTTGATTTACCCTTTCTTCCCTAGGCCCAAATTATGATTTTCAAACCTCTATTCCGGTTTCAATTTATTTGCGGTTCAGTGGAAGAAAAAAGAAGATTGTTGCTGCCGAAATTTGATTGAACATGTGATTTTCTAGTGATTATGAAGAAAGAAGTAAAAAAGAAAAAAAAAACATGAACTCAAAGCTTCTAATACTTCATGTGATTTCTTTCTGAATGCAGAGGATTAAGGGATTTCTTTTGAATGATTTTTCTGGAATAAGCACAATCGTTAATTGGTGCAATGCCAATTATGATATCTAATTCCAAATGAGGATGAAGGAACGAATGCGTCATCTTGTTTTTCCCAAAAGAAATATGATTCCCGCTCATAAAAAGTCCAATTCGATGTTGATTCTCCGTTCCCACTGCCTGTGTCGATTCCTTTCTCGTATCTACGTTGCTTAACCTATATGAGTATTTGCGCCAAAAACACTAACACAGACTAATATTAAATCTGAAAAAAAAAACAATTAGGCCCTAAATTTTAATGAGCCCTTTTTATATGCACACTCTAAATATCCCTTAGATCAGACCTGGGCCAATTATGATCAACCTTGTACCGACTGTATGTAGGAGTTTCCTTTCAACATATTTGCATGTTCCGATATTTCAAATGCGTACTTGTGTTGTGATAAGAAGATCCAATTTGAGTTACATGTCATGGTAAACTCGTTGAATAACAAAAGGATGATCAACATATAAATATAGATATGCCAAGGCATCACCTTTCCTGAATATGAAAAGGAATGTGTAAGATTTGCAATGCATAACCTCGATTGTGGTAATAAATGATGCAAATTGTTGGAGCCGAACTCTTGAGGCTTGCATAAGTTTGTAGAAGTATACCTACAAGTGGAAACCATATGTTGCGAGTTGAGGGTCATGAAAACTAGAAGGCCGATGTTGGGTTTTTATTTAAAAATAGTCCAGTTATAGTCTAAAATTTGACGTAATTAGCAACGAAAGCATTTTTATTATTTGAATAAATTAAAATCATTTTAACCCACCAATGATCATTTTGCAAGACTTAGAAAGATTAAACAGAACCAAAGAAGAAGAAAGTATAACAACCTTTTAAGACTTTGGTATCTTTTGACAATTAGGAAGTTGATGAAGATGGTTTTAAAACTCCAAGTAGAAGTTCTCTATATGTATCAACCAAGAAAGAGTTAAACCATCAAAATATGCTAATATACAGTTGTATAAAGTTGTTGTCAAGCTTTAAGACTTATACCAAATAAATTCTTAAAGAGAAGCAACTTTAAAGCCTTCATTTCTAGCACCGAAATGGAACAATGAAGAAGAGAGGGAGAGCCTACCAATTTTGAGAACTGGCTGCCAATTTTTTTTTTTTTTTTTTTTTTTTTGCAGAAATATGTGAGTAAACAACTAACCAAAACTCATCTCTTAAGACTTTATTTTATACTAACACTTAGTACAAAAGTAAGACATAAAATAATAGAAGCATGAAGCTTTCTTACAAGCATCGTACGAGGTAACAAACAAATCAAAAGGTGTGTCTAACACCATCATTTCATATATGTCAAAGGAGACAAAAATGAAATGATTTCTACTTTAAGCAACATAGTTTCATATGTAACCAATTGGTTACTCTAATTGATCAAAAAGTTATACACAGTATTAATAAACATATATATATATATATATATATATATATATATATATATATATATATATATATATATATATCACTAGTTTTGTTCTCTTTATTATTATTTCCTGGAAATTATAATTCCTAACATATTGATAAATATGATTTTCATAAAATACTGTTTTTTCAATTAAATACAAGTGTTGATATTTATTAATAATCAAATTATATTAATAAATAATCAATTATGTAATGCCCTGTTCTAGATTATTCAACTATGGAATTTCAGAGGCCAAGATTAGGGGCGTTTTAATCTTTTGTGAATCTTTGAAGATATTGACATAAATTGACCCTAAAGGAAATATTTGGCAAGAAGGTCCTAGGAATGCATGAAATGCATGCATGTAAGTAGCCAGGTACGCCCAACGTAGGCTGGGTTACGCCCAGCGTAGATAGGATAAGTGATCGCAGGTGTTAGGGGTGTACGCCTAACGTACGTCCAATGTCCAGAAACCTTATTTTTAGGGTGTGCCACTATATAAGTAACATAATGCCCCAAGCCTCAGCCTCCATTTCACCCCTGGACAACTTCCGAACTTTGGTCTGACGCAGTAGTGGTATGTTTGATGTATTCGTGACTCAGGCATGATTATGTGTTATGTGTTCCGGACTACGGTCCGATGTAGTATGCAGTATATGTGTTTATGTTCTATGTTGCGCTTATGCTATGCCATGTTCAGTCAGTTCCAGACTTTGGTCAGATGCAGTTTCCGGACTTCGGTCTGATGCAGTTTCTGGACTTTGGTCCGATGCAGAGGGCAAGGCCCTGTTTAGTTTCAGACTTTGGTCCAATGCAGAGGGCAAGGCTCCAGTAGTTCCAGACTTAGGTCCGATGCAGTTTTTGGACTTCGGTCCGATGCATAGGGCAAGGCCCTAGTAGCAGACTTCGGTTTTATACAGCTTTCGGACTTCAGTCCGATGCAGTGGGCAAGGCCCAATATGTCCTTATATGTTATTGTATGGTATGTGGTAGTTTGGCGGAGCTCACTAAGCTTCATGCTTACAGTTTCAGTTTTGGTTTCAGGTACTCAGTTTCATGAGGAGCTCGGGAAGATAGCAGTGCACACACCATCTCTTCAGCCTGGGATGTTTATACTATGATATTTTGACAATTGTTACGATATTTTGAGATACACTGTTTATGATTTTTATATGATGCTCGATGACTATGGTTTTATTATTGAATTAAAACGAAATTTTTAGATTGTATTTTTGGGATGTTTCGAGTTGGTATCAGAGCCTTGGTTTGAGGGATCCGGGCACACTTTCGGGTGTGTCTGAACTCAAATTAAGGAATTGGTATAGAAATTTTCATAAGGAAAATCAATTTTTGTAAAAAGGAGTTTGAGAAAAGAAAAGAGTTTAGAAAAAGCGAAAAGAATATTTAGAAAGAAATGAACTTTGAAAAGAGAAAAGGGTGTGGTGCATGCAATCAGCCGAGCTCAAGTAAGTACTCCTAAATTACACATGCAAGTTTATGTTATGATTATTAGTTTCAGTTTTAGTAGAACATCATGCTAGAATAGGAATAAGGATCTAGGAAGATGCCTTATGTGTCTGCTGTATGTGTTCCAGCTTTATGAGAATGCATGCTAGTATTGAGTAGACAGTAGTATGATAGCCTATTTAGATTATGCCTGATAGTATGAGCTCAACATTGTATGCTAGTACATTTTGTCGTTATGAGGATAGATTTGCTTGAGTAGTTTCCTATGTCCGAATGCTACTTGCTTTTTGCATTGTGGGACTCTAAGTGATGGGAGTTAGCCATTAGGTGAATACGTCACATCATATGTGATTAGGGTTGAATAATCTCAGAGTACAGGATTTGGCCATATTGCACAGCTCTCGTTTGAGTCTAAACATTGTAGGGACGAGTCTTTTACTCGAAGGATTATCTGAGTGTCATCACATGTGATGGTGTTCAGGTGATGGCTAATTGGCATTACAATGAGGCCTTTAGCAATTGAGGACTAGTTTGCGTGGAGTCACAAATTACCCTAGGGCAAGCCTAGGATGAGAGTAGTGATGGGAGAAATAGTAGTAGTGGAAGAGACTTGGTGGTGTCAAGGAAATTATCGAGGAAGGTACAGATAGATGTGGAAGGTAGTATGGGCCCGTACTACTGAAAGCAGAGGATCCGTACTCGATTCAAGAGGGGCCAAGACAAAACCAGGGAACTTGTAGCGTGTATATGTAATCCCTCGGCAATTTAATGTATTTTGATATTTATTGTGATATACTTTCAGCAAGGTGATGTTGCGTGAAAGGCCAGCAGTCGACAGTTTGAATGCCGGAGAGGGATAAGGTCCAGGCTCGGGTTAAGGGGCCGAGCTGCTCAAGGAGCGTATGAGAGACTTTGTATCAACTGATATCACACGCAGTATCTTAGACCAGACTCCTGTGATCTTTAGTAAGGGAAAGGAGGGTATGTTGGGTTTTCAGCATTCTAACAATCCTATGGTGTAAATGCAACCTTAGAAACCTTGGATCTATGTTTGACTAAGATACATGCAAAATGATTTTCCAAGGTTCATAATCCTATCTAGCATACATGGGGATCTTTTATTCCAATAGTTAGTAAGAATTACATACCTCTTTGTAGCTTGGATTCCTTTGAAACCTTGTGAGTCTAGCACCTCAAGTGTGATGCCTCAAATGCTTCACACAACACCAAATACACTTAGAATAAACTCTTAAGAGAATATGAACACTTAGTATTTTCGGCTAGCCCTCTTTTATTCACTCTAGTTTCCAAAAATGGTGAAGAATAGCTTCTTTATATAGTATGTTACAACTAGGGTTACACCATGTAAACCCTAATTGTCATGACCTTTCATTTCCATGACCTATGGGATATGTAACCCCCATGGAGCATCTTATGGGTTTGACCCAACTTAATAATCCATGGAGCCTTGGCCTACTATATAAGTTATTAATGATTGACACAATCAACCCATATAGTTAATTAGTCTTCTTTTGATCGCATAATTAATTCTAAATTAATTATTGATCAATACTAACTAAATATTATTATTCTTATTATTAATATATTAGAACTTATAATATATTAATAAACCATAAGTGTCTTATTTCTCTTATTTAGTCTATCCAAGTGCATGATGCCATGCAACCCAAATTGACCATGCCGGGTCAGGTCAAGTACATACCAAATATAGTTATGGACTTAGACACTATATCCAACAGTTTCCCACTTGGATAAGTCTAATAACCATAGTTAGAAGTATGACTCCACTTGGATGATGGAGTGCCGTTTTTAGATAAGTGATCATATAATCCTTTGTTCTAGATATCATCCGGACAAACACATGGAACAATGTCTTTCTATTGTCTAGCAGTTGTTTCCAGATTTCCGATTTGTTTGACATAGAACTTAATTGAACACATCAATTAAGTTAGCATCAATTAACCAGCCCGACAGAGAGCGGAAATTATCCCTATTAGTCTGAAAGCTAGCATCACTATACCCTGCTACTTTCAAGTCATCACTCCCACCAAGGGTAAGGACCCAGTCCTTAGTCCTATGCGTGTACTTGACAATATTATTTACTGCAGTCCAGTGAGCCTTACCAGGATTACTCCGATATATTCTAACCATGCTTAAAGAAAAAGCAACATTAGGATGAGTACAAGTCATAGCATACATGATCGAGCCTACAACGGAAGCATATGGGACTCGACTCATCTCAGCTATCTCTTCATCTGTACTCGGGCTCTAAGTTTTACTCAGTCTGGCATTACACTGAATAAGTAAATCTCATTTCTTGGAATTTTCCATATCGAACCCCTTTAGCACTTTGTCCAAATAGGTACTCTGACTAAGTCCAATTAGTCTTTTACTCCTATTTCTCAAAATCTTAATCCCATGAATATACGCAGCTTCTCCTAGGTCCTTCATAGCGAAACACTTCCCAAGCTAGGATTTCACTTCCTACAAGGTTGGGATGTCATTTCCTATGAGCAGTATGTCATCCACATACAGTACCAAAAGGCGAACTATACTCCCACTAGCCTTGAGATATATACAAGATTCATCTTCACATCTCGAAAAGCCAGACTCTTTGACTTTCTCATCGAAGCAAAGATTCCATCTGCGAGGTGCTTGTTTCAATCCATCAATGGATTTTTCAAGCTTACACACCCTATTAGGTTATCCTGTACTTACAAAAACCTCTGGTTGAACCATGTAAACATCCTCAGCCAACTTTCCATTAAGGAAAGCGGCTTTGACATCCATTTTCCATATTTCATAGTCATGAAATGTAGCAATGGCTAACAGAACCCTAATAGACTTAATCTTGGCCACTGGTGCAAAGGTCTCATCATAATCAACTCCTGGATTTTGAGAATAACCCTTTGCAACCAGTCGTGCCTTATAAGTGTGTACATTACCATCCATGTCGGTCTTCTTCTTGAAGATCCATTTGCACCCAACTTTCTTACGACCTGGTACATTGTCAACCAAGTTCCAAACTTGATTGTCATACATGGATTGTATCTCGCTATCCGTAGCCTCTTTCCATTTAGCAGATTCAGGGCCTGCTATGGCTTTCGTGTAGTTGTTAGGCTCTTCCAGATTTTTATCAGTGTATTATCACTGATAAGGGTATCACCTTCTATAGTAATATGGAAACCATAATAATGCTCAGGTGCATTCCTAACTCTGGTGGAACGCCTTAGAGGTACAGACTCTTCAGTCGGCTCAACAGGAGTTTCCTCCTCAGGTTGAGGGCTAGAGTTTGAGGTTCCATCACCGCTTGACTATTGAATTTCTTCAAGGTCAACTTGCCTCCTATTGTCTCCGTTGCTTATGAGTTCTCTCTCTCTCTCTCTATCTCTCTCTCTCTCTCTCTCTCTCTCTCCCTCTCTCTCTCGAAAGACTCCTCTTCTTGCTATAAAGACCACATTGTCACTGGGTCTGTAGAAGATATAACCAGAAGATTTATGTGGCTAGCCGATGAAAATACACCTCTCAATTCGAGGTTCGAGCTTGTCGTGAGTCTCACGTCTCATAAAAGCCTCACAACCCCAAACCTTGATGTGGTCTAGATTTGGAACTTTTCCAGTCCACATCTCTTTAGGTGTTTTGGAAACCTTCTTTATAGGGACTAAGTTAAGGATATGGGTGACAGTCTCTAAGGTATACCCCCAAAATGAGATTGGTAGCAAAACTCGACTCATCATGGAACGAACCATGTCCAATAAGGTTTGATTGCGCTTCTCAACTACACCATTCAACTGTGGCATTTTGGGAGGTGTCAATTGTGAGACTATCCCACCATCCTTAAGATAGTCAAGGAACTCGGTAATAAGATACTCACCACCTCGATTGGATCAAAGCATCTTAATGTTCATGCCCAACTGATTCTCCACTTCTTGCTGAAAATCTTTGAATTTATCAATGGTTTCCGACTTATGTTTGATTAAGTAGACATATCCATATCTACTAAAATCATCAATAAAATTCACATAGAAGTGATTAGCATCTCTAGTGGCAGTTCTGAAGGGTCCACACACATCTGTGTGTATGAAATCCATCAAACCTACACCCCTAGCACAAGTGCCAGTAAAAGGTGACTTTGTCATTTTTACAAGTAGACAAGATTCACAACTATCATCTGACTTTAGGTCGAATGATTCCAAGACTCCATCCTTTTGGAGTTGGCCTATGCGTTTCTTGCTTACATGTCCAAGACGACAATGCCATAAAGATGCTTTATCTAAGCTAGTGGAAGAATCGATACACAATACATTATTTGTAACGAACCAATTTTCACATCCAAAAATTTGATTTTTGATTAAGTGACTTACAATTCTGGGGTGCCTGACCAACCCGATACGGCCATTATGGGCTGCTGACCTATCCATGCGGCCATTCTGGGGGTGCCGTCCAACCCATGCAGCCATTATAGGGTGCCGTCCTACCCATGTCAAGCCATTCTAGGGTGTTGACCTACCCTACGGTCCTAACAGCTATACTCTACTACTATCACATATAACATATAATGCCAACATATAACATATTAACACATATTATCAGACGTATCTAGGATGTATGACCTACCCTTCGGTCCTAACAACCGAACTTTACTACTATCACATATAACATATCATGCTAGTATATAACATATCAGGTAGCAGCAAACCTAGATGATATCACAAAGACAATCATCTAATCATACAACTTCTACTGGTGGGTTGGCATTCTAGTCGTAGAGCCACCGCTACTGCAAGGTAACTCACCATGTAGTAGTTGATGATCCGTGTGGGAATCCTCCGATTGCTGCTGCTGCTGCTGCTTCGAAAATCCTCCGACTATAACTCCCACAAAACACTTAATCATACACTGCTAACTGATCTTATGGTAAAATGACCATTTTACCCCTGACCAAAACAAAGTCAAAGTTAACTTCTAGTGACCTGACTCATCGAGTTGGCTCGCCAACTAGCCGAGTCCCTATCCTTCCATTTGACCATATACTCGTCTCTACTCATTGAGTTAGGCAATGACTCAATGAATTTTCCTTCTAAATGAACATCGACTGAATCCTCATCCGACTCGCCGAGTTGTATGAACAACTCATCGAGTGAATCTTCAAGTGATACGCAGTTCCTATCCTTGACTCGCTGAGTTGTATGAACAACTCATGGAGTTCATCTTCATCCTTAAGAAGTTTTCCTTGGACTCGTCGAGTCCCATGAACTTCTAGAACAATGGCTTAGTCCAGAACATTGGGTCACTCCCCGAGACCCCCTTAAGACCTTTCCATATTCAACTGGGTCATTATGACCCTTAACTGATATAGGACTAAACCTTGGACTCGCCGAGTCTAAGAATGGACTCCTCGAGTTGGTCACAACCATTCACTAAATCTTTGATTTCTGATGTACAACCCTTGATCAATAGATAGATCTATTCTTCTACAATCGATCTAGCATGTAAAGTTACAACCTTTACGTGCTTGCATGGGACTTTGAGCTCAAAAGGTCCTTAAACAATTTCTTTTAATGCATGGGGCCTTCTTTGAGTGCAAGAGCCACTCCTTTCTGCCTTGTAACCCCTCTAAGGACCTAGATCCGAAACACCAACTCCAAACCATGCTTGCAATCATGGTTGGTGACCAAAATGGCTTCGAAAAGCCTTAAACTCTACAAAATGGGATCTATCAAAAGAACAAACAAGGTATAGACTTTATACCTTTTGTAGTCTGGAAATGATGCTCAAACTCGGATCCTTCTAGCCTCCTCTTGATCCTTCAAGCTTCTCTTTCCTTCCTAGGGTCACAAAGGCACCAAAATCACTCAAAATGCCTTAAATTGCTTCAATAACAACTAGGGTTTGCTATGGGCATCTTCTGGGAGAAAAAGGGACGAAGGAGGCCGAGTTAAGATGTTTAAATAGGGTGCAAACCCTCAGGCTAGGGTTTTTATCCAGACAGGGCCTAGTCCCTGAGTCCAGGACCCGACTCATCGAGTCCACAGCTTAAACCCCGCACCTCATCACGCTTCTACTCGGCGAGTTGGTCCTTCAACTCGTCGAGTCCAAGGCGAAAATGAAAAAATATAAATAAGAGAATACGTACCAAGAACCATGTGCTACAAATCTCCCCCACTTATTTTAGACTTCGTCCTCGAAGTATGCTGCTCGATCCTGAAATAGCTCGGGGTAATGCTCCAACATCTTGTCCGTCGGCTCCCACGTCCACTCCGACCCCTTCCGGTGCTGCCATTGCACCTTCACGAGTTCCACTCTTTTGTTCCTTAAATCCTTTGAGTTCCAGTTGAGGATTGCTACCGGTCGCTCAATGTAGTTCAGGTTGTCATCCACCTGAATGTCCTCCAAGGGTACCAATGCTGAGGTGTCCACCAAGCACTTTCACAGCTGAGAAACATGGAAAGTGTTGTGTCTCTGAGTGAGTTCGACTGGCAAATCTAGCCTATACTCCACCTTGCCCACCCGGTCAATAACCCTGAATGGTCCAATGTACCTGGGGCCCAACTTGCCCCGCTTCCTGAATCAGATAACGCCTTTCCATGGCGAAACCTTCAGGAGAACCATATCCCCGACCTGGAACTCCAAGTCTGATCGGCGCATATCGGTATAGCTTTTTTGCTGACTCTTAGCAGTTCGAAGCCTGCTCCGGACCTACTGAATCTTCTCTGTCGTCTTGAGCACCACCTCAGTGCTCCCCATTACCCTCTGGCCAACCTCGCCCCAACGTATCGGGGTCCTGCACTTCCTCCCATAAAGCATCTCAAAGGGAGGATGATCAATGCTCGCGTGATAACTATTGTTATAAGACAATCCTGCCAATGGAAGGTAGGTATCCCAACTACCTCCGAAGTCTAATACACATGCTCGCAGCATATCCTCCAGGGTTTGGATGGTTCGCTCGCTCTGACCATCCGTTTTCCAGTGAAAGGTGGTTCTAAAATGCAGACCAGTACCCAACTCATCATGAAACTTCCTCCAAAACCTGGAAGTGAATCGCACATCCTTATCTGAAATCACAGAAATTGGAACACCATGCCGCGTCACCACCTCCCAAACATAGATGTTGGCCAACTTCTCGGCCGAGATGCTCTCCTGAATTAGGATAAAATGGGTGCTCTTGGTCAATCGATTGACGATGACTCAGATTGAATCTACTCCCCGCATGGTCCTGGGAAGCTTAGTGATAAAATCCATCGTGATGTCTTCCCATTTCCATAGCGGAATATCCAACGGTTGCATCTTTCCGTGAGGTCTATGATGCTCAACCTTGACCTTCCTGCAGGTCAAGAACCACTCCACAAACCATGCCATATCCTGCTTCATGCAGGGCCACCAATAGTCCAGACGAAGATCCCTATTCATCTTCGTCCCCCCCCCCCCCGGGATGAATGGAGAACCGGGATTTGTGCGTCTCCTCTATTAGAACCTGGCGCACACCACCATGGTATGGTACCCACACCCTACGGTGTAGTGTTAGTAATCCTTGATTGTCATAGTCAAAGGAGGAGACCTACCCCACGATCCGCTCTCTCTTCCGATGTTCCTCCTTCATGGCCTCCTGCTGGGTCTCCCGAATCTGCTCCAATAACGGATTCACCACTGTCATCCTCAGGAAGATATCCCTGATCGGCACTGCCTTGCGGCTGAGCGTGTCCGCCAACATATTGGCCTTACCCGGGTGATAAAGGATCTCGCAATCGTAATCCTTTACCACGTCCAGCCACCGACGCTGCCTCATGTTTACATTCAGCTAATCCATGAGGTACCTTAAACTCTTATAGTCAGTGTAGATAGTACAGCGAAACCCATAGAGGTAATGACGCCAAATCTTGAGGGCGAATACAATAGCCCCCAACTCCAAGTCATGCGTCAGGTAGTTCGCCTCGTGAGGCTTCAGCTGCCTCGACGCATAGGCGATGACATTCCTTCTCTGCATCAATACTGTGCCCAAACCTGAGATGGACGCATCGCAGTAGACAACAAAATCCTCCATGCCCTCTAATAGGGCTAAGATTGACGCCTCACACAATCTCTGTCTCAGTGTCTCGAACGCGGTCTGTTGCTCAGGCCCCCAACGAAAGACCACGGCCTTCCTTGTTAGCCTGGTTAGGGGTACGACTATCTTGGAGAAATCCTGGATGAATCTCTGATAGTAGCCGGCTAATCCTAGGAAACTCCGAATCTCGGATGGAGACTTCGGAACCTCCTATCTGATCACGGCCTCCACCTTAGCCGGGTCCACTGAGATCCCGTTCTGGTTGACGAGATGCCCAAGGAACTGCACCTCGCGCAACCAGAACTCACACTTGGTGAACTTAGCATACAAGTTCTCCTTCCTCAAAGTCTCCAGAACCTCTCCCAGATGCTCCTCGTGCTCCTCCTACGTCTTCGAGTCAACCAAGATATCATCAATAAACACTATCACAGACTGGTCTAACATCCGTCTACACATGCAGTTCATGAGGTCCATGAACGCAGCAGTAGCATTGGTGACCCCGAAGGGCATCACCACAAACTCGTAGTGACCATAGCGCATCCGAAATGTAGTCTTTTGGACATCCTCCTCTCTGACCCTCATCTGATGATATCCTGAATGCAGATCAATCTTGGAGAACCAAGATGCTCCCTACAGCTGATCAAAGAGGTCATCAATCCTCGGGAGTAGGTAACGGTTCTGCACCGTTACCTTGTTCAGCTCCCGGTAATCTATACAGATCCGATGCGACCCGTCCTTCTTCCTCACAAACAAAATCGGCGCTCCCCAGGGAGAGCTACTCGATTTAATGAATCCCTTGTCTAACATCTCATACAGCTGTGTAGACAACTCCTGCATCTCTGGAGGAGCCAACCGATACGATGCCTTGGCTATCGGAGCTGTACCAGGGACTAGGTCGATCCTGAACTCCACCTGCCTCTCCGGAGGTATCCCTGGCAACTCCTCGGGGAATACATCCATAAACTCCCGCACTATGGGCACAACGCCCACTATCACCTTACCCGCCTCCCGGGTGTCCATAACATAAGCTACATATCCTGCGCAACCCTGCTGAAGGTAACGCCTCGCTCTCTGTGACAACCCGGTATTTCAACTCTTTGTAATGGCCTAATAGGTCAAGTATTGTAACCACTTTTGATTTAATAAAATTAACGTTGATAATAAAATGTCCAAAAAGTTTCTATTTAACTACCTACTATGTTTTATATCATTAAACCGGGATCGTACGTAAAAAGAATGCCCAAACCCGGCTTCGTATATTGAAGTTAAGATTTTTCCAAATTCGGGTTAGCAAAAGACAACTAAAAACTCGAATCGGAGATTGAGCGACTTTTGGCTAGAATGACCTAAACGAGAATCGAAGGTCTCGACATTGGTATTTCAACGGTAAAAAGTCTGGCAAAAACCGACGTCAGATAAAGAAGTTATGAATTGTTAAATGAAATTTCTTAATCACGACATTTTATAAATAAATAATAAAAATAATTTCGGAATTTGCCGACGGAATCTAAATGAAAGTTGTAGAGTATGTTCTCACCTTCGTGGGATATAAATAACGTCGAAAACGGAGTTCGTATGAAGAAGATATGAATTTTTGAAGTTTATTAAATAAATTATATATTTATTTAATTCAAAATCCGGTATTAGCCGAAGGGGGAGTCAGCGTACTCATCCGAGTTACGTGCCACATAACCCCGTACGCCCCGCGTACACGAAGGCCTTGGCCTCGGATCGTCCACGTCGCGCCTGTACGAACTATCGACCCGTCCCATCCGAGCTCCGAGGAAGTCGAGGACTCGGTTACGCATGATGTACGCGTACGCCCAGCGTACGTGCGTACGCCCTGCGTAACGAGGCCTCTCAGCCTCCTATAAATAGAGGTGCGAGGGTTCCGGAAAATTCACCCCATCTCTCCCATTCCTCTCACGATATTGCCTCGATTTCCATGCCCGCCCTACCCCGAAGCCCAGGTCATTTTGTGCAAGTCCCGAAGGTCGATTTTACTCCCGAGATTCCCGAGAATCCCAAGAAAAATCCGTTTCCCGAGACGAAACTCTGCCTGGTTTTTCCATCTCGCTATCTTCAAACTTTCAAGTGAGTTCATACCCCTTAACTAACCCTTTTCAAATATTCTAAACGCTTTTATATGCTTTCTATGGAGGGGGGGGGGGGGGGGGAATACAAGTAAAACACACGACTACTATGTGTTATATATAAAGATTATTATACACTTTTATTAAGTAGAATCATATGTGATTTATAAACTTTATAGGGTACTCCCGTATACAAAATATATTACAATAGCATTCTATGTTTAAAACTATAAATTATTGTATTGCATATATAAACTAAACATTTTTCTAGATTTAAAGTAGATGTGTCTATCTTAGGCTCTACAAAAATCTATGCTTTCATAACAAGTGATTCCTTTTCTAAATATTCTAAAACAAACGAGGCACACTTTTAGAAAACTATAATAGGTATAGTTCTATGAGGATATTGCTAACTTTTACATACTAGAAACATGATTTTCAAGAAATCACTTTCATATACAATAGCAAATGAACATTTTAACACGTAAATCTGTTTTTATATACTACGGTACACATTTCAAGTCCTGTATTATATACCAGAATCCGTTGGAGGGGGAGCATGGTCTTTGTGTATAGATCTATATGGGCTTGACAACCCGCGCCCTGACTGTTAGCTACAGTCCACCATTTGGGGTGACAAACGTCATAACATTCCAACGCCTGAAGAACGTTGTGTATAGGCATCTCGAGTCAATAGTATGCTTATAAAACTCACAGGAGGTATTAAAAATACATTGATTTATGAGGTTTTCAAACATATTGGTTATTTTTACACTTACATACATTCTTGGAAACAACCTTTGGTCTGGAAGGAAGACTACTTTTATACTAGTAGAAAATATAGGATTTTCTAAACACAAACAAACAAGGACAAGATATTTCATTTCATACAAACATTGTCATTAAATACTTATGAAACTCACCAGCTTAAATGCTTATCTACTCTTTCAAAATTACTTGTATGTCCCAGGGATTCAGTAACTACAGGTATCATTATGCTTTTGATGAAGGGATGCTGCGGTGCCAGATTAATCTCATATTTTGACATCATATTGTAATTGGATTTGAACATGTAACTTTTGAAAAATGTAAACTGTCAATTATATATATGATGGTTGTATTGCTTTCTTTACTATGTATTCATTTGTTACGTTACCACATGAAGTCATCCGCCCCCGAACGTTTCTGCCGTTCAAGTTTGGGGGTGTGACAGATTGGTATCAGAGCAATGTTTATAGTGAACTAAGTATATCGAATCTCATAAGATATACAAACTATAAATGCTTAGGGACTCAAAGTCTCTAACAAAAGTTTTTGTACCTAAAATCCTTATTTCACATAAATAGATTATTTTAGGTTATAAAAATCCGAAATACATTCATGCAACGACACACTTTTAGGTTAAAGAACTATACAAAAAGTTTTAGGACAAGTTGGACACTACGACTAATTCTCGAGATATGTAATCAAATTTGGGACGAATATAGCCTGATCAGCTATGTTTATCCGAAATTTGAGTAACGTATGTCAAGGAATGATCGTAGTGAGCAACAAGTCAAAACTTAACAAAATAGACACTAGTATCTAACGTACAGATTAAATACTATAGGAGTATTTGGTGCATACACTAGATTAATTAGTATTACATGTCTCAAGTTTTATTCAAGTCTTATAACCCTATTATCGTATAGTCAAATGGCTGGATTTCACCTGCATGGAGACCCCTACTACCCACAACAAGGCAACGGAGGTTGGATTGAAGAGGATCCGGAGGAGGACGAAGAGCCCATTGAGTTGGATGGCGGGGACGACTCCGGGACAGACTCGGAACCGGATATAGTCAACCCTCCACCCATTAGGAGGAACTTTCTAGGACCGACTCCCATTTGGGGAAGTCACCTCGTCCACTGGAGCCAACAACAAGGGATACGCTCTCCTTACAGAATGTGTCGAGACTTCTACGACATCAGGAACATGGGGTTCAGCCAATCGAGCACTTCCAGCAATGGTAGGTAAACTGGCAAACCAGTCCTACCAATCAGGGGTTCAAGCAAACCGAATCCGAGAGGTCAACGTGGAAGTACAAATCCACACGGCCGATATCAACCGCCTAGAGATGTTGCAGAACGACATCCTCCTTCGCACCGAAGCATTCCAAGCACAAGCGAATGCAGCCTTCGCAGAATTGAGGGAACAACAAGCCGCCTTTGATAGGCGTCTTATGGAGTCGAAGTAATCAGATGCAGAATCGAGCTGCAAGCACAACACACGTCGCAAGTAGTACTTGTGAAAACCTCAAATTTTGTTATAACTTTGGACCTCGGCTAAAAGTCTTTAAATTTGTCGAACTTTGTAATCGGAGACCCTTATAAGGGTCAAATTTTCATGATCGTTGTATCAACTTTTATATTAATATAAGTGACACTATTATTACTACGTTGAGTATTTCGTTCAAACCTTGAAAAGTCATCGAGAAACCAAATACTTGTTTCATACTTTCAGTCTTACGAATAAATTTCATTTTTCTATTTTTCATGCTATCATCTGTTGTTGAACTATGGCAATTTGGTTCATGAGACACATTCATTTGTCACTTATTCTTATCCATATCATCATCTTTTAAACGTATAGTTAAAGATGCTGCCACACAGAAATACCAGATGTAACCCTATCAATGAAACACGGATACCACCACCACCTCCACCTCCTCAATTTGATGCGGTCATGTTCCAAGCAGAAGTCACCACAGCGGTAGCAGCTGCCATGTCACAGCTCAATAACTCGAGTACTAATGACTCGAGAACTAGCACACACCTATCCAACCATGGCGAGAGTCATGGGCAACCCCGAGAATGCACTTATAAGGACTTTACTAATGCCAAACCTCGTATGTTTTATGGAACTGGTGGTGTGATGGCTCTGAGACAGTGGATTGAAAGGACAGAATCAGTCTTTGAAATCCGCTCCTGCCCCGAGCACAGCAAAGTCAAATTTGCAACCTTCACACTCATTGATAAAGCTTTAACT
Organism: Lactuca saligna; assembly: GCF_052625555.1. Classification (NCBI taxonomy): domain Eukaryota; kingdom Viridiplantae; phylum Streptophyta; class Magnoliopsida; order Asterales; family Asteraceae; genus Lactuca; species Lactuca saligna. The sequence goes on along the minus strand of NC_136424.1, from coordinate 199,537,773 downwards.
TGGTGGAACGGCCATGTTAAAGTACTTACTCTAATAGTGGCAAACTCCATAAGCTGGGAGAGCCTCAAAGCCATGATGATGAGAGAATACTGCCAACAGGGAGAGATTCAAAAGCTCAAACATGAACTCTGGACTCTCGGAATCGTTGGTACTGACATCGCAACAAATACCAATAGATTCTGCGAGCTGGCAATCCTTTGCCCAGATATGATTGCTCTTGAGAGCAAGAAAATAGAGAGGTACATATGGGGATTGGCGCCCCAAATACGGTCAAGCGTGTTAGCTTCCAAACCTGACACCTTTGAAAGTGCTAAGGAACTGGCACAATCTCTGATTGACTACGGAGGCCATCAGAACTCAACCGTTTCTGCACCAGAACCACAGAGAGGAAACAACAACAACAACAACAACAACAACAACAACAGGAAGAGAGTATGGAATAAAGGGAAGGGTGGGTCTGATGGGTTTTGAGCATTCTAACACTTCCTAAGTGTACATGCAACCCTAATAACCTTGGATCTATGTTTGTCTAATTTGTCATGCAAAGTTGATTTCCAAGGTTATATTCCTATCTAGCATACATGGGGAACAATTTTAACATAAAGTATAGATAGAATAACTTACCTTGTTGTTGCTTGTGTTCCTTGAAACCTTGTGAGCCTAGCACCCCAAGTGGTGATGCCTCAAATGCTTCACACAACACCAAATGCTGTTGGAAGAACTTATGAGAGAACACACATTCTTCAAAATCGGCCAAGCCCTCTATTTCTTTGTGTGCATGTGTGTAACCGATTTGGGAGGAGATCATATTACTTATATAGTGTTGACACATCTAGGGTTAAACCCTAATGTGTCATGACTCTTCATTTCCATGACCCATGGGTTTGTAACTCCCATGGAGCATCCATGGAGCATCCTATGGGTGGAACCCAACTTGATGATCCATGGAGCCTTTTAGCCCACTATACAAGATATGGATGATTTACTTAATCAACCCATATATTTAATTAGTTATCTTTTGATCACTTAATTAATTCTAAATTAATTCTTGATCAAACTAATCAAATAATATTATTAATATATTAGAACTTATAATATATTAATAATCTCCAAGCGTTATTTCTCTCATTTAGTCTATCTAATTGCATGGTGCCATGCAACCCAAATGGACCATGCCGGGTCGGGTCAAGTACATACCAGAAATAGTTATGGACTTAGACACCTTATCCAACAGTCTCCCACTTGGATAAGTCTAATAACTATTACTGCAAGTATGACTTCAGGAACCGATCGGCAATCGTAGCTCTTTTCAAGGTTTCTCGAAACTGAGAAGATGATGGTACGCCATTTAAGATAAGTGATCATATAATCCTCTGTTCTAGATATCAGTCGGACAAATACATGGAACAATGTCTTACTTATTGTCCAACATTTGTTTCCCGATTTCCGATTTGTTTGACAAAGAACTTCATTGAACACATCAATTTAGTTCTGACCGGGCCCGGTACACAGGTCAAAACAAAATCATCGAGGGTCCCAGATATCAGCTTCTAATCCAAGAAGGAACAGATAAACTTCGACTCATATGTTTGTTCTACTACTCATTGAATTACACATAAGAGCACGATTTTATAACATCGAGTTACCAATGCGTTTTTCGTACAATCAATGCATAACCAACTCGTAAGTAACAAATCATATCTCTAGGTTTAAAGACTTATATGATATTACCGTCTCACGATCACTCGAGATAGAATTCCATGAAGTGATTCCAGTGAGCGTGGGTTGAGTCCAATGCTCAGAACTTATGAGCACTCATGATTGTTGTAGCCTTGTCCCAGACCTCTACAACCAATCATGACAGTCTTGATTCATACCTACTTCCGACATATGACCGACTGTGGAGGTTTGAATAATATGTTAAACCAAACAAAATTATTCTGGAAGTCAAAACATGCAAAAGAAATATAGTAAACGATCGACAAGAGATAGCAACACTTTACTTATAAATAAAACACTTTTATTCATCATCAAATGTCAATTACACTTTACAAATTTCGAGATTATCTAACTACTAAATTTAATATCATCCTTCAGCCCTATGCTCCGAGCATGCTGGAGATGCTTAACCCGAGTCAGTCCCTTCGTGAGGGGATCTGCTGGGTTCTCATCCGATGATACCCTCTTTGCCACGAGGCGTCCTTCTTCGATCCGATGTCTGATGAAATGGTATTTTCTGTCGATGTGTCTGGATCTCCCGTGATCCCTTGGTTCCTTGGCTAAGGCAACAACACTTTCACTATCACAGAAAGTTTCCATCGGCTCTTTAATAGCTGGTACAACTCCAAGGTCTCCAATGAAGTTCCTCAGCCATAACGCCTCCTTTTCCGCTTCGCTAGCTGCAATATACTCTGATTCACAAGTAGAATCTGCCACTGTCTCTTGCTTGGAACTCTTCCAAGAAATTGCTCCTCCATTTAGGGTAAAGACCCAGCCCGACTGAGAGCGGAAGTTATCCCTATCAGTCTGGAAGCTAGCATCACTATACCCTACAACTCTCAAGTCATCACTCCCACTGAGGGTAAGGACCCAGTCCTTAGTCCTTCGTAGGTACTTGAGAATATTCTTTACCGCAATCCAGTGTGCCTTGCTAGGGTTCCCCTGAAACCTGCTAACCATGCTCAAGGCAAAGGCTACATCAGGTCGAGTACACGTCATAGCATACATGATCGAACCTACAGCCGAAGCATAAGGTATTCGACTCATTTCTGCTATCTCAGCCTCAGTGCTAGGGCTTTGTGTCTTACTCAGCTTGGCGCTACTCTGGATGGGCAACTCTCCTTTCTTGGAGTCTTGCATTCTGAATCTCTTCAGAACCTTCTCCAAGTAGGTACTTTGACTAAGTCCAATTAGTCTTTTACTCCGATCTCTCAAGATTCTTATCCCCAAAATATAGGCAGCTTCACCAAGGTCCTTCATAGCGAAACACTTTCCAAGCCAGGACTTTACTTCCTGCAGGGTTGGAATGTCGTTTCCTATGAGTAGTATGTCATCCAAATACAATGCCAAAAAGCTAACTATACTCCCACTAGCCTTGATATATACACAAGATTCATCTTCACTCCTAGAAAAGCCAAATTCCTTGACCTTTTCATCAAAGCAAAGATTCCATCTGCGAGGTGCTTGCTTTAGTCCATAAATGGATTTCTCAAGCTTACACACTCTATTAGGGTACTTGTTACTGACAAAACCCTCTGGCTGAATCATGTAAACATCTTCAGCCAACTTTCCATTAAGGAAAGCGGTTTTGACATCCATTTGCCAAATTTCATAGTCATGAAATGCGGCTATGGCTAACAGAACCCGAATAGACTTAATCTTGGCTACCGGAGAAAAGGTCTCATCATAGTCCACTCCAGGAATTTGAGAGAAGCCCTTTGCAACCAGTCTAGCCTTATAAGTGTGTACTTTACCATCCATGTCGGTCTTCTTTTTGAAGACCCATTTGCACCCTACAGTCTTTCGACCTGGTACATTCTCAACCAAGTTCCAAACTTGATTGTCATACATGGATTGTATCTCGCTATCCATAGCCTCTTTCCATTTGGCAGACTCGGGGCCTGCCATGGCTTCCTCGTAGCTGTTAGGGTCATCTTGACTTACTAGTGTCTCATCACTAATAAGTGTGTCACCTTCTGCAGTAATATGGAATCCATAGTAATGCTCAGGTGCACTCCTAACTCTCGTGGAACGCCTCAGAGGTACAGATTCGTCAATTGGCTCAACAGGAGTTTCCTCCTCAAGTTGAGGGCTAGAGTTTGAAGTTCCTTCACCACTTGATTCTTGAATTTCTTCAAGATCAACTTGCCTCCCACTGTCTCCTTGGCTTATAAACTCTCTTTCTCGAAAGACTCCTCTTCTTGCTACAAAGACCACATTGTCACTAGGTCTGTAGAAGAGGTAACCAAAGGATTGCTGTGGGTAGCCGATGAAAATACACCTCTCGCTTCGGGGTTCGAGCTTATCATGAGTCTCGCGTCTCACGAAAGCCTCGCAGCCCCAAATCTTGATGTGGTCTAGTTTAGGTACTTTACTAGTCCACATCTCGTGAGGAGTTTTGGCAACTTTCTTTATAGGGACTAGATTAAGGATATGGGCGGCAGTCTCTAAGGCATACCCCCAGAATGAGATTGGTGGTGAAGCTCGACTCATCATGGTACGAACCATGTCCAACAAGGTTCGATTACGCCTCTCAGCCACACCATTCAACTGCGGTGTCCTGGGAGGTGTCAATTGTGAGACAATCCGACATTCCTTTAGATAGTCGAGGAACTCTGAACTAAGATACTCACCACCTCGATCGGATCGAAGCATCTTAATGTTCCTGCCCAATTGATTCTCGACTTCATGTTTAAATTCCTTAAACTTCTCGAAAGTCTCTGACTTATGCTTGATTAAGTAGACATATCCATATCTACTGTAATCATCGGTAAAAGTCAAATAATAACGATTAGCATCCCTTGTGGCATGTTTGAATGGTCCACACACATCCGTGTGTATAAGGTCCAACAAACCTTCACCCCTTTCACATGAGCCTGTGAAGGGTGACTTTGTCATTTTTCCAAGTAAGCATGATTCGCAACTATCATTTGACTTTAGGTCAAACGACTCCAAGACTCCATCCTTTTGGAGTTGGCCTATGCGTTTCTTGCTTATATGTCCAAGACGACAATGCCATAATGATGCTTTATCCAAGTTATTATTATTAGTAGAATCAATACACAAAACATTATTTCCTAAGTTATCTACAATAGATACAGCTTCATACACACCATCACAAGGTAATGCTTTAAAATAAAGAACATTATTAAAGAAAGCATTAATCGAACCAACTTCATTATCAAACGAAAAGGTGAAACCTTGTTTGTACAATGCATGAAAGGAAATAATATTTCTTGCCATTTCTGGCGAATAACAACATTTATTCAAATCTAAATTTAACCCACTACTTAGCGATAAAGTATAAACTCCAATCTTGGTGACAGGTGTAACTTTCCTATTCCCCATGATTAAGTTTATTCTTCCTTGCTCCACATTCTCACTTCTTCCTAGTCCCTGCAAGTCACAACAAATATGAATACCGCAACCTGTATCAAGGACCCAAGATTTCGAATGGGGTGAGTTATTAGAAATGATAGTGTAAATACCTGCATGGTTGGGTTTGACTTTCCCATCCTTCACATCCTGCTGGTACTTTGGGCAGTTCCGCTTCCAATAAGCTTTTTCGAGGCAATAGAAGCATTCAGCCTCTTTTGGGTCAGAAGAAGGAGTAATGAAACCTTTCTTGGTTCCACTTGAAGAAGAGCCATCAAGGGTCTGAGCCTTGGTACCCTTTGATGATCTCTTTCTCTTCCTCCCTCGACTTTGCCCGATTGCCAAGACCGGAGTTGAATCTGGAGTAGGAGTGATAGCAACCAACTTCCCCTTAAGACCTGTTTCTGCGGTCTTGAGAAGTCCCTGAAGTTTGCTGAGGGTGACTTCTTCCTTGTTCATGTGATATGTCATGCGGAATTGATCATAGCACGATGGTAAGGAGTGCAAAATGATATCTATTGCAAGCTCCTCAGGGAAGTTCACATTGAGCTTCAGCAACCGATCCACATACCTTTGCATTTTCTGCATGTGGCTTGTGACGGACTCTCCGTCCTTCATCATGGTTGTTATCATGGAGAAGATGACTTCGTACCTCTCTTTTCGTGCACTTTGATGGTATCTTTCCGTCAAATCTTGGTGCATTTCATAAGGGTAGAAGTCTTCATAAGACTTTTGGAGTTCAGCTGTCATGGTGGCTAACATGATGCAAGCCACCTTGGTTGCATCTCTTTCATGTGTATGAAAGTCAGCGATCTCCTGGGGAGTTGCAGTGGACTCGTCAATTTCCTTAAGCTCCTTGTCAAGGACATATTCTTTGTCCTCGTAGCGGGTAATCATCCTGATGTTTCTGATCCACTTATTGAAGTTGGATCCATCAAAGGTGACTTTCCCACATAGACTCATAAGAGTAAAGGAGCCATTAGGATTCGAGCCGGAAGCATTAGTTGAAGACATCTGAAAAGGAAGAACAAGTTTAGTTTAGATTTAAGAGAGTCCTTAATAAAACACCCAAATGTAATATTAAGGCTAGGATCCAATCACAATATAATATAACTTAGAAGAGGTATGTCGTAATCTAAGCTATACCATATTTGAAAGGTAGGTGAATGACGATTCACCAATTTCCACCACGAAAACCGAAATATTAAATATTTAGTTTTTATTGGTTTTAGAAATTCCTAGATTCTTTGAGATCCAATGAACTTTTCAAAGGCATGTTTCAATCTCGGGAGTGCCCTCCAGGTTTTGTGACTGGGATGCCGAGGATCACAAAACGAGGTGTGAAGTAACCATGCAAATCACTTGGTACCCTTAAATTTTATCACTCAATCGATGTGCCGGTAAACCACACACGCTCCACCGATACTATAATAAACCTTAAGTCACCCTTTATCTACCTTGTTAAGTCCAAGTTAGTGTGCCGGTTAACCACACACGCTCCACCAACGACTCAGACAAAGTGTAAAGTGTAATTTCATGGATTAGCACCTTATTCACATTTTTCCTAAAGTAACTAAGATTGGGAATTTAATAAACATTTAGTTACTTATATATTCATCATATTTTGAATGAGAATTAATAAGTCCTTGTCTTACCCGTTCGGCTAACGACCCTCCACCAGTCAAGCAAGCGGTGGGTGAGAATATACACCCATTAAGTCACCATTTTATAGGCAACAACCTTATACCCACCTTATAGACCGACTTCGTGAATGAGGCGTACTAGTGGTAAGACGACTTGTTCTTATACATATATATATAATTATTAAATCATCATAATATAAGTATAAGGGTTGAATTTTAACTTTTAAAATTCTAGGGGTTGGAACTAAAGTTTTAACTTAACTTTACTTGTTCCAAAACTTGAGGGCAAGTTTTGTAACTTTCAAAACTTTTCATTTCTTGTAACTTATGAGTTTAATAGAGTCATAAAATGAAGACTCTTCATTTTTATAACTCTTGTGTTTTCTTAATGGTTTTTTAACTCAAGTGACTCTTGGTTTTCCATAACTTAAGGATAAGTTATGGACTCCATTAAAACATATTATGATCAAGAATTAAACTACCAAATAGGTTACAAATAATTCCTATGATCATCTAAAACTTCATAAGAACAAGAACATGAATATGAACATAATCAAAAGTTACATAAAACTTTGTAATTTTGATAACTAGTTGTTGTAAATGAATTAGCAAAACATTACACCACCAAAAACAAGTTTATATTTACTAAAACAGTTTAGGGTAATGTTTCTAATTCATTTTCCAGCAACTGAATTGAAATTCTGCACTCATTCGACCCTACTCGCCGAGTGCATGAACATGACTCGCCGAGTTGGTTGAAGATACACATGGACTCGACGAGTCCCCCCTATAGACTCGACGAGTCCGATCGCAGACAGCAAATTTTCGATTCTGTTCTCAACTTTTAAGCACAAATAAGAACAAACAAACCTGGCTCTGATACCACTGATGGGTTTTGAGCATTCTAACACTTCCTAAGTGTACATGCAACCCTAATAACCTTGGATCTATGTTTGTCTAATTTGTCATGCAAAGTTGATTTCCAAGGTTATATTCCTATCTAGCATACATGGGGAACAATTTTAACATAAAGTATAGATAGAATAACTTACCTTGTTGTTGCTTGTGTTCCTTGAAACCTTGTGAGCCTAGCACCCCAAGTGGTGATGCCTCAAATGCTTCACACAACACCAAATGCTCTTGGAAGAACTTATGAGAGAACACACACTCTTCAAAATCGGCCAAGCCCTCTATTTCTTTGTGTGCATGTGTGTAACCGATTTGGGAGGAGATCATATTACTTATATAGTGTTGACACATCTAGGGTTAAACCCTAATGTGTCATGACTCTTCATTTCCATGACCCATGGGTTTGTAACTCCCATGGAGCATCCATGGAGCATCCTATGGGTGGAACCCAACTTGATGATCCATGGAGCCTTTTAGCCCACTATACAAGATATGGATGATTTACTTAATCAACCCATATATTTAATTAGTTATCTTTTGATCACTTAATTAATTCTAAATTAATTCTTGATCAAACTAATCAAATAATATTATTAATATATTAGAACTTATAATATATTAATAATCTCCAAGCGTTATTTCTCTCATTTAGTCTATCTAATTGCATGGTGCCATGCAACCCAAATGGACCATGCCGGGTCGGGTCAAGTACATACCAGAAATAGTTATGGACTTAGACACCTTATCCAACAGGGTCTTCCCAAGAATCCGCAATGAAACAACTGGTTTCAGTGAATGCTGCCACGGTACCTACTACAGCTCCTACAAATACCTACACAATAAAGCCTTATGTAGGTAACCTTCCAAAGTGCACCAAATTCGCTTAGCACCACCATGGACCTTGTCGGGAAATGCAGTGCGCCAACTGCAACAGAAAGGGACACACAACCCGTTTCTGCAAGGATCCCACAAAGCCGATCACTCAAGTTCCCAATGCGGGTATAGGCCAGACTTGCTACGGTTGTCGCAAGGTGGGCCACTACAAGAGGAAGTTCCCTATTGGCAGCAGGCACCGGCGGTGTGGGACGAGTTTTGACTATAGGCCACGACGAAGCTATAGCTGACCCAACTGTAGTTGTTGGTACGTTCCTCCTCGATAATTCATATGCATGCATATTATTCGATAGTGGAGCGGAGAGAAGCTTCGTGAGTTAAAACTTTATTCACTTACTTAAACCTAAACCTAGCAAGCTAGAAAAATCATTCACTGTAGAGATGGCCAACGGAAAAACCGAAAACACTAACTACATATACAAGGACTGTACGTTAACTTTAGATGGTCATCCTTTCCCAATCAATCTCATGCCGGTCCCTATTAAAAGTTTCGATGTCATAGTCGGCATGGATTGGTTAAGTCTTCTTCGAGCCGACATCATGTGTTTTGAAAAAGCAATTCATGTTAATCTCCCTAACAATGAAACATTAGTGATTTACGGCGACAAATCAAGTACAAACCTTCGTATCATTTCGTGCATCCAAGCTCGAAAGTGTTTACGGAAGGATTGTCGAGCATTCCTAGCACACATCGTCGATACAAGCCAGGAACTGAAGGACATCAAGAACATTCCAGAAGTACGCAACTTTCCCGATATCTTTCCAGAAGAACTACGAGGATTACCACCACAACGCCAAGTCGAATTCAGAATCAACTTAGTTCCAGGGGTACCCCAGTAGCGAAATCGCCTTATCGTTTAGCACCAGCAGAGATGCAAGAACTTTCCAGTCAACTTATAGAACTCCTGCAAAAAGGATTCATAAGACCAAGTTTCTCACCTTGGGGAGCACCGGTCTTGTTCGTAAAGAAGAAAGACGGATCGTTCCGTATGTGCATCGACTACAGAGAGCTGAACAAACCTACTGTCAAGAACCGTTACCCTCTACCCCGTATTGACGACCTATTCGATCAACTCCAAGGAGCAAACTACTTCTCGAAGATAGATCTACGATTCGGATATCACCAATTACGGGTACTTGAGGGGGATATTCCCAAGTCAGCTTTCCGAACTCGTTATGGGCACTACGAATTTGTAGTAATGCCATTCGGATTAACCAACGCACCAGCAGTATTTATGGACCTAATGAATAGGGTATGCCGTCCCTACTTAGATCAGTTCGTCATCGTCTTTATCGATGATATACTTATTTACTCCCGAAGTAAGGTAGAGCATAGTCAGCACCTACGAAAAGTCTTAGAAAGACTACAATCGGAGAAACTCTATGTGAAGTTCTCTAAATGCGAATTTTGGATTCGAAGGGTCAAATTTTTGGGCCACGTTGTTAGCGAGAAAGGGATACACGTGGACCCCTCCAAAATCAAGGCCATCGAGAACTGGTCGGCACCAAAGACACCTACAGAAATTCGTCAATTTCTAGGTCTCGCTGGCTACTATTGCATATTTATAAAGAACTTCTCTAGCATTGTGAAACCTCTTACTGCATTAACCCAGAAAGGTGTGGCCTTTAACTGGGAAGCGAAACAAGAAAAGGCGTTCCAAACACTAAAACAGGCCTTGTGCACCGCACCGATACTATCCCTCCCCGAAGGGATAGAAGACTTCGTAGTGTATTGCGATGCGTCAAATCAAGGACTTGGTTGTGTTCTTATGCAGAGAGGGAAAGTTATTGCTTATGCCTCCCGACAGCTTAAGACACACGAAGTGAACTATACGACACACGATCTTGAGTTAGGAGCAGTGGTATTTGCTCTGAAGATCTAGAGACACTACTTATACGGAACAAAGAGTACTATTTTCACCGATCAAAAGAGCCTTCAACACATTTTCTATCAGAAGGAACTCAACATGCAACAACGACGATGGGTTGAGTTACTAAATGACTATGAATGCAAAATTCGTTATCATCCTGGCAAGGCCAACGTGGTAGCTGACGCCCTCAGTCGAAAGGAATACACTGGTCGGAGGGCCAAATCTCTGACTATGACTATCCATTCCCACTTATCCACGCAAATTAAGGAGGCACAAGTGGAAGCTTTGCGACCTGAAAATGTGGCGGGTGAATCCCTGCGAGGAATGGAAAAGAATCTAGAAGTCAAGGGTGGTAGAGCATATTATCTTATGGACCGAATCTGGACGCCGAAACATGGTGGTTTTAGAGACGTAGTAATGACTGAAGCACACAACACGAGGTATTCCGTTCACCCGGGTTCAGATAAGATGTATCTAGATCTTAAGAATTTGTACTGGTGGCCTAACATGAAGGCAGAAATTGCTACCTTCGTAAGTAAATGCCTTACTTGCGCTAAGGTTAAGGTCGAGTATCAAAAACCGTCAGGATTACTACAACAACCAGAGATACCAGAATGGAAATGGGAACAGATTACTATGGACTTCATAACCAAGTTACCCAAGACGACGGGTGGAATCGATACCATATGGGTCATCGTCGACAGATTGACCAAATCCACGCATTTCCTACCCATCAAGGAGACTGAAAAAAATGGAAAAGCTTACAAGAACTTACAACCTCTCTCCTCAAGCTAGAATTAAGGTCAAAATCTCAAGTTTAAGGCTTCAAATCTTTAAGGTAACCTCCCTAGCATGTTATTCAGCATCTTTAACCTTCAAATTGATGAAATAATTGAGTTTTAGGTCCAAGAACATGAGTTTACGGCCAAGGATCAAGCTTGGGCCGTAAACTCCATTAAATGGGGTTTTAAGCCCTTAAACTCCTTCCTAAACTCAATTGGACTTTAGATATGGCTATGGGACTTCAAGATTTGGACTCTAAACATTTAAAACATAGATTTTGAGCCATTTGAAGGAGTTTACGGCCAAGGAACATTCTTGGACCGTAAACTCATATAATTAGGGTTTTCATGCCCTTAAACCCTTCCAAATCACTTCTATGGCTTAGATATGAATTATAGGATCTTGGTTTTAGCATTTGGACACTTGAAACATGAATTTTATGGGACTTATGTGAGTTTACGGCCAATGAGAGTGCTTAGGCCGTAAACTCCCCAAAACGTGACATAAATCCAATTCTAAGGTGTTAGAAAGTCATCCAGCACCACCAAAAGCCTTGGAATAAATCAAAGGACCAACCAAAAATACTTTAAGGGCCTAAAACACATCATTTGTGGGATTTATAAGAGTTTACGGCCAAGGCTTGTTCTTGGGTCGTAAACTCCAAAACTTTTGGCGTTAGAATGCAAACTAAACACCCCTAAAGCCTTTAGATGAATTTTAGAAGCCCTTCTATGCAAATTTTAGACCTTGAAACACTTTGTATGACCCTACATAAGAGTTTACGGCCATGAGGAGGGTCTCATAGGCCGTAAACTCCATAATACCCCTCAAATGTCCCATAAAACTCATGTAAAGTCTTGGAATAATTCTAGTAATCACATGTGATTTGTTTTAACAACATTAAACATCATTTTCATGAAGATTAAGGAGTTTACGGCCAAGAGCCTATGCTGGGCCGTAAACTCCCATAAAATAATCATTTTTGATGATTTAAACTCATTCCAAGTGTTCCAAGGCAATTTAGATAATCCATTCTAGCAACCCCTATGTCCATTTGAGCCCTTAAACCATCAAAACCACACCCACATGAGTTTACGGCCGTAAACTCATGTATATGTGTGTTTTATGGTTGTAAACTCTTTAAAATGTTTACTCTTGGGGAGTAAACTCAAGTCCCAAGTCCCTAGTGCCATTACAAGTCCGAAGATGTCACCCGGGTCACTCCAAACGCTCGTTTTGAGGTGTTTAACCTCATTGGAGTGTAATGTTCCATATGATTAGTGAATGTATCTCTAATTGTATATATATGGACATTATATCATTTTACATAGGGTCATCGCGAGTAATCAAACCCCAAACCGACGTATAGCATTCAAAACCGACACGTTTCCGAGTCCGGTGAGTTCATACCCTTACCCTTTTCACTGTTTTCCACTGTTTTTAAGGGGGGAACACAAGCAAAGTACAAGGGAATTCTTGTACTCAAAACGTGTTTTCAATTGTGTGTTTCATATTCTTATGCTTTTATAACTGATATTACAACTGATAACAGATCGAACATACAAATCACATAACATATATTTGTGAAATAAGTCTTTAAACTAGTATGTTCTACATGTATTTCACAAATGGTTTTCCACATTTTATCAGTTAAAAGCACAACATTAAAACATTTGAACATAATACCTGTACACTGTTTTGTCCTCTGTAACACTCCACACACATATACGAGTGGAGGACTTTCATATTATTACTAGTAAATTGTTATTCCTGTATGATTGGAGACACGTCCTCGGAGAACACTCCACCCAGATTACGCGAGTGGAGGACTACACCCATAACCAGAATCTCTGGTATTTAGAGAGCGTGACTTGAGTGTATAGATCTATACGGGGCTGACTACCCCACACCTGGCTGCTAGCTACAGCCGAACCGAAATGGTTCAAGGGTGACGAAAGTCATAAGTATGTGGACGACTTATTGCCACATGTGGACTACTTATTGCCACAGGTTTCAGTCTATTGTATGGTTATGGAACTCGCAATTAGGATAACAGAGATTTACTTACAGTAATAATGGATTACTTTATATATCGTTTACATCTTTTACATCTTTTACATCTTTCACGTACTGTAGCTAACATTCAGGAAAGTACGGGACTTTCCTGGGGAAAACATGGAACCTAACTACATTTACATCTTTTAAATCGTTTACATTAGAAACCTACATGCAGGAATGCATGGGGCTTTCCTGGGTAACACTTACATAACTAGAAAGAGTAACAAACTGGATAACATTACATCTTTTACAATGTGAAACATACAATAAGGAAAGTATGGGACTTTCCTGGAACACATGATAAGTAAACATGTTTTCAGTGTACAAACTTACTATACTTTACATTTGTGAAATAATAACCAACTTTTAAGAAAATACGGGATTTTTCTTGGTATACATAACATTTCAGAAATCGAAAGGAAACCGAAACATTTTCACAAACAAAAACCGCTTATGAACTCACCAGCTTTATGCTGATTTTCAAACCGCTTGTGTTCTCAGGTCGATGTTAGAACAGGTACCCGAAGATCCTTTTGCTCGAAGACGGAGTACATGATGATCCGTTTCATTTTGTCCATATATACTATGTATCACAACTGTACAAACTTTACTTTTGAAACAACTGTAAAACTTTTATTATGTAATGTAATGGTTGTTTTACTTTACTTACTATGTACATTGGATTTGATACTCAACGTGGTAGTCAACCCCGGAAATGTTTTCCGCCTTCGGTTTTCGGGGTGTGAAAAATTGGTATCAGAGCCCTTGTTTATAGTGAATGAAGTATACCAAACCTTACATGGTATAAAACTATAAACACTAAAGGGCCTAAGTGCTCTGAATTAAAAGTATCTTCAAACTACAAGTATTTTTTAAAAAGTATACAAGTATACCGAACCATCGTCATCTGTAACCACAAGTGGAACAGAACTTAAGTAAATGGGTGTTGTATACTACGGTTAAACCTGGGCAGTTATGTAGTCGTGTCTAGGGTCAATATAGCCTGGCCAACTATATTCATTCGAGACACGGCCAACATGTGCTTGGGAGTGACTGTGGTATGTGGCATGCCTAAAACTTACCCTAATATCCCAACATCGAATCATTGTCGTAAACAATTCATGAAATACTATGGGAGTATTTCTCGATTCCAATCCTCTGTAGTAATCCTCATTCGAGTAGTTTTCCGTGATTACTCTTAGCGATAAATTATCTGTTCGATAACTTTTTCCTGCTTTATCGCTTACTCGAATCATATAACTGTCATATCTATCGATTCAATGTAGAGGACTTACCATCCTCTTTTCCTTGATCTTATTAGATCAAGATGCCTCCCCGAAAGAGACCTAGCTCAAAGAACGACAACAATCCTTCCTCGCCGCTACCTCCTCCTCAGTTCGATCTAGCATCACTCCAGATGATGATGACAGCTACAATGGTAGCAGCTATGTCACAAATGAACCCTAGTGGTTCAAGTGGCGGTCCTGAATCTCAAAACCCTGAAGGTAGCCAGGGACACCAAATAGGGGGTTCCTACAAGGATTTCATGAACGCAAAACCAACATCCTTTAATGGCGCTGGAGGTGTCATTTCCTTATCTCGATGGTTCGAGAAAATAGAGTCCATCTTTGAAATCTGTACTTGTGCGGAGTCCGATAAAGTCAAGTTCGCAGCCTGTACCTTCGTTGATAAAGCCTTGACTTGGTGGAATGGCCGAGTCAAATCTCTGACCTTACCCGTAGCCAATGCCATGGGCTGGGAGGCCATGAAAGAACTTCTCATTGCCGAGTACTGCCCCCGTGGTGAAATGCAGAAATTAGAGCACGAGCTCTGGAACCTGAAGATGAAAGGTTCCGACATTGATGCATATACTTCCCGATTTGATGATCTCGCACTTCTCTGCCCGGTGTTAGTCACTCCTGAAAACAAAAAGATCGAAAGGTTCGTTTGGGGATTATCTCAACCAATAAAGAGTCACATTTTGGCTGCTCGTCCGGATACCTACGATAGTGCCAAGACCTTAGCACAAATTCTGATTGATCACAGCGACGATGTTAAGGAAATCACTACCACTTTTGAGCCGACTCAAAGGAATGGTGAAAAGAGGAAATTCTAGAAGAAGAAGAAGGGTCAATATTCTCAAGGATCATCCAAGAAACAACAGACGATAGCATTCCATGCTACTACTACTCCTGTTGTTGCTGTTTCTGCCATGGGATCCACAGCCTCAACTCCTACCAGTAAATATGCTGGTAACCTCCCTCTGTGTGACAAGTGTAAATACCATCACCATCCCGGTCCCTGTCAAGAATTGTCTTGCACCAACTGTGGTAAGAAAGGGCACACAGTTCGATACTGCAGAACTCCTACCCAATCAGCCAACCAATCATCGGGAGCAGGTGTTAGTCAAGCCTGCTACAATTGTGGAGATGTTGGGCACTTTAAAAGGAACTGTCCCAAGAAGTCAACTGCTGATAACACTGGAAGGGTTCTAACCATGGGACGGGAGGAAGCAGTTGCTGATCCCACTATTGTTTCGGGTACGTTCCTTCTCGACAACTCATATGCTAGTATTCTTTTCGATTCGGGTGCTGAAAGGAGTTTTGTTAGTCATGCATTCAAACATAATCTAAAACCAAATCCTCAACCACTAACCGAAATGTTTACCATCGAGATGGCTAACGGTGAGAAAGAAAGCACTAACGATGTATTCATAGGTTGTACGCTTACCTTAAATGATCACTCATTTCCTATAGATCTTATGCCCGTTTCCATTAAGAGCTTTGACGTTATCATTGGCATGGATTGGTTGAGTCCCAATCATGCTGACATTCTTTGTTACGAAAAAGCTATCCGTCTCAATCTTCCTTCGGATCAAACTCTCGTAATCTATGGCGATAAACCCAGTTCCAACCTTCATATCATTTCTTACATCAAAGCTCGAAAGCTCCTTCGAAAGGAGTGTGTTGCATTCTTAGCTCATGTGATCAACGAGAAACAAGAAGTTAAAGACCTCGCGATCATCCCCGAAGTCTGTAATTTTCCCGATGTGTTTCCCGAAGAACCTCCAGGAATTCCTCCCGAACGTCAGGTCGAGTTCCGTATTGACCTAATTCCTGGAGCTACTCCTGTAGCAAAATCTCCGTATCGCTTAGCTCTTGCAGAAATGCAGGAGTTATCCAGTCAACTCAATGAGTTACTCAGTAAAGGATTCATTAGACCAAGTTCCTCACCCTGGGGAGCTCCGATTCTGTTTGTCAAAAAGAAAGATGGGTCTTTTCGGATGTGTATCGACTATCGTGAACTGAACAAGTTAAGCGTCAAGAACCGATATCCTCTTCCAAGAATAGACGACCTCTTCGATTAACTCCAGGGAGCCAGCTACTTTTCTAAGATAGAACTTCGGTTAGGGTACCACCAGTTACGAGTCCAGGAGAATGATGTTCCCAAGACAGCTTTGAGGACTCGGTATGGACACTACGAATTTGTAGTGATGCCCTTCGGTCTAACCAATGCACCGGCTGTGTTCATGGACCTGATGAACCGGGTGTGCCGTCCCTTCTTAGACAAATTCATCATCGTGTTCATTGACGACATTCTCGTTTACTCCCGAAACGAGGAAGACCACAAGCAACACTTGAGGCTAATGTTGGAAACCCTTAGATCCGAAAAGCTATATGCGAAATTTTCCAAATGTGAATTCTGGATACGGAAGGTAACTTTCCTCGGTCACATAGTAAGCAAGGAGGGTATTCATGTAGATCCTTCCAAGATTAAAGCGATAGAGAATTGGTCGGCACCGAAAACACCCACAGAAATTCGTCAATTCTTGGGTCTCGCCGGCTACTATCGATGATTCATTCAGAACTTTTCCAAAATCACCAAACCTTTAACCACTCTAACACATAAAGGTGTACCCTTTTGTTGGAGTGATAAACAAGAAACTGCATTCCAAACGTTGAAGAGAGCCTTATGCAGCGCGCCTATTCTGTCTCTGCCTGAAGGGACAGAGGATTTCGTTGTCTACTGCGATGCGTCTAATCAAGGTTTAGGCTGTGTGCTTATGCAAAGAGGAAAGGTGATTGCCTATGCCTCTAGACAGCTGAAAGCACACGTGGTCAACTATACCACACATGACTTGGAACTAGGAGCAGTAATCTTCGCATTGAAGATTTGGAGACATTATCTCTACGGAACCAAGTGTACGATCTTCACTGATCACAAGAGTTTACAGCACATCTTTAATCAAAAAGACTTAAACATGAGGAAATGGCAATGGGTACAATTACTCAGTGATTATGAGTGTGAAATCCGTTACCACCCCGGTAAGGCCAATGTGGTAGCAGATGCCCTTAGCTGAAAGGATAGTGCAGGCCACAAAGTGAGGAACTAGACGATGACCATCCATTCCAACTTACCAATGCAAATCCGAGAAGCTCAGGATACAACCCTCAAACCTGAGAACATGTCAGATGAAACCTTGAGAGGGATGGAAAAGAAACTTGAGATCAGAAGTGATGGAGTTCACTGTTTCATGAATCGAATCTGGATTCCCAAATCCGGAGGATTCAGGGAGATAGTCATGGAGGAAGCACACAGAACCAAATACTCTGTTCACTCGGGTTTGGACAAGATGTACCTAGATCTCAAGAAACAATACTGGTGGCCAAACATGAAAGCTGAGATAGCTACATTCGTGGGCAAGTGTCTGACTTGTGCCAAAGTCAAAGTCGAACATCAGAAACCTTCAGGTCTACTCCAACAACCCGAAATCCCCGAGTGGAAATGGGAGATGATTACCATGGACTTCATCACCAAACTACCCAAGTGTTCTAGTGGGTACGATACCATTTGGGTAATTGTCGATCGCTTGTCAAAATCCGCTCACTTCATCCCAATTAAAGAATCATACAAGATGGAGAAACTCGCACGAATCTACATCCAGGAGGTAGTACGTCTTCATGGTGTACCTGTATCCATTATCTCCGATCGAGATAGTAGGTTTACCTCCAGATTCTGGCAATCCCTTCAGAAAGCCCTTGGAACCAAACTAGATATGAGCACGGCGTATCATCCTCAGACCGATGGACAAAGTGAGAGAACAATCCAAACCCTGGAGGACATGCTTCGGGCATGCGCCATTGACTTTGGAAAGTCGTGGGATACACATCTATCCTTGATCGAGTTCTCGTACAACAACAGTTACCACACCAGCATTAGGGCTGCTCCGTTCGAAGTCCTATACGGTCGTAAGTGCAGATCCCCTCTGTGCTGGGCCGAGGTGGGGGATACACAGTTATCCAGGAGTCGAGTCCCCGACAGTGCTCTCACTGGTCCTGAAATCATCCGCGAAACCACCGAAAAGATCATTCAAATACATAACCGTCTGAAAGCCTCACGTGATCGTTAAAAGAGTTACGCTGATAATCGTCGGAAACCACTAGAATTCCAGGTTGGAGACCGAGTCTTGTTAAAAGTCTCGCCCTGGAAAGGCACTGTACGCTTTGGTAAGCGTGGGAAACTTAATCCAAGGTATATTGGACCCTTTGAGATCCTTTCCAGGATCGGTCCAGTTGCCTATAAACTCCACTTACCTCACGAACTCAGTAACATTCATCCTGTCTTCCATGTTTCAAATCTCAAAAAGTGCCTATCCGATGAAACCCTAACCATTCCTTTAGACGAGATCGAGATCAATGAAAACCTCAGCTTTGTGGAGGAACCGAGCGAAATCATGGATCGAGAATTCAAACGTACAAAACAAAGTCGCATCCCGTTAGTAAAGGTTCACTGGAATGCCAAGCGGGGACCGGAATTCACTTGGGAACGGGAAGACTCAATGAAACAGAAGTATCCCCAACTCTTTTCTTATCCATGATTTGTATCTTGTCTTATGTTCTAAACCTTGAATTTCGGGATGAAATTCCCTT
The DNA here is from genome assembly GCF_052625555.1 of Lactuca saligna. Taxonomy (NCBI): domain Eukaryota; kingdom Viridiplantae; phylum Streptophyta; class Magnoliopsida; order Asterales; family Asteraceae; genus Lactuca; species Lactuca saligna. The sequence goes on along the minus strand of NC_136424.1, from coordinate 199,518,591 downwards.
TAACGGGGGGATAATGTGACAACCCGAAATTTCCGTATCATTTATAGTAACTCTTTCGTAGTACAATTCGCGTACCGATCGTCGTTCCGACTTCGATTTCCGATCTTCCATTTAATTAAGTCATTATCTGGTACACATTTAAAATGACTTAATGGGTGTCTTAATACATTTAGAAATCATTTTAGCACCCAACTTTAGTGATCGGAATATTTCTAGAAATTACCGTATCGGGTTACGGTAACTAAATCGGGTACGACCAAAAACCCCGTTTAACGCCGGTATCGGGTAGAATTCCACCGTGTCCAAAACTTAAACACTATATAAACATGTTTAAGACTTCATTTGAAGCCTTTGGCCAATCTCTCACTAAACTCTTACAACCTCTCTCCTCAAGCTAGAATTAAGGTCCAAATCTCAAGTTTAAGGCTTCAAATCTTTAAGGTAACCTCCCTAGCATGTTATTCAGCATCTTTAACCTTCAAATTGATGAAATAATTGAGTTTTAGGTCCAAGAACATGAGTTTACGGCCAAGGATCAAGCTTGGGCCGTAAACTCCATTAAATGGGGTTTTAAGCCCTTAAACTCCTTCCTAAACTCAATTGGACTTTAGATATGGATATGGGACTTCAAGATTTGGACTCTAAACATTTAAAACATAGATTTTGAGCCATTTGAAGGAGTTTACGGCCAAGGAATATTCTTGGACCGTAAACTCATATAATTAGGGTTTTCATGCCCTTAAACCCATCCAAATCACTTCTATGGCTTAGATATGAATTATAGGACCTTGGTTTTAGCATTTGGACACTTGAAACATGAATTTTATGGGACTTATGTGAGTTTACGGCCAATGAGAGTGCTTAGGCCGTAAACTCCCCAAAACGTGACATAAATCCAATTCTAAGGTGTTAGAAAGTCATCCAACACCACCAAAAGCCTTGGAATAAATCAAGGGACCAACCAAAAATACTTTAAGGGCCTAAAACACATCATTTGTGGGATTTATAAGAGTTTACGGCCAAGGCTTGTTCTTGGGCCGTAAACTCCAAAACTTTTGGTGTTAGAATATAAACTAAACACCCCTAAAGCCTTTAGATGAATTTTAGAAGCCCTTCTATGCAAATTTTAGACCTTGAAACACTTTGTATGACCCTACATAAGAGTTTACAGCCATGAGGAGGGTCTCATAGGCCGTAAACTCCATAATACCCCTCAAATGTCCCATAAAACTCATGTAAGGTCTTGGAATAATTCTAGTAATCACATGTGATTTGTTTTAACAACATTAAACATCATTTTCATGAAGATTAAGGAGTTTATGGCCAAGAGCCTATGCTGGGCCGTAAACTCCCATAAAATAATCATTTTTGATGATTTAAACTCATTCCAAGTGTTCCAAGGCAATTTAGATAATCCATTCTAGCAACCCCTATGTCCATTTGAGCCCTTAAACCATCAAAACCACACCCACATGAGTTTACGGCCGTAAACTCATGTATGTGTGTGTTTTATGGTTGTAAACTCTTTAAAATGTTTACTCTTGGGGAGTAAACTCAAGTCCCAAGTCCCTAGTGCCATTACAAGTCCGAAGATGTCACCCGGGTCACTCCAAACGCTCGTTTTGAGGTGTTTAACCTCATTGGAGTGTAATTGTCCATATGATTAGTGAATGTATCTCTAATTGTATATATATGGACATTATATCATTTTACATAGGGTCATCGCGAGTAATCAAACCCCGAACTGACGTATAACATTCAAAACCGACACGTTTCCGAGTCTGGTGAGTTCATACCCCTACCCTTTTTCACTGTTTTCCACTGTTTTTAGGGGGGGGGGGGGGAACACAAGCAAAGTACAAGGGAATTCTTGTACTCAAAACGTGTTTTCAAATGTGTGTTTCATTTTCTTATGCTTTTATAACTGATATTACAACTGATAACAGATCGAACATACAGATCACATAACATGTATTTGTGAAATAAGTCTTTAAACTAGTATGTTCTACATGTATTTCACAAATGGTTTTCCACATTTTATCAGTTAAAAGCACGACATTAAAACATTTGAACATAATACCTGTACACTGTTTTTTCCTCTGTAACACTCCACACACATATACGAGTGGAGGATTTTCATATTATTACTAGTAAATTGTTATTCCTGTATGATTGGAGACACGTCCTCGGAGAACACTCCACCCAGATTACGCGAGTGGAGGACTACACCCATAACCAGAATCTCTGGTATTTAGAGAGCGTGACTTGAGTGTATAGATCTATACGGGGCTGACTACCCCACACCTGGCTGCTAGCTACAGCCGAACCGAAATGGTTCAAGGGTGACGAAAGTCATAAGTATGTGGACGACTTATTGCCACATGTGGACTACTTATTGCCACAGGTTTCAGTCTATTGTATGGTTATGGAACTCGCAATTAGGATAACAGAGATTTACTTACAGTAATAATGGATTACTTTATATATCATTTACATCTTTTACATCTTTTACATCTTTCACGTACTGTAGCTAACATTCAGGAAAGTACGGGACTTTCCTGGGGAAAACATGGAACGTAACTACATTTACATCTTTTACATCTTTAACATCGTTTACATTAGAAACCTACATGCAGGAATGCATGGGGCTTTCCTGGGTAACACTTACATAACTAGAAAGAGTAACAAACTGGATAACATTACATCTTTTACAATGTGAAACATACAATAAGGAAAGTATGGGACTTTCCTAGTAACACATGATAAGTAAACATGTTTTCAGTGTACAAACTTACTATACTTTACATTTGTGAAATAATAACCAACTTTTAAGAAAATACAGGATTTTTCTTGGTATACATAACATTTCAGATTTCGAAAGGAAACCGAAACATTTTCACAAACAAAAACCGCTTATGAACTCACCAGCTTTATGCTGATTTTCAAACCGCTTGTGTTCTCAGGTCGACGTTAGAACAGGTACCCGAAGATCCTTTTGCTCAAAGACGGAGTACATGATGATCCGTTTCATTTTGTCCATATATACTATGTATCACAACTGTACAAACTTTACTTTTGAAACAACTGGAAAACTTTTATTATGTAATGTAATGGTTGTTTTACTTTACTTACTATGTACATTGGATTTGATACTCAACGTGGTAGTCAACCCCGGAAATGTTTTCCGCCTTTGGTTTTCGGGGTGTGAAAGATATCCATTTACCCATTGTCGAATTTTCATACAACAATAGTTATCATACAAGCAAAAAGGCTGCTCCGTTCGAAGCCCTCTATGGTCGAAAGTGCAGATCCCCTCTGTGCTGAACTAAAGTTGGCGATACCCAGTTAGCTAAAGGAAGAGTTCCTGAAAGCACTCTCACCAGTCCTGAAATCATGCGAGAAACGACAGAGAAGATTGTTCAGATTCGTGAACGATTGAAAGGCTCTAGAGACCGACAGAAAAGCTACGCTGACCAAAGGAGGAAACCTTTGGAATTCTAGGTAGGAGACCACGTTTTATTAAAGGTGTTGCTGTGGAAGGGTTTAATACGCTTTGGAAAGCGGGGGAAACTAAATCCAAGATACATAGGGCCTTTCGAGATTCTTGCCAGAATCGGCCCTGTGGCTTACAAGCTTAACCTACCGCGTGAACTTAGTAACATACATCCAACCGTCTACGTCTCAAACTTGAAAAAGTGTCTGTCTGATGAGACTCTTGTTATTCCACTCGACGAAATCGAGATCAACGAGAGCCTCAGCTTTATGGAAGAACCAGTAGAAATCATGGACCGAGAGGTCAAACAAACAAAACAAAGTCGCATACCCATCGTGAAGGTTCGCTGGAACGCCAAGCGGGGACCTGAATTCACATGGGAACGCGAAGATCAGATGAAACAAAAGTACCCTCATCTCTTTCATGTTCACTAGTGTCTTTACTACTTTAAATTTCGGGACGAAATTCCCTCTAATGGGGGGATGATGTGACAACCCCGTATTTCAACTCTTCGTAATGGCCTAATAGATCAAGTATTGTAACCACTTTTGAGTTATTAAAATTAAGGTTGATAATAAAATGTCCAAAAAGTTTCTATTTAACTACCTACTATGTTTTATATCATTAAACCGGGATCGTACGTAAAAAGAATGCCCAAACCCGGCTTCGGCTTAACAACAGATAACTAAAAACTCGAATCGGAGATCGAGCGACTTTTGGCCGGAATGACCTAAACGAGAATCGAAGGTCTCGACATTGGTATTTTAGCGGTAAAAAGTCTGGCAAAAACCGACGTCAGATGAAGAAGTTATGAATTGTTTAAAGAGTAAAGGAGCCATTAGGATTCGAGCCAGAAGCATTATTTGAAGACATCTGAAAGAGAAGAACAAGTTTAGTTTAGATTTAAGAGAGTCCTTAATAAAACACCCAAATGTAATATTAAGGATAGGATCCAATCACAATATAATATAACTTAGAAGAGGTATGCCGTAACCTAAGCTATACCATATTTGAAAGGTAGGTGAATGACGATTCACCAATTTCCACCATGAAAACCGAAATATTAGATATTTAGCTTTTATTGGTTTTAGAAATTCTTAGATTCTTTGAGATCCAATGAACTTTTCAAAGGCATGTTTCAATCTCGGGAGTGCCCTCCAGGTTTTGTGACTGGGATGCCGAGGATCACAAAACGAGGTGTGAAGTAACCATGCAAATCACTTGGTACCCTTAAAGTTTATCACTCAATCGATGTGCCGGTAAACCACACACGCTCCACCAATACTATAATAAACCTTAAGTCACCCTTTACCTACCTTGTTAAGTCCAAGTTAGTGTGCCGGTTAACCACACACGCTCCACCAACGACTTAGACAAAGTGTAAAGTGTAATTTCATGGATTAGCACCTTATTCACATTTTTCCTAAAGTAACTAAGATTGGGAATTTAATAAACATTTAGTTACTTTATTATATTCATCATACTTTGAATGAGAATTTATAAGTCCTTGTCTTACCCGTTCGGCTAACGACCCTCCACCAGTCAAGCAAGCGGTGGGTGAGAATATACACCCATTAAGTCACCATTTTATAGGCAACAACCTTATACCCACCTTATAGACCGGCTTCGTGAATGAGGCGTACTAGCGGTAAGACGACTTTATTCTTATACATATATATATATATATAATTATTAAATCATCATAATATAAGTATAAGGGTTGAATTTTAACTTTTAAAATTCTAGGGGTTGGAACTTAAAGTTTTAACTTAACTTTACTTGTTCCAAAACTTGAGGGCAAGTTTTGTAACTTTCAAAACTTTTCATTTCTTGTAACTTATGAGTTTAATAGAGTAATAAAATGAAGACTCTTCATTTTTCTAACTCTTGTGTTTTCTTAATGGTTTATAACTCAAGTGTGACTCTTGGTTTTCCATAACTTAAGGATAAGTTATGGACTCCATTAAAACACATTATGATCAAGAATTAATCTACCACATAGGTTAAAAATAATTCCTATGATCATCTAAAACATCATAAGAACAAGAACATGAATATGAACACAATCAAAAATTACATAAAACTTTGTAATTTTGATAACTAGTTGTTGTAAATGAATTAGCAAAGACATTACTCCACCAAAAACAAGTTTTCATTTACCAAAACAGTTTAGGGTAATGTTTCTAATTCATTTCCAGCAACTGAATCGAAATTCTGCACTCAGTCGACCCTACTCGCCGAGTGCATAAACTGACTCGCCGAGTTGGTTGAAGATACTCATGGACTCGACGAGTCCCCCCTATAGACTCGACGATTCCATTCGCAGACAGCAAAATTTCCGATTCTGTTTTCAACTTTTAAGCACAAATAAGAGCAAACAAGCCTTGGCTCTGATACCACTGATAGGTTTTGAGCATTCTAACACTTCCTAAGTGTACATGCAACCCTAATAACCTTGGATCTATGTTTGTCTATTTGTCATGCAAAGTTGAATTCCAAGGTTATATTCCTATCTAGCATACATGGGGAACAATTTTAACATAAAGTATAGATAGAATAACTTACCTTGTTGTTGTTTGTGTTCCTTGAAACCTTTTGAGCCTAGCACCCCAAGTGTGATGCCTCAAATGCTTCACACAACACCAAATACTCTTGGAAGAACTTATGAGAGAATACTCACTTCTTCAAAATCGGCCAAGCCCTCTTGATTCTTAGTGTGTAGCCAATTTTGGGTGGAGAATATGTTACTTATATAGTGTTGACACATCTAGGGTTAAACCCTAATGTGTCATGACTCTTCATTTCCATGACCCATGGGTTTGTAACTCCCATGGAGCATCCATGGAGCATCCTATGGGTGGAACCCAACTTGATAGTCCATGGAGCCTTTTAGCCCACTATACAAGATATGGATGATTTACATAATCAACCCATATATTTAATTAGTTATCTTTTGATCACTTAATTAATTCCAAATTAATTCTTGATCAAACTAATCAAATAATATTATTAATATATTAGAACTTATAATATATTAATAATCTCCAAGTGTTATTTCTCTCATTTAGTCTATCCAATTGCATGGTTCCATGCAACCCAAATGGACCATGTCGGGTCGGGTCAAGTACATACCAGAAATAGTTATGGACTTAGACACCTTATCCAACAGTCTCCCACTTGGATAAGTCTAATAACTATTACTGCAAGTATGACTTCAGGAACCGATCGGCTATCGTAGCTCTTTTCAAGGTTTCTCGAAACTGAGAAGATGATGGTACGCCATTTAAGATAAGTGATCATATAATCCTCTGTTCTAGATATCAGTCGGACAAACACATGGAACAATGTCTTACTTATTGTCCAACAGTTTGTTTCCCGATTTCCGATTTGTTTGATAAAGAACTTCATTGAACACATCAATTTAGTTCTGACCGGGCCCGGTACATGGGTCAAAACAAAATCATCGAGGGGCCCAGATATCAGCTTCTAATCCAAGAAGGAACAGATAAACTTCGACTCATATGTTTGTTGTACTACTCATTGAATTACACATAAGAGCGCGATTTTATAACATCGAGTTACCAATGCGTTTTTCGTACAATCAATGCATAACCAACTTGAAAGTAACAAATCATATCTCTAGGTTTAAAGATTTATATGATATTACCGTCTCACGATCACTCGAGATAGAATTCCATGAAGTGATTCCAGTGAGCGTGGGTTGAGTCCAATGCTCAGAACTTATGAGCACTCATGATTGTTGTAGCCTTGTCCCAGACCTCTACAACCAAACATGATAGTCTTGATTCATACCTACTTCCGACATATGACCGACTGTGGAGGTTTGAATAATATGTTATACCAAACAAAATTATTCTGGAAGTCAAAACATGCAAAACAAATATAGTAAACGATCGACAAGAGATAGTAACACTTTACTCATAAATAAAACACTTTTATTCATCATCAAATGTCAACTACACTTTACAAATTTTGAGGTTATCTAACTACTAAATCTAATATCATCCTTCAGCCCTATGCTCCGAGCATGCTGGAGATGCTTAATCCGAGTCAGTCCCTTCGTGAGGGGATCTGCCGAATTCTCATCTGATGATACCCTCTTTGCCATGAGGAGTCCTTCTTCGATCCGATGTCTGATGAAATGGTATTTTCTGTTGATGTGTCTGGATCTCCCGTGATCCCTTGGTTCCTTGGCTAAGGCAACAACACTTTCACTATCACAGAAAATTTCCATTGGCTCTTTAATAGCTGGTACAACTCCAAGGTCTCCAATGAAGTTCCTCAGCCATAACGCCTCCTTTGCCGCTTCGCTAGCTGCAATATACTCTGATTCACAAGTAGAATCTGCCACTGTCTCTTGCTTGGAACTCTTCCAAGAAACTGCTCCTGCATTTAGGGTAAAGACCCAGCCCGACTGAGAGCGGAAGTTATCCCTATCAGTCTGGAATCTAGCATCACTATACCCTACAACTCTCAAGTCATTACTCCCACCGAGGTTAATTCGTAGGTACTTGAGAATATTCTTTACCGCAGTCCAGTGTGCCTTGCCAGGGTTCCCCTGAAACCTGCTAACCATGCTCAAAGCAAAAGCTACATCAGGTCGAGTACACGTCATAGCATACATGATCGATCCTACAGCCGAAGCATAAGGTACTCGACTCATTTCTGCTATCTCAGCCTCAGTGTTAGGACTTTGTGTCTTACTCAGTTTGGCGTTACTCTGGATGGGCAACTCTCCTTTCTTGGAGTCTTGCATTCTGAATCTCTTCAGAACCTTCTCCAAGTAGGTACTTTGACTAAGTCCAATTAGTCTTTTACTCCGATCTCTCTAGATCCTTATTCCCAAAATATAGGCAGCTTCACCAAGGTCCTTCATAGCGAAACACCTTCCAAGCCAGGACTTTACTTCCTGCAGGGTTGGAATGTCGTTTCCTATGAGTAGTATGTCATCCACATACAATACCAAAAAGCTAACTATACTCCCACTAGCCTTGACATATACACAAGATTCATCTTCACTCCTAGAAAAGCCAAATTCCTTGACCTTTTCATCAAAGAAAAGATTCCATCTGCGAGGTGCTTGCTTTAATCCATAAATGGATTTCTCAAGCTTACACACTCTATTAGGGAACTTGTTGCCGACAAAACCCTCTGGCTGACTCATGTAAACATCTTCAGCCAACTTCCCATTAAGGAAAGCGGTTTTGACATCCATTTGCCAAATTTCATAGTCATGAAATGCGGCTATGGCTAACAGAACCCGAATAGACTTAATCTTGGCTACCGGAGAAAAGGTCTCATCATAATCCACTCCAGGAATTTGAGAGAAGCCCTTTGCAACCAGTCTAGCCTTATAAGTGTGTACTTTACCATCCATGTCGGCCTTCTTATTGAAGACCCATTTGCACCCTACAGTCTTTCGACCTGGTACATTCTCAACCAAGTTCCAAACTTGATTGTCATACATGGATTGTATCTCGCTATCCATAGCCTCTTTCCATTTAGCAGACTCGGGGCCTGCCATGGCTTCCTCGTAGCTGTTAGGGTCATCTTGACTTACTAGTGTCCTATCACTAATAAGCGTCTCACCTTCTGCAGTAATATGGAATCCATAGTAATGCTCAGGTGCACTCCTAACTCTCGTAGAACGCCTCAGAGGTACAGATTCGTGAATTGGCTCAACAGGAGTTTCTTCCTCAAGTTGAGGGCTAGAGTTTGAAGTTCCTTCACCACTTGACTCTTGAATTTCTTCAAGATCAGCTTGCCTCCCACTGTCTCCTTGGCTTATAAACTCTCTTTCTCGAAAGACTCCTCTTCTTGCTACAAAGACCACATTGTCACTAGGTCTGTAGAAGAGGTGACCAAAGGATTGCTGTGGGTAGCCGATGAAAATACACCTCTCGCTTCGGGGTTCGAGCTTATCATGAGTCTCGCGTCTCACGAAAGCCTCGCAGCCCCAAATCTTGATGTGGTCTAGTTTAGGTACTTTACCAGTCCACATCTCGTGAGGAGTTTTGGCAACTTTCTTTATAGGGACTAGATTAAGGATAGGGGCGGCACTCTCTAAGGCATACCCCCAGAATGAGATTGGTGGTGAAGCTCGACTCATCATGGTACGAACCATGTCCAACAAGGTTCGATTACGCCTCTCAGCCACACCATTCAACTGCGGTGTCCTGGGAGGTGTCAATTGTGAGACAATCCCACATTCCTTTAGATAGTCGAGGAACTCTGAACTAAGATACTCACCACCTCGATCGGATCGAAGCATCTTAATGTTCCTGCCCAATTGATTCTCGACTTCCTGTTTAAATTCCTTAAACTTCTCGAAAGTCTCTGACTTATGCTTGATTAAGTAGACATATCCATATCTACTGTAATCATCAGTAAAAGTCAAATAATAACGATTAGCATCCCTTGTGGCATGTTTGAATGGTCCACACACATCCATGTGTATAAGGTCCAACAAACCTTCACCCCTTTCACACGAGCCTGTGAAGGGTGACTTTGTCATTTTTCCAAGTAAGCATGATTCGCAACTATCATTTGACTTTAGGTCAAACGACTCCAAGACTCCATCCTTTTGGAGTTGGCCTATGCGTTTCTTGCTTATATGTCCAAGACGACAATGCCATAATGATGCTTTATCCAAGTTATTATTATTAGTAGAATCAATACACAAAACATTATTTCCTAAGTTATCTACAATAGATACAGCTTCATACACACCATCACAAGATAATGCTTTAAAATAAAGTACATTATTAAAGAAAGCATTAATCGAACCAAATTCATTATCAAACGAAAAGGTGAAACCTTGTTTGTACAATGCATGAAAGGAAATAATATTTGTTGCCATTTCTGGCGAATAACAACATTTATTCAAATCTAAATTTAACCCACTACTTAGCGATAAAGTATAAACTCCAATCTTGGTGACAGGTGTAACTTTCCTATTCCCCATGATTAAGTTTATTCTTCCTTGCTTCACATTCTCACTTCTTCCTAGTCCCTGCAAGTCACAACAAATATGAATACCGCAACCGGTATCAAGGACCCAAGATTTCGAATGGGGTGAGTTATTAGAAATGATAGTGTAAATACCTGCATGGTTGGGTTTGACTTTCCCATCCTTCACATCCTGCTGGTACTTTGGGCAGTTCCGCTTCCAATGAGCTTTTTCATGGCAATAGAAGCATTCAGCCTCTTTTGGGTCAGAAGAAGGAGTAATGAAACCTTTCTTGGTTCCACTTGAAGAAGAGCCATCAAGGGTCCGAGCCTTGGTACCCTTCGATGATCTCTTTCTCTTCCTCCCTCGACTTTGCCCAATTGCCAAGACCGGAGTTGAGTCTGGAGTAGGAGTGATAGCAACCGACTTCCCTTTAAGACCTGTTTTTGCGGTCTTGAGAAGTCCCTGAAGTTTGCTGAGGGTGACCTCTTCCTTGTTCATGTGATATGTCATGCGGAATTGATCATAGCACGATGGTAAGGAGTGCAAAATGATATCTATTGCAAGCTCCTCAGGGAAGTTCACATTGAGCTTCAGCAAACGATCCACATACCTTTGCATTTTCTGCATGTGGCTCGTGACGGACTCTCCGTCCTTCATCATGGTTGTTATCATGGAGCAGATGACTTCGTACCTCTCTTGTCGTGCACTTTGATGGTATCTTTCCATCAAATCTTGGTGCATTTCATAAAGGTAGAAGTCTTCATAAGACTTTTGGAGTTCAGCTGTCATGGTGGCCAACATGATGCAAGCCACCTTGGTTGCATCTCTTTCATGAGTATGAAAGTCAGCGATCTCCTGTGGAGTTGCAGTGGACTCATCAATTTCCTTAAGCTCCTTGTCAAGGACATATTCTTTGTCCTCGTAGCGGGTAATCATCCTAATGTTTCTGATCCATTTATTGAAGTTGGATCCATCAAAGGTGACATTCCCACACAAACTCATAAGAGTAAAGGAGCCATTAGGATTCGAGCCAGAAGCATTATTTGAAGACATCTGAAAGAGAAGAACAAGTTTAGTTTAGATTTAAGAGAGTCCTTAATAAAACACCCAAATGTAATATTAAGGCTAGGATCCAATCACAATATAATATAACTTAGAAGAGGTATGCCGTAATCTAAGCTATACCATATTTGAAAGGTAGGTGAATGACGATTCACCAATTTCCACCATGAAAACCGAAATATTAGATATTTAGCTTTTATTGGTTTTAGAAATTCCTAGATTCTTTGAGATCCAATGAACTTTTCAAAGGCATGTTTCAATCTCGGGAGTGCCCTCCAGGTTTTGTGACTGGGATGCCGAGGATCACAAAACGAGGTGTGAAGTAACCATGCAAATCACTTGGTACCCTTAAAGTTTATCACTCAATCGATGTGCCGGTAAACCACACACGCTCCACCGATACTATAATAAACCTTAAGTCACCCTTTACCTACCTTGTTAAGTCCAAGTTAGTGTGCCGGTTAACCACACACGCTCCACCAACGACTTAGACAAAGTGTAAAGTGTAATTTCATGGATTAGCACCTTATTCACATTTTTCCTAAAGTAACTAAGATTGGGAATTTAATAAACATTTAGTTACTTTATTATATTCATCATACTTTGAATGAGAATTTATAAGTCCTTGTCTTACCCGTTCGGCTAACGACCCTCCACCAGTCAAGCAAGCGGTGGGTGAGAATATACACCCATTAAGTCACCATTTTATAGGCAACAACCTTATACCCACCTTATAGACCGGCTTCGTGAATGAGGCGTACTAGCGGTAAGACGACTTTATTCTTATACATATATATATATATATAATTATTAAATCATCATAATATAAGTATAAGGGTTGAATTTTAACTTTTTAAAATTCTAGGGGTTGGAACTTAAAGTTTTAACTTAACTTTACTTGTTCCAAAACTTGAGGGCAAGTTTTGTAACTTTCAAAACTTTTCATTTCTTGTAACTTATGAGTTTAATAGAGTAATAAAATGAAGACTCTTCATTTTTCTAACTCTTGTGTTTTCTTAATGGTTTATAACTCAAGTGTGACTCTTGGTTTTCCATAACTTAAGGATAAGTTATGGACTCCAATAAACACATTATGATCAAGAATTAATCTACCACATAGGTTACAAATAATTCTTATGATCATCTAAAACATCATAAGAACAAGAACATGAATATGAACACAATCAAAAATTACATAAAACTTTGTAATTTTGATAACTAGTTGTTGTAAATGAATTAGCAAAGACATTACTCCACCAAAAACAAGTTTTCATTTACCAAAACAGTTTAGGGTAATGTTTCTAATTCATTTCCAGCAACTGAATCGAAATTCTGCACTCAGTCGACCCTACTCGCCGAGTGCATAAACTGACTCGCCGAGTTGGTTGAAGATACTCATGGACTCGACGAGTCCCCCCTATAGACTCGACGATTCCATTCGCAGACAGCAAAATTTCCGATTCTGTTTTCAACTTTTAAGCACAAATAAGAGCAAACAAGCCTTGGCTCTGATACCACTGATGGGTTTTGAGCATTCTAACACTTCCTAAGTGTACATGCAACCCTAATAACCTTGGATCTATGTTTGTCTATTTGTCATGCAAAGTTGAATTCCAAGGTTATATTCCTATCTAGCATACATGGGAACAATTTTAACATAAAGTATAGATAGAATAACTTACCTTGTTGTTGTTTGTGTTCCTTGAAACCTTGTGAGCCTAGCACCCCAAGTGTGATGCCTCAAATGCTTCACACAACACCAAATACTCTTGGAAGAACTTATGAGAGAATACTCACTTCTTCAAAATCGGCCATGCCCTCTTGATTCTTAGTGTGTAGCCAATTTTGGGCGGAGAATATGTTACTTATATAGTGTTGACACATCTAGGGTTAAACCCTAATGTGTCATGACTCTTCATTTCCATGACCCATGGGTTTGTAACTCCCATGGAGCATCCATGGAGCATCCTATGGGTGGAACCCAACTTGATAGTCCATGGAGCCTTTTAGCCCACTATACAAGATATGGATGATTTACATAATCAACCCATATATTTAATTAGTTATCTTTTGATCACTTAATTAATTCCAAATTAATTCTTGATCAAACTAATCAAATAATATTATTAATATATTAGAACTTATAATATATTAATAATCTCCAAGTGTTATTTCTCTCATTTAGTCTATCCAATTGCATGGTGCCATGCAACCCAAATGGACCATGCCGGGTCTGTTTTTATATACTACGGTTCTATGAGACATTAACTTCACATACATTCGAGTACACATTTCAAGTCCTGTATTATATACCAGAATCCGTTGGAGGGGGAGCATGGTGTTTGTGTATAGATCTATACGGGCTTGACAACCCGCGCACTGACTGTTAGCTACAGTCCACCATTTGGGGTGACAAACGTCATAACATTCCAACGCCTGAAGAACATTGTGTATAGGCATCCCGAGTCAATAGTATGGTTATAAAACTCACAGGAGGTATTAAAAATACATTGATTTACAAGGTTTTCAAATATATTGGTTATTTTTACACTTACATACATTTTTGGAAACAAACTTTGGTCTGGAAGGAAGACTACTTTTATACTAGTAGAAAATATAGGATTTTCTAAACACAAACAAACAAGGACAAGATATTTCATTTCATACAAACATTGTCATTAAATACTTATGAAACTCACCAGCTTAAATGTTGATCTACTCTTTCAAAATTACTTGTATGTCCTAGGGATTTAGTAACTACAGGTATCATTATGCTTTTGATGAAGGGATGCTGCGGCGCCAATTTAATCTCATATTTTGACATCATATTGTAATTGGATATGAACATGTAACTTTTGACAAATGTAAACTTTCAATTATATATATGATGGTTGTATTGCTTTCTTTACTATGTATTCATTTGTTACGTTACCACATGAAGTCATCCGCCCTCGAACGTTTCCGCCGTTCAGGTTTGGGGGTGTGACACTCTCACTGCTGAACATACCGGTGGTCCTTGCTGTGGCCTCTCGCCCTAAACTACCAACTCTCCCCCACTCGGGGTCCTGATCCGAACTAGCTGTTGTGCGCAATCTATCACTTACCCATTGGGGATCAACCAATCCATGCCTATAATCACCTTGTTCCCTCTCAACGGAATAGGAACCAGGTCCACCAGATAACGCTCCTCGAATAATCTCAACACACAGTCTCGGAATACCGTCTCGGTCATCTGCAATCTCTACCTCTAAAGGGCAATCCAACATGCCCGAAGACTGAGGAAACTTCTTGCTAAGCGCAAGGGAGACAAATGATCGGGTAGCCCCCGAATCAAATAGTACCTGAACTGGGATACCATTCACATGGAACGATCCTAAACAGTGCACATACATAACATATCAAAATCACAGCAGCACATCATAAAGCATAAAGATAGGAATTCATAACCGTCACCACATCGGGTGCAGTGTGTGCCTCCTCGGTAGTCAACTGGAATGCCTGACTCCTCACCACTGGAGCCGCTGCCTTGCCCTACCGGCCATCAGTGACCCGCAGGGTTGTTGGAGCTGGCGCCTGTTGGATTAATGTCTAAGTCCATAACTATAATTGGTAAGACTTGTCCCGACCCGGCATGGTCCATTTGGGTTGCATACCATCATGCACTTGGATAGACTATAATGAGAGAAATAAAACACTTATGGTTATTAATATATTATAAGTTCTAGTATATTAATAATAAGAATAATGAGATTATTTAATTAGTATTGATCAAGAATTAATCTAGGATTAATTGAGTGATCAAAAGAAGACTAATTAAATATATGGGTTGATTGTGTAAATCATCCATACTTGTTTAGTGGGCTAATGCTCCATGAATTATCTAGTTGGGCAAAAACCATATGATGCTCCATGGATGCTCCATGGTGTATTTGAACCCATGGATCCAAGGAAATGGAAAGTCATGACAATTAGGGTTTACCCTAATTGTATAACTATATAAGCATCTTATTCTTGAGAAAAATCGGCCACTAGTGAGAGTAAGAAAGGGCTAGCCGATTTCATGAAGTGTAGAATTCTCTCTAAGTTATTCTAAGTGTTTTTGATGATTGTGAACCATTTGAGGTGTCACACTTGGGGCACTAGGCACTCAAGCTTCATGAAGACAAGCACCATTAAAGAGGTATGTATTCTATCTTGTTATATTGATAGTTTTTTGTATGCTAGTTTAGGATAATACCTTGGATATTCATATTTGCATGTATAATAGAGAAAACATAGATCCAAGGTATTTAGGGTTGCATGTACACTTAGGAGTGTTAGAATGCTCATAACCCAACAGTGGTATCAGCGCCTAGGCTTGTTTTCTTGTTATACCCGCAATAGAAGCTGAAAAATCGAAATTGGTGCTGTCAGCCCAGCAGACTCGCTGAGTCCATGAAGGGACTCGACGAGTCCAAGGCAAAATGCATCCAACTCGCCGAGTTTTGTTCATGCACTCGACGAGTTGGACCCCAGACAGCATATCTTTGAGGTTTTTGGCTTGAAATGGACTAGGATCATTACCCTAAGTTGTTTTTGAACTTATAAACTTGTTTTTTAATGTGGTAATGTTCATGCTAATCCATTTTCAAAGATAATTGTCAATAGATTCATGTTTTGTATTAGTTTAAAGGTTAGACTAATTACATGAAAAAGTTTGATTTGAATTATCTTGTTCTTATGAGTTGCTTAGATTAATAGAAAAGTTAATTGAAATAGTTTTTTTCAATCCATTTTAATCTAAGAGTTGATTCTAAAATGTGTTTTTGTAACTTGTCCTCAAGTTATATGAAAAGTCACATTTAAGTCTCATAAAACTCATAAAATTGGCAAAGGTTACAAAAATGAAGAGTCTAGTTCTAATTAATTGGAGTTATGACTTCATAATTTGTCCTCAAGTTATGGAGGACCAAGAGTCTCTTCATTAAATAAATAATAAAAAAAAAAGTGTAACCTTAATTAATTCCATAAGTTATAAAATAAAGAAAAGTTAATTCTTTTATTAGTTTAAAGTCTTCCATAACTTGTCCTAGAGTTATGGAACTTGAAGAGTTTTTGGATTAAAACTACTTTAAACACATAAGTTATGGAATTAATTAGTTTTGAATAGTTACAAAACTTGCCCTCAAGTTTTGGAATTTGTAAAGTTTTCACTTATGAATACTTTAATTCCAAGTTAGCCCTTAGAATTTTAAAAGTTAAAACCCTTATACTTTATAATATTATAAGTTAATAATATATATATATATATGTATATATATATATATATATATATATATATATATGTGTGTGTGTGTGTGTATAAGAGTAAAGTCGGTCTTACCGCTAGTACGCCTCATTCACGAAGCCGGTCTATAAGGTGGGTATAAGGTTGTTGCCTATAAAATGGCAACTTAATGGGTGTCCACTCTCACCCACCGCTAGCTTGACTGGTGGAGGGTCGTTAGCCGAACGAGTTTGACAGGACTATAATTCTCCCTTCATTAAAAGTATTAATGATAAATACTAAGTAACTAAACTCTTAATAATTCCCAATCTTAGTTACTTAGGAAAATGTGAATAAGGTGCTAACCCATGAAATTACACTTTACACTTTGTCTAAGTCGTTAGTGAAGCGTGTGTGGTTAACCGGCACACTAACTTGGACTTAACAAGGAAGGTAAAGGGTGACTTAATGTTTATGATAGTATCGATGGAGCGTGTGTGGTTAACCGGCACATCGATTGAGGGGTAAACACTTAAGGGTACCAAGTAATTTGCATGGTTACTTCACACCTTGTTTTGTGATCCTCGGCATCCCAATCACAAAACCTGAAGGGCACACTCGAGATTGAAACATGCCATTGAACAGTTCAATGAATCTCAAAGATCTAGGAGTTTCAAATCCAATTAAAACCAAATAATACATTTCGTTTATCCTGGTGGAAATTGGTGAATCGTCATTCACCTACCTTCAAATATTTTATAGCTTGGATTACGGCATCCCTCTTCTAAGTTATAAAATAGTTTGTTGGGTCCTAGCCTTAGTATTTCATATTGGGTGTCATATTAAGGACTTTAAAATCAACTATCTTGAATATCTCCCATAACATGTCTGGTTTAGACATCTATGATCTTCCCAAATCTCTTGAAACAAGCTTTCCTAAATGAAGATGATGTCCCTTAGAAATCATACTTCTTTCTCCTCCTCCAATTATTCTCCCTAACCCACAAGTTCTTGAAAAGTTTAAGATCACTCAAGCCCTATTGGCAAGGCAAGGTCTAGGTGTGGTCACATCTTGGAGATGTAGTCACATATTGACAAGCCGGGAGAGTTGGGTGTCAAAGTCTTGAGAAAGTTGGTGGTTCAATCACTTTCTAAGTCACATAGTGAGTTCCTTTGGGACACCTATGAAACAGACTATGACAAGACCCTTAATGATGTTATTTATTTGTTAAGATCAACTTCCTCAAAACTTGATGGACATTGACAATAGTGACACAGGAAATACAGAAAAAGCATTCTCGTCCCAAGGAAAGGGATTGACCATAGTCAACTAGGTTGACCAAATGGTAAAGAGAAAAGGCTAAGTCTGTAATAGTCCCGTGTACCATTATCAAAGGGTCCATATGTTTATATTGCCAAAGGAAGGGTCATTAGTTGTGAAGCTGCCAAATTTACCTAAGGATGTTAAAGTCAATAAGTTTGACTCTGAATATGCTGAATCTGATCGCATAGATGGATTTCTATCGCGTAGTTTGAAGATCGGATTCTTGAGCTACTTCTTAGGAGTTATGAGATGTTGCTTCGGAATAGATAACAACAAGTTTTCATATGGATTGTAAGGATAAGTTTTTCCGCTTAGTTTTAAAATAAAAGAAAATTTTTGATTTTATTTATTTTAAAATATCCTTACAATGGCATTTGAGGAAAAATTGTTGCTTATATGATTCCATTAATAGCAAGAGTGGAAATATGAAATTGATTCCTTCATTTGTGGTAATGTCTAAATTTACCAAATAAGGAAAGATTCTCATCATCTAAAGTCTTAATTGGACCGGGACTTGGAATCATGCAAGTTGTATAGCATGATGAATGAGAACTTTCAAGTATTGGAAAATTAAGACTAATTACTTATTCACATGGATGTGTGAGTAATGTGAAGGTATAAGGGATTGAGTACACATTCTTGTGCACTGATTAAGTCCACCACAAAAGATATAAGGCTATTCATCATAGTTTACTAAAGCTCAGTAAATATGATTATACTTACAAGCTTAAGTGTAAATCTAAGACATTGGAAAAGGTTCCAATGTAAGGCAGAGTGAATAAGAAGAATCAAATTAGGCAGAAGGATAAAAGTTTCTCAAATCTGAAAAGATGGGAGAGTACTTTAGTATCAGTTTTGTGATCATCTTAATGATTAAGAAACCATATCAAAATTAGTTCTCTAAGGAAGTCTTAGTGCATTCTTATGACTAAGAAGAAGGGATCTTGAATTGTTGAAATGGTTAAATCAAGAAGATGAGTCATACTTCATTCCAATACAAGTCTTAGAGTCATACTCCAAGATTGTAATTTGAGTGACATGTCTTTAAGAAGGTTTAAAAACACTTATCAAATGTAAGAGTAAAAGTTTTCTACTCTTGTACATTTGAAATTGGTAAGTTGTGATGTTTTGGATAAAACAAAGACCAACTAAGGCCAATTGTGTGAAGTGTTTGTCTTGATTAGAATCTACACTATCTCTTGGATATTTGACAAGGGAGTCTTATAGGTCAAGAGGACAGTGGGAGTCTTAAAGGTCTTGAAAGTCTCAAGAACTAATCAAGAATAAAACCTAAAGTTCTTCACTAGCACACGACTTAAGGTTTATAGCCTATCGTGTTGACATATTCTGTGCCCATTCCAATTAAAGTTGGCTTTGCATATGAGTTCTTAGAGTTCTCAATTGGTTGCACAACAACTTGGAAGCAATGGCAGGCCCTTGAGCTGCCAGGTGGCAAGAAGTTAAGATTGAGTTCAATCCATATGAGTTTGGATTTGTCATTATCCTTGTCTTGTGACTATGGTTTTGACAATTCACATGGATAAGAAAACATACACCATTAAATCTAAGTGTCATAAGGTTTCTCTCCGATTCATGAAAATGATGGTGAGGAAACACTTTCACTAAGTAGATTTTAGTTAGATAGCATTTGTGATATTTGCATTTTCAAAGTCGTTAGTGGAGCGTGTGTGGTTTACCGGCACACTAACCTGGACTTGTGAGAAGTGGCAAAAAGGTCTAACCATTATGATTACGGCATCCCTCTTCATAATTGTTTAGACACATAAGTGTGCTATCTAAGGGAAGGTGTATAATTTTGATAAAGTTCTATCAAAACAATCCATTATCAGAAATATGAACTTTGGTAAGAAAGTCAATAAAGTATTGATTTCTAGAAGTCCAGCTGATTTCTGAGTACATGTCAAAGCTAGTGGGAGCATAAGTGCTATGCTAATAATCATCATGTTAGTGGGAGCATGATAATTATGATAAAGATTGCAAGTTAGCAATGTTAATTATAGAAAACAAAAGGTTTCAATTGGGAAAAAGTTGTTTTGCTATAATTAAGGGAGAGGTACTTCATCTCAAATCTATAAGCTTAGATCGTGAGGTTTTAATCATTTAGCCAAGGATATATATTAATTCATGTTGGAATGGCTCAACATAAGGAAATTCTGTATATGAAGGAAATTCTGTATATGGGTCCATTATTTGCGTTCTAAAATTCGATTATGATTACGACATCCCTTTTTAAAAGATTGGTTGCTCAAGGACAGTTGGAAGTGTGGTGATAATTCTGGAAGGACCATATTGACATAATCTGTAAGGAGGCAACTCTTGTTCAGAAGTCATAGTCAAAATGGAATCTGGAAATGTTTCAAAGTTAGAATTTTTCCATTATGTTTAAGATTAGGAAACTTAATGCAAGAAGGATGTTTCTAAGGAGCTGATCTCCTTTGGAATGCTCTGTAATGGTTGTTGTCAAGTCTTTCTGACTTGGTGCATAATCATTACAAGAGGATCAATGCATATAAGTTTAGAATCTAACAGATTTCAGTAAATGACATGAATTTGGAATTCTTGTATTTACAATAAGGATTTGGGAGTGTGAAAAGAGAATCATTGAAGTTATGTTCAATTGATCTAGTTCACAAAGTAAAGATCATAGACAAACATAGTATGCATACTTGGTGTATGGCATGACTAGTGTTTAGAAAAACATAGTGTACATGCTTGGAGCATGGGACAACTATTGTTTTAAATTCAAGAATAATGTTGATAGCTGAAACAGTATACAATGAATAATGTGTAATCATATGGTGATAAATAAAAGGTGTTTTATTTATATTCATAAGTTCTGAGACCATATTGGATTCAATTATTATTGTGTTGCACTTTGCATGTTTTGACTTCCCGAATAAACTAGGTTATTCTTCCAGAATGACTAAGTTATTCAAACCATCCACAGTCGGTCATATGTTGGAAGTAGATATGAATTAAGACTGTCATGGGTTGGCTTGTAGAGGTCTAAGGTGTTGGACAAATGGCTACAACACTCATGAGTTCTCATAGGTTCTGAGTATTGGATTCAACCCGCGCTCATTGGAATCACTTAATGGATTTTATCATGAGTGATCATGAGACGATAATATCTTATATTCTTCAAACCTAGAGATATGAGTTGTTACTATGAGTTGGTTGTACATTGATTGCACGAAACTGCATTTGGTAACTCGGTGCTATAAAACGTGCCTTTGTGTATGATTCAACAAGTAGTAGAACAAGCCATATGAGTCGAAGTTTATCCATTCCTTTTACCTTAGGGATAAAAGCGATATCTGTGGGCCCCTCGATGATTTGATGATGACAAATGGAAGTGCTCGGCCGGGCCAGGACTGATTTGATTTGTTCAATTAGTCAGTCGTCATAAATCGGAAATTGGGAAACAACAAATGGACAGAGAGAATGATTATAATCCATGTCTCAGTCCATATGATATCTAGAATGGAGGAATATATGATCCCTTATCTAATGGACAAGTCATTAACAAAGGTCAGAGTTCATCTACAAGGTCAGAGTTCGACAGAAGCTTTTGAGAGCTACGATTGCTAGTTGGTTCCTGAAGTCATACGCAATAATAGTTTTAGACTTATCCCAGTGGGAGACTGTTGGATTAATGTCTAAGTCCATAACTATAATTGGTAAGACTTGACCCGACCCGGCATGGTCCATTTGGGTTGCATACCATCATGCACTTGGATAGACTATAATAAGAGAAATAAAACACTTATGGTTATTAATATATTATAAGTTCTAGTATATTAATAATAAGAATAATGAGATTATTTAATTAGTATTGATCAAGAATTAATCTAGGATTAATTGAGTGATCAAAAGAAGACTAATTAAATATATGGGTTGATTGTGTAAATCATCCATACTTGTATAGTGGGCTAATCCTCCATGGATTATCTAGTTGGGCCAAAACCCATATGATGCTCCATGGATGCTCCATGGTGTATTTGAACCCATGGATCCAAGGAAATGGAAAGTCATGACAATTAGGGTTTACCCTAATTGTATAACTATATAAGCATCTTATTCTTGAGAAAAATCGGCCACTAGTGAGAGTAAGAAAGGGCTAGCCGATTTCATGAAGTGTAGAATTCTCTCTAAGTTATTCTAAGTTTTTTTGATGATTGTGAACCATTTGAGGTGCCACACTTAGGGCACTAGGCACTCAAGCTTCATGAAGACAAGCACCATTAAAGAGTTATGTATTCTATCTTGTTATATTGATAGTTTTTTGTATGCTAGTTTAGGATAATACCTTGGATATTCATATTTGCATGTGTAATAGAGAAAACATAGATCCAAGGTATTTAGGGTTGCATGTACACTTAGGAGTGTTAGAATGCTCATAACCCAACAGCGCCTTCACTGCCGCTAATGCTGCTCTCAATTGGGGGCCGTTGGCCTTCTTGTGGCCCTTCTGGTTGCAGTGGAAACATTGCAACTCAGACGTCTGAATAACTGGTGCAGGGGCAGTACAATCCATGCTGAAATGCACCATCTTGCCGCACTTATAGCATCCTGACGATCCCAATCTACATGCCCCCTCATTTGTTCTGCCACATTTCCTGTACGACCCGATCCTGACTGGCCTTTTGACCTACCGTCTGATCCCTTGGGCTTCTTCCCCGAAGCCCCAATCGCCAGAACCTCCTCTATCTTTCGTTTCCTGATATGATCAAGATCAATATCCCTCTCCCTTTCCCTAGCAATCATGGAGTCCATGGTAGGGCACGCTGAAAAACTAACATACTCTTGAATATCGGCCCGTAGCATGTCGTGGTAGCGGGTCCTCCTCATATCCTCATCTCCCGCATACTGGAGCACTAGCAATGCCCTTTCCCGGAAATTAACGGTGATCTCCGCCACAGTCTTCGTAGTCTCTCTCATGTCTAAAAATTCTCTAGCGAGATGCTGAAGCTCTACAGCTGGCGCAAACCCTGCTCGGAACCGGGTCACAAAATATGACCATGTCATAGCCTCAATAGCCGAGGCTCCCAGAGAGTCACCAACCGACTCCCACCAATCCCTGACCTGGTTCCTTAAACACCCTGCTGCAAATCGTACCTTCGACCCCTCGGGGAAGAAGCTGGTTTGATGTACGGACTCAATATCCGCAATCCATCGTCTGGCAGTAATGGGGTCCTTTGCCCCATGGAAATATGGTGCACCACTGCCCTTGAAGTCCTTAAAGGACAGTGTGCTGCATCTGACTAGCCAGACACCATATCACTCCTGAACGCCCTGAGGTGATCCTCTATCAACTCGACTATCCCTTCCTTGATTGACCCGAAGATGATGGGGGTCGACTCAAGGATGCCCCTGGTGATATCTGACGCGATGAACTCGCGTAGCCTCTCATCTGCTGGCTCAGAACCTGACCCCGAACCCGATCCATCTCCTGAACTGCCAACTATTGACCTCTGACATAGTACCACCATTCTGCAAAACATAATACCAATCGTTAGTGATACCGATACATCTCGAGGGATCACATCCACTACAAGTTCTCTGGTCTTATCTCAGCCTTCCTTGATTCGAGTACAGATCCTCTACTTTCAGTAGTATGGGCCCCTACTACCTTCCACATCTATCCGTACTTTCCTCAAGTACTGCCTCAACTCCACGAAGTCCCTTTTACCACTGCTGATTCTTTACTATTCCCATTCTAGGCTTACCCTAGGGAAAATCTCTAACCCCATCCAAACTGGTCCTCAACTATGGAAGGCCTCCTTGTAATGCCAATTAGCTATTACCTGAATACCATCATATGTGATCAGGCTCAGATAATTCTTCGAGTAACAGACTCGTCCCTACAACGGTTAGACTTAGACGAGAGCTGCGCAATAGGGCCAAATCTAGCACTCTGAGATTACTCAACCCTGATCACATGTGACGTGACATATTCACCTAATGGCTAACTCCCATCACTCAGAGTCCCACAAAGCACAAAGCAAGCAACATTCGGACCCATGAAAACTACTCAAGCAAATATGTCCTTATAATGAGAAGCTGAACTAGCTTATAGTGCTGAGCTCATACTACCAGGCATAACCTAAACATGTTATCCTACTACTGTCTACTATATACTAGCATGCAATTCTCATAAGCTGAATCACATACAACAGGCACATAAGGCATCATTCCTAGATCCTTAGTCCTATTCTAGCATGCTGTTCTACTGAAACTAATAAACATAAGATAACTGGCATGGGTACTATGGAGAATACTTATTTGAGCTCAGCCAGTTGCGCACATCACACACTTTTTCCTTCTCAAAACTCTTTTATCTTAGCTTTTAGAAAGTCATTTTCCTTGTAAAATTCTTTTAATCCTGTGGTTTGAGACCAGACACCCCCGAAGGTGTGTCCGAATCCCTCAAACCAGGGCGCTGATACCAACTTCTAACGACCCAATTTTCACGTCCAAAAATTTTATTCTCATTAAGTGATTTACAAAACAGTTGTAACAAAATATCATCCGATCATATCATCTAATAAAAACATGTCTCATATCTAAAAACCGAATCGTAAAAACATTATAATGTCAGAGTACAAATCACAAAATAACTCCTAGTGTGGAAAACAAAGAGTGTGTGTATGATGTGCCGCTACCGCGCCAGCTCCTTCCCCTTTGCTGAAGAGGTACCTGAAACCAAAACTGTAAACTGTAAGCACGAAGCTTAGTGAGTTCACCCATCGTACCACATTCTATACAATCACATATCATACATACTGCCGGGCAATTCTAGGGTGCCCGACCTACCTGATACGACCATTCTGGGGTGCTGACCTACCCATTCGGCCATTCTGGGGTGCTGACCTACCCTTTGGTCCTAACAACCGAACTCTACTAATATCACATATAACATATCATGCCAGCATATAACTGATGGGTTTTGAGCATTCTAACACTTCCTAAGTGTACATGCAACCCTAATAACCTTGGATCTATGTTTGTCTAATTATCATGCAAAGTTGAATTCCAAGGTTATATTCCTATCTAGCATACATGGGGAACAATTTTAACTTAAAGTATAGATAGAATAACTTAACTTGTTGTTGTTTGTGTTCCTTTAAACCTTGTGAGCCTAGCACCCCAAGTGTGATGCCTCAAATGCTCCACACAACACCAAATGCTCTTGGAAGAACTTATGAGAGAACACACACTTCTCAGAAATCGGCCAAGCCCTCTTGTTTCTTAGTGTAGCCGATTTTAGGTAGAGAACATGTTTCTTATATAGTGTTGACACATCTAGGGTTACACCCTAATGTGTCATGACTCTTCATTTCCATGACCCATGGGTTTGTAACTCCCATGGAGCATCCATGGAGCATCCTATGGGTGGAACCCAACTTGATAGTCTATGGAGCCTTTTAGCCCACTATACAAGATATGGATGATTTACATAATCAACCCATATATTTAATTAGTTATCTTTTGATCACATAATTAATTCTACATTAATTCTTGATCAAACTAATCAAATAATATTATTAATATATTAGAACTTATAATATATTAATAATCTCCAAGTGTTATTTCTCTCATTTAGTCTATCCAATTGCATGATGCCATGCAACCCAAATGGACCATGCCGGGTCAGGTCAAGTACATACCAGAAATAGTTATGGACTTAGACACCTTATCCAACAGTCTCCCACTTGGATAAGTCTAATAACTATTACTGCAAATATGACTTCAGGAACCGATCGGCAATCATAGCTCTTTACAAGGTTTCTCGAAACTGAGAAGATGATGGTACGCCATTTAAGATAAGTGATCATATAATCCTCTGTTCTAGATATCAGTCGGACAAATACACGGAACAATGTCTTACTTATTGTCCAACAGTTTGTTTCCCGATTTCCGCTTTGTTTGACAAAGAACTTCATTGAACACATCAATTTAGTTCTGACCGGGCCCGGTACATAGGTCAAAACAAAATCATCGAGGGGCCCAGATATCAGCTTCTAATCCAAGAAGGAACAGATAAACTTCGACTCATATGTTTGTTCTACTACCCATTGAATTACACACAAGAGCGCGATTTATAACATCGAGTTACCAATGCATTTTTCGTACAATCAATGCATAACCAACTTGTAAGTAACAAATCATATCTCTAGGTTTAAAGACTTATATGATATTACCGTCTCACGATCACTCGAGATAGAATTCCATGAAGTGATTCCAGTGAGCATGGGTTGAGTCCAATGCTCAGAACTTTTGAGCACTCATGATTGTTGTAGCCTTGTCCAAGACCTCTACAACCAAACATGACAGTCTTGATTCATATCTACTTCCGACATATGACCGACTGTGGAGGTTTGAATAATATGTTATACCAAACAAAAATTATTCTGGAAGTCAAAACATGCAAAAGAAATATAGTAAACGATCGACAAGAGATGGCAACACTTTACTCATAAATAAAACACTTTTATTCATCATCAGATGTCAATTACACTTTACAAATTTCGAGGTTATCTAACTACTAAATCTAATATCATCCTTCAGCCCTATGCTCCGAGCATGCTGGAGATGCTTAACCCGAGTCAGTCCTTTCGTGAGGGGATCTGCCGGATTCTCATCTGATGATACCCTCTTTGCCACGAGGAGTCCTTCTTCGATCCGATGTCTGATGAAATGGTATTTTCTGTCGATGTGTCTGGATCTCCCGTGATCCCTTGGTTCCTTGGCTAAGGCAACAGCACTTTCACTATCACAGAAAATTTCCATTGGCTCTTTAATAGCTGATACTGTTGGATAAGGTGTCTAAGTCCATAACTATTTCTGGTATGTACTTGACCCGACCCGCCATGGTCCATTTGGGTTGCATGACATCATGCAATTGGATAGACTAAATGAGAGAAATAACAGTTGGAGATTATTAATATATTATAAGTTCTAATATATTAATAATATTATTTGATTAGTTTGATCAATAATTAATTTAGAATTAATTATGTGATCAAAAGATAACTAATTAAATATATGGGTTGATTATGTAAATCATCCATATCTTGTATAGTGGGCTAAAAGGCTCCATGGACTATCAAGTTGGGTTCCACCCATAGGATGCTCCATGGGAGTTACAAACCTATGAATATTATTAATATATTAGAACTTATAATATATTAATAATCTCCAAGTGTTATTTCTCTCATTTAGTCTATCCAATTGCATGATGCCATGCAACCCAAATGGACCATGCCGGGTCGGGTCAAGTACATACCAGAAATAGTTATGGACTTAGACACCTTATCCAACAATAACATATCAACACATATTATCAGACGTATCTGGGGTGTCTGACCTACCCTTCGGTCCTGGAAATTGAACTCTACTACTATCACATATAACATATCATGCCAGTATATAACATATCAGGTAGCAGAAAACCTAGATGACATCACAAAGACAATCATCTAATCATACAACTTCTACTTGTGGGTCAGCATTCTGGTCGTAGACCCACCGCTACCTGAAGGTAACTCACCTCGTAGTAGCTGCTGATCTGTGTGGGAATGCTCTAATTGCTGCCGCTGCTGCTCCGGAAATCCTCCGGCTATAATTCCCACAAAACACTTAGTCATACACTTCTAACTGTTCTTAGGGTAAAATGACCATTTTAGCCCTGACCAAAACAAAGTCAAAGTCAACTTCTAGTGACCTGACTCGCCGAGTCTCTATCCTTCCATTTGAGATTATAGGCGTCTCTACTCGTTGAGTTAGACGATGAATCAACGAGTTTTCCTTCTAAATAAGCATCGACTGAATCCTCATCCAACTCACCGAGTTCTATGAACAACTTGTCGATTTCATCTTCAAGTGATACATAGGTACTGTCCTTGACTCATCGAGTTGTATGAACAACTTGTCGAGTTCATCTTCATCCTTAGGAAGTTTTCCTAGGACATGCCGAGTCTGCTCATGCACTCGCCGAGACCCATGAGCTTCCAGAACAATGGCTTAGTCCAGAACGTTGGGTCACTCCCCGGGACCCCTTAAAACCTTTCCATACTCAACTGGGTCCTTATGACCCTCAACTGATATGGGACTAACCCTTGGACTCACCGAGTCCAAGAATGGACTCGTCGAGTTGGTCACATCCACTCACTAAATCTTTGATTTCTGATGTAAAACCCTTGATCAAAATATAGATCTATGCTTCTACAATCAATCTAGCATGTAAAGTTACACCCTTTACGTACTTGCAAGGGAATTTGAGCTCAAAAGGTCCTTAAACAAGTTCTTTTAATGCATGGGGCCTTTTTTCAGTGCAAGAGCCACTCCTTTCTACCTTGTAACCCCTCTAAGGACCTAGATTCGAAACACCAACTCTAAACCATGCTTGCAATCATGGTTGGTGACCAAAATGGCTTCAAAAAGCCCTAAAACTCCACAAAATAGGATCTATCAAAAGAACAAACAAGTTATAGACTTTATACCTTCTATAGACAGCAAATGATGCTCAAACTCGGATCCTTCTAGCCTCCTTTTGATCCTTCAAGCTTCTCTTTCCCTCCTAGGGTCACAAAGGCACTAAAATCACTCCAAATGCCTTAGATTGCTTCAATAACAACTAGGGTTTGCTATGGGGGTCTTCTGGGAGAGAATGGGACGAAGGAGGCCGAGTTAAGATGTTTAAATAGGGTGCAAACCCTTAGGCTAGGGTTTTTGTCCAGACAGGGCCTACTTCCCGAGTCCGGGACCCGAGTCATCGAGTCCACAGCTTAAACCCCGCACCTCATCACGCTTCAACTCGGCGAGTTGGTCCTTCAACTTGTCAACTCGCCGAGTCCAAGGCCAAAATTCAAAAATATAAATAAGAGAATACGTACCAGGAACCAGGTGCTACATTATTTCCTAGGTTATGTACAATAGATACAGTTTCATACACACCATCACAAGGTAATTCTTTAAAATAAGGAACACTGTTATAGAAAGCATCAATACTACCACTTTTATTATCAAAATAATAGGTGAACCCTTGTTTATACAATGCATGAAAGGAAATAACATTTCTTGCCATTTTTAGCGAATATCAACATTTATTCAAGTCTAATGTAAAACCACTATCTAGTAACAAGGAACAAGCTCCAATCTTGGTGATAGGTGAAACTTTCCTATTCGCCATGATTAGGTTTATCTTTCCATGCTCCAAATCCTTACTTCTTCTAAGTCCCTGCAGGTCAAAACGTATGTGAATTCCACAACCTTTATCAAGGACCCAAGACTTAGAATGTGGTGAGTTATTAGACACTATAGTGTATATACCTGAATGGTTGGGTTTTACTTTCCCATCCTTAAGATCTTGCTGGTATTTAGGGAAGTTTCGCTTCCAGTGTGACTTTTCATGGCAATAGAAGCATTCAGCCTCATTAGGGTTAGCAGAAGGAGTAACAAAACCTTTCTTGGTTTTGTTTGAAGAGGATCCTTAAAGGGTATTACCCTTGGTACCCTTAGAAGGGTTCTTTCTCTTCTTACCTTTGTGATGACCGATTGCCAAGACATTGGCTACAGTAGGAGTATGAGGAGTAGTAACACCCGACTTACCCTTAAGACTACATTCAATAGTCTTTAAGAGTCCTTGAAGTTTACTAAATGTAACTTCTTCCTTATTCATGTGCTATGTTATTCTAAATTGATCATAACATGAAGGTAAGGAGTGAAAAAGGATATCTATTGCTATCTCCTCAGGAAAGTCAACACTCAGTTTCTTCAAGCGACCCACAAACCTTTGCATTTTCTGTAAGTGGGTTGTGAGGGAATCATTGTCCTTCATTTGGGTGGTTATCATGGAGGAGATTATTTCATACCTCTCTTAATGGGCACTTTGATGGTATCACTCCATCAAGTCCACATGCATCTCAAAAGGGTAATAGCTTCATAGGACTTTTGGAGCTCAACTGTCATTCTGGCAGTCATGATACATGCTACATCGGTAACATCCCTTTCATGTGCTTGAAATGCAGCAATCTCCTATGGGGTTGTAGTTGAGTCATCAATCTCCTTCAGCTCCCTATCAAGGACATATGCTTTGTCCTCATAGCGATTGATAATCCTGGTGTTTCTGATCCAATCCATAAAATTGGATCCATCAAAGATGACTCTCCCACAAAGGTTCATGAGAGAGAAGGATCCAGTAGGGTTTGAGCCAGAAGCATGTTTATTGGAAGACATCTGAAATGAAAGAATAAGTTTAGATTAGATTTCAGGACAATCCTTAATAAAGAACCCAAATGCTATATTAAGGCTAGGACCCACCACAATATTTTATAACTTAGAAGAGGGATGCCGTAATCCAAGCTATAAAATATTTAAAGGTAGGTGAATGACGATTCACCAATTTCCACCATAAAATGGAATAAATCTTATTAGGTTTTAAATGGTTTAGAAATTCCTAGGTTCTTTGAGATTTATTGAACTTTTCAATGGTATGTTTTAATCTCGAGTGTACCCTTCAAGTTTTGTGACTGGGATGCCGAGGATCACAAAACAAGGTGTGAAGTAACCATACAAATTACTTGGCACCCTTAATGTATTATCCCTCAATCGAAGTGCTGGTTATCCACACATGCTCCAACGATACTATGATAAACATTAAGTCACCTTTTTCCTACCTTGATAAGTCCAAGTTAGTGTGCCAGTTAACCACACACGCTCCACTAACGACTTCATCAAAGTGCAAAGTGTAATTTCATAGATTAGCACCTTATTCACATTTTCCTAAAGTAACTAAGATTGGGAATTAATAAAAGTTTAGTTACTTTAGTATATTCATAATACTTATTATGAGAAGTATAGTCATTGTTCTACCTTTTCGGCTAACAACCCTCCACCGATCAAGGAAGCGGTGGGTGAGAATGGATACCCATTAAGTTACCATTTTATAGGCAACAACCTTATACCCCCACCCCTTATAGATTGACTTCGTGAATGAGGCCTACTAATGGTAAAACGACTTTTATCTTATACATATATAATTATTATTCACTTATAATATTATAAAGTATAAGGGTTGGATTTTAATACTTAAAATTCCAACGGTTGGAACTAAAGTTTTAATTATGACTCTACTTGTTCCAAAACTTGAGGTCAAGTTTTGTAAACTTTCAAACTTTTCATTTCTCATAACTTATGAGTTTATTAGAGTATTAAAATGAAGACTCTTCATTTTCATAACTCTTGTGTTCTTTTAATGGTTTTAATTCAAGTGTGACTCTTGGCATTCCATAACTTGAGGACAAGTTATGGTCTCCATTAAAACACATAATTATCAAGAATTAACTAACATAGAGGTTACATATAATTCCTATGATCATCTAAATTCGTAAGTTCAAGAACATGATTATCAAGAATTTCAAAAATCATAACAAACTTATATAAAATTTGAAATTTTTGATAATAGCCATTGTAAATGGATTAGTATAAACATTACACCAACTAAAACAAGTTTTAAAACACCAAAACAGTTTAGGATAATTTTTCTAGTCCATTTCCAGCAGCATAACGCGAAAAACTGGACACTGCAACCTCTACTCATCGAGTGCATGAACAGACTTAACGAGTACAATGCACTTCTTCATGGACAAGTCGAGTGTGTCCGAATCCCTCAAACCAGGGCGCTGATACCAACTTCTAACGACCCAATTTTCACGTCTAAAAATTTTATTCTCATTAAGTGATTTACAAAACAGTTGTAACAAAATATCATCCGATCATATCATCTAATAAAAACATGTCTCATATCTAAAAACCGAATCGTAAAAACATTATAATGTCAGAGTACAAATCACAAAATAACTCCTAGTGTGGAAAACAAAGAGTGTGTGTATGATGTGCCGCTACCGCGCCAGCTCCTTCCCCTTTGCTGAAGAGGTACCTGAAACCAAAACTGTAAACTGTAAGCACGAAGCTTAGTGAGTTCACCCATCGTACCACATTCTATACAATCACATATCATACATACTGCCGGGCAATTCTAGGGTGCCCGACCTACCTGATACGACCATTCTGGGGTGCTGACCTACCCATTCGGCCATTCTGGGGTGCTGACCTACCCTTTGGTCCTAACAACCGAACTCTACTAATATCACATATAACATATCATGCCAGCATATAACTGATGGGTTTTGAGCATTCTAACACTTCCTAAGTGTACATGCAACCCTAATAACCTTGGATCTATGTTTGTCTAATTATCATGCAAAGTTGAATTCCAAGGTTATATTCCTATCTAGCATACATGGGAAACAATTTTAACTTAAAGTATAGATAGAATAACTTAACTTGTTGTTGTTTGTGTTCCTTTAAACCTTGTGAGCCTAGCACCCCAAGTGTGATGCCTCAAATGCTCCACACAACACCAAATGCTCTTGGAAGAACTTATAAGAGAACACACACTTCTCAGAAATCGGACAAGCCCTCTTGTTTCTTAGTGTAGCCGATTTTAGGTAGAGAACATGTTTCTTATATAGTGTTGACACATCTAGGGTTACACCCTAATGTGTCATGACTCTTCATTTCCATGACCCATGGGTTTGTAACTCCCATGGAGCATCCATGGAGCATCCTATGGGTGGAACCCAACTTGATAGTCCATGGAGCCTTTTAGCCCACTATACAAGATATGGATGATTTACATAATCAACCCATATATTTAATTAGTTATCTTTTGATCACATAATTAATTCTACATTAATTCTTGATCAAACTAATCAAATAATATTATTAATATATTAGAACTTATAATATATTAATAATCTCCAAGTGTTATTTCTCTCATTTAGTCTATCCAATTGCATGATGCCATGCAACCCAAATGGACCATGCCGGGTCAGGTCAAGTGCATACCAGAAATAGTTATGGACTTAGACACCTTATCCAACAGTCTCCCACTTGGATAAGTCTAATAACTATTACTGCAAATATGACTTCAGGAACCGATCGGCAATCATAGCTCTTTACAAGGTTTCTCGAAACTGAGAAGATGATGGTACGCCATTTAAGATAAGTGATCATATAATCCTCTGTTCTAGATATCAGTCGGACAAATACACGGAACAATGTCTTACTTATTGTCCAACAGTTTGTTTCCCGATTTCCGCTTTGTTTGACAAAGAACTTCATTGAACACCTCAATTTAGTTCTGACCGGGCCCGGTACATAGGTCAAAACAAAATCAATGAGGGGCCCAGATATCAGCTTCTAATCCAAGAAGGAACAGATAAACTTCGACTCATATGTTTTTTCTACTACCCATTGAATTACACACAAGAGCGCGATTTATAACATCAAGTTACCAATGCATTTTTCGTACAATCAATGCATAACCAACTTGTAAGTAACAAATCATATCTCTAGGTTTAAAGACTTATATGATATTACCGTCTCACGATCACTCGAGATAGAATTCCATGAAGTGATTCCAGTGAGCGTGGGTTGAGTCCAATGCTCAGAACTTTTGAGCACTCATGATTTTTGTAGCCTTGTCCAAGACCTCTACAACCAAACATGACAGTCTTGATTCATATCTACTTCCGACATATGACCGACTGTGGAGGTTTGAATAATATGTTATACCAAACAAAAATTATTCTGGAAGTCAAAACATGCAAAAGAAATATAGTAAACGATCGACAAGAGATGGCAACACTTTACTCATAAATAAAACACTTTTATTCATCATCAGATGTCAATTACACTTTACAAATTTCGAGGTTATCTAACTACTAAATCTAATATCATCCTTCAGCCCTATGCTCCGAGCATGCTGGAGATGCTTAACCCGAGTCAGTCCTTTCGTGAGGGGATCTGCCGGATTCTCATCTGATGATACCCTCTTTGCCACGAGGAGTCCTTCTTCGATCCGATGTCTGATGAAATGGTATTTTCTGTCGATGTGTCTGGATCTCCCGTGATCCCTTGGTTCCTTGGCTAAGGCAACAGCACTTTCACTATCACAGAAAATTTCCATTGGCTCTTTAATATCTGATACTGTTGGATAAGGTGTCTAAGTCCATAACTATTTCTGGTATGTACTTGACCCGACCCGCCATGGTCCATTTGGGTTGCATGACATCATGCAATTGGATAGACTAAATGAGAGAAATAACAGTTGGAGATTATTAATATATTATAAGTTCTAATATATTAATAATATTATTTGATTAGTTTGATCAATAATTAATTTAGAATTAATTATGTGATCAAAAGATAACTAATTAAATATATGGGTTGATTATGTAAATCATCCATATCTTGTATAGTGGGCTAAAAGGCTCCATGGACTATCAAGTTGGGTTCCACCCATAGGATGCTCCATGGGAGTTACAAACCCATGAATATTATTAATATATTAGAACTTATAATATATTAATAATCTCCAAGTGTTATTTCTCTCATTTAGTCTATCCAATTGCATGATGCCATGCAACCCAAATGGACCATTCCGGGTCGGGTCAAGTACATACCAGAAATAGTTATGGACTTAGACACCTTATCCAACAATAACATATCAACACATATTATCAGACGTATCTGGGGTGTCTGACCTACCCTTCGGTCCTAGCAATTGAACTCTACTACTATCACATATAACATATCATGCCAGTATATAACATATCAGGTAGCAGAAAACCTAGATGACATCACAAAGACAATCATCTAATCATACAACTTCTACTTGTGGGTCAGCATTCTGGTCGTAGACCCACCGCTACCTGAAGGTAACTCACCTCGTAGTAGCTGCTGATCTGTGTGGGAATGCTCTAATTGCTGCCGCTGCTGCTCCGGAAATCCTCCGGCTATAATTCCCACAAAACACTTAGTCATACACTTCTAACTGTTCTTAGGGTAAAATGACCATTTTAGCCCTGACCAAAACAAAGTCAAAGTCAACTTCTAGTGACCTGACTCGCCGAGTCTCTATCCTTCCATTTGAGATTATAGGCGTCTCTACTCGTTGAGTTAGACGATGAATCAACGAGTTTTCCTTCTAAATAAGCATCGACTGAATCCTCATCCAACTCACCGAGTTCTATGAACAACTTGTCGATTTCATCTTCAAGTGATACATAGGTACTGTCCTTGACTCATCGAGTTGTATGAACAACTTGTCGAGTTCATCTTCATCCTTAGGAAGTTTTCCTAGGACATGCCGAGTCTGCTCATGCACTCGCCGAGACCCATGAGCTTCCAGAACAATGGCTTAGTCCAGAACGTTGGGTCACTCCCCGGGACCCCTTAAAACCTTTCCATACTCAACTGGGTCCTTATGACCCTCAACTGATATGGGACTAACCCTTGGACTCACCGAGTCCAAGAATGGACTCGTCGAGTTGGTCACATCCACTCACTAAATCTTTGATTTCTGATGTAAAACCCTTGATCAAAATATAGATCTATGCTTCTACAATCAATCTAGCATGTAAAGTTACACCCTTTACGTACTTGCAAGGGAATTTGAGCTCAAAAGGTCCTTAAACAAGTTCTTTTAATGCATGGGGCCTTTTTTCAGTGCAAGAGCCACTCCTTTCTACCTTGTAACCCCTCTAAGGACCTAGATTCGAAACACCAACTCTAAACCATGCTTGCAATCAT
Organism: Lactuca saligna; assembly: GCF_052625555.1. Lineage (NCBI taxonomy): Eukaryota > Viridiplantae > Streptophyta > Magnoliopsida > Asterales > Asteraceae > Lactuca > Lactuca saligna. The sequence goes on along the minus strand of NC_136424.1, from coordinate 199,482,812 downwards.
GGTTGGTGACCAAAATGGCTTCAAAAAGCCCTAAAACTCCACAAAATAGGATCTATCAAAAGAACAAACAAGTTATAGACTTTATACCTTCTATAGACAGCAAATGATGCTCAAACTCGGATCCTTCTAGCCTCCTTTTGATCCTTCAAGCTTCTCTTTCCCTCCTAGGGTCACAAAGGCACTAAAATCACTCCAAATGCCTTAGATTGCTTCAATAACAACTAGGGTTTGCTATGGGGGTCTTCTGGGAGAGAATGGGACGAAGGAGGCCGAGTTAAGATGTTTAAATAGGGTGCAAACCCTTAGGCTAGGGTTTTTGTCCAGACAGGGCCTACTTCCCGAGTCCGGGACCCGAGTCATCGAGTCCACAGCTTAAACCCCGCACCTCATCACGCTTCAACTCGGCGAGTTGGTCCTTCAACTTGTCAACTCGCCGAGTCCAAGGCCAAAATTCAAAAATATAAATAAGAGAATACGTACCAGGAACCAGGTGCTACATTATTTCCTAGGTTATGTACAATAGATACAGTTTCATACACACCATCACAAGGTAATTCTTTAAAATAAGGAACACTGTTATAGAAAGCATCAATACTACCACTTTTATTATCAAAATAATAGGTGAACCCTTGTTTATACAATGCATGAAAGGAAATAACATTTCTTGCCATTTTTAGCGAATATCAACATTTATTCAAGTCTAATGTAAAACCACTATCTAGTAACAAGGAACAAGCTCCAATCTTGGTGATAGGTGAAACTTTCCTATTCGCCATGATTAGGTTTATCTTTCCATGCTCCAAATCCTTACTTCTTCTAAGTCCCTGCAGGTCAAAACGTATGTGAATTCCACAACCTTTATCAAGGACCCAAGACTTAGAATGTGGTGAGTTATTAGACACTATAGTGTATATACCTGAATGGTTGGGTTTTACTTTCCCATCCTTAAGATCTTGCTGGTATTTAGGGAAGTTTCGCTTCCAGTGTGACTTTTCATGGCAATAGAAGCATTCAGCCTCATTAGGGTTAGCAGAAGGAGTAACAAAACCTTTCTTGGTTTTGTTTGAAGAGGATCCTTAAAGGGTATTACCCTTGGTACCCTTAGAAGGGTTCTTTCTCTTCTTACCTTTGTGATGACCGATTGCCAAGACATTGGCTACAGTAGGAGTATGAGGAGTAGTAACACCCGACTTACCCTTAAGACTACATTCAATAGTCTTTAAGAGTCCTTGAAGTTTACTAAATGTAACTTCTTCCTTATTCATGTGCTATGTTATTCTAAATTGATCATAACATGAAGGTAAGGAGTGAAAAAGGATATCTATTGCTATCTCCTCAGGAAAGTCAACACTCAGTTTCTTCAAGCGACCCACAAACCTTTGCATTTTCTGTAAGTGGGTTGTGAGGGAATCATTGTCCTTCATTTGGGTGGTTATCATGGAGGAGATTATTTCATACCTCTCTTAACGGGCACTTTGATGGTATCACTCCATCAAGTCCACATGCATCTCAAAAGGGTAATAGCTTCATAGGACTTTTGGAGCTCAACTGTCATTCTGGCAGTCATGATACATGCTACATCGGTAACATCCCTTTCATGTGCTTGAAATGCAGCAATCTCCTATGGGGTTGTAGTTGAGTCATCAATCTCCTTCAGCTCCCTATCAAGGACATATGCTTTGTCCTCATAGCGATTGATAATCCTGGTGTTTCTGATCCAATCCATAAAATTGGATCCATCAAAGATGACTCTCCCACAAAGGTTCATGAGAGAGAAGGATCCAGTAGGGTTTGAGCCAGAAGCATGTTTATTGGAAGACATCTGAAATGAAAGAATAAGTTTAGATTAGATTTTAGGACAGTCCTTAATAAAGAACCCAAATGCTATATTAAGGCTAGGACCCACCACAATATTTTATAACTTAGAAGAGGGATGCCGTAATCCAAGCTATAAAATATTTAAAGGTAGGTGAATGACGATTCACCAATTTCCACCATAAAATGGAATAAATCTTATTAGGTTTTAATTGGTTTAGAAATTCCTAGGTTCTTTGAGATTTATTGAACTTTTCAATGGTATGTTTTAATCTCGAGTGTACCCTTCAAGTTTTGTGACTGGGATGCCGAGGATCACAAAACAAGGTGTGAAGTAACCATACAAATTACTTGGCACCCTTAATGTATTATCCCTCAATCGAAGTGCTGGTTATCCACACATGCTCCAACGATACTATGATAAACATTAAGTCACCTTTTTCCTACCTTGATAAGTCCAAGTTAGTGTGCCAGTTAACCACACACGCTCCACTAACGACTTCATCAAAGTGCAAAGTGTAATTTCATAGATTAGCACCTTATTCACATTTTGCTAAAGTAACTAAGATTGGGAATTAATAAAAGTTTAGTTACTTTAGTATATTCATAATACTTATTATGAGAAGTATAGTCATTGTTCTACCTTTTCGGCTAACAACCCTCCACCGATCAAGGAAGCGGTGGGTGAGAATGGATACCCATTAAGTTACCATTTTATAGGCAACAACCTTATACCCCCCACCCCTTATAGATTGACTTCGTGAATGAGGCCTACTAATGGTAAAACGACTTTTATCTTATACATATATAATTATTATTCACTTATAATATTATAAAGTATAAGGGTTGGATTTTAATACTTAAAATTCCAACGGTTGGAACTAAAGTTTTAATTATGACTCTACTTGTTCCAAAACTTGAGGGCAAGTTTTGTAAACTTTCAAACTTTTCATTTCTCATAACTTATGAGTTTATTAGAGTATTAAAATGAAGACTCTTCATTTTCATAACTCTTGTGTTCTTTTAATGGTTTTAATTCAAGTGTGACTCTTGGCATTCCATAACTTGAGGACAAGTTATGGTCTCCATTAAAACACATAATTATCAAGAATTAACTAACATAGAGGTTACATATAATTCCTATGATCATCTAAATTCGTAAGTTCAAGAATATGATTATCAAGAATTTCAAAAATCATAACAAACTTATATAAAATTTGAAATTTTTGATAATAGCCATTGTAAATGGATTAGTATAAACATTACACCAACTAAAACAAGTTTTAAAACACCAAAACAGTTTAGGATAATTTTTCTAGTCCATTTCCAGCAGCATAACGCGAAAAACTGGACACTGCAACCTCTACTCATCGAGTGCATGAACAGACTTAACGAGTACAATGCACTTCTTCATGGACAAGTCGAGCCCCCCCCCCCCCCCCCCCCAAATGGACTCGGCGAGTTTATACATGTAGTGAACAAAAAAAATTCGGTTTTCAACTATTTTGCATCAAGTATCAAATAAACAAACTAGTCTCTGATACCACTGTTAGGTTTTGAGCATTCTAACACTCCTATAGTGTACATGCAACCCTAGAAACCTTGGATCTATGTTTCACTAAGATACATGCGAATTGATTTTCCAAGGTTCATAATTCTATCTAGCATACATGGGGATCTTTTATTCTAATAGTTAGTAAGAATTACATACCTCTTTGTAGCTTGCATTCCTTTGAAACCTTGTGAGCCTAGCACCTCAAGTGTGATGCCTCAAATGCTTCGCACAACACCAAGTACACTTGGAATAATCTTAAGAGAATAAGAACACTTGGCTTTTCAGATAGCCCTCTTTGATTCACTCTAGTGGCCAAAAAATGGTGAATAATAGCTTCTTTATATAGTAGGTTACAATTAGGGTTACAACATATAAACCCTAATTGTCATGACCTTTCATTTCCATGACCCATGGGTTATGTAACCCCCATGGAGCATCCATGGAGCATCTTATGGGTTTAACCCAACTTGATAATCCATGGAGCCTTGGCCCACCGTATAAGTTATGGATGTTTGACACAATCATCCCATGTATTTAATTAGTTTTGTTTTGATCACATAATTAATTCTAAATTAATTATTGGTCAATACTAACTAAATATTATTATTCTTGTTATTAATATATTAGAACATATAATATATTAATCAACCATAAGTGTCTTATTTCTCTTATTTAGTCTATCCTAGTGCATGATGTCATGCAACCCAAATAGACCATGCCGGGTCGGGTCAAGTACATACCAAATATAGTTATGGACTTAGACACTATATCCAACACGGTATACAAGAGATTTTAGATGAGAGGCTCGTAGCCTTTTCTACGGAGATGATGAAGTTGATAGAGGCACGTACCTTGACCTTTTCGGGAGTTTAGTGCTTGTGGAGCATTAGATTATCATGGGGCTAGGGATCCCATTGCTAGCAGTAGGTGGTTGGCCAATGTCGCCAACGCTTTCCGCATGAGCCGGTGTCCCGAGGGGGACAAGGTCAGAATCGCCTCCTGTCTTCTGAAGGACAGAGCGCAAGATTGGTGGGAGGAGGTTGTTCATGCCTTGGGAGATAGTGCTTCACTGGACGCGATAATATGGAGTGATTTCTCAGCCAGGTTCAGGCTGAGTTTGCACTAGTTATTAAGGTGCAACAGCAAGAGTTCCAGGACCTTCAGCAGACGACTGAGACTGTGGTGGAGATCACAGCCAAGTTTAGGGAGAGGGTTCTTCTTGTTCCACAGTATATGGCGAATGAGGGGATGAAGAAAGTCTGGTATCACGAAATGATGAGGTGTGACATCAGGAAGTTTGTAAGCAGGTGCAACTTCAAAATGCTGGAGGATATGATTGCTCGGGCCAGAGAGAGGAGATTGACCTGGAGCAGATCAGGAAGAGGAAGCTGGATGAGGTTCATATAGCCACGGGTTTGGGAAAAAGGCCCACGGGATTAGATTCAAGATCAAGGAATCATCAGAGTCGTAGCCGATGCAGGTAGTGTGGCAGGACGCGCGAGGGAGTGTGCAGGAGTGGCAGTGGTGGTGACTCTGGTTGCTTCAAGTGTGGCCGGACTGGTCATTTTAGCAGAGATTGTACCACTACCACCACTTAGGGATCAGATTTGATCTGTTTCCATTGCAGCCAGCGGGGTCACAAGAAGGCGCAGTGTCCGTGTTTTCTTCCGACGGGACAGATGATAGTACATGTCCCTGCCACTTTTAGGATCACCGACGACCATCAGGGCCGGGTAGAGGCGCCTACGGTAGGAACCAGGGCTTGTCAGTTGTTCATAGTAAAGTCGCGAGTGGTATGCAAAAAGCTACTCGACAATATTGGGCGTGTTGAAGATAGGCTAACTGCTAAGCTTCAAGGTCAGCCATTTAGTATTTATGCGGATAAGGAGGTAGTCGGGGTAGCTCGGGAAAAAGAGATTCGTTTGGATGCACAGCTCGGTAAAAGGAAGCGATCACTTATTTCAGGACAATTAGGAAGAAGAGAGGATCATGCCCAGCCGATTTGGGCATTGAGAGTTGGGAAGACCTTGAGGTGTGTGGTAATTGCCGAGGGACTCATGGGTTTGCTTGTCACAAGTTCAGGTGTTTCAAGTGCGGGGAAAAGGTGCATGTGTATCGCGATTGTAAGAAGGATCAGATATGTTTTCATTGTCACCAGCCGGATCATTTCAAGTCTTGCTGTCCTGTTTTGGTGAAAGGGAGACTTCAAGTTCAGGCGTGCATCGTTCCGTAGGAAGTCAAGATTGAGCCGCACTAGGTCGCAGGTATTTCATATAAATTCTCCCTTTGTAATGACTCAATAGTTTTGTTCTTGCATCGATATTGGTTAGCATATGTATTGGAGTATTATATTACCCGCTTGTGATTGAGTTATATGACATCTGCATACTTGGGATTTTTAGAATGATAGTTGAGGATGTCCCCTGTAGAGCAGGTTACTTCGGATGCAGTAAGTGTAGCTACTATGAATGAGACTCTATATTGTCTCGATATTTTCGAGGAGATGTTATTTGGGTATAGATCGGTTATTCCCCAACAGTGGTAAGTGTGAGTTCCCCGTCGAGTAACCAGAGGACGATAGGATAATAGTTCGAAGATGTTCCCCCTTAAGCGCAGGTTGTTAAGATGCAGTCATTGAAGAAGGAACAATTGGGGATTGAAAGGCGCTCGGTTGGTTGAAAATATTGGTTTAGGTCTGATAAAGGGTTAGTTAAAGCACCAGTAGAGGTAAACGTTGGTTGACAGTGAATCGACCCTTTAAATGATAGGAAGGATGGTGAAGCCTTTTCAAGTTGCGAGCTGTAAGAAATTATCCAAATCAAAGTGGGGGAGAACCCTTCATGTATTCAGGGTCAGTAGCATGCTAAAATTAGGAAGGGTTGGTAATCTTGAGTAGGAAGGGAAGGTAGTTAGATAGTGATAGAGTGTTGTAAGTCTGTGGGTGTAGCCGTAACATTCACCAACAGCTAGATAGTGATAGAGTGTTGTAAGTCTGCAGGTGTAGCCGTAGCATTCGCTAGCAGCCAGATAGTGATAGAGTGTTCTGAGTATGCAGGTGTAGTCGTATCATTCACTAGCAGCCAGATAGTGATAAAGTGTTGTAAGTCTGTGGGTGTAGCCATAGCATTCACTAGCAGCCAGATAGTGATAGAGTGTTGTAAGTCTGCAGGTGTAGCCATAACATTCACTAGTAGCCTGATAGTGATAGAGTGGTGTGAGACTGCGGGTGTAGTCGTATCATACAAAGGTTGGTAGATAGGATGAGCGCATTGTTAGGATGTGGGAGGAAAAGTAGTAACCACCAGTTCAAGTGCAATAGTTAGGATTGGATTTTGGAATTCTCCTAAATGGTTTAGATACGGTTGAGCCAGCGATACCACAGTTGGAACGTCCCTACAACTACGAGGGCAAGAGACGAATGGATTTCTTAAAGGTGCTTGATATATAAGGCTACAATTGGTCATGTCACAATCGCGTTTAGTCGTGGTCGGGTAACCCCAGGATTTCGACATATAGAACCGATCAGTTAGATCAGAAGGCCATTAGGGCCACAGTGACAAGATAACTAGTAGCAGTTAGTTCAGAGAAGGATTTCATTCAGACGTTGTGTGGGGCGGCTACATAGGGAGTCCTTTGGCTCCGCGATCGGGATTGAACCTGGTATTTCAGATAATTGGTGATCGAACTGAGACCAGGGAGGTCTTGTTAGATTTTGGAGAGCAGCCATGTGGCAGGATACTGCTTCAGGCAGTTCAGTGTTTGAGGCAGTCATGTTTCAGGCAGTTTAGTGTTTTCAGGCAGATCAGTGTTCAAACAGTATTGGGGTCTCTAGCGGTAATGGTATTTCGGATATTCATTGATAGCTAGGGAGTGACAAGTCACTAACATAAGCAATTATCTATGTTTTGGCCAAGTATAAGTGAATCGCAGGTATAAGTGGAATTCTGAATTTTGTTGTTCTAGTGGGAAACTGGAGTAGTTAGCATGTAAGGAATGTTAAGGAATGATTTTGAGGATGAAATCTAATTTAAATGGCTAGAATAATGGATAGTGTGAAAGGTATGCCTTTCGCAGGTGCAGGGGATGTGGTTAGTTATGGGGAGCTGTCTTGGGAAGGCCATCAATTGCGAAGGGTAATGGTTAGGACCCTCAGGATGCCAAGTATAGCGGTCCTTTAGAGGGTCGAACATAGCATACAAGGTTAAGCGTTGTATAAGGATGGTTTTGAGCTTTCAGGCTAGCTGGGAGTGGCTGCTATAACCGAGAAGAAGTATCCGTAGAAGACTTCAAGGATGAAGTCTAGTTTAAGTGGGGGAGAGTTGTAATGCCCTATTTTAGATTATTCAAATATGGAATTTCAGAGGCCATGGATAGGGGCCTTTTAGTCTTTTATTAATCTTTGAAGATATTTACATAAATGGACCATAAAAGAAATATTTGGCAAGGAGGTCCTAGGCATGTATGAAATGCATACGTGTAAGTAGTCGGGTACGCCCAACGTAGATAGGATAAGTGATCGTGGGTGTTGGGGGCGTACACCCAACATACAGGATGTACGCCCAGCGTACGTCCAGTGTCCAGAAACCCTATTTTTAGGTTGTGCCACTATATAAGGAACATTATGCCCCAAGCCTTAGTCTCCATTTCATCCCTGGACAACTCCCACAAAAACCCTAATCCTCTTTAGTGTTCTTGAAGCTTGTAAGGTCATTTTGAGTGCATCTTAGTGTTCTTGGAGTGGAGGAGCTTTTGGATCCAAGTTCTCTAGCCCATTTTCAATCCCCAGAAGGTATAAAGCTTCTAACTTTTCTCATAGAATCTTAGATCTAGATGTAGGAAGTTTTAGGACCTTTCTAGGCCCAAAGATTGGACCTTTATGGTTTAACTTCGTTTCCAAGCTTGGGATTTCCACCCTTAGAGCTAAAAATGTCCCATGAGTAGTAAAGTCTCAATTTTAATGGTCCTGATGAGCTATTGCATGAGATCTAGCCTTTGTTATGGTAGTTTGTTGTGACCTTTTGAGTTTAGGTTTGTTTGGTGGATTGCAAGTCACCAAGTTAGTGACTTTATTGATTAAGACGTGGAAATGGACCAGGATCTGTGATTGTAGCTTCTAAAATGGAGTAATAAGTACTTAATGGAAAAGTGTCTTAATAGGAGGATTACACTGAGCATACGTGCAGGTACCCCCAGCGTGCTCACTAGCAGGCCAGGACGCTTAGCGTACATTGGAGTACGCCCAACGTTCTCAACAGAGTTGGATTTTGAGTAATTTGGCCTCGATGTGGGCTGTATCTTGGACTTTGAGCCTTAGTGGGCCAGAAGGAGTCAATGGATATGTGCCAAGTATTGTATTGGACTTAGGGTAAAGCTCAATAAAAAGCAATTGGGCCAAATGTAGCAAATTGGTCCACTAGTGCGTCTTTAGTGGGCCATCGATGGTCTTAGAAAGAATTAGAGGGTTTGGGCCATGTTTATGACCCACACCAAAGCAGGGGTAAAATAGTCATTTTAACCATAGAAGGATCCTTATTCTGATTTAGTGTCTTAATTGATCATGATAGCCGGGGAGCACCCTGAACAATAGTTATGGATCTTTCACTTAGGCTTTCAAGAGTCAGTTCTTCGAGGTGAGTTTTCCTTCCAGTAGGAACGGGTCTACAACAACAATGTCGGCTTGTTTATTTAGTAGTAGTTTCCGGACTTCGGTCCGATGCAATAGTTGTATGTTTGATGTCTTCGTGACACAGGCAGTATTATGTGTTATGTATTCTGGACTATGGTACGATGCAGTATGCAGTATATGTGTTTATGTTCTATGTTGTGCTTATGCTATGCCATGTTCAGTCAGTTCCAGACTTCGGTCTGATGCAGATTCGGGACTTTGGTCCGATGCAGAGGTCAAGGCCCTGGTTAGTTCCGTACTTTAGTCCGATGCAGTTTCCGGACTTCTGTCCGATGTGGAGGGCAAGGCTCGAGTTGTTCCGGACTTCGGTCCGATGCAGTTTCCGGAATTCAGTCTGATGCAGAGGGCAAGGCCCTAGTAGTTCTAGACATCGGTCCGATGCAGCTTCCGGACTTCTGTCCGATGCAGTAGGCAAGGCCTAGTATGTGCTTATATGTTATTGTACGATATGTGGTAGTGTGGGAGAGCTCACTAAGTTTCGTGCTTACAATTTTGGTTTTGGTTTCAGGTACTCAGTTTCAAGAGGAGCTTGGGAAGATTGCAGTACACACAACATCTGTTCATCATCGGATGTTTATACTCTAATATTTTGACAATTGTTACGAAATTTTGAGATACACTGTTTATGACTTTTATATGATGTTTGATGATTAAGGTTTTATTATTAAATTAAAACGAAATTTTTAGACTGTATTTTTTGGATGCTTCAAATTAGTGGTAACTTGCTATAAGGTGTGACTTTATAGGATCCTATGTTATTAGCAATATCATTCTATAATGAATCTTAGGCATACAAGGTCTTTCAATCTCCCACTTGTATAAGACTCGTCATATATTGATATAGACAGTGGCGAACGTCTAGCAACATTTCACTGCCCCCAACAACACCCGACAAAGAATGTCATTGATCAAAATCTAATCCCCAAAAACTCAAAGCTTTAACTGATGTATAAGGTAAGTTTACCATTTATCCCTTTGTTAGAGACATCCTGTTAAACATGACACTTAGATCACAATCAATATCATTTGGTGTTTAACTTTGGGTACCATGGTAGATGTCTAACTCTCAACACATAAGAGGAACAATTCTCATCTAGACTACATAAGCCTCTTTCATAGTTCACACCATACCTAAAAATAACTTTTATAGCTGCGTATTTAAGGATCTACATTTGACCATATAAATTCAAAACACTCCCTACACTTAAGTTCCGCTATGTATCTTAGGTGTTCAGGATAAGATACTACCTTTTGATTAAATATCACTCATAACTGTGATCTATGAGGTGTTCTTGATGCGGTTTGGTTCTATACTACTTCTTTGATAAGTACCTATGAAACTTTGTTACAACCACTTGCCTAATATTATGTAGTGAGAGTCAACCAATCCAATTCATATTAATCTTACTTCATAATCTCTCCCATAGTTATAATTAACTATGAACTTTCAGAACAATAAGATTATTCATGGATTAAACATATTAATAAAGAACACAATAAGTATTGATGTAATAATCATATCCCAATATATCAAAATAATATAATAGTTGTTGTCTAAATGTTACAATATCCAAATACTAAATCCAAATCAAATCCCATTTCTAGAATAATGAAGTCCAATAGTTGAAGTTTGACTATTCATAATTAGCTTAAATGAAGGAATTTATTAATGAGTATGACTAAATTTAATTTGTGAGAATTGTATGAATATCGTCGTCTCCATAATTGACTTTACTCTAAATATAGTTAATATCTTGGAGAATATGATTGGTGCTCTAATGTGATATAGAGTTTCTTAGCTTGATTACGTACACTCTATAAATCTCAAAATATTTCTATGTTATCCCTGAATGAAAGGCTTCAACCTGGTTTTTCAACAATCTAGTTCTTCCAATCATATTTGATTTCAACTTCTGAAGTGACATTGTATTCTTATTTAGTAGATTGTGCAATTTGTTTTGTTTGGATCTCATTCCAACAAAAGTTAAAGTTCATTCCATAATGAAGTTATAATCCAATTACAATTCATATATATATATATATATATATATATATATATATATATATATATATATATATAAGTTTGCATCTTGTGTATCTTTATACATGAAGATCTTATTCTAAACTGATTATCTCAGACACATTATCTTAGTTCTTGTTAGGTACTCTTAGAATGTCGTTATTGTCATCTAGTGACTTACCCATGTATCCAATTTATATGTTATGATATGTTTATAGCATGATCTTATACCATTTCTTGGGCATAATATGGCATACATGATAGATTCATTGTCAAGCAAATAGAATATACATCATTTCATCTAGCTCAAACCTATGCCCTAGGTCCGTTTTAGGCTATCTAAAACTTAGTGCCATGTGGCAAACCGAAGAGCCCTCTGAAGGAATATTGTATCTTAGTAAACATTGATGTTATCTTCATTTTTATATGAAAGTAAACCTTGTATTCATATATTAAAACGAATATTCCAACCATGAGATGTTTTTTGTATATCCATAAGTGAATCTCAATCCTTACACATTTTGCTAGGATAACATGGATTAAGAAAACCTCTTAGTTATGCTATAGATATATTTAAGTAGATGTCTATTAAGAACATCATTTTTTTCTTGAAATCTATTTCTCATATCTTATATTAAGAATATGTAATTATGGTAAATAATAACCTTGTTGATCTAATCATAGCTACTTGTGAAAAGGTTTGATCCTAGTCACTGTCATGATTATGATAAGGACCATAGTAAATGATATGAGTATGAGAAAATCCTTTTATGACAAGCCTTACTATATGTATATAGATATCAATGTATGTGTTCTTTTTAAAGAATCTCTTACTCCTTCTAGTCTTACTATAGAGAGGAAGATTAATCAACCCCATACTCGGTTATTAGACATGGATTACATCTCAATGTTCATGAATATAAGTCATTTATTAGATTCAAGATTTGATATAGCATTTTGGTAGTTGATAGATTTGTCAGAAATCATCAAGGAGAACTCATCAATGAGTGATTCCACATTTCTCAATTTGTAGATGATGTCTACTGTTAATGCGTACAGTTTGTGTGTATGAATAGCTATTATTCATCTTTAACAATTTCTTATTATAACTAGTGAAAATAATTGCTACATCAAACTATGGTTCATGAGATGCGTCAAGTTCCATGTGCTTCCTACTGCTTTGTCATTTGAAGCTTGCTTTCTGCTAACTAAACATTTAGAGGAATAAGAGAACGTAGTCTTGGTGGGGTTGTAAATAATAATCTTAATGCCCTTTTAGAATATTCTACAAACATGTAAATAGTTGGAGTTTGTATTCAACATACAATTTAAGTGATTGAAGTATATGTTGGATAAGGTGTCTAAGTCCATAACTATTTCTGGTAGGTACTTGACCCGACCCGGCATGGTCCATTTGGGTTGCATGGCACCATGCAATTGGATAAACTAAATGAGAGAAATAACGCTTGGAGGTTATTAATATATTATAAGTTCTAATATATTAATAATATTATTTGATTAGTTTGATCAAGAATTAATTTAGAATTAATTAAGTGATCAAAAGATAACTAATTAAATATATGGGTTGATTAAGTAAATCATCCATATCTTGTATAGTGGGCTAAAAGGCTCCATGGATCATCAAGTTGGGTTCCACCCATAGGATGCTCCATGGATGCTCCATGGGAGTTACAAACCCATGGGTCATGGAAATGAAGAGTCATGACACATTAGGGTTTAACCCTAGATGTGTCAACACTATATAAGTAATATGATCTCCTCCCAAATCGGTTACACTAAGTAATAAGGGGGATTGGCCGATTTTGAAGAGTGTGAATTCTCTCATAAGTTCTTCCAAGAGCATTTGGTGTTGTGTGAAGCATTTGAGGCATCACCACTTGAGGTGCTAGGCTCACAAGGTTTCAAGGAACACAAGCAACAACAAGGTAAGTTATTCTATCTATACTTTATGTTAAAATTGTTCCCCATGTATGCTAGATAGGATATAACCTTGGAATTCAACTTTGCATGACAAATTAGACAAACATAGATCCAAGGTTATTAGGGTTGCATGTACACTTAGGAAGTGTTAGAATGCTCAAAACCCATCAGTGGTATCAGATCCTAGGCTTGTTTGTTCTTATTTGTTCTTAAAAGTTGAAAAACAGAATCGAAAATTTGCTGTCTGCGATCGGACTCGCCGAGTCCATAGGGGGGACTCGCCGAGTCCATGTGTATCTTCAACCAACTCGGCGAGTCATGTTCATGCACTCGGCGAGTAGGGTCGAATGAGTGCAGAATTTCGATTCAGTTGCTGGAAAATGAATTAGAAACATTACCCTAAACTGTTTTAGTAAATATAAACTTGTTTTTGGTGGTGTAATGTTTTGCTAATTCATTTACAACAACTAGTTATCAAAATTACAAAGTTTTATGTAATTTTTGATTATGTTCATATTCATGTTCTTGTTCTTATGAAGTTTTAGATGATCATAGGAATTATTTGTAACCTATTTGGTAGTTTAATTCTTGATCATAATGTGTTTTAATGGAGTCCATAACTTATCCTTAAGTTATGGAAAACCAAGAGTCACTTGAGTTAAAAACCATTAAGAAAACACAAGAGTTATAAAAATGAAGAGTCTTCATTTTATGACTCTATTAAACTCATAAGTTACAAGAAATGAAAAGTTTTGGAAGTTACAAAACTTGCCCTCAAGTTTTGGAACAAGTAAAGTTAAGTTAAAACTTTAGTTCCAACCCCTAGAATTTTAAAAGTTAAAATTCAACCCTTATACTTATATTATGATGATTTAATAATTATATATATATGTATAAGAACAAGTCGTCTTACCGCTAGTACGCCTCATTCACGAAGCCGGTCTATAAGGTGGGTATAAGGTTGTTGCCTATAAAATGGTGACTTAATGGGTGTATATTCTCACCCACCGCTTGCTTGACTGGTGGAGGGTCGTTAGCCGAACGGGTAAGACAAGGACTTATAAATTCTCATTCAAAGTATGATGAATATAATAAAGTAACTAAATGTTTATTAAATTCCCAATCTTAGTTACTTTAGGAAAAATGTGAATAAGGTGCTAATCCATGAAATTACACTTTACACTTTGTCTGAGTCGTTGGTGGAGCGTGTGTGGTTAACCGGCACACTAACTTGGACTTAACAAGGTAGGTAAAGGGTGACTTAAGGTTTATTATAGTATCGGTGGAGCGTGTGTGGTTTACCGGCACATCGATTGAGTGATAAACTTTAAGGGTACCAAGTGATTTGCATGGTTACTTCACACCTCGTTTTGTGATCCTCGGCATCCCAGTCACAAAACCTGGAGGGCACTCCCGAGATTGAAACATGCCTTTGAAAAGTTCATTGGATCTCAAAGAATCTAGGAATTTCTAAAACCAATAAAAACTAAATATTTATTATTTCGGTTTTCGTGGTGGAAATTGGTGAATCGTCATTCACCTACCTTTCAAATATGGTATAGCTTAGATTACGACATACCTCTTCTAAGTTATATTATATTGTGATTGGATCCTAGCCTTAATATTACATTTGGGTGTTTTATTAAGGACTCTCTTAAATCTAAACTAAACTTGTTCTTCTTTTCAGATGTCTTCAAATAGTGCTTCTGGCTCGAATCCTAATGGCTCCTTTACTCTTATGAGTCTATGTGGGAAAGTCACCTTTGATGGATCCAACTTCAACAAATGGATCAGAAACATCAGGATGATTACCCGCTACGAGGACAAAGAATATGTCCTTGACAAGGAGCTTAAGGAAATTGACGAGTCCACTGCAACTCCCCAGGAGATCGCTGACTTTCATACTCATGAAAGAGATGCAACCAAGGTGGCTTGCATCATGTTAGCCACCATGACAGTTGAACTCCAAAAGTCTTATGAAGACTTCTACCCTTATGAAATGCACCAAGATTTGATGGAAAGATACCATCAAAGTGCACGACAAGAGAGGTACGAAGTCATCTGCTCCATGATAACGACCATGATGAAGGACGGAGAGTCCGTCACGAGCCACATGCAGAAAATGCAAAGGTATGTGGATCGGTTGCTGAAGCTCAATGTGAACTTCCCTGAGGAGCTTGCAATAGATATCATTTTGCACTCCTTACCATCGTGCTATGATCAATTCCGCATGACATATCACATGAACAAGGAAGAGGTCACCCTCAGCAAACTTCAGGGACTTCTCAAGACCGCAGAAACAGGTCTTAAGGGGAAGTCGGTTGCTATCACTCCTACTCCAGAAACAACTCCGGTCTTGGCAATCGGGCAGAGTCGAGGGAGGAAGAGAAAGAGATCTTCAAAAGGTACCAAGGCTCGGACCCTTGATGGCTCTTCTTCAAGTGGAACCAAGAAAGGTTTCATTACTCCTTCTTCTGACCCAAAAGAGGCTGAATGCTTCTATTGCCACGAAAAAGCTCATTGGAAGCGGAACTGCCCAAAGTACCAGCAAGATGTGAAGGATGGGAAAGTCAAACCCAACCATGCAGGTATTTACACTATTATTTCTAATAACTCACCCCATTCGAAATCTTGGGTCCTTGATACAGGTTGCGGTATTCATATTTGTTGTGACTTGCAGGGACTAGGAAGAAGTGAGAATGTGGAGCAAGGAAGAATAAACTTAATCATGGGGAACAGGAAAGTTACACCTGTCACCAAGATTGGAGTTTATACTTTATCGCTAAGTAGTGGGTTAAATTTAGATTTGAATAAGTGTTGTTATTCGCCAGAAATGGCAAGAAATATTATTTCCTTTCATGCATTGTACAAACAAGGTTTCACCTTTTCGTTTGATAATGAAGTTGGTTCGATTAATGCTTTCTTTAATAATGTACTTTATTTTAAAGCATTACCTTGTGATGGTGTGTATGAAGCTGTATCTATTGTAGATAACTTAGGAAATAATGTTTTGTGTATTGATTCTACTAATAATAATAACTTGGATAAAGCATCATTATGGCATTGTCGTCTTGGACATATAAGCAAGAAACGCATAGGCCAACTCCAAAAGGATGGAGTCTTGGAGTCGTTTGACCTAAAGTCAAATGATAGTTGTGAATCATGCTTACTTGGAAAAATGACAAAGTCACCCTTCACAGGCTCATGTGAAAGGGGTGAAGGTTTGTTGGACCTTATACACACGGATGTGTGTGGACCATTCAAACATGCCACAAGGGATGCTAATCGTTATTATTTGACTTTTACCGATGATTACAGTAGATATGGATATGTCTACTTAATCAAGCATAAGTCAGAGACTTTCGAGAAGTTTAAGGAATTTAAACAGGAAGTCGAGAATCAATTGGGCAGGAACATTAAGATGCTTCGATCCGATCGAGGTGGTGAGTATCTTAGTTCAGAGTTCCTCGACTATCTAAAGGAATGTGGGATTGTCTCACAATTGACACCTCCCAGGACACCGCAGTTGAATGGTGTGGCTGAGAGGCGTAATCGAACCTTGTTGGACATGGTTCGTTCCATGATGAGTCGAGCTTCGCTACCAATCTCATTCTGGGGGTATACCTTAGAGACTGCCGCCCATATCCTCAATCTAGTCCCTACAAAGAAAGTTGCCAAAACTCCTCACGAGATGTGGACTGGTAAAGTACCTAAACTAGACCACATCAAGATTTGGGGCTGCGAGGCTTTCGTGAGACGCGAGACTCATGATAAGCTCGAACCCCGAAGCGAGAGGTGTATTTTCATCGGTTACCCACAGCATTCCTTTGGTTACCTCTTCTACAGACCTAGTGACAACGTGGTTTTTGTAGCAAGAAGAGGAGTCTTTCGAGAAAGAGAGTTTATAAGCCAAGGAGACAGTGGGAGGCAAGTTGATCTTGAAGAAATTCAAGAATCAAGTGGTGAAGGAACTTCAAACTCTAGCCCTCAACTTGAGGAGGAAACTCCTGTTGAGCCAATTGACGAATCTGTACCTCTGAGGCGTTCCACGAGAGTTAGGAGTGCACCTGAGCATTACTATGGATTCCATATTACTGCAGAAGGTGAGACACTTATTAGTGATGAGACACTAGTAAGTCAAGATGACCCTAACAGCTACGAGGAAGCCATGGCAGGCCCCGAGTCTGCCAAATGGAAAGAGGCTATGGATAGCGAGATACAATCCATGTATGACAATCAAGTTTGGAACTTGGTTGAGAATGTACCTGGTCGAAAGACTGTAGGGTGCAAATGGGTCTTCAAAAAGAAGACCGACATGGATGGTAAAGTACACACTTATAAGGCTAGGCTGGTTGCAAAGGGCTTCTCTCAAATTCCTG
This sequence comes from Lactuca saligna, assembly GCF_052625555.1. Classification (NCBI taxonomy): domain Eukaryota; kingdom Viridiplantae; phylum Streptophyta; class Magnoliopsida; order Asterales; family Asteraceae; genus Lactuca; species Lactuca saligna. The sequence goes on along the minus strand of NC_136424.1, from coordinate 199,465,416 downwards.
GAGTGGACTATGATGAGACCTTTTCTCCGGTAGCCAAGATTAAGTCTATTCGGGTTCTGTTAGCCATAGCCGCATTTCATGACTATGAAATTTGGCAAATGGATGTCAAAACCGCTTTCCTTAATGGGAAGTTGGCTGAAGATGTTTACATGAGTCAGCCAGAGGGTTTTGTCAGTAACGAGTACCCTAATAGAGTGTGTAAGCTTGAGAAATCCATTTATGGATTAAAGCAAGCACCTCGCAGATGGAATCTTTGCTTTGATGAAAAGGTCAAGGAATTTGGCTTTTCTAGGAGTGAAGATGAATCTTGTGTATATGTCAAGGCTAGTGGGAGTATAGTTAGCTTTTTGGTATTGTATGTGGATGACATACTACTCATAGGAAACGACATTCCAACCCTGCAGGAAGTAAAGTCCTGGCTTGGAAAGTGTTTCGCTATGAAGGACCTTGGTGAAGCTGCCTATATTTTGGGGATAAGAATCTTGAGAGATCGGAGTAAAAGACTAATTGGACTTAGTCAAAGTACCTACTTGGAGAAGATTCTGAAGAGATTCAGAATGCAAAACTCCAAGAAAGGAGAGTTGCCCATCCAGAGTAGTGCCAAGCTGAGTAAGACACAAAGCCCTAGCACTGAGGCTGAGATAGCAGAAATGAGTCGATTACCTTATGCTTCGGCTGTAGGTTCGATCATGTATGCTATGACGTGTACTCGACCTGATGTAGCCTTTGCCTTGAGCATGGTTAGCAGGTTTCAGGGGAATCCTGGCAAGGCACACTGGACTGCGGTAAAGACTATTCTCAAGTACCTACGAAGGACTAAGGACTGGGTCCTTACCCTCGGTGGGAGTGATGACTTGAGAGTTGTAGGGTATAGTGATGCTAGCTTCCAGACTGATAGGGATAACTTCCGCTCTCAGTCAGGCTGGGTCTTTACCCTAAATGGAGGAGCAATTTCTTGGAAGAGTTCCAAGCAAGAGACAGTGGCAGATTCTACTTGTGAATCAGAGTATATTGCAGCTAGTGAAGCGGCAAAGGAGGCGTTATGGCTGAGGAACTTCATTGGAGACCTTGGAGTTGTACCAGCTATTAAAGAGCCGATGGAAATTTTCTGTGATAGTGAAAGTGCTGTTGCCTTAGCCAAGGAACCAAGGGATCACGGGAGATCCAGACACATCGACAGAAAATACCATTTCATCAGACATCGGATCGAAGAAGGACTCCTCGTGGCAAAGAGGGTATCATCGGATGAGAACCCAGCAGATCCCCTCACGAAGGGACTGACTCGGGTTAAGCATCTCCAGCATGCTCGGAGCATAGGGCTGAAGGATGATATTAAATTTAGAAGTTAGATAATCTCGAAATTTGTAAAGTGTAATTGACATTTGATGATGAATAAAAGTGTTTTATTTATAAGTAAAGTGTTGCTATCTCTTGTCGATCGTTTACTATATTTCTTTTGCATGTTTTGACTTCCAGAATAATTTTGTTTGGTTTAACATATTATTCAAACCTCCACAGTCGGTCATATGTCGGAAGTAGGTATGAATCAAGACTATCATGATTGGTTGTAGAGGTCTGGGACAAGGCTACAACAATCATGAGTGCTCATAAGTTCTGAGCATTGGACTCAACCCACGCTCACTGGAATCACTTCATGGAATTCTATCTCGAGTGATCGTGAGACGGTAATATCATATAAATCTTTAAACCTAGAGATATGATTTGTTACTTACGAGTTGGTTATGCATTGATTGTACGAAAAACGCATTGGTAACTCGATGTTATAAAATCGTGCTCTTATGTGTAATTCAATGAGTAGTAGAACAAACATATGAGTCGAAGTTTATCTGTTCCTTCTTGGATTAGAAGCTGATATCTGGGCCCCTCGATGATTTTGTTTTGACCTATGTACCGGGCCCGGTCAGAACTAGATTGATGTGTTCAATAAAGTTCTTTGTCATACAAATCGGAAATCGGGAAACAAATGTTGGACAATAAGTAAGACATTGTTCCATGTATTTGTCCGACTGATATCTAGAACAGAGGATTATATGATCACTTATCTTAAATGGCGTACCATCATCTTCTCAAGTTTCGAGAAACCTTGTAAAGAGCTACGATTGCCGATCGGTTCCTGAAGTCATACTTGCAGTAATAGTTACTAGACTTATCCAAGTGGGAGACTGTTGGATAAGGTGTCTAAGTCCATAACTATTTCTGGTATGTACTTGACCCGACCCGGCATGGTCCATTTGGGTTGCATGGCACCATGCAATTGGATAAACTAAATGAGAGAAATAACGCTTGGAGATTATTAATATATTATAAGTTCTAATATATTAATAATATTATTTGATTAGTTTGATCAAGAATTAATTTAGAATTAATTAAGTGATCAAAAGATAACTAATTAAATATATGGGTTGATTAAGTAAATCATCCATATCTTGTATAGTGGGCTAAAAGGCTCCATGGATCATCAAGTTGGGTTCCACCCATAGGATGCTCCATGGATGCTCCATGGGAGTTACAAACCCATGGGTCATGGAAATGAAGAGTCATGACACATTAGGGTTTAACCCTAGATGTGTCAACACTATATAAGTAATATGATCTCCTCCCAAATCGGTTACACTAAGTAATAAGGGGGCTTGGCCGATTTTGAAGAGTGTGAATTCTCTCATAAGTTCTTCCAAGAGCATTTGGTGTTGTGTGAAGCATTTGAGGCATCACCACTTGAGGTGCTAGGCTCACAAGGTTTCAAGGAACACAAGCAACAACAAGGTAATTTATTCTATCTATACTTTATGTTAAAATTGTTCCCCATGTATGCTAGATAGGATATAACCTTGGAATTCAACTTTGCATGACAAATTAGACAAACATAGATCCAAGGTTATTAGGGTTGCATGTACACTTAGGAAGTGTTAGAATGCTCAAAACCCATCAGTATAATCCTAAGAGAATAAAGGAGGATAATTTCCACTAACTAAAAAGTAAACTTTTTCCAGTAAGGGTTAGTTAATCCTTTATTATCACTAAGGACTTAGATGGAATTACTAGTATATATCGCAACTTTATATTTGAAAACTTCAACAAAAATGTCACAATTATGTTTTAACATATAAGATATAATTACAATGACTATAGTCGTTAAGAAAGTAGATTAGTGAAAATACCATTAGGAATATTTTATATATGAATAAGATTCACATATATCAAATAAACTACATTATTTTCCTTTAAAGATCCGTTTCTTGAAGTTGGAATATGTGTATTTCATTTATATAATAAAGATAACGTCTTAAATAAATTTGATTTAAAACAAATTTAAGTAAAAAATGTTTGCATATAGAACTTGTTATTTAGAAAACTTTGATATTTGATTTCTAATTTTATTAAGAGATCTAGTCTCATAAATAGAAGTTCATCATTTAAGAATATGAATATTATCGTTATGAAAAAAGATTTAAATAAATAATAAAATTTTAATAAATTAATATGTGTGTGTATATATATATACAGAGAGAGAGAGAGAGAGAGAGAGATGCTACATTAAAACATACATTATTCCAAAACAAAAATTGTTTTACAGTAAAAGTACATTACATTATTGTTACCGTATCTCTCAAGAAAAACGTTAAAGAAGGAGAAGTCAAACTAGTGCCAAGCTTAGCCTGGTTAGAATTCGGTCATATCCAGTCTGAGTCCAAGTTCGGGCATTCAACGGTATGGCGGTTAAGGGGCAGAACCACGCCTCTCCATCTTCTCCAAAAAGAAATACCCCAAAAAATGTGGAACAATCAGCTAGTTCCACTTGCCCATCTGACGAAATCTACGATCATCATAATATCGAAGATTCTCCTCTAGCCAGTGAGGTGACGAGACAGAAAGACGTGACAAATGATCCTTCAATACGGATCTCCCACGTCCTGTCTCACGAAAGGAGGCTCAACAGAATCAGTTAGGAAGCACACTCCTCTCGATCACATATAAAAGGACCCTTCTTCCTTATGAAGTAAGGGACGGAACTATTTTTCTCTCATAATTACCCTATCTTCTCTCGGAATCAATTCTAACTTGAGCATCAGAGCTTCATCCTGTGAATCCCTCCCAAATGCCGTCTAACGATCATCTTTTTCTTTTACACGCCAATCTCACAAACACCATCCAACTCTGCAGCTGAAACGATGGCAACCTACATAGCCAATCTATGGCATCCAATAGTTAACCCAACTCCACAAGCAACAATTGTAACCAAAACTCCACATATTGTCACAACACAGCAAACAGAGAGACCTATTTCGCAAAAACATTCGGTCCCACACAGTTCAGGCACTGGAACCTGGATCGGTCACAATATTCAACCGCTATCACACTATTCATTGATGATCTACCTACACGGCACCATGGTAGGCTTGCCCCATGTGCCGCTGTTTGTGCGACAACCACCGGTCTTCCGCCTGTTCACACATCAGGCTCAAGGTCCAATCCCAGAAGTGTCTCAGCCGTACGTCACATGTGTACAAACCTCGATAAACCAATGATCCAACTCCTATGGACCTGGCGTCCATTTCTCAGTAGCACCAGAATTCAACCCCTTCATGGCGACTGATCAACCATTCGTCCATGAAATGGTACACGAGAGCAAACCCATAAATAGTTCACCCGATAGGGCAATATGCATTCCAACAATTTGGATTGCAACCAAACTTGCAGCAATATCAACCGTACATCTCGCCGGCGGCCATGCACAACCTGATGTATGCGATCCCCTACCAGGCGCAACAACATATGGCCTATGGCAGTATGTCGTACTCGTACATGAACAACCCCATGCGAAGTGCAAGCTCTAATTTCAACCATGAACTACTTCAATACGAGATTCCACATACTGCAATGATACTGAACATGCCAAAATATGACAACATTACTGACCCAGATGACCACATCGACAACTATGAGTGGACAATGACATCTCTTAAGATGGATCATCACTTCACCTGCACATATTTCCCATGCACCATAACAAGAAACGCAGTTGAGGAAAGGAAAAAGGGACGCCAACTCTATGATGGCATGTAAAAAAAGAGAAGGATAGTCGATTCGTGACTATTATGATTGATTCACGCTAGCTACCTTGAACGTCCCAAGACATGAGGAGTTCCTGGTGACGGGCGCCTTCGCCCAAGGTCTGCTTCCAGGGCCTCTATCTAAGAAAATGCAACGGATACTCCCTATATCCAGGGATGAGCTCAAGTTTTGTGTGGAAAAATACCTGGCACAAATTGAAGGGGAAGAGTGAAAGGAGGCCAATCTCAACGCTTTAGCAAACACATACATCAAACAGGAGGAGGCGACATTCCGACCAAGTTCCTCAGCAGGAGAGACAAGATGGTAACCAACAGAAACACAATTGCCACTCTAGGCACGTGTCGAGGAGGTACAGGCCGTTCAAAAAAGATGACAAAAGGAATGGTCATGCAAATGTTCATGCACTCAACAAAACTCCATCAAAGGAGATCAAGGACAAGACCAAATTCTATGAATATCACAAGAGCAAAACTCATGATACCACTGAATGCACAATGTTGAAAAGGGAGATATATGAGAAGAAACTAGTTGGAAACATAGTTGACAATGCAAACGAGCTCAGAGGAAAATTTAATGAGGACAAACACCAGCCTAGAAATTAAAAGGATGGGGTAAATGACCACGATAAGAGGCCAGCGATACTTACCATTATTGGGCATTGTCCATGCAGCAATTGTCAAAGCCAACAAGCCATCGCACCGATATAGAATCAAAACATGCTTAATATAGACTTTTCAATGAGTGATCCAGACCAAAACATTGGTGTTAAGCATGTATACATTGATAATGGAAGCAGGGTCAACGTAATCTATGAGCACTGCCTTCGGCGGTTGCCAATCCAGTGGGAAAAGTACCTCCAACCACCACAATAGGGCATGCTAGTCGGGTTTACTGGTCATGGCATCTGGTCAGCACGTACAATCATGCTCTCATTTACACTGGTCAGTCATGATGGAACAAAATAGGTAATGAGGGTAGTTAAGTTCTGGGTTGTTGATGTCCAAGTAGAATACAATATCCTACTGGGCCGACCTGCACTTTTCCAACTACGAGCGATTTTTTCCACTCTCCATGAAATTCTCAAATTCAGCACAAGCGGAAGGTCAGTGACGATCATAGCAACCAGGCCATATCATGAATTCAGTGTCGAACAAGAAACAAAGCAAGAAACCAAATATTGTCAAAGTGAAATTTTATAGAAGGTGGAGAATTATAGGGGAGATCAGCAACAACATGAATGTGGGTTAACGAGGCAAGGAAAAGGCACAGGGACATGTTCAGACGATTAACAGCATCTCTTTCATGGAAAGAACCAAGTGTTGATCCAAATATGATCTAGCCAGAACATGGAGCAAAAATTGCAAAGCAAGGGAATGCCTACCCACGAGCAAGGGCATCAGTCCAGCCTGTAATCGATGGTCAAGCCATGCTCAGACAAAGAATGATTCGAGACTCGAACCGGATCTTTGCCTGTGTCAAAGATGAATCAAAACCCTTTCGGATGAAGAAGCTAAGTGCTAGCAATAACAAAGATAGTGACGAAGTGTCAATCACTCTAACACACAAGCTTTAATGTAGAAGAGAACCAAGCAGGCTCTTTGATGAACAAAACAAAACCCTGGATAACCGTATGAAACACATGATTGATAGGTGCAGGGAAAAGAGCAAGTGTTGCAGCACATGTTGGACCAAGGAGAAGGGGAAATGTGAGTGCCTGCAGAGCATGAAGGACAAAATTATGCTCTTCCACACCAAGACTCGGTGGTGGAAGCAGGAAAGAACCCCAAGCTATCAAGAAGCACTTGGAGAAGATGAGAAAAGGATGCACAACCATGACGAGGCAGTCACAACGGAGCAATCGACCAAAAATAAAGTGAAGGCTTAGAAAAGGGAGTATGGTCAAACTCCACACAAGATAAAAATACTCCAAGTACCGACGTAAAAACCGGGCCCGTGCCCTGATACTTAGACATTTACAGTCTAATGTTTTGTGTCTTTCCTTTTTAAGAGTTAATATAATTTTTGTTTTCAAAGAGCTTTCTAGAATTCTGTTTAAGCAATTGCAACAACACAAAGTAAAGAGGTTGTGCATATTTTCCACGTAGCAACAATGCCTGATCACCAACGCTACTTGAGAAAATTTTTATGAAGAATGTAACCATAGGTCTCAAAGAATCATAATCTTTACGTAAAACTTGGCAATAACATCTCAGAGTTGAGAATGTATAAATTTTATTTGATGGCATAAAAAGGGGGTCTTTAAAAGATCCAATACCTTTCCCCTAAAAATCAGATAGTAAAAGGCCATGAGGTAACGATCTCGGCCAAAACACAGGTAGCTAAACATCATAGTATAGACAAGAACATAGGCTAATATTTCACAAGTTAACATGAAAACCTCGGTTGAGTATACTAGTCGAAAATCATTGAAAGCATATATGCTAGTAGTAGTGGATACACAACGTCCGAGACGCACTCTAAGCTAATTAACACGGACCCTAGAACAAGGGAGTGTGTAGAAAAGAATTATAATAGAAATGTCGAATAACCCTAGCCTAAAGATATCACAGGTAAATTCAAAATACATAAAAAGCATTTCTATACCATGTACAAAGAAAAATACATCGTTCTTGGTCATTAACAACCAATATCTTTCATTAGACATATAAAACAAAGGAGTGCAGATACATTACAAAATGAATAAAAAGGGACAAATAAAGATAAGTCCCTAGAGTTTGAGGAAGAGCTTCCAAGACCCGGTCTACGAAAAAACTAGCGGAATCAGTCGTAATCCAGCTCTCCCAGACGAAAGTGGCGTGCAAATTTCGTCTCAGCAAGGGACAAAAGGGTAATATCCACCTCTTCGGCTCTTCTCAAGACACGACCATTATCTGGGGTTGCACTTTCACCCAAAGATATGGAACGACCGGCTAACTGTTTCCCTTTTTCAAGCCCAAGGGCCTCACACTCCTTTTAAACACCTTAGATCCCACTAGAATATTTCACACTCTTGATAACCTTATCGATTACTCAGACTACCCTTTTCTCCAACATCAATTGCAAGTTGCCTCGGGCAACAACACCATCAACCCAGGCACGAGCCAGCTGACGTTGGCAACTGGCCAACTCACTCGCTACAACACCCTTCTATCGACTTAAATAACTCACTTTATTTTTGAGTCACTCCGTTTGGCTTTCCAGAGTGGCCACATGATTTTCCAAAGTGGTCTTCTCGCAGTCAACAATGCAATTTTGCATGGATAGTAATCGACGCTCTGCCTCTGAATCACAGAGTTCCTCCCTTAAGCCTGCAACGAAATCTTGAAATGTTTTTACCTATGCTTCATTTATGCCAGAGCGGCAAACCCGGTCAGTGGCAACAACCATAAGGGCAAACGCTTCAGCGAAAACACAGGTAGCTAAACATTAGAGTATAGTAGTTTTATTACTTAAAATAAAACCATGTGTTTGTATTCTATGGAATCCTGCAGTTGTATTGTATAGTAGTTCTATTAATTAAAATAAAACTATTTAAATAATTGAAATCCCGTAAACAAATGGTTAGTTTATACTGTTGTGTTTTTGGTATAACCATGCTTGGTGTGACCTAGTGACCTCTACGACGTTCTTCAGGCATTAGAAGCGTATGATATTTGTCACCCCATGCATGTCTGCCTAACTGTAGCTAGCAGTTTAGGTGTGAGATTGTCAGTCCCGTATAGATCTATACACAAATATCACACTCTCCCTCCAGGAGACTCGGGTTATACAGTGGTAGGATTTAGTTCCGCACCCCGGAGGGTCCAATTGAAGTAGTGCCTCACAACCCTGCATTAACTAGTTTACATGTAGTGTCGTACTGTTCTCTTATACTTGAAACTGTATGTATAACTTGTAGAGTAACAATAATTATACTTAAATAATTATTTAGTATTGTACTCTTGTATTTGGAAAATAGTATTGTATATCATAAACTATATCTACCATAATTTATATGTGTTCTTGTCTACATAGTGTCCTTGAAATAGTAAAACAGTGTATTGTATCCCAAACTATACCTATTATAGTTTATACGTGTGTTCTCGTTTCATGTAATGAATTTTGTAAAGTTCTGTATTCTTCCCAAACTATATCAACTATAGTTTAATTTTATGTTAGGTATTGTACTGAAAAATTTTCAATTATGGTTGTATGTTGATGCTCAGCATGTTACAAAAGTGATAAAAATATCTGAATATTTTTATAGAATTGTATTGATGTCTAGGTTTGTATCAATTGCAAAAAATTTAATCTGTTTGAAACCGTTCGTATAAAAACACAAAGTTCATTGTGTTTTACTTGCATTCCCCCTGAAAACATTAAAAATATTAAAAAAAAATGTAGGGGTATGAACTCACAGTTGTTTGTGCACGTGTTGGACAATGAGACTAGAAAAATGACCTTCGAGTTGAGGTACACAGTATTAACGGTATCGTAAGGATAATTAAACACATAATTATATTTAAATTAGCGAGACCATTAATTTAAGTGTTAGAAAATACTTGTTTTTGGTGTTAGGAAATTTTACCGAGAATTTTATGAAATGAATGGGAGGGTTTCCGGTCGAGGTTAAATCCGAGAACCATGTTCTCGGTCCAGAGGGGTTTTCGGTTGGAACTAGTTTTCGACCGAACACAGGTTCTTGGCCGAAATCAGGTTCTTGGTTCTGCTATTTTTTTTGGCCACTTAAAGATATGAAGGCTATTCTTGGTGTTCTTGAGGAAAAATATGAAGATTTGAAGGTTTCCTCTTGAAGATATGAGTGTTCTTGGATGATCCTTAGGAGCAAAATGAGAGAGTTTTCCGGTGAAATGAGTAAGAAATGATCAAGTTTCCTTGGAAAAACCTTTATATTGGTTGGGTTTTCGGACGGAATGGAGTTCTCGGTAGAGATCTATTTTCGACCCGAGGGTTTTCGGCTGAAAACGAATGGCTGAACGAGTTTCGCTATTTTTGAGGAGATATCTCGGGTGTTTCAAGTGTTTTTGGTTCCAAAAACCTATATAATCTTTATTTATATATTTTAGATTATTTTCTAACCCAAATAAACATAACGAAATAAATAAAACTGAAATTTTATTTATAAGTCTAGACTTTTGTTGACTGGGAAAGTATCGGGTTGTCACACCTCCTCAAGAGATGCTAGGGTTTCGAGATATGACTCAAAGGGCTATGGAGGCTGAGAAATGAGAGGATCATGGGTTATAATGTTGTTTAAATAGGGTTCAAACCCTAAAATTTAGGGTTTGTCCCCTGGATGTGTACACCTTGCGTACGAGAAGTACGCCCCACGTACTCCTAGGTTTTTGAAAGTTACGAAACTGCCCCCTAGGGTCCAAATCTACATAGTATTTACACACCGAGGGTAAAAAAAATGAAACGTACATTGAATCGGATGTTATAATCCCCCCTTTAATCAGATTTCATCCTGGAAAGTCTACTACTATAAATAACTCTGGTTAATGCTCCCTCTTCTCGTCCTCATGCTCCAACTTTCACTTAGACCCATTTTAGTGCTGCCACTACACCTTCACCAACTCCACAACCTTGTTCCACAAGGTTTCTGTCGTCTTGTCAAGGATGGAAATCGGTCTCTCAGTATAATTCAAGCGATCATCCACCTAAATATCCTCCAATGGAACCACCGTAGAATCATCAACCAACCATTTCCGCACCCGAGAGACATCAAACATGCTATGGATATGACTAAGCTCCTCGGGTAGATCCAAGCAATAAGAAACTTAACCCACCCGAGCCAAATCCCTAAAAGAACTGATATACCTGAGGCCTAACTTTCCCCACTTCATGAATCAGATGACCCCTTTCCAAGGTGACAACATCAGGAGAACCATGTCCCCAACCTGGAACTCTAGATCTGATCAATGCTTGTCGGCATAGCTCTTTTGCCAACCCTGATTTGTCTAAAGTCTACCCTAAGCCTGCTGAATCAACTCGATAGTCTTGAGTACCACCTCAGTATTCCCTACGACTTGCTGACCAACCTCACCACAACATATTGGGTTCCTGCAATTCCTCCAACAAAGCATCTCAAAAGGAGGTCGATCAATGATGGCGTGATAATTGTTATTATACGGAAACTACACCAAAGGGAGATACATATCTTAGCTCCCACCAAAATCGAACACACAGGCCCGAAGCAATCCTCTAGGGTCTAGATAGTCTTCTCACTCTATCCATCAGTCTGCAGGTGGAAAGTCATGTTGAAATGCAGTCGAGTACCCAAATCCTCATGAAATCGCTTACAAATCGGACACTTGTGTCAGAAAACACTAAAACTGTCACTATTATAGAAAGCATCAATACTACCACTTTTATTATCAAAATAATAGGTGAACCCTTGTTTATACAATGCATGAAAGGAAATAACATTTCTTGCCATTTTTAGCGAATATCAACATTTATTCAAGTCTAATGTAAAACCACTATCTAGTAACAAGGAACAAGCTCCAATCTTGGTGATAGGTGAAACTTTCCTATTCGCCATGATTAGGTTTATCTTTCCATGCTCCAAATCCTTACTTCTTCTAAGTCCCTGCAGGTCAAAACATATGTGAACTCCACAACCTTTATCAAGGACCCAAGACTTAGAATGTGGTGAGTTATTAGACACTATAGTGTATATACCTGAATGGTTGGGTTTTACTTTCCCATCCTTAAGATCTTGCTGGTATTTAGGGAAGTTTCGCTTCCAGTGTGACTTTTCATGGCAATAGAAGCATTCAGCCTCATTAGGGTTAGCAGAAGGAGTAACAAAACCTTTCTTGGTTTTGTTTGAAGAGGATCCTTAAAGGGTATTACCCTTGGTACCCTTAGAAGGGTTCTTTCTCTTCTTACCTTTGTGATGACCGATTGCCAAGACATTGGCTACAGTAGGAGTATGAGGAGTAGTAACACCCGACTTACCCTTAAGACTACATTCAATAGTCTTTAAGAGTCCTTGAAGTTTACTAAATGTAACTTCTTCCTTATTCATGTGCTATGTTATTCTAAATTGATCATAACATGAAGGTAAGGAGTGAAAAAGGATATCTATTGCTATCTCCTCAGGAAAGTCAACACTCAGTTTCTTCAAGCGACCCACAAACCTTTGCATTTTCTGTAAGTGGGTTGTGAGGGAATCATTGTCCTTCATTTGGGTGGTTATCATGGAGGAGATTATTTCATACCTCTCTTAACGGGCACTTTGATGGTATCACTCCATCAAGTCCACATGCATCTCAAAAGGGTAATAGCTTCATAGGACTTTTGGAGCTCAACTGTCATTCTGGCAGTCATGATACATGCTACATCGGTAACATCCCTTTCATGTGCTTGAAATGCAGCAATCTCCTATGGGGTTGTAGTTGAGTCATCAATCTCCTTCAGCTCCCTATCAAGGACATATGCTTTGTCCTCATAGCGATTGATAATCCTGGTGTTTCTGATCCAATCCATAAAATTGGATCCATCAAAGATGACTCTCCCACAAAGGTTCATGAGAGAGAAGGATCCAGTAGGGTTTGAGCCAGAAGCATGTTTATTGGAAGACATCTGAAATGAAAGAATAAGTTTAGATTAGATTTCAGGACAATCCTTAATAAAGAACCCAAATGCTATATTAAGGCTAGGACCCACCACAATATTTTATAACTTAGAAGAGGGATGCCGTAATCCAAGCTATAAAATATTTAAAGGTAGGTGAATGACGATTCACCAATTTCCACCATAAAATGGAATAAATCTTATTAGGTTTTAATTGGTTTAGAAATTCCTAGGTTCTTTGAGATTTATTGAACTTTTCAATGGTATGTTTTAATCTCGAGTGTACCCTTCAAGTTTTGTGACTGGGATGCCGAGGATCACAAAACATGGTGTGAAGTAACCATACAAATTACTTGGCACCCTTAATGTATTATCCCTCAATCGAAGTGCTGGTTATCCACACATGCTCCAACGATACTATGATAAACATTAAGTCACCTTTTTCCTACCTTGATAAGTCCAAGTTAGTGTGCCAGTTAACCACACACGCTCCACTAACGACTTCATCAAAGTGCAAAGTGTAATTTCATAGATTAGCACCTTATTCACATTTTCCTAAAGTAACTAAGATTGGGAATTAATAAAAGTTTAGTTACTTTAGTATATTCATAATACTTATTATGAGAAGTATAGTCATTGTTCTACCTTTTCGGCTAACAACCCTCCACCGATCAAGGAAGCGGTGGGTGAGAATGGATACCCATTAAGTTACCATTTTATAGGCAACAACCTTATACCCCCACCCCTTATAGATTGACTTCGTGAATGAGGCCTACTAATGGTAAAACGACTTTTATCTTATACATATATAATTATTATTCACTTATAATATTATAAAGTATAAGGGTTGGATTTTAATACTTAAAATTCCAACGGTTGGAACTAAAGTTTTAATTATGACTCTACTTGTTCCAAAACTTGAGGTCAAGTTTTGTAAACTTTCAAACTTTTCATTTCTCATAACTTATGAGTTTATTAGAGTATTAAAATGAAGACTCTTCATTTTCATAACTCTTGTGTTCTTTTAATGGTTTTAATTCAAGTGTGACTCTTGGCATTCCATAACTTGAGGACAAGTTATGGTCTCCATTAAAACACATAATTATCAAGAATTAACTAACATAGAGGTTACATATAATTCCTATGATCATCTAAATTCGTAAGTTCAAGAACATGATTATCAAGAATTTCAAAAATCATAACAAACTTATATAAAATTTGAAATTTTTGATAATAGCCATTGTAAATGGATTAGTATAAACATTACACCAACTAAAACAAGTTTTAAAACACCAAAACAGTTTAGGATAATTTTTCTAGTCCATTTCCAGCAGCATAACGCGAAAAACTGGACACTGCAACCTCTACTCATCGAGTGCATGAACAGACTTAACGAGTACAATGCACTTCTTCATGGACAAGTTGAGTGTGTCCGAATCCCTCAAACCAGGGCGCTGATACCAACTTCTAACGACCCAATTTTCACGTCTAAAAATTTTATTCTCATTAAGTGATTTACAAAACAGTTGTAACAAAATATCATCCGATCATATCATCTAATAAAAACATGTCTCATATCTAAAAACCGAATCGTAAAAACATTATAATGTCAGAGTACAAATCACAAAATAACTCCTAGTGTGGAAAACAAAGAGTGTGTGTATGATGTGCCGCTACCGCGCCAGCTCCTTCCCCTTTGCTGAAGAGGTACCTGAAACCAAAACTGTAAACTGTAAGCACGAAGCTTAGTGAGTTCACCCATCGTACCACATTCTATACAATCACATATCGTACATACTGCCGGGCAATTCTAGGGTGCCCGACCTACCTGATACGACCATTCTGGGGTGCTGACCTACCCATTCGGCCATTCTGGGGTGCTGACCTACCCTTTGGTCCTAACAACCGAACTCTACTAATATCACATATAACATATCATGCCAGCATATAACTGATGGGTTTTGAGCATTCTAACACTTCCTAAGTGTACATGCAACCCTAATAACCTTGGATCTATGTTTGTCTAATTATCATGCAAAGTTGAATTCCAAGGTTATATTCCTATCTAGCATACATGGGAAACAATTTTAACTTAAAGTATAGATAGAATAACTTAACTTGTTGTTGTTTGTGTTCCTTTAAACCTTGTGAGCCTAGCACCCCAAGTGTGATGCCTCAAATGCTCCACACAACACCAAATGCTCTTGGAAGAACTTATAAGAGAACACACACTTCTCAGAAATCGGACAAGCCCTCTTGTTTCTTAGTGTAGCCGATTTTAGGTAGAGAACATGTTTCTTATATAGTGTTGACACATCTAGGGTTACACCCTAATGTGTCATGACTCTTCATTTCCATGACCCATGGGTTTGTAACTCCCATGGAGCATCCATGGAGCATCCTATGGGTGGAACCCAACTTGATAGTCCATGGAGCCTTTTAGCCCACTATACAAGATATGGATGATTTACATAATCAACCCATATATTTAATTAGTTATCTTTTGATCACATAATTAATTCTACATTAATTCTTGATCAAACTAATCAAATAATATTATTAATATATTAGAACTTATAATATATTAATAATCTCCAAGTGTTATTTCTCTCATTTAGTCTATCCAATTGCATGATGCCATGCAACCCAAATGGACCATGCCGGGTCGGGTCAAGTACATACCAGAAATAGTTATGGACTTAGACACCTTATCCAACAGTCTCCCACTTGGATAAGTCTAATAACTATTACTGCAAATATGACTTCAGGAACCGATCGGCAATCATAGCTCTTTACAAGGTTTCTCGAAACTGAGAAGATGATGGTACGCCATTTAAGATAAGTGATCATATAATCCTCTGTTCTAGATATCAGTCGGACAAATACACGGAACAATGTCTTACTTATTGTCCAACAGTTTGTTTCCCGATTTCCGCTTTGTTTGACAAAGAACTTCATTGAACACCTCAATTTAGTTCTGACCGGGCCCAGTACATAGGTCAAAACAAAATCATCGAGGGGCCCAGATATCAGCTTCTAATCAAAGAAGGAACAGATAAACTTCGACTCATATGTTTTTTCTACTACCCATTGAATTACACACAAGAGCGCGATTTATAACATCAAGTTCCCAATGCATTTTTCGTACAATCAATGCATAACCAACTTGTAAGTAACAAATCATATCTCTAGGTTTAAAGACTTATATGATATTACCGTCTCACGATCACTCGAGATAGAATTCCATGAAGTGATTCCAGTGAGCGTGGGTTGAGTCCAATGCTCAGAACTTTTGAGCACTCATGATTTTTGTAGCCTTGTCCAAGACCTCTACAACCAAACATGACAGTCTTGATTCATATCTACTTCCGACATATGACCGACTGTGGAGGTTTGAATAATATGTTATACCAAACAAATATTATTCTGGAAGTCAAAACATGCAAAAGAAATATAGTAAACGATCGACAAGAGATGGCAACACTTTACTCATAAATAAAACACTTTTATTCATCATCAGATGTCAATTACACTTTACAAATTTCGAGGTTATCTAACTACTAAA
The DNA here is from genome assembly GCF_052625555.1 of Lactuca saligna. Taxonomy (NCBI): domain Eukaryota; kingdom Viridiplantae; phylum Streptophyta; class Magnoliopsida; order Asterales; family Asteraceae; genus Lactuca; species Lactuca saligna. The sequence continues at coordinate 199,449,176 of NC_136424.1, read as the reverse complement.
TCTAATATCATCCTTCAGCCCTATGCTCCGAGCATGCTGGAGATGCTTAACCCGAGTCAGTCCTTTCGTGAGGGGATCTGCCGGATTCTCATCTGATGATACCCTCTTTGCCACGAGGAGTCCTTCTTCGATCCGATGTCTGATGAAATGGTATTTTCTGTCGATGTGTCTGGATCTCCCGTGATCCCTTGGTTCCTTGGCTAAGGCAACAGCACTTTCACTATCACACAAAATTTCCATTGGCTCTTTAATATCTGATACTGTTGGATAAGGTGTCTAAGTCCATAACTATTTCTGGTATGTACTTGACCCGACCCGCCATGGTCCATTTGGGTTGCATGACATCATGCAATTGGATAGACTAAATGAGAGAAATAACAGTTGGAGATTATTAATATATTATAAGTTCTAATATATTAATAATATTATTTGATTAGTTTGATCAATAATTAATTTAGAATTAATTATGTGATCAAAAGATAACTAATTAAATATATGGGTTGATTATGTAAATCATCCATATCTTGTATAGTGGGCTAAAAGGCTCCATGGACTATCAAGTTGGGTTCCACCCATAGGATGCTCCATGGGAGTTACAAACCCATGAATATTATTAATATATTAGAACTTATAATATATTAATAATCTCCAAGTGTTATTTCTCTCATTTAGTCTATCCAATTGCATGATGCCATGCAACCCAAATGGACCATTCCGGGTCGGGTCAAGTACATACCAGAAATAGTTATGGACTTAGACACCTTATCCAACAATAACATATCAACACATATTATCAGACGTATCTGGGGTGTCTGACCTACCCTTCGGTCCTAGCAATTGAACTCTACTACTATCACATATAACATATCATGCCAGTATATAACATATCAGGTAGCAGAAAACCTAGATGACATCACAAAGACAATCATCTAATCATACAACTTCTACTTGTGGGTCAGCCTTCTGGTCGTAGACCCACCGCTACCTGAAGGTAACTCACCTCGTAGTAGCTGCTGATCTGTGTGGGAATGCCCTAATTGCTGCCGCTGCTGCTCCGGAAATCCTCCGGCTATAATTCCCACAAAACACTTAGTCATACACTTCTAACTGTTCTTAGGGTAAAATGACCATTTTAGCCCTGACCAAAACAAAGTCAAAGTCAACTTCTAGTGACCTGACTCGCCGAGTCTCTATCCTTCCATTTGAGAATATAGGCGTCTCTACTCGTTGAGTTAGACGATGAATCAACGAGTTTTCCTTCTAAATAAGCATCGACTGAATCCTCATCCAACTCACCGAGTTCTATGAACAACTTGTCGATTTCATCTTCAAGTGATACATAGGTATTGTCCTTGACTCATCGAGTTGTATGAACAACTTGTCGAGTTCATCTTCATCCTTAGGAAGTTTTCCTAGGACATGCTGAGTCTGCTCATGCACTTGCCGAGACCCATGAGCTTCCAGAACAATGGCTTAGTCCAGAACGTTGGGTCACTCCCCGGGACCCCTTAAAACCTTTCCATACTCAACTGGGTCCTTATGACCCTCAACTGATATGGGACTAACCCTTGGACTCACCGAGTCCAAGAATGGACTCGTCGAGTTGGTCACATCCACTCACTAAATCTTTGATTTCTGATGTAAAACCCTTGATCAAAATATAGATCTATGCTTCTACAATCAATCTAGCATGTAAAGTTACAACCTTTACGTACTTGCAAGGGAATTTGAGCTCAAAAGGTCCTTAAACAAGTTCTTTTAATGCATGGGGCCTTTTTTCAGTGCAAGAGCCACTCCTTTCTACCTTGTAACCCCTCTAAGGACCTAGATTCGAAACACCAACTCTAAACCATGCTTGCAATCATGGTTGGTGACCAAAATGGCTTCAAAAAGCCCTAAAACTCCACAAAATAGGATCTATCAAAAGAACAAACAAGTTATAGACTTTATACCTTCTATAGACAGCAAATGATGCTCAAACTCGGATCCTTCTAGCCTCCTTTTGATCCTTCAAGCTTCTCTTTCCCTCCTAGGGTCACAAAGGCACTAAAATCACTCCAAATGCCTTAGATTGCTTCAATAACAACTAGGGTTTGCTATGGGGGTCTTCTGGGAGAGAATGGGACGAAGGAGGCCGAGTTAAGATGTTTAAATAGGGTGCAAACCCTTAGGCTAGGGTTTTTGTCCAGATAGGGCCTACTTCCCGAGTCCGGGACCCGAGTCATCGAGTCCACAGCTTAAACCCCGCACCTCATCACGCTTCAACTCGGCGAGTTGGTCCTTCAACTTGTCAACTCGCCGAGTCCAAGGCCAAAATTCAAAAATATAAATAAGAGAATACGTACCAGGAACCAGGTGCTACATTATTTCCTAGGTTATGTACAATAGATACAGTTTCATACACACCATCACAAGGTAATTCTTTAAAATAAGGAACACTATTATAGAAAGCATCAATACTACCACTTTTATTATCAAAATAATAGGTGAACCCTTGTTTATACAATGCATGAAAGGAAATAACATTTCTTGCCATTTTTAGCGAATATCAACATTTATTCAAGTCTAATGTAAAACCACTATCTAGTAACAAGGAACAAGCTCCAATCTTGGTGATAGGTGAAACTTTCCTATTCGCCATGATTAGGTTTATCTTTCCATGCTCCAAATCCTTACTTCTTCTAAGTCCCTACAGGTCAAAACATATGTGAATTCCACAACCTTTATCAAGGACCCAAGACTTAGAATGTGGTGAGTTATTAGACACTATAGTGTATATACCTGAATGGTTGGGTTTTACTTTCCCATCCTTAAGATCTTGCTGGTATTTAGGGAAGTTTCGCTTCCAGTGTGACTTTTCATGGCAATAGAAGCATTCAGCCTCATTAGGGTTAGCAGAAGGAGTAACAAAACCTTTCTTGGTTTTGTTTGAAGAGGATCCTTAAAGGGTATTACCCTTGGTACCCTTAGAAGGGTTCTTTCTCTTCTTACCTTTGTGATGACCGATTGCCAAGACATTGGCTACAGTAGGAGTATGAGGAGTAGTAACACCCGACTTACCCTTAAGACTACATTCAATAGTCTTTAAGAGTCCTTGAAGTTTACTAAATGTAACTTCTTCCTTATTCATGTGCTATGTTATTCTAAATTGATCATAACATGAAGGTAAGGAGTGAAAAAGGATATCTATTGCTATCTCCTCAGGAAAGTCAACACTCAGTTTCTTCAAGCGACCCACAAACCTTTGCATTTTCTGTAAGTGGGTTGTGAGGGAATCATTGTCCTTCATTTGGGTGGTTATCATGGAGGAGATTATTTCATACCTCTCTTAAAGGGCACTTTGATGGTATCACTCCATCAAGTCCACATGCATCTCAAAAGGGTAATAGCTTCATAGGACTTTTGGAGCTCAACTGTCATTCTGGCAGTCATGATACATGCTACATCGGTAACATCCCTTTCATGTGCTTGAAATGCAGCAATCTCCTATGGGGTTGTAGTTGAGTCATCAATCTCCTTCAGCTCCTTATCAAGGACATATGCTTTGTCCTCATAGCGATTGATAATCCTGGTGTTTCTGATCCAATCCATAAAATTGGATCCATCAAAGATGACTCTCCCACAAAGGTTCATGAGAGAGAAGGATCCAGTAGGGTTTGAGCCAGAAGCATGTTTATTGGAAGACATCTTAAATGAAAGAATAAGTTTAGATTAGATTTCAGGACAGTCCTTAATAAAGAACCCAAATGCTATATTAAGGCTAGGACCCACCACAATATTTTATAACTTAGAAGAGGGATGCCGTAATCGAAGCTATAAAATATTTAAAGGTAGGTGAATGACGATTCACCAATTTCCACCATAAAATGGAATAAATCTTATTAGGTTTTAATTGGTTTAGAAATTCCTAGGTTCTTTGAGATTTATTGAACTTTTCAATGGTATGTTTTAATCTCGAGTGTACCCTTCAAGTTTTGTGACTGGGATGCCGAGGATCACAAAACAAGGTGTGAAGTAACCATACAAATTACTTGGCACCCTTAATGTATTATCCCTCAATCGAAGTGCTGGTTATCCACACATGCTCCAACGATACTATGATAAACATTAAGTCACCTTTTTCCTACCTTGATAAGTCCAAGTTAGTGTGCCAGTTAACCACACACGCTCCACTAACGACTTCATCAAAGTGCAAAGTGTAATTTCATAGATTAGCACCTTATTCACATTTTGCTAAAGTAACTAAGATTGGGAATTAATAAAAGTTTAGTTACTTTAGTATATTCATAATACTTATTATGAGAAGTATAGTCATTGTTCTACCTTTTCGGCTAACAACCCTCCACCGATCAAGGAAGCGGTGGGTGAGAATGGATACCCATTAAGTTACCATTTTATAGGCAACAACCTTATACCCCCCACCCCTTATAGATTGACTTCGTGAATGAGGCCTACTAATGGTAAAACGACTTTTATCTTATACATATATAATTATTATTCACTTATAATATTATAAAGTATAAGGGTTGGATTTTAATACTTAAAATTCCAACGGTTGGAACTAAAGTTTTAATTATGACTCTACTTGTTCCAAAACTTGAGGGCAAGTTTTGTAAACTTTCAAACTTTTCATTTCTCATAACTTATGAGTTTATTAGAGTATTAAAATGAAGACTCTTCATTTTCATAACTCTTGTGTTCTTTTAATGGTTTTAATTCAAGTGTGACTCTTGGCATTCCATAACTTGAGGACAAGTTATGGTCTCCATTAAAACACATAATTATCAAGAATTAACTAACATAGAGGTTACATATAATTCCTATGATCATCTAAATTCGTAAGTTCAAGAACATGATTATCAAGAATTTCAAAAATCATAACAAACTTATATAAAATTTGAAATTTTTGATAATAGCCATTGTAAATGGATTAGTATAAACATTACACCAACTAAAACAAGTTTTAAAACACCAAAACAGTTTAGGATAATTTTTCTAGTCCATTTCCAGCAGCATAACGCGAAAAACTGGACACTGCAACCTCTACTCATCGAGTGCATGAACAGACTTAACGAGTACAATGCACTTCTTCATGGACAAGTCGAGTGTGTCCGAATCCCTCAAACCAGGGCGCTGATACCAACTTCTAACGACCCAATTTTCACGTCCAAAAATTTTATTCTCATTAAGTGATTTACAAAACAGTTGTAACAAAATATCATCCGATCATATCATCTAATCAAAACATGTCTCATATCTTAAAACCGAATCGTAAAAACATTATAATGTCAGAGTACAAATCACAAAATAACTCCTAGTGTGGAAAACAAAGAGTGTGTGTATGATGTGCCGGTACCGCGCCAGCTCCTTCCCCTTTGCTGAAGAGGTACCTGAAACCAAAACTGTAAACTGTAAGCACGAAGCTTAGTGAGTTCACCCATCGTACCACATTCTATACAATCACATATCATACATACTGCCGGGCAATTCTAGGGTGCCCGACCTACCTGATACGACCATTCTGGGGTGCTGACCTACCCATTCGGCCATTCTGGGGTGCTGACCTACCCTTTGGTCCTAACAACCGAACTCTACTAATATCACATATAACATATCATGCCAGCATATAACTGATGGGTTTTGAGCATTCTAACACTTCCTAAGTGTACATGCAACCCTAATAACCTTGGATCTATGTTTGTCTAATTATCATGCAAAGTTGAATTCCATGGTTATATTCCTATCTAGCATACATGGGGAACAATTTTAACTTAAAGTATAGATAGAATAACTTACCTTGTTGTTATTTGTGTTCCTTTAAACCTTGTGAGCCTAGCACCCCAAGTGTGATGCCTCAAATGCTTCACACAACACCAAATGCTCTTGGAAGAACTTATGAGAGAACACACACTTCTCAGAAATCAGACAAGCCCTCTTGTTTCTTAGTGTAGCCGATTTTAGGTAGAGAACATGTTTCTTATATAGTGTTGACACATCTAGGGTTACACCCTAATGTGTCATGACTCTTCATTTCCATGACCCATGGGTTTGTAACTCCCATGGAGCATCCATGGAGCATCCTATGGGTGGAACCCAACTTGATAGTCCATGGAGCCTTTTAGCCCACTATACAAGATATGGATGATTTACATAATCAACCCATATATTTAATTAGTTATCTTTTGATCACATAATTAATTCTACATTAATTCTTGATCAAACTAATCAAATAATATTATTAATATATTAGAACTTATAATATATTAATAATCTCCAAGTGTTATTTCTCTCATTTAGTCTATCCAATTGCATGATGCCATGCAACCCAAATGGACCATGCCGGGTCGGGTCAAGTACATACCAGAAATAGTTATGGACTTAGACACCTTATCCAACAGTCTCCCACTTGGATAAGTCTAATAACTATTACTGCAAATATGACTTCAGGAACCGATCGGCAATCATAGCTCTTTACAAGGTTTCTCGAAACTGAGAAGATGATGGTACGCCATTTAAGATAAGTGATCATATAATCCTCTGTTCTCGATATCAGTCGGACAAATACACGGAACAATGTCTTACTTATTGTCCAACAGTTTGTTTCCCGATTTCCGCTTTCTTTGACAAAGAACTTCATTGAACACATCAATTTAGTTCTGACCGGGCCCGGTACATAGGTCAAAACAAAATCATCGAGGGGCCCAGATATCAACTTCTAATCCAAGAAGGAACAGATAAACTTCGACTCATATGTTTGTTCTACTACCCATTGAATTACACACAAGAGCGCGATTTATAACATCGAGTTACCAATGCATTTTTCGTACAATCAATGCATAACCAACTTGTAAGTAACAAATCATATCTCTAGGTTTAAAGACTTATATGATATTACCGTCTCACGATCACTCGAGATAGAATTCCATGAAGTGATTCCAGTGAGCGTGGGTTGAGTCCAGTGCTCAGAACTTTTGAGCACTCATGATTGTTGTAGCCTTGTCCAAGACCTCTACAACCAAACATGACAGTCTTGATTCATATCTACTTCCGACATATGACCGACTGTGGAGGTTTGAATAATATGTTATACCAAACAAAAATTATTCTGGAAATCAAAACATGCAAAAGAAATATAGTAAACGATCGACAAGAGATGGCAACACTTTACTCATAAATAAAACACTTTTATTCATCATCAGATGTCAATTACACTTTACAAATTTCGAGGTTATCTAACTACTAAATCTAATATCATCCTTCAGCCCTATGCTCCGAGCATGCTGGAGATGCTTAACCCGAGTCAGTCCTTTCGTGAGGGGATCTGCCGGATTCTCATCTGATGATACCCTCTTTGCCACGAGGAGTCCTTCTTCGATCCGATGTCTGATGAAATGGTATTTTCTGTCGATGTGTCTGGATCTCCCGTGATCCCTTGGTTCCTTGGCTAAGGCAACAGCACTTTCACTATCACAGAAAATTTCCATTGGCTCTTTAATAGCTGATACTGTTGGATAAGGTGTCTAAGTCCATAACTATTTCTGGTAAGTACTTGACCCGACCCGCCATGGTCCATTTGGGTTGCATGACATCATGCAATTGGATAGACTAAATGAGAGAAATAACACTTGGAGATTATTAATATATTATAAGTTCTAATATATTAATAATATTATTTGATTAGTTTGATCAATAATTAATTTAGAATTAATTATGTGATCAAAAGATAACTAATTAAATATATGGGTTGATTATGTTAATCATCCATATCTTGTATAGTGGGCTAAAAGGCTCCATGGACTATCAAGTTGGGTTCCACCCATAGGATGCTCCATGGGAGTTACAAACCCATGAATATTATTAATATATTAGAACTTATAATATATTAATAATCTCCAAGTGTTATTTCTCTCATTTAGTCTATCCAATTGCATGATGCCATGCAACCCAAATGGACCATTCCGGGTCGGGTCAAGTACATACCAGAAATAGTTATGGACTTAGAGACCTTATCCAACAATAACATATCAACACATATTATCAGACGTATCTGGGGTGTCTGACCTACCCTTCGGTCCTAGCAATTGAACTCTACTACTATCACATATAACATATCATGCCAGTATATAACATATCAGGTAGTAGAAAACCTAGATGACATCACAAAGACAATCATCTAATCATACAACTTCTACTTGTGGGTTAGCATTCTGGTCGTAGACCCACCGCTACCTGAAGGTAACTCACCTCGTAGTAGCTGCTGATCTGTGTGGGAATGCTCTAATTGCTGCCGCTGCTGCTCCGGAAATCCTCCGGCTATAATTCCCACAAAACACTTAGTCATACACTTCTAACTGTTCTTAGGGTAAAATGACCATTTTAGCCCTGACCAAAACAAAGTCAAAGTCAACTTCTAGTGACCTGACTCGCCGAGTCTCTATCCTTCCATTTGAGATTATAGGCGTCTCTACTCGTTGAGTTAGACGATGAATCAACGAGTTTTCCTTCTAAATAAGCATCGACTGAATCCTCATCCAACTCACCGAGTTCTATGAACAACTTGTTGATTTCATCTTCAAGTGATACATAGGTACTGTCCTTGACTCATCGAGTTGTATGAACAACTTGTCGAGTTCATCTTCATCCTTAGGAAGTTTTCCTAGGACATGCCGAGTCTGCTCATGCACTCGCCGAGACCCATGAGCTTCCAGAACAATGGCTTAGTCCAGAACGTTGGGTCACTCCCCGGGACCCCTTAAAACCTTTCCATACTCAACTGGGTCCTTATGACCCTCAACTGATATGGGACTAACCCTTGGACTCACCGAGTCCAAGAATGGACTCGTCGAGTTGGTCACATCCACTCACTAAATCTTTGATTTCTGATGTAAAACCCTTGATCAAAATATAGATCTATGCTTCTACAATCAATCTAGCATGTAAAGTTACACCCTTTACGTACTTGCAAGGGAATTTGAGCTCAAAAGGTCCTTAAACAAGTTCTTTTAATGCATGGGGCCTTTTTTCAGTGCAAGAGCCACTCCTTTCTACCTTGTAACCCCTCTAAGGACCTAGATTCGAAACACCAACTCTAAACCATGCTTGCAATCATGGTTGGTGACCAAAATGGCTTCAAAAAGCCCTAAAACTCCACAAAATAGGATCTATCAAAAGAACAAACAAGTTATAGACTTTATACCTTCTATAGACAGCAAATGATGCTCAAACTCGGATCCTTCTAGCCTCCTTTTGATCCTTCAAGCTTCTCTTTCCCTCCTAGGGTCACAAAGGCACTAAAATCACTCCAAATGCCTTAGATTGCTTCAATAACAACTAGGGTTTGCTATGGGGGTCTTCTGGGAGAGAATGGGACGAAGGAGGCCGAGTTAAGATGTTTAAATAGGGTGCAAACCCTTAGGCTAGGGTTTTTGTCCAGACAGGGCCTACTTCCCGAGTCCGGGACCCGAGTCATCGAGTCCACAGCTTAAACCCCGCACCTCATCACGCTTCAACTCGGCGAGTTGGTCCTTCAACTTGTCAACTCGCCGAGTCCAAGGCCAAAATTCAAAATTATAAATAAGAGAATACGTACCAGGAACCAGGTGCTACATTATTTCCTAGGTTATGTACAATAGATACAGTTTCATACACACCATCACAAGGTAATTCTTTAAAATAAGGAACACTGTTATAGAAAGCATCAATACTACCACTTTTATTATCAAAATAATAGGTGAACCCTTGTTTATACAATGCATGAAAGGAAATAACATTTCTTGCCATTTTTAGCGAATATCAACATTTATTCAAGTCTAATGTAAAACCACTATCTAGTAACAAGGAACAAGCTCCAATCTTGGTGATAGGTGAAACTTTCCTATTCGCCATGATTAGGTTTATCTTTCCATGCTCCAAATCCTTACTTCTTCTAAGTCCCTGCAGGTCAAAACATATGTGAATTCCACAACCTTTATCAAGGACCCAAGACTTAGAATGTGGTGAGTTATTAGACACTATAGTGTATATACCTGAATGGTTGGGTTTTACTTTCCCATCCTTAAGATCTTGCTGGTATTTAGGGAAGTTTCGCTTCCAGTGTGACTTTTCATGGCAATAGAAGCATTCAGCCTCATTAGGGTTAGCAGAAGGAGTAACAAAACCTTTCTTGGTTTTGTTTGAAGAGGATCCTTAAAGGGTATTACCCTTGGTACCCTTAGAAGGGTTCTTTCTCTTCTTACCTTTGTGATGACCGATTGCCAAGACATTGGCTACAGTAGGAGTATGAGGAGTAGTAACACCCGACTTACCCTTAAGACTACATTCAATAGTCTTTAAGAGTCCTTGAAGTTTACTAAATGTAACTTCTTCCTTATTCATGTGCTATGTTATTCTAAATTGATCATAACATGAAGGTAAGGAGTGAAAAAGGATATCTATTGCTATCTCCTCAGGAAAGTCAACACTCAGTTTCTTCAAGCGACCCACAAACCTTTGCATTTTCTGTAAGTGGGTTGTGAGGGAATCATTGTCCTTCATTTGGGTGGTTATCATGGAGGAGATTATTTCATACCTCTCTTAACGGGCACTTTGATGGTATCACTCCATCAAGTCCACATGCATCTCAAAAGGGTAATAGCTTCATAGGACTTTTGGAGCTCAACTGTCATTCTGGCAGTCATGATACATGCTACATCGGTAACATCCCTTTCATGTGCTTGAAATGCAGCAATCTCCTATGGGGTTGTAGTTGAGTCATCAATCTCCTTCAGCTCCCTATCAAGGACATATGCTTTGTCCTCATAGCGATTGATAATCCTGGTGTTTCTGATCCAATCCATAAAATTGGATCCATCAAAGATGACTCTCCCACAAAGGTTCATGAGAGAGAAGGATCCAGTAGGGTTTGAGCCAGAAGCATGTTTATTGGAAGACATCTGAAATGAAAGAATAAGTTTAGATTAGATTTCAGGACAGTCCTTAATAAAGAACCCAAATGCTATATTAAGGCTAGGACCCACCACAATATTTTATAACTTAGAAGAGGGATGCCGTAATCCAAGCTATAAAATATTTAAAGGTAGGTGAATGACGATTCACCAATTTCCACCATAAAATGGAATAAATCTTATTAGGTTTTAATTGGTTTAGAAATTCCTAGGTTCTTTGAGATTTATTGAACTTTTCAATGGTATGTTTTAATCTCGAGTGTACCCTTCAAGTTTTGTGACTGGGATGCCGAGGATCACAAAACAAGGTGTGAAGTAACCATACAAATTACTTGGCACCCTTAATGTATTATCCCTCAATCGAAGTGCTGGTTATCCACACATGCTCCAACGATACTATGATAAACATTAAGTCACCTTTTTCCTACCTTGATAAGTCCAAGTTAGTGTGCCAGTTAACCACACACGCTCCACTAACGACTTCATCAAAGTGCAAAGTGTAATTTCATAGATTAGCACCTTATTCACATTTTGCTAAAGTAACTAAGATTGGGAATTAATAAAAGTTTAGTTACTTTAGTATATTCATAATACTTATTATGAGAAGTATAGTCATTGTTCTACCTTTTCGGCTAACAACCCTCCACCGATCAAGGAAGCGGTGGGTGAGAATGGATACCCATTAAGTTACCATTTTATAGGCAACAACCTTATACCCCCCACCCCTTATAGATTGACTTCGTGAATGAGGCCTACTAATGGTAAAACGACTTTTATCTTATACATATATAATTATTATTCACTTATAATATTATAAAGTATAAGGGTTGGATTTTAATACTTAAAATTCCAACGGTTGGAACTAAAGTTTTAATTATGACTCTACTTGTTCCAAAACTTGAGGGCAAGTTTTGTAAACTTTCAAACTTTTCATTTCTCATAACTTATGAGTTTATTAGAGTATTAAAATGAAGACTCTTCATTTTCATAACTCTTGTGTTCTTTTAATGGTTTTAATTCAAGTGTGACTCTTGGCATTCCATAACTTGAGGACAAGTTATGGTCTCCATTAAAACACATAATTATCAAGAATTAACTAACATAGAGGTTACATATAATTCCTATGATCATCTAAATTCGTAAGTTCAAGAATATGATTATCAAGAATTTCAAAAATCATAACAAACTTATATAAAATTTGAAATTTTTGATAATAGCCATTGTAAATGGATTAGTATAAACATTACACCAACTAAAACAAGTTTTAAAACACCAAAACAGTTTAGGATAATTTTTCTAGTCCATTTCCAGCAGCATAACGCGAAAAACTGGACACTGGAACCTCTACTCATCGAGTGCATGAACAGACTTAACGAGTACAATGCACTTCTTCATGGATAAGTCGAGCCCCCCCCCCCCACCCCCAAATGGACTCGGCGAGTTTATACATGTAGTGAACAAAAAAAATTCGGTTTTCAACTATTTTGCATCAAGTATCAAATAAACAAACTAGTCTCTGATACCACTGTTAGGTTTTGAGCATTCTAACACTCCTATAGTGTACATGCAACCCTAGAAACCTTGGATCTATGTTTCACTAAGATACATGCAAATTGATTTTCCAAGGTTCATAATTCTATCTAGCATACATGGGGATCTTTTATTCTAATAGTTAGTAAGAATTACATACCTCTTTGTAGCTTGCATTCCTTTGAAACCTTGTGAGCCTAGCACCTCAAGTGTGATGCCTCAAATGCTTCGCACAACACCAAGTACACTTGGAATAATCTTAAGAGAATAAGAACACTTGGCTTTTCAGATAGCCCTCTTTGATTCACTCTAGTGGCCAAAAAATGGTGAATAATAGCTTCTTTATATAGTAGGTTACAATTAGGGTTACAACATATAAACCCTAATTGTCATGACCTTTCATTTCCATGACCCATGGGTTATGTAACCCCCATGGAGCATCCATGGAGCATCTTATGGGTTTAACCCAACTTGATAATCCATGGAGCCTTGGCCCACCGTATAAGTTATGGATGTTTGACACAATCATCCCATGTATTTAATTAGTTTTGTTTTGATCACATAATTAATTCTAAATTAATTATTGGTCAATACTAACTAAATATTATTATTCTTGTTATTAATATATTAGAACATATAATATATTAATCAACCATAAGTGTCTTATTTCTCTTATTTAGTCTATCCTAGTGCATGATGTCATGCAACCCAAATAGACCATGCCGGGTCGGGTCAAGTACATACCAAATATAGTTATGGACTTAGACACTATATCCAACACGGTATACAAGAGATTTTAGATGAGAGGCTCGTAGCCTTTTCTACGGAGATGATGAAGTTGATAGAGGCACGTACCTTGACCTTTTCGGGAGTTTAGTGCTTGTGGAGCATTAGATTATCATGGGGCTAGGGATCCCATTGCTAGCAGTAGGTGGTTGGCCAATGTCGCCAACGCTTTCCGCATGAGCCGGTGTCCCGAGGGGGACAAGGTCAGAATCGCCTCCTGTCTTCTGAAGGACAGAGCGCAAGATTGGTGGGAGGAGGTTGTTCATGCCTTGGGAGATAGTGCTTCACTGGACGCGATAATATGGAGTGATTTCTCAGCCAGGTTCAGGCTGAGTTTGCACTAGTTATTAAGGTGCAACAGCAAGAGTTCCAGGACCTTCAGCAGACGACTGAGACTGTGGTGGAGATCACAGCCAAGTTTAGGGAGAGGGTTCTTCTTGTTCCACAGTATATGGCGAATGAGGGGATGAAGAAAGTCTGGTATCACGAAATGATGAGGTGTGACATCAGGAAGTTTGTAAGCAGGTGCAACTTCAAAATGCTGGAGGATATGATTGCTCGGGCCAGAGAGAGGAGATTGACCTGGAGCAGATCAGGAAGAGGAAGCTGGATGAGGTTCATATAGCCACGGGTTTGGGAAAAAGGCCCACGGGATTAGATTCAAGATCAAGGAATCATCAGAGTCGTAGCCGATGCAGGTAGTGTGGCAGGACGCGCGAGGGAGTGTGCAGGAGTGGCAGTGGTGGTGACTCTGGTTGCTTCAAGTGTGGCCGGACTGGTCATTTTAGCAGAGATTGTACCACTACCACCACTTAGGGATCAGATTTGATCTGTTTCCATTGCAGCCACCGGGGTCACAAGAAGGCGCAGTGTCCGTGTTTTCTTCCGACGGGACAGATGATAGTACATGTCCCTGCCACTTTTAGGATCACCGACGACCATCAGGGCCGGGTAGAGGCGCCTACGGTAGGAACCAGGGCTTGTCAGTTGTTCATAGTAAAGTCGCGAGTGGTATGCAAAAAGCTACCCGACAATATTGGGCGTGTTGAAGATAGGCTAACTGCTAAGCTTCAAGGTCAGCCATTTAGTATTTATGCGGATAAGGAGGTAGTCGGGGTAGCTCGGGAAAAAGAGATTCGTTTGGATGCACAGCTCGGTAAAAGGAAGCGATCACTTATTTCAGGACAATTAGGAAGAAGAGAGGATCATGCCCAGCCGATTTGGGCATTGAGAGTTGGGAAGACCTTGAGGTGTGTGGTAATTGCCGAGGGACTCATGGGTTTGCTTGTCACAAGTTCAGGTGTTTCAAGTGCGGGGAAAAGGTGCATGTGTATCGCGATTGTAAGAAGGATCATATATGTTTTCATTGTCACCAGCCGGATCATTTCAAGTCTTGCTGTCCTGTTTTGGTGAAAGGGAGACTTCAAGTTCAGGCGTGCATCGTTCCGTAGGAAGTCAAGATTGAGCCGCACTAGGTCGCAGGTATTTCATATAAATTCTCCCTTTGTAATGACTCAATAGTTTTGTTCTTGCATCGATATTGGTTAGCATATGTATTGGAGTATTATATTACCCGCTTGTGATTGAGTTATATGACATCTGCATACTTGGGATTTTTAGAATGATAGTTGAGGATGTCCCCTGTAGAGCAGGTTACTTCGGATGCAGTAAGTGTAGCTACTATGAATGAGACTCTATATTGTCTCGATATTTTCGAGGAGATGTTATTTGGGTATAGATCGGTTATTCCCCAACAGTGGTAAGTGTGAGTTCCCCGTCGAGTAACCAGAGGACGATAGGATAATAGTTCGAAGATGTTCCCCCTTAAGCGCAGGTTGTTAAGATGCAGTCATTGAAGAAGGAACAATTGGGGATTGAAAGGCGCTCGGTTGGTTGAAAATATTAGTTTAGGTCTGATAAAGGGTTAGTTAAAGCACCAGTAGAGGTAAACGTTGGTTGACAGTGAATCGACCCTTTAAATGATAGGAAGGATGGTGAAGCCTTTTCAAGTTGCGAGCTGTAAGAAATTATCCAAATCAAAGTGGGGGAGAACCCTTCATGTATTCAGGGTCAGTAGCATGCTAAAATTAGGAAGGGTTGGTAATCTTGAGTAGGAAGGGAAGGTAGTTAGATAGTGATAGAGTGTTGTAAGTCTGTGGGTGTAGCCGTAACATTCACCAACAGCTAGATAGTGATAGAGTGTTGTAAGTCTGCAGGTGTAGCCGTAGCATTCGCTAGCAGCCAGATAGTGATAGAGTGTTCTGAGTATGCAGGTGTAGTCGTATCATTCACTAGCAGCCAGATAGTGATAAAGTGTTGTAAGTCTGCGGGTGTAGCCATAGCATTCACTAGCAGCCAGATAGTGATAGAGTGTTGTAAGTCTGCAGGTGTAGCCATAACATTCACTAGTAGCCTGATAGTGATAGAGTGGTGTGAGACTGCGGGTGTAGTCGTATCATACAAAGGTTGGTAGATAGGATGAGCGCATTGTTAGGATGTGGGAGGAAAAGTAGTAACCACCAGTTCAAGTGCAATAGTTAGGATTGGATTTTGGAATTCTCCTAAATGGTTTAGATACGGTTGAGCCAGCGATACCACAGTTGGAACGTCCCTACAACTACGAGGGCAAGAGACGAATGGATTTCTTAAAGGTGCTTGATATATAAGGCTACAATTGGTCATGTCACAATCGCGTTTAGTCGTGGTCGGGTAACCCCAGGATTTCGACATATAGAACCGATCAGTTAGATCAGAAGGCCATTAGGGCCACAGTGACAAGATAACAAGTAGCAGTTAGTTCAGAGAAGGATTTCATTCAGACGTTGTGTGGGGCGGCTACATAGGGAGTCCTTTGGCTCCGCGATCGGGATTGAACCTGGTATTTCAGATAATTGGTGATCGAACTGAGACCAGGGAGGTCTTGTTAGATTTTGGAGAGCAGCCATGTGGCAGGATACTGCTTCAGGCAGTTCAGTGTTTGAGGCAGTCATGTTTCAGGCAGTTTAGTGTTTTCAGGCAGATCAGTGTTCAAACAGTATTGGGGTCTCTATCGGTAATGGTATTTCGGATATTCATTGATAGCTAGGGAGTGACAAGTCACTAACATAAGCAATTATCTATGTTTTGGCCAAGTATAAGTGAATCGCAGGTATAAGTGGAATTCTGAATTTTGTTGTTCTAGTGGGAAACTGGAGTAGTTAGCATGTAAGGAATGTTAAGGAATGATTTTGAGGATGAAATCTAATTTAAATGGCTAGAATAATGGATAGTGTGAAAGGTATGCCTTTCGCAGGTGCAGGGGATGTGGTTAGTTATGGGGAGCTGTCTTGGGAAGGCCA
This sequence comes from Lactuca saligna, assembly GCF_052625555.1. Lineage (NCBI taxonomy): Eukaryota > Viridiplantae > Streptophyta > Magnoliopsida > Asterales > Asteraceae > Lactuca > Lactuca saligna. The sequence continues at coordinate 199,432,579 of NC_136424.1, read as the reverse complement.
TCAATTGCGAAGGGTAATGGTTAGGACCCTCAGGATGCCAAGTATAGCGGTCCTTTCGAGGGTCGAACATAGCATACAAGGTTAAGCGTTGTATAAGGATGGTTTTGAGCTTTCAGGCTAGCTGGGAGTGGCTGCTATAACCGAGAAGAAGTATCCGTAGAAGACTTCAAGGATGAAGTCTAGTTTAAGTGGGGGAGAGTTGTAACGCCCTATTTTAGATTATTCAAATATGGAATTTCAGAGGCCATGGATAGGGGCCTTTTAGTCTTTTATTAATCTTTGAAGATATTTACATAAATGGACCATAAAAGAAATATTTGGCAAGGAGGTCCTAGGCATGTATGAAATGCATACGTGTAAGTAGTCGGGTACGCCCAACGTAGATAGGATAAGTGATCGTGGGTGTTGGGGGCGTACACCCAACATACAGGATGTACGCCCAGCGTACGTCCAGTGTCCAGAAACCCTATTTTTAGGTTGTGCCACTATATAAGGAACATTATGCCCCAAGCCTTAGTCTCCATTTCATCCCTGGACAACTCCCACAAAAACCCTAATCCTCTTTAGTGTTCTTGAAGCTTGTAAGGTCATTTTGAGTGCATCTTAGTGTTCTTGGAGTGGAGGAGCTTTTGGATCCAAGTTCTCTAGCCCATTTTCAAGCCCCAGAAGGTATAAAGCTTCTAACTTTTCTCATAGAATCTTAGATCTAGATGTAGGAAGTTTTAGGACCTTTCTAGGCCCAAAGATTGGACCTTTATGGTTTAACTTCGTTTCCAAGCTTGGGATTTCCACCCTTAGAGCTAAAAATGTCCCATGAGTAGTAAAGTCTCAATTTTAATGGTCCTGATGAGCTATTGCATGAGATCTAGCCTTTGTTATGGTAGTTTGTTGTGACCTTTTGAGTTTAGGTTTGTTTGGTGGATTGCAAGTCACCAAGTTAGTGACTTTATTGATTAAGACGTGGAAATGGACCAGGATCTGTGATTGTAGCTTCTAAAATGGAGTAATAAGTACTTAATGGAAAAGTGTCTTAATAGGAGGATTACACTGAGCATACGTGCAGGTACCCCCAGCGTGCTCACTAGCAGGCCAGGACGCTTAGCGTACATTGGAGTACGCCCAACGTTCTCAACAGAGTTGGATTTTGAGTAATTTGGCCTCGATGTGGGCTGTATCTTGGACTTTGAGCCTTAGTGGGCCAGAAGGAGTCAATGGATATGTGCCAAGTATTGTATTGGACTTAGGGTAAAGCTCAATAAAAAGCAATTGGGCCAAATGTAGCAAATTGGTCCACTAGTGGGTCATTAGTGGGCCATCGATGGTCTTAGTAAGAATTAGAGGGTTTGGGCCATGTTTATGACCCACACCAAAGCAGGGGTAAAATAGTCATTTTAACCATAGAAGGATCCTTATTCTGATTTAGTGTCTTAATTGATCATGATAGCCGGGGAGCACCCTGAACAATAGTTATGGATCTTTCACTTAGGCTTTCAAGAGTCAGTTCTTCGAGGTGAGTTTTCCTTCCAGTAGGAACGGGTCTACAACAACAATGTCGGCTTGTTTATTTAGTAGTAGTTTCCGGACTTCGGTCTGATGCAATAGTTGTATGTTTGATGTCTTCGTGACACAGGCAGTATTATATGTTATGTATTCTGGACTATGGTACGATGCAGTATGCAGTATATGTGTTTATGTTCTATGTTGTGCTTATGCTATGCCATGTTCAGTCAGTTCCAGACTTCGGTCTGATGCAGATTCGGGACTTTGGTCCGATGCAGAGGTCAAGGCCCTGGTTAGTTCCGTACTTTAGTCCGATGCAGTTTCCGGACTTCTGTCCGATGCGGAGGGCAAGGCTCGAGTTGTTCCGGACTTCGGTCCGATGCAGTTTCCGGAATTCAGTCTGATGCAGAGGGCAAGGCCCTAGTAGTTCTAGACATCGGTCCGATGCAGCTTCCGGACTTCTGTCCGATGCAGTAGGCAAGGCCTAGTATGTGCTTATATGTTATTGTACGATATGTGGTAGTGTGGGAGAGCTCACTAAGTTTCGTGCTTACAATTTTGGTTTTGGTTTCAGGTACTCAGTTTCAAGAGGAGCTTGGGAAGATTGCAGTACACACAACATCTGTTCATCATCGGATGTTTATACTCTAATATTTTGACAATTGTTACGAAATTTTGAGATACACTGTTTATGACTTTTATATGATGTTTGATGATTAAGGTTTTATTATTAAATTAAAACGAAATTTTTAGACTGTATTTTTTGGATGCTTCAAATTAGTGGTAACTTGCTATAAGGTGTGACTTTATAGGATCCTATGTTATTAGCAATATCATTCTATAATGAATCTTAGGCATACAAGGTCTTTCAATCTCCCACTTGTATAAGACTCGTCATATATTGATATAGACAGTGGCGAACGTCTAGCAACATTTCACTGCCCCCAACAACACCCGACAAAGAATGTCATTGATCAAAATCTAATCCCCAAAAACTCAAAGCTTTAACTGATGTATAAGGTAAGTTTACCATTTATCCCTTTGTTAGAGACATCCTGTTAAACATGACACTTAGATCACAATCAATATCATTTGGTGTTTAACTTTGGGTACCATGGTAGATGTCTAACTCTCAACACATAAGAGGAACAATTCTCATCTAGACTACATAAGCCTCTTTCATAGTTCACACCATACCTAAAAATAACTTTTATAGCTGCGTATTTAAGGATCTACATTTGACCATATAAATTCAAAACACTCCCTACACTTAAGTTCCGCTATGTATCTTAGGTGTTCAGGATAAGATACTACCTTTTGATTAAATATCACTCATAACTGTGATCTATGAGGTGTTCTTGATGCGGTTTGGTTCTATACTACTTCTTTGATAAGTACCTATGAAACTTTGTTACAACCACTTGCCTAATATTATGTAGTGAGAGTCAACCAATCCAATTCATATTAATCTTACTTCATAATCTCTCCCATAGTTATAATTGACTATGAACTTTCAGAACAATAAGATTATTCATGGATTAAACATATTAATAAAGAACACAATAAGTATTGATGTAATAATCATATCCCAATATATCAAAATAATATAATAGTTGTTGTCTAAATGTTACAATATCCAAATACTAAATCCAAATCAAATCCCATTTCTAGAATAATGAAGTCCAATAGTTGAAGTTTTACTATTCATAATTAGCTTAAATGAAGGAATTTATTAATGAGTATGACTAAATTTAATTTGTGAGAATTGTATGAATATCGTCGTCTCCATAATTGACTTTACTCTAAATATAGTTAATATCTTGGAGAATATGATTGGTGCTCTAATGTGATATAGAGTTTCTTAGCTTGATTACGTACACTCTATAAATCTCAAAATATTTCTATGTTATCCCTGAATGAAAGGCTTCAACCTGGTTTTTCAACAATCTAGTTCTTCCAATCATATTTGATTTCAACTTCTGAAGTGACATTGTATTCTTATTTAGTAGATTGTGCAATTTGTTTTGTTTGGATCTCATTCCAACAAAAGTTAAAGTTCATTCCATAATGAAGTTATAATCCAATTACAATTCATATATATATATATATATATATATATATATATATATATATATATATATATATATATATATATATATATATATATATATAAGTTTGCATCTTGTGTATCTTTATACATGAAGATCTTATTCTAAACTGATTATCTCAGACACATTATCTTAGTTCTTGTTAGGTACTCTTAGAATGTCGTTATTGTCATCTAGTGACTTACCCATGTATCCAATTTATATGTTATGATATGTTTATAGCATGATCTTATACCATTTCTTGGGCATAATATGGCATACATGATAGATTCATTGTCAAGCAAATAGAATATACATCATTTCATCTAGCTCAAACCTATGCCCTAGGTCCGTTTTAGGCTATCTAAAACTTAGTGCCATGTGGCAAACCGAAGAGCCCTCTGAAGGAATATTGTATCTTAGTAAACATTGATGTTATCTTCATTTTTATATGAAAGTAAACCTTGTATTCATATATTAAAACGAATATTCCAACCATGAGATGTTTTTTGTATATCCATAAGTGAATCTCAATCCTTACACATTTTGCTAGGATAACATGGATTAAGAAAACCTCTTAGTTATGCTATAGATATATTTAAGTAGATGTCTATTAAGAACATCATTTTTTTCTTGAAATCTATTTCTCATATCTTATATTAAGAATATGTAATTATGGTAAATAATAACCTTGTTGATCTAATCATAGCTACTTGTGAAAAGGTTTGATCCTAGTCACTGTCATGATTATGATAAGGACCATAGTAAATGATATGAGTATGAGAAAATCCTTTTATGACAAGCCTTACTATATGTATATAGATATCAATGTATGTGTTCTTTTTAAAGAATCTCTTACTCCTTCTAGTCTTACTATAGAGAGGAAGATTAATCAACCCCATACTCGGTTATTAGACATGGATTACATCTCAATGTTCATGAATATAAGTCATTTATTAGATTCAAGATTTGATATAGCATTTTGGTAGTTGATAGATTTGTCAGAAATCATCAAGGAGAACTCATCAATGAGTGATTCCACATTTCTCAATTTGTAGATGATGTCTACTGTTAATGCGTACAGTTTGTGTGTATGAATAGCTATTATTCATCTTTAACAATTTCTTATTATAACTAGTGAAAATAATTGCTACATCAAACTATGGTTCATGAGATGCGTCAAGTTCCATGTGCTTCCTACTGCTTTGTCATTTGAAGCTTGCTTTCTGCTAACTAAACATTTAGAGGAATAAGAGAACGTAGTCTTGGTGGGGTTGTAAATAATAATCTTAATGCCCTTTTAGAATATTCTACAAACATGTAAATAGTTGGAGTTTGTATTCAACATACAATTTAAGTGATTGAAGTATATGTTGGATAAGGTGTCTAAGTCCATAACTATTTCTGGTAGGTACTTGACCCGACCCGGCATGGTCCATTTGGGTTGCATGGCACCATGCAATTGGATAAACTAAATGAGAGAAATAACGCTTGGAGGTTATTAATATATTATAAGTTCTAATATATTAATAATATTATTTGATTAGTTTGATCAAGAATTAATTTAGAATTAATTAAGTGATCAAAAGATAACTAATTAAATATATGGGTTGATTAAGTAAATCATCCATATCTTGTATAGTGGGCTAAAAGGCTCCATGGATCATCAAGTTGGGTTCCACCCATAGGATGCTCCATGGATGCTCCATGGGAGTTACAAACCCATGGGTCATGGAAATGAAGAGTCATGACACATTAGGGTTTAACCCTAGATGTGTCAACACTATATAAGTAATATGATCTCCTCCCAAATCAGTTACACTAAGTAATAAGGGGGCTTGGCCGATTTTGAAGAGTGTGAATTCTCTCATAAGTTCTTCCAAGAGCATTTGGTGTTGTGTGAAGCATTTGAGGCATCACCACTTGAGGTGCTAGGCTCACAAGGTTTCAAGGAACACAAGCAACAACAAGGTAAGTTATTCTATCTATACTTTATGTTAAAATTGTTCCCCATGTATGCTAGATAGGATATAACCTTGGAATTCAACTTTGCATGACAAATTAGACAAACATAGATCCAAGGTTATTAGGGTTGCATGTACACTTAGGAAGTGTTAGAATGCTCAAAACCCATCAGTGGTATCAGAGCCTAGGCTTGTTTGTTCTTATTTGTTCTTAAAAGTTGAAAAACAGAATCGAAAATTTGCTGTCTGCGATCGGACTCGCCGAGTCCATGTGTATCTTCAACCAACTCGGCGAGTCATGTTCATGCACTCGGCGAGTAGGGTCGAATGAGTGCAGAATTTCGATTCAGTTGCTGGAAAATGAATTAGAAACATTACCCTAAACTGTTTTAGTAAATATAAACTTGTTTTTGGTGGTGTAATGTTTTGCTAAGTCATTTACAACAACTAGTTATCAAAATTACAAAGTTTTATGTAATTTTTGATTATGTTCATATTCATGTTCTTGTTCTTATGAAGTTTTAGATGATCATAGGAATTATTTGTAACCTATTTGGTAGTTTAATTCTTGATCATAATGTGTTTTAATGGAGTCCATAACTTATCCTTAAGTTATGGAAAACCATGAGTCACTTGAGTTAAAAACCATTAAGAAAACACAAGAGTTATAAAAATGAAGAGTCTTCATTTTATGACTCTATTAAACTCATAAGTTACAAGAAATGAAAAGTTTTGGAAGTTACAAAACTTGCCCTCAAGTTTTGGAACAAGTAAAGTTAAGTTAAAACTTTAGTTCCAACCCCTAGAATTTTAAAAGTTAAAATTCAACCCTTATACTTATATTATGATGATTTAATAATTATATATATATGTATAAGAACAAGTCGTCTTACCGCTAGTACGCCTCATTCACGAAGCCGGTCTATAAGGTGGGTATAAGGTTGTTGCCTATAAAATGGTGACTTAATGGGTGTATATTCTCACCCACCGCTTGCTTGACTGGTGGAGGGTCGTTAGCCGAACGGGTAAGACAAGGACTTATAAATTCTCATTCAAAGTATGATGAATATAATAAAGTAACTAAATGTTTATTAAATTCCCAATCTTAGTTACTTTAGGAAAAATGTGAATAAGGTGCTAATCCATGAAATTACACTTTACACTTTGTCTGAGTCGTTGGTGGAGCGTGTGTGGTTAACCGGCACACTAACTTGGACTTAACAAGGTAGGTAAAGGGTGACTTAAGGTTTATTATAGTATCGGTGGAGCGTGTGTGGTTTACCGACACATCGATTGAGTGATAAACTTTAAAGGTACCAAGTGATTTGCATGGTTACTTCACACCTCGTTTTGTGATCCTCGGCATCCCAGTCACAAAACCTGGAGGGCACTCCCGAGATTGAAACATGCCTTTGAAAAGTTCATTGGATCTCAAAGAATCTAGGAATTTCTAAAACCAATAAAAACTAAATATTTATTATTTCGGTTTTCGTGGTGGAAATTGGTGAATCGTCATTCACCTACCTTTCAAATATGGTATAGCTTAGATTACGACATACCTCTTCTAAGTTATATTATATTGTGATTGGATCCTAGCCTTAATATTACATTTGGGTGTTTTATTAAGGACTCTCTTAAATCTAAACTAAACTTGTTCTTCTTTTCAGATGTCTTCAAATAGTGCTTCTGGCTCGAATCCTAATGGCTCCTTTACTCTTATGAGTCTATGTGGGAAAGTCACCTTTGATGGATCCAACTTCAACAAATGGATCAGAAACATCAGGATGATTACCCGCTACGAGGACAAAGAATATGTCCTTGACAAGGAGCTTAAGGAAATTGACGAGTCCACTGCAACTCCCCAGGAGATCGCTGACTTTCATACTCATGAAAGAGATGCAACCAAGGTGGCTTGCATCATGTTAGCCACCATGACAGCTGAACTCCAAAAGTCTTATGAAGACTTCTACCCTTATGAAATGCACCAAGATTTGATGGAAAGATACCATCAAAGTGCACGACAAGAGAGGTACGAAGTCATCTGCTCCATGATAACGACCATGATGAAGGACGGAGAGTCCGTCACGAGCCACATGCAGAAAATGCAAAGGTATGTGGATCGGTTGCTGAAGCTCAATGTGAACTTCCCTGAGGAGCTTGCAATAGATATCATTTTGCACTCCTTACCATCGTGCTATGATCAATTCCGCATGACATATCACATGAACAAGGAAGAGGTCACCCTCAGCAAACTTCAGGGACTTCTCAAGACCGCAGAAACAGGTCTTAAGGGGAAGTCGGTTGCTATCACTCCTACTCCAGAAACAACTCCGGTCTTGGCAATCGGGCAGAGTCGAGGGAGGAAGAGAAAGAGATCTTCAAAAGGTACCAAGGCTCGGACCCTTGATGGCTCTTCTTCAAGTGGAACCAAGAAAGGTTTCATTACTCCTTCTTCTGACCCAAAAGAGGCTGAATGCTTCTATTGCCACGAAAAAGCTCATTGGAAGCGGAACTGCCCAAAGTACCAGCAAGATGTGAAGGATGGGAAAGTCAAACCCAACCATGCAGGTATTTACACTATTATTTCTAATAACTCACCCCATTCGAAATCTTGGGTCCTTGATACAGGTTGCGGTATTCATATTTGTTGTGACTTGCAGGGACTAGGAAGAAGTAAGAATGTGGAGCAAGGAAGAATAAACTTAATCATGGGGAATAGGAAAGTTACACCTGTCACCAAGATTGGAGTTTATACTTTATCGCTAAGTAGTGGGTTAAATTTAGATTTGAATAAGTGTTGTTATTCGCCAGAAATGGCAAGAAATATTATTTCCTTTCATGCATTGTACAAACAAGGTTTCACCTTTTCGTTTGATAATGAAGTTGGTTCGATTAATGCTTTCTTTAATAATGTACTTTATTTTAAAGCATTACCTTGTGATGGTGTGTATGAAGCTGTATCTATTGTAGATAACTTAGGAAATAATGTTTTGTGTATTGATTCTACTAATAATAATAACTTGGATAAAGCATCATTATGGCATTGTCGTCTTGGACATATAAGCAAGAAACGCATAGGCCAACTCCAAAAGGATGGAGTCTTGGAGTCGTTTGACCTAAAGTCAAATGATAGTTGTGAATCATGCTTACTTGGAAAAATGACAAAGTCACCCTTCACAGGCTCATGTGAAAGGGGTGAAGGTTTGTTGGACCTTATACACACGGATGTGTGTGGACCATTCAAACATGCCACAAGGGATGCTAATCGTTATTATTTGACTTTTACCGATGATTACAGTAGATATGGATATGTCTACTTAATCAAGCATAAGTCAGAGACTTTCGAGAAGTTTAAGGAATTTAAACAGGAAGTCGAGAATCAATTGGGCAGGAACATTAAGATGCTTCGATCCGATCGAGGTGGTGAGTATCTTAGTTCAGAGTTCCTCGACTATCTAAAGGAATGTGGGATTGTCTCACAATTGACACCTCCCAGGACACCGCAGTTGAATGGTGTGGCTGAGAGGCGTAATCGAACCTTGTTGGACATGGTTCGTTCCATGATGAGTCGAGCTTCGCTACCAATCTCATTCTGGGGGTATGCCTTAGAGACTGCCGCCCATATCCTCAATCTAGTCCCTACAAAGAAAGTTGCCAAAACTCCTCACGAGATGTGGACTGGTAAAGTACCTAAACTAGACCACATCAAGATTTGGGGCTGCGAGGCTTTCGTGAGACGCGAGACTCATGATAAGCTCGAACCCCGAAGCGAGAGGTGTATTTTCATCGGTTACCCACAGCATTCCTTTGGTTACCTCTTCTACAGACCTAGTGACAACGTGGTTTTTGTAGCAAGAAGAGGAGTCTTTCGAGAAAGAGAGTTTATAAGCCAAGGAGACAGTGGGAGGCAAGTTGATCTTGAAGAAATTCAAGAATCAAGTGGTGAAGGAACTTCAAACTCTAGCCCTCAACTTGAGGAGGAAACTCCTGTTGAGCCAATTGACGAATCTGTACCTCTGAGGCGTTCCACGAGAGTTAGGAGTGCACCTGAGCATTACTATGGATTCCATATTACTGCAGAAGGTGAGACACTTATTAGTGATGAGACACTAGTAAGTCAAGATGACCCTAACAGCTACGAGGAAGCCATGGCAGGCCCCGAGTCTGCCAAATGGAAAGAGGCTATGGATAGCGAGATACAATCCATGTATGACAATCAAGTTTGGAACTTGGTTGAGAATGTACCTGGTCGAAAGACTGTAGGGTGCAAATGGGTCTTCAAAAAGAAGACCGACATGGATGGTAAAGTACACACTTATAAGGCTAGGCTGGTTGCAAAGGGCTTCTCTCAAATTCCTGGAGTGGACTATGATGAGACCTTTTCTCCGGTAGCCAAGATTAAGTCTATTCGGGTTCTGTTAGCCATAGCTGCATTTCATGACTATGAAATTTGGCAAATGGATGTCAAAACCGCTTTCCTTAATGGGAAGTTGGCTGAAGATGTTTACATGAGTCAGCCAGAGGGTTTTGTCAGTAACGAGTACCCTAATAGAGTGTGTAAGCTTGAGAAATCCATTTATGGATTAAAGCAAGCACCTCGCAGATGGAATCTTTGCTTTGATGAAAAGGTCAAGGAATTTGGCTTTTCTAGGAGTGAAGATGAATCTTGTGTATATGTCAAGGCTAGTGGGAGTATAGTTAGCTTTTTGGTATTGTATGTGGATGACATACTACTCATAGGAAACGACATTCCAACCCTGCAGGAAGTAAAGTCCTGGCTTGGAAAGTGTTTCGCTATGAAGGACCTTGGTGAAGCTGCCTATATTTTGGGGATAAGAATCTTGAGAGATCGGAGTAAAAGACTAATTGGACTTAGTCAAAGTACCTACTTGGAGAAGATTCTGAAGAGATTCAGAATGCAAAACTCCAAGAAAGGAGAGTTGCCCATCCAGAGTAGTGCCAAGCTGAGTAAGACACAAAGCCCTAGCACTGAGGCTGAGATAGCAGAAATGAGTCGATTACCTTATGCTTCGGCTGTAGGTTCGATCATGTATGCTATGACGTGTACTCGACCTGATGTAGCCTTTGCCTTGAGCATGGTTAGCAGGTTTCAGGGGAATCCTGGCAAGGCACACTGGACTGCGGTAAAGACTATTCTCAAGTACCTACGAAGGACTAAGGACTGGGTCCTTACCCTCGGTGGGAGTGATGACTTGAGAGTTGTAGGGTATAGTGATGCTAGCTTCCAGACTGATAGGGATAACTTCCGCTCTCAGTCAGGCTGGGTCTTTACCCTAAATGGAGGAGCAATTTCTTGGAAGAGTTCCAAGCAAGAGACAGTGGCAGATTCTACTTGTGAAACAGAGTATATTGCAGCTAGCGAAGCGGCAAAGGAGGCGTTATGGCTGAGGAACTTCATTGGAGACCTTGGAGTTGTACCAGCTATTAAAGAGCCGATGGAAATTTTCTGTGATAGTGAATGTGCTGTTGCCTTAGCCAAGGAACCAAGGGATCACGGGAGATCCAGACACATCGACAGAAAATACCATTTCATCAGACATCGGATCGAAGAAGGACTCCTCGTGGCAAAGAGGGTATCATCGGATGAGAACCCAGCAGATCCCCTCACGAAGGGACTGACTCGGGTTAAGCACCTCCAGCATGCTCGGAGCATAGGGCTGAAGGATGATATTAAATTTAGAAGTTAGATAATCTCGAAATTTGTAAAGTGTAATTGACATTTGATGATGAATAAAAGTGTTTTATTTATAAGTAAAGTGTTGCTATCTCTTGTCGATCGTTTACTATATTTCTTTTGCATGTTTTGACTTCCAGAATAATTTTGTTTGGTTTAACATATTATTCAAACCTCCACAGTCGGTCATATGTCGGAAGTAGGTATGAATCAAGACTGTCATGATTGGTTGTAGAGGTCTGGGACAAGGCTACAACAATCATGAGTGCTCATAAGTTCTGAGCATTGGACTCAACCCACGCTCACTGGAATCACTTCATGGAATTCTATCTCGAGTGATCGTGAGACGGTAATATCATATAAATCTTTAAACCTAGAGATATGATTTGTTACTTACGAGTTGGTTATGCATTGATTGTACGAAAAACGCATTGGTAACTCGATGTTATAAAATCGTGCTCTTATGTGTAATTCAATGAGTAGTAGAACAAACATATGAGTCGAAGTTTATCTGTTCCTTCTTGGATTAGAAGCTGATATCTGGGCCCCTCGATGATTTTGTTTTGACCTATGTACCGGGCCCGGTCAGAACTAGATTGATGTGTTCAATAAAGTTCTTTGTCATACAAATCGGAAATCGGGAAACAAATGTTGGACAATAAGTAAGACATTGTTCCATGTATTTGTCCGACTGATATCTAGAACAGAGGATTATATGATCACTTATCTTAAATGGCGTACCATCATCTTCTCAAGTTTCGAGAAACCTTGTAAAGAGCTACGATTGCCGATCGGTTCCTGAAGTCATACTTGCAGTAATAGTTACTAGACTTATCCAAGTGGGAGACTGTTGGATAAGGTGTCTAAGTCCATAACTATTTCTGGTATGTACTTGACCCGACCCGGCATGGTCCATTTGGGTTGCATGGCACCATGCAATTGGATAAACTAAATGAGAGAAATAACGCTTGGAGATTATTAATATATTATAAGTTCTAATATATTAATAATATTATTTGATTAGTTTGATCAAGAATTAATTTAGAATTAATTAAGTGATCAAAAGATAACTAATTAAATATATGGGTTGATTAAGTAAATCATCCATATCTTGTATAGTGGGCTAAAAGGCTCCATGGATCATCAAGTTGGGTTCCACCCATAGGATGCTCCATGGATGCTCCATGGGAGTTACAAACCCATGGGTCATGGAAATGAAGAGTCATGACACATTAGGGTTTAACCCTAGATGTGTCAACACTATATAAGTAATATGATCTCCTCCCAAATCGGTTACACTAAGTAATAAGGGGGCTTGGCCGATTTTGAAGAGTGTGAATTCTCTCATAAGTTCTTCCAAGAGCATTTGGTGTTGTGTGAAGCATTTGAGGCATCACCACTTGAGGTGCTAGGCTCACAAGGTTTCAAGGAACACAAGCAACAACAAGGTAATTTATTCTATCTATACTTTATGTTAAAATTGTTCCCCATGTATGCTAGATAGGATATAACCTTGGAATTCAACTTTGCATGACAAATTAGACAAACATAGATCCAAGGTTATTAGGGTTGCATGTACACTTAGGAAGTGTTAGAATGCTCAAAACCCATCAGTATAATCCTAAGAGAATAAAGGAGGATAATTTCCACTAACTAAAAAGTAAAGTTTTTCCAGTAAGGGTTAGTTAATCCTTTATTATCACTAAGGACTTAGATGGAATTACTAGTATATATCGCAACTTTATATTTGAAAACTTCAACAAAAATGTCACAATTATGTTTTAACATATAAGATATAATTACAATGACTATAGTCGTTAAGAAAGTAGATTAGTGAAAATACCATTAGGAATATTTTATATATGAATAAGATTCACATATATCAAATAAACTACATTATTTTCCTTTAAAGATCCGTTTCTTGAAGTTGGAATATGTGTATTTCATTTATATAATAAAGATAACGTCTTAAATAAATTTGATTTAAAACAAATTTAAGTAAAAAATGTTTGCATATAGAACTTGTTATTTAGAAAACTTTGATATTTGATTTCTAATTTTATTAAGAGATCTAGTCTCATAAATAGAAGTTCATCATTTAAGAATATGAATATTATCGTTATGAAAAAAGATTTAAATAAATAATAAAATTTTAATAAATTAATATGTGTGTGTATATATATATACAGAGAGAGAGAGAGAGAGAGAGAGAGAGATGCTACATTAAAACATACATTATTCCAAAACAAAAATTGTTTTACAGTAAAAGTACATTACATTATTGTTACCGTATCTCTCAAGAAAAACGTTAAAGAAGGAGAAGTCAAACTAGTGCCAAGCTTAGCCTGGTTAGAATTCGGTCATATCCAGTCTGAGTCCAAGTTCGGGCATTCAACGGTATGGCGGTTAAGGGGCAGAACCACGCCTCTCCATCTTCTCCAAAAAGAAATACCCCAAAAAATGTGGAACAATCAGCTAGTTCCACTTGCCCATCTGACGAAATCTACGATCATCATAATATCGAAGATTCTCCTCTAGCCAGTGAGGTGACGAGACAGAAAGACGTGACAAATGATCCTTCAATACGGATCTCCCACGTCCTGTCTCACGAAAGGAGGCTCAACAGAATCAGTTAGGAAGCACACTCCTCTCGATCACATATAAAAGGACCCTTCTTCCTTATGAAGTAAGGGACGGAACTATTTTTCTCTCATAATTACCCTATCTTCTCTCGGAATCAATTCTAACTTGAGCATCAGAGCTTCATCCTGTGAATCCCTCCCAAATGCCGTCTAACGATCATCTTTTTCTTTTACACGCCAATCTCACAAACACCATCCAACTCTGCAGCTGAAACGATGGCAACCTACATAGCCAATCTATGGCATCCAATAGTTAACCCAACTCCACAAGCAACAATTGTAACCAAAACTCCACATATTGTCACAACACAGCAAACAGAGAGACCTCTTTCGCAAAAACATTCGGTCCCACACAGTTCAGGCACTGGAACCTGGATCGGTCACAATATTCAACCGCTATCACACTATTCATTGATGATCTACCTACACGGCACCATGGTAGGCTTGCCCCATGTGCCGCTGTTTGTGCGACAACCACCGGTCTTCCGCCTGTTCACACATCAGGCTCAAGGTCCAATCCCAGAAGTGTCTCAGCCGTACGTCACATGTGTACAAACCTCGATAAACCAATGATCCAACTCCTATGGACCTGGCGTCCATTTCTCAGTAGCACCAGAATTCAACCCCTTCATGGCGACTGATCAACCATTCGTCCATGAAATGGTACACGAGAGCAAACCCATAAATAGTTCACCCGATAGGGCAATATGCATTCCAACAATTTGGATTGCAACCAAACTTGCAGCAATATCAACCGTACATCTCGCCGGCGGCCATGCACAACCTGATGTATGCGATCCCCTACCAGGCGCAACAACATATGGCCTATGGCAGTATGTCGTACTCGTACATGAACAACCCCATGCGAAGTGCAAGCTCTAATTTCAACCATGAACTACTTCAATACGAGATTCCACATACTGCAATGATACTGAACATGCCAAAATATGACAACATTACTGACCCAGATGACCACATCGACAACTATGAGTGGACAATGACATCTCTTAAGATGGATCATCACTTCACCTGCACATATTTCCCATGCACCATAACAAGAAACGCAGTTGAGGAAAGGAAAAAGGGACGCCAACTCTATGATGGCATGTAAAAAAAGAGAAGGATAGTCGATTCGTGACTATTATGATTGATTCACGCTAGCTACCTTGAACGTCCCAAGACATGAGGAGTTCCTGGTGACGGGCGCCTTCGCCCAAGGTCTGCTTCCAGGGCCTCTATCTAAGAAAATGCAACGGATACTCCCTATATCCAGGGATGAGCTCAAGTTTTGTGTGGAAAAATATCTGGCACAAATTGAAGGGGAAGAGTGAAAGGAGGCCAATCTCAACGCTTTAGCAAACACATACATCAAACAGGAGGAGGCGACATTCCGACCAAGTTCCTCAGCAGGAGAGACAAGATGGTAACCAACAGAAACACAATTGCCACTCTAGGCACGTGTCGAGGAGGTTCAGGCCGTTCAAAAAAGATGACAAAAGGAATGGTCATGCAAATGTTCATGCACTCAACAAAACTCCATCAAAGGAGATCAAGGACAAGACCAAATTCTATGAATATCACAAGAGCAAAACTCATGATACCACTGAATGCACAATGTTGAAAAGGGAGATATATGAGAAGAAACTAGTTGGAAACATAGTTGACAATGCAAACGAGCTCAGAGGAAAATTTAATGAGGACAAACACCAGCCTAGAAATTAAAAGGATGGGGTAAATGACCACGATAAGAGGCCAGCGATACTTACCATTATTGGGCATTGTCCATGCAGCAATTGTCAAAGCCAACAAGCCATCGCACCGATATAGAATCAAAACATGCTTAATATAGACTTTTCAATGAGTGATCCAGACCAAAACATTGGTGTTAAGCATGTATACATTGATAATGGAAGCAGGGTCAACGTAATCTATGAGCACTGCCTTCGGCGGTTGCCAATCCAGTGGGAAAAGTACCTCCAACCACCACAATAGGGCATGCTAGTCGGGTTTACTGGTCATGGCATCTGGTCAGCACGTACAATCATGCTCTCATTTACACTGGTCAGTCATGATGGAACAAAATAGGTAATGAGGGTAGTTAAGTTCTGGGTTGTTGATGTCCAAGTAGAATACAATATCCTACTAGGCCGACCTGCACTTTTCCAACTACGAGCGATTTTTTCCACTCTCCATGAAATTCTCAAATTCAGCACAAGCGGAAGGTCAGTGACGATCATAGCAACCAGGCCATATCATGAATTCAGTGTCGAACAAGAAACAAAGCAAGAAACCAAATATTGTCAAAGTGAAATTTTATAGAAGGTGGAGAATTATAGGGGAGATCAGCAACAACATGAATGTGGGTTAACGAGGCAAGGAAAAGGCACAGGGACATGTTCAGACGATTAACAACATCTCTTTCATGGAAAGAACCAAGTGTTGATCCAAATATGATCTAGCCAGAACATGGAGCAAAAATTGCAAAGCAAGGGAATGCCTACCCACGAGCAAGGGCATCAGTCCAGCCTGTAATCGATGGTCAAGCCATGCTCAGACAAAGAATGATTCGAGACTCGAACCGGATCTTTGCCTGTGTCAAAGATGAATCAAAACCCTTTCGGATGAAGAAGCTAAGTGCTAGCAATAACAAAGATAGTGACGGAGTGTCAATCACTCTAACACACAAGCTTTAATGTAGAAGAGAACCAAGCAGGCTCTTTGATGAACAAAACAAAACCCTGGATAACCGTATGAAACACATGATTGATAGGTGCAGGGAAAAGAGCAAGTGTTGCAGCACATGTTGGACCAAGGAGAAGGGGAAATGTGAGTGCCTGCAGAGCATGAAGGACAAAATTATGCTCTTCCACACCAAGACCCGGTGGTGGAAGCAGGAAAGAACCCCAAGCTATCAAGAAGCACTTGGAGAAGATGAGAAAAGGATGCACAACCATGACGAGGCAGTCACAACGGAGCAATCGACCAAAAATAAAGTGAAGGCTTAGAAAAGGGAGTATGGTCAAACTCCACACAAGATAAAAATACTCCAAGTACCGACGTAAAAACCGGGCCCGTGCCCTGATACTTAGACATTTACAGTCTAATGTTTTGTGTCTTTCCTTTTTAAGAGTTAATATAATTTTTGTTTTCAAAGAGCTTTCTAGAATTCTGTTTAAGCAATTGCAACAACACAAAGTAAAGAGGTTGTGCATATTTTCCACGTAGCAACAATGCCTGATCACCAACGCTACTTGAGAAAAATTTTATGAAGAATGTAACCATAGGTCTCAAAGAATCATAATCTTTACGTAAAACTTGGCAATAACATCTCAGAGTTGAGAATGTATAAATTTTATTTGATGGCATAAAAAGGGGGTCTTTAAAAGATCCAATACCTTTCCCCTAAAAATCAGATAGTAAAAGGCCATGAGGTAACGATCTCGGCCAAAACACAGGTAGCTAAACATCATAGTATAGACAAGAACATAGGCTAATATTTCACAAGTTAACATGAAAACCTCGGTTGAGTATACTAGTCGAAAATCATTGAAAGCATATATGCTAGTAGTAGTGGATACACAACGTCCGAGACGCACTCTAAGCTAATTAACACGGACCCTAGAACAAGGGAGTGTGTAGAAAAGAATTATAATAGAAATGTCGAATAACCCTAGCCTAAAGATATCACAGGTAAATTCAAAATACATAAAAAGCATTTCTATACCATGTACAAAGAAAAATACATCGTTCTTGGTCATTAACAACCAATATCTTTCATTAGACATATAAAACAAAGGAGTGCAGATACATTACAAAATGAATAAAAAGGGACAAATAAAGATAAGTCCCTAGAGTTTGAGGAAGAGCTTCCAAGACCCGGTCTACGAAAAAACTAGCGGAATCAGTCGTAATCCAGCTCTCCCAGACGAAAGTGGCGTGCAAATTTCGTCTCAGCAAGGGACAAAAGGGTAATATCCACCTCTTCGGCTCTTCTCAAGACACGACCATTATCTGGGGTTGCACTTTCACCCAAAGATATGGAACGACCGGCTAACTGTTTCCCTTTTTCAAGCCCAAGGGCCTCACACTCCTTTTAAACACCTTAGATCCCACTAGAAAATTTCACACTCTTGATAACCTTATCGATTACTCAGACTACCCTTTTCTCCAACATCAATTGCAAGTTGCCTCGGGCAACAACACCATCAACCCAGGCACGAGCCAGCTGACGTTGGCAACTGGCCAACTCACTCGCTACAACACCCTTCTATCGACTTAAATAACTCACTTGATTTTTGAGTCACTCCGTTTGGCTTTCCAGAGTGGCCACATGATTTTCCAAAGTGGTCTTCTCGCAGTCAACAATGCAATTTTGCATGGATAGTAATCGACGCTCTGCCTCTGAATCACAGAGTTCCTCCCTTAAGCCTGCAACGAAATCTTGAAATGTTTTTACCTATGCTTCATTTATGCCAGAGCGGCAAACCCGGTCAGTGGCAACAACCATAAGGGCAAACGCTTCAGCGAAAACACAGGTAGCTAAACATTAGAGTATAGTAGTTTTATTACTTAAAATAAAACCATGTGTTTGTATTCTATGGAATCCTGCAGTTGTATTGTATAGTAGTTCTATTAATTAAAATAAAACTATTTAAATAATTGAAATCCCGTAAACAAATGGTTAGTTTATACTGTTGTGTTTTTGGTATAACCATGCTTGGTGTGACCTAGTGACCTCTACGACGTTCTTCAGGCATTAGAAGCGTATGATATTTGTCACCCCATGCATGTCTGCCTAACTGTAGCTAGCAGTTTAGGTGTGAGATTGTCAGTCCCGTATAGATCTATACACAAATATCACACTCTCCCTCCAGGAGACTCGGGTTATACAGTGGTAGGATTTAGTTCCGCACCCCGGAGGGTCCAATTGAAGTAGTGCCTCACAACCCTGCATTAACTAGTTTACATGTAGTGTCGTACTGTTCTCTTATACTTGAAACTGTATGTATAACTTGTAGAGTAACAATAATTATACTTAAATAATTATTTAGTATTGTACTCTTGTATTTGGAAAATAGTATTGTATATCATAAACTATATCTACCATAATTTATATGTGTTCTTGTCTACATAGTGTCCTTGAAATAGTAAAACAGTGTATTGTATCCCAAACTATACCTATTATAGTTTATACGTGTGTTCTCGTTTCATGTAATGAATTTTGTAAAGTTCTGTATTCTTCCCAAACTATATCAACTATAGTTTAATTTTATGTTAGGTATTGTACTGAAAAATTTTCAATTATGGTTGTATGTTGATGCTCAACATGTTACAAAAGTGATAAAAATATCTGAATATTTTTATAGAATTGTATTGATGTCTAGGTTTGTATCAATTGCAAAAAATTTAATCTCTTTGAAACCGTTCGTATAAAAACACAAAGTTCATTGTGTTTTACTTGCATTCCCCCTGAAAACATTAAAAATATTAAAAAAAATGTAGGGGTATGAACTCACAGTTGTTTGTGCACGTGTTGGACAATGAGACTAGAAAAATGACCTTCGAGTTGAGGTACACAGTATTAACGGTATCGTAAGGATAATTAAACACATAATTATATTTAAATTAGCGAGACCATTAATTTAAGTGTTAGAAAATACTTGTTTTTGGTGTTAGGAAATTTTACCGAGAATTTTATGAAATGAATGGGAGGGTTTCCGGTCGAGGTTAAATCCGAGAACCATGTTCTCGGTCCAGAGGGGTTTTCGGTTGGAACTAGTTTTCGACCGAACACAGGTTCTTGGCCGAAATCAGGTTCTTGGTTCTGCTATTTTTTTTGGCCACTTAAAGATATGAAGGCTATTCTTGGTGTTCTTGAGGAAAAATATGAAGATTTTAAGGTTTCCTCTTGAAGATATGAGTGTTCTTGGATGATCCTTAGGAGCAAAATGAGAGAGTTTTCCGGTGAAATGAGTAAGAAATGATCAAGTTTCCTTGGAAAAACCTTTATATTGGTTGGGTTTTCGGACGGAATGGAGTTCTCGGTAGAGATCTATTTTCGACCCGAGGGTTTTCGGCTGAAAACGAATGGCTGAACGAGTTTCGCTATTTTTGAGGAGATATCTCGGGTGTTTCAAGTGTTTTTGGTTCCAAAAACCTATATAATCTTTATTTATATATTTTAGATTATTTTCTAACCCAAATAAACATAACGAAATAAATAAAACTGAAATTTTATTTATAAGTCTAGACTTTTGTTGACTGGGAAAGTATCGGGTTGTCACACCTCCTCAAGAGATGCTAGGGTTTCGAGATATGACTCAAAGGGCTATGGAGGCTGAGAAATGAGAGGATCATGGGTTATAATGTTGTTTAAATAGGGTTCAAACCCTAAAATTTAGGGTTTGTCCCCTGGATGTGTACACCTTGCGTACGAGAAGTACGCCCCACGTACTCCTAGGTTTTTGAAAGTTACGAAACTGCCCCCTAGGGTCCAAATCTACATAGTATTTACACACCGAGGGTAAAAAAAATGAAACGTACATTGAATCGGATGTTATAATCCCCCCCTTTAATCAGATTTCATCCTGGAAAGTCTACTACTATAAATAACTCTGGTTAATGCTCCCTCTTCTCGTCCTCATGCTCCAACTTTCACTTAGACCCATTTTAGTGCTGCCACTACACCTTCACCAACTCCACAACCTTGTTCCACAAGGTTTCTGTCGTCTTGTCAAGGATGGAAATCGGTCTCTCAGTATAATTCAAGCGATCATCCACCTAAATATCCTCCAATGGAACCACCGTAGAATCATCAACCAACCATTTCCGCACCCGAGAGACATTAAACATGCTATGGATATGACTAAGCTCCTCGGGTAGATCCAAGCAATAAGAAACTTAACCCACCCGAGCCAAATCCCTAAAAGAACTGATATACCTGAGGCCTAACTTTCCCCACTTCATGAATCAGATGACCCCTTTCCAAGGTGACAACATCAGGAGAACCATGTCCCCAACCTGGAACTCTAGATCTGATCAATGCTTGTCGGCATAGCTCTTTTGCCAACCCTGATTTGTCTAAAGTCTACCCTAAGCCTGCTGAATCAACTCGATAGTCTTGAGTACCACCTCAGTATTCCCTACGACTTGCTGACCAACCTCACCACAACATATTGGGTTCCTGCAATTCCTCCAACAAAGCATCTCAAAAGGAGGTCGATCAATGATGGCGTGATAATTGTTATTATACGGAAACTACACCAAAGGGAGATACATATCTTAGCTCCCACCAAAATCGAACACACAGGCCCGAAGCAATCCTCTAGGGTCTAGATAGTCTTCTCACTCTATCCATCAGTCTGCAGGTGGAAAGTCATGTTGAAATGCAGTCGAGTACCCAAATCCTCATGAAATCGCTTACAAATCGGACACTTGTGTCAGAAAACACTAAAACTGTCACCACATGCTGTTCCATAACCTCCTGATGTAGATGTTAGCGAACTTCTCTATGGAGATACTCTCCTAAATTTGAATTAAATGCACACTCTTATTCAATTGATCCACAATGACCCATATCGAATCCACTCCGCGCGCTGTCCGTGGCAACTATATGATGAAATCCATAATAATCTCTTCCTATTTCTAAACCGGAATGCCTAATGGCTCCATTTTTTTCGTGGGGTTGCTGATGCTCAACCTTGAATTTCCTGCAAGTCAAGAACCTCTCCACATACCATGCCACATCTCACTTCGTACATGGCCACCAATAATCAGGCCAAACATCAATATACATCTTTGTTGCTCCAGGATAAATAGAGAATCTTGATTTATGCTCCTCTTCTATCAAAACCTGCCACACAACAACCCAATATAGAACCCACACACTCTGATGGAGAGTCAATAACCCTCGGCTATCATAATTGAAGGAAGCCACCTGTCCTACTATGCGGTCACTCTTCCGGTGCTCTTTCTTCATAGCCTCGATCTGAGCCTCCCGAATGTGCTCCAAGAGTGGAGTAATTACAGTCATCTGTAGGCATACAACTTTCATCGGAGCCATAAATCCTTGCGGCTGAGAGGGTCATCCACCACGTTGGCCTTCCTCGGATGGTAAATGATCTCACAATCATAATCCTTCACCACGTCCAACCACCTACGCTACCATATTTCTAATTCGACTGATCCATCAAATACCTCAAGTTATTGTTATCCGTATAGATAGTATAGCGGACCCCGTAGAGTTAATGTCGCTAAATCTTGAGGGCGAACAATAGAGATCCCAACTCCAAATCATGTGTAGGATAGTTCGCCTCATAATGCTTCATCTACCTAAAAGCATAAGCAATAACTCGGTGCCTTTACATCAGAACAACTCCCAAACCCATGATTGACGCATCACAATAAACCACAAAATCCTTAACACCCTCTGGCAGGGTCAGAATCGATGCTTCACATAGTTTCTGCCTCAAGGTCTCATAGGTCGCCTGCTGCTCAGGCCCCCAACGAAAAATGACAGTCTTCGTCATCAACCTAGTCAAAGGAAACGCTATCTTGGAGAAATCTTGAATGTATCTCTGGTTGGAATAGTGTCTAAGACTGCAGCTATATTTGGTAAGTACTTGACCCGATTGAGCATGGTCCTTTTGGGTTGCCTTCACCATAGCAACTTGATAGGATTATTTATTATGAGAGAAGAAATATTATTTATATATTATGAGAATAATATAAGGACTAATAATATTTTTATTTGATTAATATAAGTCATAAATTAATTAGGAATTTATTTGGTGACTTAAAGAGATTAATTGAATAAAGGGACATAAACTGTCAATTGTATGGTAGTTGTATTTTGAGTAGTGATTCCTTAGGGATAAGGGGTGGACGAATTTAGGGTTTGGATGAGCCTAGAAATCATCCAAGGCTTATCATAAGGAGATTGGATTGTTTAGTGCCTCAGTTATCCAATTAGGGTTTTAAGGATGAAACCCTAGGAGGCTCACTAGTATAAATACACCCATAGGGTTAAGAAAATCGGCACCCTAGGTATTAGAGAGACCCTGGCTGACTTTTCTCACCCTTCTCTCTCTCTCAAATCATCCTCTTGCTAATTGGTGTTTGTAAGCCATTAGAGGAGTGATATTTGTGACTCTAAGCTCCAAGGACAAGAAGATTTTAGCAAGTAATTCAAGGTAATCTTTCAGATCTGATTTCTTATGTTATTATACTAGATCTATGAATAAAAGTCTTGGATACATTGCATGTTCAATTAGAGAGACCTAGATCCAAGCATTAGGGTTTGTATGTGCACATAGGAAAGTTCTTATGGCTAAAACCCATTAGTGGTATCAGAGCCTTGATTGGTTTCTATTGAATTGATGCATTGGTTCCTTGATTGTTGATTGCAAAATTCGATTTTTGTGCATTTGGTTGATGAACTCGGCGAGTTCCATAGTGGACTCGCCGAGTAGGTCTCAACTCGGCGAGTCCATTGTGGTACTCGGCGAGTTCGAGCATCAGGAGGAGCTATTTTCGAGATTTCTTGCTGTTTATCTGATGGAAACTTGCCTTTATCTTAATGGATCAATATAAATCCAATTTTAACATATATTTGAGTATATCATAGACCTAATTCAAGATAATTACCAATTAATTGAATAATAATTTCCTTATGTGATAATTGATTAATCATTTTAATTAAATTGGTAAATTGTTTTGCAAGAAACATCAAATATGGATAATTATGAGATTAAATGGTTAATTTAAAGTATTTGTTATTTGATCCTTTATGTTTTGAAAAGTTTAAAACTAATCCTCAAGTTTTGAAATTTAGTTTTGTGATTATAAGTTTAATTTGGAAAATTTAAATTTCAAACCCTACAATTTTACAAGTTTAAAATTCAACCCTATACTTTACATGATTACAAGCTTAATATATATATATATATATATATATATATATATATATATATATATATATATATATATATATGTACGTATAATTAAAATGCTAGTCTTACCGTTAGTAGGTCTCATTCACGAAGCTGGTCTATAAGGTGGGTATAAGGTTGCTGCATATAAAATGGTGCTTAATGGGTGTATACTCACAACCACCGCTTGCTTAATCGGTGGAGGGTCGTTAGCCGAACGGGTAGGATAGGGCAACTCTATCTCCTCGTTAAAAGTATAATATTAGATACAAAGTAACTACATGTTTTTTCAAAATTGCTAATCCTAGTTACTTTAGGAAAAGTAAATTGATGCAATCCCATGAAATTAAACTTTGCACCCTTGCTAAGAAATCAGTGGAGCGTGTGTGGTTTACCGGCACACTAATTGGTTCTAAGCGTAGGTGAAAAAGGGTGATTCATTGTTTATCATAGTTCGGTGGAGCGTGTGTGGTTTACCGGCACATCGAATAGGTGATTGTTACAATGAAGGCACCGTGTAGATTTGCATGGTTATTCACACCCACTTTGTGATCCTCGGCATCCCAGTCACAAAAATGAGAGGGGCATATCGAGATTTAAACATGCCATTGAAAAGTTCAATGAATCTCATCGAAACCTAGGAATTCTCAATGCGTTTAAAAGTTAAAGGTAATGTTTTCATGGTGGAGAATTAGTGAATCATCATTCACTTACCTTCAAATTGTTTGCATGTTGGATTACGGCATCCCTTTTCTAATATATTAATAATGTTGTTGGATCCTAGCCCTAATTTTTCTTATTGTGTGATAATTAGGGATTCAAATTCTAATCAATCTTTGTCCTTTTTATTTATAGATGTCGAATGCAAACAACACTGCTTCTAGTTCATTCACATTGATGAGCCTTTTCCAAAAGGGGACTTTCGATGGAACGAACTTTAGCGAATGGATAAGATACATTCGCACGATTGCTCACTATGAGGACAAGGAGTATGTCCTCAACGTAAAGCTCAAGAAGATCAATCTAGAAATCGCTACTCCGGCTGAAATGACTGCTTTTGAAACACTTGAGCGTGATGCAACGAAGGTTCATTGCATCATGATAGCCACAATGAACCCCGAATTACAAAAGTCCTAGGAGGACATGCATTCGTACGAAATGCATCAAGACTTATTAGAGAGATACCATCAAAATGCGAATCAGGATTGTTACGAGATCTTCACTAACATGATCTCCGCTAAAATGGGACATGGAGAATCTCTAACCATACACTTGCAAAAGATGCAAAGGTATGTCGATCGTCTTCGCAAGATGAATGTCGACTTTGGGGAAGATTTGGCTATCGACATGGTACTTAATTCCTTGCCCGTGTTACAACCAATTTTGGATAACCTACCACATGAACAAGGAAGAGGTCACCCTAAGCAAACTCCAAAGTCTCCTAAGGGTTGCTGAGAGCAACCTCAAGGACTAGTCTGTCGCACCAACTCCCAATCCACCTACTGCTCCTGTTTTGGCTATTGGGCAGGGAAGGGGCAAGAAGAGGAAGGCTTCGTTTAAGAGCCACCACAAGGGAAAGTCTCGAGATGGTTCCTCTTCTAGTGGGACCAAAGATAATTTCGCTAAGCCCAACTCTATCCCGAAGGAGGCAGAGTGCCACCATTGCCACAAAATAGGGCATTGGAAGAGAAGCTGCCCAGAATACCTGCAAGCCATCAAGGAAGGATAGATCAAGCTGTCTTTCGCAGGTATTTACACAATTAAATCTAATGATTCATCTCATACTATTTCTTGGGTCCTCGATATCGGGTGTGGTTACCACATTTGTTCTGAATTGCAGGGACTAAGAAGAAATAGGGATGTGGAGCGTGGAAGAATAAATCTAATCATGGGGAACAGATCGTCGCCTATGACCAAGATTGGAATGTATTCTTTAGTGCTTAGTAATGGATTACGTTTAGATTTGAATAATTGTTGCTACTCGCCAGAAATGGGAAGAAACATCATTTCGTTTCATGGTTTGTTTAGACAAGGATTTAGATTTTCTTTTAATAATGAGAATGGTTCAATTTATGCTTATCTAAATGGTGTCTTATCTTTTGAACCAATGCCATGTAATGGAATTTATGAAACTATTATGATTGTAGATAACCTAGGAAATGATGTTTTCTGCATGGATTCTTCCAATAGTATGGATAAAGCATCCTTGTGGAATTGTTGTCTTGGACATGTCAAAAAGAAGCGCATAGCCCAACTCCAAAAGGATGGGGTGTTGGAGTCATTCGACCTTAGGGAAGCTGACACATGCGAATCTTGTTTACTTGGAAAGATGACCAAGTCACCCTTCACAAGCACATGTGAAAGGGGTGAGGGTTTCTTGGAACTCATACATACAGATGTATGTGGACCCTTTATTTCAACCACAAAGGATGGGAACCACTTGTATGTGACTTTTACCGATGACTATAGTAGATATGGGTATATTTACTTAATCAAGCAAAAGTCATAAACGTTTGAAAAGTTGAAAGAGTTCAAAAATGAAGCGAAGAATCAATTGGGCAGGAAAATCAAGATGTTTCGATCCGATCGAGGAGGAGAGTACCTAAGTCTTGAATTCCACGACTATCTCAAAGAATGCGGAATAGTTTCGCAATTGACGCCACCTAGGACACCGTAGTTGAATGGTGTGGCAGAAAGGCGTAATCGAAGCTTGTTAGACATGGTTCGTTCTATGATGAGTCGTGCTTCACTATCTATCTCATTCTGGGGATATGCCTTAGAGACTGCCGCCCATATCCTTAACCGAGCCCCTACGAAGAAGGTTGGCAAAACACCTCACGAGATGTGGATAGGGAAAGCTCCCTCATTAGCACATATCAAGGTTTGGGGTTGCGAGGATTTCGTTAGACGAGATACTCACGACAAGCTCGAACCTTGCAGTGAGCGATGTATTTTCATCGGCTACCAGCAGAAATCCTTTGGATATCTCTTCTATAGACCGAGTGATAATGTTGTCTTCGTTGCGAGGAGAGAGATTTTCCAAGAGCAAGAACTCATAAGCCAAGGAGGCATTGGGAGGCAAATCGACCTTGAAGAGATTCAAGAATCGATTGATGAAGGAACTTCTACCGCTGGCAATCACCCCGAGGAGGAAACTTCGATTAACCTATTGGCTAGTCCTTACCTCTTAGACATTCCAAAAGAGTTAGAGTTCAACCCCAGTTTTATGGTTTTCATATTAATACCGAAGGGGACGCGTATATTAATGATGGTACACTAATAAATCTAGATGAACCTAATAACTTTAAGGAAGCCATGGCAGGCCCGGAGTCTGCAAAATGGAAAGAGACAATGGACAGCAAGATCCAATCCATCTATGACAACCAAGTTTGGAATTGGGTTGATAATGTGCCCGGACGTAAGACCGTTGGGTGCAAATGGATCTTCAAGAAAAAGACCGATGTGGATGGAAATGTACACACATATAAGGCATGATTGGTTGTGAAGGACTTTACTCAAACTCTCGGAGTTGACTATGATGAGACCTTCTCACCAGTTGCGAAGATAAAGTCTATTAGAGTGATGCTAGCTATTGCCGCATTTCATGATTATGAGATTTGGAAAATGCATGTCAAGACCGCTTTCCTTAACGGGAAGTTGGCTGAGGATGTTTACATGGCTCAGCCAGAGGGTTTTGTTGATCCGATGCATCCAAATAGAGTGTGTAAGCTTGAGAAGTCCATTTATGGACTTAAGCAAGCGTCTCGCAGATGGAATCTTTGCTTCGATGAAAAAGTCAAAGAGTTTGGATTTGTACGAAGCGAAGATGAATCATGTGCATATGTCAAAGCCAGTGGGAGTATAGTCAGCTTTCTCGTTTTGTTTGTCGATGACATACTAGTCATAAGAAACGACATCCCGACTCTGTAGGAGGTTAAGTCCTAGCTCGGGAAGTGCTTCGCTATGAAGGACCTCGGGGAGGCTTACTATATTTTAGGAATAAGGATAGTGAGAGAAAGAAGTAAGAGACTAATAGGACTTAGTCAGAACACTTACTTGGATAAAGTACTAAAATGTTTTAGTATGGAAAATTCGAAGAAGGGAGAATTACCGATACAAAGTAATGCCAAGTTCAGTAAGACTCAAAGTCAGAGTACCGAATCCGAGATAGCAGATATCAGCCGAGTACCTTATGCTTCTGCAGTTGGCTCAATCATGTATGCTATGACTTGTACTCGCCCTGATGCAGCCTTTGCTTTGAGCATGGTTAGTAGATATCAAGGGAACCCTGGCAGAGCCCATTGGATTGAGGTCAAGAATATCCTTAAGTACCTTCAGAGGACCAAGGAATGGTTTTTAGTCCTCGGGGGGTGTGATGACTTAAAGGTGCGAGGGTCTAGTGACGCCAGCTTTCAAACTGACAGGATCAACTTTCGTTCGCAGTTTGGCTGGGTGTTTACCCTTAATGGAGGAGTAGTAACTTGGAAAAGTTCCAAGCAGGAAACCGTAGCTGATTCAACGTGCGAATCAGAGTACATTGCAGCAACTGAAGCGTCAAAGGAGGCAATATGGTTGAAAAACTTTATTGGTGATCTTGGAGTTGTGCCTGCCATAAAGGAGCCTATAGAAATTTTCTGTGATAATGAAGGAGCGGTTGCCTTGACCAAGGAACTGAGGGATCATGGTAGATCTCGTCATATCGACAAAAAATATTATTTCATTAGACATCGAGTAGAAGAAGGACACCTCGTGGTGAGGATGATATCATCAGAAGACAACCCAGCAGATCCACTTACGAAGGGAGTGAGTAGGGTTAAGCATTTGCAGCATTGTAGGAGTATTGGACTGAGAGATGATATTATATAAGATTAGATAATTTTAGAAACTTATAATAGATAAATGTAATTTAACATTTGATGAATAAATAAAGCAGTATTATTTATAAGTAAAGCTACTGTCTTATGTTAAATGTTTAACTATTGTTTCACTTTTCATGTTTTAACTTCCAGAATAATTGAGTTTATTTAGAATAATCAAATTATTCAAACAATCCAAAATCGTTCATATGTTGGAAGTAGGTATGAATGAAGATTGTCATGAATTGGTGTGTAGATTGTCTAAATGGTATTAGACATAGCAAAAGTTTGTTGCAACGTTCATGAGTGCTTATGAACTAGTTTTGAGCATTGGAACAAACCCGCGCTTGCTGGAATCACCTTATGGAATTTGACGAAAAAGGCTGATCGCAAGATGATAATATCATATGGTCTTAAAACCTAGATATATGGTTTGTTATTTGTTAATTGGTTGTCCATTGATAATGTGAAACCGCATCAGTAAATCGATGTTATAAAATGCATTGTTGTGTATAATTAATTAATGAATAAGTAAATGCATATAAGTCGATGTTTTTCTGTTACTTTTATCCTAAGAGGGTAAAAGCGATATCTTGGCCGATCGATGATTTGATTTGACTTATGTACCGCGACCGCTCATAACTAAATTGATGTGTTCGATTAAGTTCTATTTCGAATAAATCTGAGATCGAGAAACCAACTGCTGGACAATTGGTTCCATAGAATTGTCCGCACGATATCTAAACAGAGGACTGTACGATCCCTTATCTAAAGGACAGGACTGATAAGATCAGAGTGTGACAGCGTCTTTGAGAGCTACGATTGCTAATCGGTATATATAGTTACTAGACTTATCCAAGTGGGAGACTGTTGGAATAGTGTCTAAGGCTACAACTATATTTGGTAAGTACTTGACCCGATTGAGCATGGTCATTTTGGGTTGCCTTCACCATAGCAACTTGATAGGATTATTTATAATGAGACAAGAAATATTATTTATATATTATGAGAATAACATAAGGAATAATAATATTGTTATTTGATTAATATAAGTCATAAATTAATTAAGAATTAATTTTGTGACTTAAAGAGATTAATTGAATAAAGGGACATAAATTGTCAATTGTATGATAGTTGTATTTTGAGCAGTGATTCCATAGGGATAAGGGGTGGACGAATTTAGGGTTTGGATGAACCTAGAAATCATCCGAGGCTTATCATAAGGAGATTGGATTCCTTAGGGCCTAAGTTATCCAATTAGGGTTTTAAGGATGAAACCCTAGGAGGCTCACTAGTATAAATACACCCATAGGGTTAAGAAAATTGGCACCCTTGGTATTGGAGAAACCCTGGCCGACTTTTCTCACCCTTATCTCTCTCTCTCTCAAATCATCCTCTTGCTAGTTGGTGTCTGTAAGCCATTAGAGGAGTGATATTTGTGACTCTAAGCTCCAAGGACAAGAAGATTGAAGCAAGTAATTCAAGGTAATCTTTCAGATCTGATTTCTTATGTTATTATACTAGATCTATCAATCAAAGTCTTGGATATATTGCATGTTCAATTAGAGAGACCTAGATCCAAACATTAGGGTTTGTATGTGCATATAGGAATGCTCTTGTGGCTAAAACCCATCATCTCCGATAGTAACATGCAAAATTAAGGAGAGTCCAAATATCAGATGGAAAGTTCAGAACTTCCCATCTCACCACCGCCTCAACCTTGGCCAGATCGACTAGGATACCATTCTGGTTGACAAGTGCCCCAGAAATTGCACCTCTCGCAACCAGAACTAACACTTGGAGATCTTCACATATAATCTTTCCCTCTTCAAGGTCTTTAATACCTCCCTCGGACGCTCCTCATGCATTTCATGGGTCTTAGAATAAACCAGGAAATCATCGATTAACACAATCATATATCGATCCAACATGGGTCTGCATACGCGGTTCATGAGGTCGATGAATGTGGGTGGAGCATTGGTGTGCCCGAATAGCATCACCACGAACTCATAATTGTTGGGTTTTGAGCAATCTAACACTTCCTAAGTGTGCATGCAACCCTAATAAACCTTGGATCTATGTTTGTCTAAATACATGCAAAATAATAAATTTTCCAAGGTTTATAACCTATCTAACATGGCATGGGGAGCATTTCAACATAAAAGAGTTAGAAGAGATTACATACCTTTTGGTGAGTTTGGTTCTAAAGAGTTTGAGGGCCAAGCACCAATAGTGTGAATGCCTCAAATGGAATCACAAAACACCACAAACTCTTGGAAAACTTTGAGAGAGTATACATACTTGTATAAAATCGGCCACACACAAGCACACACACACTAGTTCACTAGTTTCCTCTTAAGCTCCATTTCATGCTCCATAAGCATGCTTATATAGTGTGCATGGTTAGGGTGAAACCCTAATAACCCATGTCTTTTTCCTTTCCAACGATCCATGGGTTAAAAGCTCCATGGATCATCCATGGACTTCCACATAAGCATAGCCCATTAACAAATGAGTATTAGCCCACACTATATAAAACAAATAGCCCATAATCTAATTAGTCTTCCTTTTAATCTCTAAATTAATTCATAATTAATTTAAGATTAAAACTAATTAAATAACTTAACTTCATATTAATATATTATAACTCATAATATATTAATAAACATATGTGTATAACTCTCATAAAATTATCTATAATAGTTTGGATGAGATGCAACCCAAATGGACCGTGCCGGTCGGGTCAAGTATATACCAAATAAGTTATGGACTTAGACACCTTATCCAACAGACTCCCACTTGGATAAGTCTAATAACTGTATTTGCCTATAACTTTAGGAACCAACCAGCAATCGTAGCTCTCGAAAACTCCCTCGAACTATGAAGACTATGTTGAACTATGAAGCGCCATTTTAGATAAGTGATCACATAATCCTCTGTTCTCATGATATCAGCCGGACAAACACAGGGAACTATGTCTTGCTTATTGTCTAGTAGTTGTTTCTCGATTTTCTGATTTATTTGACGAAGAACTTCACTGAACACATCGGTTTAGTTCTGACCAGGCCTGGTACATGGGTCAACACAAAATCATCGAGGGGCCCATATATCGCTTCTATTTCTAGAAGGAACAGATAAACTTCGACTGATATGCTTGTTCTACTACTTATTGAATTGTACACAAAGGCACATTTTATAACATCAAGTTACTGATGCGTTTACGTGCAATCAATGCACAGCCAACTCATAGGTAACAACTCATATCTCTAGGTTTGAAGATTTATATGATATTATCGTCTCACGATCACTCGAGATAAATTCAATGAAGTGATACAAGTGAGCGTGGGTTTATACCAATACTCATAACTTATGAGTACTCATGAATGTTGCAGCAACCATTGCCATGTCTAAACACCTTTAAGGCATCTACAAACCTAATTCATGACAATCTTGATTCATACCTACTTCCGACGTATGATCGATTATGGAGATTTGAATAAATTAATTATTCTGGAAGTCAAAACATGCAAAACTGAAACAATAGTAAATAATTGACAATGATAGTAACACTTTACTCATAAATAAATCACAAATTTTATTCATCATCAAATATCGATCACATTTTACAAGTTTCAGGAAAACTATCTAAACTGTAAAACTAATATCGTCCCTCAGCCCGATGCGTCTCGCATGCTGAAAATGCTTAACCCTCGCCAGTCCCTTCGTAAGGGGATCTGAGGGGTTCTCATCCGACGATATCCTCCTTGTCACAAGGAGTCCTTCTTCAATCTTGTGTCTTATGAAGTGATATTTTCTGTCAATGTGTCGAGATCTGCCATGATCTCTTGGCTCCTTGGCTAAGGTAACTGCACTATTATTGTCACAGAAAATCTCTATAGGTTCCTTAATAGCAGGTACAACTCCAAGGTCTCCGATGAAGTTCTTTAGCCATCTCTATAGGTTCCTTAATAGCAGGTACCAGCATCACTATACCCTAATACTCTCAAGTCATCACTGCCACCAAGGGTAAGGATCCAATCCTTAGTCCTCCGCAGGTACTTGAGAATGTTCTTTACCGCTGTCTAATGAGCCTTGCCAGGGTTCCCCTGATACCTGCTGACCATGCTCAAAGCAAATGCCACATCAGGACGGGTACAAGTCATAGCATACATGATCGAGCCAACTGAGGAAGCATACGGTAATTGGCTCATCTCAGCTATCTCTGCCTCTGTACTCGGACTCTAAGTCTTACTCAGTTTGGTATTGCTTTGGATCGGTAAATCTCCTTTCTTGGAATTCTCCATGTTGAACCTTTTCAACACCTTATCCAAGTAGATACTCTAACTAAGTCCAATTAGTCTTCTACTCCTTTCTCTTAATATCCTTATCCCTAGGATATAAGTAGCCTCCCCTAGGTCCTTCATAGCAAAGCACTTCCCAAGCTAGGACTTAACCTCCTGCAAGGTTGGGATGTCATTTCCTATGAGTAGTATGTCATCCACATACAGTACCAAGAAGCTAACTATACTCCCCCTAGCTCTGACATACACGCAAGACTCATCTTCGCTTCTCGAGAAGCCAAACTCTTTTACCTTCTCATCAAAACAAAGATTCCAGCTACGAGATGCTTGTTTTAATCCATAAATGGATTTCTCAAGCTTGCATACTCTATTAGGGTACTCTGCACTGACAAAACCCTCTGGCTGATTCATGTACACATCCTCAGCCAACTTTTCGTTAAGGAAAGCGGTTTTGACATCCATTTTCCATATTTCATAATCATGAAATGCTGCAATGGCTAACATAACCCTAATAGACTTAATCTTTGCTACTGGCGAGAAGGTTTCATCATAATCAATACCTTGAGTTTGAGTAAAACCCTTCGCAACCAGTCGAGCCTTATAAGTATGCACTTTTCCTTCCATGTCTGTCTTCTTCTTGAAGATCCATTTGCACCCGACTATTTTACGGCCTGGTACATGGTCAACCAAGTTCCAAACTTGATTGTCATACATGGACTGTATCTTGTTGTCCATAGCCTCCTTCCATTTAGCAGACTCCAGGCCTGCCATGGCTTCCTTAACACTGCTAGGTCCATCCAAATTTACCAGTGTACTATCACTGATGAACGTATCACCTTCCGTAGTAATATGAAAACCATAATAAAACGAAGGTGTGTTCCTAACCCGTGTAGAACGCCTTGGAGGTACAGACTCGTCAGCTGGATCAACAGGAGTTTCCTCCTCAGGTTGATTGCTAGTGTCTGAGGTTCCTTCACCAATTGATTCTTGAATTTCTTCAAGATCAATCTGCCTCCCACTATCTCCTTGTCTTATAAATTCTTTCTCGCGAAAGATCCCTCTTCGTGCTACAAAGACCACATTCTCACTGGGTCTGTAGAATAGGTAGCCGAAGGATTTCTGTGGGTAGTCGATGAAAATACACCTTTCACTTCGGGGTTCAAGCTTATCATGAGTTTCACGCCTCACGAAAGCTTCACAACCCCAAATTTTGATGTGGTCCAAATTGGGAACCTTACCAGTCCACATCTCATGAGGTGTTTTCGTAACCTTCTTTGTAGGGACTAGATTAAGGATATGGGCGGCAGTCTCTAAGGCATACCCCCAAAAAGAGATTGGTAACGAAACTCAACTCATCATAGAGCGAACCATGTCTAACAAGGTTCGATTACGCCTCTCAGCTATACCATTCAGCTGTGGTGTCCTGGGAGGAGTTAATTGTGAGACAATCCCACACTCCTTAAGATAGTCAAGGAACTCGGTACTAAGATACTCACCACCTCGATCGGATCGAAGCATCTTAATGTTCCTGCCCAATTGATTTTCTACTTCCTGTTTGAATTCCTTAAACCTTTCAAAGGTTTCTTACTTATGTTTGATTAAGTAGACATACCCATATCTACTAAAGTCATCAATAAAAGTCACATAATACCGATTAGCATCCCTTGTGGCGGTTTTGAATGGCCCACATACATCAGTATGTATTAGGTCCAACAAACTCTCACCCCTCTCACAAGTTCCAGTGAAGGGTGATTTTGTCATCTTTCCAAGTAGACAAGATTCACAATTATCATCCGATTTAAGGTCAAATGATTCCAAGACTCCACTCTTTTGGAGTTGGCCTATGCGTTTCTTGTTTACATGTCCAAGACGATAATGTCACAATGGTGCTTTATCTAGGCTAGTAGAAGAATCAACATACAACACGTTATTTCCTAAGTTGTCTACAATCGACACAGTTTCATACACACCATCACAAGGTAATGCATTAAAATAAAATACATTATTGAAGAAAGCATTAATACCACCACATTCATCATCAAACGAAAAGGTAAAACCTTGTTTGTACAAAACATGAAAAGAAATAATATTCCTCGCCATTTCAGATGAGTACACACATTTATTCAAATCTAATTTTAACCCATTATTAAGCAACAAAGTAAAAACTCCAATCTTGGAAACAGGTGAAGCCTTCCTATTCCCCATGATTAAGTTTATCTTCCCGTGCTCCACATCCTCACTTCTTCTTAGGCCCTGCAAATCAGAACATATGTGAATACCACATCCTGTATCAAGCACCCAAGAGTTAGAATATGTTGAGTAATTAGACAATATAGTGTAAATACCTGCATGGGTGGGTTTCACTTTCCCATCCTTTAGATCCTGCAAGTACTTAGGGTAGTTTCGCTTCCAGTGTGCCTTTTCATGGCAATAAAAGCATTCAGCATACTTGGGAATGGCAGAAGGAGTGGCAGAACCGCTCTTGGTCTTTGATGAGGAGCCTTTAAGGGACTTTCCCTTGGTACCCTTCGAAGGGTGCTTCCTCTTCTTCCCTTTGCCTTGCCCAATAGCTAAAACAGGGGTAGATGTTGGAGTAGGATTAGTAGAGGTAACAACTGCCTTACCCTTAAGACCGGATTAGCTTGCTGAGGGTAACTTCCTCCTTGTTCATATGATATGTCATTCGAAAATGATCATAACAAGAAGGCAAGGAGTGCAAAATGATGTCAATTGCCAACTCCTCAGGGATGTTAACATTCAGCTTCAGCAAACGGTCCACATACCTTTCCATCTTTTGCATGTGGCCCGTGACGGATTCACCATCCTTCATGCGGGTAGTTATTATGGAGGAGATTATTTCATACCGCTCCTGACGAGCACTCTGATAGTACCTTTCCATCAGGTCTTGGTGCATCTCAAAAGGGTAGAAATCTTCATATGAATTTTGGAGCTCGGCTGTCATTGTGGCCATCATGATACATGCCACCTTAGTAGCATCTCTCTCATGAGTCCTGAATTCAGCGATCTCCTCAGGAGTAGCAGTAGACTCATCAAGTTCTTTTAACTCCTTATCGAGGACATATTCCTTGTCCTCATAATGAGTAACCATCCTGATGTTCCTAATCCAATCCATGAAGTTGGAACCATCAAAGATGACCCTCCCACAAAGATTCATGAGAGAGAAAGAACCAGTTGGGTTAGTGCCTGAAGCATTAGTGTTGGAAGACATCTGAAAGAAGAGAGTAAGTTTAGATTAGATATATAGGATCCTTAATAAGACACCCAAATGTAATATTAAGGCTAGGATCCAATCACAATATATTACACTTAGAAGAGGGATGCCATAATCTAAGTAATAATATATTTGAAAGGTAGGTGAATGACGATTCACCAATTTCCACCACGAAAACGAAATGATTTATTAGGTTTAATTGGATTCGAAATTCCTAGATTCTTTTGAGATTCATTGAACTTTTCAATGGCATGTTTCAATCTCGATTGTGCCCTTCAAGTTTTGTGACTTGGATGCCGAGGATCACAAAACAAGGTGTGAATAACCATGCTAATTCACTTGGTACCCTTAATATTATCACCTAATCAATGTGCCGGTTAACCACACACGCTCCATTGATCTATGACAAACATTAAGTCACCCTTCGTGATCCTTACTAGTCCTAGTTAGTGTGCCGGTTAACCACACACGCTCCACCAACAACTTGGTAAGGTACAAAGTGTGAATTCCATGGACTAGCACCATGTTCACATTTTTCCTAAAATAACTAAGATTGGGAATTCAAAGAGTTTAATTATTTTATAATATTCATTATACTTTTAATGAGGATTTAAAGTCATTGTTCTACCCGTTCGGCTAACGACCCTCCACCGATCAAGCAAGCGGTGGGTGAGAGTATACACCCATTAAGTCACCATTTTATAGGCAACAACCTTATACCCACCTTATAGACCGGCTTCGTGAATGAGGCCTACTAACGGTAAAACGACTTATTCTTATACATATATATAATAATTAACCATTAATGTTATAAATAGTATAAGGGTTGAATTTTAACTATTAAAACTCTAAGGGTTGGAATTAAAGTTTATTAAAGTGTGTGAAACTTTACAAATTCCAAAACTTGAGGGCAAGTTTTGTAACTTTGCAAAACTCTTCATTTCATAACTTATGAATTAAAGGTTCATAAAAATGAAGACTCTTCATTTTCATGTAACTTATGTGTTTTAAGTGTGTGTTAAATAAGAGTGACCTTTGGAAATCCATAACTTGAGGACAAATTATGGACTCCATTAAAACACATAAGTGATCAAGAATTAATTCTAAACAATTCAACAAATAATTCTTATCATTTTCTAAATTCATAAGAACATGAACATGGTCATCAAAAATTCAAGAATTATATGAACACATAAAATCATGGAATTTTGATATATGCTATTGCAAATGGATTAGAACAACCATTACACCAACTAAAATAAGTTTTATAACACCAAAATAGTTTAGGGTAATGTTTCTAGTCCATTTCCAGCAGCAAAAGTCGAAAAACTGCACTCTTTCGATCCTACTCGTCGAGTGCATTGTAACAACCCGAAATTGTTCGTCGCCAAAACCCGTTCTACCCGGAAAGTCGTCGTTATCAGATTTGTTCCGTTTTCTCTTTGGAGTTAATTATATAAACTTATATGTTTATTTGATTTTAATGAGTGTCTAAATCACTCAGGAACTCTCGTAATTAGCCCGAATATAATTATTTCATAAGTTTTAAAGATGTCCCCGTCGGGTGACGGTGACTTAATCGGGTGCGACCAAAAGCTGCGTTTAACGTCGGTATTGGGTAGAATTCCACTATGTCCAAGTTTTAGGAACTATATAAACGTGTTTAACCTATCATTTGAAGCTTTTTCCTTCTCTCTCTACTCTCTCTCTAACCTCTCTCCTAAATCCAAAGATTAAAGGTCCAAAACTCAATTTTAAGGCCTCAAATCCTTAAGGTACCTTCCTAGCCTTAATCTATAGCATATTTGGCTTCAAAATTCGACATTTAATCATGAAATAGGACAACATATGTGAGTTTACGGCCCAGGAGGCTGCCTAGGCCGTAAACACCATTTTGAAGGGTTTTAAGCCCTTAAACTCCTTCCTAAACTCATTTGGGCTTTAGATATGGCTAAGGGACTTCAAGATATGGACTTAGAACATTTAAAACTTTGATTTTGAGGACTTTGAAGGAGTTTACGGCCAAGGCATAAGCTTGGGCCGTAAACTCATGTAAATGGGGTTTATCATGCCTTTAAACCCTTCCAAATCACTAGTATGGCTTAGTTATGAATTATAGAACCTTGGTTATAGCATTTGGACACTTGAAACATGAAATTTGGGGGACTTATGTGAGTTTATGGCCAAGGCATGTGCTTGGGCCATAAACTCCTCAAAAGTTGGCATAAATTCAATTCTAAGGTGTTAGAAAGCCATCCAACACCACCAAAAGCCTTGGAATAAATCAAAGGACCAACCAAAAATAGTTTGAGGGCCTTAAACACATTAATTGAGAGATTTCTATGAGTTTATGGCCAAGACTTGTTCATAGGCCGTAAACTCCTTGATTCTTGGTGTTAGAATGCAAACTAAACACCCCTAAGGCCCTTAGATGAATTTTAGAAGTAGTTTCATGCAAGTTTTAGACCTTGAAACACCTTGTAGCACCCTATAGAAGAGTTTACGGCCATAAGGGGGTCTCATAGGCTGTAAACTCCATAAACCCCTCAAATATCCCATACAAACTCATGTTAGGCCTTGGAATAATCCTATTAATCACATGTGATTTGTTTTGGAACCATTTAACGCCATTTTCATGAGAAAATAGGAGTTTACGGCCAGGAAGCCATGATAGGCCATAAACTCCCATAAGTGGGTCTATTTGATGTTTTAAAATCATTTCAAGTCCTTAAACCAAGTCTAGAAATTATCCCCTAAGTGTTTGAAGTCCAAATTGCACCATAAACCACCCATCATGAGTTTACGGCCGTAAACTCATGGGGAATGGGTGTTATGGCCGTAAACTCCCTAAAGGGGGTGTTCCTTTGAAGTCCCAACTCATTTCCTAAGTCCCTTGCATCATTCATGACCCTAAACGCCACCCGGGTCCCTCCAAACACTTGTATCGGAGTGTTTTCGCGACATGAAGCAATTGTCCTTATCCAAAAATAAATCTAAGTCCTAATTAGATACAAATGTGTATCTTTACATCATAATTAGGAACCTCATGTGTTTACAAGTTCCGGATCAACTCTTAGCATCCAAACCGTCTCATATCTCGTCCGGTGAGTTCATACCCCTACGGCTTTTTCACTGTTTTCAATGTTTTCAGGGGGGGAATACAAGCAAACTATAACTATTTTCAAATCATAACATTGATATGTTTCAAATTATATCTGAAAAACTTATAAACTCTTTTACTCCTTATGTATTTTGCTGAGCATAAGGAATGACTATTCAATTACAACTAAATGGATTTTAGTTAAGGAAACAATCAAACTAATCAAATTATTATGGGAATCATTTGGGGGTCTTTACTGTTGTTTCTATCATATATTGATATCCATATAAAGTTATTCGATAAACTATGTCTAATTCAGTTTATCTCCGTATCATTTGAATGTATTGTCAGATAATTTCATGTATGTATCTATATTTACTGTACTATGTTTCATAATCTTCTGTATATCGATATCGTATGAGAAACATGTGAATAACTTAGTACTAGTTTGTGAGATAGTCACTACCCTTTATGGATGATCAGTAAATCCTCCCCGGAAGTGTAACCAGAGTCTCCTGGAGGGAGAGCGCGGAATTTGTGAATAGATCTATTCGGGACTGACAATCCCACAACTTAACTGCTAGCTACAGTTAGGCGGGCACGCCTGGGGTGACATATTTCTGGATATCGTTTCGACGTCTAACAAACGTCAAGGAGGT
Organism: Lactuca saligna; assembly: GCF_052625555.1. NCBI lineage: Eukaryota > Viridiplantae > Streptophyta > Magnoliopsida > Asterales > Asteraceae > Lactuca > Lactuca saligna. The sequence continues at coordinate 199,392,614 of NC_136424.1, read as the reverse complement.
CACGTTGTCGTATTAGTATGGTTACCCGACTCACAACATGTATTAATATTAGCTTATTCATAGTTTGGATTTAGAATCTATATCTCTTTCGGGATCGTGATCCCATGGTTTTGTATTTATATCTCATACGGGATAGTGATCCCATGGTTTTGTAACTATATCTTATACGGGATAGTGATCCCATGGTTTTGTATCTATAACTTGTGCGGGATGTCTTTCCCCATGGTCTTTAACTATATCTTATACGGGATAGTGATCCCATGGTTTCGTATCTATATCTTATACGGGATAGTGATCCCATGGTTTTCCAAATCTGTATCTTATCCGGGATAGTGATCCCATAGTTTTTCAATCTTTATTTCTATATATAAATCAACTTATCTCGTGTCTAGTCCGGGATGATAGTCCCATGATCTTAAATCTGTATTTTCATATGTGTCAAACTATCTTATATCTCTTTCGGGATAGTGATCCCAAGATTTTCATTATATAGTTTTGTGTGTTAAACTATACTTTGTGATATACAACTGATCTTACAATTAGGAAAATATGAGATTTTCCTGGGGTAAAACACAACACGTAATTGAATTGGTAATGAATGATAACTAAACCAACTTCACATAAGAAAATATTGGATTTTCTTGGATAACAAAGCTTTTCGGAAACTAAAGGAAATCGATACATTTTCATAAAACAAAACCGCTTATGAACTCACCAGCTTTATGCTGATTTTCAAACAGCTTGTATTCTCAGGTCCAAGTTAGACAGGTACCCAATGATCTCTTTTGATGAAGACGGAGTGCGTGGAAGACTCGTCTCAACTTTTGTTTATATGATGCATATGTAAATCTTGTAAAACTTTACTTTTGAAACAAATGTAAACTTTCATATATATATATATGTAATGTAATGTTTGTTTACTGTGATTCCTATGTACATTGGATTTGATACTCAACTTGGAGTCAACCCCGGAGACGTTTCCGCCTTTGGTTTTCGGGGTGTGACATGCATGAACTTACTCGTCGAGTAGGTTGAAGTTTGCCTTGGACTCGTCGAGTCCCCCCAATGGACTCGGCGAGTCCACCATGCAGACAGCAACGATTTCGACTTTTTTCACTATTTTGCATCAAGTATCAAACAAGCAAGCCTAGGCTCTGATACCACTGTTGGGTTTTGAGCAATCTAACACTTCCTAAGTGTGCATGCAACCCTAATAAACCTTGGATCTATGTTTGTCTAAATACATGCAAAATAATAAATTTTCCAAGGTTTATAACCTATCTAACATGGCATGGGGAACATTTCAACATAAAAGAGTTAGAAGAGATTACATACCTTTTGGTGAGTTTGGTTCTAAGGAGTTTGAGGGCCAAGCACCAATATTGTGAATGCCTCAAATGGAATCACAAAACACCACAAACTCTTGGAAAACTTTGAGAGAGTATACACACTTGTATAAAATCGGCCACACACAAGCACACACACACTAGTTCACTAGTTTCCTCTTAGGCTCCATTTCATGCTCCATAAGCATGCTTATATAGTGTGCATGGTTAGGGTGAAACCCTAATAACCCATGTCTTTTCCTTTCCAAGGATCCATGGGTTAAAAGCTCCATGGATCATCCATGGACTTCCACATAAGCCTAGCCCATTAACAAATGAGTATTAGCCCACACTATATAAACCAAATAGCCCATAATCTAATTAGTCCCCTGTTAATCTCTAAATTAATTCATAATTAATTTAAGATAAAAACTAATTAAATAACGTAATTTCATATTAATATATTATAACTCATAATATATTAATAAACATATGTGTATAACTCTCATAAAATTATCCATAATAGTTTGGATGAGATGCAACCCAAATGGACCATGCCAGTCGGGTCAAGTATATACCAAATAAGTTATGGACTTAGACACCTTATCCAACAATAATGACCACAACGAGTTCGGAAGGCCACCTTCTACCTATCCTCCTCTATGAATCTCATGTGTTTATAATGCGAATGTAGATCAATCTTGGAAAACCAAGATGCACCATGAAGCTGGTCAAATAAATCATCAGTCCTTGGGATTAGATAATAGTTCTTCATGGTTAGCTTATTCTACTCCAAGTAATCGATATATATCCGATGTGACCCATCTTTTTTCTTCACAAACATGATTGACACTCCCCATGGCGAGGTACTCGGCTGAATAAATCCCTTGTATAATAGTCTTGCAGTTGTGTAGATAACTCTTGCATCTCTGGTGGTGCTAACTAATAAGGTGATTTGACTATCAGAATTGCACTGGGAACCAACTCAATCCGAAACTCCACTTGCCTCTCCGGAGGCACTTCGGTCAAGTCATCTGGGAACACATTGAAATATTCCCGAGTAACTGATACATAATCTGCAGTCGCCATACCCTTCTCCCTACTATCCATAACATAGACATGGCCCTATTTATTGCACATAAAATCGGCCCGCTCTGAACACTCTCTCCCTAAATCACCAACTCTCCCCCACTTAGGGCCCGAATACGTACCAACTGTTGATCGCAATCAACCATTTCCCCGTCAAAGCTCAACAAATCCATCCTCACTGTAACCTTGCTTTAACACAAGGGATTAGGAGCCAAATCGATTGGATACCACTCACTAAACAACTCCAAAATACAACCCTAGTGAACCCTAAATACTCGAACAGGATGATCGTCAGCAATCTCAACCTCTAGTAGAGAACCCTTCTCTGCCAGAGTATCGGCAAACCTCTTGCTGAGGGCAACAAATACAAAGGATCGAATAGCCCCTTAATCAAACAATACCAAAGAAAAGATATCGTTCACAAGGAACAATCCTAAAACATAACACACTGATATAAGTAGAAAATCAACATAAATAAAGAGATAAGGAGGAGATACATACTCGTCACCACATCTGGTATGGCACAATCCTCCTCAACTGTCAGCTGGAAAGCCCTGCTCCTCACAACATTCTTATCCACCTTGCCATGGCAGACATCTGTGATCCTCAAAGTCATCTAAACGGGTGTTAAAACTGGTCTCGTTGCTACTTAACTCGGGAAATTGGTCTTCTAATGGCCTTTCTGATTGCAATGAAAGCAAATCAGACCAGATACGTGGGTGGTGGTGGTGGTGGCAGTGGAATCCCTGTTGAAATGACCCGTCTTGCCATACTTGAAGTAGCAAAAACCAGCCACCATGCATGCCCCATCTTGCGTCTTGTCGCAGTTACCGTAGTGGCCCCGACGCTGCTGGCCCCTCGACCTCGAGTCAAAAACATTTGGCCTTTTGCCCGAACCCTCTGAACTCTAAAACTGATCCAAATTCCTCTTCCCCTCCATCTCCAAGTCAATGTCCCTATCTCTAACTCGTGCTATCATATCCTCTAGTGCCCTACAATTGGATCGGCACACAAACTGTCGGATATCACTCCTAAACATCTCGTGGTACCTCACCTTCCTCATTTCCTCGCCAGCCACAGATTAAGTAACCGTTAATTCCCTCTCATGGAACATAGCAGTGATCTCTACTACAATCTCAGTAGTCTAGCGAAGTTCCTGAAACTCCCTCACCAGCTGTTAGATCTAAATCACAGGTGCGAACTCATCCCAAAATCTCGTCAAAAAATCCTCCCAAGTCATCGAGTCAACCGCCTCACCTCCCATGTCATGCCCACTCTCCTCCCACCAGTCTCAAGCTTTATCCTTCAGAAGACAAGATGCAAGTCGGTCCTTCGCATCCTCAGGACAAAGGCTGGATCGAAAGGTGTTCTCGACGTCTGCCAATCAACGCCTACTCGTAATCGGGTCCTTCTTCCCGAAGAATTCCACGGATCCACATGAATGGAACTTACAGAAAGTCAAAGTGCAAGCTCCAATCATCGCTATCATCTCAGAATGAAAAGCGACCATGCGCTCATCCAAAATCTCCATGATACACTCCTTCATCTTACCAAAGATGATAGGAGTCTATTCTAGAATGTTGCGTGTAATCTCTAGTGAAATGAACTCCCACATCTGATCATCCAAATGTCCGACCCCAGAGCTCGAATCCACGCCAATAGTAGAACCACTACCAAATCCTCTTCGAGTAACCACCATGCTGAAAGTAGACCATACAAACCATCACAATACACACACAAATATATATACTCATCGAGGTATCCCATACTCTAGAAGATTCCTGGTATCATCACAGTTTTCCTTGACTCGAGTATAGACCCTCTTCTTCTATTAGTACGGGCCCATACTGTAACAACCCGAAATTTCCGCTTCATTTTAATGTAACTTTTTCATAAATCAACTCGCGCAACCGATCATCGTTCCGATTTCCGATTTCCGATTTCTTCGTTTAATTAAGTCATTAATTAGTACACATTTAAAATGACTTAATGGGTGTCTTAATACATTTAGAAATCATTTTAACACTCAACTTTAGTGATCGGAATAATTCTAAAATTTACCGTATCGGGTTACGGTAACTCAATCGGGTACGACCAAAAAACCCGTCTAACGCCGGTATCGGGTAGAATTCCACCGTGTCCAAAACCTAAACACTATATAAACGTGTTTAGGACTTCATTTGAAGCCTTTGGTCAAATTATCACTAAACATTACCCACCTCTCTCCTAATCCAAGTTTAAGAGATCAAAACTCAAAATTAAGGCTTCTAATCTCTAAGGTACCTTCCTAGCCTTAATCTCTGACATATTTGGCATCCAAATTCGAGTTCAAATCATGAAATAGGCCAACATTCATGAGTTTACGGCCATGGAACATTCATGGGCCGTAAACTCATATTTCAAGGGTTTTTAAGCCCTAAAACCCTTCCTTTGCATAGTTGGACACTAGATATGACTTAAGGGCTTAAAGGGAGGAACTTATAACATGTAGAACATGGATTTAGAGGGACAAAAGTGAGTTTACGGCCAAGGAACATTCTTGGGCCGTAAACTCATATACAAGGGGTATTTAAGCCAATTAACCCTTCCAAAACCTAGTTGGGACTTAGACATGAACCATGGACTTGCTAATCTAGACTTGGAACACTTTAAACTTGATTTTTGTGTAACAAAGAAGAGTTTACAGCCAAGACACTCTCTTGAGCCGTAAACTCCTCTAAAAGGGTGATTTAAGGCCTTTAAACATGTTCAAATGCTTCCAAACTCAATCTATGGCTTTGTGGTAAAATCTAGATGCATCTAAAAATGGTTTGAAGGATTGAAACACAACAAAAGTATGATTTATGAGAGTTTACAGCCTAGGAACATACCCTTGGCCGTAAACTCATAAAACAATGTTATAGATGCATCAAACACACCCAAATGGTTTGTATAAAATTCTAGAATCACATGTGATTGTTTTAAGCACCAAAAACTATCTTTTTCAAAGGTAAAAGAGAGTTTACAGCCTTAGAACATTCCTCTAGGCCGTAGACTCCAACAAATGTCTTAATTGATGTTCTAAATTCATAACAATGCTTAGAAAATTAGTTTGAATCACATGTGATTGCCCTAAGTAGCTTAAATCAATTATTCTTAGCCATTGTGAGTTTACGGCCGTAAACTCTATGAGTGTGGCTGTAAACTCATGTTTTAAATGTTTTAAATCCATTCCAAGTGTTCCAAGGTGTTTAGATAATCATTTCTAGCAATCCCTAAGTCCATTTGAGCCCTTAAAACACCAAAACCTCACCCACATGAGTTTACGACCGTAAACTCATGTATGTGGGTGTTCCAATGTTGTAAACTACTTAAAATGTTTACTTATGAGGAGTAAACTCAAGTCCCAAGTCCTTAGTGTCATTACAAATCCGAAGACGTCACCCAGGTCACTCCGAACGCTCGTTTTGAGGTGTTTAACCTCATTGGAGTGTAATGTTCCATATGATTAGTGAATGTATCTCTAATTGTATATATATGGACATTATATCATTTTACATAGGGTCATCGCGAGTAATCAAACCCCGAACCGACGTCTAGCATTCGAAACCGACATGTTTCCGAGTCCGGTGAGTTCATACCCCTACCCTTTTTCACTGTTTCCACTGTTTTTCAGGGGGGGAACACAAGCAAAGTACAAGGAAATTCTTGTACTCAAATCATGTTTTCAAATGTGTGTTTCATATCCTTATGCTTTTATAACTGATAACTACAACTGATAACAGATCGAATCTACAGTTCACGTAACATATATTTGTGAAATAAGTCTTTAAACTAGTATGTTTTACATGTATTTCACAAATGGTTTTCCACATTTTATCAGTTAAAAGCATGACATTAAAACATTTGAATATAATACCTGTACACTGTTTTGTCCTCGGTAACACTCCACGCACATACGCGAGTGGAGGACTTTCATATTATTACTAGTAAATTTGTTATTCCGGTACGATTGGAGACACGTCCTCGGAGAACACTCCACCTGGATTACGCGAGTGGAGGACTACACCCATAACCAGAATCTCTGGTATTTAGAGAGTGTGACTTGAGTGTATAGATCTATACGGGGCTGACTACCCCACACCTGGCTGCTAGCTACAGCCGAACCGAAATGGTTCAAGGGTGACGAAAGTCATAAGTATGTGGACGACTTATTGCCACATGTGGACTACTTATTGCCACAGGTTTCAGTCTATTGTATGGTTATGGAACTCGCAATTAGGATAACAAAAATTTACTTACAGTAATAATGGATTACTTTATACATCGTTTACATCTTTTACATCTTTTACTTACTGTAACCAACATTCAGGAAGGTACGGGACCGTCCTGGGGAAAACATGGAATCTAATCACGATTACATCTTTTACATCTTTCACATCGTTTACATAAGATACATACATGCAGGAAAGCATGGGGCTTTCCTGGGTAACACTTACATAACTAGAAAGAGTCACAGAATGGATAACACTACATCTTTTACAATTTGCAACATACAATAAGGAAAGTATGGGACTTTCCTGGTAACACATGATAAGTAAACAGAACAGTTTAATCAGTCAGATAACCAACTATACATTTCCACATGAGTAAACATGTTTTCAGTGTACAAACTTACTATACTTTACATTTGTGAAACAATAACCAACTTTTAAGAAAATACGGGATTTTCTTGGTGTACATAACATTTCAGAAACAGAAAGGAAACCGATACATTTCCGTAAAACAAAACCGCTTATGAACTCACCAGCTTTATGCTGATTTTCAAACCGCTTGTGTTCTCAGGTCAGCGTTAGAACAGGTACCCGAAGATCATTTTGCATGAAGACGGTGTACATGAAGACCCGTTACATTTTGTCTATATATACTATGTATCACAACTGTACAAACTTTACTTTTGAAACAACTGTAAAACTGTTATTATGTAATGTAATGCTTGTTTTACTTTACTTACTATGTACATTGGATTTGATACTCAACACGGTAGTCAACCCCGGAAATGTATTCCGCCTTCGGTTTTCGGGGTGTGACACATACTACCATCCACATCTATCTGTACTTTCCTTAAAGATCCTTGCGGGTCCTCCAAGTCACTTCCTTATTAAACCAACAATTCTTAATATGAAAAGGCTCTCAACACTGAATCACTTCCTAGGTTGTCCTAGGGAAACCACCATACTACTCTCCGATATCAACTGTAATGGAACCCCCCCTAACACCCTCTAATTAACTTACGAATATGTTTGAATATCACCGACACCATATAATTCATCAAATGAAAGGTCTTAGATTACAATATTTGGACTCAGACAATAGGTGTGCAATAGAGTTAAAACCTAACCTTCTAAAATTATCTAGTCTCAATAATATATAACTTAGCATATTCACTTACTAGTTAGCTATATTTAATGGGAACTCCTAAAAGCTCAAACCAAGCAACATTCGAGCATTGAGTAATCAGAAACAAGCATAACCTAATCAAATCATCCTATTACTGACAGATCAGTATTAGGTATGCAAGTCTAAATGCTCAAACATTAGGCATATAAGGGCATGTCTCCTAGAATTCTATCATGCAATCCTAAGCAGATCCTTAGCCTTAATCTAGCATGTGATTCACAGATTCACAATTCAAAGCATAACATAAAATATGTAAGGGTATTTTGGGAAAACTTGTTTGAGCTTGGTCGACTGCATGCACCACACCTCTTTCTTTTATTAGAAACATCTATTTAGAAAACATTCATTTTTATGAAAATCTACCAAATATTCAGTTTGAGTTCAAAAACACCTGAGAGTGTGCCTGAATCCCTCAAACCAAGGCTATGATACCAAATTGTAATGTCCTAAAATTTAATACCAAAAATTTTATTTTAATAATAATAAAACCATAATCCGAAACATTTTCATAAAACCATAATGAAATCAGAGTATGTCAATAATCATCCAAATACATAGAGTTAAATAAAATGCAGAACAATATGGTGTGTGTGATGCGATCATCTTGAGCTCTTCCCCTTCGATCCGAATGTACCTAAAACATAAACTAAAAAACATAAGCATGAAGCTTAGTGAGTTCCCCAAATACCTCATACCATACATATCAACATATAATGGGCCATGCCCAACAACCATCGTGCCCCATCTAACATCGAGCCCCGCTCAAAACAGATCTATAGTAACATGAGATGGGACCCACCCATCACATTCATAAGGCGCCACCCGACATTCATCCAAATACATAAACACATGCAAGAATCTTTAAGATAAATAACATATAATACACCCATCAGGCCTCACCTGGAATCATACCCCGCCCGGTATCTATATATTACATACTACACATGCAAAAGTCACACAAACAACTAGCATCCTAATCAGAGTAAATCATGGGCCAACGTTGGTTCCTTTGACCCGTCAATCACAATAAGGAGACTCACCTCAAACTACTGAAAATAAGATAAATTTCTGTATTTATAATCCGAAAAATCCCCTCTCTAATCAATCATATAAAACCCAAATTCATATGTAGGTTGTAAAACATAAATTGGAATCTAATTCATTTGTCTAACTCTCAAGGTAAAAGACAATTTTACCCCTTCCTTACTTGGCCTAATTATAGAAGCCCCACCTGATGGCTCCAAAAGCACAAAATGGCCCAAATTCTGTAATGAGGCCCAAAATCCTATATGGGACCAAGTCTAGGAAGGCCTAAAGCATGACAATGGCTCAAATTAAGAAAGGCTCATGGCCCAACAAGCCCCAAAACCTCAATAATCCAAATATAGCCTAAATCACAAAACCCCAAGACCATGCCTGGTGCATTACGCGTACTAGGTTACATGCATGATCACAGACACCAACATGTATGTGCAACATACACACTCATTAAGTAATTTTTCCTTAAGTGCTTAATACCTGCATTCCAACATCCAAATTACAGATCCAAGTCTATAGGAAAACGCCATGAACTTGGTGCCTTTGCATGGCTCAAAAGAACCCAAACCCTACTTTTAGCATTGTACTTTCACCAAATGGACCTAAAAATGTGCCTGGTTGATCCATGACCATCAAGATTCTAACTTTATGGACTAGGCACATCAAAAACGTCAAAAGAAGCAATTCCTAACATTTGGAGTGGAAGAAACCCACTAGATCGCATCATATGACCAAAAAGGGACCAAAAATTCATAAAGGCTAGATCTAAGCATACAAGAAGCAAGTTCCAAGCTTTATACATCAATGATGCTGGAAATGGTGTGCGAAGTCTCAATCTACAAGTTCTCCTTTGATCAAGGCTCCTTCTTCCAAGCTCTTCTTCCTCAAATTTCACTAATACATATTAAAAACACACACAAGAGGGTCAAACCTCCTCAAGAAAGGCTAGGGTTTCGAGATATCACTTAAAGGGCTATGGAGGATAAGAAATGAGAGGATCATGGGAAATAATGTTGTTTAAATAGCGTCAAACCTCCTTTGATGCGTATGCCCTGTATTCAAGAAGTACACCACGTGTACTCCCAGGTTTTTGAAAATGGCAAAACTACCCCCTAGAGACCAAATCTACAAAATATTTACATACCAAGGGTCAAGAATGAAAATTACCTTGAATTGGGTTTTACATAAATCATCAACCACAACTAAATATATTTGAAACAATCAACTATGGTTGCATTATAACTTCTCCACACATCCAAATGAACTACATTTTATAACTCGGTTATTCTATGTTTATCGAGTGGGAAGGATTCCGTAGTTTGTTTGGGCTTGTACAAAGTTCATCGGGTTTGTGTTTAGAATAAGGGTCATGAGTAATGTTAAATTGAGACTTTTAGAACATAAATAATTTGATTAACCGAATGACCTATGTTGTTGTTTTGGTAAAAAATATACTAAGAAAATACCAACAAGTTAGTAAAGGTTGTGTTGTGATCAAAATCTTAACAATATTATAAGGTGAAAGAGATAATGATTGCAAGGAAAGTCCTTAATCTTGACTAAGATCCCTGACACAAAACCCCAGGAGTTAGAAATTCCAGGGCTGCTTTTAAAATCTTATTGATTAATTGAATGTGTATAAGGTATTGTGAGTTTTTCTGCAAATTACAAGTAAAAAAGAGAGTGTTCATGTATGTGCAAACATTAGCTACTAATTTATACATGAGAGCCCTAACATCTATAATCCAAATTCCTAGAATCTCGACTTTATCTTTTGTTCCAAGATTCTTGATGACCAGTTTATTGTTATCACGAATTTTCAGATGACTCAGTTTTTTCTTCATGTTTTTGTTGTAGTACTAATTTGACTGGGTCATTATGGACACATACACGACTTGAATGAAAGAAGTAGATAAATAATATCAAAACATAAGGGTTAGCAATCTCTAGTATTTTGGTCATTAATTTCGACAATATCTTATCTAATATGCTATCCCAACTCATGCATAAGATTTTAGTGAGAATTTATACCTATAACAACTGCCCAATAACATTTGGATTTATAGATAAAGTCAGATTTTAAAATTCTAAAATTCCAATAATACGACCAGTAGGATATTGATATGACGTGACACTTATCCCCATGGAGAAAACGAAAACATTTGATGTGTTTCTCTTAAGAAGAATTTTGATGATTACCCACTATAATAGGACAATAATTTTGTTTGAAAACAACCCTCTTATCCTCTCATCCGAATTTCAAGTTTCACCCTATATATGTTTTCTTGCTTTTCCTTCTTTTACTTCTCCTATGAAATAAGGAAGAAGAACACTCGCTCTTCGGTACATTTTCTCGCCAATACACCTTTCACCATATTGGACTACTTGTTCTATATCCGTTCTTAGATATCATGTGTTCAAGCGTGTGTTAAACCCTATTCGGATAAAAGATAAATATATTTAAACCTTCGAAGGGATTTTGAATCCTTAAGCGTGGGAGAGCTAATTAGTCTCTATGTAACGAATGTTGTTAAAGATTCTTGGTGGAATCTCTGGTAAAATCTTTATTTCTCTGTTTTCAAAACAAAACTTTTGTGATAGGTGGGCGTTGTCATATCCAACAACTGATGCTTAAGAGCATCTCCAACCCACATGTATTCTCCATTTTTCCTTAATTTCTTCCCCATTCTTCTTCAACCCTCCCTCATTTATTCCCCCATTTTGGGGGATATGAATAATATTATACCAAATATGGTGTTATACTATTCATTTCTTCCAAAATGGGGATGAACTTTGCATTGTCGGTTTTAGTCCCTCTGATTATGTATTTATACATTTCTAATTCATTTTTATCTACTAATTATAATTTAAATATAATATTTAATACTAATAGTATTATCCTATATATTAATTAATTATAAATATAAAGTTTTTTTTGTTCATCAGATTCATATGAAAATTTAAATACATATTGAAATTTTAAAAAAACGATAACGTATTTTATAAAAACTTATAATTAAAAGTGTATATCTAATATTTATATAAATAGATGTATAATATTTATTTAAAAGAATGCATTTGTAATATTTTTTTATAAATGCACGTATAGCATTTATTTATAAGTTTAAATTAAATATATCTTTTGTATTTAATGTTAATATAACGAAAAAAATATAGATTATATATTTGTTAAAACTAAATTAGCAGAGGAGTGTGTTTGACAATCTATATAAGTTGGAATAATGGAATATACTAGAAATATACTTTTTGGGGGTAAAAATAGGGTAAAAAAATGGAGTAGGGTTGGAGATGAAACACTATTTGCCCCATTTTTTACTCCATTTTTGGGGGAAATAATGGATATGGGTTGGAGATGGTCTAAGTTAGTACCATGTTTCGGGTAATAACTATTCATAAATGAATTATGAGTGAAGGGATGCATAACTTTTCTTCGAGATTAATAGTTTATAGTTATTGATTTACCTAAAGTAGATCTTATGGTGGATTGTCTTCCAAGATCATAATAGAATGCTTCCTTACATTATGACGAGCCAGTCTTCCCTTATGTCAACTTCATAGTCTGTGAGATACGGGCCTTCCCCTTTAGCAACCAACTTTCCAACACTTGAATCTTTGGTGTTTTAAAAAACCTTTTTTAACACCAAATCTCTTACTTGGAACCTCCTGATCCTAACGTTTCTATTGTTGGATTTGACTACTCTCTATTGGTGGGATGTTATCTGAATCTCATTGACTGTATCAAAATCTTCAGTCAAGTTTTGGTGGTTACTTTTTGTTGTTTGTAGGATAATTCTTGTCCTGGGCATGATTAATTCTAGATAGATTACTGCTTTAGAGCCATATATAAATAAATAAGGAATTTTTCTCGATGCTCCCTTTTGTAGTCATCCTATCTGCCCATAGGACCATGGGTAGTTCTTTAGCCTATCTTCCTTTCTTGTGTTTCAGACGTTTCTTAAGATTATTTATGATAATTTTGATACTGGATTGAGCTTGACCATTATCTTGAGGGTGTACATGTATGAAAGTTATTAATTTGATTCCCCTTCTTTTGTACGAATCTTAGGTTCTGTTGCTCATGAATTGTGATATGTTGTCGTATATGATCACTAACGAGATTTCAAATCTTGTCAAGTTGTTGCGCTTTATAAAGGTTACCACTTGTCTCTAATATGGACTAATGCTTAAGCTTTTATCCATTTCGAGAAATAGTCAGTCATTACCGAGAAGTAATCAGTCATTACCAACATGAAGACCTTGCCACCAATCGCTCTTGGTGTCTTTCTAACTAAGTCCATGCCTAATTTTATAAAAGGCCAACGATATAAGATGGGATGCATTAATGGTTTTGCCATCTGGTGAATGTTATTGTTTTGCCTTTGACATGTGTCACATTTCTAAACATGTTCGGAAAAATCCTTCCTCATTGTAGGTCAATAATATCCGTTTCTTAGAACTTTTGAAAACAAGGCTCTACCCTCGTTATGACTCCTACAGTCACCTTTATTGATTTATTTGAGGAATTTTTTTTCTTTGGCATTCTATACACATCTTAGGTAAGGTTTTTCCAAATATTTTCTTAAGAGTACATTGTCAATGATATGAAAACAAGAAAAATTTAACCTGAAACCCTTAGGCTTGTTTTGTTTTCGGGGATGACTCCCTACTGGATGTATTTTATAATTTGTGAGAAACAAGATTTTGCGTACTATGTTGCATCAGATATTTATGAGGATGTTGAGTCTTCATATTTAATATCATGGTCTTTTTTCGACTATTATTTTGTTGATCTTTATGTGAGGAGGAATCTTGAGTGCTTATCCAAGGTTTTCTAATGCATCTGTTTCGGTATTATCCACCATAGATACTTGATCCATGTTGAATGCTTCAAATTAGATTTTATATATTTTTAACTATTTCCAAGTATTCAGACAACTTCTCACCTTTTACTACATAAGATCTATTAACACGGTTAGCAATTAATAGAGATTCAACATAAACCCGAATGTCCTTGATGTGAAGATCTTGAGCAAGATGCATTCCATCAATCAATGCTTTGTGTTTGACTTGGTTATTTGTTGAATAGAAACCATAATTCACTTATTTGGGTACTATAACCCCTTGTGGTGATTTAAACATGATTCCAAATCATGTTCGTTTAGAATTTGAGGCTTCATCTGTATAGAGAGCCTACTTTTCTGATCTGTCTTCATTTTGAGGTTGCTTAAGCTCCATTTTTGCCTCTAATTGGTTCTCCATGCCGTAGTCTACCACAAATCTACTAATGTTTGGAATTTTATGGCGGATCATGGCTTGTATTTTAGGTGAAAAGTATTTAGTTTCACGCCTTCACCGCCTATTTTGATATCTTTCCTGGCATTTTGGCTTCCTTATAACATATTTAATTAGAAAATTAGTCTTGACACAGTGCTTGGATGATTTTTTCTAAGTCTAAATATTTTCTTTCACCATCTAACAAATTTTTACTTACATAATAGATTGAATGTTGGGTACCATCATCTTCTTGAATTATTTTGTTCCTTTCCAGTGCTAACTTCCTTCTTTTATCGTGTATTAGCCTGAAAGAAGGATCGATGTTTAGTTTATGAGTAATTATGTTTTTATATATACCTTTCATATTTTCGGGTCTCCATGAAAATGTTGTTCTTTGTTTGCTACGGAGTCCGAGAATATCTTTTTCAAGATCCTAAGGAAGATTTCACCCCATTATCACCTTGATTTCTTTATTGAGGTGAGCTAAGGATACTTCTTTTATTTCTTGTTCCTTTTCTTTTATAACTTCTTTCGGTGCTTCCTTATTTAATTTCTTTGTTTTTGCGGGGTTCACTAAACATTTCATTGAAGATGTATAGCAATATTTGGCCTGCTGCTAATCTCCAAGATTCTTGATTACCCCCAAGGCGTAGGAATCTCGACACATTGACAATTCAAGGGGGTTACCTTCATCTCATCAACGTATGGTCAAACTCAGATGCCATTGCATTGGGATGGAGAATCCATGACATGGAATCTTTGTATCAAGTTTATAAAATACCCAAACCACTACGCAACACACTGCAAATTCATCAATTCATCATATTAAGCATGCAATTTCATACAATCAACCAATATCACCATATCCACCAAATTCGTCAATTAGTCACCAAAGCACATCCAACGATAATCATTGCAGTCAAATTTGTGCTAGCATACCATAAAATCATATTCATCATAATGGATTCAAATATTAGTTTATACCCAAAGCGTGGAAAGCAGAAAACAAGCATATCAAATTAACACATCATATTCAAATACAAAATGATGGCTAATTTAGACATAAAGTGAATCAATGATCCGTATGTGAAATGTACTTTTCGACTTATGCACATTTTGTGATTAAAACTACTAACTCACCTTAGCATTGACGAATACTTTATTAAATTTAAGTTTTGAGTTTCCTTTAAGTTTTAAGGACATCAACTGATCACGTATACCATCAAGTTATTAAGTGCACTCAAAGTCTATAAGTTTATCTTATCATATTTTAGTTTTATATTATATTTTTTTATAATTCGAGCCATGACCCCTGGTCAGTGTTTTGGACATAAAAAAAATCTATAACTCCAAACGGGATGATACAATTTATTTTCGGAAACTATACTCTATTTCCTAAAACTTGGTTCTTATAGTTATTTTGTCTTATTCAGAGCATAATGGCCTCTCCAACCCTTGCAAGACAGGTCAACATTGTTGTGCAGATTTCCAACATTTACCAAAAATCACCATATTCTTTAAGACTTTAGAAAAAGGATTATAGCCACTCAATTTTACACACAATAAGCTTGAACAAAGGTATTAAGACATCAATTGAGTGCTTATTATAGATAAGAAAGAGATAACCAACACATGATTGAAAGTAGGATGCTCTTATCACACCAAACACAAAATCCTACATCCACTGATCATGACTTCATCACGTTCAATTCAAAACACATACTAGGATGAATCTGAAGTGGACTTTTGAAAAGAATTATGTGTCATATAAGGATTTTATTCCAGCCCTTTGATTGTGGTTATAGGGCAGAATCGCAAGATGAAACAACAAACATTACATGACCTTTCAAGCTAGATTTTGGGTACACCTTTTAGCAAGAATTACCACCACTTAAAAAAGAACATAGACAGTCTCTTAGGGAATGTTTTAACAACCTCTAAGAAGGTTCAAACACATCTTCTTAATGCAAAAAAACTTCACCAAATGGAGACAATTTATTCAGTAAATCTAACCGATTCTTAAGCACCATAAACAACATATAAGGAAATGTTTTTGAAAGAATTTTGACGACAAGAAATATCCAAGAGCATATACAATATGATTATAATTCGACCATACATGGAGTCACAATATATGATGTGAAAAAAACATGATAAATCGACAAACGATAATTAATTTGACTCCAAGACTCTTACCACAACATTAGAAATTGAAAAAAGAATACATTAGAGGAAAGAAATTATGAATTTTACTAAGTTGGATGATTTATTTTGCACAGAACCAAAGCTCCCAAAAATCTCGTCGATTTCTCCCTCTGTCGCCTTGCTATTTGTCTTCTCTTACCCCTCCTTCATGTTCGGATTTCATTTCTTCTTCTTCTTGATGTTTAATGATGCAATCACAACCCTCCTACCCCAACGCCAGATTAGTTAACATTTCAAGAGTGTTTTAATGAAAACACAACCCCTCCATTGTAAATAAACCTTTTAATGTACTATAATTACCTATTTTTCCCTAAAAACCATTTAATTAAATTATTTCCTCTTAATTAGTGTGTAATTCTTTTAGATAATAAATAACACCACATTCATTTAATTTATTTCATTTTAATACAATAACAAAAAATCATTTGTAGAAAAAGTTATTCGAGTAACGGAAGCTAACGTCGCTGACAGAAGTAAATTCGAGTTGTTACATGTTGAATCTTCATTTTCAATGTCATCGACTTGTTTTAGTTTTTTGAATGTTGGGGTGGTTATGTAGATATCTGTGATATTTGGGCGAGGAGGAATCTTGAGAATTGATGCAAGGTTTGCTAATGTATTTTCTTTAGTATTGTCTTCCTTACGTATTTGATCCATGTTGAAGATTTGGAATCCTTTCTCCAACTTTTTAACTGTTTCTAAGTATCTAAATAGTTTTTCACGCTTCCAGTTAGACTTTAAATGTCTTCGGTGGATGTTGGAGACATCGTATTGATGATTGGTTTTATTTTTTCTGGGCTTGCTTCTATTCCTCTTTAGCTACCATGTAACCTAAATTTTTTTTGGATCTTACACTGACATGTCACTTTACATGATTAAACTTCATGTTGTATTCCTCCATGATGTCAAGGGCTTCAACAATATCTTCGGATTTCTTCGAATTTACCACCAAGTCTTCTATATATACTTCCACAATTGTTTTGATCTTGTCTTTGAACGTCTTGTTCACTAGTCTTTCGTAGATGGCACCTGCATTTTTAAAACCAAATGGCATAACCGTATAACAATATATACATGTTGGTGTCATGAATATTGCGTATTCTTGATCTGATTCCTCCATTTAAAATTGTTGGAATCCACAGGATTCATCCATTAAATTTAATATTTCATAACCTGTTGTGGAATCCACTAGGGAATCTATGTGAGGTAACGGGAAAGGATCCTCATGGAATGCTTTATTTAGGTATGTGTAGTCCGTGTACACTCTCCATTTCCCATTCTTCTTTTGGACCACCACCACATTTGCCAACCACCTTGGAAACTCGACCTCTCTAATTATCTTGACTTTAAGTAGACATTCCACTTCTTCTTAAATTATCTCATTTTATTGGGTGCAAAATTCCTTCTTTTTTGGTATATCATCATGAAAGAAGGATCATTATTTAGTCCTAGAGAATGCTACTCTTCTTCTGTTTAGGAATTAGACAAGATCTTCCTCAAGATCATGCGGAAGATTTTACCCCAGCAGCACCTTGATTTCCAAATCGAGGGGGTCAAATGACATTTTTTTTTATTTCTTGCTCACTTGTTTTTAAAACTTCTGGTTCTTCCTTATTTAAATATTACGTTGCCCAAGAATTGTCAAAGATTTTATTAAGGTGGTGTATCAATTCTTGGCTTCTTATTGATCTCCAAGAATATTGATTACTCCCTACCACACCCTGGTTCAGTGGTGGAAACGTCGAGTTGTACGGCGTTTGCTGAATATCATAACCATGATACATAAAGCCAACATAATAAATATATTTATTTGAATGGTTATTACATGTCATGATATATATACTTTCTTGCATCTTGTACTCACTTGGAATAATCTCCTTCTGCGGCTCCCAAGGAATTAATGTGATTTTGAAAACAGGTGATACTTCACGGTTTGATGATTTTGATTGGTTGGAATATAGTGTGAAAAAGAATATATCATATTGTTTATATTTTTATATGTGTGGAGACCTCATGAATCAAAGAGGAGGGAGAGATGCATTTTTATCCCAAGTTTTTGATACTTGGAATAAAAAAGATGCATTTCAGACTCATGTGGGTAGTGTTGATAATTTGCACAACAAATCAAGAGAAAAGTGTGAATTTTTATGGAGAGAAAAACAAGTTATTAATATAATCTCGAGGAGGCAAACTGAAGTAGAGGACCATAAATTAAATGATCGATTATGTGTTTCTATTATTGTTCTTAGACATTTATTGAAAACCGGTTTACCGTTTCGTGGTCATGATGAGTCGGTTAACTCGAAAAAAGGAGGGCTTTACATTGAAGTGTTAAAGTCCATTCGGGAGACTAATGAAGATATTTTCAACAATACTTTAGAAAAGGCTCCTAAAAACAATAAACTTATTTCCCCTAAAATTCAAAAATAACTTGTACAATGTTTTGCACAATAAGTCCTTTTGAATATTTGCCAAGAGATTGGTGTAGATTTATTTGCATTATTGGTCGATGAATCTAGTGATGTCTTGAGAAAGGAACAAATGACTATTGTTTTGCGATATGTTGATAGTCTTGGCTTTGTGAAAGAAAGATTCATATGAATTGTGCACATGAAGGATACATCCTCATTGGAACTCAAAAAGACCATAATGAAGTACTTACAAACAACAAGTTGACTTTTTGTCAGGTAACTTTTTTTTATTTCAATTTAATTTAATTCACTTTATGTGTAATATTATATATAATATTTTTTAATTTTTTAATAGATAAGAAGGCAAGGTATGATATGGATAGAAATATTTGAGGGGAATTCAATGGTTTGAAAGCTTTTGATATTACAAGAGAATGACACAACTTTTTATATACATTGCTTTGCATACCAACTTCAATTAGTGGTAGTGACTATAGCAAGAAGCATGACAGTGTTACTAAATTTTTTGAACAAATTTCGTTGGTGGTAAATGGTGTTTTTGCCTCGTGTAAAAGAAAATACTTACTACGAGAACAAGCAAGACGAAGGGTGAAAATGTTAGGTCAAAATTTGTTGGTTTGCGCTAGGCATCTATCTGTATAAGTCTGACGTGCTTCTGATCGAAGAAGACCTAAGTCCATGCTAGCTCAAACCAAGGGGGAGATTGTTAGGTCACAATTTTGTGGTTTGAGCTAGGCATTCATCTTGTATAGGTCTTGGTAGGGTCTTGGGGTTTGCTATGTTGGTTGTAGTATGTCAGCGAGTGTGTGCAGCTGCACACTCTATGTGCAGCCATACACACGTGTGCGGCTGTACACACGTGTGCGGCTGGTGGTCCTATAAATAGATTGTGTCTGTGTCAGTTGTATAGAGACATCAATAACGTATGTGTGTGTTTTCCTAAGGTGTACCTGACATTTGTTCAT
The DNA here is from genome assembly GCF_052625555.1 of Lactuca saligna. NCBI lineage: Eukaryota > Viridiplantae > Streptophyta > Magnoliopsida > Asterales > Asteraceae > Lactuca > Lactuca saligna. Next base: position 199,372,826 of record NC_136424.1, on the reverse strand, counting down.
AATAGATGTGTGCATGCTTGGATTAATTCTTCTTCTACTCCTTCTACACTCTATTTGATTGTTTGCCTTAATTGATCACTGATTTGGATCCATAGTTTTGGGACTTTCAAATTGTATTAGAGCTTGGATTGTATCAGTCAATTTTGTTAGATCTGGAGCTTATTTGATCTTATTTTGAAAAGATAATTGCATTTTTGGATAGATCTCTGAAAAATAAGGGGGGTTACTTCTTTGCATTTTTCATAAAAGCGAGTTTTTAAGCAAAAAAGAGTGAAAACGTCGGTTTTTTTTTCGCGAATCTGTTGAATGTGTGCGGCTAGGGAGTGTATGGCTCAGTGTGTGCGGCCTGGAGTGCGGCTCAGCAGTTTGCTGCTCGGTGAACGGTGATCAGCTTGGATGGCTTGGCTCAGCAGCAGTTCACTTCGGCTTGGCTTGGACGTGCGCGACCATATATAAAAAAAGGGGAACGAAATTGAGGTTGCCGGGAATCGAACCCGGGACCTTTAGTTGAGCAACCCATCGCTTTACCAACTCTTCTAGACTGCATCTTGTTCCTTAACTCCCATTTTTTATTCTTAAAAACTCCATTCGGTTCCAAACTTTCGAAATTTGACAAAATCAACCCAAAAATTCATTTTTTTTTAATCCTTTTTCAACCCAAAAATTTTAGTTTTTATTTTTTTTATTTTATTTTCAACTTTTGACTTTTATTTTTGCCTTTTTGCTTAAAATTTTGACTTTGACTTTCATGTTTGATCTTTGACTTTAAATTTTGACTTTTTCATTTAACTTTTAAATTTTCAAATTTAGAGTTTTGATTTGACTTTTTAAAGTTTGACTTTTGAGTTTGACTTTTTATATTTGAATTTTAAGGTTGACTTTCTAGTTCTATTTTTAAGTCAAGGGGAAATTAAATAAAAAAATATAAAAATAAATAAATAAATAAATAAAATGAGTTCCGCATCAATTCCGGTAAATAAAGTTTCATGTACTCCATCTTGTGAAACTACTATTAAATTTCTCCGAGACCAAATCAATTTATTAAAAAGAGAAAATGAGGACCTCAAATACGAAGGCTAGAGAAGAGAGAGAAAGTTAGAGAGAAGAAGTGTGTGTGAGAGAGAATATATTGTAAGGAACATCACTCAATTTTTGAATACATCATTAGATTCATCTTAATACTTCTTCTCCTTCTCTTGTATATTGATCTGACACCATCTAATTGATTGAGATTCCGCACCATCAATTGGATCTAATTGATACACAAGCAATTTTGGGGACTTACAGCAAAAAGGCTTGTGTAGTGGTGAACTTGAAACCGGGAGAGGGTTGAATCAAGAGACTACACTTGTTTGTCACACCCCAAAACCGGAACGGTGGAAACGTTCGGGGGTGGAGGACGTCATGTTAAGTATCACGAGATGTGTATATGGTAATCAAGTAATAAACAACCATTTCATTTCGAAAGAAAGTGTTTATAATGTGTGTGTTCACAAAACATAGAATTCATATACAAATAACAAAACAAGACTTGAAGCTATAATGGTTCATCTTCTGAATCCCTAGCACATGCACCTGTCTAATAGTCCTGAGAATACAACTTATTTGAAAGAGTTGATCAGCAATTAAGCTGGTGAGTTCCTAAGATTTTTAGTGATCTGAGTAAGCTGTAAAATGTTGTTTGAAAATGTATATCTACAAGTGGTGTAAGCTGTAAGTTCTGTTTTGAAAAAAAAGTTCGCGTGTTCCTCCTAGAAAATCATATATTTCCTACTTGAATGAAAGTTAAGTAAAATGACACTACAAGCCTTTCTATGAGTACTAAATGGGTACAAGTTATATAAAACTCAGAGTAAACAATCAATACAGTTTGCGCATCTGCCCTAAGCTCACAACCTAACAGGGAACAGAAAGTAAGGCGGATAGCACACATCCCATCGGTGGTTAGATTATTATCATATATAACCCTGGTGTATTCACTTGTTACTCATGGAGTTAATTGTAATGGTTCCTTTATATTTAATGAAAATTTCTTTAAGAAAACCTATATTTCTTATAGTAAAAATGGTGACCACAGTGACTACTTTTATAATAGCTTAGTTTATACTGCTATATATAATCCAATATCGGATAGAAAGTTAATTGAGTGAATCTGCCCTAAGCCCACAACCCAACGGGGAATAGGAAGTAAGGCATAAACACACATCCAACTACCTATTGGGTATTGGCTTTATATATGAACATGGTGTATAAACTAAGGTATTATAGAGTTACTCACCTAAGGTCCTTAAAATTTGTACTGGCTTAATAAAATTAATTAAACCCTTTACTGGAAATTTCCTAGTTTTGTATACCCAAAGTACTGATTTTGGAAAGTATGTTTTGTGCCAGAAAAATTGTGCTTTGACTCTGTGTCCTATAACCTGACCCATACCTGGTACCCTTATGATTACTTAACGTATACTAAGCATACATGTATATAGAATCGGGTAGATAATAGATTGGGTGAGTTCGTTCCAAGCCCACAACCCAATGAGGAACAGGAAATGAAGCGGAGAGCACAAATCCTATTAGCTGTCTGAACCTATTGGTACATATGTATCCTGTGATGTATACATTAAGGAATCATAAGACTAGCATTATGGTCCTAAGTTTTAATCATAGCCTTCAACCAAGGCATCTTCTTTTATGTGCTAGACTCGACTGTTCCGATTTTCGAATGTAAAAGTATATTCTCCCTAGTTTATAACTATCTTGACTAGAAAATAGTTCAACTATCAAGTGGTACTGTCACTTTATGAAAGAAATGGGAAAAGTAAGTACACAGATGTCGTTTATAATGACATGCATATGTACTAATAACCTAAAAACAGATTTGTTTTATTATGGTCATAATGTGAAGGCTAGAACCCCTACTAGACACTTTCCCTGTCAAGAGATTAAGGGAAGCAAACGCGACCCCCTCAATTTCTTGCAAGCCGTGTAATTCACATTAAAGTTATATGATCATGTATACCCAATATAACTATCACATTTTATTTAAAACAATGAGTTAGTGATCATTTGTATAATTAGATCCTGTGTGTTTTCGCATGCTATAGCAACCTAACTTGTTTGTTATGTTCTGTTTTGATATTGTTTGATTCTCTTCACTGTTTGTTTGATTCATGTATGAACTGACTCCTTGTGTGCTTCATTGTACTAAAAGTAATGAATAGTATTCTCCTAAACTATACCTATTACAGTTTACTAATGTTCTACCTGCACTGTTACTGAAAAGACTCGTTTATCTACTAAGTTATGCTTGTATCTTTAAAAACAGAGTTTTGTATAACTACAAAGTATCATAACTTTAAAAGAGTTTTGAAATGTTTTGACAACTTATAAATAACATAAGTAACATTTTGAAAGATGTTTGTAAAAAACAATTACACAATTATCATTTTGTTCAACTTGTATCCCCCCCTTAAAATAGTTAAACTAGTTAAAAGATGCGTTACAGGGTATGAACTCACCTGATGTGGGTGATTCAAACGGGTATGCATCTAAGGATGAGAAGTTCCACGAATAAAGTCCCGAGAGACAATAAGTCCTAAATGACATATAAGGACACATATTGACATGATTATAGTGTTTATAAACAACTATATGAAAAGGAACACCTTCCGGGACTAGGAAACACCTTGATCAAGTGTTGGAATCACATGTGATTCATCAAAGGGAAGTGAAATGGCACTAAAAGGTGTTTACGGTTTTGTAACCATCACCTTTGGAGTTTACGGTCGTAAACCGATGATTTTACGGCCGTAAAATCATGCTTTCTTTACCATTTTGGGTTTTGAAGTCTTACAAGTCATTCTAAGCATTCCTACTTCATGTCTTAAGCTGTCAGAAGTGATTAGGGCAGCATTTCACTCATAAGTGGAGTTTACGGCCCATGGACCACTTCTCCATGTGTTTACTGTCGTAAACTCATGGTAAGAAGTACCATTTTTATATTGAAGTCCTTAGATCAATGGTGTAAGGTCCTAGGCTACTATCTAAGGCTTAATAAGGTGTTTAGGGCATCAAAACACACTTTGGGGGTGTTTACGGTTTTGGGAGATTCCCAAACCGTAAACCTATATTAATGGGGATTTTTGGTGTTTTTCATGTGCTATACTCATCAAGGGAAGGTTCTAGGTTAGTTTCCAAGGCTTGTAATGATATATGGCACACTTTGGCACCATTTTTAGGGTTTACGGTCCAAGAACATCTTGGACTGTAAACACATTTGATCTTGGCTTTCTTGGGTGATTTCTTGATGTTTAGAAGTGTAACAAGTCTTATAATACTCTAGGATATAAGTACTTACTAGTTAGAAGCTTGAAAAGGTGCTAAAAGTCCAAGAACACTAGTGTGTGTTCTTGGTGTTCTTGGTGAACTTGAAGATCTACACTTTTGGAATAATTTCACGGATGAAAGTGTGTTAGATCACTAGATTAAGGTGGATATCAACTAATTAGGGCTAGAAACACTTACAAGTTGAAGATCAAGAAGGAAAATTCGGATGCTACTTGAGAGGATTTGAGTTTGGATCTTGAAATTGTGAAAAATTGATAAAAATAACTAAGTCTTACTTATATAGTCATTAGAGTTTATGGCCCTAGTACCATTTGGGTCGTAAACTCCAAACTCTTGCGGGTTTTTGGAACCTAATTGATGTAAAATAAACACTAGGGCATCCTTTCTCCAGTTATCTCTTGAAGTACTAGCTTTAAACCACTCAAACTTATTCCAAGAAGCTTGAAAGTTAGTAGAAACAGTTTTGATTTCAATTGAGGTGGATGGTTGTACATAATAGAAATTTTGGGTTGTCACATTGTTTGAGCAGGAGATCAAGATGGGGTTCACATTTCAACACACTCACAAGTTTAATAAAGTTGTTTGCGGATGTTCTTGTAGTTTTAGAATTTGTGAAAGTGGATGGAGGGTCATTGGCAAATTCTCAACAAGCGTCTGGAATCTTAGCATATTTTAAATCTTATGAGTACGTTTTTTTAATTATATATGATTTATGACATTTTTACGGCGAATGGGTATATTATTAAAACCACTTCAAAAAAAATATCCAAACATTTTAGAAGCAGCTTTTATGGTTAGTGGGGCAATGGACCCATTGCAATGTTTAAGAGGCAGAGGGTTTGAAAGCATTTTACCCAAGGTATCCTCTTTTTGTCAAACGCACAATATTGCTACTTTAGAATTGGAGGATTTTTATGTTGGTGCGAGAAACCGTACGATCATAAAGACAAATAGATTTCATTTTGAGGTTGAAATCTTCAACACTGTTGTGGATATGCAACTTACATAATATCATGATTGATTTAGTGAAACAAGCACCCAGTTACTAGAAATACATGGGTGCTTTGAGCCCTTGTGATTCATTTAAACAATTTGGCAAATCAAAGTTGTTGAAGTTGGCGAAGTAGTACAAGTATGACTTTGATGATTCGGATTTGATAGATCTTGGAGGGCAACTCGAGATATTTTTCACTCTTGCATCAAAGATGAGCGTTTTACCACTTTGAAAGGAATTTCCGAGCTTTCTCGTTTGGTGGTTAGTACGGGGAAATATTGGTCTTATCCCTTGCTTTATAAGCTTTTGAAGTTGGTTTTAATTTTTCCGGTAGCGACTGCAAGTGTAGAAAGATGTTTTTCAAAGATGAAGCTCTTGAAGACCGACTTGCGCAACAAAATGTGTGATGGCTTTTTAAACGACGCCTTACATTGAAATGTTGAGACCGAAACACTTGTGAAAGTTGAGAATGAAAAGTAATGGAGCGGTTTCAAAAGATGTATGTACAAAGAGGACAAATTTAAATTGTAGTAGATAGTTATGTTTTTAACTTTTTATGTAATGAATCCTTTTTGCTTATTAGACGTAATGAAATTTTTTTTTTAGTTTTAAATTATGTTTGACCGGAATATTTATTTGGCAACCCCTACTATCAATTCTTGCATCCTCCCCTAGTACAAACTATGTTTTTTTATCTTCTTTATCTCAAAATTCTTATCTCGAGAAGCACTATGATTCTATTTTTGGAGTCTTTATCCAAAGGTCAACCGTTCTCTTCACTGCTTTTTCTCGTTGTAACTTCTTACGTGCCACTAATTTTTTATATTTTTACAATAATCACATCTAATTCATACGAAGTTAGATTTTCACAAAATTTATATTTTTGGAGATTGGTGGGCATGTACTTTCAAAATATATCGGATTAACTTTTTGTGCACTTATTTTTAAATTTTCCATCTACTTGGACTGATTTTCCATATGGGTTAGATTTCAAAATCCTGCATTTTGCAAACTATCGCTTTCTAAGTCTTTTGTACTTGATGCAATTAGCGATTTGGGTTCTATTTTTGCAATTGTCAAATTCTCCCCCCGTTTAAAGAATTTTGTCTTGAAATTCAAATCGTAGTTCTTTCCACTAGGATGTTGGCTAGGGGAGGGTGATTCTTAACTTTTTCTTGATTCTCTCATGCTATTTCTTCTAGGTTAAAACAACTTGTTCTTTACTAGTCACGTCTCTCTTTGGTGCTTGGTTTTATTGATTCTTTTTCTAATTCTATGACTTTATTGGAAGATACGAAGTAAGTGGTATTAGCCTTTGTTATTTCTTTGAGTTACATTGGTGAACTATAATTACTATAGTTTTCTTTTCATTAATATTTTACAACATCTGGAAACCTAAGCTTATTTTATTATATTATCATTTTGAGTCATTTTTATGGACAAATTCCTATGATTTGATCTCTTATTTCAAATATTAGTTTCTTATTATTGCCTCCATTTTGAGGATTTTCATTTCATGGAGAATTTACGTGTAGAGATATTTAAGATGAAGATAGATGGGTACATCAAACATCCTAACCATTCTTTGATTATCCAACTACAAGGATTGCAAATACTTTTATTTAATGACATAGTTAATACATGGATTGTTTTCATAGAATGCTCTAGTCTTCATAGCGCCTTCTGGATTACACACATTAAGCAATTCCTGAATACTCTTATTCGAGTAATTTTTCTTTTCATCCTTATCTATTCTTATCTTAGTGCTTGCCCCTCTTCGGCAATCATGATCCTTATGTATGATTCGGTTACAGTGGTGACATACCTTTTCTCTATATATACCTTGATGGTGATAATATCATTGGTTACACTTGGGAAGACTCCCTAAGTATCCCCTTGAGGGGAGACTGGCCTGTCTTGGGATTTCTTGATGTCTCATCTCTCCTATGAGGATCGTTGGACTTTCCGTTGGAATCTTCTTCTCATTTCTTCTTGTAGCTCTTAACTTTTTCTTCATTAACCTTTAGGCTTTTTTACCCTTTTTTGCTTTCTATTAGGTTGAATGCTAGTTACTTGGCACTTTTGTAGTTATCAGATTTGGCTGTGACTATCATCTTTTGAATTTTGGTAATTGGTCCCTTGACATATGCTTCGATCTTCTTGCTCTTTGGACCGATCACTGATGGACATATGACGGCCACATCTTCAAAGCGCATGGTATATGCTTCTTCGTCTGATTTCTTCGTAGTCAGATAACCGAGACCTCGCTCCATTCTTACACACTGTGTCCTATTTATAGCATAATCCTTTTATCAACTACTATTTCAATTCTTCCCATGAAATTTCATAGGCTTCATCTACGCCTATTTTTTTTACTTGGGTATTCCACCAGATAAGGGTCACACCAATAAATGTACAAGTATAAAGTTAAGCCAAAACTCCTTAGCACATTTGTGGGTTTCTAGGTCTGATTCCATCTCTTTTATCCAATTGGCTAGACCATTTATTCCTTCATCTCCACTGAAGGATCTTGGATTCTTTCACATGTTTTTTATTCCCTTCTCCTTCATAGATACCTAAGGAATCAAAGATTTGTTGGTCTATCATCGTCTGGATGGTGGCAGAATCTACTAGTCCTAGCCTTTACCTTATCATGTCTTCCTCCTATAATGGTGGGTATGTGATTATTACTTCGTAAATTTTGATTGACATAATCTATTGGAAACCTTGCAAGAAATTGTATAGTTCCTATATATTTGATCGTTAAGGTTATGCCACATTAATTATTAAGATGTTCTTCGTGCTCTCTTACTTCAGAGGTAGATTGCTTTTACCTAACTAATTTCCTAGCAACCCAACGTCTTGTAGACTTTTCTATCTCCTAAGATGTTTAGATGATTTTTCTTAAATTCCTTCTGTTTTTTTTTAAATGAAATTTCTGTTTAAATAAGGGAACCCTTTATGTGAGCGAAGTTGCATCATTCTTTCCTTACTTCATGACTTCTGACATATCGGTGTTCTATCTAGTTAAATGTAGGTTGTTTTAATATAAATTTTGCTCTTTAGGAGGTAAAAGGAGATAGGTGAAATAAATCAGGGATGAATAGTGTAATTACTCGAAAAAATAAAGGGTTGTGTGTCATACGTGGAGGGTGTGTCGTATGTACTCCTGGAAGATACGTTTATCTTTATTCGACACCACGTGCTCCTGAAGTCGTTGTCTTCTTCCTCCCACCGGTCGATACACTCGACTATTCCCCACACGCGAAGAGCATACCGCGTGTTTGGCCTTTTAGAGCGTTGATTCTCTATTTTCCTACTCCTAAGGTACTCTTTACTATTAATCCTAACACCTTTAGTTGGGATGATTCATGTCTTTTCGAGTTTTTGAGGGTTTTAGGGTTTTATCAATTTTGTTTGTAATACAAAAAATTTACTAGTTAAAAATTTGTATAAAAATTGATTAGCAAAACCTTATGAAAGATTTCTCTTAAAATTAGTTAATGTAACCTCAATTTGAGGTTTTTGGTTTTTGGGCAAAATTTTATGGTTACACTTAAATCCGCCATTTGTTGTGATTTTGGATGAAATGATAGTGTATTCTGGTTCCCTAAGCCTTGATTATTGAACCTATATGAATTTAAGTTGAACTTTAGATGAATTTGGTGATTTGGAGTTAGCTGCTCATCGTGTTCTTAGTGCATGCCGCACACATGAATTTACGTGAGGCGCATCTACAAACTACGTGCATCGCATTTCTTGGCGTGCGTTTGACTCGTTTTGACTATTCGAAGCCGGTTATTCACTTTAACGTTAACACTAATTGGTTTTTTATTTTTCTTAGATTTTATGATGTCTTGGGGTAGGTAGACATCGTTAGTTGCCATGCAACCGACCTTCAGACCCATTTCTAAAGTTTTAGGACATCATTCCAGTTGAGGACTGGAATTCCTTCATTTCCCATATGTTTTCCCTTCTATACAAGAATATTTGTATACTCCAGGCTGTCAGTGGGGGATTGCATACATGTTAGGTTTGACAGCTCGTCTGGTGTCGTACCTTGCTAGGGTACTTTGTAATGATGTCAGTCTCGAGCTTTTCACATGCGAGGAGTGGCATTGTATCTTTAGGATACGAGAGGTTATTTATCAGGAGCTATGTTGGGACTTTTTCTCTACCGTTCAGTTCGACACGAAGTAGAGACTTTATGTCGATTGATCGGTTCTTACCTTTAATTTGGGCGGGGTATCTCGCTCTTGTTGTATCGTGGAGCTAAGAAAACGTTTGTGTATTTATACTGGTGTGGAGGTAGCCAGTCGTTACTTCCTATCTTATATTGATAGCTATATCACTTCACCACCACAAGAGTACACTCATATGCAAGTCTGGGCTCTTGTCAGGGGCACTTACGTGGCTAGATTAGCCAAGAAGAGTACATTCAGATATCCTACTATGAGACTGATTGATCGATTGATCGCTTTGACCGTTCGTCATTATGGGGAGTGTAACAAGGTACTTGCAGGTGATGTATATCTCAAGTGGTGTCTGATTCCTACTGAGTTTCACCTTAACCTGCCTTTTATCCTTGCTTTTTATCTATCTAGCCTAGCGACATGTCCTTACCGAAGAGAAAGGTTTGTGGAGGTCATTACATCAGTTGTCTTGCAAGTTCTTACGGTGTAGATACTAGTGGGATGGTTCTATATCCTATCAAAGATATTGATGAGAGAGCTCTGATAAAGATACGAGCGGTCATACAAGGAGCTAATGATCTCCTGAGGATTCCTCCGAATGACATAGTGGTACCTCTTCGCCAGGTGGAGCTTGAGCTTGATCCTTCACTACATACGCAGTACAGGGCTAGGCATGCACCATCGGCTGCTCAACGGGGCCTGAGCTTGAGATTGATATACGTTACTTGGCTCAATGTATATATGATCTACAATGTACCATTATTGGATCACGACGTCTATTACTAGTGTGATGGATCATCTATGGATCGACCATCCACCCTTTCCACAGAAGAGCGATGTAGTTTTTACCTCTGGGACACAACATGCCGATGATGATGATGATGGTGATGATGGTGATGATGATGATGAAGATAATGATGATGATGATGATGACGACGATGGTGATGAGGAGGAGGAGAACAAGAAGGAGGAGTAGAGTGATTAGGAGGAGGGTGATGATGATGATGATAATGATACTATGGGAGGTTTGTAGGTGATGTATTTGTGTTTGTATATTTTGGATACACTTTGTGGTCTTTTGTTTTTGTCGTACTTATTACTACTTTTGGATATTATTATGGTTTATGTTTTTGTAATTCTTATCTTTGTTAATCTGATACTTTTTGTTTTTATTTGTGCATTGAGCTAAACCAAAACTTGTACATAGGTAATCAGTCTATGTCATGTTGTGGATTGACCCATGTAATGATCATCTAGGTACGAAGTTTCGAAGGACAGGACCATTTTAGCGTATGGTCGTTCTGAAATCGAACAACTCAAAGCGATAGTTCCATTTTACCCACCTTTCCTGTAATTAGTCTATTGGTAGTGTAATTAACAATAATACATTTATTAATATGATTGAGAAAAACCCTATCAGAGTATCTACCCTCGGCCGTCGGTGGAAACGCTGAGTTGTGCAACGTTTGTTGGATATCGTAAGCGTAAGATATAAAGCCAACATAATATTTATTTGAACAATGATTACATTGAATATTTTACATGTCATGTGCTATCTACTTTCTTGCATCTTGTACTCCCTTGGAATGATCTTCTCCTTTTACGACTCCCTAAGAATACATGTGATTTTGAAAACGGTCAACGTAATGTTTGAGTTCACATGTTTTATGGTTATTGGAAATAGTCTTTGTAAAAGTTTTCAATATTAGATCTTTGTTTATGATTATGTATGATTTCCAAATTCCTCTTGTGCTCTATGTTTTTAAGGATTTTTTTTCTTTTACAATCTTTGACAGTAAATTGTTATCTTTCCTTTTGACATTCTCTTTTTATTTTGTTTCTTCCTTCTTTTAGGAGTACTTAGATTTGTACACTCGATTAGTTCGAGTAGGTATCTGGTAAGATACTTAGAAAAGTATCTATGCTTATTCTCGTATTTATTTACTGGAGCATATATTAGTATCCCTTCTTATAACTTTTTCTTTTAAAATAATTTACTTCTATACCATAATCTTTTCTTTAAAGAGTTCTTATTTCTTTTTCTTATTGTTACATACTATTACTACTTCAAGGAATTACCCTCTACGTAGTTTATTTTTTAAGGTTAGTCGAGCATTTGGTACAATGAGTTCTTATAACTGAGCTTTCGACTGGATATTTTCCCAGTACAACGCCTCATCGGATGTTGTAATGTAGTTTAGAAAGTTATGTTTGATGTGACTTTACCGTCATGGGTTGTAGTTAGAAACCACAGGTGGGGGTGTTAACCCCGTATAAATCTGTACATAAATTTCCCGCTCACTTAAGATTTAATGATTATAGGTTGGGGTTAGCTGAAAACTAATCAGCTAAACGATAAACTGTCGTTGGCATTTAAGAATTGCTTTAACTAACCTTACAGTATGTTTTGTTGTTCTTTTTATCTTTAGTTTGCTTTTGATGTGATTTTCTTCCATAATTAGACTAATGTGTGTGTGTATACATACACACACTAAGTACAATGGTTATCCTAGGATTTGGCTGGCATAACAACTAGGTATTATGTTACCCTAGGAATTTGGTTATCATATCGACTAGTTATAATATTATAGTTTAGGGTAGAGTTTCTAACAGGTATAATATCATCAGATGGTTTTGAGCAACATAATGACTAGCCATAATATTATTCATAAAATTTTGGTAGGGTAACTACCAAGCATAATATCATCCTTACATTTTGTAAACTACTGATATAGTAGAAATTATAATATTTTGCAAAATCGATAATGTAGAATTAAAAAATCTAACACCCCCTCCCCCCACGGGTAAAAAATTAAAATTTGTTAAAAGTGAGTTCGTGAACTCACCCTTGTAGCGTGATTCGGTTGCTCCAGAACTTCGGATTAGGAGAATCGATCCATTTGGGAGAAGGGAAATTATATAGATTAGTTAGGAGAGAGAATAGAGAGTGGTGTGAGGTATGAAAAGAGAGTAAGTAAGGGTTTCTATTTATAGTGACCGGTTTCGGTGTGTATGTGGCGCACCTTCATATGTGTTCCGTACATGTACACGTTGTCTCCACTCAACATTGGACATGTGCCACTTTCTCGTTTGTTCACATCTCACGTATCTCGGTGAAACTGGTTATTAGAGTATCGGTCGCGCACAACGTGTGTGCCATGCGGACGAAAATGTTTTCCATAAATTCATATATTTTTCAAATGAATTTTATCTGCAGGATTCTTTATATATCCGTGTAGTTATCGTTGTGTACAACAACGTTTCTTTAGGTTGTATTGGCTAATTTCGACTTTATATTTGGCCCTTATTTTTATAATTCTAAATGATTTTGCAAAAATTATATCCCTCGTGTATGGACTCCGTTTATGACCTTCTTTGTCTCAAAATTCTTATCTCGAGAGGTACTACGATTCTCTCTTTGTATACTTATTCAAAGGTCAATCGTTCTCTTCATAGCTTTTTGGCGTTGTAACTTCTTACGTGCAGTTAATTTTTATATTTGACAATAATCATATCTAATTCATACGGAGTTAGATTTTCACGAAATTTATATTTTTTGAGAAATGTAGACATGTACTTTTGAAAAATATTATTCTTCATACTAATCGACGTAACTTTTTACGTACTTCTTTTTTAAATTTTCATCTACTTGGACTGGTTTTTGTTATGAGTTAGCGTTCAAAATCTTTTTTTGCTAACTATCACTTTCTAAGTTTATTGTAGTTGATGTGATTAGCAATTTGGGGTTTATTTTTGCAATTGTCACACTCCCCAAGGCGTACGCATCTTGACACATTGATGTTGCGTCGAGGGGACCACCTTCATCCCATTGAACGAGGGTCGGCCTAAGATGACATTATAGCAGGATATAGAATCCATGAAGCATAATCATTGTATTGAGTTTACTCTTTCTATGTAGATGTTTAGTTTGCTTTCAACCAGGGTGTTCTTCGTTGCTCCGATGAATCCTACCATTACTGAGGATTTTGGAAAGATTTCTGACTCTTGATTGTTCATTTTTTTTGCAAGGTTTCTAAAATAATTATATTAACGGGGCTTCCTCTGTCTAGTAAGATTTTTCACACATAGTGGTTTGCAATATAAAGGGTTAGTACCAACCTATCATAGTGAGTGTCTAGGATGTTTTCTCTTTCATCTTCAGAAAATTTGGCTTCATTCTTGTATGTGATGGCTACATTGTTTCTTGGGCCCTATTCTTTTTCCATTTGTAACACTTTAGTGTGCCTCTTTATTGTGTATTAGATTGTGTCACATATGTTGGATCCTCCTACGATGTAGTTTATGACTTTATTATCTTGGGAAGGTGACACTTCTCTTTTCAGAAATTTGGTGGAATCTTTGTCTTTATCCTTAGGCTTCAAACTCTATCTTCCTAGGATTTCCTTCAAATGCCCTTTCTGAACAGGTGGCTTATTTCTTTCATAATTTCAATGCAATCTTTTGTCTTGTGGCTGAAATATTTATGTTGTGCGCACCATTTGGACTTGTCTTTCCATGTGTTAGCTATTTCATTCTTCTTTGGCCATCTTGCTTTTTCACCTAAATTGCATGGTAAAGTTTATGTTGGGTTATGGGCACTATAACACTCGTATGGTGCACATGCAACCCTAAATGCTTTGGATCAATGTTTTTTATAATTATACATGCATTTTCAATTCTTCGAAAGCATTCTCCTAAATAGCATATGTTTGAACAATTGAATGATACAACTAGTTTGGTGACATACCTTTATGAAGGACTTGTATTTCTTGGCCTTTGACGCTTGAGCACCCCAAGTATGATGCCTCTAATGGTTCACAAACACCAATATGCAAGAGGAGTCTTAAGAGAATAAGTTGCTTAGTTCACAAAGAAGGTGTAACCAATTTTAGTTCATGGGAGCTCTATTTATAGCGCTAGGGTTACATCTTTGCAAACCCTAATGACCTTTCACATTCTTATGCTTCATGGGTTTGACTTCCATGGACTATCCATGGATTATTTCCTTGGTTTAGCCCATCTACATAATCATGGATTATTAGCCCATACTATAAGAATCATTGATTTACATAATCAATCACCATATATTTAATTAGTCCATTTTGACCATCAAATTAATTCCAAATTAATTCTTGATTAATACTAATTAAATAATAATATGATTTCATATTAATATATTATACTTGTAATATATTAATAAATCATAAATAACCTTATTCTCAAAATTCCATCCTACCAAATATCACTGGTGAAGGCAACCCAAAAGGACCATGCTACAATCGGGTGAAGTACATCCCAATTAGAGTTATGGGCTTAGCCACCAAATTCAACAGTCTCCAACTTGGATAAGTCTAATAACTTTAAATAGCAATGCAACTTCAGGATCCGACTTACTAATCATAAGCTTTCGAAATCCGATGTCGAACTCTAACTTAGTCAGTGACATTTCCTTCAGATAGGGGATCATATATTCCTCTGTTCTCTAGATATCTATGTGGAAAAATACATGGAACATAGTCATAGTTATTGTCCTGCAATTTGTTTCTCGATTTCTGATTCATCTGACATTGAACAAAGTTGAACACATCAATTGAGTTCTGATCGGACCCGACACAAAGTTAAAACAGAATTATCGAGGGGCCCAAGATATCGCTTTTAATCCTCTTAGGATAAAGGAACGTATAAACTTCAACATTATATGCTTGTACTAACTACTCATTAAGTTATGTACAACGATACATTTTATAACATCAAGCTACTAATGCGTTTTCATATCATAAATGTACAACCAACTCGTAGTCAACAACTCATATATCTTAGTTTGGAAACTATATGATATTATCATCTCACAATCACTCGTGAAAAATTCCATGAAGTGATTCAGGTGAGTACGGGTTGAATCCAATACTCACATCTTATTTCAAGAGCACTTATGAATGGTGTATCACAACTTTTGTTATGTATAACACCTTATACAATCTTACAAGCCAACTCATGACGGTCTTGCTTCATACCTATGTACAAAGTATGATCGACTGTGGATAGTTTGAATAATCTTATTATTCGGGAAGTTAAAACACACAAACTGAAACACAATGATAATACTAATCCTATATGGCCCCAAAACTTTTAAGTGTAAATAAAACACATTTTATTTAATCAAAATATGGATTACACATTGTTCATTATATATTGTTTCGATTTATCAACTTACAATTGAATTAAAACAAATAGTTATCTCATGCTCCAAGCATGCATATTGTGTTTACCTATGGTCCTTCCTTTGTTAAATAGATCAATTGTAAACATTTCCATCGATACTCATTTCACAATTCCAAATCTTTATCGTAAGTGTAAGAATACGAAGTTCTTGCCACTTACAGTAATTTGTTAGACTCTAAACTTATATGTAGTGATCCTTTTGTAATGATTAAGTACACAAGTTACAGAGACTTTATCAATTACAAAACTTTCCATTGGAGATTGTTACAAGACAATTCCATAGATCTGAAGTCTCATATTCAAAGCACATTCCGTTCAACATCCTTATTGGATAAGAGTTTCTAGCGTTCTCATAGATTTTCGATATCCAACTCCTATTATATAAACATTTCCATATTTACCATATGAACACTCATCGTTAATAGAATCATGTCTTGCAATAATAATTTCAATATGGTCCGTTCATTACCATACTTCCAACTATCCATAAGCAACCAATCTTTGGTGAACCTTGGATTGTTCTAGGAAGCTGTTTAATAACTTTAGTCATATCCATTTCTAGTCCTTTTTTCCTCTTAATGCCCTAGGAATTTGGAAAATTTGAATTTTTATAATATTATAGCATATGCAATCGATCCTATACCCAAAGCATATGGGATTCAATTCATAATGTCTTACATAAAGACATGATACTTCACCAGTCTTTTTCTATAACATTTCCAATATATAAAATTTCCTTATGTCAAATCTTTTCAACATAACATTCATATATGTCCTTCACTAAATTCGATTAAAATTCTCAATATAAACTTTTAAAATTGAAATGAAGTATAAGTTCCTCTTCCTTAATTATATCAAAACAACTTTTCATCCCTGAAACTTTGCGAATTGTAAACTTTGTTTTCTATAATTAGCATTACTAACTTGCAACACTTACCATAATAATTATGCTCTCACTAGCATAACAATTATTTTTTGTTACTTGCATAACATTTATGCTCCCACTAGTTATGACATAGATCCAGAAATCATCTGGACTTCTAGAAATCAATACTTTATTGACTTTCTTACAACAGTTCAGATTTCTGACACAATATGCTTCGATAAGCCTTTATCTCAGCTCACACACCTTTTATTAGAATGCTCATATGTGTGTCTAAACAATTTTAGAACTTACAACAATAAGTCTTAAATCTTTAGACCTTTTTCTATTTCTCACAATTCAAACCATGAAGAGGGATGGTGTAGTCATAATCGAATTTGAGAATGCAAATATCACAATTGTTAACTCTTTAAAATATACTTAGTGAAAGTGTTCCCTTGGAATCATTTTCATGAATTGGAGAGAAACCTTATGACACTTAGACTTTTTTTATGGTGTATGTGTTCCTATCCATGTGAATTTATCATAACCATAACCTTAAGATAAGGTTAGCAACAAATCCAAAATCAAATGGATTGAACCTATCTTATCTTAATTCTTTGCCACTTGGTAGCACAAGGGCCTACCATTGCTTCCATCTTGTAATGCAAACAATTTAGAACTTATAGAACTCACACGCATAGTCAACCAACTGGAACACGTACAAAATCAGAATATGTCAACACGATAGGTTACAAACCTTAAGCCGTGTGCTAGTGATTAATAATAGGTTTGACTATTGATTAGCTCTTAAAACTTTTCCAATATCTTTAATACTCCGACCACCCTCTTACATATAAGGTTCTCTCCGTCAAGAAACATTATTTAATAAACAAATATTCAAGAGTTAGTGCGATTGCTTATCAAGACAAACACTTTTGAAAATCGGTCTTAGTTGATATTTGTTTTATCCAAAACATTACAACTTACCAATTTCAAATGTACAAGAGTAGAAAACTTTTTACCCTACTTTTGTTGATGTGTCACTCAATATACAATCTTGGAGTATGACTCTAAGATTTGATTTTGGAATTAAGTATGATTCATCTTAATTGGTTTAACCATTTCAACAATTCCAAATTCCTCTTCTTAGCGAAACAAATGCACTAAGGTGTACTTAGAGGATCAAATTGTGATATGGTTTTCATAATCATTAAGATGATCATAAAATACGACACTCAAGTATTCTCCCATCCTTTTAGCTTGGAGAAACTTTTATCTTTTTGCTGACTTGATTCTTCTTATTTGTTCTACTATACATTGAGACTTTTTAATGACTCATAATTATAATTAATATTGTAAGCATAACCATCTTTACTAACTTTAGTAAATCATGACAAATAGTCTTATCTATCACACCCCCAAACCAGAACGGCGAAATCGTTCGAGGGTGGATGACTTCATGTAGTATCGTAACAACTGAATACACAATAAAGAAAGCAATACAACCATCACATATATAATTTAAAAGTTTACATTGTTGAAAGATACTTGTTTCAAAAGAAATTACAATATGATGTTTAAAATGAAATTAAACTAACGCTGCAACATCCCTTCTTCAAAAACTGCATTTTACCTTTATTACTGAATCCCTGAGAAAAACAAGTGGTTTTGAAAGAGTAGGTCAACATTTAAGCTGGTGAGTTCATAAGTATTTAGTAATAATGTTTATATGAAAAAGAATGAAAATGGTTTGTTCCTGTTAAATATTCCAAGAAAATCCAATATTTTTCTATTATAGTAGATGGTAGTTTAATTGTTCCAAAACCGTAATGCAATAGTGCTTTTTATGCCTAAAATATTAGTTTTATGTGTAAATTGTTAAGGCATTTGAAAAACCCCGTAATTCAATGTGTTTTTAATACTCTATGTGAGTCTTATAACCATGCTATTAGACTAGTATGCCTATATCAATGTTCTTCAGGCGTTGGAAAGTTATGACGTTTGTCACCCCAAGCCTGCCAACCTAGCTGTAGCTAATAGCTTAGGTGTGGGATTGTCAATCCCGTATAGATCTATACACAAGTATCATGTTCCCCCTACAAGGAATTATGGTATATAATACAGGATTTAAAAATGCATACTCGAAAGTACGTGAAATGTCTCACAAAATTTAGTATAAAACAGATTCACCTATAAAAATGTCCAATTGTTCTTGTATATGAAAATATCTCTTTGATGTAGTGTACCTAGTATGTAAATGTTCATGATTTCCTCGTAAACTATACCTATTATAGTTTTTCAAAATGAATTTCATTCGTATAGTAAACCGTAGTGTAATATTCACCTTTTATGTAAAATATAACATGTGAGGTGACATAACTGATCGCATATACTTAATGTAAAAATGGAGTATTCAGTTCGTATATATATATATATATATATATATATATATATATATATATATATATATATATATAAACACGTTTTATTTCCACAAGACAAGGTGTTATCGAAAATATATCTTTCATACGAGAATACTCATGTAGTAGTTTATGAATCACATATGATTACCTGAATAAAAACTTTATATAGTGAAATTTAGGTTACATAAGATAATAACTTCGTGTTTTACTTGTATTCCCCAATCCCCACCCCTTAATATTGTATAAAAAGAAATTATCAAACATTTAAAATCATAGTTTATAGAGGTATGAACTCACTTGAAAGATCGAAGAAGGCGAGATGAAAACCGAGCAGAACATTGACTCGAGAAAGCGGATTTTCTTCGGATTCTCGGGAATCTTGGGAGCACAAACGACCTTCGGGGCTTGAGTATGGAAACCGAGGCTTCGGGATATCACGTGCACGAAAAACGAGGTAAAAATGCAAGAAAGATGAGAGGAAATGAGCATTTTCCCCGGAACCCTCACATCCCTTTTATAGGGATTGGGAACCGCCTCGGTACGCTTGGCGTATGCAGTTAAGCTGGGCGTACGCGTGCGTCATGCATGACCGCATCTTCGATTGCCTCGGAACTCGGATGGGATGGGGCATAGCTTCGCATAGGGGGCGACGTGGATGATGCGAGGCCTAGTCCTCGAGTACGCTAGGCGTATGCTGTTACGCTGGGCGTAACTTGGATTGGCCCGGTGACTCCCTCTTCAGATAATACCGAAATTTGATTTAAATTTATATTTTTATTATTTAGTAAACTTCAAAATTTCATATCTTCTTCATACGAGCTCCGTTTTCTACATTCTTTATATCCACGCGTAGGTGAGACTACGCTTTACAACTTTCGTTTATACTCCGTCGGCAATTTTTGAAATTATTTTTATTATTTATTTTTAAAAGGTCGGGGTAAAAAAAGTTCGTTAGAAATTCATAACTTCTTTGTCTGATGTCCATTTTTGCCAGAATTTTTACCGTTGAAATACCATTTTCGAGACCTTCGATTCTTATTTAGGTCATTCCAGCCAAAAGTCGCTTGATCTCTGTTTCGTGTTTTTAGTTGTTTATCGCTATACCGAAGTTGGAAAAATCATAACTTCCTCATACGAAGTCAGTTTTGGACGTTCTCTTTATGTACGCTCACAGTTTAATGATATCTAACATAGTAGGTAACCAAATAGAGACTTTTGTACATTTTATTTTCAAAGTTAATTTCATTATTTTCAAAAGTGGTTACAATACTTGGCTTTTTAAGTCATTACATAGAATCGAAATATCGGGTTGTCACATCATCCCCCCGTTAGAGGAAATTTCATCCCGAAATTTAACATAAGAAAAACACTTGTGGATTAGGGAAAGTGATGTGGATACTTGTGGTTCATCTGATCTTCGCGTTCCTTGGTGTATTCAGGTCCTCGCTTGGCATTCCAGCAGACCTTTACGATGGGTATGCAACTTTGTTTTGTTCTTTTAATTTCCCTATCCATGATTTCAATTGGTTCTTCTATAAAGTGGAGACTCTCATTGATTTCGATTTCGTCTAGATGGACGATGAGGGTCTCGTCGGACAAACATTTCTTCAAGTTTGACACATTAAAGGTAGGGTGTACGTTATTGAGTTCCTATGGTAGACGAAGTTTGTAGGCTACCGGGCCGATCCTTGCAAGGATTTCGAATGATCCGATATACCTTGGGTTTAGTTTCCAACGTTTTCCGAAACGTATTAACCCCTTCCAGGGTGAGACCTTTAATAGTACTCGGTCCCCTACCTGAAATTCCAAGGGTTTCCGTGTTTTGTCTGCATAACTCTTTTGTCTGCTCTTGAAGCCTTTAATCATTCCCGAATTTATATTATCTTCTCGGTTGTCTCTCTTAGGATTTTTGGGCCAGTGAGAGTGTTGTCGGGTACTTGTCCTTTGACTAGTTGTGTGTCACCTACTTCAGTCCAGCATAGTGGTGATCTGCACTTCCGTTCGTAGAGGGCTTCAAATGGAGCAACTTTAATGCTAGAGTGATAGCTATTTCTGTATGAAAATTCGACTAGTGGTAAATGGGTATCCCAAGCTTTACCAAAATCGATTACACAAGCTCTTAGCATATCTTCCAAGGTTTGTATGGTCCTCTCACTTTGACCGTCGGTTTGTGGATGGTAAGGAGTACTCATTTAGAGCCTCGTTCCTAGAGATTTTTGTAACTATTGTCAGAATCGCGAGGTGAACCTAGTATCTCTGTCAGAGATAATGGATATTGGTACACCATGTAGTCGCACAATCTCTCGGATGTAGGTTCGAGATAGCTTCTCCATCTTGTCGGTTTCTTTTATTGGCAAGAAGTGTGCGGATTTCGTTAACCTATCAACGATTACCCAGATGGTGTCTAGTCCACCTGCTGTCTTGGGTAATTTGGTTATGAAGTCCATCGTTATCCGTTCCCACTTCTACTCGAGTATTTCGGGTTGTTGCTGCAATCTCGATAGCTTCCGGTAGTCTACCTTGACCTTAGCGTCAGACACTTGCTCACAAAGGTAGCGATCTATGCTTTCATGTTCAGCCACCAATATAGTTTCTTGAGGTCTAGATACATCTTGTCCGAATATGGATGCACGTAGTATCGAGTCTTATGACTATGTCTATGAATACCCAACTTCGGTGTCCAGATCCGATCCATGAAGTAATGGACTCCGTCACCCTTGACTTCAAGATTCTTTTCCATTCGTCTTAGGGCTTCACCTGCCTTTGTTTTCAAGGCTTCCCTTTGAGTTGCCTTGATTTGTGTGGATAGATGTGAATGGATCGTCATGGTTAAGGATTTCACTCGGCGACCTGAGTATTCTTTCCGACTAAGGGTATCAGCTACTACATTTGCTTTTCCTGGATGATAACGAATCTTGCATTCGTAGTCATTCAGTAGTTCAACCCATCGTCTCCTCCTCATCTTGAGTTCTTTTTGGTTAATGATGTGCTGAAGGCTCTTGTGATCGGTGAAGATCGTGCATTTCATGCCATAAAGATAGTGTCTCCAGATTTTTAGCGCGAAAACGACTGCTCCTAGTTCAAGATCGTGGGTAGCGTAGTTGACTTCGTGCGTCTTGAATTGTCTTGAGGCGTAAGCGATAACCTTACCTCGTTGCATTATTACGCATCCAAGACCTTTGTTAGATGCATCACAGTAGAATACGAAGTCTTTTGTTCTTTTTGACAAGGACAATATAGGTGTGTTGCATAGTGCTTGCTTAATTGTTTGGAATGCAGCGTCTTGTTTTCCTTTCCAATTGAAATTTACACCCTTCTATGTTAGGGTGGTGAGTGGTTTAGCAATCTTCGAGAAGTTTTATATAAATCTACGGTAATAGCCAATAAGACCCAAGAATTGTCGAATTTCCATTGGGGTTCTTGGAGCTAACCAGTTCTCGATTACTTTGATTTTGGAAAGGTCCATGTGTATTCTGTCTTTGCTAACCACGTGACCTAGGAAATCTAATTTTTCGTATAGCTTCTCTTTTCTTAGCGTTTCCAAGACTTCTGGGAGGTGTTAACTATGATGCTCTATCTTTGAATAAATGAGTATATCATCTATGAACATGATCACAAATCTTTCCAAGAATGAACGACAAACTTGGTTCATTAAGTCCATGAACACCGTCGGTGCGTTTGTCAATCCAAAGGGCATCACTACAATCTCGTAGTGACCATAACGAGTTCGAAAAGTTTTTTTGGGAACATCTCATTCCAAGACTCGTAGTTCGTGATACTCGGATCTTAAATCGATATTTGAGAAATAAATCGCTCCTTGGAGTTGTTCGAACAAGTCATCAATCGGTGGTAGTGGGTATCGGTTCTTGATAGTAAGCTTGTTAAGTTCCCGGTAATCAATGCACATGCGGAAAGATCCATCCTTCTTCTTTACGAACAAGACCGGTGCTCCCCAAGGTGAGAAGCTTGGCCTGATGAGTCCTTTGTTGAGCAGTTCGTTTAATTAACTGGATAATTCTTGCATCTCAGTGGGGTCCAGACGATATGACGACTTAGCTACTTGGGTAGCTCCGGGAATTAAATCGATTCTAAACTCGACTTGTCGTTCTGGTGGGACTCCTAGGAGATCTTCAAGGAAGATATCAGGAAAATCTCAGACATCTTGAATGTCTTTGATGCTCTTTGTTTCTTTTTCCTTATCTACCACGTGGGCTAAGAAGGCGTATTACTTATTACGTAGGTATTTCTCGGCTTTGACGCAATAGATGATTTGTAAATTGGTATCGGGTTTGTCACCATAAATGACAAGAGTTTCGCTACTTGGCAGGTTTAGGTGAACGACCCCTTCGTGAAAAAGAATATCAACATGGTGTAGGCTTAACCAATCCATAACGATGATGACATCAAAGCTCTTTATAGTGAATGTTCATTTAGTGTTAGTGTGCAACCGATGTACATATCATTCGTGCTTTCTGTTCTACCGTTTTCCATTTCTACTGTGAATATCTTATTGAGTGATTTAGGGTTCTGTTTTAGTATATGCTTGAATTTATGACTCACGAAAATCCTCTCCGCTCCACGATCAAAGAGTATGCATGCATAAGCGTTGTTTAGTAGAAACGTACCCGTAACCACTATGGGATTATCTATTGCTTCATTCTTCCCTATTACCAGCACTCTTCCTATGCCACCAACATTCCTTGCCTTAGGGAAGTCTCTCTTATAGTGTCCATGCCAGTCTCACCGCATCCATAACATGTTTGACGTACACCGGCTCCTTGGACTTGGGTAATCGGTTGTGCTGGTGCTCTACAGAAACAAGCAGTGTGCCCCTTCTTGTTGCAGTTGTTGTAGTGCATCTCCCGACAATTTCCTATATGATGGAAATTGCATTTGCTGCATTTCAGCAGGTTTCCAGCATATGGCTTTGCTGGTGTAGTGGTAATAGGTGCAGCAGTGGGGGCAGTAGCAGCATGGACTGCCATAACCTGTTGTTTCTTGGAAGGTTCTCGGGAAGGTTGACTCTTCCTTTTGTTCCAGAACCTCTTGTTGTTGTTGTTGTTGGTGGTGGTATTGTCGTTGTTGTTGTTGCTTCCTCTGGGTTGTTCTGGTGCGATAGTTGCGAAGTTTTGGCAGACCCCATGGTCTACGAGAGCTTGTGCCAATTGTTTGGCGCTATCGAAGGTGATTGGTTTGGAAGCTAGAACACTTCCTCGAATCTGGGGTGACAGTACCCAGATGTACGTTTAGATCTTCTTGCTCTCTAGAGAAACTATTCCTAGGCAAAGGATTGCCAAATCACTAAACTTGTTGGTATAGGTCGTGATATCTGAGCCTACCATGGTAAGGCCCCAAAGTTCCTGTTCGAGCTTTTGCAATTCTCCTCGTGGATAGTACTCATGCAGTAAGATTTGTTTTAGGTTCTCTCAGCTAATAGAGTTAGCCACTACTAGTGTTAGTGACTTGACATGGCCATTCCACCATGTCAGAGCTCTCTCAGAGAAAGTACAGGCAACGAACTTCACTTTGTTCCTTTCCGAACAAGAGCAAATTTTGAAAACCGCTTCAGTCTATCCACTGTGATAGAGCCATTATTCCTCCATCCCCATTAAAAGTAATGGGTTTGCTATTCATGAAGTCTTTGTATGTATAATCCCCCATGTGACCTTGATGTTGGCCATTTGTATAACTATTTACTCCCCCACCAGAACCGTTATTGCTCATTTGGACCATTGTCGCTGTTACTGCAGCCATTACAACAGCTATCAATGCGGCATTTTCCGTTGTGGGAGGGGGTGGTGGTGGAGGTGGTGCGTTGTTGACACGATGTGTAGATCTACGGAGCGACATTGTGCTGATAAAGAACTAGAATGAAGAACAGAAGTTTTTAGTGTCTTAAAAAAATTTCTCATTTTCATCAATTTATAAATTCCACTGAACTACCCATGGTTTAGAGTTTGACTCAAAATAAAAGTTTGCATAGTGTTAGATAACTTATGAATCTGAGTGGTAGTCAAAAAATTTACATACAATGGAATTTTTTCATATATATTAAACACATGCCGAGTTACATTTGGAGTTAGGAAAAATTTCGACCCTTCTAAGGATCTCCGATAGAGATTTTAAAGAAAAGTAAGACTTTTAGCCGAGTTCCTATTCTAAAACAAAATTTTGGGATTTAGCAAGAACTACTTGCGACATAGGTTGCGCTTGGAGCTTGGCTCCGCGTCTGATTACTTTGCTTCCATAAGACGCCTATAGAAGGCGGCTTGCTGTTCTCTAATCTCTGCAAGGGTTGCAATCATTTGTGCTTGGAATGCGTCGGTGCGGAGATGGGTGTCATCTTGCAACCGATCCAGTCGACGGATGTCGGAAGTGTGAACTTGTACTTCCACGTTGACTTCGCGAAGTCGGTTTTCTTCGACCCCAAGTTGATAGGACTGGTTGGCTAGTTTGCCCACCATTACCAAGAGTGCTCAGTCGGTTGAACCTCCATCCCTGATGTGATAGAAGTCCCGACACACACCGTAGGCAGGACGTATCCCTTGTTGTTAGCTCCAATGGTGGAGGTAACTTCCCCAAACAGGAGTCGGTCCATGAAAGTTCCTGCTAATTGTGGGAGGTTGAGCAGCTGGAGGGTCGACTACTTCTGGTTCTAAGTCCGTCCCAGAGTCATCCCCATCCTCCAACTCGATAGGTTCTTCATCCTCTTCGGGATCCTCCTCTACCCATCCTCCACTGCCCTATTTCGTGTAGTAGGTGTCCCCTGGTGGGTGGAATCCAGCCATTTGACTATACGAGAATAGGGTTATAAGAATTGAACAAAATTTGAAAACATGTAACACTAAACATGTCGATTAAACTATTCCATGCACCAAATACTCCTATAGTATTTAAATTTGTATGTTTGATACTAGTGTTTATTTTGGGTAAGTTTTGACTTGTTGCTCACTACGACCATTCCTCGACATATATTAGTCCAATCTCGGATAAATATAATTGATTAGGCTATATTCGTCCCAAATTCGATTACATATATCGAGAACTAATCGTAGTGTCCAACTCATCTTAATACTTATTGTATAGTTCTAACCATGAAAATATATCATTGTATGCATGTATTTGTACTTTTACGACCTAGATAATCTAAATTAAATGAAACGAGGTTTTAGGTGTAAAAAAGTTTTGTCAGAGACCTTGAGTCCCTTAGCATTTGTAGTTTTTATATCTTATGTGGTTCGATATACTTAGTTCACTATAAACAATGCTCTGATACCAATCTGTCACACCCCCAAACCAGAATGGCAGAATCGTTCAACGGTGGATGACTTCATGTAGTATCATAACAATTGAATACACAGTAAAGAAAGATATACAACCATCACATATATAATTTACAAGTTTACATTGTTGAAAGGTACTTGTTTCAAAAGAAATTACAATATGATGTTTAAAATGAAATTAAACTAACACCGCAGCGTCCGTTCTTCAAAAGCTGCAGTTTACCTGTATTACTGAATCCCTAATAAATACAAGTGGTTTTGAAAGAGTAGGTCAACATTTAAGCTGGTGAGTTCATAAGTATTTAGTGACAATGTTTATATGAAAAATAATGAAAATGGTTTGTTCCTGTTATATGTTCCAAGAAAATCCAATAATTTCTATTATAGTAGATGGTAGTTTGATTGTTCCAAAACTGTAATGCAATAGTGCTTTTCATGCATAAAATAGTAATTTTATGTGTAAATCATTAACACATTTGAAAAAACCTGTAATTCAATGTGTTTTTAATACTCCATGAGAGTCTTATAACCATGTTATTTGACCAGGATGCCTATATCAACGTTCTTCAGGCGTTGGAAAGTTATGATGTTTGTCACCCTAGGCCTGCCAGCCTAGCTGTAGCTAACAGCTTAGGTGTGGGATTATCAATCTTGTATAGATCTATACACAAGTATCACGCTCCCCCTACAAGGGATTATGGTATATAATACAGGACCTAAAAATGCATACTCGAAAGTACGTGAAATGTCTCACAAAATTTAGTATAAAATAGATTTTCGTATAAAAATGTCCATTTGTTCTTGTATATGAAAATATCTCTTTGATGTAGTGTTCCTAGTATGTAAATGTTCATGATTTCCTCGTAAACTACACCTATTATAGTTTTTCAAACTGAGTTTCATTCGTATAGTAAACCCTAGTGTAATATTCACCTATGATGTAAAATATAACATGTAAGGTGACATAACTGATCAGTATACTTAATGTAAAAATGGAGTACTCGGTTCATATATATATATATATATATATATATATATATATATATATATATATATATATATATATATATATATATATAAACACGTTTTATTTCCACAAGACAAGGTGTTATCGAAAATATATCTTTCATACGAGAATACTCATGTAGTAGTTTATGAATCACATATGATTACTTGAATAAAAAGTTTATATAGTGAAACTTTAGGTTACACACGATAATAACCGTGTGTTTTACTTGTATCCCCCCCCCCCCTTAATATTGTATAAAAAGCATTTATCAAACATTTAAAAGTGTATTTTATAGGGGTATGAACTCACTTGAAAGATTGAAGAAGGTGAGATGAAAACCGAGCAAAACTTTGACTTGAGAAAGCGGATTTTCTCGAGATTCTCGGGAATCTCGGGAGCACAAACGACCTTCGGGGCTTGAGTATGGAAACCGGGGCTTCGGGATATCATGTGCACGAAAAACGAGGTAAAAATGCAAGAAAGACGAGAGGAAATGAGCATTTTCCCCGGAACCCTCGCATCCCTTTTATATTGGTTGAGAACCACCTCGGTATGCTGGCGTACGCGGTTACGCTGGGTGTACGGGTGCGTCATGAACGACCGTATCCTCAAATGCCTCGGAACTCAGATGGGTCGGGGCATAGCTTCCCATAGGGGGCGACGTGGATGATCCGAGGCCTAGTCCTCGAGTACGTTGGGTATACGCTGTTACGTCGGGCGTAACTTGGATTGACCTGGTGACTCCCCTTTCGGATAATACCGAAATTTGATTTCTACTTTTATTTTTATTTTTATTATTTAGTAAACTTCAAAAAAATCATATCTTCTTCATACGAACTCCTTTTTTGATGTTCTTTATAATCAGGCGTAAGTGAGACTACGCTCCACAAATTTTGTTTAGACTCCGTCGGCAAATTTTGAAATTATTTTTATTATTTATTTTTAAAAGGTCGGGGTAAGAAAAGTTCATTAAAAATCCATAACTTCTTTATCCGATGTCTGTTTTTGCCAGACTTTTTACAGTTGAAATACCCTTGTCGAGACCTTCGATTGTCATTTAGGTCATTCCTGCCAAAAGACGCTCGATCTCTGTTTCGAGTTTTTAGTTGTCTATCGCTATACCGAACTTGGAAAAATCATAACATCCTCATATGAAGTCAGTTTTGGACGTTCTTTTTTTGTACGCTCATGTTTTAATAATATCTAACATAGTAGGTAACCAAATAGAGACTTTTGTACTTTTTACTGTCAAAGTTAATTTCATTATTTTCAAAAGTGGTTACAATACTAGGCTTTTTAAGTCATTACATAGAATCGAAATATCTGGTTGTCACATTATCATTCTTTGTGATGGGCTTGACCAGCACACAATCAAATGTACCCGATCCCCTTGTCCGTCACTTGACTCACATCTACATGAGAACATGTAATTAGTCTTAATTTCCCAAATTTGAAGGTTCTCATCCATCATACAATACAAGTCGCGTGATTCCAAGTTTCTGTCCAATTGAAACTTGGGTCATGATAATCATTCCTTATTTGGTAACTTCTCGACATCATAATAAACAAAATAATCAAATCCATGTTGCTTACAAATAGAAACATACAAACATCAATTTTCACATATGTCATTGCAATGAAATATAAAATAAGATAAAACTAAAAAATTTATCTATTTATAAAAATGTGAAAAACTTTCCCTTACAATGCAATTATAAATGAAAACTATGTTATTAAGAATTTCTAAGCAATCTATCATAACTCTTAACCAACAACTCAAAAATCCGATCATCGAACCATGCCATTGAAATCCATCACTTCATGATCAGATTCAACAAGATTTTCCTTTAATCTATCTTGATCCTGAAGCAGAGTAAAAAAAATTATCCTACCTTCTCTTAGATTTTTCAAGTAGTCTGGCCTGCTTCGCTTCCAATATCGCTTCAAATGGTAATAGAAACAAATGTCTTCTTTTGCATTGGCACATGATACAATCCCAGAACTGGCCCTTTTCTTGTGATCAAAACTTTTAACCATGGCCAATTCGTTTCCTTGACGAGAACGAATCATCTATGGACTATCGATGTCATTGCCAATGTTCATGGCAGCTTGGAAATTAGATCTTCCAATCATGTTTGCTTGATCATTGCGCCAAATCATTTTTTATTGAACATCAATTAGCAAATAGGCAAGAACAATAAGGTGTTGGATTTGGTTTATAAGCCCATAACTATTTTGGTATGTACTTGACCTGATTATGAGCATGGTCCTTTTGGGTTGCCTTCGCCATAGCAACTGATAAGATGAATTAAGGAGAAAGAGGATTAATTATGATTTATTAATATATTATATGAATAATATATTAAAAGAGAAATCATATTGTTTAGTTTAGTAAATAATTAATTTTGTGGCTAAAAGAGATTCATTAAATAAAGGGGATGGATATTGTAATTATAAGATAGTTGCATAAATGGGCTAATGGACTCCATAGAAGTTGGAGTGGATGAAATCTATGGGGAACCCCATAAGAATTCGTCCAAGGCCTCTAAGGAGGGAGTCTATGAGCTACTTAGAGCTTAAGCAGTCAAATTAGGGTTTCCTTGTTTGATAACCCTAATTGCCTAACTATATAAGAAGCCCCTAAGGCCCCAAAAACATCGCTATGTAATCCCTAAGGGTTCTTGGACATTTTTGTGCCTCCTCCTCCTTCTCCTAAGCCATCTTGTTGCTCATGGTGTTTGTGATTCCATTAAAGGTTCAAAATTTGAAGCACTAAGCTTTGACAAGTCAAGATCAAGGATATTTGTGATTGTTATTGCTACATAACAATCAAGGAAATATCTAAACCCTAATTCATATGTTAATTCGAATTCTGTATGCTAGATCTAGGGTTTATCAGCTTTAAATGATTGTTGCATCTTCATTAGACAAACTAGATCCAAAGCTTTAGGGTTTTCATGTACACCATGTGATTGATGTAGTGCTCAAAACCCATCAGTGGTATCAGAGACTAGGTTGTTTGTTTGATGTATTTGATGCTTACTTGTTCATTGTTTGCTTGAAAAATCGAAATTTTGAGTTTCTAAATGGCAGAGTCGCCGAGTCCATGAATGGACTCGACGAGTAGGTCCTACTTGACGAGTTCCATTGTGGAATCGACGAGTCCAGGGTTCTGGTGCTGGGATTTTCGTTTTTTCTGCCAAATTTTGTTGAGGATAATTTCCAAAATTCGTTTTTCTTGCCTAAAATCGATTTTTTAAGTTTGGAATTGTTATCTTCATCAAAAATTGATGGATTTTGTTAAATATGTATAATATAGGATTATTATTTGTCAAATATTTAACCTAGTTAGTTTGAAAACTTTGAATTTACACCCTTAGGCTTTATTGTTTAAATTTAAACTTAAAAAGTTTTAATTTTTGAAATTTAAATAGTTAAACCCTAATGTTTTGAAAGGTTTCAAAACTTGCCCGTTTTGTAATTTAAATTTTTGATTAAAAGTTTAATTTTGAAATTTTAAATTCTAAAACCCTAGTTGTTTGAAAAGTTCAAATTACACCCTTATGTTTTTATTAAGTTAATTAAATGCATAACTAAAAGGGAGTTAATAAATCCAGAATGATACAGTTTATATTTAATTAAATTAAAAGGTATAATTTATTAAATTAGACCACCTAGTATTTTAAAAGTGTAAAATACAACTTTATACTATATATAAAATTAAAAGTATAATATTATATATGTATGACTAAAGAGTCAGTCTTATCGTTAGTAGGCCTCATTCAGGAAGTTGGTCTCTAACGGGTGTTTAAGGAAATTGCCTATAAAATGGCGATTGAATGGATATCCACTCTTACACACCGCACTCTTGACTAGTGGAGGGTCGTTAGCCGAACGGGTAGGACAAGACACAACCTTCCATTATAAGTATAATGAAATACAAAGTAACTACATGCTTTTATAAATTCCCAAATCTTAGTTACATTAAGAAAAATGTGGAGTTGGTACTAATCCATGAAATTGCACATTGCACCTTTTTGGTCATTAGTGGAGCGTGTGTGGTTAACCGGCACACTAATATGGGACCAATGAAGGATGGTAATGGGTAGCTTGATGTTTATTATAGATCAATGGAGCGTATGTGGTTAACCGACACATTGATTAGGTGATTTGTTACATCGAGAGTACCGAGCTAATTTTCATGGTTATAAACATCTTGTTTGTGATCCTCGGCATCCCATCCACAAATGAAGGGCACAATTGAGATTTAAACATGCCATTGAAAAGTTCAATGAATCTCAAAAGATCTAGGAGTTTCAATTCATTTAAAACTTAAATTTCCTTTTCGTTGGTAAATCGTCATTTACCTACCTTCAAATGTTATGCAATTTGGATTACGACATCCCTCTTCCAAATTGTATAATATTGTGTTGGTCCTAGCCTTAATATCTCATTTGGGTGTTTTATTAAGGGCTTAATCAACTAACTTGAAGTTTCTCCCATTTTGTAGATGTCAAAGTCTTACAACTATGGTCTTCCTGAATCCGTCGGAAAAAGTTTTCCACTTGAAGATGATGATGTTCCACGATTGGATTGTGGAAATGGAAATCATTCTTCACTTCCTCCACCTCCTCCAAAAATTCTCCCTGACCCACGTGTTCGATGACTTGAAAAGTTTAAGGTCACTCAAACCCTGTTAGCAAAAAGACACGAAGATGGACTGTCGGTATGCGCTCGTGTCTTGGATATGAATTTGAATATTGATAGACTGGGAATGTTGGGTGTCGATGTCTCAGAGAAGTTGGCATTTGACTTGCTTCTTCACTCACTTCCCGAATCATATGGTAAGTTCGTTAGAGAGTACTATATGATGGAACACGACGAGACCCTCATTGATTTGACTTATTTTCATATTGCTGTTGAATCAGAAATGATTTGGCGGACTGGTCGAGCAAATTTGTCTAGTAAATCAATATCCCAACCTTCTACGGGCACTGGCCACATTTGAAGTCCAGAAAAGTTTTCTCCTCCAGAAAAGTTACAAATTCGGTTTCCTTTCATGCATCAGAACCATGTCTTCGCATGGAAATAACGGTTCATCCAAAGAAACCCCAATTCGGCACATAGATGCCGCTAATTTCCAAGCCACCGTAAGAGCTTCCGTGACAGCTGTCCTACCACAATTTCATGCTAGTAACGCGAACAAAGATGGAAATGGAGTTGACAATTTAAATCGTTGTAACAATCCAGGAAATCAACAAACGATAACAGTCACAAACACCCAAAGCCATAAATCTGAGTATAAGAAACGAAAGCATCAAGCCCAAAAGGAGTGCAAGCGATCTCAAAGACTTGCCATGCAACAGAAACAAGTAGCGACCCCTGCCACTTCAGCACCGATCAGATGATATGAGGGAACACTCCCGAAGTGTAACAAGTGTAACTTTCATCATAACGGAGTTTTTCGTGAACTGCAATGCATCGATTGTAATAGAATGGGGCACACTGCTCATGTCTAAGGAATATCGGCACAAAACACCTCCCAAATCACTGGCATCGGAGACAGCCAGGCTTGCTAAAGCTATGGTGAAACCAGACACTATAATAGGAACTGCCCAAAAAGGGAGATAAACGAAAGTGCTCGTGTCCACATAAATCTGCACATTACTTCCACCACCGATGTTGGTGCAAGCCAGATATGTCATATATGTAGTGAGATAGTACATCTCAAGGAGGATTGTCTGATAACAAAGAACTCTGGCGCAGACAGGAAGATACTAAGGATCACCACCGCAGGAGAGACTACTCTGGACCCATGTTGAATTATTGGTACTTTCCGTAGTGATAAAGTTAGACTTATAAACTTTTAAACTACTAGTGCAGCTTGAATCATATCATTCTACGAGATCCCATAGGTTCTAAGGACTCTCCTGCTGCTTGTACTTGCTTGTTGCAGTATACCTTGTTCGCAGCAGCATTATCCTAGTTGAAACTAAAGTACTGAAACTCTAACATAAGTTGCACCGCTGTGTTTTTGTAACACCTTTCTAAACTAGTCTAACACCAGTTATTCCTAGTAGTTTGACCTTGTCATTTTACCTGAGTCAATTTGATCCTCATAATGCCAATTTCATGCAAAAATTTCTTTCCCTGTAATCGACTGTCGAGCGAAGCCGTCATTCCAGAAACTCTAAGGTACCCATGCATAGAGTGTCTTATGTTTAGTAGCTCTCCTGAAATAACCTCATCAAACCTCACAGGAATACCACTCGTATAGTACGTCAAACTCAATACCGAAGACCCAGAAGGTTAATCTATCACTGACGAATGTATATGCAAGGGTGGTACATAATCAAGGTTCTACAAGCTTAGAATTGATGATTCTGGTTTAACTTCTTTTCCCTGATTGGATGTGAGCTTAGAGAAGAATCATTTATTCGACTGCCTTTTCAGTCTTAATTATATACAACTCGTACGAGACTATGATCGATGAACCAGGTATGAGCTCTATTCTGAAGTTCAGGACGGAGACTACTCAAGACTACGAGTGATCGTGCTGCCATTCGAATAAACTTAGAAGCCAAACTAATGCCTTTCCACCAATCAGGACAAGAGATACAGATGGAACAAAATTGCTTATGAAAGGAATATCATGCATTCCTTACACACATCGTCGATACAAACCAAGAAGTGAAAGACACTCAAAACATTCCAAGAAGTATGTGACTTTCCCGACATCCTTTCAGAAGAACTACCAGGATTGCCACCACAGCGTCAAGTCGAGTTCCAAATCGACTTGGTCCCAGGGCTACCCCAGTATCCAAATCGCCTTATCGTCTGGCACCAGCTGAGATGCAGGAACTTTCTAGTCAGCTTAATGAACTTCTTAGAAATGGATTCATTAGGCCAAGCTTCTCACCATCGGGAGCACCGGTCTTGTTCATAAAGAAGAAAGACAGATCCTTTCGTATGTGCATCGACTACAGAGCTGAACAAACTTACTGCCAAAAATCGCTATCCTTTACCCTACATTGACGACTTATTTGATCAACTTCAAGGAGCGAACTACTTCTCGAAGATAGATCTAAGATCCAGGTATCACCAGTTACGAGTGTTAGGGGAGGATGTCCCCAAGACAGCCTTCCGAACTCGTTATGGACACTAAGAGTTTGTAGTGATACCGTTCGGATATAACAACGCACCAGCTGTATTCATAGATCTAATGAATAGGGTGTGCCGTCCTTACTGGGATCAGTTTGTCATCATCTTCATCAATGACACACTTATCTACTCTCGTAGTAAGGAGGAGCATAGTCAACACCTACGAAGAGTATTGGAAACATTAAGAACGGAGAAGCTCTGCACGAGGTTTTCTAAGTACAAATTTTGGATTCAAAGAATGATATTCTTAGGCGTCGCTGAATACTACCATAGGTTTATTCAAAATATCGCAAGGATCGCGAAGCTACTTACAACATTAACCCAGAAAGGTGTGACCTTTGACTGGGGAGAGAAACAAGAGAATACATTCCAAACATAGATACATGCCTTGTGCACCGCACCGATATTATCCCTCCTAGAATGGATATAATATTTCATTGTGTTTTGCGATGCATCCAACCCAGGGCTAGGGTGTGTCCTTATGCAAAGAGGAAATGTTGTGACAACCCGATATTTTGAGATGATAAAATGTAACGCCAGTCAAATTTAAGCCAAAACTTAACTTTCCTAAAATCATATTTAGGATAAATAAAGTGGTAGGACTCGTATCAAGGTTTTCATACATATAAAGAACACTGAAATCCAAGTTATAACGAAGAAGTTATGACCAATCAAATATTCACGGCGAGAACCGGCAACGCTGGTAGACGTAAAATGCAAAGTTTCGATACAATAGTGTTTAGCCTTAAGTATCTAAATGAAAGTCGTAGATTACATTAAACCGTGATCATGCATAAAAAGAACACCCAATTCTGACTTCGTATGAGGAAGTTATGATTTTCCGAAGTTTCTAACCTAGTAGTAGACAGCTAAAAACTCGAAACAGAGATCGAGCGATCTTTAGCCGACACAACCTAAACGAAAGTTGGAGAGCCCGACAATAGGAGTATAACAATAAAAATTCTGATGAAAACGGACTTCGGATAAAGAAGTTACGGAGTTTTAACGAAGTTATCGTGTCCTGACCTATTAATTAAAATATAATTAAAAATAAATTCAAAATTAGCCGATGGAGTCTAAATGAAAGTTGTAGAGTATTTTCTCACCTTCGCGTGGATATAAAGAACGTCAAAAACGGAGCTCGTACGCAAAAGTTACGGAATTTAGAAGACGGAAGCCAGAATTACGCCCCTCGTAATATGGGAGTACGCCCCGCGTACTAGACCCAGAGTCGAGTCCCATCGGCTGCCCCCCTCTACGCGTAGCTAGGCCCGAATCGTAAGTAGTGACGCAAACGAATGCCCCGCGTACCTTCGAAGTACGCCCCGCGTACGAAGAACGCCCCACGTACGTCCGAAGTACGCCCTGCGTACCGAGGACCTCCAGCTCCTATAAATAGGTTGCGAGGGTGCCGGCTGTTTTCACAAAAATACCTCATTTCTCTCTCATTTTCGCCTTGTTTTTCGTGCCGACAATATCCCGACTCCCCGGTTTCATATTCAAGCCCCGACGAAAGTCCGAAGCCCCGAGATTCCCGAGAATCTCGTCACTTTCCGGTCGAGGTGCCGCCCGGGAAAATCTTGTTTTCTTCAAATCATGCACTTTCTTCGTTGAGTTCATACCCCTATAATCTACATTTTTAAATGTGTTATCAATATTGTTTTAATATACACTTTTAAGGGGGGGGGGATACAAGTAAACACACGATTATTATCGTGTGTAACTGAAAGATTCACTAAATACTCATTTTTATCAAGTAAAACATATGTAATTCATAACCATTATATGAAATCCTTCGTACGAAAAACATAACACGATATCATAATATCCATTGAAATTAAATAGGTGGTTATACGTATACGAATCAAACGGTCTATTTATACCTTGAGTACATGTGTTCATTTTTGTCATCATAAAGATTACACATTACAATACAAGTGAGCATCACACTAAGGACTACTATACAAACGAAACAAACTTTTGGAAAAACTATATTAGTTTACGAAAGACATTTTTACATGTTAAAAACTCTTTATCAAACTGTCTTACATACTTTATGATTCTTTTCAAACGCTGTTAGAATCATGTTTCTAACAAAGGTCTTCCTATATTTAAAACTGTTCTCATCAAACAAACTGCTTTCAAATCATTTTATAAACTGACATCAAGTCATCATTTCTTATTTATTAAACTTTTCAAAAGGTTTTACAAAACTTCTTTTATATTTTTGTGCTTGCCTATATATGTATACTTATATAAATAATGTTTGAAGGACTTAGGACGGCTAACTCGCTTTATTTCCTTTTCCTCGTTGGGATGTGGCCTTAGGGCATCGGTTATTCGTCCGAATGTCGTCTAAATATTAGTTTTATATATATATATATATATATATATATATATATATCATATGTACATATATAGACATAAAAGTTTCCGTCGGTTCACTCAGTACCTTTGAGTAGCAAAGGCATATTTCAAGTTATACACACACATTATCAATAACTATAATAGGTATAGTTAAGACATACTATTTACCATTCCAAGTACCTGGAGTTATACAAGATTCAGTCTATTCATGAGTCAATACAAATACATTACATACTACGCGAACAGATACAATTATATATGATTAAAAAGGCATACAATCTTAAGACATACAATTACAGAAGCATACAACTTCAAGACATACTATTTCAAAGAATACAATTACATGAGATATTATACTAGATATTCATAACATTTTATTTACTACAAGTACCATATCAAGAAGGTATATTCATATACAAAAACAAAATGGACTTTCATACGTAAATCTATTTAATACTAAGAAGTGTGAGACATTTCAGCTTCACGTACGTTCGAGTATGCATTTTAAGTCATGTATTATATACCATAATCTCTTGGAGGGAGAGTGTGATACTTGTGTATAATCTATACGGGATTGACAATCCCGCTCCTAAACTGTTAGCTATAGTTAGACCAGCAGGTCTGGGGTGACAAATGTCATAACATTCCAGCGCCTGAAGAACGTTGTTACAGGCCATCAATGTCAATAGCATGGTTATAAAACTCACATGAAGTATTAAAAACACGCTGATTTATGGAGTTTTTCATATATCTTAGCGATTATAACTGTACACAAATCTACTATTTTATGACATGAAAAACATCATGGTAGTTCATTTTGGGAATTTTAAACTATCACTCACTTACAAGCAAATATTGGAATTCTGAAGCAAACATTCAAAACAGTTGGGTCTTGGTAGAAGGCTACATTTTATACTAGTAGAAAATATGGGATTTTCTAGAGTTTTCAAACGTTTACAGATATTTAAAAACATGTTCATTGGTACAAACTTTCCTTCAAAAACATTTACAAGTCTTTGAATTACAGCTTTACAAATCAAAGTCACATAAATACTTACGAATTCACCAGCATATTTGCTGATACTCGCTTTCAAAATAACTTGTATTCCCACGATACGGATAGACAGGTACGACTACCAGGTTCTATGAAGACGGAGCAATCAAGACTCATCTTTTATTTTTGAATATTCATTTTGTAGAATTATACTATGAAAGAACTCAAATGTAATTAAAATTTTACTATTAATGCAATGGATGATGTTGTTGCTTGTTTACTACTTTGCATTGTTGTGATACATTACATGACGTCCTCCGCCCCAAAACGTTTCCGCCGTTCTCGGTTTTGGGGTGTGACAGATTGGTATCAGAGCATTGTTTATAGTGAATTAAGTATATCAACCCATAAAAGATATACAAACTATAAATGCAATAGGGATTAAAATACTCTGATAAAGAGTCTATACTTTTAAGTAATAAAGTATTTGAATTATACATGTCTGCATTCATCAGTGTCACTAAGACAGAACAAAAGTATTACGATTGTTGGGTAGCACAAGTAGACTTAGAGACATATAGTCAAAACTGGGATGATATAGCCTGATCAACTATATTTTCCAAGGGTTGACTAGCATGTGCCTAAGTGTGATTGTGAGTTGCAACAAGTCTAAAAACTTACCCACAATACCACAATGGGAACAATAGAACGTAAACCTAAAATACTATAGGAGTATTTTGTGTATTCTATAAACTACTTATGTGTTAGATTGTTATACCCCAAATTACCGTATAGATAACATAGTTGGACCCTATCCCCACGACAACTCGTACTTCCCGAACAAAGGCAGTGTTGGATGGTTCAGAGAAGAACCAGAGAATGATCATCCAATCCCTTTTGAATGATCACCATACTGAAGATCTTTCAGACGATGATAACTCTGAACTCGAGAAGGAGAACCTACCCCCGGTAACTTCCAATTCAAACCCTAACCCTCGTCTAGCTCTTCATGGCCCGACACTTCCTTGGGTAGTATGCCTAGAAACATGGAGCGCAGAGCAAGATCAACCTATGTCGTCAAAAGGAGACCGAAGCTACTACCACTTAAGCGAAGGGAGCTCAGCAGATAAAGTTCTAACAATACTGATCCGCAGAGTTGGTCAAAATGAAATTCAAGGCACGACAACGCTCCATTATATCATTGAAGTTAAATACCAATGCAAGAATGCACACCATCTACACCAATCATCTTGAAAACACTCGTGAGAAAACTAAGAGAGTCCATGAGACCCTGCTGCAAGCATTAGCTGAAACGCAAGCCGAAGTCATAAGAACTCCAACGGGTGTACGAAGGACACCTTCTTAATAATAATGGAACATTAATTCGCTAACTGAGAGTTCACCCGAAGGATGACCTCCGCCAGAAAAAAAGGCCTTGTTTCCCTACCTTGTTTAAATGGACTATTTTTCTGTCTATGCCCGATGCAGCATTTTCTATGAAACTATCTTGTACTGTAAGTACTTTTAGTTAGGCCTTTATGCTGCTAAGACCTTCCTACTTTGGATATGATGTAAGACCTTCTTCAAAGTCAAATTTTTCCTAAGCTTATTACATCGTAAAGCATCGATGATATTAACAGTCGGCTAACTCCCGTGTCTCCTTTTGTTCAAAAACCCTCATCATACCTTCGTTAATATGCTTTAGTCAAGTCATTGGACTATAGTAATTTAAATCCGGAGGCATTTCCATGTCCCTTCTAGTGGTTGGATCATGTTATCCACCAACCAACGATACCTCGGCTTGAACGATAAACATCTTAAAAGACCATTCTAAAAACATACTTCTACTCTATACTATGATTGCATCATGGGGATGTAGATCAAACCATCATGAACATACTTCAAATCCATACTAGTACTGCATCATAGGGATGTATGACAAACTTTTGAGAACATACTTGTACTCTTTACTTAAAGAAATCGAAGTACGTCCAGAGTCAACCAGAATCGCTCACAAAAATCTTTATCTTTCGTATTACAAAAATCATGTCGTCATCCGGAAACGATCCGCCGAGCAATGAAAACCCTATCCTCCATATCGACGCTGCTTCATTTCAAGCTGCAGTAGCAGCTGCGATGACAACTTTCCTTACACAAAACAACAAATGGCAACAGTCATAGACTCACGAAGCCATAAGACCAAAAGGAAGAGGCGATATCGTCAAGCCCTAAAGGAGCGCAAGAGATCCCAAAGACTTGCATACCACAGCAACAATTGGCAACTCCTGCAGGACGCCTTAGAAAGCAGTTTCCAAGGTGGTATAATGAGGAAGGCACTCACGTCCACATAACTCTGGCTAAACACCTCACTCTCGCCAACAAGGCTAAGTACTAGCCAGTCATGCCACAAATACAGGGAGATAGGACATCTCAAGAAGGATTGTCCTATAACAAAGAACTCTGGCGCAGAAGGTAGGATTCTCAGGGTCACAGCTGCAGGAGAACCTACTACGAACCCACGTTAATGTAATTTAGGCATTTCATTGTAACAGGCTTATAAACCATCAAAAACTAGCACAAATCAGAGTCTTATCCTTTGCGGGATCCCGTCGGTATAGGGATGCTCGTACTGTGTATACTTGCCATTTATAGTATACCTTATTCACGACAATAGACTTATAGTAGTCTAAAGTACTGTGACTCTATTGATGGTTGCACGGTTGTGTTTTGTCTGTAAACGTTTCATATTCAAATCAAATGTCTTTAAGTTTCCTTATGACTCCAACATTATCTTACGACTTGATTCAATTTGATCCTCACAAAAACAACTTCATACGTACATCTCCTTCTCCGAAAACGTTTTTCTAGCGAAACCATCATCCCGAAACACCAAAGTACCCATGTATAGAATACGTCATAGTTCTTTTCTTTTCCAAAGGAATATCCAAATTACCACTTGTACAGTACGTCAAGTTCAAATCCAAAGAGTCCATACGGTTGAACTTCGCTGATGAACGTATACATAGGGGTGATATATAATCAAGGCACTACAAGTTTCGAATTGACGATTCCACTTTAACTTCTTTTTCCTCGAGGGGATGAGGGCTTAAAGAAGAATCATTTATTCGAATACCTTTTCAACCTTAATTATAAACGACTCGTATAACCGAGACTGTGATGGATGAACCAGGTATGAGTTCTACTATGAACTTCAAGATGGAGACAGCCCAAGACTGCGAGTGATTGTGCGTCCGTAAAAATAAACTTAGAAATACCTATCCTTTTCCCCTAATTCCTGAGTAGTCATACTTCTATTAGATACTCACGACAGGTAATCCACCCCAAGGTTTCAACATCATGATCAGCAAGAGTTGGTTAAGTCTACATTGAACCGACATCAGGTGCTATGATAAGCAGTTCGTCCTAACCTCCCTAAAACAACGAAGCTCTAGTTATTTACAGCGACAAACCAAGTACGAACCCTCTCATCAAATTCGTGTATGCAAGCTCAGAAATGCTTACAAAAGGAATATCATGTATTCCTTGCACACATCGCCAAGACGTGCCAAGAAATGAAGGACATTCATAACATCCAAGAAGTACACGGCTCTTCCCAACACCTTCCAAAAGGACAACCAAGACTATCAACACGGCGTTAAGTCATATTCAGAATCGACTTAGTTCCAGTAGCCAAATCAACTTATTTTCTAGCTCCAACCGAGGTGCAAGAACTTCCTAACAAGCTTAACAAACACCTCAAAAGGGGATTCTTTAGGACAAATTTTTCACTTGGAAGAGCACCGAATTCGTCTGTAAACAAGAAAGAGCGTTCCAAATGCTAAAGTAAGTCTGATGCATCGCACCAATATTATCCCTCCCAAAAAGGGGATAGAATATTGCATGGTGTAATGCGATACATATAACCAAGGGCTTGGTTGTGTTATTATGCAAGGGGAAAGATCACTACCTATACCTCAAGACAGTCTAAGACCCAAGAATTTGATTGTTCAACACATGACCTTGATTCAGGAGCAGCGTTGATTACTCTGAAGATCTGGAGACACTACTTGTAGGGTAGAAGGTGTAATACTCTCACCGAACACGGAAACACACAACACACCTTCGACAAGGAAAGGATATCATACCAGTGAAGTCAAACGAAAGAAGCAAAGTCGTATCCCATTAGTGAAAGATTCACTGGAATGCCAAGCGAAGACGAATGTTTGCTTAAGAACACGAGTATCAAATAGAACTCCTATTGGTAGCATGATTGTTAATACTACTTAAAACTCGAATTTCGGGATGAAATTCCCTCTAACAGGGGGATGATGTGACAACCCGATATTTTGAGATGATAAAATGTAACGCCAGTCAAATTTAAGCCAAAACTTAACTTTCCTAAAATCATATTTAGGATAAATAAAGTGGTAGGACTCGTATTAAGGTTTTCATACATATAAAGAACACTAAAATCCAAGTTATAACGAAGAAGTTATGACCAATCAAATATTCACGGCGAGAACCGGCAACGCTGGTAGACGTAAAACGCAAAGTTTCGATACAATAGTTTTTAGCCTTAAGTATCTAAACAAAAGTCGTAGATTACGTTAAACCGTGATCATGCATAAAAAGAACGCCCAATTCTGCCTTCGTATGAGGAAGTTATGATTTTCCGAAGTTTCTAACCTAGCAGTAGACAGCTAAAAACTCAAAACAGAGATCGAGCGATCTTTAGCCGACACAACCTAAACGAAAGTTGGAGAGCCCGACAATAGGAGTATAACAATACAATGTCTGACGAAAACGGACTTCGGATAAAGAAGTTACGGATTTTTAACGAAGTTATCGTGTCCCGACCTATTAATTAAAATATAATTAAAAATAAAGTCAAAATTAGCCGACGGAGTCTAAATGAAAGTTGTAGAGTATTTTCTCACCTTCGCGTGGATATAAAGAACGTCAAAAACGGAGCTCGTACGCGAAAGTTACGGAATTTAGAAGACGGAAGCCAGAATTACGCCCCGCGTAATATGGGAGTACGCCCCGCGTACTAGACCCAGAGTCGAGTCCCATCGGCTGCCCCCCTCTATGCGTAGCTAGGCCCGAATCATAAGCAGTGACGCAAACGAACGCCCCACGTACGAAGAACACCCCGCGTACGTCCGAAGTACGCCCTGCGTACCGAGGACCTCCAGCTCCTATAAATAGGCTGCGAGGGTGCCGACTGTTTTCACAAAAATACCTCATTTCTCTCTCATTTTCTCCTCGTTTTTCATGCCGACAACATCCCGACTCCCCGGTTTCATATTCAAGCCCCGACGAAAGTCCGAAGCCCCGAGATTCCCGAGAATCTCGTCACTTTCCGGTCGAGGTGCCGCCCGGGAAAATCTCGTTTTCTTCAAATCATGCACTTTCTTCGGTGAGTTCATACCCCTATAATCTACATTTTTAAATGCGTTATCAATATTGTTTTAATATACACTTTTAGGGGGGGGGGGGGGGATACAAGTAAACACACGATTATTATCATGTGTAACTCAAAGATTCACTAAATACTCATTTTTATCAAGTAAAACATATGTAATTCATAACCATTATATGAAATCCTTCGTACGGAAATCATAACACGATATCATATTATCCGTTGAAATTAAATAGGTGGTTATACGTATACGAATCAAACGGTCTATTTACACCTTGAGTACATGTGTTCATTTTTGTCATCATAAAAATTACACATTACAGTACAAGTGAGCATCACACTAAGGTTTACTATACAAACGAAACAAACTTTTGGAAAAACTATATTAGTTTACATAAGACATTTTTACATGTTAAAAACTCTTTATCAAACTGTCTTACATACTTTATGATTCCTTTCAAACATTGTTAGAATCATGTTTCTAACAAAGGTCTTCCTATATTTAAAACTGTTCTTATCAAACAAACTGCTTTCAAATCATTTTATAAACTGACATCAAGTCATCATTTCTTATTTATTAAACTTTTCAAAAGGTTTTACAAAAATTCTTTTATATTTTTGCGCTTGCCTATATATGTATACTTATATAAATAATGTTTGAAGGACTTAGGACGGCTAACTCGCTTTATTTCCTTTTCATCGTTGGGATGTGGCCTTAGGGCATCGGTTATTCGTCCGAATGTCGTCTAAATATTAGTTATATATACCATATGTACATATATAGACATATAGGTTTCCGTCAGTTCGCTCAGTACCTTTGAGTAGCAAAGGCATATTTCGAGTTATACGCATACATTATCAATAACTATAATAGGTATAGTTAAGACATACTATTTACCATTCCAAGTACCAGGAGTTATACAAGATTCAGTCTATTCATGAGTCAATACAAATACATTACATACTACGCGAAGAGATACAATTATATACGATTAAAATGGCATACAATCTTAAGACATACAATTACAGAAGCATACAACTTCAAGACATACTATTTCAAGGAATACAATTACATGAGATATTATACTAGATATTCATAACATTTTATTTACTACAAGTACCATATCAAGAAGGTATATTCATATACAAAAACAAAATGGACTTTCATACGTAAATCTATTTAATACAAAGAAGTGTGAGACATTTCAGCTTCACGTACGTTCGAGTATGAATTTTAAGTCCAGTATTATATACCATAATCTCTTGGAGAAGAGCGTGATACTTGTGTATAGATCTATACGGGATTGACAATCCCGCACGTAAATTGTTAGCTACAGTTAGACCGGCAGGTTTGGGGTGACAAATGTCATAACATTCCAACGGCTGAAGAACGTTGTTACAGGCCATCAATGTCAATAGCATGGTTATAAAACTCACATGAAGTATTAAAAACACACTGATTTACGGAGTTTTTCATATATCTTAGCGATTATAACTGTACACAAATCTACTATTTTATGACATGAAAAACATCATGGTACTTCATTTTGGGACTTTTAAACTATCACTCACTTACAAGCAAATATTGGAATTCTGAAGCAAACATTCAAAACAGTTGGTTCTTGGTAGAAGGCTACATTTTATACTAGTAGAAAATATGGGAT
Organism: Lactuca saligna; assembly: GCF_052625555.1. Taxonomy (NCBI): domain Eukaryota; kingdom Viridiplantae; phylum Streptophyta; class Magnoliopsida; order Asterales; family Asteraceae; genus Lactuca; species Lactuca saligna. Next base: position 199,327,885 of record NC_136424.1, on the reverse strand, counting down.
TTTCTAGAGTTTTCAAACGTTTACAGATATTTACAAACATGTTCATTGGTACAAACTTTCCTTCAAAAACATTTACAAGTCTTTGAATTACAGCTTTACAAATCAAAGTCACATAAATACTTATGAATTCACCAGCATATTTGCTGATACTCGCTTTCAAAATAACTTGTATTCCCAGGATACGGATAGACAGGTACGACTACCAGGTTCTGTGAAGACGGAGCAATCAAGACTCGTCTTTTATTTTTGAATATTCATTTTGTAGAATTATACTATGAAAGAACTCAAATGTAATTAAAATTGTACTATTAATGCAATGGATGATGTTGTTGCTTGTTTACTACTTTGCATTGTTCTGATACATTACATGACGTCCTCCACCCCAGAACGTTTCCGCCGTTCTCAGTTTTGGGGTGTGACAAATGTCATTTCTTATGCCTCCCGTCAGCTTAAGACACACAAAGTCAACTATACTACACACGATCTTGAGTTAGGAGCAGTGGTATTTTCTTTGGAGATCTGGAGACACTACATGTATGGTACCAAGAATACTATATTCACAGACTACAAAAATATTTAACACACATTCGACCAGGAGGAATTGTCATTCCAGCGAAGTCAAACAAAAGAAGCAAAGTCGTATCCCGATAGTGAAAGGTTCATTGGAATGCCAAGCGAGGACCTGAATTCACTTCGGAGTGCGAGGATCAAATAAAACTGAAATATCCTCATCTTTTTACTTTCTTATTTGTAATAACTTAGTTTCTTAAACTCTAATTTCGGGACAAAATTCCCTCTAACAGGGGGATGATATGACAACTCGAAATTTCTAGCTTGTATAAACATTCAAATCTATCAAAGTTAGACTCGTATTGCTATATTTTAGCAATATTTAGGGTCTATTCTGAGTATTCTAACCCTAGTACATCAAAGGAATTAGAGATTGGAAATAACAACTTAAGTTTATAACTTCCTTCAATCGTAAACCTCCTCAAGAAGGGAGTTTACGGTCAAGATCAATGAATTTACGGTCATGGTGACCATAACCCCATCCCCATAGATATGGAGGGTGATCATTTTATCCATTCTTTTCCCTCTTCCATGTCTTGAAACCGATTGTCTCTCAAAAAGCATATACTTTTGCTTCCAATTTTTCAAGAACAAGTAAGTGATTTCTTCTTTGTGTGTTAGCTCCTTCCTAAATCCATGTTTCACTCTTGATTCATCAAAGGATTTCATCTTTTATCTAGATCATCAAAGTTTCTCAATAACACGGTTGTGTTTTGGACCGAAAACACCTTCCTTGCCTTCAAAACCGTAAGTACCCTCCTCCTTTTCATCTATCTAGTTACGATTCTTCATTTTGGAGTTAATATCATCACTCTTTGCATGAACAAAAGAATTTACAGTTCTATGAATCTTCATAGACCATAAATCCTTATAAAGGGTGTTCTTATAGCCTTTACCCTTCCCAAGGATAAGCATGGGCCCTAGAAACTGATGCCTTTGAATGAAGCCCTTGAAAACCATCATTTGTGAAAGATTTGATGAGTTTGCGGTTGAATCTCCTTAGATTGTGAACTCCATGACCATAAGGTCATTAGACCGTGAACACTTGGACCGTAAACTCCAAGGACCGTGAACTCCAATGGTCATACCTATTTGACCATAAATTCTATAGGGTGACTATATACCCTAGTTATGCAATCATATGTGATAGTATCCGATAAGTCTTAGAGTTTTCCTAGTCTATTAGGGTGTTATACCTTATAATTAGTTGTTTATACACTAATCAAGTAGACAAACATGTCATTATATGTTTATTAGAATCTTTGTGTGCTCAAGGTTTCACCTGTCACTCTACATCCTTTTTCCAAACATACTTCCGTATCACTCACTACATGTGAGTTCATACCCCTTAAATTATCTTTTAAATGCTTTTAAATGCTTTTATGGGCGGGAATACAAGTAGAAAACATGTTAGTTATATAATCAATCACATGTGATTTATAGCTATAATTTAAACAAAGGATTTCATATACTTCAAACTGTGTTTCAAACCAATGATTTCTTCTACTTTAAAACTGTATTATCAATCAAACTGCTTTTAAATCATTTTATAAACTGACATCAAGTCATTAATATTTATTATTAATCTATTTAAAATGTATTACAAAACCTCTTTTAAACTTATATATATTGTCAAAAGCATGTCTATATATGTATAGTTATACATATAGTGTGTAAAGGACTTAGGACTGCTAACTCGCTTTATTTCCTTTTCCTTGTTTGGATGTGGACTTAGGGTATCGGTTATTTGTCCGAAAGTCGTCTAAATATTAGATATATATATATATATATATATATATATATATATATATATATTATGTATACATATGTAGATATAAAAGTACTATCAATCAGTTCAGTACCTTTGGGTAGCAAAGGTATACATTCAGTCATTTATTCAATTACAGAAATCACTAGTAAACTATAATAGGTATAGTTTAGGAGAATACTATCATATACAAATACTATAAAAGAGAATACTATAACAGATAATACTATAACATAGAATACTATACATAGAATACTATTACTATAACAAGTATACTATAACAAGGTTCAGAAATAACATAACATGAGATACTACTTCATGACACAAAGGCCATTTCGTTGTGTCGCGTTTTGTAACCAGAATCTCTTGGAGGGAGGTCGTGAATTTGCGTATAGATCTATGCTGGATTGACTATCCTACACCCATGTTGTTTGCTACAGTGGGATTTGCAAGTCTACGAGTGCCAAATGTCATTTCATCCGACATCTTTCATCATCATCTTATAGTTTGTATAGTATGGTAATAATCTTATCACATTTTTCCTTAATTAAACCATTGGTTTTAAGGTAGCTATTACTTCAGTAGCTAATACAATTAATATTGTAGTACACATACATTTTCCCATTATATTCGAATTATGATCTTCTCACATAAAGTGTAATATAAAACTATATTTTGGTAATGATAGTCATATTTGGGAAAAGCATTCACATTTACAGAGAAACAAACATACAAAACAGTAGGGTCTTGGTAGAAGACTACTTTCTATACTAGTAGAAAATATAGAATTTTCTAGCAGTTTTCAAACATATAAAAACATTTACATTGAACATTTACAAACATTTTCATTGAACTTATACAAACATTGACACTAAATACTTATGAACTCACGGATGGGTTTTGGTCATAAGACATCCTATGTGCTCATACAGACCCTAAAGCTTGGATCTAGGTTTCTCTATTTTACATGCTTTGAATCCAAGACTATAAACCCTAATTCTAGCATTCAAGTAATCATATTAATATGTAATTAGGTTTAAGATCATACCTTGATTGTTATGTAGCAATAACAATCCCAATTCCTCCTTGAATTGACTTTGGAATGCTTAGAGTCACAAGTGTCACTCCTCTAATGGTTCACAAACACCATAAGCAAGAGGATGAAGAGGAGAAAGGTTGGAATCTGCCCAAAAACGTATGGAACCCTCACAAGAACATTGGCCACGTTTTTTAGCCTGAAGGGGTCTTTATATAGTTGGACTATTAGGGTTATCAAACAAGGAAACCCTAATTTGGATGCTTAAGCCCTAAGCAACCCATGGAGCCTTTTAATTGAGCCTTGGACGATTTCATATGGGCTTTCCCCATAGAATTCGTCCACCCCTTAATATAAGGCAATCCATGGCCCAAATTATAATTATCTTATAATTACAATTCTAGTCCCTTAAATTTAATTAATCTCTTTTAGTCACAAAACTAATTACCAATTAATTATTGACTAATATTAATTAAACAATATGATTTCTCCTTTAATATATTATTCTCATAATATATTAATAAATCATATTTAATCCTTTCTCTCCATAATTCATCCTATCATGTTGCTTTGGTTAAGGCAACCCAAAAGGACCATGCACCATCGGGTCAAGTACATACCAAAATAGTTATGGACTTAGACACTAATCCAACAGTCTCCCACTTGGATAAGGCTAATAACTATTATGCGTATGACTTCAGATCCTGATCTGCAATCGTAGCTTTCCAAAGCCGCTGTCAACTCTGATCCTATCAGATACGCGTGTCCTTAGATAAGGGATCATATATTCCTCCATTCTAGATATTGTATGAGATATGATTTGAAATCATTCTCTTTGTACTACTTCTCGACTTCTGATTTATGACGACAGACTCATTGAACAAATCAAATTAGCCCTAGCCCGGCCGAGCATTTACGTTTGTCATCACTAAATCTTCGAGGGGCCCAAAATATATCGCTTTTATCCTACCTTGGATAAAAGGAACGGATAAACTTTGATACAATGCTTGCTTGCACTCACTAACCAAATCACACACAACAATATGTTTTATAACACCAAGTTACTAGTGCGTTTACATATTATCAATGTGCAACCGATTAGCAAGATACAACTCACACATCTCGGTTTCAAGAATATAAGATGTTATCGTCTCACTAATTACTCGTGATACAATTCATGGAGTGATCCAAGTGAGCGTGGGTTTAATCCAATGCTCAAATCATATTCGTAAGCACTCATGAATGTTGCAGCAAACATTTTCTTATGTTTAATACTTTTCTAGACAATCCACACACCAATTCATGACAGTCTTCATTCATATCTACTTCCAACATATGAGCGACTGTGGCCCGTTCGAATAATTTGATTATTCTTAATAAACTCAATTATTTTGGAAGTCAAAACATGCAAATGTGAAACACAAGAATAATACTAATCCCATATGGCCTCAAACCTTTGAGTATAAATAAAACGCCTTTTATTTATCACCATATTGATTACTCATTATTTGTTGTTTCGGGTAATCAACTTCTTACTTGAATTCCAACACTTGTCCCATGCTCCTAGCATGCACACAATGTTTACCTATGGTTCTTACTTTTGTGAAATCGACAAATTGAACGCATTTCCAATCATTCTCATTTTACGACTCCAAATCCTTTTTAATATGTGTAAGAATATCAAATTCTTGCTACTTATAGAATATGCTAGATTCTAACAGTTTATGCAACGATCCTTTCGTAATGTCACTGCACCAAAGTCACAAAGACTATTGCCAATGATATTACGAAGTCCTCTATCGGAGATTGTTACAAGACAATTCCTTAGATATTATGTCTCTCTCTCAAAGTACATTCCTTTGAACATCCTTTTGCATAAAAGTTTTTAATCTAGACATAGATTTTCAATATTTACTTCCTAATATGAACACGCTTCCATATTTTCCTCATGACAACTCATTCTTAATAGAATCTTTTCTATTTGTAATGATGTCGATATGGTCCATCCAATATGGAAACATTTCCATATTTTCCAATACTATACTTCCAACTACTCACAAGCGACCAATCCTCGTCGAACTTTGGATTGTCCTTTGATAGTTGTTTAATTATTTTAGTCAAAACCAATTCTAGTCCCTTTTCCCCCTAAATGCGCTAGACATTTGGAAAATTTTAGAATGGTCAAACATTAAAGCATTTGCAATCGATCCTATACCCGAAGCGTATGGGACACGACGCATAATGTTTTATTTGCTATGTTCTCAAAATTCGAATTGTGAAGAGGAATTCCGTAATCATAATCAAAATTTTAAGAACACACAATGTACCTTTGACTAAATTTATTAACATTCCACAACCTAATCCTTTAGATTTGAAATGAAGCATAATATTTTCTCCCTTAATTATAGCAAAACAACTTTATAACCCTTACTACTTTGCAAGGTTTAACTCTTGTTTTCTATAATTAATATTGCCAAATTTGCAATACGTGCCTTAATAATCATATAATCATAACATTTATGCTGCCACTATCATGATGATTATTGTAAAACATAACACTTATGCTCCCACTAGCTTTGACATGTATTCATGAACATCTTAACTTTCAGAAAACAATACCTATTGACTTTCTTAAGTCCATGTTTCTAATACTTAATGCTTTGATAATCTTTTATCAAGGCTTCTTTAACTTATACACCTTTGCCTTTAGATAGTTCATATGTGTCACACCCCGAAAATCAAAGGCGGAAACATTTCCGGGGTGGACTACCACGTTGTGTATCAAATCCAATGTACATAGTAATCACAGTAAACAACCATTACATTACATATATATGAAAGTTTACATTTGTTTCAAAAGTAAAGTTATACAAGGATATACATATGCATCATATTAATAAAAGTTGAGACGAGTCTTCTGAGCACTCCGTCTACTCCAAAAGATATCACCGGTACCTGTCTAACTTGGACCTGAGAATACAAGCGGTTTGAAAATCAACATAAAGCTGGTGAGTTCATAAGCAGTTTTGTTTTATGAAAATGTATCGGTTTCCTTTAGTTTCCGAAAAGGTTTGTTATCCAAGAAAATCCCATATTTTCTTATGTGAAGTTAGTTTCGTTATCATTTGTTACCAATTCGATTATGTGTTGTATTTTACCCCGGGAAAATCCTATATTTTCCTAATTGTAAGACGAGTTGTATATCACAAAGTATACTTTAATACACAAAACTATATGTTGAAAATCTTGGGATCACTATCCCAAAAGAGATATAAGATAGTTTGACACCTGTGAAAATACAGATTTAAGATCATGGGACTACCATCCCGGACTAGACACGAGATAATTTGATATATATGGAAATATAGATTGAAAACCATGGGATCACTATCCCGGACAAGATATAGATTTAAACCATGGGATTACTATCTCGTAATAATTATAGATTCAAAACCATGGGACTACTATCCCGTATAAGATATAGTTAAAAACCATGGGGCAAACATCCCGTACAAGTTATAGATACATAACCATGGGATTACTATCCCGTATAAGATATAGTTATAAACCATGGGGCAAACATCCCGTACAAGTTATAGATACAAAACCCTGGGATTACTATCCCCTATAAGATATAAGATATATACATACTGAAAACCATGGGAATAACATCCCGTACCAGATACAAGTTCAATAGACTGAAACCATGGGACTACTATCCCGGACTAGATACAAAATAGTTTGACAAAACCATGGGATAACTATCCCGAACCAGATATAAGATTTTAAGATCCAAGCTGTGAATAGACTTAAATAAATACATGTTGTGAGTCGGGTAACCATGCTAATACGACAACGAGACCTCATTGAAGTTTTTCAGACGTCGAAACGATATCCAGAAATTTGTCACCCCAGGCGTCCCCGCCTAACTGTAGCTAGCAGTTAAGGTGTGGGATTGTCAGTCCCGAATAGATCTATTCACAAATTCCTCGCTCTCCCTCCAGGAGACTCTGGTTACACTTCCGGGGAGGATTTACTAATCATCCATAAAGGGTAGTGACTATCTCACAAACTAGTACTAAACTATTCACAGGGTTCTCATACGATATTAACATACAAAAGATTATGAAACGAAATACATCGAATATAGATACATACAGTGAAAATATCTGACAATTCATTCAAATGATACAGAGATAAACTGAATCAGACATAGTTTATCTAATAACTTTATATAGATCTCAATACATGATATAAAGAGAACTACAGAACCCCCAAATTATTCCATAATAACTTGATTAGTTTGGTTATTTTCATAACTAAAATCCATTTAGTCGTATTTCATAAACCATTCCTTATGCTCAGCATAATACATAAGGAGTAAAAGTGTTTGTAAGTTTGCCAGATATTATTTGAAACGCATCAATGTTATAATTTGAAAATAGTTGTAGTTTGCTTGTATTCCCCCCTGAAAACATTGAAAAACACAGAAAAGGACGTAGGGGTATGAACTCACCGGACGAGATATGTGACGGTTTGGATGCTAAGAGTTGATACGGGGCTTGCAAACACACGAGGTTCCTAACTATAATGTAAAGATACACATTTGTATCTAATTAGGACCTATATTGATTATTTGATAGGGACAATTGCTTCTAGTCGCGAAAACACTCCGATACGAGTGTTTGGAGGGACCCGGGTGGCGTTTAAGGACATGTAATGATGCGAGGGATTTATGAAATGAGTTTACTCCCCAAGAGTACACTTCTAAATGGTGTTTACGGCCTAAACACCCATTCCCCATGAGTTTATGGCCGTAAACTCATGGTGGGTGGTTTATGGTGCAATTTGGACTTCAAACACTTAGGGGACAATTTCTAGATTTGGTTTAAGGGTTTGGAATAAATTTTAAACACCAAAATGACACATTTTAGGGAGTTTATGGCCTAGCATGGTCTCATGGCCGTAAACTCATATAAACCCATGAAAAGTTGTGTTTTTGGATTCCAAACAAATCACATGTGATTGCTAAAATTGTTTCAAGACCTTACATGCATTTACTTGATGTTTTGAAGAGATTTTTGGAGTTTACGGCCAATGAGACCCCTCTCATGGCCGTAAACTCTCTTAGAGAGTAAATCCATATGTTTTAAGGCTAAAAACTTGCATGTAAGAGCTTCTAAAATTCCCTTAAAGCCTTGAAGTGAATTTGGGACACATTATGACACACTTTTTGGAGTTTACGGCCATGGAACACATGCTATGGCTGTAAACTCTTAAATGAAAGGGTTTTGATGTGTTTAAGGCCCTTAAACTATTTTTGGTTGGTCCCTTGATTTATTCCAAGGCTTTTGGTGGTGTTGGATGGCTTTCTAACACCTGAGAAATGGATTTGCAGCATGTTTCATGGAGTTTACGGCCCAAGCACAAGCCTTGGCCATAAACTCACAATAATCCCCCAAAAATTATGTTTCAAGTGTCCAAATGATAATACCAATATTCTATAATTCATACCTAAGCCATATTAGTGATTTGGAGGGGTTTAAGGTCAAGAATACCCCATATATATGAGTTTACGGACCAAGCATGTGCCTTGGCCATAAACTCCTTCAAATGTCTCAAATTTCATGTTTTAAATGTTATAAGCCCTTTTCATGAAGCAATTAAGCCATATCTAAAGTCCAAAATTGCTTAGGAGGGGTTTTAGGGCTTAAAAACCCATGTTATATGAGTTTACGGCCCATGAATGCTCCATGGCCGTAAACTCATGAATGTGGTCTTAATCCATGCTTTGAACTCGAATTTTAAGGCTAAGAAGGTTACAATACAAGCTAGGGAAAGTACCTTAGAGATTTGAGGCCTTAAATTTGAGTTTTGGACCCTTAAACTTTGGATTTAGGAGAAAGGTTAGAGAGAGTAGAGAGAGAAGGAAAAAGCTTCAGATGGGTGCTTAAACATGTTTATATAGGTCCTAAAACTTGGACACGGTGGAATTCTATCCGATACCGACGTTAAACGTGGCTTTTGGTCGCACCCGATTAAGTTTCCATCACCCGGCGGGGACCTTTCTAAAACTTATGAAATAAATATTTTGGGCTAATTACATGATTTCTTGAATGGTTAGACACTCATTAAATTATAATAAACATATAAGTTTAAATATTTTAACCCAAAGTGAAAACGGAACGAATTTGATAACGGCGAATTTTTCAGGTAGAACGGGTTTTGGCGACGAACAATTTCGAGTTGTTACAATATGTGTGTCTCAAAAATTAAGACTAATTGCCAAACCTCACAATTCAAATTATGGAAAGGGATACCGTAACCATAATCGAATTCGAGAATGCAATTTTACAATCACTATCTTCTTAAAATCTTTCTTAGTGAAAGCATTTCCTCACAATCATTTTCATGATGGAGGAAATCTTATGACACTTAGATTTAAATGGTGTATGTGTTCCTATCCATGTGAATTTGTTAAAACCAAAGTTTACGACAAATTCAAACTCATATGGACCGAATTTTCTTAATCTTGATTTCTTGCCTTATGGTAGTACAGCTGCCCACCACGTCTTCCAAGTAGTTAAGCAGCTCACCTTTTCCTATCAATGTACCTTTCATTGATTAAGGTGCCTTGCCTTTTATGTGTTCAAAATGAGAACTCATAGGACTCACATGCATAATTAACTCAATTGGAACAGCACAGAATCAAAATATTCTCAACACGATAGGTTGTAAACCTTAACTTGTGTGCTAGTGATGATCGATAAGGTTTATTTGATTTTTTCTTGAAACCTTTCAAGACCATTAAGAATCCCACTTACTCCTTGACATATAAGATTCTCTTGTCAATAAACATTTGTTGACAATCAAATATTCAAGAGTTAGTGTAGCTTTTATCAAAACACTTCATAAATTGGTCCAAGTTGGTCTTTGTCTTATTCAAGACATCACAACTTTCCACATTTTATGAATGTTATAAACCTTTAATACTTTTCACTCATTGCCACAATCTTAACTTTAAGACTTGTTATTGGAACGAAGTATGATAGACTTCTTGATTTTTCCATTTCTTCAATTCTTGATTCCTCTTCTCAAACATACAATTGTACTAAGACTTACTTAGAGGATCAATTAAGATATGGTTCTTAATCATTAAGACCTATCATAAAGCATAAAAGGTACTCTCCCTTCTTCTTAGAATGGAGAAACTTTTATCTTTCTGCCTACTTGACTCTTCTTATTCGTTATGCTATTGATTTAAACATTTTCAATCAATTCAGAATTACACTTAATCATATTTACTAAACCATTAGTAAATCATGACGAATGTCTTTGTTACTCTTATGGTGGACTTTGATCAACACGCAACTTTGTGTACTTGATCTCCTAGTCCTTCACTTGACACTTTGTCAATGAATTAGTCTAATTTCCAAAATATGAAATTTCTCATTCATCGTGCAACCAAGTTGCATGATTCCAAGCATCTGTCCAATTGAAACTTGGACGATGAGAAATTCTCCCTATTAAGTAAATTCTTGACTTACCATAACATAATAAGAAACAAATCTATTATTGCTAATAATTTTAACATCAGTTTTTCATACACACCATTGTAAGGATAAATAAATAAAATTTAAAATCAAAATTTATTTTATTGCGGAAAAATTTGTCCTTACAATGCAACTCATTGAAAAACTTATGCTAATACATCTTTCTTAGCAATCTAATTCTAACTCTAAGTAGTAGCTCAAGAATCTAATCTTCAAGAAATGCAATCGAAATCCATTTCTTCAGGGTTAGATTCTGCTCACTTATTCCCTTAAGCTTCTTTTCTTTTCTTCGATCCTTCAAAACATCAATTGTAATCTTATCACATTATGTATTCAGAATCTAGAATGAAGCTTAAAAGAGTTAGTCAATGGATTTTACCTAAATTAGAGCCATACGTTTCAACTCTCCCATCTCTTAGATCTCTTAGGTAAATAGGGAAGCTTCGTCTCTAATGCCCCTTCTCTTGGCAATAAAAGCAAATTGACTCTTTTTGGAACAGGACATGGAACTACTTCAGACATCGCCTTTCTCTTATGATCAATCTTTTCAATCATAGCATGTCTTTCGTTGCCATTGTCTATATCCATAGAGGTCTCGACGGCAGATTCACCAATCAACTTTGCTTTTCTATTGCGCCAAACCATTGCTGATTCAGCAGCAATAAGCATATAGGTGAGATCTATAAGGGTCACGTCGCGGTTCATCATATAGTACTCTCTTACGAACTCACTATATGAGTTAGGAAGTGACTGAAGAACCCAATCAACAGCCATTTCCTCGGATTCCAACATTCTTAACCTATCAATGTGTGACTTCATCCCTAGGACGTGTGCACACACTGACTTTCCTTCTTTATGTTCACTTGCCAAAAGGGCTTGAGTGATCTTGAACTTTTCAAGCCTTTGAACTTGTGGGTTAGGGAGAATAATTGGAGGAGGAGGAGGAAGTGAAGCATGATCTCTTGTTCCTCGATCGAATCGTGGAATATCATTTTCATGTGGAATGCTTGTTCCACGAGATTTGGGAAGACCATAGTTGTCGAACTTTGACATCTACAAAACGGGAGAAAAACGAATTCAAGTTAGTTAATAGATTGAGTCCTTAGTAAATCACCCAAATGAAATACTAAGGCTAGGACCCAACACAATATTCTACAACTCGGGAGAGGGATGCCGTAACCCTAGTTGCAGAATATTTGAAGGTAAGTGAATGACGATTCACTAATTTCCACCACGAAAAATGAAAAAGAAATTTAAGTTTTAAATCTATGAAAACTCCTAGATCCTTTAAGATTCATTGAACTTTCAATGACATGTTTAAATCTTGATATGCCCCTCTTGTTTGTGACTGGGATGCCGAGGATCACAAAGCGGGTGTGAATAACCATGCAAACTTACATGGTGCCCTCACATGTTACAGTCACCTATTCGATGTGCCGGTAAACCACACACGCTCCACCAAATTATGACAAACATTGAGTCACCCTTTGCTACCTGTCCTTAGAACCATTTAGTGTGCCGGTAAACCACACACGCTCCACTAACGTCTTCGCAAGGGCACAAAGTGTAATTTCATGGAATTGCATCGATTCACTTTTTCCTAAGTAACTAAGATTGCGAATTTGAAAAACATTTAGTTACTTTGTATTTCATTATACTTATAATGGAAGGTTTTGTCCTATCCTACCCGTTCGGCTATCGACCCTCCACTAGTCAAGAGTGCGGTGGGTAAGAGTGGATACCCATTCAATCACCATTTTATAGGCAATTTCCTTAAACACCCCTTATAGACCAGCTTCGTGAATGAGGCGTACTAACGGTAAGACTGACTTTTAGTTATACATATATACTGTTAGACTTTTAATGTTATATATAGTATAGGGTGTATTTTATAACTTTTAAAATACTATGTGGTTAACTTTAACAATTACACTTTTAATTCAATTCATTGGTTAACCTAAACTTTTATGGATTTATTAAATCTCTTTTAACTATACACCTTAATTAATTAATAAAACCATAAGGGTGTATTTGAACTTTTCAAAACTAGGGTTTTAGAATTTAACATTCCTAATTAAACTTTTTAATCAACTTTTAAATTCCAAAACTTGAGGGCAAGTTTTGAAACATTTCAAAACATTAGGGTTTAGAATTTAAATATACATCAAATTTAAACTATTTAATCAAAATTTAAATCCCAAAACTTGAGGGCAAGTTTTGAAACCGTTTTTCAAAACATTAGGGTTTTAACTATTTAAATTTCAAAACAACAAAACTTTTGGGTTCAAATTTAAACTATAAAACCTAAAGGGGAAAATATGAAACTTTTCATAACAACAAGGATCAAATAACAAATAATTTTAAATTAACATTTAATCACATAATTATCCATATTTGATTTATTTAATGATTTCTTGCAAAACAATTTATCAATTTTTGATCTTCATTTAGATCAAAAATATAGTCAAATATATCATATAATCGGATTAATATTGATCTAACATGATAAGGTAACTATCCATATGCAAAAACAGCAAGAAATCACGAGATAAGCACTATCTGACGAGTTGACTCATCGAGTCAAGCCTGGACTCGGCGAGTTCAGCTATGGACTTGGCGAGTCCAACCTCTAATACACCAAAAAACGAATTTTTCAGATATACAATGCATCAATACAATTGAAACCATCCTAGGCTCTGATACCACTGATGGGTTTTGGTCAAAAGACATCCTATGTGCTCATACAAACCCTAAAGCTTGGATCTAGGTTTCTCTATTGTACATGATTTGAATCCAAGACTATAAACCCTAATTCTAGCATTCAAGTAATCATATTAATATGTAATTAGGTTTAAGTTCATACCTTGATTGTTATGTAGCAATAATAATCCCAATTCCTCCTTAAATTGACTTTGGAATGCTTAGAGTCACAAGTGTCACTCCTCTAATGGTTCACAAACACCATAAGCAAGAGGATGAAGAGGAGAAAGGTTGGAATCTGCCCAAAAACGTATGGAACCCTCAGAAGAAAATTAGCCACGTTTTTTAGCCTTAAGGGGTCTTTATATAGTTGGGCTATTAGGGTTATCTCACAAGGAAACCCTAATTTGGATGCTTAAGCCCTAAGGAACCCATGGAGCCTTTTAATTAAGCCTTGGACGATTTCATATGGGCTTTCCCCATAGAATTCGTCCACCCCTTAATATAAGGCAATCCATGGCCCAAATTATAATTATCTTATAATTACAATTCTAGTCCCTTAAATTTAATTAATCTCTTTTAGTCACAAAACTAATTACCAATTAATTATTGACTAATATTAATTAAACAATATGAATTCTCCTTTAATATATTATTCTCATAATATATTAATAAATCATATTTAATCCTTTCTCTCCATAATTCATCCTATCAAGTTGCTTTGGTGAAAGCAACCCAAAAGGACCATGCACCATCGGGTCAAGTACATACCAAAATAGTTATGGACTTAGACACTAATCCAACACTCACCAGCTTAAATGTTGATCTACGCTTTCAAAACAACCTATATTCTCAGGTCACCAGTAGACAGGTACCAATGACCAAGTTTTGAGAAGGCGGAGCACCTTCAAGACTCATCTTTTATTTTGATTATTCATTTTTGGTGTCTTACTACTATTAAAGAACACACTTGTATCAAATTATACTATTAATACAATGGATGACGTTGTTGCTTGTTTACTAGTTTGCATTGTTATGATACTGTACATGATGTCCTCCACCCCCGAATGTTTCAACCGTTCTGGTCACTACTAGAAAATAGACATTTAATGACGTGCTATTTAAGACACGCACTGATTAATGATACGCAAAAGGGCGTGCCCTAAAAATAATGTTAGATATTTAGAAATTTGAAGAATTTAAGAAGCTCATTTTTACGCGCCCTAAAATTAGTGTCTCACAAAAAAAACACGGGGGGGGGGGGGGGGGGGGGGGGGAGCTTATATCAAAGGCGTGTCGTCTAGAAATTTTGCTTTATAATTTTGCAAACGCGCTCTTGAGCAACTAGCATCGGGAAAAAAGAAAAAAAATAGAAGACCCGCATTCCTTCCTTGTTTCCCCTCTTTAGCTCTGGGTGTGTTCTTTGACCACAAAAATCTTCTCCGGTCTTCCTCCGCCTCCCTACATCGAGTGTTTCTTGCTTCTTCCCTTGCACTCCGACTGCCACCACCGATTCTTCCCCGTTCGTTGAAATCAATCAAGGCTCACTTACTTCTACCCACTGGAACCATCATATCTCCCACTCGATGTTGAAATTGTCAGAAAAAGCCCTAATTCCATATTATACTCTCAAGTCTCAATATTAGGAATGCTCGTTTGTTTCTAATTCCCCATGTTTTTTATTTTTTGGTTCTAATGTCTCAACTCTCAATATTATACTCTCAAGTCTCACTTACTTCGTTTCTCGAAAAAGGGGAATCGGAATGATGAAGGTAGCGGGAGTTTTGGTCCTGTGGTTGTGGTTCATCTATCGAGAAACAAAGGTTGGAACGCAAGCATCCATGGTGGCTCGATGATGGCAATTAATCGAGAAAGGAGAAGCAACAACACTTCTCGTCGTAGCTTGGGGGGCGCTTCGGCGGTCTCCTTGGTTGTTCTTCCTTTTCGCCAGACGATTACACATAGGGAGGGGACTCAACTAGTCCGATTGAGCAAGGCAAGTAGCGACTGGTAGATCGGGACGATCGATCTATTCATGAGGAGGTGGAGGTAATTATCGGTTCCCGGTGAGCCTTCCTTGGCTTCTTAGACTCCGTCATCAGTAAAAATCAGGGTAGATTAACCAAGGTGAAGTGTTTATTAATCCAAAGAAGATCATGATTAGTTGATAACTATTGGTAAATTTTATATTCTATAATTTGATAATATCTATCAGTATTTATCTCTGCTACCGAATCACATGAGCTTAATACCAAACATTCATTATAGACATTCAAAACCAAAATTATTCCACAATTTTGATGAACACTTATCTGATTACTGCGATCTCTGAACAGAAGAAACTTCTATTATAATTTTGTATCACCAGAATTTGAACTATTAATATAACTCGTTAACATTAAATCACCTTCGATAGTGTGGTATCTTATATGTTAGTTTCTTCTGAGATAGAATCTACTTAAACACATATGCTGCAAAATGCTAATACTCTTTTTCTATGGAATGTATTCAAAGCTCTGACACGGAAGAACCTAATTCTGAAACAATTACATCCATGTTGGGGTATCAAAGTTATTGGGATGAAACATATGCATATGAATTGAAACATTTCCGTGAACCCGATCTTCTTTCTGACTCAATCTGACTCAATCCCTCATTCTCTTGTGAGTATAAAAAATTAGCTACATCATTAACCTAATTTTTGAATTATTGATTTTGTTAATTGATGGAACAGGGGAAACTTGGGGAAACTTGTGATTTCTTTCTTAGGTATCTAATTGCTAATTTTATAGCTACATCATTAACCTGCTATGGTTGCTATTTGAACTTTTAAGTGTTTTCTGCCTTTTTGACCATTTTACCCCTGCTCTATGCTTTGCTTAGCTATTGTGTTTGTTGGTCTCAAGTTTTCTCCCATGCTTTTGGAGTTGTGTGGAGCTTCCTGCCACCTGTTGGAGCTGTGTGGAGCATTCTAGGTGGTTGTAGTCGTCAATCTAAATAGGTTTGCAGTAATAAATTTTCAATAATTAGCATTTTTCATGGGTTTCAACTACAATCTATTATTCACTTTTTATATGATATAAACGATTAACATGGGTTTCAATGTTTCATGTAATTTAGAAATCAAATTAAAACAGAGCTTTGAGAATTTAATATATGGCAACGTCCAATACTAAAATGTAGCCAAGAGTTAGTTATTCATCCTTCCAAGGTCTTATTTTGTACTTCTTTTTTAACCATCTTTTTATTATCATTATTATTATAATAATAAAATGTGTTTAAAAAACTGATTCATTTTTTCTTTTTTCTTTCTCCGCAGTACCCTAACCCCAACAGGTGTTGAAACTTTAGATGTTACCGACCCAGTGATGTTCCAATTGGCTATTTCTAATGCAATGACTGCCGCAGTGACATACTTCTGCCCCGACAGGTTCAGTGGACCAAGAAGTAACATCAACCTCCAAAACCATGAAAATGTTCAGGAGCATCAAAATGAAGGTGATAAGAGTAAAAAGCGGAAGGGTCAGAGTTCCCAAGGACCCTCCAAGAGGCGCGAAACAGTGACAGTTCAAGCTGTCACTACTCCTGTCGTTGTGTCTACAGTTCAAGCTGTTGCTACTCCTGTTACTGTGCCTATAGCTCAAGCACCTACCACTAGGTATGCAGGTAATCTCCCTTGGTGCAACAACTGCAAATATCACCATTATACCCCTGGCCTGTGCTTCGATAGGATCTGCAAAAGATGTGGCAAAAAGGGCCACTCCGCTCAAAACTGCAAAACACCAGTTCATCTAATCGATCAAGCTTCCGGATCGAGTACCGGACAAGCCTGCTATGGTTGTGGAGAAATCGGGCATTTCAAGCGAAACTGCCCAAAGGCAGCAACCACCAACAACATCAACAACGCCAAGATGGTTTCAACTATGAAGCAAGAGGAAGCAACCGCTGATTCCACCGCTGCGGGTATATTTCTTCTCGACAATTCTTATGTTCGCATTCTTTTCGAATCTAGTTCCAAGAAAGTTTTATTAATCATTCATTCAAATATCTTCATAAATATAGTCCTCGTCTAATAATCGAAACATTTTCTGTCAATATGGTTACCAGTGAGAATGAGTGCACTAGCGACTTATCCTCAAGCTACATCCTTACATTGAGTAATCATTCTTTCCTCATTGCCCTGATGTCAGTTTCAATAAAGATCTTTGATGTTATCTTTGGCATGTATCAGTTGAGTCCTGATCATATTGATAAATTTTGTTATGAAAAAGTTATTTGTCTCAACTTTTCCCTCTGACCGGACCCTCATGAGATATGGTGTCAAGCTTGGCCCAAATCTTCGCATCATTTTCTGTATCAAAGCTCGAAAACTCCTGCAAAAAGGAGTGTTAGGTATTCCTAGTCCATGCAATCAGCGAGAAACAAGAAGTTAAAGATCTCTAGAGCACACCCAAAAACTGTAGTATTCCTGATATCTTCCCGAAGAGCTCGCGAGAATTTCTTCCGAATGCCAAGTCGAGTCTCATGTTAATCTAATCCCTTGAACTACCCTCGTAGCCAAACTTCCGTATCGCTTTACTCCAGCAGAAATGTAGGAGTTCTCCAATCAGCTTAATGAGTTAACCGTCAAAACCAATATCCTCTTTACCGAATAGATGACTTCTTTAATAAGTTCAGGGAGCCAACTACTCCTCGAAGATATACCTTAGGTCAAGACACCATCATCTACGAGTTCAGAAGAGTGATGCTTCAAGGCAGCATTCAAGAGTCGATGTGATCACTAGGAGTTCGTATTGATACCGTTCGGTCAAACTATTCTCCCTTGGTCATGTAGTTAGCAATGAAGACATACACGTGGATCCTCATAAGTTCGAAAAAATACATAATTGGTCGGCACCGAAGACACCCTTAGAAAACCGGTCAATCCTTGGGTTTTGCCAGCTATTATTGCAGACCTATTCAGAAAATTCTTCCGGAATCACCAAACTCATAACCACCCCGACACGGAAAGGTGTACCCTTTCGTTGGAGTAAAAGTGCAGATTCCTTTGTGTTACGCCAAGGTAGGAGACGCGCAACTAACCTAGAGTCGATTCCCCGATAGTACCCACACTGGTTCTGAAATCATCTGCGAACCCGTTGAGAAGATCATCCAGACTCGAGAACAATTTAAATCTTCACTAGATTGATAGAAGAGTTATACCAATGTCCAATGAAAACCTTGGGAAATTCCAAGTTGGATATCGTGTCCTACTAATGGTCTCGCCGTGGAAACACATGGCACAGTATGGAGAGAAAAGAAAGTTTAACTCGTGGTACAATAGACCCTTCGAACTCCGAGTACCTTCAGAACTTAGAAACGTCAATCCTGTCTCCAACGTTCCGAATCTTTAGAAGTACTTGCCTAATGAAACCCTAGTGATTTCCTTTGAGGAAACTGAAGTCGTCCAGGATTGAAACTTCCATGAGAGAACCAATTGAGATCGTAGATTGAGAGAGAGTCAATGTGTGAAACAAAGTCGCGTCCCGATATTGAGGGTTCGTTGGAACGCCAAGCGGAGACCCGATTCCACTTGAGAGCGTGAAGATTTGAGGAAACAAATCTATCCGTATCTCATTCCAATTCATGATCTATATCTTAATCTTTGAATTTCGAGACGAAATTCCCTCTAACGTGGGGAAAATGTAACAACCCGAAGATTTCCATCGTCGAAAACCCGTTCTACCCGTAAAAATTCTCCATTTATCAATTCGTTCCGTTTTCGTTTTGGGTTAAATTATTTAAACTTATGTGTTTATTATAATCTAATGAGTGTCGAAACCCCTTAGTAACTCATGAAATTAGCCCAAAATGTTTATTTCAAAAAGTTTAGAAACGTTCCCGCTGGGTTACGGTAACTTAATCGGGTGCGACCAAAAGCCTCGTTTAATGCCGGTATCGGGTAGAATTCCACCGTGTCCATGCTTTGAGACCTATTTAAACATGTTAAACCTTTCATTTGAAGCTTTTTCTTCCTCTCTTTACTCTCTCTCTCTAACCTCACTCCTAAATCTAAGTTCAAGGGTACAAAACTCAAATTTAAGGCCTCAAATCTCTAAGGTACCTTCCTAAACTCATTGGACCTTCAAATTCGAGATTTATTCATGATTTAGAGGCTTATATATGAGTTTACAGCCCAGGATGGTTCTTAGGCCATAAACCCATATTTAAAAGGGTTTTTAAGCCCTTAAACCCTTCCATGACTCAAACTAGACCTAGATATGACTTTTAGAAACTTGGTAATGGACTTAGAACACTTCAAACATGAATTTTGAGGGATTTTTATGAGTTTACAGCCAAGGCATGTGCTTGGGCCGTAAACTCCTCAACCATGGGTGTAAACTCATTTTCAAGGTGTTAGAAAGCCATCCAACACCACCAAAAACCTTGGAATAAATAATAGAACCAACCAAAAATAGTTTAGGGGGTTTAAACACAAGAAAACTCAAAATTTTAGAGTTTACGGCCATAGCATGTGTCCCATGTCCGTAAACTCCAAAAAACATGTCAAATTGTGCCCAAAAATCATTTCAAGGCTTGTAGAAATTTTTAGAATCACATGTGATTAACTTTGGAACCTTAAAAACACATATTCTAAGGAGTATGAGAGTTTACAGCCATAGGCTCCATGCCAAGGACGTAAACTCCCTTAAGTGTGTCATTTTATGTTTTAAATTAATTCCAAGCCTTAGGAAAAATTATTCCAAGCATTCCCAAGTGATATTAGCCATTTACGACTCATTAAGCACCATAAACCATCCCACCATGAGTTTACGGCCGTAAACTCATGGGGAATGGGTGTTATGGGCCAAAAAATCTTGTATGAGTTTACTCTTGGGGAGTAAACTCAAATTCTAAGTCCCTAGTGTCATTACACGTCCGTAGATGTCACCCGGGTCCTTCCAAACACTTGAAAGGGGGTGTTTCCACGACTAAAAGTGTTTGTCCCTAAAAATTAAGTAATCTAAGTCCTAATTAGATACAAATGTGTATCTTTTCATTTTACATAGGAATCTCGTACGTTTGCAAGCTCCGAACCAACGTTTAGCATCCAAAATCGTCACATTTCTCGTCCGGTGAGTTCATACCCCTACCCATTTTCACTGTTTTTCAATGTTTTCAGGGGGGAATACAAGCAAACTATAATTGTTTTTAAAACATAACATTGATGTGTTTCAAATAATATCTAGCAAATTTATAAATACCTTTACCCCTTATGTATTATGCTGAGCATAAGGGATGATTTATCAACTACAACTAAATGGATTTTAGTTAAGAAAATAACCAAACTAATCAAATTATTATGGGAATAATTTGGGGTTCTCTATTGTTCATTTTATCATGTACTAATATGTATATAAAGTTATTAGATAAACTATGTCTGATTCAGTTTATCTCCGTATCACCTGAATGTATTGCCAGATAGTTTCATTGTATGTGTAGGGTTTCAAAGCACTCCATGGATGATTGCAATAGGCCCCTAGATGAAGTGTAGGTTAAAAGCCCAAGACTTATCTGTTCCCTATAAATAGTCTTGTATTATTCATTATTAGGGTTAAAAGTGTGAGGCAAAATGTAGCCGCCATGTTGTGAGGTTTCTTGTAGAGTTAGATTCTTATTTTCTTAAGTGTAATTTATTCCTCAGAATTCAATAAATCGAGTGATCATTCGACATAATCCTCATATTTGTGTTTGTTCTTATTTTCCGCATCTTGTTCATCAAATCTTAATTAGGGTTTTAATCCCAACAAGTGGTATCAGAGCGGGTCTTTGAAGATCGATTGATTTTTGAAGTATCGGTTCTTGATTCGATGATTTTCTGCACAAGTTATTAAAGATTATTGGTATTTTGGCATTTTGGAATCAAAATTCTGTTCAAGCTAATGTTCATGGGATTCATGATGTTTCCTACTGTTCATATGGGTATAATTTCAATCCAATTCGCATTTTATTCATATGTCGATTGTTTTGTTCAAAATCAGTCTATTGCTTCGTACATCAATTTCTATTGATTTAGCCCAAAGTTTCGGTTCATTACTGTACACGATCTATTATCTTAAGCCCTAATTTATTTTTTTTCTAAAACACCGTGTGCGTCACTTGCTTTGTATATCCTTCATTCGGTTCATCCATATGTTCGATCATTTGCTTTGACTGAAGATATTTGTACTCTTGATAAGTTACTGTTCTTCAAACGTTAACGTTATTATTCATATGATTCAATTTAAAGCCTAAATCACTTTTTGTCTAATCGATTCAAGCTCCTTCTGAATCGTGATTCTCATGATGCCGATCTTTCATCAGATTCATTCTTCGTTTAATTGATTTTTGTATTTCAATCGAAACACTTTCATCTTCAAAATCATTTAGCAATTCGTGGATTTATCCAGACTTGTCATTCAACTGAGATTATCGATTTCATCGTAAGTATGAATTAATTTCAAATAGTCGATGAATTTGTTGATGTTATTTGTATATCACAAATTTCTTATGAATCAGTGATATGAGAAACTGATTTCTATCGATTATCAATTATCATTCCTAAGTGGTTCGTATTTTTTGAATTTGGTGATCTTGGTATGAATAATTTAAATCTGAAAGATCTTTGAGTTTGTATTTCGGAGTGCAAATAGAGTATCGATCTGAACGATGATGAAAGGAATGAACTTACGGAAGTGAATATTGCATCGACATTAAGGGGATAAGAGACCAAAATCAGGACTCAGTTCTCGCGAGTCAAATTGAAAAGTCAAAATTGGCTTGAACGGATTCCTTGTGAACGTCTAACATGCGAATGATTGGGGCTTGACAACCTGCGGACAAATCGAATCTCACTGGGATGAACAATGCTCAATAATGAAAACTCAAAATTGAGCGAGAATCGGGCTTAACTATGAACGAATCTGTGTTCATGTGTTGCACTTGGAATGAAAGGGCTTGAAGCGAAAGAAGAGTGAGAACAATAAGCGAACCTGTGACTGGAATTGCCTTGGGGTAATGCTGATGAATTAGGCCCGAACCTGGAACAACAAACTTGGTTTCGCTTGTTAATGGTTGGAGCGAACGGGGGATGAACCGAAAGCGAATGTGTGCTCGGACCGAACATGGTTTCGGTTCAATGAACCTGGACCGAACTTGGTTTCGGTTGCTTGTACTCGGAAGCGAACCTGTGAATGGGTTCTTCTTTGAAATTGGTTCGCTTTGGGTATGATATTTGGCATTCAAAACTCAAGGATCGGTATAAAGGCTCGTGCTTGAAAAGAACATGGAACAAATTTGTGTATGTAAGCTCTTGGAACGAAAGAGCTTAGAGCGAAAGGGTGATTTGCCTGAAGGAGCTTGTAACGGAAATGGAAACGAAAGGAAATGAACCTTCGATTGGGTTCGCTTCAGGTGTATAATTTCATGAGCTCGGTATAAATCTCAGCATTGATATCAATGTTCGTGCTCGCCTGTAACAATTCGTTTATAACCATCGTTCCAGTAAAAAGACGTCTTGGGGAAGAAGATACCATGTTACATTTATGGTCCCTGAAACTTCAGTGATTTGACGCCTTTGGTCCCTATGCGTTTCATGCCTTGGCAATTTTGGACCAATTCTAGATTTTGTTGCATATAAAGGGGTATATTGATGCAGAATTACCATTCCAGCCCCTGTCTTTCAGCAAGTGTTAGTTTCGGCCCAATATTCAGAAAAGTTCATCGAGGGCCAGTGAACAGTTTTGGATTTTTCGACGCTCATATTTTTTCGTGAACAGCAAAATAATGATTCCATCAAGTCTTGGCGGTTCAGAAAGTCGTTTTTCATGATAACGTCAAATTTTCACAAATTTTTCGGATTTTATACTTCATCGTTAATATCATTTTGTCACGGGGGAGCTTAGTAAATTTTTATCCATTCAAGATCATTCTCATAACCATTTGAAGGCTTTATAATCATGTTTTTTATTATAAATCGGGGGAGAATTTGGTATGGTCATTCGAAATTGGATTTGTGACTTTTCAAAGTTGAAGATTTTTGATAAAGTTTGTGGTAGAATTATGAAGGTAGCTTTTACAGTGGAAGTTCTTCATCGAGCTCTGCTAAAGCTTTTACAGAGAAGTATCCTTTACAGCAGAAGTTCTTTATCGAGCTCTGCTAAGGACTTGTTATATCTTTGACTTCTAGTATTTTCTCGATCAAGTGGCATTAGGAATCTTAAAGTTTGGGTTGTTACATGATATTTTTTGATGGCTTATATCATTAGCTTATTTGAAGATGGTTGTGACTTGGAGGGGGAGCTTTTCAAAGACAAGAAGCGATTCGGTTTCTTTATTCTGAAATGGGTTTTTATGGCGGGTTTGGTTTTCATGAAGATTCTTTGGGATTACATTCGAAAATGAAGTTTAAAGACATTACTTCAGTGCTTGATTTATATATCCTAGAGCCCGTGTTTGAAGACTATTTAAGAATCAAGATTCGTGGATTGCTTCATATATTCCTCGTTGCAGATCTTTTTATTTGCTAGATGCTTGTTTTGGAAGTTAAAGCATTGTCATCCATTCCATACTTTGAGGGGGAGATTGTAGGGTTTCAAAGCACTCCATGGATGATTGCAATGGGCCCCTAGATGAAGTGTAGGTTAAAAGCCCAAGACTTATCTTTTCCCTATAAATAGTCTTGTATTATTCATTATTATGGTTAAAAGAGTGAGGCAAAATGTAGCCGCCACGTTGTGAGGTTTCTTGTAGAGTTAGATTCTTATTTTCTTAAGTGTAATTTGTTCCTCACAATTCAATAAATCGAGTGATCATTCGACATAATCTTCATATTTGTGTTTGTTCTTATTTTCCGCATCTTGTTCATCAAATCTTAATTAGGGTTTTAATCCCAACAGTATGTATCTATATTCATTGTATTATGTTTCATAATCTTTTGTATGTTTGATATCGTATCAGAACCCTGTGAATAGTTTAGTACTAGTTTGTGAGTTAGTCACTACCCTTTATGGATGATCAGTAAATCCTCCCCGAAAGTGTAACCAGAGTCTCCTGGAGGGAGAGCACGGAATTTGTGAATAGATCTATTCAGGACTGACAATCCCACACCTTAACTGCTAGCTACAGTTAGGCGGGCACGCCTGGGGTGACAAATTCTGGATATCGTCCAACGTCTGACAAGCGTCAAGGACGTCTCGTTGTCATATCAGCATGGTTACCCGACTCACAATACGTATTAATATAAGTTTATTCACAGAATTGAACTTCATATCTATCTTCTATCTAAAATTCTTATATCTGGTACGGGATGATAATCCCATGGTTTTAAATCTATATTTGGTACGGGATGATAATCCCATGGTTTTAAATCTATATTTGGTACGGGATGATAATCCCATGGTTTTAAATCTATATTTGGTATGGGATGATAATCCCATGGTTTTAAATCTATATTTGGTATGGGATTATAATCCCATGGTTTTGAATCTATAATTAGTATTGGGTGATAGTCCTATAGATTTAAGTCTACATCTATCTATAGTTTTGTGTATATCAAACTGTCTTATATTTGGTACGAGATAGTAATCCCATGATTTTTCAGTGAATAGTTTTATGAGTTAAAGTTTACAATGTGATCTTAAACTAAAAGCTTACTTTTAGGAAAATATAGGATTTTCCTGGGATAATGAATATACATATCTAGAATCGTGTAAGTAATCAGTTAACTAAAAACTACTTTTAAGAAAATATGCGATTTTCTTGGGTCGTAACATTTTCAGAATTTAAAAGGAATTTTACACATTTTCATAAAAAAAAACCGCTTATGAACTCACCAGCTTTTTGCTTATTTTCAAACTGCTTGTATTCTCAGGTTCTTCTTAGACAGGTACCCTGTATTCTTTTGGAGAAGACGGAGTGAATGGGAGTTACGTCTTTCTTTTGGTTAAACTATGTAACTATGAAACTTGTACTAATTTACTTTTCAACTGATGTAATTAAATCTATGTAATGTAATGTAATGTTTCGTGTTTTACTTCGCTTACTATGTGCATTGGATTTGATACTCAACATGGAGTCTGCCCCGGAAATGTTTCCGCCTTCGGTTTTCGGGGTGTGACATCTTTATATGTTGTGTGTACTTAAATAGTGATTTTAATAATCTTGTAGGACAGGGATGCATTTACTGCAGCTATTGTTGTGAGTATTGCCTTCTCTTTCATTCATGCTTCGTTAGTTGTTGCTATTATGAAGGTAGGCCACTCTCCGGTTGTATTTTTCATATAATTGACAAGGAGCTGTTGTATCTATTCAAACTAGGCTTAGAGTAATGGTTGCAAGAGATGAGTTCAGAAGAAGAAGAAACAAGGCTGCAACTGGTCAAGTCCACCACAAAGAAAAATAAGATTATTCGTCATGATTTACTAAAAGTCTAGTAAATGTGTTTATGCTTACAAGATTAAGTATAATTCTGAATCATTGAGAAGTTTCAATGAATGGCAGAACGAATAAGAAGAATCAAATAGGCAGAAAGATAAAAATTTCTCCAATCTGAAAAGATAGAAGAGTGCATTAGTATCATGTTTTATGATCGTCTTCTTGATTATGAAAGCATATCACAATTAATCCTCTAAGGACACGTTAGTGCACTAGTATGGCTAAGAAGAGGTACCAGAAAATGTTGAAATGGTTAAATCAAAAGGTGGATCATACATCTTTCCAAAATCAAGTCTTAGAGTCATACTCCAAGATTGTCACTTGAGTAACACATTTTAAGAAGTTATAACACACTCATCAAATGTGGAGTAGAAAAATGTTTTCTTACTTTTGCACATTTGAAATTGGTAAGTTGTGATGTCTTGGATAATACAAATATCAATTAAGACTAATTGTATGTATTGTTTGTCTTGATAAGACTCTGCACTAACTCTTGAATATTTGTTTGTCAACAAATGTTTCTTGACAAAAGAATATTATATGTCAAGAGGTCAGTGGGAGTCTAAATGATCTTGAAAAGTTTCAAGAACTAATCAAAAGTAAACCTATTATTAAACACAAGCACACAAATTGAGGTTTGTAACCTATCTTGTAGACATATTCTTGTTTATGTGCCATTCCAGGTTGGTCAACCATGCATGTGAGTTCTACGAGTTCTCAATAGACTGCATAAAGGCTAGCACCTTATTCAATGAAAGTACATTGACTAGTATAAGTGAGCTGTTAAATAACATGGAAGCAATGGTGGGACCCTTGATGGCAAGAAATTAAGAATGAACAAGTTCAGTCCATATGAGTTTGGATTAGTCTTAAACCTTGTCTTACGATTATGGTTATGAAAATTCACATGGATAGGAATGCATACACCACAAAATCTAAGTGTCATAAGGTTTCTCTCCATTTCAAGAAAATGATTGTGAGGAAACGCTTTCGCTAAGAGCGATTTTAAGGAGATAGCAATTGGGATATTGGCATTCTCAAATTCGATTATGATTACATCATCCCTCTTCATAGTTCGATTTGTAAGATTTGGCAATTAGTTTAAACATTTAATACTTATTTCTATAAGTGCTGAAATTGTTTAAACGCACATATGAGTTATCTAAGGAAAGGTGTATGAGTTTAAGAAGCTTAGATAAAGGATTATCGAAACATATCGTATTAGAAATATGAACATTGGAAGTCAATAAGTATTGAGTTCTAGAAGTCCAACTATTTTCAGAATACGTGTCAAAGCTAGTGAGAGCATAAATGGTATGTTGGTATAGATGTAATTATCATGTTAGTTGGAGCATGATTATTATTTTAAGTGTTGAAAGTTAGAAATGTTAATTATAGAAAACAAAAGTTTCACTTTGCAAAGTTGCAGGGGTTGAAAAGTTGTTTTAATATAATTAAGGGAGAGAATATTATACTTCGTTTCAAAAATCTAAAAGCTTGGATCGAGAAATTTCAATAAAATTTGGTCAAAGGACATATATGGATGTTATGTTGAAAAAGGTTCAACTTAAAAGGATTCTATATGTAGCAATACTATAGCAGGAGACTCGTAAAGTATCAAGTCTTTATGTATGACATTATGTATCGTATCTAATACGCTTCGGGTATAGGATCGATTGCATATATTGTAATATTCAACCGTTCTGATTTTCCAAATACCTAGGACATTAAGAGGGAAAATGGACTAGAACCAGATTTGACTATAATAATGATACAACTGTCAAGGACGATCTATGGTTCGCCAAGGATTAGTCACTTGTAGGCAGTTGGAAGTATAGTCATGGATGGACCATATCAACATTATTTAGAATGAGTTGGCTTATGGAAAATATGGAAAATTTTCCATATCGGGAGTTGGATATCGAGAATCTATGTCTAGATTAGAAACTTTTATGCAAGAAGGATGTTTAAAGGAATGTAGTTTGAATGTGAGACTTCATGTCTATGGAATTGTCTTGTAACAATCTCCAGTAGAGCACTTTGTAATTTTATTGGCAAAGTCTTTGTGATTTTGGTATTCTGAGATTACAAAGGTTCATTGCATAATATGTTAGGATTAGGAGTTGTGAAATGAGTTCAATTGATCTATTTCACAAAGTAAGGACCATAGGTAAACATAGTGTGCATGCTTGGAGCATGGGACAGCTACTGTTATAATTCAAGTAATAAGTTGATTACCCGAAACATTATACAATGAATAATGTGTAATCAATATGGTGACCAAATAAAACAAGTTTTATTTATACTCAAAAGTTTGGGGCTATATTGGATTCGATTATTATTGTGTTGCACTTTGCATGTTTTCACTTCCTGAATAACTACGTTATTCAAACCATCCACAGTCAATCAAACTTTGGAAGGAGATATGAAAGAAGAGTGACATGAATCTGTCTGAAGATTGTCTAAAGTGTTTAGACATAGCACAAGTTTGACGTAGAGTTCATGAGTGCTCCTATAAGATTAGAGTATCGGATTAAACCCACACTCACTTGGATCGGTTCATGGATTTGATCATGAGTGATTGGTGAGATAATAATATCTTATATTCTTAAAACCGAGACGTGCGAGTTGTGTTCTGCAAGTCGATTGCACATTGATAATATGTAAATGCACCAGTAACTTGGTGTTATAAAATATATTGTTTTGTGTGATTTGATGAGTAGATACAAGCAAGCATTTGAGTTAAATTTTATCCGTTCCTTTTACGTAAGGTGGCATAAAAGCGATATATGTGGGCCCCTCGATGATCTAGTGATGACACCCCTAAGCGCTTGGCTAAGCCAGGACTTAGTTTACGTGTTCAATTGTAGTCTGTTGTCATGCGTCATAAATCGGAAATCTGGAAACAACAAATGAACAGAGAGTATGATTAAAATATATGCCTCAGTTCCTACGATATCTAGAATGGAGGAATATATGATCCCTTATCTAAAGGATGCGTTACTGATAAAATCAGAGTTGACCGCGGCTTTTGAAAGCTATGATTGCTGATCAGGTTCTGAATTCGTACTTGAAAATAGTTATTAGACTTATCCAAGTGGGATACTGTTGGATTAGGTGTCTAATCCCATAACTATTTTGGTATGTACTTGACCCAACTACCAGCATGGTCCTTTTGGGTTGCCTTCACCATAGCAACTGATAGGGTGAATTAAGGAGAAAGAGGATTAATTATGATTTATTTATATATTATTAGAATAATATATTAAAAGAGAAATGATATTGTTTAATTAATATTAGCCAAGAATTAATTAAGAATTAATTTTGTAGCTAAAAGAGATTCATTAAATTAAGAGGATTGATATTGTAATTATAAGATAGTTGCATAAATGGGCTAATGGACTCCATAGAAGTTGGAGTGGAAGAAATCTATGGGGAAACCCATAAGAATTCGTCCAAGGCCTCTAAGGAGGGAGTCTATGGGCTACTTAGAGCTTGATCAGTCAAATTAGGGTTTCCTTGTTTAATAACCCTAATTGCCTAACTATATAGGAAACCCCAAAGGCCCCAAAAATGTGGCTAAGTAATCCTTAAGGATTCTTAGACGTTTTTGTGCCTCCTCCTCCTTCTCCTAAGTTATCTTGTTACTCATGGTGTTTTTCATTCCATTAGAGGTGCAACATTTGAGGCACTAAGCTTTCAAGAGTCAAGATCAAGGAGATTTTTGATTATTATTGCTACATAACAATCAAGGTAAGATCTAAACCCTAATTCATATGTTAATTCGATTATTGTATGATAGATCTAGGGTTTATGAGCTTTAAATTGTTATTTCATGTTCATTAGACAAACTAGATCCAAAGCTTTATGGTTTGCATGTACACCATAGGATTGATGTAGTGCTCAAAACCCATCAGTAGGGTCATGTCATAATCTGTCACATAGTAGTCTTTAACAAGCTCACTATATGACTTCGAAAGTGACTGAAGAACCAAGTTAACAACCAACTTCCTTGGGAACACGACACCCAACATTCCCAACCTGTCAATATCCAGCTTCATGAGCAAAACATGAGCACATATAGACTTTCCATCTTGATGTTTCAATGCAGGTAGGGATTGAGTGAACTTGAACTTTTCAAGTCTTCGAGCTTGTGGGTCAGGCAGAATAATTGGAGGAGGTGTAGGAAATGAAGTATGATATTCTGGAACATCATCTTCATGTGGAAAGCCTTTTCCAATAGATTCGGGAAGACCATAGTTGTCTGACCTAGGCCTTTATAAGGGAGAAATTCAAGTTAGTTGATGTAGTCCTTAATATAACACCCAAAATGAAATATTAAGGCTAGGACCCAACACAATATTTTAAAATTATGAAGAGGGATGTCGTAATCCAATTGTAAAATATTTAAAGGTAGGTAAATGACGATTTACCAATTTCCACCATGAAAATCAAAATAGATTATTAAGTTTTAAATGGATTGAAATTGCTAGATCCTTTGAGATTCATTGAACTTTTCAATGGCATGTTAAAATCTTGATTGTGTCATTCAAGTTTGTGACTGAGATGTCGAGGATCATAAACAAGGTGTGAATAACCATGCAAACTAGCATGGTACCCCCAATGTTATAGATCCCTAATCAATGTGCCGGTTAACCACACACACTCCATTGATCTATGATTAACATCAAGTTACCCTTTTCTACAGATTTTCAGTCCCAGATTAGTGTGTCGGTTAACCACACATGCTCCACTAACGACTTAACAAGCTGCAAAGTGTAATTTTATGGATTAGCACCTTTTTCATAATTTTCCTAAAGTAACTAAGATTGGGAATTTAATAAAAGTTTAGTTACTTTATATTTATCATTATACTTTTAATGAGGGAGAATTAATGTCCTATCCTACCCGTTCGGCTAACGACACTCCACCAGTCAATGAATCGGTGGGTGAGAGAGGACACCCATTAAACCACCATTTTATAGGCAGTAACCTTATACCCCCTTATAGACCGACTTCGTTAATCAGGACTACTAACGGTAAGATTGACTTGTCTTATATATATATATATATATATATATATATATATATATATATATATATATATATATATATATATATTAAACTTATAATATTATAAAGTATAAGGGTTGAATTTTAACTTTTAAAACTCTAGGGTTTGGAACTAAACTTTCATTGGTGAGACTTTACAAATTGCAAAACTTGAGGGCAAGTTTTGAAACTTCTCAAAACTCTTCAATTTCATAACTTATAATTTAATGTTGGGTTTTATGAAAAGACTCTTGATTTTCCATAACTTGAGGACAAGTAATGGAGTTCATAAAAACGTGTATGATAAGACTTTTCATGTTCCACAACTTGAGGACAAGTTATGGAACTCATTAAAACATCTAGATTGATTCTAACAATGACAAATTATCATATAATATTCTATTGATCTAATTTAACTCATATAGCAATGAAATTCATATAAAATAATACAAATAACTAACCTATTATCTTAATATTTGACAATTGTCCTTTCATTTCCATAACTTATGGGTTTAATGTCATTTTAATGTATGAGACTTTTCATTTTCAATATCTTGAGGACAAGTTATGGAAGTCATTAAAATTACTTAGATCATTATTTTAATTAAGACAATAATCAAATAATTCATCCATAATCTAGTTAAAATCATAAGGACACGATAATTCATATCAACAACCTTCAAGAAATTAGCCTAATCATATAAACTAATACAAATCTTGAAATTATAACAATTATCTTTTAATTGGATAAGCATGATCATTAACATATCAAAAAACAGATTTCATGGTTCAAAAAACAGTTTGGGAGTAATGATCCTAACCCAATTCCGTCCAAAAACTCGAAATTTTGCACATAGGAGCACCAACTTGGTGAGTTCATGAACTGGACTCGTCGAGTTGGTCCATTACTGGGTGGACTCGTTGAGTCAACCAGTGGATTGGGCGAGTTCACTAGTCAAAAGGCAGAAAATCAACTTTTTCAAATTTGAAAAATTAGCAAGCCTCAAATATAATATAAAACAATCCTAGGCGTTGATGCTATTGTTGGGTTATGGGCACTATAACACTCTTATGATGCACATGCAACCCTAAATGCTTTGAATCCATGTTTTCTCTAATTTTACATGCATTTTCAACTCTTCCAAAGCATTCTCCTAACTAGCATACATTTGAACAATTGAATGATAGGTGACATACCTTTATGAAGGATGTGTAGTTCTTGGCCTTTGAAGCTTGAGCCCCCCAAGTGTGATGCCTTTAATGGTTCACGAACACCAATATGCAAGAGGAGGATTAAGAGAATAAGTTTCTTAGTTTATAAAGAAGGTGCAACCGATTTTAGTTCATGAGGGTTCTACTTAAAGTGCTAGGGTTACATTTTTGAAAACCCTAATGACCTTTGACATTCTTATGCTCCATGTGTTTACCCTCCATGGACTATCTATCTATTAATTCATTGGTTTAGCCCATCTACATAGTCATGGATCATTAGCCCGTACTATAAGAATCATTGATTTACATAATCAATCCCCGTATATTTAATTAGTCTCTCTTGACCACAAAATTAATTCCAACTTAATTCATGATCAATACTAATTAAATAATAATATGATTTCATATTAATATATTATACTTGTAATATATTAATAAATCATAAACAATTGTTGGGTGTATGGTGTTGCGTCTTGGGCTCGTCTCTTAGCCCTGTTTTGTATCTGGAATGGGCCTGTCCATCCGTGATTCATGTGTTAGGGTTTGAGTATTTATAGATGCTTGCATGCATCTTAGTACATAAGATTTTAGAGATAATTTTAATAGCTTTCATCATTTTTATCTTTTGTAAACCCTAAAGCCTCTACAGCGGAAGTTCTTTGTCAAGCTCTACTGAGGCTTGAATCGTTTGAATCATTAAGTATACTGTTAAAGCACACGAGCAGTTCAAATAATATTCGCTGGCGAAACTGGTGGGAATTCTAAAATCCCAAGAAAAGATAGTGACGCAAGAGAAAAGTGTGGTCTCAAACTTGGGATCGTTGGCCCTCCTGTCTAAAAGTAAGAATGCAATAGAAGACGAAGATCTGAACCTGGAGGACTATGATCTAACTTCAGAAGATTATGCTATGATGGTGTCCAATCCCAAAAGGTTCATCAAGAAGAAGTTTCCTACCAATAAGAACCGAAATTGGCAGGGAAGCTAGAGTTCTGAAAAGGTAAGGGAGGAGCCGAGGACTGAAGAACCAAAGAAAGAGGCGAAGGTTGACATGGACTCTGGTGTCAGCTGTTATTACTGTGGAGGAAAGAATCATTACGCCAAAGATTGTGTTTTGAAGAAAATGACTGAGAAAGATGAGGAGAAAGGTGATGAGGCAATCCTTATGAAAAAGCTGGAGGAGATTAAAAGGAAGAAAGCTGCTACTAATCCTTCTATGAACGCTCTTATTGTACAGGGTTCGACAGATGATGACGAGTTCGGTGGCGTACAGGTGTGGTCGACCGACTCAAAAGATGATGAGGTGAGGAAGCCTTCTCACGGAAAGGCATATGTCACAAGAGGTGGTGAAAGCAGTGGAAAGTGTCTAATGGTGACTGGCATATCTCACATGAGGGGATATAATACTAATGGTGAACGTGAAGACGCCAAGGAGCGAGAGGACTTATGCTTCACAGCAAAACCTCTCAGTGTGCAGATCATTGAACTTGATGAACTGATCAAGAAGGTACAATCTCTTTTTGTTTCGTTCAAAATTCCACAGAAATCATATGAAAAGGAATTAAACAACTTGAATTCAAGAATCTCAAATCTAGATAGTTGTTTAACTCAAACACGGGTCACCAATTCTAACCTGACTGACCAAATAAGCAGGGTGTCATCCAAGACTGAGGAGCGAAGGATGTGGATTGAGCAGAAGGAGTTGGAGATCATTAAGATTAGAGATGAAAACATTTATTTGCAAAGTGACAATATGAAATTGTTAAAACAAAGGAATGTTTTTTGTTTAATCGTTAAAAGGCTTTATGCTAACATTACTCAACTACATCTGAATTGTGAAATAGGGCAGAAGATACATCGCATGATTTTACCTTTCCTTGAGTTTAAGGTGGATGAAATCGATGCAGAAGCATACAACTGTGAAAGTGTTGTATCTTCCGATGATGTGAATCCTATTTATATGTATGGTCTGGACAAAATAGAATCTTTTATAAAGTCCAAATACCATAAGGACATGCTTAAAGATCTTCTGGGTGAAAATGATAAGTTGAAAATCAAGACCAAAACCATACAAAAATTCGACTCATTGAGTGCCAACTTAAGTTCAGAAAACAAAATCGATGTTGAAAATGCATCTAAACTTAATGAGGATGATGATATGAGTGAAATTTCTGTAGAGGATGAAGTCGACTGTTCATAATTTGTCAAAAGCGAACCTACAAACCACAAAAACCTAATTTCTGAAAATTCTGTAGAATTCTCTCGCTTGTCCAAATCTAAGTTCCCAATCCTTAAAGAAAAAGATGTTGTGTTTCAAAAGGTTAGAACTACTCCAAATCAGGTATATAAAGTCACAGGAGTAACCAAACATCAAACTGCTGAACTCACTGCCATGGTGAACGAAGACAATGTAGATGGGTGTGGTGAGTTTTTCTGGTCAGCTCCTATAGACAATGCAGACGAAACAGTTGGTCTGTCAGAGCGAACGTCCTAGAAAACCAAAGGAAAATATGTACCAGAGCCACTGAATAAGCCTGACAACTTTGACGTACCAAGTACAAGTGACACAAAATAAAAACCTGTAGAAGAAGTCACCTCCACAAGTGAAACCTCATCTATGAAGAGTGAACCGGTTGCCAAAAAGCTGAAACAAAAAGCTAATATCCATAGACAACCGAAACAGGTGAAAAATCAAAAGCAACAAAGAAACCTGAGATACAAAAAGAATCTCTCAGAGCGAAAGCAGTTGTGGCACTCTCAAAGTGCTCACTTCTCTTATCCTAATAAAGATTCAAAGTCAGGGTAAAAGACTTTCAGGCCACATGAAGAACAGAACCAAAAGGAGAGGTTCGGTCCCAACAGCAACCGAAAGGAGAGGTTCGGTCCCGAGAGCAATAGCAACCGAAAGGAGAGGTTCAGTCCCGAGAGCAACAGCAACCGAAAGGAGAGGTTCGGTCCCGAGAGCAAAAGCAATCGAATGGAGAGGTTCGGTCCTGAGCGCAACAAGAACCGAAAGGATAGGTTTGGTCCGACCAACAACACTCAAAAATCCAACTTCGGCTCATCAGCAAGTCGCTACCGAAAGTCCAAGTTCGGTCCCTCTAATGACCATAAACAAAAAGGTCATTTCGAACCACAAGTCAGAAAAAATTCCCATTCCAAATTCTATTTTTCTAATTCTTCTCATTCTCAGTTCTCTTCTAAACCTAATTCTGTTCCCGCACAAAATTCAAAATCATCAATGAACTTAAAAGGAAAGACGAAGATTTCCTCAGTCAAGGAAGACTGAAAGCATAATAATGCCCAAACACCAGAATCTGAAACCAAAACGTCTGTAGATAACTCTAACAAAATCAAAGTGTTTACTATTAAGAGAAAAGATGAAACAACCTTAAGAAACGAACATATCTTATTGATGTTTCTATTACTATTCCTGTTCCCGTGAAAGGCTCACGTGAACCCAAGAAACTTTGGGTTCCTAAATCTGCTTAATCTTTGCAAGCTATTAGTGACGAGCAATTTGACGAAGAATGGTACATTGACAGTGGTTGCTCACGTCACATGACGGGAAGAAAAGAAGAGCTAAGGGAGTTTCGATTTCTTCAAAATGG
This sequence comes from Lactuca saligna, assembly GCF_052625555.1. Taxonomy (NCBI): domain Eukaryota; kingdom Viridiplantae; phylum Streptophyta; class Magnoliopsida; order Asterales; family Asteraceae; genus Lactuca; species Lactuca saligna. Next base: position 199,291,932 of record NC_136424.1, on the reverse strand, counting down.
TGGCAATGTCAAGTTCGGTAAAAACTCCTATGGAACGATAAAGGGTTATGGGATGATAACTAATGGAGACTTCACAATAAGAAAGGTGGCGTACGTTGAAGGGTTGCAACATAATCTCATTAGTGTATCTCAACTAGTAGGAGGTACCGGTCTTAAAGTTTCTTTCGACGACGAAGGTTCAGAGATTATAGAGAAGAAATCCAACAAGGTCATCCTCAAATCAGACCGAAAAGGGGAAATGTTTCCTCTAAATCTCAAACCAATCAAAGGAAATCCAGCTATATGTATTTTGTCCAAAGCTCATTCTGATGAAAGCTGGTTGTGGCACCGAAGGCTCTCACATCTCAACTTCAAAGACATCAACAAGCTTGTCACTGGAGGTCATGTTCAGGGTCATCCATTACTCAAGTTTGATCCAGTCCACTTGTGCGCTACATGCGAAATGGGGAAACAAAGTCGTTAAAGTCACCCGTCAATTATAAACACAAAAGTTGTTGAACCACTTGAGTTGCTTCACATCGACTTGTGTGGTCCATCATCAATCGAAAGCATTGGCGGTAGCAAGTATATTCTTGTTATTATTGATGATTTTTCAGGTTTTACATGGGTGTTCTTTCTGAAGCACAAATCTGAGGCCACTCCTAAGCTAAAGATGTTTATCAAGCAGGTTGAAGTGCAACTGAGAAAAGCCGTTCGAAACATTAGAAGTGACAATGGACTGGAGTTCAAGAACAAAGAATTTGAAGACTTTTTGGCAGAAAAAGGAACCAGTCCCAACTTCTCAGCCCCTTACACGCCTCAACAGAACGGTATTGTCGAAAGGCGAAACCGATCCTTGTGTGAGGCGGCCCGAACTATGCTTAATTTCTCTTCCCTTCCCTTATATTTATGGGTTGATGCTATTGCTGCAGCATGCTTTACGCAGAATAGGTCTTATCTCAACAAGCGTTTCTCTCTCACTACTTATGAAATCATCAATAACAGGAAGTCAAACGTAAAATTCTTTCATGTGTTCGGTTCACGATGCTTCATCTTCAACTCCAAAGAACATCGTAACAAGTTTGATGTTAAAGCAGACGAAGGAATTTTTCTGGGATATTCTCTCACTTCAAAAACGTATCGGGTTTTAAACAAGCATTCTAGAAAGATTGAAGAAACCTATTATGTGACGTTCGATGACAGCTACATCAAGAAGCTAAAGACTACTGAAGGAGCAATTGGAGAGATTTTCTCTCAAACAGGTCAAGTCACAGCCACGATTGCCAATTTATTTGATCAGTTTGTAGACTTATTCGATGAACCTGAGAAAGCCACTCTATCGGAAGCCAAAGCGGCAGACAACAAAATGGGTGACAGAGAGCATGTTCCAAACGAACCTCCTCAGCACGGCGCTTCAGTTGAGGGGGAGAATCCATTCTCTTCAAATCAACCGAACACACACTTTCAGGGGGAGAACTCTATCCCGGTATCACCCGAAAGTCCTTCATCACCCGAAAGTCCTGCATCACCCGAAGGTCCTGGAGCACCTGAACGTCCAGCCACACCTGCAAGTCCAGAAGCACCAGAAAGTCCAGCTACACCTAAGAGTTCTGTTTCATCATCAGTCGAGGGGGAGAATTCCGATATGTTTTATGATGACGATAGTCAATCTGAATTGGAAGAAATGATCAACGCCAAATTGGATCCATCCTATGATCCAAACTGTCCTCCCCTCATTAAATGGACCAGAGATCATCCTGTATCTCAGATAATGGGTAATGTATCTGAAAAGGTCCTAACCCGATCCCAAGTGAAGGCAAAGCAAGCTTCCCTATTCTCCAAAGTAATGTTCTGCATGTGTAATTCTTTCGTGTCCAAAGTTGAGCCGAAGATAGTAAATACGGCTCTTGATCATTCTGATTGGGTTCAGGCTATGCAAGATGAACTCAATGAGTTTGAATGCAACAAGGTTTGGTGCCTTATCCCAACACCTAAAGATGCCTCAGTCGTTGGTCTCAAATGGGTATTCAAAAACAAAATGGACAAGAATGGCTATGTAATTCGAAATAGAGCTCGTCTCGTGGTGAAAGGATGCTGCCAGGAAGAAGGAATTGATTACGAAGAAACTTTTGCTCCGGTAGCAAGGCTGGAATCTGTTAGAATATTTCTTGCCTACGTTGTACACAAGAACTTCGAGGTCTTCCAAATGGATGTAAAATGCACCTTTCTGAATGGAGAACTAGAAGAAACGGTTTACGTGGAGCAACCTCCTGGTTTTGTAAACGAAAAGCATCCCAATCACTACTATATCCTGGATAAAGCAGTTTATGGTCTGAAACAAGCTCCTAGAGCATGGTATGAAACTTTAACTAAATTTTTAAAGATGTCTAAATTCAAATAAGGCTCGGTTGACCCAACTTTCTTTCGTAAAAAGGAAGGTAACCACCTTATGATCGTTCAAATCTATGTCGATGATATCATCTTCGGCTCAACGAATCCTAGCTTAACAGTTGAATTCAGAAAGCTGATAGAGACCAAATTTGAAATGAGCTCAATGGGTCTGATTAACTTTTTCCTTGGTTTAAACATTAGATAGGGACCCGAAGGCATCTTTATCAATCAGGAAGCATACACCAAGACTCTTCTCGCTAAATTCAGCATGATGGGAGATTCAAAAGTCAAAGTTTGAATGGCGTTTGGCACCAAGCTCACACCATCCTTGGATAAACCTATAGTCGATATAACATTATACCGCCAAATGATTAGATCCTTGATGTACCTCACAGCTAGCAGGCCCGATGTAATGTTTTCTGTGTGTTATTGTGCCAGGTTTCAAGCGAATCCTCGTGAACCACACATGCTAGCAGTGAAGAATATATTCTGGTATTTGAAGCGAACCACCTCTCTCGGTCTTTGGTATCCAGCAAACTCAGGTTTCTTTGTTCAAGCCTACGCAGATGCAGACCTTGGAGGCTGTGTTTTAGACAGGAAAATCACTACAGGAGGATGTTGTGACAACCCGATATTTCAACTCTTTGTAACGACCAAAGTGGGTCAAGTATTGTAACCACTTCTGAGTAATAAAATTTACTTTCATAAGAAATGTACAAATAAGTCCTATTTATTTTCCTTCTATGATTAAATGTCTTTGAGCCATGATCGTACGTGAAAAGAACGCCCAAATCCGACTTCATTTAGCGAAATTATGAATTTTTCCAAATTTGACTCAGCAACAGACAGCTAAAAACTCGAATCAGAAATCGAGTGACTTTTGACCGGAATGACCTAAACGAGAATCGAAGGTCTCAACAATGGTATTCTAGCGGTAAAAAGTCTGGCAAAAACCGACATCAGATAAAGAAGTTACGAATTTTCAAAGAAATTCCTTAAACACGATAGATTTTATATTTAATAAAAAAATAATTTTGGAATTTGCCGACGGAGTCTAAACGAAAGTTGAAGAGCGTAGTCTCACCTACGCGGGGATATAAAGACCATCGAAAACGGAGTTCGTATGAAGAAGATATGAATTTTTGAAGTTTATTAAATAAATTAATTATTTATTTAATTCAATATTCGGATATTATCCGAAGGGGAGTCAGCATACGCGTTACGCGCCGCGTACTGCTGTACGCCCCGCGTACCCGAGAACGCTCGGTCTCTAACAGTCCACGTCGCACGATCCGAAGACCCGACCCGACGTCCCATCCGACCCGCGTGCCAGCGATCTGTCCCATCCGACCCGCGAACCCAGGAACCCGTCCCATCCGAAGCAGAGGCGGTCGGGTTCAGTCACGCATGACGCACGCGTACGCGCTGCGTACTACCGTACGCCCCGCGTACCGAGGCAGACCAGCCTCCTTATAAATAGCCTGCGAGGGTTTCCAAAGAAGGGGCTCATTTCTCTTCTCTCTCACTCTACTTTGCCTCGTTTTCCGTGCCCTTTCAAACCCGAAGCTCTGGTCTTTTTGGCTCGAGTCCCGAAGGTCGATTTTACTCCCGAGATTCCCGAGAATCCCGAGGAAAATCCGTTTTCCCGAGACAAAACTCTGCCCGGTCTTCCATCTCGCTATCTCCAAAACTTTCAAGTGAGTTTCATACCCCTTAATCAACCGTTTTAATTATTCTAAATACTTTTATATGCTTTCAAAGGGGGGGATTACAAGTAAAACACACGAGTATTATCGTGTGTTACATAAAGAAACTCTTTTATATACTGTTAAATACTTAAATCACATTCGGTTTATAAACTTTTAAAGGAACTTTTATATATAAATACAACACATATGTTACAATAGTATTCGAATCTTTTAAAATATGAAGTTGTTGTAATACATGTGTAAAACTAAACTGTTCTTAAATTATTCTTTTTCTAAGTATTTCTAAACAAACAAAGCACACTTTTCGAAACTATAATAGGTATAGTTTTACGAATAGATTTCTAACTCTTATGTACTAGAAACATATATTTCAAGAGGTTTACCTTCGTATACAAGAACAAACGTAACATTTTAACAAGTTGATCTGTTTTTATACCACGGGTTTGTGAGACACTAACTTCATGTACGTTCGAGTACACATCTTAAGTCCTGTATTATATACCAGAATCCCTTGGAGGGGGAGCATGGTGTTTGTGTATAGATCTATACGGGCTTGACAACCAGCGCCCTGACTGTTAGCTACAGTCCACCGTTTGGGGTGACAAACGTCATAACATTCCAACGCCTGAAGAACGTTGTGTATAGGCATTTCGAGTCAATAGTATGGTTATAAAACTCACAAGGGGTATTAAAAACGCATTAATTTACAAGGTTTCTAAACTTAATTATTATTTTACTTTTACATACATTTTGGAAACAAACATTGGTCTCGAGTGAAGGCTACTTTTATGCTAGTAGAAAATATAGGATTTTCTAAACACTCACACGAAAAGATAAAACATTTCATTTCATTTAAACATTGTCATTTAAATACTTATGAAATTCACCAGCTTAAATGCTGATCAACTCTTTCAAAATTACTTGTATGTCCCAGGGATTCAGTAAATTTCAGGTACTAGTATGCTTTTGAAGAAGAGATGCTGCAGCGCCAGTTTAATCTCATATTTTGGAACATCATATTGTAATTGGTTTTGAACATGTAACTTTTGACAAATGTAAACTTTCAATTATATATATGATGGTTGTATTGCTTTCTTTACTATGTATTCATTTGTTACGCTACCACATGAAGTCATCCACCCCCGAACGTTTCCGCCGTTCAGGTTTGGAGGTGTGACAGATTGGTATCAGAGCAATGTTTATAGTGAACTAAGTATATCGAACCACATAAGATATACAAACTATAAATGCTTAAGGGACTAATACTCTCTAACAAAACAAATTTCTTTTTTTTTTTTTTACACTTAAGCAGCATTTCGTTCAACTTAAATTAATAGTTCATTTAAGTACAATTACATGCATACCACAAACTATTTTCATGTTATACAATTTTACAAGTATATAGGCAAGTTGATACGCACGAATCAAGGAATGATCATTGTGAGCAACAAGTCCAACCTTACCAAGTCATTACAAAAATCAAACACAAAAATTTAAATACTATAGGAGTATTTGTTATCTAAAACTAGTTTAACTTAAGCGTTTTACATGTTCCGACGTTATTCAATTCTTATAACCTTAATTCTCGTATAGTCAAATGGCTGGATTTCACCACCCTGGCGATCCCTACTTTCCCAACCAAGGTAACGGAGGATGGATCGAAGATGATCCTGAAGAGGACGAGGAACCCATAAACGTGGGTGATGACTCCGGTACCGACTCAGAGCCGGATGTCATCGATCCACCACCCATTCAACCTCCCGTCTTCGTAAGGAACTTTCAAGGACCGACTCCCGTCTGGGGAAGTCACCTCCACCATTGGAGCCAACAGCAGAACCTACGCCCTCCCTACGGCATGTGCCAGGACTTCTATGATGTCCGCGGCGGAGGTTCGGCTGATCGAGCACTCCCAGTAATGGTGGGTAAGTTAGCCAATCAGTCCTATCAGTCTGGAGTACAAGCTAGTCGACTCCGGGATGTCAACGTGGAAGTGCAGGTTCACACTTCTGACATCCGTAGGTTGGACAATAGGCAAGACAACGCTCAGTTCCAAACCGAAGCGTTTCAAGCGCAAATTATTGCAGCCCTCGCCGAACTAAGGGAACAACAAGCCGCTTTAGATAGACGTTTAATGGAGTCAAAGCAATCAGATACGGAGTCAAGCTCCAAACACAACTTCCGACGCAAGTAGTGCTTGTCAAGAACTCAAAATTTTGTTATAGCTTAGGACCTCGGCTAAAAGTCTTTAAATTTCTTAAACTTAGTAAACGGAGATCCTTATAAAGGACAAATTTTCTTGATCGTTGTAACAACTTTTATATTAATATAAGTGGCACTATTATTACTATGTGGAGTATTTCGTTCGAACCTTGAATGGTCCTTGGGAACCCAAATACTTGTTTCATACCTTCAGTCTTACAAATAACTTTCATTCTTCTATTTTAAGACTCATGCTATCCTTGTTGTTGAATTATAGTGATTTAATTCATGAGACACATACATTTTCCATTTCATGAAATTCTTATCATTGTTTTTCCTTCCATCTATAGTTGAAGGATGCCTCCGCGTAGGAATCCAAGGCGATACAACAATGAGGAAATACCTATACCACCACCTCCACCACCCCAATTTGATGCTGTAATGTTTCAAGCAGCCGTCACCGCAGCAGTGGTAGCTGCCATGTCACAGATCAATAACTCGAGTGCTAATGTCTCGGGATCTGGCGTACACACGTCCAATCATGGCGAGAGTCATGGACCACCTCGGGAATGCAACTATAAGGACTTCACCAATGCCAAGCCCCGGATGTTTTATGGTACTGGTGGTGTGATGGCCCTGAGACAGTGGATTGAAAGGACGGAGGCAGTCTTTGAAATATGCTCCTGTCCCGAACACAGCAAGGTCAAGTTTGCAACCTTCACCCTTCTCGATAAAGCTTTAACTTGGTGGAATGGTCACGTTAAAGTACTTACCCTAATCGTGGCAAACTCCATAAGCTGGGAGAGCTTGAAGGCCATGATGATGAGGGAATACTGCCCGCGGGGAGAAATTCAAAAGCTTGAACACGAACTATGGACTCTCGGGATGGTGGGTACCGACATCGCTACTTATACCAACAGGTTCTGCGAACTGGCAATCCTTTGTCCATACATGATTGCTCCCGAGAGCAAGAAGATAGAAAGGTACATCTGGGGACTGACGCCTCAGATACGGTCAAGCGTGTTAGCTTCCAAACCTGACACCTTCGAAAGTGCTAAGGAACTGGCACAATCTCTGATCAACTACGGAGGTCATCAGCACTCAACCACTTCTGCACCAGCACCACAGAAAGGAAACAACAACTACAACAACAACAACAACAATGGCAGGAAGAGAGCGTGGATCAAAGGAAAGGGTGGATCTTCCCAAGAACCCGCAAAGAAACCACTCGTGTCGGTTAACGCTGCTATTGTACCTGCTACAGTCCCTACAAATACCTACCCAACAAAGCCTTATGTAGGCAACCTCCCAAAGTGCACCAAGTGCAATTTCCACCACCATGGACCTTGCCGAGATATGCAGTGTGCCAACTGCAACAGGAAGGGACACACTGCTCGTTTCTGCAAAGAACCCGCAAAGCCGATCACTCAAGTTCCCGGTGCGGGTGTAGGGCAGGCTTGCTACGGTTGTGGCGAGGTGGGCCACTACAAGAGGAACTGTCCTAAGGCAGCAGGCACTGGAGGTGTAGGACGAGTTTTGGCAATAGGCCACGACGAAGCTGTAGCTGACCCCACTATAGTTGCTGGTACGTTTCTTCTCGATAATTCATACGCATGCATATTATTCGATAGTGGAGCGGAGAGAAGCTTCATAAGTCAAAACTTTATCCATTTACTTAAACCTAAACCTAGCAAGTTAAAAGAATCATTCACTGTAGAGATGGCCAATGGAAAAACCGAAAGCACAAATTACATATACATGGGCTGTACGTTAACATTGGACGGCCATTCTTTCCCAATCAATCTCATGCCAGTACAAATTAAAAGTTTCGACGTCATAGTCGGCATGGATTGGTTGAGTCTCTTTCGCGCTGACATCATGTGCTTTGAGAAAGCAGTCCGTCTTAATCTCCCGAACAACGAAACATTAGTTATCTACGGCGACAAACCTAGTACAAACCTTCGCATCATTTCGTGCATCCAAGCTCGAAAGTGCTTGCGGAAGGATTGTCAGGCATTCCTAGCACACATCGTCGATACAAGTCAAGAACTGAAGGACATCAAGAGCATCTTGGTAGTACGCGACTTTCCCGATATCTTTCCAGAAGAACTACCAGGATTACCACCGCAACGCCAAGTCGAGTTCAGGATCGACTCAATTCCAGGAGCTACCCCAGTAGCGAGGTCGCCTTATCGCCTCGCACCAGCAGAGATGCAAGAACTTTCCAGTCAACTTAACGAACTCCTTAGCAAAGGATTCATAAGACCAAGTTTCTCACCTTGGGGAGCACCGGTCTTGTTTGTAAAGAAGAAAGACGGATCGTTCCGTATGTGCATCGACTACAGAGAGCTGAACAAACTTACTGTTAAAAACCGCTATCCTCTACCCCGTATCGACGACCTATTCGATCAACTGCAAGGGGCGAACTACTTCTCAAAAATAGACCTACGATCCGGATATCACCAATTACGAGTTCTAGAGGGGGACATTCCAAAGACAGCTTTCCGAACTCGTTATGGACACTATGAATTCGTGGTGATGCTGTTCGGATTAACCAATGCACCAGCAGTATTTATGGACCTAATGAATAGGGTATGCCGCCCTTACTTGGACCAGTTCGTCATCGTCTTTATCGACGATATACTTATCTACTCTCGAAGTGAGGAAGAGCATGGTCAACACCTACGAAAAGTCCTAGAAACACTACGAACGGAAAAACTCTATGTGAAGTTCTCTAAATGCGAATTTTGGATTCGAAGAGTCGAATTTTTAGGTCACGTTGTTAGCGAAAAGGGTATAAACGTGGACCCCTCCAAAATTAAGGCTATTGAGAATTGGTCGGCACCGAAGACACCTACTGAAATTCGTCAATTTCTAGGTCTAGCTGGCTACTATCGCAGATTCATAAAGAACTTTTCGAGCATTGCGAAACCTCTTACTTCATTAACCCAGAAAGGTGTGGCCTTTGACTGGGAAGCGAAACAAGAGAAGGCATTCCAGACACTAAAGCAGGCCTTGTGCACCGCACCGATACTAGCCCTCCCCGAAGGAATAGAAGACTTCGTTGTGTATTGCGATGCTTCAAATCAAGGACTAGGTTGTGTTCTTATGCAGAGGGGAAAGGTTATCGCTTATGCCTCCCGACAGCTTAAGACACACGAAGTGAACTATACGACACACGATCTCGAATTAGGAGCTGTGGTATTTGCTCTGAAGATCTGGAGACACTACTTATACGGAACAAAGAGTACCATCTTCACCGATCACAAGAGCCTTCAACACATTTTCGATCAGAAGGAACTCAACATGCGACAACGACGATGGGTCGAGTTACTGAATGACTACCAATGTGAGATTCGTTACCATCCTGGAAAGGCCAACGTAGTAACCGACGCCCTCAGTCGAAAGGAATACACTGGTCGGAGGGTCAAATCTCTGACCATGACTATCCATTCCCACTTATCCACACAAATTAAGGAGGCACAAATGGAAGCTTTGCAACCCGAAAATATGGCGGGTGAATCTCTGCGAGGAATGGAGAAGAATTTAGAAGTCAAGGGTGGCGGAGCCTACTATCTCATGGACCGAATCTGGACCCCAAAACATGGTGGTTTCAGAAACATAGTCATGACTGAAGCTCACAACTCAAGATATTCCGTTCACCCGGGTTCAGATAAAATGTATCTGGATCTTAAGAAACTGTACTGGTGGCCTAACATGAAAGCAGAGATTGCTACCTTCGTGAGTAAATGTCTTACTTGCGCTAAGGTTAAGGTCGAGTATCAGAAACCGTCAGGACTACTACAACAGCCAGAGATACCGGAATGGAAATGGGAGCGGATTACTATGGACTTCATAACCAAGTTACCCAAGACGACATGTGGACTCGATACCATATGGGTCATTGTCGACAGACTGACCAAATCCGTGCATTTCCTACCCATCAAGGAGACTGACAAAATGGAGAAGCTTACAAGGACTTACTTAAGGGAAGTAGTGCGACTGCATGGTGTTCTGATATCCATTATCTCCGATCGAGATAGTAGATTCACTTCAAGGTTCTGGCAGTCACTACAAAGTTCCCTGGGAACTAGGCTGGACATGAGTACGGCCTACCACCCACAGACAGACGGACAAAGTGAGAGAACGATACAAACTTTAGAAGACATGCTGAGAGCCTGCGTGATTGATTTTGGAAAGGCATGGGATATCCATTTACCCCTTGTCGAATTTTCATACAACAATAGCTATCATACAAGCATAAAGGCTGCTCCATTTGAAGCCCTCTATGGTCGAAAGTGCAGATCCCCTCTGTGCTGGACTGAAGTTGGCGATACCCAGTTAGCTGGAAGAAGAGTTCCTGAAAGCACTCTCACCGGTCCGGAGATCATACGAGAAACAACAGAGAAGATCGTTCAGATTCGTGAACGATTGAAAGCCTCAAGAGACCGACAGAAAAGCTACGCTGACCAAAGGAGGAAACCTTTGGAATTCCAGGTAGGAGACCACGTCTTGTTAAAGGTCTCACCGTGGAAGGGTTTAATACGATTTGGAAAGCGTAGGAAACTAAATCCAAGATACATAGGGCCTTTCGAGATTCTTGCCAGAATCGGCCCTGTGGCTTACAAGCTTAACCTACCGCGCGAACTTAGTAACATCCATCCAACCTTCCACGTCTCAAACTTGAAAAAGTGTCTATCCGACGAGACTCTTGTTATCCCACTCGACGAAATCGAGATCAACGAGAGCCTCAACTTTGTGGAAGAACTAGTAGAAAACATGGACCGAGAGGTCAAACAAACAAAACAAAGTCGCATACCCATCGTGAAGGTTCGCTGGAACGCCAAGCGGGGAACCTAATTCACATGGGAACGCGAAGATCAGATGAAACAAAAGTATCCTCATCTCTTTCATGTTCACTAGTATCTTTACTACTTTAAATTTCGGGACGAAATTCTCTCTAACGGGGGGATGATGTGACAACCCGATATTTCAACTCTTTGTAACGACCAAAGTGGGTCAAGTATTGTAACCACTTCTGAGTAATAAAATTTACTTTCATAAGAAATGTACAAATAAGTCCTATTTATTTTCCTTCTATGATTAAATGTCTTTGAGCCATGATCGTACGTGAAAAGAACGCCCAAATCCGACTTCATTTAGCGAAATTATGAATTTTTCCAAATTTGACTCAGCAACAGACAGCTAAAAACTCGAATCAGAAATCGAGTGACTTTTGACCGGAATGACCTAAACGAGAATCGAAGGTCTCAACAATGGTATTCTAGCGGTAAAAAGTCTGGCAAAAACCGACATCAGATAAAGAAGTTACGAATTTTCAAAGAAATTCCTTAAACACGATAGATTTTATATTTAATAAAAAAATAATTTTGGAATTTGCCGACGGAGTCTAAACGAAAGTTGAAGAGCGTAGTCTCACCTACGCGGGGATATAAAGACCATCGAAAACGGAGTTCGTATGAAGAAGATATGAATTTTTGAAGTTTATTAAATAAATTAATTATTTATTTAATTCAATATTCGGATATTATCCGAAGGGGAGTCAGCATACGCGTTACGCGCCGCGTACTGCTGTACACCCCGCGTACCCGAGAACACTCGGTCTCTAACAGTCCACGTCGCACGATCCGAAGACCCGACCCGACGTCCCATCCGACCCGCGTGCCAGCGATCCGTCCCATCCGACACGCGAACCCAGGAACCCGTCCCATCCGAAGCAGAGGCGGTCGGGTTCGGTCACGCATGACGCACGCGTACGCGCTGCGTACTACCGTACGCCCCGCGTACCGAGGCAGACCATCCTCCTTATAAATAGCCTGCGAGGGTTTCCAAAGAAGGGGCTCATTTCTCTTCTCTCTCACTCTACTTTGCCTCGTTTTCCGTGCCCTTTCAAACCCGAAGCTCTGGTCTTTTTGGCTCGAGTCCTGAAGGTCGATTTTACTCCCGAGATTCCCGAGAATCCCGAGGAAAATCCGTTTTCCCGAGACGAAACTCTGCCCGGTCTTCCATCTCGCTATCTCCAAAACTTTCAAGTGAGTTTCATACCCCTTAATCAACCGTTTTAATTATTCTAAATAGTTTTATATGCTTTCAAAGGGGGGGATTACAAGTAAAACACACGAGTATTATCGTGTGTTACATAAAGAAACTCTTTTATATACTCTTAAATACTCAAATCACATTCGGTTTATAAACTTTTAAAGGAACTTTTATATATAAATACAACACATATGTTACAATAGTATTCGAATCTTTTAAAATATGAAGTTGTTGTAATACATGTGTAAAACTAAACTGTTCTTAAATTATTCTTTTTCTAAGTATTTCTAAACAAACAAAGCACACTTTTTGAAACTATAATAGGTATAGTTTTACGAATAGATTTCTAACTCTTATGTACTAGAAACATATATTTCAAGAGGTTTACCTTCGTATACAAGAACAAACGTAACATTTTAACAAGTTGATCTGTTTTTATACCACGGGTTTGTGAGACACTAACTTCATGTACGTTCGAGTACACATCTTAAGTCCTGTATTATATACCAGAATCCCTTGGAGGGGGAGCATGGTGTTTGTGTATAGATCTATACGGGCTTGACAACCCGCGCCCTGACTGTTAGCTACAGTCCACCGTTTGGGGTGACAAACGTCATAACATTCCAACGCCTGAAGAACGTTGTGTATAGGCATTTCGAGTCAATAGTATGGTTATAAAACTCACAAGGGGTATTAAAAACGCATTAATTTACAAGGTTTCTAAACTTAATTATTATTTTACTTTTACATACATTTTGGAAACAAACATTGGTCTCGAGTGAAGGCTACTTTTATGCTAGTAGAAAATATAGGATTTTCTAAACACTCACACGAAAAGATAAAACATTTCATTTCATTTAAACATTGTCATTTAAATACTTATGAAATTCACCAGCTTAAATGCTGATCAACTCTTTCAAAATTACTTGTATGTCCCAGGGATTCAGTAAATTTCAGGTACTAGTATGCTTTTGAAGAAGAGATGCTGCGGCGCCAGTTTAATCTCATATTTTGGAACATCATATTGTAATTGGTTTTGAACATGTAACTTTTGACAAATGTAAACTTTCAATTATATATATGATGGTTGTATTGCTTTCTTTACTATGTATTCTTTTGTTACGCTACCACATGAAGTCATCCACCCCCGAACGTTTCCGCCGTTCAGGTTTGGGGGTGTGACAGATGTCAATTCCTTGATGGAAAGTTAGTGAGCTGGCAATCTAAGAAACAAACATGTGTTTCACTGTCTACAGCCGAAGTAGAATACATTGCAGCTGCCTCTTGCACATCTCAAGTGATTTGGATCCAAAGCCAACTCCGGGACTATGGACTCAATATGAAAAAGATCCCACTATATTGTGACTCAGAAAGTGCAATTAGGATCTGTCATATCCCAGTGCAACATTCCAAACCAAACACATTGCACTGAGGTATCACTTTATTAAAGATCACGTTGAAGATGGAAACGTAGAGATTCATTTTGTACGCACTACTGATCAACTGGCTGACATCTTCACCAAAGCTATGCCTGAAGCAAATTTCTATAAAATTCTACAAGGGCTAGGTATGATGGAATCGGAGTCAGTACCAAAAACTACTTCTTAAAACTAAAAGTTAGAAGCAAAATGAACCGAACGCTCGGTCTATTTCAGGTTCGGTTCACATGGGAACCGAAATGAACCGAATGCTCGGTCTATTTCAGGTTCGGTTCACATGGGAACCGAAATGAACCGAACGCTCGGTCTATTTCGGGTTTGGTCCCATTCTCTTGTCTTCGCTTATCACTTAAAGATAGTTTGTTTGGTTGCAAACCTTTTTGTATTCTTTCTTCTCAATTTCATCTCTCTTATTTTCCAAATCTTTTTCTTTTTCAAATTCATTTTTTTTAACCGAAAATAGACTGACCGCTCGGGTTCGGTTCAAATTTTTTTTTCTGTGTGTCTTAGTTTTTTTTATTATTTTTTATTTTTCTTTCTTTAAATCAAAAATTCCAAATTTTTTTGTTTTGTGTGTTTATTTTTTTATTATTATTATTTGTGTTCGTTAAGGTTCATGTGTGGATATTTATTGGGAAATTCTGGTTCTCACATTTTTACTAGTTAAGTGTCCCTAGAAGCATGTTGTTGTATGTTTCCAAAGCCTCACTTGATTCTGAATATTAGCCTTATTGACTTGGTATATACAAACCTTGTCTTCCCAATTAGGCTTTCATATTTATTCTAATCATGAGCTACCTTACTCTCTTCTCACATGAGATACGAGTTATCTTCCTGGTCCTTATTTTAACAGCAAAGGTACTTTGGTTTCTTTACACCATCTCCAATAAATTTCTCCATCCTATTCGCTTCATAAACGTAACCCTTGAGACTCTCAGAAATTACCATTGAGGTTTATGGTTATACAATTTCTGTGTTCACGATCTTAGCTTCGTGCCACTACGTGCTAAGTGAAACCCACAATACAATACCTACCATGAATTGACAGTAAACCATTACATTTGTAGTTGTGTCATGCAATCTCTTTCTTTTGTGTGATTCTTATGAAATTGTTACTAACCATGCAATTTCTTCCCGTAGAATCCAGTTTTAATATTTTGATATTTCACAAACAAATATTTCCAACATGTCACCACAAATACAATCCCCACCTACTTATTCAACAGACCACATTGGTCTCACAGGTACTTCGTTTAGTTTCAGTCTTAGCGAAAGACACCCAAATTAGCTTACTTACAAGAAACCTTTCAACGCTTCTCAATAAGTGTGTGATCGTAATTCAACGGGAAACCAAGCAAACACTTTAAGGTCTCTTTTGACTTTGAAGTAAGAGATTCGTGCCTGGGATCCATCGTTTCATGTCTATATAGACATCACAAATTCCCACATAGATATAGCTTTATTTCTTTTTCTTTGACACTCTATGCATGAAAATCTCTGATTTTCCAAAAGTCTGGTTCGGTTCTCTACCTGTTGCTTTCCCTTAGGCAGCTTTGGTTATTAATAATGTACTCCACAAGGACACACTGTAATTTTTATCAGTCCTTACCTCTTTTTAATGATGACAACTATTTAAAAGATACGGTGTTGAGTCAGCCGGAAGAGTAACGGCTTCAACAGCGATTTAACGGGCACACGTGCAACAAGGAAACAGTATTCTCCCTCATGTGTAATCATCGGGGATGCTAACTATCAATTTTCAATCACATCAAGCGCCGTTCCGAGTTCCGAGAAGATTTAGGGGCGAATTTTTCTCTCTCTTCCACAACCGATATAAAGGGTTCAACCCCGGCTATTTCTCCTCTTCATCGCAACCCTCAAAACACACAGAGGTTTTCTCCTACTATTCCTCTGCTTCTTTGAAGCATTCAACAATGGCAGATTCCTCTTCCGTCCGTGAAACTTCTTCCCGATCAAACATTCTTCCAATCCGACCACAGCAAAGCCTTGTTATCGATCTCAACCCCATATCCTATGATGCATTTATGTATCCGATAGTGGAGTGTCTCAGATACTCTCCACTAATTCTCGCACTCTCTAAGGTTGAAATCGTACCGATGGAATGTCTTTCACAAGTTTTCTCCACCGCACACTACGACAAATCTATTGATCGTATCTACTTCGATCTTCTTGACAACAAATCCTCTATCTCCAAGCAGCGATTTTGCTAGCTTCTAGGGTTTGAACCTAACGAATCGAGGGTTAACCCTGATTCAGTCACTGTGGGTCAACTTTTTCCATGTTTTATAACATTGGATACACAGAAATCCTTACGATGATGACAAAATTCAAGAAGTCATGCCTTCCTCCTATATGGAACGGCTTTTTCATGATCCCCTTCAAGGGTTTGTCTGAACGAAGTGCAGGTTCTGACGGGGCCAGCCGATTATTCATGACCATCCTTTATGGTCTGTATCATGGGATCAACCTTGATTACGGTTCGATCCTGTGGCAACAGTTGATTCAAAGCCTTGGCTCTACCTCTCGGCACACTGAAATATCTTATTCCCGGTTTTGGACGATCATCACCAAATGGGCCATGGACAAATATCATGTCCCAACAGTGGCCAACTCTCCTCTCTCCTCGATTGGTGTATTTCATACCACCAAGATTATTGTGACTGATCCCTCCAAATTTATTTTTGTTAGATCAATTCCCGAATCCATGTACGATGGTGTATCCAAGGAGAGCAGGATCTCCAAAACCTACAAGGAGTATACTCCTTCTGGTCCGAGAGAGTTGACACCTGAGATGCCTCAGTCTATCAATGATGCCGACAAACCTGCCACCAGGGGAAAGAAACCAGAAAAGGGGAAAATCAAGAAAGTTGCAAAAGGAGCGAAAGGCCCTACTCCTAAGAAGCGAAAGTTGACAAAAGCAGCCCAATCCCCTCCACCCAAGAAAAATAAAACACAACCGAAGCGCAAACTAGTTCTTACTTCTTCCTCGAGTGATTCAGACGATGAAAGTTCAGACTCTGAAGAGTCGATCCGAGGCCACTCTCCTTCCCGTTCTCCTATTCATGAGGTACCTATTGTCACCGAACCTATATCTTCTCCACCTATTACTATATCTATTTCCATTCCCACCATAACCTCCTCTATTTCTATTCCCCCATAACTACCTCTACTCACATTCCACCCACTTCTATTCCTATACCACCACCCATTTTCTCTGAAGCCACTACCACAACCACTGGAGTTCGAACCAACGTATCTGATACGGGGGATCGTACTTCAGCACCCGAACTTACTCCCACTACTGGACCATCCACTATACCCTTATCTCCCACTCACTCAGCTGAAACCGAGACATTTCTGGGAGAGGAAGATATGACCTTGGATTCCATTTACTACAGCCCCTACCAAGTTCAGAGTGATGATGATGATGATGCTCCTGTCACCAAAAAGCATATCAAGGAACTCCACGAGAAGATTGATAATCTCGTTGCTTCCTCCTCCACCTCCAAGTCTCATATCTCGGAAGCCACCATTAAAGGGATGGTGGACACTTTCACCAAAGCACATGAAGCCTCAATCAACTCCGCTACTGCTACTATCGACAAATCTACAAAGGCTTGTGCTGTTGCGACCGAAAAAGTCGAAAAACTATTTCAAGAAGCTAACATCTTTCTGGAGTCTCTGCAGGGGGCAACCGAAACTAATGCCAAAAAGGTTCGCTCAGTTGTGGAGAAGCTGGCCACCTCTCTAGAAATAGAAAAATGGTACTTTGACAGTCTTCGTCAAACCCTCAAAGAAGACAATCAATCTTTTCAGTCTTCTGTTGCAGATCGTCTCCTCAACTTCCAACAAACTCTTGCCACATAATCTTCTTCAAAGGAGGAACTTGCTTGCAAAACATCTGAGCTCCAACTTGCAAGTCATCAGCTCTCCCAAGCAGAGAAGGAGGTCGATTCTCTTCGGTCTGAGAAAGCTGTGATTCAAAGTTGTGTTTCGGATGTCCACGGAGCTCTATCCAATATTATTGAATCCCATGACTCGATTCTCAACTACTCGGTGAGGCGAACTCTTGCTGAGAAGCTTGCCCCTGCCCTTGCCTTGCTTACCCGAATTGAGGGGCTTCCTTAGCAGGTGGTGCATCCGAAACAAGGGGTAGAAAATACTTCCAAGGCCACATCTCAAACTTAACCTCCTCCTATTCCCAAAGCTCAATCTCAACTACTTCCAGTCTCTTCATTAGTTCTTACTAGAACAACCAAACCAACAACTGTTCCTGCATCAAGTTTGAGTGTTCAAGACAAAGGCAAACAGGTTCTTAATGACAGTGATGAAAGTGAGGATAAAGAAACTATTGCTACCATTCTGAAGAAACAGGCCAGGGAGAAGGAGCTTGATGCAAATTCTCGGATTGCTAGAGAGGCTGAAGCTAATGAGAGGAAGACAAAGGAGGCGCATGATCTCCTTGAAAGCCGGAAAACTTTATTTCCTCCTTGGACTCTTGAAGAGCTTGTTAAAGAAGCTATCGAGTCACCCAGCACCCTTTGGCTTGAACCCGCGATTTCCTTGGACAGGGTCAATTCGGTTGATTCTCAATTTGACATGCCCTTGACCAGAAAAGCTTTTATCTTTCATGCATTCGCCCACATAGCTGAAGTTCCTCATCCTCACCCGAAGGTCGATAAGGAACTTATAAACTTCTATCTGAGGACTGCTCAACCTCAGTATCAGACGTGGAGTGCACAGAATATTATCAACGTTCGGGTCCTCAAACCTGTTCGGGAGGGTAACTTTACTAATGTCAGATTCAAGGTCTGAGGGGATCCGACAAAACTGAGCATGCCATCTCTCTAGCTGATCTTCCCAATTGAAATCCTCATGACTGGATAATCCTACACAACATTCTCCTCATCAATGAAATGGAATATGGGCCGATCATAGATCATTTCAAAAGGATGTTGGTGTGCTACATTTTGGAGGTTGCAAAGTTGGATCAAGAAGTTGAAAATGTTCTTAGAAAGAAGCCTACTATCACTCCATTTGGTTCTGCAAGAGATTTAAATAGAATGCAGAAGAGGAAGATTAACCCCAAGCAAAAATCAGTCATGTTCACCAGGGTTGAAGGTCAGAAATGCTTATTTGCTTTGGCTGACAAACATCTTTACACCATTTTCTCCTTGGAGCATGTTCTAGGAGTCATCAATCGGTGCAAGCAGAATTCAGAAAGTGATAAGAAATACTTTAACGACATGATCAATTGGTATATTCACTTTCGACAAACACTTCTGGCCATTATTCCATGCCTGTTCAAGACCGTGAAGAATGCTGGTGCCACAGGTGCAAGTAAGTCGAAGTGAGGTCTCGCCCCAATTGACGCAAAGGGGGAGATTGTTGGGTGTATGGTGTTACATCTTGGGCTCGTCTCTTAGCCCTGTTTTGTATCCGGAATGGGCTTGTCCATCCGTGATTCATGTTTTAGGGTTTGAGTATTTATAGATGCTTGCATGCATCTTCGTACGTAAGATTTTAGAGATAATTTTAATAGCTTTCATCGTTTTTATCTTTTGTAAACGCTAAAGCCTCTACAGCGGAAGTTCTTTGTCGAGCTTTACTGAGGCTTGAATCGTATCATTAAGTATACTATTGCTTCCATCTCTTGTTTATTACTTTTCTTAAATCCTTTTGCCAAACCTGTGTAAGATCTAAATGATCAAAGAGATTAATATCTCATCAACAACCTTATTATCAAAAGTACATCCTATCAAATTGCATTGGTGAAGGCAACCCAAAAATACCATGCTACAATCGGGTCAAGTACATCCTGGTTATAGTTATGGGGTTAGACACCAAATCCAATAGTTTAGTCCTATAGTGTCAGCCAAAAAAGAATAATTTGAAGTCTTACGACATTCTTCATCTTCATCTTCGCCTTCGAGTGCTTTGACTCTATGGTTATCTGGTTTGATGTAAGGCCTTTGTTTGTGCAATCTTTGGGAATATATCTTTTATTTGGATTCTCGAATGTATTTTGAAAATCAATTTTCTTTTGCATCGGTTTGTCTTCTTGTAGACTTATAAATCTTAAGGGCTTGTTTCCGACTTCATCAAGCTTCCTACATGGGTTCATAATGAGATCCTCATAAAATTAAGAATCCTTCTTCAAACCCAATTCGAAGTCCTCCATACCAGTTGCTACTTCTATATGAGGAATATTCTACACCTCTCTACGGAATTATGTAAAGAGATTGTTAAAGAGTATCTACTTCAAGAGCTTTGTGATCATCATATCACTGGTAAGTTTTTTAGAGGATCTACTTCAAGAAAATTGATTGTTAAAGAGATTGAAGAGATGTGTAAAAGACGTAATAGAATATGGAGGAACATTTAAAATCCATTTCAAGGCTAGACCGGTAAGTTATGAACCAAATCATTAGACCTGGAAAACGTGTTGTGTTGTGTCGGGTTTGTGTCATGTCTAAAAATAAAACGGGTTGAAAGGGTTTGACCCTAACCCGACCAGTTTAATTATCATGTCGTGCTGTGTCAACCCATTTATTTTCATGTCGGGTTTCAGGTTAAGGTTGAGACCTTGTAAATATGTTGTGTCATGTCGGTTCGAAATAGTTTATAGGTTGGAAAGTAGGAGTTTTGGAGGCAAGAATGAAAAAGTGAAACAGTGGAGTTATGAGATAGAATGACAAAATCTATAGTAAGTTTAGAAGGAAAAATGAAAAGAGTTAAAGTTAGGGAGTATAAGAAATAGGTGGCGAGGATGAATAAAATTAAGTAACTTTGAAATTTTGACTATTACTTATAATTATTGAGTTTGGCCCACTACAAGTCTATAACGTATAATATATTTATAAAAATATAAAATTTATAATAAAGAATATATAATTAAATGGGTTATATTCTAGTCATCTTCGAGTTGATAGTCTTCACCGTAACGCTACCCGTTTAATTATTGTGTCACGTCGTGTTAACCCGTTTACATAAACGTGTCAAAATCCCTGACCTTAACCCGCTAATTTCATGTCGGGTTTTCATGTCGTGTCATGTTTTTCCAGGTCTACAAATTATTTGTAGAAGCAAGCCTCTTTGAGGTCCATCGGTATGGGGATGGTCTCCATTCTTTATCGGTAGTGAGTGACATATTCTTTAGGATCTGTAGATCCATTTTATAGTTTCATATTTGGCATCTGAAGTCTCGTGGGGATCTCCACATTGGTAATTTTAGGCATGAATCTTGACATTCGGTGGCTTGAAAAGGAAAATCCAGGTATCGGTGGAGCCACTCTGGGAACAAGGGAAATCCTTTGTCTTAATTATCTTATCTCTAGTTCAACTAGAGGGCCTATACCTTCATTTTGGTTAGCATTAGAAGAAATATCATTATTATTAAAGATACCAGCATTCGAGTTAGGTTATACAAAGATTCCATCCAAGTGTATTAGAGCTTGGATCTAGGTGGTAGGTGTGATATGATTTGTTGATATAGTGCTTACCATAGGAATCAGATCTTCATTATGATTCAATGAAGATCTACCCCATTTTGAATGCCAAGTTTCTTGGTACCAAATAAGCAATCCTTTAAGCAATGGATGCCAAAGTATTCCTTGCATGAAAGTATGTACCTATTACCCACTGACGTAGATATAATGGGATACCATATTAATCAAATACCCTAAATGTTGGTTGCCTTTAAATGGCTTACACTAGCCAAGGAATCCCTTAGTTGTGTAGTCCAAAATTTGATCATATAATTCACCATGTAAGGTGATTCTTATCGACGATCATTGAACTAGAAATTGTGATAATCATTTGGATTGGGTATGTATGGGTTAATTGTCTTATAGATATCTACGTTGGATTATTTATCTATATTATCTGGTAATGACTATTTTGCAGGATTATTGTAAATGATTCTTTATCATTATAAATATTATGGTATTGAAAACTCTATGTGTCTCACCAGGTACCCAAACCTGACTAACTTAATTTATATTGGTGTGCATGTTTTATGGGTGGATATTATGGGTCTATAATATATGTATAAAACCGTCTCGTTAATTTAACGAATTACAATAAATAAGCATCTTAAAATAAAAGATTGTTTAGGATAAATAGTCTTGATGAAAGTTGTAGTGGTCGTGATGACGATTATGTGGGTATAAAGAACGCTTATATCTGACTTCGTATGAATAAGTTATGATTTTTTGAGTTTTGCGTTCAGCCCTATACAGCAAATTGCAACGTAAATATATGAACTTCAGATACGTTGCTTATTATCCTTAGTAATCTAAATAAAATTCTTAGTAATTGTAAGATCGTAAAAGCGCATATAAAGAAAGCCTAAATTTGACTTCGTATGACGAAGTTATCATTTTTTGAAGTTTCAATACAACAGTGTATTTACATAGAAATCGAAATTTAAATCGATTAAGTGTTACCCAAAACAATGAAAATGAGAGTTGAAGATCTCGTAAATACGAATATCTCGATATAAAGACAGTTGCAAACAGAGTTCATATGAAAGGGTTATGATTTTGGCACGGACTTTAACAATGTAATCACTATAACAAAAATGAATTTAAAATAAATTAAGAATCAGATATATAGACCTAAAGGAAAGCATTGGTACACATAGATAGGATTTTGTGGATATAAACAACGTTAAAAATGAAGCTCACATGCGAGAGTTATGGCCTTTTGAAGATTTCCGGAAAACACCTGACTTGATGATGTCGCAGCTTGAGAGCGTTAATGATTGATTGTGTGATCTATTTCACTTTCGAGATTAGAGGCTATGTCTTGGGGTAGTTGTAGCCCGGTTAGGGCAGAGATTGCTTCAGCTACTGCAGTTTAGCCGTTGATGTTTGAATTGGTGAGTGTGCCAGGGTGCGAGACCCTGAGTGATGTGATTATAGAGCTTGAGAGCAGGAATCAATTTGGGGCACATTGGGAAGAGGGGACTAGATCACGTACATATGTTGGAGGGTCCCAGGAAGGGACCCAAGAGTTCGAGTCAGTTTAACAGGCCAGTAGGGTCGGATTCAGTGCGGTACTTGCAGAAAACCTCATGAGAGTTTTTTTTTTCAAGGGTTGTAGTAAGTGTATCTCTGGGTTTTTTTCTCTGCTTGTGATTGGGCTATACCTTCAAACATTATCATATGTCATCTGCATACCGTGAGTTATGTGGTGGTTAGTGAAAAATTGTTTCTCTCTTTACTGGTTTAGAGTGTTCAATGTTATCTGGGTCTAGGGTTGAGATCGGTTCAGGGACAGGATGCGGAAGGTCTACGGACAGGATTGGTTTCTTAGCCATTATGCTTGGGTCAGCTTTTGGAAGCGCCAGGGGAAGTGGTTACCATTGAGGCTTTGGTCTGGGCATCGGTTATTTGGACTTCATGATATAGGTGAGGCATCATTTCAATGCGTCTAAGATTATAAGTCTCGCTGGGATTCGGAAAGTGTTTGTCTGATCTTTAGGAGTTGCGTGGTCCATGGGGATTTGGGCCAGTAATAGAACACTAGTACAGACAAGAAACAGGATTTCAGCAGTTGGTTATTAAAGAGTAAGAAGGATCGGGAATCCTTCAAATCTCATGTAGTGCGAAGACTTAGTCAAATCTAAGATGGGGAGAATCGCGTAGGTATCCAGGACAGGGATAGGTATGAGACCGGTATGGACTTCTCTTCCTCATCGAGGGAAACTGGTGGTCCAAGTGGTTATTTGGTTGAGGGTTGTGCGAGTTCGGAGTTCAGTAAAACTCCCCTGCATGTGAATTACATCTTCTTGGGGGCTTGATAGCAGAATTTTGGAAAGCAGATTGTGACTCAAGTCATGAATCGATTTCAGTTCGGGTGATCGGTCAAGGGTGTGATTGACCCTGCATGCATTTTGAATCGATAGATTAAGGGTAAAGTATTGTGAAAGTGTTGTAAGACTACGGGGTAGCCGTAGCATAAACCAGTAGTTAAATAGTGTGGGAAGTGTAGAAAGACTGCAAGGTAGATGCGACATTCACAGATTCGTTCGAATGACTTAGGCCAAGGTGGGCTAGTTTGCAAGATTGTGAGTAGGTCACAACATAATTTGAATCAGGAAACAGTACATCAAAGGATATCGGGTATGATGTAAAACTACAGGTATTCTAGTAGCATTCACCTTTTCGCGTCGGATTTAGTGGTGACAGGTTGTCAGCCTATCATGATCAGATGGATCAAATGGATTAAAGGAGCCATGAGTGGTTGTATAGACAGCGCAATTATTGTTGGATGAGGTACCCTTCAATAATTGGTTAGATGTTTGTTGTTTCGAGGGATTATCTGAGCTTCGGTTAGATATAAGTGTACTGCATGGAAATTTGGTCTCTGACTCTATTTTCTAGTGGGAACCTCAGGTTATCAAAAGTTGCATAGCCAGCCTGGAGATAAGAGTAATGAATTCAACAATGGTTCGGTGCGGACAGTCTATCAGGGGGACATAACCTCTCGAGACTGTGGAATTCAGACTAAGTATATGTGATCATGTTGCATGAAATTCGTTCATCTTTGAGGTTCTAAAGCCTTACGAGGGTTGGTCACGGTTACCCTGGGAAAGCTAGGGCGAGCCCAGGATTGTGACCATGTTGCCCATGTTGTCAGGCATGTAAGGGATGGTAAGGAATGATTTTGATGACGAAATCTAATTTAAGTGGGGGAGAGTTGTAATATTCTGTTTATTTAATAAATAAATAGATAAAATTTGATGAGCGAATATTTTCATTAATCCATACTATTTAGTGGATTATTGGTTTTGGGGAGTCGAATGTTATAAATTGGATTATTCGGGGGTTAAAGTAAGAGTTCAGGACTTGTCTCGCAAAGCATTTTAAAATTCATGGGGGTGTTTGGTATTATTGGGACTTAATATGTAAGGATTTGTGGAGGCAGGGGCTGATTGGTAACATTTTGGACTTGATTTGTAAAGGGTGTCAAGAGGCAAGGTTAAAAGGGTAAAATATGGATTTATTTTGAAAGAAATGAGGGAAGGGAGGGGAATAACTTCTTATTATGGGGCAGAGTTTCATGAGTCGGGTATATAACCCCAACATCACCGGGTGCTAAACCCTAACCCTAAAAATGATGTCAGCTGACACCCCACTCCCTTTCATCCTCCAACTATAAAACTTTTGACTCCCACCGGCACCACCATCCTTCCTCCACCACCACCATGAGAGGCTTCATCCACCACCTGCCACTTCACAAATCAGAGCGCCACCACTGTCGCATCTTCCTCAACAGTCGGTGTATGCGTTATGTGGGAATTGTGTCTGCTAGGAGGACGGGATTAGGCGACCGGAGCTGCCTCTGCTATTACTGCCAAGTCGTTGTTTGCCACGTGTGAGTCGGGTTAACTGCACGAGCAAGAACATGTTCGTGTGTGTGTCTGTGTGCTTCTCCTACTATTTCGTATATCATATATTGTCGGTGTGTTTGATATCCGACAGTTGTGAAGAACCCCATAGTCGTCGTTCCTATCACGTCGTTGCAGCCACCAACCACCATGAAAGATGGTTGTGGGCTTTTCATGTTTGTGTTCGGGTGTGGTGATAGTATAAGGCTGTTGGAATGACTCTCGACCGTAGATCCAAAGGAAAACCCCACTACCACCACCGTGAGGTGGTGGCTGCCACTCTCTATCGTCGATTGCCGCCAAGGTAGGTGCGTGTGTGTGTGTTAGATTTGTGTGTGTGTGTGTTAAGTGAGAGTAGAACTGTAATTGTAATTAGCAAAAGATTAATGAAAAGGAACTCAAAACCACCACTGTGAGGTGGTGGCTGCCGCCATACCACCACTACCCGAGGTGGTAATGTGTGGTGCCCGATGGATTAAACCCTAGTGGGCCTAATGGATCAGCGAGCTCAATGAAGCCCTAATGGGACTAAGGAGTTAGTTTTTAGGCCTAGTCGGATTGTAATGGGTTGAAAGCCCTAATTACGAATTGGAAAACCCTAATTTTAGGATTATTGCTTTGGACATATTGGGACCGCATTTTGGACTATTGGAGTTAATTTATGACTCAAGCCCGATTTCATTGTATGTTTCGACTTAATGGATTTAGTCCTTAACAGGTTAAGTAGGAACACTTAACCCTAATCGTCATTTTATGTGAAAAAACCCTAATTGGGCTTGGATGCTTATTGGGCCACTTATTCGACTAAGCTGTTGTGGGCCAACTAATAACACATTTATGGACTAAGGGAAATTATTGGGCTTTAGGATAATACCCATTAGAGAGGCTTGGGTCCAATTTGGAAAATTAGGCCATAAGTGGGCCATGATTGGGCCTTGAGGATTAATAGTCATTAGGCCATCAGAATGCCAATTGTTTGGACTAGAATAATTGTTCAGGCCTTAAAATAAGACCATGCAAAGGTTTTGGCCCAATTTGGAAAATTGGGCCATATGTTGGGCCTTGGTTGACTATTGGGATTTTGGGCCTCTAGGTGTGAGTTTGGGCATTGGTTTGTACCAATCTAGGTTAGGGGTAAATTTGTCCATTTACCCCAAGTGTAGATTACGGTTGTATATTGGAACCCAATTGTTAATTGGGTGTCATTTTGATGATTGACAGTTCGGGAACCTGTCAACCAACAACTTGAGTTTATCCGCGGGACTCCAGCAGTGTGAGGTGAGTCTTCTCTCCATACCCATGGGTCTATGGCACCAAGGGCGGCCCATTATGTGACTATGATATATGTATCATTCATTTATGTGATTTGATATGCTATATGATAGTGTGTTATTGCATGGAACACCCCAAGCGGAGCCCGTGGTATTGGATGTAAGACGATGTGGCGTGGCCAATGGCATTCCTAGGTAAAGACCATGTGGGGTAGCCTATGGCATTGGATGTAAGACCATGTGTGTCACACCCCAAAACCGATAACGGCGGAATACGTTTCGGGGTGGATGACGTAGTGTACAGTATCATCACAATTGTATAATAGTAAAAACAAGAATCATACAACCATTTCATTTACATAGTAAGTGTATTTACAAGTTTGTTTTGTAATGTTTGACAAACACCAAAAGTAAACAAAAATAAGAGATGGGTCTTGTATCCGCCATCTTCTCCAAAAATTGCTGCTATACCTGTCTATCTTTGACCTGAAGATACAAGTTATTTTGAAAAGA
This sequence comes from Lactuca saligna, assembly GCF_052625555.1. Taxonomy (NCBI): domain Eukaryota; kingdom Viridiplantae; phylum Streptophyta; class Magnoliopsida; order Asterales; family Asteraceae; genus Lactuca; species Lactuca saligna. Next base: position 199,264,955 of record NC_136424.1, on the reverse strand, counting down.
ATATCAGCTTAAAGCTGGTGAGTTCATAAGAGTTTTAGTGTGAGTACTTGTATAAAAAGCATTAGAGTCATTATTATGAAAACTGAAGTTTGAAATCATAAATAGTGATGAAACCTAGAAAATCCCATATTCTCCAGAACATTAAGTAATGTAATATAGTGAGTTATTCTTAGAGTATGTAATAGTGGTGCAGCATCCTTTAGTATTAGATACTTATTTACTTCGGGATATTACTTCATCTTTCTTTTAGTATTTTAGTGCGGTTATAGTGTCTTTCTAGTATATTCCCAATAGTGTGAGTAATAGCGAACTCCCATGACCTTCCCAGTCATGCATAGTGTAGTAGAGTAAAAGCATCCCTGGGCCTGAGCGGCTCGGACTGAAGTTATCAGTCAGGATGTAATAGCGTCTGCCCCATATAGATCTATACATATAGTGTCGTCTTCCTGTCGGAAAACTTCAGGCATAGTGAATAGCGTATAGAGTATCCCGTAGTGGATTAGTGAGTTATCTCATGATTAGTGCATTCTCTTGTATTATAGTGTAGTAATCTTTAGTATAACTTGTATTGTATTCTCTTATTAGTGTATTGCTTCATAATATAGAGAATTATAGTAGTGTAGAGTAATAGTGGAAACTAGGGATAGAGTCCTTAACTATACCCATTATAGTTAGTTTAGTGTATGTGGTTCTAGTCAAGTAGTGATTCAGGTAATTAATGAATTAAGAAGTACTCATAATTTGTACTAATATATGAGATATATAATTAAGAATTCAATGACAGTCGGATGGATAACTACTACCCTAAGTCCACAATCAAACAAGAAACAGGAAATAAGGCGAGCTATCGGTCCTAAGTCTTTCAAGTCTTACTTATATAAATACATTAGTATGATTACATTCTCATAAAGAGTTTTATTTAACAAAAGTATTGTACGAAAGGAACATTTAAAACTTGTTTGTTAATCCAAGATAGTTTTGAAAACAATTGACTTATTTATAAAGCATAGTGATAAATCACATGTGATTTGAACTACAGATTGGGAATCACATGTGATTAACTCTGAAATCTGAAAAATAGTTTTGTATAACTTTTCATAAACATGTATATTCAACTTGTATCTCCCCCCTAAAACATATAAAACATTTGAAAGGTTCATTAAGGGGTATGAACTCACCTGAAATCGCGGAAATCGGGTAAATCGGGTAAAAGTGTCGATTGAGCGTTTGGTACCCAATAACCTCTTGAGCACCTCCTAGGACCCTAATGTCATATGAAATATGTATTTTACAAGAAGTTAATCATCTTATGCTTTTCATTATAGTATTTGGACATTCTAGCATCGTTTTCGAGGTTTTAAGGCTTAGAAGGGGTTCCCGGGAGTGGTACAAAGTCATGAATGATTTACGGGAGGGTCCACGAGCTCACTCCCTTGGAGTTTATGGCCCAAAAGCCATCCTTTGAGAGTTTACGGCCGTAAACCCTCTAGGTTTGGCCGTAAACTCTTGTGGCACTCCAAAGTGTATGTTTAAGGTCTTATTTCACTTCCTCGATTTAGTGGTGTGTGTCTTGGACTATTTTAAGGGATTAAACATCATAATTTGTGACATTTTTTTGGGGAGTTTACGGCCAAGACTTGTTCTTGGGCCGTAAACTCTTGTAAACCCTTCAAGATGTATGTTTTATTGGTACAACAAAGTCTCATACACCTTAGATAAATTCTAGAAGGCCATATAGTGAGTTTGGGACAATTTGGCATATATTTTTGGGGAGTTTACGGCCCAAGAACACCCTTGGCTGTAAACTCTTCATTTTGTGTCCAAATGTGAAGTTAAATGGTACAACACACTCCCAAAGGCCTTAGCTAAAATTCTTACATGCATTTGAGGGGTTTTGGGACTTGTTTGACACAAAAATATGGGTGTTTACGGCCCAAGCTTAGCCTTGGCCGTAAACTCCTCTTTTTGCCATCAAATGATGTTGTTTGATGCATTTAAGCCTTCCTTGTTGTCAAGTCTAAATTGCCAAACACCCTAGATGAGTTTTTGGGACATTAAACAAGTGTTTTTGGGGTGTTTGAGGTGTTTACGGCCTAAGTACATGCTTGGGCCGTAAACTCCTTTTTACATGTCTAATCCATGTGTTTTAGTGTCCAAACCCTTCTAGATACATGCCTTAATTAGTATACTAGCTTAACATGAGGAAAAACTTGATCTTTGGCATGATTTTGGGGGTTTACGGCCTAAGGAGCTTCTTAGGCCGTAAACTCCTTTATGGTCCTTGATTCTCATGATTTTAGACTCCAAAAGCAGTAAAGTATGATTAGATTAAGTTAGGGGATGAATCCTTACGTTTGGAAGTCGGAAATTCACGGATTTGGAGTCGATTTCGGGTCTAGAGAGAGAAAGTAGTGAGAGAGAGGTGTAATTGTGGTAAAAGAGTCCAATTGAAGTGTTCAAGTGTTTTTATACGTCTCGGGTATTATACCCGATACACGGCTACCCGATGCTAAAGTTTAACGGGGTTAAAACTTTTTACCCGGGTGAAGTGGTTGAAAAGTAATATAACTTTATTTAGTTAAACGGGGTTAACATTTGCACGTTATAATTACTCATGATAATGCCGGAACATATAATTAACTAAATATTTATTTATTGACGACCCGAACAATACCGAGAAATAACATATAATGACGCATTCCGTTAGTGAAAATAGGGTTTGTAACGGGAATAGATTTGGGGTTGTCATGTGTGGGGTATCCCATGGCATTCCTAGGTTACGACCATGTGGGGTAGCCCCTGGCACAATGGTATAAGACCCTGGCGGAGCCCACGACATTCTTACAAGTTTATGTTTGTGTTATGTGTAGATATTTCTATGATATATGATATGTTATGTGATTATGTATGTTATTGCATGGAAGACCTCGAAGGAGCCCATGTTAATTAGATGTAAGATCATGTGGGGTAGCACATGGCATTCCTAGGTTAAGACCATGTGGGATATCCATGGCACAATGGCAGAAGACCCTGGGGGGAGCCCACAACATCCTTACAGGTTTTTTGTATTCATGGCTTATGTGTCATAGGTATCCTCTATAGCTAACAGGCTATGTGAAATGGATTGTATCTGTGTTATGCTCTAGGAAACTCACTAAGCTTCATGCTTACAGGTTTTGTTTATGGTTTCACGTATCATCGTTTTGGAAAGGAAAGGCTCGGGTTGATCGCAGTGCACACACCTACGATTTCTGCAAGGAATGATTTTGGGATAAACTCTGATGAATGTTTTTAATTAATCATGTTTGGATTTCAAGACATATACATTTTGACTGTATTGAAAAAGAAAACTTTTACCCTTGATTTTTGGGTCGTTACAATTAATAGAAGAGTTAGCTTTCTCAATGATCTTCCATATAAATCAGGTAAGTGCGTACTTACTTTCATGAACATGATTTTAATACAAGTATTTATTAAAAGTATTAAATATCTGAAAATTTATGAATTATATGTTTATTGACTATAATATGTGTTAGATGTATATTTGATGTCATACGACATGCAAACAAGATATGGTTATGTATGTGATAAGATATATATATATATATATATATATATATGTGATGTTAGTACATGATAATAATAATAAAAGTTTTATTTCAAATATAATAAATGTATGCCTAATACTCTGTGTTGAATATATACACTGAATTAGGATACTATTGCATAAACAGAGATTGGTATTAGATGTTGATTACAGAGAGAGTAGTGTAGTATGGTTTCTATTAGATCCAATTATGTTGGATAATAGTACAGTTAAATATTGTAGCATGTTATAAATAGGAAAACAGTTTGAATGAAAATTACAAACGCTATTGTCTTATCTAGTGATGGAGTGAGACTTATAAAGGATGCTTAATTTGAGTTAAGTTGGAGGAATGCTAGATATACCATATAATGTGAAGATATTACATAGGCATGAACCTTCTGGTGATTATGGGTATTGTAACCTTATTGGGCTATTCCCTATGACCCAGAGAATATGCTTAGATCAAATAAGTTTAGATATTGGGTAGCATCAAAGTAAGGATGTATGTGAGATGGTAATGGAGAGTAGAAATTTGTTTGATAACATTGATGATTTGGTGTTGGATTTAGTGTCTAAGCCAATAACTATAATTGGTATGTACTTGACCCGAGAGTAGCGTGGTCCATTTGGGTTGCATGGCACCGGAACAATTTATAGGATGGACTTTTGAGAAGAGGATATTTAAGATTTATTAATATATTATAAGTTCTAATATATTAATATCAAATCATATTATTTAATTAGTATCGATCAAGAATTAATTTGGAATTAATTTTGTGATCAAATGAGACTAATTCAATATATGGGGATTGATTGTGTAAATCATTCATTCTTATAAAGTTGGCTTATGATCCATAGTTCCTTATGTTGGGCTAAACCCATGTGGTGACCCATGGAGCATGAGGAATGTGGAAAGTCATGCACATTAGGGTTTGCATGGTGTAACCCTAGTTGTGTCACACTATATAAGAAGCCTTATAGCTATCAAAATTGGCACTTAAGTGAAAGACAAGAGGGCTGGCTGATCTTGTGAGTGCAAGTAATCTGTTCTCAGGTTCCTCCATTGTTGGTGGTGTTGTATAAAGTATTTGAGGCATCATACTTGGGGTGCTAGGCTTTTAATGACTTAAGGTTTCAAGCCACAAGAAAAGGTATGTCATTCAACTACATTTTTGTATTGTATATACTCCATAATATGCTAGTTAGGATGATGCCTTGGAAAATTGAAAGTTTTCATGTATAATAGATAAAACATAAATCCAAGGTATCTAGGGTTGCATATACACAATAGGAGTGTTAGAATGCTCAAAACTCATCAGTGGTATCAGATCCTAGGCTTGTTTTCAATTATGCTTGATGCTACTTGTGTTCAAAGCTTGAAAAAATTGTTTTTCTGCTTTCTGGACACTTCACTCGCTGAGTCCACTGACAGACTCGATGAGTCATCCTTAAAAACTGACCAACTTGACGAGTCAGTTCATGCACTCGACAAATTGGTGCTCCAGAATGCAGATTTTCGAGTTTTAAAGTTGGAATTGGACTAGGATAATTACCCTAAATTATTTTTGAACTTATAAACCTACTTTTGATGTGGTAATGATCATGCTAATCCAATTCAAAAGATAATTGTCAAAGTTTCATGTTTTGTATTAGTTTATATGGTTAGGCTAATTACATGAAATTTGTTTGATATGAATTGTTTTGTTCATATGAATTTAATCTAGATCATGGACATTACTTGACATGATTGTTAGTTTAATTGATGATCTTAATGGCCTTTAATGTGCTCCATAACGTATCCTCAAGTTATGGAAAATGAAAAGTCACTTCTTTAAAAGGCATTAAAACTCATAGGTTATGGACTTGAAAAGTTTTGACAAGATTCAAAACTTGACCTCAAGTTTTGGAATTTGTAGAGTTACACTTTCCATACTTTAATTCAAAACCTTAGAATTTTAAAAGTTTAAAATTCAACCCTTATACTGATAAAATATTATAGGTTTAATATTTATATATATGTATAAGACAAGTTAGTCTTATAGTTAGTAGGCCTCATTCACGAAGCCGATCTATAAGGGGGTATAAGGTTACTGCCTATAAAATGGTAGTTTAATGGGTACCAACTCTCACCCACCACTTCCTTGACTAGTGGAGGGTTGTTAGCCGAACGGGTTGGATAGGACTATAATTCTCATTAAGTATAATGATAGTAAAAAAGTAAGTAAATTTTTTATAAATACCCAATCTTAGTTACTTTAGGAAAATGTGAAATTGATGCTAATTAATGAAAATTGCACTTTACACCTTGCCAAGTCGTTAATGGAGCGTGTGTGGTTAACCGACACATTAACTTGGACTAGTAAGGATGGCGAAGGGTGGCTCGAAGTATATCATAAAATCAATGGAGCGTGTGTAGTTAACCGGCACATTGATTGGGTGATAAATGACATCGGGAGTACCAAACACATTTTTCATGGTTATTCACACCTTGTTTGTGATCCTCGGTATCCCAGCCACAAACCTGAAGGGCATATTCGAGATTTAAACATTCCATTGAATTATTCAATGAATCTCAAAGGATCTAGGAATTTCATTCCAATTAAAACTCAATAACTATTCCGTTTTTCATGGTGGAAATTGGTAAATCGTCATATATCTACCTTTAAATATATTGCAAGTTAGATTACGACATCCCTCATCCAATTTGTAAAATATTCCGTTGGGTCCTAACCTTAATATTTCATTTTGGGTGTTATACTAAGGACTATCTAAACTTTGTCTTTCTTCTTTTTTAGATGTCTTCCAACACTTCTTCTAGCTCAAACCCTACTGGCTCTTTCTCTCTCATGAACCTTTGTGGGACAATCACTTTCATGGGTCCAACTTCAATGACTAGATTAGGAACATCAGGATGGTCTCTCACTATGAGGACAAGGAATATATCCTCGTCAAGGAGCTAAAGGAAATTGATGAGTCTTCTGCTACTCTTGAGGAGATCGCTGAGTTAGGGAAATTGAGAAGGATGCCACCAAGGTAGCTTGTATCATGCTTGCCACCATGACAGCTGAACTCCAAAAGTCCTATGAGGACTTCTACCCTTTTGAGATGCACCGGGACCTAATGGATAGATGCCATCATAGTGGTCGTCAAGAGAGGTATGAAATCATATGATCCATGATTACAACAAAGACGAAGGATGGTGAACCCACCATGGGCCACTTGCAGAAAATGCAAAGGTTTATGGACTGCTTGCTGAAATTAAATGTGATCCTTCCTGAGGAGTTGGCCATAGATATCATTCTACACTCCTTACCTCCATGTTATGATCAGTTACAGATGACCTAACATATGAACAATAAGGTGGTCACACTCAGCAAAACTCAAGGGCTTTTGAGGACCGCTGAAAGTGGTCTCAAAGGTAAAAATGTTGTATCTACTCCTACCGCAGCTGCCCCTGTTCTAACAATTGGATAAGCGAAAGGAAAGAAGAAGAACACCACAGAGAGCCGCAAGGGAAAGTCTCTTGATGGATCCTCTACAAGTGGGACCAAGGCTAGTTATACTGCTCCCTCTTCCATTCCTAAAGAAGCAGAGTGTTTCTACTGTAACGAAAAAGGGCACTAGAAGCGAAGCTGCCCCAAATACTTGCAGGATATCAAGGATGGGAAGGTTAAACCTACCCATGCAGGTATTCATAGTATTCTGTCTAAAAACTCATCACATTCTAACTCTTGGGTTCTTGACACATGTTGTGGATTTCACATTTGTTCTGATGTGCAGGGCCTAAAAAGAAGTAACGATGTGGAGCACGGGAAGATAAACTTAATCATGGGGAATACGAAGGTTGCACCTATCACCAAGATTGGATTTTACTCTTTATTGCTTAGTAGTGGATTAGAAATAGATTTGAATAATTATTGCTACTCGTCTAATATGGCGAGAAATATTATTTCCTTTCATGGTTTGTACACACAAGGCTATAGTTTTTCATTTAATAATGAAATTGGTGCTATAAATGCTTATTATAATGGTGTTTTTTATTTTAAAGCATTACCTAGTAATGGTGTATATGAAACTATGAATGTTGTAGAGAACTTAGGAAATAATGTGTTGCATATCGATTCTTCCAATGAATTAGATAAATCATGCTTGTGGCATTGTCGTCTTGGACATGTCAGCAAGAAGCGCATAGGCCAACTCCAAAAGGCTAGAGTTTTGGAGTCATTCGACTTAAGGTCGGATGACACTTGAGAATCTTACTTACTTTGAAAGATGGCCAAATAACCCTTCACTAGTACTTGTGAAAGGGGTGAGGGTATGTTGTATCCCATACATAAAGATGACCAAATAACCCTTAACTAGTATTTATGTTGGGCTAAACCTATGTGGTGACCCATGGATACTCCATGGAGGTTAAAACCCATGGAGCATGAGGAATGTGGAAAGTCATGCACATTAGGTTTTGCATGGTGTAACCCTAGTTGTCTCACACTATATAAGAAGCCTTATAGCTAATGAAATTGGCACTTAAGTGAAAGACAAGAGGGCTAGCCGATTTTGTGAGTTCAAGTAATCTCTTCTCAAGTTTATCCATTGTTGGTGGTGTTGTGTGAAGCATTTGAGGCATCACACTTAGGGTGATAGGATCTTAAAGGCTTAAGGTTTCAAGCTACAAGAAAAGGTATGTCATTCAACTAGATTTTTGTATTGTATATACTCCATAATATGCTAGTTAGGATGATGCCTTGGAAAATTGAAAGTTTGCATGTATAATAGAGAAAACATAGATCCAAGGTATCTAGGATTGCATGTAAACCATAGGAGTGTTAAAATGCTCAAAACCCATCATTTGGTAAGGTACATATCATGTACATGAGTACAATATTAGTATGCCCCCTCCGTTATAGACATCCATAAATGGAATGTTTATATTGGGCAGCCGATATGCTCCAGGATGACCGGTCTGTAACAGACCACAGGATGACCAATCATCTGTCGAAGTAGGATGACGACCACTGACTAAACTCGATCTGGTGGAAACACTAATAGAATCATAGTTTGTAAGTGTTAATGAATCATACTGATCCAGATGAATAGGATTATATGTTTAGTCAATGTACTCTATCCCGCTCATATGTTCCTTTATGGAATAACGCCTACTGCCAAGGACATCCGAAAGCAATATAGTTAACTAGCTGTTTACAGTGATTCATCAGGATAGATCTTATAAGTCCACTGTATTAGAATCAGTATGTGAGGAATAACGGGGTGGGTAGTTTAAAGAAAAGGTCTTATAGATATTTATGATATGTTGTTGGATGACAATTGGTTTTGCAAGTTGTTGATGAATATAATATTTTGGGACTCACTCAATTTATGTGCATCACAGGTAGCAATGTTTAGACTACTAAATACATGAGTAGAAGGTCAAGTGATTCAGTAGAAGACCTTTAATAGCATTCAGGGCCATTAGCAATTTACGTTGTAATAAATGTTGTTCATAGATTATGATATCTGTAGGATTTCATATTTTGAAACAATCATTCGTATTCAAAATGTATTAATATACTGATAATTTCCGTACTTAAAGATGATATTGATTTTTTAAAGTGTAAAGAAAAAAATCGATTCTAGAAAATAAGGAATATCACACATGTTTAACATAGGGATATGGTCGGCCTCTGGTCCTACTGCCTACCTCATTAATGGATTTGTAGGCCATTAATGTTAGCTAAATAGCATGATACAAATTACACAATCTGAACCTAATATTAGATCATGCAATTTAGTTACATAAAGATATCAAAATCAATATTAATATATATGTTTCGGTCTTTAATTGAGCATAAATATAATAAATTAAACAACTTTCATTAACCAAATATCAATCAATCATTAAAACTATGGTTTCATAGATAACAAGTACTCATAAAGGGTTTAATACCAAATCTTGAAAAGAACATGTAGGAAACCAAATAGTTAACTAATTATAGACATAAAATAAACAAATTGATAACCTAATGATTCTTCTGTTGACCTTCAAATTCATGCTTCTGTATCATCCAGTTTAACTGATGATTCCTTTAGACCCTCAAAACGGCCTCTTCTGATCTTGATCTTCTAAATTCTTCTTATTTTCTGATCTATTCATGCTTTCGACGAAATTGAGAGTCTATTTATAGTTTTTCAAAACCGACTTAAATGGAGGCGATATTTGAAATCTCTGTGAGAAATAATAAATCTGAAAAATATCTTTGGAATCTTGTGAATTCTTTCCAAGGTTAACTCCATCTAATTTTCTTGTTTAATACTTCATAAAATTATATCCGAAATGGCCTTTTTAAGCTACTATTTCACCAATGTGTCATTTCCAGTTGTTAAATAGAACTATAAAGGAATTAATTACCCTTTGTCCATAAAAATGCCTATAAAAATATCTAAAATGTCCCTTAATATATGTATATTTTAAGACATATCACACGACTGAACGGTAAGTGTTGATATGAATCCTTTGTACAAGCAAGCATCTTCAGGATGGGGATGATTACCATTCTTTCCTGGTAATGAGCAACATGCTCCTTAGGATCCTTAGATCCGTCATGTAGCTTCATATTTTGCGTCTGGAAATTCTTAGAAATTTCCATGTCACTGATTCAGTGAAGATCCGCCTATTTCGAAGTTCGGGTTTCTTGGGGCCAAAGTAGTAATCCTTGGAGCAGAGGTCATCGAAACATTCCTTGTAGGATTACTCATTTCATCCCATAATCATTTCATCCCTTTTTGCAAACTTTAGTTCTTTTCATCTTGTTTCCTAATGTGTTTTGTTAGTTGGCCTAGAGTGGTCAGGAGCTCATCATTGTAAATCAGAATATGGATTCCTCATTTCAACCCTTAATCGTTTCATCCCAGCAGTAAAGAACAAAGGTCTTGAAACGGATTCCAAAACCATGGTCTGAGAATTCATGGTCAGCAGCGCAGATGCAAGAGTCATTCTTGAGACTAGCGAAGGCATATGGGTTGATGAAGTGATGGGCAAAGTATACATGCTGGAGAGATGATTTGAGGGATTAGGATTTGATGAAAATGTAACACCACAACCCCATGGTGGGCGCAAAATTATTTTGGTCAAAAATATACTAAGAAAATATCAACCAAATTAGTAAGGTTGTGGTGTTGTAATCAGAATCTTAAACAATATTCTAAGGTGCAAGACACAAGAATTACGAGGAAAATCATTGATCTTGACTAAGTTCTCTGGCACAAAACCTCGGGAGCTGGAAATGTATTGGATGCCTGTGATGTGTTTATTGATTAGTCGAACATGTACAAGGTATCGTGAGTTTTTATGTAGATTACAAGTAAAACAAAGAGTGTTTGTGTCGTGCAGACTCTAGCTGCTAATTTATACATGAAAGCCCTAATGTTTATAAGCCAAATCCTTAGAATCTCGACATTATCTTCTGCTTTGAGATTCTTGATGACCAAACTCTTGTTATACTAAATTTTCTGACTGAGTCTTTTCTTTATGTTTCTGAATATAATTCCTATTTGACCGGGTTTTTGTTGTCACATTCATGACTTGAATCAAATAAGTAGATAAATAAAGAGCAAAACGTAAGGGTTGGTAATCTTTGATATCTTGGTCAAGATGTTGTTCAAGATCTTATCTAACATGTCCTAAATTATACACAAGATTTTATTGAGAATTTATACTCATAAGAGTTGCCACCAAGTATAAGACACAAAAATGAAAACTTTTAGATTAAATATCCTTCAAGATCGGTATAATATACTTCACTTGGCTCACTTCTGATCAACACAATTTGAATTTTATTCATTGAATAAGATTAAGAACATGTTTCATAGTATTTAAGAAAAAAAAAACTCATATTAAATAAAAAAATTTGGTTGTTAGTACGAGATTTAAGTTTTTATTTTAAACCAAAAAATTTATGATAATAAATTTACTTTAAATAGCATTTATGAATTTTTAGCTTTTATAAAATTCTACATATTTCAAAACTTTATAATTAGAAAAATTAAATATCTTTCTATATTTTATTCTTATTTATCTATAATTAAACACTTTACTTTTCATCTGCTAACTATTTTTTTAAGTCATAGCCCAAATAAAACTATTCCAATCAAACAAAGAGGGAAACAACCGTATCCATTGGTGTCAACGTTGATTCACGACATACTTTCTTTCTCATTTTCCCATTTTTATCTCAGCATTTTCAGAAAATAAACGTGTTCTTATCTACCACTTCAGCTACATTCAATTATTTGATTTTCGCCAACTTTTTCAGCTGTATTTCATTCTCCGGAAACAAGAGTCCAAACACTAAAGTAGTTTATATTTATATAATTAAAAAACGTATATCTTCTATTTGTCAACCTAATATATTTACAATATTAAAAATGATTTCTAATTACATAACTGCTTTCAAAAGTTTTTAATATTTTTAGATAGACATAAGTGAAACAACTTAATTGTCAACGAAAATATGTTTCAACTTTATATTATAGTGTTATTCCTAATAACCAAATAAATAAATCTTACTAATTAAAAGAGAATAGGTTCTTTGTCCGGATGGTATATCCTCTATTTTATTTTCCCTTTATTTTTTAAAACCTAGGAAATGGTCATACATACAGGGGCAAAACTTCATGATTTCAACATGGGTGGCGAATGGTTCAGTTTTATGTCTTGAGTTGGAGCCAAATTGAGTAAGCTCGATAGGTTCCTTGCGTGTTTTATTTTCTTGCAGCTTTCCCCTCATTGGTTGTAACTGCACACCCCTAGGAATTATCTGATAAGAGTCTGATCATACTCTCCTCCCGAGCAACTGATTATGGCCCACCTCCATTCAAACTATTTAATTCTTGGCTATATGGTTTTGACGGCAATGTTATGGAATGGAAAAGATTTGTTGGATATGGTAATCTCGATGCTTATCTAGCTGCAAAACTCAAATACCTTAAAGAAGAGATCAAAAGACGGAAGAGGAAGAGCAATAATGTGGAAAAACTTGAGCTAGCACATATTAAGGCTAATGTCTTACAACTTGAGACATTGGCAAAATCAAGGTCGCTCACTGATATAACTTAATACACGCAGTGAGGACCTTCAACGAATTCTTGAGCTAGAAAAGCTTATAATGCTAGACTTAAAACAAAAATCAAGGATCCAATGGACTATGGAGGACGATGAAAATACGAAGTTCTTTCATGGTTATATAAACGATAAGCATAGGAGGAACATAATCTATGGGTTAATGGTTAATGGTAAATGGGTGTTGTCTTTAGAAGAAGTAAAAGGCGAAGCATTAAGATTTTTTAAGGGTAAATTCATTGAGACTTTGATCTCGAGACCTAAATTCATCAGCCCTTTCCTCAAATCCATTTCTATGACGGAAGCCATCAAACTTGAAGCCCCCTTGACAGTGGAAGAAATAAACACTGGGTTTTGGGTATGTGGTAGCGACAAGGCCCCTGGCCCAAATGCCTTTACTATTAAATTCATCAAAGCCTATCGGGACACTTTGAAAGACGATGTGATGAATTATGTTCTACACTTCGACAAATTTGGTACCCTAGCGCAGGGGTGTAACTCGTCCTTCATCACACTTGTGTCTAAGGTAAAAGACCCTTCTTTACTTTCTGACTATCGTCCTATGAGCTTAATTAGGTGTATGTACAAGATCATCTAAAATGTACTTGCATTAAGGCTCAAAACAGTTATTAGTGGATTCATTGGAAATATACAATCAGCATGTATAGAAGGCAAGCATATATTAGACGGACCGTTAGTGATAAATGAACTCTACTCGCGGGCGAAGAAAATGAAGAAGAGGATATTGTTATTTAAAGTGGATTTCAATAAAGCATTTCATTTCATAAATTGGGAATACCTTGATTCTATTCTCGCACAGATGTGCTTTGTTTCTAAATGGCACCTTTGGATTAACGGATGCTTGAAATCATCTCACATCTCTGTGATAATTAACGGTCTTCGACAAATGAATTCAAAATATCTAAAGGTGTACGCCAAGGTGACCTGCTCTCACCACTCCTTTTCATTATAGCCATGGGAGGTCTTAACGTGGCGCTAAAGGCTGTTAGAGATAAATGACTATTCAAAGTTGTTAAAATCCCAAATGGGGTCCTATCCTCTCACACTTGCTCTTTGTAAACAATGCATATTTGGTGGTGAATGGTCGAATTCCAATCTAAAATATCTTGCACGAATTTTAAGATGTTTTCACATATCTTCTGGTTTAAAAGTGAAATTTCATAAATCAATAGTGTTTAGAATTGGGGCTTCTGCTGGTGAAATTGCAAACTAGTCCGGTATTCTCGGCTGTGAAGCGGGATCTTTCCCTTTTAAATACCTTGGTGTTCTTATCGGCGCAAACATGAACCTCATAAATATTGGAAACTAATAATTGATAGATTTCATTCCAAATTGTCATTGTGGAAATCGAAATCCATTTTTCTGGAGGTCGATTGACATTGATCACCTCATTCCTAGGTGTAATAACTCATGTCAAATAAAAATATATAATGTATATAATCAAATTATATATAAAAATGATTACTTCAAAATTTATTTGGTTATTTAGATGCAAATTATGAGATATTATGTCTAGAAACCGCCATCATTGATTAGACCATAAATTCGACCATAAATTCGAGCAACTCAATGGATAGTAACTGATAAAACCCTAGGCAATATATAGAGCTCAAAATTTCTGGTGGAAACCCCACTGGAATTGCAAGAAACGACTGAGATTTGAAGGAGAAATCGGGTGTGGAAGTTGTTGAAGATTTTCGGAGTTCGTTTTGAAATTAAGGTATGAACACTCAATTTAAGCTCGATTAAGTTAATTAGATAGATTAATGTGCCACTAAACATGTTTTGGTTCAATCTCTTCTCTCAGTTTCATCCAACCAGTATCAAATCAACAGAAACATTTTTTTAGTTGTTTTAATCCACACTGTTTGGGTGCATAACTTTCATAACTTTTTGTGGAAGGTTGTTAGGCAGAAGTGAAGATAAATGATCGTGATTTTTATTAAATTAATTGTTATTGTTTTGAATAAAATCGAAACTTCAATATAATAGCAGAAAATGTGAATTTTTCGGGTGAAGAAGGAGATGGTATCGGGTCTTATATAAAAGTTATTTTTATTAGTGGGTCAAAAGTCAAAAACTGCATTAGATGCCACCGTTTGCTCTTTTGGTCGCTTATGAATTAAAAAATAAAATAAAAAAATAAAAAAAAAAAAGACTTCTATTAATTCAGTTATTCAAAAATAACAGTTTTTACCCCTAAACTTTGAGTTCTATTTATTTTAGGCTAAACTAAAGGAAATAAAAATTATAGATCCAGTCTCTGAGTTTTAAAACTTGTTGATTAATTAGAATTGTATAAATCAATATACTTGGAGTTTAGCCCATGTTATTTTCAATTTTTTTAGTTAAAAATATTTTTAGATAATAACGAAAGGTGTCTTCAAATATTTTAGCATTGGGTTTTTATTATTTTAGAATATTATTTCTAAAAGGAAATAACAATTATTCAAAAGGTTGTTAAAAAAAAAACATAATTATCGTTTATAACTAATATTTGGTTGGATGAGACATAAGGGCGGTTGAACCAAAATGATCGTATAGAGTGTTTTTTGGAAGTGAGCCTTAGAAAAAAAAATATGTTGGTTAAATTTAAGGTGCATGTAGCGTGACAAACTTTGGTTAAGATCAATCGCCAACAAGTTGAGTTTCGTGTGTATTTTGTGGTTGTTTGCATGAAATGTTGATGCTAATTTATTTGCAATTACATGTTACCGTTGTTATTGTTATGAATATTTGTGTGAATTTTATGAACTATTTCATGTAAAAGGGTGAAAACGGTGGGTGCCATATATTTAGGGAACAGGTGTATTAACTACACGGTCTTATTAGTAGTCGTCGTACATGGTGTCAGTACGCGGCGAAGATCTTACACTCTGATTAATTAGCCGTAGGCATATTTGTTGTTCCCGACGGAGGGACTTGTTCCCTAAAAATGACAGTAATTCCCTAATGTGTCACCAAGGGTGGTAAGAAATGAACTGAATTATATTTGATAAATTGTTGTATTTGTTTTTGTTTTATTGACGTCAATATGCATGAAAACCACGAACTAACTAGGCCCTAGGCTTACTCATTAGAATCTTTAAATGGACGCAACCTAGGAAATAATATAGCGAGTGGTAGCGGGAATGGGAAGGATAAAGCTTAGACTTGAAGATGGTGACAAGCGTTGAGGAGGACGTAACGTACCAATTGTTTATTTAAATTTCTATTCGCTTCCACAATTATTATTAATAATGATACTATTATTTCAATTTTCAAAATTTAGAGGTTTTGAGATCATGTTAAGTTAATATTGGTATTTGAAAATTTGGGGCGTTACAAGTTGGTATCAGAGCCAACGTTTAGCAGATTAGTCGTTGATTAAACGCCTAAGCTTAAACGAGAGGAGCGGTACATCACCTAATTTGTATCGTGTCTCGTTTGTAGGTACTATGGATCATGGAAAGGCAATCGTAGACAGTGGGGTGCCAGGAGAGGATACGAGTGGGTTGCTTCCCCAAGAGAAATTGAAGGCCGAGTTAGAGCTCTCTTATTCGAAAGGCATTCTGGTACCAACGACTCCACTCAGCCTCTCTAAACAGGATGAGGAAGACGAGGATGTGGAATCTGAGGTGGAACCTGATGAAGACCCGAACGACGAACCTGAAGAAGACCCGAACGAGGAACCTGAAGAAGACCTCAAGGAGGAACCCGAGGGAAATCACATGGAGTACCATGTGGAACAAAGATACGAAACGTTCCATATGCCCTAGTTGGAGTACACGCCAACTAGCCCTGGTACCTATTGGGAGCGACTTTATAAAGATGAAATGCGACAGGCATAACTCGAGATTCACAGTTTGAAAAGAAAGATTGAAGAGATAGATGAGCATAGGTCAAGGCTCGTATAGGAGAACCAAATACATGCTGAGGCTCCTGAGAAAAGTAAGTGCAAGATACGCAGGTTAGAACAGGAGGTGTTGGAGCTAAGGAAACCCACTATCACTAAGTTGTGGGAAGGGTTTGTGGCTCAGGCAAATCAAGCCAAGGCCGTGACTTACATATTCCTAAATAGGGTGGTTGGAAGAGACCCACCCCAGGCCAAGGTGGTGGTCATTCAAAGTGGTTCCGGAGATCGCAAAGCCAAGAAAATAAGGAAGTACTTGAAGGGGCGAAAGCGAATCTTGAAATATGATGACATTGTGTTTAAAAAGTAAAAAGTGGGAGTTTGATGAGTTGTTTTTTTTTCTTTTTTTTCTCTCTTGGTTGTTGGCTTAAGTGACTTGATGTGAACAAGACATATGTCTCTTTTTGATGTTTTGATAATTTGGAATAAAATTTATGTATGTTATACTTATTGTGTTATAAACATAAATATGTAGTTAAGATGTCTTCACAAAGATCTGGGAGGTTCACTAGGGTCACCCCGGAGGAAGAACGCATCCCAATTGAAGCTTGTGTTAGGGCGCCAGGAGATGTACCAGAAATCCTACTGATCCTAGATGCTAGTCGTGGGCGGGGATAAGGACTAGGTAGGGGTAGAGGAAAAGGCCAAGGAGCTGTTACAGCACCGATACTTGTACAATCGTCCCATGGCAGCTCTGGATCTCACCACGGTCGAGGTCGAGGTCGCGGAAGGGATCGTGCGGAAAACACGATTACCAGAGAAGAATTGGCTGATGAGATTGCTCGGGTGATTCAAGCCACCTTGCCCGATGTAGTTGCTCAGGCACAAGAAGCTATAATGGGTGACTATGAAGGTAACTTGAGTGGAAATGAAGAAGACTATGAGTACTGTACACCAATTATGAATCAGGAGCCAAGTATTGCACAACCCTCAAGGCATCATGACACCCATAATCGTCGAGGTTGTAGTTACAAGACGTTCATGAATTGTAAGCCAACTGTTTTTAATGGAGAAATTGATCCCATTTTGTCATCAATGTGGATCATGGAGATTAAGGGAACATTTGATACTAGCAAGTGTGCGGATGAGTACAAGGTGATTTATGATGCAATAATGTTAAAGGGGGAGGCAATACATTGGTGGGGCATGAGGCGGATAAGAACATGTCATGGGATGCGTTTCTAATAATCTTTAAAGAAACGTTTTGCCCACAAAAAGCGGTTAAGCAGTTAGAGGAAGAATTCTTAAGGTTGGAACAGGGGAATATGACTGTGAGGGAGTACACCACAAAGTTCACGGAGAAGGCTAGGTTTGCCGAATTTTACGTATCTACAGAAGAAAGAAGGGTGGAACGCTATATTTAGGGATTGAGAACAACTATCCGTGAATTTGTGCAAATTCAGCCAATTCTTCTCTAGTGATCGTGTTTGTCGCACGACGCCTTCCACAACCTCGACCTGGACCGCAGTGAGATCCGGGGCTACCATGGGCCGACTGTACATGTATCGGTGTTATAACAGCTCATTGGTCTCTTCCTCTACCCCTACCTCTTCTTTGTCCCCGCCCACGACTAGCATTTGGGATCAGTGGGGTTTCTGGTGCATCTCCTGGTGCCTTTTCATAAGCTCCAATTGGGATGCGTTCTTCCTCCGGGGTGACCCTAATGAACCTCCCAGATCTTCGTGAATACATATTAACTACAAGTTTATGTTTATAACACAATAAGTATAACAAACATAAATTTTTTTCCTAATTATCAAAACATCAAAAAGAGACATATGTCTTGTTCACATCAAGTCACTTAAGCCAACAACCAAGAGAGAAAAAAAGAAAAAAAAAACAACTCATCAAACTCCCACTTTTTACTTTTTAAACACAATGTCATCATATTTCAAGATTCGCTTTCGCCCCTTCAAGTACTTCCTTATTTTCTTGGCTTTGCGATCTCCGGAACCACTTTGAATGACCACCACCTCGGCCTGGGGTGGGTCTCTTCCAACCACCCTATTTAGGAATATGTAAGTCGCGGTCTTGGCTTGATTTGCCTGAGCCACAAACCCTTCCAACAACTTAGTGATAGTGGGTTTCCTTAGATCCAACACCTCCTGTTCTAACCTTCGTATCTTGGGCTTACTTTTCTCAGCAGCCTTAACACGTATTTGGTTTCCTGTACGAGCCTTAACCCATGCTCATATGTCTCTTCAATCTTTCTTTTCAAATTGTGAATCTCGAGCTATTTCTTTGGAATTTCATCTTTATAAAGTCGCTCCCAATAGGTACCAGAGCTAGTTGGTGTGTACTCCACATAGGGCATATGGAACATTTCGTATCTTTGTTCCACATGGTACTCCATGTGATTTCCCTCGGGTTCCTCCTCGAGGTCTTCTTCAGCTTCCTCATACGGGTCTTCTTCAGGTTCCTCGTTCAGGTCTTCTTCAGTTTCCACCTTAGATTCCACATCCTTGTCTTCTTCATCCCGTTCAGAGAGGCTGAGTGGAATCGTTGGTTCCAGACTGCCTTCTGAATCAGAGAGCTCAAACTCGACCTTCAACTTCTCGTGGGGAAGCAACCCAATCATACCCTCGCTTGACACCCCACTATCTACGATTGTCTTTCAATGATCCATAGTACCTACAAACGAGATGCGGTCCAAATTAGGTAATGTACCGCTCCTCCCGTTTTAGCTTAGGTGTTTAATCAACGACTAATCTGCTTAAACCCTAGCTCTGATACCAACTTGTAACGCCCCAATTTTTCAAATACCAATATTAACTTAACATGGTCTCAAAACTTCTAAAATTCGAAAATTCAAATACTAGTATCATTATTAACAATAATTGCGGAAGCGAATAGAAATTTAAATAAACAATTGGTACGTTACGCCCTCCTCAAGGCTTGTCACCATCTTCAAGTCTGAGGTTTATCCTTTCCATTCCCGCTGCCACTCGCTACAATATTTTCGGGGTTGTGTCCATTTAAAGATTCTAATGGGTAAACCTAGGGCCTAGTTAGTTCGTGGTTTTCATGCATATTAACGTCAATAAAAAAATGCAACAATTTATCAAATATAATTCGTTTCATTTCTTACCACCCTTGGTAACACATTAGGGAACTACTGTCACTTTTAGGGAACAAGTCCCTCCACCGGTAACAACAAATATGCCTACGGCTAATTAATCAGAGCGTAAGCTCTTCGCCGCGTACTGACACCCTGTACGATGACTACTAATAAGACCGTGTAGTTAATATACATGTTCCCTAAATATATGTCACCCACCGTTTTCACCCTTTTACATGAAATAGTTCATAAAATTCACACAAATATTCATAACAATAACAATGGTGACATGTAATTGCAAATAAATTAGTATCAACATTTCATACAAGCAACCACAAAATACACACGAAACTCACCTTGTTGGCGATAGGTCTTAACCAAAGTTTGTCACGCTACACACACCTTAAATTTAACCAACATATTTTTTTTTCTAAGCCTCAGTTCCAAAAAACATTCTATACGATCATATTGGTTCAACCGCCCTTATATCTCATCCAACAAAATATTAGTTATAAACAATAATTACGTTTTTTTTAACAACCTTTTGAATAATTGTTATTTCCTTTTAGAAATAGCATTCTAAAATAATAAAAACCCAATGCTAAAATATTTGAAGAAACCTTACGTTATTATCTAAAAATATTTTTAACTAAAAAAATTGAAAATAACAGGGGCAAAACTCGAAGTATATTGATTTATACAATTCTAATTAATCAACAAGTTTTTAAACTCAGAGACTAGATCTATTAGTTTTTATTTCCTTTAGTTTAACCTAAAATAAATAGAACTCAAAGTTTAGGGGTAAAAACTGTTAGTTTTGAATAAGTAAATTAATAGACGTCTTTTTTTAATTCGTAAGCGACCAAAAGAGCATACGGTATGGTGGCATCGAATGAAATGTTTGACTTTGGACCCACTGATAAGAATAACTTATATATCAGACCGATACCATCTCCTTCTTCACCCGAAAAATTCATATTTTTTGCTATTATATTGAAGTTTCGATTTTATTCAAAACAATATCAATTAATTTTATAAAAATCACTATCATTTACCTTCACTTTTGCCTAACAACCTTCCACAAAAAGTTATGAAAGTTATGCACCCAAAAAGTGTGAATTAAAACAACTAAAAAAACGTTTCTTATAAATTTTGTTGTGGTTGGATGAAATTGAGACAAGAAATTGAACCAAAACATGTTTAGCGACACATTAATCTATCTAAGTAACTTAATCGAGCTTAAATCGAGTGTTCATACCATAATTTCTAGAAGAACTCCGAAAATCTTCAACTTCCACACCCGATTTCTCCTTCAAATCTCAGTCGTTACTTGCAATTCCAATGGGGTTTCCACCAGAAATTTCGAGCTCTATATATTGCCTAAGGTTTCATCAGTTACTATCCCCTCAGTTGCTCGAATTTATGGTCTAAGCAAGCATGGCGGTTTCTAGACATAATATCTCATAATTTGCATCTAATTAACCCAATAAATTTTGAAGTAATCATTTTTAATATATAATCTGATTATATACATTATATATTTTTATTTGACATGAGTTATTACACTAGGCAACTGTACTACTTACTACTTTTCACTATTCAGAGCACATGTGGCAGTTTTGGGCACTCTGGAACAAGTCAGACATAGATTTTAATTGGGCGGTGATGAAAACAAAATGAAAACCTATTAGGTCACAAGGGACAATGTAATAGCTCCGAAATCTGCTAGCGGTCTTGGTGTGTGTGATCCATATTTTCATGGCCAGAAAAGATCGATTTGTTTATGCTTTACTTTTAAAATCAGAGTATACTTTTAAAAAAAAGTGTAACGGAATTTGTTGCCAGAAAAACATGATAATGATATTATCAAAGCATTTCTGAAGAAATGCATTTTGTTTGTATGAAAACTTTGGGATACTATCGTCAATACAGAAACATAAGCATAAACAGACGCTACATATATTTACACAAATGATTTTCAACCCACAATAATAAAGTTATTATGTTTCATCATTACACAATTAGCCCAATTACCCATCTCCATTATCTTTATTTTTTGTTAAGGATTTATCCTAAGAATCATCTATCATTCACTTTTTCATTCCTAAGGATTCTCATAAAGAATAGGCACGAAGTCGATCGTTGTCTATGGCACAACTGCCAATGTTTTCTATTAGGCACAGCTGCCGATATTATCATTTAGGCACAACTGCCATTATTATGACGTTCTTGATGAGGCGCAGCTGTCGATATTATCATTTAGGCACAACTACTAGAATTATGATGTTATCTATTAGGTGTAGCTGTCGATATTATCCTTTTTGCGCAGCTGCTAGGATGTTTAGAGTACATCGTAGTACAAAAACATCTATTGGTCATGGCGCAGCTATCAATATTCATCTATATCATCTTTCATCCCTCATCATTTATCTACCCATATTCTACCCAACATATTTGTAGATATAAAATACATATACAGTTTGGATCTGAAAAATTTTAAATCTTTCATCCAGCATAGATCTCAAGATATAAAATACATATACAATTTAGATCTAAAAAATGAAGTTTAAATCATTCATCCAACACAAATCTCATGATATAAAATACATATTCAGTTTAGATCTTGAAAAAAAAAGTTTAAATCTTTCATCCAGCACAGATCTCTAGATATAAAATGCATATACAGTTTAGATCTTAAAAAGGAAGTTTAAAGCTTTCATCCAATACAGATCTCAAGATATAAAATACATATACGGTCTAGATCTGAAAAAAAAAAATTAATCTTTCATCCAGCATAGATCTCAAGATATAAAATACATATACAATTTACATCTAAAAAGGAAGTTCAAATCCTTCATCCAACACATATTTGAAGATATAAAATACATATACAGTTTAGATCTAAAAAAAAAAGTTTAAATCTTTTATCCAACATAGATCTCAAGATATAAAATACATATACAGTTTAGATCTGAAAAAAGAAAGTTTAAATCTTTCATCCAACACAACTCAAAAGATATAAAATAAATATACAGTTTAGATCTAGAAAAGAAAAAGTTTAAATCTTTCATCCAACACAACTCTCAAGATATAAAATACATATACATTTTAGATCTAAAAAATGAAGTTTAAATCTTTCATCCAACACAAATCTCAAGATATAAAATACATATACAGTTTAGATCTGGAAAAAAAAACTTTAAATCTTTCTTCCAACACAGATCTCAAGATATAAAATACATATATAGTTTAGATCTAAAAAATGAAGTTTAAATCTTTCATCAAAACACATCTCAAGATATAAAATACATATAGAGTTTAGATCTAAAAAAAGGAAGTTTAAATATTTCATCCAACACATATCTCAAGATATAAAATACATATACAGTTTAGATCTGAAAAAAAAAAAAGTTTAAATCTTCCATCCAACACAGATCTCAATATCTAAAATACACATACAGTTTAGATCTGAAAAAAGAAGTTTAAATCTTTCATCTAGCACAGATCTCAAGATATAAAATACCTATACAGCTTACATCTGAAAAAAAAAAAGTTTAAATCTTTCATCCAGCATAGATCTCAAGATATAAAGATAATAAGCACACATATCATGTAATTTATATAAAATACTTCATATCTATGTGTAAGATGAAAGTAACTATGCACTCACATGATGAGGTGGTGATTCCAACTTGGACAGCGCTTCGCTTTGACGAAATTGGGTGGTTTGCTTGAAAGTCAGACTCTGCAGGGGCAGAGTTTCCGAACCGAAAAACTCTTTTTCTTGCGGTCTTCTGGCTCTCCGGGACTTTCTTCTATTGCTAGGGAAGTTTCCTAGGCTTTGGGGGGTATTTGGGAGGGTTTAGAGAGTGAGTAGAGAGAAGAAGAATGGGTTTAAGGTGTGAAAATTAAAAGAACTCTCAACTGGTATTTATAGGTTGAAAAAGTGATGAACTCATCGAGTTTATGACCCAACTCGTCACGTTTCTGGCCACAAACCCGTCAAGTTTCTGGTCTAAATCGTCGAGTTGGTGCCACTTGTTGTTATCTGGTAGGGAGAAAGCAATGACTCATATTGCGCCACGTCACCCACTTCGCTGCAACACCCTTCCAACTTCTAAACCCCGTAACTTTCGCATAAGAGCTCCTTTTTCGAAATTCTTTATATCCACGTGTAGGTATTGACAAAATCTAGAACTATCCTTTTTGATAAGTTTAAAATCAACTTGAAGATCGATTAGATCTATGAAACAGGTAGAGAAATAATCAGATAAACAATAAGAACAAGCAAATGGATCAAAAGGTGTCGAATGATTAATAAACAATCCTCAGAAGAGATCGATAAAGAACATCAACTGTAGAGGATTTTAGGGTTTACAGTAATCAA
This sequence comes from Lactuca saligna, assembly GCF_052625555.1. Taxonomy (NCBI): domain Eukaryota; kingdom Viridiplantae; phylum Streptophyta; class Magnoliopsida; order Asterales; family Asteraceae; genus Lactuca; species Lactuca saligna. The sequence goes on along the minus strand of NC_136424.1, from coordinate 199,240,893 downwards.
TGAGAATGATGACCACACCTCTATACGCATACATGCATGCATATATTTATATTAAAACCCTAACAGTTTATCTAAGAAAAAGGAGGCTAATCTAGATAAACATGGATTGACAAGCCCAATCCGGTTGTAAAACAAAAGGGCCCAAGATGCAACACATTAATCTTCAACAATCTCCCCCTTTGCATCTTTGGCACAGAGGTTTCATTCCCTTTTAACAGCAGATGGTTTCTTCACCGTCTCAAAAATCCTCGGTATAATGGCCAGAATGTGATGCCTGAAAGTGATATACCACCGAAGCCTATCTGTGAAATTCTTCTTGTCTGCTGTAGAGTTCTGCTTGCATCGGTGAATGATGTTTATGATATGCTCCAGGAAATCTGTTGAAAACAGATGCTTGTCTACCAAAGCAAACAGAAACTTGTGCTTATCGCCTCTTGTGAACATGACCGTCAGATTTGAAGAGTCAATTTTCCCTAACTTCATTTTGTGCACATCTCCTATCTTGGAAGTAGGCTTGACGGTCACTTTCTTGTTCATTATTTTTGATATTTCCTGATCCATAGTGGTAAGCTCATGGATATAGGAAGCCAACATTCTTTTGAGATGTTTCAGAATCGGTTCATACTCTCTTTGATTTAAGAGAAGAATGTTGTATAGCGGAATCCAATCATGAGGATTCAGACTGGGAAGATCTGCCAGAGAAATAAAATGTTCTGTGTTGGCCGTTCCTCTATTGACTTTGAAGTTAACGTTCACAAATTTCCCAGCCTGTGTTGGTTTCAGTACCTTGACCTTTACAATCTTCTGAGCACTCCATGTCAAGTACTGTGGTTAACCATACTTCAAATAAAAATCTTTCAATTCTTTGTCAACCTTCAAGTTTAGATGAGGGACATCAGCAGTGACATCGAAGCAATGAAATGTAAAAGCCTTTCGTGTGATCGGCATGTCAAACTACAAGTCTTTGGTATTCTCACACTCAAAAGATGCAATCGGTTCCAACCAATACATGGAGGGAAACTCAATCGCTTGATTAATGAGTGTGTCTCTGTCCCATTTTGGGAACAGAGTCTTCTTGGCCTTTAAAGCATCCTCATCCTCCTTGATTCTTCTTTCTTTGGCCTCTGCCTCTCGAGCTATTTTCAGAGTCTCATCCAGCTCTTTATCTCTTTTCTTTCGTTGAAGAGCTTCAGCAATAGTTTCATCAGTATCTGACTCGCTCTCAACAAGTAATTGTTTTCCAGAACCTGAAGCTAAATTAACCTTCAGGTCTGTCTTTGGTATACCCTCCTCTCCCCCTTGTCTCGGAAGAACAAGCTTCTCCGAGACACCCTTCATCTCGCTCAGAATGGTAATTGCAGGAAGGAGTTTAGCCTGGAGATGTTGTCGGATGGTAAGGGTAAGAAAGGGATCATGAGTTTCGAGGACATTCGTCAACATGTTCTTGACATCACCAGCGCAACCTTGAAGAACAGCCCACTGAGTTTTCAGTAAAGAGATTTCTTGTTGTGCCTGGGCCAGTTGTATCTTCTGAAGGTCAATAGTTACCTGATGCTTGACAAGATCCTCTTTTAAAGTGCTCTCTGCTGCTAGAGAAGCAAAACGTGAATCCAAAGATTGAAGAAAAGAGGTGGATTCAGTTTTGAGGTCAGCACGCAGAGCCTCGAACTTGGAGGTTTCACCCTGAAGGGTAGCCGAAAAGGAGTCCACAGACGTTTGATACTTGGCCGCATTAGCATCAGCATGTGCTTTGAGAGAATCGAGAAAAATCTGATTTGTGTGTACAACCTCAGAGACTTCCTTTGTGGCTTTGGAGCACGAAGCGGCTGATTTTTCAATAGCATCAGTGGAGCGATCCAGAGCATCAGTATACGTCTTGATTGCAGACTCGATAAAGGCTTTCAGCACCACACCCTCCATAGGCTTTATTATCAGCCAACAAACTATCGAGTTTGTCATAAATTTCTTGAAGCTGCTGACTGGTAATAGAGGTATCTGCATCAGTATCAGTGGGAATCCGGTATGGGCTATAATAAAGAGAATCATACTCTTCATCATCACCACCCAAAGTAGCACCGGAGGTTGATGAAGGAGAAGGTGATGGTGGGATGTTAATAACAGGTGTTTCAACCACAGTAGTAGCCCCTGTATCAGATACATTGACTGTTACTGGTGGTTGGGAAGAGGTGGTGGTAACGGATTCGGTGATGATTGGAGTGGGGATCAAAGATGTAGGGATAGTGATAGAGAAAGGAATGGTTGAGGTGGGTAAAGAGGTTGGTTCTGTTGTAGTGGGAGTGATGATGATAGGAACAGAAAGTGAAACCTTCTTTTTCGGTGATGGGGTTGGGGTAGGAATTTTAGGAGAAGGTGGAGGAGTGGGTAGTTTTGTAACTTTGGGAGATACTGGTGGAGAGGGAATATGAGTATTTGTAGGAGAGGATGGTTTTTGAGGAGACTGAGCAGGAGTTGGCTCTTTTGGTGAAGCATGAGGAGCGGCAGCCTCTGCATCTGATGTTTCATTTGGTGCAGAGCCAGGAGAAGGGGATCCTTTGGCCCTTTTAGCCATCTTCTTAATCTTCTTTGATTTTGACTGAGAGGGTTCTTCTGCATCATGTTTTCGCTTAGAGGATCTTGGCTTTCTCTCCTTTTTCGGTTCTGTTTCCTTCTTCTCTTGTTTTTCCTTTTTACCAGCCCTCTTGCCACGGTTTGCAGGTTGATCTAGGGCTTCCAAGGCAGCCTTTTGTTCGTCAGTCAGAACCCTTGGAGGCAAAGGAGTTCTGGTGCTGTAATCGACCATGATCTTGCTATGAGGCGTGACACACCTGTACATGGATTCAGGAATTAATCCATAATGTAGAAACTTACTCGGTTCAGAAACAATAATCTTCTTAGTATGGAAAGAAGCTATTGAAGCCAGAAGAGCATCCTTCATCATGGGGATGTCCAGAGAATCCATGGCTTTCTTCGTAATGAGCGTCCAGAAACGTCCGCAGGAGATCTCGGAGTACCGGGTTGTGGTGTTAAGACTCTGAACGACTTGAGACCAGATTATGGAGCCATAATCTAAGTTGATGCCATTGTAAAGTCCATAAAGGATGGTGAGAAATCCTTTGCTCGTGGTATCAGAACCACCACAGCGTTCCGCTAAACCCTTGATTAACAGGGTAAGCAAGCCATTCCACTGCGAAGGAAGACAAGACTTCTTGACCTTTGCGATCGTCGTAAGTACATCGGTATAACCCATCTCGTACATCATCGAGAAAAGCTGGGCAGTTGAGACAATATCTGGTGAGATGATGGATGAATCGACGGCAAGCCCTAGAAGAGAACAAAACTTGGTTTTGGAGACGGAGGTTTTCTTGTCATGGATGGTGAAGTAGATACGATCTTTGTGTTTATCATAACTTGCTGATGTGTAAACTTGAGAAAGAAGGGACATTGGAACTGCTTCCACCTGCGTGAGAGCCAACAGCAATGGGGAATATTTCAGACATTCCACCACATGGAGCATGTACGCATCATACAAAAAAGGAGTCATCTCGATAATCATATTCTGATTAGGCTTGATGGAAAGCAAAGATGAAGATGCAGTTTGATCGTGCGCAGAAGAAGAAGTCGCCATTGTTGAATCGAAGAAGAAGATGAACAGTGGAAACTTTTTCAGAGAGAGAGGATACGTGTGTGGTAAATGACAACGAACACGATCACCCCTTATTTATACCGTTCACTGGAGAGAGAAAATCGTGATGATTATGGAACCAAAACGTCACCTGAAAAAGCACGATTGGATGTTATGGTGTATCCCAGGAAAACGTCAGCACACGTGGGTGTGAAACGAATCAACTGCACGCGCCTAAATCATATTTTTGTACCGTTTGAAATTCCTTGTGCCCTTGTTTGGTTACAACTGAAACTTAAAACCACATACCAAACAACAATAAGAATGTTGGAAAAATTAATTTTCATGCATAAGAGTGTGAAAGATAGAGAAATAAATCAAAGGTGTTTGAGATGTGAGTGATGTCTATGAAGAAGACATAAGGCGGAGGATTCCGGGCAAGAATCACTTCCTTCAAAGCCAAGAGAGACTTGAAGTGCTTGTGTGGTTTCCCGAGAAATACGATCAATTGTTTGTCAGTAAACAATGAAAGGCATCTTTTGATCATAGGCTGTTGGGTGGCTGTCCTCTAATCGAACATCAAGTCTCAACATAAAACTGAGTATTGGCAGAGGTACCTGTAAGACCGATGTGATCTGTTGAACAGGTAGGTGGGAATTATCTTGTGACAAGCATGGGATAAACAGAAATCTCAAAAAAATAAACTGGACCTCTTTGGGAAGAAATGTCTGAGGTATAGACGATTTCATAAAAGATCACGCAAAAAGAAAATGAGATTTCCAAGTAACAACTTGAGTATATCACTCACCATCAATTCATTTTAGGTATTGGATTTTGGGTTTCACTTAGAACGTGGTAATCGAATCCAAGATCATAAACACAGATGTTGTGTAACCATAAGCTTCAGTGGTAAACACCGAAAGCATCAAGGGTTACTTTAGGGAATCGAAGGTAAATGTAGAATTTTAGGAGGTGGTTAAGAAACCGAATGTACCTTCTGCTAGAGAAGTGTGACAAAGCAGAGCAACTCATGTCTCAAATGAGAAGAGTAAGGTAGCTCTAGACCGAGTGTTGGAAAATAGCTTGATTGGGAAGAAACGATAGGTATTGCTCGAATCATTAAGGCTTACTCAAGATCATAGAGGCTTGTGACAACATACATCAGCATGCTTCTAGGGACTTCTAACTAGTCTGAGAGAAAAAATGAAACATACCTGGTTGAACACTATCAAAGGTGATACTTGTATTTACCTGTGCAGAGCTTACACCAACCAGAATTAGCGAGTAGTGGAAATAAGTAAGAAACTGAATAAAAACGAAAACGAAAATATTTTTGTATTTTAAGATTTTTCTAAAAGAGAAAGATAAAATGTTTTTGTGATTTTGAAATATTTCTGAAAAAGAAATAAAAATAGAAAGATAAAATGTTTTTGTGATTTTGAAATTTTTCTGAAAAAGAAATAAAAACAGAAAGATAAAATGTTTTTGTGATTTTGAAATTTTTCTGAAAAAGAAATAAAAACAGAAAGAAAAATTGTACAACGAAAAAAAATGATGAAGCAGAGATAGACTGAGCGATCTGTGTATTTCGGTGACATTAAAATTTCAGAACAGAGAAGAACCGAGCGGTCTGTCTATTTCAGTGTCATTAAAATTCCAGAACCGAAAGGGTCCGAGCGGTCTGTCTATTTCGGTTCCATTAAATCTCCAGAACAGAGAGGGACCGAGCGGTCTGTCTATTTCGGTTCCATTAAATCTTAGTTAGAGATTTGAGGATTCGGGACCGACTCACCTACCATCATACCTAAGCCTTGTAGAATTTTGTTGAAAGTCGCTTCAGGAAGAGCTTTGGTAAAGACATCGGCCAACTGATCAGTGGTTCGAACAAAGTGTACTTCAACGTTTCCATCTTCCACGTGATCTTTGATGAAGTGATACCTTAGTGCGATGTGCTTGGTCTTGGAGTGTTGCACTGGGTTACGACAAATCCTAATTGCACTTTTAGAGTCACAATATAGTGGGATCTTTTTCATATTGAGTCCATAGTCTCGGAGTTGACTCTGGATCCAAATCACTTGAGAGGTACAGGAAGCAGCGGCAATGTATTCTACTTCAGCTGTAGACAAGGATACGCACGTTTGTTTCTTGGACTGCCAGCTAACCAACTTCCCATCGAGGAATTGGCAACCGCCAGTGGTGCTTTTCCTGTCGAGGCCACATCCACCAAGGTCTGCATCTGAGTAGGCTTGAACGAAGAAGCCTGAGTTAGAAGGGTACCACAGACCTAAAGAGGTAGTTCTCTTGAGATATCGTAATATGTTCTTTACTGCAAGCATGTGAGGCTCCCTAGGATTTTCCTGAAACCTAGCACAGTAACAAACAGAAAACATTATGTCCGGCCTACTAGCAGTAAGATACATCAGAGAGCCTATCATTTGACGATAAAGCGTAAGATCAACAGCCGGTTTATCCAGGGATGGAGTGAGTTTAGTGCCGAACGCCATTGGAACTTTGACCTTTGAATCTCCCATCATGCCAAATTTTGCTAAGAGGGTCTTCGTGTAAGCTTCCTGGTTGATAAAGATGCCTTCAGGTGTCTGTCTAATATTTAAACCAAGGAAAAAGGTAATGGGACCCATCGAGCTCATTTCAAATTTAGTCTCCATCAGCTTTCTGAATTCAGCTGTTAGGCTAGGATTCGTTGAGCCAAAGATGATATCATCGACATAAATTTGAACGATCATCAGGTGGTTACCTTCCTTTTTGTGAAAGAAGGTTGGGTCAACCGAACCTTGTTTGAATTTGGACATCTTTAAAAATTTAGTCAGCATTTCATACCAGGCTCTCGGTGCTTGTTTTAGACCATACACGGCTTTATCCAAAATGTAACAATGATCGGGATACTTTTCATTCACGAATCCAGGAGGTTGCTCCACATACACAGTTTCTTCGAGTTCTCCATTGAGAAATGCACACTTGACGTCCATTTGAAAGACCTCAAAGTTTTTGTGAGCAGCATAGGCGAGAAATATTCTTACTGATTCCAGCCTAGCTACAGGAGCGAAAGTTTCTTCATAGTCAATGCCTTCCTCCTGACAGTATCCTTTTACGACCAGACGTGGTTTGTTTCTTATAAAGTTCCCTTCCTTGTCAAGTTTGTTCCTAAAGACCCATTTGAGACCAACAACCAAGGCATCTGGAGGAGTTGGAATAAGATGCCAAACTTTGTTCCTTTCAAATTCATTCAGTTCGTCTTGCATAGCTTGAACCCAATCGGAGTGATCAAGAGCAGTGTTAACTGTCTTTGGTTTAACTTTTGATACGAATGCGTTAAACATGCATAATTCGACTTTTGAGAACAAGGAAGCTTGTTTTGCCTTGAGTTGTGATCGAGTCAGAACTGTTTCTGAGACATTACCAACAACTTGAGAGACATGATGATTTCTGGTCCATTTGGTGAGAGGAGGGAAGTTTGGATCAAAAGATGGATCTAATTCAGCATTTATCATTTCTTCTGGTTCGGTCAGACTGTCGAAGTCGTATGACATATCAGCATGCTCCTCCTCGACAAATGATCTTACAGGAATGTCTTGTGGTGTTGAGCTTTCGGGGGTTGATGCACCTTCGGTTGGTGAGGCACTTTCGGATGATGTGGCACTTTCGGTTGATAAGGCACTTTCGGTTGGTGAGGTGCTGTCGGTTGGCAATGTGCTTTCGGTTGAAGGTTGAGACCTTAGCTCCCCCTCAACTTGTGAACTTGGCTGGGATGATGGTGGATCCTCCCCCTCGACTAATGGTGGATACTCCCCCTCGACTGATGGTGGACACTCCCCCTCGACTAACGCATTGTGTTGGGGAGAGTCTTTTGAACCTGATTCTTCTTCATTCATTCTTCTTGCAGCATCGTCAACGAGTTGCTTCAAGTGATCTACTCTGTTGTCTGTTGCACTGGCTTCAGAAAGAGTGGCCTTCTCTGGTTCATCAAAAAGCTCCATGAAATTCTCGAATAGATTAGCGATCGAGGCTGTGACTTGGCAATTTGAGGAAAGATTTCTCCAACTGTGTCTTCGTTGGCCTTTAGCTTTTTAACATAGCTATCATCAAAAGTCACGTAGTAAGTTTCTTCTATTTTCCTTGAACGCTTGTTTAACACCCTGTATGCTTTGGAAGTAAGAGAATAGCCCAGAAATATCCCTTCGTCAGCTTTGACATCAAACTTGTTGCGGTGTTCTTTAGAATTGAAAATGAAACACCTTGAACCAAACACATGAAAAAACTTCACATTTGGCTTCCTGTTGTTGATGATCTCATAAGGAGTGAGAGTGAAGCGCTTGTTAAGATACGACCTGTTCTGTGTAAAACAGGCAACAAAAATAGCATCAGCCCAAAAATATAAAGGTAAGGAAGCAAAACTTAGCATGGTTCGGGAAGCTTCACATAAGGATCGGTTTCGTCTTTCGACAATCCTGTTCTGTTGAGGTGTGTAGGGAGCTGAGAAGTTGTGACTGATTCCCTTTTCTTCCAGGAACTCTTCAAATTCTTTTTTTTTGAACTCCAACCCATTTTCGCTTCTGATGTTGCGAACAACCTTCTTCAGATGTACTTCAATCTGCTTGATGAACACTTTTAGATTGTGAGTCGCTTCAGATTTAAGCTTCAGAAAGAACACCCATGTAAAACGTGAAAAGTCATCAACAATAACAAGGATATACTTGCTACCACCAATGCTTTCGATAGAAGATGGACCGCATAAATCAATATGAAGTAATTCTAGTGGTTCAACAACTTTAGTGTTTATTATAGATGGATGACTTTGACGACTCTGCTTCCCCATTTCACATGCAGCACACAGATGATCTCTATCATACTTGAGCAATGGAAGACCTCTAACGTGACCTCCAGTAACAAGTTTGTTGATATCTTTGAAGTTGAGATGAGAGAGTCTGCGGTGCCATAGCCAACTTTCGTCAGATTGTGCTTTGGATAACAAGCAGATGGCTGGGTTTCCTTTGATTGGTTTGAGATTTAGGGGAAACATTTCACCTTTGCGCTTTGATTTGAGAATAACTTTGTTCGTTTACTTTTCAATAATTTCCAAACCTTCATCATCGAATGAGACCTTGAGACCGGTACCTCCAACAAGCTGAGATACACTGATGAGATTATGTTGTAGTCCCTCTACATATGCAACCTTCCTGATTGTGAAATCACCGTTTGTAATCATCTCGTAGCCTTTGATGGTTCCGAAGGAGTTGTTCCCGAACTTGACATTTCCACCGTCTGAAAGAGATCTGAATTCCCTAAGCTCTTCCTTCCTTCCTGTCATGTGACGCGAGCAGCCACTATCAATGTACCATTCTTCGTCAAACTGCTCGTCACTGATAACCTGCAAAAATTAAGCAGATTTAGGAACCCAAAGCATCTTGTGTCCTTGTGAGCCTTTTACAGGAACAGGAATAGTAAGAGTGATGTCAACCAAATATGTTCTTTTTATTAGTGTTGTTTCATTTTTCCTTTTGATGGTGAAAACTTTGATTTTATTTGGATTTGACGCTTTTGGTATTGATTCTGGTTCAACGTCTGAAACCTTCTGTTTTCCTTTTTGTTCAGCGGATGACTGAGATTTTTGAGAAGGAATAGAGTGGAATTTAGGAAAAGGTGGAGAAGAGATAAAGGATTTTGAAGAGTTAGAAGAGTTAGAATTAGATAGCTCAGATTGGTATGACTTTTTGGTTGAAGATTCTGGTTGACTCTTTTGCTTTTGATCAACAGTAGGACCAACCCTTGAGTTTTGATCTCTTTTGATTTCCGAACCAAACCTGTGCTTTCGGTTGAAATCATTTTTTGAACTGAACCTATGCTTTCGGTTGTTGTTTTGAACAGAACCGAGCCTCTACTTTTGGTTGTTGTTTTGCTCAGAACCGAGCCTCTGCTTCCGGTTGTTGTTTTGCTCAGAACTGAGCCTCTGCTTTCGGTTGTTGTTTTGCTCAGAACCGAGCCTCTGCTTCCGGTTGTCATTGCTCTCTGTCGATCCAACAGGATTTTTCTCTGGTTTTAAATTCCTGTCTTGATGTGAGAAATAGGCATTTTGCGATTGCCAAAATTGTTTTCTTTCTGAGAGATTCTTCCTATATCTCTGATTCCTTTCTCGTTTTTGATTTCTCATCTGCTTTGGTTGATGATGGATGTTAGCTTTATGTTTTTGGTTTTTGTTGGCTGATCCACTCTGAACTGATGAAGTTTCACTTGGGGATGTGACTTCTTTTGTAGGGATTTCGTTCTCTTGAGGGACATCTTTTGTACCACTGGTACTTGTCGCGTTGAAGCTATCAGGTTTATTCAAAGGTTCTGGTACGTATCTGCCTTTGATTTTCCATGAAGTCCTTTCAGACAGACCTACCGTTTCATCAGCATTGTCAATGGGAGCTGACCAGAAGAACTCGTCACAGCCATCAGCATTGTCTTCGTTCACAATAGCTGTGAGTTCAGCAGTCTGATGTTCAGTTACACCTATGACTTTGTACACCTGATTTGGAGTGGTTCTAACTTTTTGGTATACGACTGCCTTCTCTACAAGAATCGGGGACTTTTGTTGGGACAACCGAGCGAACTCTACAGAATTTTCTAAAATGAGATTTTTGTGGTTCTCGGGTTCGTTCTTGACAAATTCTGAACAATCAACTGTGTCCTCTACAGAAATTTCACTCATATTATCGTCCTCATTAAGCTCAGATGCATTTTCAACATCAATTTTATTTTCTGAGCTTAAGTTGACATTCAATGAGTCAAATTTTTGTATGGTTTCGGTTCTTAGCTTCAGTTTATCATTTTCATCCAAAAGGTTTTGGAGCATGTTCTTGTGGTCCTTGGATTTTATGAAAGATTCTATTTTGTCCAGTCCATACATATATGTTGGATTAACATCCTCAGACGAAATAATACTCTCACAATTATATGCTTCAGCATTAATTTCATCTTCCTTAAACTCAAGAAAGGGCAAAATCATGCGATGAATCTTTTGCCCTATTTCACAATTCAAATGAAGCTGAGTAATATTTGCATAAAGACGTTTGGCAATCAAACAAAAAACATTTCGCTGTTTCAAAAGCTTTAAATTATCTCTTTGCAAATAAATGTTTTCATCTTTTATTTTGATTAATTCCGACTCCTTCAGTTCGATCCACATGCGCCGTTCCTCACTCTTCGAAGACACCCTGCTTAATTGGTCAGTTAGGTTAGAATTGGTGACCTGAGTTTGAGTTAAACTACTATCTAGATGAGAGATTCTTGAATTAACACTTTTTAATTCTTTTTCATATGAGCATTGTGGGACTTTAAATGAGACAAACACGGATTGTACCTTCTTGATTAGTTCATCCAGCTCGTTGAATTGCACGCTGAGCGGTTTTGCTGTAAAGCACATGTCCTGTTGCTCCTTCGAGTCTTTGTTCCCACCATCAGTGTTGTATCCCCTCATCTGAGATACGTCGGACACCATTAAGCATCTTCCTCCACTGCTTTCTTCTTTCACCAAATAAGCCTTTCCATGTGAAGGCTTCCTCACTTCATCATTTTCGGAGTCGGTTGACCAGACCTCCACGCCACCGAACTCATCATCAGCTACCGAACCCTGCACAATTAAAGCATTCATAGGAGGGTTAGCAGCAGATTTCTTCTTCCTTAATTCATCAAGATTTTTTCGGCAACGCGGCTTCTTCATTATTTTCCTCATCCTTTTCTGCCATCTTTTTGAGGACGCAATCTTTTGCATAGTGGTTCTTTCCTCCACAATAATAACAGCTTACTCCAGAATCTCCTTCAGCCTTTGGTTCCTTCTTTGACTCTTCAGCCTTCGGTTCATCTTTGACCTTTTCAGAGCTATAACTCCCTTGCCAGTTTCGGTTCCTGTTAGTGGGGAATCTCTTCTTGATGAATCTCTTGGGGTTTGACACCATCATAGCATAGTCCTCAGACGTGAGATCATAATCATCCAAGTTGAGATCTTCGTCCTCTATCACCGCTTTGCTTTTCGACAGGAGGGCCAACGAACCTAGACTTGAAACCACGGTTTTCTCCTGTAATACGATCTTTTCTTGAGATTTTAGGATGCCCACCAGTTTTGCCAAAGAATAGGATTTGAATTGCTCGTGCGCTTTAACTGTGGACACGATTGCTCTCCACTCAGATCTGAGTCCGTTCAAAAACGTAACCTTCTATTCAATAAGCTTCCTTTCGATGTCATGTTTGATCATCTTGCTAAGAAGATGATTGAAGCGATCGAACGTTTGAGTCACCGTTTCTTCTGCTCCTTGCTTGAACTCACCAAACTCAGACAAGAGTAAGGTTTGAATGGAGTGTTCAAGATCTTCGTCTGTAGAGTACAGTTCACATAGCCTGTCCCATATTTCTTTTGCAGTCGTGCATGAACTTACCAGCCTAAAAGTATCGGATTGAAGAGAAAATCTGATCAATCTTAACACTTTGATATTGCACTGAAATTTAACTTTTTCGTCTTGCGCTACATCTTTAACATCTTTCAGAAGATCGTTATACTCCTTTTGAGTTTTAATAATCCTTGAAGTTGCTGAATGAGAAAAAGGTCCAGAGATGATTGCTTCCCAGATGAGGTATCCATTATCCTCAGATCCTATGACATAATCTTCAAAGTGATTCGCCCAGACTTCATAATCATGGGTGTACAGGATGGGAATCTTCGTTGTTGATCAAATGTTGTTTGAAATATTGATGGGATTGGATTGCGACTCGTCCATAATTGATCGAATAACCTGTTCAAAGAGCAGACTTGTAATATATCAAATTAGGGCAAAAACAATAAATATCGAGATACGTCAATTATGAGATGACGGCTCAATAAATATCAATGAATGCGGAATAACCCTAATCGAAGCTTTTTCACAGAAAACAAGTGTATCGATTACACAGCCTCCTGCCCTGATACCAATTGATCAGTTTAAAATCAACTTGAAGATCGATTAGATCTATGAAACAGGTAGAGAAATAATCAGATAAACAATAAAAACAAGCAAATGGATCAAAAGGTGTCGAATGATTAATAAACAATCCTCAAAAGAGCTCGATAAAGAACATCAACTGTAGAGGATTTTAGGGTTTACAGTAATCAATGAGAATGATGACCACACCTCTATACGCATACATGCATGCATATATTTATATTAAAACCCTAACAGTTTATCTAAGAAAAAGGAGGCTAATCTAGATAAACATGGATTGACAAGCTCAATCCGGTTGTAAAACAAAAGGGCCCAAGACGCAACACATTAATCTTCAACACTTTTGACTCCATCAGCTAATTCTCGATCGATTTTAAATTTAGCAGTATGAGAAGATTACACTATTTAACGACCGTGTAAAACTCATAACTTCTACATACGGACTCCATTTTCAACTGTCTTTTTATCATTGAAATCCTATTAATGAGATCTTCAATTCATATTTAGGTTGTGTCGGCTAAAAATCGATCGTTCTAAAATTCGAACTCTGGGCTTTACACTGTTATGCCAAATCTTAGAAAATTCATAACTGCCTCATACAAAGTCAGATTTCGACGTTCATTTTATGCATGCTCTTGGTTTAACGTATATTACAAACTTCATTTAGATCGCTAATGCTAAAAATCTCTTTATCACAAACTCACATTTTACGTCACACAACGTCGGGTCTGTTTTATCGCGAAACTTCGATAGGTCATAACTTCTTCGTTATAACTCAGATTTCGGCATTCTTTATATGTACGGAACCCTTAAGACATATGCTATAACTTGGTTATGGTTATTTACTATTAATAACCATCTATCAAAAAGTTATTATTAATGCTCGTTGTCTCTAAGTTGGCTAGCACGAATCAACATGCGTTACCATTATCTCCTCCTTAGGATGATTACGTCCCAGAATCATCAACAAAATAGGGCTTGTTCCTTCGAATGAGTATCTAACTCTTGGACTTCTTAACTGTAGGCGGTGCTCGATCTTCCATCCACTATCTACCTCATGTTGGACTTCTAATCCTGACATTTACAATCTTGATCCCTATTAGACTCCTTCTTCTTTTTAACAAACATAAGATAATTTCTTTCCTTTGATTACCATAATAGACCGATGGGTCATGTTCTAATGACCTCTCATCGTATGATGCAATGCTTAGACTCAGGTCTCTTAGGGTCAAATTTCAGAACTGAATATACCTTCCTTCATGTTCTAATGTGATATAATCACATTATATCATGCAACACTTCTAGCTACAATATTCTTACGTTAACAATGATCGTGGTACTTCTATTGATCGCTTTGATTATCTTTCACTTCAGTCATCCGTTTTAAGTCAGATGCTACATCGATCTTGGTTTCCCGAACCACGTAACATACTCATCTTAGTCAGACTCGATATGATATGTCACACCCCCAAACCAAGGATGGCGGAAACGTCCGGGGGTGGAAGACTTCATGTAGAGTATCACAACAACGAGTATAATAGTGCTCAAAGTAAATACAACCATCACAAATATAATTGAAAAAGTTACATCAAAGTACATGTTTACATGATTCACATCAATTACATTATGATACAAAATGAACTGTTTGACGATTTATCGTCCCATCCTCAAAACGTTGTTGATTTCCTGGTTTCACTGAATTCCTGAGAATACAAGTAGTTTTGAAAAAGTGTCAACACAAAGGTTGGTGAGTTCATAAGAGATTTCGTTAGAAAAGTAAACCGTTTTCCTTGTAAAAGCGTTAGAATATGTATCCAGAAAATCCAATATTTTCTTTAAAATCTGTGTAATGTAGTCTTATGACCGAAGACCAAAATGTATAAGTAACCTTTCTTACTAATAGAAAATGTTATGTGTTTAAATGGACATGGACGCGTTTGAATTAAATGAAATTTCCGTATGTTCTTATGTTTGTTAATACTTTATGTATATGTAGTCCTAAATCTGAGGACCGAGAAATAACAAGTATTGGCCATACTTAAATGTATAAATGTGGTTTCAAATGATGTGTAGTCATAATTACCAAAACCGAAAGTGTACAGTAATATCTGTACTCATTGAGATAAAAAGTGATTTTAAATCGACATAAAACCCATTTAGGTTTTATAAATAAAATCCCATAAACTTTATGGATTGTTATATCCCTATGTGAGTCACTATAATCATACTATGACTATGTGAACCTGCCACGACGTTTCTCAGGCGTCGTGAAACTGAAATGACATTTGTCACCCGTAGACCTGCAGGTCCCACTGTAGCTAGCGGCAAGGTGTGGGGTGTCAAACCCAATATAGATCTATATACAAGTATCACGTTCTCCCTCCAGGAGATTCTAATTATAACTACCAGGATTATATCCCGCACTCGGACGTACGGGGAGAGAATGTCTCACAATTTAGGTTAACAAGTTTACGTGAAATGTGTGTGAATGTAAATCTTTTCTGTATGAACGTACCCTTTTTGTACGAGTGTGTTGTGTGATGTATCATAAACTATACCTATTATAGTTTATCTAAAACGTTTGTAATATGTAAGAACTCTTTTAGGGAAATGCATTAATGTTATGAATCCATTAAACTATACTTTTTATAGTTTATTATACGTGTTCTAAAATGAATGTATAATATTTATTATGAATGACTTAGTTTCAGTTCATGATGATAAACTAACAAAGAAACGCATTCAATAATTAGAACTTATGATTATACACTTTTCTCAACATAATACAAAGTGTTATGATATTTATATGCTGTTGGCTAACTTTAGCCATTCTGCACTGTTTTGGAAAAATCATAGAAAAATCATATGAAGTCAAAAACTAGATCCGTAAATTCTGAGAGTTCACAAAATGTGTCTAGTTTACACAAAATTTTTATCACGATTTTTAATGACATCCAACATGGGGGAATAAGTCCAAAATCACGGACTGGTCCGGATTGTTGTTTGAAATGACAGGCAGTTTTGTAAAAATCGCCATAAATTGTAGAAAAATCGTATGGAGATGTGCAAGTAGTCATTGTAAAGCTAAGCACTTGAACTATTTGCACCTTATACAGTTTTGAAAAAAAAATGTTAAAGTTGCCCAAAATAGTCCGTGAATGGAGATGAACGTTTTCTGATGAAGGCTGTTAGAAAAACTTAGTTATGTTCTTGGTGTTTTAACTTGTATTCCCCCCCTAAAAACTTGAGAAAACATGAAAATGTAGGGTTATGAACTCACCTTAAGTGATTTCAGTAGATGATTGTTGAAGAATGGAAGTGTTTAACTTAAGAACACTTGGAGATGCCTTGAAGATTTTCGAGAATCTAACATCATAGTTATGGAGTTTGTGTAAGCAATCAATGATTTGAGTAGAATGAAGTGTAATAATCACAAGGAGGATGAATTATACTTACCAAGAGTGGAAGAACACTTGATAATCAGCCTTGGAGACTTGAAATGGAAAAAAGAAGTTTGAGAGAAAAGTGGTGCTCGATTCTTGGTGAAATGAGAGCAAATGAGAGAAGTGAGGAGAGAGGATGAATATTCCGCTCTCAAAAACATGGGAATGGGTGGTAATTGAGTGTAAGGGACATTGATGTGACCTAGGTAAGGTGGGGAGGTGTGGCTGGTCATAGAGTGGGTGTGGGAGTGGTTGCTTGTGTCACAAGTTAAAGCAAAGTCAACACTCCACCTCTTTGTACTTTACCCACTTGCTTTTATTATTTAAAAAAAGATTTTTACGAAAATATGATTAAATTGTGAATATTTAGTGTTTATTATGTTAAAATATGATTTTGGGTGAAAATCCCGCGTTAAAATAATTAAAAACGGGCCTTAAACGCAAAACTATGTGAAAACCGGGAAGAAAAGCATTCCCAGCGAGACCTCTCGGTCCTAGGCCGAGGTTCGGTCCTGCTGATGCTGAGCCGGAAATGAAGGGAGGTGAGGAAGCGAAAGGAGGGGAGGAAGCGAAATAGCCCAAATGAACAGTACCTTCAGGTTCGGTTCAAGGAGCCTTCGGGTTCGGTTCTTCCTGGGCAAGGTTCGGCTAAGCAGCAGCTCGCATTGAAGACGGCTCGACTCGGTGAAGATGGCTCGCACAGCGCCTTCTTTAAAAATTGGAATTGAATTGGGGGTGCCTGTGATCGAACCCGGGTCTAGTAGGAGCTAAAGCTCGCGCCTTTCCAACTCGACTAGAAGGCTCTTTGTTTCTCTCCTTTGGAATTTAATTCATAACGCGTCTTTTTCGTTTCAAGTTTTGATTTTTGACACTTTTAACCCCAAAACCCAATTCCTTTTAACTTTAAATTCCTTTTTCATCCAAAATTAATAATAATATTAATAATAATAATAATAATAATATTAATAATAATAATAAATAAATAAATAAATAAATAAATAAATATAAATTTAATTAAAAAAATTAATAAATAAAATTATATTTTAATTTTTTTTAACTTTTGATCTTAAATTTTCACTTTGTCTTCTAAGTTTGACTTTTGACTTTAAACTTTGCCTTTTTCGTTTAACTTTTAAATTTTCAAATTTAGCTTTTCGGTTTGACTTTTTAAGTTTGACCTTTTTAATTTGACTTTTAAGGTTGACTTGTAAAAAAAAAGGGCATTTTAAATTTGACGTTTGCTTCTAGTTGTTTTTTTAATTAATTGATTTTAAGATCTACAAGGGGTCTGAAAACATGAAAAAGAGTCGTCAGGAGATTCTAAGACAAAATTTCAACTTTTTCGATTATGTCCCTGGAGAAACGCTCGAAACTCAATCGTCTTAGTCTGGCTGATATAATTGAAGAACTTAACGCTTTGAATTGTCGAAAAACAATGAGTTCAGCAAACCTTCCGGTCAATGAAGTGTCGTGTTCTCATTCATGTGAAGTTTCATGTTCTCAATCATGTGAAGCCACGATTAAATTTCTTCGGGAACAAATTGATGTATTAAAAAGGGAAGTTGAGGACCTGAGATATAAAGGATATCAACTCAAGAAAGGACAGAAACCCCTGAAAGCTGAATTAGAAGCAAAAACCAAGGACTTTAGGAAACTTCAGGAAGACTACAGTAACAAATGTGAAAACTATGATTATGTAGTCAAACAAAATGTTGAGCTAGTGGCTGAAGTTGAATCTTTGAAAGGAAAGTTTGAAACTGCCAAACTTGATGTTAGAAAATATGATTTCTCAAGTGAGGTGGTTGCAAATATGATAGACCAAAGCATGCAGTTTAAAAGGAATCAAAACAAGGGTCTAGGGAATGATAGTGTACCTCCTCCTTTCAATCATAACTACACATCCATCCCTCTGACAAAGAACGAAATTGACAGGGAGGCGCATCTTCAATATGGAAAAAGAACTGGATTTGTGTCAGGGGGAGTTATTAATTTTGAAGATACTAATGTTGCTACTTTATGTGCAGGTAAAGTAGAAGAAGATGAGAACAAGGAGAACACTATTGAACAAACAAACGTCTCTTTGAGCTCTGAGTTTGTTGCTTCGAACTCAGCTGCTTCTGATAAACCTGTCGTTGGTAAATACAGGCCACCAATTCCAATGCAACAGAGTTCTTGTGGCACGTGTACATGTGGGAACAACAAGAGACAAGGCAAGGATACACCACCAGGGGCAGGAAGAGACAACTTCACAGTGAAGAAAACAACATGTTTTCACTGTGGAACACCTGGACATATTGCCAGAAATTGTCCTAATTGCACGTATGTTCCCTACTACGCACAAGGCTGGCAGAACGCGTCAAGAGGGAGACACTCCAAAAGATACCCCTCAAAGTCACGTTCAGACCATGATGACTGGAACGTGCAGAAGGCCAAGAATTCAACTCCCAAGGCCAAGCATCCAACTCCCAAGGTCAAGCATCCAACTTCCAAGAACAAGAAGGGAATGTTGACCCAGAAGTCTAGTTTAAGAGATGATCCAGTGAAACAAAGACCGGTTAGGTCAAAGTCATCTCGGCAGTCGGCTTCAAGTGCTAAATCAAGTGTTGAGCCACCCATAGGATCGAAAAAGAAATGGGTTAAACCCAACTACAAATGGGTTCCAAAGGCTCACTTTCCCAAATCTGCTAATGCTTCTAACGTTTCTACATCTTCTGCTTGTGATAAACAGAATATGTCATGGGAGAGAGTATCGTGCGTTGATGACAAAGGTCGACCCAGTTTCAAAATGGACTGGGTTCCAAAGACCAACTGATCCTGCTCTGTGTCGGAGCAGCTATGGAGGCATATCATCAAACTTCAGTTTGTTGGTAGTGGCTGTTCCAGACACATCATGGGGGACATCTCTCAACTGTACAACATTCAGACCGTTGTTTGAGAGTATGTGTCCTTGCGGGAAGGGAAGAAAGGAAGAGATCACTCATGGGGTTAGTTCTTAATAACGTAAAGAATTTTCGGATCTCTTATGAGATTATGCATGCTGTTCTCAAACCTTTTGAATGCAGATTCAATCGGTCAATTACGGTTTGCGTTTTCTTCTCTATACTCCTGTGTTTTTCTTAAGCTGATTCACTTTAAAGACTAATTTTTGTTTTAGGATAGTTTAAATTTGCGCAATTACTTTCGTTTCTCTCCTATGCACAAATTTTGGGGGGAGAAATAAAAACAAAACAAAAATTAGAAAATTAAAAAAAAAAAAAAACAAAAACCAAAAACATTAGAAAATCAGAAAATAAAAAATATATTGGTTATGAGTCTTTGCTTGAGATAGATGTTTTGGGAAGTGATATTATCAAGTGATAACAGGTAACCTGAGTCTGCGTAACGTACCCGAAGTTGAAGGGTCTATGCTCTGACTTGATGCGTCGGTAGGCACGAAAAACTTTGAATGGACTTGACTAAGGAGAGTTGAACTTAGAAAATTTATAGACTTGAGAAATCTTGACCTAGTTAGATCCATTCAGCCTGACAATACGACGCTCGGATAGGTTGAGCAGGGAGATATATATGGGAATCTACTTGTCACATTAATTGAACCCGTACTTGGAACCGTGGTTTAACTTTTCCTCGATGTGCGGATTCTGTCCTTAATTCCGGTTGGATGGGGCAACTGGTAAATTCTGATAAATTAGGACTGTAGAATATCATTTTCTTTCTCTCTATCTGTTAGTCATATGTTGTCTCCTTTGCGTGACTTCCAATCCGACCTGGTACACAACATATGCAACTCTATTTCTCTGCAGGAAATATATATGTGTGTGAAATATATGTGTGAAATACTTCTCATCTGTTAGCTATATGCTGTCTCCTTTGCGCGACCTCTAATCCGACCTGGTACACAGCATATGCAACCTTCTTCTTCTCAACCCCTCTGAAGTAGTTAGCAATAGAATTCTGAATCTCTTCTCTCTCTGAATGGTTGTCTGCTCACCCAGTGTAAGGAGTACTCTGGAAGTTCTTGATGGCTGGGGCATATCAGGAAGCGGGAAACACGTTCCAGTACACTTAAAATTGAATACTCAAAGATTGTCTATAGATCTCGCTGCTTAATTTAGGTGGACAACAATATCTCTGGTCGTCGTCAGATGAATGGACCTTAAGGTATAGTATCTAAGGAATTAGGATCAGATATAAATTTTAGGTTTTTAAGTTCATCATGTCTTGTATCAAATAATATGTCCTAAATCAGTCACAATTTTTCGTGTTTAAGTGGACAACAATACCGACGATCGACCCGACAAAGATGTGAATATGGAAGGTACCGACAAGTGGATAAAGGCTGTCTAAAAACTTTGATCCCAAATCACTCTTAAAGTTAGATATCATTTTTGTTTTTGCTAAATTTGTCATTGTTTCTTCTAATTTAAATATTAGGGAGAATTAAAAATTAAAAATAATGAAAAAATCCAAAAATAGTGTTATTTATGTTTTATTTCTTGTTCAGAAAAATAAAAAAAATCCAAAAAATATTTTTCTTTCTGTTTTAATTTGTGTGCTAAGTTTTCTTTTAGTTTTGTTTGTCTTGAAAAGTGATTTCAGGTATAGATAAGACTCATGGAGTTTGTGTTGAAGATTTCTGAGCCAAAGCTTTGTCCGTGAGCATCGAAGAATTCACATTTGAAGGAGCAAGAAATGAAGATTATTCTTTCAACATTCAATCCTTTAACCCTAGAAGCAAGGTGAAGCTACAATTGAAGATTATGTGACAGATTGCATTGAAGCCTCCTCAATCAGTCTACTGCTATCTTTGTACCTGCTGAAGTGATCCAGAAGATTTGTTCTCTCTGAAGATTCTCAAGCTGAAAGCACTATCTTTCAAGAATCAGTACGTAAAACCTCCTTACCCAACGTGTGTTCAATGCTAAATTCTGAAGAAAACCTCAAGTGATCAAGATGAAGTCATTCATTGAAGATTCATATGTTCATCCTGATGCTGTGAAGAAATTGAAGATAAATGTTGAAGCCAAGCTCTCATTGAAGATTGACAAGAAGATTAACCTACTTTTTAGGGGGAGCTTGTTGGGTCAATTAAGAAAAGAAAGCTATAAAACAAGGGGGAGATTGTTAGGTCAAAATATGGTTTATACTTTGCTTTTCTGGGCAATTATATTTTTGTGTAATAAGTGTAGAGTTTTCGGCCTAGTTTACGGCCGTAAACACCTTACGGCCGTAAACTCATTTACAGCCCATTTTTTTCCGGCCCATATCCAACATGTATAAATAGAGGTGTTAGGGTGAGGAGTAGAGATTGATGAGATTGATGAACCCTAGAGAGTTTACGACTAGAGAGAAACAGGAGCTTTTACGTGTGTGTGAATCTTTTGTATCCAGATCTTCATTCATATCAATACATACAAAGATTCATATTATTATTCTTCTCCTTCTCTTCTATTTGATCTGACATCATCCATTTGATTGGGATTCCGCACCATCAAACGGATCTGATTGATACACAGGCGAATTAGGGACTTACAATAAATCTTTTCTGTATGAACGTACCCTTTTTGTACGAGTGTGTTGTGTGATGTATCATAAACTATACCTATTACAGTTTATCTAAAACGTTTGTAATGTATAAGAACTCTTTTATGGAAATGCATTAATGTTATGAATCCATTAAACTATACTTTTTATAGTTTATTATACGTGTTCTAAAATGAATGTATAATATTTATTATGAGTGATTTAGTTTCAGTTCATGATGATAAACTAACAAAGAAACGCATTCAATAATTAGAACTTATGATTATACACTTTTCTCAACATAATACAAAGTGTTATGATATTTATATGCTGTTGGCTAACTTTAGCCATTCTGCACTGTTTTGGAAAAATCATAGAAAAATCATACGAAGTCAAAAACTAGATCCGTAAATTCTGAGAGTTCACAAAATGTGTCTAGTTTACTCAGAATTTTTATCACAATTTTTAATGACATCCAACATGGGGGAATAAGTCCAAAATCACAGACTGGTCCGGATTGTTGTTTGAAATGATAGGCGTTTTGTAAAAATCGCCATAAATTGTAGAAAAATTGTATGGAGATGTGCAAGTAGTCATTGTAAATCTAAGCACTTGAACTATTTTCACCTTATACAGTTTTGAAAAAAAAATGTTAAAGTTGCCCAAAACAGTCCGTGAATGGAGTTGAACGTTTTCTGATGAAGGCTGTTAGAAAAACTTAGTTATGTTCTTGGTGTTTTAACTTGTATTCCCCCCCCCCCCCCCTAAAAACTTGAGAAAACATGAAAATGTAGGGTTATGAACTCACCTTAAGTGATTTCAGTAGATGATTGTTGAAGAACGGAAGTGTTTAACTCAAGAACACTTGGAGATGCCTTGAAGATTTTCGAGAATCTAACATCATAGTTATGGAGTTTGTGTAAGAAATCAATGATTTGAGTAGAATGAAGTGTAATAATCACAAGGAGGATGAATTATACTTACCAAGAGTGGAAGAACACTTGATAATCAGCCTTGGAGACTCGAAATGGAGAAAAGAAGTTTGAGAGAAAAGTGGTGCTTGATTCTTGGTGAAATGAGAGCAAATGAGAGAAGTGAGGAGAGAGGATGAATATTCAGCACTCAAAAACGTGGGAATGGGTGGTAATTGAGTGTAAGGGACATTGATGTGACCTAGGTATGGTGGGGAGGTGTGGCTGGTCATAGAGTGGGTGTGGGAGTGGTTGCTTGTGTCATAAGGTAAAGCAAAGTCAACACTCCACCTCTTTGTACTTTACCCACTTGCTTTTATTATTTAAATAAAGATTTTTATGAAAATATGATTAAATTGTGAATATTTAGGGTTTATTATGTTACAATATGATTTTGAGTGAAAATCCCGCGTTAAAATAATTAAAAACGGGCCTTAAACGCAAAACTATGCGAAAACCGGGAAGAAAAGCATTCCCAGCGAGACCTCTCGGTCCTAGGCCGAGTTTTGGTCCTGCTGATGCTGAGCCGGAAACGAAGGGAGGTGAGGAAGCGAAAGGAGGCGAGGAAGCGAAATAGCCCGAATGAACAGTACCTTCGGGTGCGGTTCCAGGAGCCTTCGGGTTCGGGTGTATGTGCGAGGTTCGGGCCTGCAAGGACCTTTCGGGTTCGGTTCTTCCTGGGCGAGGTTCGGCCCTGAGAGGACCTTTGGGTTCGGGTCTCCTAGATTCAGTCCTCTTGGTTTCGGTTCTTAGCAGGTTCGGTCCCTATAGGGACCTTCGGTTCTAAGAGGGTTCGAGTCTTCTTGGTTTCGGTCCCTGAGAGGACTTTCGGGTCCTAAGAGGTTTCGCCCCTAATAAGAGGATTTCAGGTCCTTAAACCTATTTTACTTGTTTTTACCTCGTTTTAAGCCGTTTTTGACCCGGTTAAGGGTCGGAATGACACAAATGACTTCAAAAAGTTACGGAAACTTGTGAGAGAGATTTGGGAGAGATTTCACATACTTGGAGAGATTTCTCATACAAAGAGATATTTGGGAGAGATTTCACATACTTGGAGAGATTTCTCACACAAAGAGATATTTCACATACTTGGAGAGATTTGGGAGAGATTTGACATTCTTAGAGAGATTTGGGAGAGATTCTTGATTAGAAGAGATAGAGTGAAAACGATTGAGAGAGGTTTCATGTGTGGCATTTGCGAGCATCCGGCATCGCAATGCATGGTTCGTAAACTCTGTTAAGCCTTGTTTAAGGATCTTACAGACTCCCGATGAGTATGCAACATTGTTTTATCAGTTTGGCTCGCCACGTACCACAGTTTTAGGTTAAGCAGATCTAGATGTTCGCACTTTTTGCTTTATGATATCTCATTAGAATAGAGAGTTGTGTAGAAGTTTCATAATGTAAATTCTAGTACCCACGGGCAAATTGAGTCAAACGGTTTGACTTGTTGACTTTAGTTGACTTTGACTTGACCGAAATTTGACAGTTGTCACATGATATGACCACTAGGGTCAAAATAAAAATCATCTTCTTAGTCATTACCGAAACGATGGTAACAACATACTTCAACAAAATGGAATCAATTACTAGCTTCTTGGTAACCTTGTGACTTTCCCTGATCCAAGTGCGAGTCTTGTGCTTCCATTAGTATACGCCTCTACTACCATTCGCACCTACTCATACTTGTCACAAGTATTGCCTCACAATTATCCAAGTCACCGTATAAGAAAATCATATAGCAAATTAACACACGAGATAACAAAACCAAGGTTCATATTATTTCTTGAAACAATGGCATAGGTGTTCAAGTTCACCCTAAAACATCTCTCCTTTATTAAGCTACATCATAAGATCCTATTTATATGGATACCATATAAATCCTTTCTCCTAATCCCTTACGTCGTTACCTGCTTCATCAAGGATCATCGGGAATGATCTTGCCTTTTGATTTGGTGGCATATTTTGCTTTATATCTCCTTCCCTCTTCGGTCGGTCTTGCTACAAGTGCCATTCCTCATTACATCTATAACACACCCTTTTGTTGAATGTACACTCATTGCCATAATGTCCAGTATTTCCACACTTTAAACATGTCACCTCATCGTCACATTTTCCAAAGTGTTTCTTCTTGCACTTATCGCACCATCTTACTTCACCTCCTCCTCCTTTGAACTTTTTTAAACCAAACTTTGAGAATTTTCCCTTCTCCTTGGACCTTAAAGATCCTTCAGATTTCCTTTTCTTACCAACTTCATCTCTCTCTAGACCCTTTTCCCTTATCTGGGTCTCAACATTCTTAGTTGCCCAGATGGTTACTTTAAATGTGGTTGCTTGCTTGACCATCGAACCAAAGTCCGCAGGCAATCCATTAGCAAACCTGTTGACCTTGGAGGGTTTGGTTGGAAAAAGGTAAGGAACAAGCTTCACCATATCTGTAAAACTTGCAGCATACTCAGTGACACTCATTCTTCCCTTCTTCATGTTCTGGAACTCATAATTGATCACCAGAAGATCCTGCTCAGATCAGTACTGTATTTTTAGTTGCACCAAAAACTCTTCCCAAGACATCTTGCTAGCTTCTCCCTTGGGCATAGTATTAGCTAGTAGCTTCCACCAGTTTAATACCTCAGTCTTTAACAGTGTAACCACGATACCGGTCTTTTGTTTATTGCTATAGTCGCAACTTTCAAACATCATATCAATCTCGGAGATCCAATCCTTAACTTCCACTAAAGTTGGGCTTCCCAAAAGTCCTGGTGGCTTGGATACCATGAAATCCTTGTACTTGCATCCACGTCTGTCATTTTATCCATCTTGGTTATTCCTTCTAACCACTGGCGGTTCAGCTTGACCAACAGTCCTATTGTAGTCTCCTTCTTCTGACCGTCCATCATTCAGTTCTAGTTATTCAACAAGCATCAAAGGTTCATCCCTATTATTCAGCAACAGTTGCCTAATTTCTTCCCTCTTTTCGGACATCATAACCCAAATCATGGCTTGTACTCCAACCATCGTGAATGGCTCCAATGCAGCTTCTACTATCGGCACTTGCTTAATCCCTTGGGGATGAGGCTGCTGATTTTTGTTCCCATTTGCGTTTCCGAGTCCACTTCGGGTCCCAACCATGTTGATCTATACACCAAAGTAGGTTATTTTAGATATTTATTTATGGTAGACGTTTGAATCCTCCTTATCAGTCCAAAACGTTACATGTTAGTTCTATTATCGTAGTCGACCGTTTAGAATCCTGAACACATAAGGTTTCTAGATCCGGTTGGCAACAAACCATAGATCCGAACAAATAATAGCATATAAGGAAAACATAAAGCAATTAGCACATAAAATCATTGTAGGTATCTTTCCTAAAATAAACTAGTGCGCGTATCTAAAATATGGTAGACACTCATATCACGAACATCGCTTAGCATTCTAAGTTTAAGTCTAGAAATCCCACAAATTCCTAGTTCACTTAAACTAATGCTCTGATACCAAGTGTGACATCCCGATTTTCATGGCCAGAAAGGAAAAATTTCTTTATGCTTCATTTTTAAAATTAGAGTATACTTTTAAAGAAAACTGTTGTGGAATTTGTTCCCAGAAAAACATGATAATGATATTATAAAAGCATTTCCGAAGAAATGCATTTTGTTTGTATTAAAACTTTGGGTTGCCATCATCAATACAGAAACATAAGCATAAATAGAGATTACATGTATTTACACTAATGATTTTCATCTCCTTTAATCTCTCAGTGTAACGTAGCTTCGTATCGACATTTTTGATACAAATAAACTGAGTGGGTCAGGTTGGGAAACCTGGTGAGTACATAGAGTTTCAACCCACAATAATAAAATTATTATGTTTTATCATCATATAATTAACCTAATTACAGATCCGCATTATCTTCTTTATTTCTTAAGGATCTACCCTAAGAATCATCTATCATTCAAGTTTTCATTCCTAAGGATTCTCCTAAAGAATAGGCACGAAGTCAATCGTTTCCTATGGTGAAAGCTTCCAATGTTATTTATTAGGAACAACTACTACTGTTATCATTTAGGCGAGACTATCATGATTATGACGATCTCTATTAGGCGCAGCTGCCGATATTATCATTTAGACGAAGCGGCAAGAATTATGTAGATCTCTATTAGGCGCAGCTGCCGATATTATCATTTAGACACAGCTTCCAGAATTATGATGTTCCTTATTAGGCGGAGTTGCCGAAATTATCCTTTTTGCGCAGCTGCTAGGATGTTTAGAGTACATAGTAGTTCAAAAACATCTACAGGTCGTAGCACAACTGCCAATCTTCATCTATATCATCTTTCATCACTCATCATTTATCTACCCATTTCTACCCAATATATTTATAGATATAAAATTAATATATAGTTTAGATCTGAAAAAGTTTAAATCTTTCATCCAACATAGATATCAAGATATAAGATTCATATACAACTTAGATCTGAAAAAAAATGTTTAAATCTTTCATCCAACACAGATCTCAAGATATAAAATACATATATAAAGTTTAGATCTGAAAAAATAAAGTTTAAATGTTTCATCCAACATAGATCTCAAGATATTAAATATATATACATTTTAGATCTAAAATAAAGTTTAAATCTCTCATCCTACATAGATTTCAAGATATAAAATACATATACAATTTAGATCTGAAAAAGGAAGTCTAAATTTTTCATCCAGCACATATCTCAAGATTTAAAATACATATACAGTTTAGATCTGCAAAAAAAAAAAAAAAAAAAAAAAAAAAAAAAAAAAAAAAAAAACTTTCATCCAACACAAATCTCAAGATATAAAATACACATATAGTTTAGATTTGAAAAAGGAAGTTTAAATCTTTCATCCAGCACAGATCTCAAGATATAAAATACATATACAATTTAGATCTGGAAAAAAAAAAGTTTAAATCTTTCATTCAGCATAGATCTCAAGATATACAGATACTAAGCATACATATCACGTAATTTATATAAAATACTTAATATATATGTGTAAGATAAAAGTAACTATGCAATCACTTGATGAGGTGGTGATTCCAACTTGGACATCGCTTCGCTTCGACGAAAATGGGTGGTTTGCTTGAAAATCGGATGATGGGTGGGCAGAGTTTCCGAATTGAAAAACTCTTTTTATCGGAGCCTTCTGGTTCTCCGGGGCTTTCTTATAGTGCTAGGGAAGTTTCTTAGTCTTTGGAGGTGTTTGGGAGGGTTTAGAGACTGAGTATAAATAAAACGAATAAGTTTAAGTTGTGAAAAATGAAGAAACTCTCAGGTGGTATTTATAGGCTGAAAAAGTGATGAACTCGTCGAGTTTATGATCCAAATCATCAATTTTCTGGCACCAAACTTGTCGAGTTTCTGGTCCAACTTGTCAAGTTAGTGTCACTTGCTGTTATCTGGTAGGGGGAAAGCAATGGCTCAGATTACGCCACATCACCCACTTCGCTGCAGCACCCTTCCAACTTCTAAACTTCGTTACTTTCACACACGAGCTCTGATTTTGACGTTCTTTATATCCATGCGTACGTATTGACAAGATCCACAACTTTCCTTTTGACTCCATCAGCTAATTCCTGACCAATTTTAAATTTAACAGTATGAGAAGATTACATTGTTTAACGATCGTGTAAAACTCATAACTTCTACATATACGAAGTTAGATTTGGACATTCTTTTTATGCACGCTCTCGGTTAATGTATACTACGAATTTCGTTTAGATCGCTAATGATAAAAAGCTCTTTATCACAAATTCACTTTTTACGTCATACATTGTCGTGCTGGTTTTATCACGAAACATTGACAGGTAATAACTTCTTCGTTATAACTCGAATTTCAGCGCTCTTTATATGTACGGAAACTTTGAGACATATGCTATAACTTGGTTAAGGTTATTTACTCCAAATAATATTCTATCAAAATAATCTACAATTTCTTGTTGAAAGTTGAAGTTTTTCTTTTTAAAGAAATCTTTAGAAAAAATAACTCAATTTACCAATTGGTAGTCGGTTCCATAGAGGAAATAACAAGAAATACATAAAAGTTGAGCTTTCTAAAAGAAAAGAAAAAAAAAGTATATAGTTTAGAAGGAAAAACAAAGTCAAAATATAGGTTTTTTTTTATGGATAACGCTTATATTGGGTTTATTTTATATCTTTTTAAAGTTTATTAAATTATATATATATATATATATATATATATATATATATATATATATATATATATATATATATATGTTCAGGTTCATTTGAGACCATTCTAATTTTGTGAGACCGTGAGACCAAATCTAAAAATAATTTTAAAATGCAAAATAAATGGAAAAATCCAAAAATTCTTTTTTTAAATATTATTTTCGGAACTTGAATTAAATAAAAAAAATTAAAAAAAATTAAAAAAATAAAATAAATAAAAAAAATCTCGTTTTTTTTTGAAAAATACGTGAAATATTCTAACTAGAATATTACACTGACATATTCTAAAAAATAATTTTAAAATGCAAAATAAATGGAAAAATCTAAAAATTCTTTTTTTAAATATTATTTTCGGAACTTGAATTAACTAAAAAAAAATTAAAAAAATCTTATTTGTTTTTTTAAAATACGTGAAATATTCTAAATAGAATATTACACTGTACATATTCTAAAAATAATTTTAAAATGCAAAATAAATGGAAAAATCAAAAAATTCTTTTTTTAAATATTATTTTCGGAACTTGAATTAACTAAAAAAAAATTTTAAAAATTAAAAAAAAAAAAAAAAATGCATCTCACGGTCACACAAAATTAGGCCGTCTCACATGAACCTAACCCTATATATATATATATATATATATATATATATATATATATATATATATATATATATATATATATATATATATATATATATATAGTGTACGACCCTTACTATAAATATTGTATCCATATATTTTGGTGGAACATACAAAAACCCTAACAAGTATTTTTCACATAATTCAATATGGTATTAAAGCTAACGGAAACGTTTAAAATTTATCCCAACCTTAAGGAACCTAGTCTTAAAACGGGTGGTCATGTGATGTGTTACACCCCCGGCTGTCGTCGTAAATACTTAGGTGCACGATGTAAATCAATGAGTATAGTTATTGAACATACAATGAAGAGTACAAATATGTTTTTCTACTATCATTGAAATATAAATTACATTGTCGATGGCTATTACTAGATCGCAACACACGCCTAACAATCCGGCGTTTACAAATCTATAGTAAAATAACGGAAAGTCTTATATACAAACTCTTCCGACATTTATAAATACGTAGTTTTCTATCAAAAGTATAAAATATATGAGTTATAAAAGTGTTTTTGGACTCATATAGAAACATTGTTTGTTCAAATACAAAAGTAAAAAATTTGACAAATATATTAGTATTTAAAACTTATAACAAGTTTTATGACCAAAATGCATTTTATATAAAGATTTTGAATATCAAGTTATATAAAATAAAGATGTGTCACACCTTGTGAAAATATAATATGATCAACTTCACTATTGAAATTTTGTACAAGCGATTGAATTGTTTATATGAATAACTCATAATTTATGTCTTTATAAAGTCTGTATGGTAGCATCGTAGTATTTATTAAGTGTTATCTTACTTAATTTGGAAACTGACACCTAATCAATGAGGCAAAATCATCCCACATAAACGTGATATTTTCATGCAAAAATGAAGTGTTTATATGAATAACTTATTAAATGTAAGTTAATAAACTTTCACAAGTCTTGTCATGATGTAATTAAGTGTTATATGTCTTAATTTTGGTAATAACACTTATCTTTTTAAGTCACAACTATTCAATTACATATAGTCTCTTTCAACTAGTATAAGTAACAAAAACCTCGTATAAATCCTATGTTGATTATATACGGTAAAAAAACGAATATGGGGTCTTAATGAGCTCAAAACCGAATGATGACGTGAGACATCTGCACCAGCACTACAAAGGGACGTGCTAAAAGTCCACACCATGATTTATCAGGTATCATTTTGGGTTTTCAAACTTTTTTAATGGAAATCTTTTTTAACAAACCAACTTCACAGGGTGGTAGATCAAGTCACTAGGCGCATGAAAAGTAGTTTCCAGGCCAATCGGGACTCAGTCGCGTTTTTGGAACTTTTGAAAGGCGTATCCATTCAACGTAATGACTTCACGGGTTTATAGATCTACTCGTCAGGATTCAGAACATATACTTTTTGAGCCGAATACAAACTTGCCGGAAAATCTTGTCGGAAACTGCCTCCTCACGGCAACGTGTGGAGGAAGTGGTGGCTTTTTGCGACTATTTTTGGCCGTCGCCGGTAGGACTTCTTCGGAGCAGGGCCAAAGAGGGTGGTTGCTGAGGTGGAGGAACAACGAAAGGGGTGGTGGCTGGTGGCTGGAATTCACCATCAGCAGTCGGCGGTTCAAAAGTCGAGGAAGAGAGAGAGAGAGAGAGAGAGAGAGAGAGAGAGAGAGAGAAGGGAGTAAAGGAGGCAACTTAAATGGCTAAATTTTTAATTTTATTTATAGCAAAAAAAATTACAATTGACACCCTCTCCCATTGCCGTTTGTCACCTTGAAAAACGCACCAAATTTCCGTTTTCGTAAAAATTTTCCATATATACAAAAACATTGTTCCAAGTGTGTAGAGTCCAAATATGTA
The DNA here is from genome assembly GCF_052625555.1 of Lactuca saligna. Taxonomy (NCBI): domain Eukaryota; kingdom Viridiplantae; phylum Streptophyta; class Magnoliopsida; order Asterales; family Asteraceae; genus Lactuca; species Lactuca saligna. The sequence continues at coordinate 199,209,650 of NC_136424.1, read as the reverse complement.
AACAAAATTCTCAAATTATAGAAGATACAATGTTTAAAATGCGTTTTAAGTTTTATAAATTTACACAGTTGGTCGGCTAGTTTTTCATTATTTTTAAAATCCAGTAACCTTTGCATATGAACTTTGTTTTTGACGATCTTTATATCCACAAAGTCGTGAGAACATACTTTATGCAATTTGATCGTCCATTGTCCCCAAGTATACTCAATGCAAAAAAAATCACCAAATTAAATGATAGTTATTTTTACTAACATTGTTTTCAAACGTTTGACCCTAATTAGAGATCCAAAAAAGTATTCTTTATGCAACTTTGAGTCAAATAACTTCGATTGTATTCAACATCATAGAATACTATACAATAGCCCTTTTTTTTTTCTTATATATATATATATTTTTTTTTTTTTTTTTTTTTTTTTTTTTTTTTTGCAGTGGTTTGATCAACAAACTTTGTCTTATTTTTACCAATTGTCACATTATCCCCCCGTTGAAAGGAATTTCGTCCCGGAATTCAACTTGTAGATAAAAGATCATTAAACAATTGGGGTATTTTATGTTTCCCTTGATTATCTCATGATCCTTCTATAGTCGTTTTAAGTTAGATAATTGAGTTTAGGGAGTTAATCAAATAGATTACTCCATCCTAAGGCCTCAACCAAAAAAGGATAAGAAAACAAGACTGAATGAAGTATTCTAAGGCTATCAAAATCTTATACAAAACTATATCACGTGAACTTAACAACCATGGAACACTAGCATGGTTTCTCAGTTCACTTTATCGAGAAGGATAACAAGTATTTCATCAAACAGACACTCATTGCGGATTGATTTGTGAAAAATGGTATGTACATTATTGGGTTCCTAAGACAGCTTGAGTGGATACGTAATAGGACTAATTCTCACAATAATTTCAAAAGGTCCTATGTATCACGGGACAGACTAGCCTTGTCTTCCAAATCATATCATCTCTTTTCAAAGAGAGACTTTCAATATCACTCTAACTTCAATTTCAAATTTTCAAAGGCTTACATTTTATGTTAGAATAACTCTTATGACGATCATGTAAAAACTTCGTTTCTTCTTGAGGCAGTTTGTAATCTTTCTCAATTTCACACAATCTTTTTTGTAATCTTATGAGTGATTTATGGACCAATTGGTACTTTTTTTCGTATAAAGCCATAAGTGGTGCGGTATTTTATGTTGGTGTCATAACTATGATTGTAGGAAAACTCAATCAGTGGTAATGAGTATCGCACGCACTCCCAAGGTCTATCATGTAGGTTCGGAGTATTTCTCCCAAGTCTGAATGGTTCTTTCATTATGGCCATCAAGAATCGTAAGTTTTGTTTATATTCAGGCGCATACCCAAGGATTATGATGATTGCCAAGATCGCTTGGTGAATTTACCATCCTGGTGAGACATGATACAAATCGGCACCTCATGCAGTTTGGAGTTTCCCTGGTAAAGGTGTTGATAAGGTTTTACTGATGGGTTTTGAGCAAAAGAACATTCTTATGTGCACATGCGAAACCCTAAAGCTTTTGATCTAGGTTTCTCTATTGTACATTTAAATAAACCAAAGCTTGTAAACCCTAATCTAGCATATCATAAAAACGAGATCTACAATTAAAACAAGTTTGGATGATTATTTTTTATAATAGCAAAAATCTTCAACTTCAAGAGCTTAGTATCACAAGTGTAATAACTCTAATGGCTTACAAGAACCAAGGCAACAAGATGATCTTTGAGCAGAGGGAATGGAGGCACAAAATCGGCTTTGAGGAGTCTTAGGGTTTCTAGTGGCTGATTTTTGATGCCCTAGGGGTTCCTTATATAGTGGTACTGCTATGGTTTTAGTCAAAACCCTAATTGGATGACTTAGGCCTTAAGCAGTCCAAAGAACCTTCTAGGATAAGGCCATAGATGAAATCTAAGTGGGCTTCCACTCTTTATTTCGTCCCCCCTCATATCCATAAGGATCTACTACTCAAATCCAATTATTCTATAATTGGCAATACCAGACCCCTTTGTTCAATTAATCTCTTTTGATCACAAAATCAATTTCTTAATTAAATCTTGATCAATATTAATTAACTAATATGAAATAACTTTTAATATATTATTCATATAATATATTAATAAACCATAATATCCTCTCTCCATAAATCATCTTGTCAAGTTGCTTTGGTGAAGGTAACCCAAAAGGACCATGCCAGAACCGGGTCAAGTACATACCAAATATAGTTATGGACTTAGACACTAATCCAATAGTTTCCCACTTGGATAAGTCTAATAACTAAATTTGCAAGTACAACTTCAAGATATGATTAGCAATCGTAGCTCTCAAAAGTCGCTGTTGAACTCTGATCATATCACTAACCTGTCATTTCGATAAGGGATCGTATAGTCCTCCATTCTCAAGATATCGTGCGGACAATTATATGGAACATAGTCATACTTATTGTCTAGCAGTTTGTTTCTCGATCTCTGATTTCTCTTACATAGAACTTAATTAAACATATCAATTCAATCTTGATTGGGCCCGACACATAAGTCAAACCAAAGCATCGAGGGGCCCAGATATCGCTTTTATCCTCTTAGGATAAAAGGAACAAATAAACTTAGACTGATGTGTTTACGCGTTATTAATGCACAACCAATTTCCAAACAATAAATCATATATTAGGTTTAAAGACTATATGATATTATCGTCTTGCGATCACTTGTGATAAATTCCATGAAGCGATGCCAACAAGCATGGGTTTAATCCAATGCTCAAATCTTATTTCATAAGCACTCATGAATGTTGAAGAAAACTTTTGCTATGTCTAATACACTTTAGATAGTCTACAAACCAATTCATGACAACCTTCTTTCATATCTACTTACAACATATGAACGACTGTGGATCATTTGAATAATCTTATTATTTAGGAAGTCAAAACATGCAAAGTGAAACAATAGGTAATTAATTAACACAAGACAGTAACTTTACTCATAAATAATACTTTTTTATTTAATCATGAAATGTTAATAACAATTTATCTATTAAATGTTTCGAAACTATCTAATCTAAACTAATATCGTCCTTTAGCCCAATGCTCCTAGCGTGCTGCAAGAGCTTAAACCTACTCAGTCCCTTCATAAGGGGATCTGTTGGGTTATGCTATGACGATACCATCTTCACTACGAGGAGTCCCTCTTCTACCCAATGTTTAATAAAGTGATGAGTTCGTGTCGATATGTCGGGATCTACCATGATCCCTTGTTTCCTTGGTCAAGGCAACTGCTCCTTCATTATCACAGAAAATCTCCATAGGCTCCTTTATGGTTGGCATAACTCCAAGGCCTCCGATGAAGTTCTTCAACCATATCTCCTCCTTTGATGCTTCTCTCTCCGCTATGTACTCTGATTCACACGTTGAATCAACTATGGTCTCTTGCTTGGAACTTTCCAAGTCATTGCCCCTCCATTCAGGGTAAAGACCTAGCCTAGCTGAGATCGATAATTATCTCGGTCTATCTGAAAGTTGGCATCACTATACCCTCGCACCCTTAAGTCATCACTCCCACCGAGGAGTACAATCCATTCCTTGGTCCTTAGAAGGTACTTAAGAATATTCTTAACTATGGTCCAATGCGTTCTACCAGGGTTCCTTTGATATCTGTTGACCATGCTCAAAGCGAAGGCCACATCAATGTGAGTAAAAGTCATAGCATACATGATCGATCCAACTATGGAAGCGTAAGGTACTTGACTCATTTCTACTATCTCAGCTTCGGTATTCGGACTCTGAGTCTTACTCAACTTGGTATTGCTTTGGATTGGTAATTCCCCTTTCATGGAATTCTCCATACTAAAACGTTTTAATACCTTTTCCAATTAAGTATTATGAATAAATCCTATTAGTCTTTTACTCCTGTTTCTCATTATCCTTATTCCCAGATTCTAGGCAGCCTCTCTGAGGTCCTTCATAGTGAAACACTTCCCAATCCAGGACTTGACCTCCTGCAAGGTCAGGATGTCGTTTCCTATGAGTAGCATGTCATCGACATATAGTACGAGGAACTAAATATACTCCCACTGGCTTTGACATGTATACAAGACTCCTCCTCGATTTTCAGGAAGCCAAACTCTTTGACATTCTCATCGAAACAAAGATTCCATCTGTGAGATAATTGTTTCAATCCATAAATGGATTTCCCAAGCTTACACACTATATTAGGATGCTTTGCATCGGAAAAACCCTCTGGCTGACTCATGTAAACATCCTCAGCCAACTTCCTATTAAGGAAAGCGGTTTTGACGTCCATCTTCCATATTTCATAATCATGAAACAAAGTTTTTTCTAGCACCACCCTAATAGTCTTTATCTTTGCAACCGGTGAGAAGGTCTCATCATAGACAACTCTGGGAGTTTGAGTAAAGCCCTTCGCAACCAATCGTGCCTTATAAGCGTGTACTTTCCCATCCATATCGATCTTCTTCTTGAAGATCCACTTGCACGCGACCATCCTATGACTTGGCGCATTGTCAACCAAATTCCGAACTTCGTTGTCATACATGGACTGAATCTCGTTGTCCATGGCCTCTTTCCGTTTCGCAGAGTCCAGGCCTGCCATGGCTTCCTTGTAGCAGATAGGTTCATCCAAATTCACTAGTGTAGTATCACTAATAAACATATCACTCTCACTTGTTTAATGAAAACCATATAACACAGGTGGAACACTAACTCTACTGGAATGTCTAAGAGGTAAGGACTCGTCAATCGGTTCAACAGGAGTTTCCTCCTCAAGTTGAGCGCTAGTGTTTTAGGTTCCTTCATCGTTCGATTATTGAAGCTCTTCAAGATCGATTTTCCTCCCACTATCTCCTTGGCTTATGAGTTCCCGCTCTCGGAAAACCCCTCTCCTCACAATGAAGACAACATTTTCACTCGATCTATAGAAGAGATATCCAACGGAATTTTGTGGATAGCCGATGAAAATACACTGCTTAATACGAGGTTCGAGCTTGTCGTGAGTCTCTCGTCTTACGAAAGCCTCACAACCCCAAACCTTGATATGTGCCAATGAGGGAGCTTTCCTCATCCATATCTCGTGAGGTTCTTTGGCAACCTTCTTTGTAGGAACTAGTTAAGGATATGAGCGACAGTATCTAAGGCATACCCCCATAATGAGATAGGTAATGAAGCATGACTCATCATGGAACGATCATTCAACTGCGGTGTCCTAGGTGGCGTCAATTGAGAAACAATTTTACAGTACTTAAGGTAATCGTTGAACTCAAGACTAAGGTACTCTCCACCTCGATCAGATCGAAGCATCTTAATTTTCTTGACCAACTGATTCTACACTTCCTGCTTAAACTCTTTGAACTTTTCAAAGGTTTCTGACTTGTTTTTGATTAAGTAGATATAGCCATATCTGCTATAATCATTGGTGAATGTCACATAGAAGTGGCTCGCATACCATGTGGTAGATCTAATGGGCCCACACACATCAGTGTGTATGAGATGCAATAAACCCTCACCCCTTTCACAAGAACCAATAAAGGGTGACTTGGTCATCTTTCCAAGTAAACAAGACTCGCACACGTGATCGTCCCTAAAGTCGAATGACTCTAACACTCCATCCGATTGGAGTTGGGCTATGTGTTTCTTGTTGACATGTCTAAGACGACAATGCCACTAGCATGCTTTATCGAAATCATTGGAAGACCCGATACACAACACATCATTTCCTAAATTGTCTACAACCATCACAGTTTCATATATTCCATTACAAGGAAATGCTTCAAAATAGAAAAACACCATTAAAGAAAGCATTAATAGAACCTTTTTCATTATCAAATGAGAATCTAAATCCTTGTTTATATAAACCATGAATAGAAATGATGTTTCTTGCCATTTCGGGCGAATAACAACGGTTATTCAAATCTAGTCCTAATCCATTACTAAGCACTAAAGAGTAAACTTCAATCTTGGTGACAGGCAATGCTCTTCTGTTCCCCATGATCAAGTTTATCTCCCCATGATCCACATCCCTATTTCTTCTTAGGCCCTGCAAATCAGAACAAATGTGAAAATGACACCCTGTAGGCGGTCGACATATCTCTGCATTTTCTACAGATGAGCATTGACAAACTCTCCATCCCTCATCTTGGTCGTGATCATCGAAATGATGATCTCGTATCTCTCCTGCTTGGAACTTTGGTGGTACCTGTCTAGTAAATTTTGGTTCATCTCATAGGGATAGAAGTCCTCATAGGACTTTTGGAGTTCAACAGTCATGTTTGCGAGCATGATGCAATGGACTTTCATGGCATCACGCTCATTAGCCTCAAAGGCAGCGATCTCCTCGGGAGTAGCAGTGTTGACATCTATTTCTTTCAGCTCTTTGTCGAGGACATACTCCTAGTCCTCGTAGCGGGTAACCATTTGCATATTTCAGATCCAATCATTAAAAATGTTTCAATCGAATATCACCCTCCCACACAAATTCATGAGTGAGAATGATCCGGAAGATTTTGAGCTGGAAGCGTTGTTGTTCGGGTTAGACATATGAAAAAGAAAAGAGACAAAGTTTGATTAGAAAAGAATCGCCAATTAAACACCCAAATGATAAATTAGGGCTAGGATCCAACAACGTTATTCACAATTTAGAATAGGGATGTCGTAATCTAAACAACAAATAATTTGAAGGTAAGAGAATGACGATTCACTAATTTCCATCATGAAAAAAAAGCAATTAAGTTTTAAATGTTTTGAAACTCCTAGATCTTTTGAGATTCATTGAACTTTTCAATGGCATATTTAAAAATTGATATGCCCTTCAAGTTTGTGACTGAGATACCGAGGATCACAAACAAGGTGTGAATAACCATGCAAATGTACTTGGTGCCCTCAATGTTACAGTCACCTAATCAATCTTTCAGTTAGCCTCATACGTCCCATTGATCTATGAAAAACATCGAGTCACCCTTTGCCAACTTTGCTAGACCCAAATTAGTGTTCCGGTTAAGCACACACGTTCCACTAACATCTTGGCAAGGGTACAAAGTGTAATTTCATGGAATAGCACCATTTTCACATTTTGGGTAAAGTAACTAAGATTGAGAAGTTTATTAAAAAAAATTTAATTACTTTATTAATCATTATTAATGAGTAATTAGTTTTCTTATCCTACCCGTTCGGTAAATGACCCTCTACCAATCAAGGAAGCGGCGGGTGAGAGTGGACACCCATTAAACTATCATTTTGTAGGCAGCAACCTTATACCCCCTTATAGATCGGATTCGTGAATGGGGCCTACTAACAGTAAGTATAGCATTTATCTTCTACATATATAATATTTATTCTTATAACATTATAATAGTATGTGGTTGAAGTTTGAACTTGTAAAATTCTAGGGTTTGGAATTTAATTATTTCAAAATTAAACTTTTAATAAAAAATTTAAACTCCAAAACTTAAGGGAAAAATTTGAAATATTTCAAATATAATTAAACAATTAATTGGTGATTATCTAATTTTGACATAATCTAATTTCATACAAGATAATTGATCAAATAATTTGAATAATTAAGGTTTATCATATAAGAAAAATAATTATCAAATTAATTGATAAATATCTTTTTTTAGAAGGATAATCAAATGGAATCAATAAAAATCATATTTTATTAATTAAAAACAATTTTGGTAATTATCCCAAGTCAAAATAAGCCAAAATCCCGAAAATCCATCTGTTTGACACCCCGACTCGCTGAATCCCTTACATGACTCACCTAGTTCATCTGACTCGTCGAGTTCATCATGGGACTCAACGAATGTGTCAGGCAGAAGGCAGAAAAAACGATTTCAAGAAATGAATTAACACACAATGCATCAAATACAATAAAAACCAAGCAAGGCTCAGATACCATTGATGGGTTTTAAGCAATAGAACATTCCTATGTGCAAATGCGAAACCCTAAAGATTTGGATCTAGGATTCTCTATTGTACTTGCAAATAATCCAAAGCTTGTAAAGTCTAATCTAGCATACGATAAAAATGAGATCTATAATTAAAACAAGTTTAGATGATTACCTTTTGATTGTAGCAAGAATCTTCAACTTCAAGAGCTTAGTATCACAAGCGTAATACCTGTAATGGCTTACAAGCACCAAGGCAAGAAGATGATATTTGAGGAGAGGCAATGGAGGCACAAAATCGGATCTGAGGAGTCTTAGGGTTTCTAGTGGCCGATTTCTGATGCCCTAGGGGTTCCTTATATTGTGGTGCTGCTAGGGTTTTAGTTCAAACCCTAATTGGATGACTTAGGCCTTAAGCAGTCCAAAAACCTTCAGGAATAAGGCCATGGATGACATCTAAGTGGGCTTCAACTCTAAATTTCATCACCCCTCATATCCATAAGGATCTACAGCCCAAATCCAGTTATCCTATAATTAGCAATACCATCCCCCTTTGTTCAATTAATCCCTTTTGATCACAAAATCAATTTCTTAATTAATTCTAAGTAATATGATTTCCATTTTAATATATTATTAATAGAATATATTAATAAACCATAATATCCTCACTCTCCATAAATCATCCTGGCATGTTACTTTGGTGAAGGTAACCCAAAAGGACTATGTCAGAATCGGGTCAAGTACATACCAAATATAGTTATGGACTTAGACACTAATCCAACATTTACATCTTTATCAACTTCTTTGTTCTATAAGGAGTGGGAAACATAGTTTGTTTGTTGACTACTACCCAAATAGTATCGACACAACTAGGTTTCTAGGGTAGTTTTGGTATGAAGTCCATTGACATTGGTTCCTACTGTCACTCGGGTATCTCTTATTGTTACACTAACCCTGAGTATTTCTGATATTTTTCCTTTGGTATAGGTTTGATATTTTCCCACTCAAATGTTAATCTCTACTTTTGTGTATGTTAGCTATTTTAGTTTCTTCAGATATGAGCACATTTGTTCAAAGCCTAGATGGATAAAATACTTTAATTTGTAAGCTTCGTCTAAGACTATTCTATCATGCTTTTTGTACTTATTCATACAGATTTGGTTCATAAAGTATTGCATCCTGACATCCCAAAGCTTTGACTTTCTTATCCATTCTTCATAAAGATTTAATGGTGATGATTTCCTCCCTCGGTATTTTGGGTTAAGCTTCTTGGATTTGACAGGTAAGGTTTGAATGGATAGTTATCGTCTAAATTTTGTACCTAACGGGTTTGACTTGCTCCTTTCGGATCACGACATCTACTACAATGTTAGCCCTGCCAGAATGATAACTCATCTAGGAGTTCATCTCATCTTTGTTGCCTCATTTTGAGTTTCTTTGTTTGAAGATGTGTTGTAGATTCTTGTGATCTATAAAGATGCCACACTTTGCACCATGCATGGAATGTACTTAACTCTTCAAGGAAAAACTACAGCTCCTAGCTCAAGGTCCTCGGTAGTGTAATTGTTCTCTTAAAATTAGAGTTTTACGAAGCATAGTTAATAACATTTTCTCTTTTTCAACTTTTGGAATGCATCTCTCTGCTTGTCTTTTCATTTCTTAACTATTCCCATCTTATTGTTGGATTAGTGTCTAAGCCTGTAACCATAATTGGTAAGTACTTGACCCGATTGTGCATGGTTCTTTTGGGTTGCCGTCACCAAAGCAACTTGACTGGAGAAATAATAGAGAAAGAGGTTATTATGATTTATTAATATGTTATAAGAATAATATATTAAAGTAGAAATCATATTTGTTTAATTAATATTGGTCAATAATTAATTAAGAATTAATTTTGTGATCAAATGTAATTAATTAAACTAGAGGGGCTGAATTGTAATTATGTGATAGTTACAAAATAGGGTAAGGATTATCCTAAGGATAGGTTGGACGAATTTAAGGTGATAAGGCCTTAGAATTCGTCCATGATAAGGATTCAAGGCTTATCTTATGGTTTGCTTGGTGAGCAAGCAACTAGATAAGGATAAGGACTGAAACCCTATCTCTACACCTATATAAACACCCCTTTGGCTCATGATTTCGTATATACCTTCCCAAGGCTTCTTAAGGACGAATTTTTATACCTCTCCTCTCTCTCTATAGCCTCTCCATTTGCTCTTGGTGTTTGTGAGCCATTAGAGGCACTACACTTGTGGTGCTTGCTTTCAAAACCTAGGGTTTGAAGATTCAAGTTGTTATTACAATATAACAACAAGAGGTATGTAATCTAACTTTCTTGGTTAATTTCGAAAATAGCAATCATCTTTAGGGTTTTATTATGTGTTCATAATGTTGTATATCTAATAGTGAAGACATAGATCTAAATCTAGGGTTGCATGTACACATAGGATTGTTTGTATAAAACCCAAAAGTGGTATCAGAGCCTTTGGTTAACTTGTTTTCAATTAGTTTATTCAATTGTATGAACTTGACATATTAGGGTTTATTGCCAATAAACCCTAGGAGGCTAAGTTTTTATCGAGATTAGGGTTTGCAAACCCTAATTTGCAAGAGTTTGAATAAGATCTTCAAATCCTTTCCTTAAACCCTTAAATTTCGAAATCTAGGGTTTGTCTTAATCCCTCGATTTTCGAAATTAGCCTCCTCCCCAAGATAAGATCCTAAATTTTAGGGATTTGGATTATCCCATATCTTGTAATTATCTTCTAATTGTTATATATGGTAATTATAGATTTTGCATTATCCTAACCATAATTTCGAAATCTAGAGAGATAATTAAGGGATTAGGATATCTTAAATGTATAAATGGTAATTATCCTCATGATTTAGATAATCCCTTATGATTTAATAATTAAGTTAATAGTCTAATTCAAGATAATTATTAAATGAGGAGTTTTAATATTTAAAATTTTAATTTACATGTCATAAATTTGAAATTTTTTTTAAGAGAAATTAAAACTAAATTGTTTTGAAAAGTTTCAAAACTTGCCCTCAAGTTTTAGAATTTAAATTTTGATTAAAAGTTTAATTTTGATGCATATTTAAATTCTAAACCCTAATGTTTTGAAATGTTTCAAAACTTGCCCTCAAGGTTTGGAATTTAAAAGTTGATTAAAAGTTTAATTTAGGAATGTTAAATTCTAAAACCCTTGTATTGTTTTGAAAAGTTCAAATCACACCCTTATGGTTTTATTAATTAATTAAGGTCTATAATTAAAAGGAGTTTAATAAATCCATAAAAGTTTTGGTTTACAATTAAAAGTATAATTGTTATATTTGACCACCTAGTATTTTAAAAGTGTAAAACACACCCTATGCTATATATAACATTAAAAGTCTAAACATTATATATATATATATATATATATATATATCTATATATATGTATATATATATATATATATATATATATATATATATATATATATATATATATATATATATAGAAAAAGTCAGTCTTACCGTTAGTAGGCCTCATTCATGAAGCTGGTCTATAAGGGGTGTTTAAGGAAATTGCCTATAAAATGGCGATTGAATGGGTATCCACTCTTACCCACCACACTCTTGACTAGTGGAGGGTCGTTAGCCGAACGGGTAGGATAGGAAAAAACCTTCCATTATAAGTATAATGAAGTACAAAAGTAACTAAATGTTTTACAAATTTCCAATCTTAGTTACTTAGGCAAAAGTGAATTGGTGCAATTCCGTGAAACTACACTTTGTACCCTTGTGAAGACGTTAGTGGAGCGTGTGTGGTTTACCGGCACACTAAATGGTTCTAAGCGAAGGTAGCAAAGGGTGAATCAATTTTTGTCATAGTTCAGTGGAGCGTGTGTGGTTTACCGGCACATCGAATAGATGACTGTAACATGTGGGGGCACCATTTAAGTTTGCATGGTTATTCACACCCGCTTTGTGATCCTCAGCATCCCAGTCACAAACTAGAGGGGCATATCGAGATTTAAACATGCCATTGAAATGTTCAATGAATCTCAAAGAATCTAGGAGTTTTCATAAATTTAAAACTTAAATTTCTTTTTCGTTTTTCATAGTGGAAAATTAGTGAATCGTAATTCACTTACCTTCAAATATTCTGCAACTAGATTACGGCATCCCTTTTCTAGGTTGTGGCGTATTGTGTTGGATCCTAGCCTTAATATCTCATTTGGGTGATTTATTAAGGACTCAATCAATCAACTAACTTGAATTTGGTTTTCTCCCGTTTTGTAGATGTCAAAGTACGACAGCTATGGTTTTCCTAAATTCCGTGGAACAAGCTTTCCACATGAAGATGATATTCCAGGATTCGATCAAGGAACAAAAAATCATGCTTCACTTCCTCCACCTCCTCCAATTATTTTCCCTAACCCAAAAGATCGAAGAATTAAAAGGTTCATTGTCACTAAAGCCCTATTGGAAATGAAACATAAAGATGGTAAACCCGTGTGTGCTCACATTCTAGGAATGAGATCACACATTGATAGGTTGATAATGTTGGGTGTGTCATTCCCGGATAAGTTGGCTGTGAACTGGGTTCTATAATCACTTTCTGAATCATATAATGAGTTCAAAAGAAAGTATTATATGATGGATCATGATGAAAACCTCATTGACCTAACTTACATGCTCATTGCTGCTGAATCAGAAATGATTTGGCAAAGCAGTGGAGCATATTTGTTGGGAAATTCAACCAACTATGCTTCCGTGGACGCTCTTGGAGATGCCACATGTTTCTGCTGCCAAGGGAAAGGGAAATGGATATGAAGCTGCCCAAAGGAACCAAAGAGTCTAAGAGATGGAAGAGTCAAGAAGTGTGGCTCTGCTTCAGGTACAAAATCCACTATCTAACTCCATTAAATTCCTATTCTTTATACATAATGTGATAAGATTACATTTGCATGTTTTGCAGGATCAAAGAAAAGAAAGGAAAGTTGATGGAACAGCAAGATGAGTCTGATCACAAAGAAACGGATTACGATCGCATGGATTCGAAGATCACATTTTGAGCTTAGGAAGTTATGATAGATTTGTTAGGAGTATTTGAATACATAGTTTTTCATTTGAATTTTGCGTTGTAAGGACATGTTTTCCGCTGCTTTGATGAATAAAATAAATTTTGGATTTTATCTTATTTGATTATCCTTGCAATGACATATATGAAAATTGATGTTTGTGTACTTCTACTATTAGCAATATGGATTTGATTCTTAATTAGAAGCGTTAAAAGTTTACCAAATAGGGAGAGTTTCTCATCGCCCAAGTTTCAAGTGGATAGGAACTTGGAATCGTGCAACAAGTATTGCATGATGAATGAAAAACTATCAAATTTGGGAAATTTAGACTAGTCTTTAACAAAGTGTCAAGTGAAGGACTATGAGATCAAGTACACAAAGTTGTGTGTTGATCAAATCCACCACAAGAGTGACAAGATATTCATCATGATTTACTAAAGTTTAGTAAATATGGTTATAATAAGATTGAGTATAATTCTAAATTGATTAAAAGAGTTTCAATCAATAGCAGAACGAATAAGAAGAATCAAGTAGGTAGAAAGATAAAAGTTTCTCTGTTCTAAGAAGAAGGGAGAGTACCTTTTATTGTGATAGGACTTAATGATTAAGAACCATATCTCAATTGATCCTCTAAGTGATTCTTAGTACAATTTGTATGTCTAAGAAGAGGAGACGAGAATTGTGAAAATGGTTAAATCAAGAAGTCAATCATGCTTCGTTCCAATGTCAAGTCTTAGAGTTATACTCCAAGATTGTGAATTAGGTGATAAGTCTTAAGAAGGTTTATAACATTCATCAAATGTGAAGTTTGAAAAAAAGGGTTTTTCTTGTTCTTGCACATTTGAAATTGGTAAGTTGTGATGTTTTGGATAAGACAAAGACCAAATAGGACCAATTATGTGAAGAGTTTTGTCTTGATGAAGGCTGCACTAACTCTTGAATATTTGTTTGTCAAGAAATGTTTCTTAACAAGGGAATCTTATATGTCAAAGAGTCAGTGGGAGTCTTAATGGTCTTGAAAGGTTTCAAGAACAAATCAAGAATAGACCTTATAATACAACACTAGAACATGACTTGAGGTTTACGACCTATCGTGTTGATACTATTTTGTTTCTGTGCCATTCCGAATTGAGTTAATTATGCAAGTGAGTTCTATGAGTTCTCAATGGATTGTATAGGGAAAGGCACCTTGTTCACTGGAAAGTAGATTGAAATGAAGGGGTGAGCTGCTAAATAACATGGAAGTAATGGTGGGACCCTTCATGGCAAGAAATTAAGAAGAGCAAGTTCTATCCATAAGAGTTTGGATTTGTCACTAACATTATCTTGTGATTATGGTTATGACAAATTCACATGGATAAGAACGATTACACCACAAAATCTAAGTGTGATAAGGTTTCTTTTATTCATAAGAATGATTGTGAGGAAACTCTTTCACTAAGAGAGATTTTGAAGATGGCATTATGTGATTTGGGTTTCTCAAATTCAACTTTGATTACGGCATACCTCTTCATAGTTCAAATTGTGGGAAATGGCAAATAGGTCTGAACATCTTAGACTTATTGATATGAGTCCTAGAATCATTTAGACATATACATATGAGCTCTCCAAGGAAAGGTGTATGATGTTAAGAAGCTTAGATAGAGTCTTATCGAAGCGTCTAGTATGAGAAATATGAACTTAAGAAATTGTTTTTCTTAAAGTTCAGCTGATTTCTGAATACATGTCAAAGCTAGTGGGAGCATAAGTGTTATGCCGGTAAAGAAATAATCATCATGTAAGTGGGAGCATGATTATTATGGTAAGTATTGCAATTTATCAATATTAATTATAGAAAAACAAGTGTTGAACTTTGCAATGTCGTAAGGGTTGAAAAATTGTTTTGCTATAATTAAGGGAGAGAATATTGTACTTCGTTTCAAGATCTAAAGCTTAGATTGAGAAATTTTAATAAATTTAGTCAAAGGATACACTGTGATTATGTCACACCCCCAAACCTGAACGGCGGAAACGTTCGGGGGTGGATGACTTCATGTGGTAGCGTAACAAATGAATACATAGTAAAGAAAGCAATACAACCATCATATATATAATTGAAAGTTTACATTTTTCAAAAGTTACATGTTCAAAACCAATTACAATATGATGTCAAAATATGAGATTAAACTGGCGCCGCAGCATCTCTTCTTCAAAAGCATACTAGTACCTGAAATTTACTGAATCCCTGGGACATACAAGTAATTTTGAAAGAGTTGATCAGCATTTAAGCTGGTGAATTCCATAAGTATTTAAATGACAATGTTTAAATGAAATGAAATGTTTTATCTTTTCTTGTGTGTGTTTAGAAAATCCTATATTTTCTACTAGCATAAAAGTAGCCTTCACTCGAGACCAATGTTTGTTTCCAAAATGTATGTAAAAGTAAAATAATAAATGAGTTTGAAAACCTTGTAAATCAATGCGTTTTTAATACCCCTTGTGAGTTTTATAACCATACTATTGACTCGAAATGCCTATACACAACGTTCTTCAGGCGTTGGAATGTTATGACGTTTGTCACCCCAAACGGTGGACTGTAGCTAACAGTCAGGGCGCGGGTTGTCAAGCCCGTATAGATCTATACACAAACACCATGCTCCCCCTCCAAGGGATTCTGGTATATAATACAGGACTTGAGATGTGTACTCGAACGTACATGAAGTTAGTGTCTCACAAACCCGTGGTATAAAAACAGATCAACTTGTTAAAATGTTACGTTTGTTCTTGTATACGAAGGTAAACCTCTTGAAATATATGTTTCTAGTACATAAGAGTTAGAAATCTATTCGTAAAACTATACCTATTATAGTTTCAAAAAGTGTGCTTTATTTGTTTAGAAATACTTAGAAAAAGAATAATTTAAGAACAATTTAGTTTTACACATGTATTACAACAACTTCATATTTTAAAAGATTCGAATACTATTGTAACATATGTGTTGTATTTATATATAAAAGTTCCTTTAAAAGTTTATAAACCGAATGTGATTTGAGTATTTAACAGTATATAAAAGAGTTTCTTTATGTAACACACGATAATACTCGTGTGTTTTACTTGTAATCCCCCCCTTTGAAAGCATATAAAAGTATTTAGAATAATTAAAACGGTTGATTAAGGGGTATGAAACTCACCTGAAAGTTTTGGAGATAGCGAGATGGAAGACCGGGCAGAGTTTCGTCTCGGGAAACGGATTTTCCTCGGGATTCTCGGGAATCTCGGGAGTAAAATCGACCTTCGGGACTTGAGCCAAAAAGACCAGAGCTTCGGGTTTGAAAGGGCACGGAAAACGAGGCAACGTAGAGTGAGAGAGAAGAGAAATGAGCCCCTTCTTTGGAAACCCTCGTATGCTATTTATAGGGAGGCTGGTCTGCCTCGGTACGCGGGGCGTACGCTAGTACGCAGCGCGTACGCGTGCGTCATGCGTGACCGAGCCCGACCGCCTCTGCCTCGGACGGGACGGGTTCCTGGGTTCGCGGGTTGGATGGGACGGATCGCTGGCACGCGGGTCGGATGGGACGTCGGGTCGGGTCTTCGGATCGTGCGACGTGGACTGTTTGAGACCGAGCACTCTCGGGTACGCGGGGCGTACAGCAGTACGCGGCGCGTAACGCGTATGCTGACTCCCCTTCGGATAATATCCGAATATTGATTTAAATAAATAAATAATATATTTAATAAACTTCAAAAATTCATATCTTCTTCATACGAACTCCGTTTTCGATGATCTTTATATCCCCGCGTAGGTGAGACTACGCTCTTCAACTTTCGTTTAGACTCCGTCGGCAAACTCCAAAATTATTTTTTTATTAAATATAAAATCTATCGTGTTTAAGGAATTTCTTTGAAAATTCGTAACTTCTTTATCTGATGTCGGTTTTTGCCAGACTTTTTACCGCTAGAATACCATTGTTGAGACCTTCGATTCTCGTTTAGGTCATTCCGGTCAAAAGTCACTCGATTTCTGATTCGAGTTTTTAGCTGTCTGTTGCTGAGTCGAATTTGGAAAATTCATAATTTTGCTAAATGAAGTCGGATTTGGGCGTTCTTTTCACGTACGATCATGGTTCAAAGACATTTAATCATAGAAGGAAAATAAATAGAACTTATTTGTACATTTATTATGAAAGTAAATTTTATTACTCAGAAGTGGTTACATTACTTGACCCATTTTGGTCGTTACAAAGAGTTGAAATATCGGGTTGTCACATCATCCCCCCGTTACAGAGAATTTCGTCCCGAAATTTAAAGTAGTAAAGATACTAGTGAATATGAAAGAGATGAGGATACTTTTGTTTCATCTGATCTTCGCGTTCCCAAGTGAATTCGGGTCCCCGCTTGGCGTTCCAGCGAACCTTCACGATGGGTATGCGACTTTGTTTTGTTTGTTTGACCTCTCGGTCCATGATTTCTACTGGTTCTTCCACAAAGTTGAGGCTCTCGTTGATCTCGATTTCGTCGATTGGGATAACAAGAGTCTCGTCGGACAGACACTTTTTCAGGTTTGAGACATGGAAGGTTGGATGGATGTTACTAAGTTCGCGCGGTAGGTTAAGCTTGTAAGCCACAGGGCCGATTCTGGCAAGAATCTCGAAAGGCCCTATGTATCTTGGATTTAGTTTCCCACGCTTTCCAAATCGTATTAAACCCTTCCACGGTGAGACCTTTAACAAGACGTGGTCTCCTACCTGGAATTCCAAAGGTTTCCTCCTTTGGTCAGCGTAGCTTTTCTGTCGGTCTCTTGAGGCTTTCAATCGTTCACGAATCTGAACGATCTTCTCTGTTGTTTCACGTATGATCTCCGGACCGGTGAGAGTGCTTTCAGGAACTCTTCCTCCAGCTAACTGGGTATCGCCAACTTCAGTCCAGCACAGAGGGGATCTGCACTTTCGACCATAGAGGGCTTCAAACGGAGCAGCCTTTATGCTTGTATGATAGCTATTGTTGTATGAAAATTCGACAAGGGGTAAATGAACATCCCATGCCTTTCCAAAATCAATCACGCAGGCTCTCAGCATGTCCTCTAAAGTTTGTATCGTTCTCTCACTTTGTCCGTCTGTCTGTGGGTGGTAGGCCGTACTCATGTCCAGCCTAGTTCCCAGGGAACTTTGTAGTGACTGCCAGAACCTTGAAGTGAATCTACTATCTCGATCGGAGATAATGGATATCGGAACACCATGCAGTCGCACTACTTCCCTTAAGTAAGTCCTTGTAAGCTTCTCCATTTTGTCAGTCTCCTTGATGGGTAGGAAATGCGCGGATTTGGTCAGTCTGTCGACAATGACCCATATGGTATCGAGTCCACATGTGGTCTTGGGTAACTTGGTTATGAAGTCCATAGTAATCCGCTCCCATTTCCATTCCGGTATCTCTGGCTGTTGTAGTAGTCCTGACGGTTTCTGATACTCGACCTTAACCTTAGCGCAAGTAAGACATTTACTCACGAAGGTAGCAATCTCTGCTTTCATGTTAGGCCACCAGTACAGTTTCTTAAGATCCAGATACATTTTATCTGAACCCGGGTGAACGGAATATCTTGAGTTGTGAGCTTCAATCATGACTATGTTTCTGAAACCACCATGTTTTGGGGTCCAGATTCGGTCCATGAGATAGTAGGCTCCGCCACCCTTGACTTCTAAATTCTTCTCCATTCCTCGCAGGGATTCACCCGCCACATTTTCGGGTTGTAACGCTTGCATTTGTGCTTCCTTAATTTGTGTGGATAAGTGGGAATGGATAGTCATGGTCAGAGATTTGACCCTCCGACCAGTGTATTCCTTTCGGCTGAGGGCGCCGGCTACTACGTTGGCCTTTCCAGGATGGTAACGAATCTCACATTCGTAGTCATTCAGTAACTCGACCCATCGTCGTTGTCGCATGTTGAGTTCCTTCTGATAGAAAATGTGTTGAAGGCTCTTGTGATCGGTGAAGATGGTACTCTTTGTTCCGTATAAGTAGTGTCTCCAGATCTTCAGAGCAAATACCACAGCTCCTAATTCGAGATCGTGTGTCGTATAGTTCACTTCGTGTGTCTTAAGCTGTCGGGAGGCATAAGCGATAAGCTTTCCCCTCTGCATAAGAACACAACCTAGTCCTTGATTTGAAGCATCGCAATACACAACAAAGTCTTCTATTCCTTCGGGGAGGGCTAGTATCGGTGCAGTGCACAAGGCCTGCTTTAGTGTCTGGAATGCCTTCTCTTGTTTCGCTTCCCAGTCAAAGGCCACACCTTTCTGGGTTAATGAAGTAAGAGGTTTCGCAATGCTCGAAAAGTTCTTTATGAATCTGCGATAGTAGCCAGCTAGACCTAGAAATTGACGAATTTCAGTAGGTGTCTTTGGTGCCGACCAGTTCTCAATAGCCTTAATTTTGGAGGGGTCCACGTGTATACCCTTTTCGCTAACAACGTGACCTAAAAATTCGACTCTTCGAATCCAAAATTCGCATTTAGAGAACTTCGCATAGAGTTTTTCCGTTCGCAGTGTTTCTAGGACTTGTCGTAGGTGTTGACCATGCTCTTCCTCACTTCGAGAGTAGATAAGTATATCATCGATAAAGACGATGACGAACTGGTCCAAGTAAGGGCGGCATACCCTATTCATTAGGTCCATAAATACTGCAGGTGCATTGGTTAATCCGAACGGCATCACCACGAATTCATAGTGTCCATAACGAGTTCGGAAAGCTGTCTTTGGAATGTCCCCCTCTAGAACTCGTAATTGGTGATATCCGGATCGTAGGTCTATTTTTGAGAAGTAGTTCACCCCTTGCAGTTGATCGAATAGGTCGTCGATACGGGGTAGAGGATAGCGGTTTTTGACAGTAAGTTTGTTCAGCTCTCTGTAGTCGATGCACATACGGAACGATCCGTCTTTCTTCTTTACAAACAAGACCGGTGCTCCCCAAGGTGAGAAACTTGGTCTTATGAATCCTTTGCTAAGGAGTTCGTTAAGTTGACTGGAAAGTTCTTGCATCTCTGCTGGTGCGAGGCGATAAGGCGACCTCGCTACTGGGGTAGCTCCTGGAATTAAGTCGATCCTGAACTCGACTTGGCGTTGCGGTGGTAATCCTGGTAGTTCTTCTGGAAAGATATCGGAAAAGTCGCGTACTACCAAGATGCTCTTGATGTCCTTCAGTTCTTGACTTGTATCGACGATGTGTTCTAGGAATGCCCGACAATCCTTCCGCAAGCACTTTCGAGCTTGGATGCACGAAATGATGCGAAGGTTTGTACTAGGTTTGTCGCCGTAGATAACTAATGTTTCGTTGTTCGGGAGATTAAGACGGACTGCTTTCTCAAAGCACATGATGTCAGCGCGAAAGAGACTCAACCAATCCATGCCGACTATGACGTCGAAACTTTTAATTTGTACTGGCATGAGATTGATTGGGAAAGAATGGCCGTCCAATGTTAACGTACAGCCCATGTATATGTAATTTGTGCTTTCGGTTTTTCCATTGGCCATCTCTACAGTGAATGATTCTTTTAACTTGCTAGGTTTAGGTTTAAGTAAATGGATAAAGTTTTGACTTACGAAGCTTCT
Source organism: Lactuca saligna (assembly GCF_052625555.1). NCBI lineage: Eukaryota > Viridiplantae > Streptophyta > Magnoliopsida > Asterales > Asteraceae > Lactuca > Lactuca saligna. The sequence continues at coordinate 199,189,088 of NC_136424.1, read as the reverse complement.
CTCCGCTCCACTATCGAATAATATGCATGCGTATGAATTATCGAGAAGAAACGTACCAGCAACTATAGTTGGGTCAGCTACAGCTTCGTCGTGGCCTATTGCCAAAACTCGTCCTACACCTCCAGTGCCTGCTGCCTTAGGACAGTTCCTCTTGTAGTGGCCCACCTCGCCACAACCGTAGCAAGCCTGCCCTACACTCGCACCGGGAATTTGAGCGATCGGTTTTGCGGGTTCTTTGCAGAAACGAGCCGTGTGTCCTTTCCTGTTGCAGTTGGCACACTGCATATCTCGGCACGGTCCATGGTGGTGGAAATTGCACTTGGTGCACTTTGGGAGGTTGCCTACATAAGGCTTTGTTGGGTAGGTATTTGTAGGGACTGTAGCAGGTACAATAGCAGCATTAACCGACACGAGTGGTTTCTTTGCGGATTCTTGGGAAGATCCACCCTTTCCTTTGATCCACGCTCTCTTCCTGCCATTGTTGTTGTTGTTGTTGTTGTAGTTGTTGTTTCCTTTCTGTGGTGCTGGTGCATAAGTGGTTGAGTTCTGATGACCTCCGTAGTCGATCAGAGATTGTGCCAGTTCCTTAGCACTTTCGAAGGTGTCAGGTTTGGAAGCTAACATGCTTGACCGCATCTGGGGCGTCAGTCCCCAGATGTACCTTTCTATCTTCTTGCTCTCGGGAGCAATCATGTCTGGACAAAGGATTGCCAGTTCGCAGAATCTGTTGGTATAAGTAGCGATGTCGGTACCCACCATTCCGAGAGTCCATAGTTCGTGTTCAAGCTTTTGAATTTCTCCCCGCGGGCAGTATTCTCTCATCATCATGGCCTTCAAGCTCTCCCAGCTTATGGAGTTTTCCACGATTAGGGTAAGTACTTTAACGTGACCATTCCACCAAGTTAAAGCTTTATCGAGAAGGGTGAAGGTTGCAAACTTGACCTTGCTGTGTTCGGGACAGGAGCATATTTCAAAGACTGCCTCCGTCCTTTCAATCCACTGTCTCAGGGCCATCACACCACCAGTACCATAAAACATCCGGGGCTTGGCATTGGTGAAGTCCTTATAGTTGCATTCCCGAGGTGGTCCATGACTCTCGCCATGATTGGACGTGTGTACGCCAGATCCCGAGACATTAGCACTCGAGTTATTGATCTGTGACATGGCAGCTGCCACTGCTGCGGTGACGGCTGCTTGAAACATTACAACATCAAATTGGGGTGGTGGAGGTGGGGGTATAGGTATTTCCTCATTGTTGTATCGCCTTAGATTCCTACGCGGAGGCATCCTTCAACTATAGATGGAAGGAAAAACAATGATAAGAATTTCATGAAATGGAAAATGTATGTGTCTCATGAATTAAATCACTATAATTCAACAACAAAGGATAGCATGAGTCTTAAAATAGAAGAATGAAAGTTATTTGTAAGACTGAAGGTATGAAACAAGTATTTGGGTTCCCAAGGACCATTCAAGGTTCGAACGAAATACTCCACATAGTAATAATAGTGCCACTTATATTAATATAAAAGTTGTTACAACGATCCAGAAAATTTGTCCTTTATAAGGATCTCCGTTTACTAAGTTTAAGAAATTTAAAGACTTTTAGCCGAGGTCCTAAGCTATAACAAAATTTTGAGTTCTTGACAAACACTACTTGCGTCGAAAGTTGTGTTTGGAGCTTGACTCCGTATCTGATTGCTTTGACTCCATTAAACGTCTATCTAAAGCGGCTTGTTGTTCCCTTAGTTCGGCGAGGGCTGCAATAATTTGTGCTTGAAACGCTTCGGTTTGGAACTGAGCGTTGTCTTGCCTATTGTCCAACCTACGGATGTCAGAAGTGTGAACCTGCACTTCCACGTTGACATCCCGGAGTCGACTAGCTTGTACTCCAGACTGATAGGACTGATTGGCTAACTTACCCACCATTACTGGGAGTGCTCGATCAGCCGAACCTCCGCCGCGGACATCATAGAAGTCCCGGCACATGCCGTAGGGAGGGCGTAGGTTCTGCTGTTGGCTCCAATGGTGGAGGTGACTTCCCCAGACGGGAGTCGGTCCTTGAAAGTTCCTTACGAAGACGGGAGGTTGAATGGGTGGTGGATCGATGACATCCGGCTCTGAGTCGGTACCGGAGTCATCACCCACGTTTATGGGTTCCTCGTCCTCTTCGGGATCATCTTCGATCCATCCTCCGTTACCTTGGTTGGGAAAGTAGGGATCGCCAGGGTGGTGAAATCCAGCCATTTGACTATACGAGAATTAAGGTTATAAGAATTGAATAATGTCGGAACATGTAAAACGTGTAAGTTAAACTAGTTTTAGATAACAAATACTCCTATAGTATTTAAATTTTTGTGTTTGATTTTTGTAATGACTTGGTAAGGTTTGACTTGTTGCTCACAATGGTCATTCCTTGATTCGTGCGTATCAACTTGCCTATATACTTGTAAAATTGTATAACATGAAAATAGTTTGTGGTATGCATGTAATTGTACTTAAACGAACTATTAATTTAAGTTGAACGAAATGCTGCTTAAGTGTAAAAAGAAATTTATTTTGTTAGAGAGTATTAGTCCCTTAAGCATTTATAGTTTGTATATCTTATGTGGTTCGATATACTTAGTTCACTATAAACATTGCTCTGATACCAATCTGTCACACCCCCAAACCTGAACGGCGGAAACGTTCGGGGGTGGATGACTTCATGTGGTAGCGTAACAAATGAATACATAGTAAAGAAAGCAATACAACCATCATATATATAATTGAAAGTTTACATTTGTCAAAAGTTACATGTTCAAAACCAATTACAATATGATGTCAAAATATGAGATTAAACTGGCGCCGCAGCATCTCTTCTTCAAAAGCATACTAGTACCTGAAATTTACTGAATCCCTGGGACATACAAGTAATTTTGAAAGAGTTGATCAGCATTTAAGCTGGTGAATTCCATAAGTATTTAAATGACAATGTTTAAATGAAATGAAATGTTTTATCTTTTCTTGTGTGTGTTTAGAAAATCCTATATTTTCTACTAGCATAAAAGTAGCCTTCACTCGAGACCAATGTTTGTTTCCAAAATGTATGTAAAAGTAAAATAATAAATGAGTTTGAAAACCTTGTAAATCAATGCGTTTTTAATACCCCTTGTGAGTTTTATAACCATACTATTGACTCGAAATGCCTATACACAACGTTCTTCAGGCGTTGGAATGTTATGACGTTTGTCACCCCAAACGGTGGACTGTAGCTAACAGTCAGGGCGCGGGTTGTCAAGCCCGTATAGATCTATACACAAACACCATGCTCCCCCTCCAAGGGATTCTGGTATATAATACAGGACTTGAGATGTGTACTCGAACGTACATGAAGTTAGTGTCTCACAAACCCGTGGTATAAAAACAGATCAACTTGTTAAAATGTTACGTTTGTTCTTGTATACGAAGGTAAACCTCTTGAAATATATGTTTCTAGTACATAAGAGTTAGAAATCTATTCGTAAAACTATACCTATTATAGTTTCGAAAAGTGTGCTTTATTTGTTTAGAAATACTTAGAAAAAGAATAATTTAAGAACAATTTAGTTTTACACATGTATTACAACAACTTCATATTTTAAAAGATTCGAATACTATTGTAACATATGTGTTGTATTTATATATAAAAGTTCCTTTAAAAGTTTATAAACCGAATGTGATTTGAGTATTTAACAGTATATAAAAGAGTTTCTTTATGTAACACACGATAATACTCGTGTGTTTTACTTGTAATCCCCCCCTTTGAAAGCATATAAAAGTATTTAGAATAATTAAAACGGTTGATTAAGGGGTATGAAACTCACCTGAAAGTTTTGGAGATAGCGAGATGGAAGACCGGGCAAAGTTTCGTCTCGGGAAACGGATTTTCCTCGGGATTCTCGGGAATCTCGGGAGTAAAATCGACCTTCGGGACTTGAGCCAAAAAGACCAGAGCTTCGGGTTTGAAAGGGCACGGAAAACGAGGCAACGTAGAGTGAGAGAGAAGAGAAATGAGCCCCTTCTTTGGAAACCCTCGTATGCTATTTATAGGGAGGCTGGTCTGCCTCGGTACGCGGGGCGTACGCTAGTACGCAGCGCGTACGCATGCGTCATGCGTGACCGAGCCCGACCGCCTCTGCCTCGGACGGGACGGGTTCCTGGGTTCGCGGGTCGGATGGGACGGATCGCTGGCACGCGGGTCGGATGGGACGTCGGGTCGGGTCTTCGGATCGTGCGACGTGGACTGTTTGAGACCGAGCACTCTCGGGTACGCGGGGCGTACAGCAGTACGCGGCGCGTAACGCGTATGCTGACTCCCCTTCGGATAATATCCGAATATTGATTTAAATAAATAAATAATATATTTAATAAACTTCAAAAATTCATATCTTCTTCATACGAACTCCGTTTTCGATGATCTTTATATCCCCGCGTAGGTGAGACTACGCTCTTCAACTTTCGTTTAGACTCCGTCGGCAAACTCCAAAATTATTTTTTTATTAAATATAAAATCTATCGTGTTTAAGGAATTTCTTTGAAAATTCGTAACTTCTTTATCTGATGTCGGTTTTTGCCAGACTTTTTACCGCTAGAATACCATTGTTGAGACCTTCGATTCTCGTTTAGGTCATTCCGGTCAAAAGTCACTCGATTTCTGATTCGAGTTTTTAGCTGTCTGTTGCTGAGTCGAATTTGGAAAATTCATAATTTTGCTAAATGAAGTCGGATTTGGGCGTTCTTTTCACGTACGATCATGGTTCAAAGACATTTAATCATAGAAGGAAAATAAATAGAACTTATTTGTACATTTATTATGAAAGTAAATTTTATTACTCAGAAGTGGTTACAATACTTGACCCATTTTGGTCGTTACAAAGAGTTGAAATATCGGGTTGTCACAGATTATGATTACAGTATCCCTCTTCATAATTCAAATTGTAAGAACGTGACACATAAAATGTTATGGCAGAAGATTGATAGAGTATCGAATCTTCATGTAAGACATTATGCATCGTGTCCCATACGCTTCGGGTATAGGATCGATTGAAAATGCTATAATATTTGACCATTCTAAAATTTTCCAAATGTCTAGTGCATTAAGAGAGAAAAAGGAAAAGAATTGGTTTTGACTAAAGATAATTAAACAACTATCAAAGGACGATCCAAAGCTCGCTGAGGATTGGTCGCTTGTGAGTAGTTGTAACTATGGCATTGAATGGACCATATCGACATCATTATGAATAGATAAGATTCTATTAAGAATGAGTTGTCATATAGTAAATATGGAAATGTTTCCATAAATGGGAGTTGGAAATTAAGAATTTATGCCTAAATTAGAAAATTTTATGCAAAAGGATGTTCAAAGAATGTACTTTGAGTGAGAGACATCACAACTATAGAATAGTTTTGTAACTATTTTGACAGAGTACCTTGTGATTTCGATGGCCGCATCTTTGTGATTTTGTGTCGTAACTTCACAAGAGGATCATTTCATAAAATATTAGAATTTGACATATTCTATAAGTGACAAGAATTTGATATTCTTGTGTTTATGATAAAGAATTGGGATTTGTGAAATGAGAATGATTGAAAATGTGTTTACTTGATCTATTTCACAAAGTAATAGACCATAGAAAACCAAAGTGTGCATGCTTGGAGCATGGGACAATTGTGGTTATAATTCGAGTTATAAAGTTAATTATCTGAAACGTTAAACAAGGGATAATGAGTAATCCATATGGTGATTAAATAAAGGTGTTTTATTTATACTCAAGGGTTTGGGACCATATAGGATTAGTATTACCTTTTTGTTTCACTTTGCATGTTTTGACTTCCAGAATAATTGAGTTTATTAAGAATAATCAAATTATTAAAACGGACCACAGTTAATCATACATTCAAAGTAGGTATGAATGAATACTGTCATGAATTGGTTGTAGATTGTCTAAAGCATATTAGACATAGCAAAGGTTTGCAACAACGTTCATGAGTGCTTATGATTTTGAGCATTGGATTAAACCCACGTTCACTTGGATCGCTTCATGGATTTTATCACGAGCGATTGGTGAGACGATAATATCTTGTATTCTTGAAACCGAGATGTGTGAGTTGTATCTTGCGAATCGGTTGCACATTGATAATATGTAAACGCACCAGTAACTCGGTGTTATAAAACTTATTGTTGTGTGTGATTTGGTGAGTGAGTGCAAGCAAACACTGAGTCGAAGTTTTGATGGGTTTTAGCCATAAGAACTTTCCTATGTGCGCATGCAAAACCCTAATGCTTGGATCTAGGCCTTCTAATTAAACATGCTTTGAATCCAAGACTTCTAATGGCTAATTAGGTTAAATAACAACATTGAAACAGATCTAGAATCATACCTTTGGATTCCTTGTTGATCTTGTTGTCTTAGAGCTTCTAGAGTCACAAATGTCACTCCTCTAATGGCTTACAAACACCAATAGCAAGCAAGATGATTTAGGAGAGAGGAGAGGGGAGGAATTCGGCCAGAGTATCTCTACTTTTGATGGTGTGTCGAATTCCCTCACCCCTAGGGTTTATTTATACTTGTAGACTCCTTAAGGGTTACAACCTAAACCCTAATTGGATAATCTTCTCTTAAGGCTATCCAAATCCATTCCATAGATAAACCTTTGGACAATTTTAGTTATCCTATATCTCATAGAATTCGTCCAAAGCATATCCCAATGGATTTATAGTCTAAAGTTTAACTATCAAACAATTGACAGTTTATACCCCTTTATTTAATTAATCTCTTTAGGTCACCAAATTAATTCCAACTAATTTATGACTTATATTAATCAAATAACCGTATATTATTCCTTATAATACTTACTCTCTCTTAACAAATCATCCATCAAGTTGCTATGGTGAAGGCAACCCAAAAGGACCATGCACAACCGGATCAAATACTTGCCTAATATAGTTGCAGCCTTAGACACTATTCCAACAGTCTCCCACTTGGATAAGTCTAGTAACTATACAAGTACAATTCGGTTTGCAATCGTAGCTCTCAAAGACGCTGTCAACTCTGATCTAATCAATCTTGTCCTTTAGATAAGGGATCTTACAGTCCTCTGTTAGATATCATGCTGACAATCCTATGGAATGGTTAGTCAAGCATTTGATTTCTCGATCTCCGATTTATTTCACATAGAACTTAATCAAACACATCAATTCAGTTCTGACCGGGCCCGGCACATAAGTCAAATCAAATCATCGAGTGGCCAAGATATCTCTTTTACCCTCTTAGGATAAAATTTACAGATAAACTTCGACTTATATACATTTACTTATCCATTAACCAACTATACACAACAATGCGTTTTATAACACCAAGTTACTAATGCGTTTTCGCATTATCAATGTACAATCAATTAACAAATAATAAATCATATATCTAGGTTTTAAGACTATATGATATTATCATCTTGCGATCACCTTTTATCTCGTATTCCATAAGGTGATCCCAGCAAGCGCGGGTTTACTCCAATGCTCAAAACCAATTCATAAGCACTCATGAACGTTGCAGCAACCCTTGCTATGTCTAACACCATTTAGATATTCTTCACACCAATTCATGACAATCTTCATTCATATCTACTCCCAACATATGAACGATTGTGGACCATTTGAATAATTCGATTATTCCTAATAAACTCAATTATTCTGGAAGTCAAAACATGCAAAGTGAAACAATAGTTAAACAATTAACATGTGACAGTAACTTTACTCATAAATAAAACTCCTTTATTTAATCATCAAATGTTAATTACATTTATCTATTATACGTTTCTAATACTATCTAATCTGTACTAATATCATCCTTCAGCCCAATACTCCTAGCATGCTGCAAGTGCTTAACCCTACTCAGTCCCTTCGTAAGCGGATCTGCTGGGTTATCTTCTGATGATATCCTCTTCACTACGAGTTGTCCTTCTTCTACATGATGTCTAATGAAGTGATATTTTCTGTCGATATGTCGAGATCTACCATGATCCCTCGGTTCCTTGGTCAAGGCAACCTCACCTTCGTTATCACAGAAAATCTCCATGGGCTCCTTTATGGCCGGCACTACTCCAATATCACCAATGAAGTTCTTTAGCCATATTGCCTCCTTCGACGCTTCGCTCGCTGCAATGTACTCTGATTCGCACGTTGAATCAGCTACGATTTCCTGCTTGGAACTCTTCCATGTCACTGCTCCTCCATTTAGGGTAAAGACCCAGCCCGACTGCGAACGGTAGTTGTCCCTGTCGGTCTGAAAGCTGGTGTCACTATACCCTCGAACCTTCAAGTCATCACTCCCTCCAAGGACTAAGAACCATTCTTTCGTCCTCCGAAGGTACTTAAGGATGTTCTTCACCGCAATCCAATGTGCTTTCTCAGGGTTCCCTTGATATCTGCTAACCATGCTCAAAGCGAAGGCTACATCAGGGCGAGTACAAGTCATAGCGTACATGATTGAGCCAACTGCGGAAGCGTATGGTACTTGGCTCATTTCTGCTATCTCAGCTTCGGTACTCGGACTTTGAGTCTTACTCAACTTGGCATTTCCTTGTATCGGTAATTCTCCCTTCTTTGAGTTTTCCATACTAAAACATTTTAGTACCTTCTCTAAGTAAGTATTCTGACTAAGTCCAATTAGTCTCTTACTTCTTTCTCTTACTATCCTTATTCCCAAAATGTAAGAAGCCTCTCCGAGGTCCTTCATAGCGAAACACTTCCCGAGCCAGGACTTAACCTCCTGCAGAGTCGGGATGTCGTTTCCTATGAGTAATATGTCATCGACATATAGAACGAGAAAGCTTACTATACTCCCACTGGCTTTGACATATACACAAGATTCGTCTTCGCTTCGTACAAATCCAAACTCTTTGACTTTCTCATCGAAGCAAAGATTCCATCTACGAGACGCTTTCTTAAGTCCATAAATTGACTTCTCAAGCTTACACACTCTATTCGGATGCTTCAGATCCACAAACCCCTCTGGCTGAGCCATGTAAACATCCTCAGCCAACTTTCCGTTAAGGAAAGCAGTCTTGACATCCATTTGCCAAATCTCATAATCATGAAATGCGGCAATTGCTAGCATCACTCTAATAGATTTAATCTTCGCAACTGGTAAGAAGGTCTCATCATAGTCAACTCTGGGAGTTTGAGTAAAGCCCTTCGCGACCAATCGCGCCTTATATGTGTGTACGTTCCCATCCACGTCGGTCTTCTTTTTGAAGATCTATTTGCACCCAACGGTCTTACGTTTGGGCACATAATCAACCAAATTCCAAACTTGGTTATCGTACATGGATTGGATCTCGCTATCCATTGCCTCTTTCCATTTCGCAGACTCCGGGCCTGCCATGGCTTCCTTATAGCTATTAGGTTCATCAAGATTTACTAGTGTACCATCACTAATATATGTGTCCCCTTCGGTAGTAATATGAAAGCCATAAAACTGGGGTTGAACTCTAACTCTATCGGAACGTCTGAGAGGTAAGGATTCGTCAATCGGTTCCACTGAAGTTTCCTCCTCGGGTTGAATGCCAGCGGTAGAGGTTCCTTCATCTATCGACTCTTGAATCTCTTCAAGTTCGATTTGCCTCCCGCTGTCTCCTTGGCTTACGAGTTCTCGCTCTCGGAAAACTCCTCTCCTCGCAACAAAGACAACATTGTCTTTCGGTCTATAGAAGAGATATCCAAAGGATGTTTGCGGGTAGCCGATGAAAATACATCGCTCACTTCGAGGTTCAAGCTTGTCGTGAGTATCTCGTCTTACGAAACCCTTGCAACCCCAAACCTTGATATGTGCCAACGAGGGAGCTTTCCCTGTCCACATCTCGTGAGGTGTTTTGGCAACCTTCTTAGTAGGGACTCGGTTAAGGATATGGGCGGCAGTCTCTAAGGCATACCCCCAAAAGAAGATAGGTAGTGAAGCACGACTCATCATAGAGCGAACCATATCCAATAAGGTTCGATTATGCCTTTCTGCCACACCATTCAACTGCGGTGTCCTAGGAGGCGTCAATTGCGAAACTCTTCCACACTCCTTGAGATAATCGTGGAATTCAAGACTTAGGTACTCTCCTCCTCGATCGGATCGAAGCATCTTGATTTTCCTACCCAATTGATTCTCCACTTCATTCTTGAACTCTTTGAACTTTTCAAAGGTGTCTGACTTTTGCTTGATTAAGTAGATATACCCATATCTACTATAGTCATCGGTAAAAGTCACATAGAAGCGGTTCCCATCCTTCGTGGTTGATCTAAAGGGTCCACATACATCGGTATGTATTAGGTCCAATAGCCCCTCACCCCTTTCACAAGAACTCGTGAAGGGTGACTTAGTCATCTTTCCAAGTAAACAAGACTCGCATGTGTCATCTTCCCTAAGGTCGAATGACTCCAACACTCCATCCTTTTGGAGTTGTGCTATGCGTTTCTTGTTGACATGTCCAAGACGACAATGCCACAAGGATGCTTTATCCATACTAGTGGAAGAATCAATATTCAAAACATCATTTCTTAAGTTATCAACAATCATAACAGTTTCATATATTCCATTACATGGTATAGCTTCAAAGTAAAAGACACCATTTAGATAAGCCAAAATAGAACCATTCTCATTATTAAAAGAAAATCTAAATCCTTGTCTATATAAACCATGAAATGAAATGATGTTTCTAGCCATTTCTGGCGAATAGCAACAATTGTTCAAATCTAAAACCAAACTATTCCTAAGCACTAAAGAATACACTCCAATCTTGGTCACAGGCGACGATCTTCTGTTCCCCATGATTAGATTGATCCTTCCTTGCTCTACATCCCTCCTTCTTCTTAGTCCCTGCACATTAGAACAAATGTGATAACCACAACCGGTATCAAGAACCCAAGAAATAGCATGATTAGAATCGTTAGATTTGATTGTGTATATACCTGCGAAAGATGGCTTGATCTTTCCTTCTTTGATCGCTTGCAGGTAATCCGGGCAGCTTCTCTTCCAATGTCCTATCTTGTGGCAGTGGTGGCACTCTGCTTCCTTTGGGTTGGAGCAGGGCTTAGCGGGATCAACTTTGGTCCCACTAGAAGAGGCACCATCTCGGGCTTTCACCTTGCGATAGTTATTCGATGAAGCTTTCCTCTTCTTTCCCTTCCCTTGACCAATAGCCAAGACAGGAGCAGCGGACGGATTGGGAGTAGGTGCAACAGACTTGTCCTTGAAGTTGCTCTCAACGACCCTCAAGAGACCTTGGAGTTTGCTTAGGGTGACCTCTTCTTTGTTCACGTGGTAGGTCATCCTAAATTGGTTGTACATCGGAGGCAAAGAGTGAAGCACCATATCGATCGCCAAGTCTTCACCGAAGTCAACATTTAACTTGCGAAGGCGGTCGACATACCTTTGCATCTTTTGCAGGTGCACGGTAAGAGATTCTCCATGACCCATCTTAGCGGAGATCATGTTAGTGAAAATCTCATAACGCTCTTGTCTCGCGTTTTGGTGGTATCTCTCCAACAAGTCTTGATGCATCTCGTATGGATACATGTCCTCGTAGGACTTTTGGAATTCGGAGTTCATGGTGGCGATCATGATGCAATGTACCTTCGTTGCATCTCACTCATGAGTTTCAAACCCGGTGATTTCTTCGGGAGTAGCAACTTCGGGGTTGATTTTCTCGAGCTTCTCATCGAGGACATACTCTTTATCCTCATAGAGAGCAATGGTGAGAATGTATCTTATCCATTCGCTAAAGTTCGTTCCATCGAAGGTGACCTTTTGGCAAAGGCTCATCAACGTGAAAGAACTAGCAGCAGCGTTGTTTGCGTTCGACATCTTCAATTAGAAAAGGACAAAGATAGATTAGCATAATAATCCCTAATTATCACCCAATAAGAAAATTAGGGTTAGGATCCAAAAATAACATTTACATACTAGAAAAGGGATGCCGTAATCTAACATGCAAATAAATTGAAGGTAAGTGAATGACGATTCACTAATTCTCCATTACAAAACTTGAACTATTAGTCCTAAGTGTTTTTGAGAATTCCTAGGTTCGGGTGAGATTCATTGAAACTATTCAATGGCATGTTTAAATCTCGATATGCCCCTCTTGTTTGTGACTGGGATGCCGAGGATCACAAAGCGGGTGTGAATTACCATGCAAATTCACATGGTGCCTTCATTGTAACGATCACCTATTCGATGTGCCGGTAAACCACACACGCTCCATCGAACTATGATAAACAATGAATCACCCTTTGCCACCTTCGCTTAGAACCAATTAGTGTGCCGGTAAACCACACACGCTCCACTAACTTCTTAGCAAGGTGCAAAGTGTAATTTCATAGGATTGCATCAATTCACTTTTCCTAAAGTAACTAAGATTGGGAAATTTTTAAAACGTGTAGTTACTTTGTATTTCTTATTATACTTTTAATGAGAAGATGAGGTTGCCCTATCCTACCCGTTCGGCTAACGACCCTCCACCAATCAAGCAAGCGGTGGGTGTGAGTGTACACCCATTAAGCGCCATTTTATAAGCCGCAACCTTATACCCACCTTATAGATCAGCTTCGTGAATGAGGCCTACTAACGGTAAGACTAGCATTTAGTTATACATACATATATATATATATATATATATATATATATATATATATATATATATATATATATATATTATTCTAGTAATATCATATTAGTAAAGGGTTGTATTTTAAAACCTTTTAAAATCTAGGGTTTGAAATTTAAGTTGTCTAAATTAAAAATTTTAATCACAAATATAAATTTCAAAACTTTAGGGTAGGTTTTAAACATTTAAAACATGAAGGATCAAATAACAAATAATTCCAATTAACAATTAATATCCTAATTATCTTTATTTGATTTATCCAAGATTTCTTTTAAGATAATTATCAAAATAATTAATCATTTATCACATAAGGAAATTAAATATTTTATTAGATGATAAATATCTTTAATTAGATCAAGATTATAGTCATATATATCAAAAAAACGGATTAGGGTTGATCTAATATGATTAAGGTAAGTTTCCATAAGATAAACATGAAAAAAATCCTGGTTTTGCCTAATCCAGACGCCCGGACTCGCCGAGTACAGGCCTACTCGCCGAGTCCACTTTGGAACTCGCCGAGTACATGACTCATAAACCCAAAATCGAATTTTGCAGGTTTGATTCAGTTAATCAAGCAACAATTTAAAGAAAACCAAGCTAGGCTCTAATACCACTGATGGGTTTTAGCCATAAGAACTTTCCTATGTGCGCATGCAAAACCCTAATGCTTGGATCTAGGCTTTCTAATTAAACATGCTTTGAATCCAAGACTTCTAATGGCTAATTAGGTTAAATAACAACATTGAAACAGATCTAGAATCATACCTTTGGATTCCTTGTTGATCTTGTTGTTTTGGAGCTTCTAGAGTCACAAATGTCACTCCTCTAATGGCTTACAAACACCAATAGCAAGCAAGATGATTTAGGAGAGAGGAGAGGGGAGGAATTCGGCCAGAGTATCTCTACTTTTGATGGTGTGTCGAATTCCCTCACCCCTAGGGTCTATTTATACTTGTAGACTCCTTAAGGGTTACAACCTAAACCCTAATTGGATAATCTTCTCTTAAGGCTATCCAAATCCATTCCATAGATAAACCTTTGGACGATTTTAGTTATCCTATATCTCATAGAATTCGTCCAAAGCATATCCCAATGGATTTATAGTCTAAAGTTTAACTATCAAACAATTGACAGTTTATACCCCTTTATTTAATTAATCTCTTTAAGTCACCAAATTAATTCCAATTAATTTATGACTTATATTAATCAAATAACCATATATTATTCCTTATAATATTTACTCTCTCTTAACAAATCATCCATCAAGTTGCTATGGTGAAGGCAACCCAAAAGGACCATGCACAACCGGATCAAATACTTGCCTAATATAGTTGCAGCCTTAGACACTATTCCAACAAGTTTATCCATTCCTTTTACCCAAAGTGGGATAAAAGCGATATATGTGGGCCCTTCGATGATTTAGTGATGACATACGTAAATGCTCGGCCAGGATAGGGCTAATTTGATTTGTTCAATTAGTCGGTCGTCATAAATTGGAAGTCAAGAAACAACACATAGACTGAGAGAATGATTTTAATCCATGTCTCTCGTCTATACGATATCTAGAATGGAGGAATATACGATCTCTTATCTGAAGGACAGGTTATTGATAAGATCAGAGTTTGACAGCATCTTGGAGAGCTACAATTGCAAATCGAGGTGTACTTATATTTGTAGTTACTAGACTTATTCAAGTGGGAGACTGTTGGATCGGTGTCTAAGCCTGTAACCATAATTGGTAAGTACTTGACCCGATTGTGCATGGTCCTTTTGGGTTGCCTTCACCAACGCAACTTGACTGGAGAAATAATAGAGAAAGAGGTTATTATGATTTATTAATATGTTATAAGAATAATATATTAAAGTAGAAATCATATTTGTTTAATTAATATTGGTCAATAATTAATTAAGAATTAATTTTGTGATCAAATGTAATTAATTAAACTAGAGGGGCTGAATTGTAATTATGTGATAGTTACAAAATAGGGTAAGGATTATCCTAAGGATAGGTTGGATGAATTTAAGGTGATAAGGCCTTATAATTCGTCCATGATAAGGATTCAAGGCTTATCTTATGGTTTGCTTGGTGGGCAGGCAACTAGATAAGGATATGGACTAAAACCCTATCTCTACACCTATATAAACACCCCTTTGGCTCATGATTTTGTATATACCTTCCCAATGCTTCTTAGGTACGAATTTTTATACCTCTCCTCTCTCTCTATAACCTCTCCATTTGCTCTTGGTGTTTGTGAGCCATTAGAGGCACTACACTTGTGGTGCTTGCTTTCAAGACCTAGGGTTTGAAGATTCAAGTTGTTATTACAATATAACAACAAGAGGTATGTAATCTAACTTTCATGGTTAATTTCTAAAATAACAATCATCTTTAGGGTTTTATTATGTGTTCATAATGTTGTATATCTAATAGTGAAGACATAGATCCAATGCTAGGGTTGCATGTACACATAGGATTGTTTGTATAAAACCCAACACTTATAAGGGTCGACATGGATCCTTTGTGCTGAACACATGCCCTAGATAGTGTACTTCTCTAATCTATAACTCACAGTTGGATAATTTGGATTATTACTTCAACAGTTTTTGGACTAGCCATAAGTGTTGGTTAGGTCCTTCCTTGGTTCGTGAGTATATAAATATTTCATCGATAATCAAAATCACAAATTCATCCAAGTAAGGTTTGCAATCAAGGTTTATAATAAATAGCATTGGAGCTTTGGTCAATCTCAAAGGCATAACTAGGAACTCATAATGATCATACCGAGTCCTGAGTGTAATTTTCGACACATCTCTTTCTAGCATGATGATTTGATGATATCCCTATCTTAGATCTATTTTGGAGTAATAGATGGATCCTTGTTCCTGATCGAATAGATCATCGATTCATAGGAGTGGGTATCGATTCTTGATTGTTAATTTATTCAGTTTTGGTTAATTTATACACATTCAAAAGGATCCGCCCTTTTCATGAAAAACAGAAACGATACTCTCGAAGGTGAGAAACTTGTTTTTATAAGCCCTTTTTCAAGAAGTTCTTGAAGTTCGCTAAATATTTCATGCATCTCTGATAGGATTTGTTGATACACAGACTTCACTACCAGTGTTGCTCCTCCTCTTAGGACTAAGTCGCTTCAAAAATCGACTTGTCAATTTGGTGGCATTTCAGGTAGATCTTCAGGAATTACCTCATGATAGGGTGCATACTTGTGGTATGAATTTGATATATTTACACCTTTTATCTACCACATGTGTCAAGAGTGTGTAATGCTTCTTGTGTAGATACTTCTGATTTTAAGTATAAAAAGGAAGCTTTATATTTTTCTTTGAATTGTCATCACAAATGACGATTGTTTCCCTATTGGGTAGATTTGGTCACACACCTTTCTCTTATCGCAAGATCTAGACACAATGGAAAGTTAGCTTATTCATACCTATGATAATGCCAAATCTTCCGCTCAGATTTGGCATAAGATCTATGGGAAAGGATTGGTCGTTCATGGTTACTTTATCAGTAAGGGGTCATACAATTACTCTGCGTGACACTGACAAAGTCATTTCATATGAACAATGATATTGGATTTTTGGTGGATATCCGCATGAGATTAACATGATAAACATGTTTTGGTCTGTGATAGGATGAGAATTATAAAAAAATTGCAAGTATATTTTTGTCAGATCACTAGTTGTCTCTACTCTGCAGTTTTCTTCCAATATACTGGATTTCATGACTAAGTATATATATAAGTTTAGGGTTCATGAAGATTTTTATGCATATTTTATTTACATGTCCTTTAGCATACAAGTGGTTAATGAGAAACACACAAGTTACTACTGATGGTTCCTGGTTTTCATTCCTTGTTCCAATGATGATTGCTATGACTCAATTTTTTTACCTCCTGGTTATTTAGCCTTAGGCAGTTCCTCCAAAAATGCCCAGTTTCACCATATCTATAACAAGCTTTCCCTCCCCTAGTGCTTGTTCCAACACTCGTACTCTGGTTTGCTTTAGTACATATTAGGTTGGAGAGATGCAACCATCTCTTGTATTGGTGGGGTCAGACCTTTTATATACTTATCAATCTCATTGTTCTCTAGGGTTATAATACCCAGACATAACATTGATAGATTGTTGAATTGGGGTGTGCAAGCTAACAGTTTCGTTGCCTTTATGGTTAACCTCCACAATTCTTGTTCTAGTTTCTATATCTCATCTCTGGGGTAGTATACTTCAATGAGCATCATCTTTATCGCTTCCCAAGTCATGTCATAAGTGGATTCAGTGCTTATGATTTTCTTTTGTATAGTATTTCCACCAGGTAAGGGCGGTATCCATAAAATTGCAGGTGGCAAACTTAACACGATAGTTTATTGTACAAGATCTGACATGGAATGCTTATTCCATCTTTTCGATCCATAATGTTATTCCTATAATCCATTCATTGTTGTACAAGCATCTAGGTTTTTACTTCATGAATTCTTTGTATGTGCATGCCCTCGGAATATCAATATTATTTCTATGGTTGTTGTTTCCAATTCTACCTTGTTCATAGGCATCGTTCCAGTTGGGTTCGTAACTGGCCAACGTGTTACCTACTTGTCATCCGATCATTATATTGATTGTAGTACTTCCAAGTTACTGTGTTGGTTATGGATGATCACTTGTTAATCTCTTGTAAGACATTTCTTTGTCCCATTATAATTGGTTCAAGGAGAAATGAGTCACGTGAAAATATCATTGTAAGTATAAGCAATAGTATTATAGTTGTGCCAAACGTGTAGAATAGATGTGGGTTCTCCCAATAATGACTTTACTATAAGTATCATGTGTAGTAAATTTTTCAGTACTACCACGGGTAAAAATTTATTCATGGAACGTGTGAAAGAAAACTATCAAGTATTGGAAAAATTGTGCAAATTCATTAAGAAAATTTTGTAGAAATTTTTTTCCACTACTCGATGTTTTGGCCATATATCGAGTTCTGGAGTTCTGATTTATTTAAATCGAAATATTTTTGAAACTAGACAAGATTTCTAACAACTTTCATGTTTCACGCTTTTATTGAGCCTTCTATTTTCTCCTTCAAAAGGGTCACAAAAGATGAAGTCTAAGTGTGAGTGTCCTTCTTTTGAACTTGGATGGTTCAAACATAAGTTGATCGGCTGACTACGAAAGAAATGGATTTATTGAATACCTAAGCCGAATTCATAATGATTCACGTATGCGTATCTTTTGTATGGTGTTCATAAGTTGTCTAACGGGAGCATTCGTAGAATATCATAACTTAGTAATTGGTATTTTGAGATAAACATCGTACATGATTTATTTTTATTATAGTTAGAATTGATGGGTTTAGAGCATAACAAACAATCCTATGTGTGCATGCAACCCTAAATAAGATCTATGTTTTCTCTAATTGAACATACAATATAAACAACAATCTAAAATCGTAGAACTCTAGTACATAATAAAAATACACAATTACGGTTATGAAACATACCTTAGATTGTAATGTAGTAATAACAATCTTAATCCAAGCTTGAAAACCTTTGTTAGCAAGCGCCATGAGTGTTACGCCTCTAATGGCTCATACCCAAACCCTAGCAACCAAGGAAACTATAGAGAGAGGAGAGGAGAAGAGATTGGTCCTGTGCATCTTGGAAGAGTAATTCATGAAATTCTAAACCCTAATGGGTTTATATAAGAGTCTAGGAAGGTGTTGGATAAGGCAGGTATCTCCAAGATAACCCAAATCCATTAGCTTCCTCCCTAAGGTATCCAAGGCACCCTTAGAACCCAAGGAAACCCAAGAAAAAAATCTAGAATTCATCCTCCCCTTATGGGAGGTTCTATAATTGCTCAATGCTCAATTGTTGAACATTGTCACCTTTAGTCCTCCTACTTTTAACTAATACAATTAATCCCAAAAGTAATCCAATTAATTTTGATTAATTATCAATTAAATATTACAATTTCTAATTAATATATTATTTTCATAATATATTAATAAATCATATATTTTGATTTCTAATTAATTTATTAACCAAATAATAAATTAATAAAACAATCTTCTCTCTCTAAAAGTCATCTTATTCAAATGCCACGTTTAAGGGCAACCCAAAAGGATTATGCTACCATCAATTCAAGTTTATACCAGTTATAGTTAATGGCTTAGACACCTAATCCAACAATCTGCCACTTGGATAAGTCTAATAACTATAACTGCCAGTATAACTACCAAATTGACTAGCAAATTGTAGCTACCAAAAGCCGTTGTGGAACTCAAGACTAAGGTCCTCTTCACCTCGGTCGGATTGAAGCATATTGATTTTCCTACCCAGCTGATTCTCCACTTCCTGCTTAAACTCTTTGAACTCTTCAAAGGTTTCTTACTTGTTCTTGATTAAGTAGATATACCCATATCTGCTATAATCATCGGTGAATGTCACAGAGAAGCGACTCGCATCTCTTGTGGTGGATCTAATGGGCCCACACACATCGGTGTGTATGAGATGCAATAAACACTCACCCCTTTCACAAGAACCAGTGAAGGGTGACTTGGTCATCTTTCCAAGTACACAAGACTCGCACAAGTGATTTTCCATAAGGTCGAATGAATCCAACACTCCATCCATTTGGAGTTAGGCTATGTGTTTCTTGTTGACATGTCAAAGATGACAATGCCACAAGCATGCTTTATCCAAATCGTTGGAAGAATCGATACACAACACATCATTTCCTAAATTGTCTACAACCATCACAATTTCATATATTTCATTACAAGGCAATGCTTCAAAATAGAAAACACCATTAAAGAAAGCATTAATAGAACCTTTTTCATTATCAAATGAGAATCTAAATCCTTGTTTATATAAACCATGAAAAGAAATGATGTTTCTTGCCATTTCAGGTGAATAGCAACGGTTATTCAAATCTAATCCTAATCCATTACTAAGCACTAAAGAGTAACTCCAATATTGGTGATAGGTGACGTTCTTCGGTTCCCCATGATCAACTTTATCTTCCCAAGATCCACATCCCTATTTCTTCTTAGGCCCTGCAAATCAGAAAAAAATGTGAAAACCACACCCTGTATCGAGAACCCAAGAAATACCATGCGATGAAGCATTAGATTGAATAAAATAAATACCTGCGAAGGGCAGATTGATCTTTCCATCCTGGATATCTTGTAGATATTTCGGAAGCTTCGTTTACAATGCCCTTTTTCATGGCAGTGGTAGCACTTTGCATCCTTCGGGTTCGAGGTGGGTAAAACAGGACCAACCTTGGTTCCACTTGCAGAGGTGCCACATGGGACTTTCCCTTAAGGTGGCTCTTTGAAGGAGCCTTCCTTTTTTTACCATTCCCTTGCCCAATAGCCAAGATTGGGGCAGCAGTAGCAGTAGGAGTTGGTGCAACGGATTTATCCTTGAGGTTGCTCTCAATAGTCCTCAACAGGCCTTGAAGATTGCTCAACGTGATCTCCTCTTTGTTCATGTGGTAGGTCATGTGGAACTGGTTGTAGCAAAGAGTCAAGGAGTGAAGAAAAATATCAATCACCAGCTTCTCATCAAAGTTAACATTTATTTTCTGTAGGCGGTCGACATATCTCTGCATTTTCTGCAGATGAGCAGTGACAGACTCTCCGTCCCTCATCTTGGTCATGATCATTGAAGTGATGATCTCGTATCTCTACTTCCTGGCACTTTGGAGGTACCTGTCTAGTAAATCCTGGTGCATCTCATAGGGATAGAACTCCTCATAGGACTTTTGGAGTTCAGCAGTCATGGTCACGAGCATGATGCAATGGAATTTCGTGGCATCACGCTCATGAGCATCAAAGGCAACGATCTCCTTAGGAGTAGCAGTGTTGACATCTATTTCTTTCAGCTCCTTGTCGAAGACATAATCCTTTTCCTCGTAGCGGGTAACCATTTGTATGTTTTGGATCCAATCATTAAAATTGTTTCCATCGAATATCACCCTCCCACACAAATTCATGAGTGAGAATGAGCCGGAAGAGTTTGAGTCGGAAGCGTTATTGTTCGGGTTAGAAATCTAAAAAAGAAAAGAGAAAAAGTTTGATTACAAAAGAATCCCTAATTAAACACCCATATGAGAAACTAGGGCTAAGATCCAACCACATTATTCACAATTTAAAAGAGGGATGTCGTAATCTAAACATCAAATAATTTAAAGCTAAGTGAATGGCGATTCACTAATTTCCACCATGAAAAACAAAAGCAATTAATTTTTAAATGTTTTGGAACCCCTAGATCTTTTGAGATTCGTTGAACTTTTCAAGGGCATCTTTAAATCTCGATATGCCTTTCAAGTTTGTGACTGGGATACCATGTCACACCCCCGAACCAAACGACGGAAGCGTCCGAGGGCTTGCGTGACATAAATTGAATATCATCACTATGAATATACATGAATCATAACATAAACATCACCATGCATCAATATATTACAACTAACATTGTTCACATCAAGTATATTGTATAAACATTACATATCCATAACATAAATTGTTTGATTGTTTTCAAACGCATAACACCCTAACGTACTTGGTGTTGCTCCTCAGCTTACCTGTTACCTGAGAGTACAAGTTATTTTGAAAATCTCAACATATGGAATGATGGTGAGTTTATAAGCATGGTTTTTATGAAAATGTTTTGTGTAGTTTATAAACCCAGAAAATACGATATTTTCTGAAAAAGACAATTGTTTATACCAAAGTGTGAAGATCCATCGGTTTATGCATGAGTGATTTCAAAGCGTGCATAACCGAAAAGTCTTGCATTATAGTTATTGAAAAGTACAAATGAATGGTGTTAATTTCCTCAAAAAACCCAATGTTTTTTTATCAGCAAATATTTTTCAAATTGTTATACCATCACAGCGAATGATTATGATTTTTCCTTAATTACTCGGATAGTATTAGATTTGTTTGTGTGAGTCGTTATAACCATGCATGATAATGACTAGTTCATCTGTCTTGGCATTCTAACGAATGCCGGAATTGATCTTAAGAAATTTTCACCCTAGACTGGTTGAGTCTAACTGTAGCAAACAGCTGAGGTGTGGGGGAGTCACCCCCGTATAGATCTATACACGAACTCTCGCTCTCCCTCCAGGAGACTTTGATTAAAACTACAAACTACAAACGACCCATAGAGTTGCCGCCCGCTATTACTCACGGAATCTAACATGAATTTGATTACCATTGATTAACGACTGTATATGCTTACTGAATTGAAGGTAGGCATAATAAACGAGGAGAAGAGGATTACAAAGTCCTACTAATCCCACGTATTATTTATGGCTATAGCGTATACAAAGGGCACGTTGGCCCATTTCACATTTGATTTACTTGGACCTTACTAGCAATGCTAATGGGCCACTAAGGCCCAATAGCACTTGAAAG
This sequence comes from Lactuca saligna, assembly GCF_052625555.1. Classification (NCBI taxonomy): domain Eukaryota; kingdom Viridiplantae; phylum Streptophyta; class Magnoliopsida; order Asterales; family Asteraceae; genus Lactuca; species Lactuca saligna. The sequence continues at coordinate 199,166,967 of NC_136424.1, read as the reverse complement.
CCATTGAGGGTCCCTTAAATATGAAATTGGGTCATAGAAGGCACAATAACATTTATTATTATCATTTTGGCCCAAAAGTCATGTTAATGGGTCACAAAGGCCCAACAAGCATGATTGGAACTTTCAAGCCCAAAGATTTGAATATTTATTTGTTTTAGGTATTGTATAATTATCGGAAAGATTGATTTTTAGATTCATAACGGCACGAAGCCGGTTGGTTGTTTATAACGATATTTAGAATTATATGCATATTCGTCTTTCTATTTGCGTAAGTTGTAAATTTGGTGTTTTTGACTAAATATCGTAAAAATAAAGTAATTGACAAAAAAATATTGGTTTGAACCCTTTCAGCCATTTTTAGTAAAAATAACGATTTTAGTCATTTATTATTAAAAAAAAAAAAAAAAAAAAAAAAAAAAAAAAAAAAAAACATTTTAATCCCTTAAACCATTTTCTTGACACTTTTGACCTATAGACTTGTTCAAGTGATGTTTTTAGCTAAAAATTTATTCTTTGGCAGTTTCAGCCCTTCAAGAAAAGTGATTTTCGATTAAAGCCCAAACTTTTTGAAACTTTTACAGTTTTGGCTTAAAATCCAAAAACTTTACATTTTTATCCTTGTTTGGAAAAAATATCCTTTTAACCCCTGAATTACTTTTTTTACCCTTTTCCCCCTTGTTTTAAGAATTTTACCATTTCAACCCCTTGAAAAACACCTTTTTCGCAATTTTGGGCCAAAAGGCCGAAAAGCCTAAAGTTTAGCCCATTAGGTTAAAATTTACACTTTTAGTCCTTTAAAAATCAAGATTGTTATAATAACTCATATTTTAACTGATTTGACCTTTTTGACCCTTATAAAACTATAAATGACATTTATTTCCCATCTTTTGCTTACTTGTCAAAAATGGTTCATAATTTTGATTTGTGTTTTGTTTTGTATATTTTGAACTTGTATAATACTTTGGTCTTGATAATAACATGTTTTAAGATGCATTAGAACATATATTTCCTAATCATGGTTAAGGATCTCGGCTAGATCATGATTTTTCACACATATTTAGCAAATAAATTCAAGAAATCACACATATCATACAAAAACACATAGATCTACACATTTTACTTGTATTCTACCCCATAAATCTTGTAAAAACCGAAAATAGAGGGGTATGAACTCACCTTTTCTTGTGGATCTCGGTTTTGAAGAAGAAATGAAAGAAAATGGTGAGATCTTTTGGCCAAGCAAGCTTCTTGGAAGATGTTTGGCTTAGTTGTGTTCTAAGAAGCAAGATCACGAATTTTGCATGAGTTAAGGGAGATTTCTTGAGGAAATCAAGAAGTTAAAGTATGGATCAAACAACAACTTACCAAGGATTAGTGATATTAATAAAATATCTTCTTTTAGCCCTTGTGATTCTCGAAATTTTGGAGGAAAAGTGAAGGAGTTCTAGAGAGAGTTTGAAGAAACTTTGCAATGGTGATGGGGTGTGTATGTGTCTCGGCCGAAATAAGAGGAGGGGAGAGAGGAGAGAGTGAGTTGAGTTGACATGCATGGGAACATGAAAAGAAAGCATGGATACCCCATGTATAATTGTGAGGTGACACCATTAAAAGCCAACTCTTTTCCCCCCTTTTTTTGTAGTTGGGCCGAGAGAGGTAGAAGAAAGAAAAAAATTTGGGTCTTTTGTGATTAAGTCCATATTATGGCCCATTTTGATGATTTTTCGGCCCAATAGGTCTTTGGAGATGGTTCACGGCCCAAAATAAATTAAAGTATGAGTTTCATTTGGGCTAGTTAGATTTGTTATGGCCCAATAAGGCCCATTAGAGATAAACTAGCCCGTTTTAGATCCATTACGGCCCAAACTATTAAGTTTCATGAATGTGGGTCCAATTAGGGCCCATTTAAGAGTTCTAAGCCCAAAATAGTCAAATTGGAAGCTTATTCGCCCATTAGGCCCAATAAGGAAATCCTAGTCCATAATCGACCTAAACTGGGATTTCTAGGGTTTCCAATTCTTTGTTGACTATTTGAAGTGTTTGTATAGAGTGTTTGATGAAATTTTGTTTTCATTGAATAAGAATTATACATGATTTCAAGTTTTAATCACCATGTTATCATTGTTCAATGTTTATAAAGCAGTAAGATTCCTAGTTTTGACATTATCCACCCCCTCCCCCCCCCCCCCCCCCCCCGTGTTAGAGGGAATTTCGTCCCGAAATTCTTTTTGAAGCTAAATTTGAGAATGAGAGAATAGGTCAGGGTACTTCTGCTTCATCTGGTCATCCCGTTCCCATGTGAATTCTGGTCGACGCTTCGCTTTCCACCGAACTTTCACAATCGGAATGCGACTTTGCTTAGTACGCTTCACCTCCCTGTCCATGATTTCGACTGGTTCTTCGACGAATAGGAGATTCTCATTGATTTCGATTTCTTCAAGTGGGATGTGGAGAGTTTCATCAGATAAACACTTTTTCAAATTGGAAACATGGAACACGGGGTGTACACTGTTGAGCTCGGCGGGTAGCTGCAGTCTATAAGCCACTGGACCGATTCGGGCAAGAATCTCGAAGGGTCCAATGTATCGTCGGTTTAGTTTTCCCCATTTCCCAAAACGAATCACCCCTTTCGTGGGAGAGACTTTTAACAACACCCAATCCCGGACTTGAAATTCCAAGGGCTTTTGTCGTTTATCAGCGTAGCTCTTCTGTCGGTCTCATGATGCTTGTAGTTGAGCTCTTATTTGAATTATTTTCTCCGTTGTTTCGCGTATGATCTCAGGTCCCATTAATGCCTTGCTTGATGTCTGTCTTCCTGCTAGTTGAGTATCACCTACCTCAGCCCACCACAACGGTGATCTGCATTTAAACCCGTATAGTGCTTCGAAGGGAGAAACTTTGATGCTTGAGTGATAATTATTGTTGTATGTGAATTCGATTAAAGGCAATTGGGTATCCCACGACTTTCCAAAGTCTATCACACATGCGCGAAGCATGTATTCAAGGGTTTGAATGGTTCACTCACTTTGACCATCCGTTTGTGGATGATAACTAGTGCTCATGTGTAGATGTGTTCCCATAGCCTTTTGAAGTGATTGCCAAAAACGCGAAGTGAATCTACTATTTTGGTCGGAGATGATAGATATTGGCACTCCATGAAATCTCACCACTTCTTTGATATATATCCTGGTCAACCTTTCCATCTTGTAGGATTCTTTTATTGGCAGGAAATGGGCGGATTTCATCAATCTGTCAACTATTACCCATATGGTATCCAATCCATCTGTTGACTTGGGTAATTTGGTCACAAAATCCATAGTAATCCTTTACCATTTCCACTCGGGAATTACTAGTTGTTGAAGAAATCCTTAGGGATCATGGTATTCCACCTTCACTTTAGCGCAAGTAAGGCATTTGCTAATGTAGGTGGCAATCTATGCCGTCATGTTGGGCCACCAATAATGTTGCTTGATATCTAAGTACATTTTATCTAAACCTGGATGGATGGAGTATTGTGTCTTGTCGGCTTCATTCAAGACTACTTCCCTGAATCCTCTGAGCTTAGGGATCCAAATACGGTTCATGAAGTAATAGGATCATCCTCCTTAACTTCGAAATTCTTTTCCATTGCACGTAACGCTTTGCTTGTTCTATTTTGCATTTTCAGAGCATCGAACTGAGTTGCTTTGATTTGTGTGGTTAGGTGGGATTGAATGGTTATGGAGAGAGTTTTCACATGATGATTTGAGTATTGTTTCCTACTCAAGGCATCAGCTACCACGTTATACTTTCACGGGTGATACTTGATTTCGCACTAATAACTATTTAGTAGTTCAAACCATCTTCGTTGTCTCATGTTCAACTCTTTTTGATTTAAAATGTGTTGGAGACTCTTGTGGTTAGTGAAAATGGTGCACTTTGTACCATAAAGTAGTGCCTCCCAATCTTCAAGGCGAAGACCACAGCTCCCGGTTCGAGGTCATGGGTGGTATAATTCACCTCATGTGTCTTTAGTTGTCGGGACGCATAAGCTATCACTTTCCCACACTGCATAAGTACGCAACCTAAACCATGATTTGATGCATCGCAGTAAACTACGAAGTCCTCCATTCCCTCTGGTAGCAATAGTATCGGTGTGCTGCAGATTGCTCGCTTCAGAGTTTGGAATGCAACTTCTTGCTTATTTGTCCATTTAAAGGGTACGCCCATTTGTGTAAGCATGCTAAGTGGCTTGGCTGTCTTAGAGAAGTTCTGGATGAACCTCCGGTAATAACCTGTGAGCCCTAAAAATTGACGAATTCATGTGGGTGTCGAGGAATTTTCAGCAGATTCGATTCATTAGGTCCATGAATGCGGCAGGGCATTCGTTAGACTGAAAGGCATTATGACAAATTCATAATGTCCATAACGATTTTGGAAATTGGTTTTAGGGATATCCTCTTCCCAGACTTTGAGTTAGTGGTATATGGATCGTAGATCTATCTTAGAGATGTAGCTTGCGCCTTGGAGTTGGTCAAATAGATCGTCGATTAGTGGAAGTGGATAGCGATTTTTGATTATGAGCTTATTTAGTTCCCTGTAGTCAATACACATCCTAAAGGAACTGTCTTTCTTCTTAACAAAGAGAACTAGAGCTCCCCAAGGTGAGAAGCTAGGTCGGATAAATCCTTTGTTCATGAGCTCACTGAGTTGGCTGGACAACTCTTGCGTCTCCGCAGGAGCCAATCTATAGGGTGATTTGGCGATGGGTGTAGCTCCTAGCACGAGATCAACTCGGAACTCGACTTGTCTTTCTGGAGGTATCCCTAGAAGATCTTTAGGAAAAACGTATAGGAAATCGCAAGCCACTAGGATGTCTCGAACATTGAACTCGTCTTTTGACTTATCCACTATATTAGCTAGAAATGTCAAATCTTTCTTTCGTAGATACTTCTGTGACTTAATGCACAAGATAAGACGAAGGTTCGTGCTAGGTTTTTCTCCGTATATAATTAGGGTTTCGTGATTTGGAAGGTGAAGGCGAACGGCCTTCTCGTGACACATAACTTCAGCATAGTGGGGGCTTAACCAATCCATGCCGATAAGCACATCAAACCTCCTAATGGAAACAACCATTAGGTTTATTTGAAAGACGTGTTGGTTCAAGGTTAGGGTGCATCCGATGTAGATTTCCCCAGTGGATTCTCTTTTCCCAGGTTTATTTGAAAGACGTGTTGGTTCAAGGTTAGGGTGCATCCGTGTAACACCGTAAATTTCAAAACAAATTTTTCAAATTTTCATAAAACATAATTCAATTAATATTCATAAAAAAAACCATATTAATTATCCAACTCTAGTCAATACAAAATCCCAAGATCACAAATGTATAAACTCCGTGTGTGTGTGTACGGATCAAGCCGGCGCCTTCCCGCGGTCGTCACTAGTACCTGAAACAATAACATCAAACACTGTAAGCACAAAGCTTAGTGAGTTCCCCAAAATACCACATATAACACATATTAGCCACTCGAGGCTATAACTCTGTGGGTCCGTGCACCCAAACCCTGTGAACCCTCAGGTTCTAAGTCTGATAAACATGCACCACATAAATCACATAGAAATAATGCAGTACAACACATAACATACATAGCATACAAATACTCTTTCACATAACTCTGGTTACCTACTCAAGGTAAAGTATAGTGAGAAGACTCACCTCGCGTATCTTGGTATCTCACAAATCCTGGAAATCCCTCGTGCTCGATCCTCCTAGCTCTAATCCTCCTATATCATCACATATATCTGATTAACACTTTATATTTCTAAGGTTAACTATCCCTAAGAAGTCAACACAGGTCAACTCCGGTCAACGGTCAACTTTGACCGGACTCGGCGAGTGCGCTATGGCGACTCGGCGAGTCTAGACGTTTTCACCAACTCTCTAAAACTCCCGTTCTACACGTCGAGTACTCCCCCCTGACTCGACGAGTTCCATCTGGAAGAATCGCGGGGCCACCCCGACTCAACTCGCCGAGTCTCAAGAACAACTCGGCGAGTCCCAGTTCGACTCAGTCCACCTGTCGTCCCTCTCTAACTCACCCTGACTCACTGAGGCAACCCATGACTCGATTGGACCACTCACTGAGCGAACCCAAGGCAATCTTCAAACTACTCGCCAAGTCTGATGAACAAACTCGGTGAGTCCATGCCATGCAACCACTCCAACTTGCTTCCAACGTCAGATCTGCTTCCACAATCTGTAGATCTGGCCTCCCTAGACTGATTCATCACGTAAGCTTCTATCTTGGTGCCCGTAACACACCCCATGGCTCATAAATAGAGTTTTGACCTAAGGCATAAGGATTCCAATCCAAAACCTCCATTGATTCCCAAAAAAGCTTGGGCAAAGGAACACTCTGGACCTCCAAGGGTCCAGATCTATGGTTTAAACCACATAAAGGACCAAGGGGGCACTACATCTTGCCACAAAAGGGTTCAACAAACCCTAAATCAAAATAAACATCAACAAGGAAGAAGATAACTCGAAATTATTACCACAATAGTGATGCTCTGGACTCCAAACTCTTAGAAGTGGCTCCACTTGCTCTCCCTTAGCTAGTTCTCTCCTTCCTTGCAAAAATGACACCTCCAAGATCAATAATGGCCTCCTACTTTGCTCCAAACGCTCACACTCGATTAGGGTTTCACTCAAGGGACCGGTGAGCACAAATGACGGCCATAAGGCCCTTTAAATAGGTCCCAAACTCGAGAAATTAGGGTTTCATTACACAGCACGGACTAGCCGAGTCCATATCCTGGACTCGCCGAGTCCAGGCGCGATCCCGCGACCAGATCCGCAACCCTACTCGGCGAGTCTGAGCTCCAACTCGCCGAGTCCCCTCTCAGAACACCAAAAATCATAAATATACAAGATACCTGAAAATCCGGCTATTACAACTCTCCCCCACTAGAACTAGACTTCGCCCTCGAAGTCTCGCTCTGAAAATAGCTCCGGATGCTGCTCCTGCATCATACGCTCTGGCTCCCAAGTCATCTCTGATCCCCTCCGGTGTTACCACTAAACCAAAACCAGAGGTACCTCCTTATTCCTCAAAACCTTGATCTTCCGATCTCTGATGGCCACTGGTCTCTCGACATAATTCAAGCTTGCATCCACCTGAATATCCTCTAATGGAACCACTGCCGATTCATCGGCTATACACTTCCTCAACTGCGACACATGAAAAGTGTCGTGGATCTGCCCCAACTCTGCTAGCAACTCCAACCGATAGGCTACCCGGCCTACCCTCGCAATCACACAAAATGGTCCTATAAACCGGGGCCCCAACTTGCCCCTCTTCCTGAACCGAATCACTCCTTTCCAAGGGGAAACCTTCAGGAGAACGAAGTCGCCGACCTGAAACTCAAGCTCGGACCGGTGTCTGTCCGCATAACTCTTTTGTCGGCTCTGGGCGGTCAATAACCTCTGTCTGACCTGCTGTATCTGCTCTGTCGTCTGAATCACGATCTCTGTACTGCCCATCACTCTCTACCCAACCTCACCCCAACAAATGGGGGTCCGACACATCCTACCATACAACAGCTCAAAGGGCGGCATACCGATGCTCGAATGATGGCTGTTATCGTAGGAAAACTCCGCCAAGGGTAAATACGCATCCCAGCTACCCCCGAAATCCAACACACATGCTCGAAGCATGTCTTCAAGCGTCTGAATCATCCGCTCACTCTGGCCGTCTGTCTGGGGATGATATGCGGTACTAAAATGCAGTTTAGTACCCAACTCCTCATGAAATTTCTTCCAGAATCTGGAAGTGAAACGCACATCACGGTCCGAAACAATCGAGATCGGCACCCCATGCCGAGATACCACTGCTCTCACAGAAACCTCCGCCAACTTCTCCGCCGAAGAACTCTCACTGATGGCAAGGAAGTGAGCGCTCTTCGTCAACCTATCCACAATCACCCAAATTTCATCAACTCCTCTGGCAGTCCTCGGCAATTTGGTGACGAAATCCATAGTGATTTGTTCCCACTTCCACTCGGGAACCTGCAATGGCTGCAACTTGCCATGCGGTCTCTGGTGCTCGGCCTTAACCCTTCGGCAGGTCAAACACCTCTCAACAAACCATGCGACGTCCCTCTTCATACAGGGCCACCAATACTCTTTCCTCAAATCCAAATACATTTTCGTAGCCTCGGGATGGATCGAAAATTTCGATCTATGTGCTTCCTCCATCAAAGTAGTACACGTACCGCCCACAAACAGTACCCAAATCCGGCCCTGAAAAGTCATAAGCCCTCGACTATCCGAAACGAACTCTGAAACCAAACCAACGACCCATTCTCTCTTCTGCATCTCTGGTTGCACAGCCTCCGCCTGTGCCCCTCGAATGGCATCCAGAACTGGAGCTATCACGGTCAATCTCAAACATACATTTCGCAGTGGAGTACTCTCCACCCTGCGGCTCAACGCATCAGCTACCACATTAGCCTTGCATGGGTGGTACAGGATCTCACAATCATAATCCTTGACCACATCTAACCACCTCCTCTGCCGCATATTTAGGTTAGGCTGATCCATCAAGTACTTCAAACTCTTATGGTCCGTGTATATCGTACAACGAACCCCATACAAGTAATGATGCCAAATCTTGAGGGCGAACACTACTGCCCCCAACTCTAGATCATGCGTGGGATATCTAGTCTCATGAGGCTTCAACTACCTCGATGCATATGCTATCACATGCCCTTTCTGCATCAGTACTGCTCCCAGCCCTAAAATCGAAGCATCACAAAATACTACAAAATCTTCCATCCCTTTCGGAAGAGCTAATACCGGGGCTTCGCACAACCTTTGGCGAAGCGTTTCAAAGGAGGTCTGCTGCTCGGGACCCCATGAAAATGCAACACCCTTCCGGGTCAATCTGGTGAGTGGTACCACGATCTTGGAGAAATCCTTGATAAATCTCCGATAGTACCCTGCCAACCCAAGGAAGCTCCTGATCTCAGAGGGTGACTTTGGCACCTCCCAACTCATCACCGCCTCAATCTAGGCCGGATCGACCAATATCCCTTCCTGATTAACAAGATGTCCCAGAAACTGGACCTCCCGCAACCAGAAATCGCACTTGGAAAACTTTGCATAAAGTTTCTCCGATCTCAAAACCCCAAGAACTTCCCTCAAATACTCCTCATGCTCCTCTCTAGATCTCGAATATACCAGAATATCATTGATAAATACAATCACTGACCGATCCAACATCGGCCTGCATACCCTGTTCATGAGATCCAAGAACACAGCCGGGGCATTGGTGAGCCCAAAAGGCATCACCACAAACTCATAATGCCCATATCACATCCTGAACGCTGTCTTCTGGACGTCCTCATCCCGCACTCTCACCTGATGATAGCCTGACCTCAAATCGAACTTGGAGAACCAAGATGCTCCCTGCAACTGATCGAATAAATCGTCGATCCTCGGCAACGGGTAACGGTTCTTGACCGTCAGCTTGTTTAATTCTCGGTAATCGATACACATTCGATGCGAGCCGTCCTTCTTCTTCACAAACAGAATGGGCGCTCCCCACGGCGAGCTACTCGGCCGAATAAACCCCTTCCCCAGCAGCTCCTGAAGCTGCGAGGATAACTCTTGCATCTCTGGAGACGCAAGACGATAAGGCACCTTAGCGATAGGCGCGGCCCCCGGAACCAAATCAATACTGAACTCTACTTGCCTCACGGTAGGCACACCCGGTAACTCCTCGGGAAAAACATCTGGAAACTCACGCACCACCGGAACCTCCTCCACTGAACTCGGTCTCTCGGAGATCACCCGCGTATCCATCACATATGCCATAAAACCCTTACAGCCCTGCTGTAAACACTACCTCGCCCTTGCGGCCGAACAAAAGGTTGATCCAGAACGTGTACCCTCGCCGTACACTGAAAGAACTCCCCCACTAGGATCTCGTATGTTCACCAGCTGACGCTCACAGTCGATAACCGCGCCGAATCGGCTCAACCAGTCCATGCCCACAATGACACAGACATCACCCATCGCAATAGGAACCAGATCAATCGGAAACTCAACTCCAAAAATCTCTAACACACATCCCCGGAGGACCTCCATGGCACAAATCACTCTATCGACAGCTATGGAAACCCTCAGAAGCCGACTCAATGCCTCACGACTAACACTGATATGCTGACTAAAGGCCAAAGATACAAAAGACCGACTCGCACCCGAGTCAAATAACACTAAAGCAGGCACAGAGTTCACAAGGAAGGTACCTATGCATAACATAATATAAGCATAATATCTCAACATCAAAATAAATACATAGAAGGAAACGTACTAGCCACAACATCGGGTGCAGCGCGGACCTCCTCCGCAGTCAGCTGAAAGGCTCTCCCTCGAGTTCTCGGCACCTCGGCCTTCACGGGCCGACTCTCTGTAGCTCTGATGGCAGCAGGAGCAGATCCCTGAGATGCTCCGCGCAACAGCGGACACTCCGCCTTCCGGTGTCCGGTCTGGTTACAGTGAAAACACACTGCAAACCCCTTGGGGCAGTCCTTGGCCATATGCCCCTCCTTGCCACATTTGTAGCAAGATCCTGCTCGACAGACTCCATCATGACCCTTGCCGCACTTCCCGCAAGTACGGCCCTTCTGGCTCCCGGGTTTGGGATCAACGGGCTTGGCCCGCTTGGCTTCCGGCTGAGACTGTGCCGGCCGCCGATCCCTCCCCTGAGACTCCGCCTCCTCCCTGGCCTGTGTCTCAAGCTCAATCTCCCTCTTCCGGGCATTTGCCTGAAGCTCAGCAAATGTCCGATACGAAGAGTTCGCGGCGAACTCCCGAATATCCCGTCTCAAAATGCTCAAGTAGCGGCTCATATGTGCCTGCTCAGTGGACACGTGTTCAGGGCAGAGCATCGCCCTCTCATGGAACATCCTCGTGATCGCAGTAACTGACTCAGTACCCTGCTTGAGGGTCAGAAACTCCTGTGCCAAATGCTCCCTCTCCACCTGGGGAATGTACTCATCCCGGAACATGGTAGTGAACCTCTCCCAAGTCACCGCCGAAAGCTCAGCAGGCGTAAAATGCACCGTCACAAACTTCCACTAGTCCTTCGCTCCCAAGTGAAGTTGGTTCAGCGCAAACCGAACCTTCAGAAGCTCAGGAGATGAGCAAGTGAAGAAGCACCCCTCCATATCAGATATCCACCTCATAGCTGCCACCGGATCCTATGTCCCACCAAAATCTAGTGGTTTGGTGTTGTTGAACTCCCGAAACAGCGACGCATCACCTCCCTGGGGTCTCGCTGCAGCGATCACTGCGGTAGCCGCTGCAACAGCAGCCTCAGAAAGAGCGGCATAACGCTCGTCAAATGTCTCAATCACTGCGGTCTTAATAGACCCGAACATCTCTGGTATCTCAGCTCTGATGACCGCAGCCACCTCCTCATGAATGATCTGTCGAATCTCCTCGTCACTAGCTCCGACACCCTCCGGCATATGACGTGTCCTCACCATGATAACCCTCTGAAATAAAACATATGATAAATTAGAATTCACTCGAGCACACTCACACTCGACAATCCATCCCTCCTTGATTCTTGGTATCCCAAAGATTCTTATTTGGACCGTGCACCGCCCCGGTGCTTTCAGTAGTACGGGCCCAATACTACTGTCCACACCGTCTCAGTACACACCCCAAATCTTCCTCTTCGGATCCCAAATCCCAAGTACTCTATCGTGCGTAGACCACTCTCTAATAGATCTCTCATAAGCCCCTCGCTGCTACCTACTCACTCTCAAGCATCTCATAGCAGCTCACCTCTCCCTAGCCTAAGGCATCACAAATCAGGCCACTCTAGTCCTAATAGCAATACCTAGCCTACTCTAGCATGCAGATACATCATATCAATATCAATATTACATAATATAAAGGTATTTTGGGAATTCACCATTCAGGCGCTGACTGATCGTACACACGTTTCTTCCTAGAATTTGTTACTTTTTCAAGAAAATCTTTTACTCTTAGAAAAGTTAAGTTTTCTTTTGAAAATATCTTTCCAAATCCTCATTTTGAGTTCAAATACTCCCAAAGGTGTACCCGAATCCCTCAAACCAAGGCTCTGATACCAAATTGTAACACCGTAAATTTCAAAACAAAATTTTCAAATTTTCATAAAACATAATTCAATTAATATTCATAAAACAACCATATTAATTATCCAATTCTAGTCAATACAAAATCCCAAGATCACAAATGTATAAACTCCGTGTGTGTGTGTACGGATAAAGCCGGCGCCTTCCCGCGGTTGTCACTAGTACCTGAAACAATAACATCAAACACTGTAAGCACAAAGCTTAGTGAGTTCCCCAAAATACCACATATAACACATATTAGCCACTCGAGGCTATAACTCTGTGGGTCTGTGCACCCAAACCCTGTGAACCCTCAGGTTCTAAGTCTGATAAACATGCACCACATAAATCACATAGAAATAATGCAGTACAACACATAACATACATAGCATACAAATACTCTATCACATAACTCTGGTTACCTACTCAAGGTAAAGTATAGTGAGAAGACTCACCTCGCATATCTCGGTATCTCACGAATCCTGGAAATCCCTCGTGCTCGATCCTCCTAGCTCTAATCCTCCTATATCATCACATGTCTCTGATTAACACTTTATATTTCTAAGGTTGACTATCCCTAAGAAGTCAACACAGGTAAGCTCTGGTCAACGGTAAACGGTCAACTTTGACCGGACTCGGCGAGTGCGCTATGGCGACTCGGCGAGTCTAGATGTTTTCACCAACTCTCTAGAACTCACGTTCTACACGTCGACTACTCCCCCCTGACTCGACGAGTTCCATCTGGAAGAATCGCGAGGCCACCCCGACTCAACTCGCTGAGTCTCAAGAACAACTCGGCAAGTCCCAGTTCGACTCAGTCCACCTGTCGTCCCTCTCTAACTCACCCTGATTCACTGAGTCAACCCATGACTCGATTGGACCACTCACTGAGCGAACCCAAGGCAATCTTCAAACTACTCGCCGAGTCTGATGAACAAACTCGGTGAGTCCATGCCATGCAACCACTCCAACTTGCTTCCAACGTCAGATCTGCTTCCACAATCTGTAGATCTGGCCTCCCTAGACTGATTCATCACGTAAGCTTCTATCTTGGTGCCCGTAACACACCCCATGGCTCATAAATAGAGTTTTGACCTAAGGCATAAGGATTCCAATCCAAAAACTCCATTGATTCCCAAAAAAGCTTGGGCAAAGGGACACTCTGGACCTCCAAGGGTCCAGATCTATGGTTTAAACCACATAAGGGACCAAGGGGGCACTAGATCTTGCCACAAAAGGGTTCAACAAACCCTAAATCAAAATAAACATCAACAAGGAAAAAGATAACTCGAAATTATTACCACAATAGTGATGCTCTGGACTCCAAACTCTCAGAAGTGGCTCCACTTGCTCTCCCTTAGCTAGTTCTCTCCTTCCTTGCAAAAATGACACCTCCAAGATCAATAATGGCCTCCTACTTTGCTCCAAACGCTCACACTCGATTAGGGTTTCACTCAAGGGATTGGTGAGCACAAATGACGGCCATAAGGCCCTTTAAATAGGTCCCAAACCCGAGAAATTAGGGTTTCATTACACAGCACGGACTCGCTGAGTCCATATCCTAGACTCGCCGAGTCCAGGCGCGATCCCGCGACCCTACTCGGCGAGTCTGAGCTCCAACTCACCGAGTCCCCTCTCAGAACACCAAAAATCATAAATATACAAGATACCTGAAAATCCGGCTGTTACAATCCGATGTAGATTTCCCCAGTGGATTCTCTTTTCCCATTATCCATTTCCACCGTGAAGGTTTCATTAAGCTTTTGGGGTTGTTTTAACAAGTGTTTAAATTTATTACTCACAAAGCTTCGTTCTACTCCGGTATCAAATAGGATGCATGCATAAGTGTGGTTTAGGAGGAACGTACCAGTGACAACAGCGGGGTCATGAACCGCTTCTCCCTGACCCATGGTCAACACTCCTCATGTTCCTCCATTCCTAGGGGTGTTGTTTTCGGGGCAGTTTCGATGGAAATGTCCACTCTTTCCACATCCATAGCAGGTATGGCTTGGTCCCGCATTGTTGCCATTGTTGTTGGTGTTGTTGTTGTTGTTACGGTTGTTCTTATTTCCTTGCTGCTGGTTCTAGGAAGGATAGGTCCTGCAATATTTCGTCGTGTGACCCTATCGATTGCAACTGGTACAATGCATTTCCCTGCATTCACCATGGTGATGGAGATTGTACTTGTTGCACTTTGGGAGATTCCCAGAATACTGCCTAGGGGCACTTGGAGTATCTGAGACTGGAGCATGTGGTGTGGAGGGAACTTGGATTGTTGCAACATTGAATGTCACTATTTTTTGTTTCTTTGATGACTATGAGCCTTGTCGCCCCATTCTCTTGTTATTCTTTCCTTTCTTGTTGTCACTCTCCTTCTTGCCTTCAGTTTACCCTGGTTTCTCGCCCTTCTTGTTGTTGTGGTCATACAGTTTCTTGGCCAACCTCTTGGCACTGACGAAGGTTTAGGATTTGTAGCTATCACATTTCCTTAAATTAGGGAGGTTAATCCCCAGATGAATCGTTAGATTTTCTTTCCCTCTAAAGTAATCATGCCAGGACACAACATTGACAGTTCGCTAAACCTTGATATGTATGCATCAATGTCGGAGTTTCGGACAGTGAGGTTCCACAACTCTTGCTCCATCTTCTAGATTTCGCCTCGCGGGCAGTACTCGGTTATCAGTATTCCTTTCAACTCTGCCCATGACATGGAGTTGGCTATGTGGAGAATCATGGCTTCTACATTGTCTGTTCCACCAGGTGAGAGATTGATCAACGAGCGTGCATGCGGCAAACTTCACCTTCATCTCCTCAGGGCATTCGCATATCTCAAATACCGATTCCACTTTCTCTATCCATCTTTTTAGGGTTATCATTCCACCCATGCCATTAAAGGTTCGTGGCTTGGCGTTGGTGAAGTCTTTTTAAGAGGATGTCTTGGTAGGTCCTTGATTTATTCCGTTGTTCGAACTTCCAGCCCCTTGTCCATTTGCTCCACCATTGTTCCCATTGTTGATCTGTGCTAGTGTCGCTGTGACTGCTGCATATACCGTTGCTTGAAATGTCGCTGGATTGATTTATGTTGGGTTGGCCTAGGGTTCCTACAAGCAGGTCGTTGTGGCATCTTTCTGTCATGTGCGGAAAGATGTTGAGTGCCTAGAATTTTGTGAGTTCGTGGTCCTATAAACTAGGTGTATAACATGTACTTGAGTAGTTTCACATATTAACATACAATCATAAAAACATAACACATAATGGATAAGAACATCATAATAGAACACATATATTTTTCCACTAATAATATTTGTACTTTGATACATGAAAATTTGTTCGAAAGAGCATACATAAGTGGTGCAAGTTCGGCAGTGTAACAGCTCTACGAGTAGTGTAATCACTTAAACATAGAGTCGATGATACATAGCATAGATCATAGTAGTAGTAGGGTAAGGCTAGTCGTAACACTCTAAGGAGCGCCTGACGATGGCAATGAGGTCATACACTGAAGTGTTGTGCTAACAACTGGGCCATCTCAGTCATTTCTCCAATGACTTCATCTCTTTCCTATTTAGCCTACACCGCTCGTGCTTCCATGGTGAATAGTTGTTGCTGCAGAGCGGCAATCTCAGCTTCCGGAGAACGATTCTCTCTCGCGGGATTCCCGGGTGGGGCAGGGTTGTTCTGTTGTGTCTCGCTGGTAGGTGGTGTGCCCAAATCCTCGCCCGTGTTTTGTTCTTCCTCCACGTCGTGATCGGTCCCATCAAACTCGTAGTCCGTGTCCGTGCACTCGTCGGGCCCAACGTCGTGTGCTCCCCCGTGATCTCCCTCGAGTTCATCCTCGATCATCACGTGGGCCACTAGCGCTTGGTATAAGTGTAGTCCTTGCTGATTATTATCCATGGTGACTGCATGTGGAGTAGCAACAAGTCATGTTTTGATTATTATGTAAATTGAGTTGATGTTCTCTTCATGGTAATCAAAGGGGTACGTTTTTAGGTTTACCGACCATCGCAATTTTCTTGGGGCATGTGATAGTTGTACTTCGGAGGAAATGTAGTTGATCAAGCCACATTCACCCCTTAATACCACTATGAACAGTCCCGACTTAACCGAGATGTCAGCATCGTCTTATTTGATTTGGTATTTGGTTATTTTTCCTATATCGTACAAGTAGAGGTGTTTTATCGTTGTGTTTTATTCGTTTTGTTTTGTTCAAAGTTGTTTTAGTCCCTCTTTGGTTTATAGTATCATATCAATGAGTGGTTAGATATGCCAGTTCACTATAAACAGTGCTCTGATACCAACCTGTCACACCCCCGAACCAGACGGCGGAAAGGTCTGAGGGCTCGTGTAACTTAAATTGAATATCATCACAATGAATATACATGAATCATAACATAAACATCACCATGCATCAATATATTACAACTGACGTTGTACACATCAAGTACATTGTTTAGACATTACATATCCATAACATAAATTGTTTGATAGTTTTCAAAAGCATAACACCCTAACGTACCTGGTGTTACTCCTCGGCTTACATGTTACCTAAGAATACAAGTTATTTTGAAAAGGTGAACATATGGAATGTTGGTGAGTTCATAAGCATGGTTGTCGCCCGCTATTACTCACTGAATCTAACATGAATTTGATTACCATTGATTAACGACTGTATATGCTTACTGAATTGAAGGTAGGCCTAATAAACGAGGAGAAGTGGATTTCAAAGTCCTACTAATCCCACGTATTATTTATGGCTATTGCGTATACAAAGGGCACGTTGGCCCATTTCGCATTTAATTTACTTGGACCTTACTAGCAATGCTAATGGGCCACTAAGGCCCAATAGCACTTGAAATCCATTGAGGGTACCTTAAATATGAAATTGGATCATAGAAGGCACAATAACATTTATTATTATCATTTGGGCCCAAAAGTCATGTTAATGGGTCACAAAGGCCCAACAAGCATGATTGGAACTTTCAAGCCTAAAGATTTGAATATTTATTTGTCTTAGGTATTGTATAATTATCAAAAAGATTGATTTTTAGATTCATAACGGCACGAAGCCGGTTGGTTGTTTATAACGATATTTAGAATTATATGCATATTCGTCTTTCTATTTGCGTAAGTTGTAAATTTGGTGTTTTTGACTAAATATCGTAAAAATAAAGTAATTGACTAAAAATATTGGTTTGAACCATTTCAACCCTTCTTTAGTAAAAATGACGATTTTAGTCATTTAAAAAAAAAAAAAAAAAAAAAAAAAAAAAAAAAAAAAAAAGACATTTTACGCCATTAAACCATTTTCTTGACACTTTTGACCTATAGACTTGTTCAAGTGATGTTTTTAGCTCAAAATTTATTCTTTGGCAGTTTCAGCCCTTCCAGAAAAGTGATTTTCGATTAAAGCCCAAACTTTTTGCAACCTTTACAGTTTTGGCCTAAAATCCAAAAACTTTACATTTTTTATGCTTGTTTGGAAAAAATATCCTTTTAACCCCTGAATTACTTTTTTTTACCCTTTTTCCCTTATTTTGAGAATTTTACCATTTCAACCCCTTGAAAAACACCTTTTTCGCAATTTTGGGCCAAAAGGCCGAAAAGCCTAAAGTTTAGCCCATTAGGTTTAAATTTACACTTTTAGTCCTTTAAAAATCAAGATTGTTATAATAACTCATATTTTAACTGATTTGACCTTTTTGACCCTAATAAAACCATAAATGACATTTATTTCTCATCTTTTGCTTATTTGTCAAAAACGGTTCATAATTTTGATTTGTGTTTTGTTTTGTTTATTTTGAACTTGTATAATACTTTGGTCTTGATAATAACATGTTTTAAGATGCCTTAGAACATATATTTCCTAATCATGGTTAAGGATCTCGTCTAGATCATGATTTTTCACACATATGTATCAAATAAATTCAAGAAATCACACATATCATACAAAACCACATAGATCTACACATTTTACTTGTATTATACCCCATAAATCTTGTAAAAACCAAAAATAGAGGGGTATGAACTCACCTTTGCTTGTGGATGTCGGTTTTGAAGAAGAAATGAAAGAAAATGGTGAGATCTTTCGGCCTAGCAAGCTTCTTGGAAGATCTTTGGGTTAGTTGTGTTCTAAGAAGCAAGATCACGAATTTTACATGAGTTAAGGGAGATTTTTTAGGAAATTAAGAAGTTAAAGTATGGATCAAACAAAAACTTACCAAGGATTAGTGATATTAGGAAAATATCTTCTTTTAGCCCTTGTGATTCTCGAAAGTTTGGAGGAAAAGTGAAGGAGTTCTAGAGAGAGTTTGAAGAAACTTTGCAATGGTGATGGGGTGTGTATGTGTCTCGACCGAAATAAGAGGAGGGGAGAGAGGAGAGAGTGAGTTGAGTTGACTTGCATGGGAACATGAGAAGACAGCATGGATACCCCATGTATAATTGTGAGGTGGCACCATTAAAAGCCAACTCTTTTCCCCCCTTTTTTTGTAGTTGGGCCGAGAGAGGTAGAAGAAAGAAAAGAATTTGGGCCTTTTGTGATTAAGTCCATATTATGGCCCATTTTGATGATTTTTCGGCCTAATAGGTCTTTGGAGATGGTTCACGGACCAAAATAAATTAAAGTATGAGTTTTATGGCCCATTTTGGGCTAGTTAGATTTGTTATGGCCCAATAAGGCCCATTAGAGATAAACTTGTCCATTTTAGGTCCATTAGGGACCAAAATGTTAAGTTTCATGAATGTGGGTCCAATTAGGGCCCATTTAAGAGTTCTAAACCCAAAATAGTCAAATTGGAAGCTTATTGGACCATTAGGCCCAATAAGGAAATCCTAGTCCATAATGGACCTAAACCGAGATTTCTAGGTTTTCCAGTTCTTTGTTGACTATTTGAAGTGTTTGTATAGAGTGTTTGATGAAACTTTGTTGTCATTGAATAAGCATCATTCATGCTTTCATGTTTTAATCACTATGTTATCATTGTTCAAAGTTTACAAAGCATCAAAATTCCTAGTTGTGACATACCGAGGATCACAAACAAGGTGTGAATAACCATGCAAATGTACTTAGTGCCCTCAATGTTAAAATCACCTAATGAATGTGTCGGTTAGCCATACACACTCCATTAATCTATGAAAAACATCGAGTCACCATTTTCTACCTTTGCTAGACCCAAATTAGTGTTTCGGTTAAGCATACACGCTCCACTAACGTCTTGGCTAGGTTAAAATGTGTAATTTCATGGAATAGCATCATTTTCACAATTTTCCTAAAGTAACTAAGATTGGGAATTTTATAAAAAAAACATATAGTTACTTTATTAATCATTATAATTTTAATGAGGAATTAGTTGTCCTATCCTACCCGTTCGGCTAATGACCATTCACCAATCAAGGAAGTAGTGGGTGAGAGTGGACACCCATTAAACTATCATTTTATGGGTAGCAACCTTATACCCCCCTTATAGATCAGCATCGTGAATAAGGTCTACTAACGATAAGACAAGCATTTTTCTAATACATATATAATAATTAATCTTATAATATTATAATAGTATATTGTTGAATTTTAAACTTGTAAAATTCTAGGGTTTTGAATTTAATTATTTCAAAATTAAACTTCTAATCAAAATTTTAAATTCCAAAACTTGAGGGAAAGATTTGAAACATTTCAAAACTATCTATATCAAAATTCAAATAATATAATTAAACAATTAATTGGTGATTATCTAATTTTGACATAATCCAATTTCATACAAGATAGTTGATCAAATAATTCAAATAATTAAGGTTTATCATATAAGGAAATAATTATCTAATTAATTGATAAATATCTTTTATTTTGACAAGGACAATCACATGGAATCAAAAAAAAAATTATTAATTATAAACAATTTTAGTATCCAAAGTCAAAATAAGCCAAAATCCCAAAACTCCATCTGTCTGACACCCCGACTCGCCGAGTCCCTTACAGAACTCGCCGGGTTCATCTGACTCGTCGAGTTCATCATGAGATTCGATGGGTCTATCAGGCAGAAGGCAGAAAAAATGATTTCAAGCAATGAATTAACACACAATGCATCAACTATAATGGAAACCAAGCAAGGCTCTGATACCACTGATGGGTTTTGAGCAAAAGAACATTCCTATGTGCACATGCAAAACCCTAAAGCTTTGGATCTAGATTTCTCTATTATACATGAAAATAGTCCAAAGCATGTAAACCCTAATCTAGCATACCATAAAAAACGATATCAATAATTAAAACAAGTTTAGATGATTACCTTTTGATTGTAGCAAGAATCTTAAACTTCAAGAGCTTAGTATCACAAGCGTAATACCTCTAATGGCTTACAAACACCAAGGGAAGAAGATGATCTTTGAGGAGAGGGAATGGAGGCACAAAATCGACTATGAGGAGTCTTAGGGTTTCCAGTGGCTGATTTTTGATGCCCTAGGGGTTCCTTATATAGTGGTGCTGCTAGGGTTTTAGTCAAAACTCTAATTGGATGACTTGGGCCTTAAGCAGTCCAAAAACCTTCTGGAATAAGGCCATGGATGAAATCTAAGTGGGCGTCCACTCTAAATTTTGTCCCCCCTCATACCCATAAGGATCTACAACCCAAATCCAATTATCCTATAATTGGCAATACCAGCCCCCTTTGTTTAACTAATCTCTTTTGATCACAAAATCAATTTCTTAATTAATTCTTGATCAATATTAACTAACTAATATGGTTTCCCTTTTAATATATTATTCATAAAGTATATTAATAAACCATAATATCCTCTCTCTCCATAAATCATCCTATCAAGCTGCTTTGGTGAAGGCAACCCAAAAGGACCATGTCAGAATCGTGTCAAGTACATACCAATTTGGTATGAAGTCCATTGACATTGGTTCCTACTGTCACTCGGGTATCTCTTATTGTTACACTAACCCTGAGTATTTCTGATATTTTTCCTTTGGTATAGGTTTAATATTTTCCCACTCAAATGTTAATCTCTACTTTCGTGGATGTTCGCTATTTCAGTTTCTTTAGATATTTGCACATTTGTTCAAAGCCTAGATGGATGAAATACTTTAATTTGTAAGCTTCATCTAAGACTATTCTCTCATGCTTTTTGTACTTAGTCATACAGATTTGGTTCATAAAGTATTGCATCCTGACATCCTAAAGCTTTGACTTTCTTATACATTCATCATAAAGATTTAATTGTGATGATTTCCTCCCTCGGGGTTTCGGGTTAAGCTTCTTGGAATTGATAGTTATCATTTAAATTTTGTACCCGATGGGTTTAAGTTGCTCTTTTCGGATCACGACATCTACTACAATGTTAGTCGTACCAGAATGATAACTCGTCTAGGAGTTCATCTCATCTTTGTTGCCTCATTTTGAGTTCTCTTTGTTTGAAGATGTTTTGTAGATTCTTGTGATATACAAATACGCCACACTTTGTAGCATACATGGAATGTATCTAACTCTTCATGGAAAAACTATAGCTCCTAGCTCAAGGTCCTCGGTAATGTAATTGTTCTCATGAAATTTGAGTTATACGAAAGCATAGGTAATAACCTTTTTCTTTTTTGCATTAACATGCACCTAATCCTCGATGTGACATGTTGTGATAAATGATGGAGTCCACTTTTATTCATAGAAAGGGTGGGTTTAGTGCATTATAGAACATTTTTTTCAACTTTTGGAATGCATCTCCCTGCTTATCTTTCTATTTCTTAACTATTACCATCTTATAATGGTCGATACGGATCCCTTTTTGCTAAACACATGCCCTAGATAATGTAATTTTCTAATTTATAACTCACACTTAGATAATTTGGATTACTACTTCAACAGTTTAAGGACTAGCCATAAGTGTTGGCCAGGTCCTTCCTTGGTTCGTGAGTATATCAATTTATCATCGATAATTACAATAAAAAATTCATCAAAGTATGGTTTGCAATCATGGTTCATAATAAATAGCGTTGGAGCTTTGGTCAATCTCAAAGGCATATCTAGGAACTCATAATGATCATACCAAGTCCTAAGTGCGATTTTCGACACATCTCTTTCTAGCATCATGATTTGATGATATCCCTATCTTAGATCTATTTTGGAGTAATAAATGGATCCTTGTTTCTGATCGAATAGATCATCGATTCTTAGGAGTGGGTATCGAGTCTTGATTGTTAATTTGTTCAGTTTTGGTTAATTTATACACATTCAAAAGGATCCGCCCTTTTCTTGACAAACAAAAATGATACTCTCGAAGGTGAGAAACTTGTTTGGATAAGCCCTTTTTCAAGAACTTCTTGAAGTTCGCTAAATAGTTCATGCATCTCTGATAGGATTCGTTGATACGGAGATTTCACTACCAGTGTTGCTCCTGCTCCTAGGGCTAAGTCGTTTCAAAACTTGACTTGTCAATTTAGTGGTATT
This sequence comes from Lactuca saligna, assembly GCF_052625555.1. Lineage (NCBI taxonomy): Eukaryota > Viridiplantae > Streptophyta > Magnoliopsida > Asterales > Asteraceae > Lactuca > Lactuca saligna. The sequence continues at coordinate 199,144,381 of NC_136424.1, read as the reverse complement.
TCAGGTAGATCTTCAGGAAGCACCTTAGGATAGGTTACATACTTGTGGTATGTCTTTGATCTCTTTACACCTTTCATCTACCACATGTGTCAAGAGAGTGTAGTGCTTCTTGTGTAGATACTTCTAATTTTCAGTATAAGAAGGAAGCTTTAGATTTTTCTCTAACTTGTCATCACAAATGACAATTGTTTACCCGTTAGGTAAAATTGGTCACACAACTTTCTCCTATCACAAGATCTAGACACAATGGAGAGATAGCTGATTCATACCTATGATAATGCCAATATTCCGCTTGGAATAAGCATAAGATCTATGGGAAGGGATTGGTCATTCATGGTTACTTTATCAGTAAGGGGTCATACAATGACTTGGTGTGACACTGACAAAATCGTTTCATATGAGCAATGATATTAGATTGTTGGTGGATATACACACGAGATTAACATGATAAACATGTTTTGGCATGTGGTAGGATGAAATTTATAAAAATTCCGCAAGTAGATTTTTGTCAGATCACTAGTTGTCTGTACTCTATAGTTTTCTTCCAATATACTGGCTTTCATGACTTAGTATATATTTAAGATTAGGGTTCATGAAGATTTCTATGCATATTTGATTTACAAGTTCTTCAGCATACAAGTGGTTAATGAGAAACACACGAGTTACTACTGATGGTTCCTTGTTTTCATATCGTCATCCAATGATGATTACTAAGTCTCGATTTTTTTACCTCCTGGTTATTTACCCTTAGGCAAGTGGTAAACTTAACACGATAGTTTGTTGTACAAGAGTTGGAATGGAATGTTGATTCCATCTTTTCGATCAATAATGTTATTCCTATAAACCCTTCATTGTCGTACAAGGATCTAGGCTTGTGCTTCATGAATTCTTTGTATGTGCAAGCCCTCAGAATGTCAACATTATTTATATGGTTGTTGTTTCCAAATTTACCTTGTTCATAGGCATCGTTCCAGTTGGGTTCGTAAGTGGCCAACATGTCAGCTACTTGTCATCCGATCATTATATTGATTGTAGTAGTTCCAAGTTATTGTGTTGGTTATGGATGATCACTCGTTAATCTCTTGTAAGACATTGCTTTGTCCTATTATAACTGGTTCAAGGAGAAATGAGTCACATGAGAATATCGTTGTAAGTATAAGCAATAGTATTATAGTTGTGCCAAACGTGTAGAATAGATGTGGGTTCTCCCAATAATGACTTTACTATAAGTATTATGTGTAGTAAATTTTTCAGTACTACCACGGGTAAAAATTTATTCATGGAACGTGTGAAAGAAAACTATCAAGTATTGGAAAAATTATGCAAATTCATGAAGAAAATGTTGTAGAAAATTTTTCCACTACTCGATGTTCTGGCCATATATCGAGTTCTGGAGTTCTGATTTATTTGAATCGAAAATATTTTGGAAACTAGACTATATTTCTAACAACTTTCATGTTTCGCGCTTTTATTGAGCCTTCTATTTTCTCCTTCAAAAGGTTCCCAAAAGACGAAGTCTAGGTGTGAGTGTCCTTCTTTTGAACTTGGATGGTTCAAACATAAGTCGAACGGCTGACTACAAAAAGAAATGGATTTATTGAATACCTAAGCCGAATTCGTAATGATTCACGTATGCTTATATTTTGTATGGTATTCATAAGTTATCTAATGGGAGCATTCGTAGAATATCATAGCTTAGTAATTGGTATTTTGAGATAAACATCGAACATGATTTATGTATATTATAGTTAGAATTGATGAATTTAGAGCATAACAAACAATCATATGTGTGCATGCAACCCTAAATAAGATCTATGTTTTCTCTAATTGAACATCAATATAAAAACCAATGTATAAACCCTAGATCTCTATTACATAATAAAAATACACAATTACGGTTATGATACATACGTTAGATTGTAATGCCGTAATAACAATCTTAATCCAAGCTTGAAAACCTTTGGTAGCAAGCGCAACAAGTGTCACGTCTCTAATGGCTCATACCCAAACCCTAGACACCAAGGAAACTATAGAGAGAGATGAGAGGAGAATATAATTTTGGCCCTGCACCTCTTGCAAGAGTAATTCATGAAATTCTAAACCCTAATGGGTTTATACAGGAGTCTAGGAAGGTGTTGGATAAGGCAGGTATCTCCAAGATAACCCTAATCCCTTAGCTTCCTCCCTAAGGCATCCAAGGCGCCTTTAGAACCCAAAGAAACCCAAGAAAAAAATCTAGAATTCATCCACCCCTTATGGGAGATTCTATAATTTCTCAATGCTCAATTGTTGAACATTGTCACCTTTAGTCCTCCTGCTTTTAATTAATCCAATTAATACCAAAAGTAATCCTATTAATTTTTGATTAATTATTAATTAAATATTACAATTTCTAATTAATATATTATTCTCATAATATACAGCTAAATCATATATTTTGATTTCTAATTAATTTATTAACCAAGTAATAAATTTATAAAAAAAATCTTCTCTCTCTAAACATCATCCTATTCAAATGCCACGTTCAAGGGCAACCCAAAGGGATTGTGCTTCCATCAATTCAAGTTTATACCAATTATATTTAATGGCTTAGACACCTAATCCAACAGTCTCCCACTTGGATAAGTCTCATAACTATAACTGCCAGTATAACTACCGAATTGATTAGCAAATTGTAGCTACCAAAAGTCGTTGTCGAACTCTAGCCTATTCAGTTAGGTGTCCTAGGATAAGTGATCAAATATTCCTCCATTCTACAAGATATCGTATGGACATGAGACATGGATTATGATCAATCTCTCCGTCCAATATTTGTTTCTCGATTTCTGATTTATGACAACTGAAATCAGACTACTAATTGAACACATCAATTCAGTACCGGCTTGGCCAAGCACCTCAGATGTCGACATCAAATCATTGAGGGGCCTACATATATTGCTTTTCCTGTTATGGAAAAAGGAACAGATAAACTTCGACTTATATGCTTGTAGTATTCACTCATCAAATCACGCACAACAATACGTTTTATAACATCAAGATACTAATGTGTTTATGTATTTTCAATGCACAACCAACTCGTAAACAATAACTCATATATGTACGCTTTAATAATATAAGATATTATCATCTCAGAATTACTCATGATAAAATCCATGAATTAATTCTCTAAGCGTGGGTTTATCCAATACTCAAAACACCCGTTTTCTAAGTACTCCTAAAAATTACAGCAAACAATTGCTATGTCTAATCCCCATAGACAATCTACAATTCAATTCATGATAGTCTTGATTCACTACTTACTTCTAAAAGTATGATCGATTGTGGATATTTGAAATAATCCAATTATTCAGGAAGTAAAACATGCTAAGTTAAAAAAAAATAACCTAATTAACTATGGTCTCAAATCCATTGAATATAAATAAAACTCTTATTATTTAATCACCATATTAATTAGACTATATTCATTGTATAATGTTTCAAGTAATCAACTAAACACTTGAATTAAACATCAGTCATGCCATGTTATAAACATGCATACTATGTCTATCAATGGTCCTTCCTTTATTAACAGAATGATTGGACACGATTCCAATGATGCTTATTTAAGAATTTCAAATTCTTGTTTATACTAGAATGTGTTAGATTTCAATCTTAAATGCATTGTCCTTCCGTGATGTCAAGTCTTTAAAGTCACAGAGACTCACCCAATGATATCACAGAATGTTCCATTGGAGCTTTGTTACCAAAAACAATTCCAAAGTAATAAACTTTCAAATTCAAGGTGCATTCCTTGAACACCTTCCTTGCATTAAAGTTTCTAACTCACATGCAGATTGTAACGCCCCGATTCTCATGTATTGATTTTATATAAGAATTTTCTTTATTTCAAGGTCTACTCGACGAGTTGGTTGCCCAAATCAGCGAGTAGCAGCAGGTTGGTCCATGTGTTTTAGTGACCTACTCACTGATTCCAAGAAGGGAATCAATGAGTAGGAGCTTCTAGATGAAACCCTAAATTTTGGGGTATTTCACCCTATTTAAAGGATCATTGGCCTCCCCCAGCCTCCCCTTTACAGCTCCTTGGCACCCCTTAAACCCTAAATCATGTGTATGTGTTTATTTTCTTTGTTAAAGCTTGGAAAAGGGATCTTGGTGAGGAAACACTTGGGGAAAACAAGTAAATTGAAGCTAGGAACTCATGGGAATCAAAGATCTACTTTAGGTGACACTCCCTTGAAGGTATTAGGCTGTCTCCATAGCTCATTTTATCTTTAATCACTTTTGGATGGATTTTAGGAAAGGTTTCTTGTGATTAAGTCAAGATTAGAAGTTGCAACTTCAGATCTGGACTCCTCTTGATCTCTAGATCCATAAAGTTATTAGCTATGGCAAGTATGAGCCTTCCATCAAGTGCAAGACTTCTTTCCAAGCTTAGTTTTGAAATTTTAAGGCTTTAGAGCTTTTCATGTACATAAAGTTTGCAACTTTACGTGATAAGCATGCCTTGGGAAGCTGGAACTACAATATAGAGCCTTTGCATGGCTTAAAGCATCTGCATGGATGAAGGACTGAAGGGACTCGACGATTGTCATGGTCGACTCGATGAGTCTGATGAAGATTGTCGTGGGCTCGGCGAGTCGGATAAGTCGGATGAGTGACTCGGCGAGTCGGATGGGGTTTTCCCAACTATTGGACATATATGAACTTGGCGATTTGCAAGGGAAACTTGACGAGTCATCTAAGGAAGTTTACAGCCACAATCCTTAGGAACTCGACGAGTCATAATAGTGACTCGGCGAGTTGGTGAGTTATGCATGGAACTCGATGAGTAGCTGAGGGTACTCGACGAGTTGAGGTCAACATGAACTGTTGACCTGATAGTTGACTTTGACTTTGACCAAGGGTTGACCAATTGACATTTGGGGACATTTTAGGAGATTGGAAATTTAGAAGTATGGTTTTGCAATGAATATAGGTCGTGGAGTTTGGGACGGTAATCCGATAGCTCGAGCTTATCTTACGAGTCGACAGTTGCAACGTGAGTTATCCTCACTATACTCAAGGGTCTAAGGCACCAAGGCCAGCCCTTTGGATTGTTATCTGGTTATTGTATGCTTGAATGCTATGTTATATCGGTATCCTAGAGAGTAGGATAATATTATGCGGTATGTGGTATGATCTGTTAGATCGGTATCCTAGAGAGTAGGGTAATATTATGTGGTATGTGGTATGCTCTGTTAGATCGGTATCCCGGTAGATAGGATGGTATTATGTGCTATGTGGTATGATCAGTTAGATCGGTTATTATCTATAGACTGTTATGTGTTTATCTGTTATATGTGTGCACATGATTGTTTGGCGGTTGAGGCTTATATGCTTTGTGCGAAAGCCAATAGACTTGGGCATTCCAACTTGTTGGTTGTGGGCCGTGAGTATTACATCCCGAGGATGATTGGACTCATAATATGTGGGCATTCCAACATGTTGGTTGTGGGCCTGAGGTATTCCATCCTGAGGATGATCTGTTAGATCGGTATCCTAGAGAGTAGGATAATATTATGCGGTATGTGGTATGATCTGTTAGATCGGTATCCTAGAGAGTAGGGTAATATTATATGGTATGTGGTATGCTACGTTAAATCGGTATCCTGGTAGATAGGATGGTACTATGTGCTATGTGGTATGATCAGTTAGATAATTTATTGTCTATAGACCGTTATGTTTTTATGTTATATGTGTGCACATGTTTGTTTCGCAGTTGAGGCTTATCTGCTTTATGTGAAAGCCAATAGACCTGGGCATTCCAACCTGTTGGTTGTGGGCCATGAGTACTCCATCCCTTCGATGATTGGACTCATAGTATGTGGGCATTCCAACCTGTTGTTTGTAGGCTTGGGGTATTCCATCCCGAGGATGATCGGACCCAGAATATGTTGGCATTCCAACCTGTTGGTTGTGGCCCTAGGGTATTCCAACCTGATGGTTGACTAGACCCATAGTATTTTCCTTATGATTATATATGTATTGCTATGACTATGGGTATTTTGGGGGAACTCACTAAGCTTTGGGCTTACAGTTTTAGTTTATTGTTTCAGGTACATTAGGGGACCGTGGCAAGGCGAAGGCGTGATCGTACAGCACCTCATGTTTTATTGCCATTTCTGCAAAAAAAACTCTGATATAGACTATTTTGGAAATAAATTTGCAATAACAAGTGGTTTTAAATGTTTTAATTGGTCTAAATTTTATGGGTGTTACAAGTTGGTATCAGAGCCTTGGTTTAAGTGAATTGGAGGAACATTCGTGTGAATCCAATCTCAAATCGAGGAAAGATTTTCAAAATGATTTTTCAAATGGTTTTCCAAAATAAGTAAACGAGGATGCATGGTGTACGATTAGCCAGAGCCAATAAGTAAACCCCAAAATACCATACAGTTATTTGATTATGGTATATGTTAGAACAGCATGCTAGTACTAGGCTAGGGATTCTCAGGAATTGCATGATAAGAATCGACTAATTATATGATGCCTGCTAGCCTAGGATTTCCTTGTATGAGATTGACATCATTACTGTAGTTGCTTGTGTATGTATTACGGTTGTGCATAATTAAGATCTTATAGGATGAGAATGTTTGATTTGGCCTTATGTTCTGTTCTTATTGATTAGGGCTTAGGGTAGGATCTGATATTCGAAAGTCTATAGAGTCTAACGTTATGTATGGTTAGCATACACTAGTGTTGCGGGGGTTGGTGGAAGTCTCATGGATGAGCGAGGTCCAACGACCACCACTTGCAGTTTTAGGGTGTTGTGATGATACTTGAGACAAATATGGGTAGGTGTGGAAGGTAGCATGGGCTCGTACTATTAAAACCACAGGACCCATACGCGTAGCAAGGAAGTCAAAACCCCTAGGGTTTAGTTGGAAATTGGTTCCCAGTTATTTATACAGATTTTCTGATATCTTCCTATTATATTTCAGTATGGTGGTTACGAGGCAATTTGTGTCTGGATCCAGATCGGGATTAGGTCAGGGCGATCAGGAGGCCCCAACAACACCTGAGGTTATCGGCCAGGAGGGGCCAATGTTGATAGATGATTGATTTAGGGAGATCATCCATGAGGAGGTGGTCGAGATTTTCCAGAGTCAGATCTTGGAGTTGTTTGGGTCTATCAAGACTGATATGATGGAGTACTTCGACGACATATACGCAGCCCTTGCACAGACAGCTACTGTTGTAGCTGCATCAGCTATAACAGCAGCAGGAGGTAGAGTAGGAGTCGGTTGCAGATTCCAGTACAGGGACTTCGACAACACGAAGCCCCCTACTTTTGATGGGACAAAAGACCCTATCAAGGCTATGGGGTGGGTTTTCGATGTGGAGGCATGTTTCTTTACTTGCTCATGCCCTACTGACCAGAGGGTCAGGTGCGCTCTGAACCTACTTAGGTCCGAATCCAAGGACTGGTGGAGGTTGGCGACATGATCTTACACTGATGATCAGAGAGTTGTGGTTACTTGGGAGCAGTTCCGAGATATGATCCGCGCCCGATACATTCCACGGGTTGATCAGGAACATTTAGCTCAGGAGTTTTTAATTTTGAGATAGGATGGGGAGTCGGTGACGGAGATCACTCGTATGTTCACTGACATGGTAATGTTCTACCTAGAGTTTGCTTCCAAGCAGGCTCAAATGACCCATTATCTGAGCATGCTCAAGACCGATATCCGACAATTTGTGTCTACCCAGCGATGTGATACTCTTCTAGAGTTACAGGAGGCCACGAGGCAACATGAGTTGTAGATCGAGTTGCAGTTGAAGGAGCAGCGACAAGCCCCGACACAGTCGCAGCCAGCGTCAAAGTGGTCTAAGACCGCTGATACCAAGATTGGTGGACAGCCCGGCTGCACTTGTGGAAAGTGCGGAAACACTCATTCAGGGTCATGCCGAACAAGGAGTGGGTGTCACCGATGTGGAAAGTAGGGCCATTTGGCTAAGGGTTGCAAACAGCAGACTCCGGCTTCCGAAGTCATACTTTGTTCTCATTGTGATTAGGTGGCCATATGAAGTCCCAATGCCCTCTTCTAGCCACCAAGCCAACGTAGGCTTCAGAGCCGGCTACTTTGAAGATTGTGGATGGGAGGCCAGTTAAGGTAGAGCCTCCAAAGGCTCAGGGTCGTGCCTTCCAGCTTATGACAAGAAGGCCAAGGCTGCATCGGATGTGGTTGCTGGTATGCTTCTATCGTTTATCTCATTTATTATATTTATGTTATGCTTATATGTTGTACCTGTATTTAGTTATGTTTTTAGTGAACTCTTGTCTGCATTGGTTTTATATGACTCAGGGACAAGTCGGTCTTTCGTATCTCAGACATTTAGTAGGGAGCTCCATGTGCCAGTGGGCGAGCTAGAGTGTCCGTTACGAGTCTCTATCGCCAACGAACACGGAGTTTCTGCTTCTTCGGTCTATCGAGGATGCGAATTGGAAATCTTTGGAGTGTCCTTTCCGATAGATTTGATTCTGATTCCCATGGGGGAAGTATGCGTGATTGTGGGGATGGATTGGCTTAGTCGATTTGGAGCCATGATAGATTGCGAGGGCCAGCGGGTGGTAGTTCAAACCCCAAGTGGGGGAGAGCTTATTGTATATGGAGAGGGTACTAGAGTTGGATCAGGGTTTTGTTCAGCTGCCAGTGATCGACAGTATATTTAGCACGGGTGTGCGGGTTTTCTGGCGTTTGTGGTGGACACACAAGCCAGGGATCAGATTTCAGTTTCAGAGGTTCCAGTAGTCAGGGAGTTTGCAGATGTGTTTTTGGAGGAGTTTCCAAGGATACCTTCGGAGATGCAGGTCGAGTTTCGAATCGACCTGGTGTTGGGTGCGGCCCCTATCACCAACGAGCCGTACCAGTTGGCATCACCCGAGATACAGGAGTTATCGTCAGAACTGCAGGAACTGTTGTTCAAGTAGTTCATTTGACATAGCAGTTCTCCATGGGGAGCACCGATCCTCTTCATCAGGAAGAAGGACGGATCGCACCTGATGTTTATTGATTATAGGGAGTTGAACAAGTTGAAGGTGAAGAACCGTTATCCACTCCCGAGGATAGACGACCTCTTTGATCAGTTACAAGGTGCATCTTGGTTTTTCAAGATAAATTTGAGGTCGGGGTAACATCAGGTCCGGGTCAGAGAGGAGCACGTGGAGAAGACCATGTTTCGAACTCGTTATGGTTATTACGAGTTCGTGGTGATGCCATTTTGGCTCACCAACACGCCACCGGTATTCATGGACCTAATGAATTGGGTCTGCAGATCGATGCTTGATCGCTCGGTCATAGTGTTTATTGATGATATCTTGGTATATTCCAAGGGCCAAGATCTAAACGAGGAGCACCTCAAGTAGTTATTCGGAGTTCTAAGGCGAGAACAGTTATATGCTATGTTCTTGAAGTGTGAGTTTTGGTTACGAGAGGTCTAGTTCCGAGGACATCTCGTTAATCAGAAGGGGATTTTGGTCAACCCGACCAAAATCAAGGTAGTCATGAAGTGGGAGGTGCCAAGATCTCCCTTGGATATGAGGAGTTTTTTGGGGGTAGCAGGGTACTACCGGAGATTTATTCGGGATTTCTCCAAGATTTCAATACTCCGCACTCGTCTGATGAGGAAGGGGGTGGATTTCTAGTGGGGCCCTTAGCAGTAGAGGGAATTTGAGACCTTCCGTCAACGTTTGTGTGAGGCTCTAGTTTTGACTCTCCCGAAGGGAGTTAAGGATTTTGTAGTGTTCTATGATACATCCATCATAGGCTTGGGGGTGGTCCTCATGCAGAGAACACAGGTGATAGCCTACGCATCGCGGCAGATGAAGTCGCATGAGATGACATACCATATGCATGATTTAGAGCTAGGAGTGGTAGTGTTCGCTCACAAGATATGGAGACATTACCTTTATCGGGTCCGTTGTACCATATACATGGATCATGAGAGCTTGAGACACATCATGGATCAGCCAAACCTGAATATAAGGCAGTGCAGGTGGCTGGATGTAGTCAAGGACTATGATTGTGAGATCCTTTACCACCCTGGTAAAGCGAATGTGGTGGCGGGCGCCTTGAGCCACATGTCAGCTGGGTCATCCACCCCAGTGATATGTATGAGATAGCGGTGGAGTCTCCCCTTGTGAGTTTGATCGGGGCTGCTCAGGTTAATGGCATGCGACCTGAGAATTGGAAGCTGGAGAGGATCCGGGGTGAGAACACCCGTTTTGTGCAGGATAGTCAAGGATTATTGACCCGATGTGGTCGGGTATGGGTTCCGGTGTCTGGTGGGTTCAGACAGACAGTCATGGAGGAGGCTCATCAGTCTCATTTTTCTATCCACCCGGGGGCCATCAAGATGTATAGAGACCTGAGTTTAAGTTACTGGTTGCCATGTATGAAGCCAGAAATCACTTAGTATGTTGATAGGTGCTTGACCTGTAGGATGGTCAAGGCAGACCATCAGACGCCGCATGGTATGCTACAGCCCCAGGAGATTCCCATATGGAAGTGGGAGTAGATCACAATGGGTTCCATTACTAAAATGTCGAGGACGGTGAAGGGGTTTGATGATATATGGGTCATCGTAGATCGATTGACAAGGAGTGACCATTTCTTGGCTATATGGGAGAGTTCTTCGGTCGAGAAGTTGGCCGACACAAATATTCGCAAGATTGTTGCTCACCATGGGGTTCCGGTCTCCATTGTTTCCGGCTAAGATACTAGATTTACCTCCCGTTTCTGGCAGAAGTTCCACGAGGAACTGGGCATACAACTGCATTTTAGTACAACGTTTCTTCCGCAGACAAACGGTTAGATCGAGCAGAGCATTCAGACCCTAGAGGACATGTTGAAGGTGTGTGTCACTGACTTCGGTGGGAGATGGGATTCCTACCTACCGATTGCAGAGTTCACCTACAACAACAACTATCATTCCAGCATTGGCGCCTCGCCTTTCAACCTGTTGTATGGGTGGATATGTCGCACCTTGGTTTGTTCGGGTGAGGTCGGACACAGGGTGATGGGACGGACGGAAGTAGTCTTGTAGACTATCAAGAAGATTTAGCAGATTAGGCAGCGACTATAGATCGCTCAGAGTCGGCAGAAGAGTTACGCAGATCTGAGTTAGAGTTTCAGGTGGGTAATATGGTACTCCTGAAGGTCTCACCCTGGAAGGGTGTGATCCGCTTCTGGAAGAACGGGAATCTGGGTCCCCGTTACATTGGGTTGTTCATAATCATTTCTAGGGTTGGCAAGGTGGCATATAGTCTAGAGCAACCGGAGGAGCTTAGCTGGATTCACACCACTTTCCATGTTTTGTAGTTGTGGAAGTGCATTATGGATCAGGAGGTAGTGGTGTTGTTGGATAATATTCAGGTCGATGAGCACCTGAATTATGTGGAGAGGCTGTGGCCATTCTGGAAAGGAAGAAGCAAATTTTGCAGAACAAGGAGATACCTTTGGTGAAGATGCAGTGGGAGCACCGGAGGGGGTTCGAGTGGACGTGGGAGCTAGAGGAAGAGATGTAGGAGCACTATCCGGAGCTATTCACCACAGCACACTTCAAGGACGAAATCTATTTCAAGTCGGGGAGAATTGTAACGCCCGATTCCAGGTATTGATTTTATATAATAATTTTCTTTATTTCAAGGTCTACTCGACTAGTTGGTTGCCCAACTCGTCGAGTAGCAGCGGGTTGGTCCATGTGTTTTAGTGACCTACTCGCTAAGTCCAAGAAGGGACTCGATGAGTAGGAGATGGCAGATGAAATCCTAAATTCTAGGGTATTTCCCCCTATTTAAAGGATCATTAGCCTCCCCCAGCCTCCCCTTTATAGCTCCTTGGCACCCCTTAAACCCTAAATCATGTGTATTTGTTTCTTTTCTTTGTTAAAGCTTGGAAGAGGGATCTTAGTGAGGAAACACATGGGGGAAAACAAGTAAATTAAAGCTAGGCACCCCTTAATCTCTTTTGGATGGATTTTAGGAAAGGTTTGTTGTGCTTGAGTCAAGATTAGAAGTTGCAACTTCAGATCTGGACTCCTCTTGGTCTCTAGATCCAGTAAGTATGATCCTTCCCTCAAGTGCAAGACTTCTTTCCAAGCTTAGTTTTGACATCTTTAGGCTTTAGAGCTTTGCATGTACATAAAGTTTGCAACTTTACGTGATAAGCATGCCTTGGGAAGATGGATTCGCAATATGAAGCCTTTACATGGCTTAAAGCATCTGTATGGATAACGAACTGAAGGGACTCGATGAGTGGCATGGTTGACTCAGCGAGTCCGATGAAGATTGTCGTGGGCTCGGCGAGTCGGATGGGGTTTTCCCAACTGTTGGACATATATGTACTTGGCGATTTGCAAGGGAAACTTGACGAGTCATCTAAGGAAGTTTACGGCCGCAATCCTTAGGAGCTTGACAAGTCATAATAGTGACTCGGCAAGTTGGTGAGTTATGCATGGAACTCAGCGAGTAGCTGAGGGTACTCGACGAGTTGAGGTCAACATGAACTGTTGACCTTGATAGTTGACTTTGACTTTGACCAAGAGTTGACCAATTGACTTCTGGGGACATATTGGAAGATTGGAAATTTACAAGTATGGTTTTACAATGAATATAGGTCATGGAGTTTGGGACGGTAATCCGAGAGCTTGAGCTTATCTTACGAGTCGACAATTGCAACGTGAGTTATCCTCACTATACTCAAGGGTCTAAGGCACCAAGGCCATCCCTTTGGATTGTTATCTGGTTATTGTATGCTAGAATGCTATGTTATATCGGTATCCTAGAGAGTAGGATAATATTATGCGGTATGTGGTATGATCTGTTAGATCGGTATCCTAGAGAGTAGGGTAATATTATATGGTATGTGGTATGCTACGTTAAATCGGTATCCTGGTAGATAGGATGGTACTATGTGCTATGTGGTATGATCAGTTAGATAATTTATTGTCTATAGACCGTTATGTTTTTATGTTATATGTGTGCACATGTTTGTTTCGCAGTTGAGGCTTATCTGCTTTATGTGAAAGCCAATAGACCTGGGCATTCCAACCTGTTGGTTGTGGGCCATGAGTACTCCATCCCTTCGATGATTGGACTCATAGTATGTGGGCATTCCAACCTGTTGTTTGTAGGCTTGGGGTATTCCATCCCGAGGATGATCGGACCCAGAATATGTTGGCATTCCAACCTGTTGGTTGTGGGCCTAGGGTATTCCAACCTAATGGTTGACTGGACCCATAGTATGTTGTTTATGATAATATGTGTATTGCTGTGACTATGGGTATTTTTAGGGAACTCACTAGGCTTCGGGCTTACAGTTTCGGTGTATTGTTTTAGGTACATTAGGGGATTGCAACAAGGAGAAGGTGTGATCTTAAAGCACCTCGTGTTTTATTATCATTTCTGGGAAAAACTCTGATATAGACTATTTTGGAAACAAATTTGTAAAAACTATTAGCTTTAAATGTTTTGAAAATGTTTTAAATTTGTCTAAATTTTATGGGTGTTACATAGATCCTAATCATCAACTCCCATTATGGAAACATATTCATATTCCCGTATGACTATCAATTCTGAACAAGATTCACCTCCACTCAGCATTATCTCAATATGGTATGTCTAAATAATATATTAGACTTCCAACAGTCCACAAGCAACCAATCTTCAGGAAACCTCACATTGTTCTTGATAGTTGTTTAACAAGTTTAGTCACACCAATTTCTAGTCCTTTTTCCTTCTCAATACCCAAGGCATTTGGAAAAATCAGAACAAGTGAATATTATAGCATATATAAACGATCCTATATTTGAAGCATATGGAACTGGACACATAATGTCTTACACAGAGACAATATTCATATACGTCCAAGACTAAATCTATCAATCTAAACGTTTAGATCTGAACTGAAGTACAAGCTCCCTCTCCCCTAAATCTTTCTATAGTGAAACAATTTCCAAACTTTGCACTTTGCGAATTTGAAATCTTTGTATCCTATAATTAGTATTGCTAACTTGCAACACTTAGCATAACAATTATGCTCCCACTAACATAACAATTATGCTCCCACTAGCTTTGACATGTATCTAGAAATCAATACTTTTTGACTTCCTTATTAAAGTGTAGATTTCTGATACGTGATGCTTCGATAAGTCTTCAGCCAAACTTCTCAAGCTCATAAACCTTTCATTAGATACCATATGTGTGTGTGTGTGTTTAAACCCTTTCAAAACTCATAGCCATATGTCCTGAAGGTTCAAACAGTTCCTTGTCATTTCTCATAATTTGAACTATGAAAGTGGATATCGTAATCATATTCTGAATTTTGAGAACACAATTAACACAACCACTAACCAAAATGATATTTATCAATCTTTAAAATCTACTAGCGAACTTATTTCCTCGCAATCATTTTCAAAAATTATAGAAAAAATTTTGCCACCTAGATTTTATGGTGTGCATGTTCTTATACATGAAATCCATCATATCCAACCTACAGTCATAAGACAAGGTTTATGTTCAAAAACCTAATTCAAAGTTAGCTTTCATGAACTGAACTTGTTCTTAATTTCTTGCTTTCTGGTAGCACAAGGCTCCTCCAATGTCACACCCCAAAACCAAGAACGGCGGAAACATTCTGGGGCGGAGGACGTCATGTAAAGTATCACAACAGTGTAAAGTAGTAAACAAGCAACAACCTCATCCATTGCATTAATAGTAAGATTTTAATACATGTGTGTTCTTTCATAGGAAAAGACATGAAAATAAGTAATCAAAATAAAAGACGAGTCGTGACTGCTCCGTCTTCTCCAAAACCTGGTCATCGTACATGTCTACTGGTGACCTAATAATACAACTTATTTTGAAAGCATAGATCTGCATAAAGCTGGTGAATTCATAAGTATTTTAGTGTTACTGATTTGTAAAACCATGTAATGAAAGACTTGTAATTGTTTTGAGGAAAAGTTTGTAAAAGTATGAAAACCCTAGAAAATCTCATATTTCCTACTAGTATAAAAAGTAGTCTGCTACCAAGACTCAACTGTTTTGAAGGTTTGAACCCTACAAAATTGAAGGTTTTTCCCTTGTACAACTATTATTATTAAAATCTAGTGTACCTCATCGATTATGTTAATGTGTCACAAAATAAAGGTAATAAGGAAAATAATATAATTATTGCAATCATATCCTTTTGTACTAGGATAAACACGAAGTGGTAACTCGCCGAACAGTACAACCGTAGACATCCGTCGATGTGCATTTTCCCACTCGGGTTTCGTATTCTAAATACACTTCCAGTGCTTCCATGTTAAACATCTCGCCCATATTGATCAATGTACTATCACTAATGAACGTGCTCTGCCTTTTGCAGTCAAATAAGAACCATAGAACTCATAAACATTTTCAACATAACTGGAAGGTGCAAAGAAACAAGAATTTTTCAACTTTAACATGATAGGTTATTAACCTCAAGTCATGTGCTAGTGATAACCAAAAGGTTTATTCTTGATTAACTCCTGAAACTTTTCAAGATCAATAAGACTCCCACTGACTTCTTGACATATAAGTTTCTCTTTCAAGGAACATTCCTTGTCGAGCAAAAACAAATATTCAAAAGTTAGTGTGGATTTCCTGAAAATAAACACTTCATGAATTGCTCTTAGTTTATCCTTTATTTTAACCAAAACATCACAACTTCCTATTCCTAATGTGCTAGAGTAAGAAAACATTATTACTCCAAATTTCATGAGTTGTTATAAACCTAATTAGTACGAAACAAGCTTAAAGATACGATTTGTAGTTACTAGAGTATGACTCTTAAAATTTTAATTGGACAACGAAGTGTGACTAATCTCTTGATTAAAATATTTCAATAATATATGATTCCTCTACTTAATCAAACAATTGACTAATATGTTCTTTGAGGATCAATTTTGATATAGTTATTTAATAATTAAGATGATCACAAAACATGATATTAAATTACTCTCCTTTCTTTTCAGATTGGAGAAACCTTTATCTTTCTGCCTAATAGATTCTTCATATTTGTTCTGTTACTCTCTAAAACTTTTTCGAAGTATCAGAATTGTGTTTAATCTTATAAACACAACCATATTTACTAAAACATTAGTAAAACATGACGAATAGAGTTTTTCATCCGTTTGTGGTGGATCTAACTAGTCCATATCAATATGTACTAGATCCATTAGTCCTTCATTTTGATCCACATAAACATGTGATCAATGAATTAGTCACAATCTTCCAACGATCAAGATACGCATACATCACACCAGTCAAATTGCTTGATTCCAAGTTTCTATCCATTTGAAACTTGGGTGATGAGAATTCCTTTTCACTTGGTTAATTATGACAATACCACAAACGATATAATCAAGAATCAAATCCACATTTAACATTGCTAATAATAGAAATGTAACCACCAATTTTCAAAAATTCCATTGCAAGGAAATATAAAGTAAACTAGATAAATCAAGAATTCACTTTTATTGATAATAAGTGAAAATTTTGTCCTTGCAATAAAAAATATGAAAACAATGTTTCTAGACATTTCCTAAGCAATCTATTAAGTCATCATAACTCCCAAGAGTAGCTTCCAAAATTTGATCATCGAACCATGCGACCGAAAACAGCAAAATGTGATCATCACATCATATATTAAGTATCTATGAATAGGAACTTAATAAAATAATGGAGTTAGATAATGGATGTACCTGAAGTAGAGTCACACGACTTGACTTTACCATCACTAAGACCTTCCAGATAGTCTAGCAGCATTGCAACCAATGCCCTTCCAATTGGAAATAGAAACGTATGTACCTTTAGGATTGACACATGGAACTATCAGAGAACTAGCCTTTCTCTTTACCATATGGTCAAACGGTTTGACTTTGGCTGATCCCCTTCCATTAGTAAGAGAAACCTTTTCTGGATTACCATTGTCACCATTGTCAATGTCCATGGAAATTTGGGAGACAGATCCTTCAAACATTTTTGCTTGACTTGTGCTTACAAACATTTATGCTTCAGTACCAATCAACATATATGTTAGATCAATTCGGGGCCACGTCGTGGTCCCTCATATAGCAGTCTATAATGAAATGAATATATGACTTACGAAGAGAAAGTAGAACCAAGTCAATGGCTAGCTCCTTTGGGAAAACGAAACCCAACATCCCCAATATGTCAATGTGCGATTTCATTTTTGGAACATACATACACAAAAACATTCCATCTTGATGTTTTCAAGTCAACAAGGCTTGAGTGACTTCGTATTTCTCAGCTTGAAGGAAACAAGACTTGGGGAGAATCACTGGAGGAGGTGGAGGAAGAGATGGAGAAGCATGATTTCCAGTTCCACCATTGTTTGAAGAAGGGAACATTCTTTCACCTTGATCAACATGTGGAAGATCATCTTCAAATAGAGAAGGTAAAACATTTCCAGAAGGACGAGGAAGACCATTGTTGTCTAAACTTGACATCTATAATAAGAGAAAGAGAATTCAAGTTAGTTGATTTTAATCCTTAATTACTAACCCTAAAATTTAAATTAAGGCTATGAACCATATTTTCGATTTAACTTTGAAGAGGGATGCCGTAATCAAATTCGAATCTATTTTAGGTAGGTAAAGCATTTACCAATTTCAATCTTATGAAACTCCTAGATCTTTGAGATTCCTTGAGCTATTCAATGTCATGTTTAATCTTGATTATGATCTCAATTTGTGACTGGAATGCCGAGGATCACAAAAGATATGTGAATAACCATGCAAATTAGTTTGGTACTATCGATGTCATTTATCATCTAATCAATGTGTTGGTTAGACACATGCGCTCCATTAATCACCAATAATTTATGAGACACCCATTGCCACCCATTATTAGTCTATATTAGTGTGTTGGTTAACCAAACACACTTCACTAACGACTTATATAAAGTGCAATGTGCAATTTCATGAATTAGCATCAAATTCACATTTTTCCTAAAGTAATTAAAATTGGCAATTTTATAAAAAAAATTAGTTACTTTATAATTTCATGATACTTATTAATGAGAATTAATTGTCCTATCAAACTCGTTCAGCTAACGACCTACCACCAATTAACAGAGCGATGGGTAAGAGTGGAAACCCAATGGTGGTCATTTTATAATCCGCTTCCTTAAACTCCCTTTATAAACCGACTTCGTGAATGAGGCGTACTAGCGGTTCGAGTTATCTTCATTATATATATATATATATATATATATATATATATATATATATATATATATATATATATATATATATATATATATATATATATATATATATATATATATATAGGTAATATTAAACTTTTAATGTTACATATAATATAAGGCTGTATTTTAAAATAACATGGGTTTAATCTTTTAATATCTTAAATTTTTAACTTAATTAAATTTAAACCAATTATGGATATATTAATTGTCCTTTAATTAATTAATTAATTAAATTAATAATAACATCTAGAAAGATAACTATAACCAAATACATTCATCATTATCTAATCCATAATTATCTCCTAACATTTAGGTCTTATTTAATTATATTCAATTATCAAAATTCAGACTATGGCAGATTTAATAAAAGATAATTACCAAATAACAACCAAATAAATCAAGTTAGACAATAAAATCCGAAAATAAGGAGCTGACGGCACAAGATGTCGTGTTAGAAGATTAATACGTCGTGTTGCAAGCCAACACTCCGTGTTAGAAGAACACCACGACGTGTTTGAAGAACAGAATGACAATTCTATTTTCTGTTCTGTGCTCAAGTTCATATTAGTATCAATTCAATAGAAAACTAAACCTAGACTCTGATACCACTGATGGGTTTTAAGCATAACAAACAATCCTATGTGTGCATGCAACTCTAAATAAGATCTATGTTTTCTCTAATAGAACATATAATATAAACAACAATGTATAAACCCTAGATCTCTAGGACTTAATAAAAATACACAATTAGGGTTGTGAAACATAACTTAGATTGTAATGTAGTAATAAAAATCTTAATCCAAGCTTGAAAATCTTTGGTAGCAAGTGCCACAAGGATCGCACCTCTAATGGCTCATACCCAAACCCTAGCAACCATGGAAACTATAGAGAGAGTGGGAGAGAAGAGAATTTCGGCCCTAAGCCTCCTTGAAGAGTAATTCACAAAATTCTAAACCGTAATGGGTTTATATAGGAGTCTAGGAAGTTGTTGGATAAGGCAGGTATATCTAGGATAACCCTAATCCCTTAGCTTCCTCCCTGAGGCATCCAATGCACCCTTAGAACCCAAGTGTAACATCCAACACAACCTTCCCTTTTATAGGGTGTGAGCTTCGGATCCGAGGGCTGAGAAGCGAACACGTGAGAACAGATGTGAAGGGTCGGTGGCTCGTGCGAGGTTCGGACACGGCGTTGAACACGTGTCGGAATCTTGGTGGAACGCGCTTCGAACGGAAGGATATTAGACCACATCTTAGGTCAAATCAGCAAGCAACACACGTCCGACATGGGACGAGTTCCGGGAGAGGGTGATGTGGCAGAACACTAGCCATGCGAAATTCTTCGGATTTTGATTTTTGTGCCCCAAAATTCTAAAATCCATAACATTCGCATACGAGCTCCGTTTTTGACGTTCTTTATATGCACGCGTAAATAAAATTATCCTCTACAACTTTCATTTAGACTCCATCGGCTAATTTTGATTTAAATTTTAATATTATTATTTTTAACAGACCGGGACTGGAAAATCCGTTAAAAACTCATAACTTCTTCATCCGACGTCTGTTTTTGTCAGACTTTTTACCGTTGTACTCCAATTGAAGAGACCTTCGATTCTTGTTTAGGTTGTGTCGGCTAAATATCGATCGATCTTTATTTCGAGTTTTTAGTTGTCTACTACTATTCTGAAACTTAGAAAAATCATAACTTCCTCATACGAATTCAGATTTAAAAGTTCTTTATATGAAATTTTATTATTTTTTTACGAGTACTACAACTTTCATTTAGATCACTAAGGAAAAAAGTAGTTTATCGGAAACTCACTTTTTATGCGACATAGTGTTTGCCGGTTTTATCGCGGATCTTCGATTAATCATAACTTCTTCGTTATAACTCGGATTTCGATGGGGTTTTCACCTAAACTTTTCTAACGAGACTCTTTACAACTTTAAATAATAAAAGTTTACTTATTTCAAATTTTATATTTGCTAAATTTCACTATTAGGCATTTGATTGGAATCCAATAAGACTTCCAATACTTTCTGAATGATTCTAAGCATAGTTTTACTTCATTTCTAATAAAAACCATATGTTAGAACTCAACATTAAAATTCACATAATATTTCGTAATATTATTCACTTTTTTAATTTACAATACACGATAATTGAATGTGTATGTTACAATTACCTCCCCTTTTTGAGGATTTCATCCCCGAAATCACAACGATTAAAACAAATGGGGATACTTCGCTCTTATTTCATTCGTATGTTCCCTAAGTATAATTTGGGCCTCGATGGTGTTTCCACTTGACAAGCACCAACTTCATTTCTTTGTTATGTAGATTAGTCATTCTTTCATTTGCGATCTCTTCTACTTAACTTATTATCTAGTTTCACCTCGAATAATGGAACCGTTTCATCATATACGCTCAAGCATTTACGTAGATATCTTACATGAAATATATCATGTATATCAGCCAAATCTTTAAGCAATTTCAAGCGATATGCTTGTTGACCAATTCTCTAGATAATTTTGAAAAATCCAACTAATCAAGGACTCAATCTCCTTTTCTTCTCAAATTTCATAATACCTTTCCACGGGGATACCTTCAGTGTCACCCACTTGGAATTCTATGGGTCATCTTCTCTTTTTTTCATAGAACTGTTGTCGATCCTGGGCCACTTTCGTTCTTTCTCATACCAATTGAATCTTATCACTGTTATATTGAATCAATCCAGGGCCTCCAAGTATTTTTTTGTCCTACATTATGCCAACATAATGGTGTTCACAGTTACTACCGAACTCTAAGACACATGCACAGAGCATATCTTCAACTATTTGGATTGTTCTCTCCGTCTAACCATCTGTCTGGGGATGATAAGTTGTGCTGAGAACAATTTGAGATTCTAATTTCGTTGCATAGTCCCCCAAAAGTGAATTAAGTATCTCAATTGGAAATAATCTTTAGTGACACACCATGTCTCGCCACAATTTCGTCCAAGTATACTTGCGCGTATTTCTCTGTTGAAGCATCTTTTTGTAGCACAAGAGTTTTGTGTGGTTCTTTGATAACCAATTCATGCCGAGAATAATATCAAACTTGGGCAAGGAGATATTACCAAGAAGATTATAACTTTTAATTCTGATGACATAATCTCTATAAACTTTGTCAGCAAGTAATGTATACTTCCTATGGTATATCTATTAAATGATTTGACAAATGTGTAGCAAGCATTTTGAAACGAATGTGCGAATTTACATGGCACAAAAGAATCTGAGACATCGAAATTAAATAAGACGTGAATAATTTAAAGTTTACGAGAAAAGGTACTAGTCACAACATTCGAGTCCTAACGTACCTCCTTTGTGATATTTTAAAATGTATGATTTTTAACTTTTGATTTGCCAAACTATTGTCAAACTCTTCAAACTTCTTAGTTAATAGTGGTGCTCAAACTTGTATCCACTCCTCATTGTCTATTCGGCCTTTGATTCTAATCTTTGAGTTAAACCTCAATTCTCATTGCAGACTCCTGCTCCTTCTTGGTTTATAGACTAAACCTAAGATAAGGTCTTTACTTTTGCTACAAATGGTCATATTCTAATGACCTTTGATTTTATAATGCACAAGACACATAATGAACCAAACTCTTGTATTAGAATCAGATTGAATAAATCGAGTTGATGGAATAGAGAAAACAGAGAGATTTTGATCAACACATGGATGCTTTAGAACAGAAACAATAGCACCACATATTTCTAATTCGTGCTTATGCTTTCGGGTATACAAATAAGTTTTGTCAAATGACAGAATATTCCGATTTATTACTAAATCACAGATTTCATACTGTAATCCTTCCATGAATAACTAAATTCTTCATCGTCTTCATAACAAGTGTGACAACCAGTAAGTTTCTTGTCAAATCAAAGCTGAGTCAAGGTCAACAAGTCAACTTGGTCAACTCAACTAGTGTTATGTGTTAGGGATTTCTTTATGTTTACTAATGTACAACTATAAATCTTAATGCAAAGTAACACTTGAAATTCCCAAATGTTCAAAATTTAACACTCTAATTTGATTTGGGGAAGTAACAGCTTTAGAAAGCACTATTAAGTACCCTTCGGAGGTGTAAATCACACAAAATGAGAGGTAACTAAGTCTAAAGTCCGTACTCTACAAAGGAAAAAAGTAATGAGGACTCCCGACATAGTCTCTCTCAATCTCACCTAAATCTCTCCAAGTATGTGAAATCTCTCCCAAATCTCTCTAAGTATGTGAAATCTTTTTCCAAATCTCTCCAAGTATGTGAAATCTCTCCCTAATCTCTCCAAGTATGTGAAATCTCTCCAAGTATATGAAATCTCTCCCAAATCTCTCTAAGTATGTGAAATCTCTCCCAAATCTCTCCAAGTATGTGAAATCTCTCCCAAATCTCTCCAAGTATGTGAAATCTCTCCTAAATCTCTCCAAGTATGTAAAATCTCTCCTGAATCTCTCCAAGTATGTGAAATCTCTCCCAAATCTCTCCAAGTATGTGAAATCTCTTCTAAATCTCTCTACGTACCTTCCTCAACCGAAAACAACCCAAAATCGGAAGAGGAACACCCAAAAGGACCCTCTTGATCCGAAAGGTTCTTGCTCCTGAGCCTTCTTGCTCCTGAACCTCTTGATCCGGACCTTTTTGCTCCTGAACCTCTTGATCCGGAACCTTCTTGCTCCTAGACCCTCTTGCTACTGAACCTCTTGATCCGAAATCTTCTTGCTCCTGAACCCTCTTGGTCCTGAACCTCTTGCTCCTTAAACTCTTGCTCCTAAACCTCTTGGTCTGGAACCCTTCTAAGGAGTCAAGAGAAGTTGCTTCTCGGAGACACCCATGCTTCGGACCTCCTTGCTTCACTCCGGAATAGACCTGCTTTGGAATCTTTAGTCCGGATCCTCTAGCCTCGCACCTCGGACCGGACCTCCAGACTTCGTACCTGACTCCGGATCAGAAGAAAATGCTTCAGATTTCGCCTGGTGACTCCGGACCTTAGCAAATAGCTCCGAAACCTATCCTAAACCCTTCGGAACCTCGAAGGAACCAAACCCCCACTCCGAATTTTGGTTATCTTCGGACTTTTTCATCATTTTAGTACATTTTGACGTCGGGAATTCCTCCAAACTCGTATTTTTCATGTCGTAAACCCGTTAAACCCCTATTGCAAAATTAATTATTTTAAACATATTTATATAAAATAATATCTAAGGTTTTTAAAGGGTTTCTGAGAAGATAAGAGAGTTTGACTTTATGATGTGATGCTAAATCCTCCATTTTCCCATGCAAATCTCGGTTAAACATACATTATCCTTAGAAAATAAAGTTTACCCACCAATTTTCCATGCAAATTTCAAGTCACTCCTTACCCTTCCATCTAGAATACGTGAACTTCTTCTTCACCCTTATTCCATTTTCCACTTTCACCTCCAGCAAGCTCCTAAGGATTCTCTCAAACTCCTTCAAGACTCAAACTTCATCCCTTCAAGGAAAATTCGTAGAATTTATGTAAGTGTTCATCCTCTTTTATTTGTGATTTTTCATATTATTCCTAATATTTCCTTATATTTACACATAGAATTATTCTTAGGATTTTCTAAAGTTCAAAGAACACCTCCAAGTGTTGGAACTTGGAAATTCCTTACACCTCTTCCGACCTCCATCAAACTAAACCAAGGTGAGCTTCATACCCCACCTTTTTCCTAAGTTTTTATTGATTTTGGGGGAGAGTACAAGTCACCTCTTGTTCTAAATTCTTGAATGATTGCATGTATACATGAGTTTGATATGTGTGTTGAAATATCATTTATTTTTTTTATATATATATTACTCTCTATGAACGTGAGGTTTTACAGAAAACAAGAAAATAAATAATATTTTAATCATTACATGAACAATACAATTTACAAAAGGAGCCTCCCAAGTTTTTGGGGGTGTTCAACATGCACCCTTGTATCTATACTTTTCATAACTAGAGATACAAGTTGTTGAAATAGACCTTGAAATGTTGACACTAAGTCTAGACTTTCGAAATTTGATTTTTGTGTTCCGTAAATGACTATATGCAAACTGTCAAGGGGTTATTTACAAAAAATTGATATAAGTAAGTTCACCAAGAATATATGCAAATGGGGCCTTTATGACAGAAAATTTTGCATGTCATAAAGCTGCTGTCATAATTTCTCACAAGTCATAGTTTTACACAAATCATAACTTGGCATTTCCCCGGTAAATGACGTCTCACTTAGTGATATATATATATATATATATATATATATATATATATATATATATATATAGAGAGAGAGAGAGAGAGAGAGAGAGAGGATCCATTTTATCCGACTTCACAAATATTGAATCGATTTGAGAAATATTTAAAGCGTATTATTTTCAACAAATGAAACGAAACGAAATAACTAGCCAACAAGTAAAACTATTATTATTTATTTATTAAAGAATGCATTTCAACGATTTGCTCAAAACGGTTAGTATTCTAGTCAAACAAATCTTCACAGTACATATATTACATACAATAGTGTACGCTTAAGTCCTGTAAGAGTTATAACCAGAGCTCCTAGAGGGGGAGTGGGAATTTGTGTATAGATCTATACGAAGTTGACACCCCACACCTTCGTTGTTCGCTACAGCTAGACCGGCCAATCTAAGGTGACAAATGTCTTAAACAAACCGACGCCTGAAGAACGTCAAAATAGGCACTCCGTCATATTAGTATGGTTATAACGACTCACTAGAATACATCATAAACGTATTTATACAGATTTCACTTTCGGTTAAAAATCAACTATTTTTTACTATCTCAATGAGGCTTTTCCACACCAGTGTTTTGTTTTTACCAAAACAACTATTTTACACATCGGAAGATATAGGATTTTCTGAGGAAACGATTTGTACGATTTTGAAAACGATGAATTAAGACACACATGCAACTATACTCGAATTAAAACAAGAATTACAACTATTTGATAAGAAAATATTGGATTTTCTGGATTTCTAAACTATCATCAAAGTTTTTATATGCAGATGCTTATGAACTCACCAACATATTTTATGTTGATGCTTTTCAAACGACTTGTATTCTTAGGAAATCAATAAGCAGTTTATGGATCGCGGACTCAAGATTTATTTTACTGTATTTTGGAAATTGTTTACCGATGTTTCTTTTGTGTACACTTGAAAACATGAACATGATGTAAAACAATGTCAGCTTATTATATTAATGTATGATGTATGGGTTTGCTATGTTTCAATTATATACAATCGTTATGATACTGCAAAATGATGTCACCCGACTCCGGACGTTTCCGCCGTTCTGGTCCGGGGGTGTGACAACAGGTAACATTTCTAGTTAATGTTTGCTTAATTCTTTAATGAAGATCGTTATATTTCTATCGACCATCTCGACCATCTCCTTCTTGACTGAAGTTTCATCATTACTCAAAACATGGCTTTCTAAACCAATTTGCTTTATCTTTGTAGATTTATATTAATCGGACTCCACCCTTTATGACATTAAGATTTGAACGATAATTATCTTCTTAGTCATTACCGAAATGAAGGTAACGACACACATGAATAAATCAGAATCATTTACTAGCTTCTTGGTAACCTTGTGACTTTCCCTTATCCAAGCGTGAGTCATGTGCTTCTGATAGTATAGGCCTCTACTACCATTCACACCTACTCATACTCGTCCCAAGTATTGTCTTGCAGTTTTCCAAGTCACCATTTAAAATCACAAAGCAACTTATCACACATGAACGTGTTCAAACAAATGCATACAACAATTTCTCCTAGACTCAACTAGGGTTTTTGCGTTTCTATCAAACATATTTAAATTTCCTAGACTCGTCTTCTAGAATTATTCTCACATATATGCTTGATCTAGCATATTCTAATACTGTTTCATAGGATGATATAATTTTACTACCAATTCTTCATATAAATTCTTTCTTGGGTAGTGTCTACTCTGCAAGACATACTACAC
Source organism: Lactuca saligna (assembly GCF_052625555.1). Classification (NCBI taxonomy): domain Eukaryota; kingdom Viridiplantae; phylum Streptophyta; class Magnoliopsida; order Asterales; family Asteraceae; genus Lactuca; species Lactuca saligna. The sequence goes on along the minus strand of NC_136424.1, from coordinate 199,118,044 downwards.
CCAAAATTTACTCTAGCAGTGTAGAGACAAACGGTTTTCAACTACTTGCATCATCTCCTAACTTATGTAATTCACCATGCACATTTTTTCATTTCATTATCCTTCCATGACATCGTTATTCTTGTATTTGAGTAAGTCTTCTTCTCATGGTTGTATCTTTTAATTCTACTTCATAGGAGTCTATCCTAAGAATTCTGCATTATAGCTGCATCTCAGCAAGCTCTACTAGCTTCAACTTGGTTCTCTGTTATTCCTAACTACAACATTTCTTCTCATACAATACTATGGGTGTATTATTTCTTCAACTAAGCATTCTATCTTACTTAAACAAGTAAGTTACTTAACTTTTTATTACTAAATGACTTAATTCACCATCCTAATCATGTATGTTAAAGTCGGCTTAACACACAATGGAACTTCCATAAGGATGTGAAAGAAGTCAATCATCACTCAGTATTATTAAATACTAAGTGTGAGCATCATGTATAAAGTTACTACTTGAACTACATACTACATCACAAACTCTTTTCCTATTGAGTCTAAAAACTTCATTAGCCTTTCCTTTGATCTTCATTTAATTCTTCTAAATCTTGTACCACATTAATTTCAATATTGTTGAAGTATTTATCACCAGCTTCGGTTCTACTGAATCTATAAACAATCACTGCTTCAATCTTGACGGTGATGGAACAACTTCATGGATTTGTACCAACACATTTATCTCGCCCAAACGTGTTTCAAACGGACATCTTTCTTCCAAATATGTTATTATATCATCAAACATACTTTAAATGTATAATACCACTCTATTGGTATTAATACACTATTTACGATAACACTTCATATTTATTATTTTACGATATCCCATGGTAGTTTATTTATAAACTTATCAATGTCAGACCTTAAAATCTCTCAAATAATAGCATTATATAGGTATGAAACCTAAAGCATGCTATATTTACTTATCATTTAGCACTTGATAGAATATAAGGCATATCTCCTCTTAATATTCTAGTTCTTGTCCTCAATAGGTATTCAACCTAAAGTATACTAGATACATATCATATCATCTTCACTTAACAATACATGTTTAAGTCTAGAAATTCTCAAAATTCCTAGTTCACATAAACTAATTCTCTGAAAAAAAAAAATTTGAAGTAACTTAATAACTTAGAATACTAGGGTTATCACTACCCAATACCCCACTTAAGTCTTTCCTAAGGTTTGTATCCATATAATTACAATGAATTAGTTCATATATTGAACTTCCAATAGTTTAAGTCTAAACGCCAATCCGTGGCATTTAGTTCACTTAAACTACTGCTAAGTACCATGATTAAAGACCCTCACTTTCATATTTCTAAAAGACCTAAACTTTCATACTGGACAATATAGTTACTCCAAAACCTGCTACTTGCATATTCATAAAAACAATATTTTATATTGATAAAGTGATTACAAACGACTGGATACAAACTAACTATTACAAAGTGTTATATATTACACAACTACCCATGATACTATACATTTATATATACATGATCCCTAAATACAAAAGTAATATTACAACTATTCTAAACCTTCCAACAATATATGACTATACTGGTTACTTATCTTCTATAAATTTTTTAAACATTGAGAGGATAAGCGGTGACACTTAGTGATTTCAATAATAGATACAATATAATCGTATGTCATATATATATATATATATATATATATATATATATATATATATATATATATATATATATATATATACCAATATAAAAGAAGCAACGAGGAATGATAACAACAATAGCATATGCGTATCACATGTCAGGCTTTTAATATCAACTCAACATTTGATTCAAAGATTTACGATCAATGAGACTTAACGATTTCAATACTTGATATACATCAATAAAACTTCGACCCAAATGGCACAAAAGACATACAAGTTTTTGATTATCATTCTGATAGATTTCAGGTTTTATGCCATGTTTAGCATTTCAGTAGATTTTAGGTTTTCACGCCTTGTTTAACATTTTGGTAGATTTCAGGTTTTCACGCCCTATTTAATCTTCTGCCAACGTCAATAAATAGAAGTCATTCACTTACGGGGGACATAATCTACATGGCCAGAGGCTTCATACCATTACCAATATGAATCTATGTCCTTTCACTAATCACATGGTCAAAGGTATTACTTTTGCTATCAAAATAGCAGAAAACAATGACACGGGAAAATAACATATCAATACCACTATTAATCTAAGTCCTTTTACTGTTCACAGGGTTAGAGATATAACTTTGCTATCAAAATAGCGGAAATAATAACAACTGAAAAGCGCATAGAACATATAACACATAACATTAAAATTGTCCCTATATATTGAACTCACCATGAAATAACTGGGGGTTAAAATAGTAATTTATGAAGCACTTTGTTCCTATAAATAGCTTTCTTCTATAAAAATTGACATCTTTCTTGAAAACCGGGCTCTGCGAAGGTAGAGCTTCAAACCGAAAAGATAAATTTCTCGGGCTTCTCAGGCACTTCGGTGCGTGTTTTGGGTGTTAAAAATATATCAGGGCTTCAGGGGAAGTGCAAATAGCCAAAATATGGAATAAGGGGTGAAAAATGGCAAAAATCCAAAAGTAGTCGTATAATCTCACAACCCTCCCTTTTATAGGGTGCAAGCTTCGGATCCGAGGGCTGAGAAGCGAACACGTGGCAACAGATGTGAAGGCCAGGTGGCTCATGCAAGGTTCGGACACGGGGCTGCACACGCGTCGCAATCTCGGTGGACCGCGCTTCGGACGGAAGGAGCATGCGACATAAGGCGGAGTCAGATGTGAGGCGTGTCTGAAGGCTATTGGACCACCTCTTTGGTCAAATCAGCAAGCGACACAAGTCAGACATGAGGCGAGTTCCAGGCGAGGGTGACGTGACCGAACACCAGCTATGCGAAATTCCTCGGATTTTGGACATTTCTTGATTTTTGTGCCCCGAACTTCTAAAATCCATAACTTTCGCATACTAGCTACGTTTTGACGTTCTTTATATGCACGCGTAGGTAAAATTATGCTCTACAACTTTCGATTAGATTTCATCGGCTAATTTTGATATAAATTTTAATATTATTATTTTTAATAGATCGGGACAGGAAAATCCGTAAAAAATTCATAACTTCTTCATCCGACGTCTGTTTTTGTCAGACTTTTTACCGTTGTACTACTTTTGATGAGAATTTCGATTATCGTTTAGGTTGTGTCGGCTAAATATCGCTCGATCTTTATTTCGAGTTTCTAGTTCTCTACTGTTATTCCGAAACTTAGAAAAATCTTAACTTCCTTATACGAAGTCAGATTTAAAAGTTCTTTATATGAAATTTTATTACTTTTTAACGAGTACTACAACTATCATTTAGATCACTAAGGCTAAAAAGCAGTTTATCGAAAACTCACTTTTTACGCGACATAGGGTTTGTCGGTTTTATCGTGGATCTTCGATTGGTCATAACTTCTTCGTTATAACTCGGATTTCGACGAGATTTTCACCTAAACTCTTCTAACGAGATTCTCTACAACTTTAAATAATAAAATTTTACTTATTTAAAATTTCATATTTTCACTAAATGTCACTATTTGGCATTTGATTGGAATCTCATAAGACCCTAATACTTTTTAAATGATTCTAAGCATAGTTTTACTTCATTTCTAGTAAAAACCATATGTTAGAACTCAACATTTAAATTCACATAATATTTCGTAATATTATTCACTTTTTTAATTTACAATACACGATAATTGAACGTGTATGTTACACCGACCTATCCATGTCAAGCAGTTATAGGGTGCTGACCTACCCTGCCAGCCAATTTTTGGGTGTTGACCTACCCATGTCAATCAGTTCTGACGTGTTGACCTACCCTTCTGTTTATATTTCAATCGGCTCCAGGGACTATTTCACCCCTACCACTACCATACAAAACATAGCATAAACATATTGTCAGGAATATCTGCGGTGCCCGACCAACCCTTCGGTCCTAACAACCGAACTTGGACACTATTCCCCTCCTACTATCACTATCACGTATAACATATCATGCTAGCACATAAACATATCAGGTAGTAGCAAACCACTCAATTATCACAAAGACAATCATCTCAACGATAATCAACTACTAGTGAGCCGACATTGGTACCTTCGACCCACTTCTACTAAGAGGTAACTCACCTCAGTGTCGTGCACTGTCCTCACTATCGGGATCAAATCCTCTCAAATCCTACATATAATCGTCTTCCTTAGTTACCATTTCATGGTCAACTTAGGTCAAAGTCAAAGTCACATTCAACACCCTAGTCAAAGTCAACTTTCGGTCAACTCGCTGAGTTGGTCCACCAACTCGTCAAGTTCCCTGATACAGAGTCGGGACCCTTTGCAAGTGACTCGGCGGGTTCATCCTTTAACTCGTTGATCCCATCTTCACCCTAGTTGGGACGTTTAGTCCTTGACTCATAGAGTTCCTCATGAACTCGTCGAGTTCATCTTCATGCCAGGTGATGCTTTTAGTGATGGACTCGTCAAGTTCTTCCTTGACTCGCAGAGTCCATCTTCATACTCTAGGGACATAGCCTTGAACTCGTTGAGTTAGTTCATACACTCTCCGATTCCCATGATTCCCAAGTCCTTATTGAGCCCAACTGAATGGGTGTTCTTCTAACTTAACACATGGTCCATTATCATAAGGGATTTTGTGGGAAATGTGAACTGACTCGCCAAGTCACATGAGTAACTCGCCGAGTCCCTTTATGTCCAAAAATTTAGTTGGTCTTAATGCATCCATAACATAGATCTGACCTCCTAGCGTCCATAATACACGTAAAGTCCCAAACTTGACATCCATGTATGGGGTATTTGTCTCAAATGACCCTAAAATGGAGTCTACAAGATGCATGGGGTGTTTATGGTAATAAAGTTTGCACCTTTATGACAAAAGAACCCCCAATGGTTCCAGATATGAAGTCATACCCTCTTAGAACCACACAATCTCGAATGTGACTCTATAAAAATTTAGAAAATGTAGAAATGAACCCTAACTAGAGATCTAAGAGATAAATGGTCAAGGTTGAAGCTTTTTACCTCAAATAAGCTAGAAATAGGACACAACCTCTGGATCTACTAGCTTTCACTTGAACTCCCAAGCTCCTTCTTCCTTCTCAAGCTTCACAAACACACAAAAATAGCTCATGAATACTCAAACAAGGTTAGGGTTTCGATTTAGGGATTTCTTGACATAGGAAGGCGATGAGGGAGGCCACAACTGGAGAGTTTAGGTGTTTAAATATGGTGCAAACCCTTAAATTAGGGTTTCAACCAGACAATCCTACTTGTCGAGTCAGGGCATCCGACTCGTCAAGTAGGTTCTTCTTCCCGCGTCCAAATTCTAACCTTCACTTGACAAGTTGGGGCCTCCAACTCGCCGAGCCCTAAAACAAATGTGCAAAAATTTATATTTAATTTACGTAACAGAAACCGGGCGCTAGACCAAGGAAACCTAAGAAAAAATCTAGAATTCGTCCACCCCTAATGGGAGGTTCTATAATCGCTCAATGCTCAATTATTGAACATTGTCACCTTTAGTTCTCCTACTTTTAATTAATCCAATTAATCTCAAATGTAATCCAATAAATTTTTGATTAATTATTAATTAAATATTACAATTTCTAACTAATATATTATTCTCATAATATATTAATAAATCATATATTTTGATTTCTAATTAATTTATTAACCAAATAATAAATTAATAAATCAATATTCTCTCTCTAAAAGTCATCATATTCAACTCTCAGGTTTAAAGGCAACCCAAAAGGACTATGCTACCATGAATTCAAGTTTATACCAATTATATTTAATGGCTTAGACACCTAATCCAACAAGAATTTCATTAGAATTTGATGTAAATATTTGCAAAGTATTTGTAAAGTGTTCACTAAAATTTTCGAGAGTTATGAAGCATTTTGAACTCTGATTTTCCTTCAATTTTCTAGAATCCAAGCGCTTTAGTTAACGATTACATGTTGGAAAAGAGACTGTAAAAAGAGATGGGTTGGAGGAGATGATGGAACAGAAAAGGTGAGTGGGTATGAATTGCCAACACTATCATATCGTTGAAGAAGAGTGTTTATGTCGAGATCCTTAACTGGAAAAACCAAATGGGTCCAAAGAAATAGAAATATAATTGTCGACGGTAAATTTACGCACATAAAAAAGATTTTTAATCATGTGAGATGACACTAGAACATTGTTTAAACAAAGTGGTTTTTCAAATGAGAGCATTTAGTGTGGCCAGTGTGACTAACCAGAATAACTGCACCGATATCAACCATGATAGATTTAGATGTACAAGGTGTGAAGGAAGCTTGTCACCATGTTGAAGGACATATACGAGCTAGCATTGGTATCCATATAGTAGTTGTTATCATGAGGCAATTGAAATGGCATCGCTTGGAACACCGAACTGAGATCCATGATTTGACAAGATTGTTGCAAAAAAGGGGGTTGGTATGTCAAAGAAATTTTGGTCTTGTTGTGGAGGGAAAAACTGTCTAGATGGCCTTGTATGCATCGCGTTGGGCTGCTACCCAGAAAAATGATTCTATATCAGTGAACCAAAAAGGTTGGAATAATTTATTGGGCCGAGGAAAGGCGTTGGCTATGGATAAAGTTGATGTAGAAGTCCTTGAGCATGCAACAGGCCAAATGAAGAGTTGGGAAAAATTGTTGTTGCATATAGGTAGGTGCAGCTGGAATGTGACTGCCATAAGGACTCATTTGATGGTGCATGGTCATAATTGAATATTGCATAGTATGAGTAGATCCCAATAATCCTATAAAGTATTTTATGGTGTACCTACTGTTAGTATGAATAGAAAAGCTAGAATTAACACCCCCGCCCCCGCACGGATCATTATTTTGACTTTTATTCCATTTATTTTGCTGTTTTTTGGCTTAAGCGCAACAAAATAGAGAGTGGATTGTGTGGAATTTCCAAAGTCGGATGTGGAATCAAAGTTCTCTTTGCGTGACTCGTGGAGTTGTATCATATTCTTGGCTTCCAAAGAGATGGGAAATGTTTTGTATTAGTAATCATGTTCAGAATACTATGATAGTGGGTTGTGCCAATTGGCATAATATTTGCATCACGAGTTCTATATCATTGATTTTGGAGTCAACATCCATAAAAGCATCAGCAATGTTTTTAAGGGCATGAGAAAATTCTGATATAGAGGAGGCATATTTCATGGTATTTCCTAATTGGTCTTAGAGTTGAAGCATTCTTGACATTTTTTTGTTCAAGAAAAATTCATCAAGCTTGTCCCATAAATCTTTTTTTTGTGCAATTGTTACTAAAAATAATCTACAAAAAATCGGATCAACATTGGAATAAAACCACGATCTAATACGTGAGTCTATAGACTCCTAATCTTCATCTTCATCACTAGAGGTTTTGGAGTTGCAATTGATGTGTCCAATAACCTTTTCACCCTTACAAATGTCAAGAAATATGTGACTCCATAATGTATATTTTGAACCATCAACTATATGTTTGAAACTAAATTGTTGGTGCACATTTGTAACAACATAAACCAAATTTATGAGATGTCGACGAGTAGGTTGAGTAGTCAGCATGAGACGACATAGACCTGAAAACAGAAAAACTAACAAAATAAAAGACAAAACAAAGATCGAGAAATTAACGGCATGTAGAAGGATTATAACATAGGTAGTAGACTACAGATGAAGAGCATGCCATGGAGATCAAGAGAGACAACATGTGAGATCGAGGATAGAATCTGACGTGTAAGAGTTGTGATGGCAAGAAATGGCAGCAGACAACAACGTAGGAAGCTAGTAGGATCAATCATAGGTACAAGTTCTCACTGAGAAAGGAGGTCTGAAACTGAGGAGATCGGTGGGAGGGTAGGGTTGTCGGAAGAAAGTAGCTCGATAAAATATTGAATTATATAAAAATACTCGCTAGGGTTTATGTATATTCCCCCAAAATATATAGTGTATTAGAGGTCCCTATACTAGACAATAAATAAATACAATATAATATAATAAACTTTTAAAAAATCTCAAATAAACCCAATATATAGTTTACTCTTTAAAAGATCCTTTGACTTTCTCTGTTTAAAATCTAAAACCATTTTGTAAAAAAAAAAAAAAAAAAGCAACTCTTCTTAATTCAACCATGGAACCGGCTACCAATTGATAAATTGGATATTCCATAAAAAGACCCCACATTTTGCATTTTTTCGTTTTAGACCTAAACGTTTTTCCAAAATAAACCTAACTTTAGTTTAGTCATTGTTATTTCATTAATGAAGTCGTTTACCAATCGATAACCCTATATCCCTTAACTTGCATGTGTCTTAAGCATCGATCACCTAAAAGAATAATCGATTTTAAAACCACAAGTCATGTTTGTGCTTCTTTTTTGTACATTATGTTGAGTTCTTTGGAATGGCTTCTTCTTCAAGCATCAGGGACATAAACTTACAAAGGAATGTTAAAATGGAATTCTGTTACTATAGGGATGAAGCTCCTCTATTCACCTCATGTCCCAAGGTTCTTTTCACAAGATTGATTCAGTTTTCAAAGACAGTCACAATGTTATTTTTCACAAGATCTAATGGTAAGTTTATTTCAATAATGTACTTAGACAATTTTGCAAGTAAATTGTTATTTTTTACGTTTAAGCCCATTTTGTTTCAAATATTTATCAGCATTTTACAATAGGTTTTAAATTTATTCAACACTTTCTAAATGGAGGATCTTAGACATTAGATATTATTTACCTTTGTAACCTCTAACATAAAATCGCATCTCTTTTGTAATGTATGGGTGGAGGATCTCACACATTAACTTTACATGAACTAGGGGGATCTTTAATAGTTATTGGAATGTCCAATCATAACATAAAACATCTTCACTTAATCATCTCAATTCAAGCATATGGAATAACCAATCTCCATGATATGTCTTTCGGTGCTAATAATGCATTTGGTAGTCATTTAGGCCTCATGGTAATCCTAGTTAAATTTAATACTCATTGTAAACTTTGATAAAAAAAAAAATGAAAACGTGAAAATAAATGTATCTAACCACTTTGTAAACCATTGATAAATACTTTAGACAAAATGTGCTTAAAAAGTTTTTGAAAAAAAATAGTATGTTACTTACAAAAATGTCCGAGTACACTCTTAAATAAACTTACCATCGGAGCTTGTGAAAATAACATCGTGACAATCTTTGAAAATTGATTCAATCTTATAAAAACAGCATTGAGACACGAGGTAAATAGAAGATTTTCTTTCCCGTAATAGTAAAATTTCATTTTCAATATTCCTTAGTAAGTATATGTTCTTGGTGTTTGAAGAATTTGTTTTAGAGTATGGTGTACAAAAAGAAGCATAAAGGTGATCTAGGATTTTAGAATCATTTTTTCTTTTCTGTGATTGATACTTAGGAAGCATCTAAGTTAGGTGGGTATATAGTTATGTGTTGATAATCGGCTCCATTAATGAAGTAATAAGGAATAGGTTAAAGTTGAGATTATTTTGAATAAAAAAACATGTTTTAGGTCTAAAATGAAAAATATAATGTTTTTTATGAAATAAACTCAATTTATATTTTAGTAACATGATCTATAAAAAGTGATATAATTTATAGCTGAAATAACAATGAATGAGTAACAATTATGTATTTTGTTTATAAAAAAAACTTTAAAAACGAGAAAAAAACAAATAGCCCTTTATAGAATAAACTCAATATAAAAAATAAAAACTGAAAAAAAAATATAATTTTAGATTATAAATTTTCTGTTTAGAATAAAAAATTGAAGTCAACATAATCGACCTTAGGTTATGCATCTTTTTTATATAATGGTAAAAATCTAAAAATAATGAAGGTTAAGATTGAAATTTAGGTATCATCTTACTTATTTTATCAATTTTATATTTCAGTTCATATATTTATCATATGGTCCATTGTAACGAAGAGAGGTGATGTGCACTTTGGGGTTTCCATTTAATATCCTTTCTATTATATACTAAAACTAATGTCGTGGGATTGACTTTTGACTTTGACCCCCTCCCCCTAATTCTTGCATAAATTACGTTGCGTATCTTATGTAGATTTGGCAGCGACTTATTTCATAATTATTTGATTATTAAAAATATTATATTCTTGTTATATGCGACAGTTTGAATGTAAAAATATGATTTTTAATAATTATACAACAATAGTTATTGGATCATCTAACAAAATAAATGAGGTGCGGGAATTTTCAAATATAATTTAAAGATTTATTTTTATTAGTTTATTTTATTTTAAGATTTTCTTTTGTTAATATTTGTTTTGATTAGAAATTATTCTCTATTCGAATTAAGGGCATGTTCGGTACGGAACGTTTGAGAGCTTCTAGCCTGTAGCGTTTGACAAAAGGCTCCGTTTAAAACAAAAAGTCTCGTTTGGCACTAAAAACTTTTAGCGTTTAGTCTAAAAAAACGCTTCAAATCCAAATGTTACTTTATGTAGCGTTTAAAAAAATGCTACAAGCTACAAACTACCTGCTACATACTACAAGCTATCCGCTACCAGCTAGTTTTGTCAAACACACCCTAAATCTTTTGAATTTATTCATGTGGCATGTTAAATCAAGCTCAATTTGGAAATATAAAAGTCTTTGTTTTCTAATGTGGTGTTTAATTGTGAGAGATTTTTCGGTTGGTTGATGTTATATGCTGTATTTGACCGTTTAATGACAAGTTTTGATCTTCTTTGCATATTACAATTTTTTTTTGTTTATAAAAAGATCAACATCATTTTGTTCATCATTTGAGTCTTTGTTATATTAATCTTAGTTAGTGATCTTGAGTTTACGATTGCATTACTTTTATCGTTAAGAAAAGAATATTTATTTTTGTTATGATCCATATAATTTTGAGCATATCATTTTGTTGTTTGGTGCAAAGGTAACGAAGAAGATAAATGTTGAAAGTTTGACAAAGAAGGTGATGTAGAGATCGTATATCTACATGTTTTCTAACACAATAGATGTTGATAAAAAAATCAAAAATCTTGTTTTTTGGACCAACTTCAACATGAAGTATGGAATGAATCAAAAGTCCAAAATTTGTGTTTTTATATACTTGAAAAGCTTTGGATATGTAGTTTCTATTGAAAAAAGTGGCACGTCGTTTGGAATTATGTAGAAGTTATGATGTTTTTCCATGGACTATATGATGGATAGATTACAACGGAATCTAACCAAGCTTTTGGTATCCTAAGTCTCTGAAGATCACCTATGCATGTACTGAATTATTTGATGTTAATATTATTTGATGTTAATAAGTTATTTATCAGTTAATTTAATATTTTAAATCGTATAAATAGTTGATTTTTTTTCAGAAATATATATTTTTGGACCAACTTCAACAAGAAGTTTGAACCCTCCAAAAATCATTTTGTATAGGAAATAATGTTGTTTTTCTACAAGAAGTTCAATATACAAAAGATTGTTCGGTGGTGTGAAAAAAAAATTGACCATGGAACGATATATATATATATATATATATATATATATATATATATATATATATATATATATATATATATATATATATATATATATATATATATATATATATATGGAAAGCTTTGGATGTTTAGTTTCTAATGAAAAAGATAAGTATTTTAGAGTTTTGTATATAGAGTTATGAAGTTTTTCCCACATGTTGTCCATAGTCAAAAAAAAAAAAAAAAAAAAAAAGTTGGAGACCTGAAAAAATAGTTTTAGACCAACTTCAAATGATCTAGAATTTTAAAAATAAATAAATAAAAAAAAACTATGTATATTATGTGCTTGGAAAGATTTGGATATGTAATTTCTACTGAAAAACAACAAATATTTTGGAGTTTGTAGAGAGAGTAATAACGTTTTTACTACAGGATGTCCAGTATACCAAAAAAAAAAAGCGGTATGAAAAAAAATTGACCGACTTCAATGAGAAATATGCAACGATCCATAAGTCAAAAAAATGTGTATTTTGTATTTTTGCAAAGCTCTAGATGTTTAGTTTCCAATGAAAAAAGCAAACGTTTTGGAATCTTGTAGAGGTAGTTTGATGTTTTTGTCACAGGATGTCTAGTGTAGAAAAAAAATGGTGGTATGAAACAATATATTTGGATCAAATTCAATGTGATATCTGGATTGATCCAGAAGTCAAAAACTTGTGTATGTTATATGCTTGGAAAGCTCTAGATGTGTAGTTCTCACTAAAAAAACAGTAAACCTTTTGAAGTTTGTAGTGAAAGTTATGATATTTTTCCACAAGATGCCTAGTATAGAAAAAATGTTCGATGTTTTGAAAAATATTTTTGTACAAACTTCAATAAGAAATATGGAATGATTATGCCTGCAAATCATTGGATGTGTAAATTCCAATGAAAAAACGAGTTTTGTAGAGGTAATTTATGGCATTTTTGCTACAGGATGTCTAGTGTACAAAAAATATTTGGTAATCTGAAAAAATATATTTAGGCCAACTTAAACAGGAAGTCTTGAACGATCCAATAATTAAAAAAAATTGTGTATTTTATATGTCAAGAAAGCTACGAATATGTAATTTCCCATGAAAAGACAAACAAAAAGTCCTTTGGAGCTTGGAAGAGAAAGTTATGATATTTTTGTCACATGATGTCTAGTGTACAAAAAAAATATTTGGTGATCTGAAAAATATTTTTGAACCCACTTCAACAAGTATGGAATGATTAAGAAATCAAAAAAAAAAAATTGTGTATGGTATTGCTTGGAATGCTCTATTGTTTAGTTTCACTAGAAAACCGAAAAAGCTTTTGAAGATTTGTAGAGGAAATTATGACATTTTTGCCATAAGATGTTAAGTATACAAAAAAATATATTTGGTGGTCTTAAAAAAATTATGAACAACTGCAACGAGAAGTCTAGAACGATCTAGAAGTCAAAAACACATGCATTTTAAATTCTTGGGAAGCTAGATGTGTAGTTTCCTATGAAAAACGACAAGTCTTTTTGAGTTTTGTAGATAGAGTTATGGTGTTTATTTCCATAGCCTATCTAGTGTACAGAAAAACTTTTGGTGGTCTGAAAATATGATTTGGTTGTATGAAAATATGTTCAGTAATTTGAAATTATTTTATATGGTGTGAAAATATGTTATGTTGTCTGAAAATATGTTCCTATTTGTAAGATCAATAGCCTCATGAATGTGTTTATATGGGTCTATCACATAGATTGCTTCAATAACAAATTAATGGTCGGCGTTGATGCGTTCAACCCATGGATCTAGTGAGGAGACTCACCTCTTCATCTGAAAGATCGCTAAATAGGACACGACTCCGAATATTAGCTCTATCGGTCACGTATTCATTCAAACATGACCAAAATTAACTTATAACCAATCTACCCAAAATACCCCTAAGTCAAACTTTATTAAAGACAGGTCAATGTCGAAAAGTCAAAAATCCAATTATGTGAACGTAGTTGAGTACGCCTAGCATTCTTAGCTTGTACGGATTAGCATACACAATCCTTGATCAGAAACAGGGTATTCACCTTGTACTCCTTACATACCATAGCGTACGCCCAGCATAGCAACCATCATTTCCTTTCTATTAAGAGCTTAATCTCTTAAGCTCTTTCGTCCAAATTCCAGATCTAGTACTTAACCATAAAGTTTCCAACTTTATGGTCTTGCATGTCTATTAAGTGCTCAATACAAAAACCCTAACTTCTTAGCTCTTTAAGACATCCTAGCTCATGCATGGAAGGAAACTAAGGTCCAAGATCATTTTTATCGTTCCTAATGACTTCATAATGGATAAAGTTTCCAACTTTATCCATTAGAATGGTCCAACCAACCAAGATCTAGTCTTTAAGTCTCAAAAAGGACCAAAAGTGCATCTTTTCCAACTTAATCCATTAAGTCCAAGTCTCAAGCCTTTAGATCTGAATCAATATGATGTTTAGATGGATAAAGTTTTTATCCATAACAAGGTCACAAACTTTCAAGATCTAAACTTTATACACTAAAGTGACCAAAAGCTCATAACACCCAAGACAAGCTAGATCTATCAAATGCGTCATCAATATGCAAGCTTTATACCTCTAGAAGAGAGATCAATGTGAGCAAAGTTTGGATCTATAAGCTCTAATGCAACCAAAACTTCTCTGAAGAGTTCCTTCTTCTCCAAGATGCACCAAAAACACTCCAAAGCACTCAAGGACACCTTCTTTTGCTCAAAAGGATCAAACTAGGGTTAAACTTTTCAAGGGAGGGTGTTGGAGAGGTGGAGGTTGAGAATGAAATGGGTTTGGGGAAGTTAAGGAGCTTAAATAGGGCTCAAACCATGAAAATAGACTTTGGGCACTGATCACGTACGCCCAGTGTACTCAAAGATGCCCTAGTACGCCCATCGTACTTCCTGTATTCCCAGCGTACTAGACTAAGTCCAAAACCTTCCTAACTTCTAGCAGTCATAACTTTTTTGTTCCAACTCCATTTTTTACGATCTTTATATCTGCGGAAAGGTATTGCAGAGCTCTAAAACCCCATCTAATTACTTTTGACTTAATACACATCGAACTAAAATCCTTACTTCATAAAAGAAGTATGAAACACCATTTTTTCCGTTTTACCCTTTGACTCCAAAGCACAAACCAAACTCTTAGATCACATAATCTACACTACCCACATCTAAATGAGTCTAAACCTCTCTTTCCCAAATCCTTTATGATACTTGATCTTCAGGTCACGGCCCCAGATTTATGAAATGACTCGATACAGGGTGTTACAACTCTCCCTTACTTCAATTAGATTTCGTACTCGAAATCACTCTTTTCTACTTCCCGAGAAATCAGACAATCTAACCATATCTTCCAAATCCCTGATAAAAGTCAGCCCTAACATACGATGGCCTACTAATAATCAAACCCATCCTTAGCAGAATTCACATACTGATGAGGAATGAATCCTTGTTCTCGCTTACCTTAACCAATAAAGGACAACCATCACTACTCAGCTCATACTGATGACGAATGAATACTGTTGACCAAACATTCACATTTTTTATCTATCCAAGATCATTTGAGCTTCGAGCTGATCTGCCAATTATCTGAAGCGTCAAATTTCCGAATGGCCGTATAAACTGACATCCTTTAAGACAATTGTACTACGAGACTCTATCCAAGAGTCTGTATAACAAAGCTACCCTAACTTACTTGTATATAAGGCTTCAACAGCCCTCATGTTCCAACCAGGGATATCATAACCAACCATCACACCAATGCAATGTAACTTACTTTGCTCTAAATGATTGCTACACGCCGAACTATATTCTTACATCACGATCGGCCCCATACGTCCCATAACGTTCCATAATTCCATGAATGTTGTGACCTTCCCACAGTCTCACGACTTGTCCTGCCATGGTCTAATCCCACTTAAAGGAAACTATGAGCCAAATCATAGATTCACCATGCTCTCACAGCTACTTAAGGACCAAGTGAATGCTATGGGCCACCTTACGGTCTTACAACACTACAAAACTACCTGCCAACCTAGTGAATTCTACGGACACCCCCACAGTCTTACAACACCTTTATCACTATATGCCAATCTAGTGAATGTTACAGCTACCCTGCAATCATACAACACTTCTATACTTCCATGGTCCCAGTCCATGGTCTTACCGCTCATCTACCATACCAAGCATAATCATCATGAGTCGAACATGTATCCGACTACACGCCAACCAGGATTTTTGGTTATGTTATAAACCCCAATGCCTTAATCACACAATAATATGCAGAAAGGCCCTAACACAACCCTTAACTTGTTCCTGATCACATATCCACCGTGTATCACTAGTGATGTGCAATTTAACCTGAATATCCCTTCTTGTGCAACCCTTAGACCAAACGATTCTCCCCCATTTGGATTGCATTGCGCTCTGGAAATCCACAAAAATTGATGGATTGCCAGTCCATCTCACAAACTTACAATTCAAACTGTCGATAACCTGAATTTATAAGAACTAGAATTCCCTTACTAGCCAATCTTAGTGATCATACACATTTCAAAACCAGATGACGGGTTCCTGAAATCTCAATGAGCTCAATAATCCCAAGTACTTCCCATGATACAACTCCAAATCCTTAAGCCACTTCAGCTCATGACAAATAATTGTAGCCCTCGACCATAATGGAAAGGATCATCAACCCAACTACCCACTTGCCGAAAAATCGATGCCCTCAAAACATCTCTAACAAGGTCCATTTACATCCTCTTGACAATCCCAACATCTGATCAAACCCATGTGTTCAGTTCATCATCTGCACTTTGAAGTGATGCTTTACTACTGCTCTTGCCCTGCTAGCAGTAGGAATTAGTTTAAAGCATGACAACAATCAGCTGACATACATCCTGAGTGATACAAGCACTCCTAAATTCTTACTTCGTTGTCCCAAATCAGGAAAACCAACTTCCACAAGATCTTTCCTAAAAGCTCCTGATGCGAGTACCACACTTGCATTCCTGAAGACATGAATTTAGCAGTTACTCATTCGGAACTTATGTTCTGAACAATCCTTTACACCTATCAATTGTGACTGATCTTTACTAGCTCGAGTTCCAATAATCTCATGAACTTGACAACTACTGAACTTACACCCACGATCAAACCAATTCCTTATTTCCTTGAAACTAGGAAGAACCCCTACATATCCTGCCTTAAAACCCGGCATGCCCACCTCGCGGATTACTTGAATTCTTATTGATAACACCAAAGACCAAATCGATTGTTGATCCTTTGTCACCTTAAGCTTGTTTTGATGATGGCCAATGCCTCCCATAACAAAACCAAAACCGGCTTGCCAAAATATCCCCTAAAGACGACTCTCGAGCTCTAACAATCATGTCCTCTAAAGTCCGACAAGCTGAAGACGTCACAAACTTTTGGATATCGTCTTGCAGCATATCATGGTACCTTGTATTTTTCAACTCCTCATCTGTGGCATACTGTGGAACCAAAAGAGCCCTCTCCTAAAACTTGGTAGTGATCTCCGACAGTCTCAGTCGTCTAGCGAAGGTCCTAAAACTCCCTAGCCAAATGTTGCACCTCAATACCGGTGCAAACTCTGCCCTAAACAGGGTCACTAAATCATCCCAAGTCATTGTCTCAATGGCCTTGCCTCTTAAAGCGAAGTTTACCTCTTCCCACTAATCTTGAGCTTTGTCTTTTAGAAGACATGAAGTAAATCTAACTTTCGACCCCTTGGGGTAGAACCTCATCTGGGAAGCATTTACCATACCTGCTAACCACGTCCTACTAGCAATGGGGTCCTTCTCCCCAAAGAACTCGGAAGCTCCATAAGTACGGGAATCGCGGAAGGAAAGAGTGTGAGCCCCCATAATACTCATAATCTTAATGTGGAACGTGCCCATACACTCATCCAAAATCTCCATAACCACTCCTTGACCATTCTGAAGATCACAGGAGTCTACTCCAAAATACCGCGGGAGATCTCCGATGAGATGAATTCCCGAATGTGCTCATTAATCGGCTCAATACCTACACCTGTGCCTAAACCAAAACTTGAACCTCCTCCACGCGTGCTCAACGGCATTTTGAAAGTAGTCATACAATTGACCAAAACAAACACAAGAATCCTCAACCCATAGGCTTCCTATATTCTCCATGACTTTCATCGATTCGATTATGGATCCTATGCTTTTAGTAGTATGGTCCAATGTTACCTTCCACATATATCCATACTTTCCTCAAGAATTATCCTGAATCCTCTTAGTCACCTTCTCAAACTGGTACTCCAAGTACTCGATAAACAGTACATCTGAACCCACTATTGAACTTCATAGGATCTCCTAGGTTCTCGACCTCACCCTGTTATCAGCTATTGAAAAACTCCCAATAATTTCAGTTAACTAC
Source organism: Lactuca saligna (assembly GCF_052625555.1). Lineage (NCBI taxonomy): Eukaryota > Viridiplantae > Streptophyta > Magnoliopsida > Asterales > Asteraceae > Lactuca > Lactuca saligna. The sequence continues at coordinate 199,100,001 of NC_136424.1, read as the reverse complement.
TTCATGAATATCATCACATCCAACAAAGCTTAGATAATCCTTCGAGTAAAAGCCTCAACCCTAAAACGGTTAGACTTAGACGAGAGTTGCGCGGTAGGGGCAAATCAATCACTCTAAGATTATTTAACCTATGCAGCATGTGACTTAACCTATTCTCTCAATAGTTAACTCACACCATTAAGAGTCCCACAAAGCACAAAGCAAGAAGAATTCGTCTAGTAACACCCCAAGCCATAAAATCAATCAAAGGACATCTCAAGATCACTTGCTACTACCATGCTAGGAACTTCTACTCTCACTTTTGATTGCGTTATGCATGAAAATTGTACATAATACAGGATCAAATAGACTTTCGAATAAAAGACTCTACCCTAGGACCACAACCAAACAAGGAATAGGAAATAATGAAAAATCAGTCATTCTAGGGCTATATGATCCTAACCGTATACAATTTTTAAAGCGTACACTTAGCAATTACGTCTACCAATATAGATTCCAATTCTAGCATAGCATCCCATCCTCCTAGGCTATGAGGCATCAGATATCAGGCCAATCCATCCAATCATCTGAAATCCATACTAGCATGCAATTCCAAAAGCGCAAACAACCAAGCATATAAAGGCATCTCTCCTAACTTGAAATCCTGAGCAGATCCTTAGCCCTAATCAAGCATGCAATTCTCAAAACATATATCATAACAACATATATGGGTATTTTGGGAATCACTTACTTGAGCTCGACTGATTACATGCATCATACCCCCTTTTCTTTATATATTTTTTTTCAGAAATTTATTTTCTTTACAAAAATCTTTTTATAAACTCATTTTCATTCAAAAGATTACCAATTCCTCTGTTTAAGTTCAGAAATACCCGAAAAATGTGTTTGAATCCCTCAAACCAAGGCTCTAATATCAACCTGTAACGTCCCAAAAATTCATAGTAAACTTTTCGTTTTTAAAACAATAAACCATACAAACGAGTTGTTCTAAAACTGATCAAAGTGAATATATTATTTAAAAATCATATTAAATATTAAAAATTGCTAATATAGAAAACTTTGGTGGATGCAGTGCAGTCACATCGGGCAATTCCTTTTTGTATCGGAAGCACCTGAAACCATAAACATAAAACCATAAGCACAAAGCTTAATGGGTTCCCCAAAATACGACATACCATACATAAGAAAATGAATGTTATGATCCAAATCATAGTCTTACAATCATTTCCTGCCATTGGCCAAGTGTAACACGTGTTCCAAGTATTATTTAATTTATCAATTCTAGGGTTTTGTGCATGGACTCGATGAGTTGGGGAGCTCCAACTCATCGAGTAGAACTCATTATGAGGATGCAGATTTGAAATCCTACACGACAAGTCGGAAGGCCCCGACTCGACGAGTAGGCGTTGTAAATGAAAACCCTAATTTTCAGGGTTTGCATCCTATTTAAAGGACATAACCCCCTTTTTTGGCCTCCCTTACCACTTCATTAGCCAGAGAAAACCCTAGTTGAACCCTACACTTCCTTGAGTGAGAGAGAGAGAGCTTTTGTGATTAATTTTGGTGTGGTTGTGAAGGATTTTGGAGCTTGAAGAAGAAGGAGCAAGGAGAGAAGCGGTAGATCCGACAACTACTATGTATTGGCAACCATCTGGAGGTATAAAGTTATTCCATTGATCTTTAGTTGTTTAGATCCCCTTTCTTTGAAGTAAATGACTATTTTGGTGCAAAATGGAGTCCTACTCAGAGTTGGACTTATCACAAGGATATGGTTCCAGATATGGACCTCTTTAGGTCCCTAATGAAATAAAGTTGCTCACTTTATCCAGCTTAGGCAAATTCCATGCACTAAAACCTTGTAGGAAGCTTAGTTTTGATTTTTTTAGCCTTGTGAGGCCTTTCATGCACGTAAAGTTTGCAACTTTATGTGGTAAATGTACTAAGGGAAGTTAGATCTGAAGTTTGGGACCTTAGATCCCATTGAAAAAGGGTTAAACATAAAAGGGATTGAAGGAACTCGTCGAGTCCCTTAGTTGACTCGATGAGTCACGTAGGGTTTACCCATTTTTGAGATTTGGAATAAGTGTAGTGAAGGATTACGCTTTTGGGAATGCATGGACCTTTAGTTTTCTAGACATTTGATGAACTCGATGAATCACTTAGGTGACTGGGCAAGTTGACAAGGGATTCAGTGCAATGGAATCGGGAGGAAATCGACGATTTGCTAGGATGCACTCGACGAGTTGAGGTCAACATGGACTATTGACCTTGACTTTGACCAAGGTTGACCAGGGTTGACTTTGAGGGTACTTATGGGATTGTGACAAGTTAATCACATGCTGATTATAGGCGGTTGAGGAGGAGCAGTGTGTCAGATATATCTGATCTTGGCTTGTTAGTTCAACATTCGAGAGGTGAGTCTCCTCACCATACCAATGGGTCGAAGGCACCAAGGCTGGCCCATTCTATGATATGTGGTACACTAGTTGAAATTATGTTATAAGATATGATAGTTGGTTATGTGCTAGGATGTATGCTAGTTTTATATGTTGTATGCTTGTATAGAAGACCATGGGAGAGCCCATGGCACTTGGATGTAAGACCATGTGGAGAGCCCATGGCTTTCCTACTAAAGACCATGGGAGATCCCATGGCAACCGGATGTAAGACCATGTGGAGAGCCCATGGCATTCCTATTAAATACCATGGGAGAGCCCATGACACTTAGGTGTAAGACCATGTGGGGAGCCCATGGCATCCTGGAGTAAGACCCTGGGGACGAGGCCACGGCATCCCTATATGTTATATGCATGGCTTATGTGGTATGTGTTGGGTTTTATACAAACAATCTTATGTGTGCATGAAACCCTAGAGTTGGATCTATGTTATCACTATTAGTTATACAACATTATGAGCATGTGAAGAACCCTAACAAGCTTCTATGGATTTTGAAATTCACAAAGAAAGATGAAATATATACCTCTTGTTTCTATATTGTATTAACAACTTAAATCTTGAATCTTCTTGTCTTTGAAAGCAAGCGCCACAAGTGTCGCGCCTCTAATGGTGCACAAACAAACCTAGCAACCAAGGATTACTATCGAGAGAGAATGGAAGAGGAAAATTCAGCTCTAAGCCACTCTTGGAGTGCCTTAGACAAAATCCAACTCTATATGGGTTTATATAGGTGATAAGGAAGGTTTAGGATAAAGCAGGTGTATCTTAGATAACCCTAATCCCTTAACTTCCTCCCCAAGGCTTCCAAGGCACCCTTATGCCCAAGGAAACCCTAGGACACTCTAGATTTCGTTCCCCACCTCTAAGGGAGGTTCTAGAATGCTTCAATGCTCAACTTTTGAACATTATCACCTTTAGTCCCTGCAGTTTCAATTAATTCCTTTAATCCTAAAATTAATTGCAAATTAATTTCGATTAAATATTAATTAAACAATATGATTTCTAATCAATATATTATATCCATAATATATTAATAAATAATTTTTCTTGATTTCAAATTAATTTATTAACCAAGTAATAAATTAATAAATCATTCTTCTCTCTCCAACAATTATCCTATTCCATTTGCAGGTTTGAAGGCAAACCAAAAGGACCATGCACAATCGGCTCAAGTACTTACAAAATATGGTTACAGGCTTATCAGTAACCTGTCCTTTAGATAAGGGATCATATACTCCTCCATTCTAGATATCTCATAGACATGAGACATGGATTGAAATCATTCTCTCAGTCTATGTGTTGTTTCTCAATTTCCGATTTACGACGACTGACTAATTGAACAAATCAAATTAGCCCTAGCCCAGCCGAGCATTTACGTTTGTCATCACTAAATCATCAAGGGCCCCACATATATCGCTTTTATCCCACTTTGGGTAAAAGGAACGGTTAAACTTCGACTCAATGCTTGCTTGCACTCACTCACCAAATCACACACAACAATATGTTTTATATATTATCAATGTGTAACCGATTCGCAAGATACAACTCACACATCTCGGTTTCAAGAATACAAGATATTATCGTCTCACCAATCGCTCATGATAATATCCATGAAGCGATCCAAGTGAGCGTGGGTTAAATCCAATGCTCAAAATCATATTCATAAGAACTCATGAACGTTGAAGAAAACCTTTGCTATGTCTAATACACTTTAGACAATCTACAAACTAAATCATGACAGTCTTCATTCATACCTACTTCCAACATATGAATGAATGTGGACCATTCGAATAATTTGATTATTCTGTAATAATCAATTATTCAGGAAGTCAAAACATGCAAAGTGAGATATAAGAATAATACTAATCATATATGGTCCCAAACCTTTGAGTATAAATAAAACACCTTTTATTTATCACCATATCGATTACTCATTATTTGTTGTTTAGGTTAATTAACTTATTACTTGAATTATTACTACAATTGTCCCATGCTCTTAGCATGCACACAATCTTTACCTATGGTCCTTACTTTGTGAAATAGATCAAATGAACTCATTTCCAATCATACTCATTTCACAACTCCCAATCATTATCAAAAAAGTGTAAGAATATCAAATTCTTGCCACTTATAGAATATGTTATATTCTAACGTTTTATGCAACGATCCTTTCGTAATGTCACTGCACTAAAGTCATAAAGACTATTGCCAATGAAGTTATTGAATCCTCTATTAGAGATTGTTGCAAGACAATTCCATAGATATGAAGTCTCATATTCAAGGTACATTCCTTTGAATATCCTTCTGCATAAAAGTTTCTAATCTAGACATATAGATTCTTAACGTCCAACTCCCATTACAGAAACATTTCCACATTTTTCATATGACAACTCATTATCAAATCTTATAATAATAATGTCAGTATGGTCCATCCACTACTATACTTCCAACTATTCACAAGCAACCAATCCTTGGCGAACCTTAGATTGTCCTTTGATAGTTGTTTAATAAACTTAGTCATGTCCGGTTCTAGTCCTTTTTCCCTCTTAATGCTCTAGGCATTTGGAAAATTTTAGAACGATCAATTATTACAGCATATGTGATCGCTCCTATACTCGAAGCGTATGGAACACGAAGCATAATGTCTTACATAAAAACGTGATACTTTACCAGTCTTTTGCTATAATATTTTTATTTGCCCTGTTCTCAAAACTCAAATTAAGAAAAGGGATGTTGTAACCATAATCGAATTTTGAGAATGTAATTCATATATTTGACTAAATTTGATTAAAATTTCTCGATCTAAGCTCTTAGATTTCGAAACGAAGTACAATTTTCTCTCCCTTAATTATAGCAAAACAGCTTTTCAACCCTTGCAACTTTGCAAATTAAAACACTTGTTTTCTATAATTAATATTTCTAACTTGAAACTTACCATAATTATCATGCTCCCACTAACATTATGATTATATTCATACCATCATAAAACTTATGCTTCCACTAGCTTTGACATGTATTCAGAAAACAGTTGAACTTCTAGAAAACAATGTGTATTGAGTTTCTTAAGTTCATATTTCTAATACTAAGATGCTTCGATAAGACTTTATCTAAGCTTCTCAACCTATTACACCTTTTCTTAGATAACTCATGTGTGTGTCTAAATGATTCTAGAACTTATAGCAATAAGTCTAAAATGTTCAGACCCATTTCCCATTTCCCACAATTCGAACTATGAAGAGGGATGTCGTAATCATAGTTGAATTTGAGAAACCCAAATTACATAATGCTATCTTCAAAATCTCTCTTAGTGAAAGCGTTTCCTCACAATCATTTTCATGAAGGAAAGAAACCATATGACACTTAGATTTTATTGTGTACGTGCCCTTATCCATGTGAAATTGTTATAACCATAATCACAAGATAATGTTAGTGACAAATCCAAACTCTTGTGGACAGAACATGTTCATTCTTAATTTCTTTCCGTTAAGGGTCCCACCATTGCTTCCAAGTTATTGAGCAGCTCAACCCTACAATTCAATGTACTATCCATTGATCAAGGTGCCTAGCTCCTATGCAGCCCATTGAGAACTTGTATAACTCACATGCATAGTTGACTAAACTGGAATGGCACAGAAACAAGTATATGTCAACACGAAAGGTTACGAACCTCAAGTCGTGTGCTAGTGATTGTTGATTAGGTTTATTATTGATTAGTTCTTGAAAACTTTTCTAGATCATATAGACTCCCACTGACCTCTTGACATATATGATTCTCTTGTCAAGAAAAATTCCTTAACAAAACAAATATTCAAGAGTTAGCGCGAGATTCTACCAAGACTAACACTTAACTTAATTTTTTCTAGTTGGTCTTTGTCTTCTTCAAGGCATCACAACTTACAAATTTCAAATGTGTAGGAATAAGAAAACTTTCTCTATTCCATATTTAAGTGTTATAAACCTACTTAAGATGTGTCCCTCGAGGTCACAATCTGAATTCGATATTGGAACGAAGTATGATTCATCTTAATGTCTTAACCACTATAGCAATTCTTGATTCCTCTTCTTAGCCAAACTAGTGTACTATGGTGTCCTTAGAGGATGAATTGTAATATGGTTCTTTACTATTACTAAGACAAACATAAAACTTGATATAGAGGTACTCTCCCTTCTTCTTAGATTGGAGAAACTTCTTATCTTGCTGCCTGATTGATTCTTCTTATTCGTTCTGCCATTCATTAAAACTTTTCAATAATTCAGAATTATACTTAATCTTGTAAGCATAACCACATTTACTAAGCCTTTAGTAAATCATGACGAATAATCTTATTGTCATTTATGGTAGAGTTGACTAGCGCACAACACTGTATACCAGACCTTCTAGTCCTTCACTTGACTCTTTGTCAAGGAATTAGTCTTAAAAATTCTAAGTATTAAGATTTCCATACATCACATGATTCAAATCATATGATTCCAAGATTCTGTCTAATTGAAACTTGGGCGATAGGAATCTTTCCTTAGTTAGAAAACTAATATAACCAAGAATCTTATCCACTTAATATTGCTTATAATAGAAACACATAGACATCAATTCCCATAATTGCCATCACAAGGAAATATAAATAAGACAAAATCAAAATTTATTTTATTGCGGAAAAATATATCCTTACAATGCAAATGAAAACTATGTTATTACATATCCCTAAGCAATCTATCATAACTCTAAGCAGCAGCTTAAAATCCAATCATCGAATCCATGTGATCGTAATCCAGTTCTTCGCGATCAGACTCAGCTCGCTCCTTCCTTTAAGCTTCCTTTCTCTTCTTCGGTCCTTCAAAACGTCGAAATGTAATCTTATCACAACATGTATTAAGAATCTCCAAATAGGAACTTAATGGAGTTAGATAGTGGATTTTACCTAAAGCAGAGTCATACATCTTGACTCTCCCATCTCTTAGATCTTTTAGGTAGTGAGGGCAGCTCGTAACCAATGCCCCTTCTTTTGGCAGTATAAACACATGGATTCTTCTGGAATGGTACACGAGACTATTTCAGACTCAGTCTTTCTCTTGCGTAGAGAAAACTTTTCTGGACTTCCAATGTTGTCATTTCCCATAGAAGGTTGGTATATTGATTTATCAGACAAAATTTGCTCGACGAGTGCGCAAAATCATTTCTGATTCAGCAGCAATAAGCAAATGAGTCAAATCAATAAGGGTCATGTCATGGTCGAACTTACCATATGATTCGGGAAGTCACTGAACAGCCAACTTCCTTGAGACATCGACACCTAACAATCTTGTCAATGTGTGACTTCATCTTTAAGACGTATGTACACACAGACGTTCCATCTTTGTGTCTTATTGCCAATAGGTTTTGAGTGACCTTGAACTTTTCAATGTTTTAAACACGTAGGTCAGGGAGAACTATTAGAGGAGGTGGAGAAATGAAGCTTGATTTCCATTTCCACAATCCAATCATGGAACATCATATTCATGTGGAAAACCTTTTCCAACGGATTTAGGAAGACCATAGTTGTCAACTTTGACATCTATGAAAAGGGAGAAAATTCAAGTTTAGTTGATTGAGTCCTTAATAAAACACCCAAATGAGATATTCAGGCTAGGATCCAACACAACATCCTACAAATTGGAAGAGGGATGTCGTAGTCCAACTTGCAGAACATTTGAAGGTAAGTGAATGACGATTCACAACTTTTCCACCATTAAAAATGAAAAAGGAATTTAAGTTTTAAATGTATTGAAAACTCCTAGATCTTTTGAGATTCATTTAACTTTTCAATGGCATGATTAAATCTTGATATGCACCTCGATTTGTGATTGGGATGTCGAGGATCACAAAACAGGGTGTAAATAACCATGCAAATATACGTGGTACCCCCAATGTTACAGTCACTTATTTGATGTGTCGGTTAACCACACAGACTCCATCGAACTATGACAGCCATCAAGTCACCCTTTTCCACCTTTGCATAGAACCCAATTAGTGTGCCGGTTAACCACACACGCTCCACTAACGTCTTAGTAAGGGTACAAAGTGTAATTTCATGGAATTGCATTAATTCACTTTTGTCTAAAGTAACTAAGATTAGGAATTTTGTAAAACATTTAGCTACTTTATTTTTTCATTATACTTTTAATGAGGAGTGGGTTTGCCCTATCCTGCCCGTTCGGCTAACGACCCTCCACCAATAAAGGAAGCGATGGGTGAGAGTGGACACCCATTAAACGGCCATTTTATAGGCCATAACCTTATACCCCCTTATAGAACGATTTTGTGAATGAGGCCTGCTAACGGTAAGACTAGCATTTAAGTTATACATATATAATATTGGACTTTTAATGTTATACATAGTATAAGGGTGTATTTTACACTTTTAAAATACTAGGTGGCTTAATTTTATAAATTACACTTTTAATTTAATCAAATATAAACCAAATGATGATGGATCTATTAAATTTCTTTTAATTATACTTTTAATTTACTTAATAAAACCAAAAGGGTGAAATTTGAACGTTTCAAAACTAGGGTTTTAGAATTTAACATTTTAAAATTAAACTTTTAATCAAAATTTAAATTCCAAAACTTGAGAGCAAGTTTTTTAAACTTTTCAAAACATAAGCAAGAACATTCTAGATCAAATTACAAATAACAATAATTAACCAATTAATTAGTAATTATCTAAATATGACCTAATTCAATTTCTTGCAAGATAATCAATCAAATAATTCAAATAAATCAAGTTTATCACATAAGGCAATGATTATCAAATTAATTTGACAATTATCTTCTATTTTGGTAAGGATATCTTTTAAATTAAACAACTAATTTAACCTAATCCCTTAAATCCCCTAAAATTCGAAATTATGGGATGGGATAATTCAAAATCTTTAATTACCAAATTTAAACACTTAAAAGATAACTACAAGATATGGCAATTATCCAAATCCTTAAAAAATAGGATCTTATCTTGGGGAAGGATGCAAATTTCGAAATTCAAGGGTTGGATAACCCTAGAATTCGAAAACTTGGAGGCTAAGGAAAGGGTTTGGGAAACCCTAACCAATTTTGAAATCTTGGAGGCTAAGGAAAGGGTTTAGGAAACCCTAACCAAATTTAGTAAATCAGGGTTCAAGAACCCTAATTTCGAAAATTCCTGCCTCCTAGGGTTTATTGGCCATAAACCCTAATTTGTCAAGTTCATACATTTGTATAATGCTAATTGAAAACAAAAACCAATGGCTCCGATACCACTATTGGGTTTTATACAAACAATCTTATGTGTGCAAGCAACCCTAGAGTTGGACCTATGTTATCACTACTAGTTATACAACATTATGAACATGTGAAGAACCCTAACAAGCTTCTAGGGATTTCGAAATTCACAAATAAAGATGAAATACATACCTCTTGTTGTTATAGTGTAATAACAACTTAAATCTTGAATCTTCTTGTCTTTGAAAGCAAGCGCCACAAGTGTCGCGCCTCTAATGGCTCAAAAACAAACCTAGCAACCAAGGATTACTATGGAGAGAGAAGGGAAGTGGAAAATTCGGCTCTAAGACACTCTTGGAGTGCCTTAGACGAAATCCAACCCTATAGGAGTTTATATAGGTGATAAGGAAGGTTTAGGATAAGGCAAGTGGGTATTAGATAACCCTAATCACTTAACTTTCTCCCCAAGTTTTCCAAGGCACCCTTATAGCCCAAGGAAACACTAGGACACTCTAGATTTCGTTCCCCACCTCTAAGGGAGGTTCTAGAATGCTTCAATGCTCAACTTTTGAACATTGTCACCTTTAGTCCCCGCAGTTTCAATTAATTCCTTTAATCCTAAAATTAATTGCAAATTAATTTCTGATTAAATATTAATTAAACAATATGATTTCTAATCAATATATTATATCCATAATACATTAATAAAACATTTATCTTGACTTCAAATTAATTCATTAACCAAGTAATAAATTAATAAATCATTCTTCTCTCTCCAACAATTATTATATTCCATTGCCAGGTTTGAAGGCAAACCAAAAGGATCATGCACAATCGGGTCAAGTACTTACCAAATATGGTTACGGGCTTAGACACTAATCCAATAGTATGTGTAGCTTTATGGTTGATATTATATGTGTTTATGTGGACTGTAAGTGAGGTATGCTCTGGGGAACTTACTAAGCATTAGCTTATAGTTTGATTAATCTGTTTTAGGTACTTTGGAGCCTAAGGGAAAGGGAAAGGCTTAATGGCGCGGCGCGCACCCTGCGACATTTTTTTGACGGGACACCTTGATGTTTTGAATAAATGATAATGTTATGAATTTTGAAAACAGTAGTTAATGTTACTTCACATTTTATGGGAATGTTTGGCTAATTAAAAATGAAATTTTTATTTGAAAATTGGGTGGTTACACTAAATCATAGTCTTTCCTTGCAATGTTGAGGGTCAAATCATGTCTTACATACAAGTGTTAGGGGCCAGATCCTGGTCTTTCATACAATATCCAAGGGCCAGATCATGGTATTTCGTACAATTTCTAGGGGTCAGATCATGATCATTCATGCAAGTATCACAAGACAACAAGAATTATACATAACAAAGTAATGGGCTACCATTGGTGCCTTCGACCCATGGATCTAGTGAGGAGACTACCTCTCCATCTAAAAGATCACTAAACACGACACTACTCTTAATATCAGCTATATCGGTCACCTATTCATTGGAACATGACCAAACACGACTTACAATCAATATACCCAAAATACCCCTAAGTCAAACTTAGTCAAAGACAGCTCAATGTTAAAAAGTCAACCTTGTCAACGCAGCTTAATACGCCCAGCATACTTAGCTTGTACGCTTAGTGTATACAAGCCTTGACCAGAAACGAGGTGTTGACCTCGTACGCCAGCGTACGAGCAACCATCATTTCCATCTATTAAGAGCTTAATCCCTTAATCTCTTTCGTCCAAATTACAGATCTAGTCCTCAAATGATGTCCTTAACCATTAAATTTTCAACTTTATGGTCTTGCATGGCCATTAAGTGCTCAATACCAAAAACCCTAACTTCTTAACTCTTTAAGACATCCTAGCTCATGCATGGAAGGAAAATAAGGTCCAATATTCCATTTTTATGGTTCCTAATAACTCCATAATGGATAAAGTTTCAAACTTTATCCATTAGAATGGTCCAACCAACCATAATCTAGTCTTTAAGTATCAAAGGCACCAAAAGTGCATCTTTTCCAACATAATCCATAAAGTCCAAGTCTCAAGGCTTTAGATCTGAATCAATATGGTGTTTAGATGGATAAAGTTTCCAACTTTATCCATAACAATGTAATGCCTGGTTCCTGGTATGCATTTAAATCATTTATTTATTTATTTTGAAAGAAGCACTCAACGAGTTGGTGGCCCTAACTCGTCGAGTAGAGGGAAAAGTATGCACGGGGTTTGAACTATCTACTCGCCGAGTCGAGATCTCGGACTCGACGAGTAGCTTAGCCAGAGTGATACCCTAATTATAGGGTTTTTCACCCTATTTAAGCATCTTAATCCCCACTCCTTGGCCTCATTTACAGCCTCCTTGTCCCAAACCCTAATCCACGAAACCCTAGTGCTTTCCTTGATTATGTGAGCCATTTTAAGTGGTCTTTGTGCACTTCTAAAGCTTGTGAAAGAAGAAGGAGATAGAGAGCTCAAGAGGGAAGGAGTAGATCTAGAAGTTACACTTCATTTGCTACATTTTCTGGTAATCAAGTCTCTAACTTGATCGTTCTTTTCTTAGATCTATTTACTTCCTTTTTATGAGGGTTGTGGTTCATGAACCTTAGTCTTTGGGATTCAGACATCCCAAGTGACATATATTTCGGATATGGGATCTAGGAGGGATTCCATGGCATAAAGGTGCAAACTTTATGACCATGGAAGCTCCATGCAATCTTTTAAGCATTTATATGGCCTTTTTAACCGTAAAAGTCCATGCATGGAAGCAAGCTCAAGAATTTATGTGGTTAACTAATATCTAGGCCCTAGATCTAGGTTTTCATGCTTTGGTGCGGGATACGAAGGCTTTTTGGATAATATTTATGTCCTAAAGAAATTAGGGTTTTAGCTAAACCCTTCAAGAAGGGTTATCAACGGGTACAGTTGGAAACTTTACCCATAGAAAGGTCATTTCCAATGAACAAGAGAAGTATGGACTTTGGATCTAGAGAACAATGGCTTAATCTGTTAAGATAGCCAAACAGACAGAGGGACTCATCAAGTCCATAAGGAACTCAACGAGCCAGGTCGTGTTGTCCTGTTCCACTTTATGGTAGAACCCAGTGAATCTGTAGAGGGACTCCGTGAGTTGATTCGCCAAGTCGCGACTATGAGCAGCTCGATAGGACTCGACGAGTTGGAGAAATGACTCAGTGAGTTGAATTGCGATTTCAGGATTTCTGAGTTAAAAGAGCTCGATGAGTTGAAAGGATGACTCAGCGAGTTGGTCAACTTAGAATGTTGACTTTGACCAAGGTTAAAATGGTCATTTTACCCTTAGATGAAATTTTAGTTTTCTGACTAAGTATTATTGTATAGACTTAGTCGGGGAGTCGTGGGAGCAGCCAGCAGAGATTCCTCGCGCATGAGTTCAGCATCCAGTTTGAGAGGTGAGCTTTCCTCCAGTATGAACAGGTCGAAGGCACCAATGTCGGCCCGTTCATGTATAATAGTATATGTTAGACTTAGGTCTAATATTAGGGATAGCCCAATGCAGCTTATATGTTCCATACTTTGGTCTAATGTCAGGGTAAGCCCGAGGAATAATGTTTGCTTGATGTCTTTGTGATTCTTCCATGAACATGTTTGTATATCTCGGATCTCGGTCTGATACAGGGGTAATCCCAATGAAGATTTAGCTTATATGTCATGTGTTATGTGTTCCGGAGTTTGGTATGATGTTGCGGCAAGCCCAATGAAGCTTTATATGTTACATGTTATATGTTTATGTGTTATATGTTATTGTTATGGTATATGTATACCGAACTTCGGCTAATGTTGGGATGTGCCCAATGTTGTACTTTGGTTCGATGCCAGGTGGGGCACGATGCAGTGGGCAAGGCCCAGTATATGATATTATGTGTTTCTTGTATGGTATGTGCTAGTTTGGGGGAGCTCACTAAGATTCGTGCTTACAGTTTTATGTTTTGGTTTCAGGTACTTCTGCTACCATAGGGAAGGGCTCGGGATGATCACATGTCACACACTATAGTTTTCTGGCCTGGGATATTTCTCTCTGATATTTGATATAATAATTTGATACTTTGACAAATTTTTAATGTTTTTGGAGAAACATGGTTTATGTTGTTTTCCTGATGATGATATTTTTGGTTTTAATAATGAATTAAAAATGAAATTTTCGGACCGTATTTTTGGGATTTTTCAAGTTGGTATCAAAGCCTTGGTTTGAGGGATTCGGGCACACTTTCGGGTATGTCTAAAGTCAAACTAAGGAATTGGTATAGAAATTTACAAAAGAAAAACCATGTTTATAAACGGATTTTGAGAAAAGAAAAGAATTTTAGAAAAAGCAAAAAGAATTTTGAAAAAGAGAAAAGGTTGTGGTGCATGCAATCAGCCGAGCTCAAGTATGTACTCTCAAATTACCCATACAAGTTTATATTATGATATGTTATGAGAACTGCATGCTATATTAGAACTAAGGGTCCAGGAAGGATTCCTTATGTGCCCACTATAAGTGTATCAGCTTATTGTACTGCATGCTAGTACAGATTAGTCAGTATGATGGTCTGCTTAGAATATGCTTGATTATGTGTACTCAATGCTTGAATGTTGCTTGCTTTGTGCTTTTAGGAATTCTAGTTGTCTTTTACTAACTAGTAAACGAATATGTTAAGTTACATATTGTGAGGACTAAATAATTTCATAAGGTTAGGTCTAGCTCTATTTCGCAACTCTTGTTTGAGTCCAACCGTTGTAGGTTAGGATCTCTCATTCAAAGAATTATCTAGTCTGAGTGATATGTAATAGTATTCGCAGGCTAGTAAGGAGAAGAAAGCAGGGACTTCTTATGCAGTTGATAGCGGAGAGTGGAATGGTGATTACCCTAGCGAATCCTATGATGAAAGTAGTGTGTGAAGCATTAGTAGTAGAAGGGACTTGGTGAAGTCAAATCAGTTCTTGAGGAAACTATGGATAGATGTGGAAGGTAGTATGGGCCCGTACTACTGAAAGCAAAGGATTCGTACTTGAGTCAAGGAAGGTTGAGATGAATCCAACGAACTTGTAGTGTATGTGATCCCTCGAGAATTATTTAGTATTCTGATGTTTGTTATGATGTGTTTTTCAGAATAGTGATTTTACGCAACAGACCAGTCGGCAGTTCAGGCGCCGATGAAGGATCAGGCGAAGGAGACAGGCAGCTAGACGACTAGACTTGGGAGTTCATCTCTTTTTGAGATCACGCGCAATATCTTCGATCAGAATCCTGTGATCTTTGGCACAATCAAGGAGGGAATTCTTGAGCTTTTGGATGAGAGGTTGTGTCACACCCCCAAACTGGAACGGCAGAAACATTCCGGGGGGGGGGGGGGGGGGAGGGGGTGGACGTCATGTTTAGTATCACAACACATGCATCATAGTAATCAAAGTAACAAACAACCATTGCATTAATATTAAAGTGTTTACAAAGTATGTGATTCACATAAGATAGACTCCAAAAGTAAATAACAAAACAAGACATGAAGCTACTATGCTCCATCTTCGGAATCCCAACGCAAGTACCTGTCTACTAGTTTCCTGAGAATACAAGTTATTTTGAAAGAGAGGATCAACATTTAAGCTGGTAAGTTCATAAGTATTTAAGTGATGTAACGTATGTTGCAAGTTCTTTTAGAAAAGTTCGCATGTTCCTCCAGAAAATCCTATATTTTCTGATATGATGAATAAAAGTAAAAATGACTCTATAATTCCTTCTATGAGTACTAAATAGATACAAGTTATATACAATTTAGAGTAAAAAAACAATCGATGGTGTGAATCTACCCTAAGCCCACAACCAAACAAGGAACAGGGATTGAGGCAGAAGTCACACATCCCATTGTTGGTTAGATCCTCACTGTATATATATACATGGTGTACTCATTTGGTACTTACGGAGTTAACTATCGTAGTTCTTTATATTTGATGAAAACATTTTTTAAGAAAAACATATATTTCCTTTAGTAAAAATAGTAACCACAATAGTTCCTTCTAAATCACTTAGTTTATACAAGCTATATATGATCTAATATCGAACGGACCGTTAAATGAGTGAATCTGCCCTAAGCCCACAACCAAACAAGGAACAAGAAGTAAGGCAGAAAGCATACATCCAACAGCCTATCGGATATTAATTATATATAACTCTGATGTATAAACTAAGTTATTATAGAATTAAACACTAAAGGTCCTTTAAGTTATATTGGTTTAATAAAATGGATTAAACCCTTTTACTGATAAGTTTCTAGTTTAGCCTGCTAAATGTTCTATCTGAAACGTATGTTTTTGTACTAGAAAACGGTATATTGAATTTGTATACTATGACCTAACCTATACCTGGTACTCCTTATGATTACTTGGTGTCTACGGAATATATATATAACTAAGATCGAGTAGATAGTAGACTGGGTGCATCTGCTCTAAGCCCATAATCAAATAAGGAACAAGAAATGAAGCGGAGAGCGCACATTCTACTGTCTGTAGGATCCGATTAATATGTATCCCTGATGTATCTACTGAGGAATCATAAAGTTAGCATTATAGACCCTCTTTTAATTGGACGTACTAAGACTCGACTGTTCTGATTGTCTTTTGCAATGATGTAAGTTTTCCCAAGTTTAAGACTATCTTTACTATAAAATAGTTTGCATAACCTTTTATGTGAGGAGATCACTATATGAAGGAAATGAGAAAAAGAAAGTGTACAATAGTGTTGTAAAAAGTAACTACTGACCACTAACTACCTTAAAATCGGTTTGTTAATTAAGGCTAAGATGTGATGTGGTTGTAACCATACTGATATGACATATGTTAAACATGACGACCTACTGGCACCAAAACTGATGTGATATTGGTCACCCATAGACTTGTAAGTCCCATTGTAGCTAGAAGCAAGGTACGGTGTGTCAATCCCGTATAGATCTATACACAAACATATCTTCTCCCTCCAAGAGACTCTGGTTACAAAACACAACCTAACAAGTACATTGATAAGCCATGAAGAAGACTCACATTAATGTTATCTTGTTCTTGTTATCGTATGTTCCTTCTATTCTTGTTATAGTATGTTCTGAACCCCTAAACTATACCTATTATAGTTTACTAGTATGTCTGTTTTGAACTGTTTCTGAATTGTAAAAAAGACTCGATTATCCACTGAGTTATGCTCGAACTTTAAAAACGGAGTTTTGTAAACAATAAAGTAGCATAACTTAAAAAGAGTTTTTGACATGATTTTTGATTACTTATAAAATCCTAAGAAATCCTTTAACGTAATGGTTGTCACAAATAAACATTTACACAATTATCATTGTATTCAACTTGTATCCCCCCCCCCCCCTTAAAAGCATTTAAAAACATTTAAAAGATTGGTTATAGGGGTATGAACTCACCTTATGTGGGTGATTCAATTGAAGATTGGCGTAAGGATGAGAAGTTCCACAAATGAATTCCCGAGACACAAACGCGTCCTAAATGACATATAATGGCATATATATATATATATATATATATATATATATATATATATATATATATATATATATATATATATATAGATGTATTTAATTAGTGTTTTAAACAACTAAAATGCAAGGAAACACCCTTAGGCACTAGGAAACACTTGCTAGGAAGCGTCACAATCACATGTGATTGACTAAAGGGAGTTTATGGCCAAAGGGAGGTGTGTTCACGACCACGCTTGAGTTTACGGCCATGGGTTCACGGCCAAGGGAGACTTTACGGCCATACCAAGTGTTTACAGCCGTAAACACCCCAAGATGATGCATTTTGGGTCTTGATTCTTGATTGTAGGGTGTTTGTCTAATGGGTAACAAGATGATAGAAGGAATTCTTACACCTTTGGAGGACTTTAGGGAGTTTACGACCCAAGATCCTTTGAAGGATTTACGGTGGTAAACCCTTCAAGATCTTGAAGATGGTGTCTTAGAATGATGAATTAAGGCTAGAACAAAGGGGTTGTTAAGCATAAACAAGTAAAGGATGAAACACTTATGATTTTGGAGTGAAATGAGAGATTTTCTTGGATGATACTTGAGAGAGAATGGGTAGTTTAAATCCAAGACGTGGAAAAATGAAGAAAAATGAAGCAAATTATTATTATATATAGGGGTAGTTCATGGCTAGGAGGGTGTTTACGGCTGTACACAGAGTTTACGGCCGTAAACCCCATGTATTGGGTTTTTTTACTCGATTTCACTCCTCCAATACTAAGCTAACACTTTTCATCTTCTATTCCATAAGTGTATTAGGCTTAGAACTCATTAGAATGACCCTTAATCAAGGCTAGAAGGAAAATGAATTAAGTCTGAGTTTTGGCTGATTGAATTGACTTTACAAGATAAAAAAATTCAAGTTGTCACATCATCCCCCCGTTAGATGGAATTTCGTCCCAAAATTAGCTTTCTTAGTTGTACTCCTAGGGTTGTGCTCCTTTAAATGTCAGAATACTCACTTGTAGACTTGGGCAACTTTGCCCTAATGCTCATGATAGGATTCATACCTGGTCCATCTATTACGACCTCGTGTATACATGTCGTATAAAATTATGATTAGTAAGATGGTCGGATGTGCGACTCCGCCCCAGGTCACAACCAAACAAGGAATAGGTGATAAGGAGGAATCACACATACTAAATTTGCATAATCATAATTTATATACCACCCTCGCATATACACTTATTAGTGATAGGTGGGTTGTATTCGTCCCTAGCCTTTGTGCTTGAACTTGGTCTGCTGGACGAATGGTAGTTCAGGAAGTATGTTGAGTATATGGCGTCGAGGTTTTCGGAGGGAAATTTACTCCTCGCATGAGTACTTCGGGGGTTAGAATACGAGGCAGATGATTCTGAGGTCTGGGTCGGGCTGTCATTACGATTGATGAGGATTTCGTGAATTTGACGGTTAATATGATGGAATTTCGAAACATATGAACTTAGTATGGTGAGGACCACGCCAATCCATGACGAATGATGACAACGGACTCTTTACCAAAACAAAATTTAGGCTGATTTTAAAGAAGTGTTTGTTATACGATGGTATATCCCTAGTGTGCTCGACAATGTACTCTGTGTAGACTTTCTAGTGCTTTCAGTTTTCTCTTTGATATTACCACTGTCACAAACCATACCGCGATAAGCGAGTACTAACAGTAAGAGTGCTTTGATAACTAGTGTCAATACTCTATATTATAATTCTCCTCGGTACCTCTATGATCGCCTGGCATATACAAATTATGTATAATTAAGATGAATACGACGGTCGACTAAGTGGCACTACCCTAAATCCACAACCAAACATGGAACAGGATTTAAGTTGGAATCACTCACTCTAAGTCTGCAAAATACTAGCTATGCACAACCCTGATGTACATACTAAGCCATCATAGCTCACCTGTATGGATCTTTAGTTCTCTTATGAATGTTGTCACTTGTTCAGATGAGTGAGTTATTATGATTACTTTTAAATGTTTTCCCCAAGTTTTAATCTTATATAAATATAGATTAATTTTTAAAGCAATTCCTCCAATACTAAGCTAACACTTTTCATCTTCTATTCCATAAGTGTACTAGGCTTAGAACTCATTATAATGACCCTTAATCAAGGCTAGAAGGCAATAGAATTAAGTTTGACTTTTGGTTGATTGAATTGACTTTACAAGATAAAAAATTACGGGTTGTCACATTTTGAGTGCTTTCTGCACTAAGGTGGTGGCCATGATGGGGTCGCGCAAACTAACTTTCAGGGAGTTCACGGCTTGTGGAGCTTCCGACTACCATGGGGCTTGGGACCCCATTGCGAGCACGAGATAGTTGGCGGATGTCACCAATGCATCTCGCACAAGTAGATATCCCGAGGGGGACAAGGTTTGATTTGAATCCTATCTTCTGAAGGACAGGGCACGTGACTGGTGGGAGGAGGTCAGACATGCCATTGGTGATGATGCAGCTCTTGATGCAATGACTTGGAGTGACTTTACGGCCAGTTCCAGGGCCAAGTTTGCACCCATGATAGAGGTGCAGTAGTTTACCAAGAAGTTTCAGGATCTCCAACAGACGACGAAGACGGTGACTGAGATCACCAGGATGTTCAGTAAGAGGGCTCTTCTTGTTCTGCAGTATGTGGCGGACGTGGAGATGAAAAAGGCTTGATACCATGAGATGTTGCGGAGTGATATCCGCCAGTTTGTGAGCCGCTCCAGCTGTAAGATGCGGGAGGACATGATTGCTAGGGATCGAGAGAGGTAGTTGGAATTATAGATGGAGAGGAAGAGGAAACCTGAGGGGGTTCAGTCAGGGAGTTCGGGCAAGAAGCCCAAGGTACCAGACCACAAACCTAGGAGCCAGCAGATCCAAAATTATCACACCCCAAACCTGAAGGGCGAAAACATTCGGTGGTGGAGGACGTCATGTACAGTATCATATCAATTGAATAGTAAAGGAAGTACACACTACCATAATATATATTAAAAAGTTTACATGATTGTTGTATTACATGTTTCAAAAGTCAAAATACAATATGATGTTCCAAAAGATGTTCCTAACGCCAGAGCATTAGTCCCCAAAAGTAGTTGCTAACTTGGTGTTTAGCAATTCCCTGAGAATACAAGTTATTTCAAAGAAAAAGTGTAACCAATTAAGTTGGTAAGTTCATAAGTAGTTATTTGCGTAAATGTATGCCATTCGAAAGATCACGTTTGTTTTCCAAAAAAATCCAATATTTTCTTATAAAATGACTTATGAATCGTTGTTTGTATGAAATGAAGGTATTGTACCAGGAAAATCCTATATTTTCCTAAAATTGAGGAGCAGACTTTATTTCCCAAGACTGTGATTTGTAAGTAAATATGCCATGCTTGAAATGATGATGTATAGTTTTATTAGTGAGCAAAACTATAGGAAGCTTGTATATTCATTTAAAAATAACCGTAATATTAATTTTCCCGTAAAACATAATACCATAATAATTGTCTATCCTATGAGTTTTCATAACCGTACTATGATGGATTTGCCTGTAACGACATTCTTCAGGCGTCAAAATGTTACGACACTTGTCACCCTTAACTTGCAAGTCCGGCTGTAGCTAACAGCCAACGTGCAGGATCATCAGTCTCGTATAGATGTATACACACTTATCACGTTCCCCGGACGGAGAATATGGTTATAAAACAAGGCTTTATTGTATACCTTGATAGGTACTATGAAGACAAATGACTCACATGTTCTCAATTAAGTCACATCTTTTTGAAATGAATGTGTTTATTGTCCGAAATGATTACCCTTTTTACTATGTTGATAAAGACATAACAATGACTTGTATTTTCTTGTATATAAGTAATGTTATAGTTTAAAATGGTTACCCTTGTCAAGATGTGTTATGCAAACATATAAATAAAGCATATTTTCATTTACAAACATAACTCATCCCGAGATGGTAAAATGGTATCGTAAGATGTTTTGCATGCTAACCTTTTCGTATGATAGTTATAACAACAACAAGGAGTTTATAGTAAAAGATTCATGTTATCACATGATTTTTAACCGTGTGTTTACTTGGATCCCCCTCCCCCCCCCCCCCCCTAAAAGTGTTTAAAAAGCATTTAAAAGTGTAGTGATAGGGGTATGAACTCACTTGGTAAGAGTGGCGGTTTGATGAAGATGATGTTTAACTCGGCAGCACTTCGACTCGAAAGAAGCAAGTTTCTCACGAACTTTGGGCTTCCGTTAAGGCTTGGACACGTGACCGAGGCGTCGAGGTAGTCTTGGGATGCTTAACACAGAGTAAAAGTAGGAAAGGGGATAAAAATGAGCAGCCAAACTCGGAACCCTCGACTTCTATTTATAGGGTGCATTTTCTGAGTTCACGTCGTGAACTTGAAGTTGTTCACGTCGTGAGCTCGATCTTATCTCCTTCGTAGACTCGACGATTGATATATGGCACACATAAGTCACTAGCTCATGTCGTGAGCTTCTGGTTCACGTCGTGAGTTTCCTGACAGTGTGGGGTTTCGTGTCCCGAACTTCAGAAATTCATATCTCTCGCATACGAGTTCTGATTTCGACGTTCTTTATATCCACACGTAGGTGAGATTGTGCTCTACAATGTTTGTTTAGTTTCCATCGACTAGTTTTGAATATATTTTTAATATTATATTTTTAACAGGCCGATACTGGAAACGCCCATTAAAAATCTATAACTCCTTCATCTGACGTCCGTTTTTGTCTGTATTTTTACCGTTATACTACTATTGTCGAGGTCTTCGATTCCCGTTTAGATGGCGTTGGCTAATAGTCGCCCAATCTCTATTTCAAGTTTTTAGCTGTCTACTGCTATATCCAAAACTTAGAAAAATCATAACTTATTCATACAAAATCAGATTTGGACGTTCTTTTTATATGTGTTTATGGTTTAATGATATCTACGACTTTCATTTAGATACCTAAGGCTAAAAAGTATTTTATTGACATTTCGCATTTTATGCTTAGAAGTAATTTACCGGTTGTGTTGCGGATCTTCGATTGGTCATAACTTCAGCGTTACAACTCGAATTTTAGTGTTCTCTATATTTTTGAAAACCTTGTTACGACATCTATCACTTAGTACATTTAAATTGAGATTTTTGAACATGTTATTTTTGACTCTATTTTTATTATTTCAAAAATAGGTTGTGGTATTTGACTTTAAGTCATCACATTGACTTGAAATATTGGGTTGTTACATTATCCCCCTGTTAGCGGGAATTTCGTCCCGAAATTATTTACAAGATAAGTGTTTATGGACTAGAGAAGAGATGAGGGTGCTTCTGTTGCATCTGATCTTCTCGCTCCCAATTGAATTCAAGTCCTCGCTTAGTATTCCAATGAACTTTCACTATTGGTATGCGACTTGGCTTTGTTTGTTTGATTTCCCTATCCATGATTACGACTTGCCTTTGTTTGTTTGATTTCCATATAAGCTACCGGACCAACCCTTGCAGTAACTTTGAAAGGTCCAATGTATCTTGGGGTAAGCTTCCACACTTCCCAAAGCGTATCATGCCTTTCCAGGGTGAGACCTTTAGTAGAACGCGGTCACCAACCTGAAATTCTAAGGGTTTTCATCTCTTGTCGGCGTAGCTCCTTTGTCTATCTCTTGAGGCCTTCAGTCGCTTATGGATTTGAACGATCTTCTCAGTCGTTTCTATAATGATTTTCGGGCCACTGAGAGTGCTATCAGGGACTAGACCTCTTGCCAACTGTGTGTCACCCACTTCCGCCCATCATAGAGGTGATCTACACTTGCTGCCATAGAGGGCTTCAAATGGAGCAATCTTGATGCTAGTGTGATAACTGTTATTATATCAGAACTCAACTAACAGTAAGTGAATGTCCCATGCTTTACCAAAGTCTATTACACAAGCCCACAACATGTCTTCTAGGGTTTGTATAGTTCTCTCACTCTGTCCGTCAGTTTGTGGGTGATAGGCCGTACTTATATCTAGCTTAGTTCCCATGGACTTTTGTAGTGATTTCCAGAATCGTGAAGTGAATTGGTTGTCTCTATCCAAGATAATAGATATCGGCACTCCATGAAGTCGCACGATTTCCTTGATGTAAGTCCTTGTCAGTTTTTTCATCTAATCGATCTCCTTGATTGGCAAGAAGTGAGCAGACAATTTTTTTCGTCTTATCGTGACCACCTTGCATCTTGGGCAGTTTGATTATGAAATCCATGGCAATTTGATCCCACTTCCACTCAGGTATTTCTGGTTGTTGGAGTAGAACTAATGGTTTTTAATGTTCTACCTTGATCTTGGCACAAGTTAAGCACTTGCCAACGTAGGTAGCAATCTCTGCTTTCATGTTTGGCCACCAATAGAGTTTTTTGAGATCTGGATACATCTTATCTGAACCTGGGTGTATGGAGTATCAAGTCTTGTGTGCTTCATTCATGACCACCTCTATGAATCCACCATATTTCGTGGTCCATATTCGATTCATGAGATAACAAACTTCGTCACTTTTGATTTCAAGATTCTTTTCCATTCCTCTAAATGCTTCACATGTCATGTTTTTTGGTTTCAAGGCTTCTATTTGGGCTTTCTTGATTTGCGTTGACAGGTGTGAATGGATTATCATGGTTAGCGCTTTCACTCTTCGACTAGAGTACTCCTTTTGACTTAGGGCATCTGCCACTACATTGGCTTTTCCCAGGACATAAAGAATTTCACATTCGTAGTCATTAAGTAGTTCAAAAAAACATCGTTCCCTCATATTTAGCTCCTTCTGATC
Source organism: Lactuca saligna (assembly GCF_052625555.1). NCBI lineage: Eukaryota > Viridiplantae > Streptophyta > Magnoliopsida > Asterales > Asteraceae > Lactuca > Lactuca saligna. Next base: position 199,075,973 of record NC_136424.1, on the reverse strand, counting down.
GAATATGTGCTGAAGTCTTTTGTGGTCTATGAAGATGGTGCACTTTGTACCGTATAGGTAGTGCCTCCAAATTTTCCAAGAGAACACTTCTGATCCAATCTCTAGATCATGTGTGGTGTAGTTGACTTCGTGTGCTTTTAGTTGTCGTAAGGCATAAGTAATGACCTTTCCTCGCTGCATTAGCACACAACCCATCCCTTGCTTGGATGCATCACAATATACTACGAAGTCTTCTGTCCCTTCTGGGAGAGACAAAATGGGTGCGCTGCATAGGGCTTTCTTCAGAGTTTGAAATGCAATGTCTTTCTTTTCTCCCCAGTTGAAAGCTACACCCTTTTGAGTCAGGGTGGTAAGGGGTTTAGCAATGCTAGAGAAGTTCAGTATGAATCTGCGGTAATAGCCACCAAGGCCTAGAAATTGGCGAATTTTGGTTGGCGTCTTCGGTGCTGACCAATTCTCGATTGCCCTAATTTTGGAAGGGTCCACGTGGATCCCTCTTTGTTGACCATGTGACCTAGGAAGTCCAGTTTCCTAATCTAAAAGTCGCGCTTTGAGAACTTTGCGTAAAGCTTATCTGCTCGTAGTGTATCCAAGACTTGTCTCAGGTGCTGACCATGTTCTGATTTACTCATTGAATAAATGATCATGTCATCTATGAATACGATCACAAATTTGTCTAGGAACGAACGACATACCCGATTCATTAAGTCTATGAACACGGTGGGTGCATTGGTTAGCAAGAAAGGCATCACTACAAATTTGTAGTGACTGTATCTAGTTCGGAAAGTCGGCTTAGGAATATCACTTTCCAGGACTCATAGCTGGTGAGATCCCAATCTCAGATAGATCTTTGAAAAGTAATTTACCCCTTGGAGTTGATCAAACACATCATCTATTCGTGGCAGGGAATACCGGTTCTTAATGGTGAGATTGTTTAGATCTCGTAGGTCGATGCACATTCTGAACGATCTGTCTTTCTTCTTCACGAACAACATTGGTGCTCCCCAAGGTGAGAAGCTTGGTCTAATAAATCCTTTGTTGAGCAGTTCGTACAGTTGACTGGATAATTCTTGCATCTCTGTTGGGGCTAAACGATACAGTACTTTGGCTACAGGGGTGGCTCTAGGAATTAAGTTGATTCTGAATTCGACTTGTCGTGCAGGAGGTACTCCTGTAGATCTTTGGGAAAATCATAAACATCAGGCATGCTCTTGATGTCTTCTACTCCTCGATTTACATCCACGACGTGTGCCAAGAATGCATGGCATTCCTTGCATAAATATTTTTGAGCTTTGACGCAAGAGATGATACGAATATGTGTATTGGGTTTATCGCCATAAATAACGAGGGTTTTGCCATTTGGCAGATTAAGTCGAACGGCCTTTTCGTAACATAAAATGTCCGCACGATGAGAACGCAGCCAATCCATGCCTATGAAAACGTCGAAACTTTTTATTGAAACTGGCATGATGTTGATTGGAAAAGAATTGTTGTTTAGTGCGAGAGTACAATTTAAGTATATTTCTTTAGCGCCTTCTATCGTTCCTTTAGCCATTTCTACTATGAATGTTTCACTTAATGACTGGGGTGTTTGTTTGAGTAGATTTTTAAAATTGTGGTTCACAAAACTCCTCTCCGCTCCACTATCAAATAGAATGCATGCATAAGAATTATTGTGGAGAAACGTACCCTTAACCACCGTGGGATCAACAATGGCTTCCTCTTGGCCCATTTCGAATACTCAGCCTCTTCCACCAGTATTTCCATTGTTTTCTTTCGGGCAGTCCCTTCGGAAGTGCCCCATTTCTCCACACTCATAACAAGTACGGCCTACTCTGACATTTGCGGCTGGAGCGGCCGGTTGGCTACGTTCCTTGTAGAAGCAGATAGTCTGTCCCTTCCTGTTGCATCTAGTGTAGTGCATTTCATGGCAGGGTCCGTGGTGATGAAAGTTGCATCTATTGCACTTCGGCAGGTTGCCGATGTACGGCTTTGTTGGTGTGCGGGTGGTAGGGACACTAACAGCATGAGCTATCACTAACTATTGACTCTTGGGGTTCTCTTGTGTGGTTTTCCCCTTTCTCTTGTTCCAGGGTTTCCATGTGTCCTCTTTCTCCTTCGGTGACTCAGAAGCAACAGTAATAGTACCCTGTTTAACACCATGATTAATCAGTCGTTGAGCCAAGCGCTTCGTGCTATCAAACGTGATTCGGTTAGAAGCCAGGACATGCCATTGGATCTGTGGTGACAATCCCCAAATGTACCTCTCCACCTTATTTGGTTCTGGGTTTACCATACCTGGGCACAAGGCTAACAAATCACTGAACCTGGCCATCTAAGTGGCTAGGTCCAATCCAGTAATCATTAGGTTTCATACCTCATGTTCTAACTTTTGGATTTCGCTTCTTGGGCAGTACTCTTCCAGCATCAAGATTTTGAGATCTTCCCAGCTCATGGCATTAAAAACTAGGAGGGATAGGGCTTTCCCATGGCCCTTCCACCAGGTGAGGGCACGATCAAAGAAGGTGCAAGCAGTAAACTTGACTTTTCTTGTTTCTGGGCATGCACAGATCTCGAAGACCGTTTCGATATTCTCGAACCATTGCATAAGTGCAATGACTCCTACCCTGTTGAAAGTCTTTGGCTTTGCATTTTAAAATTCTTTGTATGAGCATTCCTTGGTATGACCACGGCCAGTGCCATGATTCAAGTGGTTGGTATTGCTTCCAGTTCTGCCAGCACCGTTAGTGTTTATTTGCGTAAGAGCAGTTGCTACTGTTGCGGTGATAGCAGCTTATAACATGACGAGATCATATTGTGGAGGTGGTGGTGGTGGTGGCATCGGTATTGCGTTGTTGACATGTCTTCCAGATCTACAAAGAGGCATCTTTCTGCCAAAGAAATAATAATGAAAGACAATTACTCATTGATAATTTGACAGCCAAGTGATAAAAAAGTTAGTTGTTTATAATTATTCATATGTTAAGATTCGAGTTAAAAGTGAAATTGTGTTCCATTCATAATAGTGATTTATATAATGATAGATAAACCGATGAATTTGAGTGGTATTCAAGGAATTTAATATGCAACGCAAATACTTATATATATATATATATATATATATATATATATATATATATATATATATATATATATATATATATATATCGTGGATACATTGAAACGTTGGGAAATTTTGACCTCATCTACAGGTCTACAGTACAGAAAGTTAATAAAAGTAAAACATTTAGTCGTGGTCCTAGTCTATAACAAAAATTAGGAGTGGTGCAAGTACTACTAGCGATGCGTACTGCGCTTAGTGCTAGACTCCGCTTCCGTGTGTTTGGTTCCCATTAGTTGCCTTTCAAGGATGGCTTGTAGCTCCCTCATTTCTCTTATTTCGGTTAGAGTTGTATCCATTTGGCCTTGTAGTGTCGTGGTGTGGATTCGGGTGTCGTCATGCAGTCCGTCTAAATGACGAATATCGGCAGTGTTACTTTTTTTCCGTTGCATTGACTTCTTAAATTCGGGTCATCGAGATCCTTGACTGGTCGATTTAGTTAGCTATATTATCCACGATGATAGGGACTGCCATGTCAGCTGAACCTCCATTGCTAATGTCGTAGAAGTCTCGGCACATCCCGTATGGAGGGCGCACTACTTGTTGTCGGCTCCAGTGGTAAATGAGGTTTCCCCAAATCGGAGTTGGTCCTTGAAAACCTCTCCTGATTGTAGGAGGTCGGATGGCAGTTGAGAGATTGTACACTTCAGGTTCTGTATCAGTCCCATCTAAATCTTCTAGCAGATGTCCCGAGGGGGACAAGGTTTTACTTGCATCCTGTCTTCTAAAGGACAGAGCACATGACTGGTGGGAGGAGGTCAGACATGTCATTGGTGATGATGCAGCTCTTGATGTGATGACTTGGAGTGACTTTACGACCAGGTTCACGGCCAAGTTGGCACCCGTGATAGAGGTGTAGCAGCTTGCCAGGGAGTTTCAGGATCTACAGTAGATAACGGAGACGGTAACTGAGATCACCAGGATGTTCAGTAAGAGGGTCCTTCTCGTTCTACAGTATGTGGCGGATGTGGAGATGAAAAAGGCTTGATACCATGAGATGTTGTGGAGTGATATCCGCCAGTTTGTGAGCCGCTCCAGCTGTAAGACGCTGGAGGACATGATTGCTAGGGCTCAAGATAGGTAGTTGGAATTAAAGATGGAGAGGAAGAGGAAGAGGAAACCTGAGTTGGGTTCAGTCAGGGAGTTTGGGCAAGAAGCCCAAGGTATCAGACCACAGACCTAGGAGCCAGCAGAGCCGAAATTGTCACAAACCCAAACCTGAACGGCAGAAACATTCGGGGGCGGAGGATGTCATGTACAATATTATATCAATTGAATATTAAATAAAGTACACTCTACCATAATATATATTTAAAAAGTTTACATGATTGTTGTATTACATGTTTCAAAAATCAAAATACAATATGATGTTCCAAAAGATGATCCTAAAGCCAGAGCATTAGTCCCCAAAAGTAGTTGCTAACCTGGTGTTTAGTGATTCCCCGAGAATACAAGTTATTTCAAAGAAAAAGTGTCTACAATTAAGTTTGTGAGTTCATAAGTAGTTATTTGCGTAAATGTATGCCATTCGAAAGTTCACGTTTGTTTTCCAGAAAATCTGATATTTTCTTATAAATGAGTTATGAATCGTTGTTTGTATAAAATGAAGGTATTGTACTAGGAAAATCATATATTTTCCTAAAAGTGAGGAGCAGTCTTAATTTTCGAAGACTCTAACTTGTAAGTAAATATGCCATGCTTGAAATGACGATGTATAGTTTTATTAGTGAACAAAACTATAGGAAGCTTGTATTTTCACGTAAAAATCAACGTAATATTACTTTTCCCATAATATAATAATTGTCTATCCTGTGAGTTTTCATAACCGTACTATGATGGATTTTCCTGTAGCGATGTTCTTCAGACGTCGAAATGTTATGACACTTGTCACCCTTAACCTGCCGGTCTGGTTGTAGCTAACAGCCAGGGTGCAGGATCATCAGTCCCTTATAGATCTATACACATTTATCACGTTCCCCGGACGGAGACTCTGGTTATAAAACAAGGCTTTCTTGTATACCTTGATAGGTACTATGAAGACGAATGACTCACATATTCTCAATTAAGTCACGTATTTTTGAAATAAATGTGTTTATTGTCTGAAAAGATTACCATTTTTACTATGTTGATAAAGACATAACAATGACTTGTATTTTCTTATATATAAGTATTGTTATAGTTGAAAATGGTTACCCTTGTCAAGATGTGTTATGCAAACATATAAATAAAGCATATTTTCATTTACAAACATAACTCATCCTGAGATGGTAAAATGGTATCGTAAGATGTTTTGCATGCTAACCTTTTTGTATGATAGTTATAACAACAGCAAGGAGTTTATAGTTAAAGATTGATGTTTTCACACGATTTTTAACCGTGTGGTTACTTGTATCTCCCCCCCCCCCCCCCCCCCTCTTAAAATTGTTTAAAAAGCATTTAAAAGTGGAGTGATAGGGGTATGAACTCACTTGGTAAGAGTTACGGTTTGATGAAGACGATGTTTAACTCGAGCAGCACTTCGACTGGAAAGAAGCAAGTTTCTCAGGAACTTCAGGCTTCCGTTAAGGATTGGACATGTAACCAGGGCATCGGGGTAGTCTCGGGATGCTTAACACAAAGTAAAAGTAGGAGAGGGGATAAAAATGCCAAACTCAGAACCCTCGACTTCTATTTATAGGGTGCATTTTCTGAGTTCATGTCGTGAACTTGAAGTTGTTCACGTCGTGAGCTCAATATTATCTCCTCCTAAGACTCGACGATTGATAGCCCGACTCTGGCACACATTAGTCACTAGCTCACGTCGTGAGCTTCTGGTTCACTTCGTGAGTTTTTTGACAGTGTGGGGTTTCGTGTCCCGAACTTCAGAAATTCATATCTCTCGCATACGACTTCCGATTTCGACGTTCTTTATATCCACGGGTATGTGAGATTACGCTCTACAATTTTTGGTTTTGTCGGCTAATTTTTACTTTATTTTAATATTATATTTTTAACAGGCCAGGACTGGAAAAGTCCATTAAAAATCCATAACTTCTTCATCCGACATCCGTTTTTGTCTGTGTTTTTACCGTTGTACTACTATTGTCGAGGTCTTAGATTCTTGTTTAGATGGCGTTGGCTAAAATTCGCTCGATCTCTATTTCGAGTTATTAGTTGTCTACTATTATATCCGAAACTTAGAAAAAACATAACTACCTCATACGAAGTCAGATTTGGACGTTCTTTTTATATATATTGATGGTTTAATGATATCTACGACTTTCATTTAGATACCTAAGGCTAAAAAGTTTTTATTGACATTTCGCGTTTTATGCTTAGCAGTGATTTACCGGTTGTGTTGTGTATCTTCGATTGGTCATAACTCCTTCGTTATAACTCAGATTTTAGTGTTTTCTATATTTTTGAAACCCTTGTTACGACATCTATCACTTAGTACATTTGAATTGAGATTTTTGAATATTTCATTTTCGACGCTATTTTTATTATTTCAAAAATAGGTTACAGTATTTGACTTTAAGTCATTACATTGACTTGAAATATCGGGTTGTTACAGAAACCGTTGTAGCAAAAGCGGAAAGCTGCAAGAGGGGGTGTGTAAGGCAGGGAGTTTAGGCTGCTTTAACTGCGGACAAACTGGGCAATTGAGCAGAGATTGTACAGCTACTACCACCACCACGACAGTATCAGATATGATTTGATTCCAGTGCAATTAGAGGGGACACAAACGGTCCTAGTGCCCGAGTTTAGCAACTGCAGGGTAGGTAGCAACACCCGCCCCTGCTACATTGAGGATTACGGATGGCCGTCAGGGTCATGGTGAGGCACCCGTGACGAAGATCAGGGCATTTCATTTGACAGAAAATGAGGCACGAGCAGCTCCCGACGTGGTGACAGGTTTGTATCTTTCCTTTATCTCTTTATTGATAGATTATTTCTTAGGTTTATATGTTTTGTTATAGGATCATTCTTAGTGAACGGTATATCAGCTTTGGTACTGTTTGATTCGTGTGCCACCCGATCTTTTGTGTCGCTCGTGCTCAACAAGCGATTCTCAAGGGCTCCTGGGGAGCTAGATTTCCTACTTGATGTAGAGATAGCAGATGATAGGACCGTCAGGGTTGCTAGGGTTCACCGAGGATGTACACTACAGTTATTCGATGAGCAGTTCCCAACAGATTTGGTTCCTATTCCCATGCGAGGGAACAAGGTTATCGTCGGTATGGATTGGTTGATCCTTAATGGGGCAGTGTTTGACTGCAAGCAGCAGCTAGTGAGGGAGGGTTAGTGATTCAGGGCGAGAGGTTGCAGGGTGGATTGACCCTATGTTTAGCAGCGAGGGCAAGGCGTTATCTCCAGCAGGGTTGCGCGGGTTATGTTGCTTATGTCTTAGATACCCAGGATAAGGGTAAGGCAACAGTTGATGATGTACTAGTAGTGTGAGAGTACCCGGATGTATTCCTGGAAGATTTACCTGGGGTACCCCCGGAGAGATAGGTTAAGTTTAGGATTGACCTAGTCCCTGGTGTGGCTCCGATAGCAAAGGCACTATATCGGTTGGCTCCTCCTGAGATGCAGGAGTTATCTACGCAAGTGCAAGAGCTGCTAGACAATATCTTTATTAGGCCGAGCAGTACACCATGGGGAGACCTAATCCTATTTGTGAAGAAGAAGTATGGGTCACATCACATATTTATACACTAACGGGATCTAAATAAGGTAACGGTGAAGAACCGTTATCCCATTCCAAGGACCAATGATTTGTTTGACCAGCTACAGGGTGCATCTTGGTTCTCCGAGATTAATTTGCCGTTAAGTTATCACCAGATGTGAATTAGGGATGAGGACATGCAGAAGAAAACTTTTAGGACTTGCTATGGCCACTATGAGTTTGTGTTAATGTCGTTTGGGCTCACCAATGCTCTAGCCGCATTCATGGACCTCAAGAACCACATGTGCAGACCAATGTTAGATCGATCTGTAATAGTCTTCATTGATGACATCTTGGTTTACTCCAAAACTCAGGAGCAACATGAGGAACACCTGAGGGAGGTGTTGGAGATGCTGAGGAGGGAGATACTTTCTGCGAAGTTCTCCAAGTGTGAGTTCTCGTTGCGTGAGGTCTAGTTTCTTGGTCATCTTGTCAACCAGAAGGGTATTCTGGTCGATCCGGCCAAGATAAAGGTCGTGTTGCAGTGGGAGATTTCAAGGTCTCCAGCTGAGATTCAGAGTTTCCTGGGTCTAGCAAGATATTACAAGAGATTTATCCAGGACTTCTCCAAGATTGCAGTTTATTTGACCCGACTTGCCAAGAAGTCGGTGGTTTTCTGTTGGGGCCTGAGCAATAGACAGTCTTCAAGACCCTCACACAGTGGTTATGTGAGGCACCGATTCTGACCTTTCCAGAGGGAGTTGATAACTTTGTAGTTTACTATGATGCTTCGATCACAGGCATGGGAGCATATTTGATGCGGTGGTTCATGTGATAGCTTACGCTTTGAGGCAGTTGAAGCCTCACGAGACCAACTATCTGACGCATGATTTAGAGCTGGAGGTTGTGGTGTTCACCCTCAAGATTTGGCGGCATTACCTCTACGGGGTCCGTTGTACCATTTACACGGACCACAAGAGTTTAAGTTACCTCATGGATTAGCTGAATCTGAACATGAGGCAGCGTCGGTGGTTAGATGTGGTGAAAGACTATGACTGTGAGATCCTTTATCACCTGGGAAAGCCAACGTAGTGGCCGATGCCCTGAGCCGCAAGGCAGTAGCGGCACTGATTCAAGACATCTTTCTGAGGATGACAATGATTACCCAATTGCTAGAGCAGATCTAAGAGGCGCAGGTTGAGGGCCTGAAAGAGGAGTGTCGTAAATGCGAACGGATCATAGGCTTGGTGGCCTCCTTTGATTATGAAATTTGTGGGTTGTTGACCATGCATAGGAGGGTTTGGGTACCATACTGGGGTGGAGTACAGAAGATATTGATGGATGATGCACACACGTCCAGGTTTTCTATCCATCCCGAGGCGACGAAGATGTACAGATATCTTCGTTCAGATTATTGGTGGCCCTGCATAAAGTGGGATGTAGCCTAGTACGTAGAGAGATACTTGACCTGCAGGAAAGTCAAGGCAGATCCCCATAGGGCTCATGGCAAGATGCATCCATTAGATATCCCTGTGTGGAAGTGGGAGGACATTACTATGGAGTTGATGCGTAGACTCGCCGGGTATATTATTTTATTTATTTATTTTGAATTATGAGAAGGAACTCGTCGAGTTGATGCGTAGACTCGCCGAGTAGGGTCGTGATTGTTCATCCAGATTCACTTTGGACTTGGCTAATCCATGAGTGTACTCGGCGATTCCACACTGTTTAATGAAACCCTAAATCCCCCGTGTTTGGAGCCTATTTAAGGGCACTTATAGCCTCTCGTTGCGGCTACCAATCCCTTGAGAGAACCCTAAGTGAGCTAAATCGTTGTGAGGAAGAAGAATTCACTTTTGATCCTTGTACCTTTGGTTTGGCAAGAAGGAGGTGCACAAGAGCAAAGGGGAGGTGCGATTCTAGCAGTTTCAGAGATTCAGAGACTTCATCTTGAGGTAATAGTTCGAACCTCCTTCAGTTTTGGTGTTGATCATTAGAGTTAGGGTTTTCTAACCCCTTTGGAGAGTGATTATGTGGAGCAAATGGTCCCTCTTCGAGTTTGTGCCTTGGATCTGGACTCAAAGAGGTCCAGAGACCTTAACCCTTGGAGCTTTATGAATCAGTTTGGGGTTATTGGACTTAGGTTGCCATTTTTGGGACTAAATCTCCTTTTAATGCCTTGTTGTTATACAAGCATCAAGTTTCGAGCTTTACATGAAATTCATGCTTGGGAAGGCCAGATCTTTGATTTAGGGAAACAGATCTGACCTCACGAGGCCAGTAGAGTTTGTGCATGGCATGAACTCGCCGAGTTGTTCCTGAGACTCGGCGAGTAGGGTTAAAGTTTCACGTAAATTGCTCAGTGAGTAGACTTGCTGAGTTAGGGGATGACTCAGTGAGTCAGAAGGGAGTTAGAGGACTGGAGTTCAAGGCGGTACTCACCGAGTTGTTCTTGAGACTCGGCGAGTTGAGTCGTGGTGGCCCCGCGGTTCATGCCTAGTATGACTTGTCAAACATAGGGAGGGACTCGGCGTGCCAAGCGGGACCAAGTGTTAAAGAACATGTGTGAACTCGCCGAGTCACCAGGGTGCATTCGGCGAGTAGGGTTAAAGGGTGATTGTTGACTTTTAGGGTTTGGTCAATGGAGTACTTGTGTTGAGAGGGGGGTAAAATAGCCTTTTTCCCTCCTGAGGGTGCCAATGGCAGGTTGAGTCTAGTCTCGAGAGTTATACTTATAAGAGTATTTACTTTATGTGAATAGGCGAAGACTAGGCAATATTTCTACCGAGTCAGAGATTTACCGAGACGCCTGAGGTGATTCTTCTCACTATACTTTACCTAGTGTGGTAACAGAGTTATGTGATAGAGTATTTTAGAGTTATATGCCAGTGTAATTGCATGTTATTTATGTGCTATGATTTATTGTGATATGTAACTTGTATGATTCAGAGTTAGGACCTTCTGGTCCACAGAGTTAGGACCTTCGGGTCCACAGAGCTAGGGCAAGAGGGCCCATAGAGAGTTGGGGTTGGAGGGCCCCACTGAGACACATAGACCTGAGGGTCCACAGAGTTATAGCCTCGAGTGGCTATTATGTGTTAGAGTGGTATTTTGGGGAACTCACTAAGCATTTATGCTTACAGTGTTATGTGTTATGTGTTTCAGGTACCAGTGATGATCGCGGGAAGGCGCCGGCATGATTCGTACACACGCATACCGGAGTTTATATATATTTTGATCTTGGGTTTTGTATTGATACAATGTTGATAAAATGTTTTGTTTATGATTTCAAATGATATTTTATGGGTTACAAAAGTGAAAAATTGTTCAAATTTTTACGGTGTTACAAGTTGGTATCAAAGCCTAGGTTTGAGGGATTCGGATATATCTTCGTCGTATCTGAACTCAAACTGGGGATTTGAGGAAACTTTTAATAATAAAAATAATATTTTTTGAAAAAGAGTAAAAAGAGTCTTGACACAAACAGAACAGAGTCGTGTGTACGATCAGCAAGTGCCCGAACGGTGATTTCCCAAAATACCCTCCTAATAAGTGATTATCATATATGTTATGTATGCTATATGATGAGTTACGATATGCATGCTGGAGTAGACTAGGTATTCTTATTAGGACTAGAGTGGCCTGATATATGATGCCTTAGTCTAGGGGTTTCGCTGCTAGAGATGCTTAAGAGTGATTTAGATAGCAGCGAGGTTTTTATGAGAGTTTTGTTAGTTAGTAGCACATGATAGAAAGAGTAGAGTACTTGGGATTTGAGGCTCGAGGAGGAGGACTTGGGATGAATGCCAACGCGGTATGGACGGTAGTATTGGGCCCGTACTACTGAAGATACCGGGTTGGTATGCAGTCCAAGTAAGAATCCTTTGGGCACCAAGGAACGAGTAGGGTGGAGTTATCGAGTGTGTTTATACTCAAAAAGGGTCACTAATATTCTTATGTTGTATTTCAGAAGGAGACCATGGTTGGGACGCGCCACACACCCGTGATCGGAAGTTCGGGTGATGAAGAGATCCGTAGGATCATCCAGGAGGAGGTGGCTGCAGCCATCAGGGTAGAGATACCAGAGATGTTCGGGTCTATCAAGACCACTCTGATGGAGACATTTGATGAGAGATACACTGCTCTTTCTGAGGCTGTTGTTGCTACGGCCACTGTAGCTATAGCTGCGACTAGGCCGCAGGGTGGTGATGCGTTGTTGTTCCGAGAGTTCAGCAACACAAAACCACCGGAGTTTGACGGGACCCAGGACCCGATCGCGGCGATGAGATGGATTTCAAACATAGAGGGGTGTGTCTTTACTTGCTCATCTCCAGAGCATTTGAGAGTCCGGTTCGTGCTGAACCAGCTTTGCTTGGGAGCGAAGGACTGGTGGAAGTTTGTGACTACGCACTTTATGCCTATTGAGCTTACTGCGGTGACCTGGGAGAGGTTCACCGCTATGTTTCAAGATGAGTAAGTTCCCCAGGTGGACAGGGAGCGTTTGGCCCAGGAGTTTCTGACCCTCAAGCAAGGTACTGAGTCTTTTACGGTGATTACGAGGATGTTTCATGAGCGGGCGATGTTCTGCCCAGAGCACGTGTCCTCCGAGCAGGCACGCATGAGACGATATTTGAGCATTCTGAGTAGGGATATACGTGAGTTCATGGCGAACTCGATGTACCGGACATTTGCCGAGCTTCAGGCAAATGCCCAGAAGAGGGAGATAGAGTTGGAGACCCCAGCCAGGGAGGAGGCTGAGTCTCAGGGAAAGGATCGGCGACCGGCTCAGTCTCAGCCGGTAGACAAGCAGGTCAAACCCGCTGATTCGAGATCTGGGAACCAGAAGGGCTGCACTTATGGCAAGTGCGGCAAGAGCCACGAGGGGATTTGCAAAGCAGGGTCTTGCTACAAGTGTGGCAAGGAGGGGCACATGGCTAAGGATTTCCCCAAGGGTTTTTCAGTCTGTTTTCATTGCAACCAGACTGGACACTGGAAGGCAGAGTGTCCACAGTTGCGGGGGTTAGCGCAGGGAGCATTTCCGGGATCAACCCCTGTTGCGGTGAGAGCTGAGAATGTTCAGCCTGCGAAGGTTGAAGCACCGAAGGCACGTGGGAGAGCCTTCCAGTTGACTGCGGAGGAGGTCCGCGCAGCGCCCGATTTCGTGGCCGGTATTTACTCTTTCATGTATTCTTTTACATTCTTTGATGATTGTGCTTATATTATGTTATGCGTAGGTACCTTCCTTGTGAATTCTGTACCTGCTCTAGTGTTATTTGACTCGGTGCGAGTCGATCTTTTGTATCGTTGGCCTTTAGCCGACACATCAGTACTAGTAGAGAGGCGATGAGTCAACCTCTGAGAGTTTCCATAGTGGATGAGAGAGTGGTGTATGCCACCAAGGTGATTGGTGGTTGTGTACTCGAGATTTTCGGGGTTGAGTTTCCGATAGATTTGGTCCCTATTACGATGGGGGATGTCTGTGTCATCGTAGGCATGGACTGGTTGAGCAGATTTGGACCTATCATCGACTGCGAGCGACAGCTGGTGACCATGCGAGACCCTAGTGGGGGAGTTCTTATGGTATACAGCGAGGGTACACATTCCGGTTCAGCGTTTTGCTCAGCCGCCAGGGCGAGGCAGAGTCTTCAGCAGGGATGTAAGGGATTCATAGCATATGTTATGGATGCGAGGGTTGAGTCGGAGAAAACGAGGTCTGTGGGAGAGGTTCTGATAGTGCGTGAGTTCCCGGATGTATTTCCGGAGGAGTTGCCGGGTGTACCTCTTGTGAGGCAGGTGGAGTTCAGTATGGATTTGGTTCCGAGGGCCGCGCCTATCGCCTTGCGCCTCCAGAGATGAAGGAGTTATCGTCGCAGCTGCAGGAGCTGCTGGAAAAGGGGTTTATTCGGTCGAGTAGTTCACCATGGGGAGCTCCTATCCTTTTTGTCAAGAAAAAGGATGGTTCACACCGGATGTGCATTGACTACCGGGAGTTGAACAAATTGACGGTCAAGAACCGTTACCCGTTGCCGAGGATTGACGATTAGTTCGATCAGTTGCAGGGAGCATCTTGGTTTTCCAAGGTCGACTTGAGGTCTGGATATCATCAGGTGAGGGTGCGAGATGAGGATATTCAGAAGACAGTATTTAGGACTCGTTACAGGCATTACGAGTTCGTGGTGATGCCTTTCGGGCTCACCAACGCACAAGCGGTGTTCATGGACCTCATGAACAGGGTGTGCAGACCGATGTTGGATCGCTCAGTAATCGTATTCATCGACGACATTTTGGTGTATTTGAGATCTAGTGTGACAACCCCAAATATATTGTCGTTACAAACCCTATTTTCACTAACGGAATGCGTCACTATATGTTATTGTCGGTATTGTTTGGAGTGGTCAATAAACAAATATCTAGTTATTTATATGTTCCGATATTATCATAAGTAATTATAACTTGTAAATGTTAACCCCGTTTTACTAAATAGAGTTATATTACTTTTCAACCACTTCACCCGGGTAAAAAGTTTTAACCCCGTTAAACTTTAGCATCGGGTAGCCGTGTATCGGGTGCAATACCCGAGACATATATAAACAAATGGACACTACAATTGAACTCTTTTACCACACCTTCACTCTCTCTCACTACTTTCTCTCTCTAGACCCGAAACCGACCCCAAATCCGCGACTTCCGGCTTCCAAACGTAAGGACTCATTCCCTATCTTATTCTAAACATACTTCATTGTATTTAGAGGCCAAAAATCATAGAAAACAAGGACCAAAAAGGAGTTTACGGCCTAAGAAGCCCCTTAGGCCGTAAACACCTAAAAACTTGTCAAAAGCCTCATTTTTCCTTCCTTTAAGTTTATGTACTAATTAAGGGATATACCTAGGAGAGTTTGGACATTAAAACACAAGAGTTTGAAGCTTAAAAAGGAGTTTACGGCCCAAGCTTATGCTTAGGCGGTAAACACCCCAAAAACCCATGTTAAATGCCCCAAAAGCTCATCTAGGGTGTTTAGTAATTTAGTCTTGACACTAGGAAATGTTTTAGTGCATTAAACAACATCATTTGAGGACAAAAAGAGGAGTTTACGGCCAAGTCAAATCTGGGCCGTAAACACCCAAATTTTATGTCAAACAAGTCCCAAAAACTTATCTAAGGCATGTAAGGAATTTAGCTAAGGCCTTAGGAAGTGTGTTGTACCATTAAACTTCTCATTTTGAGGCCAAAAGAAGAGTTTACGGCCAAGGATATTCTTGGGCCATAAACTCCCCAATTCTTATGCCAAAATGTCCCAAAACTCCATCTAAGGCCTTCTAGAATTTAACTAAGGTGAAGGAGAGTGTGTTGTACCATTTAAACATCCATTTTGAGGGATTAAATGGAGTTTACGGCCCAAGCACAAGTCTTGGCCGTAAACTCCCCCAAAATGTCACAAAATGAGGGTTTAATCCCTCCATATTAGTTCAAGACACATACCATTAAATTAAGGAAGTGAAATAAGGCCTTAAACTTGCATTTTGGAAGACCACATGAGTTTACGGCCAAGACTAGGGGGCTTACGGCTGTAAACTCCCAAGTAGTGGCCTTTGGGTCGTAAACTCCAAGGGAGTGAGCTCATGGACCCTCCCGTAAATCTTTCTTAGCCTTATACCACTCCCGAGAACCCCGTCTAGGCCCTAAAACCCCGAATTGATGCTAGAATGCCTAAATACTTAAATGGAAAGCATGAAATTATTAATTTCTTGTAAAACACATATTTTCATATGACATTAGGGTCCTAAGAGGTGCACAAGTCACTATTTGGAACAAAACGCTCAACCGACACTTTTACCCGATTCACCCGATTTACGCGATTTCAGGTGAGTTCATACCCCTTTAATGAACCTTTCAAATGTTTTAATTGTTTTAGGGGGGAGCTACAAGTTGAATATACATGTTTATGAAAAGTTATACAAGGCAGTTAATCATATTACAGAATTAATCACATGTGATTCACTACCTGTAGTTCAAATCACATGTGATTTATCACTATGCCTTATAAATAAATCAATTGTTTTCAAAACTATTTTGGATAAACAAACAAGTTGTAAATGTTTCTTTTGTACAATACTTTTATTTAATAAATCTTCTTATAAAAATGTAACCACACTGATATATTTATATAAGTAAGACTTGGAGGACTTAGGACCGATAGCTCGCCTTATTTCCTGTTCTTGTTTGATTGTGGACTTAGGGTAGTGGTTATCCGTCCGACTGTCGTTGATTTCTTAGTTATATATTTCGTATATTAGTACGGATTACGAGTACTTCTTATTTCATTTGATGCCTAAATCACTAACCTGACTAGAACTGCACACACTAAGTTAACTATAATAGGTATAGTTAAGGTCTCTATCCCTTGTTTTAACTACTACTCTACACTACTATAATTCTTTCTATTATGAAACTATACACTAATAAGAGAATACAATACGAGTTATACAAAAGACTACTCCACTATAATACAAGAGAAAGTACTAATCATGTGATAACTCATTAATCCACTACGAGGTACTCTATTCGCTACGCACTACGCCCGAAGTTTTCCGATAGGAAGACGATACTATATGTATAGATCTATACGGGGCAGACGCTATTACATCCCGACTGATAATTTCAATCCGAGCCGCACAGGTCCAAGGATGCCTTTACTCCACTACACTATACATGACCGGGAAGGTCATGGGGGTCCGCTATTACTCACACTATTGGCAACATACAAGAAATACACTATAACCGCACTAAAACACTAAACAAAAGATAAAGTTAATATCCTGAAGTAAATAAGTATCTAATACTAAAGGAAGCTGCACCACTATTATTTACTTCAAGTATAACTTACTATATTGCTTTACTTATTGGTGAGTCACTATTATACTTCTACGATAAATGGTTTTCAAAGATGGAAATATCTTATTTCTTAAAGGTTTTCACTTACTATACATTTCTGGAAAGTATAGGATTTTCTAGGTTTTACTACTACTTATGACTATAAACTTCAGCTTTCATACTAACGATTCTAATGCTTTTTTTTTATATAAGAACTCACACTAAACTCTTATGAACTCACCAGCTTTATGCTGGTATTCTTTTCAAAATAACTTGTATCTTCAGGTCAAAGATAGACAGGTACAACTGCAACATTTTTGGAGAAGATGGAGCATGCAAGAACCATCTCTTATTTTTGTTTACTTTTGGTGTTTGTTGAACATTACAAAACACACTTGTAAATACACTCACTATATAAATGAAATGGTTGTATGTTTCTTGCTTTTACTAGTATACAATTGTGATGATACCGTACACTACATCATCCACCCCAAAATGTATTTCGCCGTTATCGGTTTTGGGGTGTGACATCTAGAGAGCAGCATGAGGAGCATCTGAGGGAGATCCTAGGGGTTTTGAGATCGGAGAAGCTTTATCCCAAATTCTCCAAGTGTGATTTCTAGTTACGAGAGGTCCAGTTCCTAGGATATCTCGTTAACCAGAAAGGGATATTGGTCAACCCCGCCAAAATTGAGGCGGTGATGAGTTGGGAGGTGCCGAGGTCGCCCACGGAGATCAGGAGTTTTCTACGGCTGGCAGGCTATTATCGGAGATTCATCAGGGATTTCTCCAAGATTGCCGTGCCACTCACCAAGTTGACACGGAAGGGTGTAGTTTTTGCTTAGGGTCCAGAGTAGTAGGCCTCCTTTGAGACACTTCGCCAGAGATTATGCGAAGCCCCGGTGTTAGCCCTTCCGGAGGGAATGAAGGATTTTGTGGTATATTGTGACGCATCGATATCAGGATTGGGAGCAATACTTATGCAGAGGGGTCATGTGATAGCGTATGCATCGAGGCAGCTGAAGCCTCATGAGGTGAGGTATCCTACCCATGATTTGGAGTTAGGGGCAGTGGTGTTCGCCCTCAAGATCTGGCATCACTATTTATATGGGGTCCGGTGTACCATATACACAGATCACAAGAGCCTGAAGTACTTGATGGATCATCCCAACCTGAATATGCGACAGAGGAGATGGCTGGATGTGATAAAGGATTATGATTGCGAGATCATGTACCACGCGGGAAAAGCCAACGTGGTGGCCGATGCCTTGAGTCGCAGGGCGGAGAGTGTTCCGATGCGTGACATTTGTATGAGGTTGACCGTGATGACTCCGTTTTTGGACACCATTTGAGGAGCTCAGACCGAGGCCGTTAGGCCAAAAAACCAGAAGAGAGAGCGGGTTGTCGGGCAAGTATCGGAGTTCGTCACCGATGGTCGGGGGCTTATGACGTTTCAGGGTCGGATCTGGGTATCGCATGTGGGCGGAACACGTACCATCTTGATGGAAGAGGCTCATCGATCGAAATTCTTGATCCATCCCGGGGCCACTAAGATGTATTTGGATGTGAAAAGGGAGTATTGGTGGTCCTGTATGAAGAGGGACGTTGCATGGTTCATGGAGAGGCGCCTAACATGTCGCAGGGTTAAGGCCGAGCATCAGAGACCTCACGGCAAGTTGCAGCTGTTAGAGATTCCCGAGTGGAAGTGGGAATAGATTTCCATGGACTTTATCACCAAATTGCCAAGGACCGCGAGGGGCGTCGATGCAATTTGGGTGATTGTAGACCGGTTGACGAAGAGCGCTCATTTCCTCGCTATTAGCGAGAGCTCTTCCGCAGAGAGGTTGGCAGAGATATATGTGAAGGAAGTGGTAGCATGGCATGGAGTACCGATCTCGATTGTCTAAGACCGAGATGTGCGTTTCACCTCTAGATTCTGGAAGAAATTCCATGAGGAATTGGGTACTAGACTGCATTTCAGTACCGCGTACCACCCCCAGACTGATGAACAGAGTAAGCGGACGATTCAGACACTCGAGGATATGCTCCGGGCATGTGTGTTGAATTTTGGTGGGAGTTGGCACACGTACTTACCCTTGGTGGAATTTTCCTACAACAACAGCCATCATTCGAGCATTGGTATGCCACCCTTTGAGCTGTTGTATGGGAGGAGGTGTCGGACCCCCATTTGTTGGGGAGAAGTGGGGCAACGTGTAATGGGTAGTACGGAGATTGTGCTTCAGAAGACAGAGCAGATACAGCAGGTCAAGCAGAGATTGTTGACCGCTCAGAGTCGCCAAAAGAGTTATGCTGATAGGCG
This sequence comes from Lactuca saligna, assembly GCF_052625555.1. Classification (NCBI taxonomy): domain Eukaryota; kingdom Viridiplantae; phylum Streptophyta; class Magnoliopsida; order Asterales; family Asteraceae; genus Lactuca; species Lactuca saligna. The sequence continues at coordinate 199,057,012 of NC_136424.1, read as the reverse complement.
ACGATCCGAGCTCGAATTTCAGGTCAGTGATTTGGTGCTTCTGAAGGTATCTCCTTGGAAAGGAGTGATCCGATTCAGAAAGAGGGGCAAGCTAGGACCCCCGGTATATTGGGTCGTTTAAAGTGATCGCGAGGGTGGCCAGGGTAGCGTATCGCTTGGAGCTACCTGCAGAGTTGGGTCAGATTCATGACACTTTCCACGTATCGCAGTTGCGGAAGTGTATAGCAGATGAGTCGGCAGTGGTGCCATTGGAAGACATTCAAGTGGATGCGAGCCTGAATTATGCTGAGAGACCGGTGGCGATCAGGGATCATAAGATTAAGTTTTTGAGGAAAAAGGAATTGCCTCTGGTTTTGGTTCAATGGCAACATCAGAAGGGGTCCGAGCTGACTTGGGAACGGAGCTTGTGATGCGTGACTAGCATCCGCAGTTATTTCCAGAGTGAGACATCGAGGTTGAAGTCCGATTCTAGTGGGGGAGAATTGTAACAACCGAGTTTCCAGGTATATTATTTTATTTATTTATTTTGAATTATGAGAAGGAACTCGTCGAGTTGATGTGTAGACTCGCCGAGTAGGGTCGTGATTGTTCATCCGGATTCACTTTGGACTCGGCGAGTCCACGTTGTTTAATGAAACCCTGAATACCCCGGGTTTGGAGCCTATTTAATGGCACTTATAGCCTCTCATTGCGGCTACCAATCCCTTGAGAGAACCCTAAGTGAGCCAAATCGTTGTGAGGAAGAAGAATTCACTTTTGATCCTTGTACCTTTGGTTTGGCAAGAAGGAGGTGCACAAGAGAAAAAGGGAGGTGCGATTCTAGCAGTTTCAGAGATTCAGAGACTTCATCTTGAGGTAATAGTTCGAACCTCCTTCAGTTTTGGTGTTGATCATTAGAGTTAGGGTTTTCTAACCCCTTTGGAGAGTGATTATGTGGAGCAAATGGTCCCTCTTCGAGTTTGTGCCTTGGATCTGGACTCAAAGAGGTCCAGAGACCTTAACCCTTGGAGCTTTATGAATCAGTTTGGGGTTATTGGACTTAGGTTGCCATTTTTGGGACTAAATCTCCTTTTAATGCCTTGTTGTTATACAAGCATCAAGTTTCGAGCTTTACATGAAATTCATGCTTGGGAAGGCCAGATCTTTGATTTAGGGAAACAGATCTGACCTCACGAGGCCAGTAGAGTTTGTGCATGGCATGAACTCGCCGAGTTGTTTCTGAGACTCGGCGAGTAGGGTTAAAGTTTCACGTAAATTGCTCAGTGAGTAGACTTGCTGAGTTAGGGGATGACTCAGTGAGTCAGAAGGGAGTTAGAGGACTGGAGTTCAAGGCGGTACTCACCGAGTTGTTCTTGAGACTCGGCGAGTTGAGTCGTGGTGGCCCCGCGGTTCATGCCTAGTATGACTTGTCAAACATAGGGAGGGACTCGGCGTGCCAAGCGGGACCAAGTGTTAAAGAACATGTGTGAACTCGCCGAGTCACCAGGGTGCATTCGGCGAGTAGGGTTAAAGGGTGATTGTTGACTTTTAGGGTTTGGTCAATGGAGTACTTGTGTTGAGAGGGGGGTAAAATAGCCTTTTTCCCTCCTGAGGGTGCCAATGGCAGGTTGAGTCTAGTCTCGAGAGTTATACTTATAAGAGTATTTACTTTATGTGAATAGGCGAAGACTAGGAAATATTTCTACCGAGTTAGAGATTTACCGAGACGCCTGAGGTGAGTCTTCTCACTATACTTTACCTAGTGTGGTAACAGAGTTATGTGATAGAGTATTTTAGAGTTATATGCCAGTGTAATTGCATGTTATTTATGTGCTATGATTTATTGTGATATGTAACTTGTATGATTCAGAGTTAGGACCTTCTGGTCCACAGAGTTAGGACCTTCGGGTCCACAGAGCTAGGGCAAGAGGGCCCATAGAGAGTTGGGGTTGGAGGGCCCCACTGAGACACATAGACCTGAGGGTCCACAGAGTTATAGCCTCGAGTGGCTATTATGTGTTAGAGTGGTATTTTGGGGAACTAACTAAGCATTTATGCTTACAGTGTTATGTGTTATGTGTTTCAGGTACTAGTGATGATCGTGGGAAGGCACCGGCATGATTCGTACACACGCATACCGGAGTTTATATATATTTTGATCTTGGGTTTTGTACTGATACAATGTTGATACAATGTTTTGTTTATGATTTCAAATGATATTTTATGGGTTACAAAAGTGAAAAATTGTTCAGATTTTTACGGTGTTACAAGCTGGCCGAGATTTATGTACGAGAGGTGGTGGCATGACATGGAGTGCCTATCTCGATAGTGTTAGCTCGAGATATGCATTTTAGTTCCAGATTTTGGAAGGTGTTGCACGATGAGATGGGCACTCATCTACACTTTAGCACTGCTTTCCACCCCCAGACTGATGGACAGAGCGAGAGGACGATTCAGACTCTCGAGGACATGCTTCGTGCAAATGTTTTGGATTTTGGTGGCAGTTGGGATATGTATCTTCCACTAGCGGAATTTTCGTATAACAACAACTACCACGCCAGCATAGACCAACCTCCTTTTAATACGCTCTACGGAAGGAAGTGTAGGATCCTAATTTGTTGGGGTGAGGTCGTTCAGTGGGTCATGGAGAATTACTGAAGTAGTACTCAAGACCACAAAGCAGGCTCCAGACTGCTCAGAGTCGGCAAAAGAGTTATACCAACAAGCAGTGTTCGGACTTGAGTTTTAGGAGGGTGACATGGTCCTCTTGAAGGTGTCATCCGAGAAGGGTGTCATCCGGTTCCGGAAGTGTAGCAATCTAGGCCCCAAGTATATCGGCGCCTTCAAAGTCATTGCTCGGGTGGTCAACATAGCGTATCAATTGGATCTTCCCACAGAGCTCAGCCATATCCATAGCACTTTCCATGTTTCCCAGCTACGGAAGCGCCTACTGGATGACACGGTAGTTGTTAGGGATGAGCATCGGAACCGGGTACCCTCTTTTAGAACTGGAACCAACTCGGAACTGTCGGTTTTGGAACTGGAGCCGCCTTAAGCGGTTCTGGTTCCGGTTTCGGTTCCTAAAGTTATGGAACCGCCTTAAGCAGTTCCGGTTCCGGTTCTCGTTTTTTCGGAACTGCTACCCGCTAGGTACCTACGGGAACCGGTTTATATATATATATATATATATATATATATATATATATATATATATATATATATATATATATATATGTTGTTTCATATGAATATTTGTGTTACTTAGACCGGTTTAGAATATATTGGTCCGATTTTGTCCGTCTTTGGTCTGAACTGATTTGATTTGGATCAAACTAAATTGTGGTATTATCAAAAAAAAAATGATAAAATTAATGTAACTGGGTTACCCGGAACCGGAACCGTCGGTTCCGGGACTGGTTCCAAACATTTAAGAACTGCCTAGAGCGGTTCTGGTTCCGGTTCTAACTTTCTAGGAACCGTCGGTTCCGGTTCTCACCAAATGAGGCGGGTACCCGCTTATGCTCATCCCTAGTAGTTGTGCCCTTAGAAGATATTCAGGTTGATGACATCCTGAATTACATTGAGAGACCGGTGGCAATTCTGGACCACAAGACGCAGGAGCTGAGGAATAAGAGGGTTGAGCTAGTGAAGGTGCAGTGGCAGCACCGTAAGGGTTCGGAGTAGACTTAGGAGACCAAGGAGGAGATGAGGGAGCACTACGCGGAGTTGTTTCCAGATGCAGCAGACTTCAAGGACGAAGTTTAAGACAAGTGGGGGAGAATTATAACGTCTGGTTCCTGGTACGCATTTAACTCATTTATTTATTTATTTTGTAAGAAGCACTCGATGAGTTGGTTGGCCTAACTCGTCGAGTAGAGGGAAAAGTATACGCGGGGCTTGAACTATCTACTCGGCGAGTCGAGATCCCCAACTCGACGAGTAGCTCGGCTAGAGTGATACCCTAATTACGAGGTTTTGCACCCTATTTAAGCATCTTAATCCCCACCCCTTGGCCTCATTTATAGCCTCCTTGTCCCAAACCCTAATCTACGAAACCCTAGAGATTTCCTTGAGTATGTGATCCATTTTAAGTGGTCTTTATGCACTTATGAAGCTTATCAAAGAAGAAGGAGATAGAGATCTCAACAGGGAAGGAGTAGATCCAGAAGCTACACTTCATTTGCTACATTTTCTGGTAATCTTTTCTTAGATATATTTACTTCCTTTTTATGAGGATTTTGGTTCATAAACCTTGGTCTTTGGGATTTGGACGTCCCAAATGACATATATTTCAGATATGGGATCTAGGAGGGGTTTCATGGCATAAAGGTGCAAACTTTATGATGTTTTAAGCATTTATATGGCCTTTTTAGCCGTAAAAGTCCATGCATGGAAGCAAACTCAAGACTTTATGTGGTTAACTAGTATCTAGGGGCTAGATCTAGGTTTTCATGCTTTGGTTTGGGATACTAAGGCTTTTTGGACAATATTTACGTCCTAAAGCATTTATATTTCCTTTTTAGCTGTAAAAGTCCATGCATGGAAGCAAGCTTAAGACTTTATGTGGTTAACTAGTATCTAGGCCCTAGATCTAGGTTTTCATGCTTCGGTTTGGGATACTAAGGCTTTATGGACAATATTTATGTCCTAAAGGAACTAGGGTTTTAGCTAAACCCTTCAAGAAGGGCTATGAACGGGTAAAGTTGGAAACTTTATCCTTATAAAGGTCTTTTCCAGTGAACAAGAGAAGTATGGACTTTGGATCTAGAGAACAAGGGCTTAATCTGTTAAGATAGCCAAACAGACAGAGGGACTCATCGAGTCCATAAAGGAACTCGACGAGTTGGGTCGTGTTGTCCCGTTCCAGTTTATGGTAGAACTCGGTGATTCTGTAGAGGGACTCCACGAGTTAATTGTCACACCCCCGAACCGGACGGCGAAAACGTCTGAGGGCTCTTGCGACTTAAATTGAATACCATCACAATGAATATACATGAATCATAACATAAATCATCACCATGCATTAAAATAGTACAATTGATATTGTTTACATCTAGTACTTTGTTTTAAACATTACAAATTCATAACATAATTGTTTGATAGATATCATACGCAAAACACCCTGGCATTACTTGGTACTTATTCTTCGGTTTACCTGTTACCTGAGAATACAAGTTAATTTTGAAAAACGTCAACATATGAAATGTTGGTGAGTTCATAAGCAATGTTGTGATAAAATAATTTTTATGTAGTTTGTAAAACCCAAAAAATTCGATATTTTCTGAAAAGATCATTGTTTATAAAAAGTGTGAAGATCTGTAAATATATGCTTGTTGATTTTTCTTAAAACATGTATAAATGTTGAACTTTAGTATTAATCGCACAAGTGAAAATGTTGAACTTCCCAGGAAAACCCGATGTTTTCCCCAATACATAAAATATAGTGATTTCTCAATTGTTATACCATCACGATGAATGATTTTGATTTCTCGGGTGACGCTGGATTAATTTGGGTTGTGAGTTATTATACCCACGCATTATAAAATGACTAGTTTATAACTACAGTTTTCGAACGATCCTTAATGGCGTCGCTCGTTACTACTCACTTAATCCACGACCATGGTTACTCTTGATTTACATCCTGAATATGTTTACCTTCATTACTCATAAGCCTAACAAACGAGGAAAAGGGGAGTACGAAGTCCCGTTATTTCCTTGAATTATTTTAGGCTGTCAGGAATGTGAAAGGCATGTTGGCCCAACTCGCATTTGATTTCTTGACCTCACTAGAAATACTAATGGGCCACTAGGGCCCAATAGCACATCATAGCCATTGAAAGTCCTTTTACATGAAATCGGGTCATAGGAGGCCCAATAGCACATAACCATATTCCCTTTGGGCCCAAAGATCATGTTAATGGGCTAGCAAGGCCCAACAAGCATGATTTGAAACTTCCAAGCCAAAAGTTTTTAAGTTTTCTCATCGTAGTTATCGTGTATTTATTTAGATGGTTTGGTTCAACACTTGTTGTTTTGTACTGATTCGAGACCGAATCACTTCGTTTGTAACGATATTTGTTGTTAAAAGTGTATTTGTTTTTCGTATCGTCAGTAGTTGAGGGTTTGTATTTTGTATTAATGAATTAATTTGTTTAAAAGTGGGATTTGACCTTTTCACTACCCTTCTTTTATAAAAATAACACTTTTGGTCCTTTTATATATAACAATTTCATTTTTAGTCCTTAAAACATTTTCTTGACACTTTTGTATCATTTATTTGATGAAAACACAGTTTTAACCCAAAATTTATTTTGTGGACAACTTCAGCCCTCCCATGATGGTGATTCTCGGTTAGAACCCCTTTTTCACAACTTTTACAGTTTTGGCCCAAAATCTAAAAACTTTACATTTTTGGTCCTTTTTTATAGTGAAAGCATTTTTGACTCTTAAAATGACCTAGTTATGCTATTTACCCCCTGTTTTATCAAAATTTCATTTTAGCCCCTAAAGTTTCTCATTTTTCGCATTTTGAGGCTTATTGGGCCGAAAAGCCCATAATTAGCCCATTAAGCTAAAAATTTACATTTTAAGTCCCTTCAAAATTTTATTATTCTGAAAAATGATTATAGAAACTGTTTTGACCCTCAAGAAACCTTGACTTGTCGATTTGTAACCCAAGTTTTGTATTTTTGACAATTTAAAACCCTAAAATGGGTTTTATGTTAGAATATGTTCAATATAACCATATAAGTTATCATTCTTAACTTGTTTGGTGTAAAATAGCTTAGATAATGTTTGTTTCCTTTCTCATGCCATAGATTTCAGGTTTACACCCCTTTTGTTAACATATTCATCACAAAAACATATGAAATCACACACATACATGCATAAAATCACACATAGCATACACATACACATAGATCTACACATTTTCTTGTATTATCCCCCATAAAACTCTTGAAAACCGAAAAGAAAGGGGTATGAAACTCACCTTGAGTTGTAGTTTCGGTTTGTGAAGAAGATTAAGAGAAGTTTAGTGCTACTTTCGGCCCTAGCAAGTTTCTTGGTTGGATCTCAAACTTAGGGTGTTCTAAGATGCAAGATCATGAACTTGAATGGATTAAGAGATGATTTTTTATGAAAAGAAGTGAGTTAAGGCATGGATCATACATCAACTTACCTTGGATGATGATTTTTGTGGAAGAATCTCTTTGAAAGTGTAACAGCTCAAATTTTCAAATAAATTTTTCATTTAAAATAAAACATCATTATTCGACAAAAGAGCTTATTCCAAGTTTATTGCAAAAGTATAAATAACGAATCCTCAAGATCTTCAACAATGGCAGTGTGTACGTGTCACGCCGGCGCCTTCCCACGGTCATCGCTAGTACCTGAAAAACATAAACACAACTAGTAAGCATAAATGCTTAGTGAGCTCCCCAGTATACGACTTACCCACATACGCCTTCCGGCCCGGACCTTTCGGTCCACATAACATTGCCTTCCGGCCCGTAACATAATCGCCTTCCGGCCCATAATATATTGCCTTCCGGCCCGTATTACATTCCCTTCCGGCCCATAATATTTTGCCTTCCGGCCCATAATAGTATAAAATATAACACATAAAACATATCACACATAACACATAGTCATACCTCATACCGTTCTTTCTATCACATAAAGTCACGCCTTCCGGCCCGTATAAGCATACATCACATATAAGCATACATCACATATAAAGCATCTACCTCTCTAGACATAGCATAAATATAACACATACAACCTTCCGGTCACGCAGTCAACCCTTACGGGTGAAGTATAGTGAGAAGACTCACCTCGTAGTATGCAAGCTATAAACCCTTCGAGTCACTCGCACTCGATCCGCTAATCTGCAGGCTCCCTATAATACCACATACCTTTATTAATGATCTTATCAAACAAGACAACTGACCCTACTAAATTACATACAGGTCAACGGTCAACTTGACCGGACTCGTCGAGTGCAAAGGCAACTCGGCGAGTCTAGACACCCCGACTCCACTCGCCGAGTCTAAAGAACGACTCGACGAGTCCCAGTAAGTCTTCAAGCTACTCGCCGAGTCTGAAGAACAACTCGGCGAGTCCTAGTGAATCTTCAAGCTACTCGCCGAGTCTGATCATTGGACTCGGCGAGTCCTCGCCATGCAGTCAAACAACTGCCTCCTGTAATTCGCATGATTCCGTAATATATAAATATGGGGCTTCCTGGACCTTTACACATTCTATTACTGGGATTTAAACACTTATAACAACACTATAATCTATCAAATCCTTAAATGGGTTTCCTAAACCCTAGATTCGCATACAACGTAAAAGCTACAGATATGATCCGAGGATTACCTGGAAAACGTGTTCCTTGTGTCCCCAACCTTCAGAACTCGACCCCTTGAACCTCCTTTGATCACCACCTTGCCTCTCCTTGTCTAACAACCTCTTCAAGCTTCCACTAGCCCTCACCCTTGCTCCAGATGCCCACAGACTCCTAAGTTATCTTCAATCGGCCAAAAGATGAGACATGACGGCCCTAAAGACATTATATACGATTCAGAATCAAAACGGCTAGGGTTTCAGCCGAACAGCGTCGACTCGCCGAGTCCCTAATGGACTCGTCGAGTCCAGTCGCGAATCTGTGACCAAGACCGTGGTCCTACTCGGCGAGTCAGGCACCAACTCGCCGAGTCCCCTCCTAAATATGCCCCCAAAAATAATTTAAAGAAATACCTGAAATTCTGGGCTGTTACAACTCTCCCCCACTAGAACTAGACTTCGCCCTCGAAGTCTCATTCTGCGAATAACTCCGGATGTTGCTCCCGCATCTCACTTTCCGGCTCCCAAGTCATCTCCGATCCCTTCCGATGTTGCCACTGAACCAACACCAGGGGTATCTCCTTGTTCCGTAGAACCTTGATCTTCCGATCCCTGATAGCTACTGGTCTCTCAGCGTAATTCAGGCTTGCATCCACCTGAATATCCCCTAACGGAACCACTGTCGCTTCATCGGCTATACACTTCCTCAACTGTGATACGTGGAAGGTATGGTGAATCTGACTCAGCTCCGCTGGCAACTCCAACCGATAAGCTACCCGACCTACCCTTGCAATTACCCGGAATGGACCTATGAACCGGGGCCCCAATTTGCCCCTCTTTCTGAACCGAATCACTCCTTTCCAAGGAGAAACCTTTAGGAGAACGAAGTCGCCGACCTGGAATTCGAGCTCGGACCGGCGTCTGTCCGCATAACTCTTCTGTCGGCTCTGAGCGGTCAATAACCTCTGCCTCACCCGTTGAATCTGTTCGGTCGTCTGAAGTACGATCTCTGTACTGCCCATCACTCTCTGTCCCACTTCTCCCCAGCAAATGGGAGTCCGACACCTCCTACCATACAACAACTCAAAAGGTGGCATACCAATGCTCGAATGATGGCTGTTGTTGTAGGAAAACTCAGCCAACGGCAGATGCGCATCCCAGCTACCCCCGAAGTCTAGCACACACGCTCTAAGCATGTCTTCCAATGTCTGAATCGTCCGCTCGCTCTGACCGTCGGTCTGGGGATGGTATGCGGTACTAAAATGCAGTTTAGTACCCAACTCCTCATGGAATTTCTTCCAGAACCTGGAAGTGAAACGTACATCGCGGTCCGAAACAATCGAGGTCGGCACTCCATGCCGAGATACTATCTCTCTCACATATAACTCTGCCAACTTCTCTGCTGATGAACTTTCGCTAATGGCAAGGAAGTGTGCACTCTTTGTTAGCCTATCCACAATCACCCAAATTGCATCGACTCCCCTGGCAGTTCTCGGCAATTTGGTGATGAAATCCATCGTGATCTGTTCCCACTTCCACTCAGGAATCTCCAAGGGTTGCAACTTACCGTGCGGTCTCTGGTGCTCGGCCTTAACCCTACGGCAGGTCAAACACCTCTCAACGAACCAGGCGACGTCTCTCTTTATGCAAGGCCACCAGTACTCCTTTCTCAAATCCAAATACATTTTCGTAGCACCGTGATGGATCGAGAATTTCGATCTGTGTGCCTCCTCCATCAAAGTAACACGCGTACCGCCCACAAATGGTACCCAGATCCGACCCTGAAACGTCAGAAGTCTCCGTCCATCCATAACGAACTCTGAAATCAACCCGACGACCCGCTCCTGTTTCTGCATCCCAGATTTCACAACCTCGGCCTGTGCCCCACGAATAGCATCTAATACCAGAGTCATCACCGTCAATCTCAAACATACGTCCCGCAATGGAGTGCTCTCTGCCCTACGACTCAATGCATCGGCTACCACATTAGCCTTGCCTGGGTGGTATAGGATCTCACAGTCATAATCCTTAACCACGTCTAACCATCTCCTCTGACGCATATTTAGGTTGGGTTGATCCATCAAATACTTCAAACTCTTATGGTCCGTATATATGGTACAACGAACTCCGTACAGGTAGTGACGCCAAATTTTGAGGGCGAACACTACTGCCCCCAACTCTAAGTCATGCGTGGGATACCTCGCCTCGTGAGGCTTCAGCTGCCTCGATGCATAGGCTATCACATGGCCCTTCTGCATCAACACTGCACCCAGTCCCGAAATCGATGCGTCGCAATATACGACAAAGTCCTCCATCCCTTCCGGGAAAGCTAATACTGGGGCTTCGCACAGTCTCTGACGAAGTGTCTCGAAGGAAGTCTGCTGCTCGGGTCCCCATGAAAATGTAACACCCTTCCGGGTCAATCTGGTGAGCAGCACCGCGATCTTGGAGAAGTCCCTAATGAACCTCCGGTAGTACCCCGCCAACCCAAGGAAACTCCTGATCTCAGAAGGTGACTTCGGTGCCTCCCAACTCATCACTGCTTCCACCTTGGCCGGATCAACCAATATCCCTACCTGATTTACAACGTGCCTCAGAAATTGGACCTCCCGTAACCAGAAGTCGCATTTGGAGAATTTTGCATATAGCTTCTCTGACCTCAGTACCTCAAGGACCTCCCTCAAATGTCCCTCATGCTGCTCTCTAGACCGCGAATACACCAGAATATCGTCGATAAATACTATCACAGACCGATCCAGCATCGGCCTGCATACCCTGTTCATGAGGTCCATGAACACTGCTGGGGCATTGGTGAGCCCAAAAGGCATCACCACGAACTCGTAATGCCCATATCGCGTCCTAAATGCTGTCTTCTGGACGTCCTCATCCCGCACTCTTACCTGATGGTACCCTGATCTCAAATCAATCTTGGAAAACCAAGATGCCCCTTGCAACTGATCGAATAGATCATCGATCCTCGGTAACGGATAGCGGTTCTTGACCGTCACCTTGTTCAGCTCCCGGTAATCGATACACATCCGGTGTGAACCATCCTTCTTCTTGACGAACAGAATCGGTGCTCCCCACGGCGAGCTACTCGGCCGAATAAATCCCTTTCCCAACAACTCTTGAAGTTGCGAGGACAACTCTTGCATCTCTGGAGGTGCAAGACGATAAGGCACCTTCGCAATAGGCGCAGCCCCTGGAACTAGATCGATACCAAACTCCACTTGCCTCGCAGGAGGTACTCCCGGCAAATCCTCGGGAAAAACATCTGGAAACTCGCGCACCACTGGAACCTCCTTCAGTGTCTTCGGTCTCTCGGAAATCTCCCGCGTATCCATCACATACGCCACAAAACCGTTACATCCCCGCTGTAGGCATTGCCTCGCCCTAGCGGCCGAAAAAAAAGCTGATCCCGAACGGGTACCCTCGCCGTATACCGTAAGAACTTCCCCACTAGGGTCTCGTATAGTCACCAGCTGACGCTCGCAGTCGATGACAACGCTGAATCGGCTCAGCCAGTCCATGCCTACGATGACACAGACATCCCCCATCGCAATAGGAATTAGGTCAATCAAAAACGCGACCCCGAAGATCTCTAGCACACATCCCCGAAGAACCTCCGTAGCACTAATCCCCCTCTCAGCCGCAATAGAAACGCTCAAAGGCCGACTTAACGGCTCACGACTAATGCCGATGTGCTGACTAAAAGCTGACGATACAAACAATCTACTCGCACCCGAATCAAATAACACTAGAGCAGGCATAGAGTTCACAAGGAAAGTACCTACACATACATTATCATAAGCATAGCATTTCGACCTTTAAGTAAATACGTGAATGATAACATACCTGCCACAACATCGGGCGCAGCGCGGACCTCCTCCGCAGTCAGCTGAAAGGCTCTCCCGCGAGCCCTCGGGGCCTCGACCTTCGCCGGTCGGGTCTCAGTAGTCCTGGTAGTAGCTGTAGCTCCCTGACGAAGCTGCGGACACTCGGCCTTCCGATGGCCTGTCTGGTTGCAGTGAAAGCAAACCATAAACCCCTTAGGGCAATCCCTGGCAATATGTCCCTCCTTGCCACACTTGTAGCAACCACCAGCTCGACACACCCCCTCGTGACTCCTGCTGCACTTCACGCAAGTGCGACCCTTCGGACCTCCCATCCTAGAATCAGCGAACTTAGTCCGCTTGGCTGCCGGCTGAGACTGAGCCGGCCGCCGATCCACCTGCCGAGACTCAACCTCCTCCCTCGCCTGAGTCTCCAACTCGATCTCGCGCTTCCTGGCGTTCGCCTGAAGCTCAGTGAAAGTACGATAGGTGGAGTTTGACACAAACTCCCGGATCTCCCTCTTCAAAACGCCCAAATACCGGCTCATCCGTGACTGCTCCGTAGATACCAGCTCGGGGCAGAACATTGCCTTCTCATGAAACTTCCGCGTGATCACCGCCACGGAATCAGTACCCTGCTTAAGGGTCAAGAACTCCTGAATCAATCGCTCCCTCTCCACCGGGGGAACATACTCGTCTCTGAACATCTCCGTAAACCTCTCCCATGTTACCGCTGAAATCTCCGCCTGAGTGAAGTTCGCCGTCACGAACTTCCACCAATCCTTCGCTCCCAGACGGAGCTGGTTCAAGGCGAACCGTACCCTCAAGTGCTCCGGGCATGAGCAAGTATAGAAACACCCCTCAATGTCGGCGATCCACCTCATAGCCGCAATCGGATCCTGCGTCCCATCGAACTCAGGGGGTTTCGTGTTGCTGAATTCCCTGAATAACAACGAATCACCCCCTTGCGGCCTAGCAGCAGCCACAGCTGCGGTAGCGGCAGCGACTGCAGCTTCAGTAAGTGCGGCGTACCGCTCCTCAAACTCCTCCATCAGGGTGGTCTTAATAGACCCAAACATCTCCGGGATCTCAGCCCGGACCGCCGCAGCTACCTCTTCCTGAATAATCTGACGAATCTCCTCGTCACTCGCACCGCTCGAACTTGCCCCATTGCGTGTGATGACCATGATGTCTCTGAAATACAATATAAAATCATCAGAGACTCCACCAAGTACAATTGTACTCGATACGCGCCCTACTCAGTCTCCGATTTCCAGGGATTCTTACTTGGGTCTTCCACTGATCTGGTGCCTTCGGTAGTACGGGCCCAATACTACCGACCACACCGTATCAGTATTCGTCCCAAATCTTCCTCCCCAAATCCCGAATAATGAGTACTCTACCTCTAGTATGCACTATCTACTTGCACGCTACCAAATATCTCATATAAGCAATCTCCCTAGACTAAGGCATCACAAAACAGGCAATTCTAGTCCTATCATGTATACCTAATCTTCTAGCATGCATAACAATTCATAATTCAGTGCATAACATAACTTTGTAAGGTATTCTGGGGATCTTTACCGTTCGGGCGCTGGCTGATCGTACACACTGCTCCGTTCTTGTTTTACCGCCTTACCATTTATGAAATGTTGTGTCCTTATTATTTTAAAAAGGTTTTTCCTCAAATCCACGGTCTGAGTTCAGTTGCACCCGAAAGTACACCCGAATCCCTCAAACCAAGGCTCTGATACCAATTGTAACAGCTCAAATTTTCAAATAAATTTTTCATTTAAAATAAAACATCATTATTCGACAAAAGAGCTTATTCCAAGTTTATTGCAAAAGTATAAATAACGAATCCTCAAGATCTTCAACAATGGCAGTGTGTACGTGTCACGTCGGCGCCTTCCCACGGTCATCGCTAGTACCTGAAAAACATAAACACAACTAGTAAGCATAAATGCTTAGTGAGCTCCCCAGTATACGACTTACCCACATACGCCTTCCGGCCCGGACCTTTCGGTCCACATAACATTGCCTTCCGGTCCGTAACATAATCGCCTTCCGGCCCATAATATATTGCCTTCCGGCCCGTATTACATTGCCTTCCGGCCCATAATATTTTGCCTTCCGGCCCATAATAGTATAAAATATAACACATAAAACATATCACACATAACACATAGTCATACCTCATACCGTTCTTTCTATCACATAAAGTCACGCCTTCCGGCCCGTATAAGCATACATCACATATAAGCATACATCACATATAAAGCATCTACCTCTCTAGACATAGCATAAATATAACACATACAACCTTCCGGTCACGCAGTCAACCCTTACGGGTGAAGTATAGTGAGAAGACTCACCTCGTAGTATGCAAGCTATAAACCCTTCGAGTCACTCGCACTCGATCCGCTAATCTGCAGGCTCCCTATAATACCACATACCTTTATTAATGATCTTATCAAACAAGACAACTGACCCTACTAAATTACATACAGGTCAACGGTCAACTTGACCGGACTCGTCGAGTGCAAAGGCAACTCGGCGAGTCTAGACACCCCGACTCCACTCGCCGAGTCTAAAGAACGACTCGACGAGTCCCAGTAAGTCTTCAAGCTACTCGCCGAGTCTGAAGAACAACTCGGCGAGTCCTAGTGAATCTTCAAGCTACTCGCCGAGTCTGATCATTGGACTCGGCGAGTCCTCGCCATGCAGTCAAACAACTGCCTCCTGTAATTCGCATGATTCCGTAATATATAAATATGGGGCTTCCTGGACCTTTACACATTCTATTACTGGGATTTAAACACTTATAACAACACTATAATCTATCAAATCCTTAAATGGGTTTCCTAAACCCTAGATTCGCATACAACGTAAAAGCTACAGATATGATCCGAGGATTACCTGGAAAACGTGTTCCTTGTGTCCCCAACCTTCAGAACTCGACCCCTTGAACCTCCTTTGATCACCACCTTGCCTCTCCTTGTCTAACAACCTCTTCAAGCTTCCACTAGCCCTCACCCTTGCTCCAGATGCCCACAGACTCCTAAGTTATCTTCAATCGGCCAAAAGATGAGACATGACGGCCCTAAAGACATTATATACGATTCAGAATCAAAACGGCTAGGGTTTCAGCCGAACAGCGTCGACTCGCCGAGTCCCTAATGGACTCGTCGAGTCCAGTCGCGAATCTGTGACCAAGACCGTGGTCCTACTCGGCGAGTCAGGCACCAACTCGCCGAGTCCCCTCCTAAATATGCCCCCAAAAATAATTTAAAGAAATACCTGAAATTCCGGGCTGTTACAGAAAGCCTCTTAGATCTCGAAAATTTGGAGAGAAATGGAGAGAGCTTCTTGAGAGAATTTTTGGAGTGAAGTGTGGGTGTGTTTGTTTGGGTTCGATCGAAAGGAAGAAAGGGAGAAGAAGAGAGTGGGTGATGGGATCGTTGCATGGAAGTATGAGAGCTTCCATGGAAATCCATTAGGTAAAAATAAGTTGGCACCACAAAGTCAACTCTTCCTCTCTTTGTGGGCTTGGGCCGAAAATGGAGAGGGAAAGAGAAAAATTTTGGGCTTTGATTGATTAAGCCCATTTTGTGGTTAAGTTAGGTGATTTTTGACCCAAATAAATAAAAATATGATTTTATGACCTATTAGGGCTAAATTAAATTGATTGTGACCCATTAAGGCCCATTTAAGTTAACCTAGTGTCTTTTGGGCTCCTAAGACCCAAAAGTATTATGGTTCATGTATATGAGTCCAATTAGGGCCCATTTAAGAGCTCTAGGTTCAAGATAGTCAAACTGGAAGCTTATTGGCCCATTGGGTCCAATAAGGAAATCCTAGTCCAGAATGGACTTAAACCGGGATTTCTAGAGTTTCCAATTCTTTGTTGACTATTTTCAGTACTTGTATGAAGTTTTTGATTGAAGTTTGTTGTTATTGGAAATAAGCATCTTACATGCTTTCACATTGTTGGTTCACATTTTTTATCATTGTTCCAGGTTTACAAGGCATCGAATTTCCTAGTTGTGACATTAATTCGCTAAGTTGCGAATATGAGCAGCTCGATAGGACTCGATGAGTTAGAGGAACGACTCAGTGAGTTGAGTTGTGATTTCAGGATTTTTGAGTTAAAAGAGCTTGACGAGTTGAAAGGATGACTCAGTGAGTTGGTCAACTCAGAATGTTGACTTTGACCAGAACATCGACTTTAACCAGGGGTAAAATGGTCATTTTACCCTTAGATGGATTTTTAGTTTTCTGACTAAGTATTATTGTATAGAGTTAGCCAGGGAGTCGTGGGAGCATCCAGCAGAGATTCCTCACGCACGAGTTCAACATCCAGTTTTAGAGGTGAGTTTTCCTCCAGTAGGAACGGGTCGAAGGCACCAATGTCGGCCCGTTCATGTATGTTAGCGTATGTCGGACTTAGGTCCGATGTCGGGGATAGCCCGATGCAACTTATATGTTCCTGACTTTGGTCCGATGTCGGGGAAGCCCGAGGAATGATGTATGATTGATGTATTTGTGATTCTTGCATGAACTTGTTTGTATATTCTGCATCTGGGTCCGATGTTAGGGAAAGCCCGATGAAGATTTAGCTTATATGTCATGTGTTACGTGTTTTGGACTTCGGTCCGATGTCGGGGCAAGCCCGAGGAAACTTTATATGCTATATGTTTATGTGTTATATGTTGTTGTTATAATATATGTACGGAACTTCGGTCTGATGCCGGGTGGGGCCCGATGTCGGACTTCGATCCAATATTGGGTGGGGCCTGATGTCGGATTCGTTCGATGTCGGGCAGGACCCAATGTAGTGGTCAAGGCCCTGTATATGCTATTATGTGTTTCTTGTATGGTATGTTGTACTTTGGGGGAGCTCACTAAGATTTGTGCTTACAATTTTCAATTTTGGTTTCAGGTACTTCTGTTAGCAAAGGGAAGGGCTCGGGATGATCGCATGGCACACACCACAGTTTTCTAGCCTGGGATATTTCACTCTAATATTTGATATGATAATTGGATACTTTGACAGATGTTATAATGTTTTTGGAAATGCATAGTTTATGTTGTTTACTTGATGATGATATTTATGGTTTTAATAATGAATTAAAAACGAAAGTTTTCAACCGTATTTTTTGGGTGTTTCAAGTAAGGTCACAAACTTCCAAGATCTAAACTACATGCACTAAAGTGACCAAAAGCTCATAAAACCCAAGACTAGTTAGATCTATCAAATGCATCATCAAATTCAAACTTTATACATGTAAAAGAAAGATCAAGGTAAACAAATTATGTATCTACAAGCTCCAATGCAACCAACACTACTCCAAAGAGTTCCTTCTTCTCCAAAATGCACCAAGAACACTCTAAAGCGCTCAATCACACCTTCTTTTGCTCATAAGTCTCAAACTAGGGTTCACGTTTTCAAGAGAGGGTTTTGGAGAAGTGGACGCTAAGAATGGAATGGGTTTGGGGAAGTTAAGGAGCTTAAATAGGGCTCAAACCACGAAAACAGGGTTTGGGTACAGATCACGTACACCTAGCGTACTCAGGGATGCCCTAGTACGCCCAGCGTATTTCCTGTCCTCCCAACATACTAAACTAAGGTGTTTTTTGTTTTTTCTGAGGCAAAATATTTATACTATGTGGACCACATCTGTAAACCTCTGCAGCAGAAGAGATAGACCAAACATCTGCAGTCTGAAAAAAGAAGATTGTTTGTTTTTTTAACATCTGCATGCTATTAAAATAAACTAAAATCTAAACAAATTGGTTTTTTTAAAACTTCAAAGTGTTTTTTAATATTCTTATGACTTTGTTATAAATAATTAACAAAACTAGATCAACTTTTATGTATTATTGTATAAAAAGTGAAAATCAAAATGGTATATATATATATATATATATATATATATATATATATATATATATATATATATATATATGATAAAAATGAGCAATGTTGGTCGCAAAGTTATACATAATCATTCTAATTAAGAATTAAAAATTTTGATACATAAATGGAGGGAAATAAACTTCGATTTTTTCAATTAAATCAATTAAAAAAGTACTATAAATATTTTCCCTAGAAATTTACTATACTATATTAAATAATGTTTTTACAAAATTTCGCCCAAATAATATAAGACTATATTATTATTATTTTTCTTATTTATATAAACAACTTCAACGACCATTATTGTAATAAATCTTTATATAAAAAATTGTCAAAATATCATGTTTATGTCATCGAACCTTTTTTATAAATATTGTAACTTTTTTTTCAAATTGTTTATCATTAATAAAGTTGAAATAAATAAAAATTAAAAAAAAAAAAAAAAAAAAAAAAAAAAAAAAAAAGAAGATATATGTGTTTTTTAGGTTAGAAGATGTCTGAAGATGTTAGAAGAGTGGTCCACATTTACACCAAGAAAAAGGCGCGCAAACATTTTTAGGTCTGCAGTTTTCAAAAAAACGAACATTCTGCGGAGGCTAATGTATGTGTGTGGTCTGCGTGACGCAGACAAAAGAGGACAAGAAGATCTGTAAACCAAAAACAAACAATACCTAAGTCCAAAACTTTCCTAACTTCTAACGGTCATAACTTCTTTGTTCCAATTCCGTTTTCGACGATCTTTATATCCACGGAAAGGTATTGAGGAGCTCTATAACCCTATCTAACTACTTTTAACTTAAAACACATCAAACTAAAATCCTTAATACATAAAAGAAGTATGAAACACCATTTTTCCTATTATAACATTTGACTCAAAAGCACAAACCGAACTTTTGAATCACATAATCTACATTACCCACATCCTAATGGGTCTAAATCTCTCTTTCCCAAAGCCCGAAGCCTTATGATACTTGATCTTTGGGTCACAGCCCCGGATTTTTTAAATGACTCGAAACAGGATGTTACAAATTATGTCCTAATTGGATAAAATCTTTTTAATTTGTATTGTTTCTTAAATTAAATTATTCATATCCTAATTAGGAGTCATATTAGGGTTTTTAGATTATTATAAATAGGATATACATCATTGAATTGTGTTGTTTTTGAGATTTAAAGTTTATGAAAGAATATGTGAAAATTCTTAAGAATATCGATTGTTCTTGTTGTTCTTTGTTAACGTTGAGTCCGATCATTTCTGGTCTATGTTTATCTACACCATAAGCTAAAACTTTTATTTAAAATCCAATATTTAAAACAAATACAATAATTGTGTAGTTATACATAACCACAAAGGAATAACTTCAAGAAAAATATACCAATCTAGTCTATTATATCAAGCAAGACTTAACGGTGTTACCGATCACGACTAACATTATAGGATAAAGGACATTGATATACAAAAGTGTAAGGAAAATAAATTTCCTCAAAAGACTAATAAACATGTGCCCATAACCGGCAGTTATCATCCATTCTTAATTTCTTACAATGGCCACTAGTCACCTTATGCAATACCGTGAATATATGCCATATAATATGTAAACTTAAAGCTTAGAAATTTCATAAGTTCATAGCATTAAACAAACGTAGAAAAAGTCAATGGAAATCAATAGAATGAAAAACATGTAAACAAATATCATCATGTATTAATCAATAGTATGGAAAACATGTAAACAAATGTCATCATGTATTAGAACATGCTTTCTTTAAAAAAATTGTGAGAATCACACCCTCACTAATCTCATCTCAAGGACATCTACCAAATGAACTCAGGTTACGCAATTTGATTACCTTTTATGCGCTCTAACCAAGACTACACACTTTTTTTAAACGACTTAATTTTATAATGACAAACTAGAAAAAAGGCAGAATAAAACAAAACAATTATTATTTAGCTGCCGACAAAAAGTTTTGCATCCACGATTGACATGCACCTTATCATTTCTATGCCCGATCCAATTAAACGATATAAAACATTTTTTCAAAGATAGTGTCTTTACAAAACTTCTTAGACCCTGCGATCATGACATTACAAAAGTAAATGAAAACTTCAAATATAGTGTTTTTACATTTCAAGCCTTTAGTGTCATTTTTTAAAGATTTCAATTAACATATATTTGAAACGTAAAAACATGTTAAAAATAGACAAAGATCATAAAACCACATTATTAATGTAAAATAAGTCTTGGAAAAGCAAAATTAATGTGTTGTCAATGTCAGTTCTAATTGGTTGATGCTATTAACCTCAAGAATGTGCATTCTCCCCAATATGCATTTCCAATTGAAAATACAATGCCCTTGCCACTTTAAGAATGTGCATGTGTTTTCTTTCTACAATTCCATTTTGTTGTGGTTTGTAGGGTGTAGATTTTTTGATGTACAGTTCCTTGAGATGAGTAAAATTGAACTCCATGTTCACTTGATCCCAGTTCATAAGCATTATCGGTCCATATGAATTTAATTGTCTTGTTGAATTGTGTTTGAATTAACTTGAGAAAAGCTTTGATAATAGAGAAGTCTAAGCTTTTATCAAACAATAAATGGATCCATGTGTATCTAATAAAATCGTCCACAATGGTTATGAAATATTTGTATCCGTCATTTGAAACATGCTTATAGGTCCCCAAATGTTCATATGAACAAGATCAAAATTTTCTTTAGAATGACTTTTACTATGTGGGAATGGCAAATGATGTTGTCTAGATTAAGCACAAACAATACAAGGGCCAATAGAATCTGATGAATTAGATGATGTAACAGATTACTATTGTAATTTTGATAAAGGTACATGCCCAAACCTTCTATTCCATCACAATACATCAGAATTAGGCATAGAAGCAACACTATTGTTTATTGAAGATGAAAAAAAATAGATAAACTATTGAACTATGATCAAAGATGTACAAGTCTTTGACTCTAGATCCAAGAACCCCAGGAGCAAGATCACTTTTATGTAAAGGGTCCTGCAACAAACATTTTGTATAAGTGAACACAACAAATGTTTGTGACTGATATGTAAGTTTGGTGACTGAAACAAGATTGTATTTGAAAGTGGGAACATATAAAACTCCATGAAGAGTAACAAGATCATGAAGTTATACATCACCATAAAAGGAAACAATAGTATTGTGTCGATCAGGAAGACCAATAAACTGTGGTTGATTGAGTTTTATCAAAGAAGTCAATAAAGACTTATTAGAACACATATGGTTAGTAGCTCCAGTGTCTATAATCCAAGAGTATTGTTCTTCAAGAACACATGAAGATTTATAGACATTTAAGGCAAAACTCTTGAACGAGAAAGGTTTACCTTCTTTGTTCATGTCACCATCAACAATTAAGACATTACTTCCACTAGTTGAACCAAGACCATTCTTGCTTAGTAATATTGTTCTTAAGACATTCCACCATTCGAATTATTTGTAGAAGTTGAAGTAGATTAAACAGAAGTGGAGATTGCATTCTGAACACTTGACTTATTATCATCTCTTTTGCTCTTAATGAATTTGAAATCAATAGGGAATCCATGAAGTCTATACCATTGAGACTTAACATGTCCAATTTTTCTACAATAATTTCAAGTAACAGATTTCTTTGTGAAATGATTATTGTTGTCCATTGATGATACATGCATTTGTAACATCCCAAAAATTTCAGACAACAATTTTACTTTTAAGTCATTTCAAACATCCAAAAATCATGTCAAAACAAACGAAAATATATCATAGTGAATAATGTCATAGTACATGTAACACCTAAAGTTTTGAAGGCCAAGAAAGGAAATAAAAGCCCTAATTTTAAGGGTAGACTCGGCGAGTCCGAGCGGGATCCGGGTCGAGGAGTAAGCGACCGACTCGGCGAGTCGGCCAAGGTGACTCGGCGAGTCTGGTCTGAACGGGGAAAACCCTAATCCCGGGAGTTGTACCATATTTAAAGGGTGCTATGTCCCTCCCGCAGCCCCCATATCACCCTAGAGAACCAGTGCACCCTTGATTTCGTAAGAGCTTCCATTATTTGAGAGATAAAGCTTGGAGGAAGGAACTTTGGGGAAAGGAACTTGAAGATCAAGTGGGTTGCTTCAAAGGAGGAGGTGTAGATCCGAGATCTACTTCAGTGGTGTTCATCTTGGAGGTAACAAGCTGATATTTTCCCTTCTTTGCACCTAGATCTATGTGTGTATTTGGGCATTTATGGCATTTAAGTGACCTTTCGAGCTAGGGGTTCATATCTGAGGTTGTTACCTCAGATCCATGCTTATTTTGATATAAAACCCTGTAAAGTATCAGACCTTGAATTGATTTTGAACCCCCTTGGCCTTAAACCCTAGTTTATGGCATATTTTGCCTAGATCTCCTTCTCTACAAGTAAAGTTTGCAACTTTACGTGTGGAATAGGCTTGGGAAGGGTAGATCTACAGCTTGGAGTCCATGCATGACTCAAAAGTCCTCTGCATGTAAGGAGAACTGAAGGGACTCGACAAGTCCTTTGAGTGGACTCGGCGAGTAGCATGAAGTTGTGGAGAAACTCGACGAGTGGGATGAACAACTCGTCGAGTCGTATGAAGATTGCCTTGTACTCGGCGAGTCTGTTCTTGGACTCGGCGAGTCAAGTCGCGAAACCCCCAAACCCTTCGAGTTGAGACTCGAATCAGTGAGTCGGGTGGAGACTCAGTGAGTTGGACAGGTCAGGACTCAGAAATCGGTAGACTCAACGAGTCATGGACTGACTCGGCGAGTCGAGTCGCGAATAGAGGGAATCGGATCATTTTGAACTCGGCGAGTCAGTAGGGTGACTCGGTGAGTAGGGTTGACCTGGAAGGTTGACTTTAACCAGGACCTTGACCTTGGACCAGGGTTGACTTGGTTGTCTTTCGGGGGTCAGGTAGACTCAGTGTTGCATTGATATTGGTAGTTCGGGGAGCAAGGGGAGCAGGAGTTCCGTGAGTTGTCGGGCAGCAGCTAGTGAGATCATCAGCAAGTTCAGCCAGTGCAGGTGAGTTTCCCTTGGTGTGAATGGGTCTAAGGCCACAATGCCGGCCCATGTAGTTATGAGTAGAAGACCCAGGGGTTAGCCCTAGGCACAGTATGCTAGTAAGATTTTCAGGACGAGGTCCAGTAATAGCGGGCGGGTGCCCAAAGAATTTTTTATATGATAGTTTATACTTGTTGTCTGTGTGATACATGTATGTGCCTGGTAGGGAGGTGAGTGTGGGCGAGGTCCCGTATCTCACAAATAGCAGAGTGTGGATGGGGCTCCATATCTCATTAGTAGCAGAATAGGGGTGAGGCCCAAACTAGAACAGGAGTGAGAGTGGGCTAGGCCCGTACCTCACTACCATTAGGAGCGTGGACGGAGTCCCATGACTCATCAGTAGCAGGACATGGGTGAGGCCCAGGATAGGCGAGGCCTTAGGACAGAACCAGTTGCATGTGTTAGTTATGTGTTGTGAAATGTTTATGTGTTATTATTTTTTGGCGGGTGAGGCCCTGTGACAGGCGAGGCCTAAGTAAAACAGATCTGTATCCGAGCGGGGCTCGAAGCCAGGCGGGGACTGGAGCGGCGGGGCCGTTGAAGCGGGCGAGGCCCAAGGTAGGGGGCGAGGCCCAAGATAGAGGGCGTGGCCCAGTATGTGCAGTATGTGGTTATGCATGGTATGTGGTATGGTGGGGAACTCACTAAGCTTCGTGCTTACGGTTTTCAGTTTTGGTTTCAGGTACTTCCGGTAGCGGAGGGAAGAGCTCGGGGTGATCGCATGGCACACACCATAGATTAGACAGCCTGGGAATGTTTACTCTGATAATAAACATGTGTTTTGAAAACTTATACTCATATTATGTTTTGGAAATGATGATTTTACTTTGAGTAGTGAATTATTAAAAGAAATTTTTTGTCTTAAATTTTGGGTAGTTACAATACAAATCCCAGAATTACATAATGTGGAAAACATGAACGGATGCGGTGCAATCAAGACGCTCCCTTCCCTTTTGAGCTGGAAGTACCTGAAACATAAATTGTAAATTGTAAGCACAAACACCAAAATACCCCATACCATACATACATAACAGTCAAAAACATATTGGGTCTATTTCACCCCCTTCGGTATCTTTCAACCGGTACTGGGTCTATTTCACCCCCTTTCGTATCTTTCAACCGATATTGGATCTATTTCACCCCCTTCTGTATCTTTAAACCGGTAATGGGTCAATTTCACCCCCTTCAGTATCTTTCAACTAGTATCGGATCTATTTCACCCCTATAGCTAGAATATAATCTTTCAGCGGTATCTTTCAAATAGTATCGGGTCAATTTCAAGTCTTCAAACATGTGGGTCAGGTAGAATTATTGGAGGAGGTGGAGGAAGTGAAATATGATGTCGAGGAACATCATCTTCACGAGGAAAGCTTTTTTAAAAGATTCGGGAAGACCATAGTTGTCAAAATTAGACATGTACAGGGAGAAATTCAAGTTTAGTTGATTTAAGTCCTTAATATAACACCCAAAATGAAATATTAAGGCTAGGACCCAACACACTATTTGACAATTTGGAAGAGGGATGTCTTAATCCAATTGCAAAATATTTTAAGGTCGGTAAATGACGATTTACCAATTTCCACCATCAAAAACGAAATTTATTATTAAGTTTTAAATGAATTGAAATTCCTAGATCTTTTAAGATTCATTGAACTTTTCAATGGCATGTTTAACTCTCGATTGTGCCCTTCAAGTTTGTGACTGGGATGTTGAGGATCACAAGCAAGGTGTGAATAACCATGCAAATTAGCTTGGTACACTTAATGTTACAGATCAAGTAATCAATGTGCCAGTTAACCACACACGCTCCATTGATTTGTGATTAACATCAAGCTACCCTTTGCCACAAACAGTCAGTACCAGATTAGTGTGTCGGTTAACCACATGCACTCCACTAACAACTTAACAAGGTGAAAAGTTCAACTCCATGGATTATCATCAAATTCACATTTTTTCTAAGTAACTAAGATTGGGAATTTATAAGTGTTTAGTTACTTGGTATTTTCATTATACTTTTAATGAGAATTAATATCATATCCTATCCGTTCAGCTAACGACCCTCCACAAGTCAAGAAAGCGGTGGTGAGAGTGGACACCCATTAAACCACCATTTTATAGGCAATAACCTTATCCCCCCCCCCCCTTATAGATCGGCTTCGTGAATGAGGCCTACTAATGGTAAGATCAACTTTTTACTTATACATATAAAACATTTAACTTTAATATTATAATAGTATAAGAATGTATTTCAAACTTTTAAAATACTATGTGGTTTAATCTATTAATTAAACTATACTCTTAATTTAATTAAACTTAAACCATGTCATTATGGAATTATTAATTCTCTTTTAATTAAACACTTTAATTAACTATTAATAAAGTCCATAAAGATGTAATATGAATTATTCAAAACATCAAGATGCTAAAACAAAATTAAAATTATTTAATTTATTATTAAGTTATGAGTCCATGAGTTACACTTTTGAAAACTTTTCAAATAACTTTAGTTTTAGAATTCAATGTCTCATAAAAAAACTTTAAAATTCCAAAACTTGAGGGTAAGTTTTGTAACTCTTTAAAACTTTTAGAATTCCATAAAAGAGACTTTCCAAGTTCCATAACTTGATGACAAGTTATGAAACTCTTTAAAGGCATTTATAACAAATTTTTTAACCTTTGAAGACTCTTGGAATTCATAACTTAAAGAGTTAATGAATGAGACTTTTCACATCCATAACTTATGGAAGTTTCAAAACTCTTAAGATCTTAACTTTAAAAAAAATACTTTCGTGTTCCAAAATTTTATGAAAAAATTTGTAACTCCTTAAAAACATTTACATCAAACTTTTAAAACAAATAAAATAATCATATCATTATATCTTTTAATAAATTAACCTAATTCAACTCTTGTAGTAAAATTACTCAAATTTTACAAATAATTAGTTTTTCATAAAATCAAGTAATTATCTTAAAATTTGACAAACTTCATGTTTTTTTTTAACTTTGAAAATCAAACATTTGCATCAATATAACAGAAAACAACCATGTCTCTGATACCACTGTTGGGTTTTAAGCACTATAACACTCCTATGGTGCACATGAAACCCTAAATGCTTTGCATCTATGTTTTCTCTAATTATACATGCAATAAAATTTCCAAAGCATGAAGCCTACATCTAGCATACAATTTGGTACATGAATCATAAAACTAATTAGAATAATACATCTTTATTGTAGCTTGTAGTTTTGGCCTTTCAAGAGCTTATCACCTCAAGTGTGATGCCTCAAATGGTTAACAAACACCGTGAACAAAGGAGGAGTTTGAGAGAGAGGTTAGACACCACCAAACTCGGTTATGATTCTCTTAGAATGCATTAGGCACACGATTTTGGCTAATGGGCAACATTTATATAGTGTAGGATTCCAAGAGTCATGGATAAACCCTAATCCATACAATTGGGTTATGATCCATATCTCATGTGGGTTAACTCTTATGGATACTTTCATAAACTTAGCCCAACATGGATCAATAGCCCAAATACTATATATCACTGATTTACATAATCAGTCCTCGTTAATTTAATTGGTCTCTTTTGATCACTAAATTGATTCCAAATTAATTATTGATCAATACTAATTAAATAATATGATTTCATATTAATATATTATACTTGTAATATATTAATAAATCATAAATAACCACTTTCTCAAATATCCATCCTATCAGATTGTTCTGGTAAAGACAACCTAAATGGACAATGCTACTCTCGGGTCGAGTACATACCAATTATAGTTATGGGTGTAGACACCAAATCCAACAATACTATAATGAAAATCTATAAGCTCATACAACAGGCACATAAAGTCACCTCTCCTAGCATTCTATCATGCAATCCTGAGCAGATCATTAGCCCTAATCTAGCATGCAATTCTCATATCATAGCGTAAAACATATGCATGTATGGGTATTTAGGAAGACTTACTTGAGCTCGGCTGATTACACATATCGCACCCCTTTTTTTATTAAAATATTTCTTTTATGGAAAAATCTACCAAACCCTCGATTTGAGTTCAGGAACACCCAAGAGTACACCCAAATCCCTCTAACCAAGGCTCTAACACCAACTTGTAACATCCTAAAATTTTCAATTTTTTTTTTTACTTTTAATTCATTTCAATCAAATAATCATGTCAAAGCTACCAAAAAAATATCATACTACAAATCCCAAAATCACATAATGTGGAAAAGATAGGCGGATGTAGTGCGATCAAGCTAGACCCTTCCCTTTTGAGCTGGAAGTACCTGAAACATAAACTGTAACTGTAAGCACAAAGCTTAGTGAGCTCCCCCAAAATAACCCATACCATACCATACATCACAGTCAAAAACATATTGGGTCTATTTCACCCCCTTCGGTATCTTTCAACCGGTACTGGGTCTATTTCACCCTCTTCGATATCTTTCAAGCGGTATCAAGTCTATTTCACCCCATACAGCTAGCATATAATCATAACCGGTAAGAGTCACAGAGACAACAAGCACATATTGTTGGATTAGGTGTCTAAGCCCATAGCTTGACCTTTTGAGTTGTCTTCACCAGCAACTTGACTGGATGGATAATGGAGAAAGAGGTTATTATGGTTTATTAATGTATTATATAAATAATATATTAAAGGAAAAATCAAATTTTTTTAAATTAATATTGGTCAAGAATTAATTAAGAATTAATTTTGTGGTCAAAAGAGATTAATTAAACTAAGGGGACTGATATTGTAATTATATGATAGTTGCAATATGGGTCGAGGAACCTTAAAGAATGGATGGACGAATTCTATGGGGAAGCCCACATAAAAATCGTCCATAGGAGGCCTTCTGGAAGGATCTTGTGGATTACTTAAGGCCTAAGCAATCTAATTAGGGTTTTCACTGAAACCCTAGCAGCTCACCTATATAAAGGACCAT
Organism: Lactuca saligna; assembly: GCF_052625555.1. Classification (NCBI taxonomy): domain Eukaryota; kingdom Viridiplantae; phylum Streptophyta; class Magnoliopsida; order Asterales; family Asteraceae; genus Lactuca; species Lactuca saligna. The sequence goes on along the minus strand of NC_136424.1, from coordinate 199,028,883 downwards.
AGGCTTCACAATTTCGACTACCACTTGAACCCTAGAGATCAAAGATCCGACTTTGAGCCCTTCCCCTCTCTCCAAGATCATCCAATTGCTTTTGGTGTTTGTGATTCATTAGAGGCATCGCATTTGCGGTGCTAGGTTTCTCAAAACCTCAAGATCTTCAAGCAACAATCAAAGGTAACATTCTTACTAGTTTATTTATGTTGAGTTCGTTTTTTTTGTATGCTAGATTAGGGTTTGCAAGCCTTGGATAATTATTCCATATACAATTAGAAAAACTAGATCCAAGTACTAGGGTTTGCATGTACACCATAGGATTGATGTATTGCTCATAATCCAACAACGGGATCAGAGCTTAGGCTATTTTCTATTGTATTTGATGCCTTGTTTAGTCGTTCATAGCTTGAAAAGTCAAGAAATCTGCACTCTGACAGATGAACTCATCGAGTCACCAGATGAACTCGACGAGTCCAATCTGTGACTCGGTGATTCGGAGAGTCAGGTGGCAGATTTTTCGGGATTTTGACCAAAATTGAGTTGGGATAATTACCAAAAACGTTTTTGACTAATAAAATCTTTTTTTTTCAATATGGTATTGATTATCCTAATTCAATTGAAAGATAATTGTCAATAAATAAGATAATTACTTGCTTATAAGATAAAATTAATTATTTGTATTTTTTATTTGAATTATCTGGTCAACAAAATAGATTATGTCAAATTATGTAATAAATATTAATAATATGACTAATTAATTAGTTTTCAAATTTGATCTAAAAGATTTTTTGAAAAGTTTCAAAACTTGCTCTCAAGTTTTGGGATTTAGATTTTTTGATTAAAAGTTTTAATTTCAAAATACTTAAATCCTAAACCCTAGAATTTTACAAGTTTAAAATTCAACTCTTATACTATTTTATTATAAGATTAACAATAATATATATGTATAAGTACCGTTAGTAGGCCTCATTCACGAAGTCCATCAATAAGGGGGGTATAAGATTGTTGCCTATAAAATTGTAGTTTAATGGGTGTCCACTCTCACCCACCGTTTCCTTGATTGGTGGAGGGTTGTTAGCCAAACGGGTAGGATAGAGCAACTAATTCCTCATTAATAAGTATAATGATTTAATAAATTAACTAATTGTTTTATAAAATTCTCAATCTTAGTTACTTTAGGAAAAATGTGAAAATGATGCTATTCCATGAAATTACACTTTGCACCTTGCCAAGTCGTTAGTGGAGCGTGTGCGGTTAACCGGCACACTAATTTGGGACTAGCAAAGGTGGCAAAGGGTAGCTCGATGTTTATCATAGATCAATGGAGCGTGTGTGGCACTACAAGAAAAATAACATTTTACGACGCGCAAAATACGACACTCGTTGATTTATGTTACGCAAAAGGGAGTGACATTAAAAAAGTGTCATCTATTCAAAAAATTTAAGGATTTAGGTCACGCATTATTGCGCGCCCATAAATTAGTGTCTCATGTAAAAAATAAAAATAAAAATAAAAAAAAAGTAAAAACACGGAGGGCACTTTATCTAAACTGCACGTCCTCTGTGAATGTCGCTTTATAATTTTTACTCAAAACACGCGCTCGTATAAGGGGGAAATGAAATCCTCTTAAAATTCTAAAAATTTTAAATACCCCGCTTCAAGATCTCCCTTCTCCCTTTGTTTTCTTCTTCCCTTCTCTCTGCAAACCCTAACCACGATACCATCTCTGCTATAAACCTCGACAACTCATATAATCGTTTTATAATTTTTTTCTTAAAAAGTGGCGTTTATTCTTGAAGATCACAGAATGGCGGCCAACAACTAGGGCTTTTATTTCCCACTTACATATAATCGTGATTTTCATCAAGAGTTTCAAAAACACTTCCTTCACGTACGCTTTTCTTCTTCAATCTCACATCCATTTAAGGTTTTGGCATACAAGAACTCTATTCGACTCATCACACACCAACTATTAATGGAAGACATCAAAGCATTCATAGGCCGGATGTAGCAACAGTCGAAGATTCACCTTGTCTCGCCTCGTCCATTCGACAACCTCTTTGGTCACCTCTCCTCAGGTGACCTCGTGCTCACTTCTCCTCGTCGGAGACCCTGTCATCTAACCTCGTCAGAGACTATGACGATTGCTCAAATTTACATGCCCTAGTTTGACTAAGGTATGTTTTGTTTTTTCTCTCTTCCTAATGTTTTCATTCTTCTATCCTCACTCCTCCATAATTTCTAAAAAATCCCGAAGCTTAATGGTTTTCTCATGATAAAAAATAGATTTTGGTTGTTTTAGTCGAGAGATTTTTCATGGCAACATCTCTCTCTCTCTCTCTCTCTCTCTCTCTCTCTAAAACTATTACCCTCCATGGCGATGTCTCCATTTCTTTTATCTTATATTTTTTTCAAAACTGATCCCTATCTATTTTTGGTGGGTGATTAATAAATAAATTGAACTCCTCATGTTAAATATCTCACATAATTAGCTTAAGGTTCTTGGTTGGCGTCCTTGATTGTGTGGAATTTTACAGATGAGGCTCTTTCGTAGCTACATACTTTCCATTTTTGTGTTGAACTCATAATCTCATAAGCTTTATCCTCATATGATGATATTGCCCTTCCCATTGTAGCAATATATGTATTGTTCCATGTATTATTGTCCACAATCAAAATAAAAAAGATTCTCACCTTAGATAATCCCTTTATACTCCCTGTTCCCTTAGAAGACATGATTTGAGTGGTATTTCCTCTAATTTCTTGGGTCAAATTCTTTGTCTAGTCGTAAAGCTACTTTGGAGGGTTGTTTCCATGAACACGAATCAGTTATTGACGCCCACAAGGTGCTCAACGCAATGTTTCTATTAGGTCAGCTACTGCGCCCATAAGGTGCTCGACATAATGTCTCTATTAGGTTTTCACCAAGATGAGACCAATTTTTCTACCTTGTCTATCTATATGCAACAAAAGGACTTGAGAAAAAGATAATTGAACTACAATACTTGGAATTTAGGTTCAATTTTACCAATAAATCAATGTTTATTAGTAATGGCTTGTTAGCAGCAAGTCAACTTGTTAACAATCTTATCAAAGATGGTGAAATGTATTTTGTGTTAATAAGGATACCATTAGTTATTAAGTTTGACATCTTTCTTTATTGTTGTTGTAGGTTTGACAACCAAATCAGAAACTCTATTTGGCATGTTATTGAAGCAAGGTTATTAACTTCATATACAAAATTTACAAAAATCTCTTTTAATTTCTTTCCTTTATGAGCTAGTTAACTTCATTTTGAAATATAATAGACAACATTTTTTGTGTAGTGAAGCTGACCTGTTTACATCTGGTACCCAATCACCTACCTATCAGAAGGAATTTGGATTTAGTAGTCTCAATAATTTAACTGAATAGGTTCAGCAGTCTTTAGTCAACATATTCTACAGTCCAAAGGCTAAAGAAGAATCTAATCAGGTTATAAATTGTTATTTGTATTATATTTATAAATTCTGATTTTATCTTATTCTATGTTTTTTTCTGATTAAATATTATTATTCCAGATTGGTATTAAAGCAGACTGGCGAGGTCTAATCAGGTTATAAATTGTTATTTGAATTATATGTCTGTGTTTTTTCTAATGATTTAGGTTCAATGCCTAGTTGAAATGGTATTTCAGTACTTATCACTTGTTATTTACACTTTTGTTGTATTTCAGTTGTGTATACTCAACCCCTCTCATCAACTTCTTAGTTTTCAGTGTCGGAGAAGGTGAGGTGAGCTCTCGGTGGATCTCTTTATCAGTTTCATGTAAATAAATAAAAAAATACACCCCTGAACTTTAAAAAAGGAAAAAAAAAATAGATGAAAGTATATGTTGATATTTATTACATAAAAATGCACGTAACTCTACAATACAACAGTGAAAAGCTCTAAAATGCACTATTTCTTCAAGTTTTTCTTTCTTTCTATTGAAGTGTTTATTTGGTGTTATGTGTCGGAACACTAAGGTAAATTTTAGTTTTTACAATGTCTTTGAGAAGACGGTCAAACCAAACTCTTCCATAAACACCGATGTATGAAGCTACATATACCCGGAACTGTACTTTGGCATCACCCTGCAACAAATATAAAAAAAGATATCCACATCACCCTGCAACAAATATAAAAAAAAAGATATGTGAATTTGTTTATATTTAAAGAGTGCAAATATGAAACTATACCTTGGCATCCAAATATGGATGTGTGTGGTGATTTATGCAGCCCCTTTGATTATGGATTTTCTTGTGTTGTTTGTGTGTGTTATATTAAGAATAATCACCACGTCGTTATCATTGGTGCTCCTCCCAGGCTCACCACAGGCCACCGTGCAAGGGTGGTTGTGGGATGTGTTGTTGCAACCTGTTAAGAGTAAGGGGCCTCTGCTAAATGAAGACACTATTGATCATATCAAAAGTAAGGATGTAATATAAACCTTGATTACTTTCTAGATTTATAAAGTTACATGAAAAAGAGAGGAAAAGAGTTTACTTATGTATATGGAATTTAACATTTGATGATTGTATTTTTTTTTTTTTTTGTAGCAATTATTTCCCAAAAGGGTAGTGATGCATGGTGGTATATGAAAGTAGAAGAATTGCTTTCTGAGAAATATCATGATAAAGCATCAGATTATGTGAAAGGAACTGATACAATGGATGTTTGGTTTGATTCAGGTACATTACTAGTTTGTTAAAAGTTGAAGTTTTATTCAAATATATAAAAAATTATGATAGTTTTTGGACTCCAAAAGTATCTTTTGATTAGGATTGAAATGCTTTAAACTTTTTTGCATAATTCTATTTTGCTTAGTGGGTGTGTTTGTTTTACAGGTTTGGGCTATTACAAGGGGTAGTGATGGGATTGCAAATACCAACTCGGTTTTAGTTATATTTTGCATCCATCTCTGATTTGAGTTCACCTCTTCAATGACTGAAGAATCCATCTCTTCATTTTAATCCATCGCAGCTCCCTGTGACACACTTACCAACTCGGTTCACCTCTTTTCTTGGTAAATATATATTTGCATCTTTGTTTTTTCTATTTGTTAGTATTGATCATCTATTTTTATTGTGTTTCTTTTTTGAATCGGTTGTAAGTTACCCTGTCTGAGTACATATAAATAGAAGGAAGATGTCCCAATCTGGATGCCATCCAGGTGTTTGTTGAAAGTCCCAAGTGAAATTTTTTGTTATTTTAGACATCGTATAGTAGCTAAGTTCAATGGAAAATCTATTTTATTGAGTAAGATTTATGAGTTTTTTGATGAAAGGTTTAGATTTTGTTGATGTCATAGCTAAAATAATTATGTTCTCTTTCTCCATTTACAGAATCAATGATGGGTTTGGGGAAAACCCTGTGAAACAACCATTTGAATGTGATGATTAGGTTCGGTCGTGATGGAGACAGGTTGGTTTTCTGACATTGCATGGAGCCAATTTTGGAGTAGCCAAATGTATGAACAATCGGATTCAAAGCAATCCAAAACCGAATATAATTGGTTGTCCATGGTGATTGAGCCCAGTTATCGAGATCAGTGGAACCCTAAACTGATGGGCTACGTATGAAGTGTTTAATCTAACAGTAGCACCAAAATAACTGTAATTCATCCTAAACTGATGGGATACACATGAAGTGTTTAACCTATTTACAACTAAATGGAGTAAAGTCAAATGCTTTGACCACAGAAAATGGTGTAAGTGTTGGCTTATCATCTATAATTGAAGCTGATGTTAAGTCAATAGTAACAATGCAAGAGGAACTACTGAGAAGTAAGCCTTTCTTATAGATTTTTACCATTATGTTTTAAGAATAGCAACTTATTTCTAACTAAATTTGCATTTCTTTTATCATTAATCATTTTTTTTTGTTAGGGATGGGCCTTTATTGATGGTTGCATGTGGTAGAGATACTATATCAATTGCTAGCTCTGTAAAAAGATTAGCATCTGAAAATGTATTTCCTGTTCATGTGAGTCAACTCGAACTCTTTCTCCTCACATTAATCAGTCAAATAAACTTTTTTTATGAAAAACTCTTTTTAATTTAATATTTTTAAAATTTGGTAATTGGGTTTCAGATTCAACATCCAAGAAAACAAGTGAGTAGGTTTGACTTGGTGTACAATTAACTGTTTGTTTGATCTGTCTCGACTCTTGAGTAAGTTCTGAATGGGTAAATGATGTCTGTCTATACATAAAGTCTTTCTTTTATGGTTTGAATGACTTGTGAGTAAATAACCATTGTACCCTTCTGTTTAGAAACAAGGTAGAATAACATGTGATTGTTTATTTGATATGTCTAGGGTAAGTTCTGAATGGGTAAATGATGTATGTCTGTAGTATGTGTTGTATACATAAAGTCTTTCTTTTTTGGTCTGAATGAATTATGTGATTAAATTACCATTTTATCCTTTTCTTTAAAAGCAATATTGAATAACATTTAATAATTGACTGTTAATTTAATATGTCTAGAGTTTGTTCAGAATGGGTAAATGATGTCTGTTTGTAGTAAGTGTTGTATACATTACACAAGTCTGTTTCTTTTTTGGTATGAATAAATTGTAAGTAAATGACCATTTTACCCTTTTATTTATAAAAAATGTTGAATAACAAATGATTGTGTATTTGACAGCTGTTGTAAATTATGTTTGCCTAGACTCTAGAGTCGGTGCTAAATAGATAAATATACACTATTGTCTGTTTGTTTTTTATGGTTAACGTTTCTTGTAATTTTCTAAATTTGTTTACTATTTTCTCAAATTAATTTCATCCTATCATTGCAAAATAATCGATACAGGAGAATATAGTTTTGGTTTCTATTTTCCAAAGGCTCTCACCATGAATAACTGAATTGCTTGGTTGTAGTGTTCATTTGGTTGAACTAAAAGCTGCCAGTGAACTTTTTGCCATGAAAGCTGGAAGTAATGATAAACTGTAACAAGGTATGTCTGTAAAATAATATTCCTTTATTTTTATCATGATTTCAAATTTTTAGAGTTTTTGAAACTTTATTTTTTTTATATAAATAACTGATGTTGTAACTTCATTTTAATAATGGTGTTATCATCATAAGTTGTCCTCGAGTAGATAAAATAATATTCCTCTTATGTATCTTTTTAACAGGAATAGGTCAAAGGGCAACTAATGTTGAATCATCAAATCAAGAAAATGTTGATCTTCTAATGTTGTTCTTTTACAGGTGGATGGCATTGGACCTAAAGTTGGTTGCTGAAATAGGAATAGTGGGTGGTCCAAATGTAGGAAAAAACATGTTTTTAAGTGTTATTAGTGTTGACATGTAGTGTTGTTTGACATCTAATGTTAGGTAACTTTCTTGACATGTGATATTTTTTTGAAATGAATTATTGTTCTTATGTATGGAATTTTATTTGGTATTATCATAATTTCAATATGTTTTTTAATTTGAAAATTAGTAATTCTATAAAAATATATATATATTTTTTAAAACTTTAAAATTATGACACGCAAAAAAGTGTGTCATCTTCATTTATGACATGGCCTTTCTTGATAGGGGCTTTCTTGATACGTGTTGCGTGTCATTAACACGTGCGTCGTAAGGTTACGACACGCGAATGCGTGTCGTCTTCCTTTATGACAGGGCCTTCCTTGATACGCATTGCGTGTCGTAAAAGAGCATCGTAATTGCGTGTCGTAAATGAGCGTCGTAAATGCGCGTCGTCTATAGATGACGCGCAAAAGCGCGTCGTCTCTCTTTATGACATGGCCTTTCTTGACGCGCATTTGCGCGTCGTCTGAGCCTTTTACGACGCGCAATGAGCGTCGTAAAAGGCTGTTTTTCTAGTAGTGTGGCTAACCGGCACATTGATTAGGTGGTAAATGACATTAAGAGTACTAAGTACATTTACATGGTTATTCACACCTTGTTTGAGATCCTCGATCTCCCAGTCACAAACTTGAAGGGCATATCGAGATTTAAACATGCCAATGAAAAGTTCAACGAATCTCAAAAGAAATCTAGGAATTTCAATTCATTTAAAACATAAAATGTCTTTTTCGTTTTTCATGGTGGAAAATGGTAAATCATCATTTACCTACCTTCAAATTATTTGCAATTAGATTACGACATCCCTCTTTTAAATTGTAAATAATTGTGTTGGGTCCTAGCCCTAAATTTTCATTTGGGTGTTAAATTGGGGATTCTTATCTAATCTAAATTTTGTCCTTTTCACATGTCTGCTTCAAACAACAACGCTTCTGGCTCAACCCCTTCCGTCTCATTCTCACTCATGAACTTGTGTGGGAGGGTGATATTCGACGGGTCCAACTTCAATGATTGGATCCGAAACATTCGCATGGTCATCCATTACAAGGACAAGGAGTATGTTCTCGACAAGGAGCTGAAATAGGTTAATGTGAATACTGCTACTCCCAAAGAGATTGTTGCCTACGAGGCTCATGATCGAGATGCTATGAAGGTTCATTGCATCATGCTCGCAACAATGACTGCTGAACTCCGAAAGTCCTACAAGGACTACTATCCATATGAAATGCAGCAAGATTTGATGTACAAGTACCATCAAAGTTCCAGGCAGGAACGATATGATATCATCGCTGCAATGATCACTACCAAAATGAAGGATGGAGAGTCCATCATGGCCCACTTGCATAAAATGCAGAGATACATGAACCGCTTGTTGAAGTTAAATGTTAACTTTGATGAGGAGTTGGTCATAGATATTATTCTACACTCCTTGCCTCCTTGCTACGACCAATTTCGTAGGACCTAGCACCTGAACAAAGAGGATGTCACTCTAAGCAAGCTTCAAGGCCTGCTGAGGAATACTAAGAGTAGTCTAAAAGTCAAATATGTTGCATCCACTCCTGTTGCTGCCCCTGTTGTGGCTATTGGGCAAGGAAAGGGGAAGAAGAGGAAGGCTCCTTCAAAGAGCCACCGCAAGGGAAAGTCCCAAGATGGTACCTATTTTGGTGGAACCAAGGCTGGTCCCGCTGCTCCCTCTTCAAACCCAAAGGATGCTGATTGTTTCTACTGCCACGACAAAGGGAATTGGAAACAAAGTTGCCCGAAGTATCTGTAAGATATCAAGGATGGGAAGATAAAAACCATCTGTCGCAAGTATTTATACTATTCATTCTAATAACTCATCACATGCTATGTCTTGGGTCCTCGAAACAGGATGTGGTTTTCACATTTGTTCTGATTTATATAATCTAAGAAGTAGGGATGTGGAGCATGAGAAGATAAACTTAATCATGGGGAATAGGAAAGCATCGTCTGTCACCAAGATTGGAGTTTACTCTTTAGTGCTTAGTAGTGGGTTAGGATTAGATTTACATACTGTTGTTATTCGTCAGAAATGACACGAAACATTATTTCTTTTCATGGTTTGTATAAACAAGGTTTTAGATTTTCATTTAATAATAAAACGTGTTCTATTAATGCATTCTTTAATGGTACTTTCTATTTTGAAGCATTGCCTTGTTATGGTATATATGAAACTGCGATGGTTATAGACAACTTAGGAAATGATGTGTTGCATATCGATTCTTCCAATGGTTTGGATAAAGCATGCTTGTGGTATTGTCATCTTAGACATGCCAACAAGAAGCGTATCGCCCAACTCCAAAAGGATGGAGTGTTGGAGTCATTTGACCTTAGGGACGATGACACGTGCGAGTTTTCTTTACTTGGAAAGATGACCAAGTCACCTTTCACTGGTACTTGTGAAAGTGGTGAGGGTTTATTGGATCTCATACATACCGATGTATGTGGGCCCTTTAGATCCACCATAAGGGATGCAAACCGCTTTTATGTGACTTTTACTGATGATTATAGTAGATATGGATATATCTACTTAGTCAAGTACAAGTCAGAAACCTTTGAAAAGTTCAAGGAGTTTAAGAAAGAAGTGTAGAATCAGCTGGGTAGGAAAATAAAGATGCTCCAATCCAGTCGAGGTGGTGAGTATCTTAGTATCGAGTTCCACGACTACCTCAAAGAATGCAGAATTGTTTTGCAATTGACGCCACCTAGGACACCGCGGATGAATGGTGTGGGTGAGAGGTGCAATCGAACCCTGTTGGATATGGTTCACTCCATGATGAGTCGAGCTTCGTTACCTATCTCATTCTGGGGGTATGCCTTAGAGATTGCCGCCCAAGTCCTTAATCTAGTCCCGACAAAGAAGGTTGCCAAAACACCTCACGAGATGTGGATAGGGAAATCTCCCTCGTTGGGAACATATCAAGGTTTGGGGTTGCAAGGTTTTCATAAGATGAGAGACTCACGACAAGCTCAAACCTCATAGTGAGCAGTGAACTTTCATCGGCTATCCACAGAAGTCCTTTGGATGTCTCTTCTATAGACCGAGTAACAATGTTGTCTTCGTTGCGATGAGAGGGGTTTTCCAAGAGCGAGAAATCATATGTCAAAAGGATAGTGGGAGGCAAATTGATCTTGAAGAGCTTCAAGAATCAAGTGAAGAAGGAACCTCTAACACTGGCACTCAACCCGAGGAGGAAACTCCTGTTGAACCAATTGATGAGTCCTTACCTCTTAGACGTTCCAATAGAGTTAGTGTTCCACCCGTGTTTTATGGTTTTCATATTACTACATAGGGTGATACGTTTATTAGTGATAGTACACTAGTAAATTTGGATGAACCTAACAACTACAAGGAAACCATGGCAGGCCCGGAGTATGCAAAATGGAAAAAGGCTATGGATAGCAATATTCAGTCCATGTATGACAATCAATTTTGGAACTTAGTTGACAATGTATCGGGTCGTAAGACGGTCGGATGCAAATGGATCTTCAATAAGAAGACTGACATGGATGGGAAAGTACACACATATAAGGCGCAATTGGTCATGAAGGGCTTTACTCAAACTCCCGGAGTTGACTATTATGAGACCTTCTCGCCAGTGGTGAATATTAAATCTATAAGGTTTATGCTAGCCATAGCTGCATTTCATGATTATGAAATATGGCAGATGGATGTCAAAACCGCTTTCATTAATGGGAATTTGGTTGAAGATGTTTACATGAGTCATCCAGAGGGTTTTGTCGATGCAAAGTACCCGAATAGAGTGTATAAGCTTGAGAAATCCATTTATGTATTGAAACAAGCATCTTGCTGATGGAATCTTTGTTTTGATGATAAAGTCAAAGATTTTGGTTTTTGGAGAAGCGAGGATGAGTCCTGTGTGTATGTCAAAGCCAGTGGGAGTATAGTTAGATTTCTTGTATTGTATGTGGATGACATACTACTCATAGGAAACGACGTCCCAACCTTGCAGGAGGTTAAGTCCTGGTTTGGGAAGTGTTTCGCTATGAAGGACCTGGAAGAAGCTGCTTATATTCTTGGGATAAGAATATTTATAAATAGGAGTAAAAGACTAATAGGACTTAGTCAAAGAATTTACTTGGATAAATTGTTAAAACATTTAGCATGGAGAATTCCAAGAAAGGTAAGTTACCAATCCAAAGCAATACCAAGCTGAGTAAGTCTCAAAGCCCGAATATAGAAGCCAAGATAGCCGAGGTGAGCAGCGTACCTTATGCTTCTGCAGTTGGCTCAATCATATATGCTATGACTTGTACTCGCCCTAATGTGACCTTTGCTTTGAGCATGGTCAGCAGATATCAAGGGAACCTCGGTAGAGCGCATTGGACCGCAGTAAGAATATTCTTAAGTACCTTCGGAGGACTAAGGAATGGTTTCTTATCCTCAGTGGGAGTGATAACTTGAGAGTTCGAGTGTATAGTGACGCCAGTTTTCAGACCGATCGAGATAATTTCCGATCTCAGTCGGGTTGGGTCTTTACCCTGAATGGAGGAGCAGTAACTTGGAAAAGTTCCAAGCAGGAGACCGTAGCTGATTCAACATGAAAATCGGAGGACATAGCAGTGAGCGAAGCGTCAAAGGAGGTGATATGGCTAAAGAACTTCATTGGAGACCTTGCAGTTGTACCGGTCATAAAGGAACCTATGGAGATTTTCTGTGATAACGAAGGTCCAGTTGGCTTGACCATGGAGCCGAGGGATCATGGTAGATCTAGTCATATCGACAAAAAATATCATTTCATCAAACATCGGGTAGAAGAGGGGCTCCTCGTAGTTAAGAGGGTATCGTTAGAAGAGAACCCAGCAAATCCCCTTACGAAGGGACTGAGTAGGGTTAAACACTTCCAGCACACTAGGAGCATTGGGCTGAAGGACGATATTAGTTTTAGTGATTAGATGGCCTTTGGAAACTTGTAATAGATAAATTGTAATTAACATTTGATGATTAAATAAAGGAGTATTATTTATGAGTAAAGTTACTATCTTGTGTTAATTATTTACTATTGTTTCACTTTTCATGTTTTGACTTCCTAAATAATAAGATTATTTAAACTATCCACAGTCGCTCATACGTTGGAAGTAGGTATTAAAGAAGACTGTCATGAATCAGCTTGTAGATTGTCTAAGTGTTTAGATAGATAAAAAGTTTGTTGCAACGTTCATGAGTGCTCTTGAAATAATATTTGAGTATTGGATTAAACCTGCGCTCACATGAATCGCTTCATGGAATTTAATCACGAGTGATTGTGAGACGATAATATCATATAGTCTTGAAACCTAGATATATGAGTTGTTGTTTACGAGTTGGGTGTGCATTGATAATGCGTAAACGCATCAGTAACTTGATGTTATAAAACGCATTGTTGTGTACGATTTGATGAGTAAGTAGTACAAGCATATAAGTCGAAGTTTATCTGTTCCTTTTATCATATGAGGGTAAAAGCAATATCTTGCTCCCCTCGATGATTTGGTTTGACTTATGTGTCTAGAATTATCAGGACTGAATTGATGTGTTCAATTAAGTTTTATGTCAGACAGATCAGAGGTCAAGAAATAAACTGTTGGACAGTAAGTATGACTAGTCATGTGATTGTCCACATGATATTTTAAGAACTAAGGACTATACGATCCCTTATCTAAAGGACGTGTTAGAGTTCGACAGTGGCTTTTGAGAGCTACGATTGCTAATCGGATTTTGAATTCATACTTGAATTTATAGTTATTAGACTTATCCAAGTGGGAGACTGTTGGATTAGGTGTCTAAGCCCATAACTATATTTGTTATGTACTTGACCCGGTTGTAGCATGGTCATTTTGGGTTGCCTTCACCAGAGCAACTTGATTGATGAATAATGGAGAAAGAGGTTATTATGGTTTATTAATATATTATATGAATAATATATTAAAGGAGAAATTATATTTGTTTAATTAATATTGGTCAAGAATTAATTTTGTGGTCAAAAGAGATTAATTAAACTAAGGGGATTGATATTGTAATTATGTGATAGTTGCAATATGGGCTGAGGAACCCTAAAGAAGGGATGGACAAATTCTATGGGGAAGCCTACATAGAAATCATCCATAGGAGGCCTTCTGGAAGGATCTTGTGGACTGCTTAAGGCCTAAGTAATCTAATTAGGGTTTTGACTGAAACCCTAGCAGCTCACCTATATAAAGCACCACATGCTTCACAATTTTGGCTACCACTTGAACCCTAGAGATCATAGAGCCCACTTTGAGCCCTTCACCTCTCTCCAAGATCTTCCAATTGATTTTGGTGTTTGTGATTCATTAGAGGCATCGCATTTGAGGTGCTAGGTCTCTCAAAAGCTCAAGATCTTCAAGCAACAATCAAAAGTAACATTCTTACTAGTTTTTTAATGTTGAGTTCGTTTTTGTTGTATGCTAGATTAGGGTTTGCAAACCTTGGATAATTATTGCATGTACAATTAGAAAAACTAGATCCAAGCATTAGGGTTTTCATGTACACCATAGGATTGATGTATTGCTCATAACCCAACACATACAAGCATAACAAGAAATTGTCACGAAGACAACTATCAACCTCTAACATAATTCGGTGGTCCGAAATTGGTGCCTTCGACCCACGAGTATAGTGAAGGAAACTCACCTCTCGATCGATAATCAACTACTGCTGCTCTCACAGTCAGCTACATTGGTGTTACTCCACACATAGATACTCATACAAGGCAAACCTTTAGTCTACCCTTCAAAACCAAGAGTTGACCAAAAGTAAACCTTAATCACAAGTCAACGCCTAAGGTCAAAGGTCAACATTCCCATCAGCTCACCCTCGCGTTATGACCTGTTCTCTAGTCACATCGTGATAATGGACTCGACCCAGCCTCACTCAGCGAGTCGACTCGGTCACAACCCATCCAACCAAAATCCTCAGATTGGGACAACCTGATTTCTCATGTCATGAGATTCCCATTTCTCATGTTGTGAGACATGTTCTAACTAACTTTGAGCATTAATCTCTTAATCCTTTAAGACATTCTTTGGGACCTTCCAGAGGACCTTCCTCGACTCTAAGGACTATAAAAACCGTAGCTTTTAAGTCATGCATGTCAATGCATGACTTAGATACTAACTAGGTCAAAATAAATGTAATAAGATCAAGACTCATTCTTGGAGTCTAAAACCAACACTAAAACTCATATACAAAGCCTCATATGCAGAAGATATCTCAATGATCCATAAAGTTGCCAACCTTATGGATCCCATGCATGCTACACAACCCAACCATACAAAGAAAGCTCTAAAACCTAGATCTAGCATGTAAGAGGCAAAAAGGTAAGAGCTTTATGACTTATAGAGGTCCAAAAGCTCAGCAAGACCAAGAGGTAGAAGCTAGATTGCCAAAATAAAGCACCACAAGAGTCCTTTTCCACTTTAATGGACCAAAAACCACCAAATAATCTCTTCAAGGTCACCAACAACGGCCAAAGGTCTCAATAAGGTCGAATCTAGGGTTTTTAGGAAGTTATAGAGTGAGAGAGGCTGAGGATGGGAACTATATCTCTCTCATTCCATTAAATACTAAAAAATTAGGGTTTTGGGTGATCAGCCTTTGCTGATGTTGTGAGGCCTCATGCTCTCATCATGAGATTCAAGAATGCGGGTTAAATGATCAATGGTCACTCACGCCGTGACTACTATGGCTTACGTCGTGACCCTCCTCCAAAATATAAGAATTCAATAAATTAAGTACCTCAAGGATTCGGATGCTACAACATAGTTATTGCTTCAGAATTGAGATTCATATATATATATATATATATATATATATATATATATATATATATATATATATGTGTGTGTGTGTGTGTGTGTGTAAATACATCTTTGCCTCTCTTCTTGAAGGATTGATGAATATGTTGTAGAAACTAGAGTCAACGACTTCATCATTAAGATTTGGCCACGAGTTACTTTGAATGATTCATCTAATCCCATGAGCATTTGAATAAGCCTATGATATTTAAAAAACTTCATGATCTCAACTCCAACAGCACAAGTACAAGAAGGAATAACTTGAATCAATCATAATTTATCCCAAACTCGAGCTAATTTGGTAGTATGTAGCAAAATCGTCATATCCTTGATTGGTAGAATATAGTTGTTGTTGAATTTGATAAATTAGTGCTCCATCAGCTTGCCCATACGCTGATTCAATTCCTTCCAAATATCACAAATAGTTTGAAGGAATAGAACACTTTCAGCGCTATTTTTTGTGAAGAGAGTTCAAGATCCAACTAATCACCATCGAGTTGGCGCGATACCAATCAGAATATTCAGGCAAAGAAACAAAAGGTTTAGGAATCGAATCGTCTACAAAACCGAGTTTATTCTTTATAGATAAGGAAATAATCATCGATCTTTTCCAAGCAATAAAACCTACTCCATTAAAGATGTTTGAAACAAGAATGGAGCTAGGGTTATCAAACAAAGCAATGAACAGAGGATTAGATGAATGTAATCCAAATGTTGGATCAGATCCGAAAAAATGAAAATCAATTTTGATTGTACGCTCTGATACCATGTTAGTGTTTAAGTTTGAAAGAGAAGAAATGGATGAACTCATTACATCATTGAACTGAATACACAGACATATAAATATACAGACAAATACATAACATCTTGTAACAAACTCTGCCAGCTAATCTAACTACCACAATAAGAAATTACAAAAATACCCTTGACTTAAGTTAACTTCACATTAATCAAACAACAACAAATTCTTATTCAATCGATTTTATACATTTTTTTGTAATCAACAAACCCTTTTTAACCATGCAATGGGTTAGCAAATAATAGAAAATATTGGCATTAGAATTTGGCAAGGAAAAGTTGTTACACGTGAATGAAGGATTGCTAGTAGTTTCTATCGTAAATAACTTGGAGTTGAAATAGGGCTAGTCGTTTACATTTGTATTTATGATATCATTTTGTTGTAAAGTTGTAGGTGGAGAGTCTCTCCCTTGTTGAATGTGAATGAATGCAATAACAAGTTTTAGACATTCCATTATCACTAGCCCATTGACCCTTTATCTTCTCATTTCCTTCTAGTAACCTCCTAACACAATCCTAAGTTGTCTCATTTGCATGTCTAACTACCACAATCTTTCTTCCCTCAAAATTCTGTTAATCATTATTAGTCCCAGTTTATTTCCTAATTGCCGCATTGATATAATGTTTAGTAATATTCTATCACATGCCGACCATCAACAACCTTACAATCTTTAGAAAACATACCACTCGGTAGGTATGTGTTAAATTTAAATGCCACTAGCTAAAAGGAGTCAATAGTAATGCTACATAGTTAGACAACTTGATATCTAGTTTTATATTTTATTAATATAATTGTTTATTTATTTATTAAAACCCTTGTGTAGGTTAAGCTACCATGTCATATGGCCCAAAAGATCCTACTACCTGTCACCGATAAGACCTATGTTAGCACAAAATAAGGTTCAACTAATCTTTATTTCCCTTTTTAAAAGAAAAAGAATCAAGACCTCAGATCTCGTCATCCCCCACATACTTGAGTATTACTGATTACTGATAATTACAGACTACCACACCCCACCACCTTCTCCTTTCCCCGTTTTTCTAGGACTAATTAACAAATTATTTGACAAAATTTGCATTTGGAAACATATTTGGTATGTGTCTTCACACTCTGTTCCCTTTTTAAAAAATACTCCAAGTTTCAAATAATCTTTCTCTTTCTCTCTCAGCACAAAATCCAGAATCACTCGCAATAAACACACTAAAAACACTCGAGTGTGTAATCTGATCTCTTTTCATTTACATTCATGTTTTCTTGCAGTTTACTTGAGTTTCTGTTTGTTGTTCTTCACTGAAATCTTGAAAAAAGGGGATCTGGGTGTTGTACTAAAATACCTTACTTTCCATCTGGGTTTCCAAAGATTTTGGGGAAAAACCCAAAAGAGTTAAAGATCCAACGAAATCCCTCATTAGGGTTCATTTCCACAGATTCTTGATTTATAAAGCTTCAATCTTTTCCCACGAAATTGATGGTTAAGTCATCAGGTTATAAAATGATAGGAAGCAACGGTTTGTTCTTCCCGATACTTGGATTTGCGTCGATTATTGCTTTTATTTTTCTGTCTTTTGGTGATTTATTGTCTGTAAAATACAAAAACGAGATCAGTTTGAGTTTTGTGGAGAGAAATGGGACTAATTTCGTTGTCGATGATCAATTGTTTTACATCAATGGATGGAATTCGTATTGGTTTATGGACCATGCTGTACACGATCATAGCCGCGCAAGAATCAGAACAATGCTTCAAGCCGCTGCTAAAATGGGTTTGACTGTTTGTCGAACTTGGGCTTTTAATGATGGCGATTATAATGCTCTTCAGATTTCCCCTGGACAATTTGATGAAAGGGTATTTCAGGTATTTGATTCTTTTTATTTCTATTATTCATTTTGGATTTTGGATTACGCAGATTGTTTATGTGTCATGGGTTTTCACTGACTCTTCGTAATTTGATTATGATGATATATGATTTGTGTTTGTAGTTTTCTAGATCGTAATTTATGATGAAATCATTTCAAGAATCTTTTTGATGCTTCACACATTAATAAATTACATAAAAACTCTTGAAATTTTGTTCTGTTGAAACACCATGTTCATGTTTTATTCATGTGGGAAACTTCCCACTTTTAGCAAGTTTCATGTGCCATTAAACATTAGGATTAAAATGAAAGAAATCATACTTTTATTGGTTTGTTTTTTCAAAGTATAATGCCCTAGTAAAAACAATTTGGAAAGTATATTGTTGTAATTGGATGAATTTTTACAAGTGCAATTCCTTAATAAGAAAAAAAATCAAAAATACATTGTTGTAATAGAATGAAATAAATGAGAGTATGTTGCTACTTCATGCATTTAGCCCTAAAGTTTATAAAAGAGTTAGGATTTTTGTTTTATGTTAAAGGTGGTATCTTGATAATTATTTATGTACAACCACTAGCATTGATTATGTTTTTCAATATCTTGATGATGTCATTTTTGTTATTTTCTTTAAACCTTCATATCAATTTTTGTTTGTAGTTGGAACACTTCATAATGGTAGGCGTTGGATGATGTCACTAAGTGAATAAGTCATCGATAAATCATATGATTTTTTTCATCTTCCGTTGAATATCATATTTCAACTCTTGTGGGAAACATTCCAATTTTAGTAAAATTCAAATGTCATTAATAAGTTAAGAAAAGCATACTTTGACTCGAAGCCTATTGGTGATTTTTTTTTATCTTAATTCTTATTTTATATTACCATTAATGGCTTTGTTCTTTAATTTCTAAAAAATATTGTGTTTCTTTCCATAAAACACCCTAGTTTTAGTTGTTTCTTAAGAATTGTGTCCATCATCTTCTATAATATCATCTCCACTTATGTGGGAAACTTCCCATTAAGGGAAAACGCAAGAAATAGCAACATACTTTCATTTTTTTATTTTATGTTTATTATAATAAAAAATACTTCCATACTTTCATTTATATGTTTATTATAGCATTTTACAACAATGAAAAATGTTTTGTATTTGAATGACACTGCTATAATTGAGTAATGATGTGATACGAAGAAATGAAAGTAGGAAACTACAATAAACAAACAAATAAACATACATTCCTATTTCATGCATTTACACATTCCATTAATAGCACCTTCCATATTCCACTAAAAGACAAAAGAATAACCAATGTGAAGTCAACGAGTTCTTTCATCATCAAACGATCACTATTTTATTTTTTCCATTCGTTTTCCTATAATGCCCTCATCATAGTTTTTTTTTTATATATTTTGACTTTTGATGTCATTAATTATATAATGGATGTTAATTTTAGGCATTGGATTATGTCATTGCTGAAGCCCGAGAAGTTGGAATAAGACTTTTATTGAGTTTAGTCAATAACTTGGATGCTTATGGTGGAAAGACTCAATATGTGAAATGGGCATGGGGTGAAGGTGTTGGCTTAAGCCCTTCTAATGACTCATTCTTCTATGATCCATCTATTCGCATTTATTTCAAAAATTATGTCAAGGTACTATTTTAAATTCCTTTCTCTTTATCTATAAAATTTATAAGGTTCGACTTTGTCATTTAGGTTTTTGAAGGGTTGAATGCAAGAAATAGCAACACTATAATTTATGTGTCTAAATATTTAAGAACTTTAAATTTATAAGAAAATAAGAAAATTAATGAACTATTAAAATTGAAATGTTTTTTTTTTTATATTTTAAATTTAAACAAATAATTTAAATAGATAAACAAAATAATTAATAAGCTTTAATTTGGGAATGTTGAAATTAGAAGGTAAGTCCATTAATGAAATTGATATCTATTTATTAGTATATTTATTTTAATTATTACATTAAAATATTATGTGGAATTTAATAGAATAAAAAAAACCTATAAAATTACATGTGGAAAAGAATTAATTCAAAATAACCAAAAAATGACATGTGGCAAATTGAATGAGAATGTAACATGTGGCAAAAAAACCTTCATTTATTAGAGTAGATTTTACTTTAGAGAATCTACCAATTGAGGCAACGTCATCCATATACATAGTTATTTTCAGTGTTGTAATTAGGTGATTTTTGAAAGAATGATGTCCTAAAAAGTCAAAACAATTAAAAGGGTGTGAAGGTTAGTCAAATGTCCAAAATACCCCATCAAAATGACAGAATGCAGGAATTTTGTAGATCTAGACGAGTCACGAGTCAAGTGGCAAATATGTAATTTCATACCGAAGTTTTGTCAAATAAGAAAATGATCCTATTAATTTTCGCCTCCTAAAATGAGAACTATTTCATCTTTCATGACAAATAAGAAATGTATTTAACGTTTTATTTTTGTAGTGACAAATTTAAAACGTGATTCTCGACATTAAAACTATATTTTTTCTTTTCAAATCACTTTTCACATAAAGTAAAAATTACCTATTTGCCCCTTGGCACCATTGAGTGATTTATCTATATACGATTAACTAGTCTTAATTTTTTTTAGTGAAATCTCTGATAAAGTCCCAATATTTTGGATCAGTTTACGGTTTAATCCCAACTTTTATTTTTTGAACAGGAAAGTCCTGATTATTTTATATTTTGCCCAATTAACAAAACATTCCTTATATTTTTGTCAACAAAAAACGAAAGATTATCGTATAAAATTAAATAATGAGGACTTTTTTGTTCAAAAAATATAAATCGTAAACTCAAAACTGACCTAAAGTATTGGGATTTTATCGGAGATTTCCCTTTTTTTTATATATTATAATTTTTTAACTATTATTCTTATTAAATTTTTTTAGACTATTTTAACAAGAAAGAACACAATCACGGGAGTCGAGTATAGAGACGATCCGGTCATCTTTGGCTGGGAATTGATCAATGAACCCCGATGCATCACTGACCGTTCTGGTGACACGTTGCAAGTAAGCCGAATAATATTTTTGTTCTTTTTCCATTAAATGTTCTTTGAATAAATAATGTTTTGAAAAGAAAAAAAATATTCGCGAAAATGATGGGAGGAAAAAAAAAAAGAGAGAAATTTGTAACAAGTTAAAAACTTCATTTCCCTGACTTTCTTTATTAAGTTGTTATTTCTACATAAGTCAAAACTCCTTGTTTCTTTTTTTTTTCTCAATAAATTTGTAGCAAGTCAAAAAGAAACATCTATATATATAGTATATATATTAATATATATATATATATATATATATATATATATATATATATATATATATAGCTTACATTATTTTAACTACATAACTACAGGATTGGATAGAAGAAATGTCAAGCTTCATAAAATCAATCGACAATAAACATTTATTAACAGTTGGTTTGGAAGGATTTTATGGTCCTAAAAGTCCCAAAAGAAAAACCCAAAATCCTGAATTTTGGGCTGCTGACATGGGAGTTGATTTTGTACGCAATTCTGCACCCTCAACAATCGATTTTGCCTCGGTTCATATTTACCCTGATCAATGGTAACCCTTTCTTTTTTTTTATCATCTTTTTTCAAGAATTGTACAAATTATTTTACTTTTCATTAGATAATAAAGAGTAAATTACACGAATGGTTCCTAACTTATTTTTTTAACTTTGAAGGTTCCTAGTGTTTGTTTTTGTTATGCGTTTGGTCTCTATCTTACCTAAAAAGACTATTTTGCCCTTGATTTTTTAATTTATTTAAATAAACACACCCCCTCATCTTACTTTACATACCCCATCATTTTTCCCTATTTAAATAATAGTCTTTATAGGTAAGACAGGGACTAAGTGCGTAACAACAACAAACAGGAGGGACCTTTCGAGTTAAAAAAATAAGTCGGGGACCAAGCGCGTAAATTACCCCAAACCAAAGGGACCATTCGTGTAGTTTACTCTTAGATAAATAAGAAAAAAGATCGGAAGTAAGATATGAATACCATGGTTTCATAAAAATGCATAAAGAGATGCTATAATACACAAATATTATGAAAGCAAGTTGTTAATTCTTGCATTTAACCTTTTTATAAAAGGTATTTTTTGTAGTGATTAAACAGTTCTACATTTTCTGACACTCGAAGGAAGCCGGTTTTATCGGTTGATATCTCAAAAAAAATATACTAAGGAAAAAAAAAAGGATAATGTATTTTTACCATTTACCGATTTAGTCATGGAACTATTGTTTTTTACTGATTTAGCCACCAAACTATAATTACAATAATCGTAAAAAGATAGTTCAATTGCTAAATCGATAAAGTAGTGGAAGTTGGATGTGTTTTTCCTTTTTTTTTCAAAACCATGTAACAAGATAATTAGGTTGCTAAATAGATAAAATGGTGAAAGTAACAAGTGGTTTTTTGTATTTTGCCCTCAAAAACATTTCAATTTTAATGGGACAAATGTTTGGCGTAGAGCTTTTAGTTTATTCTTTTTAAAAGCTCACAAAAACATAGGAGCTTCTAGCTTTTATTTTAAACAAAAAAACTCTAAATCCCAAAAGTTACTTAGCTTTTAGTTTTTAGTTTTAAACTAATATTTAAATTTAAAAGCTAACAGCTATTTTTGTCAAACACATCTATATAAATAAAATAAAAGTTACTGTTTCCAACTACGAGCTAGTTTTCAAAACATATCATTTATGTTTCAACGCTACAAATTTAGTTTTGACAAAGAACAATTCGGGCGTGTTTGGTGTAGAGTTTTTAATTTTCCATTTTAAAAGCTCGCAAAAACACATGAGCTTTTACTCTTTATTTGAAACAAAAAACTCAATCCCAAAAGCTACTTACCTTTTACCTTTTAGTTTTAAACTAATTTTATACATTTAAAAGCTAACTACTTTTACCAAACACTTCCGTATAAATAAGAGTTACACAACTAGTTTCGTGTAACATATCATTTATGTTTTTCAATGAGACAAATATCGTATCAACAAATAACATTTTATGTAGGTTTAAAAACAAAAGTCTCGAAGGAAAACTAAAATTCGTAGCGGATTGGATGCACTCTCACATCGAAGACGGGGACAAAGTGCTAAAAAAACCCGTAATGTTTACAGAATTCGGATTATCGGATTTAAACAAAGGGTTTGACCCTTCACAAAGAGACGAATTTTATAAAATTGTGTTTGATGTTATATATGAATCCGCAAAGAAAAAAGGCGCGGGTGGAGGGTCGTTTGCATGGCAATTTTTGGTGGAAGGAATGGAGGATTTTAATGATGATTTTGGGATTGTTCCATGGAAAAGAGCTTCAACTTATCGGATTATAACCCGACATACGTGTAGGTTAGCAAAGATTCATGGAGTTGGTATGATGATAACACGAAATATGAAGAATATTTGTAAGGGTAAATGGTGAAAGGAGGTTGAAACTTTGTGATTTTGATGGAAATAATTGAGTTTGGAGACGTGAAGTTTGAGGGTTTAGTTTAATAGGTATATCGTTATGTATACTTGTTTGATCATACAATACTTAATCTATAGAAAAGGGATTTTCACTATAAGGCTCTTAGCTTTTAGGCTTATAAAAAGTTAGTTTATCAATGTATTATGAATTTTACAAGAAAATTAATGCGGTCAATGAGTTTGGTGGACCAGTCTGCATTGAATGCAATTTATACCAACATTTGTAGTAGAAAAAAAGTCAAAACTTGTTAAATTGCAATAAACTAAAAAAAAATGGTGTAACCTACTTTTATTTTTTATTTCTTTCTCTATTTTTCTCCAACATTTTCCCGTTTATTCCTCCATTTTGGGAGATATGAATAGTATTACACCAAATATGTTGTTATACTATTTATTTCTTCTAAAATGGAGATGAATTTTGCATTATTGGTTTTAGTTCTTCTGTTTATATATTTATATATTTTTAATTTATTTTTACCTACTAATTACAGTTTAAATATAATATTTAATACTTATAATATTTTGTTATATATTAAATTATATTAATTAATTATAAATATAAAGTTTGTTTTTTATTCATCAAATTCATATAAAAATTTGAATACATATTGAAATTTTAAAAACGACAACATATTTTACAAAAACTTATAATTAAAAATGTGTATGTTTAATATTTATATAAATGTATGTATAATATTTATTTAAAAGTATGTATGTGTAATATTTTTTATAAATGCATGTATAATATATATATATATATATATATATATATATATATATATATATATATATATATATATATATATATAAGTTTATTATAAATATAATCTTTTGTATTTAATATTAATGTAATGAAAAAAT
This sequence comes from Lactuca saligna, assembly GCF_052625555.1. Taxonomy (NCBI): domain Eukaryota; kingdom Viridiplantae; phylum Streptophyta; class Magnoliopsida; order Asterales; family Asteraceae; genus Lactuca; species Lactuca saligna. The sequence goes on along the minus strand of NC_136424.1, from coordinate 199,004,689 downwards.
ATAAATTATATATTTATTGAAATTAAATTAGTAGATAGGTGTTTTTGATAATCTATATAAGTTAGAATAATGGAATATATTATGAATATATTTTTTTTGTAGTAAAAATGAAGTAAAAAATAAAATAGGATTGAAGATGAAACATTTTTTACTCCAGGGGAAAAATGAAGGTATGTTTGAAATGGTTTTAGATATCCTATTGATATTTTTATAAAAAATCAACTTATAATTAACTATTTATAATCAGTTTTTTCGAAAAATAATATAATTTCAACCAATAAAAATATTCTAAAAATTAATTAAAGTATATGGTAAAATGGGATGTATCTTAACCTTTTCTAAAATGGGTTGGCTAAAATAAAATGGTTTATAAAGTAGATTATGCACACCAAAGTACCAAAAGCTTACGCACAAACATATCTAAGTTTTGGAACTCTCGTAAATTTGCACTTGTTTCTATTTCTCCATTTTTAATTTTAAGATTATTAACGAAATTAAAAATATGTTGAGAGGTTTGGATTTGCGAGAAACAAGTACTAAACTCACCCAAAATTTTGTTTGGTGCAGAATGATACTTAAATTCATTGATAAAAATAAGTATTTTAAATTTAACATGTAGTAATTTTATTAATTTTTAAAATATATATTTGTTTTTTTAATTGAATTATTATAAGGTACTAGTATTTTGACAATTATTAAACATTCAAATTAAATTTCTTCTATTTTCCATAAAATATATAAGATTTAAAGGATTCTAATCAAAATGAGTTCTTTTTCTGTAAAGCAATAAATAAAATAGGAATGTAGATTCCCAACAAGCTTAAAGGATTATTTAATGCAAATTAAATGGTATCAAAAAAACTTTTTCAAGCTATGTACTCACCCAAAAACTCATTAAAAGGATCAAATCAAGTGAAGAATACAATTTGACACACAAAATATGAAATTACTAAAGCTTGTTATAGTGGACTTCGAAATTGCTAAAGCAAAGATTGTTGCATAAAGTTTGTACCATAGACAAGCATTGATTTCAAGAAGACATATACCCAATTTCCACACTATAAAGCATTGATCCAAGTTTAAGAAATAACTAAAAAAACAGCTATGCTAATAACATTAAACCCTCGAATCATTTTGGCATTTCATCGAACAGTTGTACTACAGTACTACAATGGAGCTCACACACGCTTTACTAATCTGGGAGAAATCTTGGAAGGAGATTTAGCAACAATTTTTTCTTCACCCACCTTTCTCAATCTCTTCTTACCCTTTGAAAGTGTCTTAATCGGCTCCTCAGTCGCTGTTTTCTGACCACGAGTCCTTGAAGCGATTGTAGGCATCTGAGACTCAACAACTTTAGAGCTTCTCGCGGGGCTTTTCTTTGTATTCGCAACGAGATCAAACTCATCAGAAAGCTTCCTCACCGGAAACTTCCTAGCTGACATGTTCTCCTCAACCTCATCATCATCCTCGTCAACCAAACCCAGAAATCGCCTCTTCCGCTTGTTAGCTAACGGAGCTGGCGGCGGCGACGGACTACGTTCAAAATCAGTGCTTTGCTTCTTTTTCGCTGATTTTTCGAAGGATTTAGAAATGGGTTTTTTCTTCGACGACGAAGGGCTTATGGACTCCTTCTTCTTGATTGACTCCTCGATCTGGCTCCGAAGCTTCTCGACGTTGCCTTCGATGCGCCCTTGAAGACGATGGCGCTTGAAGTTCAAGCCACCCATTGACCAGTGAGCTTCTTCTGCCCACGACATTAAAGGGTCTGTAACAGAAACTGGTGGGTCGACTCGGTAAGAGTTGTACTTGATGTCTGTGTAGATCCGTGGTCTTGGGAGGCCGCTTCCGTAAAACTTTCCGGGACCTAAAGCCACCACCATCTCTCAGATCTCTCTGTAAAAGCACAAACAGGAAGCAAATATATATATATATGGTTTTGTAGCGATTAGGTCTAGGAAATGAAATGGAGATGTCTAAGTGACGTTTCAGATGGATATGGCATCTTATAGATAGTGATTTGGGGGTTTTTATGGCGGGAGGGATATGGCGCGCCAAGCATTTTAGGCGGGACAGCAAGGTTTTTAGAGTTTGGGGGCGCCAAGGTAATAATGCGGAAGTGGGCCAAGTTGGTTTGCAAATAAATACAGTATTTTTTTATTTTTTATTTTAATCTTTAACTTTTATAATAAAATTGAATTTAATGAAAAACACATTTATATTTATATTATACTAACCGTTTACATGTGCCAAACCTCGGGTGAAAATAAAGTTTTCCGAATATTAGTTTCTTTCATAAAATTATTTTTCTGTTGTGTGAACAATTTTTTTTCCAGCTATTAAGCTCCATTAGAAAATTATTACATGTAAAACCTATCAGTAGTATCAGAGCATATGGTTGTCTAACAACTGATAGTACATTGCTTGAACTTGAACAAAACCCGACTTGAAGAATTTGCAGAATTGTAATTCTGTCGCACCACAACGTTGTGATCCTCTTCTACGATGTGGGGATCTGATGATCCACATTTTTTCTTCGTCCTGTCACGACATAGTGAACGCACTATTCAGCGCATTTGTTTGCTTAATTCAAAATTGATTAGGATAATTACTCCAGTTAATATTATTGTAATTATTTAAAACCTGAAGATTCAACTTGGTAATATGATATTTTATATCTTAAATTTGTGAATTAACCTTATGATTTAATTAATTTAACTAGTTAATTAAAAGATAAAGACTAAAATCATAATTGGTTTATTTTAAATTAAATTAATTTTATATTGATTTCGAAAATTTAAAATTAAACCTAGTATTTTAGAAAAGTTTTAAAATACAGCTTATACTATTTGTATACTTAAAAGTTTGTTATATTATATGTATAAGAAAAGTTAATCGAATCGCTAGTACGTTTCATTCACGAAGTCATACTATAAAGGGAGTTTAAGAAAGCGGCATATAAAATAACCGACATTAGGTATCCACTCTTACCCATCGCTCTCTTTTATGGTGGATGGTCGTTAACCGAACAGATTTTATAGTTCATAATCTCATTATAATTACAATGATAAAATTTAACTAAATCTTTATAAAATCTCATTCTTAATTACTTTAGGAAAAATGTGAAAAGTATGTTAACCCATAAAAAACGCGCATCATGTTTTATATGTCGTTAGTGGAGCGTGTGTGGTTAACCGACAAACTAATAGGGACTATAAAGAGATATGATGGGCATCTCGAAAATTATCATTTTTATGGAGCATGTGTGGTTAACCGGTACATCAATGTGAGATGATAAAGGACATCAAAGTTGTCAAGCGGCTTTGCATGGTTATTCACATCGCATTTATGATCATCGGCATCTCAGTCATAAAAGTGAGAGCATAATCTGAAATTAAACATGTCATTAATAATATTCAATGAATCTCAAAATATTTAGGAGTTTCATAAGATTAGAATTGGTAAAAGCTTTACCTGCCTAAAATAGATTCGAATTTGATTACGGTAGTTATCTTCAAAGTTCGAATCGCAAAATATGGATCATAGCCTTAATTTAAATTTATGGGTTAATAATTCAGGAGTAAAATCAACTAACTTGAATTCTCTTTTTTTATCCTACTTTTAAACTTCTTATGGAGATAGTTATTGTCACACCCCCGAACCAGACGGCGGAAACGTCCGAGGGCTGTTGTGACTCAATTGAATACCATCACAGTGAATATACATGAAACATAACATCATTCATCATCATGCATTGAAATAGTACAACTGGTAGTGTTTACATTTAGTATATTGTTTCAAAACATTACATTCCCAAAAGTAGATTGTTCGATACTAGTTAAACAAACAACATGACATCACTGAATACATTTTTCCTTTCGATTTACCTGTTACCTGAGAATACAAGCATTTTGAAAAACGTCAACATATGAAATGTTGGTGAGTTCATAAGTAATGTTTGAAATAAAACGTTTTGTATTGTTTTGAAAACCACCAGAAAATCCGATATTTTCTGAAAATAGTATCGTATAAAAAGTGTGAAGATCCGTAAGTATGCTTGTTTGTTTCTATAAATGTAAGAATAATTGCTAGACTTGGTATGCATCTCGCAGGTGTATGTATTGAAAACCCTAGGAAAACCCGATGTTTTCCTAATACTTTGAATTCCGCGTTATATATTTTGTTATACCATTACGACGTGTGTATTCGATAATTCCAGGTGTCATTGGATTAATTATGGTTTGTGAATCGTTATAAACACGCATTAATGAAAACGACTAGTTTACAACCATACAAACGATCCCTTAGGCATCGTCCGTATCATTCACTTAATCCAACCACCCCGACTTCTCAAAGCCTCACAACCAAGGAGAAAAGAGGGTGTGAAGCCCCCGATATTTCCATAGGTTGTTCAAGGCTATCGTGAATGCGAAGGGCCCTTGGCCCGACTCGCATTGGTGAATTCTCGACTTTGTTGGCAGTACCAAAGGACCCTTGGGGCCCAACAGCACAAAAGCCATTGAAAGTCCTTTTACACGAAATTAGGTCATATAAGACCCAACGACATGTAAGCGAGTTACCTTTGGGCCTAAAGATCATGTCATTGGACTAGCTAGGCCCAACAAGCACGATTTGAAACTTTCGGGCCCCAAGATGGTGTATCGACGTCTGGTGAATTCTCACATGTGTATTGACTTCTGGTGAATTTGCGCGTGTGTATTGACTTCTGGTGAATTTCCGCGTGTGTATTGAAGTTTCGCCGTGTATTAGTTTTTGATTCGTGGTTGATTCGAGACCGAATCAATTCGTTTGATAACGATTTTGGTGTTGAAGGTGTATTATATTTCGTCGGTAGTCGTGGTACTAGTATTTTATCATAACAGATTTATTGGTTAAAACATTAGGATTTCTTTTTGGAGCCCCTTTCTTTTGGATAAATTTACAATTTTGACCCTTTGAATAAAAGAATTTCTATTTTAGTCCTTAAACCATTTTTCTTGACATTTTAGTATCAAAACTTGTTGAAAAGGTATTTCAGCTCAAATTTATTTGAAAAACAGTTTTAGTCCCTCAAAATGAAGTTTTCTCGGTTGAACCCTCTATTTTCGCAAGTTTTACACTTTTGGCCCAAAATAGAAAACTTTTGCATCTTTGGTCCCTTTTAAATATGAAAAGTATTTTTAACCCTTGAAATGGACTTGGAGCACTAGTAGTCCCCTGTTTTACAGAAAAGTACAGTTTCAGCCCCTCTAATTTGAAAATCTCGCAAATTGGGCCTTATTGGGCCGAAATGTTCATTTTTGGCCCATTATGCTTAAAATTTTACATTTTAATCCTTCAAGAGAGTATATTTCCAGGAAATACTTTGTTAAAACTGTTTTGTTCCATTTCAACCACCAGAATTCATATTTTGTCATTTTGGGCCCTTTAATTTTATGTTTTTAACATTTTGAGTCCAAAAATGGGTTTTTAGCCCAAAAATGTTCATATTAACCAACTTAGTTATTTTTCTAGAAATCATTTGTGTGTAATAATATGTTTTATACTTGTTTCATACAACCTAATTTAAATCTTGCCTTTAAGGACTTTTTGACTAGATCCAACACCACAATCTCATAAAAACATGATTATAAACATACAAATCACACAAAGCATACATATACCTATAGATCTACACATTTTCTTGTATCCCCCCCTCCCCCACAAAACTCATAAAAACCGAAAAATAGGGGGTATGAAGCTCACCTTGAGTTGTAGTTTCGGTTTTGAAGAGAGAAAATAAAAAAATTTCGACCTAGCAAGTCTCCTTGGTAGATCTCGAGTTTAGTGACTTCTAAGGTGCATGATCACAAGTTGGAATAGATTTAGAAGAGATTTTTTGATGAAATGAAGTAGCTAGATCATGGATTAGTCATCAACTTACCTTAGATGATGTGTTTGTGGGAAAAAACTCCTTGAAAAAGCTCTTGATTCTCAAAACTTTTGAAGAAGGAGGGAGGAGATGTTCTTCAAGACTTAGAGAGAATGGAATGAATTTTTGTGAGTGTGTTGTGTTCGGCCGAGAGCAAGAGAGAGAGAAAGAAATAGACCTTGTGGTGATATGTGCATGGAAGTATGAGATAGGTTGCATGGAAAACCAACATGCAAAAATGAGGTGGCTATGAAAGTCAACTCTCCCTTTTTACATGGGCTTGGGCCGAAATTTGAGGAGAAAAAAAAATTGTACTTTATTGACCCTAAGCCCATACTAGAGTTAAGTTGAATGATTGTTGGCCCTATAAAATATAAGTGTGATTTTTATACTTGTTGGGCTAGTTTAGGTTAATTATGGTTCATAATGGTTCATATAATTGATTTATTTCATTCTAGGCCCAATATGGCCCAAAATGTTGGAAATAAATGAAAGTGGGTCCAATTAGAGCCCATTTAAAGGTTCTAAGCCCAAGATAGTCAAGTTGGAAGCTTATTGGCCCATTGGGCCCAATAAGGAAGTCCTAGTCCAAAATGGACCTACACAAGAACTTCTAGGGTTTCCAATTACTTGTTGACTATTTGAAATGCTTGTATGGTGTACTTGATTGAAATTTTTGTTGCCATGAAGTAAGCATCATACATGCTCTTAAGTTTTTGATTCATAATTTTACTTAAGTGTTGAAATTACAAGACACAAAATTTCTAGTTGTGACATCATCCCCCCGTTAAAGGGAATTTCGTCCCGAAATTATGTTTGTAAGCTAGATTTAAGAATGCTAGAATAGGTGAGGGTACTTTTGCTTCATTTGGTCCTCGCGTTCCCACGTGAATTCTGGTCCACGCTTTGCGTTCCACTGTAGTTTCACGATTGGGATGTGACTTTGCTTAGTACGCTTCACCTCCCTGTCCATGATTTCAATCGGCTCTTCCACGAACAGGAGATTCTCGTTGATTTCGATCTCGTCAAGGGGAATGACGAGTGTTTCCTCTGATAGGCACTTCTTTAGATTAGAGACATGGAACACGAGGTGTACACTGTTTAGCTCTATGGGTAGTTGCAGTTTGTATGCCACTGGACCTATTCGGGCGACGATTTCAAAAGGTCTAATGTATCGTGGGTTCAGTTTTCCCCGCTTCCCAAAAAGAATAACTCCTTTCCAGGGTGAGACTTTTACCAGTACTCGATCCCCGACCTGAAATTCTAAGGGCTTTCGCCGTTTATCGGCGTAGCTCTTTTGTCGGCCGCGCGATGCTTGTAATCGAGCTCTGATTTGAATGATCTTTTTCCGTGGTTTCACGAATGATCTCCGGTCCCGTTAGCGCTTTGTCCGAAGTGAGTGCTCTGGCTAGCTGGGTATCGCCCACCTCAGCCCAACATAACGGTGATATACACTTACGCCCGTATAATGCTTCGAAAGGAGCGACCTTGATGCTCGAATGGTAACTGTTGTTATACGAGAATTCGACTAAATGTAAATGGGTATCCCAAGACTTCCCAAAGTCTATCACACATGCGCGAAGCATGTCTTCGAGCGTTTGAATGGTTCGTTCACTTTGACCATCCGTTTGTGGATGATAAGCAGTGCTCGTGTCGAGGTGAGTTCCTAGTGCTTTCTGGACTTTGAGTTGATGGTATCTGGACCGTAGATCTATCTTAGAAAAATAACTAGCTCCTTGGAGTTGGTCAAATAGATCGTCGATTCGTGGGAGTGGATAGCGATTTTTGACAGTGAGTTTATTTAACTCTCTGTAATCGATGCACATTCTAAAAGATCCGTCCTTCTTTTTGACAAAGAGGACTGGAGCTCCCCATGGCGAGTAACTAGGTCAGATGAATCCCTTGTCCAAGAGTTCACTGAGTTGGCTGGACAAATCCTGCATTTTAGCAGGAGCTAGCCGGTAGGGTGATTTAGCGAGAGGAGTTGCTCCTGGAACGAGGTCAATTCGGAACTCCACTTGTCTCTCTAGGGGTACTCCAGGAAGATCTTCAGGAAACACGCCTGGGAACTCACGTGCTACAAGAATGTCTTGATCGTTAACCCCTTCCTTGGTTTTATCCACTATGTGAGCCAGGAACGCCAAATTGTTCTTTCGTAGATGTTTCTGTGCCTGGATGCACGAGATGAGGCGAAGGTTCATGCTAGGTTTGCCTCCGTAAATTACTAGGGTTTCGTGATTGGGAAGGTGAAGGCGAACGACCTTCTCGTGACACATAATTTCGGCATGGTGGGGGCTTAACCAGTCCATGCCGATAATCACATCAAAACTCCTAATGGAAACCGACATTAAGTCTATTCGAAAGACGTGTTGATTTAAGGTTAGGGTACATCCGGTGTAGATTTCCCCAGTGGATTCGGCTTTCCCATTGGCCATTTCCACTGTAAAGGTTTCATTGAGCTTCTGGAGTTGTTGTTTTAATAAATGCTTAAATTTATTGCTTACGAAACTTCGCTCCTGTAGCACCTGGTTTCCGGTATGTGAATTTTATTTGAGCATTGCCCTATTTTAGCCTTGGACTCGGCGAGTCATAAGGTCCGACTCGCCGAGTAGGGACGAGACTCAGGACACGTTTTAAGTGGGCGACTCGGCGAGTCCATATCCTGGACTCGGCGAGTCACCGTTGCTGGATGAAACCCTAAGTTTCAAGGGTTTGCACCCTATTTAAACCCTCATTCCGCCCCAACTCGTCCCCATTCACACCCAGAACTCCCCCAACATCGTTTTCCCTTATTTCCTAGAGAGATTGAAGTGTTCTTGGTGTGTTCTTGAAGGTTTTGAGGAGAAAGAGGAGTAGATCAAGAAGAGGAGAAGGAGATCAGCCATCTTTGTGTCATTTCAACATTTCCCTTGAGGTATATCTCGTTTTTCCCTTGTTTCTATGCTTAACATCCCATTTGAGACACTCTTGAGCAATCCTTCAAGCTTGTTTGTGCTTAATGTTTCGTAATAAGTGGATTAACCTTTAGATCTAGGCAAGATTGAGCTCCAGGAGCTCAGATCTGTTAGCTTTATGGCCCCATGTGGCTTGTTCATCCTAGATCTACCCTTTTGAGGCATTTTGCACCCTAAAATCCACATTAGTGAATATCCACACGTAAAGTTGGAAACTTTACGTGTGATTTGTGTCCTAGAAGTCCAGATCTATGAATGGCATGGACTGAAATCGAGTAAATCGGTGTATTTGGTGGATGCATGGCGGCGACTCGGCGAGTCGTATTGGCGACTCGGCGAGTCTGGTCGCGAGTCACCGATTTGGTCCCTTCATGATGTATCGAGTTGAGCCGTGAGTCACAGGGGGTGACTCGGTGAGTTGGGAGCTGAACTCACCGATGTTAGGACTCGGCGAGTCCAAGGCAATCTTCATAGATCAAGAACAGACTCGGCGAGTTGTTCATACAACTCGGCGAGTCTTAGCATAAAGTGTTCTTCGGATGAAGATGAACTCGACGAGTTGTTCATACAACTCGGCGAGTAGGGTGAAGGAGTTGAATGACAGTTAGAAGATGAACTCGTCGAGTCATAGCCCAACTCGACGAGTAGAACCAGGGACCCAGAACAATAGTTTGCTAGGGACTCGGCGAGTGGAGATCCACTCGGCGAGTCGGGTCAACTGAAAGTTGACTCTAGCGTTGGCTTAGAGCTAGACCGGGGGTAAAATGGTCATTTTACCTAAAGGACAGTTAGCAGTGTTTGATTGAGTATGTTGTGGGAATTGCAGCCGAAGGACTCCCGGAGCAGCAGCAGTCAGTTAGTTCCCGATCAGTTCAGTAGCTACTTTGAGGTGAGTTACCTTCCAGTAGCGGTGGGTCTAAGGCCACAATGCCGGCCCACCAGTAGGAGACGTATGATAGATGATTGTCTTTGTGAAATCATCTAGGTTTGCTATTACCTGTTATGTTATATGCTATCATGATACGTTATATGCAATAGTAGTTGAGTTCGGTTGTTAGGACCGCTGGGTAGTCAGACACCCCAGAATTATCTGACTGTATCTGATGGTATGCTTGTATGATTGGTCTGTTATGTTATGCGATAGAGGTAACGGGAGGGGACCAGTCCCCGAGGATCGGTTGTTAGGACCGATGGGTAGTCAGCACCCCAGAATGGCTTGATATGGGTAGTCAGCACCCCATAATGGCTTGACATGGGTAGTCAGCACCCCAGAATGGCTTGACACGGGTAAGACGGCACCCCAGAATGGCCGTATGGGTAGGTCGGCACCCCAGAATGGCCGTACCGGGTAGTCAGGCACCCCATAATAGCCTGGCAGTACGTATGTTATGTGTTTGTATGGTATGTGGTACGTTGGGGGAATTCACTAAGCTTTGTGCTTACGTTTACAATTTTGTTTTCAGGTACCTCTGCATCAAAGGGGAAGGAGCCGACGCGGTAGCGGCACGTCATACACACACTCTTCGGTTTCCGCATTTACGAGATTTACTGGGATTGTACTCTGATATTTTGATGGGATGTATGGTTTGACCTTTTAGAACATGGTTACGATGTGCTATGGTGTGATCAAACAATGTTTTTATTTATTAATGTTTTCTAAAGTAATATTTTAAAATGAAATTTCGGACGTAAAAATTTGGGTCGTTACAAGTTGGTATCAGAGCCCTGGTTTGAGGGATTCGGACACGCCTTCGGGAGTGTTTGGACTCAAATCGAGGGATTGAAAGATTTTCCAAAAGAAATTGTTCTTTAAAACCCGGAAAAGAGTCATAAGAAAGAGCAAAGTGTGTGACGTGCGCGACCGGCCAAGCTCAAGTAAGTGTTCCCCATAGTACCCATACAAGTTTATGTTATGTTTATCAGCTTACGTAGAACTGAATGCTAGAATAGGCTAAGGATCTAGGAGTGATGCCTTATGTGCCTGCTTATGTGTTACGGCTTTATGAATATTGCATGCTAGAATTGAGTAGACAGCAGTAGGATAGCCTGTTTAGGTTATGCCTGATAGTATGAGCTCAGCATCCTATGTTAAGTGTCGTTTCTTGTTATAAGAATAGTTTTGGCTTGAGTCTGCTTTTCCCTTATCCGAATGTTGCTTGCTTCGTGCTTGGTGGGATTCTGAGTAATGGGAATTAGCCACTAGGTAAACACGCCACACCACATGTAATCAGGGTTGAATAATCCCAAAGTATTGGAACTGGCCCTATTGCGCAGCTCTTGTTTGAGTCCAACCGTTGTAGGGACGGATCTTTTACTTGAAGGATTATCTAATCCTCATCACATGTGATGGTGTTTAGGTGGTGGCTAACTGGCATTATGAGGAGACCTACAACAGCTGAGGACCAGTCGTGTTGAACTTGAGTTTTCCTAGGGCAAGCCTAGGATGAGAATAACAGAGAGTAGCAGTAGTAAAGGGGAGCTGGTGGAGTCGAGGAACTCCTCGGAGAAGGTACGGGTAGATGTGGAAGGTAGTATGGGCCCGTACTACTGAAAGCAGAGGATCCGTACCCGAGCCGAGGAAGGCCAAGACGAGACCAAGGAACCTGTAAGTAGTTGAGATCCCTCAGAAAGTAGCAGTACCACTAATGATTATTATGATGTTTTGCAGAATGGTGGTACTTCGACCGAGACCGACAGATGGCGGGTCAGGAGAGGGGTCAGGTTCGGGATCAGGCACCGAGCCGATTGATGAGAGGCTACGTGAGTTCATCACGTCGGAGATCACTAGGGGCATCCTTGAGTCGACCCCCATCATCTTTGGGTCGATCAAGGAAGGGATCGTGGAGTTGATGGAGGATCGCCTACGGGCATTCAGGAGCGACTTGGCCTCTAGCCAGTCGGGATCTCGCACACTGTCCTTCAAGGACTTCAGGGGCAGTGGTGCGCCGGATTTCCATGGGGTGAAGGACCCCATTGTCGCCAGGCGGTGGATTGCGGATATTGAGTCCGCCCAGTTGACCAACTTCTGCCCCGAGGGGTCGAAGGTGAGGTACGCAGCAGGGTGTTTACGGGACCGAGCCCGAGATTGGTGGGAGTCAGTGGGTGACTCGTTGGGAGCCTCGGCTATCGAGGCAATGACCTGGTCGGACTTTGTGGCTAGGTTCAGGGCAGAGTTTGCACCAGCGGTCGAGCTTCAACAGCTGGCCAGGGAGTTTCTAGACATGAGGCAGACGACAGAGACCGTGGCGGAGATCACCGCCAAGTTTCGGGAGAGGGCTTTATTGGTGCCCCAGTATGCAGGTGACGAGGATATGAGGAGGACTCGTTACCATGATATGCTACGAGCCGACATTCGGGAGCATGTTAGCTTTTCGGCTTGCCCTACCTTGGACTCCATGATTGCCAGGGCTAGGGAGAGAGATAGATTTGGAGCACATCCAGAAACGGAAACTTGAGGACGGTCAAGCAGCAGGGGCTTCGGGGAAGAAGCCCAAGGGATCAGATGGGAGGCCGAAAGGCCAGTCGGGACCGAGCCGCTGCAGGAGGTGCGGCAGGCCGCACGAGGGGGCGTGCAGGATGGGATCGTCAGGCTGCTACAAGTGCGGCAAGTTTGGGCATATCAGCAGGGATTGCACTGCTCCTGCGACAGTTATTCAGACATCGGAGTTGCTGTGTTTCCACTGCAACCAGAGAGGCCACAAGAAGGCCAATTGCCCCATGTTGACAGTTTCAGTGCCAGTGAAGGCACCAGCTCCAGCGACCCTGCGGATCACGGATGGCCGTCAGGGCAAGGCAGAGGCTCCAGTGGTGAGGAGTCGGGCATTTCAGTTGACTGCCGAGGAGGCACGCGCCGCGCCCGATGTGGTGACGGGTATGATTCCTTCCTTCTATCTTTTATTTTACGTTGTTATGATATTGATATGTGCGCCGTATGTATATATCTGTAATAGGATCGTTCATGTGAACGACATCCCGATTCAGGTATTGTTCGACTCGGGTGCATCCCGATCATTCGTTTCTCTTGCTCTTAGCAAGAGATTTCATGAGACTTCAGGCGAGTTAGATTGCCCATTAGAGGTAGAGATTGCTGACGATCGATCGGTGCGAGCATCGATGGTGTTTCGAGATTGTGTTCTGCGACTGTTTGAGGAGCGTTACCTGGTAGACTTGGTTCCCATTCCATTGCGTGGGAACAAGGTGATTATTGGTATGGATTGGTTGAGCCCTAATGGGGCAGTGATAGATTGCGCGCAGCAGCTAGTGCGAGTCAGGACCCCAAGCGGGGGAGAGTTAGTGATTCATGGAGAGCGGCCGCAGTGTGGACCCACTGTATGTTCAGCAGCGAGGGCTAGGCGCTACCTCCAGCAGGGATGCGCGGGTTATGTTGCGTATGTGATGGATACCCGGGAGGCGGGTAAGGCGACCGTGAGCGAGGTCCCGGTGGTTCGAGATTTTGCTGATGTTTTCCCAGAGGAACTACCTGGGATACCTCCGGAGCGACAGGTGGAGTTCAGGATTGACCTCATTCCCGGTGCGGCTCCGATAGCCAAAGCACCATATCGGTTGGCTCCTCCCGAGATGCAGGAGTTGTCTACGCAGCTGCAGGAGCTGCTGGACAAGGGATTTATTCAGCCGAGCAGTTCACCCTGGGGAGCCCCGATTCTGTTTGTAAGAAAGAAGGACGGGTCGCATCGGATGTGTATAGATTATCGGGAGCTGAACAAGGTAACGGTGAAGAACCGATACCCGCTTCCGAGGATTGACGACCTATTTGACCAGCTTCAGGGAGCATCTTGGTTCTCCAAGATTGACTTGCGTTCAGGGTATCATCAGATGAGGGTCAGGGAGGAGGATATGCAGAAGACTGCGTTTCGGACGCGCTATGGTCATTACGAGTTCGTGGTGATGCCGTTTGGGCTCACCAATGCTCCTGCCGCGTTCATGGACCTCATGAACCGCGTGTGTAGACCGATGCTGGATCGGTCTGTGATAGTCTTTATCGATGATATCTTGGTCTATTCCAAGACTCGGGAAGAACACGAGGAGCATCTGAGGGAGGTATTGGAGACCCTGAGGAGGGAGAGCTTGTATGCCAAGTTCTCCAAGTGTGAGTTTTGGTTGCGCGAGGTGCAATTTCTTGGACACCTCGTCAACCAGAATGGGATTCTGGTTGATCCGGCCAAGGTCGAGGCCATGATGAGATGGGAGGTCCCGAAGTCTCCACCCGAGATTCGGAGCTTCCTGGGATTGGCGGGCTACTATCGGAGATTTATCCAAGATTTCTCCAAGATAGCCGTACCCCTGACACGACTGACGAAGAAAGCCGTGGTCTTTCGGTGGGGACCCGAGCAGCAGGCTGCGTTTGAGATGCTGAGACAGAGATTGTGTGAGGCACCGATCCTAGCCCTGCCTGAGGGTGTAGAGGATTTTGTGGTTTACTGCGATGCATCCATTTCAGGGTTGGGCGCAGTTCTGATGCAGAGGGGGCATGTCATTGCCTACGCTTCGCGGCAGCTCAAGCCTCACGAGGCAAATTACCCGACGCACGATTTGGAGTTGGGGGCGGTGGTCTTTGCCCTCAAGATTTGGCGGCATTACCTCTACGGGGTTCGGTGTACCATCTACACGGACCACAAGAGTTTGAGGTACCTCATGGACCAGCCGAATCTGAATATGAGGCAGCGGCGGTGGTTGGACGTGGTGAAGGATTATGATTGCGAGATCCTTTACCACCCGGGGAAGGCCAATGTGGTGGCCGATGCGCTTAGCCGCAAGACGGTGCCGATCAGGGACGTCTGTTTGAGGATGACTGTGGTGACTCCCCTGTTGGAGCAGATTTAGGAGGCTCAACAGGAGGCTATCAAGGAGGAGCATCGGAAGAGCGAGCGTGTGGTGGGTCAGGTTTCCTCCTTTGATTATGATGGCAGAGGACTTTTGACATTACACCGTAGGGTGTGGGTGCCGTATCACGGTGGCGTGCGACAGATTCTGATGGAGGAGGCGCACAAGTCCCGATTTTCTATTCATCCCGGGGCGACGAAGATGTATAGGGATCTTCGTCCGGATTATTGGTGGCCTTGCATGAAGCGGGATGTGGCATGGTACGTCGAGCGGTGTTTGACCTGCAGGAAGGTCAAGGCCGAACATCAGAGGCCGCATGGCAAGATGCAGCCGTTGGATATTCCACTGTGGAAATGGGAAGATATCATGATGGATTTTATCACAAAGCTTCCCAGGACCGCACGTGGAGTGGATTCGATTTGGGTCATCGTGGATAGATTGACCAAGAGTGCTCACTTTATTCCAATTCAGGAGAGCATATCGGCCGAAAAATTGGCCGACATCTATATCAGGGAGATTGTGGCACGGCATGGGGTGCTAATATTGGTGATCTCGGACAGAGATGTGCGTTTCTTCCAGATTTTGGAAGAAATTCCATGACGAGTTGGGCACTCGTCTGCATTTTAGCACCGCCTTTCACCCGCAGACAGATGGTCAGAGTGAGCAGACCATCCAGACTTTGGAGGACATGTTGCGGGCGTGTGTGTTGGATTTCGGTGGTAGCTGGGATACCTATCTTCCCTTGGCTGAGTTCTCCTACAACAACAGCTATCACGCGAGCATTGACCGACCACCGTTCGAGATGTTGTATGGGCGGAAGTGCAGAACCCCGATATGTTGGGGGGAGGTTGGCCAGAGAGTCATGGGGAGCACCGAGGTGGTGCTAGAGACGAACGAGAGGATCCAGCAGGTTCGGAGCAGACTTCAGACTGCACAGAGTCGGCAGAAAAGCTACGCCGATAGACGTCGATCCGACTTGGAGTTCCAAGTCGGGGATATGGTCCTCCTGAAAGTGTCGCCTTGGAAAGGTGTCATTCGATTCAGGAAGCGGGGCAAGTTGGGCCCAAGGTTCATCGGGTCGTTCAGGGTTGCAGCCCGGGTGGGCAAGGTGGCGTATAGGCTGGATCTGCCAGCCGAGCTCATTTAGATCCACAGCACTTTCCATGTTTCGCAGCTGCGGAAGTGCCTGGTGGACGATTCAGCAGTAGTACCGTTGGAGGATATTCAGGTTGATGACAGCTTGAATTACATTGAGCGCCCAGTCGCAATACTTGACAGAAAGACCAAGATGTTGAGAAACAAGAGGGTAGAACTAGTAAAGGTGCAATGGCAGCACCGCAAGGGTTCGGAATGGACTTGGGAACCGATGGACGAGATGATGGAGCATTACCCCGAGCTGTTTCAGGACCGGGCAGCAGACTTCGAGGACGAAGTCTAAAATAAGTGGGGGAGATTTGTAGCACCTGGTTTCCGGTATGTGAATTTTATTTGAGCATTGCCCTATTTTAGCCTTGGACTCGGCGAGTCATAAGGTCCGACTTGCCGAGTAGGGACGAGACTCAGGACACGTTTTAAGTGGGCGACTCGGCGAGTCCATATCCTGGACTCGGCGAGTCACCGCTGCTGGATGAAACCCTAAGTTTCAAGGGTTTGCACCCTATTTAAACCCTCATTCCGCCCCAACTCGTCCCTATTCACCCCCATAACTCCCCCAACATCGTTTTCCCTTATTTCCTAGAGAGATTGAAGTGTTCTTGGTGTGTTCTTGAAGGTTTTGAGGAGAAAGAGGAGTAGATCAAGAAGAGGAGAAGGAGATCAGCCATCTTTGTGTCATTTCAACATTTCCCTTGAGGTATATCTCGTTTTTCCCTTGTTTCTATGCTTAAGATCCCATTTGAGACACTCTTGAGCAATCCTTCAAGCTTGTTTGTGCTTAATGTTTCGTAATAAGTGGATTAACCTTTAGATCTAGGCAAGATTGAGCTCCAGGAGCTCAGATCTGTTAGCTTTATGGCCCCATGTGGCTTGTTCATCCTAGATCTACCCTTTTGAGGCATTTTGCACCCTTAAATCCACATTAGTGAATATCCACACGTAAAGTTGGAAACTTTACGTGTGATTTGTGTCCTAGAAGTCCAGATCTATGAATGGCATGGACTGAAATCGAGTAAATCAGTGTATTTGGTGGATGCATGGCGGCGACTCGGCGAGTCGTATTGGCGACTCGGCGAGTCTGGTCGCGAGTCACCGATTTGGTCCCTTCATGATGTATCGAGTTGAGCCGTGAGTCACAGGGGGTGACTCGGTGAGTTGGGAGCTGAACTCACCCATGTTAGGACTCGGCGAGTCAATGCCCTGACTCGGCGAGTCCAAGGCAATCTTCATAGATCAAGAACAGACTCGGCGAGTTGTTCATACAACTCGGCGAGTCTTAGCATAAAGTGTTCTTCGGATGAAGATGAACTCGACGAGTTGTTCATACAACTCGGCGAGTAGGGTGAAGGAGTTGAATGACAGTTAGAAGATGAACTCGTCGAGTCATAGCCCAACTCGACGAGTAGAACCAGGGACCCAGAACAATAGTTTGCTAGGGACTCGACGAGTGGAGATCCACTCGGCGAGTCGGGTCAACTGAAAGTTGACTCTAGCGTTGGCTTAGAGCTAGACCGGGGGTAAAATGGTCATTTTACCTAAAGGACAGTTAGCAGTGTTTGATTGAGTATGTTGTGGGAATTGCAGCTGGAGGACTCCCGGAGCAGCAGCAGTCAGTTAGTTCCCGATCAGTTCAGTAGCTACTTTGAGGTGAGTTACCTTCCAGTAGCGGTGGGTCTAAGGCCACAATGCTGGCCCACCAGTAGGAGACGTATGATAGATGATTGTCTTTGTGAAATCATCTAGGTTTGCTATTACCTGTTATGTTATATGCTATCATGATACGTTATATGCAATAGTAGTTGAGTTCGGTTGTTAGGACCGCTGGGTAGTCAGACACCCCAGAATTATCTGACTGTATGTGATGGTATGCTTGTATGATTGGTCTGTTATGTTATGCGATAGAGGTAACGGGAGGGGACCAGTCCCCGAGGATCGGTTGTTAGGACCGATGGGTAGTCAGCACCCCAGAATGGCTTGACATGGGTAGTCAGCACCCCAGAATGTCTTGACACGGGTAAGACGGCACCCCAGAATGGCCGTATGGGTAGGTCGGCACCCCAGAATGGCCGTACCGGGTAGTCAGGCACCCCAGAATAGCCTGGCAGTACGTATGTTATGTGTTTGTATGGTATGTGGTACGTTGGGGGAATTCACTAAGCTTTGTGCTTACGTTTACAGCTTTGTTTTCAGGTACCTCTGCATCAAAGGGGAAGGAGCCGGCACGGTAGCGGCACGTCATACACACACTCTTCGGTTTCCGCATTTACGAGATTTACTGGGATTGTACTCTGATATTTTGATGGGATGTATGGTTTGACCTTTTAGAACATGGTTACGATGTGCTATGGTGTGATCAAACAATGTTTTTATTTATTAATGTTTTCTAAAGTAATATTTTAAAATGAAATTTCGGACGTAAAAATTTGGGTCGTTACAGCTCCGCTCTGGTGTCAAATAGGATGCATGCATAAGTGTGATTTAGGGTAAACGTATCAGTAACGACTGTGGGATCATGAATTGCTTCCCCCTGACCTATGGCCACCACCCTTCTCGTTCCTCCATTTCCGGAATTGTTGTTCTTAGGGCAATCTCGGTGGAAATGCCCAGTCCTCCCACACCCATAGCAGGTGTGGCTAGGCCCTGCATTGTTGTCGCCGATGTTGATGTTGTTGTTGTTGCGGGTGTTGTTGTTGTTGTTTCCCTGTTGTTGGTTCTGGGGAGGGTAAGTCCTGCAGTACCTCGCCGTGTGTCCCCTTCGATTGCAACTGGTGCACTGCAACTCCTTGCATTCTCCATTGTGATGGAAACCGCACTTGTTGCACTTGGGAAGATTTCCGGAATAAGATCTGGGGGCATTTGAAGCAACTGAGGCTAGAGCATGTGGTGTGGCTGGAACTGGTGCGGTGGCAGCATTAACTGCCACTGTCTGCTGCTTCTTGGAATTCTCGGAGCCTTGGCGCCCCTTCCTTTTGTTGTTCTTCCCTTTCTTGCCCTCACTTTCCTTCTTGGCCTCAGTCTTCGCTGGTTTCTCACCCTTCTTGTTGTTGTGGTCATACAGCTTCTTCGCCAATATTTTAGCACTGTCAAAGGTTTCGGGGTTTGCAGCTATCACATTTCCCTGGATCGGTGAGGTTAGTCCTCACATGAATCGCTCAATCTTCTTTCCTTCCGAGGTGATCATACCAGGGCACAACAGAGATAGTTCACTAAATCTCGATATGTAGGCATCGATATTCGCATTCTGCACGGTGAGGTTCCACAACTCTTGCTCCATTTTCTGAATTTCACCTCGTGGGCAGTATTCGGCCATCAGCATTTCTTTCATTTCCGCCCACGGCATGGAGTTGGCTACCGGGAGTGTCATGGCTTCCACGTGTCCATTCCACCAAGTGAGCGCTTGATCAACGAAAGTGCAGGCTGCGAACTTCACCTTCATTCCCTCGGGACAATCGCGTATCTCGAATACCGATTCCACCTTCTCGATCCATTGCTTCAGAGTGATCACCCCTCCAGTGCCGTTAAAAGTTCATGGTTTGGCGTTTGTGAAGTCCTTGTAGGTACATGTTTTGGTGGGTCCTTGATTCATTCCGTTGTTCGAACTTCCGGCCCCTTGCCCGTTGCCTCCTCTGTTGTTCACTTGGTGCAGCAGATACAGCCGCCTAGAATGCAGTGGAGTCAGCTTCGGGTGGGGTTGGTCCAGGGTTTCCGCGAGTAGGTCGGCGAGGCATCTTTCTGTCATGAAACAGAAAGATGTTGAGTGTACGTGGTTTCCGTGAGGTTGTGATCCTACTGACTAAGTGCGTGGTACGAACTTAAACACTTTTACCATTTAGCATACAATCATAGATTCTCAACACATAACAATTCGTAATGTCATAATAAACACGTAAAAGTTCATTAATATTATCCGCATTTGATACATGAAAATTTTGCTCGTAAGAGCATATATGAGTGACACTAGTTTGACAGCATAACGGCTCTATGAGTAGTGTAGTCACTTACACATAGAGTCAAGGTACGTAACATAGATCCTAGTACTAGTACTAAAGATGAGTATAACTAGTCCTTCTCACGGTGGAACCTATCTAGAAGGTAGTAGTCTAGGTCCCATTATTAAGGATGACGACGACGCTCAATCATCGGGATGACGCACCAGAAGTTCAGCCAGTTCATCAGCCTGTTGGGTGATTGCCTCTACTTTTCGCTCGGCTCGTACAACCCTCGCCTTGGCCATGATGAGTTGAAGCTTCAGGCTGATAACTGCCTCCTCGAGGGCGCGTAAGTAGTCTGTATCCACCCCTTGAAACATGCGGAAATTTGACGGGGCTTCCAACTGGTAAGGTTCACTACACGCCTCCTCTACGCCCTTCTCTTCATTTGGCTCCAGGTCCAACTCACCATAATCGAGATCAACCATCACGTATTCGTCCTGTTCCTCTTTAGGTCTAATGTCGTGTGCCTTCCCTTGATCTACCTCTGGATCATCCTTGACCCTCCCGTGGGCTACTAGGACTTGATGAAACTGAGTGCCCTGCTGCTTTCCTTCCATGAAGACTGAGAGAAGGTATACGAATAAACTATCATTATCCTATGACCCTACCACTATTGCATAAGCTAAACATATATTCTCTTTCTGGTGTTAAAGGGGTATAGTTTTAGGTTCCCTAGCTATCACGATCTCATTAGAACATGTGTTAGTTATACCTTGGAGAGAATGTAGTTGATCAGGCTACATCCACTCCTTGGTACCACTAAGAACAGTCCTGAATTAACCGGGATACTAGCATTATCTTGTTTGGTTCGGCGTTATGTTCTTATTCCTAATACAAGCAGGGGTGTTTTATTGTTATGTGTTACTTGTTTTGTTCAAAATTGGGTTAGTCCCTCTTTTGGTTTATAGTTGCATATCAATGTGTGGTTAGATATGCTAGTTCACTATAAACAAAGCTCTGATACCAACATGTCACACCCCCGAACTAGACGGCAGAAACGTCCGAGGGCTGTTATGACTCAATTGAATACCATCACAGTGAATATACATGAAACATAACATCATTCATCACCATGCATTGAAATAGTACAACTGGTAGTGTTTACATTTAGTATATTGTTTCAAAACATTACATCCCCAAAAGTAGATTGTTCGATACTAGTTAAACAAACAACATGACATCACTGAATACATTTTTCCCTTCGATTTACCTGTTACCTGAGAATACAAGCATTTTGAAAAACGTCAACGTATAAAATGTTGGTGAGTTCGTAAGTAATGTTTGAAATAAAACGTTTTGTATTGTTTTGAAAACCACCAGAAAATCCGATATTTTTCTGAAAAGAGTATCGTATAAAAAGTGTGAAGATCCGTAAGTATGCTTGTTTGTTTCTATAAATGTAAGAAAAATTGTTAGACTTGGTATGCATCTCGCAGGTGTATGTATTGAAAACCCTAGGAAAACCCGATGTTTTCCTAATACTTTGAATTTTGCGTTATATATTTTGTTATACAGTTACGACGTGTGTATTCGATAATTCCAGGTGTCATTGGATTAATTATGGTTTGTGAATCGTTATAAACACGCATTAATGAAAACGACTAGTTTACAACTATACAAACGATCCCTTAGGCGTCGTCTGTATCATTCACTTAATCCAACCACCCCGACTTCTCATAGCTCCACAACCAAGGAGAAAAGAGGGTGCGAAGCCCCCGATATTTCCATAGGTTGTTCAAGGCTATCGTGAATGCGAAGGGCCCTTGGCCCGACTCGCATTGGTGAATTCTCGACTTTGCTGGCAGTACCAAAGGACCCTTGGGGCCCAACAGCACAAAAGCCATTGAAAGTCCTTTTACACGAAATTAGGTCATATAAGACCCAATGACATGTAAGCGAGTTACCTTTGGGCCTAAAGATCATGTCATTGGACTAGCTAGGCCCAACAAGCACGATTCGAAACTTTCGGGCCCCACGATGGTGTATCGACGTCTGGTGAATTCTCACGTGTGTATTGACTTCTGGTGAATTTGCGCGTGTGTATTTACTTCTGGTGAATTTCCGCGTGTGTATTGAAGTTTCGCCGTGTATTAATTTTTGATTCGTGGTTGATTCGAGACCGAATCAATTCGTTTGATAACGATTTTGGTGTTGAAGGTGTATTATATTTCGTCGGTAGTCATGGTACTAGTATTTTATCATAACGGATTTATTGGTTAAAACATTAGGATTTTCTTTTTGCAGCCCCTTTCTTTTGGATAAATTTACAATTTTGACCCTTTGAATAAAAGAATTTCTATTTTAGTCCTTAAACCATTTTTCTTGACATTTTAGTATCAAAACTTGTTGAAAAGGTATTTCAGCTCAAATTTATTTGAAAAACAGTTTTAGTCCCTCAAAATGAAATTTTCTCGGCTGAACCCTCTATTTTCGCAAGTTTTACACTTTTGGCCCAAAATAGAAATTTTTTGCATCTTTGGTCCCTTTTAAATATGAAAAGTATTTTTAACCCTTGAAATGGACTTGGAGCAGTAGTAGTCCCCTGTTTTACAGAAAAGTACAGTTTCAGCCCCTCTAATTTGAAAATCTCGCAAATTGGGCCTTATTGGGCCGAAATGTTCATTTTTGGCCCATTATGCTTAAAATTTTACATTTTAATCCTTCAAGAGAGTATATTTCCAGAAAATACTTTGTTAAAACTGTTTTGTCCCATTTCAACCACCAAAATTCATATTTTGTCATTTTGGGCCCTTTAATTTTATGTTTTTAACATTTTGAGTCCAAAAATGGGTTTTTAGCCCAAAAATGTTCATATTAACCAACTTAGTTATTTTTCTAGAAATCATTTGTGTGTAATAATATGTTTTATACTTGTTTCATACAACCTAATTTAAATCTTGGCTTTAAGGACTTTTTGACTATATCCAACACCATAATCTCATAAAAACATGATTATAAACATACAAATCACACAAAGCATACATATACCCATAGATCTACACATTTGCTTGTATCCCCCCTCCCGCACAAAACTCATAAAAACCGAAAAATAGGGGGTATGAAGCTCACCTTGAGTTGTAGTTTCCGTTTCGAAGATAGAAAAGAAGAAAATTTCGATCCTAGCAAGTCTCCTTGGTAGATCTCGAGTTTAGTGACTTCTAAGGTGCATGATCACAAGTTGGAATATATTTAGAAGAGATTTTTGGTGAAATGAAGTACCTAGATCATGGATTAGTCATCAACTTACCTTAGATGATGTGTTTGTGGGAAAAAACTCCTTGAAAAGCTCTTGATTCTCGAAACTTTTGAATAAGGAGGGAGGAGATGTTCTTCAAGACTTAGAGAGAATGGAATGAATTTTTGTGAGTGTGTGTGTGTTGTGTTCGGCCGAGAGCAAGAGAGAGAGAAAGAAATAGACCTTGAGGTGATATGTGCATGGAAGTATGAGATAGGTTGCATGGAAAACCAACATGCAAAAATGAGGTGGCTATGAAAGTCAACTCTCCCTTTTTACATGGGCTTGGGCTGAAATTTGAAGAGAAAAAAAAGATTTTTGGGCTTTATTGCCCCTAAGCCCATACTAGAGTTAAGTTGAATGATTGTTGGCCCTATAAAATATAAGTGTGATTTTTATACTTGTTGGGCTAGTTTAGGTTAATTATGGTTCATAATGGTTCATATAATTGATTTATTTCATTCTAGGCCCAATATGGCCCAAAATGTTGGAAATAAATAAAAGTGGGTCCAATTAGAGCCCATTTAAAGGTTCTAAGCCCAAGATAGTCAAGTTGGAAGCTTATTGGCCCATTGGGCCCAATAAGGAATTCCTAGCCCAAAATGGACCTACATAAGAACTTCTAGGGTTTCCAATTACTTGTTGACTATTTGAAATGCTTGTATGGTGTACTTGATTAAAATTTTTGTTGCCATGAAGTAAGCATCATACATGCTCTTAAGTTTTTGATTCATAATTTTACTTAAGTGTTGAAATTACAAGATACAAAATTTCTAGTTGTGACAGATATGGTCTTCTTAGTTCCTTTTGAAAATGTTTTTCCTCTTCCTTCTAAAGATGATCTTCCATATTCTATTCAAGGTGAAAATGTTTTCCCATATTCGAGAATTTGTGGAACTGGACATCATGCTTCTTCGACTCTTCCATCTCTTCCTCTTGTGACTCTCCCAAAGTCACATTTGTCCCAAGTTAAAAGATGAAACAGCTTGATCCCTATTGGCATGTAAACATCAAGATGAAAATTTTGTGTGTGTGAATGTTCTGAAAATGAAACCGTACATTAACAAGTTGGATAGATTGGGTGTTGTTTCCCAAGGGATCAGGCCATTGACTAGGTTCTTGTCTTGCTTTCAAAGTTATATGATCAGTTCATTGAGAACTTTTATACGACAAATATCAATGTGGCCCTAATTGATCTGAACCAATTGTTGATAGTTACTGAAGCAAATGTATTTATAGGGTCCAATTCCAAAATTTTCATGGACATTAACAATGGTGACAATGGTGGTCTATAAAAGATTTCTCTTCCCAATGGAAGGGGGTCATCCAAGATCAAATGGTTTGATTGTTTTGTAAAAGAAAAAAACTAGTTATGGGATCATTCCAACTATTAATCTCAGAGATTCCATTTGTTTCTACCACCAATTGAATGGATACTGGAAACAAAGTTGCCCAAAATACTTGAAAGATCTTAGAGATAGTAAAGTCAAGTCGTCCATTATCTGACTCCATTATTTTATAAGTTCGTATTCATAGACTCCTAATACATGATGTGATGATCACATTTTGATGGTATTTAAGGAGCTAATAGAAATAAGGAAGCTTGAGCAATGTGAGCTAAATATGATCATGAGAAATAGACTTTGCTCACATTGTTCAAAGATCAGAATTTGGAGCTACTACTAATGAGCTGGGATAATTTAATAGATTGTTATTACTCTTTCGAGATGTCTAGAAACATAGTTTTTATTTTATGCGTTGTAAGGATAAGTTCCTAATTTTCATTTGTATTTAATAAAAGTGAAATTATGGTTTATCCGGTTGCCTTATTTTATATTTCCTTGCGATTGCATTTATGAAAGTGTTGGTTACATTTCTAATATTAGCAATATGAATTGATGATTTAATTTTTATAATATCGCTTGTGGGATTATCATAATTAACCAAGTAAAAGGAAATATCATCACCAACTGGACATATAGTTGGTGTTGTATAAGTCACATTGTATAGTATATAAGAATCTTGTTCATTGGAAAATTATAACTAATTCATTAATCACATGTTTATGTGAGTCAAGTGAAGGACTAATGGATCGAGTGCATGTTGATATGGACTATTCAGAACAATCACAAACGACGATAACTTTATTCGTCAAAATTTACTGATGTTTAAGTAAATATGGTTGAGTTTATATGATTAAGCATAATTCTGACACTTTAAAAAGATTCAAACAAAAAAATTTCAATTCATCATTAACCAAAGATACTTACTTTGAAGCATCAAATAAAATGTTAGAATATAACCCAAAATTGTATGAAAGAACAAAAGCATAAAATTCTTGACTAAGGCTTGTGTTTAACACAATTTCCTTAAAACAAATTCGCCCTATATGGGTGTTTGTTTCCGAGGATACAATAATAGAAAACAATTATTCTAGATTGTTCGAACTCTCACTTGGCTCGGATTATACCTTGGTTGCAGCAAAAGAGAAAATATGAAGCAGAAGCATAAGAGAGGAAGAGAGTGATTTCGTTTCATCCGGTGTATTGAATCAGTCACATAGGCGTTTTATATATACTACCCAATGTAACCGATGTAATTAAGACGAAATTGTAACCGTCACAATTAAATAAGAAAATGAATCAAGAAATCATGATTAATTACTCTTAATTCGTTTTTGTAACTGTTAACCAAAAGGAAAAAAATGCAAAAAGATCCGTGAACTTTTATGGTCGACCGGTGGTGCATACATGCCCGCAGGAAGTTTAGTGGCCTAAAGCCAATTTGGCTTGCATTTGCACCCTCCATGCGTATGTGTGCAAAAGAGACCCTTGGTTTTAATAAGCATTACAAAGGTAGCTAGTATTTGTAGTTATAAACCAATTTGCTTTTCATTATGTGGGATGAGTTTTAAACCCACTTAACTCCTTTACTTTCTCTTCCAATTGCCCTACTTTGACAAATAATTTATCATTTATTTTTAATTTGTTTTGGACGTGTGATATATCAAAACGAAAATATCACGGAGGAAAACATAAATATATAATTGAACTCGTTTTGATTGTATTTAGAGTTCAAAATTTATGCTCAAAAATGGAGAAAATCCATTTTTGGAAATTAACAAAATTAAATTTCCAACATAAAAATCCCAAAATAGATTCAAAATATTGCATTTGCTCAAATATAATTTTCAATTGAGTAATAGCTATATCCTCTAAAACAATAATATAATCGGTTTTAAAATTTTCCAAGGTTGTAAAAAACACTCGACGTTAGCTAGGCGGTGAACTGGAGTTAAGGGATTAATCGGCTAGACGAAGATTAATTGGGGACCATTAATTATTAAGAAAAAATTTTAAAATTAATAAATCTAACTTCAATCATAAAAATATAAGTAAATTGTCAAATGTTATCAACTTTCGTACATATAAATATAATAAGAAGATTGAAATTTTATATGTATATATAAATATAATCAAATAAGAATGATTCAAATTTTATAACTTTTTTTTGACAAAAGTATAAATATAAATAAACACGTTATATAAAGACTCATTTTAAGTGGTTAGACTAAAATTTCCAATTACTAAATTAAACTGTATGTAATCGTGAACAAGGTTTATTTCAACCTCTATATATGTGTGTTATGGTTGTGCGCAAAAGAGATACGTAATGTGTGTTTTGTATATATCTTAAAAGAATAAAAAGAAAGATGTGTAAAGATGTGAAAACTATAAGGAAGTGGAAAAGTTCAAGGTTTGGCATCCCACATCGACAGTTTAACAAAAGATGAAGGAAAACATACTTTATAAAAAGGGGCCTGGATAATCACATCCAATTCATCGGAAAAATACTGACACGCACCACGTTAGCTTCACCACCTATCCCACCTATCCACTAGACAATGGATATGGTTAACACTCCACAAATGTATTTTTTTTATCATTTTTTATTTTTTTTAACATTATATTAAATAAAAAACAAAATACAAACCATAATTTAAATAAAAACCATAATTTAAATAAAAAACACACATTACATTAAAATTAAAAACACATTACATTAATATAAAAGACACAAATTAAATTCCTAATATTCTTTAAAAAAACATTAAAAAAAATTAAGGTCCTAAGTTACTTAAAACCATAAATATTAGAACCTAAATTCCATATTTGTCCCATACTTGTTGAATTTTAAGAAACGCCGCAAGATAATCCAGGTCGATATCCGGTTAGGGCTCTGTGTTTACGATTTGAAGATCGATAAGAGTTATTTTTTGGCGAGGAGCTTCCTCCGTTGTTTTGTATTTTTTTCTAGAAAAACTAGGGCTTTATCTATGGATGTCGCAAGCCTATCTTCGCTAGTTGATTGTGCTTTTCCGCTTGAAGATGCTCCCTTTCTCTCTTTGTCCCTTCCCGGTGGTCGACGGAGTTGAACGTCCGGTGGACTCTTCCCCACGGTGGCGTCGAAGTCATCGTTGAGGTCGAGTCAAAAACCCATGTCCGACTCAGATGTTCTTTCCCTTTTGTTGGAACCGGTGGTAGATCCCGAACGCGTCGTTTCTGGATATAGAACCCATTTTGGATTACAACAAACTTTCTCACGCTTTTTGGTGGCCGAATGGTTTACCATTGGTGATAATTTCGTATTCGTAGGCCGCAGTTGCTAAAATGTTGAAATCGTTGCTACCACTTCTATGCGTATTTTTAAGTTTGTCAAATATGACATTGAATTTGGTGCAAGCCGCTGGTAAATCACGCCATTTTGCGTTGATTGAGTCGTACGTACGCCCTGTTTTCTTTCCAAATAACGCGTGGAAGTGGTCTAAAATACGAAACCAAAAACTTTGCCCTGTTTGCAAGTTGCCGACATCCCCGTCTTGCGATATGAAAATCCAAGCTTTCGCTAAAGCTACCTCCTTGTCTTCGTTCCATGTGGTAGTTCTTTTTTTTTTTTTTTGGATATTTTGTTTTTTTTTTTTTCCTTCGACGAGTTGGTTGTTGTGTTTCTTGGACCCGTTCATCGTCATCGTCATTGTCGAGGTTTATAGGTTGAGATTAAGATAATGAGACTTGAGATAGTTGAAATGAATGAGGTATAAAAGATTGTTGCTGAGATTGTTGAGAATGTTGTTGTTAAAAGGCTTGGAATTTGAGTTAATTGAATTGTTGTGGTTATTGTTGGTAGAAGTTTGGGGGGTATGAAGTGGTGAATAAAGGTTATTGTTGGATTAGAGAGGTTAACAATTGCATGTAGCTAACATTTACATTTGGAATGTTTGGGGTGTTTTGATTTAATTCCATGTAGAAAGAAAAAAATATACATGAGAGAGATGAGTGTTTTTTGTAGAAGGTAATAAAATGTGAATGTGTTTTTTAAAGTTTAAATGTAAATAGAATAGTGGGTAATTTATTGGTGAAGTTGATTGTGTTTAAATTTTAAAAATTCACCATATTAGTACGATGCAACAAGTCAGTCGCATATTTGTGCTGAAGTAAGGTAATTCCCCCTGAATTGTGAAGCACCTCAACACCTAAGAAATAGCTAAGCCTCCCTAGATCTTTGATAGTGAAAGATGAGCTCAACGCCTGAATGAGTTTGCCCACCACCCGTTGAGAAGATCCCACAATAACTATATCGTCGACATACACCAACATAAATACAGTGACCTGATTGCAATGGAGAATAAACAATGTGGTATCAGCTTTAGACGATAGAAAACCAAGTTGATGAAGCTGGTCTCTTAACCTAGAAAACCAAGCCCTAGGTGATTGTTTGAGGCCATAAAGTGCCTTGCGTAATTTGCACACATACTGAGTATGAGTGGAGTCTTCAAAACCAGGCCGTTGGTGCATGTATACTTCTTCGTCCAGAAAACCATGAAGAAACGCGTTGTTAACATCAATTTGGAAAAGATGCCAGCCACGAGAGACTGCAAGAGAGAGGACTAAACAAATAGTGGCAGGCTTTACTACAGGACTGAAGGTATCTTGATAATCAATACCATATTGTTGTGTGAAACCACGAGCAACTAACCGTGCTTTATGCTTATCAGTAGTACCATCCGGGTTTTGTTTTAATTTAAAAATCCATTTACACACAACAATATTAATAGCAGTGGGTCTAGGAACGAGAACCCATGTATGATTTGTCTTGAGTACTTTAAATTCTGCTTCCATGGCAACTCTCCAAGCAGGATCAGTCATAGCAGCTCGATAAGAAGTAGGGGTGATAGCAGAAAAAACTCTTTTAGAAAGATCATAGCGAATAGTGCCATCTGTGAACAGTTTAGGGAAAGTTCTTCCCAGACGAGCACGCGTGGTCATACTTGGTGGAGAAGCTTCTGGAGTGGACTGTACAGGTGGCAACAGATCAACAAGTGGAGGTGACATGGACGTTGAGGTGGCTGGTGACATAGGCTCCTGAGGTTCAGCTGCTGGTGCAGTGACTGATGACAAGGTTGTTGTATCTGGCACAGCAGCAGGGCTCGTGGTTGCTGATGTGGATTCTTCTGTGGGTACCGGTAGAGGTGATACTGAAACAATGATTGGTGCAGAAGTGGAAGCTTGCTGTGTAGCAGTGGGTGGTACAGCTGTATCTGCATCACAATTGTTAGCTAACAAAATAGATAAGTCATATCTGCTCATGTGATCATTAGTAACTGTCGGTTCAGACTGGGGAAACAGAAGTGGTTCTGAGCCAGAAGGGACAGAAGGTAGAGTATGTATAGGAGCGTATGGAAATTGATTTTCATCAAACATGACATCTCTTGAAATATAAATGCGACATGTGGACCTATCTAAACATTTATAGCCCTTATGAAGAGAGCTATACCCCAGAAAAACACATAGTGTGGAACGAAAACTGAGTTTGTGAGTATTATATTTCCGTAAACTAGGCCAACAAGCACAACCAAAAACTCTAAGAAATGAATAATCGGGGTTGATTCTTAACAAGCGTGTAAGTGGTGCAATATTGTTAAGAATTTTGGTAGGCATACGATTAATCAAATAACACGCAATCAAGAAGGCTTCATCCCAATAACAAAGCGGAAGAAATGACTGAGCTAATAGAGCCAGACCAGTTTCAACTATATGATGATGTTTTTGTTCTGCTATTCCATTTTGTGGGGACGTATGAGGACACGACATACGATGTGTGATTCCCACTTTTTGAAAATATCGGTGTAGTTTTTGATATTCACCCCCCAATCTGACTGAACACTACGGATTTGGTGTTTAAAAATCATTCAACATGATTTTGGAAGGTATAAAATAGTTGTTCAACATCAGATTTGTTTTTGATAAGGTAAATCCAAGTGTATCGACTGTAATCATCTAGAAAGCTAACATAATATTTAAAACCCCCACTAGACACTTGAGCGGGTCCCCAAACATCAGTATGAATAAGTTCAAGAGGACAAGTAGAGACACGAACAGAAGTATTATAAGGTAATTGATGACTCTTTGCACATTGACAAGCATCACATACTGATGACTCATTACTAGACAAACAACCTAACTTATTTGTATTTAAAATAGTCTTGACAACTACTGAAGTGGGGTGACCAAATCTTCGATGCCATTGAGATGAAGAAACTTTGACACTTAATAAACCATGATGTTGCGGAAGACTTTTAGAACGACTGATATGTATAGGGTAGAGACCGCCTTTACTCCTACCTAGTAGAAGAACCTTCTTTGTGGCTATGTCCTTGACACGGAAAACATTAGGATAAAGTTCAATAAACACATGGTTATCAGACATAAGTCTCTGAGCAGATACAAGATTTTTCTTAATGTGTGGGACATATAAGACATTTTTCAAATGGAGAGGTCTAGTTAAACCGGGAATTACTGAATGACCAACATGAGAAATAGACAAACCTGCTCCATTAGCGACTTGAACTTGATCTTTTCCATGGTAATGTTCTTGGACAGTGAGGCGATCAAGCTCATTGGTTGGATGATCAGTTGCTCCACAATCAACAAACCAGTTTGGGTATGAATTATATCCAGCTGATGTCACACTGTGTGCCCCGCGGTAGTCTTCTACTTGGTAAGTATGGTTGAAACGGTTCTTGCAAGTTAGGGCTGTGTGACCAGGTATGCCACATACTTGACAGCAGGGTCCTCCATTGTTCTGATTGTGCCCACGACCTCGTCCACGGTAACCACCTCCTCTATGGTTTCCTCTCTGATTGAAATTGTTGTACCCAGTTGTATTGTTGTAATTGCGATGAGGTGCACTGTTGTTATTGTTATTTTCTTGACGTGTGATGTTATTAGCAGACGATGAGAACTCCACAGTGCTTCCCATGGCGGTGGCTTGAGCCTCATGTGCTGTAACACCGTGAAAATTTACAATAAATTTAAACTTTTCAAAATCAACCCATATTCATAAAATCATTACAAAAAGGTTTTCATTTCATTTATTATCAAAGTATCCCAACACATCAACATAAAATTTGAGGAGCGGTACGATCACGCCTTTGTCTTGCCACGATCTCCTAAATTACCTGAAACATTACACTGAAACTGTAAGCTCGAAAGCTTAGTGAATTACCCCCAAAATACCATATGCAACACATACCCCCTTCCATGCCATAACTCTATGGGATCTTCCGATCCGAATGTCTTAGGGGACTTCCGTCCCAAACCTGGTAGGCCTTCCGGTCTTACCCATAATGACCTTCCGGTCCATACTCTATTGAGATTCCGGTCTATGCTCCATTGACCTTCCGGTCCATAACATACAGTTCGTACATACATACATTTCATACATGACATATACATATCACATATCATAAGACAACCTGTATCGCATACTCTCCGTAACTCATAAGACCTCCCTGTCATACATATATCTCATACTCATATCGCAATCCTACTCATACGAATTACATAACATCTATCAACTTAGCTAATACTTCTCATGGTAACTAAGACCTTCCGGTCGCACATATAACTCATACTCATATCACATCCCTACTCATACGGATCACATATCATATAATTACTTATCCATAGCACATAAGACCTTTCGGTCACGCGTATATCTCATGATCATATTGTAACATAACTCTACAGTAAAGTAATCAACAACTATCCGACTTTCCATCCAGTAAAGGGGGCCGGCCTTGGTGCCTTAGACCCCATCGATATAGTTAGGGTAACTCACCTGCAACTGCCGACTTGAAGGATTAAGACCACGCTGTTCCGACCACCAGCACGAACTCCACCACTGATCATTACCAAATAACCAAACCAATAAATACCAATAATTACCAAAATACCCCTGGAAGTCAAACCGGTCAACCCTTAGTCAAAGTCAAAGTCCTCAGTCAAAGTTAACCTTCCTGACTGACTCTACTGGCTGAGTCAACCCGCTGACTCGTCGAGTCCCTATACTCTGAGAAACCCCATATCACGACTCAACTCGCCGAGTCAACCCGATGACTCATCGAGTTCCTATGCTTTGAAAACTCCCATGCCTCGACTCTACTCGCCGAGTCACCCTGAGACTCGCCGAGTCCAACAATCCTCGAGTCCTATCTTGTTCAACACACCGAGTCATCCCTCGACTCACCGATTCACGACTTAACCAGAAAAGTTAGGGTCCCACGACCAGACTCGCTGATTCCGAGAACAGACTCACCGAGTCCAAGGCAATCTTCAACAGACTCGTCGAGTTGTTCTTCAAACTCGTCGAGTCCATGCTATGTTCATACAACTCGCCGAGTACACCCATGTGACTCACCGAGTACCTCTAGTTCTTAACCCATACAGTGGCCTTCCAAGTCATGCAAGGGTTCCAATCCATAGATCTACTCTTCTACAAGCCATCCATCGCATAAAGTGGCAAACTTTACATGAATCCAAAGAGATCTAAGCCATAAACACTCAAGGCTAGGGTTTGGGACAAGAAGGCTTCACCAACAACTCAAGGACAGGGACTTAATGCACTTCTGAATCATCTCAATCCCAGATCTGAAGTAGAAACCTCAGATCCATCCTCCAAACCCAACATAACACTAGATATGCTCCCCAAACTTCCACAAATATTACCTCAAAAGAAAGCTCCAACTGAAGAATAATCCCAATCTCTGCAAAGCCCCTTGCTCCAATCCTCTAAATCTTCAAAATCTCTTCACTAATCACTTCTCAAAGCTCCAATGCTCTCACCAACGGATCTAGGGTTTTCTGGACTTCAAAGGGGGTTAAGGGGACTGAATGGAGGACATTAAGTCCTTTAAATAGGGTGCAATCCCGAAGATTAGGGTTTTTCTCTCTTCAGCACTAACTCACAGAGTCCAACCGCCGACTCGCCGAGTTGGCCACTTAACACGCGACCAAAATCACGACTCAACTCGCCGAGTATACCCATGGACTCGCTGAGTATACCATCCTTATTTACACTTTGAACCCTGAACTTTCACTTCTGAACTTGGGATGTTACATGTGCTATTAGATAAGAGTAGAATTCTGGAAGTGTAACCTTTCGTTCGTTGCTGAGAACTGTTATGGCAGTAAACAAATTGCCATGTCCTGGTCCCAATCCAATCAGCATATAACCTATTACTTCCTCATCGTTCATTGGTTGTCCAATATTCTCCATTGTATTAGCGAATCCAGACATTTTCTGATAGTATTCAACAGCACTTAGGTCTCCTTTCTTTGTAGTTGAAAGTTGTGTACGAATCTGAATTGAATTTCCACGGTGCTGAGCAGAGAACATGGTGTAGAGCGCTGACCGCAGCTCCTGAGCAGTGCTGGTGCAACGAATTAATTAGGGAAGAACTTCCTCTGTCATCGAGGATAGGAGACCACCAATCACAGCCTGATCTTGGATGACCCAGGCGTTATGCTCAGGATTTGGGGATTCTTTTGGGGGTTCAACTTCCTTCGCGGTGGTACTCGTCCCTGTAGTTATCATGGCTGAAGGGGCTGGTGTAGTGCCATCAAGGTGGCCAAAGAGTTGGAATCCCTTTAGAATAGGGACCACTTGCGCTTTCCATAGGAGGAAGTTGGAGCGGGTTAGCTTGCAAGATATAGTCGTAATGATGGTAGAGGACTTGACTGGGGCTGACATCATTGGAGAAAGAAGAGAAATACTCTTTGAAGGGGAATCAAAGTGCCGGATAGAAAACTAGGGTTTCGAATTTGGATCTAGCTCTGATACCAAGTCAGAAAGTGTATTTGGCATAATTAACCTCTTGGGTTTAGTCTCATTATATATTACAAGAATCACAACTGATAATCCTATTCTAAAGGATCTGATAAATACAACTTATACAAATCCTATCTATAATTTAAACTACTGCTCTATTTACTTTTATCTTTACAGTTACGTCTACATCGAACGCGAGTGAGAGTGAGAGAGATTGATTATTTTCTACCATAAAAGGTTGTACTTGTAATGAACATTAGCGTTACAATCAATGAAATTATTTATAGAGTGGTTGATTTAATAAATATGTGCTGAAGCATCATGGGTCTTTTTCAACACTGATATATAGCCTACTAACCAATCGAGTCAAGCTTGCTCTTTAAGGGAGGAGGGAGTCATTCCCTCCCAACCCGCTGAACCTACTGTCACATCAGTTTTTCTCTTTCATTTTTCTTCATCTTTCCCAACCTACAACACACAGAAACTCTCTCTTTTTCAACTCATTCAATTAAAAAAAATACAAAACAATCAAGGTAAAAACTTAACTAACAATATAGTTATCGTCGGTACCACTCGTTCTTCAGCGGATTGTTTAATTAGTTTCACGAACCCACTTTATCCTCTCTCTCATTTCTCTTGTACCATATGTTTTAAAACTTGTACCTTAGTTGTTTTGTATTTTTTTAATTGAGTGGGTTGAGAAAGATAGAATTTATGTATGTTATGGGTTGGAAAGATGAAGAAACATGAGAGACAAAAATTAATGTGACAGTGGGTTGAGTGAGTTGGGAGGAAATGAATCCCTCCTCCCTAAGAAAACCTAAGTCAGCCTGCTGAAAGTATAAATAGTGTTATCCACCTCCAAGCATAAGCAAATGTAGACTCCACCAAACACAAGCAACTACTCCAAGCATAAGAAGCTACATACTACTCTTGTGAACATCTACAAAATAAACCACTCTCTACACTTAACAAAAAAACTCACGTGTTATTAAACCTTGATTGTTTTATCAAGCTAAAAGTGAGCACATATTTATAGGCAATATTACGTGTGTAGCCATCATCCCTATAAGGTCGTATGGTATACTAACCACGAGGCACTTCATGGTTGAGGTGGCCACCAACCACGGTCGTGCACACCGCCCCGGTGGTTCGTGGTAGCCCACGCTCGTGGTCATTCGTGTTCCACACAACGGATGTAAACGCCCAATCAAATCGAATCCCCATTTTGATCGTTGCTGCTAGCCGTTGAACAGCTAATTTGGTTATAAAAAAAAATTACCCACTTTATTTACCTATAAATACAACACCTTAACTTCTTAATTTATACACCATTCTTTTTCTTTCTTTATACACAAACTACACACAACATCTTCACAACCAAAAACCATGGATCCCAACCAAAACACCCCTCCAAACTACAGAAATCACAAACCCGATAACGTTTTTGCGTTAGATACGGCACCTCGCCGATTCCCGGCTATGGAGTCACCTCAAGGCGGTTTTATCAATCTACTTCAAAGTGGTTCCCATATCCAACAATCACCACTTTTCAACAACAATATCAACCTTTTCCGGCTTTCCAACAACAACAAGTGCAACAACAATACCAACAATTTCAACAATTCCAACAACTACAACAACAATCGTCACAACAACAACAACCACCAAGCTCACAACCACCACTTTCGCCGGATTTTGTTCCGGAAACGCAACCTTCACCACCACCTCAACCAAAAAAGAAAAAAGGAAAAAAAACCGGCCCGACCCACTACCACCCAAGAAAGGGTCCCATGGACAAAAGAATAAGAAGAAAAGTTAGCGGAGGCATGGGTGGCAGCTTCCGAAGATCCAATTGTAGGAGATAGCCAGCCTTACAGAAGTTTTTGGGAAAAAGTCCGAGTCATTTTTTACGAGTTAATGGGAAGTGAAACTCGAAATGTCGATCAAATTACGTCGAAATGGCGAGATATTCGACTAAAATGCACCGAGTTTGGAGAAACCTACAACAACCTCCTAAACATACGCAAAAGTGGCTCAAACGATTTTGATGTTTTCAAGGCGGCCATGGACCAATTTGAGAAAACAACGCCAACACGCAAAGTTTTTCCGTATATGAAACCGTGGCTAAAATTGAAAGACGCCCCAAAATGGAAAGAGCAAACGGAAGGAAGTTCCCAATCTTCCGGTTCAAAGCGTTCGAGAAACCCCGATGGAACTTCTCAACAATCGGACGGCCGAACACACATCGACATCAACGACGATCCAATAGATCTTGAAAACGACCAACCTCTTCGTCGGCCCGTTGGAAGAAATAAAGCAAAAAAAGTGGCGTCAACATCTTCGAATTCTAGTGTTATGGATATGTTTGGCGAATTCTAGTGTTATGGATATGTTTGGTGATAAATTTGATCGATATGTGCAACTTCAAGAAACGAAGGCTGAGGTGATGACTCGGATGAAATAAAAAATGATCGAAGCACAAACATCATTTCAAGAGGCACAAGAGACACTCCAAACAAAAACCGATATGGAAATCTTAAAAATGAAAGTGGACGACCTTGAGGGCGAAAACTTGGAACTTTTCTAAGCAATGAAAGAGTCGGTTCGAGCCCGACGTAGGCGTAGGGGGTAGTTTATTTTATTTATGGTTGGAATTTTTAGTTTTTTTTTAATGTTTTTTTTTATTTTTAAATTTAACTAATGTAATTTTTATTTTGATTGTTGTTTTTATCTTTTTTTTTTTAATTTCAATTAATGTAGTTTTTATTTAATGTAATTTGGTATTTTAATTTAATGGAAAAACTAGTATTAAAAAAATAATTTTAATGTATTTTTGAATTAAATTTAAATAAAAAAATAAGGTAGAGTGGTGTGTTTAGTGATAAGTATTCCATGTTAGTAGTAGTGAAATGTGGTGTTGATGTGACACCCACCACATATGTGATATGTGGTGGGTATAACGGATGATCAAAAGCTATAAGAAAGTAACAACGGATGGTATAATGATGGACGGATGTAGTTCGTTATTAGGTTGTAGCCATCCATTTTTTCATATTAATAATGATTGTATAGTATCTCAAAATATAAAATGTCCAAAAACTTCCCTTCATTTTTCTATTGAAAAATCAAATGTATATTTTTATTCAAAAAAAGCCAAATATTTATGTTATCAACAATATGTCAACATCCCGAACAATCAACATGGCTACCTTAAATTCAAAAAATATTTAAAAATAAAAATGTTAAACTATATTCATAAAATCAACAAACAAAAAAGTATATTTATAACTAACATCCGTAATTGAGGAGTTTTTTTTTTTCACAAAGATTATCTATGAGTCGTACTAATATAATTTATAAGGTAAAATATATAAAATAATATTTAAAATATAAATAAGTTATATCCATTGAGTTTTTCAAAATGCAACACACCAATAAGCTTTAAAAAAATCTTGTTTATAGATATTAAAAGATAAACACTTGAAAAAAAACAATTACAAAGTGGTTAAAAGAGGGTTTTGAAGCCATAAATTTCAATCAATGTGTGTATGGATGTTCTAATAGTAGTTTTTGTCTCAAATATTTGATCATTGTCATTGAAATCACTTGTTTATTTTCTTGAACAATTTCCACCAAATTGGAAAAACATGTGTTCCTTGTTAGGGAAAATGACACATTAGTTTTATGATGTTTTGCACATTTACTCATTGAGTCATTTAATTATTGCCCGTGCTTTATGAGGGAGTAAACTTATTTTTGTCGGATCAAATTGGTCCCTTTTCAAGAAATGAAGGGGTAAGCCGGTAACTTCTTGACCACCTCAACAAAGAAATTGACTTTAACTTCTTCCTTTGAAAATTTCCTCCTTTGACTTTGAATCGGGCCATTTACGGTGAATGAGAATCAATTTGGAAGCTAATTTTGACTATTTAGGAAATCAATTTTGACTATTTATATTTGGATACTTCATCGACTCTTCACAGGTGATGAAATCAATGTCGAGCTGGAAGTATTCCATCCTTTTACATACTTTTATTCATCGTTTACATCTGTTTCCTAGTTCTCTGGGTTCTCGAATGCTTTAACAACATAGGATCCGTTCATCGGATCCATTTCTTGATGGTCGTGTTGCTGATCGTGAAATCACTCAACTTACTATGTGCGGCAGAGGAGAAACATAAGATAAAAATTACAGGTACAACCCATGGATGTACTGTTTTACACGTGTCAATTCTTGCAGACGGTGCTTTTATTCACCATGATCGTGTTGGTTGGTACTAGATGGTTGTTTTCTGAAACCATTCTTGCAAGAGAAAGGGAAGAAAGTTCTAATGATTGTAATACCACTTCAGGTTGTAGCGAACATAGCTTCTATAGTAATTAGGGAAACAGGGCTATTCATTCAGAATTTGATAACATGGAACCAATAGTTCTTGTTGGTAGTCTCATTTGTTATTGCGTAATTCTTTATCCTATCTTCTTCTGGTCGATTTGTTTATTGAAGGAGACCTTAAAGACAGATGGAAAAGCTGCTATGAATTTGGCCACGCTGACTTTTTTTAAACAGTTTTATTTGTTTGTGATTAGATACTTTTTTATTCATATACAATCATTTGGGTGTTGCTCAAAATTCAAACTTGAAGTTGAATCTGAGTAGATGAAACCAACCTTCACTTGCCTTTCGCCATCAGTTTTGTAACAAGATAATTCAACAAGGTAAACCTTCTTCAATCTGCTCATGAAGTATAGAGTCGCTAAAACACCATTAACGTCGAGCAAATGATTTGTTGTTCTAGGGAGAGCTTGATTTTGAGGGTGTGTCTCCGATTTTTTATTTTTTAATGGATTTTGAGACAAGAACAAATGGTGTTTTGATTTTTAAATGAGGAAATGAAAACGTGGAACATCAAACCGGCTAATACAGGTTAGAGGGACTAAAAAAACAATTTACAACAAAGTTTATTCCCTTATAAAGCACGGAAAATATTTAAGAGACTCAATGGGTAAATATGTAAAATAACGTAGGACTAATGTGTCATTTTCTCCCTTGTTAATGTTATTTTCAAATGTAAAATCTAAAAAGTATACAAATGCATGAGATACGTAGCTAAGTATTCAATTCATTCGTATTAAACATCACTTTTATCTTTCATCTATAGTTGTAATCATTACTTTTAGATTACAAACTCTTTATTGATATTTAACTTATTTTTTATCTTCTAATTTAGTATGAGTCATATATTTTATCTTTAACAACTATAGTTTGAATGTTATTATTTTAATCAGTTGGGCTTAGAATCGAAAACATCCAAAAGGCCCAGTTACCTAGACAAACAAAGCCCGCCTCATTCAACAATATAATGAACAATATAAATGTTTTATAACAAAGACAATAACTCAACAATTACAGCATAATGTTAAACAAATATTTGTTTTTTCTAATTAAACTGCCTTCAATTTTGACAATTCAATATCATTAAGCAGAAAGGTTTTCTTAAATAAACCCCTGTTACGAAAAAACACAAAAAAAAACTCAACTTTCCTAATTCTAAATTTCTCTATTGAACATGCGATGGAAATTAATTTCAATGTTATCGATATGCTTCCTCTAATTCCAACTTTCTTTATTACAATGGAGTTTACACACGCTTAACCACTCTCGATGAAATCCTGGAAGGAGAAGATGCATCAACATTTGTAATTTCACCAATCTTTCTCAATCGCTTCTTACCCTTCATCGGCTCCTCAGTCACCGTTTTCTGACCCCGAGTCCTTAAAGCGATTGTCTCCGTCTCAGACTCAACACCTCTAG
The DNA here is from genome assembly GCF_052625555.1 of Lactuca saligna. Lineage (NCBI taxonomy): Eukaryota > Viridiplantae > Streptophyta > Magnoliopsida > Asterales > Asteraceae > Lactuca > Lactuca saligna. Next base: position 198,964,617 of record NC_136424.1, on the reverse strand, counting down.
AGCTTCTCGCCGGATTTTTCTTTGTATTCGCAACAAGATCGAACTCATCAGAAAGCTTCCTCACCGGAAACTTCCTAGCCGGAATGTTCTCTTCATCTTCATCGTCCTCATCAACCAAACCCAGAAATCGCCTCTTCCGCTTGTTAGCTAACGGAGCTGGCGGCGGCGACGGGCTTCGACTCCGATCCAGCTCAGCCCCTTTCTTCTTCTTGGCTGATTTTTCCGACGATTTGGAAATGGGTTTTTTCTTTGACGACGGCGGGCTTAGGGATTCTTTCTTCTTGATTGACTCCTCGATCTGGCTACGAAGCTTATCGACGTTGCCTTCGATACGACCTTGAAGACGATGGCGGTTAACGTTCAAGCCACCCATTGACCAGTGAGCTTCTTCTGCCCACGACATTAAAGGATCTGTAACAGAAACCGGTGGGTCGACTCGGTAGGAGTTGTACTTGATGTCTGTGTAGATCCGTGGTCTTGGGAGGCCGCTTCCATAAAACTTTCCAGGACCTAAAGCTACCACCATCTCTCAGATCTCTATGTAAAAACACAAACGAAGAGCCAAAATATCTGTATGATTTTGAAGAAATTAGGTCTAGAAATGAAACAGTTATGTGTGAGTAGTGAAACAGATAGAGACGACATCTTATAGATGGTGATTTGGGGGTTTATTATGGCGGGAGGGGTATGGCGCAACAAGTATTTTGGGCGGGACAACAAGGGTTTTACGGCGCCAAGGTAAAATGCGGGAGCTTTGAAATGGGTTAGGTTGGGTTAACACACTTTAATTTGTTTTATGTAACCTTTGATTAATATATTATATACGATTAAACGAATTTAATCACTAAAATATCCAAATATGAGGCGTAACTATACCATAAAAAAAAAAAAAAAAAAAAAAAAAAAAAAAAAAAAAAACAGTTTTATAAATATGTTATATAATATTCTTCTATTTACTATGGTTCCTTAGGAACCTTTCTAATTTGAAATATTTTCTAATTTGTAAAACATTTTGCTAAAACTACATAAGAATTTTGTAACTTTAGTATTTGTAAAATGTAAATGCAAGACAGTAAGGTAAAATCAATTTGTTAACGGCTGATCTTTAAAGTGGAATAATTCCACGGATCGCACTCCTGTTTTTTAAGGTTTTATTTCGTTTCTATCGGTTGTAAGCAACAGAGTAAAACCCTAGGGTTTAATGCAGATTTACCAAGTTTCCAATAGCAATGAAAATCAATAAACGCAAAATGAATACTTAGAAAGCAGGAAGAAATCGTCAAGAGAGGAATAGAGCTTCGAATTTCGTGTGTGGAATACGGAACATCCATAAATTTTACGTAAAATTTAAACTTTTTCAATCATAAATAAAAACCAAATAGTATTGTTTACAAAATGTTTTCAAATCATTTTCCATCAAAGTCTCCCAAAAATCATAACATAAGGATGAGGAGCGGTACAGTCACGCCTTCGCCTTGCCATGATCTCCTAAAGTACCTGAAACAATAAACTGAAAACTGTAAGCTCGAGGGCTTAGTGAGCTACCTCGAAAATACCAATACCACACTAACAATACCATATCAGGAATAATCAATCAATCAAGATGCATACTGGGCCATCGGCCAGACTGGACCGCCCTACCGGGCCTACAGTCTGTCTGAGTCTATCCCGAGCCTTCGGCATGACTGGTCTGCCACGTTGGCCTACAGTCTCCCCGGACCACTCATAGGGTATATTGGTCTTCAGCACAAAGTAGGACTGCCTCAACCCAACCACAAGCAAATAACCATGTGCGCATATGCAAACATCAAACATATCTATCTCACTGATCATTAATCATAGAATTCTCCTGTAACTAGAGTACCGACCTAACAGATCACTAACATACCAATCCCTACGGATCATAAAAGCATAACATACTGTCTACCCTGATTTCGATCTAACAGATCATAACCACATGTAGCATACCATAGCAATAACAATTAAAGGGTCGGCCTTGGTGTAGTAGACCCTATCGATACAGCGAGGATAACTCACCTTGCAGATGTCGACTCGAAAGGTAAACTCTAACTCTCGGATCACTTGACACAGGCTCCACCAGCTATTATCATAGTACAACATACTCATAAGTCCTTAACCTTATAAGGTACTCTGTAACCCACTAGTCAACCCCTGATCAAAGTCAAAGTCCTCAGTCAAGGTCAACAGTCCATGTTGACCCCAACTCGCCGAGTTCCTTGAAGTACAATCCAACTCGTCGAGTCATCGGGGTGACTCGTCGAGTTCCTTTGATTCTCGTTCAAACTTTAAGGCCACCCGTCGAGTTCCCTCCTTGCAACTCGACAGATACACACACATACATATTCTAGGGAAAACTCATCCGAATCGCCGAGTTGTTCTTCAACTCGTCGAGTTTATGGCAATCTTCATCGGACTCGCCGAGTTGTTCATCCAACTCGTCGAGTTCACGGCCATCTTCATGTGACTCTCTGAGTCGACCTTGCGACTCGCCGAGTCCATTCAGTCTACTTTCCATACATACTTGTTTTGAGCCATGCAGCAGCTCCGATTCACAGATCCAAGCTTCTAGGGCATGCTTATCATGTAAAGTTGCAAACTTTACGTGCATGCATGGCTATAAAGGCCCTAAATGTATATTTTAAGTTCTTAATGGAACTTCATGCTGAAGAGGGACCTTAATCATGACCAAAATTGAAACTTTATGCTTCTAGAATCCAAGGAGGGTCCAGATATGAAGTTACAACTTCAGATCTAGCCCATAGCTCATCATACCAACTTGAAAATCCATAAAAATCCCTAGAAACTAAAAAGAAAAAAAAAAGGAAAAAGGGAAGTAAGGATGGCACTTTGATACCTCCAAAGGATACCAGCTTAAGTAATTCCTGCTTCCCACTCCTTCCTTGCTTCAATTCCTTTGCACTCTTAGTTTTCTTCCTCCTATATTCTCTTTCCAAGCTTCAAACACCACACCAAGGCACCCACACGCGTATAAAGTCTCTTAGGACTCTCTAGAACTGTAAAGAGGCCCAAAGGAGGCTAAGGTTCCTTTAAATAGGGGTGCAAACCCCAAGATTTATGGTTTCATCTGCCAGCTCCTACTCGTCGAGTCCCAATATGGACTCGTCGAGTAGGTCACTAAACACACGATCTCATCCAACTACTACTCGACGAGTAGGTCAACCAACTCGACGATCTCATCCAACTACTACTCGACGAGTAGGTCAACCAACTCGTCGAGTAGAGCTTAACCCAATAAATCTTATTTAAGCAATACCTGAGAATCGAGGAGTTACAACTCTCCCCCACTTGAACTAGACTTCACCCTCGAAGTCTGCTGGAATAAACAATGCCGGGTAATGCTCGCGCATCTCCGCCTCCAGCTCCTATATCCACTCGGATCCCTTCCGATGTTCCTATTGTACCTTTACTAAAGGTATTTCCTTGTTCCGCAAAATCTTCTTCTTCCTTTCCAAAATAGCCACATGCCTCTCCACGTATTTCAGGCGCTCATTGACCTGAATGTCATCCAACGATACCACCGCCTCCTAGTCTATAATGCATTTTCGCAATTGCGAAACATGAAATGTGTTGTGGATCCGACTAAGCTCCTCCGGAAAGCTCTTGACTATAGGCCACCCTGCCAACCCCGGTAACAATCTTGAACGACCCAATGTAACGGGGACCCAATTTTACCCTCTTCCTGAAGCGGATCACACCCTTCCAGGGCGAGACCTTCAAAAGAACCATGTCACCCACCTGAAATTCCAGCTCAGATCGACATCGGTTGGCATAACTTTTCTGCAGGCTCTGAGCGGTTTGCAGTCGTTGTCTAATCTGCTATATCATCTCGGTAGTTTACAGAACTACCTCTGTCCGACCCATCACCCTGTGCCCAACCTCGCCAAAGCAGACTGGGGTCCTACACTTCCGCCCATATAATAGCTCGAAAGGCGTGGATCCAATATTGGAATGATAGCTGTTGTTGTAGGCGAATTCAGCAAGCGGTAGGTGGGAATCCCAACTCCCACCGAAATCAATGACGCACGCCCTCAACATGTCCTCGAGGGTCTGAATGGTCCGCTCACTCTACCTAGCAGTCTGCAGATGGAACGTCGTCCTAAAATGCAGTATCGTACCCAGTTCCTCGTGGAACTTCTGCTAAAAACGAGAAGTAGACCTGACATCTCGATCGGAAACGATAGAAACTGGAACCCCATGGCGAGAGACAATCTCTCTGACGTACAGGTAGGCCAACTTCTCTGCCGACGAACTCTCCCGTATGGCTAGGAAATGGGCACTTTGGTCAATCGATCCACGATGACCCATATAGCATCGACCCCCCTTGCTGTCTTTCACCAATTTTTTGACCCCGAGTCACCATTTTCCGACCCTTCATCGGCTCCCCAGTCACCATTTTCTGACCCCAAGTCCTTAAAGCGATTATCTCCACCTCAGACTCAACACCTGTATAGCTTCTCGTCGGACTTTTCTTTGTATTCGCAACAAGATAGAACTCATCAGAAAGCTTCCTCACCAGAAACTTTCTAGTCGGAATGTTCTCTTCACCTTCATCGTCCGCATCAATAAAACCCAGACATCACCTCTTCTGCTTGTTAGCTAACGGAGCTGGCGGCGGCGACAGGCTTCGACTCCGATCCACCTCAGACACTTTCCTTTTAGCGGATTTTCCCAACGATTTGGAAATGGGTTTTCTCTTTGACAATGGTGGGCTTAGGGATTCTTTCTTCTTGATTACCTCCTCGATCTGGCTCCAAAGTTTCTCGACGTTGCCTTCGATACGACCTTGAAGACGATGGCGGTTAACGTTCAAGCCACCCATTGACCAATGACCTTCTTCTACCCACGACATTAAAGGATCTATAACAGAAACAGACGGTTCGACTCGGTAGGAGTTGTTCTTGATGTTTGTGTAGATCCGTGGTCTTGGGAGGTCACTTCCATAAAACTTTCCATGACCTAAAGCTACCACCATCTCTCAGATATCTCTGTAAAAACACAAACGAAGAGCCAAAAGATTTGTATGATTTTGAAGGAATTAGGTCTAGAAATGAAACTATTATGTGTGAATAGTGACACAGATAGAGACGACATCTTATAGATGGTGATTTGGGGGGTTTATTATGGCGGGAGGGATATGGCGCAACAAGTATTTTGGGCTAGACAACAAGGGTTTTACGGCGCCAAGGTGAAATGCGGGAGCTTTGAAATGGGTTAGGTTGAGTTAACACACTTTAATTTGTTTTATTTAACATATGATTAATATATTAAATATGATTAAACGAATTTAATCACTAAAATATCCAAATATGAGGCGTAACTATACCATAAAAAAAACAGTTTTATAAATATGTTATAAAATATTCTTTTATTTACCATTGTTCCTTACAGACCTTTCTAATATGAAATATTTTCTAATTTGTAGAACATTTTGCTAAAACTACATGATATTTTATTAACTTGTAGTATTTGTAAAAAGTCAACGCAAGACCAGTAAGGTAAAACCAATCTAGGCTGATCTTGAAAGTGGAATAATTGCACGGATCGCACTCCTGTTTTTAAAGGTTTTATTTCGCTTCTATCGGTTGTAAGCAATAGAGTAAAACCCCAGGGTTTAAGATAGATTTTATCAAGTTTCCAACAAAAATGGAAAACAATAAACGCAAAATGAATACTCGGAAAGCTGGAAAAAATCGTCAAGAGAGGAAGAGAGCTTCGGATTTCGTGTGTGGAATACGGCTCATAAGGAGTTGTATTTATAGGTATCAAAACCTTAGGAGGCAATAAAGGTCCCTAGGGAAATGCCTTGCTCTCCAAGCAAGGCATCTTCTGGGCCTTTCAGAAAATTTTATTACCTTATTCATGAATTTAACCGTTTGACCAGATCGGTCAAACCGACTTGACTCGAACTTCACCAAAAATAAAAGTTCTTCAGCCCCAAGCAACTGATGCGTCATCCGTAATGCCAAGTGCGCCTAAATCGCGCTATTTCACACACTCTCGACGTCAGCTAGTGCTAGGCTAGGCTAGGTGCACATGTGTAGGTTTGGCACATTCATTTGATCTACTAAAGCCTTTTAAGGTCTTTTAAGGGAAATTATTTATTAGCTCACAAAAGGTTTCTTCCCCCACCAATGTGGGATAGAGGAAACTTGTCAACTTCCAATATTTCCTCTATAATTTCCGAAAATCCTCCACTAAATTGGAAAGTTTCATTTCACTCACATATGATGTTACTTGGGTGTCACAAAGATTAAACCCTAATTTAATAGGAACAAATAAGAAGAGACTAATTTAATGGTATCCTTATAGGTTTAAACCATGAACCTTGTGACCTCTCCAGTTTACCCCCTCACATCACATGTCGTCTTTGCGTTCTCCATGAGCGTTAATATGGCCATGCGCTATAAATACTTTTCACGACCCTTTAGAAGATAAACCACTAATATTCACTTTAGGCGGCACCACCTGCATATCATATATGCAAGGTTTTACAACATCTTCGTTGCTTAGATGTCTCCAAAACTTTGTTAAGAGTCGTAACTCAACCTCGTTCTCGGCAATGATGTATTATCCTACCTCACATGGATTTATCATTAATGATAGTACCTTCTATCGTTAGTTACTCCGTTGTTACCCTTTAAACCTGAGAATTAGGAGCACTAATGTCAAGTTGTGTTTTCATTACTAAGCGATTCTATTGTGGTTTTAAACGCATGAAACTCATGCTAGATGTTACTAAATCTCTCGTCAGAGGTTTGGTTAACGAATCTGTTAAGTTCCTACTTGTCTTGACATAGACAACCTCGATGGTACCACTTTTAATTAGTTGTCTCACAAAGTTCTGTTGTAGACCTACATGTCTCGAATTTCCAGTATATACCATATTATGTACTTTTAGACAGTGTGGCCTCACTGTCACAGTACATGGGTATATATGGCATTGGAATATCCAACAGACGGATATCCATGAGTAAATCTCGAATACACTCTGCCTCTTTGCATGTTGTTGTTAAGGAAGTTAGCTCTGCTTCCATCGTTGAATGATGCATATCCGTTTCTTGCTCACCCAAGAAATAGCACTGTCATCTAGAGTATAAATCCAACCACTTGTGGATTTTGAGTCACTGATGTGATCTATCCAACTAGCATCATAATACCCTTCTAGTATTTCATTTAATGACAAATATGTCAACTCAAAAGTACTTATTCTTTTCAGGTATCCCAATACTCTACCCACTGACTTTCAGTGCTTTATCCCTGGATTTACAGTATACCCATTGCCTTCCAGTTCTTCGTCAGGTTGAGTGTAATGTATTATATACATCATGCTTCAAATTGCACTTGCATATTCTAGTTGAGCCACTCGGCTAGAGTTCACGTTAAGTTTCACACTTAAATCAAAAGGAGTGTTTAATTCCTTAAAATTCAAATGTTGAGACTTTGTCAAAAATTTCTTTATGTAATGAGGTTGACTTAGAGAAATTGACCGCATGTCCTATTCACACAGATACCAAAAATTGTATCAACTTCTCCAAGATCTTTCATCTTAATGTTCAAGGATAGGTATTTCTTCGTCTCAAGGATACCTTCTAGGTGAGTGCGAATGATTAACATATCATCAACATAAAGACTGTCACACCCCAAAACCTGAACGGCGGAATCGTTCGGGGGTGGAGAAAGTCATGTACAATATCACAACAATGAATAGTAGTAAACAAGCAACAACATAATCCATTGCATTAATAATATAATTTCATACATGTGTGTTCTGTCAAGGTTATAGACACCAAAAATATACATATCAAAATAAAAGATGCGTCTTGAATGAACTCCATCTTCTCAAAAGCTCGGCACCCGTACCTGTCTAGTGGTGACCTGAGAATACAAGTTATTTTGAAAGCGAGTATCAGCTTAATGCTAGTGAGATCATAAGCATATTAGTGTCTGTGTTCGTATGAAAGCATTTGTAAGATGTAATGTATAAGTTTTGTAAAGTTTGTATTTGTTTGAACTATCCTAGAAAACCCTATGTTTCCTACTAAAAGTAGCCTTCTACCAAGGCATCTAGTAACTGTGTGTGTGTCTCTTGTAAGAGTGTGTATTTTCCCAAATCCGACTATCATTAACCAAAAATATAGTTTACACATTACCATGCATCGTGTGAATGTTCACGAAGTGAATGTAATAGGAAAATATTACAGTACTGTAGTGTTGTATTAAGTAACTACTGATGTACTAAGTACCTTAAACCAATTGTTATTTAAAGTACCACGTGATCGACCTGTACCCTACTACCGACTCAATAGTAAAACGACGATGTAAGACGCCGTAAGAAATGACATTTGGCACCCGTACACTTGCAAGTCCCATTGTAGCGAGCAACAAGGTGTAGGATAGTCAATCCAGTATAGATCTATACGCAAACTCATACGCTCCCCAATTAAGGAGATTCTGGATACAAAAACGGTCATGGCAGGTAGTGCCATGACCCGTTTAATGGCTCACATAACTGAATGTAATGTATATGTAATGTATGTGCTAGCTGTATTGTGTGTTCTTTCTCTGTCTATCTTGTATGTTTGTTTCTCATCACTATGTATTATGTTTGTTTCTCATCACTATGTATTATGTTTGTTTCTCATTACTATGTATTATGTTTGTTTCTCATCACTATGTTCTATGTTTGTTTCTCATCACTATGTTAACGTGTTTGTATACCCTTGCTACCCAAGGGAATTGTATCTCTTGACTCCTGTATGAACTGACTCTTTTTATGTTTCTTTGTTCTAGTACTAGTATTAGTATCTTCCTAAACTACTCCTATAGTAGTTTACTAACAATGTATGATCATGATTGAATACCTTTGCTACCCAAAGGTATGGATCTAAATGAAAGAACTTTTATGACTATATATGTATACATGATATTCAATTAATATTTAAACCACCTTCGGACGGATAACTGATGCCTTAAAGCCACATCCAAACAAGGAAAAGGAATTAAAACGAGTTAGCCTTCCTAAGTCCTTTTAACATTTCTTATATAACTATACATATATAGGCAGGCATTTGACAATATATATGTATAAAAGAGTTTAAGTAAAAGTGTTTGACAAGTAAAAAGGGTTTTGTAAAACAGTTTGAGGTAAAACAGTTTAGTAAACAGTTTAACAAGTAATAATACTACTTGTTTGGTAGTTATTAATCACATGTGATTGATATAATAACTATAATTGTTCAACTTGTATCCCCCCCACCCCATAAAAGCATTTAAAAACATTTAAACCTTTGATTAAGGGGTATGAACTCACATGTAGTGAGTGGTTCTGAAGAAAATGTGGGATGAGTTGCTAAGTCCCAAGTGTTGACTTGAGTACACACGCGAATCTTATTTAGCATTTATTGATACATATATGAATATAACTAGCGTTACGAACCACTAAATATTGAGTTTGGGACCACCTTAGGGACTAGTAAACACTTATATTGAAGTGTTACAACCATATATGATTGTACGAAGGGTTATAAGGCTATACAAGAGAGTGTATGGCCAAAATACACACTATATTGTATGTGTGGCCAGGTGTGCTGCCAACACGTGTGTGCGGCCATGTGTGCTGCCAGAACACATGGTGTTCTTGGTGAAAGATGTTACCTTTCCGAATGATACTTGAGAGGATTTTCGAGTCCTACCTTTGTAAAAGTGTAAGAAATGATCAAAATGACCAAGGATAGTATATATAGGGGGTGAGTGCGGCTGGAGGGGTGTGTGGTTGGCCTGTGTGCAGCTGACTGGCCGCACACACCTGGTTTTGTGTGTTTGGCCCGATTTTTCGATGCTACACCCAATCTAACCCATCATCCGACACGTATCTCAATTATACTAAGCTTTAAGAACTCTTTTAGACCCAAAACCTCATCATAAAATAGCAAAACGAAGCTAACTTTGATAAAAAAAAAATGAAGAATGTAAGCTAGAAATTTCGGGTTGTCACAAAGACATATAACAATTATGTATTCGGAAGTGCATTTTGGAATAAATACACATGTCAGCACTATTATGATGAAATCTGAAAGCATACATAACGTTGTCAAATCTATCATATCATTGTTTGGGAGCTTGCTTAAATCTATACAAGGATTTAACAAGTCTACAGACTTTATATTCATGTCCAAGTATCACGAAACCTTCAAGTTGCTCCAAGTAAATCTCCTCCTTGAGATAACCATTCAGAAACGTTGTCTTCACATCCATTTGATGAATGTACAATCATTTCAAAGCTGATATTGCTACGAGAGTTCTAATATAACTAAACATAACGATTGGGGCAAATGTATCAAAATAATTGATCCCTTCTCGATACCTGTAGCCTTTAGCAACTAATCTTTCTTTATAGGTGGACATGGATCCATCTGGATGATATTTTCTCTTGAATATTAATTTATATCATATGGGTCTCCTCCAATTGGGTAGATCATCTAACTCCCAAATTCCATTACCCATAATTAATTCAATTTCATCATGATAGCTTCATTCCACAAAGGAGCATCTCTAGACGTCAAGCCTTCAGTAAAGGTCTTATAATCATCATCCAAGTTAATGGCAAATGTTGCTGGGATTTCTTAGCATCAAATACACTCTAAAATAGTTAGCAGGAAAATCGAAACTATGATATACCTAAGTGTACATGCACCCTAGGGTCTATGGTTTCATACTAATTACATCTACCCTATGAAAATGAAAATACAAAGAACAATCATATACCTCTTTTGCAGCAAAAGACCTTATTGCTTGAGCTCTCGTGCGTGCCATCGTGTTTGGATGTAAAGGACCCAAACCATAAACCCTCTATTTGTTCACACACAATGAACTTAAAAGAGTATAATAAAGAATAAATATGAAGGGATGAACTATAAGGAGCGTTTGTCTACAAAGTGAGAGAAAGAAGTGGCAAAAATTAAGCCAAGAATGAGCAAGGAAGAATGAATCCGTAAGGCCCTATTTATAGCCTTGGATACCTTCCAAGGCTTTATCCCAAAACCCATGTGGGATAGATAACCCTAAAAATGAAATTTCCTTTATCCTAAGGGAATTTTCGTCCACCACCCTTCTTTCTAGGGTTCAAGAATATTCATGATTAATCGACTATTGATTAATTGATATTCAACCCTTTATATTAAATAAATTGTTAAATAATAATTAATAAACTAATTCCTCATTTATTTATCATACTTAATTTGAGTATTCGGGACAACCCAAGAGGACCCTGCTATTATTAGAAATATCATCAATAGTTTTCGACCTTGGACACATTTTCCAATAGTCTCCCACTTGGACAAGCTATCAACTATATATATATATATATATATATATATATATATATATATATATATATATATATATATATATATATATATATGGTCCAATACATCTCTAATAACCAACAAAGAGAATGCCATCTAATGCATCTACCGAACTTTGATCCAATCAGTTCAAGTAACATCCATCAAATTTACAACAAATTTAACCTTTTAATTTTAACAAAAGAAAAAAAATAGTAATTGTTTTTACAAAACATTTCCAAATCATTTATCATCAGAGTGTCCTAAAACAAATCATAAGGATGAGGAGCGGTACGGTCACGCCTTCGCCTTCCCTCGATCTCCTGAAGTACCTGAAACAATAAACTGAAAACTGTAAGCCTGAGGGATTAGTGAGCTACCCCGAAAATACCAATACCGAACTAACAAAAACCATGTCAATAACAAACAATCAATCAATCAACATGCATACTGGGTCATCGGCCTGACTGGTCCCCCCTATTGGGCCTACAGTCTCTCTGAATCTATCCCGAGCCTTCGACATGACTGGTCCGCCACGTGGGCCTACAGTCTCCCCGGACCGCTCATAGGGTATGTTGGCCTTCAGCACAAAGCAGGACCGCCTCAACCCAACCCACAAGCAAATAACCATGTGCGCATACTATCTTATACCGGCATATACAAACATCAAGCATATCTATCTCACTGATCATCAATCATAGAATTCTCTCGTAACTAGAGCACCGACCTAGCAGGTCACTAACATACCAATCCCGATGGATCATAAAAGCATAACATATTGTCTCCCCTAATTCCGATCAAACAGATCATATCACATGTAGGATACCATAACAATAACAACTAAAGGGTCGACCTTGGTGCCGTAGACCCTATCGATATAGTGAGGATAAGTCACCTCGCAGATGCCGACTCGGAAGGTAAGCTCCAACTGTTGGATCACTTGTCACAGGCTCCACCACCTATAACCATGGCACAATATACTCATAAGTCCTTAGCCCTATAAGGAACTCCATAACCCACTAGTCAAATCCTGATCAAGGTCAAAGTCCTCGGTCAAGGTCAGCAGTCCATGTTGACATCAACTCGCCGAGTCCTTGAAGCACATTCCAACTCGCCGAGTCATCGGGGTGACTCGTCGAGTTCCTTTGAATCTCGATCAAACCTTAAGGCCACCCGTCGAGTTTCCTCCTTGCAAATCGATGGGTATACATGCAAACATATCCTTGGCTAAAACCCATACGACTCGCCGAGTTGTTCTTCAACTCGTTGAGTTTCATGACCATCTTCATCTAACTCGCCGAGTTGTTCAACCAACTCGTCGAGTTCACGGCTTCCTTTATCTGACTCGCCGATTTGTTCATCCAACTCGTCGGGTTTAATACACATCTTCATATGACTCACTGAGTCGGCTTTGCGACTCGCCGAGTCCCTTCAGTCATTTTAACATGCAGACGTCTTTAAGCCATGACAAGGTACCAAATTGCAGATCTAACTTCCTTAAGCCTGCTTATCACGTAAAGTTGCAAACTTTACGTGCATGCATTGCTTTACAAGCTCTAAATGTCAAAACCAAACTTTTAATGGGTGTTGATGGACCAAGGGAACCTTAATCTCGACTTAAGCTGGAACTTTATGCTTGTATAATTCAAATAGGGTCTAGATCTGAAGTTACAACTTCAGATCTAGCCCATGGATTGACATACCCACTTGATACCCTTATAAAACCCTAAAACTCATTCAAAACGAGGTCGAAACTGAAATAATTGAGGGTAATGGTTAAATACCTTCCCAAGAGATGTCTACATAAGTAGAATTCGGATCTCCTCCCTACTCCTTGCCTCAATCACTTGTTTCCCTAAACTACTACCCAAAATTCTTCTCTCAAAGCTTCAACACACAATGGCACACACACACACACACGAGTTAGAGATGCAAAGGGGGCTGCAAAGGAACTCAAAGAGGCTTGAGCTTCTTTAAATAGGGGTGCAAACCTCGGGAATTAGGGTTTCACTTTCCAGCTCCTACTCGCTGAGTCCCACAAAGGACTCGCCGAGTAGATCACTTAATTCATGATCCAACCCGTTGCTACTCGACGAGTAGGGCAACCAACTCGTCGAGTAGGGCTAAAACCCAAAAAAAATTATTTAAAGTATTACCTGAGAGTCGGGGCGTTACAACTCTCCCTCACATGAACTAGACTTCGTCCTCGAAGTCCACTGGGATAAACAATGTCAGATAATGCTCGCGCATCTCTGCCTCCGGCTCCCACGTCCACTCGGATCCCTTCCGATGTTTCTATTGTACCTTTACCAAAAGTATTTCCTTGTTCTGCAAAATCTTCTTCTTCTTTTCCAAAATCGCCATAGGCCTTTCCAAATAGCTCAAGCGCTCATCGACCTGAATGTCACCCAATGACACTATTGCCTCCTGGTCCATCATGCACTTTCGGAATTGCGAAACATGAAACATGTTGTGGATCCGGTTAAGCTCTTCCGGGAGCTCAACCTATAAGCCACCTTGCCCACCCTGACAACAATCCTGAACGACCCAATATAGTAGGGACCCAGCTTTCCCCTCTTCCTAAAACGGATCACACCCTTCTAGGGTGAGACCTTCAGGAGAACCATGTCACCCTCCTGAAATTCCAGCTCAAATCGGCGCCGATCTGCATAACTTTTCTGCTGACTCTGAGCGGTCTGCAGTCGCTGTCTAATCTGCTGTATCATCTCGGTAGTTTGCAGAACTACCTCTGACCGACCCATCACCCTATGCCCAACCTCTCCCCAACAGACTGGGGTCCTACACTTCCACCCATACAACAGCTCAAAAGGTGGGGTGTCAATACTGGAATGATAGTTGTTGTTGTAGGCGAACTCCACAAGCGGTAGGTGGGAATCCCAACTCCCATCAAAATCAATGACACATGCCCTCAACATATCCTCGAGGGTCTGGATGGTCCGCTCACTCTGCCCATCCGTCTACGGATGGAACGTTGTACTGAAATGTAGTGTAACGACCGAAAAATGCAACCAATTAAAATTTTTCAAAAACAACCCGATTTCATTAAATTGTTTACAAAAAGGTTTTCAATACAAATCATTTAGAGTATTCCCATAATCACATTGCTACAAAATCATGAGGAGCGGTACGATCACGCCTTCGCCTTGCCACAGTCTCCTGAAGAACCTGAAAAACATTAAACCACAACTGTAAGCCCGAAAGCTTAGTGAGATACCCCCAAAATACCAACCGCATATACGCCCTTCCAGGCTAAGACCTTCCGGTCCCAAACATATAAAACATACATAACATAACAGATAATAGAACAGCCATGCATATCGGGTCTACTGTGTGACTGGTCCGCCGTACCGGGCCTTCAGTCCACCGGATCCATCCTCCGAGTCTAGTCATGTCCTTCGAGTCTACAGTGTGGTTGGTCCGCCCGCACTGGGCCTTCAATTCACCTGGTCCACTCTCTGAGTCTACAGTATGACTGGTCCGCCTGCATCGGGCCTTCAGTCGGCCTGGTCCACTCTCCGAGCCTCAGCACGTCTGGTCCGCCTACGTGGGGCCTACAGCATATCCGGACCGCTCGCTGGGCCTTCGGAACAACCGTCCGCCCTGAGTATCTTGGCCTACAGCACAAAGCAGGACCGCCTCAACCCATCTCCAGTCCAAACAACCATATACACATAAACATATAATCATATAACAGTTCACATTCAAACAAGCCGATCTAGCAGATCACATAGCATAACATACTCTAAGCAGGATACCGACCTAACAGGTCATTAGCATAGCATCTCCCTATCTCTCAGGATACCGATCTCGATCAGGTCTCTAACATATACCGTCCTAACTCTCAGGATGCAAGCATATCACAACAACAAAATAATAACAACTACCCGGATCACAATCAGATAAGGGTCTGCCTTGGTGCCTTAGACCCTGTTGATATAGTGAGGATAACTCACCTCGAAACTGTCGGCTGAAAGGATAAGATCCCGCTGCTCCGAACTCCGACACGAACTCCTCCACTGAACACCAAAACACTAAACTCAATATATATATATATATATATATATATATATATATATATATATATATATATATATACCCTTAATTACCAAATACCCCTGGAAGACAATTGGTCAACCCCTGACTGACTCTACTCGCCGAGTCAACCCTATGACTCGCCGAGTCCCCAAGTTTAGAACTTCCCTCAATTTGCGACCTGACTCGCCGAGTCACCCCGAGACTCGTCGAGTCCAACCACCCTGAGTCTACTCGCACCCAACTCACCGATTCATCCCTTGACTCACCGATTCTCGACTCAATCAGAAATTATTGGGACTCTTCGACAAGACTCGCCGAGTCCAAGAACAGACTCGCCGAGTCTAAGGCTATCTTCAACCTACTCGCCGAGTTGTTCATCCAACTCGTCGAGTTCCAGCTCATCTTCAAGCAACTCATCGAGTCCACCCTTGTGACTCGTCGAGTACCACCGGTCTGAATCCATACAGAAGCATCTCAGGCCATGCAATTGATCCAAAACATAGATCTAGCCTCCTACAACCCATCCATCACGTAAAGTGGCAAACTTTACGTGAATCCATGAAGATCTAGGCATTATACACATTAGGGCTAAGGTTTGGGACAAGATAGCTTCACTACATACTCAATCACAGGGACTTTCAGGAATTCCAACCTTTCTCCATTCCAGATCTGAGGTAGCAACCTCAGATCTAACCTCTAGACTCCAAAACACCAATAGATGTGATCTCAACATCCCCAAAAGTGAAGAATCTAGACAATAGCAGCTCAAGAACAAGATTTTACCTTCAAAGGATGCCCCAAACTGCAAGGAGCTCGAAACCAAGCAAAGCCCCTTGCTCCACACCTTCAAACTTCCAAACTTTCTTCAACAATTACCTCTCCAAGCTCCAATCCACTCAACAATGATGCTTCTCCACGATTTTAGGGTTCTGGGACTCAAGGGGGTGATGAAGAGGCTGGGGAGGAAACATATTGCTCTTTATATAGGGTTCAACCCCGAGAATTAGGGTTTTCTCCACTCAGCACCTACTCGCCGAGTCCATCTTTGGACTCGCCGAGTAGGCCACTTGACACGCGACCAAAGTCGCGACCTAACTCGCCGAGTCCATCCATGGACTCGCCGAGTTGCCCTCCAAAACTTACACTTTTAGCCCTTCAGCTCTACTCTTGCGATTCTGGGATGTTACATGTAGCCTCGTACCCAGTTCCTCGTGGAACTTCTGCCAAAATCATGAAGTAAACCTGATATCCCGATCCGAAACAATGGAAATCGGGACTCCGTGGTGAGAGACAATCTCGCAGACGTACAGGTCGGCCAACTTCTCTGCCGACGAACTCTCCCGTATGGCTAGGAAGTGAGCACTTTTGGTCAATCGATCCACGATGAACCATATAGCGTCACATCCCTTTTCCGTCCTTGGCAACTTCGTGATGAAATCCTTCGCGATCCGTTCCCATTTCCACATGGGAATCTCCAGAGGCTGCAGCTTACCATGCAGCCTCTAGTGCTTGGCCTTGACCATCCTACAGGTCAAGCACCTCTCAACGTACCAAGCGATATCTCGCTTCATACCAGGCCACCAATAACTCGAACTCAAATCACGGTACATCTTGGTGGCCTCCGGGTGAATAGAAAAACAAGACTTATGAGCCTCCTCCATCACTGTCTGCCTAACTCCTCCGGTCATCGGAACCCAAACCCGTCCATATCGGGTCAATAGCCTGCGGCTATCCTGAACAAACCATGTGCTTTCACCCTTAGTCCTCTCCAACTTCCAGTTCTTTGGTTTCATACCCTCGATCTGAGCATCTCTGACGAAACCTACCAGCGGGGAATCCACCGCTATCCTCATACATCTGGCTAGGGTAGAAGACCCAACAGACTTGCGGCTCAAAGCATCCGCAACCACGTTCTCTTTACCAGGATGGTAAAGGATCTCGCAATCATAGTCCTTGACCACATCCAGCCACCTGTGTTGCCTCATGTTCAGGTTTGGCTGGTCCATTATGTGCCTCAAACTCTTGTGATCCGTGTATACCGTACAACGGATTCCGTACAAATAGTGCCTCCAAATCTTGAGAGCGAAGACCACCGCTCCCAACTCAAGATCGTGTGTGGGGTATCTCGTCTCATGCGACTTCAACTGCCTTGATGCATAAGCTATCACTCGTCCCCTCTGCATGAGGACTGCCCCCAATCCTGTGATGGACGCATCACAAAATACCACAAAAGCCTCAACTCCCTCGGGGAGTGTCAACACTGGCGCCTCGCATAAACACTATCGCAGGTCTCATACGCCCTCTACTGCTCTGGGCCCCACCGAAAATCCACCCCTTTCCTCGTTAGATGAGTGAGGGGTACGGCAATCTTGGAGAAATCACGAATGAATCTCCGATAATACCATGCTAAACCCAAGAAACTCCTGATGTCTGAGGGAGATTTCGGAACCTCCCACTGCATAACTGCGTTTACCTTGGCTGGATCAACTAGAATCCCCTCCTGGTTAATGAGATGTCCGAGGAACTGGACTTCTCGTAACCAAAACTCGCATTTTGAGAACTTGGCGTACAACCGTTCTCGCCTCAAAAGCTCCAACAACTCCCTGAGATGCTCCTCATGCTGCACCCGGGTCTTGGAATATACCAAGATGTCATCTATGAATATATGTTTATTGGGCCTCATTGACCCATTAACATGTGCGATGGACCTTGGATACTATTTGCATGCTCTTTGGGCCTGTAAATACCTTACATATGAAATGGGCCTTAGTTGTCCTTTCACATATATTTCGGGCCCATGTTATATAATCTCATTCCAATTGGTCCTTGAAATGATTTTCATGTTTAGCGATGCCTTAGTGGTTCACTTACATGGTTCATTGGGCCTGGAATGAGTTTATACTTTTCTTCGCGTAAATTCGATTAAGGATCTAGTGAGTCTTTTCGGTTGGCACCTATTAAGTGTACGATCGTAGCCTATAGTTATAACCAGAATCTCTTGGAGGGAGAGCGGGGATTTGTGTATAGATCTATACGGGGATGACACCCCACACCTGAGATGTTCGCTACAGTTAGACTAACTCAGTCTAGGGTGACGAAAACCTTATAATCAAAACCGGCGTCCAACAACGCTAAGACAGGCGAAATTATCATTATTTAGTATGGTTATGATGGCTCACTTAGAGGAATTAACGTTATGAAGTTTACGGAAGACCATTCTCTTTTCTTTTGGATTACTCAGAAACATACTCTCACTGGTACTCAACCTTGGGGGTTAGTATGGCAACTTTCTCTTTTACAGACAACATCGGGTTGTCTGGGAACATTCTCTATACATGCTCTTTACATTCTCTCTACATTCTCTTTACCCTTTTAGTCAAATAAACAATAACATACATGCATTAATACAAGATCTGATACAAACATACTAAACAGTTTTCAGAAAACATAGGATTTTCTGGTGGTTTCAAAGTTATACAAATCATTTTCACAAACATGCTTATCAACTCACCACCATTTTTATGTCGACCTTTTTAAAATAACTTGTATTCTCTGGAAACCGTTGAAGCAGGATGAATGAAACAAACTAATGGATATTGTGTTATATTTTGTTTCATCATACTCTTACTATTTTGGCATGTAATATTCAAATACAATACTCGATGTAAACAATGAATGTTGTTATATTACATGTGTGATGATGATGATGTTATGTTTCATTTATATTTATTGTGATGATTATTCAATTGATTAGTCACACGAGCCCCCGAACGTTTCCGCCGTATGGTTCGGGGGTGTGACAGTAGCAGCTTGCTAGGGAGTTCCAGGATCTACAGCAGACGATAGATACAGTGGTGGAGATTACCGCCAAGTTCAGGGAGAGGGCTCTTCTCGTTCCTCAGTACGCAGCAGACGAGGAGATGAAGAAGGCCCGATACCATGAGATGTTGAGGAGTGATATCAGACATTTTATGATCCGTTCCATCTGTAAAACGGTGGATGACATGATTGCGAGGGCTCATGAAAGAGAGATTGATTTAGAGATGGAGAGGAAGAGGAAGCCAGAGGTGGTATCTCGCACAGGGAGTTCAAGCAAAAAGCCCAAGGTATTTGATCACATACCTAGGGGTAGCAGAGGCACAGTCGGTATGACAAGTGTGGGAGGTTGCATGATGGAGTGTGCAAGACTGGGAGTTTTGGTTGTTACATGTGCGGTCGGACTGGGCACATGAGCAAGGATTGTACTAGCTACTACCACTAAGACTCCCACCTCAACATCTGATTTGATTTGCTTTCAGTGCAATCAGAGGGGCCACAAGAGGTCCAAGTGTCCGAGCTTAGCAGCAGCAGGGAAGGTGGCGGCACCTGCCCCTGCTACTTTGAGGATTACAGACGGTTGTCCGGGTCGGGCTGAGGCGCTAGTGGCGAAGAGTAGAGCTTTCCAGATGATAGCAGAGGAGGCGCGAGCGACTTCTGATGTGGTGACAGGTATGTATTTTCCTATTATCTTTGTTTTTTAGTAATGATTGTTTATCATGGTTATGTGTTGTGTATAGGGTCGTTCTTAGTGAACGACATTCCAACTACAATATTGTTTGACTCGGGGGCTACCCGATCATTTGTCTCACTTGCGCTTAGCAAGCGATTTAGCAAAGTTCCAGGGGACCTGGATTGCCCACTTGAGGTTGAGATAGCAGATGACAGGATCGTTAGGGTCGCGAGGGTATATAAGGGGTGTTCGCTTCTATTATTTGATGAGCAGTTCTCAGTGGATTTGGTTCCTATTCCCCTGCGAGGGAATAAGGTTATAGTAGGTATGGATTGGTTGAGCCCCATTGGGGTAGTAATCAATTATGAGTTGCAGTTAGTGAGGGTTCACACTCCATGTGGGGGAGAGTTAGTGATACAGGGCGAGAGGCCACAGTGCGGACCGATTATTTGCTCCACAGCGAGAGCGAGGCACTACTTTCAGCAAGGTTGCGCGGGGTACGTTGCCTATGTTATGGATGCCCGGGAGATGGGTAAGGCGACAGTTGACGATGTACCGGTGGTACGAGAGTACCCAAATATATTTCAAGAGGATTTTCCTGGAATACCTCCTGAGAGACAGGTTGAGTTCAGGATTGACCTGGTTCCTGGTACGACTCCAATAGCCAAGCCACCATATCGGCTGGCTCTTCCAGAGATGCAGGAGTTGTCTAAGCAGCTGCAGGAGCTGCTAGACAAGGGTTTTATCAGGCCGAGCAGTTCACCATGGGGAGCCCCGATCTTGTTTGTGAAGAAGAAGGACAGGTCGCACCGCATGTGTATAGACTATTGGGAGTTGAACAAGGTAATAGTGAAGAACCGTTACCCACATCCGAGGATAGATGACTTGTTCGATCGGCTTCAGGGAGCATCTTGGTTTTCCAAGATTGATCTACGGTCCGGATATCACCAGATGTAGGTCAGGCATGAGGATGTGCAGAAGACCGCTTTTAGGACCCGCTATGGTCATTATGAGTTCGTGGTGATGTCGTTTTGGCTCACCAATGCTCCAGCCGTGTTCATGGATCTCATGAACCGCGTGTGAAAGCCGATGCTGGATCGGTCTGTGATAGTATTCATCGATGACATCTTGGTTTATTCCAAGACTCAGGATCAGCACGAGGAGCACCTGAGAGAGGTGCTAGAGACACCAAGGAGGGAGAAACTTTTTGTGAAGTTCTCCAAGTGTGAGTTCTGGTTGCGTGAGGTGCAATTCCTTGGACACCTCATCAACAATAAGGGTATACTTGTAGATTCAGCCAAGATAGAGGCCGTGATGCAGTGGGAGGTCCTGAGGTCTCCATCTAAGATTCGGAGCTTCCTAGGTCTGGCAGGGTATTGTAGGAGATTCATTCAGGATTTTTCCAAGATAGCAGTACCGCTCACTCGACTGGCTAAGAAGTCAGTGGCGTTTCATTGGGGTCCTAAGCAGCAGTCAGCATTTGAGACCCTCCGACAGCGATTGTGCGAGGCACCGATTCTTACCCTTCCAGAGGGAGTGGATGAATTTGTAGTCTACTGTGATGCTTCTGTCACAAGCATGGGAGCAATATTGATGCAGCGAGGCCATGTGATAGCTTACACCTCTAGACAGTTGAAGCCACATGAGGCTAACTATCCGATGCACAATTTAGAGTTGGGGGTTGTTGTGTTCGCCCTCAATATTTAGCGACATTACCTCTATGGGTTCTGGTGTACCATTTACTCGGATCACAAGAGTCTGAGGTACTTTATGGATCAGCCAAATTTGAACATGAGGCAACATCGATGGTTAGATGTGGTAAAGGATTACGACTGTGACATCCTTTACTATCCGGGCAAGTCCAACATTATGGCCGTTGCTCTGAGCCGCAAGGCGGTGGTGGCCCCGATCAGAGATATATGTCTGAGGATGACAGTGATTACTCCATTGCTGGAGCAGATCAAGGAGGCACAGGTTGAGGGCCTGAAAGAGGAGAGGAAGAAGTACGAGAGGATCGTGGGCCGAGTATCTTCTTTCGATTATGATAGTCGAGGATTGTTGACCCTGCATGGGAGGGTCTAGGTGCCGTACTGGGGCGGGGTACGGAAGGTGTCGATGGACGAGGCCCACAAGTCTTGGTTCTCCATCCATCCGGGGGCGACGAAGATGTATAGAGACCTTCGACCCGATTACTGGTGTCCCTACATGAAGCGGGATGTAGCGTGGTATGTAGAGGGATGCCTGACTTGTAGGAAGGTCAAGGCAAAGCACCAGAGAGCCCACGACAAGATGCAGCCATTGGATATTCCCGACTGGAAATGGGAGGATATCACCATGGATTTCATTACTAAGCTTCCCAAGACCGTACGTGGAGTTGATTCGATTTGGGTCATCGTGGATCAGTTGACCAAGGTACGCATTTTATACTAATCCAGGAAAGCATCTCAACTGAGAAGTTAGCCGATATTTGTGTGCGAGAGGTAGTGGCACATCATGGAGTGCCTATTTTAGTGGTGTCATACCGAGAAGTCCGGTTCACTTTCAGGTTTTGGAAGCGGTTTCATGATGAGATAGGTACTCGTCTTCATTTCAACACCGCTTTCCACCCTCAGATGAACGGGTAGAGCGAGAGGATGATTCAGACTCTCAAAGGCATGCTTCAGGCATGTGTCCTAGATTACAGAGGCAGATGGGATACGTATCTTCCATTAGTGGAATTTTTGTATAACAACAGTTTCCACGCAAGTATTGACCGCCCTCCCTTTGAGATGCTTTATGGGAGGAAGTGTAGGACCCCAGTCTGTTGGGGTGACGTCGGTCAGAGAGTCATGGGGAGTACGGAGGTGGTACTCAAGACCACAGAGTTGATACAGTAGGTCCATAGCAGGCTTCAGACTGCGTAGAGTTGGCAGAAGAGTTACGCCAATAAGCGACGCTTGGATTTGGAGTTCCAGGTAGGAGATATGGTCCTCCTGAAGGTGTCACCCTGGAAGGGTGTCATCCGATTTCGAAAGCGGGGAAAGTTGGGCCCCAGATTCATTGGTCCCTTTAGCGTTTCAGCCCGGGTGGGTCGGGTTGCGTATCGGCTAGATCTTCCGGCAGAGCTCAGCCAAATCCACAACACTTTCCACATTTCTCAACTACGGAAGTGCTTTGTGGATGAGTCAGCAGTTGTACCATTGGAGGATATTCAGGTTGATGGTAGCCTGAATTACATCGAGAGACTTGTTTTGATCTTGGATCGGTAGACAAAGACCTTAAGGAACAAGGTGGTTCAACTAGTAAAGGTGCAGTGGCAGCACCGCAAGGGCTCGGAGTGGACGTGGGAGCCCGAGGAAGAGATGAAGGAACACTACCTAGAGTTGTTTGCAGAGACAATAGACTTCGAGGATGAAGTATAAGATAAGTGGGGGAGAATTATAACGCCCCGTTTCTGGTACGTATTTAATTTACTTTTATATCATTTGTATTAAGTGACCCAGCGAGTGGCAACCCTAACTCGTCGAGTAGATACGAGTTTGGGACCTGGGTTTAAGTAATCTACTCGTCGAGTCTGTGGTTGGACTCGACGAGTAGGCCGGTCTGGATGAAACCCTAATTAAAGGGTTGTCACCCTATTTAAACAACATTATGTGCTTGAGGTCCACCCTCCATCACCTCCAGAGCATTGCTTTCAAAACCCTAAATCCGTTTTGGCAAACTTGAGCTTTCTTAGTGACTTGGAGGGTTTTTGGTGCATTGTGTATCTAGTAGAAAATTTGGAAGGAAGAAGGATCAAGGGAGAAGGACTAGATCCAGGAGCAACATCAGTTTCTCTTCACTTTAAGGTAATCAAGCTCAAAACATGACTTGTGGTTTTATAGATTTTCTCTTTTGCCCCTTTATGGAGTTTTGGGGTCAATAAGCTTGATCCTTAAGACTTTGACGTTCCAAGTCGATTCACCTTCAGATCTAGACTCTAGAATCAAGTTCATGGCATAAAGATGCAAGCTTTATGGCCATATTAGCCTATGCACCCCTTTAGACCTCATTTTGGGTCCTTAAAGCTTATACTTCCATGCATGCACGTAAAGTTCATAACTTTACGTGATAGATTGATCTTAAAAACCCAGATCTACCTTTTGGATGAGAGTTGTACACCATAATCAACTTATCGACTTGGACAATAGGAGACTCGACGAGTTGTTCTTGGAACTCGACGAGTTTGGGGCTTCAGTACCCAATCTGTTATGGTTCAAAGGAGCTCAACTGAGTGATGGCAGGCATTTAGTCAAGTCCGGAGGAGTGGTTTGATGTTTTAAGACATAGCCATGATCTGGAAACCATGGGACTCGACGAGTGTAGGAACACACTCGGCGAGTCCAAGGCAATCTCCTTACCCACAAGAACAGACTCGACGAGTTGTTCATACAACTCGGAGAGTCATAATCTGGACGTGTTCATATGATGAAGATGAACTCAATGAGTTGTTCATACAAATCGGCGATTCAGATGAAGATTGACTCGAGGAATTATAAAGGAGAACTCGTCGAGTCTTTGCTAAGCTCGACGAGTAGAGCCGGATAATGGGGAAGAAGAAAGGATAAGGACTCGGTGAGTTGGCAGCCGAACTCGGCGATTCGGGACACATGGAAGTTGACTTTGACTAGGTATAAAATAGTCACTTTACCCTAGGAATTGTTATCAATGTTTTATTAAGTGTCTTTATAGGAATTGTAGTCGGGGAGTTACCAGAGCAACAGTCAGATAGTTCCCGATCAACATTTCAACAATCATCCTTACGAGGTGAGTTTCCTTCCATTAGGAACGGGTCTACGGCCACAATGTCGGCCCATTTAGATAGCAGTAGTTCAGTATGCTTGATGTCTTTATGATTCAGGCATGTCTATATGTTATGAGTTCCGGACTGTGGTCCGATGCAATATGTAGTATATGTGTTTATGTTTTATGTTATGATTATGTTATGCTATATTCAGTCAGTTCTGGACTCGATTTGATGCAGTGGGCAAGGCCCTAGTTAGTTTCGTACTTTAGTACGATGCAGTGGGCAAGGCCCTAGTTAGTTCCAGACTTCAGTCTGATGCAGTAGGCAAAGCCCTAGTCAGTTCCGGACTCGGTCCGATGCAGTGGGCAAAGCCCAATATGTGCTTTATTTGATATTGTATGGTATGTGGTAGTTTGGGGGTACTCACTAAGCTTCGTGCTTATATTTTTCAGTTTTGGTTTCAGGTACTTCAGCTAGCAAGGTTAAGGGCTCGGGTTGAGTGCATGGCACACACCACAGTTTTAGTATGGGAGTTAGACTGTAATATTTTGACTCGATCATGACATCAGATTTGATTTGATACATTTATTATGACATTTTGAGATACCCGACTTATGGTTTTGTTATATGATATTTGGATATTATAGTTTTAGTAATGTTTTCAAATGAAATGTTTGGCTTGTATTTTGGGGATGTTTCATGGATAATGGTCAATCTCATAAATCAAGATTATGTTTCCCGATATGGATTTATGGCGACTGCCTCTGGCTATTAAATTGAACACATCAATTATAACCAGGTCTTGGCCAAGCACTATAAATGTCAGCACCAAATCATTGAGGGGCTCATAGATATTGCTTCAAGAACGAATAAAGAGTGAACCTATTGTCTATCACTAGCACACTACTTGAGGTTTATATCCTATCGTGTTGACATATTCTTGTTTTTGTGCCATTCCAGTTGAGCTGACTATGCATGTGAGTTCTATGAGTTCTCATTTGAATGCATAAAGGCAAAGCACCTTAATCAATGAAAGTTAATTGATCTGTATGGATGAGCTGCAAAACTACTTGGAGGACATGGTAGTCCCTTGTGCTACCTAATGGAAATAAATGAACAAGTTCGGTCCATCTGAGTTTCGATTTATCACAAACATTGTGTTGTGATAATGGTTATGACAAATTCACATGGATAGGAACACATACACCATAAAATCCAATTGAAAAGGTTTCTCTCAATTTCATGAAAATTATTGTGAGGAAACACTTTCACTAGGAAGATTTTAAGGAGATAGCAATTATGTAAATTGCATTCTTAAATTTGATTATGATTACGACATCCCTCTTCATAGTTTAAATTATGAGATTAGGCAATTAGTCTGAACATTTGGGACTTATTGATATAAGTTTTGAAATAGTTTAGACACACATATGAGTTTCTAATAAAAGGTGTATGAGCTTAGATAAAGTTTTATCGAAGCATTACATATAAAAAAAAATATGATCCTTGGTAATGAAAGTCAATAAGTATTGATTTCTAGAAGTCCAGTTGATTTCTGAGTACATGTCAAAGCTAGTGGGAGCATGAGTGTTATGTTGGTAAGGATATAATTATCATTTTAGTGGGAGCATGATTATTATGTTAAGTGTTGCAAGTTAGCAATATTAGTTATAGAAAACAAAAGTTTCAATTTGCAAAGTTGTAGAGGTTGAAAAGTTGTTTTGCTATAATTAAGGGAGAGAAATTTATACTTCATTTCAAATCTAAAAGCTTAGATTGAGAAATATTAATCAAACTTAGTCATGGACATATATGATTACCATGTTTAAATGTTTCAACATAAGGAAATTCTATATATGACAATATTATAGCAAGAGACTGTTAAAGTATCACGTCTTTATGAGTCGTATCCCATACGCTTCGGGTAAAGGATCGATTGCATATGATGTAATATTTGACTGTTATGTCTATTCCAAATGCCTAGGGTGTTAAGAAGGAAAAGGACAAGAATTGGATATGACTAAAGTAAGTTAAACAACTTTCAGGTACAATCTAAGGTTCGCCAAGGGTTGGTTACTTGTAGGAAGTTGGAAGTATAGTAATGGATGGACCATATTGACATTATCATGAATAGATAGGATTCTATTTAGAATTTGTTGTCATATGGAAAATATGGAAATGCTTCCATAATGGGAGTTAAGTAATAAGAATCTATGTGTAGGTTAGAAACTTTTATGCAAGAAGAATGTTCAAAGGAATGTACTTTGAATTTGAGACTTCATGCCTAAGGAGCTGTCTATCTCTAATATAACACTTTGTAATATCGTTGGAAAAGTCTTTGTGACTTTGGTGCTATGTCATTACAAAAGGATCATTGTGTAAAATGTTAGAATCTAACACATAGCAATAATTTTGTATTCTTACACTTGTGATAAGGATTGTAAATTGTGAAATAAGCATCATTGGAAATGTGTTCAGTTGATCTATTTTACAAAGTAAAGACCATAGGTAAACATAGTGTGCATGTTTGGAGCATGGGATGATTATTGTTTCAATTCATGTATTAGGTTGATTAACCGAAACATTATGCAATGAATAATGTGTAATCAATTTGGTGATAAAATAATAAGTGTTTTGTTTATACTCAAAAGTTTGAGACCATATTGGATTCGATTATTCTTGTGTTTCACTTCGTATGTTTTGACTTCCCGAATAACTAGGTTATTCAAATATCCACAGTCAATCATACTTTGGAAGTAGGTAATGAGGTAAAATTGTCATGAATCTGACTGTAGATTTTCTAAAGCGCTTAGACATAGAAAAAGTATGTCGTAGTGTTCATGAGTGCTCTTAAAATAAGATTTGAGTATTGGATTAAACCCACGCTCACGTGAATCACTTCATGGATTTTTTCACGAGTGATTGTGAGACGATAATATCTTATATTCTTAAAACGGATACATATAGTTGCAGTTTACAAGTCGTTTGCACATTGATAATATGTAAATGCACCAGTAACTTGGTGTTATAAAACATATTATTGGTGTTATAAAACATATTATTGTGTGTAATTTGATGAGTAAATAAAGCAAGCATATGAGTCGACGTTTATCCGTTCCTTTTACCCAAAATGGGATAAAAGCGATATTTGTGGGCCCCTTGATGATTTAGTGATGATACCTAAGCGCTTGGCCAAGCCAGGACTAAGTTGATGTGTTCGATTATAGTCTGTTGTCAATAGTCATAAATCAGAATTTGGGAAACAATACATGAACATAGAGAATGATTATAATCTATGTCTCAGATAATACAATATGTATAATGGAGGAATATATGATCCCTTATCTAAAGGACGCATTACTGATAATATCAGAGTTTGACAGCGCCTTTTGAAAGCTGTGATTGCTAATCAGATTCTGAAGTCGTACTTGCAATAATAGTTGTTAAACTTATCCAAGTGGGAGACTGTTGGATTAGGTGTGTAAGTCCATAACTATTTTTGGTATGTACTTGATTTGATTATAAGCATGGTCCTTTTGGGTTGCCTTCACTCATGCAACTTGATAGGATGACAAGAGGAGAGAGAATATAATTTATTATAAGAACAACAAATTATCACTTAAAATGGTTTTATTAATATATTACAAGATTAATATATTATTTGGAAATCATATTATTTAACTAGTATTGATCAAAAATTAATTTGGAATTAATTTAGTGATCAAAACAGACTGATTAAATAATTAGGGGACTGTTATGCAAATCACTGATAGTTACATAATTGGGCTGATGGACTCCATAGAGTGGAGTGGATGAAATTTATGGGGAAGCCCATAATATTTCGTCCATGGGCTCTAAGGAAGGAGTTCATGGGTTGCTTGTTGCCTAAGTTAGGTATTAGGGTTTCCATCTGAAAACCCTAGCAGCCACAACTATATATAGGACCCCATACAAGGGGATTTTCAGGTTGTGCATTCAAGAAAGAAACCCTAGCCGAAAATCCTTCTATCCTAAGTCATCTTCTTCCATTGGGTGTTTTTGACTCCATTAGAGGTGCAACACTTGGGGCACTAGGCTTTTAGAAGTCAAGATCAACAAGTATTAAAGTTGTTATTGCTACATAACAAGATAGGTAAAGATTCTAATCCTAATCACATTTGATTTTCGATATATGTATGCTAGTCATAGGGTTATTGCTTTGGGATTCATAGTTGTATGTTCAGATTAGAAAAACCTAGATCCAAAGCAGTTAGGGTTGCATGTACACCATAGGAATGATGTTATGCTCAAAACCCAACACAAATAAACTTCGACTACATAGGTTTTGTCTACTTCATCATGTCACACATGGGCATACCCTTTATAACTACCAATTACGGATAGCGTTGGAGTAGACTAATGCATATTAAAATCATAGAGAAAAACCCCACATGTATCTAGGTTTGAAGAATAGAAGATATTACTGTCTTAGACTTACTCATGAATAATTCCATGAAGTAATCTCTAAGAGAGGGTTGGTCCAATACTTAAATCTCTATTAAGCACTCATGAGTGTTAGCGCGATCCATATGTTATGTCCAGTTAATATGGACAATATACTAATGCTCATGACAGTCTTGAATCAATACTTACTTCCAAGATTATGACTGACTGTGGACGTTTGCGTAAATTAATACTCGGGAAGTGGGTTCTAAAAATGCAAAAGAACATAGTAATAAGCTAGTTCAAATGACCGAACTCCATCATATATTAATATCTCCACTCAATAATCACCAAAATGAATTAACACTTATACTGCTTTAAGTTCTCATGTTTAAAACAAACTAAACTAAGAGTGTTTAATCCAATTCATTTGCGAATATAATGCCTCC